>NC_090404.1:21153952-23553952 GCF_036365525.1 Heterodontus francisci
TGCCCTGCTGCACATTGTCCCCTAGGAAAATGGCGGCAGGTTCTTGAACTCATTTGTGCCTTTTTCAATAAGAATGTTTACCAAGGAGTCTGATGAATGGATGAGCATATGCACTTATGATTGGGTCTTTTTCACTGATTATGTTAATGTACTGGCATTGTTTTTAAACATACATTTTACATAAGTTAGACCTTTTGGGATAGGGTAATTTTCCTTTTAATTGTTATTATACATATCTAATTTTAATGAATGAGTAATGTACCGGGAATTAATTTCCTTAAGGACAATAAACTGAAGTTGAATTGAAATCGAGGGACCTCCTTTGTGGGACTTGCTCCTGGACCTGGCCGAAGTGGCCATCAATAGATCCAGGCAGTGGGCAGTCAAGGGGGTTGATCCAGCCAGACTGTCTGCCTCTCTTCTGTTGCTACGTCTGCGCCGGGTGTCCGTGGAGCGGGAGCACGTGCTGTCCGTTGCTATGCTTGAGGCCTTCTGCAACTAGTGGGCACCGGAGGGACTAAAGTGTAACATTTCAAATGGAGATGACAATCTAGTTTATTTAGTTAAGTTTCCTTTATAGCTTTTGTTACCACATATTACTGGCGCCCCTCCCTTAAATTACTGATGGTACGACAGAGACCGACACAGGAGGTCAGGGACCATCCTACACCCAACCCATACAAACCAGTTCTTAATTGCCAGGGAGTGGGAGGAGTAGGGAGTGTGGGGGGAGGAGTAGGGAGGGGAGGAGTAGGGAGTGGGGGGGGAGGAGTAGGGAGTGGAGAGTTGGGGGAGTGGAGAGTTGGGGGAGTGGAGAGTTGGGGGAGTGGAGAGTTGGGGGAGTGGAGAGTTGGGGGGGGGGAGTGGAGAGTTGGGGGGGGGGGAGTAGGGGGTGGAGAGTTGGGGGGGGGGGGAGTAGGGGGTGGAGAGTTGGGGGGGGGAGTAGGGGGTGGGGAGTTGGGGGGGGTGGGGGAGTAGGGGGTGGGGGAGTGGGGAGTTGGGCGGGGTGGGGGAGTTGGGGGGAGTAGGGGGTGGGGGAGTGGGGAGTTGGGCGGGGTGGGGGGAGTTGGGCGGGGTGGGGGGAGTTGGGCGGGGTGGGGGGAGTTGGTGGTGGGGGAGTTGGTGGTGGGGGAGTTGGGGGTGGGGGAGTGGGGAGTTGGGCAGGGTGGGGGGAGTTGGGGGGAGTAGGGGGTGGGGGAGTGGGGCGGGGTGGGGGAGCTGGGGGGGGTGGGGGGAGTAGGGCGGGGTGGGGGGAGTAGGGCGGGGTGGGGGGAGTTGGGGGGGGGAGTAGGGGGTAGGGGAGTGGGGAGTTGGGGGGGAGTGGGGAGTTGGGGGGGAGTGGGGAGTTGGGGGGGGGAGTGGGGAGTTGGGGGGGGGGAGTGGGGAGTTGGGGGGGGGGAGTGGGGAGTTGGGGGGGGGGAGTGGGGAGTTGGGGGGGGGGGGGAGTGGGGAGTTGGGGGGGGGGAGTGGGGAGTTGGGGGGGGAGTGGGGAGTTGGGGGGGGGAGTGGGGAGTTGGGTGGGGGAGTGGGGAGTTGGGGGGGGGGGGGAGTGGGGAGTTGGGGGGGGGGGAGTGGAGAGTTGGGGGGGGGGAGTGGGGAGTTGGGGGGGGGAGTGGGGAGTTGGGGGGGGGGAGTGGGGAGTTGGGGGGGGGAGTGGGGAGTTGGGGGGGGGGGAGTGGGGAGTTGGGGGGGGGAGGAGTAGGGAGTGGGGGGGGGAGGAGTAGGGAGTGGGGGGGGGAGGAGTAGGGAGTGGGGAGTTGGGGGAGTGGAGAGTTGGGGGGGGGGGAGTGGAGAGTTGGGGGGGGAGTAGGGGGTGGAGAGTTGGGGGGGGGGAGTAGGGGGTGGGGAGTTGGGGGGGTGGGGGAGTAGGGGGTGGGGGAGTAGGGGGTGGGGGAGTGGGGAGTTGGGCGGTGTGGGGGAGTAGGGGGTGGGGGGAGTTGGGGGTGGGGGTGGGGGGAGTTGGGGGTGGGGGAGTGGGGAGTTGGGCGGGGTGGGGGGAGTAGGGGGTGAGGGAGTGGGGAGTTGGGCGGGGTGGGGGAGGGTGGGGGGAGTAGGGCGGGGTGGGGGGAGTTGGGGGGGGGAGTAGGGGGTAGGGGAGTGGGGAGTTGGGGGGGGGGAGTGGGGAGGGGAGTGGGGAGTTGGGGGGGGGAGTGGGGAGTTGGGGGGGGGAGTGGGGAGTTGGGGGGGGGAGTGGAGAGTTGGGGGGGGTGGGGAGTTGGGGGGGGTGGGGAGTTGGGGGGGGGAGGGGAGTTGGGGGGGGTGGGGAGTTGGGGGGGGGAGGGGAGTTGGGGGGGGTGGGGAGTTGGGGGGGGGTGGGGAGTTGGGGGGGGGTGGGGAGTTGGGGGGGGTGGGGAGTTGGGGGGGGTGGGGAGTTGGGGGGGTGGGGAGTTGGGGGGGGTGGGGAGTTGGGGGGGGTGGGGAGTTGGGGGGGGTGGGGAGTTGGGGGGGGTGGGGAGTTGGGGGGGGTGGGGAGTTGGGGGGGGTGGGGAGTTGGGGGGGGTGGGGAGTTGGGGGGGGTGGGGAGCTGGGGGGAGTAGGGCGGGGTGGGGGGAGTAGGGCGGGGTGGGGGGGGGGAGTAGGGGGTAGGGGAGTGGGGAGTTGGGGGGGGAGTGGGGAGTTGGGGGGGGGAGTGGGGAGTTGGGGGGGGGGAGTGGGGAGTTGGGGGTGGGGAGTTGGGGGTGGGGGAGCTGGGGGGAGTAGGGCGGGGTGGGGGGAGTTGGGGGTGGGGAGTTGGGGGTGGGGGAGCTGGGGGGAGTTGGGGGGGGGTGGGGGGAGTTGGGGGGGGGGGGGTGGGGAGTTGGGACCTCCCTTTTATTAATCTTTAATTCCTCCGAAAGAGCTAGAAATCTGGCGGCCGTTAACCCCGGGCCTGTCACCGGGAGAAGCCCCGCAGCTGCCGCCCCGCTCGGTGCAAACGCGGGACCGGGAGCTTCTTATTACGGGTGTGGAGGCCTACACCGGGTGTTTTCTGAAGCCTTCCCGCCGTCTCCATTCCCTCTCCCGTACTCGGCGGTTTCTCACCGGCTGCAGATCCGACACAACCGCCTCTATCCAGCACCCGCACTGCGCATGCTCCAGTATGGCCCCGCCCTTTTTTGCCGGACAGACACGTGACCCCAATGGACCAATGGTTTTCTCTCCTGGGCCCCGGGAACAGTTGGGAACAGGGGTCAGAGGCCCCGCCCACTTGATCTTCCTGCACCAAGATGATGGTGATCTGAACTTTTCCCTCCTTTACCGGGCCGGCAGCCTTTAACATGGACTTGTTATTCAGAGAAAGCCCCACAGCTGCAAACATGGCACCTGGAGGTTATTAAATGGGTTTAGGGCCTACACCAGGTGTTCCTGAAGCTTCCCCGCCCAACCAGTCCCTATTTCTCCTCCACTTACACAGCTCCCTGACTCGTCCCCATTTCGCCTTCATTTACAGAAAGGATGTTTCCTCTTGTTGGAGAATCTAGAACTAGGGGTCACCCATTTAAGACAGAGATGAGGGGAATTTTTTTTCTCTGAGGCTTGTGAATCTTTGGAACTGTCTTCCTCAAAAGGCGTTGGAAGCAGAGTCTTTGAATATTTTTAAGGCAGATTGATTCATGATCAGCTAGGGGGTGAAAGGTTATGGGGGGGGGGGGGGTAGGCAGAAATATGGAGTTGAGGTTATAATCAGATCAGTCATGATCCTGCTGAATGGCAGAGCAGGCTCCATTAGCCGAGTGGCCTACTCCTGCTCCTAATTCGTATGCTAACATATTTTCCGAACTATCTTTGTGTCATCAGCAAATTCAGCAACCATACCTTTGGTCCCTTCATCTAAGTCATTTGTATAGATTGTAAAAAGTTGAGGCCCCAGCACTGATCCCTGTGCACACCACTCGTTACATCTTGCCAACCAGAAAGTGACCCATTTATGCATACTGTTAGCTAACCAATCTTCTATCAATGCCAAAATGTTAGCCCCCACACCATGAGCTTTTGTTTTCCCCAATAACCTTTGATGTGGCATCTTATCAAATGCCTTCTGGAAATCTAAGTACAATACATCTGCCGGTTCCCCTTTATTCACAGCACATGTTACTTCTTCAAAGAACTCCAATAGATTGGTTAAACATGATTTCCCTTTCACAAAACCATGTTGACTCTGCCCAATCACCTTGAATTTTTCTAAACTCCCTGCTGTAACATCTTGAATAATAGTTTCTAACATTTTCCTTAAGACAGATGTTAAGCTAACTGTAGTTTCCTGCTTTGTGCCTCCCTCCCTTTTTGAATAAAGGAATTAGATTGGCTATTTTCCAATCTATTGGAACCTTCCCCGAATCTAGAGGATTTTGGAAAATCAAAACCAACACATCAACTATCTCACTAGCCACTTCTTTTAAGATCCTACAATGAAGTCCATCAGGATTTGCCAGCCCACAGCTCCAACAACTTGCTCAGTACCACTTCCCTGGTGATTGCAATTTTCCCAAGTTCCTCCCTCCCTCCTTTCCATTTCCTGATTTACTGCTATTTCTGGGATGTTACTTGTATCCTCTATGGTGAAGACCGATACAAAATACCTGTTCAATTCATCTGCCATCTCATTTACGCTTATCAATTCCCCAGACTCATTTTCTATAGGACCATAGCTCAGTTTGTTAACTCTTTTTAAAATATCTATAGAAACTCTATCTGTCTTAATAGTATCTCATTTCTCCTCCATTTAGAGACGCTCCCTGACCAGTCGCATTTCCCCTCTATTTAGAGACGCTCCCTGATCAGTCTCCAGTTCTCCTCCATTTAGAGACGCTCCCTGCCTCTCCTGGATTTTGGGACAGTCTCTGTTCTCGGCTCTTTGTTGAGATTGGGGCCGGAGGAAGCGGTGGAAGCCGCGGCTGGGGGTTGATCTTGTTGTTTGTTGTGATCTCCCTGTTTAGATTGTCTCCTGACTCCACACTCGGTGTGTCTGCAAGCCCCGGGCTTTATTAACCCGCCTCCCTCTCACCTGCTGGAACTGCGCTCTCTGCCACAGACCCTGCCGGCTGCGCTTGCCCTGACTGATTGACGGCAGCTCCGGACCATTTGGGAGAGAGGGGGCGGGTCCTCCAAGCAATCAGAGCGAGCGCGGCTTGACTGACGCAATGCGTGGGCGGGGCCTCCACTGTTTCCAAGTCCCGCCCCCCTCTTGCCATTGGTCTACAGCTACCGTCAATCAAACGGAAATCTGAGCTGTCAAGTGAGAGGTCATTGACGGGAACTTCCGGAGATTATGACGCCGTAGGTATCGTGTTAGCTGTATCTGCGGCAGGTAAGTGGCGGCGGGACGGCTTCAGAAACACACGGTGTAGGCCTCAACGCCCCTTGCGAACACCTCCGCTCAGTCCACAAGCAGGACCCTGAGCTTCCGGTTGCTTGCCATTTCAACACTGCCCCCTGCTCACATCTCTGTCCTGGGATTGCTGCAGTGTTCCAGTGAACATCAACACAAGCTCGAGGAACAGCATCTCATTTACCGATTAGGCACACTACAGCCTGCCGGACTGAACATTGAGTTCAATCATTTCAGAGCATGACAGCCCCCCCATTTTACTGTTATTTTTTCTCTTTTTTTTTCTTTTTTACATTTTTTACAATCTTTTTTTTGTGTTTATTTCATTTCATCTTAGTTTGTTCAGTTTGCTTATCCACTTTTTTTTTCATGTTTGTACTTGCTGCTGTTCAATCTTCAGTCCGTTAACACCCTATCTGTACTAATGCTTTGTCTTTCAACACACCATTAACATTGTTTGCCTTTGCTCCATGACCTTTTGGTCAGCTATGTGGCCTTGTCCAATCTACACCTTCTTTGTTATATCCTGCCCCACCCCTGCCTCACCTGCTTATAACCTTTGACATTTCTAATATTTGCCAGTTCCGAAGAAGGGCCACTGACCCGAAACATTAACTCTGCTTCTCTTTCCACAGATGCTGCCAGACCTGAGTGGTTCCAACATTTCTTGTTTTTATTTCAGGTCCACACACTGCTCCCCCTTTTCCTCCTGGGATGTTTTACTGGAATCGTGTTACTGAGTGTTTCTAAACTCTGTCTCCCTATCCCGGTAATGTCGGTGGATTGTAGGTTGCTGTGAGTGTTGGACGATATTGCCTCTCCTCATTCCTCTTCCGTCTCCCACTCTGAGATCCAGGTGCAGGCTCCGGTGGCTTGATGTACCTGAAACATTAACTTTGTTTCTCTCTCCACAGAGGCTGCCTGACCTAAGTATTTACAGCATTTTCTCCTTTTATTTCGGATTTGCAACATCCTCAGTATTTCACTTCTGTTTTATTGCAGGTGTTGATCACAGAACTGAGTCGAGAAACACAGACGGACCAATTAAGGGCCAGTCTGTATTGGGGTGGATGTTGGATGCGGTAGTCGGTCCCTGACCTGTGTAGGTCCTTTCTGTTGCATCAGTAATATGCTGTAACAAAAACTACACAGAACACTTAACTAAATGAAAATAAAATGTAATTCCTTGTCGTGATGTTACACTCCAGTCCCTCCAGTACACACCAGTTGTGAAGGGGCCCAAGCTGACAGGCGGACACTGCATGCTGCCTCTCCAGGGACACACTGGCACAGATGTAGCCACAGAAGAGAGGCAGATAGTTTGCCAACCCAATAATATGCGTTACCAAAAACTATAAAGTGGAAAAATGGAACCCTGGTTAACGGCCACCATCTTTCTAGGAAGCAGGGTGCATGCGTAGCCAGCCTGTGCCAGGAAGTGGGAGGAGAGACTTGTAAATTTCTAACCTGGACTGACACTGATGGCTTTTGTAAATTCCTTTTACAGGTGCTTAGAAGGAGAGGATTTGCAGATGAGAAACCCGAACGAAAAATCACAAAGATTTGACAGAATTACTCCATTCATCAGCACCTGAACATCATCGGCCTTTGAAAGTGGAAGGAAAAAGGTTTGTTTGTTCTGCTTGGGAAAAGATTTCCGGTATCGATGTGACTGGAAAAGCACTGAGATACACAAAGCCCTGGTTCGACCACACCTGGAGTATTGTGTTCAGTTCTGTGCACCACACCTTAGGAAGGATTTATTGGTCTTGGAGGGAGTGCGGTGTAGATTTACCTGAATGATACCTGGACTCCAAGGGATAAATTATGAGGAGAGGTTACACAAATGAATCAGTCATTACAGCATAGAAAGAGGCCATTCGGCCCTTTATGTCCATGCCAACTCTCTGTCGAGCAATCCAGTCTGTCACATTACCCTCCTCTATCCCCATTGCCATGTAGATTTACTTCCCTCAAGTGCCCATTCAATTTCCTTTTGAAATCATTGGTCATTTCTGCTTTCACCACCCTCATATGCAGCGAGTTCCAGGTCATTACCGCTCACTGTGTTTAAAAAAAAAAAAAAGTTTCTTCCTCACATCATCTCTCTTGCCCAAAATCTTAATCTTAATCTGTGTCCCCCAGTGCTTGTATTGTCAGCTAATGGAACAGCTTTTCTTTGTCTACCTTATCTAAACCTGTTGTAATCCTGTCCACCTGTATCAGACCTCCCCTCAATCTGCGTTGTTCCAAGGAGAAAAAAAACCCAGCTTCTCCAACCTAACCTTGTAGCTAAATTCCCTCATTTGCAGAACCATTCTGGTAAATCTCCTCTGCACCCTCTCAAGGACCTTCAAATCTTCCCTAAAGTCTGGTGACCAGAACTGGATGCAGTATTCTAGTTGTGGCTCAATCAGACTTTTATAAAGGTTCAGCATAACTTCTTAGATTTTGTGCTCAAGACCTCAATTTGTGAAGCCCAAGATCCCATATACTTTGCGAATCACTCACTGAGTATTTCCTGCCATCTTCAAAGATCTGTGCACATGACCCCCAGGGACCCTCTGTCCCTGCACACACTTTATGAATGTGCTATTAAATATATATTGCCTCTCCCTACACCTTGTGTGAAATTGCACCACGTCACGATGGTTGTATTCCCTGGAATTTGGAAGTTCAGGGGGTGCTTTTAAAAAAGTTTTCAAGATATTAATTGGTACTGATAGGATAGAGAGAAACTATTTCCACTGATTGGGATACCTAGTACTACGGTTCACAATATAAAAGTTAGAGCCAGACATTTCATTCATTCACCCCTGGGCTCTGTAAACCCGAACATTAATCCACCCCAAGCCCTGTAGACTTAATTATCCACCCCTGCTGTGCCTATACAGAATTACAGCCCAGAAACCAGACCTTCAGCCCCACTAGTCTGTGCTGGTGTTTATAATCCACATGAGCCTCCTCCCAATCTAATTGCCTCTTCCCACCCTGCCCCCATATCCCTCTATTCCCTGCTCCTTCATAAATGTATTGAGCCTCCCCTTAAACACATCATTGCTATCTGCTTCACCAATCCACATTGCAGCGAGTTCCACATTCTCACCACTGAGTGGAGAAATTTCTCCTAAGTTCTCTATTTGACCTGTTAATGTCTGTCTTACATTGCTGCCCCCTTGTTCTGACTCACTGATAATTTTAAAGACCTCTATCAGATCTCCTCCTAGTCTTCTCTTTTCCAGAGAAAGGAGCCCCAGCCTGCTCAATCTTGCTGGTTAGTAGCATCCTCTCTGGTGATATCTTTGTAAATCTATTCTGCACTTTCTTCGGTGCTTCAATATCCTTTTTTAATATGGAGACCAGAACTGCTCACAGTCCTTCTAAGTGAGGTTTTCTATAAATTTAACATTCCCTCCCTGCTGTTACATTGTATTCCTCTAGAAAAGAACATAGGCCAGTTAGCTTGACGTCTAACGTGGGGAAGGTGTTCAAATCAATCATTGAAGAGGCTATAGCTGGGCACTTAGAAAAACGCAAGATAATTGGCAATAGTCAGCATGGTTTTGTGAAAGGGAAATCATGTTTAACTAATTTATTGGAGTTCTTTGAAGGAGTAACATGCACTGTGGATAAAGGGGAGCCCGTTGACATACTGTACTTGGATTTCCAGAAGGCATTTGACAAGGTGCCACATAAAAGGTCATTGTGCAAAGTAGCAACTCGTGGTGTAGGGTGTAACATATAAGCATGGATAGAAGATTGGCTGGCTAGTCGAAAACAGAGCATAAATGGATCCTTTTCTGATTGGCAGGATGTGATGAATGGAGTCCCACAGGGGTCTGTGCTGGGGCCTCAACTTTTTACAACTGACACATAGGTTGAGTGAGTGGGCAAAAATCTGGCAGATGGAGTTTAATGTGGGAAAATGTGATCTTGTTCACTTTGGCAGGAAGAATAAAAAAGCAGAGTATTACTTAAATGGGAATGACTGCAGAATTCCGAGGTGCAGGTATTCTCATGCGTGAGTCACAAAAGGTTAGTGTGCAGGTACAGCAAGTAATAAAGCAGACTAATGGAATGCTATCCTTTATTATGAGAGGAATTGAAAATAAAAGTAAGGATGTTATGCTTCAGTTATACAGGGCACTGGTGAGACCACATCTCGAATATTGTGTGCAGTTTTGTTCTCCTTATTTAAGGAAGGCTGTAAATGCATTGGAGGCGGATCAGAGGATGTTTACTAGATTGATACCTGGAATGAGTGGGTTGTCTTATGAGGAAAGGTTGGACTGACTGGGCTAGTTTTCGCTGGAGTTTAGAAGAGTGAGGGGAGACTTGATTGAAATATATAAGATCCTGAACGGTCTTGATAAGGTGAATGTTGAAAGGGTGAGTCCAGAACTTGTTTTAAAATTAGGGGTCACCCTTTTAGGACAAAAACAAGGATAATTTTTTTCCCCTCAGAGGGTTGTGTGACTTTGGCATTCTCTGCCTCAGAAGGTGGTGGAGGCGGGGTCATTGAATATTTTTAAGGCAGAGGTCGATTGATTCCCTTGCCTAACAAGATTCTAAGATTATCGGGGGTGGATGGGAGTGTGGAATTCGAGACAAACAGATCAGCCATGAACTTATTGAGTGGCGGAGCAGTCTCGACTGGCCGAATGGCCTACTTCTGCTCCTGATTCATATGTTCGTATGGTATGGTCGTAACATCAGCTCTTTCTTTGCTCCCTTATCGACTTGTGTTGCTCCTTTGAGTGATTTATGTGACTCTGTTCCCAGATCTCTTTGCTCCTCTGCTCCATTTAATTTCTTACATTCTAACCAATAACTGGCCTCCTTATTCCTCCCAAAATGAACCAGCTCACATTTCACTGTGTTGAGTTTGATTTCCCATTTATCTGTTCAGTCTGCCAGCCTGTTTATTGTACTTCACACCATCGTTAATGGCCCGGGCACTCGGGTTTCTTAAAATTATTTAATAATTCGTTCATTGCCGCTCAGGCCCCAATCTCCATGGGATGGCAAAATAAAAATCATCCATTCAGCAATTGGAGCTTCCAATGCGGGATTAATCACCCAGGACTCACCAGGGGTCAGAAAGTCCCCTATCAATGACTACAGGAGCCCAGGATCGGACTGTGCGAGTGGTGGCAACAGACTGAGGCGGAACAGGCGGCTCGGGAGGGGGGAGGAGATTGTGGGCGCAGGGGAGGAATTGGAGCCGTGGGTGGGCTGGGAAGCTTCATAAACACCCGGGGTCGGCCAGAGACCCCGAATAAGAGGTCACAGGCCCCGTGTTTACCCCACGGTGACAGGCCCGGGGGAGCGGGGGCACTGACCGCCATCTTCAACAGGACATGGTCAGGGCGCATGGGCCGTCATCTTGGTAGGAACAGATAAGCGGACCATTCGGCCCCTCGAGCCTGTTCTGCCATTCAATTTGATCAGAGCCAATCTTCCTCGACGCCATTTTCCCGCATTATCCTCATATTCCTTGATATCTTTAATATCTAGAAATCTATCGATCTCTCTCTGCAACATACTGAATAACTGAGCCTCCACTGAGGTCAAGAATTCCAAAGATTCACCACCATCTGAGTGAAGAAATTCCTCCTCTCTCCGTTCTAAATGGCTTACCTCTTCTTCTGAGACTGTGTCCCCTGGTTCCCAACCCCCCTCAGCCAGGGGAAACATCCTTCCTGCATTTACCCTGTCACGCCCTGTAAGAATTTTGTCTGCTTCTATGAGATCACCTCTCATTTTTCTAGACTCTGGAGAAGATGAGCCCAGTCTCCTCATAGGACAATCCCACCACCCCAGGAATCAGTCTGGTGAACTTTCATTGCACTCCTTCTATGACAATTAAATCCTTCCTTAGGTAAGGAGACCAAAATTGTACACAATCCTGCAGATGCAGTCTCACCACGGCTCTATACAGTTGCAGCAAGACTTCTTTACCCTTGTACTCAAAACCTCTTGCAATAAAGGACAACATACCATTTGCCTTCCTAATTGCTTGCTGCACCTGCATGTTAGCTTTCAGTGACTCGGGAACCAGGACATCCAGGTCCTTTTGGACATCAACATTTCCCAATCTCTCACCATTTAAGAAATATTCAGCATTTCTGTTTTTCCTACCAAAGTAGATAATTACATATTTTTCCACATTATATTCCATCTGCCATGTTCTTGCCCACTCACTTCGCCTGTCTAAATCCCCTTGAAGCCTCTTTCCATCCTCTCACAACTGTCATTCCCACCTCGTTTTGAGTCATCAGCAAACTTGGAAATATTACATTTAATCCTTGCATACAAATCATTGATATTGATTGTGAATAGCTGGGGCCCAAGCACTGATCCTTGCGATATCCCAATAGTCACAACCTGCCAATCTGAAAATGGCCCGTTCATTCCTACTCTGTTTTCTGTCAGTTAACTAATTCTCAATCCATGCTAATATATTACCCCCAATCCCCTGTGCTCTAATTCTGTTTGCGAACTGCTCGTGCGGGACCTTATCAAAAGCCTGAAAATCTAAATATACCACATCCACTGGTTCCCCCTTATCTATTCTGCTGGTTACATCCTCCATTCCAACAGGTTTGCCAAACATGATTTTTAAATCCATTTGACAATGCCCAATCAAATCATTATTCTCCAAGTGTCCATTTATCACATCCTTTAGAATAGATTCTAGCATTTTCCCGACTACTGATACCAGGCTAACAGGTCTGTAGTTCCCTGTTTTCTCTCTACCTCCTTTCTTAAATAGTGAGGTTACATTTGCTACCATTTCAGTCTATACAATTTTGGAGGATGATCAATGCATCTACTATCTCTACAGCCAGCTCTTCTAACATTCTGGGATGTACATCATTGAGTCCAGGGGATTTATCAACCATCAGTCCCATTAATTTCTCCATTACTACTTTTTTACTAATATTAATTTCTTTCAGTTCCTCATTCTCGCTGGTACCTTGGTTCTGTAGTACTCCTGGGAGCTTTTCAGTACCTTCCTCCATGAAGACAGACACCAAGTATTTGTTTAGTTTCTCTGCCATTTTCTTATTCCCCATTATAAATTCCCCTGTCTCTGCCTGTAATGGGCCCACATTTGTCTCTGCTGATCTTTTCCTTTTTACATACCTATAGAAACTTTTACAATCTGTTTTTGTTTCTTGCTAGTTTACTTTCATATTCTATTTTCTCTCAGTTTCTTGGTCCTCCTTTGCTGAATTCTAAAATGCTCCCAGTCCTCAGGCTTACTATGTTTTCTGTTAATTCGACTCGGGGAAGGAGTGTCGGTGTGAAATTGGAGGGAGGGGGAAGTAGTTTAGTTTAGAGATACAGCACTGAAACAGGCCCTTCGGCCCACCGAGTCTGTGCCAACCATCAACCACCCATTTATACTATATCCTACACTAATCCCATATTCCTACCACATCCCCACCTGTCCCTATATTTTCCCTACCACCTACCTATACTAGGGGCAATTTATAATGGCCAATTTACCTATCAACCTGCAAGTCTTTGGCATGTGGGAGGAAACCCACGCAGACACAGGGAGAACTTGCAACCTCGACACAGGCAGTACCCAGAATTGAACCCGGGTCGCTGGAGCTGTGAGGCTGCGGTGCTAACCACTGCGCCACTGTGCCGCCCAGTGTGAAATTGGAGGTAGGGGGCAGCCTGACGGGACGTGATTGAGGTATACAAAATTATGAGGGACATTGCTAGATAGGAAGAAACATTTTCCCTTAGCGGAGGTGTCAATAACCAGGGGGCATAAATTTAAGGTGAGGGGATTTGAGGAAAAGAATTTTCACCCAGAGGGTGGTTGGAATCTGGAATGCACTGCCTGAAGGGGTGGTAGAGGCAGGGACCCTCCCAACATTTAAGAAGTATTTAGATGAGCACTTGAAACATCATGGCATACAAAGCTACAGGCCAAGTGCTGGAAAATGGGATTGGAATGGATAGGTGCTTGATGGTCGGCACGGACATGATGGGCTGAAGGGCCTGTTTCTCTGCTGTATTACTCTATGACGCTGAGTGTGAGTATGAAATTGGAGGGAGGGGGCGAATGTTCCACCTTGAACTGGGGACAGAGGGTGAAATAAGGTAATGTTGATTACATGACTGCTGTGGCCACTGTATTTGTGACTTGGAACCGTGATCAGAACAGTTTCCTGAAGTTAACTTTTTTTTCCTTCTGAAAATCTCAGGATATATTACAGTTTTCCACAGCCTTACAGACACTTCATTAACTCCAAGTCAGAGCCGACAGTTACATTACCTGAGGGCTGAAAGGACTCTCGAAACACCCTCGCTCTGTTTTGATGTAAAAGAATGGGATCAGAATGATCCTAAACCATCTTTTCTTCAATTCAATTCTTTCTTGTATATATATTTCACATTGACTGTTCAGTGTGCATTAATAGATGAATTTATCCATCGGGTTAAGTCACTCTGATCCCCCTATTCCGATCCCCTAACTACAGTTTGGTCCAGTCAGTAAATTTCCGATAACTACAAACTCCCTGTTCTGGATTTCTCTTTTTGAAATGAATTGTACAAACACCAGGGTCCCAGATGAGACTCCTGCAGAATTCTTCTCTTTTCTATTAACAAACCTTTTCTAACTTCCAGTTGGTCACTTTGACATTAAAGTAATAACAGTTTGATTTTATATCTGATTGTAACCAATTCACAACCATTTGCCACTCCCATAATCCGCAGAAAAAGCAAACCTTACATAATAAACATTTAATTCCAGTTCAGCGGGTTCTGATTCTCACGTTGCAAACTGGAAGTGACCTCAGTGATGGAGTTATAAAAATACCCAGCTTATTTCAAGAGTGCAGTCTGAAACTCGGGCCTGGAGTTTCCTCTCGTCAGTGCAATCTCACTTCCACCCAAGTCTACACCATCTTTCTACCTTTAGAAATTGTTTGTGTCCAGACTGCAGTCTCTCTGTGTGAAAATGCTGAGGAAACTCCAGGCCTGGATGTGGTATATGGGGCAGTCCAACTACTGCTGGATACAACTGCAACATTATTGACTTTAAAGCAAACACATTCTGTACAACTGAGGCCATTGATCTGGGTCCAGTTATTTCTGTCAAGTTCCAGTTACTGTCCTCCAGTCCTCATGGAAGGCCACACTGTTAAAACACCTAATGATATCCAGAATGCTGAAACCAACATTGAGAAAAAACACAGATAAAAATGACTGCAGGCTCAGTAAAATTTTGAGTGTTAAATTTTGATTTTCAGTGTTTATTTTGGCCATTTTGGGTTTTATTCAAAGACATCAATTTTTCTTTTTTAAAAAAAACACAGGAAAATTGGTGAAAGCAGAAAACCCCAAGTATCACTTCGACCTTGTCATTCTGTTAATCACAAACAAGGCCATCTCTGTTCACTTCCTTGTCTCCCTCACCCCTCACATTCCCCTTCCTTCTGTGTCCACCCTGGAAAAACCCTCCCCAAGTCACTTACAACTGCTCTTTCAAACTCTCAACTGTCTCACCATTGGCCGTCCATTTGTCACAATACTTCTGTAACTGGCGATCTGCTCAATCGCTCCCTCAGCCCCTGATGCCTTTTCCCTCAGTAAAACCCTGAGTCTCTCCCACCCTCATCACTCCCCCATCTTAACTTCAAGTCTAAGGAGCTCAGATTTGGACATATCTGACCCACAACTGGTTTAGCCATTCATTACCAGAACCAGTTGCACCACACATCAAACTCTATCTGGCCTTGCTCTCCTCTGCCAAAACTCACTATTTCAGGATCATTCCTGAAAGCAAAGATAACCCCAGCTTCATTTCTCCACTACCGACTCCTGAAACCCCTCTCAACTGACCTCAAATGAGCGCAAGGTGCTCATGGATTTCATGAGACCATCCATTCAGCTGCATCCTCCTCTTTTCCACCAAGTTAAACATCCCCCGAGATTCCCTCTTCCCTCACCCTGAACCTGTGTCTTGGTCTAGTTTCTCTCCCATGTCCTCTCCAATCTCATCTTATCCATGATACCCACCTCCTCTCGTCCCCATTCCCACTAAACTGTTCATCAACCAATTTAATAAAAGCAAAATACTGCAGATGCTGGAAATCTGAAATAAAAACAAAAAAATGCTGTAAATACTCAGCAGGTCTGGCAGCATTCGTGGAGAGAGAAACAGTTAACGTTTCAGGTCAGTGACCCTTCATCAGAACTTATTGCTCATCAACCAACTTCCCTTCCTGGCCCTTGTGCTAACTGGCATTGGAAACAGTTCCTTTTCCTCAGGTATTTCCTGATCCCTTTTAAAACTGCCATTATCACCCACCTCCTCAAAACCCCCTCCTTCAACCCCTCTGTCTTTGTAAACTACCACCTCATCTTCAACCTCTCATTCCTCTCCAAAGTCACAATTTCTTTATGCTTCCCAAATCTGTGCCCACCTTTCCCGGAACTCCATGTTTGAACCTTTCCAATCAGGTTTCTGTCCCTGCTACAGCACTGAAACAGCTCAAATCCATGCCAGAAAGGACATCCTCTGTGTCTATGGGACACTATCCCTCTTTAGACTTCTTGACCTCCCGATCGACCACAGCATCCTCCAATGCCTCTCCTCCACTGTCCAGCTGAGTGGGACTGACCTCACTTGGCTCCACTCAGACCTATCCAATTGTAGCCAAAGAATCTCTAACAATAGCTTCCCTTCTCACTCGTTACCTCTGGAGTCTCCCAAGGATCTATTGATGGCCCCTTCTATCCCTCATCTATCTGCTGCCCCTTGGTGCCATCATCTGAAGACATGACATCTGGTTCCACATGTACGCTGATGACACCTCACCATCACCTCTCTTGACCCCTCCAGTGTTTCTGTGTTTTCAGCCTGCTTGTCTATTCTAATACTCTTCTCACTGACCTCCACCCTGCTTAAACTGTACCGCATTCAAACTCTGCTGCCTTTTACCCCGACCATCACAAAGTCCCACTCAACCATCACTGCTGTGCTTACTGACCTACAATGCCTCCAGGTCCACTAAAGGCTCCCTTTTAAAATTCTCATCTCTAGAAATTCAGATCCCTTCAAGGTCACACCCTTCCCGATATTTGCCCCATGGATGTCAAGGAGCCTACAGGGCAAGATGAGGCAGAAAAGGAAAGCTTATGTCTGACACTGAGAACTCTATACTAAAGAATGCTGAGAGGAGTATTGAAAGTGGAGGGGTGAAATCAAAAAGGAAATTAGGAAAGCAAAGAGAGGGCATGAAAGAATATTGGCAAGCAAAATCAAGGTGAACCCAAAGATGTTTTTTCAATACATTAAGAGGATAACTAAGGAGAGAGTAGGGCCAATAAAGACCAAAAAGGCATCCTATGTGTAGGAACGCAAGATATTGGTATGGTTTTTAATGAATATTTTGCGTCTGTCTTCACAGAAGAGGAGGACGATGCAGATATTGTAGTTAAGAAGGAAGAGTTTGAAGTATTGGATGTGATAAACATAGGGAGAGAGAAAGTATTAATGGGATTATCATCCTTAAAAGTTGATAAATCACCAGGGTCAGAGGAAATGTATCCTCGGCTGATAAAAGAAGCAAGAGAGAAAATAGCAGAGTGTCTGAGCATCACTTTCCAGTACTCACTGGATACAGGTATGGTCCCGGAGGGTTGGAGAACTGCTAATATACCTCTGTTTAAAAAGGAAGCGAAGGATAAACCGAATAATTACAGGCCAGTCAGTCTAACCGCAGTAGTGGGCAAATTATTGGAATCTATTCTGAGAGACAGGATAAACTGTCACTTAGAAAGGCATAGGTTAATCAAGGATAGTCAGCATAGATTGATTAAGGGACGATCTTGTTTGACCAACTTGATTGAATTTTTTGAAGAAGTAACAAGGAAGATAGATGAGGGTAGTGCAGTTGATGTGGTCTACATGGATTTTAGCAAGGCTTTTGACAAGATCCCACATGGCAGACTGGTTTTTAAAAAAAAAAAAATCCCATGGAATCCAGGGAAATGCAGCAAGGTGGATACAAAATTCGCTCAGTGGCAGGAAACAAAGGGTAATTGTTGACGGCTGTTTTAGCGGCTGGAGGGCTGTTTCCAGTGGAGTTCTGCAGGGTTCAGTACGGGGTTCCCTGCTTTTTGTGGTGTATATTAACGATTTGGATGTAAATGTCGGGGACGTGATCAAGATGCTTGCAGATGACACAAAGATTGGCCGTGTGCTGGATAGTGAGGAAGATGGCTGTAGGAAGATATTGATGGTCTGGTCAGATGGGCAGAAAGTGGCAAATGGAATTCAACTTGGAGAAGTGTGAGGTGATGTAATTGGGGAGGTCAAAGGCAGAGGAATACATGATTAATGGAAAATACTGAGATGTGTAGAGGAAGTAAGGGACCTTGGAGTGAATGTCCATGGATCCCTGAAGGTAGCAGGACAGGTCGATAAGGTGGTTAAGAAGGCACATGGAATCCTTTCCTTTATTAGCTGAGGTGTAGAATATAAGAGCAGGGAGGTTATGCTGGAACTGTATAAATCATTCGGCTACAACTTGAGTACTGTTGTGCAGTTCTGGTCACCTCATTACAGAAAGGATGTAATTGCGCGAGAGAGTACAGAGGAGATTTACGAGGATTTTGCCAGGACTGGAAAAATGCAGCTATGAGGAAAGATTGGATAGGCTGGGGTTGTTCTCCTTGGAACAGAGAAGGCTGAGGGGAGATCTGATTGAAATGTACAAAATTTTGAGGGGCCTGAATAGAATGGAGGTGAAGGGTCTTTTCGTCTTAGCGGAGAGGTCAGTGATGAGGGGGCATAGTTCTAAAGTGATTGGTAGATGAATTAGAGGGGAGATGAGGAAAAACGTTTTCACCCATAGGGTGGCGATAGTCTGGAACTCACTGCCTGACAGAGTAGTTGAGGCAGAGACCCTCAACTCATTCAAATGAAGTCTGGATATGCACCTCAAGTGCCGTAAGCTGCAGGGCTACGGACCAAATTCTGGAAGGTGGGATTAGAATATTAGATCATTTTTCGGCCGGCACAGACACGATGGGCCAAGTGGCCTCTTTCTGTGGCTTAAACCTTCTATCATTCTGTATCTGTAACCTCCTCCAGCCGTACAACCCTCAGGGAACTCCTCATTTCCTCCAACTCTGGCCTGTTACACATCCCTCACTCTCTCTGTCCCATTGGCTGTGCCTTCAGTCATTGTTGCTAAGCTCTGGAATTCCCTCCCTTTACTGCTCTGACGCTCCACATCTCTCCTTTAAGACTCCAAAAAACTTACATCTTTGATCAAGCTTTTAGTCAGCCCTCCTAATATTCCCTTCTTTAGCCCAGTGTCAATTGTGTCTGACTTCTCAGTTTTAACTTCCGAGATGCACCTTAAAACATTTTCCTATCTTAAAGGTACAATGTAGCTGACAGTTGTTTTTTAAATCACATTACAACAGACTGGGGAAGCTAATAAAATAATATATGGGTGTACAGAGCGCACAATGACCTCATTGAATTGCAGTTTGAGCGGCTAAATGGCTGACTCATGTTCCTATGTCACTCATAAACTTGGATTCAAACACAGCTGATGAATGGAAACTGGGGTAAAGGCACTGCATCAGCACTTGAGCAGGGTTAGAGAGTGGGGGATGTCTGGGAGAAAGTACATTGGAACTGGAATAGGCCATTCAGCCCATCGAGCCTGCTGCATCATTCAATTAGATCCTGGCTGATCAATTAACTATCAACAGAAACAAACCCAATTGCCAGAATGAACATTCTGGATGTGATTAAAAGCAAAAATAACAGCAGAATCCAACCCCTGCCGTCACCTGTGAACTTGCTGGTGTCTCAGCAGCACGTTCACAGGTGACTGAGTGAATCTCTTCCCACACTCTGAGCAGGTGAAGGGCACCTCCCCAGCACTGGTGTCTCGAAAGCTTCGATGCTTCACTGAATCGCTTCTCACACATGGAGCAGGTGAACGGCCTCTCTCCAGTGTGATCTCACTGGTGTGCCAGTAGGTGGGATGAATTCATGAATTCCTTCTCACATACGGAGCCGGTAAATGGCCTGAACCCAGTGTGAATTCACTGGTGTGTCAGAAGGTTGGACAATTGATTAAATCCCTTCCCACATACGGAATAAGTTAACGGCCCCTCCCCATTGTGAATGTGCTGATGTTGCAAAAGGTCAGATGATTGATTAAATCCCTTCCCAAATGCAGAGCAAGTGAATGGCCTCTCCCCGGTGTGAACTCGCCGGTGTGTCTGCAGGTGGGATACTGCAGAGAATCGCTTCTCGCAGACAGAGCAGGTGAACAGCCTCTCCCCAGTGTGACTGCGTTGATGAGTTTCCAGCTTGGACGGGCAACTGAATCCCTTCCCACAGTCCCCACATTTCCCCGGTTACTCCGCAGTGCGGGTGTCCTTGTGTCTCTCCAGGTTGGACAATAAGTTGAAGCCTCGTTCACACACACAACACGTGTACAGTTTCTCCCTGCTATGAATGATGTGATTTTTTTCAGGCTGTGTAACTGGTTAAAGCTCTTTCCACAGGTCAGTGCACTGGAACACTCTCACTCGGGTGTCTGTGTCTCTGCTTTTCCAGTCATGCTGATGTTTGAAATCTTTTCCTATAGATAGAACAGACCAACATTTTTCCTTCCACATTCTTAGGCTGATATTCAGATCCTGACCAATCAAGTGCCTCTGTCAGATCTTTGTGATGTTTGGTTTGAGTTCCTTTCTAATACGGTGTAAAAGGAGTTCACAAAAGTCATCACTCAGTCCAGGATAGAAATTCAGAACAGACAATTCTAGTTTTTATGGGACATTTCCTCTATTGTTCCCCCGTCCTGCACACACTCCCTCCTCCCTGTACTGCAATCCAAACCCAAGGCACCATTTCTTTCCTCCATTGCCAGTTTTCTCTCTTGCTCGGGAGGCGCAGTGGTTAGCACCGCAGCCTCATAGCTCCAGCGACCCGGGTTCGGTTCTGGGTACTGCCTGTGTGGAGTTTGCAAGTTCTCCCTGTGACCGCGTGGATTTCTGCTGGGTGCTCCGGTTTCCTCCCATAGCCAAAGACTTGCAGGTTGATAGGTAAATTGGCCATTGTAAATTGCCCCTAGTGTAGGGATGTGGTAGGGAATATGGGATTAAATTAGGATTAGTATAAATGGATGGTAGCTGGTCGGCACTGATTCGGTGGGCCGAAGGGCCTGTTTCAGTGCTGTATCACTCTATGACTCTACTCTGGCTGGGTTCAGTTCTCCAGCACCTGCGTGCAGACTGAGAATCAAATCAATGAGTCAATGATTTTCGCTCCTGATCACTGGGACCCTGAAGTCCCGCCCACTATGTGTCGTCACCAAGAGGGCCGCGCATGCGCCCTTCTGTCCGCTCATTCAAAATGGCAACGTTATTCTGGATCTGTTCGCGAGAAAATCTCCGGAGCTGCAGACACGGGACTTGGAGTTTCTTATTCGGGGTTTGCGGCCTATACCGGGTGTTTCTGAAGCCTCCCCGCCCACCTGCCGGCTCCATTCCACCCCCGCACCCTGCCGGCTCTCACTCGCTGCGAAATCGTCTCCAACACTTGCAAGGCTCTGATCACATTAACACTGCGCATGCTCCAACGACTGTCCAACACCGCGCCTGCGCGCTGGGCTCCAGCGGTAAATGCACAGTCCACTGTCCATCACCTGTTGCAAACTCCATCTAAAAACTTGAGGGAATAACACAGTGTGGTGAGAAAGGAAATGCAGTGGGTGTTGTGTAGATGGGTTGTCAAAAGGTGTTTGATAAGGTGCCGGGCAGGAGGCTTGATGATTAAAATTAAGGCTCCTTATTATTCGTCAAATTCATTTTAGATGGAGTATGCAATAAGTGATGGACAGTGCCAGCGCATTTACTGCTGGAGCCTGTGGTTTGAACTTGCAAGGTAAGGCTGACTCAGATAAAACAGGGAACTGGAGACTGGAGAGTAAAGCAGCCTCAGTGCCCTCATCTTCTGGAAGGACCTGCAAGGCGACTTGTAGTGACACGTACACATAAAACTTTGTACAGTGAGTTGAGATTCTGGATTAATCCCAATCTGTTCAATTTTTCTTCCGTATTCTTGTCTTCTGATTTATGTTATCAGATGCCTGGAGATTTTAATCATTGAGAGAAATGGTGCACGGTTTTACAAAGCACACCTCAGGATGAGATTTAAACGAATTGACATAAAGACAATGTGGGAGCATGATAAAACAATACACAAACAATTCAAGGGCTGGCTTAAAGGAACAACTGAACAGACAGGGGAAGTTACCATTAGAAAAAGGTGAGTCCCTGCTTTCAATAAATGAACTGGCAGAAGAGTGTGGACGGGTTGGAGGTAAAGTTAATATTTTCAACATTCAGAGCGACACAGATTATAAAGGAACAATGATCTCAAAGACAATCTCTTGCAGCTTGCGTGGAGAGGATGATCTGAATCAGGTTCAAAGGGATT
Source organism: Heterodontus francisci (assembly GCF_036365525.1). Lineage (NCBI taxonomy): Eukaryota > Metazoa > Chordata > Chondrichthyes > Heterodontiformes > Heterodontidae > Heterodontus > Heterodontus francisci. The sequence continues at coordinate 21,175,768 of NC_090404.1, forward strand.
AAATAGTGTATGTTTTCTTGATTGGGCAATCAAATTAAAATCTGGAACTCAGATGGGGATATGGATTGGTGTCAGGTGATTTGGATCAGGGTATTACTCCAGGAAGCCTTGCAATCTGAGTGACATTATTTCCGAACCGATTACTATGGTAGCAGCAATCCCATTGCTCTCTGTTGGTGTAAGAGTGATGGAAGTATTAAAAATTGGAGACCACGGGCATGTTGGAAGATGATGTACACAAGGAATTTGTGAAGTATCCAAGGAGATTAGTGAAGGAAAAGGAAGGGATCGGCAAAGCACCAGACATTTCATGTTATTCCGGGAGAAATGGGGCCTGATTGTACCGGTGTCAGCTTTTACACTGCACACTCTGATCCTGTGGTTTCACCCTGGATGAAGAATCTCCAATTGTCCCATTCAAATCATTCGATGGGATTCTCAGAGGACCAATATCGTCTGCTCAGAGAGAGGAAGGTTTGTATTACAGCTGATGAGAAGCAGCACAAACACACGGGAACACTTCCTGTCCCATCAGTGGAGAACATTTTGCTTCACACTAACCAAGCTGACTAAAATTGGGATAAAGTATTGGTGCCGCAATGTTAGAAAAACTAAAGTAAACATTACGGTAATGGGCAAATATACATTAACGTAATGGGAAAAAGAAGCAATGGTAATGAAAGGAAAACTTTTCATGCAGAGAGTGGTTAGAATCTGGAATGCACTGGCTGAGAGTGTGGTGGAGGCAGGTTCAATTGAGGCATTCAACAGGGAATTGGATTGTTATCTGAAAAGGATGAATATGCAGGGCAATGAGGAGAATGTGATGGTGGCACGAGGTAAATTGCTCTTTCTGAGAGCCAGTGCAGACATGATAGGCCGAACGGCCTCCTTCTGTGCTGTAACAATTCTGTGATTAAAATGGGATTAGGTAGACAGGTCAGGTATCTTTAATGCATCGGTGCTGACTCAATGGGCCGAAGGGCCTCCTCTGCACTGTATTATTCTGTGATTACCCTCCTGGGACTGTGAGCAGTTTTCGCCTTCCAATTCCACCCTTTTCTCTGAACCTTAAATCTATATTGAACAACATCTGGGACAGACTCAACAATGAAAACGATAACACTGAGTGGTCTATTACTAGCTTGGGTGATCAGCCCCGGTGGGAGATAGTATACAATACAGGACCACATCCCAGGATAATTACAGCCTCAGCTTTCTTCTTAGTATTACAGATGATGCTAATTACCCTTATATTGATGGGCTGGTTGATGAAGAGAATTCTAAGACAGGTTACAAGGAGAAAGAATAGAATGGAAATATTTGCATTGACCAAGAGATAAGCTTTGAGGCTACAAAAGGAAGAATAGTTTTGAGCCTCGAGGTGGGAAATATAGACAGACGTGGGCAAGGTGGAGTAGACCTGAATAAACCAAGAAAAGTTGAACTGGTTGAGCCTATACCCATTGGAATTTAGAAGAATGAGAGGTGCTATTATTGAAACATATAAGATTCTGAGGGGATTTGGTAGTCAGTACAGAGTGTGCTTGTTCTTGTGAGGGAGACTAGAACTGGAACACCATTTAAGAATACGCGGTCTCCCTTTTGAGACAGACGAGGAGAATTTTTTTTAATCTCAGAGGGCCGTTAATGTGTGTAATTCTCTTCCGTAGAAAGCAATGGAGGCTGGGCCATTGAATTTATTCAAAGCTGAGTCAGATAGATCTTAGATAGATAAGGAAGTCAAAGGTAATTTGGGGGGTGGGGGGTGGTTGCAGACAGGAAAGTGAGACCACAACCAGATTAGCCATAACCGCAATGAATGGCAGAGCAGGCTACAAGGGTGAATGACCTGCTCCTAAGTCCTATGTTCCAGTTTCTAATAACTTTATTAAACATTTCTCCATAGTAAAGACACTTACACTCATTAAAACTAAGACTCTGCAATAAAAGCAATTTCAGAGAGGTCCTATTAAGGATAAGATTAGAACTTGTGAACTGTAGATTCATGATCTGAAAGGACAGAGACGGTCTGCTTTAGGCACCAAGCCAGATAGTCAGAAGATGGACTGAACACAAAGACGTTATTAAGTTTGTCAGAAAGAGATGAGATACTCAGGTATAAACTGTAAGAAAAGCAATGACAGACCAAAGAGAATTACATCATTCACAAGATGATTTAACGGGTTAACTTGTTCCATTTTAATTTAAAAAATGAGAGTGGTTAAGGGCTGGAATACACTGCCTGAGAACGTGGTGGAGGCAGGTTCAACTGAAGCATTCGAAAGGCAATTAGACTGTTAAATGAAAACGAAGTAAGTGCAGGTTTAGGGGGAGAAGGCGAGGTGGGGCGGGGTGTGGAACTGAGTGAATTGCTCTTTCGGAGAGCCAGTGCAGGCATGATGAGCCGAATGGACTCCTTTCTGCACTGTAGCAATTCTTGTGAAAATAACCATAACGTGTTGACATATTGTCATCACGCTCTGCAGGAGCCCAGCGCGCAGGCGCAGTGCGGGCCTGTCTCTGGAGCATGCGCAGTGTCAGTGTAATCAGGGCCGTGCGAGCGCTGGAGACGCTTTTGCGGCGGGTGAGTCGGCGGGTGGGCTTCAGAAACACCCGGTGTAGGCCGCACCGAGTGGGGCGGCAGCTGCGGGGCTTCTCCCGGTGACAGGCGCTGTTTGAAACTAATAAGAAACTAAAAGCAGGGACTAAGTTCCCCGATTGAAGGGAGACCAGGAATATCCAGGAACAAAAACTAGAACACTGACGGACTGAGGCGGGAGGAGATTGTGGGCGCAGGGGAGGAATTGGAGCCGTGGGTGGGCTGGGAAGCTTCATAAATACCTGGGGTCGGCCTGAGGCCCCGGATAAAAGGCCACAGGCCCCATGTTTACCCCGCGGTGACAGGCCGGGGATGAGGCGGGGGGCACTGGCCGCCATCTTGGTCAGGGCGCCTGCGCGGCCATCTTGGTGAGGCCACAGCGAGGGGGTGGGGCTTCAATGCCTCTATTCCCACCTGGGTCCTAGTGCCCGAGAGATAGTGTATCCTGGACAACAGGGTTTCAAGCAGTTTTACCCTCCCAGCAAGTGATGTTTGCAGCCTGGAGGAGTCCATGGGCCATGTATATATTCAGTGTGAGAGATTACAGTCCCTGTATGGTTACCTGAAGGGACTGCTGCTCAACCTTTAGTTGCACTTTCGCCCCATTTCTTTGGTGACTCGACCTGCATTGTGTCGGTCCAAGATGTACGGGGACCAAGTTGAGGGTATAGGGGCTTACTCTAGCTGTTGGTCTCTCTTCCGTGGTCTTGTCTGTTGCCGGGTGGCCCTGGAGAAGGAGCACAGTTGATACCTCTGCATCCGTGAGCACCTCAGGGTACAGAGTGTCTCACTGACACTGATAATAACATTCTGGTTTAGTTGGGCATGTTCCCTTTGCTTTCAACATTTTACAGCCTTCTGGACTCAACATTGAGTCCAACAATTTCAGGCCATAAATGCCGTTTTGATAGGTTTTTTTTACCATGTGCTGCTTTGAAAATTGTTTTTCATGTTTTTGCTTTCAGACAGAGCTGATCATTATTCTGCCATTAACACTCTCACTGGCCAAATATTTTGTCTTTTACTACAACTATTAATACTGTTACGACCAGGTGAGAAAGATGACTAGGGGTCTATTTCAGCCTTCACCTGTCTTATTGTAACAGGGTTTTAATTTTTAAACACAGTGTGTTCTGAACTCCTCCTTGGCGAATCCTTGTTCACCACTTTCTAATTATAAGGCAAAGAAATTAGCATAAACAGGCTTTCTTAGGTTTAAAGAAGAAATGTGAAATGTATTAAAACTTAAACTCTAATTTGGTTAATGCCTACGAATACACGCCACGCCCCACGCTAGCATGCATACACGATACGCACATGCAAATAGAGACAGAAAAGAGCAGAAGAAAAATAGTGGAGAGGTTTGAGGCAATCGCTGAAGAGGGTTTTTTTCATGTCCTTTGAGCTCGCTGTAGAGTCCTTGATTGTAGATAGTTTTGCTTTTCGTTGGGGCCCAGTATTCTTCTTAAACCTTGTTGACTGCATGAGACTTTTCTCTCTTGGGGTTCATATGCCTTCAATGGTTTCCAAAGCAGATGAGAGCAGACAGGAGAGAGGTCTTTTCAGTCCAGAAGCAAACAGCTTTCTGAGTTTTAAAACTCTGTGGCAAGTTCAAATTCAAAAAAACTCCAACAGCCAATTTGTCATGTGACCAAACTGGTCTGACCACGTCTGTTTGTGTATTTGGCCATCTTAGCAGTTAACCTTGGAATGCGGGCCTCTCCACCTTCAACTTCTGGTAATCAAAAGTCCATTGTGGATTAAATTGGAGCAGGGAGTGGCTCCTTTGTCCTTTCCAAGCACTGTCTGTTACTATGCAAATGTCTTTCCAGTCAGGGGCTTGGCAACCCCTTGTAACAGGCCTTCTTTTCTTCTCAGCAACAATTTTAAAATTTAATGTCCAGGTGGTGAAATATCTGTGCCCCATTCTTGGCGTGCAGGGGCCTGCATGACAACACTCCCTGTGCCTTTTGTTCCATGACATTTAATCTGTCCGGCCCTCTGCCCTATCACAGACCTTTCCTTTTGCTGTTCCTCTACTTCCCACTTGCTCAAAGCCTTTACATTTCTAACTTTTGACAGTTCTGTGAAAGGTCATCGATCTGAAAACGTTAACTCTGTTTCTCTCGCCACAAATGCTGCCAGACCTGCAGAGTATTTCAAGCACTTTCTGTTTTTATTTCAGATTTATAACATATGCAAAATTTTGCTTTTATTCCCTTTGCTTTTGTTGGGATTTGTTGCTTCTTTTAGTATGAATGGACCACATGTTTGGGGGGAACAAAAGAGGAATGAATATTCCAGATTAACTAGAATTGTCTGTTCTGAATTTCTATCCTGGGCTGACAGTGATGACTTTTGTAAACTCCTTTTACAAGGTATTAGAAGGAGAGGATTTACAGATGAGAAACTCAAACCAAGCATCACATCAAGATCTGACTCGATTCATCAGGATCTGAATATCATCGGACTTTGAATGTGGAAGGAGAAATGTTTGTCTGTTCTGTCTGTAGGAAAAGATTTCAAACATCAGTGTGACTGGAAAAGCACCGAGACACACACACCCGAGTGAGAGTGTTCCAGTTCACTGACTATGGAAAGAGCTTGAACCAGTTACACAGCCTGAAAAAACATCGCACCATTCACAGCGGGTGGAACAGTACACGTGTTCTGTGTGGACGAGGCTTCAACTGATCATCCAACCTGGAGAGACACAAGGACACCCGCACCACGGAGAAACCATGGAAATGTGGCGACTGTGGGAAGGGATACAGATCTCCATCCTTGCTGGAAACTCATCGACGTAGTCACACAGGGGAGAGACCATTCACCTGCTCGACGTGTGGGAAGGGATTCACTCGATTATCCCACCTCACTGAACACCAACTTGTTCACACTGATAAGAGACCTTTTAAATGTACTGACTGTGAGAAGAGCTTTAAAAGCAGAAATGATCTGATCAGACATCAGAGAGTTCACACTGGGGAGTGGCCATTCACCTGCTCCGTGTGTGGGAAGGGATTCACTCATTCATCTAACCTGCAGAAACACCAGCGAGTTCACACTGGGGAGAGGCCGTTCACCTGCTCCGTGTGTGGGAAAGGATTCACTCAGCCATCCGCCCTGCTGATACACCAGCGAGTTCACACTGGGGAGAGGCCTTTCACCTGTACTGAGTGTGGGAAGGGATTTGCTCAATTAGCACACCTACTGGCACACCAGAGAGTTCACTCTGGGGAGAGGCCGTTCACCTGCTCCGTGTGCGGGAAGGGATTCACCCGTTCATCTGACCTGCAGACACACCAGCGAGTTCACACTGGGGAGAGGCCATTCACCTGCTCAGTGTGTGGGAACAGATTCACTCATTCATCCACCCTGCAGAAACACCAGCGAGTTCACACTGGGGAGAGGCCATTCACCTGCTCCGGGTGTGGGAAGGGTTTCACTCAGTCATCCGACCTGCTGATACACCAGCGAGTTCACACTGGGGAGCGGCCATTCACCTGCACTGAGTGTAGGAAGGGATTTGCACAGTTAGCACACCTGCTGGCGCACCAGAGAGTTCACACTGGGCATAGTCCATTCACCTGCTCCGTGTGCAGGAAGGAATTCACATGTTCATCCCACCTGCTGACACACCAACAAGTTCACAAGTGACGACAGGGGTTGGATTCTGTTGTTACTGCTGCTGTTAATAACATCCCAACTGAACCATGTTCATTCTGATAGTTAAAGATCTGCCCATATACAGAACCTTCCACTACCTCAGGCCATGTCAAAGCGCTTTCCAACCAATAAGTACGATTGAAGGGTAGTCACTGTTGTAATGTAGGAAACGCAGCAGCCAATTGCACACAGCATGTTCTCTGGAGTGGGAAGGTGGTTGTGGTTGTTGGAGGTCAATCATCTGAGTTCCAGCACATCACTGCAGGAGTTCCTCAGGGTAGTGTCCTAGGCCCAACCATCTTCAGCTGCTTCATCAATGACCTTCCCTCAATCATAAGGTCAGGAGTGGGAATGTTCGCTGATGATTGCACAAGGTTCAGCACCATTCGTGACTCCTCAGATACTGAAGCAGTCAGCGTAGAAATGCAGCAAGACTTGGACAATATCCAGGCTTGGACTGATAAGTGGCAAGTAACATTTGCGCCACACAAGTGCCAGGCAATGACCATCTCCAACAAGTGAGAATCTAGCCATCTCCCCTTGACATTCAACAGCATTACCATCGCTGAATCTCCCTAGGGGATTCAACATCCTGGGGGCTACCATTGACCAGAAACTGGAGTAGCCATATAAATACCATGGCCACAAGAGGAGGTCAGAGGCTAGGAATCCTGCGGCGAGTAACTCACCTCCTGACTCCCCAAAGCCTGTCCACCATCTACTTGGCACAAGTCAGGAGTATGATGGAATACTCTCCACTTGCCTGGATGGGTGTAGCTCCAACAAGACTCAAGAAGTTCGACACCATCCAGGACAAAGCAGCCCGCTTTATTGGCACCCCATCCACAAAGATTCACTCTCTCCTCCACCGATACACAATGGCAGCAGTGTGTATCATCTACAAGATGCACTGCAGCAACGCACCAAGGCTCCTTCGACAGCACCTTCTGAACCCATGACCTCTACCGACTGGAAGGACAAGGGTAGCAAATGCATGGGAACACCACCACCTGCAAGTTCCCCTCCAAGTCACACACCATCCTGACTTGGAACGATATCACCGTTCCTTCACTGTTGCTGGGTCAAAATCCCGGAACTCCTTTCCTAACAGCACTGTGGGTGTCCTACCCCACATGGACTGCAGCGCTTCAAGAAGGCAGCTCACCACCACCTTCTCAAGGGCAATTAGGAATGGGCAATAAATGCTGGCCTGGCCAGTGACGCCCACATCCCATGAATGAATAAAATAAAACTTGAGCCCACAACCTTCTGACTCAGAAGCAGTAATGTTACCAACTGAGTCACAGTCACAGTTCATTTCTATTGATGTAAACTGGTGTTAGGAACACTGGACCTTGTAACATGATTATATCTTATAGATTGTGATTTTTTAAAAGTTCACAATGGAATCCAGGAGGTTAGATGACCTCATCTTCACTCTGTAAAAGGTTACCAGGACAACAGAGGGAACAGAGACGACAGCACTAACACCTGAAGAACAATGGGTTTCACCCTCCCAGACTTTTGGATTGTAAAACAAGGAGTCAGTCATTGAGAACATCTAAATGAACCAGCAGGTGGTAACACCTGGGGGCAGTGGAAAGGCCAAGCAGCTTTGTGAACTTCTGGTCTTTGCGTTTTGGAGAAGAACAATCAACGATTGAATTCTAGGACCAGATAAATTTAACCGACTTTCTGGGGAATAACTGGCTGTAAGGAATGAACCATCACATTGTGGCCTCAAGCAGACTGGAAGAAGAGAATCCATCGGGGTGAGGCCTCAAGGGAAACTGTAAGAGAAGGCACCCAGCAGGGGCAGCTGGAGAGAGAGAGAGAGAGAGCGCCTGCTCTCTGAAGGTATGCAGCTGAAAGGCTGTGGAAACGTGAACCTCTTTGAGAGTCAGGAGTAAAGGGCCCATGGGATCATCAGAAATCACATTATCCAGGGATGTCCAGGTCAGAAGTGCTTGGAAAAGAGAGTGAAGGAAAATTATTGTTTTTTGAACAGTCTGGGAGATCCAGCACATTGCAACTGGGAGGAATTTGGGATTTTTAACCACCAAGGATTTTGTCATCAAAAAGGACTGTGTAACGTATAAATGTGGTGTGAGATTTTCAAGTGTTGAATAAGTAAAGATATCTTTGGTTGTAATTTGGGGTATCAGCTATTTACAAAATGCGATTTAGTTAATTGGAGTTTTCTTTTAGTTTATTTATTGTAATAGAAGACTTAAAAAATGAAATCTTGTGTAATTTGTTAAATTGGTCTGTGGGTTCATATCTCGTATTTTTCACGTTAACGATCTCTCTGAGGTCGTAACAGCTGGAAGGTGGATGAAGCTGGATGCCTCTTTTTCAGCTAGCACAGACACAATGGGCTGAATGGCCTCCTTCTGTGGAGTAAATGGTCTATGATTCTATTCTCACAGTTGGAGTTTGTTTCTGCCGAAATTAACTTTACAACTTGGCTGGAGTTTAATATTCTGGATAAATGTCAAATAAATCAGCTTTGTTTTAAACACACTGTTGTAGATTTTTGTCTTTCCCACCCGAGTGTTTAGCATCACCTGGCTGGAGCTCAGAAAGGACAATCTGGGGGGAGGATCGTACGGCAGGAACAGAACTTCAGCCTGAACACAGTCCTTCAGGATCACACTGAGAGGGACAAACGGCACTTTGGTCTTTCTCGTCTCTCTTCACTGACAGCAAAGTCCCCGTGTGGGTTAATCCTGAGGCCTGTAAGAAATGTGTCCCAGCCGCTCTCTTTCATGGTTCAGAGCTCCTGGGCACGGAACAGAAGGCTCCTTTACAACTGTGTTTAGAGTCAGGAAGAACAATAGTGAATGCTGGAAACGTGCTGTCAAATCAGAGATTGGTGTAGAACTGTGATCTGTTCCTGACTGAAAGTGAAACGGCAGGTTTAAATTTCCAGTCTGAAAATGACTGTGGTAATTATTTGACAAAAGTTAAACATGTTTGTGTAACAGTCCCGAGTCTGTCATTTTAAGGCAGGTGTTAACTTATTTCACATAGTTCAGTTGAAAATAAATACATTAGATTCTGCCTGATAGCTGCTGGTGCAATTATACCACAGTCATTTAATCTCCAAATAAAGAAGGATCTGCAGTGTGTTTCCAGGAATTCCCTATTGATGTGTTAGTGTTAGATGGCAGGATGCACGACCCGGAACATCCATGGGGTTGCGGCATGCTTTCCTTCATCGGACGGGGTATTGAGTACAAGGGTTGGCAGGTCAAGTTACAGCTGTTTAAGACTTTGGTTCGGCCACATTTGGAATACTGCGTGCAGTTCTGGTCTCCACATTACCAAAAGGATGTAGATGCTTTGGAGAGGGTGCAGAGGAGGTTCACCAGGATGTTGCCTGGTATGGAGGGCGCTAGCTATGAAGAGGGGTTGAGTAGATTAGGATTATTTTCATTAGAAAGACGGAGGTTGAGGGGGGACCTGATTGAGGTGTACAAAATCATGAGAGGTATAGACAGGGTGGATAGCAAGAAGCTTTTTCCCAGAGTGGGGGATTCAATTACTAGGGGTCACGAGTTCAAAGTGAGAGGGGAAAAGTTTAGGGGGGATATGCGTGGAAAGTTCTTTACGCAGAGGGTGGTGGGTGCCTGGAACACGTTGCCAGCGGAGGTGGTAGACAGGGGCACGATAGCGTCTTTTAAGATGTATCTAGACAGATACATGAATGGGCAGGAAGCAAAGAGATACAGACCCTTAGAAAATAGGCGACATGTTTAGATAGAGGATCTGGATCGGCGCAGGCTTGGAGGGCCGAAGGGCCTGTTCCTGTGCTGTAATTTTCTTTGTTCTTTGTTACTCTGGGATCACTCCCGCTGTAAACTTCACCACCGACCCTGCTGAAGGTTACAGACTCGGGGAGTATTTTTCACAGAATGTGAGCGTCTCTGGCAAAGCCAGCATTTATTGCCCACCCGGAATTGCCCTTGAGAAGGTGGTAGTGAGCTGCCTTCTTGAACTGTTGCAGTCCACCTGGTATAGATACACCCACAGTGCTGTTAGGAAGGGAGTCCAGGCTTTTGATCCAGTGACAGTGAAGGAACAGTGATATAGTTCCAAGTCAGAATGGTGTGTGCCTTGGAGGGGAACTTGCAGGTGATGGTGATCCCTTGAGTCTGTTGCTTCTGTCCTTCTGGGTGATTGAGGTCGCGGGTTCAGAAGGTGCTGTGGGAGGAGGTTTGGTGAGTTGTTGCAGTGCATCTTTTATATGGTACCACTGCTGCCATTGTACACCAGTGATGGAGGGAGTGAATGTTGAAGGTATAGATGGGGTGCCAGTTAAGCAGGCTGCTTTGTCCTGGATGGTGTTGAGCTTCTTGAGTATTATTGGAGCTGCACTCATCCAGGCAAGTGGAGAGTATTCCATCACACTTCTGACTTGTGCCTTGTAGATGGTGGATAGTCTTTGGGGAGTCAGAAAGTGAGTTACTTGCCACAGAATTCCCAGCCTCTGACTTGCTCTTGTAGTTACAGTATCTATATGACTGGTCCAGTTAATTTTCTGATCAGTGTAACCCCAGGATGTTGATGGGGGATTCAGCGATGGTAATGCCCTTGAATGTTAAGGGCAGATGGTTAGACTCTGTCTTGTTGGAGATGGTCATTGCCTGGCACTTGTGTGGTATGAATGTTACTTGGGAGTTACTTGGGGGCTCCAGAAGTGGACTTTAAGAAAGCTGGGTTTCAGTATTCTGACACATACATGGCGAGGAATCAGAGGAATCCTTACAATGGAGCTATGTGGGGTTTTACCTGTCAGCATAGATCTAGGGGTGAATGATGCCTGACTCCCCAAACTGTTTCACATTGAACCCAGTTTGGAACAAGATGGATTCTGTTTCCAAGAGAATAGGGACAAATATCACCCACAATTGAGGGCGACAAAAGCAGCCATTAGAGAAGCTGAGAGATCTTTGGAGAAGAAGATGGTGCACAATTCATCAAACCCGATCAGCATAACCTTCCATTCCTTTCTCCCTCATGTACTTATCTAGCTTCCCTTTAAATGTTTCTCTGCTGTTCACCTCAACTACTCCCTGTAGTACTGTGTTCCACATTCTTACCTCAGCTGAATTCCCTTTTGGATATATTGGTAACTATCTTATATTTATGACCACGAGTTTTGGAATCACCCACAAGTGGTAACAGTTTCACTACGTCCACCCTGTACAAACTTTTACTAACGTTCATAACCTCTATCAGATCACCCATCAACCATGTCCTTCATCTCGAGGAAAGAACTGCAACCTGTTCAGTCTTTCCTGATAATTACATCCTCTCTATTCTATTGCAAATATTTTTGTACCTTATCTGGCGGTGCCTCCATATCATTTTTATAATATGGAGAGCAGAACTGTTCACAGTTCTCCAAGTGTGGTCTAACCAAGGTTCAATACAAGTTTAACATAACCACTTATTTTCAATTCTATCCCACTGGAAATGAACCCAGAGCTTCATTTGCTTCTTTAAGGCCTTATGTTGCTACTTTTATTGGTCTGCGTATCTGGACCCTCGATCCCGTTTCGCCTCTGCCCCAGTTAGACTGTTATTTTCCAAGTAGTTTGTGGCTTTCTTATTCTTCCTACCAAAATACATGACACAACATTTATCTATATTGACATTTTTTGCCAATTGCTGTCTCATTCTGAAGTTTATGAATGTTTTTGTGCATTTTGTCACACTTTTCCTCAGCAGCAACTCCATCTCCCAATTTGGTGTCATCCGCAAATTTTGAAATTGTATTTCCGATTCCCGAGTCTAAATTGTTTATGTAAATGGTGAATAACAGTGGTCCCAGCACCGCTCCCTGTGGAACACCACTTCCTACCTTCCACCAGTCTGAGTCAGTACTCTTAACCCCTACTCTCTCTTTTCTGTTTTGTAACCAGCTTGCTATCCATAACAGTCTGTACAATCTGCAAGGCGACCGAGATCAGGCTGTGTGGAGTGAAGGACCAGGCAGTAGAATGGATGGAAAGATGATTGCAACACATAAATCAGAGGGTTGGATTTACGGGGAGTTCATAGCCGTGTCTGGTGAGTGTGGCTAACCACCCCCACTGTATGAGCTCTTCCTCTATCCTCGATCTCTTTCCTCCTCTTCCCCATTTTGAGACTTATTACACTCAATAGAAACAAAATAGTACAATTGTAAACAGAGTGCAGGATCAGAGAGACCCGGGGGTGCATGTACACAAATCATTGAAGGTGGCAAGATACATTAGTAAAGCTGTTTAAAAATTAGACCAGATCCTTGGCTTTATAAATAGACGCCTGGGTACAGAGGCAAGGAGATTCTGCTAAACCTTTATAAATCACTAGTTAGATCTCAGCTAGAGTATTGTGTCCAGTTCTGGGCACCAGACTTCGGAAAAGAGGGTGCAGAGGAGATTTACTAGAATGATACCAGGGATGAGGGGTATCAGTTCTCTGGAGAAGCTGGGATTGTTCTCCTGAGAGCAGAGAAGGTTAAGGGGAGATTTAATAGACATGTTCAAAATGATGAGGGATTTTCACTGAGTAGAGAGGGAGACACTGTTTCCACTGGCAGGGGGGTCAGTAACCAGAGGACAGAGATTTAAAATAATTGGCCAATAAAGCCAGCGGAAGGAGATGAGGAGAAATGTTTTTCGGCAGCGAGTTGTTCTGAACTGCAATTCATTGCCTGAAAGGGTGGAGGAAGCAGAGTCAGTAATAACTTTCAAAAGGGAACTTCAGAGAGGAAATTTTCCAAGGCTTTGGGCAAAGTGTAGAGGAGTAGGACTAATTGAATATTTTTTTTTAGAGAGCCAGCACAGACATGATGGAGAGACAGAGAGGAACCGGTGAGTGTAGAACTGAACCCAGCCAGAGTCAGCACCTTCAAGGGAGAAGAGAGAGAGGGGAACCAGTGAGTGTAGAACTGAACCCAGCCAGAGTCAGCACCTTCAGGGGAGAAGAGAGAGAGAGGGGTACCAGTGAGTTTAGAACCGAACCCAGCCAGAGTCAGCACCTTCAGGGGAGAAGAGAGAGAGAGGGGAACCAGTGAGTTTAGAACCGAACCCAGCCAGAGTCAGCACCTTCAGGGGAGAAGAACATAAGAAATAGGAGCAGGAGTCGGCCATTCAGCCCCTCAAGCCTGCCCTGCCATTCAATAAGATCATGGCTGACCTGTTCCAGGCCTCAACTCCTCTTTCGGGCCTGCTCTGCCTAACCCTCAATTCCCCGAGATTTCAAAAATCTATCTACCTCCTTAAATGCATTTAGTGACCTAGCCTTCACAACTGAGGCAGCGAATTACAGAGATTCACCACCCTCTGAGAGAAGAAATTCCTTCGCATCTCAGTTTTAAATGTATGCCCCCTTATTCTGTAATTATGTCCCCTAGTTCGAGATTCCCCCACTAGTGGAAACATCTTCTCAACATCTACCCTGTCGAGCCCCGTTAAAATCTTATGTGTTTCAATAAGATCACCTCTCATTCTTCGAAACGCCAATGAATAAAGGCCTAACCTGTTTAGCCATTCTTGATAAGACAACCCCTTCATCCCAGGAATCAGCCTAGTGAACCTTTTCTGAACTGCCTCCAATGATAAATATGGGGACTAAAACTGTACACAGTACTCCAGGTGTGGCCTCACCAACACCCTGTACAGTTGCAACAGGACTTCCCTATTTTTAAACTCTAACCCCTTTGCAATAAAGGACAAAATTTCATTTGCCTTCCTAATTACTTGCTGCACCTGCAGGCTAACCTTTTGTGTTTCATGCACAAGAACACCCAGATCCCTCTGTACTGCAGTATTTTGTAGTCTTTCTCCATCTAAATAATAATATGCCTTTTTATTTTTCCTACGTGGATGACCTCACACTTTCCCACATTGAACTCCATCTGCCAAGTTTTTGCCCATTCACTTAACCTATCTATATCCCTTTGCAGATTTTTTGTGTCCTCATCTATCTTCCCACCTATTTTTGCATCGTCAGCAAATTTGGATACACTACACTCTGTCCCTTCCTCTAAGTCATTAATGTAGATAGTAAATAGCTGAGGCCCTAGGACCGATCCTTGTGGCACCCCACTAGTTACGACTTTCCAACCTGAAAAAGACCCATTGATCCTGACTCTCTGCCTTCTCTGTGTTAGCCAATCGTCAATCCATGCCAACACATTACCTCCAATACCCTGAGCTCCTATTTTGTGCAATAACCTTTTATGTGACACCTTATCAAACGCCTTCTGAAAATCCAAATACACATCTACTGGTTCACCTTTACCCACTCTGCTTGTTATATCCTCAACTCTAACAAATTTGTCAAACATGATTTCCCCTTCATAAAACCATGTTGACTCTGTTTGATTGCATTATGTTTTTCTAAATGTCCTGCTATTTCTTCCTTAATAATCGACTCAAGCATTTTCCCAATGACTGATGTTAAGCTAACTGGTCTGTAGTTTCCTGCTTTCTGTCTCCCTCTTTCGAACAGGGGTGTCACATTAGTGGTTTTCCAACCCGCTGGTACCCTACCGGAATCCAGTGAGTTTTGGTATATTATGAACAATGCCTCCACTATCTCTGAAGCCACTTCTTTTAAAACCCCTGGGTGCAGACCATCAAGTCCTGGCGACTTGTCTGCCTTTAGTCCCATTAGTTTGCCCAGCACCTTTTCCCTCATGATAGTGATTGTTACAAGTTCCTCCCTCCCATTAACACCTTACTCATCTATTATTGTTGGGATGTTTATAGTATCCTCCACCGTGAAGACTGATGTAAAATATTGGTTTAAATTATCTGCCATTTCCCTGTTCCCTGTGATTAATTCCCCATCCTCATCCTCTCAGGGTCTCACACTTACTTTAGCTACTCTCTTCCTTTTAATATACCCATAGAATCTCTTACTGTTTGTTTTTATATTTCTTGGCAATTTACTCTCATAATCAATTTTCTCCCTCTTTATTAGTTTTTTAGTCATCTGCTGCTGGTTTCTAAAAACGTCCCAATCCTCTAGCCTACCTCTCGTTTTCGCTGCATTGTACGCCTTTGCTTTTGATTTGATACTGTCCTTAACTTCCTTTGTTATCCACGGGTGGTTCATCGTTCTCTTCGAGTCCTTCCTTCTGACTGGAATAAATGTTTGCTGAGTGTTATGAAATATCTGCTTAAGAGAGCGAGTGAGTGTAGAACTAAATCCAGCCAGAGTCAGCAACTTCACGGGAGGAGAGGGAGAGGGGGGTCAGTGAGTGTAGAATGCATAAAGCATCTGCAATAGGATCGATGAACTAGTGGCACCAATGGAGGTATATAATTTAGATCTAATCATCAGAGACATGGTTACATGGTGATCAAGGTTGGGAAATAAATATTCTAGGATACACAATATTTTGGATAGACAGAACGGCAAAGGAGGAGGGGTAGCACTGATGGTAAATCATGACATAAGGGCATTAGTAAGAATGGATCTGGCCTCAGAAGATCAAGAAGTTGAATCAGTATGGCCGGAAATAAGGAATCGCAAGAATCAGAAAACGCTGATGGGAGTAATTTATAGGCCCCATAACAGTAGTTATACCATTGGACAGAGCATTCAACAAGAAATTATCGGAGCTTGTAACAAAGGCAATGTAATAATTGTGGGGGACTTTAATCTTCATATAGACTGGGACAATGGAATTGGCAGGAGTGGTCTGGAAGCTGAGCTTATAGAATGTTTTCGGGACAGTTTCTTGGAGCAGTGCATTGTGCAGCCAACCCGGGATAAAGCTATCTTAGATCTCATACAGTGCAATGAAGCAGGGTTAATAAGCAACGCCTTAGTAAAAGATCCGCTGGGAAGCAGTGATCATAATACAATTGAATTTGGTGAGGGTGATGGTTCCTCAGAGGAGTGCAGTCAGAGCCAAGTTTGTGGAACCACAGGCAGCTCAGCTGCGCAGATGGGGAGGAAGAGGAGTGGAAGAGCAATAGTGATAGGGGATTTGATAGGGGATCAGACAGGCATTTCTGTGGCAAAAACGGACTCCAGGATGGTGTGTTGCCTCCCTGGTACCAAGGTCAAGGATGTCACAGAGAGGCTGCAGGACATCGTTCTGGGGGAGGGTGACAGCCAGAGCTTGTGGTCTACATTGGTACCAATGACATGGGTAAGAAGGGGGATGAAGTCCTGAAAGCAGATCTTAGGAAGCTCAGAAGGAGATTAAAAAGCAGGACTTCAAAAGCAGTAATCTCAGGATTATTCCCAGTCCCACATGAAAGTGAGTATAGGAATTGGAGAATTGAGCAATTGAACACGTGGCTGAAATAAATTTTCCCAATAATGCAGTGAGCCTTAATTATATCAACAAGCCTCCTGTTCAGCATCTTATCAAACGCCTTTTGTCAATCCATCTACACAACATCCACTGCATTTCCTTTCTCACTACACTGTGTTATTCCCTCAAGTTATGAGCTGGAGTCAGTGCATTCACTGCTGGAGCCCATTCACTCAGCGCGCAGGCGCATTGCTGGCCTGTGTCTGGAGCATGCGCAGTGTCACTGTGATCAGAGCATTGCGAGTGCTGGAGACACTTCTGCAGTGGGTGAGAGTCACCGGAGCGCAGGGGAAGAATGGAGCTGGCAGGTGGGCGGGGAGGCTTCAGGAACACCTGGTGTAGGCTGCAAGCCCCCAATAATAAGCTCCAGGTACTGCGTGTACCAGCCAGAGTAGAGGGGAGGGAGTAAACTGGCAGTGGAGGAAAGAAATGGTGCAGATGGTGCCATGGGTTTGGATTTCAGCACAGGGAGGAGGGAGATTGTGTGGGACGGGGATTTACATTTTTGGAGGAACAAGAGAGGAAAAAATGTTCCATGGAAGCTAGAATTGTCTGTTCTGAATTTCTATCCTGGACTGACAGTGAAGAGTTTTGTAAACTCCTTTCACAGGGTATTAGAAAGGAAGGACTTACAGACAGAACACTCAAACTACATAAAGATCTGACAGAGCCACTCAATTCATCAGGACCTGAATATCATTGGCCTTTGAATGCAGAAGGAGAAATATTTGTTCTGTCTGTGGGGAAAGATTTCAAACATCAGTGTGACTGGAAAAACACCGAGACACACACACCCGAGTGACTGTAGAAAGAGCTTTAACCAGTTACACAGACTGAAAAGCATCGCCCCATAACAGTGGATTTAAAAGTGGTAAGCCTGTGTTCTATTATAACTCAAGAGCACATACCAGAACATTTTGCACAGAAGAAAAATTACTCATTTTGTGTCCCAGGCACCAGACAAGGAGATAACGATCTGCAGGGATACCGGATGTTTTCAAACCCTACTGGCAGCCAGAAATGCCACTAGAAAGCAGAGTAAAAAAACATGGTATTAGTAAAAGAGATTAATGGCAAATGCTTGAAGGTTCCCTTAGTTAATATTTACCTGCAAGGTAGGTTGGTCACCAGGATAGTGACAGTGGGGATCCTTCTGAGCTTACACTCATCCAGGAGGTAGACCTGTTGCTGGGCAATGACTTGGGCAGGAAGCACAGTACTATACCCAGAGATCCAGAACGATCCATGGAGACTGGAGAAACTGAGGGGAATCAGCAAAACTCTGTACAGCTGCAGAGGGCTGGCGAAGTCCCAAATATACCATAGGGGGAAATAGACCCAGAAAAACTTGTAAAGGCCCAGAGAGAGATCCAAAAATTTAAAGGAGCTAAGATAATAGCCACAAAGGTTGAAGGAAAAGCACCAGAGATATACTTAGCTGAAATCTTTTATAAAGATTTAAATAGGGACGAGGAAAATTCCCCAACAGGAAAGTCAAGAGTGAGGGAGATGACTCACCTCGCTGAAGTGTCACAGGGGAGTGCAGTGGAAGCTGGACAACCACCTGCGACCAATACTGTTCCAGAGGACATGTGGGAGATAACTGAAAAACCTATCTCTGAAGTAAAAGGAAAAGGGTAGGTAACAGACCCTAAAGTGAATCACACTTGTGAAAATCACAAGAAAACTAAAAGTGAGATCAGTATGATTTACTCACTGAAGAATCAAACGATCAGGTTCCAAATCCAAAGCTAATGAAATCCAACTATTTAGTTTCAGTACACAGCCAGAACGAGGGGCAGGAGGAAATCCCAGACGCAATGTATCATCCACTATTACCCTTGAAATAAGAACTACCAATGTACCAGAACCAGAATGGTTGAAGCCGTGTACTGTGGAAGCAATAGTAAAGGGGTTAAAGCTTGTACAGACAGGAAACATTGCAACCAGCAGCAACAGAAATTTGTATACTACAAGCTTCACCAACAATCACATGCTTATGAAGATTAACATTGCCAAAGTAGTAAAAACTGATGCGAGAGAAACTGCAACCCCATTTGACAACACGTAAGGGGGGTGGAGCGAGCGAGACATGGGGGGTGCGGGGCGGGGGGTAGGAGTGAGCAGGCTGGGGGGGGTGGAAGTGAGCGGGCTCTCTCCACTTCCCCCACCCCCGCTCTCTCCCCGCTTCCCCCACCCCCGTCTCTGCCTGCGTTACGCGATGACGTCAGCTGCGCCATCCAGTCCTGGCAATGCGGAACGCAGATTGGCGCAGTCTGATGATGTCAACTGCTGGTTGCGTTGTCAATAATCACTTTTATTTGTTAATTTCTTCTTTCGACTGTGGCTACTCGGTCTCGGTCTGTTTAAATGTTGCTCAGTTAAAATTTCGATCATCCTCCGCTTTGTAGCACAAGGCTACTTAGTTAATAAACTGTCTCCACTCAAGAAAATACAGAAAGAGACAATCAGCTCCAAGACGTTTCATTAGCACTCGGTGTCACCTCTTCTTCTGACAATCATCTTCTATCTGTGCCCACTGGTTATCGAACCTTTAGCCTTTGGAAGCAGTTCCTCTTTAATTCCTCTATCTAAACCCTTCATGATTTTAAGCACCTCCATTAAATCCCCTCGTAGCCTTCTCTGCACTAAGGAGAACAACCCCAGCTTCTCCAGTCTGTTCAAGGAACTCGAATCCTTCATTTTTGAACATGCGATTGAAGGCGGCAAAAGTCAAGACATTTGTTGTTTTCGACACGACTGATGTAAATGGCCACAATGCCAAGAGCTAGGAGTTGTTTTTACATCGTTTAAAGATAACTTCTAAAAATCACGTCGTGCTAATTTAAAATTTCGATTGCAATTTGTTTCAGCGTAAACGAGGTAGATTGAAAATGACACTAAAATTGCCAGTCCATGCTGGCGCTGAGTCAGATTTGAGTTTCTGATGAAATTGATGCTATGAAGCAACCACTGAGCTGAAGCTGACAACGATCAAAGGAGGGGGAAAAAACACTAAATATAAAGGATGAGCTCAGCGATATCAGGCACAGCGCAGGACTGGTCAGTGTCAAACACCTCCTATCTTATTCAATAGTGGAAGAAGAGATATCAATGGCATTCCGAGGCCAGAAAGTTTCCTAAATATAATAATAAAGGCACAGAAACAAGTAACATCTTCTTTCAAATCTTATCAATACAATTTTATTTCACTTTATCTAAGAACCTACTGTTATGAATCTGAAATTGGGCATCATGGGATTGTGTTAACCACTGACTTGTTGAGAACACAACGCACCACATTTAAAGCAACCAACATGTAAAATGGGAGTTAGAGATTTTTCAGTACCTGTGCTCCGGAATGCTCTCAATACCCTTCAACAGGTAGATTAATGAGCGAATGTGTATAATGGGAGAACCGGAATTCTCCCACGCCATTTAAAATTATGGACTATTTTTCTAAGTAAGCCCCCTGTCCACAATGATCAGGTGAAAAAGAAGTTTCTGTCTATTTACCGTACTAATTCATTTCCTACCCATAAAAAAGAGCCTCAATAAAATCACCCATTAACCTATATTCCAAGGAATACAAGCCCACTTTGTTTAATCTCACTTCATAATTTAACAATTGGAGCCTTGGTTACATTCTGGTGGATTTTCACTGCCCTGTTTCCAAGGCCAATGTGTATCTTTTATAAAGTGTCTTACCCAGGATTTCATACATGCTCCTGGTATGGTTTAACCAGGATATTGTGTAGCTGCAGAAACGCTTCCCTTTATTTAACTGAATAGAATGGTTACAGCACAGAAGGAGGTCCTTCGTGTCAATACCAGCTCTCTGCAAGATAGTCCGACTCACCCGCCTTTTCCCCATAGCCCTGCAATTTTTCTTCTCTTCAGATAATTGCCCACTTTTCCCAATTCATTCTTGGGATGTGAGCGTCCCTGGCTAGACCTTCCCTAATTGCTCTTGAGAAGGTGACTGTGAGCTGCCTTCTTGAACTGCTGCAGTCCATGTGGTGTAGGTACACCTACAGTGCCGTTAGGGAGAGAGATCCAGGGTTTTGACTCAGGGACAGTGAAAGAATAGTGATATATTTCCAGGTCCGGACTGTGTATGACATGGAAGGGGATATTCAAGTGGTGGTCTTCCATTGCATCTTGTCCTAGGTGGTAGAAGTCGCAGATTTGGAAGGTGCGATTGAAGGATCCTTGGTGAGCGGCTGCAGTGCATCTTGAAGGGGGTACACACTGCTGCCATTGTGTGTCAGTGGTGGAGGGAGTGAATGTTTAAGGTGGTGGATGAGGTGCCAATCAAGTGGGCTGCTTTGTCTTGATTGGGGTCGAGATTCTTGAGTGTTGTTAGTGATGAACTCATCCAGGAAAGTAGACAGTATTTATCACACTCCTGACTTGTGCCTTGTCGATGGTGGGCAGACTTTGGGGAGTCAGGAGGTGAGTTACTCACCGCAGAATTCCCAGCCTCTAACCTGCTCTTGTAGCCACAGTATGTATATCGCTGTTCAGTTAGGTATCTGGTCAAGGGTGAACCCAAGATGTTAATGGTTGGGGATTCAGCAATGGTAATGCCGTTGAACATCATGGGTCGATGGTTAGATTCTCTCTTGTTGGAGATGGTCATTGCCTGGCATTTGAGTTTTTCAAATGTTACTTGCCACTTATTAGCTCAAGCCTTAATGCTGCTCAGATCTTGCTGCATGCTGGAATGGACTGCTTAAGTATTTGAGGAATTGAGGATAGTACTGAGCACTGAACAATCAGCAGTGAATATCCCCACTTCTGACTTTATGATGGAGGGAAGGTCATCGATGAAGCAGCTGAAGTTGGGTTGGGTCTAGGACATTAGCCTGAGAAACTCACACAGGCAATTCCTGGGGCTAAGACGATTGGCCTCCAACAGCCACAACCATCTTCCTTTGTGCTAGGTATGACTCCCGTCAGACCAGAGTTTTCCACCGATTCCAAATGGTTTCAATTTTGCTCGTGCTCCTTGATGTCACACTTGGTCAAATGCTACCTTGATTTCAAGGGCAGTCTCACCTCTCCTCTGGAATTGATCTCTTTTGTCCATGTTTGGGCCAAGTCTGTAATGAGGTCTGCAGCTGAGTGGCCCCGGTGGAACCCAAACTGGGTATTGTTGAGTAGGTTATTGCTGAGTAAATGCTGCTTGACAGCACTGTTAAGACACCTTCCATCATTTTGCTGATGATCGAGAGTAGACTGATGGGGCAATAATTGGCTGGATTGGAGTTCTCCTGCTTTTTGTCTACAGAACATACCCGGGCAATTTTCCACATTGTCGAGTAGCTGCCTGTGTTGTAGCTGTACCGGATCAGCTTGTCTGAGGACACAGCCAGTTCTAGAGCACAAGTCTTCAGTACGACAGCCGGGATTTTGTCAGGGTCCATACTGTATCCAGTGCCTTCAGCCATTTCTTCATATCATGTGGAGTGAACTGATTTCTCTGAAGACTGGCATCTATGCTGGTGAGGACCAATTCTGTCTTGAAAACAAGACTGAATCTGCTTCCACCACACTCTCAGGATTGTAAATAGCTGAGGATGAGGCAGCACTTCACCAGTCACAGCCTGCCAACTTGCTTCCTGTCTTTTAACCAATCCTCTATCAATGCTAATATATTACCCCAATTCCATGACCCCTTACCTAGTGCATTAATCTTCTGTAGCACCTTATAAAAAGCCTTTTGGAAATCCAATTATACTGCACCTACTGGTTCCCCTTTATCTAACTTTCCAGTTCTATCCTCAAAAAACTAAGATAAGTTTGTTAAACACGATTTGCTTTATGTAAAACCATGTTGCCTTTGTCTGATCAAACTATGACTTTCGAAGTGCTTGCTAAGACTTCCTGAATCATATATTCCAATAACTGATGGGAGGCTAACTGGCCTGCAGTTCCCTATTTTTTGCTTCGTGCAGTGCTGCTCCAGTGGTGCAATGGGTTAGTGCATGGTACTTTTACAGCAGTACAGTTAGTGAGTAATGCCAAGGTTGTGGAGTCAAGCCTCATCTCAAGCAGATGTTTTAGAGCCTGGGAGCGGTGTGAAGGAGATTGGGCTGTGATGAGTAGGTCTGAACTGATTATAAGAAGAAATTAACTGAAGTGACAGCACAGGATCAGGAACCACTTGGAGTGAGCACATGGCTGAGCTTTTAATTTAACCTAAATTGATCAACTATAAAGTAAGAATTCATCTATTCATTAATATAAAACTAAAAGCTAAAGCGAATTTGTTAATTTATCATATAATTAAAATCTGTGCTCAATAAATCAATCAGATCGATGGGATTATGTTAAAATTAAATAATAGTTAATAGTAAAACTAGAGAAGTCTGAATTTTCCATTGAAGTAAAATCTAAGGTTTTTAAATAATGAAGGTTCAGTAAAAACATTTCAGTGAACCTCCCTGAAAGATAAAGTGATGCCAGCAGAGGAGAAGCAGCTGAATGGTATGTAGGTCAGGAGGCTTTATTTATTTAAGTTGTAAGTTTAGTAGTCTGATATATAGAGGCGTGGCAGGGCGGCTCAAACCCGTGGAGTGAGCATCCTGTTCCACTCGGGATCTCTGGGACTCTTCTCATGTCCTGGACAACCACATGTGCAGGATGTGTCGTTAGCTGGAGGAGATCCAGCTCAGGGTTTCGGAGGTTGAGCAGCAGCTGGCATCACTGTGGCGCATCCACGAGAATGAGAGTTTTGTGGATAGTGCGTTTATAGATGTGGTCACCCCCACCCCAAGCTGAATGGTATGTAGGCATAGAGGGAATGCGTGACAGCCAGGCAGTCGAGAAGGACCAAGCAGATAGTGCAGGAGTCCCCCGAGTGCATCTCACTCTCCCACCAGTATTCAGTTCTGCTGAGAGCGATGGTTCCTCCAGGGTGTGCAGCCAGAGCCTTGTCCACAGCACCACGGCTGCCTCAGATGTACAATGGACCAGGAGGAAGATTGGAAATGCTACAGTGATAGGGGACTCGCTAGTTAGGGGAACAGATGGGTGTTTTTGTGGCCGCAGATGTCAATCCAGGATGGTATGTTTCCTCCCTGATGCCTGGGCCACTGAGCATCTGCAGAGCATTCTGAGGGAGGAGGGTAAACAGCTAGCAGCCGTTGTCCATATCAGTACCAACGGCAGGGGTAGAAAAAGGGATGAAGTGCCGTAGGCAGGGGGAGTTGAGGGAGAAACTAGCAAGCGGGATATCAAAGAAGGTAATCTCTGGATTAGTCCAAATACCACGTGTTAGTGAGTATAGAAATAGGAGGATAGATGAATGCGTGGCTGGAGAGATGTTGCAGGAGGGAGAGCTTTAGATTCCTGGGTCATTGGAACCGGTTCTGGAGGAGATGGCGCTTGATAGGTTGTTCTGAATGGAGCTGGAACAATGTCCTTGCCAGGCAGTTTGTGACTGCTATTAGGGAAAGTTTAAACTAACTTGGCAGGGGTAATATTAGAGAGAAAAATCAAGGTACACAAAGAATTGGTAGAGATGGATGCACTGGAGTTGAAAATAGCAAAGTATTAGGTGGGGTCAGAACAAAAGGGAATGCAACAAGATCTAAATTAGTTTAATTGTGTAAGTATGTGAATGCATGGAGTGTGGTGAATAAGGTTGGTGAGCTCCTGGCACAGATAGCTATGTGCAAATATGATGTTGTGGCAATAATAGGAACATAAAAACATAGGAACAGGAGTAGGCCATTCAGCCCATCGAGCCTGTTGCACCATTCAATATAATCATGGCTGATCCTCCACTTCACTGCCTTTTCCCCACTCTATCCCCATATCCCCTTATGTCATTTGTATGTAGAAATCTGACAATCTCTGCTTTAAACATATTCAGTGACTGAACTTCTACAGCCCTCTGGGGTTGAGAATTCCAAAGATTCACAACCCTCTGAATAGAGAAATTTCTCCTTATCTCAGTCCTAAGTGGCTTCCCCCTTATTTTGAAATTGTGTCCCCTGGTTCTAGACTCCCCAACCAGGGGAACTATCTTATCTGCATCTACCCTGTCCATCCCCTTTAGTATTTTGTAGGTTTCAATGAGATCACCTCACATTCTTCGAAACTCTAGAGAATACAAGCCCAGTTTTCTGATCACTTTTCATAAGAAAGTCCCGCCATCCAGGGAACAAGTCTGGTGAACCTTTGTTGCACTCCCTCTATGGCAATAATACCCTTCCTAAGATAAGGGGACCAGCACTACACACGGTACTGCAGGTGCAGTCGAACTAAGTTCTGTACAATTGAAGCAAGACTTCACTACTCCTGTACTCAAATCCTCTTGTGGTAAAGGCAAACAGACCATCAGCCTTCTTAATTGCTTGCTGCAACTGCATGTTAGCTTTCAGTGACTTATTGACCAGGACACCCAGGTCCCTTTGTACATCTACACATTCTAATCGCTTACCATTTAAGAAATACTCTGCACATCTGTTCCTCCTACCAAAGTGGATGACCTTACATTTTTCCACATTATGTTCCATCTGCCATTTTCTTGCCCACTCACTAAGTCTGTCAAAAACCCTTTGAAGCCGCTTTGCATCTTCTTCACAACACACATTCCCACCTAGTTTTTTGCCATCCACGAATTTGGAAATATTATATTTGGTCCCCTTATCCAAATCATTGATATAAATTGTGAACAGCTGGGGTCCAAGTACTGATCCCTGCGGTACGCCACTAGACACAGCCTGCCAACGCGAGAATGACCCATTTATTCCTAATCTCTGTTTTCTGCCTGTTAACCAATCCTTAATCCATGCCAGTATATTACCTCCTGTCCCATGTGCTTTAATTTTGCTAATTAATCTCCTGTGGGGAACTTTATGAAAAGCCTTCTGAAAATCCAAGTACATCATCCACTACGCCCACTGACTCCCCGTTATCAATTCTGGTAGTGACATCCTCAAAAAACCCCCAACAGGTTCGTCAAACATGATTTCCAATTCATAAATCCATGTTGACTATGTCAGAACAGACCATTATTATCTATGTGTCCAATTATCACATCCTTTGGAATAGCTTCTAACATTTTCCCTACTACTGATGTAAGGCTAACAGGTCTGTAGTTCCCTGTTTTCTCTCTCTCTCCCTTCTTAAAGAGTGGGGTGGCATTTGCTACCTTCCAATCTGCAGGATCCCTTCCAGAATCTATAGAATTTTGGAAGATGGTCATCGATGCATCCATTATCTTCATAGCTACATCTTTCAACATTCTGGGATGTAGAATATCAGGTATTGAGGACTCAGCAACCTTCCCCCATTAATTTCTCCAGTACAACCTTCTTGTTAATACTAATTTCCTTCAACTCCTCATTCTCCCTTTTCCCTTGGATCTCTAATTCTGGGAGATTTCTTGTATCTTCCTCAGTGAAGACAGACACAAAGTAATCATTTAGCTTCTCTGCCATTTCTATATTCCCCATTATAAATTCTCCTTACTCTGCCTGTAATTGGCCCACAATTGTTTTAGCCAACCATTTCCTTTTTACTTGCTTATAGAAGCTTTTACAGTCCGTTTTATAAAAAAATATGTTTTGCTTGTTTACATGCATATTCCATTCTTTCTTTCTTTCTCAGTTTCTTGGTCCCTCTTTGCTGTATTCTAAAATCCTCCCAATCCTCAGGTTTACTACTATTTCTGGAAACTTTATCGGCCTTTTCTTTTAATCTTATACAATCTTTAACTTCCTTTGTTATCCACGGTTGTCTGTCTTTTTTTTTACCTTGATATATTTTCCCAATCCACCTCAGCCAATTTGCCCCCCCCCCCAAAGCTTCATAATTTTCTTTGTACAAATTTAACACCCTGGCTTTAGATTGAACCACCTCACTTTCAAACATAATGTAAAATTCTATCATATTATGGTCACTCATCCGTAAAAGTTCTTTTACAACAAGATTATTAATTAGCCCTTTCTCATTACATAATACTAGATCTAAAATATCCTGTTCTCTAGTCGGTGCCTCAACAAACTGCTCTAGAAAACCATCCCTAACGCACTCCAGAAACTCGTCCTCCACAGCATTGGTGCTCATTAGGTTTACCCAGTCTATATGCAGATTGAAGTCACCCATGATTACCGTATTGCCCATGCTACATCCTTCTCTAATCTCCTGATTAATACCATGCCCCACACTACCACTACTGTTTGGTGGCCTATAAACAAGTCTTCCAAATGTTTGCTGCCCCTTGCTGGTGCTTAGCTCCACCCAAACAGACTCCACATTTTGTTCTTCCGATCTGAGATCCTCCCTTACTACTGTACTGAGCCCATTCCTTATTATCAGTGCAACACCACCTCCTTTTCCTTTTTGCCTGTGCTTCCTAAATGTCGAATATCCTTGAATATTCAGTTCCCAGTCTTGGTCACCATGGAAACCTGACTCAAAAAAGGACTAAACTGGATACCAAATATTCCTGGACACACAGTGTTCAGGAAAGATAGGGCAGGAAAGAAAGCATTATTGATTAAGGAGAACATTACCGGGCTGGAGCGTGAGGATCTCCTGGGATCTTAAAGATATAATCTATTTGATTGGAGTTATTCGGTGTATTCCAAAGGCCACCAACTAGTCAGAGAGATATAGAGGAAAAAATATGCCAGGAAATTACAGACTGCAATTTGAATTATAGAGTAGTTATAATGGGGGATTTTAAATATCCTAATATAGACTTGTATAGTAATAGTGTAAAGGGCAGAGAAAACACTCAGCAGCTCTGAAACTATCTGAGGAGTGAGAAACAGAGTTCATTTTCCAGGTCGATGATCGTTCATCAGAGCTGGAGAAGTCAGAGATGTAACAGGTTGTAAATGAGTACAGAGGCAGAGTTAGGGGAGTGAAAGGACGAAAAAGGAAGGGCTGCAATAGGTTGCAAGGAATGACAGATAAACGGATAAAGGGATGGTGCTACAAGGCAATACGTGGGTGGCAATGGGACAGCTTTTTCTGCCTGCTGTTCAAACTGGCACAAATATCACTCCTGATCAAGCAATTGCCATCGCTCTGTCAAAGAAGCATGCCAGGCCGAATGGCCTCATTCTGTGCTGTACTTTTCTATAATTGTATATTTCTCAACACCACTGCTGCTGCCTTCGCAGTCATTCTGCCATTTTACAACCCATTACCGCCAAATACACTTTATATTACCTTGTGTCCTTCCCTTTTGATCTCATGACACTGAGGAAATTCAGTGAGAGTTTTTCTTGTCATTTCCATCACCAGATTTGGAACCAGACCTCCTGAATGACATTTTAAACAGTGCCAACCCTTCACTGCAGCTCAGCTCAACAAAACATTCACTGTTATCATCGGCCTGTTCGGTATCTTCTTGCATTACAACTGCTGAACAACACTAGCTTCAAGTAGCTCCGCTTTCTTCACATTGAAAACCAGTGAGAAATTATGCACAGTTTGAAATCTAAGCAATGTGTACAAGATTGGAAGGAGAGTGTGACTGTTGATAATTGTGAATGGGAACAACTCTTGCACATTCCTCTTTCAGTATCCGGAAGTAGCAGGAAGATGAGATCACAGTGTTTATTTATCCTGTTATCTGCAAAACCCATCGCTTCTCAATGTCCTGTATCTTTCATTCCCACTCCCTGCTTTCCAGGGAAAGTTGGGTTTCATGAATTCGGTGTGTTTGCATAAAGCAGCTAATTCACCTGGGAGCTGGAGGAGCAGAGGGAGCTGGAGGATAAGCAGTGACAGAAGCAGAAGGAGATGCCACATGAAAGTGGTAGAATTTGCTGTGTGTCAGTTGTTTCTATTGATGGCCGTGCATTGCCTTGCACATTTCACAGGAGCCACATTGATTAGGTTGGTGCATTTTGGAAATTGAAACTTGTGCACCTGCAGTTTTATGCTCATGTCAACACACTCGGTGCTGTCCTTGCCCAGGCAATTTCCTTTTTTTTCACAAGGCTTTTGTGTTCGAAGTAAACATTCGATTTTCTACTGATAAACTAGTCTGTGACGAAAGTGGCCTGAAGTGAAAAAATAGCAAAAGCAGCAAGGATCAGTTAACATGCAGTGAAGTCTGGCAGACGGAACAGCAGGGACAAATAGCTGTCCCATTACCAACCACATTTTCCTTGCACCATCATCCCTTTTATCAGTACATCACTCTGTGTTGTAACTTTTCACAGTCCTTCAGGTGTTCCCTTTCACTCCCCTTGTTCTGTCTCTGCAATTGTTATCGACCTGTTACATCTCCGACTTCTCCATCTCTGATGAATAATCACTGATCTAGAGCTTTAATTGCGATTTTCTCTCCACTGTTAGCGCCAGATGTGCTGAGCATTTTCTGCTTTCATTTAGCGAGTAAATCATGTTTGTGAGAGTTGCCATAGCAGCAAGAAGGTATCATTTTCTGATCAGGAATCAAACCCAGGCTATGGCAGTAAGTGCACTGAATCCTAACCACTCGAGCACCAGTGAAGCTCGGCAGTGCCTTTTCAGGTTAGTTGCTTTTCCGATTTCTTCACGTTCAGCAGGAAATTTCTCTGATTCTCTGAAGGTTAGCGTTCTGCTGCAGTCATTTTACACAGAAATCTGGTTCAAATTAATAAAACCAAATCATGTTCCCACACATTCACTGAAGGTTCCATTTCCTTAATAACATTGCACTGATCTTTATTAAAAACACTTCTTTCTGTTTTTATTTCTCATCCATTTTACCTTTAGTTTAGTTTCTAACAAATCCACAATGTCTAATTGATACCGATAAACGTGAACGTTTCAATTTAGCAGAATGAGCTTTGCATCAATCAGTTTAACAGATTACAGCAAACGTCAGTTCGATTGGTGAACAGACAGCCAACTCAAGAAAAGTGATACAAACTCACTGCGAGCAGGGTTTGAACCCGCGCGGGGAAACCCCCATTGGATTTCAAATCCAACGCCTTAACCACTCGGCCATCACAGCTCGAAAGTGCCACCGCTCTGTAATTAAATGGTCCGTACACAGCAATAGAGGATTGCCCTGAACATATTGTGGGAAATCATTGTCTTTGGAGTCTTGAGTTCTGTTGCACCTCCCAGTTGATGTGAAAATGAACATGATGGAATCAGTGAATTTTGCAGCACAGAAGGAAGCCTGTCTACCCGCCGAGCCTGTGCCGGCTCTTTGATAGAACTGTCAGTTTAATCCCACAATCCAGTTTTTCCCCATCACCCTGGAAACTCATCCTCTTCTCTGGTCGCTATTCTCCGTTTTATATCCCTCAGCAAATTATGTAACCACGCTGGCCCTGGTCCTTTAATTCCAAAGCTTTAATTTTTCTAACAGCTCGATTATGTGGTATTTCACCGGATGCCTTTTGAAAGTCCATGTGCAAATCATCAATCACATGACCGCTATCCTCATCAACTTTCTCCGTTACTTCATCAAAGAACAAATTTCATGAGGAAAATCTCCAACTGTCATGAAAACAAAACCCAGTTCCTCAGTTCACATCCCTTGTCTCAGAAGATTCCTCAAAGAAATATTGTCAACAACCCGCCGTTGTCCTTCCAAAGCCCCAGCCCTACTTTTGTAACCTGTGTCTGCCGAGCGGTCACTCAGACCCAAATGTATGTTCAAGGTCCAAATGAATATTGGTGTGAATGGAACATGTGCAACCTAGAAACAGCGGTGGTAGCCGAGCAATGCTTTAAGAACGTGAAAGTGAATGTTACAGTCGGCTAAGCCATAGTAAACTGAAATAGAAGTAAGTCAATATTGACAGTGGAAGGAATAATCTGAGCGAAGAGGTGGGTTTGATTGTGAACAGTGAAGCAGAGGCATGTGTAAGTGCGATGATGTAAAAGGAGTCAATAGTTTTTTCTCTGTCAAGAAGAAATACATTTTCATGGAGTAAATATTATGTATTTGCTGTGCTGTATTAGCAGGTGCTGTTGTGTATTGATTGCATTGTAGGTCGAGCATTGTTTACAGAGTCTCAGGAGTCTTTGTGGGGCTAAAGAATAACTTGTTTATTATATACATATAATTATTTACACTCTCCACAAGCCTATCCAGCTAATACACCTCATGTTGCTTCTACCTTCTTCCAAACCGAACATCCAAGTGACAGTAACATCATGAACACTAAAGTGTGGGGGGGCGGGGGGGGGGGGGGGTTGGGGGGTTGGTGGTGTTTACTCTCACTGTCTCAACGTTAACCCTTTCAGGCCCTTATAATACAGGTGCAACAGCAAATTTAAGGCATAAAGCAAGGTCTGTCTTGTATCAGCTTGAATCAGTGTTGATGTGACCACAACACAGATTATTCACCATTATCATGGTCATCAAACCTGCAGACAAGGGTGGTGCTGTTGTTGTATGGCGTACCGACCTCTACCTTGCAGAAGCTCAACGCCAACTCACAGACACCTCTTCCTACCTCCCTCTGGACCATGACCCCACCACCGAACATCAAGCCACCGTCCAAAGGACTGTCACTGACCTCATCTCCTCTGGAGATCTTCCCTCTACAGCTTCCAACCTCATAGTCCCGCAACCCCGGACAGCCCGCTTCTATCTCCTTCCCAAAATCCACAAACGGGACTGTCCCGGCAGACCCATTGTGTCAGCCTGCTCCTGCCCAACTGAACTTATTTCTTCCTATCTAGACTCTATCTTTTCTCCGCTGGTGCAGTCTCTTCCCACCTACATCCGTGACTCTTCTGACGCCCTACGTCATTTTGACAATTTCCAGTTTCCTGGTCCCAACCGCCTCCTCTTCACTATGGACGTCCAATCGCTCTACACCTCCATCCCCCACCAGGATGGTTTGAGGGCTCTCCGCTTCTTCCTGGAACAGAGGCCCAACCAGTCCCCATCCACCACCACCCTCCTCCGCCTGGCTGAACTTGTTCTCACATTGAACAACTTCTCCTTCAACTCCACGCACTTCCTTCAAGTAAAAGGTGTCGCTATGGGTACCCGCATGGGTCCTAGTTATGCCTGTCTTTTTGTGGGATATGTCGAGCATTCTTTGATCCAGTCCTACTCAGGCCCCCTCCCCCAACTCTTTTTCCGGTACATTGATGACTGTATCGGTGCCGTTTCCTGCTCCCGCCCCGAACTCGAAAACTTTATCAACTTTGCTTCCAATTTCCACCCTTCTCTCACCTTTACATGGTCCATCTCTGACACTTCCCTTCCCTTCCTCGACTTCTCTGTCTCCATCTCTGGGGATAGGTTGTCTACCAATATCCATTATAAGCCCACTGACTCCCACAGCTACCTCGACTACACTTCTTCACACCCTACCTCCTGTAAGGACTCCATTCCATTCTCCCAGTTTCTCCGTCTCCGACGCATCTGCTCTGATGATGCTACCTTCCATGACGGTGCTTCTGATATGACCTCCTTTTTCCTCAACCGAGGATTTCCCCCCACTGTGGTTGACAGGGCCCTCAACCGTGTCCGACCCATTCCCCGCACCTCTACCCTCACCCCTTCCCCTCCCTCCCAGAACCGTGACAGGGTTCCCCTTGTCCTCACTTTTCATCCCACCAGCCTCCATATCCAAAGGATCATCCTCCGCCATTTTCGCCACCTCCAGCGTGATGCCACTACCAGTCGCATCTTCCCCTCCCTTCCCCTGTCAGCATTCCGAAGGGATCGTTCCCTCCGCGACACCCTGGTCCACTCCTCCATTACCCCCACCACCTCGTCCCCGTCCCAGGGCACCTTCCCTTGCAATCGCAGGAGGTGTAATACCTGCCCATTTACCTCCTCTCTCCTCACTATCCCAGGCCCCAAACACTCCTTTCAGGTGAAGCAGCGATTTACTTGTACTTCTTTCAATGTAGTATACTGTATTCGCTGCTCACAGTGTGGTCTCCTCTACATTGGGGAGACCAAGCGCAGACTGGGTGACCACTTTGCGGAACATCTCCGCTCAGTCCGCAAGCAGGACCCTGAGCTTCCGGTTGCTTGCCATTTCAACACTCCCCCCTGCTCTCATGCTCACATCTCTGTCCTGGGATTGCTGCAGTGTTCCAGTGAACATCAACGCAAGCTCGAGGAACAGCATCTCATCTACCGATTAGGCACACTACAGCCTGCCGGACTGAACATTGAGTTCAATAATTTCAGAGCATGACAGCCCCCCACTTTACTTTCATTTTTAGTCATTTTTAGTTATTTTTTCTTCCTTTTTTTTTGCATTCCTTTTTACATTTTTTGCATTTATTTCATTTCATCTTAGTTTGTTCAGTTTGCTTACCCACTGTTTTTTTCAGGTTGTTTTTCTTCAGGTTTGCACTTGCTGATGTTCTATATTCAGTATATTCACACCTAATCTGTACTAATGCTTTGTCTTTCAAAACACCATTAACATATTGTTTGCCTTTGCTCTGTGACCTTTTGGTCAGCTATGTGGCCTGGTCCAATCTGCACCTTCTCCTTTGTTATCTCTTGCCCAACCCCCACCTCACTTGTTTATAATCTGTGACTTTTCTAATATTTGTCAGTTCCGAAGAAGGGTCACTGACCCGAAACGTTAACTCTGCTTCTCTTTCCACAGATGCTGCCAGACCTGCTGAGTGAATCCAGCATTTCTTGTTTTTGTTTCAGATTTCCAGCATCCGCAGTATTTTGCTTTTATTCACCATTATATGGTCACAGTCCCAAGAAATCATTTGTGATAGTGTTACGACTGAGGCATGAGGAGTGCACTGTTAATTCAGTCCCACTTCTCCACAGGTTAAAACATATTCTTTAATTTTATCCACTTGTTGAAACAATCTATTTCCCCCCATAATAGAACACACGAGCCAGATTTCTTTACTGAATAACAAAATTAACAGTTTATTATAGAAAAAAGTCTTAACTAGTAATGAAGAAAAACAATATTACATAGTTTAATTTTAAAAAATCCAACATTAAATTTTAAAAAGTCCCCTTTACCTAGTCCCTTCAACACTCACTCACTAACTCATACACGCACAAACATATATATATTCCAGTTAACTGAAAGAAAAGTAAGGATTTTTAGAGGAGAGCTCTATTACAGACAAGGAACACACTCGGGCAGATCAATCGCCCACCCTTGAAAAAATAGCAGATGTGACATACTGTACCAAACTGGCACACAGTCCAACCTCCGGGCACACAATAGGATCATTGGGTATTTTCCAGAAGGAGCTCTCTCTTAAGGTGGCATTGAAGAGTAATTTAGCAGGCCTTCTCGAAATACAAGAAACAAGACAAATTGACACACTGAACTTCAGAGAGTCTTTTAGGGAATTGTGAGAAAGCGAGCTGGGTTGTAATCTTCGATTCTTCCTTGGAAAGCGCTCCTTTATCTTTTCTTTTTTGACACTTTAGCAGCACTTGACTTATTTTGACTTTTTTTTTTAAAGATTCAGCAAGAATCTGGTCTCTTCCTCCAGAAGGTAAAACACACTCGCACTGACTAACAATCTGAAAACTTGTCAGTTTCCTGCCCGCCCAGATGTTCTGTTACTACTGGTCTTGTTCAAACAAAAGAGTAATTGTCAATTTCTGCTCCTGTTACTAGGTTTCTGCTCATCTTTAACCCGAGCGATGTGACAAACAACCACACTGATGCCAATCCGGCTCTCACTGTCCACTTGATTAAAAAAAAACCGGATCCAACATAATTATAAAATTCCTTTTAAGAAAAAATATCTTTTAACAGAACAGAGTCATTTTCATAACAACAGACTTACACAGATCACTCCAATGATTGTTAGAGAAAGAGCCACAAAAGCTGCCTGAGTTGGTGAAAATTTCCAACATCTTCTGCTTTTATTTTAATCTTTCTATTTTAGCAGCTGTTATGGCAATATAACATGAAGTATGATAGCAGTGGGATTAGAGCACCCATTGCTGAAAACAACGGAGCATAAACCAACTTTTTGGGCCTGCATGACCACTCTAACACAGCCGCATTTGTAGCACTGATGACTGGCAGTTGAAAGCGAGCTTTTTTTGCTGTGTACTCTCTGAGTCCAGGGCTTCGTAATGAGAATGCAGGAAGTAAGAAAGTTTTCTGCTTCGTGCTCCCGGGACGATGTGGCCGTGAGGTTATATCAGCGGATTACAAAGCCATTATACCCTGCCCACATGGTTTTGAATTCCATCCTCATAGTTATTGTGTTTTTCCTTTTTCGACGCATCCAAGATTCTTACATCTGAGTCTCATCCTTCCCCGGGAGTTATGCATTGCTACCTTACTGTGTTTGCTCACATCTGCAAAGCTGTAATTTCCACCCAAACTGCTCTTTGCACGGAGGTGCAGAGAGCGTAAGATCTGAGCGACATGAAGTATCAAAGTGGATAATTGTGCTCTGGTGAAAGGAATATCTCTCCACAGAT
Source organism: Heterodontus francisci (assembly GCF_036365525.1). Classification (NCBI taxonomy): domain Eukaryota; kingdom Metazoa; phylum Chordata; class Chondrichthyes; order Heterodontiformes; family Heterodontidae; genus Heterodontus; species Heterodontus francisci. The sequence goes on from NC_090404.1 coordinate 21,210,751, forward strand.
GCTGTCTGACCTGCTGAATGTTTCCGGCATTGTCAGTTTTTAATTTTATGTTTTCACAATAACAGTTTTTTTTTGTTTTGCCTCAAGGGCGCAGCTCCAGGCCCAACTTTTCTGTGCTCTTCTCACTCACAAGTTTGCTCTGTATTTTCCCGCACATACTGTAAAGTCAGCCGTTTCCGCACACATCGGCCTTCACCATGGCTTTCAAAAAGGTTTTCCCCATGGTTTCAGGGAGTCTAAGTGTTTCTTACTGAATTCGAAAAAAGACGAGGATCACCGAGGCTGTAAGGGAATGAATATAAGTGCTTAATGTGTTATCCAGCGGAAGTGAAGGCTATAGGTGTGTACCAGTGAGAGTAAGGGACTCTCAGAGTACATCAAAGAGATAGAGGCAGAGCCTATTCGAGAAGATCACGAGCTTAAGGAGAATCAAAGCGTCTAAGGAACACTCAGGATGAATGAGCGGGGGTAGGGAACACTCAGAATGTGTCAGAGTAGGTTAAACTCAGGATATATCAGGGAATGTAAAGGACACTCTCGCACCCCCAACTGCTTAGCTCAGTCCCTTTGGTACAGAAGCTTCAAGTGTAATATCATTGAGGCATTTAAGATTTGATGGATTGGTTGCATTGATAGAGTGAAGCTATCTGATTGTTCTAAACAAGGAGGGATAACTAGAAGTAATAAAGCACTCTGGCTAGACTTGAATAATACAGGAAGAATCAGGATAGGGATAAGGACAGTTAGGCATTTATCGGATAAACTGACAGGTAATGGCAGCAAAATGACCATAATATTGAATGATTCATTTCCCTCTCTATTTACTAGGGACACAAACAGGGTAGAGATGATTTTGAATATGAGATCAACAACGAAATGAAGGCATTCAGGATGAAAAGGGAAATTTGGTTGGCAATCCAATAAACTAGAGAAGATAAAATCTCTGCACTCAATAGTACAAGGGAGGATATAGCAGAGGCACTATAAGGAGAGAGAGAGAGAGAGTTGCATTTATGTAGCGCCTATCATGACATCAGGACATCCGAAGGTGCTTTACAGCCAATGAAGTACTTTTGAATGTAGTCATTGTTGTACATTAAGAAAATTGGCAGCCAATTTACGCACAGCAAGATCCCACAAGCAGCAATGTGATAACGCCCAGATAATCTGTTTTCTTTTTAAGTGAAATAAAAGGGAAATGAAGAAGGGTCACTGATCTGAAACGTTAACTCTGCTTCACCCTCCACAGATGCTGCCAGACCTGCTGAGTATTTCCAGCATTTCTTGTTTTTATTTCAGATTTCCAGCATCCGCAGTATTTTGCTTTTATTCTTTTTAAGTGATACTGATTAAGGGATAACCGACAAAGCCTCACTTCTCAGCATTTCTACAGGAGACAGACAATTAGACTGGTTTTAGAAACCGGGCTGGACAGGTAGATCAGAGATAAATTTTGAAATATTTCACTCTGATGACTCAGAATCGACCAACTTCCTTTTCTGTTCAGTAAAGAGAGACTGGCAGGCGGCTCCCAGAAACAGCTCGGCCTGGATTGGCAACTCTCCACTGGTAGTAGCTGGATTAGGGAGCAGGGATCCTGAGCTGTTGTTGTGGTGGTTTGGCTGCTGCTGCTTCCACCTCTCACACTCCGGGAGCCCTGGCGGTGATCTGTACTGATCTCACTCCCAGGGTTGGGTTTTATCTTCTCAGTGTGGACGTCATGGTGCAGCAGTAGCCCGTCTCACTCCAGAGAGAAACTACATGTTAGAGTCATGTTGGGGGGTCACAGAGTTTCCAGAGGGACTGGTTCCTGGATTTGGTGCCGGACATCAGGAGTTTAGCTCGAGAAAGGGTGGGTGGGTGGGGTGAGGGGGGGGGGGGCGACTTTGTGATGTGTCCAAAAGGGTACCAGACTCAAATTATGAACGCTCAGTCACACTACCACAGTATTCAACCTTGGCTTGAAACAGCTAATTGCCAATTGCAAGGTGCTTTTCTTCAGAATTATCCTGTGAATTGAGGACTTTGCATGGGAAGATGGAAGTGAAATGAATTTCCAAGCATACTTCATTCAAACAGCAGGCCGAGTGATTGCATTGTTGAATTGGTAATTCAGGGATCCTGGATAAATATACTTTAATAAGACCATCCAAACGTAAAGGCTGGTTAGCTCAGTTGGTTAGAGCATGGAACTAATAACACCAAGAAGACATATGGAATCCTTTCCTTTATTAGCCGAGGTATAGAATATAAAAGCAGGCAGGTTATGCTGGAACTGTATAAGTCATTGGTTAGGCCACAACTTGAGTACTGTGTGCAGTTCTGGTCATCTCATTACAGAAAGGATGTAATTGCACTAGAGAGGGTTATGAGGATGTTGGCAGGACTGGAAAAATGCAGCTATGAGGAAAGATTGGATAGGCTGGGGTTGTTATCATTGGAACAGAGAAGGCTGAGGGGAGATCTGATTGAAATGTGCAAAATTTTGAGGCGCCTGTATAAAGTGGAGGTGAAGGGCCTATTTACCTTAGAAGAGAGGTCAGTGACTAGGGGGCATAGATTTAAAGTGATTGGTCGAAAGATTAGAGTGGATCTGCGGAGCAATATTTCACTACAGGGTGGTGGGGGTCTAAAACTCACTGCCTGAAAGGGTAGTTGAGTCAGAAACGCTCAACACATTCAAAAGGAGTCTGGATATGCACCCCAAGTGCCGTAATCTGCAGAGTTATGAACCAAATGCTGGAAGGTGGGATTAGAATAGGTGGATTATTTTTCAGCTGGCACAGACATGATGGGCCAAGTGGCCTCTTTCTGTACTGCACACTTTCTATGATTCTATGTTTCTACGAATCTGGAAAGATTAGTGGTAGTTCAGTAGATTGGACAGATTTTAAGAACCAGCTAAGAATGACAAAAAAAGGAGGGAGAAAATAGAGTATGAGAGAAAGCTAACTAGTACTATAAGGGCAGATAGTAAAAGTTTATACAAGTATTTAAATAGGAAAAGAGTAAAGAAAGCGAGTGTTGGTCCTCTAGAGAGTGAGTCTGGGGAATTGATAATGGAGAACAAGGAAATGGCAGAGGCATTGAACAGGTATGTTGTGTCTGTTTTCATGGCAGAAGAGTGAGTTAGAAACTGCAAAAGGTACATGAAAATCAGGAGGTGGAAGGGAGGGAGGAATTGAAATCAATCACCATCACCGGGGAAAAGCTGTTGGGAAAACTATTGGACCTAAAGGCTGACAAGTCCCCAGGGCCAGATGGCCTGCATCCTGGGGTCTTAACAGAAGTGGCTATAGAGATCATAAAGGCTTTGGTTATAATCTCCCAAAATTTCTTCGATTTTGGAAGGTCCCAGTGGACTGCAAAATAGCAAATGTACCTCATTTATTCAAGAAAGGAGGGAGACAGAAAACAGGAAACTATTGGCCAGTTAGCATAACAGCTGCATAGGGAAATTATTAGAATCGATTATTCAGGAGGTTATAACAGGATACTTAGAAAATCATCATGGGATCAGACAGAGTGAGCATGGTTTTGTGAAAGGGAAATCCTGTTTAATTTATTAGAGTTCTTCGAGGAAGTAAGACACAAGGTGGATAAAAGGGAACCTGTAGATGTGGTTTACCTATATTTCCAAAACTCAGTTAATAAGACACCACTTCAAAGGTTACTACACAATATAAGAGCACATGGTGTAGGGCACAACATATTAGTCTGGATAAAGGACTCATTGGCTAACAGGAAACATATCAGGGAAAAATGCATCTCTTTCAGGTTGGCAAGCTATAACTAGGGGATTGGCACAGGGATCAGTGCTGGGGTCTCAACTATGTGCAATTGATATGAATAACTTGGCTGGAGGGGGCCGAATGTATGATAGTTAAATTTGCTAAAGGCATCAAGAAAGGTAGGAGCGAAAGTTGTCAATTGGAGGTAAAGAGTCTAAAAAAGGATATAGATAGGTTAGGTGAGTGAGAGAAACTTTGACAAATGTGGAAAAATGTGAACTTGTCCACTTTGGTAGGAAGAATAGAAAAGCTGTACACTATGTAATTGCAGAGAGATTGAGGAACTCAGTGGTATTTAGGGATCTAGGTGCCCTGGTACATGTATCATAAAAGGTTCGTATACAGGTCCAGCAAGTGATTAGGAATGGGGTTATTGCAAGGGGAATCAAGTACAAGAGTAATGGGTAATAAAAGCAAAATACTGCAGATGCTGGAAATCTGAAATAAAAACAAGAAATGCTGGAAATACTCAGCAGGTCAGGTAGCATCTGTGCGGAGAGAAGCAGAGTTAACGTTTCAGGTCAGTGACCCTTCTTCAGAACTAGAGTATGAGGTTTTACTGCAGCTCTATAGGGCTCTGGTGAGTCCTCACCCACATCTGGAATACTGTGTACATTTTTGGTTTCCTTATTTGAAGAAAGATATAATTGCACTCGAAGCACTTCAGAGAAGGTTCACTCGACTAATTTGGGGGATGAAGGCCTTAACTTATGAAGGAAGGTTGAACAGGTTGGACCTATACTCATTGGAATTTAAAGAATGTGAGGTGAACTTCTGGAAACCTAAAGGATCCCGAGGGGACTTGATCGAGTGGTTATCGGGAAGATGCTTCCTCTTGTAGGGAGACTAGTACTGGGGACACAGCTTAAGACTAGATCTCTCCCTTTCCAGATAGAGATGAAGAGGATTTTCTGATCTCAAAGTCTGTGGAATTCTCTAATTCTCTTCCCCATAAAGCAGTGGAGGCTGGGTCATTGAATTTATTAAAGGCTGAGTTAGATAGAGTTTTGATAGACAAGGGAAATGGGTGTCAGACAGGAAAATGGAGTTGAGACCACCACCAGATCAGCCATCATATGATCAAATGGTGAAGCAGGCTTGAAGGGCCGAATGGCCTACTTCTACTCCTAAGTCCTATGTTCCGAGAATGACTGCAAAGGCAGCAGCAGTGGTGTTGATAAACATACAATTATAGAAAGGTACAGCACAGGAAGAGGCCATTCCGCCTGGCGTGCTTCTTTGACAGAACAATTATGATTGGTTGATCAGGGGTGCCGGTTTGAACAGCAGGCAGAAAAAGTTGCCTCATTATCACCCACATTTCCCTTGCACCATCATCCCTTTCGTCAGTATATTGTTGTGTCTTGAACCATTCACTCCCCGAGCTCTGTCTTTGTAATCGACCTGTCACATCTCTGAGGAATAATCGCCAACCTGGAGCTTGAATTGCTTTTCTCAGTCCACAGATACTGCCAGACGTGCAGAACTTTCATTCACCAAAGAAGTCATGTTCGTGAGATAAATACAAGAAATACTCAGCAGGTCTGGCAACATGTGTGGAGAGAGGAGCAGAGTTAACGTTTCAGGTCTGTGACCCTTTATCAGAACCCGGCGTTCTGCCAGACCTGCTGAGTATCTCCAGCATTTCTTGTTTTTATTTCAGATTTCCATCATTTGTAGTCTTTTGCTTTTATTTTCATGGTCGCGGTAAGTTCCCATAGCAATACGCAATGCTTAATCCCTGGCCGGGAATCGAACCCGGGCTGCAGCAGTGAGAGTGCTGAATCCTAACCACTAGGCCACCAGGGACATTGCAAAGGGCTCCTGTAGGTTAGGTCATCCACACTGTTTCCCATTTTTCACTTCTGGTCACTTTGCCCACAAATTTGTTTCTCGTACAAAATGGCATATTTAGTCACAACTCAGAAGTCTGTTGTAATTCTGGTCCATGGGTGTGATGGAATCTCATGAGGTATCAATAGTTCCTTGTGCTGACCTGGCTGGTGTGCCTGACCTGCCTTGCACATTCCCAAAGTCTTCACTATATCACTGCTGATCCCTGGTGAGTATAGTTTTCATTGCTAGATATCGAGTGAGCTCAATGCCAATGTCAGTCTGGTGTAAGAACATCAGAATGTCTGGTCAGAGTGACTGAGGTATTAGAACCTGTCTGTCCTTGAATATAACGCCTTTGGATATTCCTAATTCATCTCAGTAGGCCCAAAATGGCCTTACAGTTTCCTAGACTTCTTGTAGTGCACCAGGCCAACTTCGATTATGGTTTTCCATAGTGCCTGGAATACTGGATCTTTGGATGTCTCTTCTTGCAATTGTTGACAATTGTGTCGCCCAAAATTCATGAAATTGACCTGTAACACTTTGACTTCTGTATCTAGTGAATTGACTTACAGATCCAATGAATCTACATTCTTTGTTGGATTCAGCAACCTGCTCATGGTGTCTGACATGACCATCAAGTTGCCTGATTGCAGCGAACATCACAATTGTATCCTTGTATTTTGATCAACATTCATTGTAACTAAGGTAGTGCACTTGCCAATGGTGTTTACGATATCATTTCAAGGGGTTTGTGGTCTGTTACCACAAACAGACATGTATGAAATCATGTTATGCCAAATGATAGAGTTAGAATCTCCTGCTCTATATTGAAATAGTTCGCTCGTGCTGGAAATAAGCAATTCTTTCAGATAACTCAACTTTCGAAAAGCCTCAAGCCTTGCCCATTGCCCCGAAAGTGACTGACAAATTGCTCCATTCTCTCTTTTCACCGCTGTCTATATCACAGAAATTCCAACCCATGTCTCCTGAAATTGAGTTTCACATGGATTTCTTTCTCTAGAGTGCTCTATATTTTCTTAGGGACTTTCTGATCGTCTTCCGATAAGCCTCAGCTATTCAGCCTCTGAAGACCTTCGACTCCAATAGCTATCTTAATTTGAACTGCTAGTTTATCTGCTTCTGATGCAGCCAAATCAAGGAACCATATCTCTACCATTTCTTTGAAAAGTTTGAATTTGGGAAGAGGATCACGCTTTTCAATTCATACATGGGAATTTTAACAACATCTTGCTGACATTCCTGGGATGTCCATGATTTCCTAGGTAGGAAGGATCTTTCCTGCTTTCATCCACAGGAGGGTTTCCATGTGCTGCCAGTCTGGCTGCCTGCAGTACTTTTACTTGCCATCACCTGTTTCTGAACTCAACAGCACTGCAGGTCTGTGGCCCTGTTGCTCCCCTTCACATAGATTTTCAGGTACTGTCCACAAAGCGGTGGTTTGGTACAAGCGGCACCATGATGCCTCAAATAGCTATGATGGCTGCAACGGCATTTTTCAGCATTTTATTTTAAAGCCTGCCTTTGAATTAACTTGCACTGGCCCGATCCAAGTCAACTGATTGCACCCCATTGCCACCGAACCAGCGGCCCCTTAGTACAGTTGCTTACTGTTCCCAATGGAGAACTGCCCGCCGATTTTGCTTCACCTCTCGGAGCTCTGTTGACAGTTTCTGTGCCGCTCGCGGAATGCTGCTGTAGCCAAGCTGAATGTGACGCTCTCCCGATGTGCCATAAAAGCTCAAAATCTTCGGCAAATCATTCACTGTGACCATATTGTGTTGCCTCTATCCTGAAACCGCAAACTCACCAATCATGCAGGTAGGACTGGTAAATTATGTTCTGAGTTCTTTATTTGAAGATTACAGTAGTCTATAAATATTGCTGTAGAGCTCTGACTAGTGCATCTTGCTTGGTCAAATAGCAAATCACAACCACTGTGTCAGGTGACAGGTGACATTATATCTTCCCTGATGATGCATGCAAATTATGGACATACCCACTTAAATACATACTGCAACAACAGCCACCGTCAGGGATCTGTGGACATGCGCTCCAAGGTCCCTCTGTTCCTCTATATTGCTGCCATCTATTGTGTAATCCCCTGCCTTATTAGCCTTCCCCAAAGGCATTACCTCACACCTATCCGTTTTGAATTCCAATTGCCGCTGTTCTGCCCATGTCACTCGTCCATTGGTATCTTCCTGCAGTCCACCGCTTTCTCTTCATTATCACCCATAAAGCCAAGACTTCTTCGACAGCACCTTGATCTCTCCCACCTTGAAGGACAAGGGCATGGAAACACCACCACCTGCAAGTTCCCCTCCAAACCATGCACCATCCTGACGTGGAACTATATCACCTTCTTTCACTGTCATTGGGTCACAATCCTGGAACTCCCTCCCTGACAAAACTGTGGGTGTACCTACACCACATTTACTGCAGTGGTCGAAGAAGGTGGCTCACCACCACCTTCTCAAGAGCAATTATTGATGGGTCAGCGATGATAACATCCCATAAACGAACATAAAAGGGAACATCTGAGAAACTCAATTCTCCTGGGTGGCCATCAGTTATTTGGTAATTTGAACAGAGGTAACCTAGCAAAAAAAAAAATCCAAAGCAATTTCTAAATGGACTCAAACTTTTTTAAATTCTTTGATGGGAAGTGGGCACCACTGGCAAGGCCAGCTATTATTTCCCATCACTAATTGCCCTTGAAAAGTCAGTGGCTTGATCGGCCAGTTCAGAGGACAGTTAAAAGTGAACCACATTGCTTTGGGTCTGGACGGTCTCCGCGCATGCGCTTGGTGTTTGCGCATGTGTGGTAAAGCATCCAACTGTTACCGCACTACCTCCTCCTCTACTACGCTGTCTGACCGCTCACTACCCGCCCTCCACCAGCCTCTAGCTCTTGGCCCGCTTCGCTCCTCTCAGCCATTTGCTCCTGTATTGACCCGTTACCCTCCCGGCCCACCTTGCTTCTTCGAGCGGTGCACAAAGAACGATTGAACGCGGGAGCGAGTGGCCGAACAGCGGGGTGGTGAGGAGCGAGAGGCCGGGAAGTGAGAGGCCGGAGTGTGGGGTGATGAACTGAGCTGCTGCACCTGCTGCGATAAATTGAGCAGCACCATTTTTAATCCTGGCAGCTGCCTGAACTTCGCAGACAGTGAGGTTCCAGTGGAAGAGGCCGCATTTGCACATGTGCTAGTATAGCGCCACCTGGTAGTTGCGTTTCAGCAAGTTACACCCTACTGCCACTGTGCGTCGGTGGTGGAGGGATGAATGTTTGTGCGTGGGGTGACAATTGAGTAGGCTGCTTTGTCCTGGATGGTGTCGAGTTTCTTGAGTGCTGTTGGAGCTGCACCCATCCAGGCAAGTGGAGCGTAGAGAGTATTCCATCACAGTCTTGACTTGTAGATGGTGGACAGGCTTTGTGCAGTCAGAGGTTGAGTTACACCCCACAGTATTCCTAGCCTCTGACCTGCTCTTGTAGCCACGGTATTTATATGGCTACTCCAATTCAGTTTCTGGTCAGTGGTAATCCCCAGGTTGCTAGTGGGGGAATTCAGCGATGGTAATGCCATTTAATGTCAAGGGGAATGGTTGGATTCTCTCTTGTTGGAGATGGTCATTGCCTGGCACTTGTGTGGTGTGAATGTTACTTGCCACTTATCAGCCCAAGCCTGGAAGATATCCAGGTCATTCTGCATCTGGACACAGGCTGCTTCAGTATCTGAGGAGTCGCAAATTGTACTGAATATTGTGCAAACATCAGAAAACATCCTGAATTGACCTTATGATGGATGGAATGTCATTGAGGAATCAGCTGAAGATGGTTGGGCTGAGGACACTACTCTAAGGAACACTTACAGTGATGTCTTGAAGCTGAGCTAATTAACCTTCAACAACAACAATCATCTTCATTAGTGCTTGGAATGACTCCAACCAATGGAGAGTTTTCCCCCTGATTCCCATTGACTTCAGTTTTGCTAGGGCATCTCGATGCCATACTCGGTCAAATGCTGCCTTGATGTCAAGGGCAGTCACTGTCACCTCACCTCTTGAGTTCAGCTCTTTTGTCCATGTTTGAACCAAGGCTGTAATGAGGTCAGGAGCTGAGTGGCCCTGGCGGAACCCAAACTGAGCATCACTAAGCAGGTTATTGCTGAGCTAGTGCCACTTGTTAGCACACGCTACAACACCCTCCATCACTTTACTGATAATCGAGTGTAGACTGATGGGGCGGTAATTAGCTGGGTTGAACTTGTCCTGCTTTTTATGTACAGGACATACCTGGGCAATTTTCCACATTGCCGGGTATATGCCAGTGTTGTAGCTGTACTGGAACAGTTTGGCCAGGGGTGCGGCAAGTTCTGGAGGACAAGTCTTCAGTACTATTGCCGTAATGTTGTCAGGGCGCATAGCCTTTGCAATATCCAGTGCCTTCAGTCGTTTCTTGATATCATGTGGAGTGAATCAAATTGTCTGAAGACTGGTATTGGTGATGCTGGGGATTTCAGGAGGAGGCCGAGTTGGATCATCCACTCGGCACTTCTGGCTGAAGATTGTTGCAAATGCTTCAGCCTTACTTTCTGCACAGATGTGCTGGGCTCTCCCATGCTTGAGGATGGGGATATTTGCGGAGCCACCTCCTCCTGTTTGTGGTTTAATTGTGCACTACCATTCACGACTGGATGTGTCAGGACTGCAGAGCTTAGATCTGGTCCGTTGGTTGTGGGATCACTTAGCTTTATCTATCGCATGTTGCTGATGCAGTTTGACATGCAAGCAGTCCTGTGTTGTAGCTTCGCCAGGTTGACACGTCATTTTGAGGTATGCCTGGTGCTGCTCCTGGCATGCACTCCTGCACTCTTCATTGAACAAGGGTTGATCCCCTGGCTTGGTGGTAATAGTAGAGTAGGGGATATGCCGGGTCACGAGGTTACAGATTGTGCTTGAGTACAATTCTGCTGCTGATGATGGCCCACAGCGCCTCATGGGTGCCCAGTTTTGAGTTGCTAGATCTGTTCAAAGTCTATCTCATTTAGCATGGTGGTAGTACCACACAATATTTTGGAAGGTATCCTCAATGTGAAGACAGGACTTCATCTCTACAAGGACTATGCAGTGGTCACTCCTACCAATACTGTCGTGGACAAATGCATCTGTGATAGGCAGATTGGTGAGGACGAGGTCAAGTATGTTTTCCCCTCTTGTTGGTTCCCTCACCACCTGCTGCAGACGCAGTCTAGCAGCTATGTCCTTTAGGACTCGTCCAGCTCGGTCAGTAATGGTGCAATCGTGCCACTCTTGGTGATGGGCATTGAAGTCCCACACCCAGAATACATTCTGCGCCCTTGCCACCCTCATTACTTCCTCCAAGTGGTGTTCAACATGGAGGAATACTGATTCATCAGCTGAAGTGGGGTGTGGGTGGGGGCGGTAGGTGATAATCAGCAGGAGGTTTCCTTACCTATGTTTGACCTGATATCATGAAATTTCATGCAGTCTGGAATTAATATTGAGGACTCCCAGAACAACTGCCTCTCGATGGTATACCTCGATGCTGCCACCTCTGCATAGTCCATCCTGCCAGTGGGGCAGGACATAACCTGGGATGGTGATGGCAGTGTCTGGGACACTGTCGTGTAATATATGATTCCGTGGGTATGGCTATGCTAGGCTGCTGCTGCTTGACTGGTCTGTGGGACAGCTCTCCCAACTTTGGTATAAGCTCCCAGATGTTAGTAAGGAGGATTATGCATGGTCAACAGGTTTGGGTTTGCCGTTGCCGTTTCCAGTGTCTAGGTTGTTGCTGCCATATAGTCCATCAGGTTTCATTCCTTACTGACGTTGGTGTGGTGTGATACAAATCGTTTGCTAAGCTATCTGAGTGGGCATTAAGAGTCAACCACATTGTTGTGGGTCTGGTGTCATAGACCAGGTAAGGACAGTAGATTTCCTTCCAGAAAGGTTATTAGTGAAACAGATTTTTAACGACGTTTGACAATGGTTTCATGGCCATCATTGGACTAGCTTTTTAACATTAGATTTATTAATTTCACCTTCCACCTTCTGCCGTGGTGGGATTCGAATCCATTGTCACCAGAGAAATACCCTGGATCTCTGGGTTATTCGTCCAGTGACAATACCCAAAGATCATCTCTGTCGTCAGTGTGTCACTCTGTCTTGCAACATTTCACAGCCCTTCACTTGTTTTCTTTCATTACCCGAGCTCTGTCTCCATAATTGTTACCGACCTGTTACATCACTGACTTCTCCAGCTCTGATGAGCAATCATCAACCTGGAGGTATAATTGTGTTTCTCACTCCACAGACACTGGCAGAGGTGTGAAGCAGTTTCTGCTTTCATTCAGCAAGTAAGTCATGATTGTAAATGTTCCCATTGCAGCAAGAAATACTCATTCCCCAGCTGTGAAACGAACCCAGGCCGCAGCTGTAAAACCATCGAATCATAACCATAAGACCACCAGGGATGCTGCATTCAACCTCTGCAGGTTATCTCATCCACGCTGTTTCCCTTTTTGTTTTCACTTCGAAGCACTTTGGCCACAGATTTGTTTCTCGCACAAAAATAGCATATTAAGTCACAATACAGAAGTCTTGTTCAACCAGTGTCAGCACCGACTGTTGTAGGCAGAAACATGAAATGCACACTGAGGTGAAATAGTACCGTGGAAAACAAATTCTGCCAATTTTATGTGGGATCTCCTTCTGCTTCTGTCACTGCTTTTCGTCCAGTTCCCTCTGCTCCCCCAGATCCCAGGTAAATTTGATGCTTGATGCAAACACACCGAATTTGTGAAATCCATCTTGCCCTGGAAAGCAGTGAGTGGGAATGAAAGATACATGACATTGAAAAGTGATGGCTCTTGCAGATGATGGGATAATTAAACACTGGGATCTCATCTTCCTGCTTCTTCCAGATACTGAACGCATGGATGCACAAGAGTTGTTCACATTAGCAATTATCCAGTCACACTCTCCTTCCAATCTTCTAGACATTTCCTTAGCTTTGAAACTGTGCTTATTTTCTCACTTGTTTTCAATGTGAAGAAAGTGAAGCTACAAGAAGTTAATGTTTTCAGCAGATGTAACTCAAGAATAGATTAGAACATTACAGCGCAGTACAGGCCCTTCGGCCCTCGATGTTGCACCGACCTGTGAAACCATCTGACCTACACTATTCCATTTTCATCCATATGTCTATCCAATGACCACTTAAATGCCCTTAAAGTTGGCGCGTCTACTACTGTTGCAGGCAGGGCGTTCCACGCACCTACTACTCTCTGAGTCAAGAAACTACCTCTAACATCTGTCCTATATCTATCACCCCTCAACTTAAAGCTATGTCCCCTCGTGTTTGCCATCACCATCCGAGGAAAAAGACTCTCACTATCCACCCTATCCAACCCTCTGATTATCTTATATGTCTCTATTAAGTCACCTCTCCTCCTCCTTCTCTCTAACGAAAACAACCTCAAGTCCCTCAGCCTTTCCTCGTAAGACCTTCCCTCCATACCAGGCAGCATCCTAGTAAATCTCCTCTGCACCCTTTCCAAAGCTTCCACATCCTTCCTATAATGCGGTGACCAGAACTGCACGCAATACTCCAGGTGCGGCCGCACCAGAGTTTTGTACAGCTGCAGCATGACCTCGTGGCTCCGAAACTCGATCCCCCTACAAATAAAAGCTAACACACCATATGCCTTCTTAACAGCCCTATTAACCTGGGTGGCAACTTTCAGGGATTTATGTACCTGGACACCAAGGTCTCTCTGCTCATCTACACTACCAAGAATCTTCCCATTAGCCCAGTACTCTGCATTCCTGTTACTCCTTCCAAAGTGAATCACCTCACACTTTTCCGCATTAAACTCCATTTGCCATCTCTCAGCCCAGCTCTGCAGCCTATCTATGTCCCTCTGTAGATACCTAACAGGTCGAAGATAACAGTGAATGTTTTGACCAGCTGAACTACAGTGAGGGATTGGCACCATTGAAAACGTCATTCAGCAGGTCTGGTTCCTAAATTATATAATAGAAATAAAAAATAAAACTTCTCACTGAATTACCTCAGTGTCATGATGTCAAAAGGCAAGGAGACAAGACAAGAAAATACATTTAGCTGTAGTAGGTCATGAGTTATCAGAATAGGAAGTTAAGGATAGTATCAAATTAAAAGAAAATGAGCTAGTAATATACAGACAGATAGTAAAAGTTTCTAGACGTATTTACATAGGAAAAGAGTAACGAAAGTGAGTGTTGGCCCTCCAGGGTGTCAGTCTTGAGAATTGGTAATGGAGAACAAGGAAATGGCAGAGACGTAGAACAGGTATTTATTGTCTGTTTTCACTGTGGAAGAAGTTAGAAAACCTGGTAAAGTAACTTGAAAATCACGAGGTGAAAGGGAGGGAGGAACTTAAAACAATCACCATCACCAGGGAAAAGCTGCTGGGAAAAGTATTAGACCTAAAGGCTGACAAGTCCCCAGGACCAGATGGCCTGCATCCTCGGGTCTCAGCAGAAGTTGCTGCAGAGTTAGTAGAGGCTTTGTTTATAATCGTCCAAAATTCCGTACATTCTGGATGGGGCCCAGCGATTGGAAAATTGCTTATTCATGGAAGGAGGCAGACAGAAAGCAGGAAACTATAGGCCAGTTAGCCAAACATCTGTCAAAAGGAGATTACTAGAATTGATTATTAAGAAGGTTATAACAGGATACTTAGAAAATCACAATGGGATCAGACAAAGTGAACATGGTTTTGGGAAAGGGAAGTCATGTTTTAGTAATTTATTAGAGTTCTTTGAGGAAGTAACAAGCAAGCCAGTAGCAATCAAAGGAAACCTGTAGATGTAGTGTTCTTGGATTTCCAAAAGGCGGATAAGATGCCACTTCAACAGTTACGACACAAGATAAGAGCACCTGGTGTAGGGGGTAACATATTAGCCTGGATAAAGGTCTGCTTGGCTAACAGGAAAGAGAGAGTAGGGAAATTGCATCTTTTTGGGGGTTGACAAGCTATAACTAGTGGAGTGTCACAGGGATCAGTGCTGGAGCCTCAACTATTTACAATTTATATCAATGACTTGGCTGGAGGGGCCGAATGTCTGATAGCCAAATTTGCCAATGACACCAAGATAGGTAGAAAACATAGTTGTCAACAGGAACTAAAGAGGTGACAAAAGGATATAGATAAGTTATGTGAGTGGGCACAAGTTTAACACGTTGAAAAATGTGAACTTGTCCACTTTGGCAGGAAGAATAGAAAAGCTGCATACTATTTAAATGGAGGGAGATTGTGGAACTCAGTGTTATTTAGCGATCTGGTGCCCTTGTTCATGAATCACAAAAGGTAAGTACGCAGGTACAAGAAGTGATTAGGAAGGCAAATGGATTGTTGTCATTTATTGCAAGAGGAATCGACTATAAAATAATGATGTTTTACTGCAGCTGTACAGGAACTCGGTGAGATTACACCTGGAGTGCTGTGTACATTTTTGCTTTACTTATTTGAAAAAAAATGATACGATTTCGTTAGGAGCAGTTCAGAGAAGGTTCACTCGACTAATTCCGGGGATGAAGAGCTTACTTTATGAAGAAAGGTTGAACAGCTCGGGAGGATAGCCACTGAAGTTTACAAGAATGAGAGGTGATCTTATTGAAACATATAAGATCCTGAGGGAACTTGCTCAAGTGGTTATCCAGAGGATTTTTCCTCTTGTGTGGATACTGGGACTAGGGGACACAGTTTGAGAAAAGAGGTCTCCATTTTAAGACAAAGATGAGTTTCTTTTTCTCAAAGGGTTGTTACTGTGTGGATTTCTCTTCCCCATAAGGCAGTGGAACTGGGTCATTGCATTTATTCAAGGCTGAGTTAGATAGGTTTTTGATAGCAAGGGAGTCAAGGGTTATGGGGGTCAAACAAGTAAGTGGAGTGGAGACCACAACCAGATCAGCCATCATCTGATCAAATGGTGAAGCAGGCTTGAAGGGCTGAATGGCCTTTTCCTTCTCCTAAGTCCAATGTTCCTGGACTGAATACGAAGGCAGCAGCAGTGGTGTTGAGAAACATACAAGTATAGAAAGGTACAGCACAGGAAGAGGCCATTCCATCTTGTGTGCTTATTTGATCGAGCAGTTGGTTGATCAGGGGTGCTAATAGTAGTGGGTTGAACAGCAGGCAGAAACAAATGTCCCATTATCATTGACATATTCCTTGCAACATCATTCCTTTAGTCAGTACATCGCTCTGTCTTGCACCCTTTCACTACCCGAGCTCTGTCTCTGTAATTATTTTTGACCCGTTATATCTCTGACTTCTCCAGCTCTGATGAATAATAACCTAACGGAACTATTAATTTTGTTCCCCAGTCCACAGATACCGCTGGAGCTGCTTAACCTTTTCTGCTTTCATTCAGCAAATAAGTCATGTTTGTGAATGTTCCTAGAGAACAAAAAATATTCCTCCCGTGGCCGAGAATTGAACCCATGTTGTAGCAGTGAAAGCGCCAAATCCTAACCACTTGACGACCACAGACACTGCAGAATGCCCTTGCAGGTTAGTTCACCCATGCTACTTTTCCCATTTTTTTTTGCACTTCAGAACACTTTGGCCACAGATTCCTTTCTCGCACAAAATGGCATATTTAGTTACAACACAGAAGTCTTGTTCAGCCAATGACAGCGCCAATATCCTTCTGGGAGATGGGAAACAGCCAGAGGTTGTGGTCTACATTGGTACCAAAGACATAGATAAGACGGGGGATGAGGTCCTGAAAGCAGATTTTAGGGAACTAGGAAGGAGTTTAAAAATCAGGAGCTCAAAAGCAGTAATCTCAGGATAACTCCCGGTCCCAGGTGCAAGTGAGCATAGGAAGAGGAGAATTGAACGATTGAACACGTGGCTGGAGAACTGGTAGAGGAGGGAGGGCATCAGATTTCTGAGACATTGGGACCGGTTCTGGGGCAGGTGGGACTTGTACAAGATGGCCAGGTTGCATCTTCGCAGGACTAGGACTAATATCCTCGCAGGAAGATTTGCTAGTGCTGTTGGGGAGGGTTTAAACTAAATTGTCAGGGGGATGGGAACCTGAGATGGAGCACAGATTGGAGGGAAGCAAAACTGGTAACTTGTCTGGGATGTGGGAACCAGAAGCAAGTATCAGAGAAGAATACCAAGGTGCACAGAATATTGGTGGAGATAGATAGTGCGAGTGTAGGAAATAGTACGTTATTAGGTGGGGTCAGAGTAATGGAGAAAGTAATAAAGACTTAATCAGGGTTAATGTGCATGTATGTGAATGCATAGATTTTGTTTGATAAGACTGGTGAGGTACAGGTGCAGATTGCCATATGAAAATACGATGTTGTGGCTATAACAGAGACCTGATTCAAAGAAGGGCGGCACAGTGGCGCAGTGGTTAGCACTGCAGCCTCACAGCTGCAGGGACCCGGGTTCGATTCTGGGTACTGCCTGTGTGGAGTTTGCAAGTTCTCCCTGTGTCTGCGTGGGTTTTCTCCGGGTGCTCCGGTTTCCTCCCACAAGCCAAAAGACTTGCAGGTTGGTAGGTAAAGTGGCCATTATAAATTGTCACTAGTATAGGTAGGTGGTAGGGAAATATAGGGACAGGTGGGGATGTTTGGTAGGAATATAGGATTAGTATAAATGGGTGGTTGATGGTCGGCACAGACTCGGTGGGCCGAAGGGCCTGTTTCAGTGCTGTATCTCTAATCTAAAAAAAGGGCAGGACTGGGTATTAAATATTCCTGGTTACAAGGAGTTCAGGAAAGACAGAAAAGGGAAAAATGGGGAGTAGTGGCTGTATTGATTAAGGAGAGCATTGCAGTGCTGGAGAAATAGAATATCCCGGAGGGGTCCAGGACAGAATCAATTTGGCTAGATCTAAGGAACAAAAAAGGTGCAGTTACATTGCTTGGTGATGTCTATAGGCCACCAGCTAGTGGGAAGGACGTGGAGGAACAAGTTTGCAAGGAAATTACAGAGAGGTGCAAAGATTATAGGATAGTTGTAATGGGGGACTTTAATTCTTCAAACATAGACTGGGATAATAGCAGTGTAAAGGACAGAGAGGGGCAAGAGGTCCTAAGGTGTGTTCAGGAAAATTTTCTACAAGAGTATGTTGCTAGTCCAACGAGAAAGGAGGCAGTGCTAAACCTAGTTCTTGGGAAGGAGGTGGGCCAAGTGGATCAAGGATCAATAGGAGATCGTTTAGGGGACAGTGATCATTGTATCATAAGGTTTAGGCTGACTATGGAAAAGGACAAAGAACAATCCAGGATAAGAATAATTAACTGAGGGAAGGGCAACTTCAATGTGGTAAGAATGGAGCTGGGGCGAATAAATTGGAGTCAAAAGCTGGCAGGAAAACCTGCAGATGAACAATGGGCTATCTTCAAAGAAGAGATAGTTCAGGCACAGTCAAGATATGTCCCCTTGAAGGGGAAACGTAGAGCAAACAAATCCAGAGCTTCCGGATGACATAAAATGTAGAGATTAAGATAGAGAAGAAAAAAGTGTGCTTATGACAGATGGCAGGTAGAAAATACTATCGAGAACCAGGCTGAATATAGAAGGTCCAGAAGGGAAGGGAAAAAGCAAATAAGAAAAGCAAGGAGAAAGCATGAGAAGAGACTGGCAGCTAACATTAAAGAAAATCCCAAAGTTTTCTATAGGCATATCAATAGTAAGGCTGCGTTTGTTGACAACGCAGCCACTAGGTGGCGCTGCACTGGCACATGCGTAAATTTAGTTTAGAGATACAGCACTGAAACAGGCCCTTCGGCCCACCGAGTCTGTGCCGACCATCAACCACCCATTTATACTAATCCTACACTAATCCCATATTCCTACCACATCCCCACCTGTCCCTATATTTCCCTGCCACCTACCTATACTAGGGGCAATTTATAATGGCCAATTTGCCTACCAACCTGCAAGTCTTTTGGCTTGTGGGAGGAAACCGGAGCACCCGGAGAAAACCCACGCAGACACAGGGAGAACTTGCAAACTCCACACAGGCAGTTCCCAGAATTGAACCCGGGTCGCTGGAGCTGTGAGGCTGCGGTGCTAACCACTGTGCCACTGTGCCGCCCTAATGCAGCCCGTTCAACTAAAACGTCACAGTCAGCGAGCGCTGCTCAAATAATCACACATGGCAACATAAACACAAAGCAGCACACAATGACTGGAGAGATGGCTGACTGGGGAATGGCCGGTGAGATAGCGGTGGGGGGGGGGGGGTGAAATTACAGGAGAGCGCGGGCCAGGGGGCAGGAGGAGAGCGCACCCACCGCTGCCACCAACGTCTTCGGCTGCACCCCCCACCCCCGCTCTCCCCCCATCCCCGCTCCCCCCACACCCCACCCCCCGTCCCCGCGCTCTCTCACCCCTCCCCTCGGCTCTCCCCTCCCCGCTTCTCCCCCCACACCCCGCCTCTCCGCTTGCTCTCTCTCCGCATTATGCAATGACATCATCTGGGCATACGTGAACCAGTCCTGGCAATTTACGTTATGACGTCATCCGCGCATGCACCAATCGGTCTAGGCAATGCGGAACGCAGCGTACCCGCAGAGAGCAGGTGCCCGTTTGCGCATGTGCGCAGTTTGGCACAGTCGGGTGACTTTACCGCCGGCTGCATTGTCAAGAATCACTTTGCACAAAGAATAACTGACCAGAAGGTCATGGAGCAAAGGTAAACAATACGTTAATGGTATGTTCAAAGACAAAGCATTAGTACAGATAGGGTGTTAATGGACTGAAAACTGAACAGCCACAAGTACAACATTAAAAAAACAGTGGGTAGGCAAACTGAACAAACTAAGATAAAATAGAATAAACACAAAAAAAAAAGAAAAAAGAAAAAAAAACTAAAAATAAAAGTAAAATGGGGGGCCTGTCATGCTCTGAAATTATTGAACTCAATGTTCAGTCCGGCAGGCTGTAGTGTGCCTAAGCGGCAAATGAGATGCTGTTCCCCGAGCTTGCGTTGATGTTCACTGGAACACTGCAGCAATCCTAGGACAGAGATGTGAGCAGGGGGGAATGTTGAAATGTCCAGAAAACGGAACCTCAGGGTCATGCTTTCGAACTGAGCAGAGGTGTTCTGCAAAGTGGTCACCCAGTCTGCGTTTGGTCTCCCCAATGTAGAGGAGACCAAACTGTGAGCAGCGAATACTGTACACTACATTGAAAGAAGTACAAATAAATCGCTGCTTCACCTGAAAGGAGTGTTTGGGGCTTTGGATAGTGAGGAGAGAGGAGGTAAATGGGCAGGTATTACACCTCCTGCGATTGCAGGGGAAGGTTCTGTGGGAAGGGGATGAAGTGGTGGGGGTAATGGAGGAGTGGACCAGGGTGTCGCGGAGGGAATAATCCCTTCGGAATGCTGATGGGAAGGGAGGGGAAGATGCATTTGGTAGTGGCATCACGCTGGAGGTGGTGGAAATGGCGGAGGATGATCCTTTGGATATGGAGGCTGATGGGGTGGAAAGTGAGGACAAGGGGAAACCTATCGCCGTTCTGGGAGGGAGGGGAAGGGGTGAGGGTAGAGGTACGGGAAATGAGCTGGACACGGTTGAGGGCCCTGTCAACAACAGTGGGGGGGAATCCTCGGTTGAGGATAAAGGAAGGCATATCAGAAGCACTGTCATGGAAGGTAGCATCAGAGCAGATGCGTCAGAGACAGAGATGGCGAAACTGGGAGAATGGAATGGAGTCCTTACAGGAGGCAGGGTGTGAAGAAGTCGAGGTAGTTGTGGGAGTCGGTAGACTTATAATGGATATTAGTAGACAGCCTATCCCCAGAGATGGAGACAGAGAAGTCGAGGAAGGGAAGGGAAGTGTCGGAGATGGACCATGTAAAGGTGAGAGAAGGGTGGAAATTAGAAGCAAAGTTGATAAAGTTTTCCAGTTCTGGGTGGGAGCAGGAAACGGCACCGATACAGTCATCAATGTACCAGAAAAAGAGTGGGGGGTGCCTAAGTAGGACTGGAACAAGGAATGTTCGACATATCCCACAAAAAGACAGGCATACTAGGATTCATGCTGGTACCCATAGCAACACCTTTTACTTGAAGGAAGTGAGTGGAGTTGAAGTCGAAGTTGTTCAATGTGAGAACAAGTTCAGCCAGGTGGAGGAGGGTGGTGGTGGATGGGGACTGGTTGGGCCTCTGTTCAAGGAAGAAGCGGAGAACCCTCAAACTGTCCTGGTGGGGGATGGAGGTGCAGAGAGATTGGGCGTCCATAATGAAGA
Organism: Heterodontus francisci; assembly: GCF_036365525.1. Taxonomy (NCBI): domain Eukaryota; kingdom Metazoa; phylum Chordata; class Chondrichthyes; order Heterodontiformes; family Heterodontidae; genus Heterodontus; species Heterodontus francisci. The sequence goes on from NC_090404.1 coordinate 21,231,699, forward strand.
GGAGGCGGTTGGGGCCAGGAAACTGGAAATTGTCAAAATGATGTAGGGCGTCAGATCAGTCATAGATGTAGGTGGGAAGAGACTGGACCAGTGGAGAAAAGATAGAGTCAAGATAGGAAGAAATAAGTTGAGTGGGGCAAGAACAGGCTGAAACAATGGGTCTGTCAGGACAGTCCTGTTTTATGTATTTTGGGAAGGAGGTAGAATCGGGCTGTCCAGGGTTGCGGGACTATGAGGTTGGAAGCTGTGGAGGGAAGATCTCCAGAGGAGATGAGGTCAATGACAGTCCTGTGGACAGTTGTTGATGTTCGGTGTGTGGGGTCATGGTCCAGAGGGAGGTAGGAAGAAGTGTCTGAAAGTTGGCACTGAGCCTCTACAAGGTAGAAGTCGGTATGCCATACAACAACAGCACCACCCTTGTCTGCAGGTTTGATGACCATGTTGGGGTTAGACCTGAGAGAACAGAGTGCCGCAATTTCAGAGGGGGACAGATTAGAATGAGTGAGGGGGGCAGAGAAATTGAGATGACCGATGTCTCGCCGACAGTTTTCAATGAAAAGATCAAGAGCGGGTAAGAGGCCAGGGGGAGGGGTCCAGGTAGAGGGAGAATGCTGGAGGTGAGTGAATGGGTCTGCTGGTCGGGGGGAGGACTCCTGGTCAAAGAAGTGAGCCCGGAGGCAGGGGCGATGGAAGAAGAGCTCAACGTCATGCAAAGCGTGAAATTCACTGAGGTGAGGGGCATAAGGGGATAAAACTGAGACCTTTGCTGAATACAGAATGTTCAGCGTCAGAGACGGGAAGGTCAGAGGGTATAGTGAATACACAGCAAGGGGTCAGATCAGAAGGGGTGGGGTCAGAGGGAAGTGAAGGGGAAGAAGGATCTGGACGGGCATTAGTCCCCATCAGCTGCTGGAGCTTGCATTTCCTTAACACCTGAAAGGAAGAAAAAATTTTTTTTTGTCAATGCGTAGGATGAAACGAAGATTATAATGTGTGATGTTTATACCTATTATTGTGAAAATATAACAAATAACAGAATTAACAATAGGCAGGGTCATTTAGGGATAATGAGAAAATTACTGCAGAAAAGTAACTGCTGGGAACCAAGGAATGCGTCCTTGTAAATTACAGATTAAAGAAGTTCCAGCTGTCTTTTCCTCACTCCCTGCCAAATCCCAGCAGAGAAGACAAAGAAGAGTCAGGTGCCAGAGCTGGATCACTACAGGGTATAAAAGTGAGGGGATACAGCTGTAAGGGAGCAGTCAGGACTGAAGACGCTGGAGATTGAGCTCAGGTGCCCGAGGTTCCATCTAGCGGACTGGCCTTGTGTAAGTGACTGTGGACACGCGGGACTTACATGTTTACTCTGATTGATGGTTCAATATAAGATACGGTAGAGGACAGAGAATCTGCTCAGCTTATATTCCTTAATAAGGAATTAAAGTCCCTGGGACTGGACTCTCAAATCTGCTAAGACAAAGTGTTAGCTAGAGCCTTCCACCCTTTGCTGTTCTGCTCCTCTACTCTTTTTAATCTTTTCCCATTTAATGTACATTTCCTCCCCTTTTGTTCCTCTCAATATCAATCATGTCACATTTCTATGTGATAAGTTTCAACTTACATCCACCCGTCCTATTTGCTAGCCTGTGTATTCACAATGAGTCACTTCCATTCCTCTTCACAGTTCCCCATATTCACTATTTTAATAAAAGCAAAATACTGCGGATGATGGAAATCACTATTTTAAAGTCATCTGTAGATTTTGATCTTGTGCCCCATATACCCAAGCCCAGAACATTTCTCTATATTGGGAAGAGCAATGATCCCAACACTGACCCTGGGGGGCACCACTGTTTCCATCCCTCCAGTCTAAAGAACATCCATTAACCACTACTCTCTGTTTTATATCCTTTACTCAACTTCCTATCCACACTGCCCCACTCCCTTTAATACCGTGAGCTTTAATTTTATCAAAAAAACTCCTGTCTGGCACCTTATCAAATACCTTTTGACAATCCATCTGCACAAAATCCACTGCATTTCCGATCTCACTACACACTATTATTCACTTAAATAATCCTTGCTATCTGTCCTGAATGAATCCATTTCACAAACAAATCTTGAAATGCTTGCTCCACACTCACAGGGTTTCGTCCGTTTAAAATCGCAACAGAAATGGCCAGTTTGCTCCTGGAGTTGGAGAGAAATCAGCTTTCAAATTACGCAGAGTTTCAGCAAATGAGGGTGATCTGGACTCAGCCCCGCCCCTCAGTCACTCCAATTGGCTGGCGGACTGGTCAGGGTGTCTGTAAGTGGATGTGAAATGGAGACTGGTCAGGGAGTGTCTGTAAATGACCAAGGATTGATAGACAGTGAGAAGGACGGTACCAGATCTCTGGAGGATATTGACAGATTGGTGCAATGGGCAGATACATGACAGATGAAATTTAATGCAGAAAAGTGTAAAGTAATGCATTTTGGAAAGAAGAATGAGGAGAGGTAATATAAACTAGGGAGATGGTGGCATCGTGATAATGTCACTGGATGAGAAATCCAGAGGCCCAGGTGAATGGCCTGGGCACATGGGTTCAAATCCCACCATGGCAGCTAGTGGAATATAAATTTAATTAATAAAAGTCTGGCATTTAAAGCTAGCCTCAGTAATGGTGCCAGGGAACTATCATCCATTGTTGTAAAATCCCACCTGGTTCACTAATGCCCTTTAGGGAAGGAAATCTGCCGTCCTTACATGGTCTGGCCTACATGTGACTCCAGACCCACAGCAATGTGGTTGACTCTTAAAATGCCCTCTGAAATGACTGAGTAAGCCACTCAATTGTCAAGGGCAATTAGGGATGGTCGATGAATGCTGGCCTTGCCACTGATGACCACATCACATGAAAGAATATATTTAACAAATAATCAGAGTAGAGGATCAGAGAAACCTGGGGTGCCTGTACACAAACCTTTAGAGGCGATAGGACAAATTAAAAAAGCTGTTTAAAAAGCAGACCAGATCCTTGGCTTTATAAATAGAAGTCTACAGCACAAAAGCAAGGAGGTTCTGCGAAACCTTTATAAATCACTAATTAAATCTCATAGAAACAGAGGAAATAGGAGAAGGAGTAGGCCATTTGGCCCCTCGAGCCTAGATCATGGTTCTCTGGAGAGGCTGGAGAAGCTGGGATTGTTCTCCTGAGAGCAGAGAAGGTTAAGGGGAGATTGAATAGACATGTTCAAAATGATGAGGGATTTTCATTGTGTTGAGGAGACACTGTTTCCACTGGCAGGAGGGACAGTAACCAGAGGACAGAGATTTAAAATAATTGGCCAATAAAGCCAGCGGGAGGAGTTGAGGAAAACTGTTTTTAGGCAGCGAGTTCTTCTGACCTGGAGTGCAATGCTTGAAAGGGTGGAGGAAGCAGATTTAATAATAACATTCAAAATGAAATTTTCCAAGGCGCTGGGGAAAGTGTAGGGGAGTGAGACGAATAGGACAGTTCTTTCAGACAGCCAGCACAGGCATGATGCACCGAATGGCCTCCTCCTCTGCTGTATGATTATATGAAATGGCGACGATCAAGGTGCATCTGCATAAGAAGGAGAAATGGAGAGTGTTCAGTGAGAGTCCATCAACAGAACTGGGAGATGTTACAATGGACAGGGAGGGTCAGAGTGTCAGAGAAGGGGGAGAGAGCATGTACACACAGACAGTGTCAACTGTTACACTCACAGAAGGAGCAAGGATGAAAAATGAAGTGAACTGGAGCAGTTATGACCTATAAAAAAATTAACTTTGGAGTTAAACTCCAAAACATGGACACATTGCTGCAGGCAGGATTGGGTAGGGGGGTCAGGTGACTCCCCTCCTGTGATACAAAATACATCTGGGCTGTTGGAGACCAAAAGCCATCATCACATCTGGTCCGGCCCTGGGAAGACATTAAAATGGGAAACAGGCAATTCAAAGCAAAGCAGCTCCTATCTTCAACAATTGTGTTATCAAAGACCCTGGCAGAGAGGGAGACTGTGGATTCAAAACCAAAATAATAGGTCTGACCTAACACCACGGTATCATGATGAGCCATCTTCAAACCCCATTTTTAACAATGGTGCACGTTCAAAGACATTGTATAAACCCTGCAGGGGAGAGTATTCTTTGATCACATGATCAAAACCAAGCTGATAAGTCATTTGTCTTAAAGAGGTAGATATAGAGAGAGACTGAAGGCCATACTTCCAGCCAGAGAAGCTGTGAGGCCGACCAGATGAGCAAAGGATCCCTGTCTGCAAGAACAGTTTCAAACCATCTTTAAACAACTGAGGCAGAGGGAAATTGCAAGGTGATTTTGAATTCCCCACCAGCGGAAGTAAACCAGAAATCTGCAACACTTCAGCAAGTTCAAGACTACAAACATCCAGGCCTGCATCTTTGAAAAACTTTCCTCCCGAGACGATTCAACAGGTTTTTCAAACCACGAAACTCTCACATCACTTGGGACTTTAAGTGCATCTTACCTTTTCCTTTCTACCTATCTATCCTTATGTGTGTGAATGTGTGAGTGGGTGAAGGTTGTGAACAATTCAATTATTGTGGAAACAATAGTTATCTTTCTTTCTTTAAACCTGAGAAAACCTGTCTTTGGTCTTTCTATTTGACCTTCAAAACACTCGGGGGCTGAAACACTAGTTTAACAAAAACACTATCTGTGGTCAGTTGGGAGGTGAAAAGTGGAAGCCAGTCACCCCATTTCCTACCTGTCTGTAACAGGGACTGAGTGTAATGTATCCAGGTTTACTGATGATAGAGTTAGGTGGAAAAGTAAACAGTGAGGAGGACACAAACAGGCTGCAGAGGAATATAGACAGGTTGGGTGAGTGGGCAAGAACATGACAGATGAAATACAATGTGGCAAAGTGTGAAGTCATTCACTTTGATAGCAAAAATTAAAAACAAAATCAGGTTTTTTCAATGAATGGTGAGAGACTGAGAAATGTTTGTATTCAGAGGGACCTGGTGTCCTTGTACATGAATCACAAAGTTAACCTGCAGGTACGGAAAGCAATTAGGAAGGCAAATGGTATGTTAGCTTTTGCTACAAAGCGATTCGGATATAGAGTGAAGAAGTCACACTACAATTATACAGGACATTGATCAGGCCCCACTACTGTGTAGTTTTGGTCTCCTTACCTAAGGAGGGACATACTTGGCCTTGAGGGAAAGCAACGAAGGTTCACTAGTCTGGGTCCTGGAATAAGGAGATTGTTCTGCTCATTCATAGAATGTAGGCCTGTTGGAAAGGCCAGCATTTATTGCCCATTTCTAATTGCCCTAGATAAGGTGGTGGTGAGCCGCCTCCTTGGATATAACTGAGTGGCTTGCTGGGCCGTTCCACAGGGTAGTTAAGTCAACCATATTTCTGTGTGTTTGGAGTCGCATGTAGGCCAGATCGGGTAAGGATGGCAGATTACATTGTGCATCAAGTGGGTTTTTAGGACAATCTTAAAATTTCGTGGTCACTATTACTGATGCAAGCTATTTTATCCCAGATATATTGAATTGATTGAGTTTAATTCCCTGAATTGCTGTGGTGGGATTTGAATTCCTGTCTCTTCATCATTAGTCCAGGCCTCTGGATTACTAGTTCAGTAACATCCACTCTGCTACAGCACTCCCACTATGATCCATCTCCTCCCGTGAGGAGAGATTGAGTTGACTAGGCCTATATTCCCTGCAGTTTAGAAGAATGAGAGGTGATCTGACTGAAACATAATAAATTCTTAAGGGACTTGACAGGGTAGATGCTGAGAAAATGTTTCCCCTGTCTGGGGAATCTAGAACACTGGGTCACAGTCTCAGGATAAGGGGTCGGTCATTTAGGACTGAAATGAGGAGAAATGTCTTCACTGAAAGGGTTGTGAATCTTTGGAATTGTCTACCCCAGAGAGCTGTGGATGCTCAGTTGTTGAGTATATTTAAGACAGAGATTGATAGATTTTTGGGTACTGAGGGAATTAAGGGATATGGGGATAGTGCGGGAAGGTGGAGTTGAGGTAGAAGATCAGCCATGATCTTGGTGAATGGCAGAGCAGGTTCGAAGGGCCAAATGGCCTCCTCCAGCTCCTATTTCTTATGTTCATTAAACCTCAGTCTGGTTCCTCTCAAGCTGCTGAGTGAGTGAATTAAATCTTTCTTGACAAATCACCAAGATACCAGAGTACAAGTAATGCCTGAAACATCATTTATTGGTTACAAGTCACAACTTAGTTAAATCTGGGCACACAGACACTTTATAGACATGTATAAATACATAGAAATGTAATCAGAGTTATCCAGCAGTTGAGCACGAATAGGGAGAGTATTTCACAAAACAAGTAACAAATGCAGGGGTGAGAGTGGCCAAAGACCAAAAGATCTGAAAATTAGTAGCTGAAGACTAAAAAGTCTGAAGCTATTTAGAATCATGTAATTATAGCAGTTATTGAAGCAAACTAGTTAAGTAATGGTAATTTTGTACAATTTTGCATATGTAATGAATAAAATTGCACTGCACTCAGAATACAATTTCATGAGACTTACCTGACAGCTGATAATTGGTTTTACAGAGCTTCATGTACTCAATGTCCTGCTTCTGCCTACTTATAGCTTGCTCATGTAAAAGGTGTTCTGTGAAGATGTGTCAACTTTAATGGAAAGCAGCATATATAAACATACCAGATGGCACATTGGTAAGTGATGTGCACAAATCAGTAGGTATATAAATTAATAAAAAGTAAACATTTATGAGACATTGACAATCCAGAAACTTGAACATAAGTGGGGTAATTGTTCATATTTTGTGTTATGACATAATCACCTGAATGAAGCAGAAAGTAAAACCAGGTAGGGAGGATTGTATACCAGTTATACAGCCTGTCCAATTTGCTGTCACATTATAAAGATCCTAAACTAAAATAATCTTGTTTGCAGTGCAGATCTCATTATAATCTTAATGAAAACTAATTAAAAATGTGTTTTTCCTCTTCAAAGGGTCCAAATATTATGCAATGTAAAAATTGTACCAGATCTTGCTAGCGACAGTGGAAAAGTAATGAGTGTTGTACCTCTTGGAAGCAAATCCTGCACTCCAGGTCCACTACCTGGTGGGACGTCCTGCCCCATGTGCCCAAAGATCTGCAGGTCGAGAATCGACCTGTTCGGTGACCTGAAGACCCATGGCAGTAACTCGCGACCTTGAGTCGACGTCATCATTGAATCGAGGGACAGTCGACGACGACCTCTACAGTAACAAGTTTGAAGTTCTGTTGCATCATCCCTAAATCAGGCTCAAAAGTTTGGTAATGGCCCTGTGACAATGCAGCAGTCCAATGGACAGCTGTATATCCCAACAGTGATGAACACTTCTGGCTCCTGTTCAACTGCATCAATTGGTGCAGTGACAGCTGCATTTAACAGCAAGGTGAGCTGAAAATCATAACTATTGTGTTGGCTTGGAGAAAGGCAGCACTCTGTATATACATATTCATACATGTACAGACTATTGTGTCACCAGTCTCAGAAGCCCAGTGACAATTTATAGTGACTGCAGAGAGCTCACAGCATAGTTGCACTATAGCCAATGTACAGCACTTGTGGTGCAGGACAGCCTTTTCCAGATAATCTTAAGCAATGCCAAATCACACATTGAAGAAAGATGGCCAGAGTTATACTCCTTGTCTTGCATCACGATGGTGCAAAAGACAGCTTCACACTGACTCAAGATTTCCAGCAGGATTGTCCAACCTTTTCGTGTGTGTGTGTGTGTGCGCATGTGTGCAGGGGGGTTACATTACAATTTTTGTCTTGCATGGGGAGACAGATGAGCCAATTTCAGAAAGATAAAGGCATTAAAATGTATCTTCCTATTAATCAAAACAACAATAAAAGTGCATTTTTGTGAAGAAGCTTTAAATGAGAAGATACATTTATTGACGTACTTTCTGGTCACTATGTTGGACACGGGCTCCTGTTCTACTGCACCAATTGGTGCAGAGCAAGCTGCATTTAACAGCAAGGTGAGCTGAAAATCATAACTAGAGAGGGAAAAACAGAAAGCTGAAGCCAAGGATCGGAAAGTTTGAGAGATTCTCCAAGTTAAAGATGACAAGATTCAAGAACTTGAGCAGGTTAGAACACTGGAGTATCTGTTCCTTGTCTTAATTGACCGCTGGTTTCATATTTGGACTTCAAAGGGATTTACTGATAGTCTATTGAAGAGTATGTAACATTTTTGTTTTGGGTGATATATGCAGTTGATATTCTTGAGTATTTCACTCTGAAAAGCCTAGGATGATTTGGGCCTGAGCAGGTGGATGTCAAGTACAGCATTTTTCATTTTTAGTGGGGTAATTTAATATTTTCTTAAATTTCCTGTGATGGGGTTTCATGCCAATGAAGATAAAAATAATAGAAGGTGATGCATTTTGGGAGGACTAACAAGGCAAGGGAATATACAATGGATGGTAGGACCCTGGGAAGTACAGAAGGTCAGAGGGATTTTGAGTACTTGTCCATAGATCACTGAAGGCAGCAGCACAGGTAGATAAGGTGGTTAGGAAGGCATATGGGATACTTGCCTTTATTAGCCGAGGCATAGAATATAAGAGCAGGGAGGTTATGATGGAGCTGTATAAAACCCTAGTTAGGCCACAGCTGGAGTACTGTGTACAGTTCTGGGCACCGCACTACAGAAAGGATGTGATTGCTGTGGAAAGGGTGCAGAGGAGATTCACCAGGATGTTGCCTGGGCTGGAGCATTTCAGCTATGAAGACAGACTGGATAGGCTCGGGTTGTTTTCCTCAGAGCAGAGAAGGCTGAGGGGGAACCTGATTGAGGTATACAAAATTATGAGGGGCATTGGTAGGATAGATAGGAAGAAACTTTTTCCCTTAGCGGAGGGATCAATAACCAGGGGGCATAGATTTAAGGTAAGGGGCAGGAGGTTTAGAGGGGATTTGAGGAAAAATGTTTTCACCCAGAGGGTGGTTGGAATCTGGAATGCACTGCCTGAAGGGGTGGTAGAGGCAGGAACCCTCACAACATTTAAGAAGTATTTAGATAAGCACTTGAAACGCCATAGCAGGCAAGGCTACGGGCCAAGTGCTGGAAAATGGGATTAGAATAGATAGGTGCTTGATGGCCAGCACAGACACGATGGGCCGAAGGGCCCGTTTCTGTGCTGTATAACTCTATGACCAATGATCTTGTTGCAGACCAGCGACTTGCCAGATACTGATCCTGTTCGATTAATTTTAAAAGCCATGTCAAATGAGCTGTGTCTGTTCACAGGTGGTCTACATATGAACATATGAATTAGGAGCAGGAGTAGGCCACTCGGTCCTTCGAGCCTGCTCCGCCATTCAATAAGTTCATGGCTGAACTGATTACTCCACATTTCCACCTACCCCCGATAACCTTCCACCCCCTTGCTCATCAAGAATCAATTACCTCTGCTCTCTCTCTCTGCGAAGATATCCCATGAAGGCAAAAACAAACACTGGTAATTGGTCATATCTATGAACATATGAATTAGGAGCAGAAGTTGGCCACTTGGCCCTTCTAGCTTGCTCTGCCATTCAATAAGATCATGGTTGATATGTTCGTATCTTGAATTCCACACTCCCATCTACCCCCAATAACCTTTGATTCCCTTACCTAACAAGAATCTATCTACCTCCGCCTTAAAAATATTCAATGACCCCGACTCTGCCACCTTCTGAGGTAGAGAGTTCCAAATTTGCACAACCCTCTGAAAGAAAACATTTCTCATTTCTGTCCTAAAAGGGCAACCCCCTAAAACAGTGCCCCCCAGTTCTGGACTCAACCACAAGAAGAAACATCCTTTCCGCATTGACCTTGTCAAGACTGTTCAGGATCTTATTAACTTCAGTCAAGTCTCCCCTCACTCTTCTAAACTCCAGTGAAAACAAGCCCCAGTCGGTCCAACATTTCCTCATAAGACAACACATTCATTCCAGGTATCAATCTAGCAAAGTTCCTTTGAACCGCCTCCAACGCATTCACATCTTTTCTTAAATAAGGAGACCAGAACTGCACACAGTATTTGAGATGTGGTCTCACCAATGCCCTGTATAACTGAAGAATAGCATCCTTACTTTTATTTTCAATTCCTCTCGTAATAAAGGATAGCATTCCATTAGCCTTCTTTATTACTTTTCGTGACTTATGCACCAGAATACCTAGATCCTTCTGCACCTCGAAGTTCTGCAGTCGTTCCCTATTTAATACAACTTCACATTTTCCTACAATATACTCCATCTGCCAGATTTTGATCACACATTAAACCTATCTATGTCAGTCTGCAACCTGCTTATGTCCTCTTCACAACATACTTTCCTACTATCTTTGTGTGTTCTGCAAATTTAGCTACCATGCCATTGCTCACCTCATCTAAGTCATTGCTATATATTATAAAAAGTTGAGGTCCCAGCACAGACCCCTGCGGGACTCCACTTGTTACATCCTGCCAATCAGAAAAGGACCCATTTATGCATACTCTGTTTTCTGCCAGCCATCCAATCTTCTAACCATATGATCCCATACACTATCAGTTTCTACTTTGTGCAATAAACTTTCATGTGGCATCTTGTCAAATGCCTTCTGGAAATCCAAGTACAGTACATCAACAGGCTCCCTTTTATCCACACTGTATGTTACTCCTTCAAAGAACTCCAATAAATTGGTTAAACTTGATTTCCCTTTCACAAAACCATGTTGATTATTCCCAATTACCTTGAGTTTTTCTAAGTGCCCAGCTCTCGCCTCCTAAATGATCGATTCTAACACCTTCCCTAAGACAGGTCTGTGTTTACACACACCTCCTGTTTGGCTACTTATGGAAGACTGACACACTGAAGTTGTAAAGGAATATGCAGTTCCACCCACTTGCTTTCCTGGTGGAAGTTCATTTCCACCGAGGTGGAAGATTATAATAAATCATAACAACTTTGTGGCTGTCCGGCATTACAAAAAAACTGGAACTGAGTGTGGTTAAGGTCAGAACGAGAGAAGACAATGGAGGATTTCCGAAACCCCAATGTCGGAAATCCGATATTTGGCGGAAATTTCTCATACGAGTTACTTGTGAACTCGCTGGTGTTTCAGAAGGTCAGATGACTGAGTGAATCCCTTCCCACACACTGAGCAGGTGAACGGCCTCTCCCCAGTGTGAACTCGCTGGTGTATCAGAAGGTGAGATGACTGAGTGAATCCCTTCCCACACTCTGAGCAGGTGAACGGCCTCTCCCCAGTGTGAACGCGCTGGTGTGTCAGCAGGGCGAATGACTGAGTGAATCCCTTCCCACACTCTGAGCAGGTGAACGGCCTCTCCCCAGTGTGAACTCGCTGGTGTCTCAGCAGGGCGGATGAAGTGGTGAATCTCTTCCCACAGTCTGAGCAGGTGAACGGCCTCTCCCCAGTGTGAACACGATGGTGTCTCAGCAGGGTGGATGACTGAGTGAATCCCTTCCCACACTCTGAGCAGGTGAATGGCCTCTCCCCAGTGTGAACTCGCTGGTGTTTCAGCAGGGTGGATGAAGTATTGAATCCTTTCCCACACTCGGAGCAGGTGAATGGCCACTCCCCAGTGTGAACACGCTGGTGTATCAGCAGGGCGGATGAATCAGCAAATCTGTTCTCACACACGGAGCAGGTGAACGGCCTCTCCCCAGTGTGAAGTCGCTGGTGGGTCAGCAGGTGGGATGAAGTAGTGAATCCTTTCCCACACTCAGAGCAGGTGAATGGCTTCTCCCCAGTGTGAACTCGCCGGTGTTTCAGCAGGTGGGATAACTGAATGAATCCCTTCCCACACTCGGAGCAGGTGAATGGCCTCTCCCCAGTGTGAATGCGCTGGTGCTCAGTGAGATATGAAGATTGCCTAAACCCGGTCCCGCAGTGAGAGCACCTGAATGGTCTCTCATCAGTGTGAACACGTTGCTGGGACATCAGTTCAGCAGAACTTTTATATGGATATTTATATGGCCTCTCCCCAGTGTGAACTCACTGATGTGTCAGCAGGTCAGATGATTGAGTGAATCCCTTCGCACACTTGGAGCAGGTGAACGGCCTCTCCCGGGTGTAACTGCATGGATGAATTTCCAGCTCAATTGAATAATTCAATCCCTTTCCACAGTCCCCGTATTTACACGGTTTCTCCCCAGTGTGACTGCTCTTGTGTCTCAACAGGCCAGATGATCGGCTGAAACCTCATCCACACACAGAACACGTGTACAGTTTCTCCCCACTGTGATCGCTGCTTTTTCCTTTCTTGTTCAAAATCTGGTGATATTCGGGTTACGATAAATTGGCCGACTCCTTCAGATCCTGATCTGACGTTTGCTTTGCACTTCACGGCTGCAATTCCTCCCCTTCTAAAACCCTGTGAAATTGATTTAAAACAGGAAAAACAGAGTTTGAGAGAAACCACAAAAACAGGTTGTGAAATGGAGCTGAATGAATCTGGTAATTTATGGGGACGGCACGAGGAAAAAGTGACCATGAAAGATGCTGGATTGATGTACAACCTCAACTGGTTCATTAATGTCCTTCAGGGAAGGGAACCTGCCACCCAGTCTGGACCTACACAACACTCTGCCCTGCATGGGAAAAGAGAGAGTGAGAGTCAGGGCAATGTGGGAGGGGCAGGGACAGGAGAGGGATTTTAAATATCTACAACTCGACCAGAACTTTGACAGAACTTCCCAAACCCTCAACTTCCATCATCTAGAAGGACCAGGGTAGCAGGTGTATGCAAACACCGTCACCTCCAAGTTCCCCTCCAAATCACACACCATCCTGACTTGTCTGACATCCAGTACTGGATGAACAGAAATTTCCTCCAATTAAATATTGGGAAATCTGAAGCCATTGTCTTCAGTTCCAACTACAAATTCCACTGCCTAACCACCAACTTCATCCCTTTCCCTGCAACTGTCTGAGGCTAAACCAAACCATTCATGACTTTGGTGTCATATTTGACCACGAGATGAACTTCCAACTGCATATCAGTGGCATCACTCAGACCGCCTCGTTCCACCTCAGTAACATTGTATTCCTCGGCCAATAAAGGAAAGCAATCCATATGCCTTCTGTCTATCTGTACTGCCACCGTCAGGGACCTGTGGACATGCACTTTAAGGTCTCTCACTTCTTCTACCCCTCTCAATATCCTTACATTTATTGTGTATTCCCTCGCTATATTTGCCCTCCCCAAATGCATCACTTCACACTCTCAGGATTGAATTCCATTTGCCACTTTTCCACCCACTCAACCAAACCATTGATATAATTTTGGAGTCCACAACTCTCCTCCTCGTTATTAACTACATGGCCAATTTTTGTGTCATCAGCAAATTTCCCAATCATACCTCCCACATTTAAGTCCAAATCATTTACACCACAAACAGCAAGGGACCCAACACTGAGCCCTGTGGAACGCCACTGGAAACTGCTTTCCATTCACAAAAACATCCAAAGACTACTACCTTTTGTTTCCTGTCACTGAGCTAATTCTGGATCCAACCTGCCACATTTCCCTGTATCCCATGGGCTTTCATTTTACTGACCATATGGTCTACCATATGGGACCTTGTCAAATGCCTTCCTAAAATCCATGTAGATCACATCCACTGCACTTCCCTCATCAATCCTCCTTGTTACTGCCTCAAAAATCTCAATCAAATTAGTAAGACATGACCTTCCCCTAACAAATCCATGCTGACTATCCCTGATTAATCCGTGCCTTCCTAAGTGACAGTTTATCCTGTCCCTCCGAATAGATTGAAACAATTTATTCACCACCGAGATCAGACTGACCGTCCTATAATTAGCTGGTTTATCCCTCGCACCCTTTTTAAACAATGGTAGAACGTCTGGTACCTCTCCTGTATCTAGTGAGGATTTGAAGATGATCCTCAGCACATCCTCTATTTCCTTACTGGCTTCCTTTAACAGACTGGGATGCAAAACATCCGGTCCTGGCGATATATCCACTTTCAGGGATGTCAGACCTTCAAGCATTTCCTCTCTCATTATGCTTATCTTTAATAATACACACCCCTCCTCTTTCCCGCCAATGTCTTCATCACCCTCTCCTTTGTGAAGTCAGAGGAAAATCTCATTAAGAACCCTGCCCACATCTTCTGCATCCACGCATAAGTTCCCTTGCACGTCCCCAATAGGCCCTACCCTTTCCTTACTTATCCTCTTACTCTTAATGTATGAATAAAACATCTTCAAGTTTTCCTTGATTTTACCTGCCAATAGTTTTTCAGGTCCTCTCTTTGCTTTTCTAATTTCCTTTTTTACTTCACCCCTGCACTTTCTATACTCCTCAAGGCTTTCTAAAGTATTAGGATATTTGTGATCGTCATAAGCTTTCTCTTTCTGCTTTAACTTACCCCGTAAGCCTCTAGATAGCCAAGGGGACTCTAGATTTGGCCGTACCACCCTTTATCTTTGTGGGGACATGCCTACACTGTGCCTGTAGTATAATCTCGCTCTTGAATGCCTCTCACTAGTTTGCCACTGATTTTCCTTCCAGAATCTCAGTCCACTTTCACCAGATCACCTCTCAGTTTTGTAAAATTTGCTTTCCCCCAATTTAGAACCTTTGCTTCTGTTTTATCTTAGTCTTTTTCCATGATTATGCTAAAACTAACTGTATTAATTTGAGTTTTTGTTTTATTTATTCGATGTTATTAAAGTTATTTTACAAAATGTTTATAAAAGGGGCCTTGGAGCATCAAGGCCACCGAGAAGGAAAAAGCTGCCGCCCCACTCAGTACAAACGCGGGACCGGGAGCTTCTTACTGGGGACTTGCGGCCTACACCGGGTGTTTCTGAAGCCTCCCCACCGCCGCCGCTTACCGGCTGCAAAATAGTCTCAAATCCCTTTGCCCACCGCCATCACACACACTGCGCATGCTCCAGACGCTGTTCCCAACTGCGCATGCACCAGCTACTGTTCAGTAGTGCGCATGCTCTACACGCCTGTTAGGCACTGCGGCGGCGCACTGGTCTCCTGTGGCGTGAATAGGGAACATTTTCCACCGCGGAGAAGATTGGGTAGAATTGCCGTCATTGTACCTCGCAACGTGTGTGGCGGAGCGAGCGGCGAGGTGGAGAGTCGAGAATCATCGGGCGCGGGAGAGATCGGTGAAGAGCAGCGGCGATTGAGCGGCGATCCAGGCCAATGTGTTGATTTGGGCTCATTTCGCTTTTTTCTGTCCTTTCAGCCGCGTCATCTTTATTCCTGGCAGCTGCCTGTGACGTAGGAGACAGTGACGTTGGAGGCGGTGAGGTTGCATTTGCAATAAAAACAAGAAATGCTGGAAATACTCAGCAGGTCTGGCAGCATTTGTGGAGAGAGAAGCAGAGTTAACGTTTCAGGTCAGTGACCCTTCATCAGAACTGTGATGGAAGGTGTCATCAAGCCGCACTTGCTGAGCAATAACCTGCTCAGTGACGCTCAGTTTGGGTTCCGTCAGGGCCACTCAGCTCATGATCTCATTACAGCCTTGGTTCAAATATGGACAAAAGAGTTGAACTCAAGAGGTGAGGTGAGAGTGACTGCCCTTGACATCAAGGTGGCATTTGACCGAGTATGGCATCAAGGTGCCTGAGCAAAACTGAGGTCAATGGGAATCAGGGGGAAAACCCTCCGCTGGTTGGAGTCATACCGAGCGCAAAGGAAGATGGTTGTGGTTATTGGCAGTCAATCATCTGAGCTCCAGGACATCACTGCAGGAGTTCCTCAGGGTAGTGTCCCCGACCCAGCTGTCTTCAGCTGCTTCATCAATGACCTTCCTTCAATCATAAGGTAAGAAGTGGGGATGTTTGCTGATGATTGTACAAAGTTCAGCACTATTCATGACTCCTCAGATACTGAAGCAGTCCGTGTAGAAATGCAGCAAGACTTGGACAATATCCAGGCTTGGGCTGATAAGTGGCCAGTAACATTAGCGCCACACAAGTGCCAGGCAATGACAATCTCCAACAAAAGAGAATCTAACCATCTCCCCTTGACATTCAATGGCATTGCCATCGCTGAATCCCCCACTATCAACATCCTTAGGGGCTACAGTGACCAGAAACTGAACTGGAGTAGCCATATAAATACCATGGCTACAAGAGCAGGTCAGAGGCTAGGAATCCTGCAGTGAGTAACTCACCTCCTGACTCCCCAAAGCCTGTCCACCATCTACTAGGCACAAGTCAGGAGTGTGATGGAATACTCTCCACTTGCCTGGATGGGTGCAGCTCCAACAACACTCAAGAAGCTCAACGCCATCCAGGACCAAGCAGCCCGCTTGATCGGCACCCAATCGACAAACATTCACTCCCTCCACCACCGACGCACAGTGGCAGCAGTGTGTACCATCTACAAGATGCAGTGCAGCAACGCACCAAGGCTCCTTCGACAGCACCTTCCAAACCCGCGACCTCTACCAACTTGAAGGACAAGGGCAGCAAATGCATGAGAACACCACCACCTGCAAGTTCCCCTCCAAGTCACACACCATCCTGACTTCGAACTATATCACCATTCCTTCACTGTTGCTGGGTCAAAATCCTGGAATTCCCTTCCTAACAGCACTGTGGGTATACCTACCCCACATGGACTGCAGCAGTTCAAGAAGGCAGCTCACCATCACCTTATCAAGGGCAATTAGGGATGGGCAATAAATGCTGGCCTAGCCAGTGACGCCCACATCCCATGAATGAAAAAAAAAGAACTGACAAATATTAGAAATGTAAAAGGTTATAAGTAAGTAAAGCGGGGGTGGAGCAAGAGATAACAAAAGAGAACGTGTTGATAGGACAAGGTCACAGAGAATAATAGACCAGAAGGTCATGGAGCAAGAACATAGAACTAGGAGCAGGAGTAGGCAATTCAGCCCCTCGAGCCTGCTCCACCATTCAATACGATCATGGCTGATCTCATCTTGGCCTCAACTCCACTTTCCTGCCCGTTCTCCATAACCCTTCAACCCATTTCTAATTAAACATCTGTCTATCTTCTCCTTAAATTTACCCAATGTCCCGGCATCCACCACACTCTGGGTTAGTGAATTCCACAGATTCATGACCCTTTGACAGAAGTAATTTCTCCTCATCTCTGTTTTAAATCTGCTACCCCTTATCCTAAAACTATGACTTCTCATTCTACCTTGCCCCACAAGAGGAAACATCCTCTCTATGTCTACTTTGTCAATCCCCTTAATCATCTTATATACCTCAATTAGATCTCCTCTCATTCTTCTAAACTCCAGAGAGTAAAGGCATAAACTACTCAATCTCTCTTCATAAGACAAACCCCCCCCTGCCCCCCCCATCTCTGGAATCAATCTAGTGAACCTCCTCTGAACTGCCTCCAATGCAACTACATCCCTCCTCAAGTAAGGGGACCAAAACTGTACGCAATACTCCAGGTGCGGTCTCACTAATGCCTTGTACAGTTGCAGCAACACTTCCTACTTTTATACTCTATTCCTTTAGCAATAAATGCCAAAATTCCATTTGCCTACCTTATCACCTGCTGTACCTGCAAACTAGTTTTCTGCGATTCATGCACGAGGACACCCAGATCCCTCTGCACCGAAGCACTCTGAGGTTTCTCTCCATTTAGATAATAATTTGCCTTTCTATTCTTCCGACCAAAATGGATAACCTCACACTTATCCGCGTTAAACTCCATCTGCCAAATTTTGGCCCATTTATCTAATCTATCCATATCCATTTTTAAATTTCTTATTTCTTTATTGCAACATACTGTCCCAACTATTTTAGTGTCATCTGCAAATTTGGCTATCGTACCTTCTATGTTGGGGCCCGAGGACCGAACCCTGTGGCACCCCACTAGTTACATCTTGCCAATCATAAAAAGACCCATTTATCCTGACTCTCTGTTTTCTGTCGGTTAGGCAATCCTCTATCCAAGCTAATAAACTGCCCCGAACCCCATGTGAACTTACCTTGTGTATTAACCTTTTGTGTGGCATCTTATCAAATGCCTCCTGGAAGTCCAGATATACTACATCTACAGGATCCCCATCATCCAATTTGCTTGTTACAGGTTCAAAGAAATCTAGCAAATTAGTCAAACACGATTTACCCTTCATAAAACCATGCTGACTCTGATGGATTTCATTTTGACTTTCTAAATGTCCTGTTCTTACTTCCTGAATAATGGATTCTAGCAATTTCCCAACGACAGTTGTTAAACTAACTGGTCTATAGTTTCCTACTTTCTGCCTCCCTCCCTTTTTAAATAAGGGCGTTACATTATCTTTTTTCCAATCCACTGGAACCTTTCCCGTATTCAGAGAATTTTAGAATATTATAACCAATGGATCCACTATCTCCACTGCCACTTCCTTTAAGACCCTAGGTTGTAGGCCATCAGGCCCTGGGGACTTGTCTGCCTTCAATCCCAATAGTTTGCTCAGTACGTTTTCCCTAGTGATGATGATTGTTCTAAGTTCGTCCCTTTCTATAACCTCTGCATTACCTGTTACTATTGGGATGGTACTAGTGTCCTCCACCGTGAAAACTGAAGCAAAATACTGATTTAGTGTCTCTGCCATTTCTGTGTTCCCTTCTATTAACTCCCCAGTCTCATCCTCCAAAGGACCAACATTCACTTTAGCTACTCTCTTCCCTTTTATATACTTATAGAAGCTTTTGCTATCCGTTTTTATATTTTGTGCTAGTTTTCTTTCATAATTTACCTTTGCTCTTTTTATTACATTTTTAGTAACCCTTTGTTGATCTTTCAAAGTTTCCCAATCTTCCAGCCTGCTACTGGCCTTTGCAATATGGTATGCCTTAGTTTTTGTCTTTATGTTATCCTGAACTTCCTTGCTTAGCCATGGATGTTTCTCCCCCCTCCTAGAATCTTTCTTCCACTCTGGAATATATTTTAGTTGGGATAAATTGAATATCTCCTTAAACATCTGCCACTGCTCATCAACTGTCCTACCTTGTAGTCTTCCTGCCCAGTCCACAAGGGACAAATCTGTCCTTATGCCTATGTTACCTTTGTTTAACTCCAGAACGCTAGTGTGGGACTCCAGCTGCTCACCCTCAAACTGACTTTGAAATTCTAGCATGCTATGATCATTTTTCCCTAGAGGATCCTTAACAATGAGATCATTTATCAATCCCACCTCATTACATAACACCAAATCTAGAATAGCCTGTTCCCTGGTTGGTTCCACAACATAATGCTCCAAAACACAATCTCTAATACATTCAATGAACTTTCCCTCGAGACTACCCTTGCCAATTTGACTGATCCAGTCTATATGCATATTAAAATCACCCATGATTATTGCCGTACCTTTCTTACAAGCCCCCAATATTTCCTGGTTAAGACTGTGCCCCACTGCAGAACTACTGTTTGGGGACCTATAGATTACTCCCACCAGTGACTTCTTTCCCTTGCTATTTCTTATTTCTACCCAGACTGATTCTACGTCTTGATCTCCAGTGCCTATATCGTTTCCCTCTACAGCACTGATCTCTTCCTTCACTAACAAAGCTACACCACCTCCTTTCCCTTCCTGTCTCTCCTTCAGAAATACTGAGTACCCTTGGATATTCAATTCCCAAACCTGGTTTCCCTGCAACCACGTCTCAGTAATCGCCAATAAATCATACCCATTCGTCTCTATTTGCGCTGTTAACTCATTTACTTTATTCCAAATGCTTCGTGCATTCAGATACAAAGCCTTTAAATTTGTTCTATTATTAAATTTCCCTACTCTCATACGATTCCTTGGTGCAATATGATGTTCACATGTTCTGTCCCTTCCTTTTATTTTCCGGTAACTATCAGCCTCACCACTAACCTGCACTCCTACCTTCTCCTTTAACTTCCAAATTTTCCATGCAACTGAAGCCTCCCCCGACTATTTAGTTTAAATTCCTATCTACAGCCCTCGTTATGCGATTCGCCAGGACTCTAGTCCCAGCATGATTCAGGTGGAGCCCGTCCCATCGGAACAGCTCCCTCCTTCCCCAGTACTGGTGCCAATGTCCCACGAATTCGAACACATTTCTCCCACACCAATCTTTGAGCCACGCATTTACCTCTTTAATCTTATTGACCCTGTGCCAATTTGCTCCTGGCTCAGGTAGTAATCTGGAGATTATTACCTTTTTGGTTCTGCTTTTTAATTTAGCCCCTAGCTGCTCATATTCCCTCAGCAGAACCTCTAACCTCATTCTCCGTATATCGTTGGTACCTACGTGACCATGACTACTGGATCTTTCCCCTCCCACTCCAAATTCCTCTGCAGCCCAGATGAAATATCCTGAACCCTGGCACCAGGTCGGCAACAGAGCCTTCGGGACTTTCGATCCTGGCCACAGAGATCAGTGTCTGTGTCCCTAACTATTACTATCCCCGATTACGAGTACATTTCTCTTTTCTCCCCCCACTTCAATGGCTCCCTGTACCACGGTGCTGTGGTCAGTTTGCACATCCTCCCTAAAGTCCCTGCTCTCGTCCACACAGGGAGCAAGAATCTCGAACCTGTTGGACAAGGACAAGGGCTGAGGCATGTTAATGGCGTGCTGAAAGGCAAAGCATTAGTACAGAGAGGGTGTGAATTGATTGTAAAATGAACAGTCCTGGCTCCAAGCACAAACATTGAAAAAAAACAAAAACAGTGGGTAGGCACAGTAGAAACAAAAAGAAAAGAAATAATAACTAAAATTTAAAATAAAAAAGGGGGGCCTGTCATGCTCTGAAATTACTGAACTCAATGTTCAGTCCGGCAGGCTGTAGTGTGCCTAATCGGTAAATGAGATGCTGTTCCTCGAGCTTGTGTTGATGTTCGCTGGAACACTGCAGCAATCCCAGGACAGAGATGTGAGCATGAGAGCAGGGGGGAGTGTTGAAATGGCCAGCAACCGGAAGCTCGGGGTCATGCTTACAGACTGAGTGGAGCTGTTCCGCAAAGCGGTCACCCAATCTTCATTTGGTCTCCCAATGTAGAGGAAATCACATTGTGAGCAGCGAATACAGTATACTAAATTGAGATTGAAGTCCAAGTAAATCGCTGCTTCACCTGAAAGGAGTATTTGGGGCCTTGGATAGTGAGGAGAGAGGAGGTAAATGTGCAGGTATTACACCTCCTGCGATTGCAGGGGAAGGTGCCGTGGAAAGAGGACGAGGTGGTGGGGGTAATGGAGGAGTGGACGAGTGTGTCGTAGAGGAAATGATCCCTTCGGAATGCTGACGGGAAGGGAGGGGAAGATGACTTTGGTAGTGGTATCACGCTGGAGGTGGTGGAGGATGATCCTTTGGATAGGGAGGCTGATGGGCTGGAAAGTGAGGACAAGAGGAACCCTGTCGCGGTTCTGGGAGGGAGGGGAAGGGGTGAGGGTAGAGGTGTGGGAAATGGGCCGGACACGGTTGAGGACCCTGTCAGCCACAGTGGGGGGAATCCTCGGTTGAGGAAAAAGGACATATCAGAAGCGCTGTCATGGAAGGTAGCCTCATCAGAGCAGATGCGCCGGAGATGGAGAAACTGGGAGAATGGAATGGAGTCCTTACAGGAGGTAGGGTGTGAAGAAGTGTAGTTGAGGTAGCTGTGGGAGTCGGTGGGCTTATAATGAATATTAGTAGACAGTTTATCCCCAGAGATGGAGACAGAGAAGTCGAGGAAGGGAAGAGAAGTGTTGGAGATGGACCATGTGAAGGTGAAAGAAGGGTGGAAATTAGAAGCAAAGTTGATAAGGTTTTCTAGTTCCGTGAGGGAGCAGGAAATGGCACCGATACAGTCATCAATGTACCGGAAAAAGAGTTGGGGGAGGGGGCCTGAGCAGGACTGGAACAAGGAATGTGCGACATACCCCACAAAAAGACAGGCATAACTAGGACCCGTGCAGGTACCCATAGCAACACCTTTTACTTGAAGGAAGTGAGTGGAGTTGAAGGAGAAGTTGTTCAATGTGAGAACAAGTTCAGCCAGGCGGAGGAGGGTGGTGGTGGATGGGGACTGGTTGGGTCTCTGTTCAAGGAAGAAGCAGAGAGCCCTTAAACCATCCTGGTGGGGGATGGAGGTGTAGAGAGATTGGATGTCCATAGTGAAGAGGAGGCGGTTAGGACCAGGAAACTGGAAATTGTCAAAATGACGCAAGGCGTCAGAAGAGTCACGGATGTAGATGGGAAGAGACTGGACCAGGGGAGAAAAGATAGAGTCAAGATAGGAAGAAATAAGTTCAGTGGGGCAGGAACAGGCTGAAATAATGGGTCTGCTCGGACAGTCCTGTTTGTGGATTTTGGGAAGGAGGTAGAAGCGGGCTGTCCGGGGTTGCGGGTCTATGAGGTTGGAAGCTGTAGAGAGAAGATCTCGAGAGGAGATGAGATCAGTGACAGTCCTGTGGACAGTAGCTTGATGTTCGGTAGTGGGATCATGGTCCATGGGGAAGTAGGAAGTAGTGTCTGAGATTTGGCACTGAGCCTCTGCAAGGTAGAGGTCAGTACGCCAGACAGCAACAGCACCACCCTTGTCTGCAGGTTTGATGACAATATCGGGGTTAGACCTGAGAGAACGGAGTGTGGCAAGTTCAGAGGAGGGCAGGTTAGAGTGATGTATCAAATGTATACTATGATTATGTTTAAACATTGGAAAGTTCAAATGGAAGGAAAGTTGGAAATAGACTGGTATGTGCAAATATGCGAACGAATGATAGATATAACTAAATGTAACATGGCATGGACTTGAATATCTGCTGACATGAGGTGGGGGAGATCAGGGCTCCTTTATGATTCAATTCGCTAACGCTTAATGGATCAAAGGGGGTCTGTAGTCGGATGGCTAACAGCTAACCATCTGCAAAGCATGAAGAGAAAAATAGCCAGTCTTACACAAGGACAAGGACTGTGAAACAGCTGCAGTTGCAGTTTAACGAACCCAGCTTGCTGAATAGGCAGTGTGTGATAAGATGTGTGAGACTGCTGCGGTTGTGAAGGTTGCTAGACAAGGGTAGATAAGAAGAACAAGGCCAGAAGATGTATTTTGTCTTGCAACTAGTAGCTAAGCAAACGGATGACTCCAAGTCAGGGGTGTACGTGACTAAGGACATTCTCGTTGCTGGGAGCAACTGGATAAAAAGGGGAGACTAGGAGCCTCCGCAGCGAAGACCTGCAGGAACAACCATCGCAGAAGGGAACCCTGAGTCCGGGATTCAGTGAAGAGAACCCATTGGGAGGTAGACTGATCACCTCACCTCCACCTTCTCAAGGGCAATTAGGGATGGGCAATAAATGCTGGCCTGGCCAGTGACGCCCACATCCCATGAATGAATTAAAAAAAAAAATTTAAGTCCGAGCCGTGAGTCTTGTGATTTATAAGTGATTTAAGTATCAATAAAAGTGTTTATACTGTGTATCTCGTGTCGGTGTCTTTTGTCCGCCACGTCAGTTGACACCCTAGTTTGAGGGTCAACAGTATATATCAACTATTTAGGCTTCAATGTAGGAACATAGGAACAGGAGTAGGCCATTCAGCCCAATGAACTTGCCCTGCCATTCAATATGATCATGGCTGATCATCCATTTCAACGCCAGTTTCTCACACGATCCTCATATCATTTGTATTTAGAAATCTGTCAGTCTCTGCTTTAAACATACTCAATGACTGAGCTTCCACAGCCCTCTGGGGTAGAGAATTCCAAAGATTCATAACCCTCTGAGAAAGAAATTTCTCCTTGTCTCCATCCGAAGTGGCTTCCCCCTTATTTGGACATGGTGTCTCCTGGTTCTAGACTCCGCAACCAGATCTTAGCTACATCTACCCTGACTATCCCTTTAAGTATTTTGTAGGTTTCAATGAGATTACCTCTCATTCTTCGAAACTCAGGCCCAGAATACAAGCCCAGTTTCCGCAATCTCTCGTCCTAGGACAGTCCCACCATCCTGGGAACAAGTCTGGTAAACCTTTGTTGCACTCCCTCTATGGCAATAATATCCTTCCTAATCGTGCTATACTTTCAGCTCTGCACGAACTGCTTTGCCTGTGCTGGGACGAGGGAGCAGTACCACAGGATATGCGCGATGCCAATATCATCACCCTCTATAAGAACAAGGGTGACCACAGGGACTGCAACAACTACTGTGGAATCTCCCTGCTCAGCATAGTGGGGAAAGTCTTCGCTCGTGTTGCTTTAAACAGGCTCCAGAAGCTGGCTGAGCATGTCTATCCTGAGGCACAGTGTGGCTTTTGAGCAGAGAGATCCACCATTGACATGCTGTTCTCCCTTCGCCAGCTACAGGAGAAATGCCGTGAACAACAGATGCCCCTCTACGTTGCTTTCATTGATCTCACCAAAGCCTTTGACCTCGTCAGCAGAAGTGGTCTCTTCAGACTACTAGAAAAGATTGGATGCCCACCAAAGCTACTAAGTATCATCACCTCATTCCATGACAATATGAAAGGCACAATTCAGCATAGCGGCGCCCCATCAGACCCCTTTCCAACCATGAGTGGCGAGAAACAGGGCTGTGTTCTTGCACCTACACTGTTTGGGATCTTTTTCTCACTGCTGCTCTCACATGCGTTCAAGTTCTCAGCAGAAGGAATTTTCCTCCACACAAGATCAGGGGGCAGGTTGTTCAACCTTGCCCATCTAAAAGCGAAGACCAAAGTACGGAAAGTCCTCATCAGGGAACTCCTCTTTGCTGACGATGCTGCATTAACATCTCACACTGAAGAGTGTCTGCAGAGAATCATCGACAGGTTTGCGGCTGCCTGCAATGAATTTGGCCTAACCATCAGCCTCAAGAAAACGAACATCATGGGACAGGACGTCAGAAATGCTCCATCCATCAATATCGGTGACCACGCTCTGGAAGTGGTTCAAGAGTTCACCTACCTAGGCTCAACTATCACCAGTAACCTGTCTCTCGATGCAGAATTAAACAAGCGCATGGGAAAGGCATCCACTGCTATGTCCAGACTGGCCAAGAGAGTTCGGGAAAATGGCGCACTGACACAGAACACAAAAGTCCAAGTGTATCAAGCCTGTGTCCTCAGTACCTTGCTCTATGGCAGTGAGGCCTGGACAACCTATGTCAGCCAAGAGCGACGTCTCAATTCATTCCATCTTCGCTGCCTCCGGAAAATCCTTGGCATCAGGTGGCAGGACCATATCTCCAACAGAGAAGTCCTCAAGTCGGCCAACTTCCCCAGCATATACACCCTACTAAGCCAGCGGCGCTTGAGATGGCTTGGCCATGTGAGCCACATGGAAGATGGCAGGATCCCCAAGGACACATTGTACAGCGAGCTCGTCACTGGTACCAGACCCATCAGCCGTCCATGGCTCCGCTTTAAAGACGTCTGCAAATGCGACATGAAGTCCTGTGACATTGATCACAAGTCGTGGGAGTCAGTTGACAGCGATCGCCAGAGCTGGCGGGCAACCATAAAGGCGGGGCTAAAGCGTGGCGAGTCGAAGAGACTTAGCAGTTGGCAAGAAAAAAGACTGAAGCGCAAGGAGAGAGCCAACTGTGTAACAGCCCCGTCAACCAATTTTATCTGCAGCACCTGTGGAAGAGTCTGTCACTCTAGAATTGGCCTTTATAGCCACTCCAGGCGCTGCTGCACAAACCACTGACCACCTCCAGGCGCTTACCCATCGTCTCTCGAGGCAAGGAGGCCAAAGAAGAAGAAGGTGGTAAGGGTACCAAAACTGCACACACTACTCCAGGTGTGGTCTAACCAAGGTTCTATACAATTGAAGCAAGACTTCATTACTCCTGTACTCAAATTCTCTTGTGATAAAGGCTAAC
The DNA here is from genome assembly GCF_036365525.1 of Heterodontus francisci. Classification (NCBI taxonomy): domain Eukaryota; kingdom Metazoa; phylum Chordata; class Chondrichthyes; order Heterodontiformes; family Heterodontidae; genus Heterodontus; species Heterodontus francisci. The sequence continues at coordinate 21,257,565 of NC_090404.1, forward strand.
ATACCATTAGCCTTCCTAATTGCTTGCTGCATCTGCATGTTAGCTTTCAGTGACTTATTGACAAGGACACCCAGGGCCCTTTTGTACATCTACGCTTTCTAATCTCTTACCATTTAAGAAATACTCTGCACATCTATTCCTCCTACCAAAGTGGGTAACCTCACATTTTTCCACATCATGTTCCATCTGCCATTTTCTTGCCCACTCACTAGGTCTGTCCAAATCCCTTTGAAGCTGCTTTGCATCTTCCTCACAACACACATTCCCATCTCGTTTGTGTCATCCGCGAACTTGGAAATACTACATTTGGTCCCCACATCCAAATCATTGATATATATTGTGAACAGCTAGGCCCAAGCACTGATCCCTGCGGTACCCCACTAGTCAAGCCTGCTTCTGTGTGAATGACCCGTTTATTCCCACTCTCTGCTATCTGCCTGTTAACCATTCCTTAATCCATGCCAGTATATTACCTCCCATCTCATGTGCTTTAATTTTGCTAACCAACCTCCTGTGGGGGACTTTATCAAAAGCCTTCTGAGAATCCAAGTCGACCACATCCACCAACTCCCCTTTATCAATTCTATTAGTAACATCCTCAAAAAACTCCAACAGGTTCGTCAAACATGATTGTCCATTCATAAATCCATGTTGACTACACCCAAGCAAATCATTATGATCCAAGTGTCCATATATAAAATCCTTTAAAATAGATTCTAGCATTTCCCAATGACTGATGTAAGGCTAACATGTTGGTAATTCCCTGTTTTCTCTTTCCCTTCTTAGATAGTGGGGTGACATGTGCGACCTTCCAATCTGCAGGAATCGCTCCAGAATGTATAGAATTTTGGAGGATGATCACCAATGTATCCACTATCTCCATAGCTACCTCTTTCAACACTCAGTCCCATTAATTTCTACAATACAACCTTCTTACTAATACTAATTTCCTTCTACTCCTCATTTCCCAAATCATTTGGATCTCTAATTCTGGGAGATTTCATGTATCTTCCTCAGTGAAGACAGACGCAAAGTCATCATTTAGCTTCTCTGCCATGTAAGGGACATGATTAAGAAGTTTGAAGATGAGACAAAAGGTGGTCGTGTGGTTGACAGTGAAGAAGAAAGCTGTGGACTGCAGGCAGATAGCCTCCTAAGGGAGAAGCCAGAAAATCCTTTTCCATCCCTTTTGAGAAACCCTGAGAATTCAGTGTTGAAAATAGAGAAACTGAGGCCACATTTCTCTTGAAAAGCCTGTCAGACTATGAGAACTGCTCCAAAAAAAAATCCCAATGCCAGCCGTCTACGAGTATCTGGACGCCAGACCAAAGGGCCGGGGAAGAACATCCCACTACCTTATCCTTTTTTCCTTCAAGAATTGACAAGTATTGCGCCAAAGTTTTTTTGTCTTCTTTGTATAGAGACCTCTGCAATGAAAACTTCATCACTTTTTTCTTTCACCGGTGTGTGCACAGGCATGCGTGTTGATTGATTTAGAAGGGAACATTCATTTTTCAAACTGTGTGTTAATAAGCTTTGCATCTTTGTTATGACCGGGTGAGGACAGGGCCTAGGGCTCCCCTCTCAGCCTAAACCTAGTTTGGTCACAACAGGGTTACTGTCCTCTAGTTACTGACTCGGCATTTACTCATTTACCTGATGAAATTTTGAAGCCCTCCCTCTGATCTCCAATGACCCTTTGCTCTAATGAAAAGAGCCCCAGTTTCTCTCATCTCTCCTGATAACTAAAGCCTCTCTTCCCTGGTATCATCTCAGTGAATCTCTTCTGCACCCTCTCCATGGCCTTGACATCCTTCCTGGTGTAAGATCCCAAAACTTGACCCAGTATTCTAACTGCAGCCTAACCAATGATTTGTACAGGTTTGTATGATCTCTGTCCTTTCCTACTCTACACACGAATTATAAAAGTTAGGATCCCATGTGCTTTTTAACCACTTTATCAACTTGTCCCCCCACTTTTAAAGGTTTTTGGGCTGAATTTTAATAGTTTGCTGCCATACTCGGTGGTGAGCTCGAAAAAGTGCGGCACACACGAGACGTGTGCCACAGGGCCCCCGTGATTGTTTGCGCAGTGGCTCATTAACATGGAGGGGGTGGGCCACCGCCCCCGATGATGTAGAGGGGGTCGGGCGCCATTTTTAAAGGGCTTTAAGCCCCGACAGGTCATTTTAATTTTTAAAGGAATGGGTTTGGCAAGAGATTAAAATGAAATTATATTCAGACTTCCAATCCCCTCTTCCACCCACTCAATGAATAAACAGTTTATTTTATCTCCTGTCACCCTGAAAAAAGTAAGTTTTCATTCACGACCTTTCCCCACCAAACTTTATTCCCTTTGAACCTAAACCGCTTCCCACTATCTCCACAACCAATCGCATTGGCTTTTGCATTCCCCTCCCCACCCTGAAGAAGTCACTGCTCCCCCCATCCCCACCAGTGTCACGCCTCGTATCTTCGAACAGAAGCGGGACTTCCAGCAACCGGCTGGAATATCGGCATGGGACAGCCGTCGCGACAAGGTAAGTCTTTATTCATTAATTTTATTGTTATTAACATATTTAAATAAAGTCTCCAATGCCCTGCGGTGGGGAGGCTGCCCCGAGGCCTCGCCGCCACTGATAACTTGGGGTGCGGCCTTTCCAGCATCGAGGCCCATTGTGGGCTTTACCTGGAAGGTATTTACAGGCCCCCCCCCCCCTCCTGTCACAACCCCCAATGTCGGGCGCTAGTAAAATCCAGCCCGGTGTCTCTGAACCCTTTGTAGGATTTAGCGATATTAACATAACATGGCGAAAATACACTGAAATCAAATGTCTGATATAATGTATTATGGGATGGAGACGTTTAGTCTGAAGTTTAGAAAATCAAACAGGCGCTTCACTGTAGACAGGTTGCCATGGAAACACTGACAAGACATTCCGTTCCACAGAATCAGCTCATTGGAAACTCTAATCAGATCAGGGGAAAGGACAGAATTTGTTTGTCATTTACCACAATATAAACCTAAACCAGAGTGAGTAACAGAATAGATAAGATTGTCATGTGTTATGCTTATACCTATAATCGTGAAACTATAAGAAATAACAATGAACAGTAGGCAGTGTAGTTCAGGAATAATGAGAAAATTACTGAAGAAAAGTAACTGTTGGGAAGCAGGGAATGTGTCCTTGTAAATCACAGATTAGGGAAGTTCCAGCTGTCTTTTCCTCACTTCCTGACAAAACACAACAGAGAAGACAAAGAAGAGTCAGGTGCCAGAGCTGGATCACTACAGGGTATAAAAGTGAGGGGATACTGATGTAAGGAGGCAGTCAGGACTGGAGACACCGGAGATCAAGCTCAGGGTGCCCGAGGTTCCATCCAGCGGGCCGACCTCGTGTAAGTGACTGTGGACACGTGGGACTTGCATGTTTACTCTGATTGATGGATCAATATAAGATTCGGTAGAGGACAGAGAATCTGCTCAGCTTATATTTCTTAATAAGGGAATACAGTTGCTGAGACTGGGCTCTCAAACATGGTAATTAATAAGACAAGGTGTTAGCTAGAATCTTCACCTCTACTGTTCTGCCCCTCTACTTTTAAACTGTTAACATTTAATGTACATTTCCTCCCTTTCCTTCCTCCCAGTATCCATCATGTCATATTTCTATGTGATAAATTTCATCTGACATCTACCTGCCCCATTTACTAAACTATGTATTCACACTGAGTCACTTTTGTTCCTCTTCACAGTTCCCCAAGTTCCCTATTTTACAGACATCTGGAGATTTTGATCTTTTGCCCCTTATACCAAAGCCCAGATCATTTCTCTATATTAAGAGCAATGGTCCCAACACTGACCCTGGGAGACACCACTGTTTCCATCCCTCTAGTCTGAAGAACATCCACTAACCACTACTCTGTTTTCTGCCCTTTACCCAACTTCCAATCCACGCTGCCTCACTCTCTTTAATACCGGGAGCTTTAATTAATCAACAAGCCTCCTGTCCAGCACCTTATCAAACACCTTTTGACAATCCATATACACAACATCCACTGCATTTCCTTCCTCACTGCACTGTTATTCCCTCAAATAATCCCGGCTGCCTGTCCTGAATGAATTCATTTCACCACCAAATGTTGCTCCACACCCACAGGGTTTCATCTGTTTAAAGTCACAACAGAACAGGGCCAGTTTGCTCCTGGACTTTGAGACAAATCAGCTTTCAAAATGTTGCAGACTTTCAGCCAATGGGGGAGATCTGGAATAAAAACAGAAAGTGCTGGAAATACTCAGCAGGCCTGGCAGCATCTGTGGAGAGAGAAGCAGAGTTAACGTTTCAGATCTGTGACCTTTCATCAGAATGGGAGATCTGGGCTCAGCCCCGCCCACTCAGTGGCACAGGCCCCACCCCTCACTCCCTTTGATTTGGTTGGAAGACAGGTCAGAGTGTGTCTGTAAATGGAGGAGAAATGGAGACTGATGAGGGAGAGATTGGCAGTGGAGGAGAAATAGAGATTGGTCAGGGAGTGTCTGTAAATGACAAATGATTGAGAAACAGCTAGTAGGATAGTACCAGATCTCTGCAGGATATTGACAGATTTTTGCAATGGGCAGATGAAATTTAATGCAGAAAAGTGTAAAGTTTTGGAAGGAATTCATTTTGAGGAGAGGCAATATAAACTAAATCTGGAGATGGTGGCATAGTGGTAATGTCACTGGACTAGTAATCCAGAGGCCCGTGCTAATGGCCTGGGCACATGGGTTCAGATCTCACCATGGCAGCGTGTGGAATTTAAATTCAATTAATTAGTAAAAGTCTGGAATTGAAAGCTAGTCTCAGTAATGGTGCCAGGAAACCATCAAAGTGTCATAAAATGCCATCTGGTCACTAATGTCCTTCAGAGAAGGAAATCTGCCATACTTACCTGGTCTGGCCGACACGTGACTCCTGACCCACAGCAAAATGGTTGACTCTTATCTGCCCTTTGAAATGACCAGCAAGCCACAAGCAAGCAAGGGTGATTAGGGATGGGTAACAAATTGCTGGCCTTGTCAGCGACATCCACATCCCATGAAAGAATAAAAAAAAATCAGAGTGCAGGATCATGGAGACCTGGGGATGCATGTACAGAAATCTTTGAAGGTGACACATTAATAAAGCTGTTTAAAAAGCAGACTAGATCCTTGGCTTTATAAATAGAAGTTTAGAGTACAGAGGCAAGGAGGTTCTGCAAAACCTTTATAAATCACTAGTTAGAGCTCATCGGAACATACGAATCTAGGAAGTAGGAGTAGGCCATTCGTCCCCTTGAGCCTGCTCCGCCATTCATCTAGATCATGGTTGATCTTCCACCTTAACGTCATTTTCCTGCACTATCCCCATATCCCTTGATATCTTTAACATCTGGAAATCTATTTATCTCTGTCTTGAACATACTCCACAGCATACTCAGCTAGAGTATTGTGTCCAGTTTCGGGCACCAGACTTTGGAAAAGAATCAAGGCCTTGGAGAGGGTGCAGAGGAGATTTACTAGAATGATACCAGGGATGAGGGGTTTCAGTTTCCTGGAGAGGTTGGAGAAGCTGGGATTGTTCTCCTGAGAGCAGAAACGATTAAGGGGAGATTTAATAAACATGTTCAAAATGATGAGGGATTTTCATTGAGTAGAGAGGGAGACACTGTTTCCACTGGCAGGAGGGTCAGTAACCAGAGGACAGAGATTTAAAATAATTGACCAATAAAGCCAGTGGGAGGAGGTGAGGGGAATTTTGTTTTAGACATTGAGTTGTTCTGATCTGGAATGCACTGCCTGAAAGGGTGGAGGAAGCAGACTCAATAATAACTTTCAAAAGAGAATTGGATAAAAAGTTCAGAGGGGAAATTTCCAAGGCTATGGAGAAAGTGTAGGGAAGTGGGATTAATTGGATAGTTCTTTCAGAGCCAGCACAGACATGATGGACCGAATGGCCTCCTCTGTTGTATGATTATATGGAATGGTGACGGTCAGGGAGCATCTGCATAAGAACGAGAAATGGAGAGTGGTCAGTGAGAGCCCATCACCAGAACTGGGAGATGTTACAATGGACAGGGAGGGCCAGAGTGTCGGAGGAGGGGGAGACAGCACGTACACAGAGAGAGAGTCAGCACCTTCAGGGGAGGAGAGAGAGGGGACCCAGCGAGTTTAGAACTGAAGCCAGCCAGATTCAGCTGTTACACCCACAGAAGGAGCAAGGATGTAAAATGAAGTGAACTGGAACAATTATGATCGATAAAAAAATGAACTGGTGAGTTAAACTCGATCTTCGAAGTTAAACTTCCATCTAACTGCTCAAGAGGAGGTGGTGGTGTAATGGTAATGTCATTGGACTAGTAATCTAAAACCTCATCTTCTGGAGCATGTGTTTGAATCCCATCATGACAGATGGTGCAATTTGAATTTAATTAATACAAATCTGAATTTTATTTAAAAAGCTAGTCTACTGATTACTGTGAAACCATTGTCGATTGTTGTAAAAGCCCATCTGGTTCATTAATGTCCTTTAGGGAAGGAAATCTGCTGTTCTTACCCGGTCTGGCCTACATGCCCTCTTAAATGCCCTCTGAAGTGGCCTAGCATGCCACTAAAGGCAGTTAGGGGTGGGCAATAAATGTTGGCCTGGCCAATGACACTCACATCCCATGAATGAATAAAAGAAAATCGTTATTTATGTGTGAAGGCATGAGGGGGTGAATGTTGCAAACAATTCAGTTATTGTGGAAAAATAGTTATCTTTCTTTTTTTAAACCTATGAGAAAACCTGTCGTTGATCTGTTTATTTGACCCTTAAAACACTCAGGGGCTGAAACACTAGTTTAACAAAAACACTATCTGTGGTCAGTCGGGAGGTGAAAAGTGGAAGCCAGTCACCCCATTTCCTACCTGTCTGTAACAGGGGACTGAGTGTAATGTATCCAGGTTTACTGATGATACAGAGTTAAGTGGAAAGTAAGCAGTGAGGAGGACACAAACAGGCTGCAGAGGGATACAGACGGGTTGGGTGAATGTGCAAGAACATGGTAGATGGAATAGAATGTGGTGAAGTAGGAAGTCATCCACTTGGATAGGAAAAAAAAAATCACAGTTTTTTATGAATGGTGAGAGACTGAGAAATGTTTGCATTCAGAGGGACCTGGTGTACATGAATCACAGAAAGTTAACATGCAGGTACAGCAAGCAATTAGGAAGGCAAATTGTATGTTAGCATTTGTTACAAATAAAATTGGGGAAAAAGAGTAAAGAAGTCTTACTACAATTATACAGGACATTGGTGAGGCCCCACCCGGAGTACTGTGTGCAGTTTTTGTCTCCTTACCTAAGGAGGGACATACTTGCCCTTGAGGGAATGCAATGAAGGTTCACTAGTCTGGTTCCTGGGATGGGGACGATTGTTCTATTTATTCACAGAATGTGGGTGTTACTGGAAAGGCCAGCAATTATTGCCCATTCTGAATTGCCCTTGAGAAGGTGGTGGTGAGCCACCTCCTTGAATATAACTGAGTGACTTGATAGGCTGTTTCATAGGGCAGTTAAGAGTCAACCACATTTCTGCGGGTCTGGAGTCACATGTAGGCCAGATCAGGTAAGAACGGCAGATTTCCTTCCCTAATGGAAATTAGTGAACCAGGTGGGTTTTCAGGACAATCCGGTAGTTTCTTGGTCACCATTACTGACTCTTCTTCTTTGGCCTCCTTGTCCCGAGAGACAATGGGTAAGCGCCTGGAGGTGGTCAGTGGTTTGTGAAGCAGCGCCTGGAGTGGCTGTAAAGGCCAATTCTAGAGTGACAGACTCTTCCACAGGTGCTGCAGATAAAATTGGTTGTCGGGGCTGTTAGACAGTTGGCTCTCTCCTTGTGCTTCTGTCTTTTATCCTGCCAACAGCTAAGTCTCTTCGACTCGCCACGCTTTAGCCCCGCCTTTATGGTTGCCCACCAGCTCTGGCGATCGCTGGCAACTGACTCCCACGACTTGAGATCAATGTCACAGGACTTCATGTTGCATTTGCAGATGTCTTTAAAGCGGAGCCATGGACGGCCGGTGGGTCTGGTACCAGTAACGAGTTCGCTGTACAATGTGTCCTTGGGGATCCTGCCACCTTCCATGCGGCTCACGTTGCCAAGCCATCTCAGGCGCCGCTGGCTTAGTAGGGTGTATATGCTGTGGATGTTGGCCGCCTCGAGGACTTCTGTGTTGGAGATACGGTCCTGCCACCTGATGCCAAGGATCTCCGGAGGCAGCGAAGAATGGAATGAATTGAGACGTCGCTCTTGGCTGACGTACGTTGTCCAGGCCTCGCTGCTGTAGAGCAAGGTACTGAGGACACAGGCCTGATACACTTGGACTTTTGTGTTCTGTGTCAGTGCACCATTTTCCCACACTCTCTTGGCTAGTCTGGACGTAGCAGAGGAAGCCTTTCCCATGCGGTTGTTTAATTCTGCATTGAGAGACAGGTTACTGGTGATATTTGAGCCTAGGTAGGTGAACTCTTGAACCACTTCCAGAGTGTGGTCGCTGATAATGATAGATGGGGCATTTCTGACGTCCTGTCCCATGATGTTCTTTTTTTGAGGCTGATGGTTAGGCCAAATTCATTGCAGGCAGCCGCAAACCTGTCGATGAGTCTCTGCAGACACTCTTCAGTGTGACATGTTAATGCAGCATTGTCAGCAAAGAGCAGTTCCCTGATGAGGACTTTCCGTACTTTGGTCTTCGCTTTTAGACGGGCAAGGTTGAACAACCTGCCACCTGATCTTGTGTGGAGGAAAATTCCTTCTTTTGAGGACTTGAATGCATGTGAGAGCAGCAGGGAGGAGAAGATCCCAAACAGTGTAGGTGCGAGAACACAGCCCTGTATCACGCCGCTCAGGATTGGAAAGGGGTCTGATGAGGTGCCGCTATGCTGAATTGTGCCTTTCATGTTGTCATGGAATGAGGTGATGATACTTAGTAGCTTTGGTGGGCATCCAATCTTTTCTGGTAGTCTGAAGAGACCACTTCTGCTGACGAGGTCAAAGGCTTTGGTGAGATCAATGAAAGCAACGTAGAGGGGCATCTGTTGTTCACGGCATTTCTCCTGTAGCTGGCAAAGGGAGAACAGCATGTCAATGGTGGATCTCTCTGCTCGAAAGCCACACTGTGCCTCAGGATAGACATGCTCAGCCAGCTTCTGGAGCCTGTTTAAAGCAATCCAGCAGTTTCCTGGTCACCATTACTGATATTGTCTTTCTTATCCCGTATTTATTTCATTGATTGAGTTCAAATTCCTAAACTGCCATGGTGGGATCTGAATTCATGTCTCTGCATCATTAGTCCAGGCCTCTGGATTACTAGTTCAGTAACATAACCACTCTGCTACAGCACCCCCACTATGCTGAGGCTCCTCCGATGAAGAGAGATTGAGTAGACTCGGCCTATATTCTCTGGAATTTAAAAGAATGAAACGCAAACTGACTGAAACACAATAAATTCCTAAGGGACTTGACAGGGTAGATGCTGAGAAAATGTTTCCCCTGTCTGGGGAATATAGAACACTGGGTCACAGTCTCAGGATAAGGGGTCGGCCATTTAGGACTGAAATGAGGAGAAATTTCGTCACTGAAAGGGTTGTGAATCTTTGGAATTGTCTTCCCCAGGGAGCTGTGGATGCTCAGTCGTTGAGTATATTTAAGACAGAGATTGATAGATTTTTGGGTACTGAGGGAATTAAGGGATATGGGGATAGTGCGGGAAGGTGGAGTTGAGGTAGAAGATCAGCCATGATCTTGGTGAATGGCAGAGCAGGCTCGAAGGGCCAAATGGCCTCCTCCAGCTCCTATTTCGAATGTTCACTAAACCTCAGTCTGGTTCCTCTCAAGCTGCTGAGTGAGTGAATTAAATCTTTCTTGACAAATCACCAAGATACCAGAGTACAAGTCATGCCCAAAACATCATTTATTGGTTACAAATCACAACTTAGTTAAATCTGGGCACACAGACACTTTATAGACATGTATAAACACATAGAAATGTAATCAGAGTTATCCAGCAGTTGAGCAGTAATAGGAAAACATAGGAACGTAGGAGTGGGAGTAGGCCATTCAGCCCTTCGAGCCTGCTCCGCCATTCTAGATCATGGCTGATTGGCTACCTCAATGCCATATTCCCGCACTATCCCCATATCCCTTGATGTCATTGGAAAGTGGAAATCTATCAATCTCTGCTTTGAAATTACTCAGTGAATGTGCTTTCACTACCCTCTGGGGCAGAGAATTACAAACAGTCATCACACTGAATGAAGAAGTTCCTGAGAGTATTTCACAAAAACAAGTAACAAATGCAGGGGTGAGAGTGGCCAAAGATCAAAAGGTCTGAAAATTAGTGGCCAAAGACCAAACAAGTCTGAATTTTTTTCACAAGGAATCCTGTAATTTTAGCACTGTTATTGAAACAAACTGGTTGAGTAATGGTAATTTTGTACAATTTTGCATATGTAATGAATAAAATTGCACTGTACTCAGAATACAATTTCATGAGACTTACCTGACAGCTGATAATTGGTTTTACAGAGCTTCATGTTCTCAATGTCCTGCTTCTGCCTATTTATAGCTTGTTCATGTCAAAGGTGTTCTGTGAAGATGTGTCAACTTTAATGGAAAGTAATATATATAAACATACCAGATGGCACGTTCTGGTACCTTGGTAAGTGATGTGCACAAATCAGTAGGTATATAAATTAATAAAAAGTTAACCATTTCAGAGACATTGACAATCCAGAAACTTGAACATAAGTGGGGTCATTTTCTTATTTTGTGCTGTGACATAATCACCTGAACGAAGCAGAAAGCAAAACCAGGTAGGGAGGATTGTATACCAGTTATACAGCCTGTCCAATTTACTGTCCATTAACTTAATATTGCATACATTCTGTTTGGAGCATGTGATACTCCCTTCGAGTCTGTTCTGCCATTCACCAAGATCATGGCTGATCTTCTACCTCAACTCCACCTTCCCGCACTATCCCCATATCCCTTAATTCAATCAGTACCCAAAAATCTATCAATCTCTGTCTTAAATATACTCAATGACTGAGTATCCACAGCTCCCTGGGGTAGACAATTCCAAAGATTCACAACCCTTTCAGTGAAGAAATTTCTCCTCATTTCAGTCCTAAATGACCAACCCCTTATCCTGAGACTGTGACCCAGTGTTCTGGATTCCCCAATTTTCTTTTAGACAATTATTTACCTCCAAGAACAAAGGAGGAAAATAACCTCATTAACTTTAGCAAATGTGGTGCCTCTATAGATAGAATGCTTGTTTTTAAATATCATGAGTCATGGTAGATTTTATAATTTAGAATAAGTAGTCACATTATAAAGATTCTGAACTAAAATGAGTACATAAGAAATAGGAGCAGGAGTAGGCCATTCAGCCCCTCAAGCCTGCCCCACCATTCAATAAGATCATGGCTGATCTGTCCCAGGCCTCAACTCCTGTTTCAGGCCTGCTCCACATAACCCTCGACTCCCCGAGATTTAAAAAATCTATCTATCTCCTCCTTAAATACATTTAGTGATCTGGCCTCCACAACTCTCTGCGGTAGAGAATTCCAGAGATTCACCACCCTCTGAGAGAAGAAATTCCTTTGCATCATGTGTGACCCCTTATTCTGTAACTATGTCACTTATTTCAAGATTCCCCCACTAGTGGAAACATCTTCTCAACATCTACCCTGCCGAGCCCCCTTAAAATCTTATGTGTTTCTATAAGATCACCTCTCATTCTTCTAAACTCCAATGAATAAAGGCCTAACCTGTTTAGCTATTCTTGATAAGACAACCCCTTCATCCCAGGAATCAGCCTAGCGAACCTTTTCTGAACTGCCTCCAATGCTAGTTTATCCTTCTTTGAAATACAGGGACCAAAACTGTACGCAGTACTCCAGGTGTGGCCTCACCAACACCCTGTACAGTTGCAACAAGACTTCCCTGTTTTTAAACTCTAACCCACTAGCAATAAAGGCCAAAATTCCATTTGCCTTCCTAATTACTTGCTGCACCTGCATGCTTACTTTTTGTGTTTCATGTACAAGAACACCCAGATCCCTCTGTACTGCAGTATTTTGTAGTCTTTCTCCATCTAAATAATAATCTGCCTTTTTATTCTTCCTACCAAAGTGGATGACCTCACACTTTCCCACATTGAACTCCATCTGCCAAGTTTTTGCCCACTCACTTAACCTATCTATATCCCTTTGCAGAATCTTTGTGTCCTCATCACAACTGCCTTCCCACCTATTTTTGTATTGTCAGCAAATTTGGATACACTACACTCTGTCCCTTCCTCCAAGTCATTAATATAGAGAGTAAATAGTTGAGGCCCTCGGACCGATTCTTGTGGCAACCCACTCGTTATGTCTTTCCAACCTGAAAAAGACCCACTGATCCCGACTCTCTGCCTTCTGTGTGTTAGCCAATCCTCAATCCACACCAACATATTACCCCCAATACCCTGAGCTCTTATTTTGCACAATGACCTTTTATGTGGCACTTTATCGAATGCCTTCTGAAAATACACTACTTCTACTGGTCTCCCTTTATCCACTCTGCTTGTTATAGCGTCAAAGCACTCGAACAAATTTGTCAAACATGATTTCCCTTTCATAAAACCATGTTGACTCTGTTTGATTACATTATGTTTTTCTAAATGTCCTGCTATTTCTTCCTTAATAATGGACTCTAGCATTTTCCCAATGACTGATGTTAAACTAACTGGTCTATAGATTCCTGCTTTCTGTCTCCCTCCTTTCTTGAATAGGGGCGTCACATTAGCGGTTTTCCAATCTGCGGAATCCAGTATGTTTTGTTACATTATGACCAATGTCTGCACTATCTCTGCTGCCACTTCTTTTAAAATCCTTGGATGCAGGTCATCAGGTCCTGGCGACTTGTCTGCCTTCAGTCCCATCAGTTTGTCCAGCACCTTTTCCCTCATGATAGAGATTGTTACAAGTTCCTCCCTCCCATTTACACCTTGCTCATCTATTATTGTTGGGATGTTTAGTGTCCTCCACCGTGAAGACCGATGGAAAATATTGGTTTAAATTATCTGCCATTTCCCTGTTCCCTGCTAGTCATTCCCCAGTCTCATCCTCTAAGGGTCCCACACTTACTTTAGCTACTCTCTTCCTTTTTATATACCCATAGAAGCTGTTTGTTTTTATATTTCTTGCCAATTTACTCTCAATCAATTTTCTCCCTCTTTATTAGTTTTTTAGTCATCCGCTGCTGGTTTCTAAAAAAATTCCCAATCCTCTAGCCTACTACTAGCTTTCACCACTTTGTATGCCTTTGTTTTTGATTTGATACTCTCCTTAACTTACTTTTTTGTCCATGGGTGGTTCATCGTTCTGATCGAGTCCTTCCTTCTGACTGGAATAAATGTTTGCTGAGTGTTCTGAAATAACTGCTTAAAAGTCTGCCACTGCTCATCTACTGACTTTCCCTTTAGTCTATTTTCCCAGCCCGTTTTGGATAACTCTTTCTTCATACCTTTGTACAGACCTGAAGACTCTTGGCGGAAACTCGCGATCTTGAGTAGACGTCCTCCTCGAATCGAGGGACAGCCGACAATGAGCTCTGCCGTAACAAGTTTGAGGTTCTGTTGCATCATCCCCAAATCAGACTCAAAAGTTTGGTAATGGCCCTGTGACAATTGCCCTTGTTTAAGTTGAAGATACTGGTTTGAGACCCGAGTTGTTCACCCTCAAACTGAATTTGAAATTCTACAATGTTATGATCACTTCCCCCAGCGGATCCTTTACTACAAGAACTCTTGATTAATCCGACCTTATTACACATTAACAAATAATCTTGTTTTCATTGCAGATCTCATTCTAATCTTAATGAAAACTAAATAAAAATGTGTTTTTTCTCTTCAAAGGGTCCAAATATTATGCAACGTAAAAATTGTACCAGATCTTGCTGGCAGCAGTGTTGTACCTCTAGGAAGCAAATCTTGCACTCCGGGTGGGACGTCCTGCCCCATGTGCCCAATGATCTGCAGGTCGAGAAACAGCCTGTTCAGTGACCTGAAGACTCATGGCAGAAACTTGCGATCTTGAGTAGACGTCCTCCTCGAATCGAGGGACAGCTGACAATGAGCTCGACAGGAACAAGTTTGAGGTTCTGTTGCATCATCCCCAAATCAGACACAAAAGTTTGTTAATGGCCCTGTGACAATGCAGCAGGTCCAATGGACAGCTGTATATCCCAACAGTGATGAACACTTCTGGCTCCTGTTCTACTGCATCAATTGGTGCAGTGACAGCTGTATTTAACAGCAAGGTGAGCTGAAAATCATAACTATTGTGTTGGCTTGGAGAAAGGCAGCACTCTGTATATACATATTCATACATGTACAGAGTATTGTGCCATCAGGCTCAGAAACCCAGTGACAATTTATAGTGACTGCAAAGAGCTCACAGGATAGTTGCACTGTAGCCAATACACAGCACTTGTGGTGCAGGACAGCCTTTTCCAGATAATCTTCAGCAATTTCAAACCACACATTGAAGAAAGATGGCCAGTGTGACTGGGGCAGTCGACAGTGAAAATGGAGATGAGCAATGAATGGAATTCAGCCATACACCTGAGCAAACCGATAAGTGGAAATTCCAGATCACTTCAGTTGCTGCAAAGCACAGGATATATTCAGTTTATACAGTTCATGCTCACTGCAGGATATTCACATGCAGTAATCAGTTTGTGCAGGGTTTTCAGAAATTACTTCAGACACACACTGCTGTGTAAATGGAAACAAGTTTCAAATTCCTATTGACAGACCAATGTTTTTGCTGCAGACCAGCGAATTGCCAGCGACTGATCCTGAACCATTAATTTTAAGCCGGGTCAAATGAGCTGTGTCAGTTCTCAGGTGCTCTCTGCTAAGATATCCCATGAAGGCAAAACAAATATTGGGAATTGGTCTGTGTTTATACACACCTCCTTTTTGGCCATTTACAGAAGAAGACTGACACAGTGAGGTTGTGAAGGAGTATGCAGTTCCACCCACTTGCTTTTCTGGTTGTTCATTTGCATCGAGGTTGAAGACTAAAAAAATAAAGACAACTTAAAAACGGGTAAAAAGACCACTGTAGTTCTATGGTTGGCTGGCTTTAAAAAAAAATCACAATTATCAGCAGTCAGATAAGTCATGAAATTGTATTCTGAGTACAGTGCAAGTTTATTCATTACATATGCAAAATTGTACGAAATTGCCATTACTCAACTAGTTTGCTTCATTAACAGTGCTATAATTACATGAATCATTGTCAAAAAATAATCTGACTTTTTTGTCTTCGGCCACTAATTTTCAGACCTTTTGGCCTTTGGCCACTCTCACCCCTGCATTAAACTGTCAGACAACTGACAGTTCCAAATTTTTTTCAAAGCCGGTCTTATGGTTAAGATCCGAAAGGGAGAAGTCAGTGTTGGATTTCCGAAACGCCAATGTCAGAAATCCACTATGTGGCGGTAGGTTCTCATCCCCCAGTTACTCGTGAACTTGCTGGTGCATCAGCAGGTTGGATGATCGAGTGAATCGCTTCCCACACTCCGAGCAGGTGAATGGCCTCTCCCCAGTGTGAAATCGCTGGTGTCTCAGCAGGTGGGATGAACAAGTGAATCCCTTCCCACACTCTGAGCAGGTGAACGGCCTCTCCCCAGTGTGAACTCGCCGGTGTGTCAGGAGGTGGGATGAAGTAGTGAATCCCTTCCCACACTCAGAGCAGGTGAACGGCCTCTCCCCAGTGTGAACTCGCCGGTGTGTCAGTAGGTGGGATGAAGTAGTGAATCCCTTCCCACACTCAGAGCAAGTGAACGGCCTCTCCCCAGTGTGGACTCGCTGGTGCACAGTGAGTTGAGATGATCGCTTGAACCCAGACCCGCAATGAGAACACCTGAATGGTTTCTCATCAGTGTGAACACGTTGATGGGACATCAGTTCAGCCGAACTTTTATAACTATTCCCACAAAATGGACATTTAAAAGGTCTCTCTCCAGTGTGAACTCGCCCATGCGTCAGTAAGTGGGATGATTGAGTGAATCCCTTCCCACACTCGGAGCAGGTGAACGACCTCTCCAGGTTGTGACTTTGAGGATGAGTTTCCAGCTCAACTGGATAATTCAATCCCTTTCCACAGTCCCCATATTTACATGGTTCCTTCCCAGTGTGACTGCTCTTGTGATTCGACAGGCCAGATGATCGGCTGAAACCTCGTCCACACACAGAACACGTGAACAGTTTCTCCCCACTGTGATTGGTACCTTTTCCTTTCATGTTAGAAATCCAGTGATATTCGGGTTACGATAAATTGGGCGACTCCTTCAGATCCTGATCTGATGTTTGCTTTGCATTTCACGGCATTTCTAAAACCCTGTGAAATTCATTGAAAACAGAAAAAGAGAGTGTGAGAGAACCCACAAAAACACAAAGGCAGGTTGTCAAATGGAGCTGAATGAATCTGGTAATTTATGGGGCCGGCACTACGCAAAAGTGACCATGAAAACTGCTGGATTGATGTACAACCCCAACTAATGTCCTTCAGGGAAGGGAACCTGCCAGACTGGACCTACACAAGACTCTGCCGTCTATGGGAGGAAAGAGAGAGAGGGAGAGTAAGGGTGAGGTGGGAGGGGCAGGGACAGGAGAGGGATTTTAAATATCTACAACTCGACCAGAACTTTGATAGAACCTCCCAAACCATCAACCTCCATCATCTAGAAGGACCAGGGTAGCAGGTATATGTGAACACCATCACCTCCAAGTTCCCCTCCATGTCACACACAATCGTGACTTGTCTGACATCCAGTACTGGACGAACACAAATTTCCTGCAATTAAATATTGGGAAGTCTGAAGCCACTGTCTTCAGTTCCTGCTACAAACTCCACTCCCTAGCCACCAACTCAATCCCTCTCTCTGGCAACTGTCTGAGGCTAAACCAGACCGAACATAATCTTGGTGTCATATTTGACCCCGAGATGAGCTTCCGTCTGCATACTGGTGCGATCACTCAGACCACTTATTTCCACCTCAGTAACTTCGCCACTGCCTCAGCTCATCAGCCTCTGAAACTTACATCCATGTATTTGTTACCTCTCAACTTGACTATTCTAACACACTCCTGGCCGGCCTCCCACATTCTACCCTCCGTAAATTTGAGATCATCCAAAACTCTGCTGTCTGTGTCCTTACTCGGACCCAGTCCTGTTCACCCATCACCACTGTGCTCACTGGCCTACACAGGCTCCCAGTTAAGCAGCACCTCAATTTTAACATCCTCATCCTTGTTTTCAAATCCCTCCATTCCCTCACCCCTCACTATCTCTATAATCTCCTCCAGTCCTACAACCCTCCGAGAGATCAGGGATCATCTAATTCTGACATCTTGAACATCCCTGATTTTCATTGCTCCACCACTGGTGGCCGTGCCTTCAGCTGCCAAGGATATAACCTTTGGAAATCCCTCCCTAATCCTCTCCGCCTCTCTACCTCACCTTCCCTGATTCAGACACTGATTAAAACCCACCTCTCTGATCAAGCTTCTGATCATCTGGGTTTTATTAACCCGCCTCCCCCTCGCCCGCTGGATCCGCGCTCTCTGCCTCAGCCCAGCCAACCGCGCATGCTCAGCTGACACGCTCCGCCCTCGCGGCTGATTGACACTGACTCCGGACCAATAGGAAGAGCGAGGACGGGGCTGGCTGTCGGTCCTCCAATCAATCAGAGCGCGTGTGGGCGGGGCTGACGCCAACAGCGGGCGGGGCCTCTTCACCCCATCCCGCCCCGTCTCACTACTGGTCCACAGCTGCTGTCAATTAACAGGAACTTCCGGAGATGACGATTTGCGGCACAGATTGGAGCATGCGCAGTGCGAGTTGCAGCTGGAGTTGGTAAGCCGTGGCGGAGAGGCCTCAACAACCCCTATTAGAAGCTCCTGGTCCCGCGTTTGCACCGAGCTGGGCGGCAGCTGCGGGGCTTCTCCCGGTGACAGGCCCCGGGGTTAACGGCCGCCAGATTTCCAGCTCTTTTGGACGAATTAAAGATTAATAAAGTGTAACATCAAAGGACAAAACTTTAAAGGAAACTGAGCTCAGTTATAAAGGGGCCTGGGGGAGGGGAGGGAGGGAGGAACCATTTGGGACACAGCACAGGGCAGGAGGTCCCCCCTCCCCGGTTCCACAAAGACTCCCCTTGGACTGGGCCACACCAGGGCAGGGCTGGCTCAAGGTGCAGGAAGCTGCAAGCTGATAGGCTGAGCTGTGGACTGGGAGGAGTGGGGGGTTTGACTGACAGGCCTGGGGAGGGGGATATCAGGGCAGGTACACACACTGCTCCCCCTTTTCCTCTTGGGCTGTTTTACTGGAGTCGTGTTGCTGAGTGTTTCTAAACTCTGTCTCCCTATCCCGGTAATGTCGGTGGATTGTAGGTTGCTGTGAGTGTTGGACTATATTGCCTCTCCTCCTCCTTCCTCCTCCCACTCCCGAGTTCCAGGCTGCAGGCGGCTCGATGTGACTGAAAAGTTAACTCTGTTTCTCTCTCCACAGATGCTGCCTGAACTGCTGAGTATTTCCAGCACGTTCTGTTGTTATTTCAGATTTCCAGCATCCACAGCTTTTGTTTTATGAAGGGCATTGCTCACATAACTGAGTGGAGTAACATGGACAGACCAATTAAGAGCCAGTTTGTGTTGGCTTGGGTGTTAGATGTGGAAGTCAGTCCCTGACCACCTCTGTCAGTCTTTTTTGTTGCATTAGTTTGATCTAGAGTTAAGATGGAGGAGCAGCTGCTGGGTTTCACCCTGAGTACTTTTGATCCCAGTCAGGCAGAACAATTTCCAATGTGAGACCGCCAAGGGAGGTCGATTGGAGGGGAATGTGGAGCAGGGCGCATGCACCCTGGGCCAGGAAGCGGGAGGAGAGAATGTTGTGAATTTCTATCCTGACTGACCTTGATGGCTTTTGTGAACTTCTTTTACAGGGTAAATGAACGGAAGGATTTGCCAATGGGAATGTCAAGCCAAAAATCATGTCAAGATCTGATAAAGTCACTCAACATCTGGACCTGAATATTATCGGCTTTTGAATGAGGAAGGAGAAATTTTTGTCTAATCTGACTGTTCAAAAAGATTTCAAACATCAGTGTGACTGGAAACACACGGAGATACACACACCTGAGTGAGTGTGTTCAGTGCACTGACTGTGGAAAGAGCTTTAACCAGTTACAGAGCCTGAAAAAGCATTGCACCATTCAGAACGGGGAGAAAGCATACACGATTTCTGTGTGTGGACGAGGCTTCACCTGATCATCCAACCTGGAGAGACACAAGGACACCCACACAATGGAGAAACCGTGGAAATGTGGGGACTGCGGGAAGGGATTCAATTACCCATCCCGGCTGGAAACTCATCGACGTAGTCACACTGGGGAGAGGCCGTTCACCTGCTCCATGTGTGGGAAGGGATTTACATGTTCATCCAACCTGCTGAAACACCAGCGAGCTCACACGGTGGAGAGACTGTTTAAATGTTCTGACTGTGAGAAGAGCTTTAAAAGGATAAGAGATCTACAGACACACCAACGCACTCACACTGGGGAGAGACCTTTCACATGCTCCGTGTGTGGGAAGGGATTTAAATGTTCATCCAGCCTGTACATACACCAGCAAGTTCACACTGGGAAGCGGCCGTTCACCTGCTCCATGAGTGGGAAGGGATTCAGTCAGTCAACCCAGCTCAATGAACACCAGTTTGTTCACATTGAGAACGGACCTTTTCAATGTTCTGGCTGTGAGATGACATTTAACAGTAACAAGGATTTACTGAAACATCAACATGCTCATGCTGGGCAGAGGCCATTCAGCTGCTCTGTGTGTGGGAAGGGATTCACTCAGTCATCCAGCCTTCTGACGCACCAGCGAGTTCACACTGTGGAGAGACCATTTAAATGTTCTGACTGTGACAAGAGCTTTAAAAGGAAAAGGGATCTACAGATACACCAACGCACTCACACTGGGGAGAGGCCGTTCACCTGCTCCGAGTGTGGGAAGGGATTCACTCAGTCATCCAACCTGCTGAAACACCAGCGAATTCACACTGGGGAGAGGCCGTTCACCTGCTCCGAGTGTGGGAAGGGATTCACTCAGTCATCCCACCTGCTGAGTCACCAACTTGTTCACACTGATGAGAGAACACTTAAATGTTCTGACTGTGAAAAGAGATTTAAAAATACACGGGATTTGCTAAGGCACCAGCAAGTTCACGCTGGGGAGAGGCCGTTCACCTGATCCACATGTGGGAAGAAAGTCATTCAGTTATCCCACCTGCTGATACACCAGCGAGTTCACATATAACTGCAGGGGTTGGATTCTGCTGTTGCTGCTGTTAATCACATCCAAAACTGAATCAAAACTGGAAGCCTGTTTCCAGTGGAGTTCCGCAAGACTCAGTATCAGGTCCCTTGCATTTTTGGTATATGTCAGTGATGTAGGCTTAAATCTAGGATGCGTGATTAAGAAGCTTACAAATGAGACAAAAAGTGATCATGTGGTTGACAGCGAGGAAGAAAGCTGTAGACTGCAGAAAGATATCAATAGACTGGTCTGGTGGGCAGAAAATGGCAAATGAAGTTCAATCATGAGAAATGTGAGGTAATGCATTTGGGGAGGGCAAACAAAACAAGAGAATACACAATAAATGATAGGATTCTGAGAAGTGTAGAGGGACAGAGGGACCGTGGAGTGCATGTCCACAAATTCCTGAAGGTGGCTGGACAGTAGATAAGGTGGTTCAGAAGGCAGACGTGATGCTTCTTTTTATTGGCAGAGGCACAGGTTATAAGAGGGGAGGTTATGTTGGAACAGTATAAAACACTGGTTAGGCCACAGCTGGAGTACTGTGTGCAGTTCTGGTCACTGCATTAGAGGAAGAATGTGATTGCATTAGAGAGGGTACAGAGGAGATTTACAAGGATGTTGCCAGGATTGGAGAGCTTTAATTGTGAGGAAAGATTGGTTAGGCTAGGGTTGTTTTCTTTGGGACAGAGGAGGCTGAGGTGTATAACATTGAGTGGCCGAGATAGAGTGGATAGGAAGGAGCTATTTCCATGATCAGAGAGATCAATGACCAAGGGGCATAGATTTAAAGTAATTGGCAGAAGGATTGGAAGACAGTTGAGAAATCTTTTCACCCAGAGGGTTGGTGGGGGAGGTAGTGTTGGTGTCTGGAACTCACTGTCTGAAAGGTTGATCGAGGCAGCAATCCTCATCACATTTAAAAAGTACTTGGCTATGAAATTGAGGAGCCATAACCTACGAGGCTACAGACCAAGAGCTGGAAAGTGGGATTAGGCTGGTTAACTCTTCATGGTCAGTGCAGACATGATGGGCTGAATGGCCTCCTTCTGTGCCATAACTTTTCTATGTTTCTATTCTGAAAGTTGGGGTTTGTTTCTACTGTTGAGAATAATCCCGATAACATGGCTGGAGTTTAATATTCTGGATAAACGTGAAATAAATCAGCTTTGTTTTAAACACACTGTTGTAGATTTTTGTCTTTCCCACCTGAGTGTTTAGCATCACCAGGCTGGAGCTCAGAAAGGACAATCTGGGGGGAGGATCGTACGGCAGGAACAGAACTTCAGCCTGAACACAGTCCTTCAGGATCACACTGAGAGGGACAAACAGCACTTTGGTCTTTCTCATCTCTCTTCACTGACAGAAAAGTCCCCGTGTGGGTTAATCCTGAGGCCTGTAAGAAATGTGTCCCAGCCGCTCTCTTCGATGGTTCAGAGCTCCTGGGCAGGGAACAGAAGGCTCCTTTACAACTGTGTTTAGAGTCAGGAAGAACAACAGTGAACACTGGAAACGTGCTTTCAAATCAGAGATTGGTGTAAAACTGTGATCTGTTCCTGACTGAAAGTGAAACGGCAGGTTTAAGTTTCCAGTCTGAAAATGACTGGTAATTATTCTACAAAGATTTAACATGTTTGTGTGACAGTCCTGAGTCTACCATTTTAAGGCAGGTGTTAACTTTTTAAAAAATATACCTGTTTAAAGTAAATTGGTTAAAGTCTGTATGAAAATAGCACATGGAGGAGTTCACAGAAGCCTGTTAATTACTGGTACAATTATACAACAGACATTTGATCTCCAGATAAGGAATTCCCTGCTTTATTGATGTGTGAGTGTTAGACACCAGGATAAATAAAAACACACGACCTGGAATATCCATGGGAGTGCAATCCTGCCAGTTACCCTGGGATCACTCCCACTGTGGAACTCCACCACTGACCCTGCTGAAGGTTGTAGGTTCAGGGAGTGGACTGTAAGAAAGGTGGATTTTGGTATCCTGACAGATATATGGTGAGGAAGCCTTACTAAGGAACTGTCTGGGGTTTTACCTGCCTGTAGGACTAGGGGTGAATGATGCCTGACTCCCCAACTATCTTGCATTGAACCAGGTTTGGAACAAGATGAATTCTGTTTCCAGGAGAATAGGAACAAATATCACCCACAATTGAGGGAGACAAAAGCAGCCATTAGAGAAGCTAAAAGATCTTTAGAAATAAGATGGCGCGCAATTGTAATAAAAACAAAAGGTTTTACAGCTACGTTAGGAGTCAGACAGGGAATTACAGTGAGTACATCAAGTCACATTGAATCGACAGCAGTGGTTCTCAAAGTCTTTTGGGTTGAAGGACCCCTTTTTCAAATGGATTATTAATCACTGACCCACTTCCACATAAATTATATATAAACACATTGCACATTTACATTTCTGAATGTAAAGTTCATCAGTGTCCAGTTAAAGGGACTTGCAGTAAAGTTTACCAGGGCTTTCCGATGCAGTGAAGATTTGTGATTGGTCAAAGACACCTGACAGGAAATATCCACTGAGTCCCATTGTAAAATTAATTAAATAATGAAAATGATATATTTTGAGCCTAATCCAGCTTTCTCTCACCTCCCAGTGGGTCTGTCCTGTCCTGTCACTGCTGGGTCAGGTCCTGTCCAGTTCCACCAGCCCCGATAACATGGGCCATCTCGACATCCATGTGTGAGAAAGACAATCCCAGATCTGATTTGCTCCAAATTAAATTCCATGTTTAATTGAAGGGCCTCATTTCACGCCTGGGGGTGGTTTCATTCCCTGAGGTTAAGATGATCATTAAAACGACAACACACACTGTGTCCACCCATCATTCTCTCAGATGCACCATCACTTCACAGTCAAGATCATGTGTCTATGAAGGGGAGGTTGTTGTCCTGTCTAGACCACCCTGAATACCCTTGCTCCATAACTGTCAGGAATAGAAGGTCCTGGGATTGTGAGAGGAGCCTCAGGGTATCAGTCTCAGTGATCCTGTAAAATAGAGGAACACATGAGTGGGAGGAGGCCATTCAGCCCCTTCTGCCATTCAAGTACATCATGACTGATCTGTATCTCAGCTACATTTACCCAGTTTGGTTCCATGTCCCTTAATAAACTTACCCAATAAAAATATACATTCACTCAATCAGTGTTTTGATTCCACCCCCCCCCCCCCCCTGTCTGTCTGTGTGTCTCACTCTTTTTTATCTTTCTCTCTATCTTGCTCAGTCTCATTTTCTATTCTGCTGACATTGATTTTCCACCTCAGACACAGTAGCTGCCACTCCAAGGTCAACACATCACCCAAGATAAACCCAGGACTGTGATCTCATACAGAACACAATTGGACCGATGTTCCCAGTCATTTCCAATCAGGGTCCGTGAAGCTGACAGTGGATAAGAACATTAACCAGAGTGGAAGGAAATCGGACTCATCCTGGTGTGAGTCAGCTGCTGATTTAAAGCCCCACTGACCTTCCATTTGTCTGATATCACTGTGTCCTTACAGCGAGTATTAGGAAAAGGCTGACTTGTGTGCCGCAGAAATGGTGATTTATCAGGAAATGTAAAAATTGCCACGACATCAATCCAACTTAATTTTAAATATGTGATTGAAATGATTTGAACTAATTGCCTGTGGGTTTATAATGTTGGCACCTTCAGAGAGTCTCTTCAACCTAAAGGCTCCTGTCAAATACATTTCCTGAGTGGATTAACATTTAAAACCAGGTTTGCAGGTGGGAAATACACTAAGTCCAGTAGCTGAAAGTGATTAACAGACTGGGTTTTGTCTTTAGTGATTCCAGGCATGTTACTGGTGCCTCCCCTGAATACCGAGGCTAGTAGAGGCTCTCTGGAAGGGATGCGGAGCTGGGACTTGCCCATGAAAGAAACTGAGAGTCTGGGAACTGAAATAATGTATAGTTAGAAAGGAGAAAATACACAAAAATGGAATAGTTGGTAACAGGACATCAATCAGTCTCTTCTGGGGAAATTAAAGACCTGATAAAGTGTGCATTTGGAACAACATTAATTCATTTGTCAGATATCAGAATATTAAACTCCAGCCCAGATATAGAGATAATAGCAGGACAATTAGACTCTGATTATCAGAATGAACATGGTTTGGTCCTGGATGTGATTAACAGCAGAATCCAACCGGAACAGTCAGTTCTGAACCCGCTGGGAGAGGACTGTTTATTGACCACTTTCCTGGATGCGTACAACTCCAATAACACTCAGGAAGCTCGACACCATCCACCACCTTAAACATCCACTCCCTCCACCACCAGTGCACAGTAGCAGCAGTGTGAACCATCTACAAGATTCACTGCAGCAACTTGCCAAGACTCCTTCGACAGCACCTTCCAAATCTGCGACCTCTACCACCTAGAATGACAAGGGCAGCAGGTGCACGGGAACACCATCACCTGCATGTTCCCCCCCAAACCACACACTATCCTGACTTGGAACTACATTGCCATTCCTTCACTGACACTGGGTCAAAATCCTGGAACTCCCTTCCGAACAGCACTGTGGGTGGACTGCAATGGTTCAACAAGGTGGCTCACCACCACCATCTCAAAGGCAATTAGGGTTGGACAATAAATGCTGGTTTTGTGAGCGATGTCCACATCCCAATGGAATCATAAAAAAGTAAATCTTTCAAAGAAGTAGAGGAGCAGAGAGGGTGTAAGAGTCCAGCTCGCAGCTTGATTATAATTAATAGGTCCAGATTTCTAGTATTAGTGACTTTCATATGTTATTAAGAAATATAAGATGAGCAGATAGATTCTCTGTCCACTACTGTATCTTATATTGATCCATCAATCAGAGTAAACATGCAAGTCCCACGTCTCCACTGTCACTTACACGAGGTCAGCCCGCTGGATGGAACCTCGAACACCCTGAACTTGATCTCCGGTGTCTCCAGTCCCGACTGCCCCCTTACATCAGTATCCCCTCACTTTTATACCCTGTAGTGATCCAGCTCTGGCACCTGACTCTTCTTTGTCTTCTCTGCTGGATTTTGGCAGGAAGTGAGGAAAAGACAGCTGGAACTTCCCTAATCTGTGATTTACAAGGACACATTCCCTGGTTCCCAGCAGTTACTTTTCTGCAGTAATTTTCTCATTATCCCTAAACTATCCTGACTACTGTTAATTCTGCTATTTCTTATAGTTTCACAATTATAGGTATAAACATCACACATTATAATCTAATCTATTCTATGACTCACTCTGGTTTCAATTTATATTGTGGTTAATAACAGACAAACCCTGTCCTCTCCCCTGATCTGATTAGAGTTTCCAATGAACTGATTCTGTGGAATGGAATGGTTTATCAAGGTTGCCATGGTGACTTGTCTGCAGTGAAGCACCTGTTTGAGTTTCTAACTCAGACCAAACTTCTCCATCCCATAATACACATTATATCAGACATTTGATGTCAATGTATTTTAGCAAGGTTATGTTAATATCTCTAAAACCTACAAGAAGGGGTCCAGAGAAACAAACCTTTAAAAGTGGGAGGACAAGTTGATAAAGTCGTTAAAAAGTACATGGATCCTTGGTTTTATAATTCGTAGTGTTGAGTACAAAAGGACATGTAAACCTGTACAAATCACTGGTTAGGCTGCAGTTAGAATATTGGGTCAAGTTTTGGGATCCTACACCAGGAAGGATGTCAAGGCCCATGGAGAGGGTGCAGAAGAGATTCACTGAGATGATACCAAGGAAGAGAGGCTTTAGTTATCAGGAGAGATTCGAGAAATTGGGGCTCTTTTCATTAGAACAAAGGGTCATTGGAGATCAGAGGGAGGGCTTCAAAATTTCATCAGGTAAACGATGGAACTATTTCCTCTAGTCAGTAGCTCAGTAACTAGACAACATCAAATTCAAATCATCCCCAAAAGACTCAGACACAGGGATGAAATATTGAGCAGAATGTACAAAAATGTCCTGGACACTCACAGTCCCTCTGGAAGTGTGTCCAGGGGAGGCACTGATGGGTTTCTCTTATCTTTGGGTTCAGTGTTGTGCTTATTGAGGTGATGAATGTCAGTGCCGGGAAATGGGACTTTCAGAGCATTGTGTGTCTGCTTGAAGCATTCTCCAGATACAGCATGGGTTAGATAAAGTAAAGCCCCCTCCACACTGTGCTATCAAACACTCCAAGGACAGATAGAGCACGAGGTTAGATACAGAGTAAAGCTCCATCTATACTCTCCCATCAAACACTCCAAGGGCAGATACATGTGCATGTTACCGATACCTTCCCTGGATACCAAGACTAGGAGAGGCACTCTGGAATATATAGAGAGCTGAGACCTGGCCATGAGGATAGCCGATGGTCTGAGAACTGAGGAATGATGAGGTGTTCGTCGTGGCTCGGTGTTGACATTCTCATGAGTCAGTAGATTGTGGGTTCAAATCCACATCCAGAGACTTGAACACAAAATCTAGGCTGATATTCCAATACAGCACTGAGGGAACACTGCACTGTCAGAGGTCCTGTCTTTCACATGACACCGACAATCAACACCCCATCTGTCCTCTCCAATGGATGCAAATGATCCTATAAAGTTATTTTGAAGAGCAGAGGTTTTCTCCCCAGTGTGCTGTCAATATTTATCCTTCAAACCACATCACTAATGTTACGGCCACGTGGTGAGATTTGGTTGGTTCCCACTGTTCAACTCCCACCTGACCACAT
Organism: Heterodontus francisci; assembly: GCF_036365525.1. Lineage (NCBI taxonomy): Eukaryota > Metazoa > Chordata > Chondrichthyes > Heterodontiformes > Heterodontidae > Heterodontus > Heterodontus francisci. The sequence continues at coordinate 21,284,734 of NC_090404.1, forward strand.
CAAATGTGTTTGTTATAAGGGTTTAGCCGCTTGGTGTTTTATTTGTCAAATAAACAGACAGTGACTGGCTTTCTTGTAGGTTTTAAAACAGAAAATCAATTTTTTATTGATCAATACACCTTATCCCAAAAATGTCATAACCACATTCGCTCACACACACAGACACAAGAGACAGACAGAGTGGGAAAAAGCGGGAAGCGATTAGAAGTGGGGGAGGGTAGATTTCGGGGGAGGTCATGGTAAACCTGTTGAATTCTGTTGGAAATCCAGTTCTCATTGGTTGCAGGCCTGAGGTGTTTTTAGATTTCTCTCTTGGTTGAAAGTGCAGTTGAAGACAGTGGATCACTTCTAGTTCACTGCTGTATAGAGTAGATACAGAATTCTGCAGCAGGGCATGTGCTTTCTGGTTTGATGGAAACAAGCTTCGGGACACTGCCTTCTTTTTTCTCAGGTCTCTCTCTCTCGGCTGCTTTTTAAGATAAAGCTGCATTACTTCTCACCTCCGAATATGAGACGCTTTGGTCTCTCCCCAGTGGTGATCGCACAATGGCCCAGGACACGGCTACTTCACACCTTGTTTCAGAAGAACCCATTCAATTCTGGAATATTCTAGGATGGGTGCAGTTGACACCTCTTAGCTTTGAAGATTTTCCTTTGCCCCTGTCAGAACGTTTGAATATACAAAGTCCCTAGTCCTTTTCCTTCAGCAGCCATTTTGAAGCATTGTTCACTTTTTAAAAGGTCCATTTTTTCAGGCCAAAGTCAGTTTTTATAACTGTTCAGATTCTGTCCATTATTTGTAACATTGTACCTTTTGTGTGTGTACTTTTTGTGTGCGTGACACTATAATTCTGTGGTCATGGCCTCCTTTCTGTTCGTGGGACATGCTGTGCACAATTTTCCTGCCGTATTTCCGACATTAAAAGAAGGACTTGCATTTATACAGCACTCTCATGACATTGGGATGTTCTAAAGCAGTTTACAGCCAATAAAGTTCTTTTGAAGTGTCGTCACTATTGGAATATAGGAAACACAGCAGCCAATTTGTACATAGCAAGATCCCACAAACAGCAATGTCATAATGACCAGATCATCTGTTTTACTGATGTTGATGAAGGGATAAATATTGACCAGGACACTGAGGATAACTCCCCTGCTCTTCTTCGAAATAGTGCCACAGGATCTTTTACAACCACCAGAGGGGGAAGACGGGGCCTCAGTTTAACATTTCAGCTGAAAGACAGCACCTCAGGCAGTGCAGCACTCCCTCAGTACTGCACTGGAGTGTCAGCCTTGATTTTTGTGCTCAGGTCCCGGAGAAAACTTGAACCCACAACTTTCTGACTCAGAGGTGAGAGTGTTACCCACTGAGTCACAGCTGTCAACAGCACTGAGTAAACATCAAAAGAACTTCATTTCCTGTAAAACACTGTGGGATATCCTGATGTCATTAAAGGCACTATACAAATACAAGTCTTCATTAACAAAGGAGTAAAGGCCGAAAAATGGTGCAGTCAGTAACAGAACATCAGTCTCCTCTTCTCTTAGAGAAATCAAGAACTGGAACACTGTTTGATGCAAAGCTGATTTATTTGACGTATCCAGAATAGTAAACTACAGCCCAAGTACAGGGATTATAAACTGAAATAAATCCCAACATGGTCCAGTCCTGAATGTGATTAACAACAACAATAGCAGCAGAATCCAATCCCTGCAGTCACTTGTGAACTCGTCGGTGTTTCAACAGGTGGGATGACTGAGAAAATCCCTTTCCACACACGGAACAGGTGAACGGCCTCTCCCCAGTGTGAATTCGTTGGTGTGTCAGCAGATGAGATGGCTGAACAAATCCCTTCCCACACACAGAGCAGGTGTGTGGCCTCTCCTCGGTGTGAACTTGCTGGTGTATCAGCAGGGCGGATGAGTGAGTGAATCCCTTCCCACACTCTGGGCAGGTGTATGGCCTCTCCCCGGTGTGAGTGCGTCGATGTCTTAGCAGGCTGCAAGACTGAGTGAATCCCTTCCCACACTCTGAGCAGGTGAACGGCCTCTCCCCGGTGTGGGTGCGCTGGTGTACAGTGAGATCAAATGATCGCTTGAACCCAATGCTGCAGTGAGAACACCTGAACGGTCTCTCGTCAGTGTGAACACGTTGATGGGACACCAGTTCAGCAGAACTTTTAAAGCAATTCCCACAGTTTCGACATTTAAAAGGTCTCTCATCAGTGTGACCTCGCTGGTGTGTCAGCAAGTTGCATGAGCGAGTGAATCCCTTCCCACATTCGGAGCAGGTGAACGGCCTCTCCCCAGTGTGAACTCGCTGGTGTGTCAGCATGAGTGATGACCGAGTGAACCCTTTCCCACACTCAGAGCAGGTGAATGGCCACTCCCCAGCGTGAACCCGCTTGTGTATCAACAGAGTGTTTGAACTGGCGAATCCCTTCTCACACTCTGAGCAGGTGAATGGCCACTCCCCAGTATGAACCCGCTGATGTGTTATCAGGGAAGATGAATGAGTGAATCCCTTCCCACACTGTGAGCAGATGAACGGCCTCTCCCCAGTGTGACTGCGCCGATGAATTTCCAGTTCTGATGGGTAACTGAATCCCTTCCCACAGTCCCCACATTTCCACGGTTTCTCCATGATGCAGGTGTCCTTGTGTGTCTCCAGGTTGGATGATCAGTTGAAGCCTCGTCCACACACAGAACACGTGTACAGTTTCTCTCTGCTGTGAATGATGCAATGTTTTTTTCAGGCTGTGTAACTGGTTAAAGCTCTTTCCACAGTCAGTGCACTGGAACACTCTCGCTCGGGTGTGTGTGTCTCGGTGCTTTTCTAGTCACACTGATGTTTGAAATCTTTTCCCACAGACAGAACAGACAAACATTTCTCCTTCCACATTCAAAGGCTGATGATATTCAAGTCCTGATGAATCGAGTGACTGTCAGATCCTGATGTTTAGTTTGAGTTTTCCGTCTGCAAATCCTCCCCATCTAACACCCTGTAAAAGGAGTTTACAAACGTCATCACTGACAGTACAAGATAGAAATTCAGAACAGACAGTTCTTGTTCCTATGGAACATTCTTTCCTCTCTTGTTCTCACGAAACATGTGGTCCAATCAAACTAAAAGAAGACAAAATAAGCAACAAAGTCCCAATAGCCAAGGGAACCTTCCTAACTTGATCAATATGGTGTTACCAGTGTCCATGAGACCATCTCTACCCTGAGGTAGCCCCCACTGGATGCAGAAGATATCAAGCATGCTCTCTGTCTAGGGCCACCCGGGCACGGACAAGACCACAAAAAAGTGACCAGCAGACACAGAGACACCCTCATCCCCAACGCAGTCCCTGTACATCCTGGACCTACACATTGCTGTTTTAACCAGGCCCAAGAGCAGGTCCAGGAGGAGATGCTCTGATTAACCCAACTCCCTACGCACCGAGCAACCAAAGATTCGGAGAGTGGGGCTACAGTGTAAGCAAAGCTTTTGATAAGGTCCCACACAGCAGATTTGTCACCAAAGTAAAAGCCCATGGAATCCAAGGCAAAGTGGCAAGTTGGAGCCAAAAGTGGCTCAGAGGCAGGAAGCAAAGGGTAATGGTCGATGGTGTTTTTGTAACTGGAAGGCTGTTTTCAGTGGAGTTCTGCAAAGCTCAGTACTCGGTCCCTTGCTTTTTGTGGTGAATATCAATGATTTGAACTTGAATGTTGGGGGTTTGATTAAGAAGTTTGCAGACGATTAAAAAAATGACCACGTGATTGATAAGAAGAAAGTTGCAGACTGCAGGAAGATATCAATGGACTCGTCAGGAGGGCAGAACAGTGGCAAATGGAATTCAATCCAGAGAAGTGTGAGGTAATACATTTGGGAAAAGCGAACAAGGAATACACAATAAATGGGAGGATACTGAGAAGTAGAGAGGATCAGAGGGACCTTGGAGTGAATGTCCACAGATCCCTAAAAGGGGCTGAGCAGGTAGATAAGTTGGTCAAGGCGGCATACGGGACACTTGCCTTTATTATCCAAGGCACAGAATATAAGAGCAGGGAGGTTGTGCTGGAAATGTATAAAACACTGGTGAGGACACAGCTGGATAGTGTATGCAGTTCTGGTCTCCGCACTATAGGAAAGGAGAAGCCCCGCAGCTGCCGCCCCGCTCGGTGCAAAAGCGGGACCGGCAGCTTCTCATTGTGGGTGTTGAGGCCTACACCGGGTGTTTCTGAAGCCTCCCCGCCCTCATCCCTCTCCTGCACCCGGCGGTTTTCTCACCCGCTGTGGATCCGGTTACAGCCGCTGGACACACAAGTGATCCCAGTGGTTTTCTCCCCTGGGATCAGGGTCTGAGGCCTCGCCCACTCGGTCTTCCTGTGCTAAGATGGCAGTAAATTGAACCTTCTCCTCCTTTACCGGATGGTGGCCGTTAACTGCAGCTTATTCATCAGATTGACTGCACCGGTGAGAGCGAGGGCAGGGCTGGAAGACCGGTTGGGATGTGGGTCCTCCAATCAATCGAAGCAAGCGAGGGGCGGGGCTGGAGGATCGGGCGGGATGTGGGTCCTCCAACCAATCAGAGCAAGCGAGGGGCGGGACTGGAGGATCGGTTGGGATGTGAGTCCTCCAACCAATCGGAGCAAGCGAGGGGCGGGACTGGAGGATCGGCTGGGATGTGAGTCCTCCAACCAATCGGAGCAAGCGAGGGGCGGGACTGGAGGATCGGCTGGGATGTGAGTCCTCCAACCAATCGGAGCAAGCGAGGGGCGGGGCTCGCGCAAAGGAACGGCCGTTAATCCGGCCTGTTACCAAGAGGAACCTCCACAGCACCTGGACGCTATTAAAGAGGTTTACAGACGACACCGGGTGTTTCTGAAGTCTCCCCGCCCACCCAGTCCCCATTTCTCCTCCATTTACAGACGCTCCCTGCCTCTCCTGGATTTTGGGACAGTCTCTGCTCTTTGTTGGGATTCGCCGCTGCTGAGGGTTGATCTTTGTTGTGATCTCACTGTTTAGATTCTCTCCTGGCTCCGCACTCGGTGTGTCTGCAGCCTGCGAGCCCCGGGCTTTATTCACCCGCCTCCCTCTCACCTGCTTGAACCGCGCTCTCTGCCTCAGACTCTGTCGGCCGGCCAGCCGCCCATGCTCAGCTCACACTGGCCGCCCGCCCAGCTGATTGACGTTAGCTCCGAACCAATAGAAAGAGGGGGGGCGGGACTGGCGGACCGGGCGGGTTGTGGGTCCTCCAACGAATCGAAGCGAGCGAGTGAAGGGCGGGGCTCGCGGAAAGAAGCGGGCGGGGCACCCTCAACACCCAAGTCCCGCCCCGTCATGCTATTGGTCAAAACCTTCCGTCAATCACCCGGACATTGCGGTCAGAGGTCACTGGACGGAGTGACGCATGGTCAGGAGCATGCGCACTGCGGAGCAGTGTTTGTTTCGGACAGTCGGTCAAGCGCAGCGGGGACGGCAGGAGTGATGGAGTCGGTTTAGGCCTCAGTACCCCCAATAAGAAGCTCCCGGTCCCACGTTTGTTGCTGAGCGTTTCTAAACTGTGTCTCCCTATCCCGGTAATGTAGCTGCTGCCAATGTTGAACACAAGAAATAGGAGCAGGCATCGACCGTACGGCCCATTGAGCCTGTTGCGCCACTCAAAACGATTTTGACTTATTTGGAGGGATTCAACTTCACTTTCCCACCCACTCGCCATATCCCTTAATTCCCTGAGGGACCAAAAATCTGTCTATCCCAGCCTTAAATGTATTCAACAATGCAGCATCTGCAATCCTCTGGGGTAGAGAATTTCAGTGATTCGCAATCCTTTGAGTGAAGTAATTTCTCCTCTGTATTGCCTCTCAGGGCAATGTGCAACAGGGTACATGCACAGCCATCCTGGGTCAAGAAGAAGAAGCAGGAGAGAATGTTCTGAATTTCAATCTGAACTGACAGTGATGGCTTTTGTAAACTCCTTTTACAGGGGCTTAGCAGGGGAGGATTTACACACAGCAAATTCAAACCATGAGAAATGGTTGTCTCTTCTGAATTTCTATCCTGGACCGACTGTGATGGCTTTTCTAAGCTTTTTTTTGCAGGGTATTAGAAAGGGAGGATTTGCAGATTGGAAGCTCAAACCAAACATCAGATCAAGATTTGACAGAGTGACTCGATTCTTCAAGGCATGAATATCATCAGCTTTGAATGTGGAAGGAAAAAGGTTTGTCTGTTCTGTCTGTGGGGAAAGATTTCAGGTATCAGTGTGACTGGAAAAGCACTGAGATAGATAAAGCTCTGGTTAGACCACGCCAGGAGCATTGAGTTCAGTTCTGGGCACCACACTTTAGGAAGGATATTAAGGCCTTGGAGGGAGTGCAGTGAAGATTTATCTGAATGATAGCTGGACTCCAAGGGTTAAATTATGAGGAGAGTTTACACAAATGAGTCTTAGTGTCATTATGGCACAGAAGGAGAACAGTCGGACCAATGAGTTCATGCCAGCTCTCTGCACAGCAATTGTGTCAGTCCCATCCCCTGCTCTGTCTCCGTAGTCCTGCAGGTTTATTTCCCTCAAGTCCATACCTAATTTTCTTTTGAAATCATTGGTTGTCTCTGCTTCCACCACCCTTCTAGGCAGTGAGTTCCAGGTCATTACTGCATAAAAACGTTTTGTCTCACATCCCCCCTCTATCTCTGGCCCAAAACTTTAATCTGTGCTCCGTGGTCCTTGTACCGTCAGCTTATCTTTGTCTACCTTATCTAAACCTGTCATAATCTTGTACACCTCTACCAGATCTCCCCTCCACCTGCATTCCTCCAAGGAGAACAACCCCAGCTTCTTCAACCTAATCTTGTAGCTAGATTTCCTCATACCAGGAGCCATTCTGGTAAATCTCCTCTGCTCCCTCTCAAGGAACCACACATCCTTCCAAAAGTGTGATGATCAGAACTGGATGCAATACTCTAGTTGTGGCTGAACCAGAGATTTATAAAGGCTCAGCATAACTTCCCTGCTTTTGTACTCAATACCTCTATTTATGAAGCCCAAGATCTCATATGCTTTGCTAGCTGCTGTCGCAATAGGTTTTGCCACCTTCATAGATTTATGCACATGAACCCCCTCAGGTCCTTCCGTCCCTGCGGAGATGTGTCATTAAGTAATTATAGCCTCTCTCTATCCCTTCTGCCAAAATGCAAAACCTCACTGAGGGTTGCATTCCCTGGTATTCAGAAGATTAAGGGTTGATTTGGTCAAATTTTTAAGATGTTAATTGAAACTGATAGGGTAGCTAGAAAGAAACTATTTCCACTGGCTGGGGAATCTTGGACTAGAGGACATAGTCTAAAACCTAGAGCCAGACCTTTCAGGAGTGAAGTTAGGAAACACTTCTACACACAAAGGGTGGTAGAAGTTTGGAGCTCTCATCCACAAACAGCAGTTGATGTGAGATCAATGTTAATTTTAAATCTGACATTGATAGATCTTTGTTAACCAAAGGTATTGAGGAATATAGTGCAAAGGCGGGTATGTAGAGTTACGTCACAGATCAGCCATGATCTCATTGCCTGGTGGAACAGACTCAAGGGACTAAATGGCCAACTGCTAAAATCATAGAAACTTACAGCAGCGAAGGAGGCCATTCAACCCTTTGTGCTTGTGCTGGCTCTTTGAAAGAACAGTCGTGCTTAGTCCCACACACCCACTTGTTCTTTGTAAACCTGTAAGTTCCTCATTCTCAAATACCTGTCAACTCCCTTTTAAAATGACTGATTGAATCAGATTCCACCACCATTTCAGGTGGAGCGTTCCAGATCCCGACAGCTCTCTGTTGGTGCAGAAACTGCTGAACTCAATGTTGAGTCCGGAAGATTGTAAAGTGTCTAATTGAAAGATGAGCTGCTGTTCCTCGAGCTCCCATTGAGCTTCATTGGAACAGTGCAGGAGGCCGAGGACAGAGAGGTCAGAGTGGGAGTGGGACGGAGAATTAAAATGGGAAGTGACCGGAAACTCAGGGTCACGCTTGCAGACTGAACAGAGGTGTTCTAAAAAGGGATCAGCCAATCGCTGTTTGGTCTTCCCAATATCGAATAGATCACATCGTGAGTGGTGAATATAATATCGTAAATTGCAAGAAGTACAAGTAAATCACTGTTTGTTTCATCCCACAAAACCCGGAGAATAGCCCAAAGGAAGATTAAAGGTTACGAAGTAGAGCAAACCAATCACCAGAATATTAAACCACCCCAGCAGATACAAACCCATTGTCAAAATGAATATGGTTCAGTCCTGGATGTGATCAACAGCAGCAATAACAGCAGAATCCAACCCCTGCAGTCACTTGTGAACTCGCTGGTCTGTACAGAGGCTGGATGACTGAGTGAGTCCTGTCTCACACACACAGCAGATGAAAGGCCTTTGCACAGTGTGACTGTGTTGATGAGTTCCCAGCTCAGACAGGTACCTGAATTCCTTCTCAGTCCCCACATTCCACAGTTTCTGCCCAGGGTGATTGAGCTTGTATTCGACAGGCCAGATGATTGGCTAAAGCCTCGTCCACACACACAACACGTGTATGGTTTCTCCCCACTGTGAACGGGGCTTTTTGCTTTCATGTTTAAAGGGCAATGATGTTCAGGTGCTGGTGAATTGAGTGATTGTGTCAGATCTTGATGTAATGTTTAGTTTGATTTTATCTGTTACAATTCTGTGGGAACAGTAACACATACCAGCACCTTCAGGAGAGATGGTGAGAAACCCTCCGTGTGCAGAATCAAGTCAATGTGTATAAATCCTCTCCAAATCCCCTGTGAAAGGAGTTTACTGCAGTCACCACTGTCATTACAGGATAGAAACTCAGGACAGACAATTCTAATTTCTATGGAACATCTTTTCCTCTCTTGTTCCTCCAAAGCTGTAAATCCCCGTCCCACACACTCTCCCTCCTCCCTGTACTGAAATCCAAACCCATGGCACCATCTGCACCATTTCTTTCCTCCACTGCCAGTTTTCTCCCTCCCTCTACTCTGACTGGGTTCAGTTCTCCAGCCCCTGTGTGCAGAGTGAGAATCAAATCAATGAGCCAATGATTTTCTGTCCCGGTCACTGGGACCCTGAAGCTCCGCCCACTCTCTGTTCTGGTCCCACAAGTTACCAGATTCATTCAGCTCAATTTCACAACCTGCCTTTGTGTTTTTTTGGGTTCTCTCTCACTTTTTTCTGTTTTAACTTCATTTTTACAGGCGATTAGAAAGGGAGGATTTAGAGACGGGAAACTCAAACCAAACATCATGTCGAGATCTGACAGAGTCGCTCGATTCATCAGGATCTGAATATCATCGACCTTTGACCATGGAAAGAAAAAGCACCGATCACAGTGTGGAGAAACTGTACACGTGTTCTGTGTGTGGACAAGGCTTCAGTCGATCATCTGGCCTGTCGAAACACAAGCGCAGTCACACTGGGGAGAAGCCAGGGAAAGGTGGGGGCCTTGAGAAAGAATTCAATTACCCGTCTGAGCTGGAAATTCATCGACGCAGTCACACTGGGGAGAGGCCGTTCACCTGCTCTGAGTGTGGGAAGGGATTCACTCAGTCATCCAAGCTGCTGAGACACCAGCGACTTCACACTGGGGAGACACCGTTCACCTGCTCTGTGTGTCCAAAGGGATTTGCTAATTCATCTGACCTGCTGACACACCAGCATGTTCACACTGGGGAGAGGCCATTTACCTGCTGTGAGTGTGGGAAGGGATTCATCAGTTCATCCACCCTGCTGAGACATCGGCGTGTTCACACTGGGGAGAGGCCGTTCACCTGCTCCGAGTGTGGGAAGGGATTCACTCGATCATCCGCCCTGCTGACACACCAGCGAGTTCACACTGGGGAGAAACCTTTCAAATGTCTCATTTGTGGGAATCGCTATAAAAGTTCCCGGGAACTGACATCCCATCAACGTGTTCACACCGATGAGAGACCGTTCAACTGCTCTCACTGTGGGGCTAGGTTCAGGCGATTATCTGACCTCACTGTACACCAGCGTACTCACACTGGGGAGAGGCCATTCACCTGCTCAGAGTGTGGGAAGGGATTCACTCGGTCATCCCAGCTGCTGACACACCAGCGACTACACACTGGGGAGAGACCGTTTAAATGTCCAGACTGTGGGAATTGTTATAAAAGTTCCCAGGGACTGATGTCCCATCAACTTGTTCACACTGACGAGAGACCATTCAGGTGTTCTCACTGCGGGACTGGGTTCAGACGATCAGGCAACCTCACCGTACACCAGCGAGTTCACACAGGGGAGAGGCCGTTCACCTGCTCCGAGTGTGGGAAGGGATTCACTCAGTCATCACACCTGCTGAGACATCAGCGAGTTCACACTGGGGAGAGACCTTTTTAAATGCCCGGACTGCGGGATTTGCTATAAAGGCTCCGGGGAACTGACGTCCCATCAGCATGTTCACACTGACGAGATCGGGTGCTCTCACTGCGCGATGGATTCAGATGATCAGGCAACCTCACTGTACACCAGCACACACACTGGGGAGAGGCTGTTCAGCTGCTCTGTGTGTGAGAAGGGATTCACTCAGTCATCCAACCTGCTGAGACACCTGTGAGTTCACAGGTGATTACAGGGGTTGGATTCTGCTGTTATTGCTGCTGTTAATCACATCCAGGACTGAACCAGGATCATTCTGACTGTTGGGGTTTATTTCTGATGTCAGTTGCCCCTCTTGGACTGAGCGTGTGCCCCACAGCATCTCTCATTCATGTGTGAATAAACCATCATGTCTGCAAACCTCATTTTCAATTTAAATCCACTCAGTAAATGTACTGAACAAAAGATGAACAATAAACAGATCACAGGCCAATCCTGCAGCTCTATATTGACAGGAGAAAGTCTGTTCTTTAGTTCGAGAATGAGGCTGTTTAAGCTCTGAATGTTTGTAAGCACCAGCAGACTTGAGCTGTTTGATGGACAGGCTGTTCACAGCTGTTAACATGTCAGATATTGAAGGAATTACTCTTAAACTCACCAATTTATAACCTCAGACTCCAGTCCCTGCTGTAATTAATACTCAGCATCCATTAGTGCTGATTTACAGTCAATCACTGAATATTCTGGTTAATCTTTGTTACTTGTTTTGTGAAATACTCTCCCTATTAGTGCTCAATTGCTGGATAACTCTGATTACATTTCTATGTGTTTATACATGTCGATAAAGTGTCTGTGTGCCCAGATTTAACTAAGTTGTGATTTGTAACCAATAAATGATGTTTCGGGCATGACTTGTAGTCTGGTATCTTGGTGATTTGTCAAGAAAGATTTAATTCACTCAGCAGCTTGAGAGGAACCAGACTGAGGTTTAATGAACATAAGAAATAGGAGCTGGAGGAGGCCATTTGGCCCTTCAAGCCTGTTCTGCCATTCACCAAGATCATGGCTGATCTACCTCAACTCCACCTTCCCGCACTATCCCTTAATTCACTCAGTACCCAAAAATCTATCAATCTCTGTCTTAAATATACTCAACGACTGAGCATCCACAGCTCCCTGGGGTAGACAATTCCAAAGATTCACAACCCTTTCAGTGAAGACATTTCTCCTCATCTCAGTGCAATCTCATCCTACCTATAATGTTTTGACCAGAACTGTACACAGTACTCCATCTGCGGCCTAACTAGTTTTATACAGCTCCATCATAACCTCCTCGCTCTTATATTCTATGCCTTGGCTAATAAAGGAAAGTATCCCATATGCCTTCCTAACCACCTTAACTACTTGTGCTGCTGCCTTCAGTGATCTATGGACAAGTATACCAAGGTCCCTCTGACCCTCTGTACTTCCTGGGGTCCTACTATCCATTGTATATTCCCTTGCATTGTTAATCCTCACATAGTGCGTCACCTCACACTTCTCAGGATTAAATTCCATTTGCCACTGCTCTGCCCATCTATATTGTCCTGTAATCTAAGGCTTTCAAAGAACAAAGAACAGTACAGCACACGAACAGGCCATTCCGCCCTCCAAGCCTGCGCCGATCTTAATGCCTGCCTAAACTAAAACCTTTTGCACTTCGGGGACTGTATCCCTCTATTCTCATCCTATTCATGTATTTTGTCAAGATGCCTCTTAAACGTCGCTATCGTACCTGCTCCCACCACCTCCCCCGGCAGCAAGATCCAGGCACTCACCACCCTCTGTGTAAAGAACTTGCCTCGCACATCCCCTCTAAACTTTGCCCCTCTCACCTTAAACCTATGTCCTTTAGTAACTGACTCTTCCACCCTGGGAAAAAGCTTCTGACTATCCACTCTGTCCATGCCGCTCATAACTTTGTAAACCTTTATCATGTCGTCCCTCCACCTCCGTCGGTTTTATAATTATACGCCAAGCGAGAAAGTTAGTTTCATTGATAGATCCAAACAGCGTTTTAGTTCCAAGAATCAGAACCTTAAATCCTTTTGCACAACTGCAACTGCAATAATACAAGCTTCAAGCAGTTAAGAGGGGTTACTTGCTTCATTAAGTCTGCTGTGCCATTTTGTCAGCCATGGCAGCAACATTATGCTCTCCTATCCCCTGACCGTGTTAATTCCCTCCTTTTCAAACTCCATGACTGATTCATTATGTCATACTGGGGTCTGGGCAGAGTAGATAGGGAAAAACCATTCCCATTGGAAGAGGGGTCAAGAACCAGAGGACACCGATTTAAAATGATTGGCAAAAGCAGGAACTACGACATGAGGAAACATTTTTTTTATGCAGCGAGTAGTTAGGATCTGGAATGTGCTGCGAGTGTGGTGGAAGGTGATTGGCTTTCAAAAGAGAATTGGATAATTGTCTGAAGCAAAAAAATCTTGCAAGGCTCCGGGTAAAAGGCAGGTGGGTAGGACAAAGTGAGTTGCTCTGGCATGGACACGACAGGCCGAATGGCCTCTTTCTGTGCTATAACCACTCTATGATTCCAATGCATACTATATATGAAGTATATTATACCACGCAATGAAATTCCTGGATCAAACTTCAATTCTTATGTTTCCTTGTTCTTGACGACTCTGCTGGAGGGAAGTCTTTCTTTCTGTCACTTATATTTTCTGTATCAATCATGAATAACACCACTTGCAATGAACCCAAATAACAGAGCATCAGCATCCTTAAATATTTGATGCTTTCCACCAGCACAATTTACCCTTTGTTTTACAAGAAATTCAACTAACCGGTATAATGGACTGTGGAAGGTAGAGTCAGATTGAACTTAAATCATAATTAATTACTATTTCAATTAGTTGTGAAAGATTGATTGCGGTGGTGTAAAGGTGAATTTTTGCACGGCAGCTGGACTTTGAAATCCTAACATTTGGTTACAGCCATTTACATCTTTCATCTGGTGTGAAAGTCTTCCTGGGAGGAGGGTGGGGTAAGAGGGAATTAAGCAACACATGGTAACTTCTGGCTGGACAACAAATTCAGGCTGCAATACATCACCCGTTGGAATGTGTACTAAAAATAACTACAGATACTTGCAGGACGGGAGGTGGCTATACAGCCCTTGGTTCAGCTCTTTCTTAGAGCAATCCAGACTAATCTCAACCTTTTATACTCCTGTTCCTAACAGCTGCCCAATCTTATTTAAATTGAAATCAAGAGTATAAATACAGCCTAATTGACAATTTGGTCCAGTGATTAATTGTAGAGCCACAGCAAAATGGAGCAAACGCAGTAAAAAACAAAGATTTTTCGAACTCAGTATCATACCCACAGAAATTTTGGTTCAATGCAATCATACATTGCAATTCAATGCAATGCAATGCTCTACCACCCCCATCCTTCCTGCAAAGAAAACCTGTGCTTCTTTATTCCCCCCGACATGAACACTTTTTTTCCTCCCCACTATTTACGAACCACCAATTGTCGTGTCATCTGCAAACTTACTGATCATACCTCCTATATTCTCGTCTAAATCATTAATGTACACTACAAACAGCAAAGGTCCCAGCACCGATCCCTGCGGTACACCACTGGTCACAGGCTTCCACTCATAAAAACAACCCTCGACCATCACCCTCTGCCTCCTGCCACTAAGCCAATTTTGGATCCTATTTACCAAGTTGCCCTGAATCCCATGGGCTCTTACCTTCTTAACCAATCTCCCATGCGGGACCTTATCAAAAGCCTTACTGAAGTCTATGTAGACTACATCAACTACTTTACCCTCATCTACACACCTAGTCACCTCCTCAAAAAATTCAATCAAATTTGTTAGACATGATCTCCCCCTGACAAAGCCATGCTGACTATCCTTGATTAATCCCTGCCTCTCCAAGTGGAGATTAATCTCGTCCCTCAGAAGTTTTTCCAGTAGTTTCCCTGCCCTTGCTGCAATTATACAGGGCTTTGGTGAGGCCACACCTGGAATATTGTGTGCAGTTTTGGTCTCCTTATCTGAGGAAAGATGTTCGTGCTATGGAGGGAGTGCAGCAAAGGTTTACCAGATTGATTCCTGGGATGGCGGGACTGACGTATGAGGAGAGATTTGAGTCGGTTAGGATTATATTCGCTGGAGTTCAGAAGAGTGAGGGGGATCTCATAGAAACCTATAAAATTCTAACATAACTTGACAGGGTAGATGCAGGAAAGATGTTCCCGATGGTGGGGGAGAACCAGGGGTCATCGTCTCAGGATATGGGGTAAACTTTTCAGGACTGAGATGAGGAGAAATTTCTTCACCCAGAGAGTGGTGAGCCTGTGGAATTCGCTACCACAGAAAGCAGTTGAGGCCAAAACATCGTATGTTTTCAAGAAGGAGTTAGATATAGCTCTTGGGTCTAAAGGGATCAAAGGGTATGGGGCGAAAGCGGGAAAAGGTTACTGAGTTGGATGATCAGCCATGATCATAATGAATGGCGGAGCAGGCTCGAAGGGCCGAATGGCCTACTCCTGCTCCTATTTTCTATGTTTCTATGTTACCACTGATGTTAGACTCACCGGCCTGTAATTACCTGGTTTATCCCTACTACCCTTCTTGAATAATGGTACCACATTCGCTGTCCTCCAGTCCTCTGTCACCTCTCCTGTGGCCATAGAGGATTTGAAAATTTGTGTCAGAGCCCTGCAATCTCCTCCCTTGCCTCACATAGCAGCCTGGGATACATCTCATCTGGGCCTGGGGATTTATCCACTTTTAAGCTCGCTAAAACCGCGAATACCTCCTCCCTTTCAATGCTAATTTGTTCAAGTATATCACATTCGCCTCCCTGATCTCTACACCTACATCATCCTTCTCTATAGTGAACACAGATGAAAAGTAATCATTTAAAACCTCACCTACGTCCTCCAGCTCCACACACACATTGCCACTTTGGTCCTTAATGGGCCCTACTCTTTCTCTGGTTATCCCCTTGCCCTCAATGTACTAATAAAATGCCTTGGGCTTTTCCTTTATCTTGCCCACCAGTGTTTCTTCATGCCCCCTCTTCGCTCTCCTAATTACTTTTTTAAGTACCCGCCCCCCTACACTTTCTCTCCTCCTCTAAGGCCCCCGCTGTTTTCAGCCCTCTGAATCTGCCATAAGCCGCCTTTTGTTTTCCTTAACCAATCCTCTATATCCCTTGACATCCAGGGTTCCCTGGACTTGTTAGTCATACCCGTCACCTTTACGGGAATATGCTGGCCCTGAACTCTCACTATTTCCTTTTTGAATGACTCCCACCGGTCTGATGTAGACTTTCCTACAAGTAGATGCTCTCAGTCTACTTTGGCCAGATCCTGTTTTATCATATTGAAATCGGCCTTCCCCCAATTCAGTACCTTTATTTCCGATCCACCTTTGTCCTTTTCCATAACTACGTGGTCAACACTTCCTCACGCCCCACTTCCTGCAAGGCCTCACAGAATCTCAGAATTGTTACAGTGCAAAAGGAGGCCATTCAGCCCATCATGTCTGCACCGGCTCTCCAAAAGAGCAGTTCACCTAAGGCCATTCCCCTGCTTTCTCTCCATAACCCTGCATATTCTTCCTTTTCAGTAACGTTTTGAATGCCTCAATTGAACCTGTCTTCACCACATTCTCAGACAGTGCATTCCAGATCATAACCACTCCTCATGTCACTTCCTCATGAAGTTTTTCCTCATGTCGCTTTTAGCTTGATTCCATTCTCCCAGTTTCTCCGCCTCCATCACATCTGTTTCGACAATGCAAAGTTTCATGCTAGCGCTTCAGATATGCCTTCCTTTTTCCTCAACTGAGGAGCATAGAAACAGGAGGAGTAGGCCATTCGGCCCCTCACGCCTCCTCTGCGATTCAACCAGATCATGGCTGACCTTCTACCTCAAAGCCATTTTCCTGCACTCTCCGCATATCCCTTGATATCATTAATATCTAGAAATATATTGACCTCTGTCTTGAACATACTGAGCCTGCACAGCCCTCTGGGATAGAGAATTACAAAGATTCACCACCCTCTGAGTGAAGAAATTCCTCCTCATCACAGACCTAAATGGCCTACCTCTTATTCTGAGGCTGTGACCACTGGTTCCAGTCACACCAGCCAGGGGAAAATTCTTCCTGCATTTACCCTGTCGAGCCCTGTAAGAATTGTATATGCTTCAATGAGATCACCTCCCTTTCTTCTAAACTCCAGAAAATATAGACCCAATCGCCTCAGTGTCTCCTCATAGGACACCACCATCCCAGGGATCAGTCTGGTGAAACTTCATTGCACTCCCTCTGCACCAAGCATATCCTTCCTATACAATTGCAGCAAGACTTCTTTACTCCTGTCCTCAAACCCTTTTGCAATAAAGGCCATTTGCCTTCCTAATTGCTTCCTCTACCTGCAGCTTGGGGAGACGGTGGCGTCGGGACAATGTCACTGGACTAGTAATCTGGAGCCCAGACTAATGCCCTGGGGGCATGGGTTTGAATCCCACCACAGCAGACAGTGAAATTTGAATTCAATTAAGAAATCTGGAATTAAAAGCTAGTCTAATAGTGACCATGAAACCATTATTGATTGTCACAAAAACCCATCTGGTTCACTAATACCCTTTAGAGAAGGAAATCTGCTGTCCTTACCTGGTCTGGCCTACATTTGACTCCAGACCCACAGCAATGTGGTTCACTCTTAAATAGCCTAGCAAGCCACTCAGTTCAAGGGCAATTAGGGATGGACAATAAATGCTGGCCTAGTCAGTGATGCCCACCTCACACAAACAAATAAAAATAACATCTAGCTTTCACTGACTTATGAACAAGGGCACCCAGGCCCCTTTGGCATCAACACTTCTCATCATTTAAGAACTCTTCCTGCATTTATGCTGTCGAGCCCTGTAAGAATTGTATATGTTTCAATGAGATCACCTCTCTTTCTTCTAAACCCTGGAGAATATAGACCCGGTCTCCTCAATCTCTCCTCATGGGATGTCACCATCCCAGGGATCAGTCTGATGAACATTTGTTGCACTCCCTCTAAACCAAGCATATCCTTCCTTAAGGAAGGGGACCAAAATGCATTTCGATTTTTTCCTACCAAAGTGGATAACTTCACTTTTATTCACATTACAATCCATCTGCCATGTTCTGGCCCTCCCACTTAGCCTGTCTAAATCCCCCTTGAAGCCTCTTTGCATCCTCCTCACAACTCACATTCCCACCTAGTTTTGTGTCATCAGCAAACTTGGAAATATTACATTTGGTCCCCACATTCAAATAATTCATGTAGATCATGAATAGCTGGGGCCCAAGCACTGATCCTTGCAGTTCCCCACTAGCCACAGTCTGAGAATCACCCATTTATTCGTACTCTCTATTTTCTGTCTGTTAACCAATTCTCAATCCATGCCAGTATATTACCTCCAATCCTACGTGCTCTAATTTTGTTTACGGATCTCTTGTGTATGACCTTATCAAAAGCCTTCTGATATCCAAACACACCACATCCAGTGGTTCCCCCTTATCTATTCTATTAGTTACATCCTCAGAAAACACTAACAGGTTTGTTAAACATGATTTCCCTTTCATAAATCCATGTTGATTCTGCCCAATCCTGCCATTAATTTCCAAGTGTCCAGTTATCACATCCTTTATAATAGCATTTTCCCTACTACTGATGTCAAGTTAACAGGTCTGTAGTTCCCCATTTTCTCTCTCCTTCCTTTCTTAAATAGTGAGGTTACATTTGCGATCTGCCAATCTACAGGAACCATTCCAGATTCTATAGAATTTTGGAAGATGATCACCAATGCATCCACTATTTCTACAGCCACCTCTTTTAACACTCTAGGATTTATCAACTTTCCATCCCATTTATTTCTCCAGTACTACTTTTTTACTGATACAAATCTCTTTCAGTTCCTCGTTCTCACTAGTACCTTGGTTCTTTAGTCTTCCTGAGAGATTTTTTGTATCTTTCTCTGCGAAGACGGACACCAACTATTTGTTTAGTCTCTCTGCCATTTCCTTATTCTCCATTATAAACTCTCCTGTCTCTGACTGTAGTGAGTCCACATTTGTCTTTGCTAATCTTTTCCATTTACATACCTATAGAAACTTTTGCAGTCCGTTTTTACGTTTCTCACTACTTAACTTTCATATTCTATTTTCTCTTTCTTTATCAGTTTCTTGGTCCTCCTTTGCTGAATTCTAAATTGCTCCCAATCTTCAGGCTTACTATTTTTCTGGCAACTTTATCAGCCTCTTCCTTTGATCTAATACAATCTTCTCTTGTTGCCATGGTTCGATCACCTTTCTTGCTAGGTTTTTATGCCTCAAAGGAATGCACATTTGTGGTAAACTATATATTAATTATTTAAATGCTAGCTGTTGCCTGTCTACAGTTATATCTTTTAACGTCGTTTTTCTAGCTACCACAGCCAATTTTCCCCTCATACCTTCATCGTTTCCTTTGTTTAGATTTTAGACCCTTGTTTCGGATTAAACTCCCTCACTTGACAGGGTTCTCAACAGTGTCCGATCTACTTCATGTAATTCTGCCCTGAAACAGTAATTCTGTTTCTCTCTCCACTGATGCTGCCTGACCTGCTGAGGATTTCCAGCATTTTCTGTTCTCGTTTCATTTCTATTCACCCTGGTTCCCCTCTCTGTCCTGCCCTGAAAGTGTTGACTTTGACTGGGTTCAGTTCTACTCTCACTGGTTTCCCCCCTGAACCATATCCCCAGCACTTTCTGGTAGTCTGACCTGATGGTGAAGGTGACAAAGGATTGGTTGGCAGTTCCCAAAGAACATGACCTCGCTGCAGTTTAATTTGCCTCCCGAGATGAGTTCGAACTAGTTCCAGATGCTCATCAGCCTGTGAACTGACAGCGGATCAGAGCAGAAGGCGGCGATGTAATCCATGTCCAGGGAGGCTTTGACCTGAGTTCTTTTTTTGTTCTTTCATATGATGTAGGTGTCACTGGCAAGGCCAGCCTTTGTAACCCATCCCTAATTGTCCTTGACAATTGAGTGGATCGCCAGGCCATTTCAGAGGGCAGTTAAGAGTCAACCACATTGCTGTGGCTCTGGAGTCACATGTAGGCCAGACCAGATAGGGATGACATTGGTGAATCAGATGGGTTTTTATGACAATCAATGATAGTTTCATGGCACCATCACTGAGACTAGTTTTCAATTCCAGACTTTTTTTTGGAATTAAAACATTGAATTTAAATTCCACCAGATGCAATTCGAACCTGTGCCCACGGAACATCAACCTGGACCTCTGGATTACTAATTCAGTGACATTACCACTATGCCACCATCTCCCCACTGCCTGGGATTGGCACCCGTCTTATGCCCATATCCTTCCTGATGAACTCAGCAAAGTGTTGAATACAGCAAGTGAACAAGACAGGGGAGAGAGGACAGCCCTATCTGACTCCAGATTTGATCAGAAAACTTTGCGATTCCCACCCATTGATTGTGACTGCACTACTGATGTTTGTATGGAGCAGTTGGATCCAATTGCAGATTCCCTCCCCTAACCCCATTTTGCAGAGCACGTCCATTGTGTAGGTGTGTGATATCCTGCCAAAGACCTTCTCCTGGTCCAAGCTGATGAGGCAGGTGTCCATCCTGCTGTCCTGCACATAGGCGATCATATCCCTGAGTAGTGTGAGGCTAACAGAGATCATGAAGGGAATAGATAAGATACAAGTGGAGAGTATGTTTCCACTGGCAGGTGAAGCTAGGACAAGAGGGCATAGCCTCAAGATTAGAGGGAGCAGATTTAGGACTGAATTAAGAGGGAACTTCTTCACCCAGAGGGTTGTTAATCTATGGAATTCCTTGCCCAGTGAAGTAGTTGACGCTTCTTCAGTAAACGTTTTTAAAGCTAAGGTAGATATCTTTTTGAACAATAAAGGAATTAAGGGATACGGTGAGAACGCGGGTAAGTGGATCTGAGTCCACGAAAAGATCAGCCATGATCTTATTGAATGGCGGAGCAGGCTCGAGGGGCCGGACGGGCTACTCCTGCTCCTAGTTCTTATGAAAGTAACTTGTGAAGAGGACATAAGGGCGCTACAAAGGGATTATAGATAGGTTAAGTGAGTAGGCAAAGATCTGGCAAATTGAGTGTAATGTGGGAAAGTGGGAAATTGTCCACTTTGACAGGAAGATTAAAAAAGCATATTATCTAAATGGTGAGAGATTGCAGAGCTGAGATGCAGAGGGATCTGGGTGTCCTAGTGCATGAATCGCAAAAGGTTAGTATGCAGTATGCTGTATAAAACACTAGTTATGACACAGCTGGAGTACTGTGTACAGTTCTGGGCACCACACTATAGGAAGGATGTGATTGCACTGGAGAGGGTGCAGAGGAGATTCACCAGGATGTTGCCTGAGCTGGAGCATTTCAGCTATGAAGAGAGACTGGATAGGCTAGGGTTGTTTTCCTTAGGGCAGAGAAGGCTGAGGGGGGACATGATTGAGGCATACAAAATTACGAAGGGCATTGATAGGTTAGATAGGAAGAAACTTTTTCCCGTAACGGAGGGGTCAATAACCGGGGGGCATAGATTTAAAGTAAGGGGCAGGAGGTTTAGAGGGGATTTGAGGAAAAATAATTTCACCGAGGGTGGTTGGAATCTGGAACACACTGCCTGAAGAGGTGGTAGAGGCAGGAACCCTCACAACATTTAAGCAGTATTTAGATGAGCGCTTGAAATGCCATAGTAAACAAGGCTACGGGCCAAGTCCTGGAAAACGGGATTAGAATAGTTAGGTACTTGATGGCCGGCACAGACACAATGGGCCGAAGGGACTGTTTCTCTACTGTATAACTCTATGACAGGTATAACACGTACTTAGGAAAGCTAATAGAATGTTATAGTTTATCACAAGGCGAATTGAATACAAAAATAGAAAGGTTATGCTTCAGCTATACAGGGCATTGTGAGACCACATCTGGAGTACTGTGTACAGTACTGATCTCCTTATTTAAAGAAGGATGTAAATGCGTTGGAGGCAGTACAGAGAAGGTTTACTTGACCAATACCTAGAATAGGCAGGCTGTCTTATGAGGAAAGATTGGACAGGCTAGGCTTGTATCCGCTGGAATTTAGAAGAGTAAGAGGCGACTTGATTGAAAAATAAGATCCCGTGGGGTCTTGACAGGGTGGATGTGGAAAGGATGTTTCCCCTTGTTGGAAAATCTAGAACTAGGAGTCACTGTTTAAAAATAAGGGGTCAACCATTTAAGACAGAGATGAGGAGAAATTCTTTCTCTCTGACGGTCGTGAGTCTTTGGAATTCTCTTTCTCAAAAGGCAGTGGAAGCAGAGTCTTTGAATATTTTTAAGGCAGAAGTAGATAGATTCTTGATAAGAAAGTGGGTGGTAAGTTATCAGGGGTTGGTGGAAATGCGGAGTAATCAGTTCAACCATGAATTTATTGAAGGTGGAGCAAGCTTGAAGGGCCGAGTGGCCTATTCCTGCTCCTAATTCATCTGTTTGTATGAAATTGCTTCCCACAGACAGAACAAACATTTTTCCTTCCACATTCAGAGGTCGATGACATTCAGGTCCTGATGAATCGAGTGATTTTGTCAGATATTGACGTAATCTTTGATTTGAGTTTCCTGTCTGAAAATCCTCCCCTTCTCATACCCTGTAAAAGGAGTTTACAAAAGTCATCACAGTCAGTGCAGGAAAGGAATTCAGAACAGACAATTCTAGTTTCTATGGAACATTCTTCCCTTTCATTTCCCCCAAACATGTGGTCCATTCAACCTAAAAGAAGCTAAAGGGGCGGCTTCCTAACTAAAGCGGAATGTTGTTACCAGCATCCATGACACACTCTGTATCCTGAGGTGCCCACCGGTCACAGAAGGTAGCAAGCGTGCTCCTTCTCTAGGGCCACCGGGCACAGACAAAACCACGGAAGAGAGGCCAGCAGCCAGAGTGGCACCCCCAACATGGTCCCCACACATCCTGGATCTACACATTGCGTTAACCAGGCCCAAGAGCAGGTCCAGGAGACGATCCTCCGACTTACCCACACCCCCCCACCCCCCTCCACACTGAGTGACCAAAGATTAGGAGAATGGGCTAAAGTGTAACCAATGCGTTTGATTCAGTCTCACATGTCTGACTGGTCACAAAAGTAAAAGCCCATGGGATCCAAGGCAAAGTGGCAAGTTGGAGCCAAAATTGGCTCAAAGGCAGGAAGCAAAGGGTAATGGTTGATGGTGTTTTTGCGACTGGGAGGCTGTTTTCAGTGGAGTTCTACAGGGATCAGTATCAGCTCCTTGCTTTTTGTGGTATACATATCAATGATTTGGACATAACTGTAGGGGGTTTGAATAAGAAGTTTGCAAATGATACAATAATTGACCGTGTGATTGATAATGAAGAAGAAAGCTGTAGACTGCAGGAAGATATCAATGGACTAGTCAGGTGGGCAGAAAATGGCAAATGGAATTCAATCCGGAGAAGTGTGAGGTAATGTATTTGGGAAAAGTGAACAAGGCAAGGGAATACACAATAAATGGGAGGATACTGAGAAGTATAGAGGAACAGAGGAATCTTGGTGTGCATGTCCACAGATCCCTGAAGGTGGCCGGGCAGGTAGATACGTTGCTTAAGAAGGCATACGGATACTTGCCTTTATTAGCCGAGGCACAGAATATAAGAGCAGGGAGGTTATGCTGGAACTGTATAAAACACTGGTTAGGACACAGCTGGAGTACTGTGTGCAGTTCTGGTCACCACACTATAGGAAAAATGTGTTTGCACCAGAGAGGGTACAGAGGAGATTTACGAGGATGTTGACTGAACTGGAGAATTTTAGTTATGAGGAAAGATTGGATAGGTGAGGGCTGTTTTGTTTGGAACAGAGGTGGCTGGGGGGAAATGTAATTGAAGTGTATAAAATTATGAGAGGTCTAGATAGAATTCATAGGAAGGCCCTATTCCGCTTGGTTGATGGGTCTATAACCAAGGGGCATAGATTTGGAGTAATAAGTAGAAGGTTAAGAGGGGATTCGCGGGTAAATGTGTGGGATTTGGAACTCACTACCTGGGAGGGAGGTAGAGGCAGAAACCCTCAAAACCTTTAAAAAGTATTTGGATATGCACTTGAAATGCCCCAACCTCCAAGGCTACGGACCGAAAGTTGGATTAGGCTGGAAGGTTCATTGTCGGCCGGCAAGGACACGATGGGCCGAATGGCCTCCTTCCGTGCTGTAAATTTCTATGACTTTAAGTTGAGGAGCAGCCTCTTCAGGTAACTATACAGGGGCTGTAACCTCTCTCATTGAATATATACATGGCCCATGGACTCCTCTAGGCTGCAAACATCACATGCAGCCTGGGAGTGGGTGAAGCTGCTTAAAACCCTGTTGTCCAGGATGCTCCACCTCCCGGGCACTAGGACCCGGTTGGGAACAGAGATCCTGAAGCACCGCCCACTCTGCGCCCTGACCAAGATGGCCGCACATGTGCACTGACCCCCCACCCTGTCCAAGATGGCGGCCAGTGCCCCCGCGCCTGTCACCGCGGGGTAAACACGGGGCATGTAGCCTCTTATTCGCAGCCCACCCACGGCTCCAGTTCCTCCCCTGCGCCCACAATCTCCTCCTGCCTCCCGAGCCGCCTCAGTCCGTCTCCCCATCGGCTGTACTGCACATGCTCAGAACACAGTCCACCTGCGCACTGGGCTCCTGTAATCATTGACTTTCTGACCCACGAGGAATCCTGGGTAATTAATCCGCCATTGAAAGCTCCAATTGTTGAATGGATGACTATTTTTATGTCATCCCGTTGAGATTGGGGAGAGACATAGACAATGAACGAAAATATTAAGTAAATTATATAGATCAGCCCCTTATCCCGATACTATGCGCCCCCTTCTTCTAGCTCCCCAGCCAGCGGAAACAACCTCTCAGTAACTACTGACAAGCCCCTTCATAATCTTGAATGCATCAATGGGATCACCTCCAGAGAATACAGACCCAATTTACGCAGCCTCTGTTCATAGCAGTGAATCCAGTGAACCTTGGCAGGACCTGCCTCTCAAGGACTGGCCTTCTCAGCCATTAGCAAATCTGCACCAAGAAAAGCCCCCCCACCTAAACGGATTGTTTGCTGAATGTCCATCATCTTTCATAGATGGAAAGATGCTAACCATTCCGGTCCCAAGCTCGTATAATTGCAGCAAGACCTTTTTATTCTTGTTCTCCAATCCCCTTGCAATAAAGGCCAACATGCCATTTACCTTCCTAATTGCTTGCTGTGCCTGCATGCTGACTTTTTATGTTTCTTGTAGGAGTATACCCAAGCCTCTTTGAATATCAGATTTACAAGATTCACGTCTTACGACCAAAGTGAATAATCCCACACTTCCCCACTTTATACTCCATCTGCCACCTTGTTGCCCACTCGCTTAACCTGTCTATATCTCTTTGGAACCTCTGTGTCCTCCTCACAGCTTACAGTCCCACCTAACTTTGTATCATCAGCAAACTTAGATACATTACTCACTGTCTCTTCATCTAAGTCATTAATATCGATTTTCGGAGGCCCCAGGGGTGGATTAACGCTCGGGTTCACAGGGCCCAGGGGTGGATTAACGCTCGGGTTGAATGTCCTCCTTCTGTGCCATAATGACCATGACTCATTGTGTGATCTCTCCTCGGAATTTAACCCAGGGAATTCAGGTAAATCTACGCTGCACTCTCTCCAAGGCCAATATATCCTTCCTAAGATATGGTGTCCAGAACTGAACACAGGTGTGGTCTTACCAGGGCTTTGTGTATCTCAGTGCTTTTCCAGTCACACTGATACCTGAAATCTTTTCCCACAGACAGAACAGACAACCTTTTTCCTTCCACATTCAAAGGTATGCAGGTCCTGATGAATCGTGTGACTCTGTCAGATCTTAATGTGATCTTTGGTTAGCATTTCCCCATCTGCAAATCCTCCCCTTCTAAGGCCCTGTAAAAGAAGTTTACAGAAGCCATCACTGTCAATCAGGATAGAATTCACAACATCCACTCCTCCTGCCTCAACATAGCCATGCATGTGCTTTGCTGCACATTGTCCTGAGGAGACACTTTTAAAAACCTACCTCTTCAACTAAGCTTTTGGTCATCTGCCTATTATCTCCCCAAGTTGCTTTATAACACGCCCATGAAACGCCATGGAACATTATATTCTGTTAAACACAAAATATAAATACAAGCTGATGTTAACCTGGACATATATCACCGTTCCTTCATCATCACTGGGTGAAAATCCTGTAACTTATTCCCTAACACCATCGTGGGAGCACCTTCACCACACGGACTGCAGAGGGTCAAGAAGAAGGCCCATCATCACCTTCTCAATGGACAACTGGGGATTGGCAATATATGCTGGTCTGGCTAGTGACGCCCATATCCCACGAATGAAGTAAAAAATTTATATATGTAAAATAGATTAAAAGCCTTTACAGAAATACTTGTTTCTGAAACAATACTCTTCCACATTAAGTGGCTGGTGCCCATTTAGTAACCTCATCTCCCCTGAAATCTACCTCCCTTGACAGTCTCACATTGGAAATTGTTGGGCCCGACTGGGCTTAAAAGTACTCGGGATTAAACCCAGCAGCTGTTCCTCCATCTCCACTCCAGATCAAACTGATGGAACAAAAAAGACCTAAACAGGAGGTCAAGGACTGACTTTTGCATCCAACACGCACCCCGATACAAACCGGCTCTTAATTGGTCCGTCTGCGTTTCTCGACTCAGTTCTGTGATCAACGCCGACCATGAAACAAAAGCAAAATACTGTGGATACTGGAAATCTGAAATAAAAGGAGAAAATACTGGAAATACTCAGCAGGTCAGGCAGCATCTGTGGAGAGAGAAACAGAGTTAACATTTCAGGCGCATTGAGCCACCGGAGCCTGAAACCTGGAACTCAGAGTGAGAGAAGGAGGAAGAATGAGGAGAGGCAATATGTTTACGTTGCCATGTGTGATTATTTGAGCAGCGCTCGCTGACTGTGACGTTTTAGTTGAACGGGCTGCATTAGGGTGGCACAGTGGCGCAGTGGTTAGCACCGCAGCCTCACAGCTCCAGGGGCCCGGGTTCGATTCCTGGTACTGCCTGTGTGGAGTTTGCAAGTTCTCCCTGTGTCTGCGTGGGTTTTCTCCGGGTGCTCCGGTTTTCTCCCACAAGCCAAAAGACTTGCAGGTTGATAGGTAAATTGGCCATTATAAATTGTCTCTAGCATAGGTAGGTGGTAGGGAAATATAGGAACAGGTGGGGATGTGTGGTAGGAATATGGGATTAGTGTAGGATTAGTATAAATGGGTGGCTGATGTTCGGCACAGACTCGGTGGGCCAAAGGGCCTGTTTCAGTGCTGTATCTCTAATCTAATATAATCCAACAGTCACAACAACCTACAATCCACCGACATTACCGTGATAGGAAGACAGAGTTTAGAAACACTCAGCAACACGACTCCAGTAAAACATCCCAGGAGGAAAAGGGGGAGCAGTGTGTGTACCTGCCCTGATATCCCCCTCCCCCAGGCCTTTCAGTCAAACCCCCCACTCCTCCCAGTCCACAGCTCAGCCTATCAGCTTGCAGCTTCCTGAACCTTGAGCCAGCCCTGCCCGGGTGTGGCCCAGTCCAAGGGGAGTCTTTGTGGAACCAGGGAGTGGGGGAGGGGGGACCTCCTGCCCTGTGTTGTGTCCCAAATGGTTCCTCCCTCCTTCCCCTCCCCCAGGCCCCTTTATAACTGAACTAAGTTTCCATTAAAGTTTTGTCCTTTGATGTTCCAGTTTATTAATCCTTAGTTCCTCCAAAAGAGCTGGAAATCTGGCGGCTGTAAACCCCGGGCCTATTTTTTTATATTTCCAAAATATACTTTATTTGTGAAAAAATACATTACAAATCAGTACAAAACAGCACCAAGTCAACAATACAAAGAGTGCAAAGGAGATCAGTTTCCTTCAATACAGGAGTGAGTTGCCTCACAACCCTCCCATTTCATTTTACATGCCATGTGCTTTTTGCAGCAAACAAATATTTTCTGGATACAGCCCGAGGGGCTTTCCATGGATCCAGCCTCTCAGTTCACCTTGTTGGGGGGACCTTACACAGTGGTCTTTCCCCATCGAGCCTTTGCCACAGCTGCCTCAGCATGTAGTCCTGGACCTTGGAATGTGCCAGTCTGCAACATTTGTTCATGGCCAACTCTTTGCGCTGGAAGACCAGCAAGTTTCGGGCAGACCAAAGGGCGTCTTTCACCGAACTGATAGTCCTCCAGCAGCAGTTGATGTTTATCTCAGTGTGCGTCCCTGGGAACAGCCCGTAGAGCACAGACTCCTGTGTTACAGAGCTGCTTGGGATGAACCTCGACAAAAACCACTACATCTCTTTCCACACCTGCTTTGCAAAGGCACATTCCAGCAGGAGGTGGGCAACCGTCTCTTCCCCACCACAGCCACCGCGAGGGCATTGTGCGGAGGCAGTGAGATTCCAGGCGTGCAGGAAGGATCTGATGGGGAGGGCTCTTCTCACTACCAGCCAAGCTACATCTTGGTGCTTGTTTGAATGTTCTGGTGATGAGGCATTCCGCCAAATGAATTTGGCAGTCGGCTCGGGGAACCAGCCAACCGGATCCACCATATCCTTTTCACGTAGAGCTTGAGGACGTTCTGTGCAGACCACTGCCTGATGGATTGGTGCTCAAAGGTGTTTTTCCGCAGAAATTTTTCCACGAGGGATAGGTGGTATGGCACGGTCCAACTGGATGGAATGTTCCGCAACAATGAGACCAGGCCCATCCTTCTCAACACTGGGGACAGGCAGAACCTCAGCACGTAGTGACACTTGGAGTTTGCGTACTGGGGATCTATGCACAGCTTGATGCAGCCACACACGAGGGTGGTCATCAGGATGAGGGTGACCTTGGGTACATTTTTCCCGCCCTTATCAAGAGGTTTGAACATCGTGTCCCTCTGGACCCGGTCCATTCTGGATCCCCATAAGAAGCGGCACAGTGGCGCAATGGTTAGCACCGCAGCCTCACAGCTCCAGTGACCTGGGTTCAATTCTGGGTACTGCCTCTGTGGAGTTTGCAAGTTCTCCCTGTGTCTGCGTGGGTTTTCTCCGGGTGCTCCGGTTTCCTCCCACAGCCAAAAGACTTGCAGGTTGGTAGATAAATTGGCCATTATAAATTACCCCTAGTATAGGTAGGTGATAGGGACAGGTGGGGATGTGGTAGGAATATGGGATTAGTGTAGGATTAGTATAAATGGGTGGTTGATGGTCAGCACAGACTCGGTGGGCCAAAGGGCCTGTTTCAGTGCTGTATCTCTATATTAAAAAAAATGGCTCGGGTGACCGCCACAGCACACGAGTGGGGTATGGACCAGACCTGCACCACGTATAGCAACAACATGAGCGCCTCGCATCTGATGACCAGGTTCTTACCCAGAATGGAAAGTGATTGCTGCTCCCACAAAGCTCAGCTTATGGTGTATCCTGGCTACTCGCTCCTTCCAGGTTTTGGTGCCTGGGCCCAGCCCTTCCGAACCATATCCCCAACACTTTCAGGTAGCCTGACCTGACGGTGAAGGGGACAAAGGATCGGTCAGCCCAGCTCCCAAAGAACATGGCCTCGTTTTTGCCGTGGTTAACTTTGGCTCACGAGACCAGTTCAAACTGGTCGCAGATGCTCATCAGTCTGTGAACGCCCAGCGGATCCGAGCAGAAGATGGCGACGTCATCCATGTATAGGGGAGTTTTAATCTGAGTGCCTCCAGTGCCTGGGATTGTCACCCTGCCTTATGCTCGCATCCTTCCGAATAGACTCAGCAAAGGGTTCAATACAGCAAACAAACAAGACAGGGGAGAGAGGACAGCCCTGTCTGACTCCAGATTGGATCAGGAAACTTTCTGACTCCTACCCATTGATTGAGACTGCGCTACTGATGTTTGTGTAGAGCAGTTTGATCCAATTCCAGATTCCCTCCCCAAACCCCATTTTGGAAAGCACCTCCAGCATGTATGTGTGCGATATCCTATCAAAAGCCTTTTCCTGGTTAAGGCTGATGAGGCAATTGTCCACCCTCCTGTCCCGTACATCGGCAATCGTATCCCTGAGTAGCACGAGACTATCAGAGATCTTCCTGCCAGGTGCAGTGCAGGTCTGGTCAGGAACCCCGGGCTTCAGTCAATGAGGCTGCATTTGCGCATGTGTCAGTAGTGCGCCACCTCGTGATTGCGCTGGCAACAAAAGCGTCCTCAATATAATTTTCCTCATTGTATTTTGCTTTGTATGAAATATGGACTTCCTCTCCATTCTATTATAGAGCAATGGCAGACAACCCTGCCCAGAATGCTCGGCGCGGATGAATACGGCGTCTCACCATCAGAATGGTCCCACCGCGCAGGCGCGGTGAGATACCGCCCTCCCCGGAAACGCCTGTCTGCGCCGAGCATGCGCGATACGATTCCAGGAAGTTGAGCGGAGCCTCGGCAACACCGATCAGCCATTCCCAGACCCCGAAGTGGAGCTGCTGGGTTCGGCGGACGTGCGGCGAGGGCCCCCGGGGGAAGGAAGGGGCACCATTAAAGCGATGGTGTAGCTCCTTCCCCATCCTCGCCGCCGCTTCCGGGTTTCTTCTCGCGTTTCCATCGAGTCAGGAAGCCTGTGAGTTGATTGGCTGCTCAGAGTTGTAGTTTTGTGTCCCTTTCTCCAAAATCAGTTAGTCCAAGGAGCTGGAAATTAAACATTCCAGTTTTCTTCCCTGGATTTAAGTGACACCAACAGAAGGGAGCTGAGTAGCTGGTAAACCTTCTCTTTTACGTTTAAGTAATGAAGTTTATTAGTATTGGTCAGGTTTATTAGCAGTAACAAGGTTTATTATTAAATAGAGGAATGGCAGGACTGCTCCAACTTCTGAATTGCATATCCTGTGCTATGTGGGTACTCCAGTACACTTAACGTGTTGCATGAAATGACTTCCGTTGCAGCAGCTCGTGCTCCGTGTTTTGGAGCATGAGCAGTAGCTGGTGTCACTGGATAGCACGTTTATTAATGCGATCACCCCACAGATTAAGATTATGCAGGAAGAGAGCCAACAGACAGTCAAGAAGAATCAGGCAGGTAGTGCTGATGATCCCTGAGTACAGCTCGCTCTCCAAACAGTATTTAGTTCTGAATACTGAGGATAGCAATGGTTCATCTGGGGAGTGCAGCCAGAGCCAAGTCCGTGGCACCATAATAAAAGCAAAATACTGCAGACGCTGGAAATCTGAAATAAAAACCAGAAATGTTGGAAATACTCAGCAGGTCTGGCGGCAACTGTGGAGAGAGAAGCAGAGTTAACATTTCAAGTCAGTTCTGAAGAAGGGTCACTGACCTGAAAGGTCTCGTGCAGCCATCCTGTGCCAGGAAGCAGGAGAAGAAAATGTTGTGAATTTCTATCCTGGATTGACAGTGATGGCTTTTGTAAACTGCTTTTACAGGAGCTTAGAAAGGGAGGATTTGCAGACGGGAATTTCAAACCAAACATCACATCAAGATTTGACAGAGTGACTCGATTCAACAGGACCTGAATATCATTGGCTTTGAATGTGGAAGGGAAAAGCTTTGTCTGTTCCGTCTGTGGGAGAAGATTTCAGGTATCAGTGTGACTGGAAAAGCATTGAGATGCACAAAGCCCTGGTTAGACCACACCTGGAGTACGATGTTTAGTTCTGGGCACCACACCTTAGGATATATTGGCCTTGGAGAAAGTGTAGCGTAGATTTACCCGAATGATGCCTGGACTCCAAGGGTTACATTATGAGGAAAGATTACACAAATGAGGAAAGATTACAGTCACTACAGCACCAAAGGAAGGCATTCAGCTTTTTGATTCCATGCCAGCTTTCTGTAGATCAATCCAGTCAGTCCCATTCCCCCGCTCTATCCCCA
This sequence comes from Heterodontus francisci, assembly GCF_036365525.1. Classification (NCBI taxonomy): domain Eukaryota; kingdom Metazoa; phylum Chordata; class Chondrichthyes; order Heterodontiformes; family Heterodontidae; genus Heterodontus; species Heterodontus francisci. The sequence goes on from NC_090404.1 coordinate 21,316,147, forward strand.
TGTTCCTGCAGGTTTATTTCCCTCAAATGCCCATCCAATGTCCTTTTAAAATCATTGATCATGTCCACTTGCACCACCCTCGTAGGCAGCGAGTTCCATGTCATTATCACTCACTGTGGAACAAGGTTCTTCCTCACATCCCCCTTATCCCTCGCCTAAAACCTTAATCTGTGTCCCTTAGTCCTTGTCCAGTCATCTAATGGAAACAGTTTTTCCTTGTCTACTTTATCTAAACCTGTCAACATTTTGAACACTTCTATCATATCATCCTTCAATCTCCTTTGCTCCAAGGAAAACAACCCTAGCTTCTCCAACCTGCACCCTCTCAAGGACCTTCACTTCCTTCCTAAAGTGTGACCTAACCAGAGCTTTGTAAAGATTCAGCGTAACTTCCCTGCTTTTGTGTTCAGTACCTCTATTTATGATGCCAAAATTCCCAAAAGCTTTGCCAACTACCCTCTCAATATGTCCTACCACCTTCAATCATCTATACACATGAATCCACAGGTCCCTCTGTCCCTGCACTCTTTAGAACTGTCCCATTAAGTATATATTGCCTCTTCCTATTGCTTCTGCCAGAATGCATCACCTCACGGTGATGGTTGTATAGCCTGGAATTTAGAAGACTAAGCTGTGATTTGATACAAGTTTTCAAGATAGAAATAGATAGAGATAAATCAATTCCAATCGTACTAGGGGCATAGTCAAAAATTTCGAGGCAGAGCTTTCATTAATCCACTGCAGGCCCTGTAAACCCGAGCCTGAATCCGCCCCCCCCCCCGGGCCCTGTAAACCCGAGCCTGAATCCCCCCCTGGGCCCACTAGGCCGAGCATTAATCCACCCCTGGGCCCCCTAAACCCCAGCGTGAATCCACCCATGGGCCCTGTGAAGATCATATGAAATACGAGCAGGAGTAGGCTTTCCAGCCCCTCAAACCTGCTCCACCATTCAATAAGATCATGGCTGATCTGATTGTGGCCTTAATTCCACATTCCTTTCTGCCCCCCATAACCCTCGACTCCCTTGTAGATCAAAAATCTGTCTAACTCAGCCTTGAATTTTTTCAATGACCCAGCCCTCCGCTGCTCTCTGGGGAAGAGAATTCCAAAGATTAACGACCCTTAGAGAAGAAATTCCTCCTCCTCTCTGTCATAATTGGGAGACTCTTTATTTTTAAACTGTGCCCCCTAGTTCTAGATTCCCCCATGAGGGGAAAACATCCTCTCTGAATCTACCTGTCAAGTCCCGTCAGTATCTTACGTGCTTCAATAAGATTACCTCTCATTCTTCTAAACTGCACTGACTATAGGCCCCACCTGCTCAACCCTTCCTCCCTTCATTCCAAGAATCAGCCCAGTGAACCTTCTCTGAACTACTTCCAATGCAAGTATAGCCCTCCTTAAGTAAGGAGACCAAAACTGTACAGCCATCAGTAATCCCATTAGTTATGTTAGACCAAACTTGTATATTCAGATACCTGATGCAGTGATGTGGGATAAGGGAAGAGACCCTGTTCCTTGTTATGTCTGATGTTCTAAAGTACTTTTTTTTCTTCACATTACTCTTTTGAAGTGACAGTCACTAGATGCTGTCTAACCAATACCATGTACAGCAAGACTTCCTTATTTTTATACTCCATTCCTTTTGCAATGAGGTCAACATTCCATTTGTCTTGCTGCAGTGAACCTACATGCGAACGTTCTGTGATTCCTGTAGAAGGACACCCAGATCCCTCTGTACTGCAGCATTCTGCAGTCTCTCTCCATTTAAATATTCTGCTTTTCTATTCTTCCCACCAAAATGGACAACCTTGCATTTTCCTGCATTACACTCCATCTGCCAATTTTTTGCCCACTCACTTAACTATCTGTTTCCCTTTGTAGACTTTTTGTGTCCTCCTCACAACTTGGTTTTCTACCTACATTGGTATTGTCAGCAAATTTGGCTACAATCCACTCAGTCCCTTCATCCATGTCATTAATATTGATTGTAAATAGTCGAGGCCCCTGCACTGATCCCTGTGGCACTCCACTAGTTACAGCTTACCAACTTGAAAATGTCCCATTTATCCCACTTCTGTGTTTCCTGTTAGCCAATCCTCTATCCATGGTAATATATTACTCCCAATACCATGAGCTCCTATCTTGTGGCACCGGATCGATTGCCTTTGGAAATCCAAATACACTACATCTACTGGTTCTCCTTTATCTACACTTCTCGTTACATCCTCCACCAACTCTAATAAGTTTGTCAAAAATGATTTCCCTTTCATACAATCAAGCAGAGGTACCTCAGTTTTATTATGATTATCTAAATGCCCTACTACTTCCTCAATAAGGTTCTCCAGCATTTTCCCAATGACAGATGTTAGGCGAACTGGCCTATCGTTTCCTGCTTTCTCGCTCCCTCCTTTCTTGCAAAGAGCCATTACATTCGCTGTTTTCCAATCTGCTGGGGCCTTGCGGAATCTGGGGAATTTTGGAAGATACTATCTCTGCAGCCACTTTTTAAGGCCCTAGGATGCAGGCCGTCAGGTCTAAGGCTCTTCTCAGCCTTTACTCGCAATAGTTTTCCGATGACCTTTTCTCTAGTGATAGTTATTCACAGATTTGTTACAGTACAGAATGAGGCCATTCAGCCCATCATGTCTGCACTGGCTCTCTGAAGGAGCAATTTACCTAGTGCCACTCCCCCGCCTTCTCCCTGTAGCCCTGCACATTCTTCTTTTTCAGATAACAATCCAATTCCCTCTTGAATGCCTCAATTGAACCTGCCTCCATCACACTCTCAGCCATTGCATTCCAGATCCTAATCACTCGCATGAAAAAGTTTTTCCTCATTTCGTCATTGCTTCCTTTGCTAATTACCTTAAATCTGTGCCCTCGATTCTTCCACCAATGAGAACACTTTTCCCTTTGTACTCTGGCCAGACCCCTCATGATTTTGAATACCTCTATCAAATCAACTCTCAACCTTTTCTTCTCCAAGGAAAACAATCCCAATCTCTCCAATCTATCTACGTAACTGAAGTTCCCCATCCCTGGAACCATTCTTGTGAATCTCTTCTGCACTCTCTCTAATGCCTTCACATCTTTCCGAAAGTGTGACACCCAGAACTGGATGCAGTATTCCAGTTGAGGCCAACCTGTGTTCTGTATAAGTTTAACGTGACTTTCTTGCTTTTGTACTCTATGCATCTGTTAATAAATCCTAGGATGCTATATGCTTTATTGACTCTGCTCTAAACCTGTCCTGTCACAACAGAAAGGGCCAGTTTGCTCCTGAAGTTTGAGAAATCAAGTTTCAAAATAATGCAGAGTTTCAGCCAATGAGAGAGACCTGGGCTCAGCCCCGCCCCTCACTCCAATTGGTTGGAGGACCAACCTCCTGCTTGGTCCTCCAGCCACGCCCGTGCTCTTCCTATTGCTTGGAGCTCCCGTCAATAACTTTTTTATTCTTTCATGGGATGTGGGCGTTGCTGGCAAGGCCAGCGTTTGTTAGCCATCACATGACAGTCCGAGTATCTGTAAATGAAGAGGGAATAACTCGATATATTTGGGAGTTTAGTTGTGTGAACAAATATATTCCTGATTTTACTGAGAATCTTTTCCATGTCCAATATACTGGCTGTAAAGGGACTCTCGGGAGGCTCCACACCGCTGGCAACCCGTGGGTAAGTCATCTCCTATCAGATTAATGTGCTTCTGCTGTGTGTGAAAGCCTCACTGTAACACTCTCACATATCCCAGCTGCAGTGTAATGTCCATGCTGTGTGTCGCCTGTCCAATATCCCTCTGATCAAACTCAATGAGCAATCTGATCTCCAAAGGGAAATGTCTCCTTAAAGCTGATGGTGTTGGCAGTTCTGCAGCTCATTTCACACTGTGTGTGTGTCAGAATGAAAAGCTTTAACAACAGCCGATGTTTCACAAAGGGAGACCTCACCAGACCAAAGGATAATGGTGGAGTTTAATGGGCTGTTTGTGTCACTGGTTTACAGGAGGATATTTTTAACCGAAGGAAAACTGGTTACAGTAAACACAGTTTTAACAGACTGTCCATGGTCCCTCTAACCCCCACTCTCTCTCACTACTTATAGACACTGCTGCAGTAATTGCTCCTCTGACCTTTCCTTACTTGTTCCTCCTATACCATAATACACAGCTCTACACAATCTCCCTCCCCTTACATCCTCACTGTGCTGGAATCCACACCAGTTTCCCCATCTGCTCCTTGTTCTCTTCCTGGATCCTGAAGCTACTGAACTGAGTCTTCCCCTCCTGAAGACAACAGGCTCTGAAGCTGAAGCCTGGTGTCCCTCAGTCCCCAGTCCTTGATTTACCTCCTGTTCTCTCCTTTTATTTCCCCCCTTGGTTTTGGTCCACACTTTGGGATTTGGTTCTTCCCCTGAGATTCTCGTATGAACGGGGTGGGATGTGTTTTGAGACAGGATGTCTCAGCTCTCCACCCTGGGATTCTCAGTATGAACAGGGTGGGATGTGTTTTGAGACAGGATGTCCCAGCTCTCCACTCTGGGATTCTCAGTATGAACAGGGTGGGATGTGATTTGAGACAGGATGTCCCAGCTCTCCACTTTTAAAGGGACGAGGAGAGGACCAGCCGGGATGAAAGGCATTTCTTTATGACTTCACAGCATTGCCCAGTAACCAACCTCCCTGAGCACATTCAGAGCTGGGAGTGTTTGATGGGACAGCGTAGAGAGAGCTTTACTCTGTATCCCAGCCGGAATCAGCACCTTCAGCAGAGGAGCATAAGAACATAAATAGGAGCAGTAGGCTGAACGCCCTTTTGAGTCTGCTTCGACACTCAACAAGATCATGGTGGGTCTGCTACCTCAACAGCGCAGAGGTTAGCACCGCAGCCTCACAGCTCCAGTGACTTGGGTTCAAATCCGGGTACTGCCTGTGCGGAGTTTGCAAGTTCTCCCTGTGTCTGCGTGGGTTTCCTCTGGGTGCTCCGGTTTCCTCCCACTTGCCAAAGACTTGCAGGTTGATAGGTGAATTGGCCATTATAAATTGTCACTAGTATAGGTAGGTGGTAGGGAAATATCGGGACAGGTGGGGATGTGGTAGGAATATGGAATTAGTGTAGGATTAGTACAAATGGGTGGTTGATGGTCGGCACAGACTCGGTGGGCCGAAGGGCCTGTTTCAGTGCTGTATCTCTAAACTAAACTAACACCACCCTCCCTCACTATCCCCATATTCCTTCACTCCCTTACCATCCAAGAATCTATCAATCTCTGTGATTATACTCAATAACTGCACATCCACAGCTCTTTGGGGTGGAGAATTTTAATCCTTTCATTGAAAACAATTTTCATGATATTGGCTCAGCACAACCTTCTCAAAGGCAATAAATGCTGGTCTTACCAAAGATGTCCACATCCCATGAAAGAATAAATTAAAAAATCCGAAATGGCTGAACTCTTACTGTGAGACTGTGACCACAAGTTCGAGACTCACCAGCCAGGGGAAACATCTTCCAAGCATCTACTGTCAAGTCCCTTAAGGATTTTATATGTTTAAGTGAGATTCAGCAAACTCGAAGGAATATAGACCTCTTCTACTCAATCTCTCCTGTTAGGACAATCATAGAATCAGTCCAGAGAGCCTTCATTGCACTCCCTCTCAGGCAAGTATATCCAAAGCTGTTATTAATCACTGCCGGGACTCAGTGATCACAGAAGCCCTCAGGAGGAACAGGAGAATAGACCAGGTGAATGCGTGGCTGGAGAAATGGTGCAGGAGGGAGGGATTTAGATTCCTGGGACATCGGGACTGGTTCTGGGGAAGGTGGGACCTGTACAAGCAGGATGGATTCCACCTAGACAGGACCAGAAGCGATGTCCTTGCAGGCGTGTTTGCGATTGCTGTTGGGGAGGATTTAAACTAGAATGGCAGGGGGATGGAAACCTGAGCGGGGAGACTGAGGAGGAGGAAACAAGCATAGAAAGAAAAGACAGGAAACAAAAAGGCAAAAGTGGAAGGCATAGAAATCAAGGGCAAGAAACAAATAGGGCCAGAGTGTGAAATAATGCTAAGATGACTAAGAATGTTAAAAAGACAAGCCTAAAGGCATTGTGTCTCAATGTGTGGAGAATTCGCAATAAGGTAGGCGAATTAACCGTGCAAATAAATGTAAATGGTTGCGATATAGTCGCAATTACATGGCTGCAGGGTGACCAAGGATGGGAACTGAACATCCAGGGGTATTCAATATTTAGGAAGGACAAGCAAAAAAGGAATGGAGGTGGAGTAGCATTATTAGTCAAAGAGGAAATCAATACAATAGTGAGGAAGGATATTAGCTTAGAGAATCCTGGTGTGGAATCTGTATGGGTGGAGCTAAGAAACACCAAGTGGCAGAAAATGGTGGGTTTTGTATATAGAACCCCAAATAGCAGTGGTGATGTAGAGAATGGCATTAACCAGGAAGTTAGAATTGCATGCAATAAGGGTATAACTGTAATTATGGGTGAGTTTAATCTCCATATAGATTGGGCAAACCAACTTAACAATAATACTGTAGAGGAGGAATTCCTGGAGTGCGTACGTGATGGTTTTTTGGACCAATACGTTGAGGAACCAACGAGAGAACAGGCCATCCTAGACTGGGTATTGTGTAATGAGAAAGGATTAGTTAACAATCTTGTTGTGCAGGGTCCCTTGGGGAAGAGCGACCCTAACATGATAGAATTCTTCATTAAGATGGGGAGTTGATTCCGAGACTAGGGTCCTGAATCGAAATAAAGGAAACTATGAACGCATGAGGTGCGAGTTGGTTATGATAGATTGGGGAATGTTACTTAAAGGGTTGACAGTGGATAGGCAATTGCTAGCATTAAAAGAGCGCATGGATGAATTACAACAATTGTTCATTCCTGTCTGGCTCAACCGTGGCTTAAAAAAGAAATTAGGGATAGTATTAGATCCAAGGAGGGGAAATATAAAATGGCCAGAACAAGCAGCAAACCTGATGTTTGGGAGCAGTTTAGAATTCAGCAAAGGAGGACAAAGGGATTGATTAAGAAGGGGAAAATAGAGTATGAGAGTAAACTTGCAGAGAACATAAAAACTGACTGTAAAAGCTTCTATAGATATGTGAAGAGAAAAAAATTAGTGAAGACAAATGTGGGTCCCTTACAGTCAGAAACAGGGGAATTTATAATCGGGAACAAAGAAATGGCAGACCAATTAAATACATACTTTGGTTCTGTCTTCACAAAGGAGGACACAAATTACCTCCCAGAAATGTTGGGTAACATAGGGTCTAGTGAGAAGGAGGAACTGTATGAAATCAGTATTAGTAAGGAAATGGTGTTAGGGAACTTGTTGGGATTGAAGGCTGATAAATCCCCAGGGCCTGATAATCTACATCCCAGAGTACGTAAGGAAGTGGCCCTAAAATTATTGATGCATTGCTGGTCATTTTTCAAAATTCTATAGACTCTGGAACAGTTCCAACGGATTGGAGGGTAGCTCATGTTACCCTACTATTTAAAAAAAGGAGGCAGAGAGAAAACACGGAATTATAGACCAGTCAGTCTGACATCAGTAGTGGGGAAAATGCTAGAGTCCATTATAAAAGATGTAATAGCAGAGCACTTGGAAAACAGTGACAGGTTTGGACAAAGTCAACATGGATTTACCAAAGGGAAATCCTGCTCGACAAATCTACTGGAATTCTTTGAGGATGTAACTAGTAGAATAGATAAGGGAGAACCAGTGGATATTTGGACTTTCAGAAGGCTTTCGATAAGGTCCCACATAAGAGATTAACGTGCAAAGTTAAAGCACATGGGATTGGGGGTAAGGTACTGACATGGATAGAGAACTGGTTGGCAGACAGGAAACAAAGCATTGGAATAAACGGGTCTTTTTACGAGTGGCAGGCAGTGACTAGTTGGGTATCGCAGGGATCAGTGCTAGGACCCCAGCTGTTCACAATATTCTTTTGGGCCTCCTTATCTCGAGAGACAATGGATACGCGCCTGGAGGTGGTCAGTGGTTTGTGAAGCAGCGCCTGGAGTGGCTATAAAGGCCAATTCTGGAGTGACAGGCTCTTCCACAGGTGCTGCAGAGAAATTTGTTTGTTGGGGCTGTTGCACAGTTGGCTCTCCCCTTGCGCCTCTGTCTTTTTTCCTGCCAACTACTAAGTCTCTTCGACTCGCCACAATTTAGCCCTGTCTTGATGGCTGCCCGCCAGCTCTGGCGAATGCTGGCAACTGACTCCCACGACTTGTGATCAATGTCACACGATTTCATGTCGCGTTTGCAGACGTCTTTATAATGGAGACATGGACGGCCGGTGGGTCTGATACCAGTGGCGAGCTCGCTGTACAATGTGTCTTTGGGGATCCTGCCATCTTCCATGCGGCTCACATGGCCAAGCCATCTCAAGCGCCGCTGACTCAGTAGTGTTTATAAACTGGGGATGTTGGCCGCTTCAAGGACTTCTGTGTTGGAGATATAGTCCTGCCACCTGATGCCAAGTATTCTCCGAAGGCAGCGAAGATGGAATGAATTGAGACGTCGCTCTTGGCAGGCATACGTTGTCCAGGCCTCGCTGCCGTAGAGCAAGGTACTGAGGACACAGGCCTGATACACTCGGACTTTTGTGTTCCGTGTCAGTGCGCCATTTTCCCACACTCTCTTGGCCAGTCTGAACATAGCAGTGGAAGCCTTACCCATGCGCTTGTTGATTTCTGCATCTAGAGACAGGTTACTGGTGATAGTTGAGCCTAGGTAGGTGAACTCTTGAACCACTTCCAGAGCGTGGTCGCCAATATTGATGGATGGAGCATTTCTGACATCCTGCCCCATGATGTTCGTTTTCTTGAGGCTGATGGTTAGGCCAAATTCATTGCAGGCAGACGCAAACCTGTCGATGAGACTCTGCAGGCATTCTTCAGTGTGAGATGTTAAAGCAGCATCGTCAGCAAAGAGGAGTTCTCTGATGAGGACTTTCCGTACTTTGGACTTCGCTCTTAGACGGGCAAGGTTGAACAACCTGCCCCCTGATCTTGTGTGGAGGAAAATTCCTTCTTCAGAGGATTTGAACGCATGTGAAAGCAGCAGGGAGAAGAAAATCCCAAAAAGTGTGGGTGCGAGAACACAGCCCTGTTTCACACCACTCAGGATAGGAAAGGGCTCTGATGAGGAGCCACCATGTTGAATTGTGCCTTTCATATTGTCATGGAATGAGGTGATGATACTTAGTAGCTTTGGTGGACATCCGATCTTTTCTAGTAGTCTGAAGAGACCACGTCTGCTGACGAGGTCAAAGGCTTTGGTGAGATCAATGAAAGCAATGTAGAGGGGCATCTGTTGTTCACGGCATTTCTCCTGTATCTGACGAAGGGAGAACAGCATGTCAATAGTCGATCTCTCTGCACGAATAAACGGGTCTTTTTACGAGTGGCAGGCAGTGACTAGTTGGGTATCGCAGGGATCAGTGCTAGGACCCCAGCTGTTCACAATATATATTAATGATATAGATGAGGGAATTAAATGTAATATATCCAAGTTTGCAGATGACACTAAGCTGGGTGGGAGTGTGAGCTGTGACGAGGATGCAGAGAAGCTCCAGTGTGATTTGGACAGGTTGAATGAGTGGGCAAATACATGGCAGATGCAGTATAATGTGGATAAATGTGAGGTTTTCCACTTTGGTGGCAAAAACAGAAAGGCAGATTATTATCTGAATGGTATAGATTGGGAAAGAGGGAGATGCAGCGAGACCTAGGTGCCCTTGTGCACCAGTCGCTGAAAGTAAGCATGCAGGTGCAGCAGGCAGTTAAGAAGGCAAATGGTATGTTGGCCTTCATAGCGAGAGGATTCGCGTACAGGAGCAAGGATGACTTGCTACAATTATACAGGGTCTTGATGAGACCACGTATGGAGTATTGTGTGCAGTTTTTGTCTCCTTATCTGAGGAAGGATGTTCTTGCTATGGAGGGAGTGCAGAGAAGGTTCACCAGACTGATTCCTGGGATGGCAAGACTGACGTATGAAGAGAGATTGGGTCGTTTAGGCTTGTATTCGCTTGAGTTTAGAAGAATGAGAGGGGATCTCAGAGAAACCTACAAAATTCAAACAGGACTGGACAGACTAGATGCTGGAAGGATGTTCCTGATGCCGGGGGAGTCCAGGACCAGGGGTCACAATCTAAGGATAAGGGGTAAGCCATTTAGGACTGAGATGAGGAGGGATTTCTTCACCCAGAGAGTGGTGAACTTGTGGAATTCTCTACCACAGAAAGCAGTTGAGGCCAAATCATTAAATATATTCAAGAAAGAGTAAGAGATAGTTCTTGGGGCTAAAGGGATCAAGGGATGTGGGGAGAAAGCGGGAACAGGGTACTGAGTTTGGATGATCAGCCATGATCATATTGAATGGCGGTGCAGGCTTGAAGGGCCGAATGGTCTACTCCTGCTCCTATTTTCCGTGTTTCTATACACTTGGGTTTCAATATGAGTTATTTCATAATTTCACCACAATCTGAACGCAGAACATCATTTTAATGCACTAATCGGGGTTACCAATGGCAGGCTAGTTACCCAACATCCCCCGCAGCAGTGAATGTGGCCTACTCACTCAATAGGAGCCTAGTGCACAGGCGCAGTTGCTGGAGACGGTTTTGCAGCAGGTGAGAGTCGGCGGGGAGGCTTCAGAAACACCCGGTGCAGGCCGCAAGATCCCAACAAGAAGCTCCAGGTCCCGCGTTTGCACCGAGCGGGACGGCAGCTGCGGGGCTTCTCCCGGTGACAGGCCCTGTTTGAAACTAATAATAAATTAAAAGGAGGGACTAAGTTCCCCGATTGAAGGGAGACCAGGCATAAAAAACCAGAAACACTGACCGACTGAGGCGGAACAGGCGGCTCGGGAGGAGATTGTGGGCACAGGGGAGGAATTGGAGCCGTGGGTGGGTGGGCTGGGAAGCTTCATAAACACCCGGGGTCGGCCTGAAGCCCTGAATCAGAGGCCACAGGCCCCGTGTTTACCCCGCAGTGACAGGTCCGGGGGAGCGGGCGCATTGGCTGCCATCTTGGTGAGGGCACAGGGAGTGGACGGGGCTTCAGGGTCTCTGTTCCCAACTGGGTCCTAGTGCAGTCGGATTTGCCATCCTGGACAGCAGGGTTTTAAGCAGTTTCACCCAATATTCACCAGACGGATTCCTGGGCTGGTGGGATTGTCCCATGAGGGGAGATTGAGGAGACTGGGCCTGTATCCTCTGCAGTGTAGAAGAATGCGAGGCGATTTCAGAGAATCTTACAAAATTCTTAAAAAGATAGGCAGGGCAGATGCAGCAAGCGTGTTTTCCCTGGTCGTAGGGTCCAGAACCAGAGGACACAATCTCAGAATAAAGGGCAAGCCATTTCGGAATGAGATAAGGAGGAACTTCGTCACTCAGAGGGTGGTGAATCTTTGGAATTCTGTGCCTCAGAGGGTGGTGGAAACTCAGTCACTGAGTAAGTTCAAGACAGAAATCAATAGATTTTTAGTTGTTAATGACATCAAGGGATTCTGGGGATAGTGGGGGAATATTTATTTATTAAAAAAGAATTATTTAGAGACACAGCACTGAAACAGGCCCACCGAGTCTGTGCTGACCAACAACCACCCATTTATACTAATGCTACATTAATTTGCTCCACAAACCACCTCCAGGCGCTTACCCATTGTCTCACGAGACAAGGAGGCCAAAGATAAGATAGAGATAAAGATAACATTAATCCCATATTCCCTACCACATCCCCACCATTCTCCTACCACCTACCTACACTAGGGGCAATTTACAATGGCCAATTTACCTATCAACCTGCAAGTCTTTGGCTGTGGGAGGAAACCGGAGCACCCAGCGGAAACCCACACGGTCACAGGGAGAACTTGCAAACTCCACACAGGCAGTACCCAGAACTGAACCTGGGTTGCTGGAGCTGTGAGGCTGCGGTGCTAACCACTGCGCCGCCCAATATGGCATTGAGGTAGACGATCAGCCATGATCTAGAATGGTGGAGTAGGCTTGAAGGGCTGAATGGCCTACTCCTGCTCCTGTGTTCCTGTATTCAGTGCGAGAGTTTGCAGCCCGTGTAGTTACAGTTTAGCTCCATGCTCCTAACCTTTGCCACCCGAGTGAAGGGGGGAGGGGGATGGTGGGAGTGCAGGTGGGTAAGTCAGGAGATCTTCCCATGGTCTTGTCCATGCCCAGGTAGCCCTGGAGCCATGGGGGGGGGGGGGGGGGGGGGGTTGCATGTGGTGTCCATTGATTGGCTTGATACCTTCCACAACCGGTGGGCACCTCAGGGTACAGACTGTCTCATAGACACTGGTAACGACATTCTGGTTTACTTGGGAAGTTTTTCTTTGCTTTTGTTGGCACTTTGTTGCTGAATTTGACTTCTTCCAGTTTCAATGCATCACATGTTTGGGGAAACGAGAGGAATGTTCCATAGAAACTAGAATTGTCTGTTCTGAATTTCTATCCTGTACTGACAGTGATGATGTTTGTAAACTCCTTTTGCAGGGTATGAGAAGGGAAGGATTCACAAACATCACATCAGGATGTGACAGAGTCACTCGATTCATCAGAACCTGAATATCATTGGCCTTTGAATGCGGAAGGAGAAATGTTTGTCTGTGGGAAAAGATTTCAGGTATCAGTGTGACTGGAAAAGCACCGAGACACACACACCCGAGTGAGAGTGTTCCAGTGCACTGACTGTGGAAAAAGCCTTAACCAGTTACCCAGATTGACAAAACATTGCACCATTCACGTGTTCTTGTGCGTACACGAGGCTTCAACTGATCATCCAACCTGGAGAGACACAAGGACACCCGCGCCAGGGAGAAACCATGGAAATGTGGGGACTGTGGGAAGGGATTCAATTATCCATCCCTGCTAGAAACTCATCGACGCACTCACACTGGGGAGAGGCCGTTTACCTGCTCAGAGTGTGGGAAGGGATTCACTCAGTTATTCAGTCTCCTTAGACACCAACTTGTTCACTCTGGTAAGAGATGTTTTGTATGTTCTGAATGTGAGAAGAGTTTTAAAATCAAAGATGATCTGTTGAAACACCAGAGAGTTCACACTGGGGAGAGGCCGTTCACCTGCTCCGTGTGTGGGAAGAGATTCACTCAGTTATCCAATCTGCTAACACACCAGCGAGTTCACACTGGGGAGAGGCCGTTCACCTGCACTGAGTGTAGGAAGAGATTTACTCAGTTATCCCACCTCACTGAACACCAACTTGTTCACACTGGAGAGAGGCCGTTCACTTGCTCTGTGTGTGGGAGAGGATTCACTCAGTCATGCCACCTGCTGACACACCAGCGAGTTCACACTGGGGAGAGGCCGTTCACCTGCTCTGTGTGTGGGAAGGGATTCATTCAGTCATCCCACCTCACTGAACACCAACTTGTTCACTCTGATAAGAAAACTTTTAAATGTTCTGACTGTGAAAAGAGCTTTAAAAGCAGAAATGATCTGATGAAACACAAACATACTCACGCTGGGAAGAGGCCGTTCACCTGCTCCGAGTGTGGGAAGGGATTCACTCAGTCATCCCACCTGCTGACACACCACCGAGTTCACAGTGGGGAGAGGCCGTTCATCTGCTCAGAGTGTGGGAAGGGATTCACTCGATCATCCAACCTGCTGACGCATCAGCGAGTTCACACTGGGGAGAGGCCATTCATCTGCTCGGAGTGTGGGAAGGGATTTGCTCAGTTATGCAACTTGCTGAGACACCAGCGAGTTCACAAGTGACTGCAGGTAATGGATTCTGCTGTTAATCACATCCAGACTGAACTATATTCATTCTGACAATTTGGGTTTGTCTCTGCTAATGTTAATAACCCACTAACTGGGACTGGAGTTTAATTTTCTGGATATGTTAAATAAATCAGCTTTGCATCAAACACACAATGTTCGAGCTCTTGATTTCTCCAAGATAAGAGACTTGTCCTGTTACTGACTGTTCCATTTTGGGCCTTTTCCCCTTTGATATTTGTATAGCACCTTCCATGACCTCACGATGACCCACAATGTTTTACAGCTAATGAAGTTCTTTTGATGTTTACTCAGTGCTGTTGACAGCTGTGGCTCAGTGGGTAACACTCTCACCTCTGAGTCAGAAGGTCGTGGTTTCAAGATTTCTCCAGGACCTGAGCACAAAAATCAAGGCTGACACTCCAGTGCAGTACTGAGGGAGTGCTGCACGGTCGGAGGTGCCATCTTTCAGATGAAACATTAAACTGACGCCCAGTCTTCCCCCTCAGGTGGTTGTAAAATATCCTGTGGCACTGTTTCAAAGAGGAGCAGGGGAGTTATCCCCGGTGTCCTGGTCAATATTTATCCCTTCATCAACATCAGTAAAACAGATGATCTGGTCATTATGACATTGCTGTTTCTGGGATCTTGCTGTGTACAAATTGGCTGCTGTGTTTCCTACATTGCAACAGTGACCACACTTCAAAAGTATTTCATTGGCTGTAAAATGCTTTGGAATATCCTGAGGTCATGAAAGGCGCTATATAAATGCAAGTCCTTCTTTTAATGTCAGAAATGGGGCAGGAAAATTGCACACAGCAAGATCCCACATACAGAAAGGAGGCTGTGACCACATAATCATTTTAGTGATGTTGATTGAGGGATAAATATTGGTAGCACCGGGGAGAACATCCCTGCTCTTCAAAATAACTTTATGGGATCGTTTGAGAGGACAGATGGGGTCTTGGTTGAAGGTATCGTGTGAAAGACAGGACCTCTGACAGTGCGGTACCCCCTCTATATTGCAGTGGAATATCACCCTAGGTTTTGCACTGAAGTCTCTGGAGATAGCTTTGAACCCACAACCTACTGACTCGGAGATGAGAATGTAATCACTGAGCCACAACAAACACCTCATCATTCTGGATTATTTCAGTTCTCAGACCTTTGTATAGTCTCATGGACAAGTCCCAGCTCCCCACACATTCTGGAGTGCCTCTCCTAGTCTTGGTATCAAGGGAAGGTAGTGGTAACACACCTGTATATCTGTCCTTGGAGAGTTTGATGGGACAGTGTGGAGGGAGCTATATTCTGTATCTAATCTATGCCGCAGCTACCCTCGGAGTGTTAGATGGGATTGTGTAAAGGAAGATTTACTCTGTATCCGTGCTGTATCTGACTGGAGAATGATTCAAGCAGAAACTCAGCGCTCAGAATACCCCATTCACCAGCCCAGAAATCCATCACCTCTGAAAACAACATTTAACACAGAGATGAGAGAAGCCCATCAGTTTCTTCCCCAGACACAGATCTGGAGGGACAGTGAGTGTCCCGAACATTTTTGTACAGACTGCAAGATATTTCATTCCTGGGTCTGAGCCTTTCCGTGATGATTTGAATTTGATGTCCTCTAGTTACTGACTCACCGACTAGTGGAAATAGTTCCATCGTTTACCTGATGAAATTTTGAAGCCCTCCCTCAGATCTCCAATGACCCTTTGTTCTACGGAAAAGAACCCCAGTTTCTCTAATCTCTCCTGATAACTAAAGCCTCTCTTCCCTGGTATCATCTCAGTGAATCTCTTCTGCACCCTCTCCATGGGCCTTGACATCCTTCTTGGTGTAAGATCCCAAAACTTGACCCAATATTCTAACTGCAGCCTAACCAATGATTTGTACAGGTTTACATGATCTCTGACCTTTTGTACTCGACATCCGAATTATAAAACCTAGCATCCAATGTGCTTTTTAACTACTTTATCAACTTGTCCTCCCACTTTTTAAGCAATGTTTCTCTGGACCCCTGTAGGTTTTAGGTTATTGACATAACCTGGCTGAAATACATAGACATCAAATGTCTGATATCATGTGTATTATGGGATAGAGAGTTTAGTCTTGAGTTCGAAACTTAAACAGGCACTTCACTGCAGACAGGTCACCATGGCAACACTGATAAGACATTCCGTTCCACAGAATAAACTCATTGGAAACTCTAATCAGATCAGGGGAAAGGACAAGATTTGTCTGTTATCAACCACAATATAAACTGAAACCAGTGTGAGGAATAGAATACATTAGATTATAATGTGTGATGTTTATATCTATAATTGCAAAACTATAAAAAATAATGGAATTAACAGTAGGCAGGGTAGTTTGGAGATGATGAGAAAATTACTGAAGAAAAGTAACTGCTGGGAACCAGGGAATGTGTCCTTGTAAATCACAGATTAGGGAAGTTCCAGCGGTCTTTTCCTCACTTCCTGCCAAAACCCAGCAGAGAAGACAAAGAGTCAGGTGCCAGAGCTGGATAACTACAGGGTATAAAAGTGAGGGGATACTGATGTAAGGGGGCAGTCGGGACTGGAGACGCCAGAGATCAAGCTCAGGGTGTCTGAGGTTCCATCCAACGGGCTGACTTCGTGTAAGTGACTGTGGAGACGTGGGACTTGCATGTTTACTCTGATTGATGGATCAGTATAAGATACAGTAGAGGACAGAGAATCTGCTCAGCTTACATTTCTTAATGTATTAAAGTTGCTGAGACTGGACTCTCAAACCTGCTAGTTAATAAGACAAGGTGTTAGCTAGAATATTCCACTTCTTTACTGTTTTGTTCCTCTAATTCTTTTAAACTTTTACCATTAAATATAAATTTCCTCCTTTTTCCCTTCCTTTAAATAGCTATCATATCACATTTCTATGTGATAAATTTAATCTTGCATTTACCTGTCCCATTTACTAATCTGTATATTCACACTGAGTTCCTATTCACAGTTCCCCACGCTCCCTATTTCAAAGTCATCTGGAGATTTCGATCTTGTGCCCATTTACCCAAACCCAGATAATTTCTCTGTATTGAGAAGAGCAATGGTCTCAGCACTGACCCTGAGGGATACCACTGTTTCCATGCCTCCAGTCTGAAGTACATCCATTAACCACTATTCTCTGAAATAAAAGCAGAAAGTGCTGGAAATACTCAGCAGTCTCAGAATAAGGGGAAGGCCATTTTAGACTGAGAGGAGGAGGAATTTATTCACTCAGAAAGTGGTGAATCTTTGGAATTCTCTACCCCAGAGGGCTCTGGACGCTCAATCATTGAGCAGATTCAAGACACAAATCGGTAGATATCTGGACACTAATGACATCAAGGGATATTGGGATAGCGCTGATATAATCTAATGGGAAAGGCATTGAGGTAGATGATCAGCTAAGATCTAATTGTACGTGGAGCAGTCTTGATGGGCTGAATGGCCTGCTCCTACTCCTATGTTCCGAGTTCTGACAGCACCTGTGAAGAGCGAAACAGAGATCATGTTTCAGGTCTGTGACCTTTCATCAGAACTGGCAAAGGTTAGAAATGTAATAAATAGGCTTTGAGCAAGTGAATGCGGGGAGGAGGGAAGGAGAACAAAAGGGGGAAGACCCACTCTTCCTGTTGCTCTAGAGCTCCTGTCAATCACCCAGGGGGTCGGTGAGTCTGTAAATGGAGAAATAACTCAGTATTTTGGGAGGTTGGTTTGTGTGAACAAATATATCCCTGATTTTACTGTGACTTCTTTCCATGTTTCAGCTCCTGTAAATACTGACTGTAAAGAGACTGGACTCTCAGGAGGCTCCACACCGCTGGCTGCTCATGTGTATGTGATCTCCGAGCAGATTACTGTGCTTCTGCTGTGTGTGTTTAATATAGCCTCACTGTAACACTCTCACATATCTCACTGCAGTGTAATGTCTGTGCTGTGTGCTTCCTGTCCTATATCCCCCTGATCAAACTCAGTGAACAATCCCATCTCCAAAGGGAAATGTCTCCTTAAATCTGATGGTGTTGGCAGTTCTGCAGCTCATTTCACACTGAGTGTGTCAGAATGAAAAGCTTTAACGACAGCTGATGTTTCACAAAGGGAGACCTCACCAGACCAAAGGACATTGGTGGAGTTTATTGGGCTGTTTGTGTCACTGGGCTACAGGAGGTTATTTTTAACAGAAGGAAACTTGTCACAGCAGAGAGACAGTTTAACAGACTGTCCATAGTCCACTCTAACCACACCCCCCACCCCCATCTCTCTCTCTCTCTCTCTCTCACCATTTATGAACACTTGCAGTAATTACTCCAGTGGCCTTTCCTCTCTTGTCCCTCCTATATCCCTAATACACAGCCCTACACAATCTCCCTCCTCCTACATCCTCACTGTGCTGGAATCCACACCAGTCTCCCCATCTGCTCCTTGTTCTCTTCCTAGATCCTAAAACTACTAAACTCAGTCTTCCCTTCCTGAAGTCTACAGGCCCTAAAACTGACGCCCGGTGTCCCTTAGTCCTGATTTGCCTCCTATTCTCTCCTCCTCTTTCCCCCATTTGTTTTGTTCCACACTCTGGGCCTTGGTCCTTCCCCTTAGATTCTCAGTATGAACAGGGTGGGATGTGTTTTGAGACAGGATGTCCCAGCTCTCCATCCTGGGATTCTCAGTATGAACTTCAGGTGCATGTCCAGGTACCTTTTAAAAGATTTGAGGGTTTCTGCCTCCACCATCATTCCTGGCAGTGAATTCCAGACACCCACCACCCACTGGGTGAAAAAGGATTTCCTCATGTCCCCTCTAATCCTTCTACCAATCACATTATATCTGTGCCCCCTGGTAATCAACCTCTCCACCAAGGGAAACAGGTCCTTCCTGTCTACTCAATCTCGGCCCCTCGTAATTTTGTACACCTCTATTCAGTCACCCCTCAGCCTCCTCTGTTCTAAGGAAAATAAGCCTAGACTATTCAATCTTTCCTCATAGCTGCAACTTTCAAGCCCTGGCAACATTCTTGTAAATCTCCTCTGTACGCTCTCCAGAGCAATTATGTCCTTCCTGTAATATGGCGACCAGAACTGTACGCAATACTCTGGCTGTGGCCTAACCAGCGTTTTATACAGTTCCAGCTTTACATCCCTGCTTTTGAATTCTATACCTTGGCCAATAAAGGAAAACATTCCATATGCCTTCTTCACCACTCTATCTACCTGTCCTGCCACCTTCAGGGACCTGTGGACATGCACTCCAAGGTGTCTCACTTCTTCTACCCCTCTCAATATCCTCCCATTTATTGTGTATTCCTTCACTTTATTTGCCCTCCCTAAATGCATTATCCTCACACTTCTCTGGATTGAATTCCATTTGCCACTTTTCCACCCACTCAACCAAAACCATTAATATCTTTCTGGAGTCTACAGCTATCTTCATCACTATCAACTACACGGCCATTTTTTGTGTCATCAGCAAATTTCCCAATCACGCCTCCCATATTTAATTCCAAATCATTAATATATACCACAAACAGCAAGGGACCCAACACTGAGCCCTGTGTAATGCCACTGGAAACAGCTTTCCATTCATAAAAACATCCATCGAATACTACCCTTTGTTTCCTGTCCCTGAGCCAATTCTGGATCTAACCTGCCACATTCCTCTGTATCCCATGGGCTTTCATTTTACTGACCAGTCTGCCATGTGGGACCGTGTCAAATGCCTTACTAAAGTCCATGTAGACCACATCCACTGCACTACCCTCATCAATCCTTCTTGTTACTTCCTCAAAAAACTCAATTAAATTAGTAAGACATGACCTTCCCTTCACAAATCCATGCTGACTATCCCTGATTAATCCGTGCCCTTTTAAGTGGCAGTTTATTCTGTCCCTCAGAATAGATTTTAACCATTTACCCACCACTGAGGTCAGACTGACTGGCCTATAATTATTTGGCCTATCCCTCGCACCCTTTTTAAACTATGGTACAATGTTCACAGACCTCCAATCGTTTGGTACCTCTCCGGTATCTAGTGTGAGGATTTGAAAATGATCCTCAGCACATCCGTTATTTCCTCCCTGGCTTCCTTTAACAACCTGGGATGCAATCCATCCAGCCCTGGCTATTCATCCATTTTCAAGAATGTCAGACCCTCTAGTACGTCCTCTCTCATTATGCTTATCGTATCTGATATTTCACACTCCTCTTTAACTACAATGTCTACATCAACCCTCTCCTTTGTGAAGACAGAGACAAAAAACTCATTAAGAACCCTGCCCACATCTTCTGCATCCACGCATATGTTCCCATATTCATCTCTGATAGGCCCTACCCTTTCCTTAGTTATCCTCTTGCTTTTAATGTACTGATAAAACATCTTTGGGTTTTCCTTGATTTTACCTGCCAATAATTTATGTCCTCTCTGCTTTTCTAATTTCCTTTTTTACTTCACCCCTGCACTATCTGTACTCCCCTAGGCTTTCTAACGTATTAAGATTTTTATGATCATCATAAGCTTTCTTTTTCTGCTTTAACTTACCCTGTAAGCTTCTAGATAACCAGGGGGCTCTAGATTTGGCCGTACCACCCTTTATCTTAGTGGGAACATGCCTGCACTGTGCCTGTAGTATCTCACTTTTGAATGCCTCCCACTGGTTTGCCACTGATTTTCCGTCAAGCAGATGTATCCAGTCCACTTTCACCAGGTCACCTCTCAGTTTCTTAAAATTTGCCTTCCCCCAATTTAGAACTTTTACTCCTATTTTATCTTTGCCCTTTTCCATGATTATGCTAAAATGTTCTGTATTATGGTCACTATCTCCAAAATGGTCACCCACTGTTACTTCCTCCACTTGCCCATCATCATTACCGAAGACTAAATCTAGAATTGCACCCCCTCTCGTTGGGCTTGTTGCGTGCTGGCTAAAAATGTTCTTGAATGCAGTTCAAGAATTTTGTCTCCTCTGTTTGTATCCCAGTTGATATTGGTGTAATTGAAATCCCCAACTATTATTGCCCTATAGTTTTTGCACTCAGAAATTTGTCTACATATTTGTTCTACCTCCCTCTCACTATTTGGGAGTCTATAGTACACTCCTAGTAGTGTGGCTGCCCCTTTTTTTATTTCTATTCTCCACCCATGCAGCCTCATTTGATGATTCATTTAGCATATCATCCCTCCTCAAAGCTGTTATTGATTCCTTAACTAATAATGCTGCACCCCCTCCCTTTTTATCTCCCTCTCTATCCCACCTGAAAACTCGATATCCAGGGATGCTGAGTTGCCATTCTTGCCCTTCTTTAAGACACGTTTCCATTATAGCAACAATATTGTGTTGCCATGTGTCTATCTGTGCCCTCAGCTCATCGGCTTTATTTACTATACTCCTTGCATTTAAATAAATACCCTTTAACACTGCCAAATTCCTGTGTTGCACACTTTTTAACCTTTGCTTCTTCTCTCTTTCAGAGTCACTCACTAATTTTTTGTCTCCTGTTCCCTGCTCTGAAATAGTCCTATCTAAGACTGCGCTCAGGTTCCCATCCCCCTGCCAAGCCAATTTAAATCAATCCAACAGCACTAGCAAACCTTCCTGCAAGGATATTTGTCCCAGTCCTGTTCAGGTGCAGACCATCCGGCTTGTACGGGTCCCACCTTCCCCAGAACTGGTCCCAATGCCCCAGAAATCTGAAGCCCTCCCTCCTGCACCATCTCTCCAGCCATGCATTCATCTGGTGTATTTTCCTATTTCTACACTCACTAGCACGTGGCCTTGGGAGTAATCTGGAGATTACTATCTTTGAGGTTCTGCTTGCTAATCTCGTTCCTAACTCCCTAAACTCAGCCTGCAGGAACTCATCCCTCTTTCTTCCTATATCGTTGGTACCATGTGGCCCACAACCTCTGGCTGTGCACCCTCGCCCTCCAGGATGCTCTGTAGCCCTCAGTGATATCCATGACCCTTGCACCAGGGAGGCAACATACCATCCTGGAATCACATCTGCTCAGTGCAATCTTCTCGAGGGCAATTTGGGATGGACAACAAATGCTGACCTTTCCAGCGATGCCCACATCCCATGAAAGAATAAAATAAAGAAAAATCCTAAATGGCTAACTCTTATTCTGAGTCTGTGACCTTTAGTTCTAGACTCACCAGCCAGGGGAAACACCTTCCCCAGCATCTACTCCGTCAAGCTGCGTAAGAATTTTATATGTTTCAATGCGATCACCTGAAATTCATCAAGCTGGAAGGAATATAAGTCCCTTCTACTCACTCTGTCCTCATAAGACAATCGTAGAATCAGACAAGAGAGGCTACTCTCAGACAATTATATCCAAAACTGTTATTAATCACTGCTGGGACTCTACGATCACAGAGAGTCCGTGCATTTTTTTTTAATGAGTTCAATAATTTTATCACAATCTGAGCATAGTGTATCACTTTTAGTCACTAATTGTGGTGGCCAATGGCTGGTCTATTACTCAGCAGCCTCAGCAGCAGTGAATGTGCCCTATTCACTCCACAGGAGCCCAGCGCACAGGCGTCCTATATCTGGAGCATGCGCAGTGTCAGTGTGATCAGAGCCATGCGGGTGCTGGAGATGCTGAATAAGAGGCCACAGGCCCCGTGTTTGCTTTTGTTGAGCTTCATTAGAACAGTGTAGGAGGCTGAGGGAATGGAACAGTCAATTAAGATGGCAGGCAACCAGAAGCTCAGCGTCATGCTTGTCAACTGAATGGAGGTGTTCAGCAAAGCAGTTACCTAATTTGCTTTTGGTCTCACCAGTGTAGAGGAGCCTGCGCTGTGGACAGTGAATACAGTAGACCAAGTACAAGGGGCGGCACAGTGGCGCAGTGGTTAGCACCGCAGCCTCACAGCTCCAGCGACCTGGGTTCAATTCTGGGTACTGCCTGTGTGGAGTTTGCAAGTTCTCCCTGTGTCTGCGTGGGTTTCCTCCGGGTGCTCCGGTTTCCTCCCACATGCCAAAGACTTGCAGGTTGATAGGTAAATTGTCCATTAGCAATTGCCCCTAGTGTAGGTAGGTGGTAGGGGAATATAGGGACAGGTGGGGATGTGGTCGGAATATGGAATTAGTGTAGGATTAGTATAAATGGGTGGTTGATGGTCAGCACAGACTCGGTGGGCCGAAGGGCCTGTTTCAGTGCTGTATCTCTAAACTAAACACTAAACTAAATCACTAATGCACCTTGAGGGAGTGTTTGTGGCTTTGGACAGTGAGAAGGGAGGAGTTAAAAGGCAGGTGTTACATCTCCTGTGCTTGCATGGGAAGGGGAGGGGGTGTTGGACCAGGGTGTTGCGGAGGGAATAGTCCCACCACAGTGATGAAAGGAGAGGGGAAGATGTGTTTGGTCGTGACATCCCACTGGAGGTGGGGGGAAATGATGGAGGATGGTGTGTTGAATGTGGAGGCTGGTAGGGTGGATGTTGAGGACAAGGGGAACCCTGTAGTGCTTCTGGGAGAGGGCAAAAACGGAGGGAATGGAATTGGAAGGAGGAGGCTGTAGGGAGCAGGCTAATAAACCCTGGGGCAATGCGAGTGTCACACACACCGAGTGTATTCCCAGATCCCAATATAAAACAGGGAACATTATCCGATTTACAAACACCCGGTGTAGGTCTCAAACCCTGAATAAGAACCTTCCAGTCCCGTGTTTGTACTGAGCGGGGAGGCAGCTGCAGGGACAGGCCCGGGTTAACAGTTGCCATCTTTATAGGAGGAAATGCAGAGTAGGAAGCGTGCATGGCCATCCTGGACTAGGAAGCAGGAAGCAAAAATGTTGTGAATTTCTATCCTGGGCTGACAGTGATGACTTTTGTAAATTCCTTTTACAGGGTATTAGAAGGGGAGGATTTGAAGCTGGGAAACTCAAACCAACCATCACATCAAGATCTGACAGTCACTCGATTCATCAGGACCTGAATATCATCGACCTTTGAATGTGGAAGAAGAAATGTTGTCTGTGGGAAAAGATTTCAAACATCAGTGTGACCGGAAACACATCGAGACTTGCATACCCGAGTGAGAGTGTTCCAGTGCACTTTAGAGCTTTAACCAGTTACAGACTGAAAAAACATCACACCATTCACAGCACAGAGAAACCATACACATGTTCTGTGTGTAGACTAAGCTTCAACTGATCATCCAACCTGCAGCGAGACAAGGACACCCGCATCAGGGAGAAACCATGGGAATGTGGGGAGACATTCAAATGTCCATCCGAACTGGAAACTCATCGACGCAGTCAAACTGGGGAGAGGCCGTTCACCTGCTCCATGTGTGGGAAAGGATTCATTCAGTCATCCACCCTGGTGACACATCAGCGAGTTCACTCTGATAAGAAACCTCTTCAATGTTCTGACTCTGAAAAGAGCTTCCAAAGGAAAAAGGATCTGCTGAGACACCAATGCACTCACACTGGGGAGGCCATTCACCTGCTCTGTGTGTGGGAAGGGATTCACTCAGTCAACTGCTCTGCTTCGACACCAACTTGTTCACACTGAGGTGAGACCGTTTAAATGTTCTGACTGTGAGGACAACTTCAAAAGCACAACAGATTTGCTGAAACACCAGTGCACTCACGCGGGGGAGAGGCCATTCAGCTGCTCCGTGTGTGGGAAGGGATTCACTCATTCATCCATCCTGCTGATGCACCAGCGAGTTCACACTGGGGAGAGGCCATTCACCTGCTCCGTGAGTGGGAAGGGATTCACTCAGTCATCCCACCTGCTGAAGCACCAGCGAGTTCACAAGTAACTGCAGGCATTGGATTCTGCTGTTATTATTGCTGTTAATAAAGTGGAGACGGTGGTGTAGTGGTAATGTCATTGAACTGGTAATCCAGAGATATGGATTCAAATTCTATCAAGGCAGTTGGTGGAATTTAAATTTAATTAATTGCTAGTTTCATAGCACCATTACTGAGACTATCATCGATTGTCATAAAAAAAACCCATCTGGTTCACTAATGTTCTTTAGAGAAGGAAATCTGCTGTCCTACATGTGACTCCAGACCCACAGCAATGTGTTTGACTCTTAACTACCCTCTGAAATGACCGAGCAAGCCACTCAGTTGTCAAGGGCAATTCAGAATGGGCAACAAATACTGGCCTTGCCAGCGATGCCCACATCACATCCTGGACTGAACCATGTTCATTCTGACAAATAGCTATTTGTTTCTGCTGATGTTAATAACCCTATAACTTGGCTGGAGTATAATATTGTGGCTAAATATTGAATAAATCAGAGTTTTGTTTCCAACACACAGTGTGGAATATTTGTTTTTTTTCCGGGATAAGAGGAGACTAATTGAAATGCTGCTGTTGACCGTTCCAATTTTGGGCCTTTTCTCCTCTGCTAAACAAAGATTTGTATTTTTTTGTAGTGCCTTTCATGACATCAGGACATTGCAAAGTACTTTAGAACTAATTAAGTTCTTTCGAAGTGCAGCCAATGTTGTAAAGGTGGAATTGCAAAGAACAAAGAACAGTACAGCACAGGAACAGGCCATTCGGCCCTCCAAGCCTGCGCCGATCTTGATGCCTGTCAAAACTAAAACCTTCTGCACTTCCGGGGCCCATATCCCTCTATTCCCTTCCTATTCATGTATTTGTCAAGATGTCTCATAAACGTCGCTATCGTATCTGCTTCCACCACCTCCCCCGGCAGCAGGTTCCAGGCACTCACCGCCCTCTGTGTAAAAAAAAACTTGCCTCGCACATCCCCTCTAAACTTTGCCCCTCGCACCTTAAACCTACGTCCCCTAGTAACTGACTCTTCCACCCTGGGAAAAAGCTTCTGACTATCCACTCTGTCCATGCTGCTCATGACTTTGTAAACCTCTATCATGTCGCCCCTCCACCTCCGTCATTCCAGTCAAAACAATCCGAGTTTTTCCAACCTCTCCTCATAGCTAATGCCCTCCAGACCAGGCAACATCCTGGTAAACCTCCTCTGTACACTCTCCAAAGCCTCCACGTCCTTCTGGTAGTGTGGCGAGCAGAATTGCACGCAATATTCTAAGTGTAGCCTAACTAAGGTTCTGTACAGCTGCAGCATAACTTGCCAATTTTTATACTCTATGCCCCGACCGATGAAGGCAAGCATGCCGTACGCCTTCTTGACTACCTTATCCACCTGCGTTGCCACTTTCCGTGACCTGTGGACCTGTACGCCCAGATCTCTCTGCCTGTCAATACTCCCAAGGGTTCTGCCATTTACTGTATACCTCCCACCTGCATTAGACCTTCCAAAATGCATTACCTCACATTTGTCCGGATTAAACTCCATCTGCCATTTCTCCGCCCAAGTCTCCAACCGATCTATATCCTGCGGTATCCTCTGACAATCCTCATCATTATCCGCAACTCCACCAACCTTTGTGTCGTCCGCAAACTTACTAATCAGACCAGCTACATTTTCCTCCAAATCATTTATATATACTATATATAAATTGCGGCAGCTCATTTGCACACAGCAAGCTCCCACAGACCGCAAAGTGATCATACCCAGA
Source organism: Heterodontus francisci (assembly GCF_036365525.1). Lineage (NCBI taxonomy): Eukaryota > Metazoa > Chordata > Chondrichthyes > Heterodontiformes > Heterodontidae > Heterodontus > Heterodontus francisci. The sequence goes on from NC_090404.1 coordinate 21,342,490, forward strand.
TAACCTGTTTTAGTGAGGTTGATTGAGTGATATAGATTGGCCAAGACTCTGAGGAGAACTGCCCTGTTCTTCAAACTAGCTTCTATTACGGACGGGTGTTATGGGATTTGGGTGGTTCCCACTGTTCACCTCCCAAATGACTACAGTCATGTTTTGTTAAAATGATGCTTCAGCCCGAGTATCTTTAGGGTCAAATAAACAGACAAATTACAGGTTCTCTCATAGGTAGAACTATTTTTAAACAAACCCTGGAATGATTCCAACCACACTCAACACATACATTCACCCACACATATGTGCACAAGAATAGATAAATCGAGAGAAAAGGATACAATGTAGTTTAAAGTCCCAAGTGAGGTGTTTGTGGTTTACAGAAGACAAAATAACAAGAACATGGAGACTTATACACAGTCAAAATGGGGCAGAGGACCTTCAGTCAATGGGTATAAAAGATCCATGAAGTGTCATCCATTTCATTGTTAATTTCATCACGGCTCATCCTGTGCATAACACTTCATTTATACCCATTGATTGAAGGTCTCACCTGAAAGATAGAACCTCTGACTGAGCTCCCTCAGTACTGCATTGGAATGTCAGACTAAATTTTGCACTCAAGTCTCTGGATATGGATTTAAGCCCACAACTACTGACCCAGCGTTGAGAATGCTACCTCTGCGCCACAATTAACACCTCATTGTTACTCAGGTTTATTTCAGTTCTCAAAACTTCCAATATTTTCATGGACAAGTCTCAGGTTCCCATACATTCCAGAGTGCCTCTCCTAGCCTTGCTATGCAGGTAACACGTCCTTGTATCTGCATTTGGAGTGTTTGATGGGAGAACATAGAGGGAGTTTTATTCTGTATCTAACCCGTGGCGTACTTGCCCTGGGAGTGTTAGATGGGACAGCGTAGCAGGAGCTTTACTCTGTATCTAACCCATGCTGTATCTGACTGGAGAACGCTTCAAGCAGATGCCAGGGTTTCAGAATGGCCCACTGAGCAAATTGTTGGAGCTGCGGACTGACAAGTCCCTGGGTCGTGATGGACTTCATCCACGGGTCTTAAAAGAAGCGGCTAGTGAGATAATTGATGGGTTAGTTTTAATTTTCCAAAATTCTCTAGATTTGGGGAAGGTTCCATTAGATTGGAAAATAGCCAATGTAACTCCTTTATTCAAAAAGGGAAGGAGATAGAAAGCAGGAAACTACAGGCCAGTTAGCTTAACATCTGTCTTAGGGAAAGTGTTAGAAGGTATTATTAAAGACGTTATAGCAGGGCACTTAGAAAAATTCAAGGTAATCAGGTAGAGTCAATATGGTTTTGTGAAAGGGAAATCATGTTTAACCAATTTATTGGAGTTCTTTGAAGGAGTAACACGTGCTGTGGATAAAGGGGACTGATAAGACATACTGTGCTTAGATTTCCAGAAGACACTTGGTAAGGGCCACATCAAAGGTTATTGCGGAAAATAAAAGCTTATGGTGTAGGGGGTAATATATGGCGTGGGTAGAAGATTGGTTAGTTAACAGGAAACAGACAGTAGACATAAATGGGTCATTTTCTAGTTGGCAAGATGTAACAAGTGGTGTGCCACATGGATCAGTGCTGGGGCTTCAACTTTTTACAATTTCTATAAATGGCTTGGATGAAGGGACTGAAGGTATGGTTGCTAAATTTGCTGATGGCACAAAGATAGGTAGGAAAGTAAGCTGTGAAGCAGATATAAGGAGGCTACAAAGGGATATAGATAGGCTAATTGAGTGGGCAAAGATCTGGAAAATGGAGTATAATGCGGGAAAATGTGAAGCTGTTCATTTTGGCGGGAAGAATATGAAAGAAGCATATTATCTAAATGGTGAGAGATTGCAGAGCTCTGAGGTGCAGAGGGATCTGGGTGTTCTAATGCATGAATTGCAGGTTCAGCAAGTAATTAGGAAAGCTAATAGAATGTTATTGTAAGGGCAATTGAATACAAAAGCAAAGGTTATGCTTCAGTGAAACAGGGCATTGGTGAGACCACATCTGGAGTACTGTGTACAGTATTGGTCTCCTTATTTAAGAAAGGATGTAAATTCGTTGGAATGGTGTTCAGAGAAGGTTTACTAGACTAAAAGCTGGAATGGACAGGCTGTCTTATGGGGAAAGGTTGGATAGGTTAGGCTTGTATCCGTTGGAGTTTAGAAGAGTAAGAGGCGACTTGATTGAAACATATAAGATCCTGAGGGGTCTTGACAGGGTGGATGTGGAAAGGATGTTTCCCCTTGTGGGAGAATCTCGAACAAGGGGTCACTCTTTAAAAATAAGGGGTCCCCCAGACAGGGATGAGGAGGAATTTCTTCCCTCAGAGTATCGTTGATCTTTGGAATTCCCTTTTCCATGAGCAGTGGAGACTTGGTCATTGAATATATTCAAAGCTGAGCTAGACAGATTTTTCATTTACAAGGAAGTCTAGGGTCATGGGGTGGTGGGAGTGGGGGTGGGGGGGGTGGGGAGCGGGTGGCAGTGATGGTGGTGTCAAGAAAGTGGAGTTAAGGCTACAATCAGTTCAGCCATAATCTTACTGAATGGCGCAGAAGGCTTGAGCGGCCAAATGTCCTGCTTCTATTCCTTATGTTATTATGATCTTATGTCCCTGCCCTGGGACTCTTAATGCTGACAACAGCTGCTCAAAGAGTGATGTGGGAACAAGGGGTTTTGATTCATGGGGCACTGGCATCAGTACTTGGGGATGAGGGAGTTATTCCATTGGGATGGGCTCCATGTAAACCGGGATGGGACCTGTGTCCAAGCCAATGGTATAACTAGGGCTGTGGACAGGACTTTAAACTAACAATGGGAGAGAAGGCTCAGGTGAAGGGAGATGGAGAAATCCAACAAGTAAAGTTGAGGCAACAGAACAGTGTAGTGATGTGGGCAAAGAGAAGCAGAGTGGGTCAGGAAGGGACAAAGAGTTTAGCAGTAATTGTGCATCAGCGAACAAGGTCAACGCAGGAATAGCAGCAGAAAAAAAGAAATTGAAGGTTCTTTATCTAAATGTGCGTAGCATCTGCAATAACATAGATGAACTAGTGGTGCGGCAAATAGTGGTAAATGGTTTAGGTTTAAAAGCCAATACAGAGCCATGGTTACAAGGTGACCAAGGTTGGTAAATAAATATTCCAGGGTACACAATATTTCGGAAAGACAGACAGAATGGCAGATTAGGAGGGGTAGTCCTGATAGTAAAGGATGGCATAAGGACACTAGTGAGTAAAGATTTGGGCTTAGATCATGAAGAACAATCTGTGTGGGTGGAAATCAGGAATAGCAAGAGCCAGAAAACGCTGGTGGAAGTAATTCATAGGCCCCTTTACAGAAGTTATATTGATGGACAGAACAATTAAAAAGAAATTACTGGAGCTTGTAACAAAGGCAATGTAATAGTTGTGGGGAGTTTAATCTTCATATAGACTGGGACAATTAAATTGGCAAGGGTAGTCGAGATGAGTTTGTGGAATGATTTTGTGACAGTTTATTGGAGCAATACATTGTGGAATCGACTGGGGATAAAGCCAGTTTAGATCTACATTAGATCCTGTAATGAGGCAGGGTTAATTAGTAATGCTGTGGTAAAAGATCCACTGGGAAATAGTGATCATAATACCATTGAATTCCATATGAAGTTTGAAAACAACATACTCCAATCACAAACAAGAATCTTAAACTTAAACAAAGCCAATTACATAGGTATGAGGGGAGAACTAGCTAAGGTTAATTAGCTAAATAGACTAAAAGGAACGGTGGTAAATAAACAGTGGGAAACATTTAAAGAAACACTTCAAAATGTTCAACAAAAATATATTCTATTGAAAACCAAAAACTCAGCAAGACCCATCCATCGCTTGCTCAGGAAGTTAAGGATAGTATTAGATTCAAAGAAGCTTTTAATGTTGCAAAGAACAGTAGCAAGTCTGGTGACTGGGAGTGTTTTAGAAACCAACAAAGGGCCACCAAAAAGTTGATTAAAAAATAGATGAACTAGTGGTACAAATAGCACCACTAAAATCTGACATCTCGGGACCTGATGGTCTACATCCTAGCATTTGAAAAGAGATAGCTGCAGAAATAGTGGATGCAGTAGCTATGATTTTTCAAAATTCCTTAGATTCAGGAATGGTCCCATCAGATTGGAAGTTAGTAAATGTAACATCGCTTTTCAATAAAGGAGGGAGAGAGAAAACAGGGAACTACAGTAGGTTAGCCTGACATCAGTCATTGGGAAAGTGCTAGAATCTATTATTAAAGAAGTCTTAAGAATGCTCTTCGAAAAGCACAGTATGATTAGAACAAGTCAACACGGTTTTATGAAAGGGAAATCCTGTTTGACATATTTATTGAGCTTTTTGAGGATGTCGCTATTAGGGTAGATAAAGGGAAACCAGTCAATATAAGGATTTGTCAGATTTTAGTCAGTTAAGTTTCTGCAATACTTTTTCTCTGCCGATATTAATCACCTTAATTTTTCCACTCTTTATAGCCACTCTTTTTCTGGTATGCAACTTGTGTGTTCTACTGTGAAGACAGTCACAAAATATTTGTTCAATGCCTCTGCCATTTCTTCGTTCCCTGTGATAATTTCTCCTGTCTCTGCTTCTAAGGGACCCAAATTAACTTTAGTTACTCTCTTCCTTTTTATATACGTATAAAAGCTATTGCAATCTGTTTATATATTTCTGACTAGTTTACTCACATTCTATTTTTTCCTTTGATATCTGGATTTCCAAAAGGCATTCGATAAGGTGCTACATAAAAGGTTAAGAGGCAAGATAAGGGCTCATGGAGTTAGGGGTAATTTCTTGGCATGGATAGAGGATCGGTAAATGGACAGGAAGCAAAGGGTGGGAATAAATGGGGCATTTTCAAGTTGGCAGGCTGTGGAATGCCGCACTGATCAGTGCTGGGGCCTCAGCTATTTACAATCTATATTAATGATTTAGAAGAAGAGATAAGAGAGTAATACATCTACGTTTGCTGACAATACAAAGCGAGGTGGAAAGGTAAACTGTGGGGAGGACACAGAAAGGCTGCAAAGAGATAGAGAGAGGTTGAGCTGGATTTAATATTCCTGCCACCGGGAGCAGTGGTGAGCATAAAAATGGCGACCCACGTCGCCGTGATCTAGTGTGCGGTGGCTCATGATAATATGGCAGTTGGGCTGCCTCCCCCGCCCAATCACGAGGTGGGGACCAACTCTGCGACACAGCAATGGCGTTCGCAGCCTCTGTGCAGGCGCTGGTGCCATTTTTAAAGGCCAGCCAGACCTGCCACTTGAGCTAAATATTAAAAACTGTACGTCCCGTGTACACAGCAAAAGGAAAATCGTCCCCCCCACCCTCCCATAACACTTACATATAATAGTTGCTCTCGCACCCCCCCCCCCCCCCACCAAAACACTTCAATAGATGATGTGACCTTCCCTCCACAAACTGTTCAAAGTGCATAGGTCACCTCTTCTCCTCCCTCCCCTGCACTACACATGCTGCCTGGACCCCATACCCCCTCCCCACCACTATACTAAATGTCCTCAGCTCCCCCACCTCAGTGGTGCCAGCTTTGCCTGGATGGGAAAGTGAAGGTGCGAGTGCCCAGCCGCAAGATCCCAGCAGCCGGTAAGATCGCAGTCAATTTCATTTGCTTAATTTACATACTTAAAGTCAGGTCCCATCGCCCAGAGGTGGTGCCTCGCTGCCACCAGGAAGACTGAGTCCGGCCTTCCCAGTGTTGGGATCCGTGGTGGGCCTCTGTACGATGTTCAGACCCACCAACCACCAACCCCCCCCCCCTCCCCCCCAAACCCCCGTCATGGATCCTGACATCAGGACCTAAACAAAACTCAACCCATTAAGTGAGTGGGGAAACAAGATGGCAGATGGAGTATAATGTGGGGAAGTGTAAATTTATTCACTTTGGTCACAAGAATAGAAAAGCAGAATATTTTTGAAAGGGGTGAAATTTTTAAATGCTGATGTTCAGAGAGACTTGGGTGTGCTCGTACAAGGAACGCAAAAGGTTCGCCTGCAGCCACAGTAAGCAATTAGGAAGGCAAATGGCATGTTGGCTTTTACTGCAAAGGGATTGGAATACAGGGTTTTGGTGAGACCACATCTGGAATACAGTGTGCAGTCTTTGTCTCAATATGTAAGCAAGGATATACTTGCATTGGAGGCAGTACAGTGAAGGTTCACTGGATTGGTCCCTGGGATGAGAGGGTCGTCCTAGGATAAGAGGCTGAGTAAATTGGGCCTATACTCTCTGGAGTTTCGAAGAATGAGAGATTCTGAAGGGGCTGGATAGGGTACACACCGAGAAATCGTTTCCACTGGTTGGGGAATCTAAAACACGGGGGCACAGTCTTAGAGGCTGATCATTTAGGATAGAAATGAGGAGAAATTACTTTACTCAAAGGGTTGTGAAACTTTGGAATGCTGTACCCCAGAGGATGGTGGATGCTCCATCGTTGAATACAATTTTTGGTCTCTCAGGGAATCAACGGATATGGGGAGCGGGTGGGAAAGTGCAATGAAGCCCAATATCAGCCATGGTCATACTGAATGACTCGATGGGCCATATGATCTACTCCTACTCCTATTTGTTGTGTTCTTTGACCAATAAAATGTCCCATGCCCCGGCATCCATCACCTCGATAAGCATAATGATTCAACTAGAGGAAGGAAACACAAACCCATCAGTTTCTCCACTGAACACAGATACTGAGGGACAGTGTGTGTCTGGGACAATGACATCACTCCCTCAATAAGGTGGAACATTTTATTTTTTATTTAGCAAATACAGATCCCCAGAGCCAAGCGAAAGCCTCCTCCTTTGCTGAGTTTAAGGTGATTAGTCCATCACTTAGTTTGTAGAGGGGACACTCCTCGGTAATGTGCAGCATTGTTTGTGTCTCTCCAAATATCCATAAGGGTTTTGTACAGAGGCCCCAGTGGTGGAGGTTGGCTGCGCAGGGCCCTGTCTTGTCCTGAACCTGTTTAGCAAGGACCACTCTCGCCGTGGTACTTCAAAACCGGCCTTTCAATAGATGGAGTTTGGCACAAGGAACTTGTTTGTGACTTCCCATGTTTCCCATTCCTTGATCCAAAGGATGTCTGCTGGTAGATGTTGCTCAGCAAGACTGCTCCATTTGGACGGAAGGCAGGCAATGGATCAGTGATCACGCTGCACCCCCGTCAGTGCCCAGGCGCCCCTGGGGAAGCAGACTGAATTCCGAGAGAAGATTAAAGGACCCAAAGAGCTGCCTTGCGGGATCCCAGTCAGCCCAGAACCACCAGTCTCAACATTGAGAAACCCTATGACAATAGGGCATGCTCTCCGAATCTTACAACTTAATATTGAAGACCTATCAGCTCCCAAGCGAAATCTCATTGGAGATAGAAATTGATCCTGTATCTCTCCCTGTTAATTCCGGGCTCCAAAAGGCTTGAATCCTGCTCCTGCTTCCCTTCCTGTAATAGCATTGAACTAAACCCAGCCCATAATAAGCAGTGCTCAGGGAGGTTGGTTACTGGGCAATGCAGTGATGTCATAAAGCAGCAACATTCAGCCCAGCTGGTCCCCTACTTGTCCCTTTAAAGGTGAAGGGTTGGGACATGCTGTTTCAAAACACATCCCACCCTGTTCATACTGAGAATCCCAGGGTGGAGAGCTGGGACACCCTGTCTCAAAACACATCCCACCCTGCTCATACTGAGAATCCCAGGATGGAGAGCTGGGACATCCTGTCTCAAAACACATCCCATCCTGTTCATACTGAGACTCCCAGGGTGGAGAGCTGGGACATCCTGTCTCAAAACACATCCCACCCTGTTCATACTGAGAATCCCAGGATGGAGAGCTGGGACATCCTGTCTCAAAACACATCCCATCCTGTTCATACTGAGAATCCCAGGGTGGAGAGCTGGGACATCCTGTCTCAAAACACATCCCACCCTGTTTATACTGAGAATCCCAGGGTGGAGAGCTGGGACATCCTGTCTCAAAACACATCCCACCCTGTTCATACTGAGAATCCCAGGGTGGAGGGCTGGGACATCCTGTTTCAAAACACATCCCACCCTGTTCATACTGAGAATCCCAGGGTGGAGAGCTGGGACATCCTGTCTCAAAACACATCCCACCCTGTTCATACTGAGAATCCCAGGTTGGAGAGCTGCGGCATCCTGTCTCAAAACACATCCCACCCTGTTCATACTGAGAATCCCAGGGTGGAGAGCTGGGACATCCTGTCTCAAAACACATCCCATCCTGTTCATACTGAGAATCCCAGGGTGGAGAGCTGGGACACAAGCAGCCAGCAGTGTGGAGCTTCCCGAGAGTCCAGTCCCTTTACAGCCAGGAACTGGTACACGGAAAAGTCTCAGTAAAATCAGGGATATATTTGTTCACACAAACCAACCTCTCAAAAAGTGAGTTATTTCTCCATTTACAGACACTCTGACTGCCTGGGTGATGACAGGAGCTTCTGACCAATAGGAAGAGCAGGTTGGGCTGGCGGACTGAGCAGAAGGTTGGTCCTCCAACTGTCATTGGGATGGGAACGCCACCACCTGCAAGTTCCCCTCCAAGCCACACACCATTCTGACTTGGAACGATATTGCCGTTCCTTCACTGTCGCTGGATCAAAATCCTGGATCTCCCTTCCTAACAGCACTGTGGCTGTGCCTACCCCACATGGACTGCAGCGATTCAAGAAGGCAGCTCACCACCACCTTGTCAAGGGCAATTAGAAATGGGCAATAAATGCTATCCTAGCCAGCAACACCCACATTCCATGAACGAACAAAAATAAAATTGCTGGAGAACATTATTAAGCAGTCGGACATTTAGATAATCATAATACAATCAAGCAGAAGCAACATGGATTTATGAAAGGGAAATCACGTTTGACAAACTTAGACTTGTTTGAGGATATAATGAACAGGGTGGACAAAGGGGAACCAGTAGATGTAGTGTATTTAAATTTCCAAAGGAATTAGATAAGGTGCCACATAAAAGGTTACTACACAAGATAGGAGCTCATGGTGTTGGGAGCAACCTATTAGCATGATTAGAGGATTGACTAACAGGAAACGACGAGTCTAGATAGATGGGACATTTTGAGGTTGACAAACTAATAGTGGAGTACCACAGGAATCAGTGCTGGGACCTCAACTATTTATGGTCTATATTAATGACATGGATAAAGGGACAGAGCGTATTATAGCAAATTTGCTGACGATACAAAATAGGTAGGAAAGCTAAGTTGTTAGGAGGACACAATGAGTCTGTAAAGGGATAGGGATAGGTTAAGTGAGTGGGCAAAAATTTGGCCGATGGAGTATAATGTGGGAAACTGTGAGATTGTCCACTTTGATAGGAAGAATAGAAAAGCAGAATATTTAAATGGAGAGAGACTGCAGAATGCTGCTGTACAGAGGGATGTGGGTGTCCTTGTACAGGAATTACGAAACGTTAACATGCAGGAACAGCAAGTAAGTAGGAAGGCAAATGGAACATTGTCCTTTATTGCAAGGATGATGGAGTGTAAAAGTAGAGAATGCTTGCGACACTGTACCAGACATTGCGGAGACCGGACCTAGAGTACTATGTACAGTTTTGGTCTCCTTACTTAAGGAGGGATACACTTTCATTGGAAGCAGTTCAGAGAAGGTTCATTAGGCTGATTCCTGGGATGAAGGGGATGCCTGATGAGGAAGTATTGAGCAGACTGGAGTAGAATGAATTAGAAGAATGAGAGATGATCTAATTCAAACAAGATTCGAAGGGGGCTTGATAGTGGAGATGATCATGTTTTCCCTCGTGGGGGAATCGAGAACTAGCACAGTTTAACAATAAGGGGTATGCCATTTAAGATGGAGACGAGGAGGAATTTCTTCTCTCAGAGGTTCATTAATCTTCAGAATTCACTTCCCCAGAGAGCAGTGGAGGTTGGGTCATTGAATATTTTCAAGGCTGAGTTAGACAGCTTTTTATTCACAAAGCAGTCAAGGGTTATGGGAGGCTGGCAGAAAGTGGATTTAAGGCCACAATCAGATCAGCCATGATCTTATTGAATGGTGGAGCATGCTCAAGCAGCTGAATCGTCTACTCCTGCTCCTATTTTTCATGATCTTCACAGGGCCCAGGGGTGGATCAGTGCTCGGGTTCACAGGGTCAAGGGGTGGATTAATGCTCGGGTTGACAGGGCCCAGGGGTGGATTAATGCTGGGGTTTACAGGGCCCAGGGGTGGATTAATGCTCGGGTTTAGAGGGCCCACGGGTGGATTAATGCTCGGGTTTAGAGGGCCCGGGGGTGGATTAATGCTCGGGTTTACAGGCCACAGGGGTGGATTAATGCTCGGGTTTACAGGGCCCAGGGGTGGATCAATGCTCGGGTTTAGAGGGCCCGGGGGTGGATTACTGCAAGGTTTGTCTCCATGTTTTAGACTAAGCCCCCTAGTAATGGATTCTCCAACCAACAGAAATAGTTTCTTTCGAGCTACCTATCTTGGAAACCTTGATCAAATACTCCTTAGCCTTCTAAATTGCAGGGAATGCAACCCACAGTGAGTTCATGCACTCTTGCAGAAGGGATAGGGCAAGGCAATATATAATTAATGGTATAGTTCTAAAGAGTGTGCAGGGACTGAGGGACCTGGGGTTCATGTCCATAGATCATTAAAGATGGCAGGACATAAAGAGTTGTTGGCAAAGCGTTTGAGATCTTGGGTTTCGTAAATAGAGGTATTGAATGCTAAATCAGGGAAGTACTCCTGAACCTTAATAAAGCTCTGGTCTGGCCACAATTAGAATATTGTGTCCAGTTCCAGTTACCACACTTTAGGAAGGATGTGAAGTTACTGGTAGGGTGCAGAGCAGATTTACAAGAATGGTTCCAGACATGAGGGAAGTTAGCTACAAGGTTAGGTCGGAAAAGCCGGGTTGAACTCCTTGGAGGAAAGCAGGTGGAGGAGGAGATCTGATCGAGGTGTACAAGATTATGTTAGATTTAGATAAGGTAGACAAAGTAAAGCTCTTCCCATTAGCTGGTGATAGAAGGACGCGGGGACACAGATTACGGTTTTGGGCAAGAGATACAGGAGGGATGTGAGGAAAAACTTTGTTTTTTAAACACAATGAATGTTAATGACCTGGAACTGACTGCCTACGAGGGAGGTGGAAGTGGAGACAATCAATGATTTCAAAAGGAAATTGGATGGACACTTGGGGAAAACAAACCTGCAGGACTACGGGGATAGAGTGGGGGAATGGGACTGACTGGACTGCTGTACAGAGAGCTGGCATGGAATCAAAAAGCTGAATGTCCTCCTTCTGTTATGTAATGACTCATTTGTGTAATCTCTCCTCGTAATTTAACCCTTGCAGTCCAGGTATCATTCAGGTAAGTCTACACCACATTTCCTCCAAGGACAATATATCCTTCCTAAGGTGTGGTGCCCAGAACTGAACACAATACTCCAGATGTGGTCTAACCAGGGCTTTGTGTATCTCAGTGCTTTTCCAGTCACACTGATACCCGAAATCTTTTCCCACAGACAGAACAGACAAACCTTTTTCCTTCCACGTTCAAGGTTGATGATATTCAGATTCTGATGAATTGAGCAACTGTCAGATCTTGACATGACATTTGGTTCGCGTTTCCCAACTGTAAATTCTCCCCTTCTAAGCCCCTGTAAAAGGAGTTTACAAAAGCCATCACTGTCCAGGATAGACATTCACAACATTGTCTCCTCCTGCTTCCTGGCCCAGGATGGCCGCACACGCGCCCGGCTGCACATTGTCGTGAGGAGACACTCCTTCAAACAAAGAACAAAGAACAAAGAAAATTACAGCACAGGAACAGGCCCTTCGGCCCTCCAAGCCTACGCTGATCCAAATCCTCTATCTAAACCTGTCGCCTATTTTCTAAGGTTCTGTATCTCTTTACTTCCTGCTCATTCATGTATCTGTCTAGATACATCTTAAAAGACGCTATCGTGCCCGCGTCTACCACCTCCGCTGGCAATGCGTTCCATGCACCCACCACCCTCTGCGTAAAGAACTTTCCACGCATATCACCCCTAAACTTTTCCCCTTTCACTTTGAACTCGTGTCCCCTTGTAATTGAATTCCCCACTCTGCGAAAAAGCTTCTTGCTATCCACCCTGTCTATACCTCTCGTGATTTTGTACACCTCAATCAGGTCCCCCCTCAACCTCCGTCTTTCTAATGAAAATAATCCTAATCTACTCAACCTCTCTTCATAGCTAGCGCCCTCCATACCAGGCAACATCCTGGTGAACCTCCTCTGCACCCTCTCCAAAGCATCCACATCCTTTTGGTAATGTGGCGACCAGAACTGCATGCAGTATTCCAAATGTGGCCGAACCAAAGTCCTATACAACTGTAACATGACCTGCCAACTCTTGTACTCAATACCCCGTCCGATGAAGGAAAGCATGCCGTATGCCTTCTTGACCACTCTATTGACCTGCGTTGCCACCTTCAGGGAACAATGGACCTGAACACCCAAATCTCTCTGTACATCAATTTTCCCCAGGACTTTTCCATTTACTGTATAGTTCACTCTTGAATTGGATCTTCCAAAATGCATCACCTTGCATTTGCCCTGATTGAACTCCATCTGCCATTTCTCTGCCCAACTCTCCAGTCTATCTATATTCTGCTGTATTCTCTGACAGTCCCCTTCACTATCTGCTACTCCATCAATCTTAATGTCGTCTGCAAACTTGCTAATCAGACCACCTATACATTCCTCCAAATCATTAATGTATATCACAAACAACAGTGGTCCCAGCACGGATCCCTGTGGAACACCACTGGTCACACGTCTCCATTTTGAGAAACTCCCTTCTACTGCTACACTCTGTCTCCTGTTGCCCAGCCAGTTCTTTATCCATCTAGCTAGTACACCTTGGACCCCATGCGCCTTCACTTTCTCCATCAGCCAACCATGGGGAACCTTATCAAACGCCTTACTGAAGTCCATGTAAACGACATCTACAGCCCTTCCCTCATCAATCAACTTTGTCACTTCCTCAAAGAATTCTATTAAGTTGGTAAGACATGACCTTCCCTGCACAAAACCATGTTGCCTATCACTGATAAGCCCATTTTCTTCCAGATGGGAATAGATCCTATCCCTCAGTATCTTCTCCAGCTGCTTCCCTACCACTGACGTCAGGCTCACCGGTCTATAATTACCTGGATTATCCCTGCTACCCTTCTTAAACAAGGGACAACATTAGCAATTCTCCAGTCCTCCGGGACCTCACCCGTGTTTAAGGATGTTGCAAAGATATCTGTTAAGGCCCCAGCTATTTCCTCGCTCGCTTCCCACAGAAACCTGGGATAGATCCCATCTGGACCTGGGGACTTGTCCACCTTAATGCCTTTTAGAATACCCAACACTTCCTCCCTCCTTATGCCGACTTGACCTAGAGTAATCAACCATCTGTCCCTAACCCCAACATCCGTCATGTCCCTCTCCTCGGTGAATACCGATGCAAAGTACTCATTTAGAATCTCACCCATTTTCTCTGACTCCACGCATAACTTTCCTCCTTTGTCCTTGAGTGGGCCAATCCTTTCTCTAGTTACCCTCTTGCTCCTTATATATGAATAAAAGGCTTTGGGATTTTCCTTAACCCTGTTTGCTAAAGATATTTCATGACCCCTTTTAGCCCTCTTAATTCCTCGTTTCAGATTGTGCCTACAATCCCGATATTCTTTCAAAGCTTCATCTTTCTTCAGCCGCCTAGACCTTATGTATGCTTCCTTTTTCTTCTTAGCTAGTCTCACAATTTCACCTGTCATCCATGGTTCCCTAATCTTGCCATTTCTATCCCTCATTTTCACAGGAACATGTCTCTCCTGCACGCTAATCAACCTCTCTTTAAAAGACTCCCACATATCAAATGTGGATTTACCTTCAAACAGCTGCTCCCAATCTACATTCCCCAGCTCCTGCCGAATTTTGGTATAGTTGGCCTTCCCCCAATTTAGCACTCTTCCTTTCGGACCACTCTCGTCTTTGTCCATAAGTATTCTAAAACTTACGGAATTGTGATCACTATTCCCAAAGTATTCCCCTACTGAAACGTCAACCACTTGGCCCGGCTCATTCCCCAACATCAGGCCCAGTATGGCCCCTTCCCGAGTTGGACTATTTACATACTGCTCTAGAAAACCCTCCTGGATGCTCCTTACAAATTCTGCTCCATCTAGACCTCTAACACTAAGTGAATCCCAATCAATGTTGGACCTACGTCTCTGATCAAGCTTTTGGTCATCTGCCCCAATATCGCATGTGGCTCAGTGTCAAATGTTGCTTCATGACACTCTTGTGAAATGCCTTGGAACATTTTATTACATTAAAGGTGCTACATAAATACAAGTTGATGTTAACTTGGACATATACCACCGTTCCTTCATCATCACTGGGTGAAAATCCTGTAACTCCTTCCCTAACACCATTGTGGGAGCACCTTCACCACACAGACTGCAGCTGTTCAAGAAGGTGGCCCACCATCACCTTCTCAATGGGCAACTGGGGATTGGCAATATATGCTGGTCTGGCTCGTGACACCCAAATCCCAGGAATGAAGTAAAAAAATCTGTATATGTAAAATGGATTAAAAGCCTCTACAGAAATACTTGTTACTAAAACAATACTCTTTAACATTGGGTGGTTGGTATCTGTTCAGCAACCTCATCTCCCCTGGAATCTACCTCCCTTGACAGTCTAATAAACTTTCTAACTGAGACTAACACCTGGAATGGGCGGGCTGTCTTATGAGGAAAGGTTGGACAGGCTAGGCTAGTATCTGCTGGAGTTTAGAAGAGTAAGAGGCGGCTTGATTGAAACATATAAGATTCTGAGGAGTCATGACAGGGTGGATGTGGAAAGGATGTTTGCCCTTGTGGGAGAATCTAGAACTAGGGGTCACTGTTTAAAAATAAGGCATCGCCCATTAAAGACAGAGATGAGGAGAAATGTTTTCTTTCAGAGGGGCGTGAGTCTTTGGAATTCTCTTCCTCAAAATATGGTGGAAGCAGAGTCTTTGAATATTTTTAAGACAGAGTACATAGATTCTTGATAAGCAAGGGGTTAAAAGGTTATCAGGGTTGGAGGGAATGTGGAGTTGAGGTTACAATCAGATCAATCATGATCTTACTGAATGGTGGAGCAGGCTCGAGGGGCCTCCTCCTGTGCCTAATTCACATGTTTGTATGCCTTGCATTGGATATTGTTGGGCCTGACTGGGCTCAAAAGTACTCGGGGTTAAACCCAGCAGCTTCTCCTCCATCTCCACTCCTGCTCAAACTGATGTAACAAAAAAGACATTCACAGGAGGTCAGAGACCAACTTCCACCTCCAACACCCACCCCGAAACAAACCGGCTCTTAATTGGTTCATCTGTATTTCTCAATTCAGTTCTGTGACAGCACCTGCAATAAAGCAAAAGCAAAATACTGAGGATCCTGGAAATCTGAAATGAAAGGAGAAAATGCAGGAAATAATCATCAGGTCAGGCAGCTTAATGTGGAGAGAGAAACAGAGTTAACATTTCAGGTGCATTGAACCACTGGAGCCTGCAGCCTGGAACTGAGTGGGAGAACATCAGCCCCTTGAGCCTGCTCCACCATTTAATACTATCATAGCTGATCTCATCTCGGCCTCAACTCCACTTGCCTGCCCTTCTCAATAACTCTTCAACTCACTACTAATTATAAACCTGTCTATCTCCTCCTGAAATTTACTCAATGTCCTGGCATCCACCGCATTCTGGGGTAGAGAATTCCACAGACTCATGATCCTTTGAGAGAAGAAATTTCTCCTCCTCTCTGTTTTAAATCTGCTACCCCTTATCTTAAAACTTGACCTCTGTTCTAAATTGCCCCACCAGAGGAAATATCTTCTCTTCATTTACTTTGTCAATCCCCTTATATACCTCAATTAGATCTCCTCTCATTCTTCTAAACGCTAGAGAGTAAAGGCATAAATTGCTCAATCTATCTTCATGAGACAAACCCCTCATCTCTGGAATCAATCTAGTGAACCTCCTCTGAACTTCCTCCAATGCAACTACATCCCTCAAGTAAGGGACCAAAACTGTACGCAATACTCCAGGTGCCATCTCACTAACACCTTGTACAGTTGCAGCAACACTTCCCTACTTTGAAACTCTATTCCTTTAGCAATAAATGCCAAAATTCCATTTTCCTTCCTTGTTACCTGCTGCACCTGCATACTAGTTTTCTGCGATTCATGCACAAGGACACCCAGATCCCTCTGCAACGAAGTACTCTGATGTTTCTCTCCATTTAGATGATAATTTGCCTTTCTATTCTTCTGAACAAAATGGATAACCTCACACTTATCCAGGTTAAACTCCATCTGCCAAATTTTGGCCTATTCACCGAACCTATCCATATCCATTTGTAAATTTCTTATTTCTTTATTGCAGCTTATTTTCCCACCTATTTTAGTGTCATCTGCAAATTTGGCTATAGTACCTTCTATCCCTGCATGCAAGTCATTAATATAGATTGTAAATAGTTGGGGCCCAAGGACTGAACCCTGTGGCACCCCACTAGTTAGCATCTTGCCAACCAGAAAAGGACCCATTTAGTCCGCCTCTCTGTTTTCTGTTGGTTAGCCAATCCTCTATCCAAGCTAATAAATTGCCCAGAACCCCATGCAATCTTACCTTATGTAAGAATGAGGAGACACAATATAGTCCAACACTCACAGTAACCTACAATCCACCGACATTACCGGGATAGGGAGACAGAGTTTAGAAACACGACTCCAGTAAAACATCCCAGGAGCAAAAGGGGGAAGCAGTGTGTGTACCTGCCCTGATATCCCCCTCCCCAGGCCTGTCAGTCAAACCCCCCACTCCTCCCAGTCCACAGCTCAGCCTAGCAGCTTCCTGCACCTTGAGCCAGCCCTGCCCAGGTGTGGCCCAGTCCAAGGAGACGTATTTGTGGAACCAGGAAATGGAGGAACCTCCTGCCCTGTGCTGTGTGCCAAATGGTCCCTCCCTCCCCCAGGCCCCTTGATAACTGAGCTCAGTTTCCTTTAAAGTTTTGTCCTTTGATGTTACAGTTTATTAATCTTTAATTCCTCCAAAAGAGCTGGAAATCTGGCGGCCGTTAACAACGGGCCTGTCCCCGCAGCTGCAAACGCGGGACCGGGAGCTTCATATGGATGTTGTTGAGATCGATACTGGGTGTTTCTGAAGCCCGCCCGCCAACTCCATCCTCCACTTACCAATCACACTGCACATGTTCCAAACTCTGTGCGGTAATGCGCCTGCGCCATTATCTCCGGAAGTTCCTGCCAGCCAGAAATGTCCTGTTAATTGATAGCAGCTGTGGACCAATAGCAAAAGGGAGGGGACCGAGGAGAAGAAGCCCCGCCCACTCCTTGCCTCGGACCCGCCCACTCCCAGCCTCGGTCCCGCCCACACTCGCTCTGAATGATTGGAGGACGCACTTCCCGCCCGGTCCTCCAGCCCCCGTCCTCGCTCTTCCTATTGGTCAGCAGCCGCCGTCAATCAGCCGGGAGGGCATTGTGAGCTGAGCATGCGCGGCCGGCTGGCTGAGACAGAGAGCGCGGATGCAGCAGGCGAGAGGGAGGCGGGTTAATAAAACCCAGATGATCAGAAGCTTGATCAGAGAGGTGGGTTTTAATCAGTGTCTGAATCAGGGAAGGTGAGGTAGAGAGGCGGAGAGGATTAGGGAGGGATTTCCAAAGGTTATGGCCTTGGCAGCTGAAGGCACGGTCACCAGTGGTGGAGCAATGAAAATCAGGGATGTTCAAGATGTCAGAATTAGATGATCCCTGATCTCTCGGAGGGTTGTAGGACTGGAGGAGATTATAGAGATAGTGAGGGGTGAGGGAATGGAGGGATTTGAAAACAAGGATGAGGATGTTAAAATTGAGGTGCTGCTTAACTGGGAGTCTGTGTAGGCCAGTGAGCACAGTGGTGATGGGTGAACAGGACTGGGTCTGAGGAAGGACACAGGCAGCAGAGTTTTGGATGATCTCAAATTTACGGAGGGTAGAATGTGGGAGGCCGGCCAGGAGTGTGTTAGAATAGTCAAGTTTAGAGATAACAAATGCATGGATGTACGTTTCAGAGGCAGATGAGCTGAGGCAGCGACAAAGTCTGGCAATGTTACTGAGGTGGAAATAGGTGGTCTGAGTGATCGCACCAATATGCAGTTGGAAGTTCATCTTGGGGTCAAATCTGACACCAAGGTTACGAATGCTCCGGTTTAGCCTCAGACAGTTTCCAGGGAGAGGAATAGAGTTGATGGCGAGGGAGTGGAGACAATGGCTTCAGACGTCCCAATATTTGATTGGAGGAAATTTCTGTTCGTCCAGTGCTGGCTGTCAGACAAGTCAGGATGGGGTGTGACTTGGAGGGGAACATGGAGGTGATGGTGTACACATACACCTGCTTCCCTGGTCTAGATGCAGGAAGTTGAGAGTTTGGGAGGTTCTGTCAAAGTTCTGGTGGAGTTGCAGATGGATAAAATACTTCTCCTCTCCCTGCCCCTCCCACCTCACCCTCTCTCTCTCCAGAATGGGTGGCAGGTTCCCTTCCATGAAGGACATGAGTGAACCAGTTGGGGTTGTAAGTCAATCCTGCAGTTTTCACGGTCACTTTTTCCCCATGTCGGCCCCATAAATTACCAGATTCATTCAGCTTCATTTCACAACCTGCCTTTGTGTTTTTGTGGGTTCTCACACACTTTTTTTCTGTTTTAAATCAATTTCACAGGGTTTAGGGGAGAATTTGCAGCCGTGAAATGCAAAGCAAACATTTGATCGGGACCTGAAGGAGTCACCTAATTTATCGCAACCCGAATATCATCAGAGATTGAACATGGAAGGAAAAAGCAGCGATCACAGTGGGGAGAAACCGTACACGTGTTCCGTGTGTGGACGAGGTTTCAGTCGATCATCTGGCCTGTCGAACCACAAGTGTAGTCACACTGGGAAGACACGACGTAAATATGGGAAGGGATTGAATGATCCATTTGAGCTGGAAACTCATCCACACAGTCACACCCTGGAGAAGCCATTCACCTGCTCCGAGTGTGGGAAGGAATTCACTCAATCATCCGACCTACTGAAACATCAGCGAGTTCACACTGGGGAGAGACCTTTTAAATGTCAAGACTGTGGGAATTGCTATAAATGTTCGGCTGAACTGATGATTCATCAACGTGTTCACACTGACGAGAGACCATTCAGGTGTTCTCACTGTGGGACTGGGTTCAGACAATTAGGCAACCTCACTGTACATCAGCGCACGCACACTGGGGAGAGGCCATTCGCCTGCTCTGAATGTGGGAAGGGATTCACTCATTCATCTGCCCTGCTGACACATAAGCGAGTTCACACCGGGGAGAGGCCATTCATCTGCTCAGTGTGTGGGAAAGGATTCACTACTTCATCCCATCGTCTGAGACACCAGCGAGTTCACAATGGGGAGAGGCCATTCACCTGCTCCGTATGTGGGAAGGGATTCACTACTTCATCCCAACTTCTGACACACCAGCAAGTTCACACTGACGAGAGACCTTTTAAATGTCGAGACTGTGGAAATGGCTATAAATGTTCTGCTGATCTGATGTCACATCGACGTGTTCACACTCCTGATTGTCCATACGGGTGCTCTCATTGCGGGACTAGGTTCAGGCGATCATCTGAACTCATTGTACACCAGCGCATTCACACTGGGGAGAGGCCGTTCACCTGCTCTGAGTGTGGGAAGGGATTCACTCATTCATCTGCCCTGCTGACACACCAGCGAGGTCACACTGGGGAGAGGCCATTCACCTGCTCCGAGTGTGGGAAGGGATTCACTCAGTCGTCTGACCTGCTGCGACACCAGCGCATTCACACTGGGGAAAGGCCATTCAACTGTTCAGAGTGTGGGAAGGGATTCACTCAGTCATCCAACCTGCTGACACACCAGCGGGTTCACACTGGGGAGAGGCTATTCACTTGCTCAGAATATGGGAAGGGATTCACTCAGTCATCCCACTTGCTGAAACACCAGCGAGTTCACAGCAGGGAGAGGCCATTCACCTGCTCCGAGTGTGGGAAGGGATTCACTACTCCATCTCACCTGCTGACACACCAGCGAGTTCACACTGGGGAAAGGCCGTTCACCTGCTCAGAGTGTGGGATGGATTTCACTCAGTCATCTGCCCTGTTGAGACACCAGCGAGTTCACACTGGGGAGAGGCCGTTCAATTGCACAGAGTGTGGGAAGAGATTCACTCGGTCATCCAACCTGCTGAGACACCAGCGAGTTCACAAGTGACTCAGGGATGAGAAATGTTCGCTACATAACAGATTTCTGACATTAGGGTTTCGGAAATCCACCATTGGCTTCTCCCTTTCCGACCTTCACCAAGAGACTGGCTTCAAAAGAAATTGTACCTGTCAGTTCTGATTTTTTTTAAAGCCGGCCAATCACGAAGATACCCAGAGGTCCTTTTACCTGTTTTTAAGTCGTCTTTATTTTTTATAATCTTCTACCTCAGTGGAAATGAACTTCAACCAGGAAAGCAAGTGGGTGGAACTGCATACTGCTTCACAACCTCAGTGTGTCAGTCTTCTGTAAATGGCCAAAAAGGAGGTGTGTGTAAACACAGACCAATTCCCAATGTTTGTTTTTGCCTTCATGGGATATCTTAGCAGAGACCACCCGAGAACTGACACAGCTCATTTGACCTGGCTTAAAATTAATGGTTCAGGATCAGTAGCTGGCAAGTCGCTGGTCTGCAGCAAAAACATTGGTCTGTCAATAGGAATTTGAAACTTGCTTCCATTTACACAGCAGTGTGTGTCTGAAGTAATTTCTGAAAACTCTGCACAAACTGGTTACTGTATGTGAATATCCTGCAGTGAGCATGAACTGTATAAACTGAATATATCCTGTACTTTGCAGCAACTGAAGTGATCTGGAATTTCCACTTATCAGTTTGCTCAGGTGTATGGCTGAATTCCATTCATTGTTCATCTCCACTTTCACTGTCTACTGCCCCAGTCACACTGTAAACCTTGAGTCAGTGTGAAGCTGTCTTTTGCACCATAGTGATGCAAGACAAGGAGTATAACTCTGGCCATCTTTCTTCAATGTGTGGTTTGACATTGCTTAAGATTATCTGGAAAAGGCTGTCCTGCACCACAAGTGCTGTACATTGGCTACAGTGCAACTATCCTGTGAGCTCTCTGCACTCACTATAAATGGTCACTGGGTTTCTGAGGCTGATGGCACAATACTCTGTACATGTATGAATATGTATATACAGAGTGCTGCCTTTCTCCAAACCAACACAATAGTTATGATTTTCAGCTCACCTTGCTGTTAAATGCAGCTGCCACTGCACCAATTGATGCAGTAGAACAGGAGCCAGAAGTGTTTATCACTGTTGGGATATACAGCTGTCCATTGGACCTGCTGCATTGTCACAGGGCCATTACCAAACTTTTGAGCCTGATTTGGGGATGATGAAACAGAACCTCAAACTTTTTACTGTAGAGTAAAGCATGACTAGGGTATAAAATTAAAGCCCGACCCGACCACAGCCAACCCAAACCCGACCCAGGCCCGAGTCTTTCAATTTTTTTTCATACCTGACCCGACCTGAAAATATCAAACATGTTATTAATACAGAAAAAAAAAATTGCATCAAAACATAGGTTAAAAAGAAAACAATACAAAACAAAATCCGACCACAGTCAACCCGAAACCGACTTGACCCGAGCCTGAATGCTAAACACAGAATCTCGACCCGAACCCGACAGATTTGGTCGGGTTCGGGTCGTGTAGCCAGGCTTTACTGGAGAAGTCGTCATCGTCTGTCCCTCGAATCGAAGATCACCTTTACTCAGGTCATCAGTTTCTGCCATGGGTCTTCAGGTCACTGAACAGGCCGATTCTCGAGCCGCAGATCTTTGGCCACATGGGGCAGGACGTCCCACCAGGTAGTGGGACCCGAAGTGCAGGATTTGCTTCCTAGAGGTTCAACACTAGTCTCATTACTTTTTCACTGTCACTGGCAGGATCTGGTACAATTTTTACATTGCATAATATTTGGATCCTTTGAAGAGGAAAAGACACATTTTTAATTACTTTTCATTAAGATTACAGAGGCACCACATTTGCTCAAGTTAATAAGGTTATTTTCCTCTTTTGTACTTGGAGGTAAATAATAGTCCAAAAGAAAATTGGTTCGGGAGTATCACATGCTCCTAACAGCAAGTGTGTGATATTCCTGTCCATTTAAGTTAATGGACAGCAAATTGGACAGGCTGCATAACTGGCAGACAATTCTCCCTACCTGGTTTTGCTTTTTGCTTCGTTCAGGTGTTAAGGAATGCAAACTCCAGGAGCTGATGGGGATTAATGCCCCTCCAGATCCTGTTTCCCTTTCACTTCCCTCTGACCCCACCCCTTCTGATCTGACCCCTTGCCGTGTATTCACTATACCCTCTGACCTTCCCCTCTCTAACGCTGAATGTTCTGTACTCAGCAAAGGACTTAATTTTACCCCCTTACGCCCCCACCTTAATGAATTTCTCGCTTGGCATGATGATGAGCTCTTCTTCTGTTGCCTTCACCTCCGGGCTCACTTCTTTGACCAGGAGTCCTCCCCCTGACCCGCAGACCCATTCACCCACATCCAGCATTCTCCCTCTACCTGGACCCCTCCCCATGGCCTCTTACCCGCTCTTGATCTTTTCATTGAAAACTGTTGGCGACACCCCGGCCATCTCAATTTCTCTGCCCCCCTCACTCACTGTAACCTGTCCCCCCTGAACTTGCCGCACTTTGTTCTCTCAGTTCTAACCCCGACATTGTCATCAAACCTGCAGACAAGGGTGGTGCTGTTGTTGTATGGTGTACCGACCTCTACCTGGCAGAGGCTCAGCGCCAACTCTCAGACACTTCTTCCTACTTCCCCATTGACCATGATCCCACCACCGAACATCAAGCTACTGTCCACAGGACTGTCACTGACCTCATCTCCTCTGGAGATCTTCCTTCTACAGCTTCCAACCTCATAGTCCTGCAACCCCGGACAGCCCGCTTCTACCTCCTTCCCAAAATCCACAAACAGGACTGTCCCGGCAGACCCATTGTTTCAGCCTGTTCCTGCCCCACTGAACTTATTTCTTTCTGTCTTGACTCCATCTTTTCTCCCCTTGTCCAGTCTCTTGCCACCTACATCAGTGACTCTTCTGATGCCCTACATCATTTTGACAATTTCCAGTTTCCTGGACCCAACCACCTCCTCTTCACTATGGACATCCAATCTCTCGACACCTCCATTCTCCGCCAGGATGGTTTGAGGGCTCTCCTCTTCTTCCTTGAACAGAGGCCCAACCGTCTCCATCCACCACCACCCTCCTCCACTTGGCTGAACTTGTTCTCACATTGAACAACTTCTCCTTCAACTCCACTCACTTCCTTCAAGTAAAAGGTGTTGCTATGGGTACCCACATGGGTCCTAGTTATGCCTGTGTTTTTGTTGGATATGTTGAACATTCCTTGTTCCAATCCTACTCAGGCCCCCTCCCCCACCTCTTTTTCCAGCACATTGATGACTGTATCGGTGCCATTTCCTGCTCCCGTCTGGAACTGGAAAACTATCAACTTTGCTTCTAATTTCCACCCTTCTCTCACTTTTATATGGTCCATCTCCGACACTTCCCTTCCCTTTCCCGACTTTTCTGTCTCCATCTCTGGGGATAGACTGTCTAGTAATATTCATTATAAGTCCACCGACTCCCACAGCCACCTCAACTACATTTCTTCACACCCTGCCTCCTGTAAGGACTCTATTCCATTCTCCCAGTTTCTCCATCTCCGACGCATCTGCTCTGATGATGCTACCTTCCATGACGGTGCTTCTGTTATGTCTTCCTTTTTCCTCAATCGAGGATTCCCCCCCCACTATGGCAGACAGGGCCGTCAACCGCGTCTGGCCCATTTCCTGCACCTTTACCCTTGCCCTTCCCCTCCCTCCTAGAACCGCGACAGGGTTCCCCTTGTCTTCACTTTCCACCCCATCAGCCTCCACATCCAAAGGACCATCCACCGTCATTTCCGCCACCTCCAGCGTGATGCCACTACCAAACACATCTTCCCCTCCCTTCCCCTGTCAGCATTCTGAAGGGATTGTTCCTTCTGCGACACCCTGGTCCACTCCTCCAATACCCCCACCACCTCGTCCCCTTCCCACGGCACCTTCCCCTGCAATCGCAGGACGTGTAACACCTGCCCATTTACCTCTTCTCTCCTCACTATCCAAGACCCCAAATGCTCCTTTCAGGTGAAGCAGCGATTTACTTGTCCTTCTTTCAAATACTGTATTCGCTGCTCACAATGTGGTCTCCTCTACACTGGGGAGACCAAACGGAGATTGGGTGACCGCTTTGCAGAACACCTCTGCTCAGTCCAAAAGCAGGACCCAGAGCTTCCTGTTGCTGGCCATTTCAACACTCCCCCCTGCTCTCATGCTCACATCTCTGTCCTGGGCAGTGTTCCAGTGAACATCAACGCAAACTCGAGGAACAGCATCTCATTTACCGATTAGGCACACAACAGCCTGCCAGACTGAACATTGAGTTCAATCATTTCAGAGCATGACGGGGCCCCCCATTTTAATTTTAATTTTTAGTTATTTTTCTTTTTCTTTTTTATGTGTTTATTTTATTTTAGTTTGTTTCTACTGTTTTTTTCATGTTTATGCTTGGGGCCAGGTGGCTCAGTTTTCTGTCCATTCACACCCTCTGTACTAACGCTTTGTCTTTCAGCACACCATTAACATACCATTTGCCTTTGTTCCATGACGTTCTAGTCAGTTATTCCCTGTGACCTTGGCCTATCAACACCTCTTTTGTTATCTCTTGCCCCACCCCCGCTTTACCTGCTTAAAACCTTTTACATTTCTAATATCTGCCAGTTCTAATGAAGGGTCACTGACCTGAAGCCTTAACTCTGCTTCTCTCTCCGCAGATGCTGCCAGACCTGCTAAGTATTTCCAGCATTTCTTGCTTGTGTTTCAGATTTCCAGCATTTGCAGTATTTAGCTTTTATTATACAATCCTCCCGACCTGGTTTTGCTTTCTGCTTCGTTCAGGTGATTATGTCATAGCACAAAATAAGAGCACTTATGTTCAAGTTTCTGGATTGTCAATGTCTGTGAAATGTTTACTTTTTATGAATTTATATACCTACTGATTTGTGCACATCACTTACCAAAGTATCAGAATGTGCCATCTGGTATGTTTATATATATTGCTCTCTATTAAAGTTGACACATCTTCACAGAACACCTTTTACATGAGCAAGCTATAAATGGGCAGAAGCAGGACATTGAGAACATGAAGCTCCATAAAACCAATTATCAGCTGTCAGGTAAGTCTCATGAAATAAAAACAAGAAATGCTGGAAATACTCAGCACGTCCAGCAGCATCTGTGGAGAGAGAAGCAGAGTTAACATTTCAGGTCAGTGACCCTCTTGTGAAATTGTATTCTGAGTATAGCGCAATTTTATTCATTACATGCGCAAAGTTGTTCAAAATTGTCATTCCTCGACTAGTTTGCTTCAATAACAGTGCTATAATTACATGATTCCTTGTCAAAAAAAGAATAGATTTTCTTGTCTTCAGCCACTAATTTTCAGACCTTTTGGTCTTTGGCCACTCTCACCCCTGCATTTGTTACTTGTTTCTGTGAAATACTCTCCCTATTTGTGCTCAACTGCTGGGTAACTCTGATTACATTTCTATGTGTTTATACATGTCTATAAAGTGTCTGTGTGCCCAGATTTAACTAAGTTGTGATTTGTAACCAATAAATGATGTCTCGGGCATGACTTGTAGTCTGGTATCTTGGTGATTTGTCAAGAAAGATTTAATTCACTCACTCAGCAGCTTGAGAGGAACCAGACTGAGGTTAATGAGCATAAGAAATAGGAGCTGGAGGAGGCCATTTGGCCCTTCAAGCCTGTTCTGCCATTCACCAAGATCATGGCTGATCTTCTACCTCAACTCCACCTTCCCGCACTATCCCCATATCCTTTAATTCACTCAGTACCCAAAACTCTTATCAATCTCTGTCTTAAATATACTCAACAACTGAGCATCCACAGCTCCCTGGGGTAGACAATTCCAAAGATTCACAACCCTTTCAGTGAAGAAATTTCTCCTCATTTCAGTCCTAAATGGCCAACCCCTTATCCTGAGACTGTGACCCGGTGTTCTAGATTCCCCAGACAGGGGAAACATTTTCTCAGCATCTACCCTGACAAGTCCTTAAGAATTTATGTTTCAGTGAGATCACGTTTCATTCTTCTAAACTGCATGGAATATAGGCCTAGTCTACTCAATCTCTCCTCATAGGAGGAGATGGATTATAGTGGGGGGGTGCTGTAGCAGAGTGGTTATGTTACTGAACTAGTAATCCAGAGGCCTGGACTAATGATGTAGAGACACTAATTCAAATCCCACCACTGCAGTTTAGGGATTTAAACTCAATCAATTAAACAAATCTAGGATTTAAAAAAAGCTAGTATCAGTAATGGTGACCAAGAAACTACCAGATTATCCTAAAAACCTACCTGGTTCACTAATTTCCTTTAGGGAAAGAAATCTGCCGTCCTTACCCTATCTGGTCTCCGTGGCTCCAGATCCACACACATGTGGTTGACTCTTAACTGCCCTATGAAATGGCCTAGCAAGCCACTCAGTTATATTCAAGGAGGCGGCTCACCACCACCTTTTGAAGGGCAATTAGGGACGGGCAATAACTGCTGGCCTTTTCAGCAACACCCACATACTGTGAATAAGTAGAACAATTGCCTCATCCCAGGACCCAGACTAGTGAACCTTTGTTGCATTTCCTCCAGGGCAAGTATATCCCTCCTTAGGTAATAAGACCAAAACTGCACATAGTACTCCAGGTGGGGCCTCACCAATGTCTTGTATAATTGTAGTAAGACTTCTTTACTCTTGTACTCCAATACAGAAAGTAGGAATAAACAGGTCATTCTTGCATTGGCAGGCTGTGACTAGTGGGGTACCACAAGAATCAATACTTGGGCCCCAGCTGTTCACAATATATATCTATGATTTGGATGTGGGAATCAAATGTAATATTTCCAAGTTTGCAGATGACACAAAACTAGGTGGGAATGTGTGCTGTGAGGGAGATGCAAGATTTCTGAAAATATTCAGGGTTTCTTCAAAAATGCAGGGTGGCGCAGTGGTTAGCACCACAGCCTCACAGCTCAAGCGACCTGGGTTCACTTCTGGGTATTGCCTGTGTGGAGTTTGCAAGTTCTCCCTGTGTCTGCGTGGGTTTCCTCCGGGTGCTCCGGTTTCCTCCCATATGTCAAAGACTTGCAGGTTGATAGGTAAATTAGCCATTAGCAATAGCCCCGAGTATAGGTAGGGAAATATAGGGACAGGTGGGGATGTGGTAGCAATGTGGAAATAGTGTAGGATTAGTATCAAATGGGTGGTTGATGGTTGGCACAAACTCGGTGGGCCTGTTTCAGTGCTGTATCTCTAAAAACTAAAACAACAGTACCTTTTCATACAATCTTTTGCTTTTCACTAACAAGGATCCTTCATAGAGAGGTAACAGTAATCTGTTTTTTCTTCTGATCTCCTGGCAGGTCCATATGCAGATTCCAACTGCCTACTTTTAGTCCAAAATCTAGTATCTTTTAACAGTTCAAAGTGAAACTAAAATTTTTATGAGCAAGTCCCATGGCAATCATAAATTCTCTCTTGTCAGAACAAAGGGTAGCTCTTAGGTCAAACCCCCCTCTGGTTTCCTTGAAATCACCAGGTTTCCAGTATTTGTTTACTGGTTAAAACCAGGAACCTCTTGTTGACCTTGCTGTTTTTTTAAGCATCCAAAAAGTTCAGCTGTCTCCAGATGTTTCAATGTCCATTAAATCTTTTTTTTAGCTTTTTAAAAAAAATATAGATTCCCGAGGGTTAACACAAAAAATGGAAATTCCAAGACACTCCTATGTTCCTATGTAAACCCAAGAGCCCAGGGCACGCTGGGTAATGGAGACCACCATTAAACCTTCACAGGGCAGGCAGGTGGTGAGAGAACAAATACCAGGGAACAACCTACATTGATCAGCCATATTTCTATTACTTTGACTTACTTTTCAGTTCACCAAACACTGAGTTCTGAATAAAATAATTTCAACTGCTATGCTTTCATTAGTTTAGAATTCTGTTCATTCGCCAAACATCTGGGACAGGGGCAAAGCTACATTGATCAGTCAATCCCCCATTACCTGTCCATTTTACCTCATTGACTAAACACATTGGATCAGTTAAAACTACTTTGAGTGGCTAATCCTCTATTGCCTGTACACTTTACCCCATTAACCAAGCACCTTGGTCTGGTTAAAGATTCTTTGATTGCTTAATCCTCTATTACACGTACGTTCTATTCCATTGACCACACACCTGGGGAAGCGCAAAGATACATTAAACAGCTGTCCTCTACTACCTGAACATTCACATACATGTTTGGAGTGCAAGTGTGTGAAACCGCGAACTGTGGTTAATAAGGTTGGTGAGCTTTCGGCACAACTAGCCATGTGGGAATATGACGTCCTGGCCACGTCTGAAAGCTGGGTCAAGATACGGGATGATTGTGTGTTTAACATGAATGGATGCAAGACATTCAGGAAAGAACGGGAGGGGAAAAGGAGTGTAGCCGTTGTGATGAAGAAATAAATGCTGCGCTGTAAAGAATGTCCTTCAGGCGTCAAAGACAGAATTAATTTCGTGGTAATTGAGAAGCAAAAAGTGAAGGAGCTGTTACGCTACTTGGTGCATTTAACGGACCATAAAATAATGGGACTACATATAGGAGCAGATGTGAATCAAAAATAACGAGAAAGGTAAGAGCTCTCGGGTATTGATAATGGGAGATTTTAATTACAGAAATATTGCATGAGGCAGTGATCATGTCAAGGGCAGAGATGAATTTCTGAAGTATGTTCAGAAGATTTTTTTTTTATCGGTCTGTTTCCTGCCCAAAGAGGAAGGAGGTGATGCTAGCTCTAGTCCTGAGAAATTCATGATCGATAAGCATCTCAGGAATAGTGATCCATAATATTGTAATGTTTAGATTAGTTTTGCAGAAGAACAAGGAGCAATCTAAAATTTAAAAAAAATATACTGAACAGGAGCTGGACGATTTTCAGCGAATTTCAGGTATCTGTCCCGTGTAAATTGGAGTTAAAGATCGGCTTGATAGTGAAAGGGAGAATCAGGATGAACAAATTCAGTACAAAGGGGAGGTAAAAAATTAATAATAGGTGCAAACAGACAATAAGAAAATAATAAAACAACAAGGAGTTGTGGAGCAGATTGGGGACCAAAGTGAAGAATTGCAAAGATTCACAACCCTTTGAGTCAAGAAATGTCTCATTATCTCAGTTTTAAGTGATCTGTCCCTTATCCTGAAGCTGTGCCCCCTAGTTCTAGATTCACCAGCCAGGGGAAACAACCTCTCAGTATCTACACTGACAAGCCCCGATAGCATCTTTATTTATTCAATGAGGTCACCTCTCATTCTTCGAATCTCCAGAGAATATATACCCAATTTACTCAGCCTCTCATCAGTGGACAACCCTATCAAATATGGAAACCAAAATTGCACACAGTACTCCTGGTGTGGTCTCACCAAAACCATGTACAATTGTAGCCAGACTTCGTCATTCTTGTACTCAAATTGCCTTGCAATAAAGGCCAACGTGCCATTTGCTTTCATAATTGCTCATTGTGCCTGCATGTTAACTTTTTATGTTCCTTGTACGAGAACACCCAATTTTCTCTGAACATCAACATTTTCAAGTTTCATGCCTCTTAAAAAAATCTGTTATTCTATTCTTATGACCAAAGTAAATAACATCATACTTCCCCACATTGTCATCTATCTGTCACCTTGATTCCCATTCACTTAACCTGTCTCTATCTCCTTGCAAGTGATGGGGAGGTGGTGGCATAGTGGTATTGTCACTAGATTAATAACCCAGGGTCCGAGGGTATAGCTCTGGGGGACATGGGCTCAAATCCCACCACAGCAGAAGGTGGAATTTGAATTCAATTAATAAATGTGGAATTAAAAAGCTGGTCTAGTAATGGCTGTGAAACTATTGTCAATTGTTGTAAAAACCCACCTGGTTCACTAATGTCCTTTAGGGAAGGAAATTTGCTGTCCTTACCTGGTCTGGCCGACATGTGACTCCAGACTCTCAGCAATCTGGTTAACTCTTACATGCCCTCTGGAATGGCCTAGCAAGCCACTCAATTAGGGAAAGATGAAGAAAAATTGTTTTCTCAGGTGGTGAGTTCAAAGAGGGGTAACTTTAAAAATAGAGCTAGAGAATTAAGCCGTGTGGTCAGGAAGTACTTTTTCACAGAGTGGTGAAAATAGACAACCCCGCCTCCCCCCAAATGACGCTTGAGGCTAGTTAGTGTTAAAGCGTGGTAAAGTTAGATAAAATTATTAAGGGAAGTGGATCCATGCTGGACGAATGAAGTTAACATGATGATCTAAAATGAAGGAATTACATTTCAGAACAGGCTAGAGTGGCTGAATGGCTTCCAAGTTCTTTGTATACTTTTATCAAATGCCAGATGTGACTGTAGCTACGGCAAATTCACAAGTCCATTCCTCGATTCAATAACGTAATCCCGAGATTTTAAGAGTTAATGGCCTCTGTTAAAATCATACCAGTGGCCATTATTTGGAACAGTCAGACGTCGTTCTGCTGATAACATTTGCCGGGGAGCAATCTCTGGAGGCTTCGTGACTTGTTGTCCTGATGCTAGTGGTCAGAAAATGTCATATGGAGGAGTTATGTCTTGTTCTACCGATAGTTGTTTATCAACGGAACATCATTTAGTTTAGTTTAGAGATACAGCACTGAAACAGGTCCTTCGGCCCACCGAGTCCGTGCCGACCATCAACCACCCATTTATACTAATCCTACGCTAATCCCATATTCCTACCACATCCCCACCTGTCCCTATATTTCCCTACCAACTACCTATACTAGGGGCAATTTATAATGGCCAATTAACCTATTAGAATTAGAATTAGAACATCACAGGCCCTTTGGCCCTCGATGTTGCGCCGACCTTTGAAGCCATCTGACCTACACTATTCCATTTTCATCCATATGTCTATCCAATGACCACTTAAATGCCCTTAAAGTTGGCGAGTCTACTACTGTTGCAGGCAGGGCATTCCACGCCCCTACTACTCTCTGAGTAAAGAAACTACCTCTAACATCTGTCCTATATCTACCACCCCTCAACTTAAAGCTATGTCCCCTCGTGTTTGCCATCACCATCTGAGGAAAAAGACTCTCATTATCCACCCTATCTAACCCTCTGATTATCTTATATGTCTCTATTAAGTCACCTCTCCTCCTCCTTCTCTCCAACGAAAACAACCTCAAGTCCCTCAGCCTTTCCTCGTAAGACCTTCCCTCCATACCAGGCAACATCCTAGTAAATCTCCTCTGCACCCTTTCCAAAGTTTCCACATCCTTCCTATAATGCGGTGACCAGAACTGCACGCAATACTCCAGGTGCGGTCACACCAGAGTTTTGTACAGCTGCAGCATGACCTCGTTGCACCGAAACTCGACCCCCCTACTAATAAAAGCTAACACACCATATGCCTTCTTAACAGCCCTATTAACCTGGGTAGCAACTTTCAGGGATTTATGTACCTGGACACCAAGATCTCTCTGCTCATCTACACTACCAAGAATCTTCCCATTAGCCCAGCACTCTGCATTCCTGTTACTCCTTCCAAAGTGAATCACCTCACACTTTTCCGCATTAAACTCCATTTGCCATCTCTCAGCCCAGCTCTGCAGCCTATCTATGTCCCTCTGTACCCTACAACATCCTTCGGCACTATCCACAACTCCACCGACCTTCGTGTCATCCGCAAATTTACTAACCCACCCTTCTACACCCTCTTCCAGGTCATTTATAAAAATGACAAACAGCACTGGCCCCAAAACAGATCCTTGCGGTACACCACTAGTAACTAAACTCCAGGATGAACATTTGCCATCAACCACCACCTCTGTCTTCTTTCAGCTAGCCAATTTCTGATCCAAAGCTCTAAATCACCTTCAACACCATACTTCCGTTTTTTCTGCAATAGCCTACCGTGGGAAACCTTATCAAACGCCTTACTGAAATCCATATACACCACATCCACTGCTTTACCCTCATCCACCTGCTTGGTCACCTTCTCAAAAAACTCAATAAGGTTTGTGAGGCACGACCTACCCTTCACAAAACCGTGCTGACTATCGCTAATGAACTTATTCTTTTCAAGATGATTATAAATCCTGTCTCTTATAACCTTTTCCAACATTTTACCCACAACCGAAGTAAGGCTCACAGGTCTATAATTACCAGGGCTGTCTCTACTCCCCTTCTTGAACAAGGGGACAACATTTGCTATCCTCCAGTCTTCCGGCACTATTCCTGTTGACAATGACGACATAAGGATCAAGGACAAAGGCTCTGCAATCTCCTCCCTGGTTTCCGAGAGAATCCTAGGATAAATCCCATCTGGCTCAGGGGACTTATCTATTTTCACACTTTCCAAAATTGCTAACACCTCCTCTTTGTGAACCTCAATCCCATCTAGCCTAGTAGTCTGAATCTCAGTATTCTCCTCGACAACATTTTCTTTCTCTACTGTAAATACTGACGAAAAATATTCATTTAACGCTTCCCCTATCTCCTCTGATTCCACACACAACTTCCCACTACTATCCTTGATTGGCCCTAATCTAACTCTAGTCATTCTTTTATTCCTGATATACCTATAGAAAGCCTTAGGGCTTTCCCTGATCCTATCCGCCAATGATTTCTCGTGTCCTTTCCTTGCTCTTCTTAGCTCTCCCTTTAGATCCTTCCTGGTGAGCTTGTAACTCTCAAGCGCCCGAACTGAGCCTTCACGTCTCATCCTCACATAAGCCTTCTTCTTCCTCTTGACCAGCGCTTCAACTTCTTTAGTAAACCACAGCTCCCTCGCTCGACAACTTCCTCCCTGCCTGACAGGTACATACTTATCACGGACACGCAGTCGCTGCTCCTTGAATAAGCTCCACATTTCGATTGTGCCCATCCCCTGCAAGTCTTTGGTATGTGGGAGGAAAGCGGAGCACCCGGAGGAAACCCACGCAGACACAGGGAGAACTTGCAAACTCCACACAGGCAGTACCTGGAATCGAACCCGGGTCACTGGAGCTGTGAGGCTGCAGTGCTAACCATTGCACCACTGGAGGATTTCAGTGTTGCTGTACTGATATTAGTCATAAAGGAATATAATATGGAGAATTGTGTTGTTCTATTGATGTCAATGGTCAGGAGACATCATATGAAGGAGTTACACACTGTTATATTGATTCTAGACGTCAGGGAATAGCATATGGAGGAGTTACTTGTTTTTCCATTGATGTTATTGGAACATCATATGGAGGAGCAGCCATACACTACTTTAAAGGCCATGCATGTTGTGGTGTACCTTTATATATTGAGCATGTGGCAGACACTACCTGATCATCCATTAGCTCAGTACAGCTCCGTATTTCCCCCAACATTGACACCATACATTCATATTTTTCTGCCTCACTATATACATTCGAATTATTTTGCAGGAACAGATGTGAATGTAATTTAAAGGGTAAATTCATCAGCTGCAAAATATTGACAAAAAAATGAAAGAAATGCTCTTCAAATTACAGTGACAGAGACTGTAACGATTGTAATGTACATGTGCATGTGTTGTTTACTACATTATCATTAACGAAACTTCTCTGAGATACATTCCCGTTACTATGTACAGAAACATTACAGTATCATCTTTCTGTGATTTCCAGCGAAATTGTGCGCAAACATGCTTTCAATTACGCTAGAAATACGACTGAAGGAATATATTTTGCTATATTTAGTGTGCTGATAACATAACTTTTTATTATTATTATTCATTCATGGGATGCGAGCTTCGCTGGAAAGACAGGCATTCTTTTGCCCATCCCGAATTGCCAGTGAACTACTGCAGACCATGAAGTGCCGGTACAAAAACATTGCTGCTGAAAGGGAGTTCCATGAGTTTGACCCACTGACAGTGAAGGAACAAAGATATAGTCTCAAATCAAGATGGTGTGTGACTTGGAGTGGAACATGCAGGTGGTGGTGTTCCCATGCGTCTGTTGCCGTGATACCTCCAGGTGGTAAAAGTCATGCATTTTCTGATGAAGGAGGCTTGGCGAATTAGAACCATAGTTAATTACAGCACAGAAGGAGGCCATTTAGCCCATCATGTCTGCGCCGGCCGAAAACTCTAGCTGCCCAATCTAATCCCACCTTCCAGCACCTGGTCTGTAGCCTTGCAGATTACAGCACTTCAGGTGCATGTCCAGGTACCTTTTAAATGAGTTGAGGGTTTTTGCCTCCACCACCGATCCTGGCAGTGAATTTCAGACACCCACCAACCTCTGGGTGAAAAAGGTTTTCCTCATGCCCCCTCTAATCCTTCTACCAATCACATTAAATCTGTGCCCCCTGGTAATCAACCTCTCCACCAAGGGAAACAGGTCCTTCCCCTCTACTCTATCTAGGCCCTTCATAATTTTGTACACCTCAATTAAGTCACCCCTCAGCCTCCTCTGTTCTCAGCTAAACAACCCTAGCCAATCCAATCTTTCCTCATGGCTGCAACTTTCGAGCCCTGGCAACATTCTGGTAAATCTCCTCTGTACTCTCCCCAGAGCAATTATGTCCTCCCTGTAATGTGGTGACCAGAACTGTACACAATACTCCAGCTGTGGCCTAATCAGCATTTTATATAGTTTCAACATCACATCCCTACTTTTGCATACCATATCTCGGCCAATAAAGGAAAGCATTCCATATGCCTTCTTCACCACTTTATCTGCCTGTCCTGCCACCTTCAGGGACCTGTGGACATGCACTCCAAGGTGTCTCACTTCTTATATCCCTCACAATATACTCTCGTTTATTGTGTATTCCCTCGCTTTGTTTGACCTCCTCAAATGCAATACCTCACACTTATCCAGATTGAATTCAATTTCCCACTTTTCCGCCCACTCAACCAAACCATTCATATCATTCTGGAGTCTCCAGCTATCCTCTGCACTATCAACTACATGGTCAATTTTTGTGTCAGCTACAAATTTCCCATTCATGCCACCCCATTTAAGTCCAAATCATTCATACATACCACAAACAGCAAGGGACCCAATATTGAGCCCTGTGGAATGCCACTGGAAACCTCTTTCCAATTGTAAAAACATCTATTGATCACTACCCTTTGTTTCCTGTCACTGAGTCAATTTTGGATCCAACTTGCCCCATTCCCCTATATCCCAGGGACTTTCATTTTTCTGACCAGTCTACCACGTGGGACCTTGTCAATTGCCTTACTAAGATCCATGTAGACCACATCCACTGCACTACCCTCATCATTCCTCCTTGTTACTTCCTCAAAAAATTCAATCAAGTTAGTAAGACACGACCTTCCCTTTACGAATCCATGCTGACTATCCCTGATCAGTCTGTGCCTTTCTAAATGTCAGTTTATTCTGTCTTTCAAAATTGATTCTCATAATTTATCCACTATTGAGGTCAGACTGATAATCATTTGGTCTATCCCTTGCACCGTTTTGAAAACATTGGCACAACATTCGCCGACCTCCAATCCTCTGGTATCTCGCCTGTATCTAGTGAGAATATAAGCCTAGAGTACACAACCTTTGCTTGAAGGGCACGACAGCTACCACGGTTGACACATGAGAGCTTCCATCTCAAGAATCAAGCTATCCATACAAAACAACGGAATTAACCCGACTGTTCTTTAGGGATCATCACCACTGTTTAATTCGAAACTAAGATTGATAGACTTTTGTTAAGCAAGAATATCAATGGTCACGAACGAAGATAGATGAAGATAATATACAGATCAATGATCTGATGGAAGGGGAGAACATGTTAAAAGCTATTATTGAAGACGTTACTGCAGGACATTTGGAACGATTCAAGGTAATCAGGCAGAGTCAACATGGTTTTGTGAAAGGGAAATCATGTTGAACCAATTTATTGTAGTTCTCTGAAGAAGTAACATGTGCTGGGGACAAAGGGGAGCCAGTGGATGTATTGTACTCAGATTTCCAGAAGGCACTTAATAAGGTGTCACATCAAAGGTTACTGCAGAAAATAAAAGCTCATGGTGTAGGGGGTAAGACATTGGCATGGGTAGAAGATTGGCTAGCTAACAGGAAACAGAGAGTAGATATAAATGGATCATTTTCTGGTTGGCAAGATGTGACGAGTGGTGTGCCACAGGGATCAGTGCTGTGGCCTCAGTTTTTTTTACACTATACATAAGTGACTTAGATGAAGGACCCGAAGGTATGGTCACTAAATTTGCTGATGACACAAAGATAGGTAGGAAAGTAAGTTGGGAGGAGGACATAAGGAGGCTACAAAGTGATATCGGTAAGTTAAGTGAGTGGGCAAAGATATGGAAACTGCAATATAATGTGGAAAATGTGAAATTGTCTATTTTGGCATGAAGAATAAAAAAGAAGCACATTATCTAAATGGTGAGAGATTGCAGAGCTCTGAGATGCAGAGGGATCTGGGTATCCTATTGCATGAATCACAAAAGGTTTGTATGCAGGTTCAGCAAGTAATTCGGAAAGCTGAGAACATGTTATCATTTATCATGAGGGGAATTGAGTTCAAATGTAGGGAGGTTATGCTTCAGTTATACACGGCATTGGTGAGACCACATCTGGAGTACTGTGTACAGTACTGGTATCCTTATTTAAGGAAGGATGTAAATGCATTGGAAGTAGTTCAGAGAAGGTTTACTCATCCATGTAGTGGGCGGACTGTCTTACGAGGAAAGATTGGACAGGCTAGGCTTGTATCCACTGGCGTTTAGAAGAGTAAGAGACGACTTGATTGAAACATATAAGATCCCAAAGGGTCTTTCCAGAGTGGATGTGTAAAGGGTTTTCCGCTTGTGGGAGAATCTAGAACTAGGGTCACTGTTTAAAAATTAAAGGGGTGCCCATTTAAGACAGAGATCAGGAGATTTTTTTTTCTCTTAGAGGGTCGTGAGTCTTTGGAACTCTCTTCCTCAAAAAACAATGGAAGCAGAGTCTTTTAAGGCAGAGGTAGATAGATTCTTGATAAGCAAGGGGATCTAACTTATCGGGGCGAACCGGAATGTGGAGTGAAGGTTACAATCAGATCAGCCATGATCTTATTGAATGACGGAGCAGGGTCGAGGGACTGAGTGGCCTACTCCTGCTCCTAATCTGTATGTTCATATGGTAAGCTCGAAGGGCTGAATGGATTCCTCCTATTATCATGTTTCCTTCTATGTGTCAACACCTTCAGGAGAGGAAATGGAGTTGAAACTTTGATTGTACAACTGAACCCAGCCAGAGACAACACCTTCAGAGGAAGAGACGGAGAGAAACCCGTGAATGTGGAACTGAACCCAGTTAGAGTTAGCAACTCCATGGGAGGAGAGGGAGAGAGAGAGAGGAGAACCAGTGAGTGCAGAAATGAACCCAGCCAGAGTCAGCAGCTTCAGGAGGGGTGAAGGTAGGGATCCAGTGAGTGCAGAACTGCACCCAGCCACTTTTCCTAAGAATATTAATGGTTTGATAGGGTAGGTAGGAGAAAGTCCTTCTTTTGATTGTGGAGTTTAGGGAAAAAGGGCTTAATGTACAATTAAAGTTATACCATTCAGGGTTGATTTCAGAAAGCATGCCTTCAGAAAAATGTAGTGGGTATCTGTAATTCTCTCTACAAACAGCTGTTGAGACAGGTGGTCACAATTGAAAATTTGAACACTCACATAGATAAACCATTGGTTTGGCAAGGTTGATTGATTACGAAAACAAGACATGTAGATCGAGTTAATATTCTATAATAATAATAATATGAATGATCTATTAGAATGTAGAACAGTTTCAAGCACCCAAATGGCCTCCTTTTGCTCCTATTTTCCTTCATAACAGTACTTTCAGTGAAAGGAGAGGGAAGGGATTCCTGAGTGTAGCACTGAACCAAGCAGAGAGGAAAATGTTTTGTCTGTGGGAAACCATTTCAGACATCAGTGTGACTGGAAAAGCACCAAGATACAAGTGAAAGTGTTCCAGTGTACTGACTGTGGAAAGAGCTTTAACCATTAATACAGTCTGAAGAAACATCGCATCATTCACAGGGAAGAGAAACCATATAGGTCTTCTGTGTATGATCAAGAATTCAACTGAGTGTTCAATGTAGAGACATAAGGACACCCACATCACACAGAAACCGTGGAAATGTGGGGCTGTGGGATGGAATTCAATTACCCCCTTGAGCTTGATATTATTCGACACAGTCACACTGGGAAGAGGCCATCCACCCGCTCCGTATGTGGAAAGCTATTCAAACACTCCTCCCATCTGCTCACACCCCAGTGTATTAACAAGGGAGCGAAGGCACTTAAATGTTCTGTGCGTGGGGAGAGATTCAATTGTTTTCACAAGTGCTGTCACTGCAGGGGTTGGATTCTGCTGTTATTAACAATGTTAATTGTATTCGGGACTGTTTAATATTCTGGGTAAATTTCAAATAAAGCAAAGGTAATTGGTCCAGTTCAACTTTTGAAAGGCTAAACGCGTGATTGATAAAAGTTGCGCCTTACTTCCTTGGTTTTATGCATCTGTTTATAAAATCCAGGCCCTGTATGCTTTTTTTTTTAACAATCTCATCAACTTTTCCTGCCTCCTTCAAATATTTGTGTGCACGCATCCTCAGAGCTCTATGTTCCTGCATTCCCTTTAGAATTGTGCCATTTCGCTAGTATTGTCTTTGATAATTCTTCTTACCAAAATGCATCACTTCACGCTTCTGTGCATTAAATTCTATCTGCCATGTGTGTACCCACTTCGTCAGTCTTTTTTGTCCTCCTGAAGTCTGTTACTTTCTTCTTCACAGTTTAATACATTTGTAAGTTTCTGTATATGTGAACTTTGAAATTACACCCCTGCGCCTAAGTACCTAACTGATAAATATACGCCATAAAGGGCAGTGTTCCTAATATCAACCCCGGGGTGACAGCGCGGTATACTTCCCACAGTCTGAACATAACTATTCACGGCTACTCTCTGCTGTCTCTCTTTAGCCATTTTGGTATCCATGTTACCACTGCCTCTTTGATCCCATTGCCTTCAATATTGCCCAAAAGTCTCTTGCACATCACTTCATCAAACACTTTTTCAAAGTCGTAAAATGTACCAATCTTCATCAACTCTCTCCATTATTAATGTAATTAATCAAGTTTCTCTGACACGATTTGCTTTTTACAAATTCCTGTTAGCTGTTGTTTAATAACCCATAATTCCAATGGGAATTAACTTCCTCCCAGATGTTGCTGACTTGAACATTGTCTTCCATTGATGTTAGGTTGACTATCCTATTTCCGTTGTCGGCCTCTCCGTTTTTTTTTGAACAGCACTTTGTAATCCCTCCTGTGTTCTGGCACCTCTGTTGTATCCATAGAAGTTTTACAAATCGTAACCAGAGTCTCCACAATTTTCACCCTTACTCTCTTCAGCAGCCGAGGATCCATCCCATCAAGACCTGGTGAGTTTTCTACATTGAGCACTGCCATTTATCTATTTTTATCTTTCCCAATTGTGCCGCACATCCTACTGGTAGGTTTCTCCTCTTTTGTGAAGGCAAATTCAAATAATCACATGCTGTGAAAGATTAATTTAAGCATTTAATGAATTTACATTATAGGTTGAAGTGTAGCTGACAGCATTTTATTGTCAATCATCTAATTGTCTGATGTTCTGGAAGAATTTGTGTTTCCACCAACCATACCGCTTTCTAGTGACTGCACCTTGATATGCTGGGAAGAATTCTGTGCAACATGACCCTGAAAGCTAAGCTGCCAGAAGTACAAGGAAATAATAAATCATAAAAGTTCATGAAGGAAAATATCACAGCACCAAGATGGATTCAGTGCCAGAAGGTATGCCAGGAGACAAGGGAATTAAGAGGTGTAGATCCAAATTTGCAGATGACACTATTAGGTGGCCCATTAAATATTGTAGATGGATTCAATACCAAATGACAAGCATGGAGTGTAAAAAAAAAAGACACAGAGATATAAATTAAAAATTGAATGTAGCAAGAGAAGAAAATGTCATTTTTGAAGTTACATTCAGATAAAACATTAAAACGTTGGATAGAGTGTGCCAATACAGGCTGCAGAAAATAGTGCTTTTTTCCCTCAGTTTTTACCAAGGAGGGAACAGGTAATAAATTTGATCAGTAAATGGTGACTAGAGGTCTTTCAGAGGTTAGTTGTGGCACTATTCACATTACCACCAGCATGGTTGATGAATAGTTGTGAGAACTGGCGGTGAATCCATCTCAGTGGATGGATGAGATGCATCCAGGATCTATATGGAAATAAGGGAGAAAATAGAAGGACATTGGCATAAATATAGAAGAAATTATTTAATATTGGGGAGGTTTCTAGGGGAAAAGAAGAGCAGATGCTACACCTAAAATGTTTTGAAGGTTAGAAAAGTGACCCTGGAACTGCAGACCAGTGAGTTAAATGTCCATTGCGGGTAAAGTTGTGGCAACTCTTATTAAAGATAATTTCATGGAACATGTGAATAGAAATATAATCTTAAAGTATAATCAATATGTATTCTTGAATGGGAGGCCTTTGTCAACAGAGTTCACTACTTTTATTTGATCATGTGACAGAGGAGCGTGACACACTTAAGGTGGCGATGTGGTGCACTTGGATTGGTTCGGACTTTTGCAAACTTCCTCAGGAAATCATGGAACAGAAAAGAAATGAAGTGGGAATCAGGGAAAATATTTTAGAAGGCATTTGTAATTGTTTGATCGATAAAATTCAAAGGCTGGTGATACCAGGATTGTCATCTCCCTGGGAAAATGTTGCCAGTGGATCCCACAGAGATCTGTTTTGGACGCCATTATTTAATAGCTTGTTAAATGACTGGGAACAAGGAGTCACACGACAATGACTATATTTGCAGGGGAAACAAAGCTGATGCAGGTGGTGGACTGCAAAACCGAAGACGATTGGTTATGGGAGGATTAAACTACTTGGAAATTGAGCAGAGAGGAGCAGCTGACATTTAATGTAGAGAAATGTAAAGTACGTCACATGGAGAGAAGACATTCAAAATCAAAATGAAAATAAATGAACATGTAGGCAAAATGAAAGATATCTGTGTTTTTCGACTCACAGTAAATCGAGTCTATCACAACAATGAGCAATGCAAATCAGACATTTGGATGTATAAAAAGGAGGATACTGACCCGAGATAGTGAGGGAACCCTGCCACTTTATAAATCATTGCTGCAACCTCACTTAGATTGCTGTGTACGTTTGGGACACGACAGGATGTTGCACCTATTGAACAGGCACCGGAGATTAACCAGAATTATTAAGGGAATGGATTATACTGGATTGTGAGGAACGATGATTCAAACTGAGCATGTTCTCATTGGAAAAGAGAAGGTCGAGGGGTGACATGCTTTCTGTTTTCCAGATTGGAAAGGGACTTGATGATGTAGAGCTCGACCAATTTCCAGAATAGTAGAACCAGAGGTTACAGGCTGCAATGAAGTGGGTAACTTCAAAGTCAAACTACTGAAACAATATTTCAGTGAGTGGTCAATCAATAAGATAAGGTGGAAGCAGTTAATATCAATTCTCTCCAAGAAAATTTGACAGATTTCATTCACAGAATGTCATTTTGGGATACAGTATGTGAGAAATTTGAAACATGACACGTGGCAAATGTAGCCGTGGAAAGGTAACTTGATAAATATGGTTCCTAAAGCTCTCCATCGTTGGACTGTTCCTCGCCTCATGTGTCGTTTATTGTAAGCTAGTTTAAAGCGATTGCTGTGGTTAGTCAAAACTTCTATTAACATTGTAACATGAGACTATTAGGATGGTAGAATGCAAACGTGACTGGAGTGCATAAGCGATAGTGAAGATAATTCAGTGTTGTATGTTTTGATGGTCAATTAGTTCGAATAGATCCTCACAGAGAAGCAGACAGACAGTTATTGTTTTCTCAGCTTCCAGAGGGGATGTTGCTGAAGAGACAATGATAACTCCAGCGTTTCTCTC
Source organism: Heterodontus francisci (assembly GCF_036365525.1). Taxonomy (NCBI): domain Eukaryota; kingdom Metazoa; phylum Chordata; class Chondrichthyes; order Heterodontiformes; family Heterodontidae; genus Heterodontus; species Heterodontus francisci. The sequence continues at coordinate 21,384,894 of NC_090404.1, forward strand.
GTTACTCAGCTGGGATCTCCGGTGTCGGTCTGTACCAGCGGAAGTGGTAGATTACGAAGAGTCATTCGAGGAAAGGACCCTCCTACAATGCAGCACTTCCTCAGTACTGCTCTGTGCTGTTAGCATGCGGATCAACTTAGTCCTATAGTGGGTATTGAAATTAAAACGTTTTGACTCAGATGCAAAATATGCCACCAGTTTTCCGAAATATGGAGCAAATATTGAAGACATGAACAGTCCAGGAGATTGACAGGAGCTTGGAACAGAAGGAACATTCGGACTCAGTACTGTTCACTGTAGAACAGTCAGCAACAGCTAATGTGGAAGAGGAGAGCCGGGGCTGAAGCAGTGTGAACTCTTGATTAAGAGCAGAAACATTGTGCTCTGTGAGTTTTGCGTAAGTGCACATTCATTCATAAAATGGCCGGTTGTTACATTGCTTGTATCTCTGCTAACAACTCGATACCTAGTAATGTGTCTGGTATGACTCCAAGCAGGGAAAATTTTCCCCCTGATTCCCATTGACTCTCGATCATCATCAAAGTGTTGGAAGGGGTCACTGACAGTGCTATCAAGCGGCATTTGCTCAACAATAACCTGCTCACTGACGTTTAGTTTGGGTTCCACCAGGGCCACTCAGCTCCTGACCTCATTACAGCCTTGTTCTAAATATGGACAAAAGAGCTGAACTCCAGATGTGAGGTGAGAGTAACTGCCCTTGATATCAAGGCAGCTTTTGGCTGAGTATGACATCAAGGAGCCCTAGAAAACTGGAGTCAATGGGAATCATGGGGGAAACTCTCCATGCTTGGAGTCATACCAGGCACCTTGGAAGATGGTTATGGTTGTTGGAAGTCATCAATATTAGTCCAAACACATCACTGCAGAAGTTCCTCAGGGTAGTGCCCACAGCGCAACCATCTTCATCAATGACCTTCCGTCCATCATAAGGTCAGAATTGGGGAGGTTCACTGATGATTGCGCAATGTTCAGTACCATTTGTGACTCCTCAGAAACTGAAGCAGCCCGTGTCCAACTGCAGCAAGACCTGGACAATATCCAGGCTTGGACTGCTAAGTTGCAACTAACATTCGTGCCACACAAGTGCAGAAAGTGAACATTTCAAACACGAGAGAATCTATCCATCTCCCCTTTATGTACAAGGACATTACCATTGCTGAATCCTCCACTATCAACCTCCTGCGTGTTATTATTGACCAGAGACTGAACTGGACCAGCCACATAAATATTGTGGCTACAAGAGCAGGTGAGAGGCTGGGAATTCTGCAGCGAGTAACTCACCTCTTCACTCCCCAGTGCTTGCCCACCTTCTACAAGGCACAAGACAGGAGCGTGATGGAACACTCTCCACTTGTCTGGATGGCTTCAGCTCCAAAAACACTCAAGAAGCTCAGTACCATCCAGGACAAAGCAGCCCGCTTGATTGACACCCCATCCACAACATTCACTACCTCTATCACTGACGCAGAGTGGAAGCAGTGTGTACCATCTACAAGATGCACTGCAGCAACTCACCAAGGCTCCTTTGACAGCACCTTCCAAACCAGCGACTTCTACTAACTAGACGGGCAAGGGTAGCGATGCATGGGAACACCACGACCTGCACATTCCCCTCCAAGCCACACACAGTCCTGGCTTGGAGCTATATCACAGAATCACAGAATAATACAGTGCAGAACCGGCCCTTCGGCCCATCGAGCCTGCACCAATGCATTAAAGACACTTGACTTGTCTACCTAATCCCATTTGCCAGCACTTGGCCCATAGCCTTGAATGTTATGACGTGCCAAGTGCTCATCCAGGTACTTTTTAAAGGATGTGAGACAACCCACCTCTACCACCCTCCCAGGCAGGGCATTCCAGACCGTCACTACCCTCTGGGTAAAAAAGTTCTTCCTCAAATCCCCCTTAAACCTCCCGCCCCTCACCTTAAACTTGTGACCCCTCGTAACTGACCCTTCAACTAAGGGGAACAGCTGCTCCCTATCCACTCTGTCCATGCCCCTCATAATTTTGTACACCTCGATCAGGTCACCCCTCAGTCTTCTCTGCTCCAGCGAAATCAACCCAAGCCTATCCAACCTCTCTTCATAGCTTAAATGTTCCATCCCAGGCAACATCCTGGTGAATCGCCTCTGCAACCCTGCCAAAGCAATCACACCCTTCCTATAATGTGGCGACCAGAATTGCACACAGTACTCCAGCTGTGGCCTTACCAAAGTTGTAATCTATGCCTCGATTGATAAAGGCAAGTGTCCCATAATCCTTTTTCACCACCCTATTAACCTGCCCTTCTGCCTTCAGAGATCTATGGACAAACACACCAAGGTCCCTTTGTTCCTCAGAACTTCCCAGTGTCAGGCCATTCATTGAATACTTCCGTGTCACATTACTCCTTCCAAAGTGTATCACCTCACACTTTTCAGCGTTAAATTCCATCTGCCACTTTTCTGCCCATTTGATCATCCCGTCTATATCTTCCTGTAACCTAAGACACGCCACCGCACTGTTACCCATTCGGCCAATCTATGTGTCATCCACCGTTATCACCGTTCCTTCACTGCCACTGGGTCAAAATCCTGGAACCCCCTTCCTAACAGCACTGTGGGTGTACCTACTGCACATGGACTGCAGCGTTTCAAGAAGGCAGCTGACCACCACCTTCTCAAGGTTAATTAGAGATCAGCAATAAATGCTGGCTTAGCTAGCGACGCCAACATCCCCTGAATGAATAAAAAAAAGTACAAAAGCAAACTACTGCAGATGCTGGAAATCTGAAATAAAAGCAGAAAGTGCTGGAAATACTCAGCAGGTCTGGCAGCATCTGTGGAGAGAGAAACAAAGTTTCAGGTCTGTGACCTTTCATAAGATTATTATAAAAAAAGTATACTGTATTCGCTGCTGATAATGTGGTCTCCTCTACATTGGGGAGACTAAATGCAGATTGGGTGACCGCTTTGCAGAACACATCCACTCAGCCTGCAAGCATAACCCCGAGCTTCCACTTGCCTACCATTGTAATTCACCACCTTGCTCTCATACCCACGTTTCTGCCCTTGGCCAGCTGCAGTATTCCAGTGAATATCAACGCAAGATCGAGGAACAGGACCGCATCTTCCAATTAGGCACTCTGCAGGCATCTGGTCTCAACAGTAAGTTCAGCAATTTTAGAGCATGACTGTCTTTTAAAATTTTGTATGATTTTCTTTATGTTATTTTTATGTTATTTTCTAACCTGGTGCCTGACTTAAAATTGCTTTTCATGCTTTTGAATCTGGATAAAGTTGTTCACTATTCTGCCATGAACTCTCTGGACTAATGCTTTGTCTCTCTCTGCAACCATTACACTGCCTTTGCCTTTGTTTCACGACATCTCTGTCATTTAATCTCGCCTGCTCTCTGCCCTATCACATACCTTCTCCTTTGTTCTTCTTCCCCCTGCGCCCTTTCACTTGTTCCAAGCCTTGCATTTTTAACCTTTGCTAGTTGTGATGAGAGGTCACAGACCTGAAACGTTACGAATGTTTTATTCTCCACAAATGCTGACAGACCTGTTGAGTATTTCCAGCACTTCCTATTTTTATTTTTGATCAGTCAATCCTCTATAAACCTTGCATTATATCATAATGATTAAAAACCTGAGACAGGGTAAAGACACATTGAGCAGCTATTCCTCTATTCCCCGAACATTTGGAGTTCATGTGTTTTAAAATAAGAAGTGTTGTTCATCAGATTAGTGAGTTGCAGGTACAAATAGCCACTTGGGAATATGATGTTCCGGCGATGTCTGAGACCTGGTCTAAAATAGGGGATGATTGTGTGCTAAACAGTTCTGGATGCAAGGTATTCATGAAAGAACAGAAAGGGAAAAAAAAAGGAGGGTAGCCGTTTCGATGAAGAAAAAAGTTGCAGTACTGCAAAGAATGTGCCTGAGGGGGGTGATAGAATCCATTTAGTGGGAATTGAGAAAATAAGTGAAGGAGCTATTCCGCTACTTGGTGCATTTAATGGGCCACAAAATAGTGAGAACTAGATGGAGGAGCAGTTTTGAAACAAAATCATAGCCAGCGTATCCACTATCTCTGCAGCAACCTCTTTTAGAACCAGAGGATGTAGGCCAACACGTTCTGAAGATCTGTTGGGTTTTAATCACTTGACTTTCTCAGGTACTTTTTCTCTGCAGTTAATTATTAACTTAATTTCCTCATTCTTATTAGTGGAGAGATTTGGGGAGGGAATTCAAGAGATTCGGGCTCAGGCAGCTGAAGACACGGCATGCATTTGTGGAGTGATTAAAATCCGGATGCCAAAAGGCCATTGATGGGGTGCAGGAATCTTGCAAGGCTGTTGGACATCGCAATGCTCCACAAACTCCAACATGCGGCAGTTACAGCAACCACATGCTCTGCTATGTCCATCGACACATATTTATTGATTTAAAAGGTTCATTAACTATTTCTTTAATTGAATGGTTGGTTTTATTTTTTACTAATTCCTTGATTTATCTATTTTCAGTTACCAATTCAGTGAAGACGATGCTGAGGTCAGATATCAGCTGTGAAGAGAACGGGCCAGTTAATGGGAGACGTCTGGATCCTGACGAAGCAGCAGCTGCTCTGAAAACTGACACCCTCTGTCCCCCCCCTGAAACATTACCCCCTCTGTTCTCCCTCTGAAACATCAACCCCCCTGTTCTCTCCCTGAAACATTACACCCTCTGTTCTCTCTCTGAAACATCACCCACTCTGTTCTCTCTCTGAAACATCACCCCCTCTGTTCTCGCCCTGAAACCTGACCCACTCTGTTCTCCACCTGAAACATTACCCCCTCTGTTCTCTCACTGAATCATCAACCCCCCTGTTCTCTCACTGAATCATCACCCCCTCTGTTCTCTCCCTGAAACCTGACACACTCTGTTCTCTACCTGAAACATCAACCCCCCTGTTCTCTCCCTGAATCATCACCCACTCTGTTCCCTCCCTGAAAACTGATGCCCTCTGTTCTCTCCCTGAAACATCACCCCCTCTGTTCTCTCCCTGAAAACTGACGCCCTCTGTTCTCTCCCTGAAACATCACACCCCTCTGTTCTCTCTCTGAATCATCACCCCCTCTGTTCTCTCTCTCAAACATCAACCCCTCTGTTTTATCTCTGAAACATCACCCCCTCTGTTCTCTCCCTGAAAACTTACCCCCTCTGTTCTCTCTCTTAATAATCACCCCCTCTGTTCTCTCCCTGAAACATTACCCCCACTGTTTTATCTCTGAAACATCACGCCCTCTGTTCTCTCCCTGAAACTTACCCCCTCTGTTCTCTCCCTGAAAACTGACGCCCTCTGTTCTCTCCCTGAAACATCACACCCTCTGTTCTCTCTCTGAAACATCACCCACTCTGTTCTCTCCCTGAAAACTTACCCCCTCTGTTCTTTCCCTGAAACATCACCCCCTCTGTTCTCTCTCTGAAACATCACCCCCTCTGTTCTCTCCCTGAAAACTTACCCCCTCTGTTCTTTCCCTGAAACATCACCCCCTCTGTTCTCTCTCTGAAACATCACCCCCTCTGTTCTCTCTCTGAAACATCACCCCCTCTGTTCTCTCTGAAACATCACCCCCTCTGTTCTCTCTCTGAAACATCAACCCCCCTGTTTTATCTCTGAAACATCACCACCTCTGTTCTCTCCCTGAAAACTTACCCCCTCTGTTCTCTCTCTTAATCATCACCCCCTCTGTTCTCTCCCTGAAACATCACCCCCTCTGTTTTATCTCTGAAACATCACCCCCTCTGTTCTTTCTCTTAATCATCACCCCCTCTGTTCCCTCCCTGAAACATCACACCCTCTGTTCTCTCTCTGAATCATCACCCCCTCTGTTCTCTCCCTGAAACATCACCCCCTCTGTTCTCTCCCTGAAACATCACCCCCTCTGTTCTCTCTCTGAATCATCACCCCCTCTGTTCTCTCCCTGAAACATCACCCCCTCTGTTCTCTCTCTGAAACATCACCCCCTCTGTTCTCTCTCTGAAACATCACCCCCTCTGTTCTCTCCCTGAAACCTGACCCCCTCTGTTCGCTCCCTGAAACATCACCCCCTCTGTTCTCTCTCTGAAACATCACCCCCTCTGTTCTCTCCCTTAAACCTGACCCCCTCTGTTCTCTCCCTGAAACATCAACCCCTCTGTTCTCTCTCTTAATCATCACCCCCTCCGTTCTCTCCCTGAAACATCACCCCCTCTGTTCTCTCTCTGAATCATCACCCCCTCTGTTCTCTCCCTGAAACATCACCCCCTCTGTTCTCTCTCTGAAACATCACCCCCTCTGTTCTCTCTCTGAAACATCACCCCCTCTGTTCTCTCCCTGAAACCTGACCCCCTCTGTTCGCTCCCTGAAACATCACCCCCTCTGTTCTCTCTCTGAAACATCACCCCCTCTGTTCTCTCCCTTAAACCTGACCCCCTCTGTTCTCTCCCTGAAGCATCAACCCCTCTGTTCTCTCTCTTAATCATCACCCCCTCCGTTCTCTCCCTGAAACATCACCCCCTCTGTTCTCTCTCTGAAACATCACCCCCTCTGTTCTCTCCCTTAAACCTGACCCCCTCTGTTCTCTCCCTGAAACATCAACCCCTCTGTTCTCTCTCTTAATCATCACCCCCTCCGTTCTCTCCCTGAAACATCACCCCTCTGTTCTCTCCCTGAAACATCACCCCCTCTGTTCTCTCTCTGAAACATCGCACCCGCTGTTCTCTCCCTGAAACATCAACCCCTCTGTTCACTCTCTTAATCATCAACACCTCTGTTCTCTCCCTGAAACATCACCCCCTCTGTTCTCTCTCTGAAACATCACCCCCTCTGTTCTCTCTCTTAATCATCACCCGCTCCGTTCTCTCCCTGAAACATCACCCCTGTTCTCTCCCTGAAACATCACCCCCTCTGTTCTCTCCCTTAAACCTGACCCCCTCCGTTCTCTCCCTGAAACATCTCCCCCTCTGTTCTCTCTCTGAAACATTGCACCCGCTATTCTCTCTCAGAATCATCACCCCCACTGTTCTCTCCCTGAAACATCACCCCCTCTGTTCTCTCTCTTAATCATCACCCCCTCTGTTCCCTCCCTGAAACATCACACCCTCTGTTCTCTCCCTGAAACATCACACCCTCTGTTCTCTCCCTGAATCATCACCCCCTCTGTTCTCTCCCTGAAACATCACCCCCTCTGTTCTCTCCCTGAAACATCACCCCCTCTGTTCTCTCCCTGAAACCTGACCCCCTCTGTTCTCTCCCTGAAACATCACCCCCCCTGTTCTCTCCCTGAAACCTGACCCCCTCTGTTCTCTCCCTGAAACCTGACCCCCTCTGAAATCTCCCTGAAACATCGCACCCGCTGTTCTCTCTCAGAATCATCACCCCCTCTGTTCTCTCCCTGAAACATCACCCCCTCTGTTCTCTCTCTTAATCATCACCCCCTCTGTTCTCTCCCTAAAACATCACGCCCTCTGTTCTCTCCCTGAAACATCACCCCCTCTGTTCTCTCCCAGAAACATCACCCCCTCTGTTCTCTCCCAGAAACATCACCCCCTCTGTTCTCTCCCTGAAACCTGACCCACTCTGTTCTCTCCCTGAAACATCACCCCTCTGTTCTCTCTCTGAAACATCACCCCCTCTGTTCTCTCTCTTAATCATCACCCCCTCTGTTCTCTCCCTAAAACATCACGCCCTCTGTTCTCTCCCTGAAACATCACCCCCTCTGTTCTCTCCCAGAAACATCACCCCCTCTGTTCTCTCCCAGAAACATCACCCCCTCTGTTCTCTCCCTGAAACCTGACCCCCTCTGTTCTCTCCCTTAAACCTGACCCCCTCCGTTCTCTCCCTGAAACATCACCCCCTCTGTTCTCTCTCTGAAACATCACACCCTCCGTTCTCTCCCTGAAACCTGACCCCCTCGGTTCTCTCACTGAAACCTGACCCCCTCTGTTCTCTCCCTGAAACCTGACCCCCTCTGTTCTCTCTCTGAAACATCACCCCCTCTGTTCTCTCTCTGAAACATCACCTGCTCGGTTCTCTCCCTTAAACCTGACCCCCTCTGTTCTCTCCCTGAAACATCACCCCCTCTGTTCTCTCCCTGAAACATCACCCCCTCTGTTCTCTCTCTGAAACATCTCCCCCTCTGTTCTCTCTCTGAAACATCACCCCTCTGTTCTCTCTCTGAAACATCACCCCCTCTGTTCTCTCCCTTAAACCTGACCCCCTCCGTTCTCTCCCTGAAACATCACCCCTCTGTTCTCTCTCTGAAACATCACCCCCTCTGTTCTCTCCCTTAAACCTGACCCCCTCCGTTCTCTCCCTGAAACATCTCCCCCTCTGTTCTCTCTCTGAAACATCACCCCCTCTGTTCTCTCCCTGAAACATCACCCCCTCTGTTCTCTCTCTGAAACATCTCCCCCTCTGTTCTCTCTCTGAAACATCACCCCTCTGTTCTCTCTCTGAAACATCACCCCCTCTGTTCTCTCCCTTAAACCTGACCCCCTCCGTTCTCTCCCTGAAACATCACCCCTCTGTTCTCTCTCTGAAACATCACCCCCTCTGTTCTCTCCCTTAAACCTGACCCCCTCCGTTCTCTCCCTGAAACATCTCCCCCTCTGTTCTCTCTCTGAAACATCGCACCCGCTGTTCTCTCTCAGAATCATCACCCCCTCTGTTCTCTCCCTGAACATCACCCCCTCCGTTCTCTCTCTGAAACATCACACCCTCCGTTCTCTCTCTGAAACCTGACCCCCTCTGTTCTCTCCCTGAAACATCACCCCCACTGTTCTCTCCCTGAAACATCACCCCCTCTGTTCTCTCTCTGAATCATCACCCCCTCTGTTCTCTCCCTGAAACATCACCCACACTGTTCTCTCCCTGAAACATCTCCCCCTCTGTTCACTCTCTGAAACATCACCCCCTCTGTTCTCTCTCTGAAACATCACCCCCTCTGTTCTCTCCCTGAAACCTGACCCCCTCTGTTCGCTCCCTGAAACATCACCCCCTCTGTTCTCTCTCTGAAACATCACCCCTCTGTTCTCTCCCTGAAACATCACCCCCTCTGTTCTCTCCCTGAAACATCACCCCCTCTGTTCTCTCCATGAAGCATCACCCTCTCTGTTCTCTCCCTTAAACCTGACCCCCTCTGTTCTCTCCCTGAAACATCACCCCCTCTGTTCTCTCTCTGAAACATCACCCCCTCTGTTCTCTCTCTGAAACATCAACCCCCCTGTTTTATCTCTGAAACATCACCCCCACTGTTCTCTCCCTGAAAACTTACCCCCTCTGTTCTCTCTCTTAATCATCACCCCCTCTGTTCTCTGCCTGAAGCATCACCCCCTCTGTTTTATCTCAGAAACATCACCCCCTCTGTTCTCTCCCTGAAACATCACTCCCTCTGTTCTCTCCCTGAAACAGCACCCCCTGGGTTCTCCCCCTGAAACATCACCCCATCTGTTCTCTCCCTGAAGCATCACCCTCTCTGTTCTCTCCCTGAAAATTTAACCCTTCTGTTCTATCCCTGAAACATCACCCCCTCTGTTCTCTCCCTGAAAAGTTACCCCCTCTGTTCTCTCCCTGAAACTTAACCCCCTCTGTTCTCTCTCTGAAACATCAGCCCCTCTGTTCTCTCCCTGAAACATCAACCCCTCTGTTCTCCCTCTGAAACATCACCCCCTCTGTTCTCTCCCTAAAACCTGACCCCCTCTGTTCTCTCCCTGAAACATCACCCTCTCTGTTTTCTCCCTGAAATCTCACCCCCTCTGTTCTCTCCCTGAAACATCATCCCCTCTGTTCGCTCCCTGGAACATCACCGCCTCTATTCTCTCCCTGAAACCTGAGCAACTCTGTTCTCTCCCTGAAACAGCAACCCCTCTGTTCTCTCCCGGAAAACTGACCCCCTCTGTTCTCTGTCTGAAACATCACCCCCTCTGTTCTCTCTCTGAAACATCGCACCCGCTGTTCTCTCTCTGAATCATCACCGCCTCTGTTCTCTCCCTGAATCATCACCCCCTCTGTTCTCTACCTGAAACATCACCCCCTCTGTTCTCTCCCTGAAACCTGACCCACTCTGTTCTCTCCCTGAAACATCACCCCTCTGTTCTATCTCTGAAACATCACCCCTCTGTTCTCTCCCTTAAACCTGACCCCCTCCGTTCTCTCCCTGAAACATCAACACCGCTGTTCTCTCTCTGAAACATCACACCCTCCGTTCTCTCCCTGAAACCAGACCCCCTCGGTTCTCTCTCTGAAACATCACCCCCTCTGTTCTCTCTCTGAAACATCACCTGCTCGGTTCTGTCCCTTAAACCTGACCCCCTCTGTTCTCTCCCTGAAACATCACCCCCTCTGTTCTCTCCCTGAAACATCACCCCCTCTGTTCTCTCTCTGACTCATCACCCCCTCTGTTCTCTCCCTGAAACTTCACCCCCTCTGTTCTCTCCCTGAAACATCTCCCCCTCTGTTCTCTGTCTGAAACATCACCCCTCTGTTCTCTCCCTGAAACATCACCCCCACTGTTCTCTCCCTGAAACATCACCCCCTCAGTTCTCTCTCTGAATCATCACCCCCTCTGTTCTCTCCCTGAAACTTCACCCCCTCTGTTCTCTCCCTGAAACATCTCCCCCTCTGTTCTCTCCCTGAAACATCACCACTCTGTTCTCTCTCTGAAACATCACCCCCTCTGTTCTGTCCCTTAAACCTGACCCCCTCCGTTCTCTCCCTGAAACATCACCCCTCTGTTCTCTCTCTGAAACATCACCCCCTCTGTTCTCTCCCTTAAACCTGACCCCCTCTGTTCTCTCCCTGAAACATCTCCCCCTCTGTTCTCTCTCTGAAACATCGCACCCGCTGCTCTCTCTCAGAATCATCACCCCCTCTGTTCTCTCCCTGAAACATCACCCCCTCTGTTCTCTCTCTTCATCATCACCCCCTCTGTTCCCTTCCTGAAACATCACACCCTCTGTTCTCTCCCTGAAACATCACACCCTCTGTTCTCTCCCTGAAACATCACCCCCTCTGTTCTCTCTCTGAAACATCACCCCCTCTGTTCTCTCCCTTAAACCTGACCCCCTCTGTTCTCTTCCTGAAACCTGACCCCCTCGGTGCTCTCCCTAAAACATCACCCCCTCTGTTCTCTCCCTGAAACCTGACTCCCTCTGATCTCTCCCTGAAACCTGACCCCCTCTGTTCTCTCCCTGAAACCTGACCCCCTCCGTTCTCTCCCTGAAACATCAACACCGCTGTTCTCTCTCTGAAACATCACACCCTCCGTTCTCTCCCTGAAACCAGACCCCCTCGGTTCTCTCTCTGAAACATCACCCCCTCTGTTCTCTCTCTGAAACATCACCTGCTCGGTTCTGTCCCTTAAACCTGACCCCCTCTGTTCTCTCCCTGAAACATCACCCCCTCTGTTCTCTCCCTGAAACATCACCCCCTCTGTTCTCTCTCTGACTCATCACCCCCTCTGTTCTCTCCCTGAAACTTCACCCCCTCTGTTCTCTCCCTGAAACATCTCCCCCTCTGTTCTCTGTCTGAAACATCACCCCTCTGTTCTCTCCCTGAAACATCACCCCCACTGTTCTCTCCCTGAAACATCACCCCCTCAGTTCTCTCTCTGAATCATCACCCCCTCTGTTCTCTCCCTGAAACTTCACCCCCTCTGTTCTCTCCCTGAAACATCTCCCCCTCTGTTCTCTCCCTGAAACATCACCACTCTGTTCTCTCTCTGAAACATCACCCCCTCTGTTCTGTCCCTTAAACCTGACCCCCTCCGTTCTCTCCCTGAAACATCACCCCTCTGTTCTCTCTCTGAAACATCACCCCCTCTGTTCTCTCCCTTAAACCTGACCCCCTCTGTTCTCTCCCTGAAACATCTCCCCCTCTGTTCTCTCTCTGAAACATCGCACCCGCTGCTCTCTCTCAGAATCATCACCCCCTCTGTTCTCTCCCTGAAACATCACCCCCTCTGTTCTCTCTCTTCATCATCACCCCCTCTGTTCCCTTCCTGAAACATCACACCCTCTGTTCTCTCCCTGAAACATCACACCCTCTGTTCTCTCCCTGAAACATCACCCCCTCTGTTCTCTCTCTGAAACATCACCCCCTCTGTTCTCTCCCTTAAACCTGACCCCCTCTGTTCTCTTCCTGAAACCTGACCCCCTCGGTTCTCTCCCTAAAACATCACCCCCTCTGTTCTCTCCCTGAAACCTGACCCCCTCTGTTCTCTCCCTGAAACCTGACCCCCTCTGATCTCTCCCTGAAACCTGACCCCCTCTGATCTCTCCCTGAAACCTGACCCCCTCTGTTCTCTCCCTGAAACCTGACCCCCTCTGTTCTCTCCCTGAAACATCTGCCCCTCTGTTCTCTCCCTGAAACATCTGCCCCTCTGTTCTCTCCCTGAAACATCACCCCTCTGTTCTCTCCCTGAAACATCACCCCCTCTGTTCTCTCTCTGAAACATCTGCCCCTCTGTTCTCTCCCTGAAACATCTGCCCCTCTGTTCTCTCCCTGAAACATCACCCCTCTGTTCTCTCCCTGAAACATCACCCCCTCTGTTCCATCCCTTAAACCTGACCCCCTCCGTTCTCTCCCTGAAACATCACCCCTCCGTTCACTCCCTGAAACATCACCCCTCTGTTCTCTCTCTGAAACATCGCACCCGCTGTTCTCTCTCTGAAACATCACCCCCTCTGTTCTCTCCCTGAAACATCACCCCCTCTGTTCTCTCTCTTAATCATCACCCCCTCTGTTCCCTCCCTGAAACATAACACCCTCTGTTCTCTCCCTGAAACATCACGCCCTCTGTTCTCTCCCTGAAACATCACCCCTCTGTTCTCTCCCTGAAACCTGACCCACTCTGTTCTCTCCCTGAAACATCACCCCCTCTGTTCTCTCTCTGAAACATCAAACCCTCTGTTCTCTTTCTGAAACATCACACCCTCCGTTCTCTCCCTGAAACATCACCCCTCTGTTCTCTCTCTGAAACATCAAACCCTCTGTTCTCTTTCTGAAACATCACAACCTCTGTTCTCTCCCTGAAACATCACCCCTCTGTTCTCTCTCTGAAACATCAAACCCTCTGTTCTCTTTCTGAAACATAACACCCTCTGTTCTCTCCCTGAAACATCACACCCTCTGTTCTCTCCCTGAAACATCACCTCTCTGTTCTCTCCCTGAAACATCACCCCTCTGTTCTCTCTCTGAAACATCAAACCCTCTGTTCTCTCTCTGAAACATCACACCCTCCGTTCTCTCTCTGAAACCTGACCCCCTCTGTTCTCTCCCTGAAACAGCACCCCCACTGTTCTCTCCCTGAAGCATCACCCCCTCTGTTCTCTCTCTGAATCATCACCCCCTCTGTTCTCTCCTTGAAACATCATCCCCTCTGCTCTCTCTCTGAAACATCACCCCCTCTGTTATCTCTCTGAAACATCAACCCCTCTTTTCTCTCCCATAAACCTGACCCCCTCTGTTCTCTCCCTGAAACATCACCCTGTCAGTTCTCTCCCTGAAATATCGCCCCCTCTGTTCCCTCCCTGAAACATCTCCCCCTCTGTGCTCTCTCTGAAACATCACCTGCTCGGTTCTCTCCCTTAAACCTGACCCCCTCTGTTCTCTCCCTGAAACATCACCCCCACTGTTCTCTCCCTGAAACATCACCCCCTCTGTTCTCTCTCAGAATCATCACCCCCTCTGTTCTCTCCCTGAAACTTCACCCACTCTGTTCTCTCCCTGAAACATCTCCCCCTCTGTTCTCTCCCTGAAACATCACCACTCTGTTCTCTCTCTGAAACATCACCCCCTCTGTTCTGTCCCTTAAACCTGACCCCCTCCGTTCTCTCCCTGAATCATCACCCCTCTGTTCTCTCCCTTAAACCTGACCCCCACTGTTCTCTCCCTGATACATCTCCCCCTCTGTTCTCTCTCTGAAACATCGCACCCGCTGTTCTCTCTCAGAATCATCACCCCCTCTGTTCTCTCCCTGAAACATCACCCCCTCTGTTCTCTCTCTTAATCATCACCCCCTCTGTTCCCTCCCTGAAACATCACTCCCTCTGTTCTCTCCCTGAAACATCACCCCCTCTGTTCTCTCTCTGAAACATCACCCCTCTGTTCTCTCCCTGAAACATCACCCCCTCTGTTCTCTCCCTGAAACATCACCCCCTCTGTTCTCTCCCTGAAACATCACCCCCTCTGTTCTCTCCCTGAAACATCATCCCCTCTGTTCTCTCCCTGAAACATCATCCCCTCTGTTCTCTCTGAAACATCACCCCTCTGTTCTCTCTCTGAAACATCACCCCCTCTGTTCTGTCCCTTAAACCTGACCCCCTCCGTTCTCTCACTGAAACATCACCCCCTCTGTTCTCTCCCTTAAACCTGACCCCCACTGTTCTCTCCCTGATACATCTCCCCCTCTGTTCTCTCTCTGAAACATCGCACCCGCTGTTCTCTCTCAGAATCATCACCCCCTCTGTTCTCTCCCTGAAACATCACCCCCTCTGTTCTCTCCCTGAAACATCACCCCCTCTGTTCCCTCCCTGAAACATCACTCCCTCTGTTCTCTCCCTGAAACATCACCCCCTCTGTTCTCTCCCTGAAACATCACCCCCTCTGTTCTCTCTCTGAAACATCACCCCCTCTGTTCTCTCCCTGAAACATCACCCCCTCTGTTCTCTCCCTGAAACATCACCCCCTCTGTTCTCTCTCTGAAACATCACCCCCTCTGTTCTCTCCCTGAAACATCACCCCCTCTGTTCTCTCTGAAACATCACCCCTCTGTTCTCTCTCTGAAACATCACCCCCTCTGTTCTGTCCCTTAAACCTGACCCCCTCCGTTCTCTCACTGAAACATCACCCCTCTGTTCTCTCTCTGAAACATCACCCCCTCTGTTCTCTCCCTTAAACCTGACCCCCTCTGTTCTCTCCCTGAAACATCTCCCCCTCTGTTCTCTCTCAGAATCATCACCCCCTCTGTTCTCTCCCTGGAACATCACCCCCTCTGTTCTCTCTCTTAATCCTCACCCCCTCTGCTCCCTCCCTGAAACATCACACACTCTGTTCTCTCCCTGAAACATCACCCCCTCTGTTCTCTCTCTGAAACATCACCCCCTCTGTTCTCTCCCTAAAACCTGACCCCGTCTGTTCTCTCCCTGAAACATCACCCTGTCTGTTCTCTCCCTGAAACATCACCCCCTCTGTTCTCTCTCTGAAACATCACCCCCTCTATTCTCTCCCTGAACCCTGACCAACTCTGTTCTCTCCCTGAAACAGCAACCCCTCTGTTCTCTCCCTTAAGCCTGATGCCCCCCGTTCTCTCTCTGAAACATCACCCCCTCTGTTCTCTCTCTGAAACATCACACCCACTGTTCTCTCCCTGAAACATCACCCCCTCTGTTCTCTCCCTGAAACCTCACCCCCTCTGTTCTCTCTCTGAAACATCACCCCCTCTGTTCTCTCCCTGAAACATCATCCCCTCTGTTCTCTCTGAAACATCACCCCTCTGTTCTCTCTCTGAAACATCACCCCCTCTGTTCTGTCCCTTAAACCTGACCCCCTCCGTTCTCTCACTGAAACATCACCCCTCTGTTCTCTCTCTGAAACATCACCCCCTCTGTTCTCTCCCTTAAACCTGACCCCCTCTGTTCTCTCCCTGAAACATCTCCCCCTCTGTTCTCTCTCTGAAACATCGCACCCGCTGTTCTCTCTCAGAATCATCACCCCCTCTGTTCTCTCCCTGGAACATCACCCCCTCTGTTCTCTCTCTTAATCCTCACCCCCTCTGCTCCCTCCCTGAAACATCACACACTCTGTTCTCTCCCTGAAACATCACACCCTCTGTTCTCTCCCTGAAACATCACCCCCTCTGTTCTCTCCCTGAAACATCACCCCCTCTGCTCTCTCCCTGAAACATCACCCCCTCTGCTCTCTCCCTGAAACATCACCCCCTCTGTTCTCTCCCTAAAACCTGACCCCGTCTGTTCTCTCCCTGAAACATCACCCCGTCTGTTCTCTCCCTGAAACATCACCCTGTCTGTTCTCTCCCTGAAACATCACCCCCTCTGTTCTCTCTCTGAAACATCACCCCCTCTATTCTCTCCCTGAACCCTGACCAACTCTGTTCTCTCCCTGAAACAGCAACCCCTCTGTTCTCTCCCTTAAGCCTGATGCCCCCCGTTCTCTCCCTGAAACATCACCCCCTCTGTTCTCTCCCTGAAACATCACCCCCTCTGTTCTCTCACTGAAACATCACCCCCTCTGTTCTCTCCCTGAAACATCACCCCCTCTGATCTCTCCCTGAAACATCAGCCCTCTGTTCTCTCCCTGAAACATCATCCCCTCTGTTCTCTCTCTGAAACATCACCCACTCTGTTCTCTCTCTGAAACATCATCCCCTCTGTTCTCTCTCTGAAACATCACCCCCTCTGTTCTCTCCCATAAACCTGACCCCCTCTGTTCTCTCCCTGAAATATCACCCTGTCTGTTCTCTCCCTGAAATATCGCCCCCTCTGTTCCCTCCCTGACACATCTCCCCCTCTGTTCTCTCTCTGAAACATCACCTGCTCGGTTCTCTCCCTTAAACCTGACCCCCTCTGTTCTCTCCCTGAAACATCACCCCCACTGTTCTCTCCCTGAAACATCACCCCCTCTGTTCTCTCTCTGAATCATCACCCCCTCTGTTCTCTCCCTGAAACTTCACCCCCTCTGTTCTCTCCCTGAAACATCTCCCCCTCTGTTCTCTCTGAAACATCACCCCTCTGTTCTCTCTCTGAAACATCACCCCCTCTGTTCAGTCCCTTAAACCTGACCCCCTCCGTTCTCTCCCTGAAACATCACCCCTCTGTTCTCTCTCTGAAACATCACCCCCTCTGTTCTATCCCTTATACCTGACCCCCTCTGTTCTCTCCCTGAAACATCTCCCCCTCTGTTCTCTCTCTGAAACATCGCACCCGCTGTTCTCTCTCAGATTCATCACCCCCTCTGTTCTCTCCCTGAAACATCACACCCTCTGTTCTCTCCCTGGAACATCACCGCCTCTGTTCTCTCCCTGGAACATCACCCCCTCTGTTCTCTCTCTGAAACATCACCCCCTCTGTTCTCTCCCTTAAACCTGACCCCCTCTGTTCTCTCCCTTAAACCTGACCCCCTCTGTTCTCTCCCTGAAACCTGACCCCCTCGGTTCTCTCCCTGAAACATCACCCCCTCTGTTCTCTCCCTGAAACATCACCCCCTCTGTTCTCTCCCTGAAACCTGACCCCCTCTGTTCTCTCCCTGAAACATCACCCCCTCTGTTCTCTCCCTGAAACATCACCCCCTCTGTTCTCTCCCTGAATCCTGACCCCCTCTGTTCTCTCCCTGAATCCTGACCCCCTCTGTTCTCTCCCTGAATCCTGACCCCCTCTGTTCTCTCCCTGAAACCTGACCCTCTCTGTTCTCTCCCTGAAACATCACCCCCTCTGTTCTCGCTCTGAAACATCGCACCCGCTGTTCTCTCTCAGAATCATCACCCCCTCTGTTCTCTCCTTGAAACATCACCCCCTCTGTTCTCTCCCTGAAACATCACACCCTCTGTTCTCTCCCTGAAACATCACCGTTTCTGTTCTCTCCCTGAATCATCACCCCCTCTGTTCTCTCCCTGAAACATCACCCCCTCGGTTCTCTCTCTGAAACCTGACCCCCTCGGTTCTCTCTCTGAAACCTGACCCCCTCTGTTCTCTCCCTGAAACCTGACCCCCTCTGTTCTCTCCCTGAAACCTGACCCCCTCTGTTCTCTCCCTGAAACATCACCTGCTCGGTTCTCTCCCTTAAACCTGACCCCCTCTGTTCTCTCCCTGAAACATCACCCCCACTGTTCTCTCCCTTAAACATCACCCCCTCTGTTCTCTCCCTGAAACATCACCCCCTCTGTTCTCTCCCTGAAACTTCACCCCCTCTGTTCTCTCCCTGACACATCTCCCCCTCTGTTCTCTCTCTGAAACATCACCCCCTCTGTTCTCTCCCTTAAACCTGACCCCCTCTGTTCTCTCCCTGACACATCTCCCCCTCTGTTCTCTCTCTGAAACATCACCCCCTCTGTTCTCTCCCTTAAACCTGACCCCTCCGTTCTCGCCCTGAAACATCACCCCTCTGTTCTCTCCCTGAAACATCACACCCTCTGTTCTCTCCCTGAAACATCACCGTTTCTGTTCTCTCCCTGAATCATCACCCCCTCTGTTCTCTCCCTGAAACATCACCCCCTCGGTTCTCTCTCTGAAACCTGACCCCCTCGGTTCTCTCTCTGAAACCTGACCCCCTCTGTTCTCTCCCTGAAACCTGACCCCCTCTGTTCTCTCCCTTAAACCTGACCCCCTCTGTTCTCTCCCTGAAACATCACCCCCTCTGTTCTCTCTCTTAATCATCACCCCCTCTGTTCCCTCCCTGAAACATCACACCCTCTGTTCTCTCCCTGAAACATCACCGCCTCTGTTCTCTCCCTGAAACATCACCCCTCTGTTCTCTCTCTGAAACATCACACCCTCCGTTCTCTCTCTGAAACATCACACCCTCCGTTCTCTCTCTGAAACATCACACCCTCCGTTCTCTGCCTGAAACCTGACCCCCTCGGTTCTCTCCCTTAAACCTGACCCCCTCTGTTCTCTCCCTGAAACCTCACCCCCACTGTTCTCTCCCTGAATCATCACCCCCTCTGTTCTCTCCCTGAAACATCACCCCTTCTGTTCTCTCCCTGAAACATCACCCCCTCTGTTCGCTCTCTGAAACATCACCCCCTCTGTTCTCTCTCTGAAACATCACCCCCTCTGTTCTCTCCCTGAAACCTGACCCCCTCTGTTCGCTCCCTGAAACATCACCCCCTCTGTTCTCTCTCTGAAACATCACCCCCTCTGTTCTCTCCCTTACACCTGACCCCCTCTGTTCTCTCCCTGAAACATCTCCCCCTCTGTTCTCTCTCTGAAACATCCCCTGCTCTGTTCTCTCCCTTAAACCTGACCCCCTCTGTTCTCTCCCTGAAACATCACCCCCACTGTTCTCTCCCTGAAACATCACCCCCTCTGTTCTCTCCCTTAAACCTGACCCCCTCTGTTCTCTCCCTGAAACCTGACCCCCTCTGATCTCTCCCTGAAACCTGACCCCCTCTGATCTCTCCCTGAAACATCACCCCCTCTGTTCTCTCCCTGAAACATCACCCCCTCTGTTCTCTCCCTGAAACATCACCCCCTCTGTTCTCTCCCTGAAACATCACACCCTCTGTTCTCTCCCTGAAACATCACCCCCTCTGTTCTCTCCCTGGAACATCACCGCCTCTGTTCTCTCCCTGGAACATCACCCCCACTGTTCTCTCCCTGAAACATCACCCCCTCTGTTCTCTCCCTGAAACCTGACCCACTCCGTTCTCTCTCTGAAACCTGACCCCCTCTGTTCTCTCCCTGAAACCTGACCCCCTCTGTTCTCTCTCTGAAACATCACCCCCTCTGTTCTCTCTCTGAAACATCACCTGCTCGGTTCTCTCCCTTAAACCTGACCCCCTCTGTTCTCTCCCTGAAACATCACCCCCACTGTTCTCTCCCTGAAACATCACCCCCTCTGTTCTCTCTCTGAATCATCACCCCCTCTGTTCTCTCCCTGAAACTTCACCCCCTCTGTTCTCTCCCTGAAACATCACCCCCTCTGTTCTCTCTCTGAAACATCACCCCCTCTGTTCTCTCCCTTAAACCTGACCCCTCCGTTCTCTCCCTGAAACATCACCCCTCTGTTCTGTCTCTGAAACATCACCCCCTCTGTTCTCTCCCTTAAACCTGACTCCCTCCGTTCTCTCCCTGAAACATCTCCTCTTCTGTTCTCTCTCTGAAACATCGCACCCGCTGTTCTCTCTCAGAATCATCACCCCCTCTGTTCTCTCCCTGAAACATCACCCCCTCTGTTCTCTCTCTTAATCATCACCCCCTCTGTTCCCTCCCTGAAACATCACACCCTCTGTTCTCTCCCTGAAATATCACCGCCTCTGTTCTCTCCCTGAATCTTCACCCCCTCTGTTCTCTCCCTGAAACATCACCCACTCTGTTCTCTCCCTGAAACCTGACCCACTCTGTTCTCTCCCTGAAACATCACCCCTCTGTTCTCTCTCTGAAACATCACCCCCTCTGTTCTCTCTCTGAAACATCACACCCTCCGTTCTCTCTCTGAAACATCACACCCTCCGTTCTCTCTCTGAAACCTGACCCCCTCGGTTCTCTACCTTAAACCTGACCCCCTCGGTTCTCTCCCTTAAACCTGACCCCCTCTGTTCTCTCCCTGAAACATCACCCCCACTGTTCTCTCCCTGAAACATCACCCTCTCTGTTCGCTCTCTGAATCATCACACCCTCTGTTCTCTCCCTGAAACATCACCCCCTCTGTTCTCTCCCTGAAACCTGACCCCCTCTGTTCGCTCTCTGAAACATCACCCCCTCTGTTCTCTCTCTGAAACATCACCCCCTCTGTTCTCTCCCTTACACCTGACCCCCTCTGTTCTCTCCCTGAAACATCACCCCCTCTGTTCTCTCCCTGAAACATCACCCCCTCTGTTCTCTCCCTGAAATATCACCCCCTCTGTTCTCTCCATGAAGCATCACCCTCTCTGTTCTCTCCCTTAAACCTGACCCCCTCTGTTCTCTCCCTGAAACATCACCCCCTCTGTTCTCTCCCTGAAGCATCACCCTCTCTTTTCTCTCCCTGAAGCATGACCCCCTCTGTTCTCTCTCTGGAACATCACCCCCTCTGTTCTCTCCCTGAAACATCACCCCCTCTATTCTCTCTTTGAAACATCACCCCCTCTATTCTCTCTTTGAAACATCACCCCCTCTGTTCTCTCCCTAAAACCTGACCTCCTCTGTTCTCTCTCTGAAACATCACCCCCTCTGTTCTCTCCCTTAAAACTGACCCCCTCTGTTCTCTCCCTGAAACCTGACCCCCTCTGTTCTCTCCCTGAAACATCACCCCTCTGTTCTCTCCCTGAAACATCACCCCCTCTGTTCTCTCCCTGAAACATCACCCCCTCTGTTCTCTCTCTGAAACATCACCCCCTCTGTTCTCTCTCTGAAACATCACCCCCTCTGTTCTCTCTCTGAAACATCACCCCCTCTATTCTCTCCCTGAAATCTGACCAACTCTGTTCTCTCCCTGAAACCACAACCACTCTGTTCTCTCCCCTAAGCCTGATGCCCTCCGTTCTCTCCCTGAAACATCACCCCCTCTGTTCTCTCTCTGAATCATCACCCCCTCTGTTCTCTCCCTGAAACGTCCCGGGTCGTGGCGTGTGGGCCGGTAAAATGCTGCGGGAAGAGGTCTGCTTCGACCCACGACATCGAGAAGGGCCCATCGCATTTTCCTGGCGGCGGCGGGACCTCGGTGCGCACCCTCCCTCCCCCCACATGGCGGCGGCATCACAATTAGCATGTGGTAAGGAGTACTTCCCTATGCAGATTATGCAGCCTACTGCCACTCCACTGACACTTTCCAATTTTTCGCCGAACGGGCGGCTGTCACGTGCCGTCCCGTTCACGATCTGAAAAGCGGGCGGGTCTTCAGAGGTAGAAGTTGTGGCCAGCAAAGGTAATTTGTATTATTCAGGGGTCTCACTCTGCATTACAGAAGGGGAGAGGGGGAATATTCAGTGTATCTGTCTCCCACATGAATCTAGCTATAGACTGGGGCCCTCAGGGCGGATGGAAATGTACCAAGCTTAAGACAGCAACAGGAAACAAAACAAGAGCATGTTATGACAATGTATTGTGCGGTAATGCGGCATTGCTTATGCATTCTTCAATTCACACAATGGAAAGGATCTCAAAGCGAGTAACTATTTTTCTGGGAGTGAAGCCTTTGTGTGATATGCACAAGGGCAGCAATGGATGGAATATAATTTGTAATTCATGTTGGAATGTACTATTTTCACCATTTAAACAATTTAACAATTAGAGTCAGTGGATATTTCACTCCATTCTTCAACTCCTCTCTGAATTTTCTCTGGGTCCCTCCATAAATAAATGGATTGACACAGGAACTCAAAAACTGGAGCATATATCCACCTTCCTGCAGAATAAAATTTGCTTTATTGTAATTGGAACCAGAAAAATAGCTAAATTTTGCAATACGGACATAAAGGAAATTTGTAAGAAGTAGCAAATATAACAGGATGAAACTGCCCGAGATACAGAAGAGTAAAACGATGGAGTTTCTCCGCTTCTCCATTTCTGGGTCACTCTGAGTCTCTTCATTGCTGTGAGCCCGGAGTCTCCTGCGAGCTTTACTGGCTGCTAGAATGTGTCTGACGGTCAGAGCATTGAGCAGTAAAATCAGAATGAATGGGAGACAAGGGGTTAAAATGCGAAGAATCCAGTCATATGCCGCCCATATAGGTGACGTATAAAATACTGGTTTAATGCTGCAGAACCAGGGTATATTGTCAATTATATACAAAGGTTCATATACAAAATACAAGAAGATATTTTTTAAACAGCTCAGTGTGCAGACCGTTCCGATAATCCAAGCCGCCGTTTTCTCGGTGCAGTATTTTATTTTCAGCGTCTGACAACAAATGGCCATAAATCGATCAAAGGTGAAAGCGACCGTTATCCAGACAGAACAGTCTACAATCGCAAAGTTTAGGGAAACACGGAGACTACATACCGGTGTGATGGACAGGAAACTGCCTGGGAAATAAATACCAACAATCCGGTTTAATATCACAGCGGTGATAATGACCAGGAGATCCGTCACAGCCATGGACACCAGGTAGTAAGTGATACATCTGGAGAGACCGCAGCTTCCTCGGCACAGGATCACAATCACTGCCAAGTTAGCTGTAATAGAGACAGAGAGAGACTGAGAGAAAGAGGGAGAGTGTATATGTGTGTGAGTGAGCGAGAACAGGACAATTACTGGTCTGACTCCCAACAAGATCAGCCTTTTTACAGAATTATGTGAGAAATTAACAGCTTTGACACATGATCCTGAGTTGGAAACTATCACTTAACCTACCGGAAGTTGTTTCCGTGTTTAAAATAATAAGAATGAACATAAGACAGGTCATTAACATTTGTAATGTAAAATTATACAATCAAACATAATGGAGAACAAGAAGGCATTGGAAACCCATTGAAACCAAAATGAGAACATCAAACAGACAGGAAAAATAACATCAATAACATATTCTAGAAGATATTTAAGAGAACAAATAATACAATAAACGACAATAAAAGTGGAAACTAGCAGGAAAGTAGGAAAAACCTGCATTTAAAACGGAATATATCCTGCTCATGACCTTGGAGGCCTTCATCCAACGAGTTATTATAAAATGCTTCACTGTTGATAAATTCGATGGTCAACTTGTTCGATGCATACTCAGAGAGAACCGAATGAACAATTAGTGTTTTCCCACGTTCCGGAGGGGATGTTGTTGAAGACGAAGTGATAACTCTGACAACTTCTGCTATTAGTCCCCTGGGATCTTCGGTGTCGATCTGTACCAGCAGAACTGGGAGATGATGACGTCTCATTCGGAGAAAGGTCCCTCTTACAACGCAGAACTTCCCTAGTACTGCACTGCACCATGGGCATAGATGACCAGCTTTGTCCGATAGTGGATATTGTAATTAAAACGTTTTGACTCAGATGCAAGAGATGCCACCAGTCATACAAAATATGGATAAAAGATTGAAGACGGGAACAGTCCGGGACATTGCCAGGGGCTTGGAGCTGAAGGAACAATCGGACTCACTGTAGAGCAGTCAGCAGCAACTATTGTGGAAAAGGGGATCAGATTGAAGCAGTGCGAGTTAGAGACCAGGACTAGAAACACAGCAGTATGTGAGTTTAGGGTAAGAACATATTCATTCATACATGGGCACTTGTTACATTGCTTATATGTCTGTCAACAGCTTGATGCCTAATAATGTTCCTTCAATGTATTCATCCGCTAAATTCAGTCAAGAATTATTTAGTTGCTGAATAATTTCAGTCAGTTAAAAATGTTGCAAGTCACGCAGCCGCTGTACCGTAGAACTGGATGCACACTGTTCTGACAGTGATAACGGTAAGCGTCAATAATACAACAGATCCACATTTACTCCGTAATAGAAATTGTATAATTCACCCACAGTAACAGTATCAATAAGACAATGGAACTACATTTATACCGTGATAACAGTGTGATAATTCACCCTCAGCAACAGTGTCAATAACACAATAGAACTACATTTACACTGCATCATAAAAGCAAAATATTGCGGCTGTTGGAAATCTGAAATAAAAACAGAGAGTGCTGGAAATACTCATCAGGTCTGGCAGCAACTGTGAAGGAGAAACAGAGTTAATGGCCGGGTTTGACTGGCCCCTCGATGCTGCAGATTGCAACGCCGGGGCCCGTAAAATGTTGCGGGCAGAGGCCCGCCTCGACTTGCGATGTGGAGAAGGCCCATTGTATATTACCGGTGGTGGGGTGACCTCAGTGCAGACCCACCACACCCTGCACCCCTCCCCCCTTTTCCCGCCACCTGGCGGCGGGCACTTCATCTAAATATTCAGATTAACCTGAATTAGATGCTAGTAAACATACCCGCAGGTGGCGGACGCCCCATGCCGATTTTACCGACTCAGAAACCAACTCCGTATGGAGTTCTCAGGTGAGACACTGGTGGGGAGTGCGGAGGAATGATATTTGCAGGTCGGGAGAGGTGGGGGAGCAGGAAGAATATTTTTCATTGGCTGTGAGGGTGGTGGGAAGTTGTTGAAGGGGTAAGAGTGCAAAGTTTGGGGTTTAAAGTTTGGGACTGTCAGGAATTTATTTTTTTGGGGAGGGGGGGGTGGTGGTCAGGGAAATAAACCTATTGTGTGATCATTGGGGTGGAAGTGGCGCTTTTATGTGTAATTGACGATTTTACGAATTAAAAATTAAATTCCTGGTCCCTTTAAAAATTAAAATTGCTGCTCAGGTCTTAAGCACTTTAAAATGGCATCGGCACCTGCGCAGTGGCGGTGGACGCCGTTGCCAGGGACGCGGCGGCTGCTCCCTCGAAGTCATCGGGGGGCGGCCGTGCCGCACCCACTATTTAAATGAGCCCCCGCACGAAATATCATGCGGACTTCTCAGTGACCCCTTCATGTCAGAAGGCCGCTGAGTTGAAAGGAGGAATGCAGCGTGGGATTAAAATTCTGTCCAACATTTCAGATTAGTGACCTTTCATCAGAACAAGCCTGAAACGTCACCTCTGCTTTTCTCTCCACAGATGCTGCCAGGCCTGCTGAGTATTTCCAGCACTTTCTGGTTTAATTTTACATTTGCACCCTGCTCACCATGTGATAATTCTTCCACAGTAACAGTGTCAGTAGTATAACAGAACTAAATTTAAGCTGTGATAACATTGTGATAATCTAACACAAAAGCGCTATGCTTACTCCCCGGTAACAGTGTGATAATGCACTCACGATGGTAATAACGCAATGGAGCTACTTTTGCAGCATGATAACAGTGCGATAATTCATCCACAGGAACAGTGTCAACAGTGTAAATATCTATATTTACACCATGAAATAGCACATATAAAGTCGAGAACGTAGAAGTACTAAATTATACTTTTAAAGAGGAGAAAGTGCACCGTTCAATGGGAAAATGATATGCTAAAGAGGAAATATTGTGTCCCCGAAGTGGAACTTGATGCTGGAAAGTGAGAGAAATTACACCAGTATTGTAAAGAAATTATGACAGTAATGAGGAGCAATTACACTTCTAAAAGGGAGGAATTATACTATTGTGACAAAATATTACATCAGTAAATTTCCAAGAAATTATATCATTATAATGGATAAATAATACCTTTGAAGTGAAAAAATGATTCTTTAAAAATGAGAAAATATACCAATTGGAGAAAATAAATCTTCCCATTAAAGGGGAGAAAGAACATCCATATCACGGAGAAGTGTTAGTGCTAAATAAGAGCAGTGACATAGCTAATGAAATGATTTCCATAACTAATATCTAAATACATTACTTTACCTGGAACCCCAATAGCTGCAAGGACAGGATAGTAAATGGCAAACACCAGACCTTTTGCTGATACGTGCATTTCTATCAAAGCTCTGAGCACGCTCTGAACTGGACTCAAAGAGTGTTGCATTTATACCTGATGTCAGGCTCCAGAGAGATAATTAGATGGTTTGATGTTGTAGATTAATTGCACTAATTGAATGAAACAGATTAGTGCAGCTGTGACCAGACTCCTGTTTTTGTTTTTAATTGAATGGACTATTCTTCAAGGGATCTGACATGGCTATAAATAGAAATACCAAAAGTTCACAATATAAACCTAGATACAGTTGTAATAATGAAAAGGTGGTTGCCACGGTGAAAGTGAACCTTGCATACGAGGAATCCCCAGGTTTAAACCCTTTAATGCTGAGTTAAGTGCCCAGAACACAGGTATAACTGACCAGAGATATTTTGGTCCTGAAGGAAACGGCAGCCAAATCCTCACTCTTGATCACTGTTCATCCCCAGTCCATGTGGTCCTGACCCTTATGCACCTGAATCCAAATCCCTCGAGATGGTGCATCCACTTCAACACAGCCTCCTGTATTCAGTGTGAACTGGTCTTGGTCAGCACGGTAATTTAATTGTGCATTGGTGCAGTTGTACATGTCTATGTTTTGTGTGTAAACGTCCAGTTCAGCACGGTTGCCTTCAATATTGATGCTCAAGTTCAGTACAGTTATATTCAGTGGAGACATGTCCAGTTGAACACATTAATATTTAGTGTGGACTGGTCGAGGTCGGCGTGGTTATATGCCATCTGAAGAGGTCAGGTTCAGCACAGTCACAATCTCTGTGCACAGTTTAGTTCAGCATGGTTACGTTCAGGATGCACAGGTTTAGTTCAGCACACTTATTCTCGTTGTTAAAGGGTTCTGATCAGTTAAATTGCACATACACAGGTCCAGTTGCGCACGCTAGTTCTCAGTGTTGGAAAGTCCAATTCAACACAGTTGCATTCAGTGTTGACTTGTCAAGTTCAATATAATTGCCTTCGTAGGGACAGGTCCAATTAACGAGGTGATTTTTAGTAAGGGCTGGTCCAGGGGTCCACGGCAATATTCAGTGTCAAAAATTCCAGTTCAGCACACTCACATTCAGAGTGAACAGATCCATTTCTGTATTGTTACTTTCAGTGAGGGCAGCTTCAGTTCCGCCTGGTTCCATCAAAATGTTGACTGGCTCATTTCAGCATGGTTGCTGCCAATATGATCTTGCCCTGGTCAGCGTGCATATATCTAGTCTATCGATGGCTGGTTGAGCATGGTACTGCCAGCATTCACAGGTGCGGTACTGCACAGTTACTTTCAGTGTGGAGGCGTCCACTTCATCAGGGTTACAGTTAATGTGCACAGATTCAGCTAAATGAGATTGAATTCTGTGTTCACCTGCTTCGGGGAGTCAGGAGGTGAGTTACACGCAGCAGAATGCCAGCCTCTGACCTGCTTTTGTAGCTGCAGTATTTATATGGTTGGTGCAGTTAAGCTTCAGCCATTGAATGCTACCCTTTGTTACAAGATCCTTTTATTTCTGGATGTGCATCGCTGTCAAGGCAGGTATTTGTTGCTCATCTTAATTGACTTTGAACAACACTATATCCAACAGTATAGCTGTTACTAGGCATATAAACTGTTCTCAAACATCTTAGCTTCTCCTTGATATTTTGTATCTCTACCCATACTTACATTATTTCCTACTCTTTCGAGCCAAGATCCTTCCTTACTAATGCATTTGTGTGATCCTTTATTATCAGGGCTATCTTACCTCGTTTTTCATTTTGTCTGTCTTTGCGAAATGTCAAGCACCCTGGAATGTTTAGTACCCAATTTTCTGAATGCATAATTTCGGCAGCTACTCTTCCATTGGCTTAGAATTCTGGTCGTTCACCTGGGACCGTGATCAAGTTATATTGATCGGTCAATCCCCTATTACCCGCACATTTTATGCCATTGGGGAAGCATCTTGGGCTGGATAAAGATACTTTAATCAGCTAATCCTCAATTACCCGTACATTCTGTCCCATTGACCAAACATCTGGGGCAGGATAAAGAGAAATTTAACAACTGTTCCACTATTACCCGAGCATTCTGTTCCCTCTTTTAAACACCTGGGGCAGGGTGACGATTCTTTGATCAGCTAATCTTCTATTACCCGAGCATTCACATCCATGTTTCGAGTGCATGTGTGTAAAAACACGAAGTGTGTTTAATAAGATTGGTGAGCGATACGCAAAAAGATATTTCCATGGCAATATGACATTCTGGCGATGTCTGAGATCTTGCTGAAAATAGGGGATCACCGCAGGCTGAATATTGATGGATGAAATTCATTCAAGAAAGAACAGACATGGGATAAAAAAGAAGTAGCCCTTTGACTAAGAAAAAAATGCATTGCTACAAATAATGTCGTTGCGGGATCAAAGACAGAAGCGATTTAGTAGGAACTGAGAACATAAAATTAAGGTGCTATTATGTTATTTGATGCATTTTAAGGTCCACAAAAGACATACTTACAAACATACAAATTAGAAGCAGAAGTAGGCCGTTCATCCCCTCGAGCCTGCTCAGTCATTCAACAAGATCAAGGCTGATCTGTTTGTGTCTCAAATTCCACACTCCCATCTACCCCCTATAACCTTTGATTCACGTGCGTAATAAGAATCTATCTACCTCCGCCTTAAATATTCAAAGACCCTACCTCCACCACCTTCTGAGACAAAGGGTTCCAAAGTCACACAACCCTCTGAGAGAAAAAAAACCTCATCGCTGTCCTAAAAGGGCGACCCCTAATTTTAAAACAATTCCCCTTGTTCTGTACTCACCCACGAGAGGAAATATCCTTTTCACATCCACTTGCCAAGAATGTTCAGGATTTAATATACTTCAATCAAGTCTCCCCTCACTCTGCTAAACTCCAGTGAAAACAAGCCCAGTCTGTCCAACCTTTCCTCATAAGACAAACCACTCATTCCATGTATCAATCTAGTAAACCTTCTGTGAACTGCCTCCAACGCATTTACATCCTTTCTTAAATAAGGAAACCAAAACTGCACACAATATTCGAGATGTGGTCTCAGCAATGCCCTGCATAACTGAAGCATAACATTCTTACTTTTATTTTCAATCCCTCTCGTTATAAAGGATATCATTCCATTAGCCTTCTTTATTACATGCTGTACCTGCATATTAACGTTTTGTAACTCATGCTCCAGGACACCTAGCTCCTTCTGTACTCCGGAATTCTGCAATCCTTCTCGGTTTAAGTAATACTCTGCTTTTTTTATTCTTCCTGCCAAAGTGAAGAACTTCACGTTTTCCCACATCATACTCCATCTGCCAGAGTTTTGCCCATAGTGCGAAGCAGATAGAGGAACAGAATTGCCATGAAGTTAGCGAGAAGGACAAGAGCTATAGAGTAGTGATAATGGGAGATTTTAATTAAAGCAATATTGAATGGGACAGTGATTGTGTTAAGGGCACAGATGAAGGGAATTTCTGAAGTATGTTCATATGAATTTTTTTGCCAAACGAGAAAGTAGATATTGCTGAATATTGTCTGGGATTGCCAAAATCGAGGTGTAGCTCCGGAATAAAGATCATAGTATTGCTGAAAATAGAGACATCTTGTTGAAGTTTTTCATGCACTCATCAGGACAATCGCAAGAATAACCAATGTAAGGGAAAACAACAACTTATTCTGCATGAGAAGAGTGTGCTGATTGGTTGGCAAGTGAACTCTGATTGGTAGAAGCGTTGCCATAGCGAATGCACCGGCCTACAGTAACTGGCAGTTAACTGCAAACCTTAGTTTAAAATTTAAACCAGGCAGCTTGACAATGATTGTTCAAGGCATTGCCCTGAGGAATGAACAAGCGAATGGCTGTCACTTATTTTGTTCAGCTGAAACAGGCCCAATGTTTGTACATATTCTTTCTGTCTGCAAAGAACAGGGCCCTGTGTATTAATATATGTAGCTTCCAGTATGCACAAATGCGCCACACTGCGAGCCCTACTGACAATCTTAATTTGGTTGCCTTGACCAATCAAAGTCAAGCTGCCTGGTTTAAATTTTAAACAAAGCTTGGCAGTTAACGGTCAGTCACCTTAAACTGGTGAACACGTCATGGCAACGCCTCTACCAATCAGAGTTCACTTGCCAACAGTCAGCACTCTCTTCTCATGCAGCATAAGTTGTTTTTCCTTGCATTGATTATTCTTGCAGTTGGCCTGATGAGTGCAAGACGAAAAGCCGAGACAACATATCTCTGTTTTCAGCAATATTCAAGTTCTGTACTACTAAACGACTGAAAGATCATACTATTTTAATGTTTGGATTAGTTATGCCGAAGGAAGAGGAACAATTTAGAGTTTTAAAAAATTACTGAGCTGAAAGTTCACCAATTTCAGCGAATTGAGGAGGAATCTGGCCCTGGTACGTTGGCGTCAAAGACTGAAAGCCAGACATGTCTTGAAGAAATGGACAGCATTAAAGAGGCACAGTGTAAGCATATTTTTGCAAGGGGGTGGGGGGAAGGGAGGAGAACCTAAATCAGAGATCCCGGGCTGACGAAGATGTCACAAAGCAGGATGAAAGTGATGAAGGGAAAATACATGAGAGACTCAGACTGAATATAAAAATTACAGAGCAGAGGTGAAAAATTATTAACACATGAAAAGAAACAGTACGAAAATTTTAGAAAAATAAGGACTTGCCAGACTAGTTGTGGAGCCAATTAGGGACCAAAATAAAGATGTATTGGTCAAGGCAGAAGGCATGCCTGAAGCACTAAGCGAGTACTTTTTTATTGGTACACAACAAGGATGAGGACTTTGCAAAATGTATGGCCAAATGAGAAAGTTGCTCGCACACCAGATGAGATAAAGTAGATAAATAGGACGTAATAAAAATTCTGGCTGCACTTTAAGTGGTTAACGTGACAGGTCGAGAGGGTTTCTGAGAGAATTAAGGAGAGAAATTGCGGTGTTGCTTGGGAAAAAAATCTTCCCATTCTCCTTAGATACTGGGGTTTTGTCATACGACTGAAGGATTGCATATGTTACATCCTTGTAGAGAAAAAGGAAGGAGGATAAGACTTTCAAGTATAGGCCAGCCAATTCAACATGAACGGTGAGGAAGTAGTTAGAAACAATAATCAAGGAGAGAACTAACAACCAGCTGGACAGGTGTACACGAATTAATTAGATTCATCACGGGTTTATTAAGGGTAAATCGTCTTTGACTAACTTGATTGATTTTTTTTTGATAAGGTTGCACAGACGATTGGTCAGGGCAGTACAGGTGATGTTGTGTAAATGGTCGTTTAGCTTGATTCCCCCTAGTATTATCATGTCGAAATCCGTCATATGCCTCTTTATTTATTTCTTCCTCCTTTGTGACACGTTCGTCATTCAGGGAGCTCTGGATTTGATACTCTTCCCTTGCCTCCTTGTGAAATATTCCTACACTCTTCCTGAACCACCTCCTCTTTAATGACATGCACTTCTTCATATATTTGGTCTGCACTGAGTGCTGCTGGAGGGAACATAGTGTGAAGAAGGGAGTTTGGTAAGTGAGGGGATGTTAAGGGTTAATCTCTGTAAAGTCTAGTTGTGGGCTTGTTTACATAGTGCATTTAACTGAAATTACTGCTGTTACAACCAAGGCGGGTGGCGTGCACTGTTTATTCTAGTTCCACTTCTCCACGGGTCACAACATATATTTATTTTTTCCCCACTTACCAATACGGTCAATCATAGACTCTATTGTTATCACAGAGTAAAACAACCAACCTCCAAGTTTCTTTAATAAGCAACAAAATTATCAATTTATTATAAAACAATACTAAGCAGTAATGAAGTAAAGCATACACAAACAGATTGAAATATTAAATTTCTCTTTATACCTTAGCCCCTCACACTCATACACAAATACACAAGTTAACTGGGAAAAAAGGGATTTCTGTTATTAGAGCTCTGTTACAGGCAGAAAAGCACTTGGGTTGAATACTTGCTCATTCTTGAAGAAACAGCATATAAGATACATTTTGTTCCAAAACTGTCTGACTTCCGAGTACACATAGACGGGTCACTGGGAGCTTTTAGAACAGTTCCTTTCAGGTGGCATTGAGAATTAATTGAGCAGGCTTTTCTTTAAGGGCAGGAGAGGAGATGAGTTGATACAATGGACTTTACAGGGTCTTTTAGAGAGGTGCTGGAAAGCTAAGCTGGGTTGTGGTCTTCCTTCCTTCCTTGGGAATTTTCTTCACCTCTGGAAGTTCCCTTATCTCGCTGGAACTCTCTACCTTTTTATATAGTTCAGTCACAACTCAATTCAAAAGCAAAATCAACAACAGGCAGTCAACTTTTTGACCTCTATCAATCTTGACCTGTCACTTCTTTGTAACAACTTCTCCAG
Organism: Heterodontus francisci; assembly: GCF_036365525.1. Classification (NCBI taxonomy): domain Eukaryota; kingdom Metazoa; phylum Chordata; class Chondrichthyes; order Heterodontiformes; family Heterodontidae; genus Heterodontus; species Heterodontus francisci. The sequence continues at coordinate 21,417,399 of NC_090404.1, forward strand.
GTTTCCAAAGTTCTCTGTTGTTTCTTGAGCTGTAAGTCAAGTGGTTTCCCGGAAAGGCTTGTTGTTGTTGTTGAAAGTCAGATAGTTTCCTGAAAAGGCTTGTTTTCCTCACAAGACCTCGCAGTGGCCCTTTTAAAAACATTTAGTCAAGTGGCCTTTGCATGATACCCTTTGAAAACCCCAAATTTTAACATTAATTCAATCTTTCAAAAATGAATCCTCGAAAAGTATATTTAACAAAACACAGAGGCACTTTCGTAGCACCTCCAGCTTTGGAGGAATGAAACACCATTTTTAAATGCATTTCATTAGGAAGTGTGGGAAAAATAGAAGATGAAAAATGTTAAAACACACTTTTGAACTCGTACTCATTCATTTTTGTCTTGTAGCTAATACAGTTCTGCTTTGTATCATCTTTGCGCTTTGATAACTCAAAGCAAAGTTAGCTTCTGCAATCAATTTTGTTCCGCAATGTCGATAATCTTTATGTGCTAGGGCTGTAATAATAAACTCCATTGGAATAGTCTAGCATTCTGGTTTTTGAATTTTTCCACAAAGGCGAGGGGGGTTGTGATCAGTATATATCAGTATCTCTCTGCACTGGTGCACCACCTCCGCCCACCGATCAGAGGAGGGGCCTTCATCTTAATATGCAAGTGAGATTAAATTAAGGTATAATTACCTACCTGATAGGGACAGCCATCCCACGCCGATATTTCAGCCAGCCAGCTCATCTCCCATGCCTTTGGAATTCTGTTCGGAGTTCTGAGCCATAACACTGGTGGGGGAGGGGTATGGGTGAAAATTTCAGGGCGTGAGGGGGGATGGGGAGAACTATTTTAATTGGTTGTAGGAAGGGGTTCAAGGTCAAAGTGCTGAAGGTGGGGGGGGGGGTGGTGGGGGGGGTGAAAGTTCTACATATTTAAAAGTTTTATTCAGGGGGACACGTCATATTATTAATGGCGAACTCAGTGTGGGGAGGTGAGTGTGAAAGGGGATTCAAAGTTTAAATAAAATTTCATGCACAATTTTCGACCAGTGGGACCTTTAAAAATTTAAATTAAACTGCAGAGCTTAAAGTTCTTTAAGCTGTTGCCTGCGCGGTGGCGCCAGATGCTGTTGCTGGGGACAAAGCGGCGCTCCCTCTACATCATTGAGGGCGACCCTTCCGGCCCCTCCATTTAAATGAGCCACTGCACAACATATCACTGTGGCTCAGCATTGGTGCATCTGCACCTGAAGACTGTCAACTTCAAAGAGCACCGCAACAATTTGCTAAATGCTAATAAAATTCGGCCCGGTATCTTTAACCTGACCCATATGTTTGGCTCATGGGATATTTACATACAATAGAGTATTAGCTGATCAGGGTATCTTTAACCTGCCCTAGGAGGTTCGTCAATGGGATAGAATGTACGGGTAATAAAGGATGTTTGCAAATACACTGTCAGTGGGAAGGTCCAAAGCTTTCACGCCTCAGTTGGCTGATTCCAGGCTATGGATGGTCTAAGTAGTCCCTGAGCCTGGGAATAAGTGTGCTCCTCATTCCAGGCTGCCGTTCCCATGGGAAAATGTCCTTTCCTGGATCTCCCGTATTAACAGTAACTGTTCAATTAGTGTATACTTGGAATAGTCTACAGACACTGACTGACCGTTGAGCAAAACATGAGGAACCACAAGTCATTCGTGCACAGAATAAGTATTACACTAAAAATATAAATAAAATTAATAAACAAATCAACTATTACAATCTATTAGGCATGAAATACCTACTTGGGAGAACAGTTATGTGGAAAAGTAACGCTTTAATGGGTGCTGTTCCAGTCCATAAGGCACACTCGGAATCAGAAGTCATGTTTATGTTTTATTCTGTGTGAAAGTTCTATATTTGACGGAAGTATATGCTGCACATACAATAAATTTATTATATCAAACTACCGCATTTGCCTTTACAGAATATGAATAGGAAACATGTAAATCACAACTGTCAGTTTACTCTTCTGAGCTTATTCCAGCAGCTGATTGGTGCAGTGTTGGAAAGGGGGACAGCCAGACGAAGTGAACAAACCAGAACAAAGATCCAAGTTTACAACTACATCCTGGCCTCAGTGTTAATTGATATCTGTTGGTAACCATTGATCATTGTTATTTGATGGGCAAAAATGACCATTATTTATTCATTTATTTATTTATTTACAGCACTGAAACAGGCCCTTCGGCCCACGGAGTCTGTGCCGACCAAGAACCACCCATTTATACTAACCCTACAGTAATCCCATATTCCCTACCACCCACCTACACTAGGGGCAATTTACAACAGCCAATTTACCTATCACCTGCAAGTCTTTGGCGGTGGGAGGAAACTGGAGCACCCGGCGGAAACCCACATGGTCACAGGGCAAACTTGCAAACTCCATACAGGCAGTACCCAGAATTGAACCCGGGTTCCTGGAGCTGTGAGGCTGCGGTTGTTTCAGATCAGTTTATGGGTGTACAGGATCAATAGTATGGATATCCTTTCAATATCTGGATGGTATTGTTTCAGTATTTTAGGTATACAGTCAGTATATGGGTGGTATAATCTCAACATTGCATTATGAGGGATGCATTCTTATTGTTAAACTTGGAAATTTATATTTTAAAACTGAAAAGGATTTCATAGAAGCTGCAGTTGGTGTTTATTTTAAGAAAAAGAAGGTCACCAGAAGTTAAAACAGAAAGCGTTGGAATTAGTCAGCAGGTGTGGCAGAATCTGTGGCGAGAGAAGCAGAGTTAACGTTTCAGGGTCAGTGACCTTTCATCAGAACTGGCAAAGGTTATAAATGTAATAGGTTTTAAGCAAGTGAAAATGGGTGATGAGAGGAGATGATGGAAGAGAGGTGACAGGCTAAGATTTATAGAGATCATGAGACTGGACCTCTGGAACAGAGTTAGTTGCAATTTGAACTGTTAAAAAAGCCAGTTGTGTTTGGCCTAAAACAGAAGAAGTTTGGTTATTGACCTGCCGGGAGACTGCTAGCAGATCTTTCTCTTTCTCCTGCATTAAGGGTGTTCTTATTCCCTCCTGTATTTTAAGAAAGCCTGCATGATTAAAGAACGTGCAGGTCATATGTGTGGAACCGAAACCTTTATTGCTGTATTTCTGCTTTAACACCAGAATGAAGCCTTCGGAAGCTGCATCTCTTGGAAACCTACCCAAACTGGTTATCAACATTGCCTGGAAAGAACAGTTCTTGGAAGACCCCATTGACAGCCGCCTATTGACCTTTGGGACACCTCACTAAACCAGAGCACTTCCTTCTATACCTTCTTTGAAGCATAACTTTTTTTATTCTTTCTATTTCTTTGTAATAGCTGTAAACAAAACCCCATTTTTCCCAGTTCACTGGTTGTATGTGTGTGTGCGTGAAGATTAGCCTTTAATATTTCAATTCTTGTGTGCATTTACTTTCTTATTGCTTAAAATTTGGTTTAAAATAAATGGATAATGTTGTAGTTTATTAAATAAACCTGCATGGTGTACTTTATTCTGGGGAACAATAGAGTATATGATTAACTGTTTCTGTAAGTGGGAAAATTTAAATATGTGTTGTGATCTGTGGAGAAGTGTGACTGAATTGACAGTGCAGTCCCCACACCTCGGTCATAACATATTAATTGGGTGTCATTGTCGGGATTTGACCCAATGCCAGCGATGTACAATTGGAAGTGGGATAATAATAACTGAAAAAGTAAAATAAAAGAATCTGTTTTCTTGTGTAATAAAGTTTACACAACCAGAATATCTGCAGCTGTTGCTGAAACTTTTCTGGGGAAGGAGGATGTCTCCTTGAGTGACTTACAGAATGTAACGGTGGTGAAGCTAATAGCTTTGGCAGCACAATTGGGGTTAGAATTAAAACCAGAAGGTAAAAAAGCAGAGATAATTGAAGTAATAGCCCAACATTTGAAATTGGAAGAAGATGAAAGCAAACCTGAGGATAATGCAGTTGAATGAGTTATAATACAGTTACAAATGAAAAAAGAAACTTGAGCAGGAACAGGAAATGGAAAAATAAAACTTAAGCTTCAACAGGCAAAAGAAAATGAAATAGAAATAAGAAAACTTTAACAGGAAAATGAATTGTAAAAAAAAACAGTTTGAGTTTGAAAAAGATGTGAGAATGAAAAAAATGTGTTTGAGGAAAGGGATAGAGCAAGAGAAAGAGAAGGGGAAGAATTCAATTTTTTTTAAAAAGATGGAACTAAGACAAAAGAGTTTGGCTTGATGCCAGTGAAGATTCTGGTGTGGAAGAATCCGACTGCAGCCCAGGTTATAACAGAAAGCTGTTCAAATTTATAAAAGCTCTCCTACGTTTGAGGAAAGGGACGTAGAGGGATTTTTCATTTCTTTTGAAAAGATAGCCAAACATATGAAATGGCCAAAGGAAAGCTGGGCACTGCCTATGAAAAGCAGGTTGATGGACAGAGCTCATGAAGTTTATGCCATGCTTTCTGAGGAGGCCTCTGCAGATTATGAGATGGCAAAAAGGCTATTCTCGCTGTGTATGAGTTAGCCCCTGGAAAGTTTCAGAACCTCTGGAGTTAGTCTGGGCAGACTTATATAGAATTTGAGAGGGTAAAGCAAATTAGTTTTGATCATTGGATATCATTGCACTAAAGATAGAAACTATGTATGAGAATCTTAGGGAACTAATTCTCCTGGAAGATTTTAAAAATTCACTCCCTCCATTGGTAAAAACTCATAGAGAACCAGTTTGTGTCAACGGCCAGACAGGCAGCAGAAATTGTTGCCGATTGTGAGCTTGTGTATAAACCCAAACCCTTTGTCTGTCACCCCACAAAACCGTGAAGGATAGAAGGTGGGCGGGTGAAAGGAAGGCAAGTAATCAGGCACAAGAAGGGACAGCTGGGAACACCCAATGATCTCCTCCTCAGGTCAGAAAGGAAGATGCTGAGGGTGGAGGTGAGATGCGCAAGCCTAAGTGCTATCATTGTCACAAGGTGGGACATCTTTGTCCAGAATGCTTGAAGTTGCGGAGTAAACCCATGGGACCTCTTGGTGTACACAAAGCCAATGCAGAGAAAGGGGCCCTGACCGATATTACAGCAGATCAGACTGTAGCTTTGACGGCAGCTGTCAAGCCAAATACAAAAAAAAAATGTGAGTGCAGCGGTTGTGAATAAGAGAACTCAGAGTTATAGGGAATTCTTGTCAAAAAGAAAAGTAACTCATTATCCCTCAAGTAAGGCCGGCAAATCTATAGTTATATGTGAACACGGGAGCCTCCAAAATTCTTTTGCTGGGAAATGGTATAACATTCCCACCAGAGAGCGCATGAGGCCTAAGGTTTTAGTAAATCATATTGGCGAGGTTTATACACCCATACCTTTGTATCGGGTGCACCTAGAGTATGACTGAATGTTTGGAACGGTAACTGTAGAAGTTGTCCATAGATTGCCAGTAGCCTGACTTGGTCTACTCCTGGGGAATGATTTGGCTAGCGCAAAAGTAGTAGTTTTGCCAGTGGTTACAGAGAATCCAAATGATGTTAAAGAAACAGAACTGTTACAGGAAAAGGTTCCAGCAATTTTGCCTTTTTGTGTTTCAACCCGAGCAATGGCTAAGCAAGTTCCACTGTCGCAGGTAAAATTGGCATCACAAACAGGTAGCCGAATATCTGAAACTTCCTTTGGTGAATTGGATAATCCAAAGGAAATGTTTATTTAATCTTCTCTGATCATAGCTCATCAAACTGATCCAGAGTTAAAGAAAGTGGCACAATCAGCTCAAACAGAATTATATTAAAGATTCTGATGAGGAAGTGGAAACCGTCTCATGGATGTGTAGATGAAGAACGGGCTGGTGTTCAACAGATAGTGGTACTGTCTAAGCATAGCCGGGAACTATTAAGATTAGCACATGAAATTCATCTAGCAGGACATGTGGGGATCTGGAAAGGCAAATCACGTATAAGTTAACATTATTACTGGCCACGTTTTTCCAAGGAGGTGGTGCTGTTTTTGTAAAACATGCCCGATGTGCCAGATTGTGGGAAACCACAACCTGCCATAAAACTGGCTCCTCTAATTCCCAAACCAGCTATTGGGGAACCATTTAGTAGAGTGTTGGTATATTGTGTGGGATCTTTACTGAAAACAAAGCAGGGACACCAATATATACTCATTATCATGGATATGGCTACTGATGCCCTTAGAGTCAGAGAGTTATACAGCACAGAAACAGGCCCTTCGGCCCATCGTGTCCGTGCCGGCCATCGAGCACCTAATTATTCTAATCCCATTTTCCACCACTTGGCCCGTATCCTATGACGTTTCAAGAGCTCATCTAAATACTTCTTAAATGTTGAGTGGGTTCCTGCCTCTACCACCCCTTCAGGCTGTGCATTCCAGATTCTAACCACCCTCTGGGTGAATATTTTTTCCTCAAATCCCCTCTAAACCTCCTTCCCCTTACCTTAAATCTATGCCCCCTGGTTATTGACCTTTCCACTAAGGGAAAAAGCCTCTTTCTATCTATCCTATCAATGCCCCTCATAATTTTGTATATAAAGGCCATTCCCTTGAGAACAATTTCTGCTAAAGTAGTGGTACAGAAGACAACCTAATTCTTTTCGAAATGTGGAATACTGATTGAAATACAACCGGATCAAGGTTCCAATTTTATTACTAACATATTTCAAGAAGTTATGGATAATTTGGGTAGAACCCAATTAAAGTCTTCAGCATACCACACACAGACACAGGAAGCTTTAGAAAGGTAACACCAGACCATCAAAACGATCATTAGGACACACTGTCATGAATATCCCATGATTGGGAAAAATGGCTAGACTTTCTCTTATTTGCTACTAGAGATTCACCTAATGAGTCTACAGGTTTTTGTCCTTTTGGATTAGTTAACGTACATGAGATAAGAGATCCTCTAAAACTAATTAGAACCGAGGGATGAATCTTCTGTACTAGATTATATATCCACATTCCGGTATTGGCTCATGAGAGCTTGCAATGTGGCTCAGGAACATCTTAAAGCTTCCCAATTAACGATGAAAAAATGGGACGATAAGCATGCAAAGACTGGAACATTTCAACCAGGGGATGAAGTCTTAGTATTACGACAATGTGAACCATTTAAAGCACACTTCGGTGGTCCATATAAAGTGGTCAAAAGTACGAGTAAGGTAAATGATATGATTGACACCCCAGAATGCTGGAAAAATAATCGATTGTGTCATATCAATATGTTAAAACAATATTATCGCCGGGAGAAGGATAAGCACGCACAGGTATGTCAAGTAGTAGGGACAGAGAAGGATGGAAGGGATAGTGAGGAGGCATAGACAATTCTCAGACTGAATCTCCAACTACGCGGTGAACTAATCCTGAATTGCAAGTGAGATTGGACACAATGCTTTCATAGTCTGATGCACAACAATGAGAAGACCTAACAAGGCTACTCACAGCTGACATAAAATGTTTTATTTTTGTACTAAAATCTTGGATTTCACTGTGTTTCAACAAAAACGGAAGAAAACGACTTTGCTCAGTTAAAGACAGCTGCAAAATAATTGCAGTTCTCGACATGCTTTGAAAGGAAGTTCAGAAAAAGAGTTAAACTTTATGAGTGTTTTGAAAGGAAGTTAAACTTGTAAAAGGACAGGAAAGCCAACAGTTTGAAGGAAACCCCAGGAGTTTGACGTTTCTTTAGAGCTGTTTTGAAGCAGGGGAAGACACTGTGTCTGGACATGTGACCATGTTCAGGAAGGTTTTTTTTCCTTTGGACCCTTTAAAAACCCTGTGAATTGGACAAAGGACAGGCATTTGAAATCTTTGCTTGACATGTAACAAGAGAGAAAGACCCAGAAAAGTGCTACCTCTCTCTGTAAAGGAGACTCGCAGCTCTTGAAAAGGAATCCTGCATTTGAAAGTTGTCAGATTCCTGTTTACTCCGGTCTCTGAAGGATTTCTGCATCGTGTGAGATTCCTGCTGCCTCCTGCATTCTTAGAAATCCTAAAATATGACGATTTCGTCTACTGCTAGATTGCTGCTTCAAAACCCCAAGCAGATATGTTGCTACACCGCTGATGAAAGAGCTATGTGACGCCTGCTGCAAGTAAATTGCCAGAACCACCTACTCATCACAGGCTGTTCATCAACCTCACCTGGAAAGACTTCGAGTGGCATTCGACTATTCGACTCTGGGACACCTAACTGTACCAAAAAAAATCCTATCAGAATGTGAATCTCAATTATTTTTATTGTTCCTTCTATTCCTAAGAAGCAGTTATAATCCAAAATTAAATAAATAAATAAAAATAAATAAATACAAAACAACCTTTTAAAACTGGTTAACCGTTTCTTTTTGAATCTATGTGTATGTGAATGAGAGCTAAGGGAATAAGGGTCTTTTCATGTCTGGATTTATCTCATTAGTATTTAAGCCCTATTATTTCTTTTCTGATAAATAGTTAATGTTGTTGTTGTTTAAAGCAACCTTGTTGGTGTGCTTTATCTTTGGGGAAAAATAGAGTGTTCAATTTGACCATTCTTCAGTAGATGGGAAACTTTATTTGCTATGACTTGTGGAGTAGCGGGACTGAATTAACCCCCGCCTTAGTCATAACACAGCATTTAAAAGAGTCTCTCAGAATAAGCCAGGTTGCCTTAGCCACACATGATGTGGATTTAGGGGAATCCGTTCCTATAAAACAGTATACTTACCACTTAAGTCCAGAGAAAAAGGCCCAGATAAAAACAGAAATCCAGTACATGCTGGAAAACCACCTAACTGAACCCAGAAAAGCAGCTGGAGCTCACCAATATTATTAGTGCCTAAACCTGATGGTTCAACTAATCTTTGCATCGATAACAGAAAAGTTAATGCAGTAACAATGGCAGACTCCCATCCAATCCCTTGCTTGGAAGATTGTATTGACAGAGTGGGCAGTGCCATGTTTCCTACAAAAAATAGATTTGTTAGAGGGGTACTGGCAAGTTCCTTTAGCACACTGAGTTAAAGAAATATCAGCTTTTGTCACTCTGGTCAGCTTTTTTCAGTGCCAAGCCATGCTATATAGGCTAAGGGGCACCCCAGAAACTTCTCAGAGACTAGTGAACCCAGTGGTAGCCAGTGTTACCAACTTTGTAATTTACCTTGGTGATGTGCTGGTCTACGGTGACACTTGGAAGGAGCACTTGGAGCAACTGGGGGGTTCTGTTTGGAAGGTTGTAATTGACTGATTTGGTGATAACCTTGGCAGAAAAATTTAAAACCAAGAATGCAGGACTATTCTGATGGAGCTTACTCTTACAACCCCATCACTTAAAGCTTGTTCACATTTCAGGCAAAATAATGTTATTGCAGCTGTTTTACCGTGAATTTTACTTTGTTTCCGTTATATGAGTAGAGATGGTACAAAGGAAAATTGTATTAATTGCAGGTAAAGCATGAATGGGGGATGAGTGTGACAAACGTGTTTTAAAATATTTTCAACTTCTGTTTTTATATACATTGTAATGAAACTAAATGGAGTTTCATTTCTCCAAGGGCCGAGGTCTTACGAGCGCTTCAATTTTTTTGTTAAAACTTCGGAATTTATATTTTAAAACTGGAAAGGTTTCATAGAAGCTGAACTTTGTGGGGTTTTTTTTTAAGAAAAGGAAGGTCACTAAAAGGTCGGGACTGAGAGTGGAACTGTAAACAGTTACTGGAAGACATCTGTTTCCGAATAAAAACAGCAGGGTTGTTCTGCTTTGGAGAGATGTTTGAAGAAAGGTGATACGGTAAGATTTATGGAGATCATGAGACTCCATGCTGGAAAAGTTTTAGTTTCAATTTGAACTGTTAACATAGCCAGTTTGTATTTGGCCTAAATCGGAAGAAATTTGCTTATTGACCAGCCAGGAGACTACCATCCGATCTTTCTCTTGAGGGGTAATCCTGCACCAAGGCTGTCCCTCTTTCCTTGAAGAAAGCCTGCACGGTTAAGGACTTGCAGGCCAAATGTCTTGCCCGGAAAGAACTGTTCTGGGAAGATCCTATTGACAGACACCTATTCGCTTTTGGGACACCTCAACAAAGAAAACGACTTCCTTTCATACCTTCTTTTCAGCCGAAGTGTTTTTTTTTATTCCCTTCATTTCTTTGTAACTACTGTATACAAAAGTCCCTTTTCCCCAGTTAAGCAGGTGTGTGTGTGTGTGTGTGTGTGTGTGCGTGCGTGCGTGCGTGCGTGCGTGTGTGTGCTAGGATAAAAAAAGGGGTTTTCATATTTCAATTTGTATGTTTGTTTACTTCCTTATTGGTTAAAACTTGGTTTATAATAAAATGATAATGTTGTTGTTTGTTAAAGAAATATGGTTGGTGTGCTTTATTCTGGGGACCAATAGAGTCTCTGATTTACTTTTTAGGTAAGTGGGAAAATTTAAATATATATTGTGACCTGTGGAGAAATGGTACTGTATTAACAGTGCACTCCCCCTGCCTTGGTCGTAACAATTGTGATGATATAAGGTTCATTCATGCGCATATGAAAGGTCACAAACTTGAAAGGTTAATTCTGTTTTCCTCTCCACAGATGCTGCCTGACCTGCTGAGGATTACCAGCATTTTCTGTTTGTGTTGCAGTTTATGCAGTGTATAGGATCTATATTGTTATGATATCAAATGATTGTATGGGTTGTATTAGATCAGTATTATTTTTATATGTGAACAGTATCTGACTGGCATAGCATAAGAATTGTTCTTGTCTAATGTGCACCTGCATGGTATTGGACCTGTTTTGTGCGTGTGAGTTAGCTTATGATCAGTATTGCAGTTGTACACGATTAATATGCTGGTGGCATAGGATCAGTATTCTGATGGGATGATCAGTTTCTGTCTGATATTAGATTAGTACTGTATTGTCATCCATTAGGCCAATTGATGATGGTATGTGATCAGTCTTGCAGTTGCAAAATATCTTTTATGGGTGGTTATATGATCAGTATTGTAATGGTATAAGTTAAGTTTATGTGTGATATAGGATGGATATTCTGATGGCATGTCAATTTATGGGTCGGATAGAGCCTGTATTTTGATCTATTTGGACAGTTTCCGGTGGCATGTTGTCAGTATTCTGATTGTATTTGATCAGTTTATGGGTCGGATAGAATCAGTATTGAGTATTGGAATCGTTTGTATGATAATTATGGTTGTCTAATATAAGTCTATGAGTGGTATAGGATATATGTTACGGCTATTAGGGCAAGTTGAAGGTAGAAGAGGATATATGACCTGGAGGGGAACATGGAGTTGATAGTGTTCCCATCCAACTGCTACCCTTGTCCTTCCAGATGGTAGAGGTCACAGGTTTTGAAATGCTGTCAAAGATGTTGCCATGCATCTGTAGGTGGCACACACTGCAACCACATTACACTGTTGGTGAAGTGAGTAATGTTTAAGGTGGTGGTTGCTCGATCAATCTGCTTGCATTGTGTTGGAAGTTGTTAGGATTCTTGACTGTTCTTGCAGGTGCACCCACCCAGACGAATGGGAGAATGCCATCATCCTCCTGATTCGTGCCTGTTCGATGTTGGTCAGACTTTGAGGAGTCAGGAGGTGAGTCATTCACCGCAGAATTCCTGATCCTGTTATGGTTCTGGTCAATAGTGAGCTCCAGGATGCTGCTGTTCGGCTAAGTGATGATGATAATATCATTGAATGTCAAGAGGAGGTGCTAAAACTCTCTCTATTGGAGACTGAGAATACCTGGCACTAGTGTGGCACAAATATTGCTTGCCACATATCAGCACAAACTTAAGTTTTATCCACGTCTTACTGTACTTGGGACATACTGTTCCATCGTCAGAGGAATTGGAATTGAAACTTAGCAACATGGATAATTTACAGTACAGAAGAAGGCCATTCCACCCATTGCATCTGTGCCAGCTGAGAAAGATCTATTCAGTCTTATCCCACTTTCCATCTCTTGGTCTGTAGCCCTGTAGATTGAAGACCTTCAAGTGCACATCAAGATTTGTTCTTAAGTGCGATAATGGTTCTCCCTCTACCAGCCTTCCAGACAATGTGGAACTGAACTCTGTGCCATCATCGGCAACATCCATATTTTTGACCTTATCATGGAGGGAAGGTCAGCGACAAAGCAGCTGAAGATATTTGGGTCTAGGACACTGTCCTGAGGGACTCCTGCAGCAATATCCAAGTGCTGAAATGATTGGCCTCCAACCACCTTCATTTATGCTAATAGGTTTCAACCAGTGTTGAATTTTCCCCCTGATTCCCATTGACTTCAATTTTACGAGGGCACCTCGATGCCACACACGGTGCAAACCGGCCTTGCTGTCACTCTTACTTCACGACTGGAATTCAGCTATTTTATCCATGTTTGAACAGAGCTGAAATGGGATCTTATCACTTACAATGCATTATATTGTATCTTAAACTTGTATCTTGTCATTTAAAGTAAATTGTATCTACCTGAGAACCGCGTAGTATCACTTGAATATATTTGAAGTGACATGGCACGAATTTAAGTGAAAATAGAATGTGTAGTGATGTGATACGGGGTTATGATACCATAGAGTTCAATTAAGTGGCATGATGCTGGTCTAAGATATAATGCAATGTTTTTGATGTGTTGTGGCATACGTGTAGGATACATGAGAATGTATTCAAAAGGGTCAGACACAAGTTATTTGAAATGATAACATATGGTTTGTAATGTAATTCAATATATTTAAAGCGATCAGACACACCTTTAATGGACAATTATCATGCATTTGGTGTGTTAAGACACACGTTTTGCATACAACACAATATATTTAAAGGGATTAGGCATATGCATAAGGCACAATTTAATGAAGTTGATGTGATTAGATATATAATTCGGTACAATAGGGTATAACCAGTGTTAACATATTTGGTTCAAACTGCACACTGTTTAAGGCTTTGACATGTCTCTTAAAGTGTGGCGCCCATATTTGAGCATAATACTCCAACGGATGCATAAAGTCTGTTTCATAACTGTTTAGCATAGCATCCTTCCTTTTATCAAGCCAAAGATGCTGCTGTTTTCAAACAGCCTTCTTAACTTGTCCTGCCACCTGAATGACTTATGTACATGAACTGCAGATGTTTTAGTCCCAGTGACCAGAAACGTTAAATATGCTTCTCTCTCCACAGATGCTGCCAGTACTGCTGAGTATTTCCAGCACTTCTGGTTTTATTTCAGATTTCCAGCATCTGCAGTATTTTGCTTTTATTTAAGTAGAAGAGCTTGACTATGGGCGTGACTAGTTCTGAAGCACATGTCTTTGGTACTATTGCTGGAATGTTGCCTCGGCCCATATCCTTTGATGTAGCCAGTGCCTTCAGCCGATATCACGTGGAATGTATCAAATTGGCTAAAAACTGGCATCTGTGATACTGGGGACCTCAGGAGGAGGCGGAGAAGGATCATTTACTTGACACTTCTGGCTGAGGATTGTTCCAAATGCTTCAGCCTTATGTTTTGCACTAATGTTCTGGGCTCCCCCATCATTGACGACGGGGATATTTGTGGAGCCATCTCCTTCTGTCAGTTGTTTAATTGTCCACCACCTTTAATGACTGGATGTGGCAGGACTGCAGAACTTAGATCTGATACTTTCTTTGTGGGATCGCTTCGCTCTATCTATTGCATGCTGCCTCCACTATTTGGCATGCAAGTAGTCCTGGTTTGTAGTCTCACCAGGTTGACACATCATTTTGAGGTGTGCTTGGTGCTGCTCCTGGCATGCCCTTATGCACTCTCCATTGAACCATGATTGATCCCCCGCTTGATGGTAATGGAAGAGTGAGGAATATTCCAAGCCATGAGGTTATATATTGTAGTTGAATACAATTCTGTTGCGGCTGATGGCCCACAGCACCTCATAGATGCCTAGTTTTATGTTGCTAGATCTGTTCTAAATCTATCCCATTTAGCATGGTGATAGTGCCACACAACACGATGAAGGGTATCCTCAATCTGAAGACGGGGCTTCATCTCACCAAAGACTGTGCGGTGGTCACCCCTACCAATGTTGTCATGGATAGATGCATCTGCAGCAAGCAGATCGGTGATGACAATGTCAAGCACGTTGTTCCCTCTTGGTCATTTTGCACATCCGATTTTCTTCACTCCACGACTGCTGACAATGACTTCAGCTCTCTGGGCCCTAAGCTCTGGAATTCCCTCCCTAAATGACTCCATTAATAAGAGTGAGGAATTTAAAGTAACTGATATTGATGGAGAAAAAATACTCGAGAAACTGAAGTGACTAAAATCCAACAAATCCCCAGGACCTGTTGGCCTACATCTTAGGGTTCTAAAAGAGGTAGTTGCAGAGGTATTGGATACACTGGCTATGACTTTCCAAAATTATCATGATTCTGCAATGGTCCCAGCAGATTAGAAGTTAGCATATGGAAAGGAGGGAGAGAGAAAACAGACAACTGGAGGCAAGCTAGCCTGACGTCAGTGGTCAGGAAATTTCTAGAATCTATTATTAAGACAGCGTTAACAATGCACTTAGAAAAGTATAGCATGATTAGAAAAAGTCAACATGGTGTTACGAAAGGGAAATCCTGTTTGGAAATTTATTAGAGATTTTCGAGGATATAACTAGTCGAGTAGATAAATGGCAACCATTTATATTATATTTCTTATTATATTATACTTCGATTTCCAGAGGGTATTCGAGAACGTCACTACCCTTGGATTTGGGGTGATATATCAGCATTGCTAGAAGATTTGTTAACGTAAAGGAAGCAGAAATTGGAGATAAATGGGGTATGTTCAAGTCGGCAGGCTGGAACTAGTGGAGTACCACAAGGATCTGTTCTGGAGCCTCAGCTATTTATAATCAGTATTAATAACTTAGCTGCAGAGACAGAGAGTAATGTATCTGAGCTTGCTGACGATACAAAGGTAGGCAGGAATGCAAGCTGTGAGGAAGACATAAAGAGGATGCAAAGAGATATAGACTGATTAGGTGAGTAGACAACAAGGTGGCAGATGGAATATAATTTGGGGAAGTGTGAGGTTATTACCTTTGGATGTAAGAATAGAAAAGCAGAATATTTTTAAAGGGTATGAAACTTGTAAATGTTGATGTCCAGAGTGAATGTGGGTGTACTCGCGCATGTTATACTACCGAGGCTGGAGAAATGCACTGTTAGTTCAGTTCCACTTCTCCACAGGTCACAGCATATCAATAAATCTTCCCACTTACCGAAACAATCAATTAGATACTGTATATATGTCACCAGAATAAAGCACAGCAATCAGGTTTCTTTCATGGACAACACAATTAACTGTTTATTGTGAAGACAAGTCTTAGCCAATAATGAAGTAAATATATATAGGAATTGCGATGTTAAAGCTCCTTATTTCCCCCGAGCTCTCATGCACACACATCTAAAAACTGGTTAAATGGGGAAAAAGGGATTTTGGTTTATAGCTGTTTCATAGGATTGAAGGCAACAATAAAAAAAAAAGATTGCCATGATCTGGGAGGAAGTTCTGCGGTTCTGGCGATGTGACCCAAATTCGAACAGTTGGATGCCACTCGAAGTCTTTCCAGGCGAGGTTGATGAACAGTCTATGAACGGTAGGCGCTGGAATTCTCCACAGCCAGAGGTTTGTGGATGCGCCATCATTGAATATATTAAGGCTGACGTAGATTTTTGCTCTCTCAGGGAATCAAAGTATATGGGGAACAGAGGATAAAGTGGAGTTAAAGCCCAAGATCAGCCATCATCAAGTTGGATAGTGGAACAGTCTCGACCGGCCCTATGGTCCACACCTGCTCCTATTTCTGATGTTCTTATGTTCTCATATTCTTCTGTTATCTGCTTCTCTCTCTCTCTCTCTCTCTCTCTATTCCTTGTGAGCGGACCTCAAACTCAATTGCTTTAAACACATTTTCGTTTGCCTGTCCCATTATAAGCTTGCGTGACTTGATGTCTGGAAATATTCCTTTGAAGCATCTTGTGACATTTTACTACATATGAAGTGCATGTAAATGTAAGTTAATGTTGTTGCTAACATAGAATAGCACAGCACAGTAAAGGAATGCCAGTTGGCCCATCAAGTCTGTTCCAGCTCTTTTGAAGAGCAGCCCATTTAGTTCCACTTCCCTGCTCTTTCCCTATATCTCTGAAGTTTTTTCTTCTTCAAATGATTTTTCCAATTCACGTTTGAAGGCTACTCTTGAATCTGTATCCACCACACTGTCAGATTCCAAATCCTAAAAACTCATTGGGTAAAAAGATGTTTCCTCATGTCACCTTTGGTTCTTTTGCCAAACGCTTTATATCTGTGCTGAATCGTTATAGATCTTTCAGTCATAGGAAGCAGTCTCTTTCTTTATTCTATCTGAACCGTTTATGATTTTAACCACCTCTAACAAATCTTTCCAAAGCCTTCTCAGCTGAAGGAGTACAAATCCTAGCTTCTCCAGTTTCTCCACGTAACTGTGGTCCCTCCTGGATTTAATTCAAGTAAATCTCTTCTGTATCCTATTCAAATCTGTCACACCCTTGCTAAAGTACGGTGGCCAGTATTGGACACAATGCTCCAGCTGTGGCCAAAATAGCGTTTAAGAAAGGTTTATCATAACTTCCTGGCTTTTGTACGCTATGTCTCTATTTATAAAGACTAGGATCTCAATATGTTTTATTTACATCTTTGTGAACCTGTCATGCTATCGACAAAGATTTGTGCAGAAGCACCTCCAAGATCTCCCTGCTTTATCACTAACTTCAACATTGTATGATTTAACAGCTGTTATCTCTCCTCAGTCTTCCTACCAAAGTGCATCATCTCGAGCTTTTCTGGGTTAAATTTAATTGTCATTTACCTGCCAATTACACCAGCGTGCTTATGTCCTCTTGAAGATTATTAGTATGTTCCTCATTCCTTACTGCATTTTCAAGATTCATGTCAATTACAGAGGTAAAATTGTTCCCTCTATCCCCAAATACAAGTCATTAATGTACATTAATAACAGCTGTGGTCAGAGCAATGAACCTAGAAGAATGCCACTGCATATATCCCTGCAGTGCAGTCAACAGCCATAACCACAACTCTTTCCCCTCTCTACTTTGCACAATCTTCCCTGTTTCCTTTCTATCCCTAATGCCTTCCAGCATATCTCAGACTTTCCAATTCGTCTTTTCTTCCCCTTTCCTATTCCCCTGCCTCTGTAACTGCTCAAAACCTGTTACATCTCTTACTTTTTCCATTCCTCAGTTAAGCTTCTCGACTGGAAACGTTACCTCTGTTTCTCTCTCCACAGCTATTATTTGATCTGCTGTGTACTTCCGGCATTTTCTGTTTCTTCTTTATTTCGGATTTCCAGCGACCACTGTATTTTGCTTTTGTCTCTGTTTTCTATCACTGAGCCAATTTTGTATCCATTCTTCCCTTGTTTCTTTTATTCCATAGGCTTCAATTTTACGAAGAAGCCTAATGTGTGGTATTTAATCAAACACCGTTTGAAAGTCCATATACACAACATCAACTATACTGCCCAGAGCAACACTTTATGTGACCTCATTAAAAAAGCTCAATCACGTCCTTCAAAGATGAGTTGTCCTTTATAAATCCGTGCTGTCCAGGTCGTTATTAGTTTCCACCCGGTTAATTTTTTTCTAAGTGTTCCTGCACCACCGATGTTAAACTGGCCAGCCTGTAATTGACAGTCTTATCAGTCTTCCATTTTCTGCATAAGGACATAACATTTGCCATCCTCCAGCCTTTTGAAACCATCACGGCATCTAAGGAGGATTGGAAGATTGTGGGCAGGAGCTCTGCAATTTCTCTCCTTACTACCCCCAGCAAACCTCTGGACCTGTTGTGTTAACCACTTCAAGTACGCCTGAATTTTTAGTGTGTCCTATTCATCTATTTTACCTCATGCAGCATCCTGACAACTTCCTCATTTTTCCATTACTTTGACAAAGTCCTCTTCTTTGGTAGGCACTGATCAAAACGGACTCATTTAATGCCTCAGGCTTGCCTTCTGCCTTCACCAAAATATCTGCTTTGGCCCCTAATGGGCTCCACAACTCCTCTTACAACTTTTTTGTTGGTTAAATGTTCGCACTGTCTAGTGAACCTATTATTAACTTTACCTCTCCTTTGTACTTCTAATCCATCCTGAGTCTCCATTGCATTGTCATGCCAGTCTTTGACTCCAATTTACCTGATTTACAGATACCTACAATTCGCTGAAATTTGTCCAGTCCCTATTCAATATTTTTTATTATTTTAGATCATTCCTTGCCCTTCTACATAACTAATCTACATTCTCGGAGAAGACTCGGAGGGTGGAGTTCCAGAGCGGTAAGTGTAAAAAACTTACCTCGGGAATTCGCGGCCTACATTCTCGGAGAAGACTCAGAGGGCAGAGTTCCAGACTGGTAAGGATAAAAAATTTACCTCGGGATTCGTGGCCTACATTCACGGAGAAGACTCGGAGGGCAGAATTCCAGAGTGGTAAGTTACCTCGGGTGGGGGGCAAAACTGAAAAAGTGACGTCACGGGAAAGCTGTGACCTGATTGGCTGGTAGGGAATCTGTACAGAATTTGAAAATAAAACTGATAAAAATTGATTAAAACACTAATTAACTAATGAATTAGGGTAACTAAACCAGAGGGAGGAGATTACTGTATTTAGATAGCATTTAATATTTATAGTTGAAATCTAGCACTAGGGACCATATTTTAAGTGTATCATAATTTAGTAAGGATTTAATAAGTATTTATTTATTTTATATTCATTAACTAAATAGATCTAGAAATGACAGTTAGAGGGGTGAAGTGCTTCACCTGTGAGATGTGGGAGGTCCGTGCTGCTTCCACCGCTCTGGGCGACTACATCGGCAGGAAGTATACCCAGTTGCAGTTCCTCACAGACCGCATGGATCGGTTGGAGCAGCAACCGGATGCACTTCGGAGTATGCAAGTGGCAGAAAGTGTCATAGAAAGGAGTTTTAGAGAAGTGGTTACACCCAAGGTGCAGGCAGATAGGTGGATGACTGCTAGAAGGGGCAGGCAGTCAGTGCAGGAATCCCCTGTGGTTATCCCCCTCTCCAACAAGTATACCGTTTTGGATACAGTTGGGGGGATGGCCTATCAGGGGAAAACAGCAGCAGCCAGAGCAGTGGCACCATGGCTGGCACGGTTTTTCAGCAGGGAGGGACAAAGCACAGAAGAGCAATAGTTATAGGGGACTCTGTAGTCAGGGGCACAGATAGGCGCTTCTGTGGACGTGAAAGAGACTCCAGGATGGTATGTTGCCTCACTGGTGCCAGGGTCAAGGATCTCTCTGAATGGACAGGGGCCATTCTGAAGGGGGAGGGTGAACAGCCAGAGGTTGTGGTACACATCGGTACCAACGACATAGGCAGGAAGAGTGATGAGGTCCTGCAGGGGGAGTTTAGGGAGTTAGGTAGAAAGTTAAAAAACAGGTCCTCTAGGGTTGTAATCTCGGGATTACTCCCTGTGCCACGTGCCAGTGAGGCTAGAAATAGGAAGATAGTGCAGCTAAATAGGTGGCTGAACAGCTGGTGTAGAAGGGAGGGTTTCAGATATCTGGACCATTGGGATCTCTTCAGGGACAGATGGGACCAGTACAAGAAGGACGTGTTGCATCTAAACTGGAGGGGCACAAATATCCTGGCTGCGAGGTTTGCTAGCATCACTCGGGAGGGTTTAAACTAGTGCGGCAGGTGGGTGGGAACCAGAGCAGTAGGACAGCAAGTGAAATAAATGAAGGGGAACGAGTAATTAAGGTCAGTAAGACTAAGAGGAAGAGCAGGCAGGGAGATGTTGCGGAGAACAGCGGGACTGGTGGTCTGAAGTGCATTTGTTTCAATGCAAGAAGTATAACAGGTAAAACAGATGAACTTAGAGCTTGGATTAGTGCTTGGAACTATGATGTTGTTGCTATTACAGTGGCTTGGTTGAGGAAAGGACAGGATTGGCAGCTAAATGTTCCAGGATTTATAAGTTTCAGGCGGGATAGAGGGGGAATGTAAAAGGGGTGGGGGAGTTGCATTACTGCTTAAGGAGAATATCACAGCTGTACTGTGGGAGGGCACCTCGGAGGGGTCATGCAGCGAGGCAATATGGGTGGAGCTCAGGAATAGGAAGGGTGCAGTCACGATGTTGGGGGTTTTCTTCAGGCCTCCCAACAGCCAGCGGGAGGTAGTGGAGCAGATATGTGGACAGATTTTGGAAAGATGTAAAGGTAACAGGGTTGTAGTGGTGGGTGATTTTAACTTCCCCAATATTGACTGGGACTCACTTAGTGCTAGGGGCTTGGATGGGGCAGAATTTAAAAGGAGCATCCAGGAGGGCTTCTTGAAACAATACATGGATAGTCCAGCTAGGGATGGGGCCGTACAGGACCTGGTATTGGGGAATGAGCCCAGCCAGGTGGTCGAAGTTTCAGAAGGGGAGCATTTCGGGAACAGTGACCATAATTCCATAAGTTTTAAGGTACTTGTGGATAAGGATAAGAATAGTCCTTGGGTGAAGGTGCTAAATTGGGGGAAGGTTAATTATAACAATCTTAGGCAGGAACTGAAGAATTTAGATTGGGGGCGGCTGTTTGAGGGTAAATCAACATCTGACATGTGGGAGTCTTTCAAACGTCAGTTGATTAGAATGCAGGACCAGCATGTTCCTGTGAGGAAGAAGGCTAAGTTTGGCAAGTTTCGGGAACCTTGGATAACGCGGGATATTGTGAGCCTCGTCAAAAAGAAAAAGGAAGCATTTGTAAGGGCTGGAAGGCTAGGAACAGACGAATCCCTTGAGGAATATAAAGACAGTAGGAAGGAACTTAAGCAAAGAGTCAGGAGGGCTAAAAGGGGTTATGAGAAGTCATTGGCAAAAAGGATTAAGGAAAATCCTAAGGCTTTTTATACGTATATAAAGAGCAAGAGGGTAACCAGGGAAAGGGTTGGCCCACTCAAGGACAGAGAAGGGAATCCATGTGTGGAGCCAGAGGAAATGGGCGAGGTACTAAATGAGTACTTTGCATCAGTATTCACCAAGGAGAAGGACTTGGTGGATGATGAGCCTCTGGAAGGGAGTGTAGATAGTTTCAGTCATCTCATTATCAAAAAGGGGGAGGTGTTGGGTGTCTTGCAAAGCATTAAGGTAGATAAGTCCCCAGGGCCTGATGGTATCTACCCTAGAATACTGAGGGAGGCAAGGGAAGAAATTGCTGGAGCCTTGACAGAAATCTTTGCATCCTCATTGGCTACAGGTGAGGTCCCAGAGGACTGGAGAATAGCCAACATTGTTAGTTTGTTTAAGAAGGGTAGCAAGGATAATCCAGGAAATTTATAGGCCGGTGAGCCTTACGTCAGTGGTAGGGAAATCATTAGAGAGAATTCTTCGGGACAGGATTTACTCCCATTTGGAAACAAATGGACTTATTAGCGAGAGGCAGCATGGTTTTGTGAAGGGCAGGTCGTGTCTCACTAATTTGATTGAGTTTTTTCAGGAAGTGACAAAGATGATTGATGAAGGAAGGGTAGTGGATGTTATCTGTTTGGACTTCAGTAAAGCCTTTAACAAGGTCCCTCATGGCAGACTGATACAAAAGGTGAAGTCACATGGGATCAGAGGGGAGCTGGCAAGGTGGATACAGAACTGGCTCTGTCACAGAAGACAGAGGGTAACAGTGGATGGGTGTTTTTCTGACTGGAGGGATGTGACTCGTGGTGTTCTGCAGGGATCAGTGCTGGGACCTTTGCTGTTTGTAGTATATATAAATGATTTGGAGGAAAATGTAGCTGGTCTGATTAGTAAGTTTGCGGACGACACAAAGGTTGGTGGAGTTGCGGACAGTGATGAAGATTGTCAGAGGATACAGCAAGATATAGATCGGTTGGAGACTTGGGTGGAGAATTGGCAGATGGAGTTGAATTCGTACAAATGTGAGGTAATGCATTTTGGAAGGTCTAATGCAGGTGGGAAGTTTACAGTAAATGGCAGAACCCTTAGGAGTGTTGACAGGCAGAGAGATCTGGGCGTACAGGTCCACAGGTCACTGAAAGTGGCAACTCAGATGGATAAGGTAGTCAAGAAGGCATATGGCATGCTTGCCTTCATCGGTCGGGGCATAGTGTATAAAAATAGGCAAGTCATGCTGCAGCTGTACAGAACTTTAGTTAGGCCACACTTAGAATATTGCGTGCAATTCTGGTCGCCACACTACCAGAAGGATGTGGAGGCTTTAGAGAGGGTACAGAAGAGGTTTACCAGGATGTTGCCTGGTCTGGAAGGCATTAGCTATGAGGAGAGGTTGGATAAACACGGATTGTTTTCACTGGAACGACGGAGGTGGAGGGGCGACATGATAGAGGTTTACAAAGTTATAAACGGCATGGACAGAGTGGATAGTCAGAAGCATTTTCCCAGGGTGGAAGAGTCAGTTACTAGGGGAGATAGGTTTAAGGTGAGAGGGGCAAAGTTTAGAGGGGATGTGTCAGGCAAGTTCTTTACACAGAGGGTGGTGAGTGCCTGGAACTTCTTGCCAGGGGAGGTGGTGGAAGCAGGTACCATAGAGACGTTTAAGAGGCATCTTGACGAATACATGAATAGGATGGGAATAGAGGGATACGGACCCCTGAAGTGCAGAAGGTTTTAGTTTAGGCAGGCATCAAGATCGGCGCAGGCTTGGAGGGCCGAATGGCCTGTTCCTGTGCAGTACTGTTCTTTGTTCTTTGTTGTAAACATTAAAATACTATGATCACTAATCCTGAGGTACTTCTCTACCGTGACATTCCCCAGATCAACCTTTGTGCCCTCCCTCCCGGGCAGGAAACATACAGATCAAAATAATTTTTCTGAACACTCTTGATAAATTCCTTTCATCTGCCCTTTATACTATCACTGCCTCATTAAATATTACTTTAATTGAAGTCTCCTATCATCACTGCTCTATGCCTCGTGTCTCTCTCTTTAATTGTGCTTCAAATCTGCTACTCTATCTACTTCCCGTTATTTTGTGGCCAATTAAATGCACCAAACAGAGAAATAACTCCTTCTATTTTTTCTTGATTCTCACGAAATAGATTCTGTCTTTGACCCCTCAAGGGCATTCTCAGACATTGCCAGAATATTATATCCGCATGTGGCTATTTGTGTTTATAGCTCAGCAATCTTATTAACCACAATTCGTATTTTCACACACATGCACGCTAAAGATGTGTATGAATATTGCTGAAAACAGAGACATGTTGTTGAAACTTTTCGTCTTGCATTCATCAAGACATTTGAAAGAATACCAATGTAAGTGGAAGCAAAACTTTCTATTGTATGAGATGAGAGTGCTGATTGGTTGGCATCGCAATGGAGAATGCACCAGTAATAGTTATACTGTTGGCTACGGTATTAATCAAAGGCAATTAAGATGGACAACAAATGATTGCCTTGCCAGAGACGCAGATCAAGAAATAAAAGGATCCTGTAACAAAGGTTGACGTTCAATTGCCAAAACCTAAGAGCATCACCCACATAAAAGGCTCTGCATACAAGAAGAGGTCAGAGGCTGGGTCTTCTGTGGCGAGTAATTCACTTCCTGACTTCTCAAATCCTGTCCACATCTAGCAAAATCTCACTTAAATGGATCTGTGCACACGAAAATGTAAGAATGCTGAATTCAACCTGTCTATGCTGAATGTAACCATGGAAACATGGATGTGTCTACAATAAATGTAACCCTAATGAACTGGACCCCTCCACACTTAAAGTAAATTTAAGTGTGGGCAGCGCAATGGTGCATTGGTTAGCACCGCAGCCTCACAGCGCCAGTGACCCGGGTTCAATTCTGGGTACTGCCTGTGTGGAGTTTGCAAGTTTCCCCTGTGTCTGCGTGGGTTTCCTCCGGGTGCTTAGGTTTTCTCCCACATGCCAAAGACTTGCAGGTTGATAGGTAAATTGGCCATTATAAATTGCCCCTAGTATAGGTAGTTGGTAGGGAAAATTTAGGGACAGGTGGGGATGTGGTAGGATTATGGAATTAGTGTAGGATTAGTATAAATGGGTGGTTGATGGTCGGCACAGACTCGGTGGGCCGAAGGGCCTGTTTCAGTGCTGTATCTCTAAAACTAAAACTAACTGTACAGTACCACAACTGCACACACTGGCAGTAACCGTGTTCAACAAGTCGCCTGTACACTGGATGATGAGCACGCTGAGCTGGGAACGACCACATTGGCAGTAACTGTGCTGAATTGCGACTGTCTGCATTCAATGGAACCGGGCAAAACTTATGCTGCTGTCACTGAAGGTAACAAAACAGAATTGGATCTGTCCACTCTGAATATGAGTGTGCTGAACTGGAACTTTCAACATTGAATATCACCATGCAGACCCAACCAGTCCACACAAATTATCACCGTGCTCATTGTACTTTTCTCTTTCGAACGCAACTGTACTTAAATTACCAGTCAAACTGAATACAACGGTGTTAAAGTGAACTTTTCAACACTGAGAGTTAGTTTGCACAACGGGAAGCAGTGGAATGTAACTTGGCTTAATCTGTTAACACCAAGAGTAACCGTGCTAAATTAAACCTGTGTACCATGAACGTAACCATGTTGAAATAAACCTGTGTGCACAGACTATAAACGTGCTGAACATGACCTCTCCACACTGCATATAACTATTCCGACCTCGACCAATCCACACTAAAAGTAAATGTGCTCAACTGAACATGCCTGCAGTGAATGAAATCATACTGAGCTTGACCATTAATACTTAACACAACCGTGCTGATCTGGACATTCCCACACAAAACATAAACGTGCACAAATGCATCTTTGCACACTGAAAGTATCGTGCTGAGCTCGACCAGTCCACAGTTAATGCAATCAGCTCCGTTGAAGTGGGTGTGCCACCTCAGAGGCATTTGGAGTCTGGTGCATACAGCCCAGGACCACATGGACTGGAGCTGAATAATGATCAGGAGCAAGGACTTGCTGCAGTTTCCTTGAGGTCCAGAATGTCTTTGGTGTGTTACAGCTTGAGTGGAGGGCACAGAACTCAGCATGAAAGGGTTTAAACCTTAGGATTTCTCATGTACAATGGTTTACATCACTGCTACTGTCTGTTAAAACTTTATTGTAACTGTAACTCGGATCATAGTGTAATCTCTGGGCATTTCACTTTACAGCCGTTTCATGTCCCTTGAAAAACATTCCATTCAACGAAAAAACACGAGCCCAGCAGCAGCTGCATTAATCTATTTGCTTCAGTTAGTGTACTTCATGCAAAGTATCAAACCATTAATTACCTCCCTGGAGCCGGACATCAGGTATAAATGTGACAACCTTTGAATGCAGTTCAGAACGTGCTCATCTTTTCTGATAGAAATGCACGTATCACCAACAGGTCTCGTGTTTGCCATTTACTATCCCATCCTTGCAGCTATTGGGGTTCCAGGTAAATTATTGTAACTAATTATTAGTTATGGTAATCTCTAATTAGTTGTGTCACTGCTCTCATTTGCCAGTAGAACGTTTCCACATTATGGATATTCTTTCCCTCCTTTAATGAATCAATTTCTTCACTTTAAGGGGAAATCTGTTCCCTCCAATTGTTACAAGTTCTCCCCATTTTACAGTATCATTATTTTCCACATTAACGACATTAATTCTCCGATGAAACGGCATATTCTTTCATTGACTGATATAATTTCTCGTCATTGATGATATAATTTCTCCCCTATGAAAGTGTAATTTCTTCCCATTACTGGTATAATTTCTTTATATCACCGCTGTAATTTTTCTCACTTGCCAATTTCATTTTCCATTTTCATGGCATAATTTCTCCTCTTTTGCGGTGCAACCTCTCCATTAACCTGTGTAATTTCTCATGCTTTAAAGTGTAATTTAGTGATTCTAACTGTATAATCTGTCCGCTTTATGTGTGTCATTTCAGAGAGCAAATGTAGTTCTATTCAGTTCACACTGTTCGCACTGTGACTGTGAGTGAATTATCAAACTGTTATCACGCTGTAAATGTAGTTATATTGTGTTCTTGACACTGTTACTGTTGGTGAATTATCACACTGTTAACAAGTTATGAATGTAGTTCTATTTTGTTATTGACGCTGTTACTGTGGGTGAATTATCACACTCTTATCACGGTGAAAATGTGGTTGTATTGTGTTCTTTCAGCCCAGCTCTCCTTTTCCACGTCAGCCGCTGCTGTCTGTTCTACAGTGACCACGACTGAATCTGAATATTCCTTCTGATCCAAGGCCCTGGCAATGTCCTGGACTGTTCCTGTCTTGAATTGTTCCCCATATTTTGTATAACTAGTGGCATCTCTCGCATCTGAGTCAAAAGTTTTTATTTCAATACCCACTCTTGGATTAAGCTGATCATCTATGCCATGAGGTTTAATTTTGCAGAATTCCCTGGATTCAGGGAAGGTTCCATGAGATTGGAAAATGACAAATGTAACTCCTTTATTTAAAAAAGGGAGGGAGACAGAGGGCGGGAAACTACAGGCCAGTTAGCTTAACATCTGTCTGAGGAAAATGTTGGAATCTATATGTAAGATGTTATAACAGGACATTAAGAAAAATTCAAGGTAATCAGGCAGAGGCAACATGGTTTTGTGAAAGGGAAATTATGGTTAAATAATTTATTGGCGTTTTTTGAGGGAGTTACATGTGCTGTGGATAAAGGGGAACAGGTGGATGCATTGTTCTTAGATTTCCAGAAGGCATTTGATAAGGTGCCACATCAAAGGTTATTGCAGAACATAAAAGCTCATGATGTTGGGGGTAATGTGTTGGCATGGATAGAAGACTGGTTACCTACCAGAATGCAGAGAGTAGGCATAAATGGGTTACTTTCTGGTTGACAAGATGTAACGAGTGGTGCACCACTGGGATCTGTGCTGGGGCCTCAACATTTTACGATTTATATTATTGTCTCAGATGAAATGACTGAAGGTATCATTGCTAATTTGCTGATGACACAAAGATAGGTAGGAAAGTAACTTGTGAAGCGGACATCAGGAGGCTGCTAAGGGATGCAGATAGGTGAAGTGAGTGGACAAAGACCTGACAAATTGATTATAATGTGGGAAAGTGGGAAATAGACCACTTTGACATGAAGAATAAAAAAGAAGCATATTATCTAAATGGTGAGAGATTGCAGAGCTTTGAGATGCAGATGGATCTGGGTGTCCTAGTCCATGAATTGCAAAAGGTTAGTATGCAGGTACAGAACGTAATTAGGAAAGCTAATAGAATGTTATCATTTATCACGAGTGGAATTGAACACAAAAGTAGGGAAGTTATGCTTCATCTATACAGGGCATTGATGAGACCACATCTGGAGTGCTGTGTATTGGTCTCCTTACTTAAGGTAGGATGTAAATGCGTTTGAGGCAGTATAGAGAAGTTTTACTGATCTGATACCTGGAATGGGCGGGCTGTCTTATGAGGAAATGTTGGACAGGCTAGACTTGTATGTGCTGGAACTTAGAAGAGTAAGGAGCGACCTGATTGAAAATATAAGATCCTGAGGAGTCTTGGCAGGGTGGATGTGGGAAGGAGGTTTCCCCTTGTGGGAGAATGTGGAACTAGGGGTCACTGTTTAAAAATAAGGGGGTCACAGGGCTCAGAGGATCGTGATCTTTGGAATTCACTTCCTCAAAAGGTGGTGGAAGCAGTGTCTTTGAACATTTATAAGTTAGATTGATTCTTGATAAGCAAGGGAGTGGAAGGTTATCGGGAGTAGGTGAAAATGTTGAATAATCAGTTCAGCCATGAACATATTGAATGGCAGAGCAGGCTCGAAGCGCCATGTCACCCACTCCTGCTCCTGATTCGTATGCTCGTATAACAATGCAGTACCATACTGGGGAACTGCTGCATTGTCGGATGGAACTGACCTGAAATGAGATATCATAATCTCCCAGTTTTGGCGATTCAGATTGACACCGAAGTTCCCAGGGGGCTAATGGGAGAAGCGCTGTGGTTATCATTGCATCTTTAACAAAGTCCCCTCTGGAAAGTCAGAAAACATTAATTGTCCATTTGGTTCTCTCTGTTTGAGGACCTTAAAGAACAAGTTGCATTTGAATCTTCCAACAATGTATCATTTCACAGTAGTTCATCTGATGAGGGCGCTTTAGGCCCTGAGATGGATATAATCCGTTTTAGATGCAAGTATTTCCTACTTTCCTGTTAGTTTCCACTTTAATTGTTGGTTATTGTATTGTTACATTCTTAAATATATGTTACTGATGTTATTTTTCTTATCTGTTTCATGTTCCCATTCTGGTTTCATGGATATTGGGAAATTATACCAGTAACGGGAATAAATGGGAATAAATGAGATTTGAAAATTATATCATAAATCATAACCTTCTTGGTTCTCCGTCATGTTTGATTGTATTCTCCTGCCTTCTGGTGTTATTGACCAATCTCATTTTTAATCCACATGATTTATTTAAACATAGAAACAAGTGCCCCGAGGGATAACTGATGGCTTTCCACTCTGTAACATGTGTCAAAACTGTGAATTTTACAGTGATGTTCCTGTTCCCGCTCGCTCGCACAAATACACTCTCCCTCTTTCTCTCAGTTTCTCTGTCTCTATTACAGCTAACTTGGCAGTGATTGTGATCCTGTCCCGAGGAAGATGCGGTCTCTCCAAATGTATCACTTATTACCTGGTGTCCATGGCAGTGGCGGATCTCCTGGTCATTATCGCCATTGTGATATTAAACCGGATCGTTGGTATTTATTTCCCACTCAGTTTTCTGTTCATCACACCGGTATGCAGCTTCCATATTGCCTTAAACTTTGCGATCTTAGACTGTTCTGTCTGGTTAACAGTCGCTTTCAGCTTTGATCGATTTATAGCCATTTGTTGCCAGAAGCTGAAAATAAAATATTGCACTGTGAAAACGGCATCACGGGCTATAGGAGCCGTGTATACATTGAGCTGTTTAAAAAATACCTTCGCATATTTTATATATGAACCCTTGTATATAATTAACAATATACCTTGGTTCTGCAGTGCAAAGTTAATATTTTATACATCACCTGAATGGGCCGCATATGACTGGATTCATCGCATTTTAACCCCTTGTGTCCCTTTCATTCTGATTTTACTGCTCAATGCTCTGACTGTCAAGCACATTCTAGCAGCCAATGGAGCCCGCAGGAGACTCCGAATCCATAGTAGTGACCCAGAGATGGAGAAGCGGAGAAAGTCCATTGTTTTACTCTTCTGTGTCTCGGGCAGTTTCATCCTGTTATATATAGTGCTTCTTATAAATTTCCTTTATGTCCGAATTGCGAAATTTAGTTACTTTTCCGGTTCCAATTTCAATGAAGCAAATTTTATTCTGGACCAAAGCGGTTATATGCTTCAGTTTTTGAGTTCCTGTGTCAATCCATTTATTTATGCAGGGACCCAGAGAAAATTCAGAGAGGAGTTAAAGAATGGAGTGAAATATCCACTGTGTCTAATTGTTAAATTGTTTCAATGATGAAAATAGCAAAATCCAACATCAATTGCACGTTGTATTCCATTCATTGTTGCTTTTGTGCATGTCACACACGGCGGAATAATAGTCACTAACTTTGAGATCCATCTCCACTGTGCGAATTTAGGAATGCATAAGCACAATTCAGTTTTGTAACATGCTGTCGTTTAATTTACAGTTCTCTTCCCCATGCTAACTCTCGCTTAGTCTTAGGATCATCCCCACGGGCTTCAGAGTTTTGCAAGCTTCATATGGGAGATACAGAGCCTGCCCTCTGATCCGTTGGTAGATATCAAGTTTGACTGTTCATTTAAGGGGCATCAATATGCCTGCTGGGAATAATTTATGTCTTAAGGGTTGGATAGACTCCGAATTGGAATCGTGTGATGCAGCATGGATTGTTCTCCAAACCATAGGTACCACCTCACAGCCGGACTCTTGTGCTCATAAACATGGGAACAGAGGAAATGCTGCAGGAAAAGGACAAAACATCATCTATTTTGCCTTCCACTCTTTTCATTGGCCAATTAGGACAACGCCCCTGTGGCATCAAACAAAATAAAAGTATTTAGACAGAAGTGCCCCCTTTTTAAAAGGGATACAAAGATCCGAATCCTAAAAAAGAAACTTATCAAATAAGAGTATTGTCCTCACGATCGACTTTACACACCAGTCAGTTTGCCGTCAACAGTCCTGGTGCTCCCATGAAGCAGGATAAATAGAGTTTTTGAATAATCGCAGCAATCAATATAAGTTGCCTTTAACAGCCCGAGACATGGGGCGAGGAATCCATTTGTGATGGAGAGCTTAAATCCTCCAGGACATGCTCTCTCTCCAGCTCTGAGATATTCTGCTTAGTAATTACAGCTACTCATCCTCCTTTCTTTCCATCCTTATCTTAACTAAGCATTTTGTATCCAGGAATATTTGGTACCCAGTCCTACCCTTTTGAGCCAGGACTTGGCTATTGTCACAACTTCATATTCCCATGTGGCTATTTGCACGTGCAACTTTACAACCTAATTTACCATGCTCGTGTGTTTACATACATGCATGGTGAACCTAATGTCAGCCTTATTGCATTCCCTCTTACTCTGACCCCATCAAATGCCTTACTCTTTTTGACTTAGTGTATCTGCTTCTTCTAATCCTTTGTGCACCTTGTTTATCGTTCCTGATGCTACACATTTATTGTGAAGCAACTGCCAAGTTAATTTAAATGCTTCCCAACGGCACCAATAAACAGGACCTCGTGGACATTGGCCCCAGCTGTGTTGAGATGCAACCCAGTCGGCTTGTATAGGTCCCATCTCCCCTGGAACCTGTCCCTATTTCCTTGGTATCTAAAGACCTCCGGCCTTCACCACCTCCAATCATACATTCATCTATACTATGCTCCTATTTCAACATTCAACAGCATTTGACATCTGGTGTAATTCTGAGATCCTCGCCTTTAAGGTCCTGTTTGCACGTCTCTTACTTATTTCCCTAAATTCAGATTGAGGGACGCCATCCCTCTTTCCACCTATGTGGTTAGTATCAATATGGACTACGACCTCTAACTGTTCGCCTTTTCCATCCAGAGTTGTCTGCATTTATTCTAAACTCACAGAGTACTTTGCTTCTATGCTCAGTCTCTCACTCAGTGGTTGAGCCCGGGTCTCATCTTCCACATTCGCTGCTGCTGACGGTTCTACAGTGACTGCTGCTGAGTCCAAGCGTTCCTTCTGCTACTGAAATCTGACAATATTCTGGAGTATTCTGGTCTTCACTGTTTTCTTCATATTGAGAGCGGCCGTACAACTGGTGGCATCTCTTGTATGAGTCTAAATGTTTTAAGTTCAATACCTCTGATGCGACCAAGCCAATTACCTATCCTGATGGCACAGGAAATACTGAAGAAGTGTTGCATTACAGAAGGGCCCTTTCCCCGAAAAAGAACTCATCACCTGCCAGTTCCGATGGTTCAGATGACACCAAACGGTCCAGGTAGCTATCAGAAGAAGAGTTGGGTATTACTACAGTTTCTTCACCAACATACCCTCTGCAAAGCCAGCATATGACAAATTTCCACTTTCTCCTTGCTGTTTCGCAGTGTTATGAGCTAGTTGACTTACATATTTTCCAAAACTGAATAATTTTGCAGTAGTTCATTGGATGAGGGCACTTTTGGTCCTCAGCGGGATACAGCCCATTTTAAATGCAAGTTTTCTTTTCCGCCCTACTCACTTGTTAGTTACCAGACTTATCGACCACTGTTGCACTACTTTTTCCCTTGTCTGTTGTCTATGATATGTCAGTGATGTCATTTTTCCTTTCTATTTGATGTCCCTGTGTTTTCAATGCCTTCATACTCTATTATGTTTTATTATAATACACACTAATGACATTGATCTGTCTCATTTTTAATCCCCATGGTGGTTTTAAACACAGAAACCTGTCGTGGAAGCGGTAGTGTCCAACACAGGATCACTTATTTTAGGGTGAAGTTCACACAGAATCCTATAAAACGGCTGAATTGTTCCCGGAGTTGGACCTGTATCTTTACTCATCACACTTGCACGCAGGCAAACACTCTCCCGATTTCTCTCAGCTTTTGTCTCTCTTTGTCACAGCGAAGTTGGCAGAATTAGTAATCCTGCCCCGAAGAAGATGCAGTCTCCCCACATGTATCACTTACCAGCTGGTGTCTATGGCGGTGATGGATCTCCTGGTCATGAACACCACTGTGATATGAAACTGAATTTTTGATATTTTTTACCATTCAGTTTCCTTTCTATCACACCGGTATGCAGTGTTCGTTCTGTCCAAAACAATGCAAATTTCATCTGTTCTGCCTGGTTCACGTTTGCTTTTACCTTTGAACGATTTATTACCATGTGGTGTGTGAAGCTGAAGATAACATACTGCACTGAGAAAATGGCGGCATTGGCTGTGAGAATGGTGTGGACCCTGAGCTGTTTAAAAATGTCTATTTCGATGTTATAAATGAGCATTTGTATATAATTAACAATACACGCTGGTGCTGCAGCATACATTACTATTTCATACATCACCTGCATGGGCTGTATATGGCTAGATTCTCACCGTCTTAACCGCTTGTCTCCCATTCATTCTGATTTTACTGCGCCATGCTCTGACCGTCAGACAGTGGAGAATGCAGAAGACTCTAGGACCAAAAAGTGGAGAGAGTAAGAGTGACCCAGAGATGGAGAACATCGTTTTACCACTTTCCATTTTGGGCAGTTTCGTCCTGTTATATTTGCTGTTTCTTACAACGATTTTTTCTTTGAATTGAAAGTCTTACTTATTTCTGCACTTCCAATTTCAACCAATCAAATTTTATGCCGAAGGAAAGCACATTTATGCCTTATTTTTTGAGTTCCTGAAACAACATGTTTACTTCTGCAGGAACCCAGAGCAAATTCAGGGAGGAGTTAAGAGATGAGGTGAAATATCCACTGAGACGACTTGTTAAATTTCTCAAATGATGATAATGGTAAAATCCAATATGAATTGTACATTGTATCCCCCCTATTGTTCATGTCACACGCGGCCCCCTCGCCTAGATACAGTCACTCGCTTTGAGATCCTTACCCACTGTGATTTAATAAAATGTATAGAAACTGTGCATCAGCGGGTAACTCAGTGTTGTAAATTGTTTCTGGTTTCCAGTTCTGTTGCGTGTGTTGACTCAGGCCTGGTACAGTCACACCAGTTCCAAGGCTTATCTCTACATTCACGGGGAGATAGAGAGTCCAGTCTCTGAACTCTTATTCGATATGAAGTTGGACTGGTTCATGAAGGGACCACAGTATTCTCTTTGCAATGATTTTGATCTTGAGGGTTGGATGTACTCTGAAATGGAAACATACACCGCCTTCATGTATTATTCTCGCATCACTATGTACCGCCCCAAGGCTACTTACTGGAGGAATCAGACAAAATGCCATCGTGTTCACCTTATACTCTTCTCATTGCCCAATTAGGACGACACCACCGCCCACCTCCCCATCCTGTGTCAAAAAATAAAATTAATCTACCAAGCAACCAAATAAGAGAAACGAAACTTAGCGAATTAAATGAGAATATTATCTTCACTATCGACAATGCACTCCAGTGTAATTCTCTTTCTGCCCTCCTGACAGTGGCATCATGTAATAATATGGGACCTTTTGACTAATCACAGGAATTAATCTCAATGAATTAGTCAACAACAGACCCAGGAAAAACACAGCAGCACAGACATTTAGAAACCATAGGTTCACATTTGCCGGCCTATGGCGTTCAGTGGTTTCAGCGTCTGGCCATGAGCAGTTCCTGGGAGGGGATATCTTATGATCTCTCTGTGGGGTGCAGTGTGTTCACTGTCTGATCCTGAGCTTTCCCAGGGAGAGGATAATTTGTGACATCTCTGTGGGGTGTAGTGTGTTCACTGTCTGACCCAGAGTTGCCCCAGGGAGGGGACAGATTGCGATATCCCTGTGGGGAGTATTGAGTTCACCATCTGATCCTGAGCTGCCCCAGGGAATGGACAGTTTTTGATGTCCCTGTGGGGTGCTGCGTGTTCAGTGTCTGGCCACAAGCAGCCCGTGGGGCTGGAGGGAGAGGGCGGGTGGTGTCCAGTTTGTGCTGTTCCGTTGTGGTGCAGTGTGTGCAGTGTCTGAACCTGAACCATCCAAAGGATATCTCTTTGGAGTGCAGTGTGTTCAGTGCCTGACTCTGCACTTTCCCAGGGAGAGGGCAGTTTGTGATGTCCCTGTGGGGTGCAGCGTGTTCAGTGTCTGAGCCTGAACTGCCTCAAGGAGGGGATAGTTTGCGATGTCCCTGTGGAGTGCATTGTGTTCGCTGTCTGACCCTGATCTGACCCAGAGAAGAGTCCATTTTGTGATGTCCCTGTGGGGTGCCATGTATTCAGTGTCTCGTGCTGAGCTGTCTCAGGAAGAGGGCAGTTTTTGATGCCCCTTTGGTGTACAGTGTGTTCAGTGTCTGACTCTGAACTGCCCCAGGGAGGGGACAGCTTGTGATGTCCCTGTGCGGTACAGTGTATTCAGTGTCTGACGCTAAGATGTCCTGGGGGCTGTAGCGGGGGAGGGGGGCGTGGGTTGGTGTCCAGTTTGTGCCGCTCCTTTGGTGTGCAGTGCGTTCAGTGACTGACCCTGAGCTGTCCCAAGGAGGGGACAGTTTGTGATCTCCCTGTGGGGTGCAGTGTGTCCATTGACCCTGAGCTAGTCCAGGGAGGGGGTTATTTTTGACATCACTGTGTGGTGCAGTGTGTTCAGAGCTTGACCTTGAGCTGCCCCAGGGAGTGGACAGTTTTTGATGTCCCTATGTGGTGTAGTGTTTATACTGTCTGATTCTGAGCTGTGTCAGGGACGGGACAGTTTGTGATGTCGCGATTGGGTGCAGTGTGTTCAGTATCTGACCCTGAGCTGCACCAGGGATGGGGCAGATTGTTATGTCTCTCTGACGTGCAGTGTGTTCAGTGCCAGTCCCTGGGCTCTCCGAGGAGGGGAATAGTTGTGATGTCCGTGTGGGGTGCAGTGTGTTCAGTGCCAGTCCCTGGGCTCTCCGAGGAGGGGAATAGTTGTGATGTCCGTGTGGGGTGCAGTGTGTTCAGTGCCAGTCCCTGGGCTCTCCTAGGAGGGGAATAGTTGTGATGTCCGTGTGGGGTGCAGTGTGTTCAGTGTCTGGTCCTCATCTGTCTCAGGGAGTGGTCAGTTTGTGATGTCCTTGAGTAGTGCAGTATGATTAATGTCTGACTCTGAGCTGTTCCAGAGAGGGAACAGTTTGTGATGTCCTTATGTGGTGCAGTATGTTCACTGACTGACTCTGAACTGCCTCCATTTGTCCTCCTCGGCGTGGCCGAGTTGGGGGGGGGGGGGGTGGTGGGGGGGTGGGGAGCTGTTGGTCACTCTCCTGTCAGAAGGAGTTAAATGGAATTTCAACCCCATCTGCTGGACTCAGGGCCATCTCATCTCTGCAGGTTCTTTCAAACCCGATCTGCAGCTTTAATTCATTTTATGATCAATTTTTGAACAGCTTTTTAGTTCCATTTGGAATAGTTTTCAGTATTTTAAGAAATGTCCTTTAAGTAGTTAAATAGTTGGTAAAAGGAAAAATAAACTCTGTTGGAGACAAGCACAATCAGCTAGATTTCTACCTGATCCTTCACCTTTGGATTAACTTGACACCTACCTCGAACATTAAACTCCAGCTCAGTTACAGGGGTTAAGATCAGCAGAAAGAAACTCCACGTGTCAGCATGAACATGGTTCAGTTTTGGATGTGTTTAACAACAGCAAAAATTGTAGAATCCAACCCAAGCAGCCATTTGATGAATCACTGGTGTCTCGGCAGGATGGATGATCGATTAAATCACTTCCCATACACGGAGCACCGGGGTTTCTTTCTGTTGATATTAAAAATCCCTCCAAATGCACTGGAGTTTAATATTCTAGCAATCAGTTTGCTTTGCTTTGTAACCTTTACTCTTCAAATAAAATATCTTCCTGTTGTTTTCAAGATTGTTTGCGATGAAACAAACACAAACAGTGATTTAAAAGCAAAATACTGCGGATGCTGGAAATCTGAAATAAAAACAAGAAATGCTGGAAACACTCAGCAGGACTGGCAGCATCTGTGGAAAGAGAAGAAGAGTTAACATTTCGGGTCAGTGACTCTTCTTCGGAACAGTGATTTACCTGGTACGGCTCTCGTCTCTGCTTCCTGAATTCGAAGGGGCACAGATCTGAAAGGATATATCCGACAACTTATTTATCCATCCACCGCCAGATCTATTTGGGTCGCTCATAGCACGATCAGGTCCTGCTCTCATCTGGTAAAACTGTTCACGAATCCAGGATCTTCCTGGAAAGCGAAGATAACCTCTCTCTTCTTGTCTCTACTGCAAACAGTGTTCGTAAACCCCTTCGCCCTGTCACCTCCACCCTCACCTCCAACAATAAGTGTGAGGAGCTCATTGATTTCTTTGACACTACGATCGAGACCATCTCAGCAGCTGTCTCTGCTGCGTCCCTCCCTTCCATTAGCCCACCGGGTCAAACTTCTTCTTGCTCCCCCTTCCCTAGCCCTGAATCCACATCCTTCTCTACTTTCTCTCCTGTCTCCCCTCATGCCCTTTCTCAGATCATCTTGTCCATGAGGCCCACCTCCCACTCCCTTGCCCCTGTTCACGCTAAATTTTGATCATCCACCTTCCCCTCCTAGCTGATGTTGTTAACACCTTTCTCTCTTAGGGTGTTGTCCCTCTTTCCCTTAAATCTGCCATCATCACCTGTTCTCCAAAATAAAAACACTTGACCCCAATGCTCCTGCAAGCAACTGTCGACTCTCCAACCTCCCTTTCCTCTCTCATGTGCTTGAACGTGTTGTCGCTTCCCAAATCCATCCGCATCTTTCCCGGAACCCCGTATTTGAATCCCTCCAATCCGGTTTCCGCCCCTGCCACAGTACAGAAATGGCTATAATCAAAGTCACAAATGGCATCATACGTGACTGGGTCAAACTTTCCCTCCTAGTCCTGCTTGACCTGTCTGCAGCCTTTGACGTTGTTGACCACGTCATCCTCCTCCAAAGTCTTTCCATTGTCATCCAGCTGGATGGGACTGATTTCACGTGGTTCCATTATTTTCTATCTAATTGCAGACATAGAATCACTTGCAAAGCCTTCTCTTCCTGCTCCAGCATCGTTAACACTGTTGTCCCCCAGGGATCAATTCTTTGCCTGCTCTTATTTTTCATCTATGTGCTTCCTGTCGGTGGCAACATCCAGAAACACGATGTCAGTTTTCACATCTGCGCTGGCAATGCCCAGCTCTACTTCCCCACCACCTCTCTCACCCTTTCCACTGTTTCTAAATTATCAGACTGTTTATCTGACATGCATTGCTGGATGAGCAGAAATGTTCTCCAATTGAATATTGGGAAGATTGAAGCCATTTATTTTGGTCTCTACTCGAAAATCCGTTCCCTCCCTACTGACTCCATCTCTTTCCCAGGCAACAGTATGAGATTAAAACAGAATGTTTGCAAACTGGGTGCCACATTTCATCCTGAGATGAGCTTCTGACTGCACGTTCACACCATCACTGAGACCACCTATTTCTACCTCCGTAACATTGCTCGACTTTGCCCTGTCTTAGCTCATTTCTCAGTGAAACCCTCATTCATGCCTTTGTTACCTCCACCTTTGATTATGCCAACAGACTCCTGGCTGGTCGCTCACCTTCAACTCTCCATAAACTTGATGTCATCCAAAACTCTGCTGCCATGGCTTACTTTGCCCCAGATCCTGTTTACCTATCACCCCTGTGCTCATTGACCTATGCTGGATGCTGTTCAAGCAAACATTTGATCTTAAAATTCTCATCCATGTATTCATATCCCTCCATGGCCTTGCTCCTCACTATCTCTATAACCTCCTCCATCCCTACAACCCGCTGAGATATCTGGGCTCATCTGATTCTGTCCTCTTCAGCATCCCTGATTTTAATCACTCCACCACTGTCTGCTGTGGCTTCTGTTGCCCAGGCTTCAAGCTTTATAATTCCTGCCATTAACCTCTCTGCCTCTCTATCTCGCTTGCCTCCTTAGAGACACTCCTTAAAACCTTCCACTTTGACCAAACGTTTGGTCATCTGTCCTAATATCTCGTTATGTGGTTCAGTGTCATATTTTGTTTTGTAATGCTTCTGTAAAATGTCTTGGGATGTAATATTCCATTAAAGGCACGATATAAATATAAGTTGTTACTTGTACTTCTTGCATTTTAGTACACTGTGCTCACTGCTCACTCTGTGGCCTGTTCTATATTGGGATGGCCAAAAGCAGATTGGGTGATCACTTTGCGGAAGACCTCCATTCAATGTTCATGCTTGAGTTTTTCAGTGCTTGCCATTTTGATTCTCTGCCCCTCCCCACTGTGACCTCCCAGTCGTTGGCCTCTGGCACTTTTACAATGAAGCTCAACGGGAGCTCGGGGAACAGTGCCTCATCTTTCACTTTGCCACTTTACAACCTGTTGATCTTCGCACAGAGTTCAGCCGTTGTGTAACAGATTCAGTAACAAGGAATTTACAGACAGCTACTAAAACTATAGGGTAGTGAAAGTGACAGTAGTATATTTTCTTATTATCAACTGTGATAGTGATAGTGTTCAGGGCAGAGTGGCGGAAGAAGTTTTAAATTTTGTTAAGGATAATTTTCTGGAAAAGTACCATTGTTGAGTTTGGTTCTG
This sequence comes from Heterodontus francisci, assembly GCF_036365525.1. Lineage (NCBI taxonomy): Eukaryota > Metazoa > Chordata > Chondrichthyes > Heterodontiformes > Heterodontidae > Heterodontus > Heterodontus francisci. Next base: position 21,456,244 of record NC_090404.1, read on the forward strand.
GGGAATGAAATGGATCAATTGGATCAAGTGTCGGGAGTGAAACATTCAGAGGACTGTGATCATAGTATCAAAAGGTTTAGTTTGGTTCCGGAAAGTTCTGTAATTTCCTTGCAAATTGTTCCTCTATATATTTCCTGCCAGTTGGTGGCCTACAGAATGCACCCAGCAATATAACAGCTTAGCTCTAATCAAAAAGATTCTGTCCTTGACCTTTCTAGAGCAGCCACCATCTCCACCACTGTTTCTGAACCAATACTGCCATCGCTCCTCCTTTCTTTCTTTTCCTATCTGTCCTGCACACCTTATACCCATAAATATTAAATATCCATTCCTACCTTTTCTTGAGCCAGGTCTCTGCTATTGTCATATCATATTCCTACATGGTTATCTATGCCTCCAGCTCACCAATATTAAATCTCGAACGATTTTCTGTAATCTCAGTGAGATATAATTAAAAATATTATCCAAGGAACAGTTGTGAGCAAAACTAATTAATTGGAAGAGAGTCAACTTCAATGGGATGATAAAGGCGATCCAGGGGCTCTGAAATGCAGATCTCGGCTCCAATTGTTAACACCTGGAAAGAAAGGGAGGACCGGGTGGCTTTGCTATGGTCAGACCTATGGTCTCAGGCAAATTATCTTATCCAAATGAATATTGACTTTTGATCTGGATAAATTCTACAGGCTTTCCTATGACAGGGGCTGATTGGAAGACCAGCAGTCTGCTCGACAGCCTCGAGAGAGAGAGAGAGTGATAGATCGATAAATAGATAGATAGAGAGAGAGAGGGAGAGAGAGAGAGAGAGACAGAGAGAGACAGAGAGAGAGAAAGAGAGAGAGAGAGAAAGAAAGAGATCAGTGAACTGTTTTATGAGCTGAACTGCTACAGTACCTGTGTGGTAGTTATGCCCACAGTGCTGTTCGGAAAGGCGTTCCAGGATTTTGTTCCAGCATCTGTGAAGGAACAGCGATGAACTTCCAAGTCAGGACTTGGAGTGACTTGAAGGAGAACTTGCAGGTGGCTGTGTTCCCATCAAATTGCTGCTCTTGTCCTTCTTGGTGGTAGAGGTCAAAGGTTTGGAAGGTGCTGTCTCAAGAGCATTGGTGCATTGCTGCAGTGTATCTTGTCGATGTTACACACTGCTGCCTCTGTGCGTCGCTGGTAGAGGGAGTGAATATTTGTGAATGGGGTGGCGATCAAGTGGACTGCTTTGTTCTGGACTGTGTCTAGCTTCTTGAGCATTGTTGAGCTGCACCCAACATGGCAAGTGAAGAGTATTCCATCACACTCCTGACTTGTGCCTTGCAGATGGTGAACAGGCTTTGGGGAGTCAGCAGGTGAGTTACTTGCACAAGATTCCTAGACTCACTTGCTCTTGTAGCCACGCTATTTTTATGGCTACTGCAGTTCAGTCTCTGGTCAATGGTAACCCACACGATGTTGTTCGTGGGGGATTCAGTGAACGTAATGCCATTGAATTTCAAGGGGAGATTTCCTGTTACAGATGTTCACGTCATGGCACTTTTGTGCTGTGAATGTTACTTGCCACTCATCAGCCCAAACCTGGATATTGTTCTGGTCTTGCTGCATTTCTACACAGATTGCTTCAGTATCCAAGCAGTCGCGAATGGTGCTGAACATTGTGCAAACATCAGTGAACATCCCCACTTCTGACCTTATGATTAAAGGAAGGTTATTGATGAAAAAGCTGAAGATGGTTGGGCCTTGGACACTCCCCTGAGGAACTCCTGTAGTGATTTCCTGGAGCTGAGATGATTGACCTCCAACAACGACAACCATCCTCCTATGCACTTGGTATGACTCCAACTAGTGGAGAGTTTTCCCCTCATTTCCATTTGCTCCAGTTTTGCTAGGGCTCCCAGATGACGTACTCGGTCAAATGCTGCCTTGATGTCAGGGACAGCCACTCTCAGCTCATCTCTGGAGTTCAGCCCTGGAAGAATACAAATTGAACGTCACTGAGTAGGTTCTTGCTCGGCAAGTGCCACTTGATAGCAATGTCAGTGACAACTTCCATCACTTTACTGATGATTAAGAATAGACTGATGGGGCAGCAATTGGCGCGATTGGATTCGCCCTGCTTTTCTGTATTGCTTTTGCCGGGTAGATGCCAGTAATGTAGCTGTACTGGAATAGGGAAGCAAAGCTAACGTTTCAGGTCAGTGACCAGAAACATTAAATATGCTTCTCTCTCCACAGATGCTGCCAGTATATCCAGCACTTTTTGTCTCATTTCAGATTTCCAGCATCTGCAGTGTTTTGCTTTTATTTAAGTAGACGAGCTTGACTACGGGCGTGACTAGTTTTGAAGCACATGTCTTTCGTACTATTACTGGAATGTTGCCTGGGCCCATATCATTTGCTGTATCCAGTGCCTTCAGCTGATATCACGTGGAATCAATCAAATTGGCTGAAGACTGGTATCTGTGATACTGGGGACCTCAGGAGGAGGCGGAGAAGGATCATTCGGTCGGCACTTCTGGCTGAGGATTGTTCCAAATGCCTCAGCCTTATGTTTTGCACTGATGTTCTGGGCTCCCCCATCATTGACGACGGGGATATTTAAGGAACCAACTCCTTATGTCAGTTAATTGTCCACCACCTTTAATGACTGGATGTGGCAGGACTGCAGAGTTTAGATCTGATCCGTTCTTTGTGGGATCGCTTAGCTCTATCTATTGCATGCTGCCTCCGCTGGTTGGCATGCAAGTAGTCCTGGTTTGTAGTCTCACCAGGTTGACACCTCATTTTGAGTTGTGCCTGGTGCTGCTCCTGGCATGCCCTTATGCACTCTCCATTGAACCACGATTGATCCCCCGCTTGATGGTAATGGTAGAGTGGGGGATATTCCGGGCCATGAGATTATTTATTGTAGTTGAATACAATTCTGTTGCTGCTGATGGCCCACAGCACCTCATAGATGCTCAGTTTTACGTTGCGAGTTCTGTTCTAAATCTATCCCATTTCGCATGGTGGTAGTGTCACACAACACGATGAAGGGTATCTTCAATCTGAAGACGGGACTTCGTCTCACCAAAGACTGTGCGGTGGTCACCCCTACCAATGCTGTCATGGATAGATGCATCTGTAGCAAGCAGATTGGTGAGGACAATGTCAAGCACGTTTTTCCCTCGTGTTCATTTTGCGCATCCGATTTTCTTCACTCTATGACTGCTGACAATGTCTTCAGCTCTCTGGACCCTAAGCTCTGGAATTCCATCTCTAAATCACTCCATTAATAAGAGTGAGGAATTTAAAGTAACTGATATTGATGGAGAAAAAGTACTGGAGAAACAGAAGCGACTAAAATCCAACAAATCCCCAGGACCTGTTGGCCTACATCTTAAGGTTCTAAAAGAGGTAGCTGCAGAGGTATTGGATACACTGGCTATGATTTTCCAAAATTATTATGATTCTGGAAAGGTCCCAGCAGATTAGAAGTTATCATATGGAAAGGAGGGAGAGAGAAAACAGACAACTGGAAGCAAACTACCCTGAAGTCAGTGGTCGGGAAATTACTAGAATGTATTATTAAGATAGCGTTAACAATGCACTTAGAAAAGTATAGCATGATTAGAAAAAGTCAACATGGTGTTACGAACGAGAAATCCTGTTTGGAAATTTATTAGAGGTTTTCGAGGGTATAACTAGTCGAGTAGATAAATGGAAACCAGTAGATGTATCATACTTCGATTTCCAGAGGGTATTCGATAAGGTCACTACACAAAATATGGGCTCTTGGATTTGGGGTGATATATTAGCATTACTAGAGGATTGGTTAACGTGCAGGAAGCAGAAAGTGGAGATAAATGGGGTACGTTCAAGTCGGCAGGCTGGGACTAGTGGAGTGCCACAAGGATCTGTTCTGGAGCCTCAGCTATTTATAATGATTATTAATAACTTAGCTGAAGAGATAGAGAGTAATGTATCTGAGCTTGCTGACGATGCAAAGGTAGGAAGGGAATGCAAGCTGTGAGGAAGACACAAAGAGGATGCAAAGAGATGTAGACAGATTAGGTGAGTAGACAACAAGGTGGCAGATGGAGCATAGTGTGGGGAAGTGTGAGGTTATTAACTTTGGACATAAGAATAGAAAAGCAGCATTTTTTAAAGGGTATGAAACTTGTAAATGTTGATGTCCAGAGTGCATTTGGGTGTACTCGCACAAGTTTTACTACCGAGGCTGCAGAAATGCACTGTTAATTCAGCTCCACTTCTCCACAGGTCACAGCATATCAATAAATCTTCCCACCTACCGAAACAATCAATTAGATACTGTATGTATGTCCCCAGAATAAAGCACAGCAATCAGGTTTCTTTAATGAACAACAACAATTAACTGTTTATCATGAAGACAAGTCTTAATCAATAATGAAGTAAATAAATATAGGAATTGCATTGTTAAAGCTCCTTATTTCTCCCCATCCCTCATGCACTCACACACATGCACACACGTCTAAAAACTGGTTAACTGGAAAAAAGAGTATTTTAGTTTACAGCTGTTTCATAGGAATGAAAGCAAGAATAAAAAAAATAGACTGCCTTGATCTGGGAGGAAGTCAAGCAGTTGGATGCCATTCGAAGTCTTTCCTGGCGAGGTTGATGAACAGTCTGTGATGGGTATGCATTCAAAGAACTTCAACAGTGGAAGGCTTCACATAAGATCTCCCATCAGGTGTGCAGCAACAAGGAGTTTCTTAGATCTTACAGCACCAGTACAGCAGTAGAAGTTTTCCTCCAATCTTCAAGATTTCTTAAAAACACAGGAGGCAACAGGAACCATTGTTGATGCAGGGATTCTTTACAGAGAGGCAATACTCTTTCTGGGTCGTCTTCTGATCTCCAGGCAGGTAAAAATCAAATTTCAAATGTCTGCTTTTTGTCCAAACCTTTGAAAGTTGAGAATAAAAATGAAACTTCCAGAAACAAGTCACGTGGCGCAATCATAAATTATCTCTTGTCACTCAAAGGGCATCTCCGAGGTCAAACCCCTTTGCTGGTTTTCTTGAAATTACCTGCTTTCCAGTCCTTGTTTTCAAGTTCAGCTTTTTTTGAAATTCCATTGAAAACATCTATCAAGTTCAGATGCCTCAATGTCCATTGAAATCTTTTGAAGTTTTTAAAAACATAGAATCCTAAGTTTGCCTTTTCAAAAAAACATTCTCGTAACACGAGGAAGACAAAATGTTTGGACGCGTGCAACAAGCAATTAGGAAAGCGAATAGCATGTTGACGTTTATCGAAAGGGGATTGGAGGATAAGAATAAAGAAGTCTTGCTACAGTTGTACAGGGCTATGTTGAGACCACACCTGAAATACTGTATGCAGTTTTGGTTTCCATATTTAAGAAAGGGTTGTTCACTGATGAGAGCATGAGTAAATTGGGTATACCTTATTGGAGTTTAGAAGAATGAGAGGTGATCTCATTGGAACATTAAAGATTCTAAAGCGGCTTGACAGGGCAGTTTCTCCTGGTGGGGAATCTAGAACAAGGAGGCATCGTTTCACGATAAGGGGCCAATCATTTTCGACTGAGATGAGGAGAGATTTCTTCACTCAAATCGTTGTGAATCGTTAGAATTCTCTACACCCAGAGCGCTGTGGATGCGCCATCATTGAATATATTTAAGTCTGACGTAGAGTTTTACTCTCTCAGGGAATCAAAGGATACGGGGAACAAGTGATAAAGTGGAGTTGAAGCCCAAGATCAACCATCATCAAGTTGGATGGTGGAGCAGTCTCGACGGGCCCTATGGTCTACACCTGCTCCTATTTCTGATCTTCTTATGCTCTCATATTCTTGTGTTATCTGCTTCTCTCTCTCTCTATTCCTTTGCAGCGGACCTCAAACTCAATTGCTTTAAGCACGTTTTCGGTCGCCTGTCCCAGTTTCAGCTTGTGTGACTTGATGACTGATAATATTCCTTTGAAGTGTCTTGTGACATTTTACGACATATGGTGCGCATGTCAATGTAAGTTAATATTGCTGCTATCATAACATATCACCGCACAGTAGAAAAATGCCAGTCGGCATATTAAGTCTGTGCCAGCTCTTTTGAAGAGCCGCCCATTTAGTTCTGCTGACCCTGCTCTAGCCCTGTATCGCTGCAATTTTTTCTTCTTCAAATGATTTTTCCAATTCACGTTTGAAGGCTGCTATTGGATCTGTATCCACCACACTATCAGATTCCAAATCCTAAAAACTCATTGGGTAAAAAGATTTGTCCTCAGGTCACCTTTGGTTCTTTTGCCAAAACGCTTCATATCTGTGCTGAATGGTTATAGATCCTTCAGTTATAGGAACCGATCTCTTTCTTTATTCTATCTGAACCGTTTATGATTTTAACCACTTCTAACAGATCTTCCCATAGCCTTCTCAGCTGAAGGAGTACAACCCTATCTTCTCCAGTCTCTCCACGTAACTGTAGTGGTTCCTGGAATCATTCTTGGAAACCTCTTTTGTACCTTTTACAAATCTGTCACATCCTTGCTAGTCTGGTGGCCAGTATGGGACACAATGCTCCAGATGTGGCCGAAACAGCGTTTAAGAAAGGTTTATCAAAGCTTCCTGGCTTTTGCATTCTTATGTCTCTATTTTTGAGGACTAGGATCCCAATATGTTTTATTTCCGTCTTTGTTAACCTGTCATGACAGAAACAAAGTTTTGCACACGGGCACCTCCAAGGTCTCCCTGCTTTATCAATAACTTTATAATTGTATGATTTAACAGCTGTTATCTCTCCTCATTATTCCGACCAAAATGTATCATCTCGCGCTTTTCTGGGATATATTTCATTGCCATTTATCTGCCAATTACACCAGCCTGTCCATGTCCTCTTGAAGATTGTCAGTATCTTCCTCATTCCTTACTACATTTTCAAGATTCATGTCATCTACAAAGTTTAAAATTATTCCCTCTATCCCCAAATACAAGTCATTAATGTACATCATTAACAGTAGTGGTTAGAGCAGTGAACCTAGAAGAATGCCACCTGGAAGAACACATATATCCCCGCAGTGCAGTCAACAGCCATAACCACAACTTTTTCCTGTCTCTACTTTGCACAATCTTCCCTGTTTCCTTTTAATCTCTCATGCCTTCCAGCATATCTCAGACTTTCCAATTCGTCTTTTCTTCACTTTTACCATTTCCCTGCCTGTGTAACTGCTCAAAACCTGTTACATCTCTTACTTTTTCCACTCCTCAGTTAAGCTTTTCGACTGGAAACGTTACCTCTGTTTGTCTCTCCACAGGTACTGTCTGATCTGGTGGGTATTTCCAGCATTTTCTGTTTCTTCTTTATTTCGGATTTCCAGCATCCACAGTATTTTGCTTTTGTCTCTGTTTTCTATCACTGGGCCAATTTAGTATCCATTCTCTCCCTGTTTCTTTGATTATGTGGTACTTAATCAAACACCATTTGAATGTCCATATATACAACATTAACGACACTGCCCAGACCAACACTTTATGTGGCCTCATTAAAAAGCTCAATCACGTTCGTCAAAGATGATTTGTCCTTAATAAATCCGTGCTGTCCAGGTGGTTATTTGCTTCTACCCGGTTAATTTTTTCGAAGTGTTTCTGCACCACCGATGTTAAGCTGACCAGCCTGTAATTGGCAGTCTTATCCATCTTCCCTTTTCTGCAGAAGGACATAACATTTGCCATCCTCCAGCCTTTTGAAACCATCACGGCATCTAAGGAGGATTGGAAGATTGTGGCCAGGTGCTCCGCTATTTCTCTTCTTACTACCCCCAGCAAACCTCTGGACCTGTTGTGTTAACCACTTCAAGTATGCCAGAATTTTTAATGTGTCCTATTTATCTATTTTACCTCATGCAGCATCCCGACAACTTCCTCATTTTTCCATAACTTTGGCAAAGCCCTCTTCTTTGGTAGGCACTGATGCAACAGTACTCATTTAATGCCTCAGGCATGCCTTCTGCCTTCAGCAAAATATCTGCTTTGGTCCCTAATCGGCTCCACAACTCCTCTTGCAACTTTTTTGCTGTTTAAATGTTCGCACTGTCTCGTGCACCTACTATTAATTTTTAGCTCCCCTTTGTACTTTTAATTCATCCTGAGTCTCCATTGCATTGTCAAGCCAATCTTTGACTCCAATTTACTTAAATTGCAGATTCCTACAATTCGCTGAAATTCGTCCAGTCCCTATTCAATATTTTTATTATTTTAGATTATTCATTTCCCTTCTACATTACTAATCTAAACATTAAAATACTGTGATCACTAATCCTGAGGTATTTCTCTACCGTGGCATTCCACAGATCAAGCTTTGTGCCCTACCTCTTGGGCAGGAAACATACTGATCAAATAATTTTTCTGAACACTTGATAAATTCATTTTGTCTCTGCCCTTTCTACAATCACTGTCTCATTAACTATTACTTTAATTAAAGTCACCTATCATCACTACTCTATACCTCATGTCTCTCTCGTTAATTGTGTTTCAAATCTGCTCCTCTATCTACTTCCCACTATTTTATGGCCAATTAAATGCACCAAATAGAGTAATAACTCCTTCTATGTTTTTCTCAATTCTCCCGAAATAGATTCTGTCTTTGACCCCTCAAGGGCATTCTCAGACATTGCCAGAATGTCATATCCACACGTGGCTATTTGTGTTTTTTGCTCAGCAATCTTATTAACCACAATTCGTGTTTTCACACATATGCACTCCAAAGATGTGTGTGAATATTGCTGAAAACAGAGACAAGTTGTTGAAAATTTTCGCCTTGCATTCATCAAGACATTTGAAAGAATACCAATGTAAGGGAAAGCAAAACTTTATATTGTATGATACGAGAGTGCTGATTGGTTGGCATCGCAATGGAGAATGCACCAGTCATAGTTATACTGCTGGCTATGGTATTAATCAAAGGCAATTAAGATGGACAACAAATGCTTTCCTTGTCAGACACACACATCAAGAAATAAAAGGATCTTGTAACAAAGGTCGATGTTCAATTGCCAAAACTTAACAGCATCACCCAAATTAAAGGCTCTGTCTACGAGAAGAGGTCAGAGGCTGGGACTTCTGCAGCGAGTAACTCACTTCCTGACTTCTGAAATCCTGTCCACACCAATAGAATCCCACTTAAATGGATCTGAGAACACACAAATGTATGAATGCTGAATTCAACCTGTCTATACTGAATGTAACGATGGAAACATGGACGTTTCTAATAAATGTAACCCTAATGAACTGGACTCCTCCACACTTAAAGTAACTGTGCAGTACCACAACTGCACACACTGGCAGTAACCGTGTTCAACAAGTCACCTGTACACTAGATTATGAGCACGCTGAGCTGGGAAAGATCACATTGGCAGTAACTGTGCTGAATTGGGACTGTCTGCATTCAATGGAACCGGGCGGAACTTACGCTGCTCTCACTGAATGTAACAAAACAGAATTGGATCTGTCCACTCTGAATATGAGTGTGCTGAACTGGAACTTTCAACATTGAATATCACCGTGCAGACCTGAACCAGTACACACAAATTATCACCGTGCTCATTGTACTTTTCTCTTTTGAACGCAACTGTACTTAAATTACCAGTCAAACTGAATACAACGGTGTTAAAGTGAACTTTTCAACATTGAGAGTGAGTTTGCACAACAGGAAGCAGTGGAATGTAACTGGGCTTAATCTGCTAACATCAAGAGTAACCGTGCTAAATTAAACCTGTGTACCATGAACGTAACCGTGTTGAAATAAACCTGTGTGCACAGACTATAAACGTGCTGAACTTGACCTCTCCACACTGCATATAACTATTCCGACCTCGACCAATCCACAGTAAAAGTAAATGTGCACAACTGAACATGCCTCCAGTGAATGAAATCATACTGAGCTTGACCATTAATACTTAACACAACATTTCCACACACAACATAAACGTGCACAACTGCACCTATGCACACTGAAAGTATAATGTTGAGCTAGACCAGTTCACATTTAATGCAATCAGCACTAACCACCACAGAGGGATTCGGAGTCTGGTGCATACAGCCCGGGATCACACGGACTGGAGCTGAATAATGATCAGGAGCAAGGACTTGCTGCAGTTTCCTTCAGGACCAGAATGTCTCCGGTCAGTTACAGCTTGTGTGGAGGGCACTTAACTGAGCATTAAAGGGTTTAAACCGAAGGATTTCTCATATGCAATGGTTTACATCACTGCTACTGCCTGTTCAACCTTTATTGTAACTGTAAATCGGATCATATTGTAATCTCTGGGCATTTCACTTGACAGCCGTGTCATGTCTCTTGAAAAACATTCCATTCCACGAAAAAACACGACCCCAGCAGCAGCTGCATTAATCTGTTTGTTTCAATTAGTGTACTTCATGTAAAGCATCAAACCACTTAATTACCTCCCTGGAGCATGACATCAGGTATAAATGTGACAACATTTGAATGCAGTTCAGACCGTGCTCAAATTTTCTGATAGAAATGCATGTATCACCAACAGGTCTCGTGTTTGCCATTTACTATCCCATCCTTGCAACTATTGGGGTGCCAGGTAAACTATTGTAGCTAATTATTAGTTATAGTAATCTCTGATTAGCTGTGTCACTGCTCTCATTTGCCAGTCGGACGTTTCCACATTATGGATATTCTTTCTCTCCTTTAACGAATCAATTTCTCCACCTTAAGGGGAAATTTCTTCCCTCCAATTGTTATAATTTCTCCCCATTTTACAGTATCATTTTCTTCCATTTTAACGACACAATTTCTCCAATTAAACGGCATATTCTTTCATTGACTGATATCATTTCTCATCATTAATGCTATAATTTCTCCACATTGAAAGTGTCATTTCTTCCCATGACTGGTATAATGTCTTTACATCACCACTGTAATTTTTCTCACTTTCCAAATCATTTTCCATTTATTTGGCAAAATTTCTCCTCTTTAGTGGAACAACCTCTCCATTAGCCTGTGTAATTTCTCATGCCTGTAAGTGGAATTTAGTGTTTCTAATTGTATAACGTGTCTGTTTTACATGTACCATTTGATAGAGTAAATGTAGTTCTATTCAGTTCACACTGTTCACACTGTTACTGTGAGTGAATTATCAAACTGTTATTATGCTGTAAATGTAGTTATATTGTGTTCTTGACACTGTTACTGTGGGTGAATTATCACACTCTTATCACAGCGTAAATGTGGTTCTGTTGTGTTATTAACGCTCGCACTGTTTCAGCCCAGCTCTCCTTTTCCACGTTACCTGCTGCTGACTATTCTACAGTGACCACGACTGAATCTGAATATTCCTTCTGCTCCAAGGCCCTGGCAATGTCCCGGACTGTTGCTGTCTTGAATTGCTTCCCCATATTTCGAATAACTAGTGGCATCTCTCGCTTCCGAGTCAAAAGATTTATTTCAATACCCACTCTCGAATTAAGCTGATCATCTATGCCGTTAGTTTTAATTTTCCAAAACTCCCTCGAATCGGGGAAGGTTCCATTAGATTGGAAAATAACGAATGCAACCTCTTTATTTTTAAAAAGGGAGGAAGACAGAAGGTGGGAAACTACAGGCCAGTTAGCTTAACATCTGTCTTAGGGAAAATGTTGGAAGCTATATGAAAGATGTTAGAGCAGGGCATTTAGAAAAAAAATCAAGGTAATCAGGGAGCGTCAACATGGTTTAGTGAAAGGGAAATCATGTTTAACCAATTTATTGGAGTTACTTGAGGGAGTTACATGTGCTGTGGATAAAGGGAAACCAGTGAATGTATTGTACTTAGATTTCCAGAAGGAATTTGATAAAGTGCCACATCAAAGGTTATTGCAGAACATACAAGCTCATGGTGTAGAGGCTAACATGTTGGCGTGGATAGAAGACTGGTTAGCTAACAGGAAACAGAAAGTCGGCATAAATGGGTTATTTTCTGGTTGACAAGATGTAACGAGTGGTGTGCCACAGGGATCTGTGCTGGGGCCTCAACATTTTACAATTTATATAATTGACTTAGATGAAAGGACCGTAGGTATGATTGCTAATTTGCTGATGACACAAAGATAGGTAGGAAAGTAACTTGTGAAGAGAACATAAGGAGGCTACAAAAGGATATAGATAGTTTAATTGAGTGGACAAAGACCTGGCATATTGATAAGGTGGGAAAGTGAGAAATTGTCCACTTTGGCAGGAAGAATAAAAAAAGCATATTATCTAAATGGTGAGAGTTTGCAGAGCTCGGAGATGCAGAGGGATCTGGGTGTGCTAGTCCATGAATCACAAAACGTTAGCATGCAGGTCCAGCACATAATGAGGAAAGCTAATAGAACGTTATCATCTATCACGAGGGGAATTGAATACAAAAGTAGGGAGGTTATGCATCAGCTATACAGGGCATTGGTGAGACCACATCTGGAGTATTGTGTACCATACTGGTCTCCTTATTTAAGGAAGGATGTAAATGCGTTGGAGGCAGTGCAGAGAAGGTTTATGGGACTAATATCGGGAATGGGTGGGCTGTCTTATGAGGAAGCGTTGGATAGGCTAGGGTTGTATCCGCTGGAACTTGGAAGTGTAAGGGGCGACCTGTTTGAAGCACAATAGATCCTGTGGAGTCTTGACAGGGTGGATGTGGGAAGGACGTTACCCCTTGTGGGAGAATGCAGATCTAGGGGTCACTGTTGAAAAATAAGGGGTCACCCATTTAAGACAGAGGTGAGGAAAATGTTTCTTCTCTCAGAGGATCGTGATCTTTGGAATTCTCTTCCTCAAAAGCTGGTGGAAACAGTGTCTTTCAATATTTTTAAGTTAGATCGATTCTTGGAAAGCAAGGGAGTAGAAGGTTATCGGGAGCAGGTGGAAATGTGGAATAATCAGTTCAACTATGAACATATTGAATGGCGAAGTTGGCTTGAATGTTCGAGTGGCCCACTCCTGCTCCTAATTCGTATGTTTTTTAGAGATACAGCACTGAAACAGGCCCTTCGGCCCACCGAGTCTGTGCCGACCATCAACCACCTATTTATACTAATCCGACACTAATCCCATATTCCTACCACATCCCCACCTGACCTTATATTTCCCTACCACCTACCTAAACTAGGAACAATTTGTAATGGCCAATTTACCTACCAACCTGCAAGTCTTTTGACTTGTGGGAGGAAACCGGAGCACCCGGAGAAAACCCACGCAGACACAGGGAGAGCTTGCAAACTCCACACAGGCAGTACCCAGAATTGAACCCGGGTCGCTGGAGCTGTGAGGCTGTGGTGCTAACCACTGCGCCACTGTGCCGCCCATATGTCCATATGACAATGCAGTGCAGTCGTGGGGAACTGCTGCATTGTCGGATCAGTCCTGAAATGAGAAATTGTAATCTTCCAGTTCTGGGGATTCAGATTGATACCGAAGTTCCCAGGGGGCTAATGGGAGAAGCGCTGTGGTTATCATTGCATCTTCAACAAAGTCCCCTTTGGAAAGTCATAAAACATTAACTGTCTGTTTGGTTCTCTCTGTTTGAGGACCTTAAAGAACAATCTGACAGTTGAATCTTCCAACAATGAACCATTTCACAGTAATTCATCTGATGAGAGAGTTTTAGGCCCTGAGCAGGATATAATTCGTTTTAAATGCAAGTGTTTCCTACTTTCCTGCTAGTTTCTACTTTAATTGTCGGTTATTCTATTGTAACCTTCTTAAATATCTGCCAGAATAGGTTACTGATGTTACTTTTCGTACCCATTTCATGTGGTAATTTTGGTTTCATGGATATTGGGAAGCGGGGAAAATTGGTGGCATTGTAAAGAAATTATACCAGTAACGAGAAGAAATGGGAAGAAATGAGACTTGCAAATTATATCAAAAATCACAACCTTCTTGGTTCTCCATTATGTTTGATTGTTTTATCTTGCCTTTTGATGTTACTAACCTATCCCATTTTTAATCTACATGACTAACTTCAACACAGAAAAATGTGCCCGAAGGGTGAATGATGGCTTTCCACTCAGTATCATGTGTCAAAACTATGAATTTTGCAGAAAACGTTTGGTTTTGTTGGGAATTGGACCAGTGATGTTTCTGATCCCGCTCGCTTGCACAAATACACTCTCCCTCTTTCTCTCAGCCTCTCTGTCTCTGTTACAGCTAACTTGGCAGTGATTGTGATCCTGTCCCGAGGAAGATGTGGTCTCTCCAGATGTATCACTTATTACCTGGTGTCCATGGCAGTGGCGGATCTCCTGGTCAATATCACGGTTGTGATATTAAACCGGATCGTTGGTATTTATTTCCCACTCAGTTTTCTGTTCATCACACCGGTATGCAGCTTCCATATTGCCTTAAACTTTGCGATCTTAGACTGTTCAATCTGGTTAGCAGTCGCTTTCAGCTTTGATCGATTTATAGCCATTTGTTGTCAGAAGCTGAAAATAAAATACTGCACTGAGAAAACAGCGTCACGGGCTATAGGAGCCGTGTATGCATTGAGCTGTTTAAAAAATGCCTTCGCATATTTTGTATATGAACCTTTGTATATTATTAACAATATACCCTGGTTATGCAGCGCAAAGTTAATAATTTATACGTCACCTGAATGGGCCGCATATGACTGGATTCATCGCATTTTAACCCCTTGTGTCCCTTTCATTCTGATTTTACTGCTCAATGCTCTGACAGTCAGGCACATTCTAGCAGCCAATAGAGCCCGCAGGAGACTCCGAATCCATAGTAATGAAGACACTCAGAGTGACCCAGAGATGGAGAAGCGGAGAAAGTCCATCATTTTACTCTTCTGTGTCTCGGGCAGTTTCATCCTGTTAAATATGGTGCTTCTTATAAATTTCCTTTATGTCCGAATTGCGAAATTCAGTTACTTTTCCGGTTCCAATTTCAATGAAGCAAATTTTATTCTGGACCAAAGCGGTTATATGCTGCAGTTTTTGAGTTCCTGTGTCAATCCATTTATTTATGCAGGGACCCAGAGAAAATTCAGAGAGGAGTTAAAGAATGGAGTGAAATATCCACTGTGTCTAATTGTTAAATTGTTTCAATGATGAAAATAGCAAAATCCAAATCAATTGCACGTTGTATTCCATTCATTGCTGCTTTTGTGCATGTCACATACGGCCTCCCCTCCCAGAATAATAGTCACTAACTTTGAGATCCATCTCCATTGTGTGAATTTAGGAATGCATAAGCACAATGCAGTTTTGTAACATGCTGTCGTTCTCTTCCCCGTGCTCACTCTAGCTTAATCTTAGGATCATCCCCACGGGCTTCAGAGTTTTGCAAGCTTCATATAGCAGACAGAGAGAATGCCCTCTGATCCGATTGTAGATATCAAGCTAGCCTGTTTAATTAAGGGGCATCAATATGCCTGCTGGGAATGATTTATGTCTTAAGGGTTGGATAGACTCTGAATTGGAATCGTGTGATACCTCATGCATTGTTCTCCAAACCATAGGTACCACCTCACAGCCGCACTCTTGTGCTCATAAACATGGGAACGGAGGAAATGCCGCAGGAAAAGGATAAAACATCATCGATTTTGCCTTCCACTCTTTTCATTGGCTAATTAAGACAACACCCCTGTGGCATCAAACAAAATAAAAGTATTCGAACAGAAGTGCCCCCTTTTTAAAAGGGATACAAAGATCCGAATCCTAAAAAAGAAACCTATTAAATGAGAGGATTGTCGTCACTATTGACTTTACACTGCAGTCATTTTGACTTCAACCGTCCTGGTAGTCCCATGAAGCAGGATTAATAGAGTTTTTGATTAATCACAGCAATCAATATAAGTTGCCTATAACAGCCCGAGACATGGGGCGAGGAAACCATTTGTGGTGGAGAGTTTGAATTCTCCAGGACATGCTCTCTCTCCAGCTCTGAGATATTCTGCTTAGTAATTACAGCTACTCATCCTCCTTTTTTTCCATCCTTATCTTAACTAAGCATTTTGTATCCAGGAATATTTGATACCCAGTCCTACCCTTTTGAGCCAGGACTTGGCGATCCTCACAACTTCATATTCCCATGTGGCTATTTGCACGTGCAACTTTACAACCTAATTTACCATGCTTGTGTGTTTACATACATGCACGGTGAACCTAATGTCGGCCTTATTGCATTCCCTCTTATTCTGACCCCGCCTAATGCCTTATTCTTTTTGACTTAGTGTATCTGCTTCTTCTAATCCTTTGTGCACCTTGTTTATCGTTCCTGATGCAACACGTTTATTGTGAAGCAACTGCCAGGTTAATTTAAACCCTCCCCAACGGCACCAGTAAACAGCACCTGGAGGACATCGGTCCCAGCTGTGTTGAGATGCAATTCAGTCGGCTTGTATAGGTCCCACCTCCCTTGGAACCTGCCTCAGTTTCCCTGGTATCAAAAGACCTCCGACCTTCACCACCTCCATTCATACATTCATCTGTTCTATCCTCCTATTTCAATCCTCAACAGCATTTGACATCTGGTGTGATTCTGAGATCCTCTCCTTTGAGGTCCTGTTTTCTTATTTCACTAAATTCAGATTGAAGGACGTCATCCCTCTTTCAACCTATGTGGTTGGTATGAATATGGACTACGACCTCTAGCTGTTCACCTTTTCCATCCAGAGTTGTCTGCACTTATCCTAAACTCACAGAGTGCTTGGCTTCTATGCTCTGTCTCCCACTCAGTGGTTGACCCCGGGTCTCATCTTCCACATTAGCTGCTGCTGACGGTTTTACAGTGACCGCTCCTGAGTCCAATTGTTCCTTCTGCTCCTGGCATCTGACCATGTTCTGGAGTATTCCCGTCTTCACTGTTTTCTTCACATTGAATGCGGCCGTACAACTGGTGGCATCTCTTGTCTAAGTCTAAAGGTTTTAAGTTCAATACCTCTGATGCGACCAAGCCAATTACCTATCCTGACAGCAGAGTGAAGTACTGAAGAAGTCTTGCATTACGGAAGGGCCCTTTCTCCGAAAAAGAACTCATCACCTGCCAGTTCCGATGGTTCAGATGACACCGAACGGCCCAGGTGGCTATCAGAAGAAGAGTTCGGTGTTATTACTGTTTTCACGCCAATAATCCCTCTGCAAAGCCAGCAAGTAGCAGATGTCCACTTTCTCCCAGCTGTTTCGCAGTGTTTTGAGCTCGTTGACTTCCATATTTTCCAAAACTGAATTATTTTGCAGTAATAAATCAGATGAAGGCACTTTTGGTCCTCGGCGGGATACAGACCGTTTTAAAAGCAAGTTTTCTCTTCCGCCCTACTCTCTTGTTAGTAACCGGACTTATCGACCATTGTTGCACGATTTGTTCCCTTGTATGGTGTCTATGATATGTCAGTGATGTCATTTTTCCTTTCTATTTGATGACCCTGTGTTTTCAATGCCTTCATGCTCTTATTATATTTTATTATATTACATTCTCATGTCACTGGTCTGTCTCATTTTTAATCCCCATGGTGGTTTTAAAAACAGAAACCTGCAGTGGACGCAGTTGTGTCCAACTCAGGATCACATATTTGCGCAGTGTGGTTCACACAGAATCCTATAAAACGGCTGCATTTTTCCGGGAGTTGGACCTGTATCTTTACTCTTCATGATTGCTCACAGGCAAACACTCTCCCGCTTTCTCTCAGCTTTTGTCTCTCTTTGATACATCTAAATTGGCAGGGATAATAATCCTGCCCCAAAGAAGATGCAGTCTCCCCACATGTATCACTTATCAGCTGGTGTCTATGGCGGTGATGGATCTCCTGGTCATGAACACCACTGTGATATGAAACTGAATTTTTGATATTTTTTCCCATTCAGTTTCCTTTCCATCACGCCTATATGCAGTGTTCATTATGTCCGAAACAATGCAAACTTCAACTATTTTGAAGCTGAAGATAACATTCTTTTGGGCCTCCTTATCTCGAGAGACAATGGATACGCGATGCAATGCAAACTTCAACTATTTTGAAGCTGAAGATAACATACTGCACTGAGAAAATGGCGGAATTAGCTGTGAGAATGGTGTGTACACTGAGCTGTTTAAAAATGGCTATTTCTACTTTATATATGAATATTTATATATAATTAACAATACACCCTGGCGCTGCAGCATAAAATTAATATTTTAGACGTCACCTGCATGGGCTGTATATGATCAGATTCTCACCATCTTAACCGCTTGTCTCCCATTCATTCTGATTTTACTGCGCCATGCTCTGACCGTGAGCCACACTCTAGCGGCCAGTCAAGAATGCAGAAGACTCGAGGCCCATAGAGCGAAGAGAGTAAGAGTGACCCAGAGATGGAGAGCACCGTTTTACTCCTTTCCATTTTGGGCAGTTTCGTCTTGTTATATTTGCTGTTTCTTATAACTTTCCTCTCTTTGAATTGAAAGCATTACTTATTTCTGCACTTCCAATTTCAAAAAATTAAATTTTATGCCGAAGGAAAGCACATTTATTCTTTGTTTTTTGAGTTCCTGAATGAACCCGTTTACTAATGCAGGAACCCAGAGTAAATTCAAGGATGAGGTGAAATATCCACTGAGACGAATTGTTAAATTTCTTAAATGATGATAATGGTAAAATAACATGAATTGTACATTGTATCCGCCCCCCCCCCCACTATTGTTCATATCACACGCGGCCCCCTCGCCTAGATACAGTCACTCGCTCTGAGATCCTTACCCACTGTGTGATTTAATAAAATATATGGAAACTGTGCATCAGCGGATAACTCAGTGTTGTAAACTGTTTCTGGTTGCCAGTTCTGTTGCTTGTGTTGACTCAGACCTGGTACAGTCACACCAGTTCCAAGGCTTGTCTCTACATTCACGGGGAGACAGAGAGTCCAGTCTCTGAACTCTTATTCGATATGAAGTTGGACTGGTTCATGAAGGGATCACAATATTCTCCTTTGAATGATTTGGATCTTGAGGGTTGGATGTACTCTGAAATGGAACCATACACCGTCTTCACGTATTGTTCTCCCATCACTCTGCACCGCCCCAAAGCTATTTACTGGAGGAAAAAGACAAAATGCCATCTCGTTCACCTTATACTCTTCTCATTGCCCAATTAGGACGATACCACCACCCACCTCCCCATCTTGTGACAAAAAATAAAATTAATCTAACAAAAGAGCCCTTCTTGAAAGGGGTACAAACAACAAACAACCGAATCAGAGAAACGAAACCTAGCGAATTAAATGAGAATATTACCTTCACTATCGACAATACACTCCAGTGTAATTCTCTTTCTGCCCTTCTGACAGTGACATCATGTAATAATATTGGACTTTTTGACTAATCACGGGAATTAATCTCAATAAATTAGTCAACAACAGACCCAGATATGAGGCGAGGAAAAACACAGTCGGGTAGACATTTAGGATCCCTAGGTTCACATTTGCCTGCCTATGGCGTGCAGTGGTTTCAGTGTCTGGCGATGAGCTGTCCCAGGGAGGGGAGAGTTTGTGATGTCCCTGTGGGGTTTAGTCTGTTCAGAGTCTGACTATAAGTTGTCCCATAGAGGGGACAATTTGTGATGCCCCTGTGGCGTGCAGAGTTTTCCATGTCTGACCCTGAGCTGTCGCAGGGAGGGGACAAATTGTGATGTCCCTGTACAATGCAGTGTGTTCTGTGCCTGACACTGAGCTTTCTCTCGGGATGGGACAGAATCATCTGTCCCTGTGGGTTGCAGTGTGTTCAGAGCTCTCATGGTGCGGGGAGGGGCGGCAGGATGGTGTTGGATGGTCCAGTTTGGGATGTCCTTGAGGGGTGCAGTGTTTTCATTGTCTGACTCTGAGCTGTCCCAGGGAGGGGACAGTTTGTGATGTTCCTGTGGCGTGAAATGTATTCACTGTCTGATCCTTAGCCTGCCCCTGGGTGTGGGTCGAATGGGGAAGGATATTGATGTCGCTGTGGGTGCAGTGCGTGCAGTGTCTGACCCTGAGCTGTCCAAGGGAGGGTAATGTTTCTGCTGTCCGTGTGGGGTTTAGTTTGTTCAGCGTCCGATCCTGAGCTGTCCCATGAGCAGTACACTTTGTGTTAAGCCTATGGGATGCAGTGTTCCCCGCGTCTGACGCGGAGATGTCCCAGGGATGGGACAGTTTGTGACATCTCTGTGGGTGCAGTTTGTTCAGTGTCTGGCCGCAAGCAGCTTCGGGAGCTTGAGGGGGGTGTGTGTGTGTGTGTGTGTGTGTGGTGTGGTGTGGTGTGTGTGTGTGCGTGTGTGTGGCGGGAGTGTTCAGTTTGTGCTGTTCCTTTGTGGTGCAGTGTGTGCAGTGCCTGATCCTGAGGTGTCCCTGGGAGGGGACAGTTTCTGATGTTCCTGTGGGGAGCAGTGTGTTCAGTGTCTGACCCTGAGCTGTCTCAGGAAGGGGAAAGTTTTTGATGTCCCTATGAGGTACAGTGTGTTCAGTGTCTGACCCTGAGCTGGCCAAGGGGCTGGAGGGGGTGGGTTGGTGTCCAGTTGGTGCTGCTCTTTTGAGGTTCAGTGCGTTCAGTGACTGACCCTGATTTGTCCCAGCCAGGGGAGAGTTTGTGATGTCCCTATTGGGTACAGTGTGTTCATTGTCTGACCCTGAGCTATCCCAGGAAGGGGGAAATTTTTGATGTCACTGTGTGATACATTGTTTACTGTGCTTGACCCTGAGCTGCCCGAGGGTGTGGATAGTTTTTGATGTCCCTATGTGGTGCAGTGTTTTTACTGTCTGACCCTGAGCTATCTCAAGGATGGGGCAGAGTGTGATGTCTCTGTGACGTGCAGTGCGTTCAGTGTCTGTCCCTGGCCTGTCCCAGGAGGGGAACAGTTGTGATGTCCCTGTGGGGTGCAGTGTGTTCAGTGTCTGACCTTCATCGGTCTCAGGGAGGGGTCAGTCTGTGATGTCCCTGTGGGGTGCAGCGTGATCAGTGTCGGACGCTGAGCTGTGCCAGAGAGGAGGCTGTTTGTGAAGTCCTTACGTGGTGTAATGTGTTCACTGACTGACCCTGAACTGCCCCCATTCGTCCTTCCAGGCAGGGCCGGGTGGGGACGTGGCGAGGGCGGGGTGGGAGGCGGGGGGGAGGGAGCTTGGTCACTCTCCTGTTAGAAGGAGTTAAATGGAGTTTCAACCCCATCTGCTGGACTCAGGGCCATCTCATCTCTGCAGTTTCTTTCAAACCCGATCTGCAGCTTCAGTTCATTTTATGATCAATTTTTGAAGAGCTTTTAGTTCCATTTGGGGTGGTTTTCAGTATTTGAAGAAATGTCCTTTAAGTAATGCAATATTTGGTAAAAGGAAAAATAAA
Organism: Heterodontus francisci; assembly: GCF_036365525.1. Taxonomy (NCBI): domain Eukaryota; kingdom Metazoa; phylum Chordata; class Chondrichthyes; order Heterodontiformes; family Heterodontidae; genus Heterodontus; species Heterodontus francisci. The sequence continues at coordinate 21,477,537 of NC_090404.1, forward strand.
CTCTTGGAGGCAAAAATAATCAACAGGATTTCTACCTGATCCTTCACCTTTGGATTAATTTAACATCTACCTAGAACATTAAACTCCAGCCCAGTTACAGGGGTTAGGATCAGCAGAAACAACCCCCACCTGTCACAATGAACATGGTTCAGTTCTGGATGTGATTAACAACAGCAAAAACAGCAGAATCCAACCCTAAAAGTCACTTGTGAACTCATTGGTGTCTCGGCAGGATGGATGATCGATTAAATCTCTTCCACACACGGGGCAATGGGTTTCTTTCTGTTGATATTAATAATACCTCCAAATTGGGCTGGTGTTTAATATTCTGGCAATCAGTTTGCTTTGCTTTGTAACTTTCACTCTTCAAATAAAGTATCTGCGGGCTGTTTTCAAGATTTGTTGCGATAAAACCAGTCGAAGGGGCGCAGATTTGAAAGGATATATCCGACAACTGATCTATCCATCCACTGCCAGATTTTTCTGGGCCACTCATAACACTATCGGGTCCTGCTCACATTTGGTAAAACTGTTCACGATTCCAAGATAACTGCTGGAGTCTTGTCTTCACTGCATACACTGTTCTTAAACCCCTTTGCCCTGTCTGCTCCACCCTCACCTCCAACAAAAAGTGTGAGGAGCTCATTGATTTCTTTGGCACTAAGATCGAGACCATCTGATCAGCTGTCCCTGCTGTGTCCCTCCCTTCCACTAGCCGACTGGGTCAAACTTCCTCTTTGCTCCCCATGCCCTAGCCCTGAACTCACATCCCTCTCTACTTTCTCTCCTTTCTCCTCTCAAGCCCTCTCTCTGCTCATCTTGTCCATGAGACCCACCTCCCGCTCCCTTGACAATATTCGCACTAAACGCTTGATCTCCCACCTTCCCCTCCTAGTCCCCATATTTGCCGATGCTATTAACAGTTCTCTCTCTTTGGGTGTTGTCCCTCTTTCCCTTAAATCTGCCATCATCACCCGGTTCTTCAAAAAACATGCCTTGACCCCAATGCTTCTGCCAACTACTGTCAGTCTCCAACCTCCCTTTCCTCTCCAAAGTGCTTGAACGTGTTGTCGCTTCCCAAATCCGTCCGCATCTTTCCCAGAACCCCGTATTTGAATCCCTCCAATCCGGTTTCCGCCCCTGCCACAGTACAGAAATGGCTATAATCAAAGTCACAAATGGCATCATACGTGACTGGGACAAACATTCCCTCCTAGTCCTGCTTGACCTGTCTCAGCCTTTGAAATTGTTGACACGTCATCCTCCTCCAAAGTCTTTCCATTGTCATCCAGCTGGATGGGACTGATTTCACGTGGTTCCATTATTTTCTATCTAATTGTAGACATAGAATCACATGCAATGTTTTCTCTTCCTGCTCCAGCACTGTTAACACTTGTGTCCCCCAGGATCAATTTTTTGCCTCATCTTATCTTTTCATCTGTGTGCTTCCCGTCGCTGGCAACACAGTGTCAGTTTTCACATCTACGCTGGCAATGCCCAGCTCTACTTCCCCACCACCTCTCACCCTTTAAACTGTCTCTAAATTATCAGACTGTTTATCCGACATCCAGTGCCGGATGAGCAGAAATTTTCTCCAATTAAATATTGGGAAGATTGAAGCCATTTACTTTGGTTCCGACTCAAAACTCCGTTCCCTACTTAGTGACTTTCCCTGGCTACAGTATGAGATTAAACCAGTCTGTTCACAAACTTGGTGCCACGTTTGACCCTGAGAAGAGCTTCTGACTGCATGTTCACACCATCATGAAGACTACCTATTACCACCTCCTTAACATTGCTCGACTTTGCCCTGTCTTAGCTCATCTCCCGCTGAAACCCTCATTCATGCCTTTGTTGCTGCTACCTTTGATTAACCCAACAGACTCCTGGCTGGTCTCTCGCATTCTACCCTCAATAAACTTGAGGTCATCCAAAACCTTGCTGCCATGTCTTACTATGCCCCGGGTCCTGTTTACCTATCAGCCCTGTGCTCACTGACCTATGCTGGATGCTGTTCAAGCAAACTCTTGATCTTAAAATTCTCATCCATGTATTCATATCCCTCCATGGCCTTGCTCCTCACTATCTCTATCACCTCCTCCAGCTCGACAGACCTCTGAGATATCTGGGTTCATCTGATTCTGTCCTCTTCAGCATCCCTGATTTTAATCACTCCACCACTGTCTGCCGTGGCTTCTGTTGCCTAGGCCCCAAGCTTTAGAATTCCCTCCCCTAACCTCTCCGCCTCTCTATCTCGCTTGCCTCCTTAAAGACATTTCATAAAACCTTCCACTTTGACCAAACGTTTGGTCATGTGTCCTAATATCTCATTATGTGGTTCAGTGTCATATTTTGTTTTATAATGCCTCTGTAAAACGCCTTGGGATGTAATATTCCATTAAAGACAATATATAAATATATATTGTTACTTGTACTTCTTGCGATTTAGTACACTGTGCTCACTGCTCACTATGTGGTCTGTTCTATATTGGGAAAGCCAAACGCAGATTGGGTGATCACTTTGTGGCTCACCTCCATTCAGTCTTCAAGCTTGAGTTTTTCAGTGTTTGCCATTTTGATTCTCTGCCCCTACCCACTACGACTCCCAGTCCTTGATCTCTGGCACTTTTACAATGAAGCTCAATGGGAGCTCAAGGAACAGCACCTCATCTTTCACTTTGCCACTTTAGAACCTCTTGAACTTAACACAGAGTTCAGCAGTTTCTGTACCAACAGACAGTTGTTTGGGATCTGTAACGCTCCACCTGAAAATGTATTGGAACCCGATTCGATCAATAATGTTACAAGGGAGTTGACAGTTATTTGAGATGGTGGTGTAGTGGTAATGTCACTGAACTGACGCTTTGGGGATACGGGTAAAAATCCCAGTATGGCAACTGATGGAATTTGAATTAAATTAATTATTAAATTCAATTAATTAGTTTAAAAAACTGATTTAAATCTAATTTCAGTAATGTGCAATGAAACTATCATCAAATGTTACAAAACAAACCTCTGATTCACTAATATCCTTTAGGAAAGGAAATCTGCCGTCTTTACCTTGTCTGGTCTGCATCTGACTCCAGACCCACAGCAATGTGGTTCACTCTTAACAGCCCTCTGAAATAGCCTAGCAAGCCACTCGGTTGTCAAGGGATGGGCAACAAATGCTGGCCTTTTCAGCGATGCCCATATAGAATCAGAACATCGGAGAACCTTTACAGCACAGAAAGAGGCCACTTGGTCCATTGTGTCTGTGCCAGCTGAATAACGATGCACCAATTCTAATCCCACCTTCCCACATTTTGTCCATAGCCCTATAGATTGCGGCACTTGAAGTGCATATCCAGATTCCTTTTGAATGAGTTGAGGGTTTCTGCCTCAACTATCCATTCAGGCAGTGAGTCCATCCCTACCACCCTCCAGGTGAAAATATATTTTCACTCTACACTGTCCTATCCAGCACTCTCAGCCCGCATTGAGCACAGGGTTGTTGGTTACTCGGCACTGCTGTGATATCATAAAGCATCACCATTCAGTCCTTGTTCCTTTAAAGGTGGAGAACTGGGGCATCCTGTCTTGATATGCTTAATATATATATGTTTGTGTATATATGCACAAAGTGTGGTGAGATGGCTTGGCGAACTACAAGCACAAATAGCGTGGGAATATGATGCAGTGGCAATAACAGAACTGTGGCTTAAAATAAGTGCTTAATATTAAAGAATACAAAGTATTAAGAAAAGATAGTTAAGGATAACAGGGATGTAGGGTGTCAGTACTGAATAGCGAACACATTGTAGCGTTGGTAAGAGAGAATATCCTTGGCGGGCGAGGACAGAATCCACTTCTCAAGAAAAGTATGATCACACTACTCGGCTTATTCTATAGGCCTCCAAATAGTGTGTGCGAGAGAAGGAGACAGAGAGCGAGAGAGAGAGGAGCACATCTACAGGGAAGTCACAGAGATGTGCAAGAACTATCGAGTGGAATGGAACTTTAGTTACCCAAATATCGATTAGGATAATGTTAGGGTAAAGAGTAAGGAAGGGGAGGAATTTCTGAAATGTGCTAAGGAGAACTTGCTTGACAAGTATGTTTTCAGATCAGCTAAGAAGGAGATATTTCTAGATTTTCTGTTATTCATTTTTAGGATGTGGGCGTCGCTGGCTAGGCCAGCATTTATTGCCCATCGCTAATTGCCCTTGAGAAGGTGGTGGTGAGCTGCCTTCTTAAACCGCTGCAGTCCATGTGAGGTTGGTACACAGTGCTGTTAGGAAGGGAATTCCAGGATTTTGATCCAGCTGCAGAGAAGTGCTGGCGATATAGTTCCACATCAGGATGGTGTGTGGCTTGGAGAGGAAACTTGCAGGTGGTGGTGTTCCCATCCATTTGCTGCCCTTGTCCTTCTAGGTGGAGGTTGCGGGTTTGGAAGGTGCTGTCTAAGGAGCCTTGGTGCATTGCTGCAGTGTATCTTGTAGATGGTACACACTGCTGCCACTGTGCATCGGTGGTAGAAGGAGTGAATGTGTGTGGATGGTGTGCCAATCAAGCGGGCTGTTTTGTCCTGGATGGTGTCGACTTCCTTGAGTATTGTTGGAGCTGCACCCATCCAGGCATTTGCCACTGGGGAATGAGGTGGACCAAGTGGCTGTGGTGTAACACTTGGCTAAGAGAGATCATGGTATCATAAGGTTTTGATTAGTAATGGAGAAGAGCAAGGGAAAATCAAAAATAGTGCCGTTAAATTGGAAGTATGCTAAATTCAATGAGATGAGAGGGGATCCAGCCAGGGTAAAATGGAACCCAAGACAGACAGGGAAAACTGTATCAGAACAATGTGTGATCTTTAAGGAGGAGATGCTTCAGATACAGGCTCGGCACATTCCAACAAACCGAAAGGTAAAGGAACCAAAGCCAAGGTTCCTTGAATGACGAAGGAGATTAATATTATGATGGAACAAAAATAAAGTGTATGAAGGACGTCATGTGAATATTTCAAGTGAGAAACGGGACAAATACAATAAGGTTGGGAGGGAAAATGAAGAAGAAAATAAGAGTGACAGAGAAAGAATATGAGAATAGGAAGACAGTTACCATAAATGGGAACCCAAAAATCTTCTTCTGGCACTTAAATAGAAAATATTTTGTAAGAGGCTGGGTGTTCCCTTTTTTGACAGAGAGGGTGATATATGTTTAGAGCTGCAGGGCATGGCTGTCGTCTTAATGAGTACTTTGGATCCGGGTTTTACGAAGGAAGAGGATGCTGAAACAATATTGGCAGAAGCAGAGATGGTAGAGGTAATGGATGGGATCATAATTTATTGGCTGGATTTACTAGAAAGGCTGGATATTGTTACGACCGACTTCTCCGGTCAAAGCCTCCAGTCAAAATATACGATTCTGATTGTGGTGGGAGAACTGCACTGTTAATTCAATACTGACCCTCCACAGATTGCCTAATATATCATTTTTATATTTCCAAATTAAAGAAAGACCCAGCTAAATTGTACCATCTATTAACCGCGAATGAGGCTAAAAATCATATGTCTTTAAATCAACAAATTAGCTGTTTAATTATACAAAAACTAAATTCTTAAACACTATGAAGATATAAACAATATTTAAAATAAACAACATTAGAGTCCTTGCAAATTTACCAACCATAGTTGCTTGAAGTCCTCACAGCCATCCGGTAGGGGAATAAAAAGGTTCGTCAACAGTAGAACAGACCGTAGTCTAATTCCAGCAGTAAATGATGCTTTCCTTCTTCAGTGATGGATTTCAACAATTCACAACTTGCAAATGCTTTCAATAGAATCAACCTGGATTTAGAGTTTTTGAGGGATAAAAGAGTGCCACAGTCTAAATTCGCTTCCTTCAGTTTAAATTATCAGAGATCACTGTTTTGGCTTGACTTTTTTAGAATTGTGAGAGATTATAATAATTAAACAGACTACATTTTCTTCCTTCAGTTTAAATGGCTGAGAGCTCTTCTTTCAGGTGCTAACGCCAGCTGTCTGTCTGTGTTCTATTAGAATAGACAGCCTTCAACTAAAAAGCTAGTTAAAAATGAATTGTAAGAAATGTATCGCTTGACGCTCAGTCCAAGTGGCTGTATCCAAGGTAACGAGAATGCACCCATTGTCTCCGAATGGCTGCATCCAACGGCAACCAAAATGCACTTTCTCCAACTCCTGAAGCTTGCTGGTTCTTAAAGCAGTACTGATCCTTTGCTGCCTTAAAGACATACCACATATTTCCCAGAGAGAAAATAAAAAGACAGGATCATGACAATATACTTCGAGTAGATACGTTACCTGGTCCAATTGGCTTGCATTCCAGGTTGCTAATGGAATTGTTGCTGGAGATGAAAAAAGGGCTTGCTATAATCTTCCAATCGTACCGAGATATAAGGGCGATTCCAGTGGAATGGAGAGTGGCAAATGAGACCCCCTTATTCAAGAAAGAGTGTAAGGACATTCCAACAACTACAGGCCAGTCAGTTTAATATCAGTGGTGGGTACGAATTTAGAAACAACGATCAGGGAGAAAATATCAACAGACATTTGGAGTGGTTTGAGTTAATTAAGGAGAGCCAGCATGGATTTGTAAAAGGCAGATCATGTTTGACTGATCAATTTAACTTTTTGATGAAGTAAGGCAGAAGGATGATAAAGGGAAAAAATGGATGTTTTCCATGTGGATTTCAGAAAGCCTTTGACAAAGTACCACATAAAGAGTTAATGCACAAAATTGAGTCTCATGGAATGGGAGGATGCATGCCAGCTACAGTTAAAAAAAAAATTAAAAACTTGGCTTAACGGCAGAAAACAGTGAGTTGTGGTAATTTTTTTCAGACTGAAGGATGGTAGACATGGTGTTCCCAAGTGTCAGTACATGGACCACTGATTTTTGTGATATCTGGGATCTTGGAAAACAGAATAAAAATTTCATATGTGCCAATGATTGCAAACTTGGAGGTGCAGCAAACAGAGAGGATGATACCAATCGAATGCAACAAGACATAGGTCAGCTGACAGAAAGCGCAGACAAATGGCAGATAAAATTTAATTGAGAAGTGTGAGGTGATACATTTTGGCAGAAGGGGTAGGGAGAGGCAATATAGACATAATGGCACCAGTCTAAAAAGTCATATAGTCATAAAGTCTACCGTATAGAAGCCAACCATTCAACCATTCGAGTCCATGCCAGCTCTCCACAGAGCAATCCAGTCAGCCACCCTCCTTGCTCGCATTTTTATTTCCTTCAAGTGTCTATCCAATTTCCTTTTCATATCATTGATTGTCTCCACTTCCACCACCTTTTTGAGCAGCGAGTTCCAGGGCATGATCACCCACTGCATAAAAAGTTCTTCCTCACATTCCTCCCTTCTTCTCTTGCCCAAATCCTTCCATCTGTATTCCCTAGTTATTGTACCATCTGTTAATGGGAACATTTTTTCCTCGGATAATTTATCTAAGCCTGTTGCAATCTCGGACACTTCTATTAAATCTCCCCTCAATCGTCTCAGGAGCGGCAACCCAGCTTTTCCAACCTAACCTCGTCACCAGAATCCCTCATGCCTGGAACAATTCTGGTGATTCTACTTTGCACCCTCTCAAGGAACCTTACATCCTTCCTAAAGTGGGTGACCAGAACTGGATGCAATGCTCTATTTGAGGCTTAACTAGAGCTTTATAAAGGTTCATCACAACTTCCTTGCATTTGGACTAGATCATGTTAAATCTCAGATTGTTAGATCTTTGTGAAGCAAATATATTTAGGGATATGGGGGGAGCAAAGAGAGTTAGATCACAAATCAGCCATGATTTCATTGCATGGTGGAACATGGTCGAGAGGCTAAGGGGCCAACTGCTAGAATCATAGAGACTTACAGCACAGAAGGAGGTCAGTTAACCCTTTGTGCTTGTGCTGGCTCTTTGAAAGAGTAGTCGTGTTTAATCCCATGCACCGACTTTTATTTGCACCCAGCAACATAATAGCACCTCTATTGTTTCTTAGCTCTAACCAAATAGATTCTGTCCTTGACCTTTCTAGAGCAGCCTCCCTCTCCACCACTGCTCCTTAACCAATACTGCCATCGCTCCTGCTTTCTTTCTTTTCCTATCTTTCCTACACACCTTATACCCAGGAATATTAAATATCCATTCTAGCCCTTTCTTGAGCCAGGTCTCTGCTATCGTCATATCATATTCCCACATGGCTATCTATGCCTGCAGCTTGCCAACGTAGAATATGGAATGATTTTCTGTACTCTAAGTGAGATATAATTAAAATATTATCCAAGGAACAACCGTGAGCAAAAATAATTAATTGGCAGAGAATCAACTTCAATGGGATGAGAACAGAGAGAGGGAGAGAGAGATCAGTGGGCTGTTTTCCGGGGAAACGGCTGTTCTCAGATCAACAGTACAGCAAAAGTCTGGTAAAATTAGAATCTGGTTCGAAGGCTCGAGGTTTGCCGCATAGAATAGACCAATAGGGGCTCCAGAGATTGCCTTATTAACGGCAATCCAGTTGAATGTGCTCAGGAGCAGTGAGCTAAGTGGCTTTGAGAAGGACACTGGGAGATCCAACCCATTGCATCTGGGAGGAGTTTTAGATTTTTAACTGCAAGGAAACCTTTTCTATGAGAACACTGGCTACCATATAAATTTAGTGCAGGTTTTAAAATGTGTTAATAAGTTAATTGAATGTATATTCCTCTGTAATTTAGTGTATTAGCTACCTGTTAAGCACTATTTAGTTAATGTTGACTTTTAGTTTAGTTGTTATAGTAAACGTCTGAAAACGTTAAATCTTACCATGTAATTCTTTAATTGTTTGTTAAGTTCATAACACACTTGTTTTAAACTTAACAGTCTTTACTGAAATTGTCACATTATGTCATCAAATTAGAAGGAAGTGATTAGTGGTGGCCACACGGTTATGTGCAGAGGCCTCAACTATTCATTATATTTATTAATAACTGTGATACTACAATAGAAAAGCATGTATCCAAGTATGCTGATGATGCAAAGATTGGTGACATTGTAAATAGTGTAGAGAGGAGCCTAAAATTATAAAGAGACTTTGATAGATTATATGAATAGGCAAAACTGTGACAACTCAGGTAAGTGCGATTTGGAACACAAATGGATAGATCTGGGTACTATTTAAATGGTGAAAAGGTAGTAAGAGTGAAGGCGCAAATAGATTTAGAGGTCTTTGTACACTGATCACTAAAATAATCAACACCATTAATGGTTTATAATGAGACAGCTAGAGTATTAAGCGCGGGAAGTTTCGCTACAGCCACACAAAGTCATTTTTAGACCACATCTGAAGTACTGTGTACATTTGTGGGCACCACGCCTTAGATAGAATAAACTGGCTTTGGCAGGAATGTTAGCATGATTCCAAGGGTTAAGGTAAGAGGACAGATCATATAAATTGGCAGTTATTCGACAGAACATGAACAGTTAAAGGGTGATTTTGTTGTGGTTGTTAAACTTTTGAAAGGAATTGATCGGGTAGGTGGAAAGAACGTTTTCCGTTGATGTGAAAGTATTGGACAAGAGAATGTCATAATAAAATTAGAGCCAGATCATAAAGAATACAAGTTAGAAAACAGTTTTTGTACAAAGGATGGCAGAAGTGTGAAAGTCATCCACATAAATCGGTAGATGTTAGCTCAATTATTATTTTAAATCTGAAATCAACAGAACTTTGCTAGACAAGGGTACACCAGGAAATGAAGTCAAGACAGGTGCCTAGAGTTAGGATATAGATCAGCCATGATCATGTTGAATGGCAGAAGAGAGTCGATGAGCTGAATGGACTATTTGTTTTTCCTCTGCTCCTATATTGTATTTACCCCGCTGTCTTCCATTTAATCTGCAGTCCCACAAAATGGACCCTTTAACCCTTGAACTAACCTTGCATCCGCAATACCAACTCTAAAATACATATATTGTCACTTTCCTGCAATTCTGGTCGAGAATACATATCCTGACTGTGACGGAAAAACCCACATGCCAAACAGAAAAATATTTCTTTCACCAAATGAAACTGCCTGAGACTTTTTTGACTGGACATTACTACAAATAACTTTCAAAAAGCAGAACAGAACAGCTAAAGATGGCCATGCACAATTTGCATATAAGAAGCCAAAAGCCAGCTGGGAGACAAAGGTAATTACCCAGTCTAGAGAGAACAATAGTGATGCACTCTGTTTCAATTACCTAGAATGGGTTTCGTCAACAGTGTCGTGAAAAATCATCGACGCCCTTTGACTTTGAAAGAGACAAATTACACCCCCCCCCCCCCACTCCCACAAGGCTCCCCATTAAGTATGTCTGAAGAACTGTGAATTTTTTTAGAACATTACAGCGCAGTACAGGCCCTTCGGCCCTCGATGTTGCGCCGACCTGTGAAACCATCTGACCTACACTATTCCATTTTCATCCATGTGTCTATCCAATGTCCACTTAAATGCTCTTAAAGTTGGCGAATCTACTACTGCTGCAGGCAGGGCGTTCCACGCCCTTACTACTCTCTGAGTAAAGAAACTACCTCTCACATTTGTCCTATATCTATCACCCCTCAACTTGAAGCTATGTCCCCTCGTGTTTGCCATCACCATCCGAGGAAAAAGACGCTCACTATCCACCCTATCTAACCCTCTGATTATCTTATATGTCTCTATTAAGTTACCTCTCCTCCTCCTTCTCTCCAACGAAAACAACCTCAAGTCCCTCAGCCTCAAAAAAAAAACTTCCAGAAACTTCTGCTTTCAAACAAAGAGGTGGTCACAAGACATATTTGGCTGTGTAACTCTGAGTTTGTGAATTTTGCCTCGACATTTGAATTCCATTTACTACGGACTTTACTTCAACCTCCCAACTCTTTTTTTTCCCCTCTGCATCGAGTTGTCTGTGTGTGTGCCTCTCGTGTGAATGTGAGCATGGATGCATCATGTGCTTTAGTAATTTTAACCAGTTTAGAGTAATAAGGTTAATAAACTTACACCTTTCTTGTTTAAACTTAAGAAAACCTGTCTCATTGGTTCATTTACATTTATAATTAGAGGAGCAGGAGGACGTGCTCACTGAGGCGGTAAGCTAAATCTCTGTGTTAAAAGAATAAACCCTGTTGTGGTCAAACCAGAGAAGGGGCGAAAGGGGAGCCTATGAGACCCCTTCCTCACCTGGTTGTAACACTGACCTATACCCACAATACCGATTTTAACAGATATACTGACCTTTTACCCACAACACTGACTCTATAACCCATATCCTAACCATATATCCATAATACGGAACCTATAGTCCATAGAGTGACCATATACAGACAATACTAACCCGATAACTCACATCCTGACCTTGTACCCGCAGTACCAATCCTAAAACACATATACTGGCCTTTTCCCCCAACTATGACCCTATAACACACATCCTGACCTTGTACCCACAATGCCGATCCTATAACAGATATACTGCGCTTATGCATGCTGCTCCTATAACACATAAACTGACATTATGCTCACAAAGCGAGCCTATAACCCATGCACAGAACATACACCCATATTATTGAGCCTAAAGCCCATAGACTGACCTTATGATACCCCAATACCGATCCTATACCTATCATAGACTGAGTTTATAGGATTGCAAAATTGGCTTATAATTCCCATAAACCTGCCTCGTTCCATAACTAAACTGATCCTGTTACCACCCAGAAGCTGACCTCGAAGTGGGGCTGCCTCGCCTCGCAGGCTTTTGCGACAGTAATTGATGGTCTGGAAATATAATTAATTCACAACGAATGGGCGACCTATGATTTGTCTAAAAGATGAGAACTCTCTGGTCAAGTTGCAGTCATGTAGAAATAAGTAAATATTTGAAAAGGGAGGAAAAGGTAGAGAAGGAAAAGTAAAAGAGGATGTAAAAGAGTGAGGTACAGTGTTCGAGGGACTCCATCATGTGGTATTGGAGTCATGTGTGGACTCGGGCTGGATAGGGTAAAATGTTCCATTCCCTGAATGATGTTACCGAAGCAGTTGGTTTTATGTCAAACTCAGTTGCTCTTCACAAACATCTTTTGCGGCCAACTAACAAATAACCAGAATTTAGTTCAATTCAATATCACAACTCCTTACAGTGTTATTGGAAAACTTGGTTGCTATGCAGTACCTTATCCACTTGGCTACTGAACCCGTCTTTCAGCTACATCTCACTTTATAAATATTAAAGCTGAAACCGGAATGTAAATGATCAGTTCAGACACCTTTCCAATATTGAGTAACCTTTCAGTTCTTCTTTATTGTAATTGAAAACTGAGACAGAATTACTGCAACTAATTATTCAGGCACTTTCACTGTTTACGCCATTTACTAATTAGATTGAAGGAGTATTTAACTGCATTCTTCAGCTCCTCTCTGAATTTAGTCTGGGTCCCTGCATAAATACATGTGTTGGTGCAGGAACTGAAGAGTTGAAGCATGTATCCGCTTTCCTGCCTAATAAACATTGGGTTATTGGAATTGGAACCTATAGAATAGTTATTGTCTGTAATTTGAACAAATAGGAAATTTACAACATACGTCAACCACAGCAGGAGGAAACTACCCGAGATGGCAAAAAGTAAAATAATGGACTTTCTCCTGCTCTCTATCTCTGGGTCACTCTGTTTCTCTCCATTGCTGTGGGCTCGGAGTCTCCTGCGGACTCGACTGGCCACGAGGATGTGTCTGACTGTCAGAGCATTGAGCAGCAAAATCAGGATGAACGGGAGACATGGGGTTAGAATACAGTCCAGCCAGTCAAACATTCTCCATGGAACTGAAACATAAAACATTTCTTTTAAACTGCAGTACCAGGCCACGTTATTAATTATAACCAGAGGCTCATATGCGAAGTACAAGGGGATGCTTTTTAAACAGCACAGCACGCAGACCATTCCTATAACCACAGCCGCCGTTTTCTCGGTGCAGTATCTCATTTTCAGCTCCTGGCAACAAATAGCTAGAAAGCGATCAAATGTAAATGCGACAGTCAACCAAACAGAACTATCTCTGGAAGTGTAGCTTAGAACAGTAACGAGACTACACCCCAGAGTGGTAGAAAGGAAACTAACTGGGAAATAAATTGCACGAAGCCGACTTAATATCACAGCGGTGATAATAACCAGGAGATCGGTCACTGCCATGGACACCAGGTACCGAGTGATACATCCTGAGAGACCGCACCTTCCTCGGGACAGAATCACAATCGTCATCAAGTTAGCTGTAGAGGATGGGGGGGATGGAAGGAGGGAATTAATTATCAGACTCACAACTACATCATCAATTTGGCAGAAGGCTGTTATTAAAATTTACATCATTGCTGCTTGGTTCAGCGAGTAAAACTGATCTGTTTGCTGTCAGGGTATTAGAAATGATTGTCCCAAATAAAATTGGAATGAACAATGTAAGTGCTGGGACCTTTGCTGTTTGTAGTATATATAAATGATGTGGAGGAAAATGTAGCTGGTCTGATTAGTAAGTTTGCAGATGACACAAAGGTTGGTGGAGTTGCAGACAGTGATGAGGATTGTCAGAGGATACAGCAGGATATAGATCGGTTGGAGACTTGGGCGGAGAAATGGCAGATGGAATTTAATCCGGACAAATGTCAGGTAATGCATTTTGTAAGGTCTAATACAGGTGGGAAGTTTACAGTAAATGGCGGAACCCTTAGGAGTACTGACAGGCAGAGAGATCTGGGCATACAGGTCCACAGGTCACTGAAAGTGGCAACGTAGGTGGACAAGGTAGTCAAGAAGTCATATGGCATGCTTACCTTCATCGGTCGGGGCAAGTCATACTGCAGCTGTACAGAACCTTAGTTAGACCACACTTGGAATATTGCGTGCAATTCTGGTCGCCCCACTACCAGAAGGATGTGGAGGCGTTGGAGAGGGTACCGAATAGATTTACCAGGATGTGGCCTGGTCAGGAGGGTATTAGCTATGAGGAGAGGTTGGATAAACTCGGATTGTTTTCACTGGAACGATGGAGGTGAAGGGGCGACATGATAGAGGTTTACAAAGTCATGAGGGGCATGGACAGAGTGGATAGTTAGAAGCTTTTTCCCAGGGTGTATGAGTCGGTTACTAGGGGACATAGGTTTAAGGTGAGAGGGGCTAAGTTTAGAGGGATGTGCGAGGCAAGTTCTTTACACAGAGGGTGGTGAGTGCCTGGAACTTGCTGCCGGGGGAGGTGGTGGAAACAGCTACGATAGCGAAGTTTAAGAGGCACCTTGACAAATACATGAATAGGATGGGAATAGAGGGATACGGAACCCGGAAGTGCAGAATTTTTTAGTTTAGGCAGGCATCAAAATCGGCCCACGCTTGGAGGGCCGAATGGCCTGATCCTGTGCTGTACTGTTCTTTGTTCTTTATCGAAGTAGAACGATTGTGACAGTATTGAAGTGTTAGGTAGACAAAATTGCTGCTGTTATAGCTGTAGTCCAGACAACTAATGGCAACTTTCCCCATTAGAGAAAGAGATTTGCTAATGTATAACGTGAGAACCACCTCTCTGCAGGTATGGCACTCAGCAAGTCTGGGGCGAGGCAGGGAAATATACCTCGATAAGTTATCATAGCTGGTACAGGGTTTGACCACGAGCAGGTGACATTTTTCTACACCACACTATAGCCTTCTAACCAACTGAGATAAGCAACCCCAACGCAATGCAACGCAATGCCAAAATTGCAGTAGTAATTAATAATGCAATATGCTGAATTCATATTTAAACATAGTCAATAATTGCGATAAGAAATGTAAAAGAGGTATAATGATAATAGAATCAAGCAAATGACTGGAAGTATGATATGGGTAATAACAACTTTAAAATAACTATCAGGAGCGATCAAGATCCGAAAAAGCCTTGAATACATGATATTGATGCAGTGCTGGTTCGACTCCTGTGGTAACAGGTCAAGAAGCATCAGCAGTTTTTTTTGCAGTGCTGTGACTCCTGTAGTGGGGGTGGGGGGGGGGGGGGGAGGGGGTGGTGGTAAGAGAGGGGGGTGTGGGGGAGAGATTAAGTAGCCAGTGAGATCCTGAAAACAGTAGTGAGAACTTTAACAGATTCCTCTGTAGTTATTTCTGAAGTTGTTTGAGGAGAAATGTTGTTTATGGCACTATTCCTCCAATAGTGTCAGGGGATCCTTTACTCGAAGAAGCAACTTACATTTCCTCAGAAGGAGAACGGATCAGGTAGTGTTGCTGTCCCTCAGTTATTCACTCGGAGGGCACGAATCCACTACCTTCTGAATGAACATTATGATTTCACAATATAGTTCACCAGATAAAGTGGCTGAGTATGGGTGTAAAGAAATTCGGTTCCAGAGGATCTCACACGGCCTGGACAATGAAATGTGTTTATTCAGAAAACTGACTACGCCAGTTTAACGGTAACAGAGGACAGAAGGAGTTATAAATAACCTGCATAACCGCTCATAGCTGATAATGGTTTGATAAAATCACTCAATGCACAACGGACAACAGATACATGTAATGTAAACAGAAAATGCAGGAAATACTCAGCACGTCACTGGCAACATCTGTGCAGTGAAACAGAAAATGCTTATAGACGCTCGTTCAAGTCTTCAGAATCCAGTTTAACATTGCTGGTCACATATTTCATTACAGTGTCAAAAATGCATTATTATATAACTATAAACATTTCATTTTGCAATTCTGTCATCCCAACCACCTGAACCATTTACATATTTGAACAGTGGGTACTAGGAGAAAGTCAACCCGATCGTGAAAGGAGGTGTGAGATCCACGGAACTGTGACGGGTGAACAAGTTATGAAAACTGATTCCAGAGCTGTGAGTACACATAGATACATCTTGATGTGATTTGAAAATTGAAGAACACGTTATAGAGAAAACTCACTTTACAATAATCTGGTAAAGAATGATACTGTAAAAGGCTCCTCTGTGTTACAGACTCAATGAACTTCATATTTCAATAAGAGATCACAATGAACACACGATGGAGAGCTGGGGCACTACACTAATTGAACTGAACATTCAGAAGGCGGCTGAGAGGGAAACATAGCCCATATGGTGATTAACATCTACTCGGCAACGACACAGTTATACATTGATTTGCCCAATTATTCATGTTCTGGATAACTTTACCTGGAACACCGAAAGCTGCAAGAATGGAGTAATAAATGGCAAATACCGGTCCATTTCCCGGTGCATGCATTTTCTGTGAGAATAATGCACTGGTACACTCTGCCCTCCGAAATAAACATTGTAACACATCCACCTATATGTAACGTTCACCCCTAGAGAGGCAATTAGTTTGGATCATCATAGGTGTTAGTTACAGTCACCTGAACAAACAAATTAAGGCTTATGTTAATGTGATACAATGTAATTGAACCGAAAAGTCACTGGTTTAGAGTACAATACAGTCTATTTGAAGTGACAAAACACGGTTTTAAAATACAATAGAATGTACAAGTAGAGAGTTATGGTGAAGAAGGGGTGTTTGATGCTGTCTACATCAACTTTTAAAAAGCATTTGATAAAGCATTAATATGTGAACTTGCTGTAAATGGCAATGCCCTTGGGATTAAAGGGACAGTAGAAGTAGAGATACAAAATCGGTCAAGGAACAGATAGCATGAAGTGGAGGTGAATGGTCGTTTTTCAAACTGGAACAAAGTTCACAGTGGTATTTCCTGTCAGTTAGTATTCGGACCACTGTTCTCTTTGATGGACAAGGCATAATAATAAAAAAATAGACAGGGCAAAATTTGAAATTTTGCGACAAAACTTGGAAATTTAGTGACCAATGCAGAGTTTAGCAATATATTTCAAGTGGAGATAAACCGATTGGTGAAATGGGCAGTTACATGGCAGATTGAAGTTAACACAGAGAAATGTGAACTGGCACATTTTGGTAGGAAGAATAAGAGAGGCATGTAAACTAAATAGGGAGGTGGTGGTGCAGAGGTACTATCACTGGACTAGTAACCCAGAGACCCAGGGTATTGCTCCGAGATACAAAATGCCAGGGTTGGGGCCGACCATGACTCATGGCCCTCCTGCCTTGGGCGCTATGGCGTTGGAAGGATGAATGAGAACGGGCAGAGACTGCTTGAGTTGTGTACCTATCATAACCTCTGCATCACCAACTCGTTCTTTCACACTAAACCCTGTCACCAGGTTTCATGGAGGCACCCAAGATCACGTCGTTGGCACCAGCTAGACCTCATTGTCACAAGGCGAGCGGCCTTAAACAGTGTTCAAATCACACGCAGCTTCCACAGTGCGGACTGCGACACCGACCACTCCCTGATGTGCAGCAAGGTTAGACTCAGACCAAAGAAGTTGCATCATTCCAAGCAGAAGGGCCACCCGCGCATCAACACGAGCAGAATTTCTCACCCACAGCTGTTACAAAAATTTCTAAATTCACTTGTAACAGCCCTTCAAAACACTCCCACAGGGGATGCTGAGACCAAGTGGGCCCACATCAGAGACGCCATCGATGAGTCAGCTTTGACCACCTACGGCAAAAGTGCGAAGAGAAATGCAGACTGGTTTCAATCTCATAATGAAGAGCTGGAACCTGTCATAGCCGCTAAGTGCATTGCACTTTTGAACTACAAGAAAGCCCCCAGCGATTTAACATCCGCAGCACTTAAAGCAGCCAGAAGTACTGCACAAAGAACAGCTAGGCGTTGCGCAAACGACTACTGGCAACACCTATGCAGTCATATTCAGCTGGCCTCAGACACCGGAAACATCAGAGGAATGTATGATGGCATGAAGAGAGCTCTTGGGCCAACCATCAAGAAGATCACCCCCCTCAAATCTAAATCGGGGGACATAATCACTGACCAACGCAAACAGATGGACCGCTGGGTTGAGCACTACCTAGAACTGTACTCCAGGGAGAATGCTGTCACTGAGACTGCCCTCAATGCAGCCCAGCCTCTACCAGTCATGGATGAGCTGGACATACAGCCAACCAAATCGGAACTCAGTGATGCCATTGATTCCCTAGCCAGCGGAAAAGCCCCTGGGAAGGACAGCATTACCCCTGAAATAATCAAGAGTGCCAAGCCTGCTATACTCTCAGCACTACATGAACTGCTATGCCTGTGCTGGGACGAGGGAGCAGTACCCCAGGACATGCGCGATGCCAACATCATCACCCTCTATAAAAACAAAGGTGACCGCGGTGACTGCAACAACTACCGTGGAATCTCCCTGCTCAGCATAGTGGGGAAAGTCTTTGCTCGAGTCGCTCTGAACAGGCTCCAGAAGCTGGCCGAGCGCGTCTACCCTGAGGCACAGTGTGGCTTTCGTGCAGAGAGATCGACTATTGACATGCTGTTCTCCCTTCGTCAGATACAGGAGAAATGCCGTGAACAACAGATGCCCCTCTACATTGCTTTCATTGATCTCACCAAAGCCTTTGACCTCGTCAGCAGACGTGGTCTCTTCAGACTACTAGAAAAGATCGGATGTCCACCAAAGCTACTAAGTATCATCACCTCATTCCATGACAATATGAAAGGCACAATTCAACATGGTGGCTCCTCATCAGAGCCCTTTCCTATCCTGAGTGGTGTGAAACAGGGCTGTGTTCTCGCACCCACACTTTTTGGGATTTTCTTCTCCCTGCTGCTTTCACATGCGTTCAAATCCTCTGAAGAAGGAATTTTCCTCCACACAAGATCAGGGGGCAGGTTGTTCAACCTTGCCCGTCTAAGAGCGAAGTCCAAAGTACGGAAAGTCCTCATCAGAGAACTCCTCTTTGCTGACGATGCTGCTTTAACATCTCACACTGAAGAATGCCTGCAGAGTCTCATCGACAGGTTTGCGTCTGCCTGCAATGAATTTGGCCTAACCATCAGCCTCAAGAAAACGAACATCATGGGGCAGGATGTCAGAAATGCTCCATCCATCAATATTGGCGACCACGCTCTGGAAGTGGTTCAAGAGTTCACCTACCTAGGCTCAACTATCACCAGTAACCTGTCTCTAGATGCAGAAATCAACAAGCGCATGGGTAAGGCTTCCACTGCTATGTCCAGACTGGCCAAGAGAGTGTGGGAAAATGGCGCACTGACACGGAACACAAAAGTCCGAGTGTATCAGGCCTGTGTCCTCAGTACCTTGCTCTACGGCAGCGAGGCCTGGACAACGTATGCCAGCCAAGAGCGACGTCTCAATTCATTCCATCTTCGCTGCCTTCGGAGAATACTTGGCATCAGGTGGCAGGACTATATCTCCAACACAGAAGTCCTTGAAGCGGCCAACACCCCCAGCTTATACACACTACTGAGTCAGCGGCGCTTGAGATGGCTTGGCCATGTGAGCCGCATGGAAGATGGCAGGATCCCCAAAGACACATTGTACAGCGAGCTCGCCACTGGTATCAGACCCACCGGCCGTCCATGTCTCCGTTATAAAGACGTCTGCAAACGTGACATGAAATCGTGTGACATTGATCACAAGTCGTGGGAGTCAGTTGCCAGCATTCGCCAGAGCTGGCGGGCAGCCATAAAGACAGGGCTAAATTGTGGCGAGTCGAAGAGACTTAGTAGTTGGCAGGAAAAAAGACAGAGGCGCAAGGGGAGAGCCAACTGTGCAACAGCCCCAACAAACAAATTTCTCTGCAGCACCTGTGGAAGAGCCTGTCACTCCAGAATTGGCCTTTATAGCCACTCCAGGCGCTGCTTCACAAACCACTGACCACCTCCAGGCGCGTATCCATTGTCTCTCGAGATAAGGAGGCCCAAAAGAAAAAAAAAAAAGAACATCAACTTTTAAAAAGCATTTGATAAAGCATTAATATGTGAACTTGCTGTAAATGGCAATGCCCTTGGGATTAAAGGGACAGTAGAAGTAGAGATACAAAATCGGTCAAGGAACAGATAGCATGAAGTGGAGGTGAATGGTCGTTTTTCAGACTGGAACAAAGTTCACAGTGGTATTTCCTGTCAGTTAGTATTCGGACCACTGTTCTCTTTGATGGACAAGGCATAATAATAAAAAAATAGACAGGGCAAAATTTGAAATTTTGCGACAAAACTTGGAAATTTAGTGACCAATGCAGAGTTTAGCAATATATTTCAAGTGGAGATAAACCGATTGGTGAAATGGGCAGTTACATGGCAGATTGAAGTTAACACAGAGAAATGTGAACTGGCACATTTTGGTAGGAAGAATAAGAGAGGCATGTAAACTAAATAGGGAGGTGGTGGTGCAGAGGTACTATCACTGGACTAGTAACCCAGAGACTCAGGGTATTGCTCCGGGGACATGGGTTCAAATCCCACCACAGCAGAAGACGGAATTCAATTAATAAATCTGGAATTAAAAAAAAAAGCAAGTCTAATGATGGCCATGAAACCATTGTCAATTGTTGTAAAAACCCATCTGGTTCACTACTGTCCTTTAGGGAAGGAAATCTGCTGTCCTTACCTTACCTGGTCTGGCCTACATGTGACCCTACATGTGACGCCAGACCCACAGCAATGTGGTAGACTCTTAATTACCCTCTGAAATGTCCTAGCAAGCCACTCAGTTGTATTTAACCGCTACGAAGTCAACAAAAAAAAAGCACGGTGGGTGTACCAACCCCACATGGACTGCAGCGATTCAAGAAGGCAGCTCACCACCACCTTCGCAAGGGCAATTAGGGATGGGCAATAAATGCTGTCCTGGCCAGCGATGCGATCTGAAACCCAGCTACATTACTGGCATCTACCCGGCAAAAGCAGTACACAAAAGCAGGACAAATCCAATCGGGCCAGTTGCTGCCCCATCAGTCCTTTCTAAATCATCAGTAAGATGATGGAAGTTGTCCTCGACAGTGCTATCAAGTTGCACTTGCCGAGCAAGAACCTACTCAGTGACGTTCAATTTGTGTTCTGCCAGGGCTGAACTCCAGAGATGAGGTGCAGTGGCTGTCCCTGACATCAAGGCAGAATTTGACCGAGTATGTCATCTGGGAGCCCCAGCAAAACTGGAGGAAATGGAAATGAGGGGGAAACTCTGCACTAATTGCAGTCGTACCAAGTGCATAGGAGGATGGTTGTGGTTGTTGGATGTCAATCATCTCAGCTCCAGGATATCACTGCAGGAGGACAAGGGCAGCAAATGGATGGGAACACAACCACCTGTAAATTCTCCTCCAAGTCACATCCTGACTTGAAAGTTCATTGCTGTTCCTTCACAGTCGCTGGGACAAAATCCTGGAACTCCTTTCCTAACAGCACTGTGGGCATAACTACCCCACATGTACTGTAGCAGTTCAGGTCAGAAAACAGTCTACCGATCTCTCTCTCTCTCTCTCTCTCTCTATCTATCTATCTATCTATCTATCTATCTATCTATCTATCTATCTATCTATCTATCTACCTATCTATCGATCTACCTATCTATCGATCTATCTATCTATCTATCTATCTATCTATCTATCTATCTATCTATCTATCTATCTATCTATCTATCTATCTATCTATCTATCTATCTATCAATCTATCGATCTCTCTCTATATGTATGCTGTACAGCAGACTGCTGGTCTTCCTATCAGCCCCTGTCCTCGGAAGGCCTGTTGAATTTATCCAGATCAAAAGTCAATATTCATTTGCCTCAGACAATTCTGAGATCATAAGCCTGACCATAGCAAATCCTCCCGGTGTTAATAATTGGAACTCAGATCTGCATTTCAGTGCCCCTGGATCGCCTTTCTCATCCCATTGAAGTTGATACTCTTCCAATTAATTATTTTTGCCCACAATAGTTCCTTGGATAACTATTTTAAATTATATCTCACTAAGATTACAGAATGTTGTTCTATATTTAACGAAAGTGAGCTGGAGTCATAGATAGCCATGTAGGAATATGATATGACGATTGCAGAGACCTGGCTCAACAAAGGGCAGCAATGCACATTTAATATTTATGGGTATAAGGTGTGCAGGACAGATAGGAAAAGAAAGAAAGGAGGAGCGATGGCAGTATTGGTTAAGGAACAGTAGTGGAGAGGGAGACTGCTCTAGAAAGGTCAAGGACAGAATCTTTTTGATTCGAGCTAAGCAACAATAGAGGTGCTGTTATATTGCTGGGTGCATTCTGTAGGCCACCAACCGGCAAGAAATATATAGAGGAACAATTTGCAAGGAAATTACAGAACTTTCCGGAACCAAACTAAACCTTATGATACTATGATCACTGTCTTCTGAATGTTTCCCCACTGACACTTGATCCAATTGACCCATTTCATTCCCCAGAACCAAACTCAACAATGCCTTTTTCCTCGTTCGGCTGAAATGATACTTTTCCAGAAAATTATCCTCAACGCAATTTAGAACATCTTTCACCTCTCTGCCCTGAACACCTATCACTATCACAGTTGATAATAAGAAAATATACCCCTGTCACTTTCACTGCTCTATAGTTTTCGCAGCTGTCTGTAAATTCCTTGTTACAGAATTTGCTACAAAACTGCTGAAATCTGTGCTAAGTTCAAGAGGTTCTAAAGTGGCAAATTGGAAGATGAGGTGCTGTTCCTCGAGCTCCCATTGAGCTTCATTGTAAAAGTGCCAGAGGCCAACGACTGGGAGGTCATAGTTGGGGAGGGGCAGAGAATCAAAATGGCAAGCACTGAAAAACTCAAGCATGAAGACTGAATGGGTGTATTCCACAAAGAGATCACCCAATCTGCTTTTGGCCATCCCAATATAGAACAGGCCACAGAGTGAGCAGTGAGCACAGTGTACTAAAATGCAAGAAGTGCAAGTAACAACTTATATTTATATAGTGCCTTTAATGGAATATTACATCTCAAGACATTTTACAGAAGCATTACAAAACAAAATATGACACTGAACCACGTAACGAGATATTAGGACAGATGACCAAACGTTTGGGCAAAGCGGAAGGTTTTAAGGAGTGTCTTTAAGGAGGCAAGCGAGATAGAGAGGTGGAAAGGTTAACAGAGGGAATTATAAAGCTTGAAGCCTGGGCAACAGAAGCCACGGCAGACAGTGGTGGAGTGATTAAAATTAGGGATGCTGAAGAGGACAGAATCAGATGAGCCCAGGTATCTCAGCGGGTTGGAGGGCTGGAGGAGGTTATAGAGATAGTGAGGAGCAAGGCCATGGAGGGATATGAATACATGGATGAGAATTTTAAGATCAAGAGTTTGCTTGAACAGCATCCAGCAAAGGTCAGTGAGCACAGGGGTGATAGGTAAACAGGACCTCGGGCAAAGTAAGACATGAGAGCAGAGTTTTGGATGACCTCAAGTTTATGGAGGATAGAAGGCGAGAGACCAGCCAGGAGTCTGTTGGGATAATCAAAGGTGGAGGTAACAAAGGCATGAATGAAGGTTTCAGCTGGAGATGAGCTAAGATGGGGCAAAGTTGAGCAATGTTACGGAGGTGGAAATAGGTGGTCTTAGTGATGGTGTGAACATGCAGTC
Source organism: Heterodontus francisci (assembly GCF_036365525.1). Classification (NCBI taxonomy): domain Eukaryota; kingdom Metazoa; phylum Chordata; class Chondrichthyes; order Heterodontiformes; family Heterodontidae; genus Heterodontus; species Heterodontus francisci. The sequence goes on from NC_090404.1 coordinate 21,501,061, forward strand.
AGAAGCTCATCTCAGGGTCAAATGTGGCACCAGGTTTGCAAACATTCTGGATTAATCTCATACTCTTGCCAGGTAAAGGGATGGAGCCAGTAGGTAGGGATTGGAGTTTCGACTAGGGACCAACATAAATGGCTTCAATCTTCCCAATATTCAATTGGAGAACATTTCTGCTCATCCAGCAATGCATGTCGGATAAACAGTCTGATAATTTAGAGAAACTGGAAAGGGTAAGAGAGGTGGTGGGGAAGTAGAGCTGGGCATTGCCAGTGCAGATGTGAAAACTGACGCCGTGTTTCTGGATGTTGCCACCGACAGGAAGCACATAGATGAAAAATAAGAGCAGGCAAAGAATTGATCCCTGGGGGACAACAGTGTTAACGATGCTGGAGCAGGAAGAGAAGACTTTGCACGTGATTCTATGTCTACAATTAGATAGAAAATAATGGAACCATGTGAAATCAGTCCCATCCAGCTGGATGACAATGGAAAGAGTTTGGAGGAGGATGACGTGGTCAACAATGTCAAAGGCTGCAGACAGGTCAAGCAGGACTAAGAGGGAAAATTAGTCCCTGTCACGTATGATGCCATTTGTGACTTTGATTATAGCCATTTCTGTACTGTGGCAGGGGCGGAAACCGGATTGGAGGGATTCAAATACGGGGTTCCGGGAAAGATGCAGCCGGATTTGGGAAGTGACAACACGTTCAAGCACATTAGAGAGGAAAGGGAGGTTGGAGATTGGAGGAGCATTGGGGTCAGGGTTGTTTTTTGGAGAACAGATGATGATGGCAGATTTAAGAGAAAGGGGGACAACACCCGAAGAGAGAGAAGTGTTAACAACATCAGCTAGGAGGGGAAGGTGGATGATCAAACTTTAGTGTGAACAGGGGCAAGGGAGCGGGAGGTGGGCCTCATGGACAAGATGATCTGAGAAAGGGCATGAGGGGAGACAGGAGAGAAAGTAGAGAAGGATGTGAGTTCAGGGCTAGGGCAGGGGGAGCAAGAAGAAGTTTGACCCGGTGGGTTGTGGAAGGGAGGGACACAGCAGAGCCAGCTGCTGAGATGGTCTCGATCATAGTGTCAAAGAAATTAATGAGCTCCTCACACTTATTGTTGGAGGTGACAGGGCAAAGAGGTTTACGAATACTGTTTGCAGTAGAGACAAGAAGAGAGAGGTTATCTTCGCTTTCCAGGAAGATCCTGGATTCGTGAACAGTTTTACCAGATGAGAGCAGGACCTGATAGTGTTATAAGTGACCCAAATAGATCTGGAGGTGTATGAATACAGAAGTTGTTGGATATATCCTTTCAAATCTGCGCCTCACAAATTCAGGAAGTGGAGACGAGAGCCATACCAGGTAAATCCTGTTTGTGTTTGTTTCGTTGCAAACAATCTTGAAAACAACTGGAAGATATTTTATTTGAAGAGTAAAAGTTACAAAGGAAAGCAAACTGTTTGCTAGAATATTCAAGTCCTGTCCATTTGGACGGATTATTAATATCAACAGAAAGAAACCCCGGTGCTCCGTGTTTGGGAAGGGATTTAATCGATCATCCATCCTGTCGAGACAACAATCAGTTCACAAGTGACTGCTTGGGTTGGATTCTGCTGTTTTTGCTGTTGTTAATCACATCCAAAACTGAACCATGTTCATTTTGACAGGTGGAGTTTGTTTCCGCTGATCTTAACTGCTGTAACTGAGCTGGAGTTTAATGTTCGAGGTAGGTGTCAAGTTAATCCAAAGGTGAAGGATCAGGTAGAAATTTAGCTGATTGGATTTGTCTCCAACAGAGTTTATTTTTCCTTTTACCAACTATTTAACTACTTAAAGGACATTTCTTCAAATACTTAAAACTATTCCAAATGGAACTAAAATGCTGTTCAAAAATTGATCATAAAATGAACTGAAGCTGCAGATCGGGTTTGAAAGAACCTGCAGAGATGAGATGGCCCTGAGTCCAGCAGATGGGGTTGAAACTCCATTTAACTCCTTCTGACAGGAGAGTGACGAACAACTACACGCCCCACCCCCCTACCACCCCCCGACTTGCCCCCACTCGGCCACGCCGAGGAGGACGAATGGAGGCAGTTCAGGGTAGGCCAGTGAACACACTGCACCACATAAGGACATCACAAACTGCCCCCTCTCTGGGACAGCTCAGAGTGAGACATTAATCATGCTGCACCCCACAAGGACATCACATACTGACCCGTTCCTGAGACAGATGAGGATCAGACACGGAACACACTGCACCCCACACGGACATCATGACTATTCACCTCCAAGGACAGCCCAAGGGCAGGCACTAAACACACTGCACGTCACAGAGACATAACTATCTGCCCCATCGCTGGTACAGCTCAGGGTCAGATACTGAACACATTGCACCACACAGTGATGTCAAAAATCCCCCCTCCCTGGAATAGCTCAGGGTCAATGGACACACTGCACCCCACAGGGAGATCACATACTGTCTCCTCCTTGGGACAGCTCAGGGTCAGTCACTGAACGCACTGCACCCAAAAGGAGCCACACAAACTGGACACCAACCCACGCCGCCCCCCCTCCCCCGCCACAGCCTCCAGCCCACAGGACATCTTAGGGTCAGACACTGAATACACAGTAGCCCACAGTGACATCACAAGCTGTCCCCTCCCTGGGGCAGTTCAGGGTCAGACACTGAACACACTGTACACCAAAGGGGCATCAAAAACTGTCCCCTTCCTGAGACAGCTCAGCATCAGACACTGAATACACTGTCCCCCACAGGGACATCACAAAATGGACTCTTCCCTGGGACAGATCAGGGTCAGACAGCGAACACAATGCACTCCACAGGGACATCGCAAACTGTCCCCTCCTTGAGACAGTTCAGGCTCAGACACTGAACACACTGCACCCCACAGGGACATCACACACTGCCCTCTCCCTGGGAAAGTGCAGTGTCAGGCACTGAACACACTGCACTCCAAAGGGAGATCCTTTGGATGGCTCTGGTTCAGACACTGCACACACTGCACCACAACGGAACAGCACAAACTGGACACCACCCGCCCTCCCCCTCCAGCCCCACGGGCTGCTTGTGGCCAGACACTGAACACGCAGCACCCAACAGGGACATCAAAAACTATCCCCTCCCTGGGGCAGCTCAGGATCAGATGGTGAACTCAATACTCCCCACAGGGATATCGCAATATGTCCCCTCCCTGGGGGCAACTCTGGGTCAGACAGTGAACACACTGCACCCCACAGAGAGATCATAAGATTTCCCCTCCCTGGGACTGCTTTTGGCCAGACGCTGAAACCACTGATCGCCATGGGAAGGCAAATGTGAACCTATGGTTTCTAAATGTCTGCTCTGCTGTGTTTGTATTGGGTCTGTTGTTGACTAATTCATTGAGATTAATTCCTGTGATTAGTCAAAAGGTCCCATATTATTACATGATGCCACTGTCAGGAGGGCAGATAGAGAATTACACTGGAGTGCATTGTTGATAGTGAAGATAATATTCTCATTTAATTCGCTAAGTTTCTTTTCTCTTATTTGGTTGTTTGGTAGATTAATTTTATTTTTTGACACAGGATGGGGAGGTGGGCGGTGGTGTCGTCCTAATTGGGCAATGAGAAGAGTATAAGGTGAACTCGATGGCATTTTGTCTTTTTCCTCCAGTAAATAGCCTTGGGGCGGTACATAGTGATGCGAGAATAATACATGAAGGCGGTGTATGTTTCCATTTCAGAGTACATCCAACCCTCAAGATCAAAATCATTGCAAAGAGAATATTGTGGTCCCTTCATGAACCAGTCCAACTTCATATCGAATAAGAGTTCAGAGACTGGACTTTCTGTCTCCCCGTGAATGTAGAGATAAGCCTTGGAACTGGTGTGACTGTCCCACGTCTGAGTCAACACATGCAACAGAACTGGAAACCAGAAACAGCTTACAACACTGAGTTAACCGCTGATGCACAGTTTCGATACATTTTATTAAATCACAGTGGGGAAGAATCTCAAAGCGAGTGACTGTATCTAGGCAAGGGGGCCGCGAGTGACATGAACAATGGGGGGGATACAATGTACAATTCATGTTGGATTTTACCATTATCATCATTTAAGAAATTTAACAATTCGTCTCAGTGGATATTTCACCTCATCTTTTAACTCCTCCCTGAATTTTCTCTGGGTTCCTGCATAAGTAAATGGGTTGTTTCTGGAACTCAAAAAACAAAGCATAAATGTGCTTTCCTTCGGCATAAAATTTGATTTGTTGAAATTGGAAGTGCAGAAATACGTACTGCTTTCAATTCAAAGAAAAAACCCGTGATAAGAAACAACAAATATAACAGGACGAAACTGCCCAAAATGGAAAGGAGCAAAACGATGCTCTCGATCTCTGGGTCACTCTTACTTTCTCCACTCTCGGAGCCCAGAGTCTTCTGCATTCTCGACTGGCCGCTCGAGTGTGTCTGCCAGTCAGAGCATGGCGCAGTAAAATCAGAATGAATGGGAGACAAGCGGTTAAGATGGTGAGAATCTAGTCATATACAGCCCATGCAGGTGACGTATGAAATAATAGTTTTATGCTGCAGCGTCAGCGTGTATTGTTAATTATATACAAATGCTCATTTATAACATCGAAATAGACATTTTTAAACAGCTCAGTGTACACACCGTTCACACAGCCAATGCCGCCTTTTCTCAGTGCAGTATGTTATCTTCAGCTTCACGCACAACATGGTAATAAATCGATCAAAGGTAAAAGCAAACGTTAACCAGACAGAACAGATGAAGTTTGCATTGTTTCGGGCAGCATGAACACTGCAAATAGGGGTGATGGAAAGGAAACTGAATGGGAAAAAATATCAAAAATTCAGTTTCATATCACAGTGGTGTTCATGACCAGGAGATCCATCACCGCCACAGACACCAGCTGATAAGTGATACATGTGGGGAGACTGCATTTTCTTTGGGGCAGGATTATTATCCCTGCCAACTTAGCTGTAACAAAGAGAGACAAAAGCTGAGAGAAAGCGGGAGTGTTTGCCTGTGAGCAATTGTGAAGAGTAAAGATACAGGTCCAACTCCCGGAAAAATGCAGCCGTTTTATAGGATTCTGTGTGAACTTCACCCTAAAATACGTGATCCTGTGTTGGACAATACCGCTTCCATTACGTGTTTCTGTGTTTGAAACCACCATGGGGATTAAAAATGAGACAGACCTATGACATTAGAATGTAATATAATAAAACATAATCGAGTATGAAGGCATTGAAAACAGAAGGACATCAAATAGAAAGGAAAAATGACATCACTGACATATCATAGACAACATACAAGGGAATAAATAGTGTAACAATGGTCGATAAGTCTGGTAACTAACAAGTGAGTAGGGTGGAAAAGGAAACTTGCATTTAAAATGGGCTGTATCCCGCTGAGAACCAAAAGTGCCCTTATGCAATGGCCTACTGCAAAATTATTCAGGTTTGGAAAATATGGAAGTCAACGAGCTCAAAACACTGCGAAACAGCTGGGAGAAAGTGGACATCTGCTACTTGCTGGCTTTGCAGAGGGATTATTGGCGTGAAAACAGTAATAACACCGAACTCTTCTTCTGATAGCCACCTGGGCCGTTCGGTGTCATCTGAACCAGCGGAACTGGCAGGTGATGAGTTCTCTTTCTGAGAAAGCGCCCTTCCATAATGCAAGACTTCTTCAGTACTTCACTCTGCTGTCAGGATAGGTAATTGGCTTGGTTGCATTAGAGGTATTGAACTTAAAACCTTGAGACTCATACAAGAGATGTCACCAGTTGTACGGCCGTGCTATATGTGAAGAAAACAGTGAAGACCGGAATACTCCAGAATATTGTCAGATGTCAGTAGCAGAAGGAACAATTGGACTCAGGAGCGGTCACTGTAGACCGTCAGCAGCAGCTAATGTGGAAGATGAGAACCGGGGCAACCACTGAGTGAGAGACTGAACGTAGAAGCAAAGCACTCTGTGAGTTTAGGATAAGTGCAGACAACTCTGGATGGAAAGGGTGAACAGCTAGAGGTCGTAGTCCATATTGATACCAACCATATAGGTTGAAAGAGGGATGACGTCCTTGAATCTGAATTTAGGGAACTAAGAAAGAGACGAGCAAACAGGACCTTAAAGGCGAGGATCTCAAAATTACACCAGATGTCAAATGATGTTGAATCTTGAAATAGGAGGATAGAACAGATGAATGGATGAGTGGAAGTGGTGAAGGCTGGAGGTCTTTAGATACCAGGAAAATTGGGGCAGGTTCCAGAGGAGGTGGGACCTAAACAAGCCGACTGGGTTGCATCTCAACACAGCTGGGACCAATGTCCTCGAGGTGCTGTTTACTGGTGCTGTTGGGGAGGGTTTAAATTAATTTGGCAGATGCTTCACAATAAATGTGCAGCATCAGGAACGATAAACAAGGTTCACAAAGGATTACAAGAAGCAGATACACTAAGTCAAAAAGATTAAGGCATTAGATGGGTTCAGAATAAGAGGGAATGCAATAAGGCCTACATTAGGTTTACCACCAGTATGTATGTAAACGCACAAGCATGGTAAATTAGTTTGTAAAGTTGTACGTGAAAATAGACACATGGGAATTTGAAGTTAGTGAGGATTTAAACTCTCCACCACCAATGGTGTCCTCGCCCTATGTCTCGGGCTGTTGTAGACAACTTATATTGAGTGCTGCGATTAATGAAAAACTCTATTAATCCTGTTTCATGGGACTACCAGGACGGTTGAAGGCAAAGTGACTGCAGTGTAAAGTCGATAGTGACGAAAACACTCTCATTTGATAAGTTTCTTTTTTAGGATTCGGATCTTTGTATCCCTTTTGAAAAGGAGGAACTTCTATTCGAATACTTTTATTTTGTTTGATGCCACAGGGGCGTTGTCCTAATTGGCCAATGAAAAGAGTGGACGGCAAAAAGATGATGTTTTGTCCTTTTCCTGCAGCATTTCCTCTGTTCCCATGTTTATGAGCACAAGAGTGCGGCTGTAAGGTGGTATCTATGGTTTGGAGAACAATGCATGAGGTATCACACGATTCCAATTCAGAGTCTATCCAACCCTTAAGACATTTTATCATTCCCAGCAGGCATATTGATGCCCCTTAATTAAACAGGCTATCTTGATATCTACAATTGGATCAGAGGGCATTCTCTCTGTCTGCTATATGAAGCTTGCAATACTCTGAAGCCCGTGGGGATGATCCTAAGGCTAAGCTAGAGTCAGCACGGGGAAGAGAACTGGAAATTAAACGAGAGCATGTTACAAAACTGAATTGTGCTTATGCATTCCTAAATTCACACAATAGATATGGATCTCAAAGTTAGTGACTATTATTCTGGGAGGGGAGGCCGTATGTGACATGCACAAAAGCAGCAATGAATGGAATACAACGTGCAATTGATTTGGATTTTGCTATTTTCATCATTGAAACAATTTAACAATTAGACACAATGGATATTTCACTCCATTCTTTAACTCCTCTCTGAATTTTCTCTGGGTTCCTGCATAAATAAATGGATTGACACAGGAACTCAAAAACTGCAGCATATAACCGCTTTGGTCCAGAATAAAATTTGCTTCATTGAAATTGGAACCAGAAAAGTAACTGAATTTCGCAATTCGGACATAAAGGAAATTTATAAGAAGCACCATATATAGCAGGATGAAACTGCCCGAGACACAAAAGAGTAAAACGATGGACTTTCTCCGCTTCTCCATCTCTGGGTCACTCTGAGTGTCTTCACTACTATGGATTCGGAGTCTCCTGCGGGCTCTATTGGCTGCTAGAATGTGCCTGACAGTCAGAGCATTGAGCAGTAAAATCAGAATGAAGGGGACACAAGGGGTTAAAATGCGATGAATCCAGTCATATGCGGCCCATTCAGGTGACGTATAAAATATTAACTTTACGCTGCATAACCAGGGTATATTGTTAATAAAATACAAAGGTTCATATATAAAATATGCGAAGGCATTTTTTAAACAGCTCAATGTATACACGGCTCCTATAGCCCGTGGCGCCGTTTTCTCAGTGCAGTATTTTATTTTCAGCTTCTGACAACAAATGGCTATAAATCGATCAAAGCTGAAAGCGACTGTTAACCAGACAGAACAGTCTAAGATCGCAAAGTTTAAGGCAATATGGAAGCTGCATACCGGTGTGATGAACAGAAAACTGAGTGGGAAATAAATACCAGCAATCCGTTTGAATATCACAACGGCGATAATGACCAGGAGATCCGCCACTGCCATGGACACCAGGTAATAAGTGATACATCTGGAGAGACCGCATCTTCCTCGGGACAGGATCACAATCACTGCCAAGTTAGCTGCAATAGAGACAGAGAGACTGAAAGAAAGATGGAGAGTGTATTTGTGCGAGTGAGTGGGATCAGGAACATCACTGGTCCAATTCCCAACAAAACCATACGTTTTCTTCAAAATTCACAGTTTTGACTCATGATACTGAGTTGAAAGCCATCATTCATCCTTCGGGCACTTTTTTCTGTGTTGAAGTTAGTCATGTAGATTAAAAATGAGATAGGTCAGTAACATTGAAAGGCAAGATAAAACAATCAAACATAAGGGAGAACCAAGAAGGTTGTGATTTTTGATATAATTTGTCAGTCTCATTTCTTCCCATTTCTTTTCGTTACTGGTATAATTTCTTCACAATGCCACCAATTTTCCCCGCTTCCCAATATCCATGAAACCAAAATGAACACATGAAATGGGTACGAAAAGTAACATCAGTAACATATTCTGGCAGATATTTAAGAAGTTACAGTACAAAAACCGACAATTAAAGTAGAAACTAGCAAGAAAGTAGGAAATACTTGCATTTAAAACGGATTATATGCTGCTCAGAGCCTAAAGCGCCCTGATCATATGAATTACTGTGAAATGATTCATTTTTGGAAGATTCAATTGTCAAATTGTTCTTAAAGGTCCTCAAACAGAGAGAACCAAACGGACAATCAATGTTTTCTGACTTTTCAGAGGGGACTTTGTTGAAGATGCAATGATAACCACAGCGCTTCTCCCATTAGCCCCCTGGGAACTTCGGTATCAATCTGAATCGCCAGAACTGGAAGATTATCATATCTCATTTCAGGACAGTTCCTTCCAACTAGGCAGCAGTCCCCCAGTACTGCATTGCATTGTCATATGGGCAGCAGTAGGCCACTTGGCCCTTCGAGCCTGCTCCACCATTCAATATGTTCCTGGCTGAACAGATTACCCAACATTTCCACCTACTCCCGATAACCTTCCACTCCCTTGCTTATCAAAAATCTATCTAACTTAAAAATATTCAAAGACATTGCTTCCACCACCTTTTGAGGAAGAGAATTCCAAAGATCACGATCCTCTGAGAGAGAAACATTTTCCTCATCTCTGTCTTAAATGGGTGACAATTTATTTTTAAACAGTTACCCCTGGTTATGCATTCTCCCACAAGGGGAAACATCCTTCCCACATCCACCCTGTCAAGACTCCTCGGGAACTTTTATATTTCAAGCAGGTCGCCCCTTACTCTTCTACTTTCCAGCGGATGCAAGCCTAGCCGGTCCAACGTTTCCTCATAAGACAGCGCGCCCATTCCCAGTATTAGTCTGGTAAACCTTCCCTGTACTGCCTCTAACGCATTTACATCCTTCCTTAAATAAGGAGACCAGTACGGTACACAGTACTCCGGATGTGGTCACACCAATGCCCTGTATTGCTGACGCATAACCTCCCTACTTTTGTCATCAATTCCCCTGGCGATAATTGATAACATTCTTATTAGCTTTCCTCATTATGTGCTGTACCTGCATACTAACGTTTTGTGATTCACAGAGTAGGACACCCAGATTCTTCTGCATCTCCGAGCTCTGCAATCTCTCACCATTTAGATAATATGCTATTTTTTATTCTTCCTGCCAAAGTGGACAATTTCCCACTTTCCCACATTATGCTCAATTTGCCAGATCTTTGTCCACTCAATTAAACTATCTATATCCCTTTGTAGCCTCCTTATGTTCGCTTCACAAGTTACTTTCCTACCTATCTTTGTGTCATCTGCAATTTAGCAATCATACCATCGGTCCTTTCATCTAAGTCAATAATATAAATTGTAAAAAGTTGAAGCCTCAGCACAGATCCCAGTGGTGCACCACTCGTTACATCTTGTCAACCAGAAAATAGCCCATTTATGCCTACTCTCTGTATCCTGGTAGGTAACTGGTCTTCTATCCATGCCAACACGTTGCCCCCTACACCATGAGCTTTTAAGTTCTGCAATAACCTTTGAGTTGGCACCTTATCAAATGCCTTCTGGAAATTTAAATACAATGCATCCACCTGTTCCCCTTTATCCACAGCACATGTAACTCCCTCAAAAAACTCCAATAAATTGGTTCAACATGATTTCCCTTTCACTAAACCATGTTGACGCTCCCTGATTACCTTGAATTTTTATAAATGCCCAGCTATAACATCTTTCATATAGTTTCCAACATTTTCCCTAAGACAGATGTGAAGCTAACTGGCCTGTAGACTTCCGCCTTCTGTTCCCCCTCCCTTTTTTTCAATAACGGGGTTACATTCGCTATTTTCCAATATAACGGAACCTTCCCCAAATCTAGGGAATTTTGGAAAATTAAAACTAACGGCATAGATGATCAGCATAATCCAAGAGTGGGTATTGAAATAAAAAAACTGTTGACTCGGAAGTGAGAGATGCCATTAGTTATACAAAATATGGGGAAACAATTCAAGACAGGAACATTGCCAGGGCCTTGGAGCAGAAGAAATATTCAGATTCAGTCGTGGTCACTGTAGAATAGTCAGCAGCAGGTAACGTGGAAAAGGAGAGCTGGGCTGAAACAGTGCGGGAGTTAATAACACAATAGAACTACATTTACCCCGTGATAAGAGTGTGATAAATCACGCACAGTAACAGTGTCAATAACACAATAGAACTACATTTACAGCGTGATAACAGTGTGGTAATTCACTCACAGTAACAGTGTGAACAGTGTGAACGGAATAGAACTACATTTGCTCTCTGAAATGACACACATAAAGCGGACAGATTATACAGTTGGAAGCACTAAATTACACTTTAAAGCATGAGAAATTACACAGGTTAATGGAGAGGTTGCACCGCTAAAGAGGCGAAATTATGCCATGAAAATGGAAAATGAAATTGGCAAGTGAGAAAAATTACAGCGGTGATATAAAGAAATTATACCAGTAATGGGAAGAAATGACACTTTCATAGGGGAGAAATTATATCATTAATGACGAGAAATTATATCAGTCAATGAAAGAATATGCCGTTTCATTGGAGAATTAATGTCGTTAAAGTGGAAGAAAATGATCCTGTAAAATCAGGAGAAATTATAACAATTGGAGGGAAGAAATTTCCCCTTAAGGTGGAGAATTTGATTCATTAAAGGAGAGAAAGAATATCCATAATGTGGAAACATTCTACTGGCAAATGAGAGCAGTGACACAGCTAATCAAAGTTTACTATAACTAATAATTAGCTGCAATAATTTACCTGGAACCCCAATAGCTGCAAGGATGGGATAGTAAATGGCAAACACCAGACCTGTTGGTGATACGTGCATTTCTATCAGAAAATTTGAGCAAGTTCTGAACTGCATTCAAAGGTTGTCATATTTATACCTGATGTCCGGCTCCAGGGAGATAATTAAGTGGTTTGATGCTTTACATGAAGTACACTAATTGAAACAAACAGATTGGTGCAGCTGCTGCTGGGGTCGTGTTTTTTCGTTGAATGGAATGTTTTTCAAGGGACATGACACGGCTGGAAAGTGAAATGCCCAGAGATTACAATATGATCCGAGTTACAGTTACAATAAAGGTTTAACAGGCAGTAGCAGTGATGTAAACCATTGCATATGAGGAATCCTAAGGTTTAAACTCTTTAATGCTGAGTTCTGTGCCCTCCACACAAGGTTTTTTTTTTAGAACATTACAGCGCAGTACAGGCCCTTCGGCCCTCGATGTTGCGCCGACCTGTGAAACCATCTGACCTACACTATTCCATTTTCATCCATGTGTCTATCCAATGTCCACTTAAATGCCCTTAAAGTTGGCGAATCTACTACTGCTGCAGGCAGGGCGTTCCACGCCCTTACTACTCTCTGAGTAAAGAAACTACCTCTCACATCTGTCCTATATCTATCACCCCTCAACTTGAAGCTATGTCCCCTCGTGTTTGCCATCACCATCCGAGGAAAAATACGCTCACTATCCACCCTATCTAACCCTCTGATTATCTTATATGTCTCCATTAAGTCACCTCTCCTCCTCCTTCTCTCTAACGAAAACAACCCCAAGTCCCTCAGCCTTTCCTCGTAAGACCTTCCCTCCATACCAGGCAACATCCTAGTAAATCTCCTCTGCACCCTTTCCAAAGCTTCCACATCCTTCCGATAATGCGGTGACCAGAACTGCACACAATACTCCAGGTGCGGTCTCACCAGAGTTTTGTACAGCTGCAGCATGACCTCGTGGCTCCGAAACTCGATCCCCCTACTAACAAAAGCTAACACACCATATGCCTTCTTAACAGCCCTATTAACCTGGGTAGCAACTTTCAGGGATTTGTGTCCCTGGACACCAAGATCTCTCTGCTCATCTACACTACCAAGAATCTTCCCATTAGCCCAGTACTCTGCATTGCTGTTACTCCTTCCAAAGTGAATCACCTCACACTTCTCCGCATTAAACTCCATTTGCCATCTCTCAGCCCAGCTCTGCAGCCTATCTATGTCCCTCTGTACCCTACAACATCCTTCGGCACTATCCCCAACTCCACCGACCTTCGTGTCATCCGCAAATTTACTAACCCACCCTTCTACACCCTCATCCAGGTCATTTATAAAAATGACAAACAGCAGTGGCCCCAAAACAGAACCTTGCGGTGCACCACTAGTAACTAAACTCCAGGATGAACATTTGCCATCAACCACCACCCTCTGTCTTCTTTCAGCTAGCCAATTTCTGATCCAAAGCTCTGAATCACCTTCAACCCCATACTTCCGTATTTTCTGCAATAGCTTACCGTGGGGAACCTTATCAAACGCCTTACTGAAATCCATATACACCACATCCACTGCTTTACCCTCATCCACCTGTTTGGTCACCTTCTCGAAAAACTCAATAAGGTTTGTGAGGCACGACCTACCTTTCACAAAACCGTGCTGACTATCGCAAATGAACTTATTCTTTTCAAGATGATTATAAATCCTATCTCTTATAACCCTTTCCAACATTTTACCCACAACTGAAGTAAGGCTCACAGGTCTATAATTACCAGGGCTGTCTCTACTCCCCTTCTTGAACAAGGGGACAACATTTGCTATCCTCCAGTCCTCCGGCACTACTCCTGTTGACAATGACGACATAAAGATCAACAACAACGGCTCTGCAATCTCCTCCCTGGCTTCCCAGAGAATCCTAGGATAAATCCCATCTGGCCCAGGGGACTTATCTATTTTCACTCTTTCCAAAATTGCTAACACCTCCTCCTTGTGAATCTCAATCCCATCTAGCCTAGTAGGCTGTATCTCAGTAATCTCCTCGGCAACATTTTCTTTTTCTACTGTAAATACAGACGAAAAATATTCATTTAACGCTTCCCCTATCTCCTCTGATTCCGCACACAACTTCCCACTACTATCCTTGATTGGCCCTGTTCTAACTCTTATCATTCTTTTATTCCTGATATACCTATAGAAAGCCTTAGGGTTTTCTTTGATCCTATCCGCCACCACACAAATATGTACCTTTTTCCTTACCCAGCAGTCCCCTGGTCCTCCGAAAACAAAAGGGAATTCACTTTTAAATTTACGCTGAAATTGACTTCACAGCTGTAAGCCCGTTCACGCACCTCCATTGCTATCCAAGCTGCAGTCACCGAAACTAAAAGAAAGAGATTCTAAACCACACAAATATATACCTTTTTCCTTACCCAGCAGTCCTCTGGTCCTCCGAAAACAAAAGGGAATTCACTTTTAAACTTACGCTGAAATTGACTTCACAGCTGTAAGCCCGTTCACGCACCTCCGTTGCGATCCAGGTGTAACTGTCCAAAGACATTCTGGTCCTGAATGAAACTGCAGCAAGTCCTCGCTCCTGATCATTATTCAGCTCCAGTTCGTGTGATCCCTGGTTTTATGCACCAGACTCCGAATCCCTCTGAAACATCCACTTCAACTTGTATTAACTGTGGACTGGTCTAGCTCAGCACTATACTTTCAGTGTGCATAGGTGCAGTTGTGCACGTTTATGTTTTGTGTGGAAATGTCCAGATCAGCACGGTTCTGTGAAGTATTAATGGTCAAGCTCAGTATGATTTCATTCACTGGAGGCATGTTCAGCTGAGCACATTTACTTTTAGTGTGGACTGGCCGAGGTCGGCATAGTTATATGCAGTGTGGAGAGGTCATTTTCAGCACGTTTCTAGTCTGTGCACACAGGGTTATTTCAGCACGGTTACGTTCATGGTGCATAGGTTTATTTTAGCACAGTTACTCTTGGTGTTAGCAGATTAAGCCCAGTTACATTCCACTGCTTCCCGTTGTGCAAGCATATCTCAGTGTTAAAAAGTTCACTTCAACACCGTTGCATTCAATTTGATTGGTTAAGTTCAGTACAGTTGCATTCGAAAGAGAAAAGTACAATGAGCACGGTGATAATTTGTGTGGACTGGTTGGGTCTGCATGGCAATATTCAGTGTTGAAAGTTCCAGTTCAGCACACTCATATTCAGAGTGGACAGATACAATTCTGTTTTGGTGCCTTCAGTGAGAGCAGCGTAAGTTCCGCCCGGTTCCATTGAATGTGGACAGCCCCAATTCAGCACAGTTACTAACAATGTGATCGTTCCCAGCTCAGCGTGCTCATAATCTAGTGTACAGGTGGCTTGTTGAACACGGTTACTGCCAGTGTGTGCAGTTGTGGTACAGTACAGTAAGTTTAACTGTGGATGAGTCCAGTTCATTAGGGTTACATTTATTGTAGAAACGTCCACGGTTCCATGGTTACATTCAGCATAGACAGGTTGAGTTCAGCATTCTTACATTTTCGTGTGCACAGATCCATTTAAGTGAGGTTGTGTTTGGTGTGAACAGGATTTGAGAAGTCAGGAAGTGAGTTACTCGCCACAGAAGTGCTGGCCTCTGACCTTTTCTTGTCGACAGAGCCTTTAATGTGGGTGATGCTGTTACGTTTTGGCAATTGAACGTCAACCTTTGTTACAAGATCCTTTTCTTTCTTGATTTGCGTGTCTGACAAGGCAGGTATTTGTTGTCCATCTTAATTGCCTTTGATTAATACTGTAGCCAATAGTACAACTATTACTAGTGCATTCTCCATTGCGATGCCAACCAATCAGCACTCTCGTCTCATACAATATAAAGTTTTGCTTTCCCTTACATTGGTATTCTTTAAAATGTCTTGATGAATGCAAGACGAAAAGTTTCAACAACATGTCTCTGTTTTCAGCAATATTCACACACATCTTTAGAGTGCATGTGTGTGAAAACACGAATTAGAATTAGAATTAGAATTAGAATTGGAACATTGCAGCGCAGTACAGGCCCTTCGGCCCTCGATGTTGCGCCGATCATCTGACCTACACTATTCCATTTTCATCCATATGTCTATCCAATGACCACTTAAATGCCCTTAAAGTTGGCGAGTCTACTGCTGTTGCAGGCAGGGCGTTCCACGCCCCTACTACTCTCTGCGTAAAGAAACTACCTCTGACATCTGTCCTATATCTTTCACCCCTCAACTTAAAGCTATGTCCCCTCGTGTTTGCCATCATCATCCGAGGAAAAAGACTCTCACTATCCACCCTATCTAACCCTCTGATTATCTTGTATGTCTCTATTAAGTCACCTCTCCTCCTCCTTCTCTCTAACGAAAACAACCCCAAGTCCCCCAGCCTTTCCTCGTAAGACCTTCCTTCCATACCAGGCAACATCCTAGTAAATCTCCTCTGCACCCTTTCCAAAGCTTCCACATCCTTCCTATAATGCGGTGACCAGAACTGCACGCAATACTCAAGGTGCGGCCTCACCGGAGTTTTGTACAGCTGCATCATGACCTCGTGGCTCCGAAACTCGATCCCCCTACTAACAAAAGCTAACACACCATATGCCTTCTTAACAGCCCTATTAACCTGGGTAGCAACTTTCAGGGATTTATGTACCTGGACACCAAGATCTCTCTGCTCATCTACACTACCAAGAATCTTCCCATTAGCCCAGTACTCTGCATTGCTGTTACTCCTTCCAAAGTGAATCACCTCACACTTCTCCGCATTAAACTCCATTTGCCATCTCTCAGCCCAGCTCTGCAGCCTATCTATGTCCCTCTGTACCCTACAACATCCTTCAGCACTATCCCCAACTCCACCGACCTTCGTGTCATCCACAAATTTACTAACCCACCCTTCTACACCCTCATCCAGGTCATTTATAAAAATGACAAACAGCAGTGGCCCCAAAACAGAACCTTGCGGTGCACCACTAGTAACTAAACTCCAGGATGAACATTTGCCATCAACCACCACCCTCTGTCTTCTTTCAGCTAGCCAATTTCTGATCCAAAGCTCTGAATCACCTTCAACCCCATACTTCCGTATTTTCTGCAATAGCTTACCGTGGGGAACCTTATCAAACGCCTTACTGAAATCCATATACACCACATCCACTGCTTTACCCTCATCCACCTGTTTGGTCACCTTCTCGAAAAACTCAATAAGGTTTGTGAGGCACGACCTACCTTTCACAAAACCGTGCTGACTATCGCAAATGAACTTATTCTTTTCAAGATGATTATAAATCCTATCTCTTATAACCCTTTCCAACATTTTACCCACAACTGAAGTAAGGCTCACAGGTCTATAATTACCAGGGCTGTCTCTACTCCCCTTCTTGAACAAGGGGACAACATTTGCTATCCTCCAGTCCTCCGGCACTACTCCTGTTGACAATGACGACATAAAGATCAACAACAACGGCTCTGCAATCTCCTCCCTGGCTTCCCAGAGAATCCTAGGATAAATCCCATCTGGCCCAGGGGACTTATCTATTTTCACTCTTTCCAAAATTGCTAACACCTCCTCCTTGTGAATCTCAATCCCATCTAGCCTAGTAGGCTGTATCTCAGTAATCTCCTCGGCAACATTTTCTTTTTCTACTGTAAATACAGACGAAAAATATTCATTTAACGCTTCCCCTATCTCCTCTGATTCCGCACACAACTTCCCACTACTATCCTTGATTGGCCCTGTTCTAACTCTTATCATTCTTTTATTCCTGATATACCTATAGAAAGCCTTAGGGTTTTCTTTGATCCTATCCGCCAATGACTTCTCGTGTCCTCTCCTTGCTCTTCTTAGCCCTCCCTTTAGATCCTTCCTGGCTAGCTTGTAACCCTCAAGCGCCCTAACTGAGCCTTCACGTCTCATCCTAACATAAGCCGCCCTCTTCCTCTTGACAAGCGCTTCAACTTCTTGAGTAAACCACGGCTCCCTCGCTCGACAACTTCCTCCCTGCCTGACAGGTACATACTTATCAAGGACACGCATTAGCTGCTCCTTGAATAAGCTCCACATTTCGTTTGTGCCCATCCCCTGCAGTTTCCGTCCCCATCCTACGCATCCTAAATCTTGCCTAATCGCATCATAGTTTCCTTTCCCCCAGCTATAATTCTTGCCCTGCGGTATATACCTGTCCCTGCCCATCGCTAAGGTAAACCTAACCGAATTGTGATCACTATCGCCAAAGTGCTCACCTACATCTAAATCGAACACCTGGCCGGGTTCATTACCCAGTACCAAATCCAATGTGGCATCGCCCCTGGTTGGCCTGTCCACATACTGTGTCAGAAAACCCTCCTGCACACACTGGACAAAAACAGACCCATCTAAAGTACTCGAACTATAGTATTTCCAGTCAATATTTGGAAAGTTAAAGTCCCCCATAACCACTACCCTGTTACTCTCGCTCCTGTCGAGAATCATCTTCGCTATCCTTTCCTCTACATCTCTGGAACTATTCGGAGGTCTATAGAAAACTCCCAACAGGGTGACCTCTCCTCTCCTGTTTCTAACCTCGGCCCATACTACCTCAGTAGACGAGTCCTCAAACGTCCTTTCTGCCGCTGTAATACTTTCCTTGATTAACAATGCCACACCCCCCCTCTTTTACCCTCTAATTGTGGTTAATAAGATTGCTGAGCTATAAACATAGCCACGTGCGGAGATGATATTCTGGCAATGTCTGAGAATGCCCTTGAGGGGTCAAAGACAGAATCTATTTCGTGAGAATTGAGAAAATCATAGAAGGAGTTATTACTCTATTTGGCGCATTTAATTGGCCACAAAATAGTGGGAAGTAGATAGAGGAGCAGATTTGAAGCCCAATTCACGAGAGAGATATGAGCTATAGAGTTGTGATGATCGGAGACTTCAATTAAAGTAACATTGAATGAGGCAGTGATCGTATAAAGGGCAGACGAAATGAATTTATCAAGTGTGTTCAGAAAAATTATTTGATCAGTATGTTTCTTGCTCCAGAGGTAGGGCACGAAGCTTGATCAAGGGAATGTCACGGTAGAGAAGTACCTGAGGATTAGTGATCACAGTTTTTTAATGTTTCGATTAGTTATGTAAAAGGGCAAGGAATAATCTAAAATAATAAAAATATTGAACAGGGACTGGACGAATTTCAGCGAATTGTAGGAATCTGTAAATCAGGTAAATTGGACTCAAAAATTGGCTTGACCACACAATGGAGAATCAGGATGCATTAAAAGTACAAATGGGAGGTAAAAATTAATAGCAGGTGCACGAGACAGTGCGAACATTTAACCAACAAAAAATTTGCAAGAGGATTTGTGGAGCTGATTAGGGACCAAAGCAGATATTTTTCTGAAGGCAGAAGGCATGCCTGAGGCATTAAATGAGTACTTTTTCATCAGTGCCTACCAACGCAGAGGATTTTGCCAAAGTTATGGAAAAATGAGGAATTTTCGGGATGCTGCATGAGGTAAAATAGATAAATAGGACAAACTAAAAATTCTGGCGTACTTGAAGTGGTTAACACGTCAGGTCCAGAGGTTTGCTGGGATAGTAAGGAGAGAAATTGCGGAGCTCCTGGCCACAATCTTCCAGTCCTCCTTCGATGCTGGGTTGATTTCAAAAGACTGGAGGATGGCAAATATTATGTCCTTATGCAGAAAAGGGAAGAAGGATAAGAGTGTCAATTACAGGTTGGTCAGTTTAACATCGGTGGTGCAGAAACACTTAGAAAACATTAACCGGGTGGAAACTAATAACAACCTGGACAGCACGGATTTATTAAGGACAAATCATCTTTGACGAACATGATTGAGATTTTCAATGAGGCCACATAAAGTGCTGGTCAGGGCAGTGTCGTTAATGTTGTGTATATGGACCTTCAAACGGTGTTGGATTAAGTGCCCCATATTAGGCTTGTTAGTAAAATTGAAGCCTATGGAATAAATGAAACAAGGGGAGAATGGATACAAAATTGGCCCAGTGATAGAAAACAGAGACAAAAGCAAAACACTGTGGATGCTGGAGATCCGAAATAAGGAAGAAACAGAAAATGCTGGAAGTACACAGCAGATCAGATAATAGCTGTGGAGAGAGAAACAGAGGTAACGTTTCCAGTCGAGAAGCTTAACTGAGAAATGGAAAAAGTAAGAGATGTCACAGGTTTTGAGCAGTTACACAGGCAGGGAAATGGGAAAGGGGAAGAAAAGACGAATTGGAAAGTCTGAGATATGCTGGAAGGCATGAGAGATAGAAAGGAAACAGGGAAGATTGTGCAAAGTAGAGAGGGGAAAGAGTTGTGGTTATGGCTGTTGACTGCACTGCGGGGAGATATGCAGTGGCATTCTTCGAGGTTCACTGCTCTGACCAGAGCTGTTATTAATGTACATTAATTACTTGTATTTGGGGATAGAGGGAATAATTTTAAACTCTGTCGATGACATGAATCTTGAAAATGCAGTCGGGAATGAGGAAGATACTGACAATCTTCAAGAGGACGCTGGTGTAATTGGCAGGTAAATGACAATTAAATTTAACCCAGAAAAGTTCGAGCTAATACATTTTGGTAGGAAGACTGAGGAGAAATAACAGCTATTAAATCATACAATTTTGAAGTTCGTGATAAAGCAGGGAGATCTTGGAGTTGCTTCTGCACAAGTCTTTGTTGCTGTCATGACAGGTTCACAAAGATGTAAATAAAACACATTGAGATCCTGGTCTTTATAAATAGAGACATAGCCGGTAAGTTATGATAAACCTTTCTTAAACGCTATTTTGGACACAGCTGGAGCATTGTGTCCAATACTGACCACCGTACTTTAGCAAGGATGTGACAGATTTGAATAGGATACAGAAGAGATTTACTAGAATTATTCCAGGAGGGACTACAGTTACGTGGAGAAACTGGAGAAGCTTGGGTTGTACTCCTTCAGCTGAGAAGGCTTTGGGAAGATTTGTTAGAGGTGGTTAAAATCATAAACGTTCAGATAGAATAAAGAAAGAAATTGCTTCCTTTGACTGTAGGATCTATAACGATTCAGCACAGATATAAAGCGTTTGGCAAAAGAACAAAAGGTGGCATGAGGAAAAATCTTTTTACCCAATGATTTTTTAGGATTTGGAATCTGATAGTGTGGTGGATACAGATTCAATAGTAGCCTTCAAACGTGAATTGGAAAAATCATTTGAAGAAGTAAAAATTGCAGAGATATAGGGAAAGAGCAGGGAAGTGGAACTAAACGGGCTGCTCTTCAAAAGAACTGGCACAGACTTGAGTGGCCGACTGGCATTCTTCTACTGTGTTGTGCTATTCTATAATTGCAACAATATTAACTTACATTTACATGCACCTGATATGTAGCAAAATGTCACAAGACGCTTCAAAGGGATGTTCTCAGACATCAAGTCACACAAGCTGATACTGGGACAGGCAACTGAAAACGTGTTTAAAGTAATTGAGTTTGAAGACAGCTGAAAATGAATAGAGAGAGAGAGAGAGAGAGAGAGAAGCAGATAACACAAGAATATGAGAACATAAGAAATAAGAGCAAGGGAGACCATAGGTCCTTTCGAGACTGCTCCACCATCCACCGTGATGATGGCTGATCTTGGTCTTCAACTCCACTTGATCACTTCTTCCCCATAGCCTTCGATTCCATGAGAGAGCAAAAATCTACCCCAGCCTTAAATATATTCAATGATGGCGCATCCACAGCCCTCTGGGTCTAGAGAATTCCATCGGTTCACAACGATTTGAGTGAAGAAATCTCTCTTCATCTCAGTCCTAAATGATTGATCCTAACTCGTCAAACAATGCCTCCTTGTTCTAGATTCCCTGCAAGGAGAAATGACCCTTTAGAATCTTTAATGTTCCAATGTGATCGCCTCTCATACTTCTACACTCCAATAATACATACCCAGCTTACTCAGACTCTCATCAGTGAACAACCCTGTATTCTCAGGGACCAACATAATGAACCTTTGATGTACTGCCTCCAGGTAAATCCTTCCTTAAATATAGAAACCAAAACTGCATACAGTATTCCAGGTGTGGTCGCAACAAAGCCCTGTTCAACTGTAGCAAGACATCTTTATTCTTCTCCTCCAATCCCCTCTCAATAAAGGCCAACATGCTATTAGCTTTTATAATTGCTTGTTGCACCTGCGTCCGAACCTTTTGCGTTCCTTGTGTTCCGAGGATTTGTTTTGAAAAAAAAACTTAGGATTCTTTGTTTTTAAAAACTGAAAAGGATTTCAATGGACATTGAGGCATCTGAACTTGATGGATGTTTTGAAAGGAAGTTCCAAAAAAGCTGAACTTGAAAACAAGGACTGGAAAGCAGGCAATTTTAAGGAAAACAACAAACGAGTTTGACCACAGAGCTACGCTTTGAGTGACAAGAGATATTGGGCCATGTGTCTTGTTTCTGGACGTTTCATTTTCATTCTGAACTTTCAAAAGCCAATGGGTTTGGACAAAAAGTAAACATTTGAAATTTGATTTGTTTCCTGCCTGGAGATCAGAATAAGGCCCAGAGAAAGTATTGCCTCCCTTTAAAGAATCCCTGCATCAACAATGGTTCCTGTTGCCTCCTGTGTTTTTAAGAAATCCTGAGAGATTGGAAGAAAACTTCTACTGCTATTCCGGTGCTGTAAGATCTAGGAAGATCCTTGTTGTTGCACACCCGGTGGGAGATCTTATGTGAAGCCTTCCATTGTCGAAGTTCTTTGACGCCTACCCATCACAGACTGTTCATCAACCTCGTCTGGAAAGACTTCGAGTGGCATCCAACTGTTCGACTTTGGGCAGAACCGCAGAACCTGCTCCCAGATCGTGACAGTCTACATTTTTTTCAATTGTTGCTTTCATTCCTATGAAACAGCTGTAAGCCAAAATCCCCTTTTTCCCAGTTAACAAGTTTTTGGATGTGTTTGTGTGTGTGCATGAGGGCTAGGGGGAAATAAGGAGCTTTAATATCGCAGTTCCTACATACATTTACTTCATTATTGGTTATGACTTGTCTTCATAATAAACAGTGAATTGTTATTGTTTGTGAAAGAAACCTGATTGCTGTGCTTTATTATGGGGACAAACATACAGTATCTAATTGATTGTTTCGGTAAGTGGAAGATTTATTGATATGCTGTGACCTGTGGAGAAGTGGAACTGAATTAACAGCGCACTTCTTAGCCTCGGTCATAACACTTGCTCGAATACACCCAATTGACTCTCGACATCAACATTTACAACTTTCATACCCTTTAAAACATTCTGCTTTTCTATTCTTACGTCCAAAGATAATAACCTCATACTTCCCCACATTATAATCCATCTGCCACCTTGTTGTCTACTCACTTAATCTGTCTATATTTCTTTGCATCCTCTTTGTGTCTTCCTCACAGCTTGCATTCCCATCTACCTTTTTATCGTCAGCAAGCTCAGATACATTCCTCTCTGTCTCTTTGTAAAAGTTATTACTACTGATTATAAATAGCTGAGGCCCCGGAACTGATCCTTGTGGCACTCCACTGGTCCTAGCCTGCCGACTTGAAAATACCCCATTTATCTCCACTTTTTGTTTCTGCCCATTAACCAATCCTCTATCAAAGCTAATATATCACCCCAAATCCAAGAGCCCATATTTTGTGTAGTGACCTTATCGAATACCTTTTGGAAATCCAAGTATAGTACATCTACTGGCTTCCATTTATCTACCCTGCTAGTTATATCCTCTAAAACTGCTAATAAATTTCCAAACAGGATTCCCCTTTCGTAACACCATGTTGACTTGTTCTAATCATGCTATACTTTTCTAAGTGCATTGTTATTGGTATATTAATAATAGATTCTAGCAATTTGCTGACCAATGATGTCAGGCTAGCTTGCCTCCAGTTGTCTGTTTTCTCTCTCCCTCCTTTCCATATGCTAACTTCTAATCTGCTGGGACCATTCCAGAACCATGATAATTTTGGAAAATCAGAGCCAGTGTATCCAATACCTCTGCAGCTACCTCTTTTAGAACCCTAAGATGTAGGCCAACAGGTCCTGGGGATTTGTTGGATTTTAGTCGCTTCAGTTTCTCCAGTATTTTTTCTCTGTCGATATCAGTTACTTTAAATTCCTCACTCTTATTAACGGAGTGATTTAGGGAGGGAATTCCAGAGCGTAGGGCCCAAAGAGCTGCAGACATTGTCAGCAGTCGTGGAGTGAAGAAAATCGGCTGCGCAAAATGAACAAGAGGGAAAAACGTGCTTGACATTGTCATCACCGATCTGCTTGTTACAGATGCATCTATCCATGACAGCATTGGTAGGGGTGACCACCGCACAGTCCTTGTTGAGCCGAAGTCCCGTCTTCAGATTGAGGATACCCTTCATCGCGTTGTGTGGCTAAATGGGATAGATTTAGAACAGATCTAGCAACGTAAAACTAGGCATCTATGAGGTGTTGTGGGCCATCAGCAGCAACAGAATTGTATTCAACCACAATATATAACCTCATGGCTTGAAATATCCCCCACTCTACCATTGCCATCAAGCGGGGGATCAATCGTGGTTCAATGGAGAGTGCATAAGGGCATGCCAGGAGCAGCACCAGGCATACCTCAAAATGATGTGTCAACCTGGTGAAGCTACAACCCAGGGCTACTTGCATGCCGAACTGCATAAGCAGCATGCAATACACAGAGCGAAGCGATCCCATAACCAACGGATCAGATCTAAGCTCTGCAGTCCTGCCACATCCAGTCCTGAATGGTGGTGGACAATTAAACAACTAACTGGAGGAGGTGGCTCCTCAAATATTCCCATCCTCAATGATGGAGAAGCCCAGCACATTAGTGCGAAAGACAAGGCTGAAGCATTTGAAACAATCTTCAGCCAGAAGTGCCGAGTTGATGATCCACCTCGGCCCCTTCTGAAGTACCGAGCATTACAGATGCCAGACTTCAGCCAATTCGATTCACTCTGCGTGATATGAACAAATGACTAAAGGCACTGGATAATGCAAAGGCTATGGGTCCTGACAATATTTCGGCAATAGTACTGAAGACTTGTGCTCCAGAACTTGCTGCATCCTTAGCCAAGTTGTTCCAGTAAAGCTACAACACTGGCATCCACCCAACAATGTGGAAAATTGCCCAGCTATGTCCTGTACACTAGAAACAGGACAAGTCCAACCAAGCCAATTACCTGCCCATCACTCAACTCTCAATCATCAGTAAAGTGATTGAAGGTGTCATCAACAGTGCCATCATGCAACACTTGCTTAGCAATAACCTGCTCAGTGATGCTCAGTTTGGGTTCCGCCAGCGCCACTCAGTTCCTGACCTCGGTACAGCATTGGTTCAAACATGGACAAAAGAGCTGGCCTCAAGAGGTGAGGTGAGTGTGACATCAAGGCAGCATTTGACCGAGTATGGCATCAAGGAGCCCTAGCAAAACTGGAGTCATTGGGCAACAGGGGGAAAACTCTCTTATGCTTGGAGTCAGACCTCGTGCAAAGGAAGATGGCTGTGGTTGTTGGCGGTCAATCATCTGAGCTCCAGGGCATCACTGCAGGAGTTCCTCAGGGTAGTGTCCTAGGCCCAAACATCTTCTGCTGCTTCATCAATGACCTTCCTTCAATCATAACGTCAGAAGTGGGGATGTTCGCTGATGATTGCACAATGTTCAGCACCATTCACGACTCCTCAAAGACTGAAGCAGTCCATGTAGAAATGCAGCAAGACCTGGACAATATCCAGGCTTGGGCTGATAAGTGACAAGTAACATTTTCGCCACACAAGTGCCAGGCAATGACCATCTCCAACAAGAGAGAATCTAACCATGTCCCCATGACATTCAATGGCATTACCATCGATGAATCCCTCACTATCAACATCCTAGGGGCTACCATTGACCAGAAACTGAACTGGATTAGCATCATAAATACCGTGGCTACAAGAGCAGGTCAGAGGCTAGGAATCCTGCGGCGAGTAACTCACCTCCTGACACCCCAAAGCCTGTCCACCACATACAAGGCACAAGTCAGGAGTGTGATGGAATACTCTCCACTTGCCTGGATGGGTGCAGCTCCAACAACACTCAAGAAGCTCGACACCATCCAGAACAAAGCAGCCCGCTTGATTGGCACCCCTTCCACAAACATTCACTCGCTCCACCACCGACGCACAGTGGCAGCAGTGCCTACTGCTGCAACGCACCAAGGCTCCTTAGACAGAACCTTCCAAACCCGCGACCTCTACCACCTCAAAGGACAAGGGCAGCAAATGCATGGGAACACCACCACCTGCAAGTTTCACTCCAAATCACACACCATCCTGACCTGGAACTATACCACTGTTCCTTCACTGTCGCTGGGTCAAAATCTTGGAACTCGCATCTTAACAGCACTGTGGGTGTAGCTACCCCACATGGACTGCAGTGGTTCAAGAAAGCAGCTCACCACCAACCCAAGGGCAATTAGGGATGGGCAATAAATGCTGACATAGCCAGTGACACCCACATCCTATGAATGAATTTTTAAAAATTGGTTAAATTATGAGGACAGGTTGCACAGGCTGGATTTGTATTTCCGTGTATATAGAGACCTAAGTGATGAACCAAATGAGATGTATAAGATTAAATGATTTGATGGGAAATGCGGAGATAATCTATTTTCACAGGCAGTGAGGTCAGAACAAATGGGTACATGTTTAAAAATTAGTGCTACAGCATGAGACGTGTTGTCAGGAAGTACTTTTTCATGAAAAAGTGCTGTAAATATACACCCCCGCCTAACCCCAAAAAACGCTTGAGTCTAGTTCAAATGAAAGTTTTAAAGCTATGATGGAAAGATTTTTGTTAGGTAAAATTATTAAGGGATATGGAACCAAGGTGGGTAAATTCAGTTAACATGACGATCTGCTATGGAGGAATTGCATTATGGAACAGGGTAGAGTGACTGAACGGCTTCCACTTGTTTGCATATTCCTATGCAATGCCAGATATCGCGGTGGCTGCAAAAAATCACATGTCACAACTCAGTTAGATAATTGAATCCCTATATTCTAAAAGAGTTAAGTCCTCTGTTAAGGTCACGCTCGTGGACATTATTTAGAAGAGACAGACACCGTTCGGATCATTACAGTTATCAGGGAAAATTCTCTGGAAGTTTTGTGTATTGTATAGATATTCGTGGTCAAGGAATAACATATGGTGGAGTCACGTGTTGCGTTACTGATTATATTTGTCAAGGGAAGATCATAAGGAGGAGTTCAGCATTGCTCTACTGACGTAAGTCATAGTGAGATAGCATATGGAGGATTGTATTGTTCGATAGACATAAATAATCAGGAGACATCATATGGAGGAGTTACACGTTGTTCTATTGATGTTAGTTGTTACCAGGATATCATATAGAGCAGCAGCACGTTGATTTGTTGAAATTCCAACACTACTTTAAAGGCCATACAATTTACAGTGTACAGTTATGTGTTGAATATGTGAGTCAGTGCGTAATCATCCATTAACTCGATACAGCGTCATATTTTTGCTGCCATCTAGACCTTATATTCATATTATTCTGCCTCAACATATATATATATATATATATATATACATACACGTATATATGGCGGGGGTGGGGCCCTTCAGCTGTAAAATATTGTTCTTCAAATTATAATAGCAGAGATTATAATAATTGTAATGTACATGTGTGTGTCATCTACTTCATCACCATTAATGAAAAAGATTAGCATTACTTGTCCGAGATACATTCCCGTTGCTATGTGCAGATACATTATAATATCATCTTTCCGAGATTTCTAGCGAAATGATGTACACACATGTTTTCATTTGTGTTAGAAATACAATAAGACTTAGTTATTTTTCTATATTTATCGTGTTGATAACGTTTTGTATTCATTCAAGCGTTGCTGATAAAGCAAAAATTTTTTGCCCATCCCGAATTGCCGTTGGGAAGGTGGTAGTGAGCCATGTTCTTGAACCACAGCAGTCCATGAAGTGTCGGTATACCCACCCTGCTGTTAGGAAGATAGTTCCATGATTTAGATCCAGCGACAGTGAAGGAGCATTGAGATAGTTCCAAGTCAAGAATGCTTATGACTTGGAGTGGTATTTGCATTCATCTGCTACCATTATCATTCTAGGTGGTATCGGTCACGGATTTGTAAACTGCTGTCAAAGGAGGCTTAGTAAGTTGCTGCAGTGCATCTTGCAGGTGGTACACACTGCTGTCGTTGTGTGCCATTGATGGATGAGCTACTGATCAAGTGAACTGCTTTGTCCTCGATAGTACCGAGCTTCTTGAATGTTGTTGAAACTGCATTCATCCAGGCAAATGTGGAGTGCCGCATGACACTCCTGACTATTACCTTGTAGATGGTATTGAGGAGTCGGGAGGTGAGTTACTCGCCGCAGAATTCCCAGCCTCTGACCCGCTGCTGTCGCCAAAGCACTTGCATGGCTGGTCCAGTTAAGTTTCTGATCAATGGTAACCCCCTGGGGTTTGATGGTGGGAGATTCAGCGATAGCCATGCCGTTGAATGTCAAGGGGAGATAGTTAGATTCTGTCTTGTTGAAGATGGTCATTGTCTGGCACTTGTGTGGCATTTATCTCACTTGCCGCTTATCAGCCCAAGCCTGAATGTTTTCCAGGTCTTGCTACATATGAACAGGGGCTGTTTCAGTATCTGAAGAGTTGCAAATGGCACTGAACAATGTGAAATCATCAGCGATTATCCCCATTTATGACCTTATCTTGGAAAGAAGGTCATTACTGAAGCAGCTGAAGATGGCTGGGCCTCGGACACTACTCTGAGGAACTCCTGCTGTGATGTTTTGGGGCTGAGATGATTGGCTTCCAGCAATCAAAACTACTTACCTATGTGCTACGTAGTGCATAGCTTTCCCCTGGATCCCATTGACTTCCAGTTTGCTAGTTCTCCTTGACGCCACACTTAGTGAGATGATGCCTTGATGTGAAGGGCAGTCACTTGCACCTTACCACTGGAATTCAGCTCTTTTGTCCTTGTTTGGACCATAGCTGGAATGAGGTTTGGAGCTGAGTGCCCCTGGTGGAACTCAAACTGATTATTCCTCACCCTTTGCATATATTCTAGGTGAAAACAAGTGGGGACTTTCCTTTACTTTTGTATATCTGTTCGAGTTGTCAGTGTTATGTTTTAACTAGGGGCGTAAAGCTTGTCCATTGTTGGATACTGAAGATCGTGTTTAAAGTGCCGCAAGAAGTCGGATACTAAAGGAGAGAAAATAATTCTATCACTGATCCCTGAAATTGGTGTTATATCATTGTTTGATTATGAAGTCAAAATCTCATTAGCTGCAGTTTCAAACTTTCTGCACATTGGCTTGTCTAAATGCCTTCATTCATAATGGATTAACCAGTCATAACTGTATATACACAGGAATGCAGCCTGGCTGGGGAGATTGACGATGTGAGAACAAGGGAACGTGTTCCAACTGACCAAAAAAGGGGCATAGTCTTATAATTCGTGCCAGAACAGTTGGCGGGAAGTATGTTTTCACAGAATGTAGCTTGAATTTGAAACTATACTGACACTGACTCCCCACAGGAAAGTGTCGGTTATAAATTTAAAAACACTTAACAACTGAAATATTTTCGAGGCCATTTCAGAGGGCAGTTAAGTGTCAATCACATTGCTGTGGGCCTGGGGAACGTGTAGGTTAGACCAGGTAATTTAGTGAAGATTGTGATCGTGTCTCGAGGAAGGTGCGCTCTCTCCAAATGTATCACTCGGTACCTGGTGTCCCTGGTAGTGACGGATCTCTTGGTCATTATTGCTGTCATGAGATTTAACCGGATTCCTCATATTTACATTTCAGGTAGCGTCCTGGCCATTACTTCTGTGTGTGGTCTCAGGATTAGGTTAATTAATGCATCTGAAGATACAACTGTCTGGTTAACAACCATTTTCATCTTTGGCCGATTTGGAGTCATTTGTTGTCAGAAGTTCAAAACAAAATATTGTCCTCAGAAAACAGTGGCTCTGGTTACAGGAACAACCCGTGCCTACTTTGGGCAGTTTAATCAATATCTCAAGATATTTTATGCGTGAATTAATCTACATAATTGGCAATCTCCCGTGGCATTGCAGACCAAAGGATATCCATTTAACTTCGCCAATAATCGTAGCTTTCCACTGGACTGACCGTGTTTTAACCCCATTCTTTCTGATTCTTTTGCTCACTGCTCTGACCTTCAGACTCATTCTTGCTGATAGTAAAGCACACAGCAGACTCTGGTCCAGTGCAATGGATAGAATCAGAGTGACACGTTGATGGAGAGATGGAGAGAAGAAGCTGGGGAATGTGGGAGTGTGAGATCATACAATCCATGTATCTCAATTTACCTTGTTGTTTGTGGGTTCAGCACACGATGAGTTGAAAAAGCTTTCAGTTCTGCTGAACAGGGATACTTTACAAAGGATGAGAAGCTGAAGGAGTGGGAAGGTCACTAATCCATGCCTTGAGGTCTTGGACATGTTGGGTTGATCATTCCTTATAGTAATAAAGTGATTGAAGAGCTTAAGTGGACCATGTAACCGTGGTAACAGAATCATCAGGAGAGATCGAGATGCAATCAGTGTATCTTTGTGGTTTCATGTTACCTGAAGTCTGCTTTTTAATGTATTGTAATGTTGTGTTCAGGTGCATGGAATGGACAGATCAAAAGGTAGAATTGGCATAAGTGTTTTGAGTTGGAATTGTAATGCACTGCACCTAAGTTCTTATAGTGAATCATGAGCTCAATAACAATGAATCAAGTAATCATATGGAATCGTATTGTATGATGTCACTGAGTACTCATATTGGATTGTGTAACATGAGTTCATTAAAGACAAACGATCTGATTCCGTGATTTTACAACTGATGTATGTTTTTAAAGCAATGAAAGAAAATGGAACAAGAAAACAGTTCAACAGTAATCACCAGGGTGTTCTCCATTCCGACGAATTAAAATGCCATTATTTACAGTGTGAGTGATTATGATAAATTACATTCCTCATTATTGGAAGGACCAGGTTTGCCCAGTGGCAGCTCCCAGAAGTTGACATCAATAACTAATGCTGTTCAGTCATTATTCTTAGCAAATAAGTAAATAACCTATCCCATCGCAGCATTTTTGTAGATAGATTAAGCTCCCAGGGGCACAAGTATCGACAATGGACCAAAAGGAGTTTCAGTATAGTTGAAAAGCATTCTCTGGAAAGAATGCGATATATCGACTGTGTGTATATATACATAAGCGCGCACACTCACACTCACACACATATATATAACTGGATGACATATAGAAGATATATGATAGCTAGTTATGCATATGTAGACATCACTAGAATCATAGAATTGGCGTGTTGCTTTTGCATCTCCCCAAAAAACTCAGCATTATAAATTCCATGTGCAATTTATTGTATTTGGAATAGGATAATGTTTAGTTTAGTTTAGAGATACAGCACTGAAACAGGCCCTTCGAGTCTGTACCGACCATCAACCACCCATTTATACTAATCCTACACTAATCCCATATTCCTACCACATCCCCACCTGCCCCTATATATTTCCCTACCACCTACCTGTACTAGGGGCAATTTACAATGGCCAATTAACCTATCAACCTGCAAGTCTTTGGCATGTGGGAGGAAACCTGAGCACCTGGAGGAAACGCACGCAGACACAGGGAGAACTTGCAAACTCCGCACAGGCAGTAACCAGAACCGAACCAGGGTCCCTGGAGCTGTGAGGCTGCGGTGCTAACCACTGTGCCACTGTGCCGCCCACAGCATCTTGCAGCAGAGAAGGCAATTCGACCCATTGTGCACGAGCTGGTCCTTTGACCGAGCTGTTCCCATTCAGTCCCACAATCCAGCTTTGCTACACCATTCCCCTGAAAATTAGTTCTCTTCCAGTACACATCCCATTGCCTTTTGAAATTCCCCGTGGAATCTGATTCCACCAGACTTTTAGGTGGTGCGTTACAGACATAACAACTTATCCACTTTTGCACAAATCCATTTTTGTCCGTTTACCAATATAACCAATATAATACAAAATTTAGGAGCAATTATGCAACAGAGATGGAACATGGATGCTAAAAACAAAAAATATTGGGTGTACTCAACAGGCGAGGTGGCAAGTGTGGAGAGAGATATAGAGTTAACGTTTCAGGTCAATAACTTTTGTAAGTTCTTATGGAAGGTTATTTACCTGAAACATTAACTCTGTTTCTCTCCACACAAATACTTCCTGACCTGCTGAATATTTCCAGCATTTTCGGTTTCTGTTTCAGATTTCCAACATGCACAGTATCTTGCTTTTGTCGGAGACTGGTGATTTCCTCTTGGCAATGGCTTGTTGGTTTTAGAAACAAATGGTAATTTATTCTTTCGTGACATTGGCATTTTTCTCATGTTCTATTTGTAAAGATGCCCCGTTTCCATAGTAAATATGGTAGTCTGGACTCATCAGCATAGAACAGTCTAATTCTTTTGACTAATGGTCCCTACTATAGCTATGCCCTCCACTGGTGTAATTGTGATGCATCATTTCGGTTGGAGGGGTGGATCCATACAGTCACACTGGATTCATCAATGGAAAGGACAAAGAGCAATGATTGGCCAGATACCATTCAAGACACGCCCATTGTTACAATCCATGCCAAACACTCATAAACATTAGTGCACCAGTGAAAACTGAGTGAGAGTCTGGACATTTTTCCTGATGAAATGTGCGATATCTACCAAAAAGCGTTACAGAGGACATAAATTTGACCCTTCTTAAAAAGTAGTTCCTGTGTGAAAGAAAAGGGCCTGTTATTCGATGGTCTCCTGTGACCCGGTTCCTGTCCAATAACGCACATGTCCACTGACATCTGGAGGTGAAGCATTAATGTGCTTGGTGCTGAACTCCCCTAGTCCACGTTGGCCACTTGTGACTCTGTCCCTCTTCCCATACCAGGCAATGGATCATCAGGGGGACAGGTCTCAGTGAGCTCGGTACCAAACCCCCAGAGTGTGTTCGCCTCTTTTTACACAACATACTAATGCAAGTGGGTGTAAAGAGCTGCACTGTAGATCCTCCATTATTTATGCAGAATAGTTCACGATTCGCTGGATGTTTGCTTTTAAACTGTTCTGAGCCGCAACTTTGCAGCCACTGCTCACCTTTCTGTATTCCATTTACATCATTGCATATTGTTGGGTTTAATCTAACCACTGACTTCACTACCATTCGGGAATGTTTATCCCAATAGCGTCACATAAATAAACAAAATCAGATTAGAAGTTGAGAACTCAACGCAAGTAATACTGGAAAAACCAAGCAGTTCTGTCGGCATTCAGGGAGAGAACAAAAGAGTTCATGTATCAGGGAGAGAACTGAGGGGGTCAGGTTTCAGGGAGGGAACAGAGCGGGGTCAGGTTTCAGAGGAGCTACTTCTTCAGCAGGGTCCGCATCTCCCACATTAACTGTTCCCTTCTCTCTGCGGATGATGTCTGGCTTCAGCATCTTCTTCAGTAAGTCAGTATCTTATAATCGATAAACAAATTAATTAACAAATCAAAAATACATTTCAATAAAAAATCGACTAATTAACAGATCTTTTTAGTAAAGAAATAAGTGAAGATCAACATGACAGGATAGGTGGCATGTCATAACTGCAGTAATTGGAAGTTTGTGGAGAGCATTGCGACCCTAGACAAGCGTATCTGCGGTAAATGTCTGCAGCTCGAGGACCTTCACCTCAGCGTTGTTGATCTGGAATCCAAACTGTAGATATTGCAGCGCATTAGAAAGGTGTAAAGTTACCTGGGCATTTTGTCACAGAAGGTAGTCACACCCCTTAGATTAAGTATAACTTTAGAAATATGAATTATCCAATTTGGTAGGAAAAATAATGAAAATCAAAATATGTTCTGAATGATGAGAGAGTAGGAAATGTTTACTTTCAGAGGGACCTAGGGTAACTTGAAGGAACAGCAAGCAATTTGAAGGAAAATGGCATGTTAGCGTTTGTTACAAAGTGATTGGAGTATAAGAGTAAAGCCTTCTTAGTTCAATTATATTGAGCACTGGTGAAACCACACTTCGAGTACTGTGTGTAGCTTCTGTCTCTGTAACCAATAAGGGAAAACCTGCTCTAGAGGGAGTGCAATGGACTTTGACAGGGTAGAATGTGGGAAAATGTTTCCCCTCACTGGGGACTCTAGAACAAGGGGTCATGGTTTCAATATAAGGAGTCGACTATGTAGGATTGAGATCAGCAGAAACTTCTTCACTCAAGCGGTGATCTTTGGAATTCTCAATGCGAAAGAGCTGGGGATGCTCATTCATTCGTTTTGCTTGCCTAAGGGCGCAGCTATTTTTTAACACAATTCTTCAATACTACTGTGAGGATCTTGTCAGGGCCCATTGTCTTTGCTGTATCCGGTGCCTTTACCTGTATCTTGATATCACCTTAAGTGAATTAAACGACCTCTATGATGGTAGGGAACACAGGAGGAGGCTGAGATTGATCATCCATTCGGTACTCCTAGCTGATGATAGTCTTATCTTTTGAAGCGCCAGGTCTGCAGTTATTTCTGATGGTAATGTTCGGGGAGCCTCCTCCTCATCCCGTTAGATGGTTAATTGGCCACCACCATTCAGGGCTGAATGTGACTTAACTACAGAGCTCTGGTCTGATCTGTTGGTTGTGAGATCGCTTAGCTCTGTCAAGGGTTTGGTTAAAGAAAATTTAGAAATCTAAAGAGAGAGGTCAGGGCATCAGAGCAGATGGTGATGTGTGTAAATGGCAACAGAATGGGACGGGCAGAGACAGAGAGTTTAACAAAAATTGAGTAATATCACTGCAGGGCACACAGCTAAAAATGAAATTAAAGTTCCTTTATCCGAACTCACAAAACACCTGTAATAAGACAGATGAACTATTGGCATGAATAGGGGTAAATGATCTAGATCTAATTGCTACTGCCGAGACATGGTTACAAGGAGATCAAGGTTGGGAAATGAATATTCCACTGTACACAATATTTCAGAGACAGGCAGAATGGCAAAGGTAACCTTGATAGGACTGGATGATATAAGGACGTTCGTGAGAAGATCTGGCCGCAGATGATCATGAAATAGAGTCAGTTTGGTTGGAATTTAGGAATAGCAGGAGTCAGAAACTACTGATGGAAGCAGTTTACAGGCCACCTAACAGTAGTTGTGTTATTGGATAGAACATTTAGCAGGAAATTATTGGAGCTTGCAAAAACGTTACTGTATTGATTGTGGGGGACTTTAATCTGCATAAAGACTGAGTCAATCGAAATAGCAACAGTGGCCTAGAAGATGAACTCACAGAAACGTTTTGTGACAGTTTCTTGGAGCAATGTTGCAGGAAAAGATACACTGGGAAAGAGTGATCATAATACCAATGAGTTTCATTTCATTTTTCTTTTGCATTTTGAGATACAGCACTGAAACAGGCCCTTCGGCCCACCGAGTCTGTGCCGACCAACAGCCACCCATTTATACTAATCCTACATTAATCCCATCTCCTCTACCACATCCCCACCATTCTCCTATGACTTACCTACACTAGGAGCAATTTACAATGGCCAATTTACCTATCAACCTGCAAGTCTTTGGAGGTGGGAGGAAACCGGAGCACCCGGTGGAAACCCACACAGACACAGGGAGAATTGCAAACTTCACACAGGCAGTACCCAGAATTGAACCCGGGTCGTTGGAGCTGTGAGGCTGTGGTGCTAACCACTGTGCCACTGTGCCGCCCAACCACTGTGCCACTGTGCCGCTGTTCTGCCCAGTAAGTTTCATGGTAAGTTTGAAACTGACACATCTCAATCACAATCTTGAACATTAAAACAAAGCCAATTACGAAGGTATGAGGAGACAATTGAATAAGGTTAATTGGGTAAATAGACTGGAAAGTGTTGCGGTAAATGAACAATGGAAAAAAGTTAAAGGAACAATTCAAAGGGTTAAACAAAGGTACATTCCATTCAACAGCAGAAAAAAACACTCACCAAGAAAGACCCATCCGTAGCTCACTCAGGAAGTTAAGGAGAGAATTAGATGAAAGGATCAGGCTTACAATGCAAAAACAGTAGCAAGTCTGAGGATTGGGAATATTTAAAAAAGCAGCAAAGAGCCACCAGAAAGATGATAAGAAAGGGAAAACATACAATATGAGAGTAAATTAGCCCGCAATATAAAACAGATTGTAAGAGCTTTTATAAGTATATAAAAAGGAAATGAGTAGCTAAAGACGTTGGTCTCTTAGAGGCAGTTTAGTTTAGAGATACAGCACTGAAACAGGCCCTTCAACCCACCGAGTTTGTGCCGACCATCAACCACCCATTTATACTAATCCTACACTAATTCCATATTCCTACCACATCCCCACCTGTCCCTATATTTCCCTACCACCTACCTATACTAGGGGCAATTTGTAATGGCCAATTCATCTATCAACCTGCAAGTCTTTGGCTTGTGGGAGGAAACCGGAGCACCCAGAGGAAATCCACGCAGACACAGGGAGAACTTGCAAACTCCGCACAGGCAGTACCCAAAATTGAACATGGGGCGCTGGAGCTGTGAGGCTGCGGTGCTAACCACTGCGCCACTGTGCCACCCACTATGATTATTTTATTCTCGTGCCTGTCTTCACAGTAGAATACAGAAGTTCCATATCAGAAATGAGCATAACCTAGGGGCTAAAATGAGGAAATTAAGGAAATTAATATCAGCCAAGAAAAAAGTATTGGAGAAACTTGAGGGACTAAAATCTGACGAGACCCCAGGGCCAGATGGCCGACACCCTTGGTTTCTAAAAGAGATAGCTGCAGAGGTATGGATGCACTAGCTATGATTTTCCAGAATTCCTTAACTTTGGGAACGGTCCCATCAGATTGGAAGTTGGCAAATGTTACATCGCTTTTCAAAAAAGGAGGGAGTGAGAGAACAGGGAGCGACAAGCCAGTTAGCCTAACATTAGTCGTCGGGACGATGCTGCAACCTATTATTAAAGCGGTCTTAACAATGCACTTAGATAAGCATAGTATGATTGGAACAAGTCAGCATGGCTTTACTAAAGGGAAATCGTGTTTGACAAATTTATTGGAGTTTTTTGAGGATGTCCCTAGTCGGGTAGATAAAGTGAAACCAGTAGATGTATTATATTTGGATTTCCAAATGTCATTCGATAAGGTGCCACATAAAAGGTTAATAGATTAATCATGGTGTTGGGATAATATATGAGCATGGATAGACGGTTGGTTAACAGACAGTCAGCAAAGAGTGGACATAAATGGGGCATTTCAAGTTGACAAGCCATGAATAGTGAGGTCGCAAGGATCAGTGCTGGGACCTCAGCTATTTACATTCTATAATAATCACTTGGATGAAGAGACAGGGAGCAATTTATCTAAGTTTGCTCATGATACAAATCTCGGTGGAAAGATAAGCTGCAGGGTGGACATACAGAGGCTGCAAAGCGATATAGACAGGTCAAATGAGTGGGCAACAAGACGACAAATTGAGTATAATGTAGTGAAGTGTGAGGTTGCTCACTTTGGTCGTAAACAATGGAAACGTCGAATATTTTTGAAAGGTATGAAATTGGTAAATGTCAATGTTCAAAGAGACTTGTGTGTACTGGTAAAGGAACGCACAGAGTTAGCGTGCAGGTGCATCAGGCTATTAGGAAGGCAAATGGCATGTTGGCCTTTATTGTAAGGGGATTGGAGTACAGGAATAAAGAAGTCTTATTAAAATTGTCCAGGGCTTTGGTGAGACCGCACCTGGAATACCGCGTGCAGTTTTGGTCTCCACATTTAAGAAAGGATATAGTTGCACTGGAGGCGGTGCAGTGAAGATTTACCAAATTGGTCCCTGGGATGAGGAGGTTGTCCTACGATAAGTGGCGGAGTAAATTGGGCCTACATTCTGTGGAGTTTAGAAGAATGAGAGGTGATCTAATTGAGACATAGAAGATTGTGAAAGGGCGTGATAGGGTAGAAGCTAAGAGATTGTTTCCGCTGGTCGGGGGATCTAGAAAGCGGGAGCACAGTCTCAGGATAAGGGACCAAACATTCAGGACAGATATGAGGGGATATTACTACACTTAAAGGGTTGTGAATCTTTGGAATTCCCTACCGCAGAGGGTTGTGGATGCTTCATAATTTAATATATTTAAGGCTGTGGTAGATAGACTTTTGGTCTCGCAGTGAATCAAAGGATATGGAGAGCGGGCACGAAAGTAGAATTGAACCCCCAGATCAGCCATGATCATATTGAATGGCGGAGCAGGCTCTGTGGGCCTACTCTGCTCCTATTTCTTGTGTCCTTGTGTTCAATAGCATGTTGATTCCATTGTTTTGCATTCAGTTAGTCCCGTGCTGTAGCTTCATCAGGTTGGCACCTCATTTTCAAGTACACCTGGTGATGTTCCTGCGATGCTCTGCTGAACTCCTCATTTAATCAGTATTAGTTCTCTGTCTTCATGATAGCGGTAGCGGGAGGGATATGCTGAGCTCTGAGGTGTCAGGTTGTGGTGGAATAAAACTCTGCTGCGGCTGATGACCCACAGTGCATCAATAATGGCGGTTTGTGATCTGCTAGCTCTGTCCTGTATCTAGCTCATTTAGCACGGTGGTAGTGCCACATAATACGATGGAGGAAATTCTCCATGTGAAGATGGGACATCGTCTCCACAGGGACTGTGCAGTGGTCATTCCTATCAATATGGTCACGAACAGAAGCATCTAAGACAGGTAAATTTCTGAGGACAAGGTCAAATAGGTTTTCTTTCTCTCTTGTATCATTATTTCGCCACCACAAAGAACCAGACTGCTAACTACGCCTTTCAGGACTCAGCCAGTATTGTTACCACCGTGCCACTATTAGTGATAGGCATTGAAATCCCCACTTAGAAGTACATTTTGTGCCCTTGCTACCATCAGAGCTTGTTCTGACTGGTATTCAGCATGGAAGATTACCGATTCATCATGTGAAGTAGGACAGTAAACAGTAGGAGTTTTTCCTTGTCCAAGTGTGACCTGATGCTTGAAGACGTCAGGCATCCAGTGTCAAATGTTGAGCAATACCAGGGCCAATCTCTCCCAATCGTTAACCATTGTGACACAATACATCTATCCTGTCTGAATATGAGAGTGGCAAGTCTGTGGGACAGCTATCCCAACATTGGAACAAGTCCCCAGATGTGAGCGAAGAATAAAATAATCATCGTGGGCGACACAGTGGCGCAGTGGTTAGCACCGCAGCCTCACAGCTCCAGCAACCCGGGTTCAATTCTGGGTACTGCATGTGTGGAGTTTGCAAGTTCTCCCTGTTTCTGCGTGGGTTTTCTCTGGGTGCTCCGGTTTCCTCCCACAAGCCAAAAGACTTGCAGATTGATAGGTAAATTGGCCATTATAAATTGCCCCTAGTATAGGTAGGTGGTAGGGAATGGTAGGAATATGGGATTAGTGTAGGATTAGTATAAATTGGTGGCTGATGGTCGGCACAGACTCGTTGGGCCTGTTTCAGTGCTGTATCTCTAAACTAAACTAAACTAAACATAGAATTGTGGAAAGGTTACAGCGCAGAAGGAGACCATTCGGCCAGTCTTGTCCATGCAGGCTGCCCACAGGAGCAACACAGTTACTCCTCTGCCTGACCTCTTCCCGTAGCCCTGCTTTTCATGGCTGACTTTATCATGTTTGCCCAGTGAATGGCCCAGTTTTATTCTCAGTATGCTTTCTCCTATAGATATGGTCCTAGTGACTGTCTTGCTGCGCCATTTCAGAGGTTAGTGAAGAGTCAACTGCATTGTGGTTTGTCTGGAGTCAAATATAGGCTAGACCGGTTAAGGACGTCAAATATCCTTCCC
Organism: Heterodontus francisci; assembly: GCF_036365525.1. Taxonomy (NCBI): domain Eukaryota; kingdom Metazoa; phylum Chordata; class Chondrichthyes; order Heterodontiformes; family Heterodontidae; genus Heterodontus; species Heterodontus francisci. The sequence continues at coordinate 21,540,655 of NC_090404.1, forward strand.
TAAAGGACATAAGTAAACCAGATGTTGTTTTAATGAAAATCCCACAGTTAAACTCCAGTGTTATTTAATTAACTGAATTTTAATTCCCTAGCTGCAATGGTGGAATTTGAACTCATGTCTTTAGATTATAGTCCAGGTGTCAGGATTAATCATCCAATAACATAACTAGCCCCATGTAATCTCGTCCCCGAAAAAGTCGTTGAGACTGGGGATCAATTGAAAATTTCCAAACTAAGATTCATAGACTTTTGTTAGGCAGGTATCAATGATCATGGAAGGAAGGGTGATGAAGATAATATACATCAATTATCTGATTGAATGAAAGGAAAGGCTCGAAGGGCTGAATGGACTCCTCCTATTCTAATGTTTCTTTCTATGCGTCAGCACCTGCAGGGGAGGGGAGGGAGTGGAACCAGTGATTGCACAACTGAACACAGCCAGATTCAGCACCTTCAGGAGAGGAGCAGGAGGGCCGTGTTTAAGAATATTAATGGATGTGTTACCGTATGTGTTAACACCATCAATGGAGGAGAGCAGGTGGAACCCGTGAGTATAGAACTGAACCCAGCCAGAGTCAGCACCTTCAGTAGAGGAGAGGCTGGACAACCAGCGATTGTACAACTGAACCCAGTCAGAGTCAGCACCTTCAGGGGAGGAGAAAGAGAGGAACCCGTGAGTGTAGAACTGAACCCAGCCAATGTCGGCACCTTCAGGTAGGGACATGGAAAGGAGTCAATGAATGTATAACTGAAGCCAGCTGCCGTGTTTAAGAATATTAATAGATTTGTTAGGATAGGTCAATAGAAACTCGCTGTTCTGATTATGTAGCCCAGGACAAGGGTGCTTAAAGTATAATTACAGTTAAGCCATTCAGAGGTAATTTCAGAAACTAACTCTTCATACAAAAGGTTGTGGATATATGGCACCCTCTGTCCAATCAGCTGTTGCGACTAGTGGTCAATGGAAATTTTGAAGACTGAGATTGATAAACTTTTAGTTCGGCAATTATTTGAATGATAACAAAAACAAGCTGTGCAGATGGTGTTAATATACAGACGAGTCATGACCTAAATGAATGTGAAGAAGGCTCGAGGGTCTAAATGGCCTCCTTCAGTTCCTATGTTCCTTGATAATAGTACTTTCAGGAGAAGGATAGGGAGGGGATTCCTGAGTATACTACTGAACCGAGCAGAGAGGAAAACTGAAGTAAAAACAGAACGTGCTGGAAATACTCAGCAGGTCTGGCAGCATCTGTGGAGAGACAAGCAGAGTTAACGTTTCACTTGTGTGACCTTTCATCAGAACTGGCAAAGGTTAGAATGGGATAGGTTTTAAGAAAGTAGAGCAGGGCTGGTGGGGGTAAACAGGACAAAGGGAAAGGTGCGTGATTAGGACACAGGGCCAGAGAGATTAACTGACAAGAAGGTCATCGGACAAAGGCAAAGAGAGTGCGCTAATGGTGTTGTGATAAACAAAGCATTAGTGTAGAGAGGATGTTAGTTTAGTTTAGAGATACAGCACTGAAACAGGCCCTTCGGTCCACTGAGTCTGTGCCAACCATCAACCACCCATTTATACAAATCTTACACTAATTCCATATTCCTACCACATCCACACCTGTCCCTATATTTCCCTACCACCTACCTATACAAGGGCAAATTGCTAATGGCCAATTTACCTGTCACCCTGCAAGTCTTTGGCTTGTGGGAGGCAACCAGAGCACCCGGAGAAAACCCACGCAGATACAAGGAGAACTTGCAAACTCCACACAGGCAGTACCCAGCATTGAACCCGGGTCGCTGGAGCTGTGAGGCTGCAGTGCTAACCACTGCGCCACTGTGCTGCCCAGATTACTGACAGATTAATGAGCAGCCTTAGCCCCAAAGTGATTCTTGACAGCGGAGCCGGCGGGAACATCATCCGACTGCGTCAAACTGCGCACATACGTACATGTGCAACGGGCACCTGCTCTCTGCAGGTACGGTGCGTTCTGCATTGCCCGGACTGGTTGGCGCATGCGCGGATGACGTCATAACGTAAATTGCCAGGACTGGTTCACGCATGCCCGGATGGTGTCATCGCATAACGCGCGGAGAGAGAGCAAGCGGGGAGGCGGGGTGCGGGGGGAGAAGCGGGGAGGGGAGAGCCAGGAGGAGGGGTGAGAGAGCGCGGGGACTGGGGGTGGGGCGCAGAGGCGTGGGGGGAGTGGGGATGGGAAAGAGCGGGGCGGGGGGAGCAGCCGAAGACGTTGGTGCCGGTGGTGGGTGCACTCTCCTCCTGCCCCCTGGCCCACGCTGTCTGGTAATTTCCTCCACCACCCCACATTGATCTCACCGGCCGTTCCCCAGTCAGCCGATCTCTCCGGCCATTGTGTGCTGCTTTGTGTTTACGTTGCCATGTGTGATTATTTGAGTAGCGCCATCTTTAGTCCTGGCAGCTGCCTGAACGTCATTGACTGTGAAGTTTTCGTTGAACAGGCTGCATTTGCGCATGTGCTAGTGCAGCGCCACCTAGTGGCTGCGTTGTCAACAAACGCAGCCTGAGGCTGCAGTGCTAACCACTGCGCCACTGTGCCGCCAACAATGCCTTTATCCTTTCCAAGCTGGTGTGGACTTCATTTGCAGTACTTCTTGGGCAAAATATTATGCAAGAACATTTTGATTGGCTGTGTCTGCAGTTCTGTTCTTTGCAGACGGAAAGAATATATACAAACATTGAGCATGTTTCAGCAGAGCAAGAGAAGTGACAGACATTCGCTGGTTCATTCCTCAGGGCAATGCCTTGACCAGAGTCAAGCTGCATGTTTTAAATTTTAAACAAAGCTTGGCAGTTAATTGTCAGTCACTGCAAACTGATGCATTCACCACGGCAACGCCTCTACTAATCAGAGCTCACCAATCAGCACTGTCTTCTCATGCAGTATAAGTTGCTGTTTTCCCTTACATTGGTTATTCATGCGATTGTCCTGATGAATACAAGATGAAAAGCTTCGACAACATGTCCCTATTTTCAGCAATACACAAGTTCTGTACTACTAAACCACTATTTTGATTTTAGTGTTGGCTTACTTGTGCCCTTTGCCACCCCTTACAAAATGGCCGAAATCTCTGAACCTTACCTTGTGGCTGATGATGGCGGAGCTATTGCCCCGCCGAGGCCAGCGTGCCCACTTCACGCAACAGGAGCCCAGCTTGGGGGTGGGGGTCGGGGGGGGGGGTCCCTCCTTTGTGGGCAATTTGTGGCCCATGAAGGAAGTCCACACCCCCCCCTCTCCAGACACAACTGTAATCCTGGGACCCCCCCACAGGCTGAACGACCACCTTCCTCGCTGGGTCTTTACGGACTGGCCCCAGCGAGTCTGCCTCACGCTCCTGTGTTCCGGGGTTCCACCGCTGGGCCTGGGTCCGAGGCCTGTGCAGTACCAGCCGTGGCCACCGCTCGCAGTGGTACTGTTGAGCGGCCAGCAGCTCTTGGAGGCAGGATCCCTGTCCTTTTAAGTCTTTAATGAGTTGGGGATTCTGCCTCCGAAAACGTTCATTCAGAGAGCCAGTGCAGACACGATGGGCCAAATGGCCTCCTTCTGCACTGTAACAATTGTGATCCATTGTAGCAGGTCAAGGACAGAAAGGTCAGAATAGGAACAAGGTGGAGAATTAAAATGACAAACACCAGGAAGCTCCGGGTTGCAGTTGCAGATTGAATGGCGGTGTTCCACAAAGCGGTCACCCAGTCTGCATTTAGTCCCCCCAAGGTGGAGGAGACCACATTATGAGCAGCGAAGAGAAGTACAAGTAAATTGCTGTTTCACTTGCAAGGTGTGTTTGGGGCTCTGGACGATGAGAAGGGAGGAGGTAAAAGGGTAGGTGTTGCCTCTCCTGTGTTTGGATGGAAAGATGCTGTAGGAAAGGGGGGAGGAGTGAACCAGAATGTTATGGAGGGAACTATCCCTTCGGAATGCTGTAAATGGTGGGAAAGATGTGTTTGGTGGTGGCATCATGCGGGAGGTTGCAGAAATGACAAGATGATCATTTGAATCTGCAGGCTGGTGGGGTGGTAGGTGAGGACAAGGGGAACCCTATCGGTTTTGGGAGGAAGGGGGAGGGGTGAGAGCAGATGTGTGAAATAGATCAGACACTGTTGTTGGCCCTGTCAACCATGGTGGGGTGGGGGGGTGAGGTGGTGGGGAGGGGTGGGGGGATCCTCGGTTGAGGAAAATGGGAGGTGGGGTTGGTGAACTATCAGGCTGGAGGCCATGGAAGGAACATCTCGAGAGGAGATGAGGTCAGTGACAGTTCTGGAGACAACGGCTTGATGTTTTGGTGGTGAGTTGATGGTCCGGGGGAGGTAGGAAGTGTCAGAGGTTGGGCGTTTGGCCTCTACTAGGTAGAAGTCAGTACACCAGACAACAATGGCACCATCTTTATCAGCGGGTTTGATGAGCATATTAGGATTGAACCTGAGAGAATGGAGTGCAGCAAGTTCAGTGGGTGATAGGTTAGAGCGAGTGAGGGCAGCAGAGAAATTAAGAATGCCAATGTTTCAATGACAGTTCTCAATGAAAAGTTCGAGGGAGGGTAAAAAACCAGAGGGAGAGGTCCAGGTGGAGGGAGGATTTTGGAGACGGGTAAAAGGGTCTGCAGAGCGGGGGATGCCGCCTGGCCAAAGAGGTGGGCGTGGAGACGGAAACGACAGAAGACATCGTCATGTCTTCTTCAAATTTCATTGAGGTGGGTGTTGTGGGGGTGGGTAAGGGCATGAAGCTGAGACCTTTGCTGAGGAACAATCATTCAGAGTCAGAGAGAGGAAGGTCAGAGGGTGAATACACAGCAAGGGGTGAGATTTGAAGAAGAGATGGAGTCAGAGGGAAGGGGAAGAAGGGTTCAGAGGGGTGTTGGTGACAATGAGTTGCTGAAGCTTGTGATCCTTCATACCTGAAAGGAAGATTTAAAAAGTTTTTGATGAGGCGAAGGATGAAATGAAACTGTGGACCAGGACAGCTTTAAGATAGAGGAAGTTGGTGCTGCTGGAGCGAGAGGTCCAGTGTGTGCACGTAGTGATGCATGGCACTGAGAGTGGATCTTAGGGGATGTGGTGAGAACAGTGGTTTGAGGAATTCTGAATGTCTAGAACATAGATCTGTAATCCTGGGTGGATTCAAAACACAAAGGGCTGGATTTTATAATCTCGCCATGGAGATGAGAAAGACCAAAATGGTAACCTATGTGTAGGGGCGGAAGATATTGATATGAATACTTTGCGTCTGTCTTCTCAAAAGAGAGGGACGATGCAGATATTGTAGTTAAGGAGGAAGAGTGTGAAGTATTGGATGTGATAAACATAGGGAGAGAGGAAGTATTAATGGGATTAGCAACCTTGAAGGTTGATAAATCACTAGAGCCAGATGAAATATATCCTAGGCTGTTAAAAGAAGCAAGACAGGAAATAGCAGAATTGACCATCATTTCCCAGTCCTCACTGGATGCAGGTGTGATGCCAGAGGATTGGAGAACTGCTAATGTTGTACCTCAGTTTTAAAAGGGAGTGAAGGAAAGACCGAATAATTACAGGCCAGTCAGTCTAACCTCAGTACTGGACAAATTTTGAAATCTATTCTGAGAGACGGGATGAACTATCAGTTAGAAAGGCAAAGGTTAATAAAGGATAGTCAGCATGGATTTGTTAAGGGAAGATCTTGTTTGACCAACTTGATCGAATTTTTTGAAGAAGTAACAAGGAAGATAGATGAGTGCAGTTGATGTGGTCTACATGGATTTTAGCAAGGCTTTTGACAAGGTCCCACATGGCAGACTGGTTAAAAAAATAAAATCCCGTGGGATCCAGCGAAATGCGGCAAGGTGGATACAAAATTGGCTCAGTGGCAGGAAACAAAGGGTAGTTGTTGACAGCTGTTTTAGTGACCGGAGAGCTGTTACCAGTGGTGTTCCGCAAGGCTCAGTACTGGGTCCTCTGGTTTTTGTGGTATATATTAATGATTTGGGCGTAAATGTAAGGGGCATGATCAAGAAGTTTGCAGATGACACAAAGATATGCCATGTGGTAGATATCAAGAGGATAGTGTTGGCTGCAGGAAGATATTGATGGTCTGGTTAGATGGGCAGAAAAATGGCAAATGGAATTCAACTTGGAGAAATGTGAGATGATGCATTTGGGGAGGTCAAACAAGGCAAAGGCATACACAATTAATGGAAAAATACTGAGAAGTGTAGAGGAAGTGAGGGACCTTGGCGTGAATGTCCACAGATTCCTGAAGGTGGCAGGACAGGTCGATAAGGTGGTTAAGAATGCATATGGAATCCTTTCCTTTATTAGCTGAGGTATAGAATATAAGAGCAGGGAGGTTATGCTGGAACTGTATAAATCATTGGTTAGTCTACAACGTGAGTGCTGTGTGCAGATCTGGCCACCTCATTACAGAAAGGATGTAATTGCACTAGAGAGGGTACAGAGGAGATTTACGAGGATGTTGCCAGGACTGGGGAAATGCAGCTATGAGGAAAGATTGGATAGGCTGGGGTTGTTTACCTTGGAACAGAGAAGGCTGAGAGGAGATCTGATTGAAATTTATAGAATTTTGAGGGGCCTGGATAGAGTGGAGGTGAAGGCTCTATTCACCTTAGCAGAGAGGTCAGTGACGAGGGGGCATAGATTTAAAGTGATTGGGAGAAAAATTATAGGGGAGATGAGGAAAAACCTTTTCACTCAGAGGGTGGTGGGGGTCTGGAACTCACTGCCTGAAAGGGTAGTTGAGGCAGAGACCCTCAACTCATTCAAAAGGATTCTGGATATACACCTTAAGTGCCACAATCTGCAGGGCTACGGACCAAATGCTGGAAGGTGGGATTAGACTAGGTAGATCGTTTATTGGCCGGCGCAGACAAGATGTGCCAAGTGGCCTCTTTGTGTGCCTTAAACTTTCTATCATTCTATTTTCTATGAGAAAACGGCAGCCTGCTTCAAAGAGCTGCCACAATCTTCCGTGCAGCGGCTTATTTGAATCCTGGGGCGGGCCACCATCTGTCCCGCCGCACCCCCCCCTCCCTCCGGTCACACGGAGTGGGCGGGCTGACCGTCGCCAGCATTGGCATGAGCTGCCTGGGCACATGCACTGATGCCATTTTTAAAGGGTTGTCAGCCCTACCGGCTAATTTAAATAAAGATAAATTGAATTCAAATAAGTACACTTCTTTTGCCCCTCTCCCACCCCCCATAACAATTATTTGCCCTCCCCCAAAACACTTACCTTTACAATCTGACATTGCCCCACCCCCACAAACTTTCAACAACAACCCTTCCCACCATCCCCTACACCCATGACGTTAATTTGACCCCATTTCCCCCTGACCCCCATACTGATAAACCTACCTCCCCCGCTCCCCCCCCACCTCCCTCACCAGTGTTGCGCCTTATTTCCTCGGACGGGGATCCGAAGGCAAAGGAGTGCTGGCTGCGGGGCCAAAGATCACAGTGGGACATCAGACGGTGATGTGAGCTTAATTAAATCAATCATTTTCATTTATATCATTATTCAAACTGGGGTCCCGTCACCAAGCGACGGTTGGGGGAGGGGTTGGTCCGCCATGAGGCCTTGCTGCTGCTGGTAATATCGAGCCAGACCCTCCCGGCGTCGGAGTGTATGGCAGCCTGAGGCATTTTCTGGCCCTCCCACCATGAAACCCGTCATCGGGGTGGGGGGTAGTGTGGGGTCAGGAAAATCCAGCCCAAAGGGTGGAATTTCAGTTGGAATGCACATGAAATAAACTGGAGCCGGAGACAGTTGCTGAGGAAGGAGATGTGGCTGTGAAAAAGCGTTTCGGTAAACACCTGATAAAACACAAGAAGGGAGATAGAAAGCGATAAAGGTGAACAAGGTAGAAGAGACAAATATCAGAGAAGAGCTGACCTTCTTCAAGGTGGACATTTCTTGAAGAGAAATGGCAATGAATTAAACACTAATACAAAAGCAAAACACAGCAGATGCTGGAAATCCTCAACATGTAAGGCAGCATCTGTGGGGAGAGAAACAGTTAACGTTTCCGGTCATAAACTTTCATCAGAACTGGGAAAAGTTATTAATGCAATAGGTTTTGAGCAAGAGGGAGAGGAAAGAAGAACAAAAGGGAAGGTCTGTGATAGGCTTGAGGATAGGAGAGATTAAATTATAAAAGATTTCACGATACGAATTCAAGTGAAGAAACAAAATAAATAAAAACAGAAAGTGCTGAATATATTCAAAAGGTCCGGCAGCATCTGTGGAGAGAGAAACAAAGTTAACATTTAGGGTTGGATATGATTCTTTTGTTTTTATTTCAGATTTCCAGCATCCACAGTATTTTGCTTTTCTTGAAGAAACAAAAGATGTGGCTGGATGAGGTGGAAATGGCCGAATAGCAGCTGTCCAAACACAAAAAAAACAATGCAGTGGTGTGGGGGAGGGGGGTAGTGAGCCACGGAGAGGGAAGGGCGGACCAGCAAAAATAAGGAAAGAAAAAATGGGGGAAGATGTTATGATTGAAAATTGTTGGCTTATAGTGTTGCCAAAAAGCATAGTTAAGGGAAGGATTGGGAAGATTTTAGAGTTCAACAAGGAGGACCAAGAAATTAATAAAGATAGTGACTGGAGAATAAGGAAGTAAACTAGCAAGAGACAGATTGTAAACGTTTCTAATGATACACAAACAGGACAAGATTAGAGAAAGGAAACGTGGGCCCATTAGCGGCAGAGACAGGCGAAATTATAATGGGGAATAAGGAAATGGCAGAGACACTGAACAAGTACTTTGTATCTGTCTTCATGGTAGAAGACAGAAAAAAACATTCTGGAAATAATGGAAACCAAGAGTCTAGTGAGTATGAGGAACTGAAAGAACTCAGTATAAGTTAAGAAATAGTATTGAAGAAATTAATGGGACTATAATACAAACAAAATATTGTGGATGCTGGAAATCTGAGTTTTGGAAATACTCAGCAGATCTGGCAGCATCTGTGGAGAAAGAAACAGAGTTAACGTTTCAGTTTAATGACCTTTCATCAGAAGTTAATGTGACAAAGTGCTGACAAATCCCCTGGACCTGATGGCCTGCATCCGAGGGTTTTAAAAGAGGTAGCTGCAGGAATTCGAGAATTCATTAATTTCTAGAACAGTTCCCAAGAATTGGAAGGCAGCAAAAATAACCTCCCTATTTAAGAAAAGAGGAAGAGAGAAAATGGGGAACGATAAGCCGCTACAGAAATACTTGTTACAGAAACTGTATTCTTTTACATTGACTGGTTGGTGCCTGCTTAGCAACCTTATCTTCCCTGGAATCTACCCCCCTTGACAGCCTCACACTGAAAATTGTTGGACCCAACAAAGGCACTCGGGATTAAAGACAGCAGCTTCTCCTGCATCTCCACTACAGCTCAAACTGATGGAACAGACTTCCACATCCAACACCCACCCTGATACAAAGCGGCTCTTAATTGGTCCGTCTGCGTTTCTTGACTCAGTTCTGTAAGCAACGCTTGCATTCAAACAAAAGCAAAATACCACAGATGCTGGAAATCTGAAATAAACGGATAAAATGCTGGAAATACTCAGCAGCTCAGGCCTCATCTGTGGAGAGCGAAACAGAGTTAACATTTCAGGCGCATCGAGCTGCCGTAGCCTATATTTCGGAGGAGGAGAAGGAAGAAAAATAAAGAGAGGCAATATAGTCCAACACTCAGAGCAACCTACAATCCACCGGCGTTACCAGGATAGGGAGACAGAGTTTAGAAACACTCACCAACATGACTCCAGTAAAACATACCAGGAGGAAAAGGGGGAGCAGTGTATGTTCCGAAGTAGGGTCACTGACCCGAAACGTTAACTCTGCTTCTCTTTCCACAGATGCTGCCAGACTTGCTGAGTGAATCCAGCATTTCTTGTTTTTGTGTGAGCAGTGTATGTACCGGCCCTGATATCCCCCTCCCCAGGCCTGTCAGTCAAACCCCCCACTCCTCCCAGTCCACAGCTCAACCTAGCAGTTTGCTGCACCTTGAGCCAGCCCTGCCCAAGTGTGGCCCAGTCCAAGAGGAGTCTTTGTGGAACCAGGGAGTGGGGGAGGGGGGACCTCCTGCCCTGTGCTGTGTCCCAAATGGTTCCTCCCTCCCTCCTCTCCCCCAGGCCGCTTTATAACTGAGCTCAGTTTCCTTTAAGGTTTTGTCCTTTGATGTTACAGTTTATTAATCTTTAATTCCTCCAAAAGAGCTGGAAATCTGGCGGCCGTTAACCTGGGCCTGTCACTGGGAGAGGCCCCGCAGCTGCCGCCACACTCGGTGCAAACGCGGGAGCCTCTTATGGGGGGTGTTAAAGCTTACACCGGGTGTTTCTGAAGCCTCCTTGTCGGTTCCTCCGCCAAGCGATCACGTACCGACAGCAAAAGCATCTCTCCGCCGTCATCACCTACACTGGCGCCAAATATAGGGCCGTAATGCGCCTGCGCACTCTGTACTTGACTTCTGACCTCACAATTTCCAGGTGATTGACTGCAGATTTGGACCAATAGTAACTGAGGGCGGGTCAAAAGGACACAGACGGCACCGCCCCTCACTCCCTCCTATTCGTTGGAGGATCCATTACCCGAATGGTCCTCCAGTCCGCACCCGCTCTTCCTAACGGCCCGGAGCTGATGTCAATCAGCCGGACGTGCGGTATGAACTGAGCATGCGCGGGCAGCAGGGGCTGAGGCAGTGAGCGCTGTTCCAGCAGGTTTACAGAATCGCTGAGTTGCTGCAGTGCAGGAGGAAGCCATTCGGCCCATCGTGTCTATACTGGCTCTCCGAAAGAGCAATTCATTTAGTTGTATTCCCTCGCCCTCAGCCTGCACATCCTTCTCATATAACAATCTAATTGCCTTCTGAATGCTTCAATTGAACCTGCCTCCAGCACCCTCTCAGGCAGCGCATTCCAAAACGTGGCTGCATCAAAAAGTTCCTCCTCATGTCACTTTTGCTTCTTTTACCAAATACTTGAAATCTGTGCCCTCTCATTCTTGATTCTTTCACAAGTGGGAATAGTTTCCCCCTATCTACTCTGTCCAGGCCTTCTTGATTTTGAATACCTCTATCAAATCAACTCTCAGCCTTCTCTTCAGGGAAAACAGTCCGAACTTCTTCAATGTATCTTCATAACTGAAGTTCCTCATCCTTGGAACCATTTTGTGAATTTTTTTTTTTACTCTCTCCCATTCCCTCACATCTTTCTGAAAGTGCGGCACCCCGAACTAGCCGCAATACACCAGGTAAAGCTGAACTAGTGGTCTTATACAAGTTCAACATAACTGCCTTGCTCTTGTACTCTATGCCTCTACTAATAAAGCCCAGGATCTTGTATGCTTTATTAACTGCTCTCTCAACCTGTCCTGCCATATGACATATGCACATATACACCTAGATCCCTCAGCTCCTGCACCCTTTTAGAATTGTATCCTTTCTTTTATGTTGTTTCTCCATGTTCTTCCTACCACAATGTGTCACTTCACTTGTCTCTGCATTGAACTTCATCTTCCACCTGTCTGCCCATTCCACCAACTTGTCTCTTCCCTTTTGAAGTTCTACACTAACCTCCTCAGAGTTCACAATGCTTCCGAGTTTCATATCATCTGCACACTTTGTAATTGTGCCCTGGACACCAAGGTCCAGGTCATTAATATATATCAGGAAAAGCAAGGGTCGCAACACTGATCCCTGGGGAACTCCACTACAAATCATCCTCCAGCCTGACTAACATCTGTCAATCACTACTTTTTGTTTCCTGTCTCTCAGCCAATTCTGTATCCATGTTGCTACTGTCCCTTTTATTGCATGAGCTCAAAGATTGCCTACAAGTCTGATGTGTGGCATTGTATCAGCGCCCTTTGAAAGTTCAGGTACACCACATCAACAGCATTGGCCTCAACAACCCTCTCTGTTACCTCCTCAAAAACTCCAGCAAGTTGGTTAAACATGATTTTCCCTTAAGAAATCCATGTTGGCTTTCCATAATTAACCCGCATTTGTCTATGTGACTATTATTTTGTCCCACGTTATTCTTTCTAGAAGTTTCCCACCACCGAAGTTAAAGTGACTGCCATGAAGCTGCTGGGCTTATCTTTATGTGCTTTTTTGAACAAGCGTGTAACGTTTGCAATTCTCCAGTCCTCTGGCACCACCCCCGAGTCTAAGGGACATTGAAAAATTATGGCCAGTGCCTCTGTGATTTCCACCCTCACTTCCCTCAGTATCATTGGAAGCATCTCATCTTGTCCTGGTGCTTTATCCACTTTATGTACAGGCAGCGTTTCTAAGACTTCTTTATCAATTTTAAATCCTTCTCGTGTCTGCATCACCCCCTCTTTCACCATCGCCTGGGTTGCATCCTCTTCCTTGGTAAAGACAGATGCAAAGTATTAATTTAATACCTCAGCTGTGCCCTCTGCCCTCATGTGTAAGTCCCCTTAATGATCCCTAATCGGCCTCACTCCTCCTTTTACCATCCTTTTACTATTGATATGTCTATCGAAAAGGTTGGGATTTCCTTTAATGTTAGCTGCCAGTCTCTTTTCATGCTCTTTCTTTGCTTCTCTTATTTGCTTTATCACTTCCCCTCCAGATTATATTCAGCCTGGTTCTCAGTCGTATTTTCTACCTGGCATCTGTTATGAGCACGCTTTTACTTCTTTATCTTAATCTTTACCTCCTATGTCATCCAGGAAGCTCTGGATTTGTTTGCCCTACCTTTCCCCTTCGAGAGAACATATGTTGACTGTGCCCAAACTATCTCTTCTTTGAAGGTAGCCCATTGTTTAGCTACCAGTTTTCCTGCCAACTGTTGAATCATATTTATTTTCTCAGCTCCATTCTCATCCTATTGAAGTTGGCTTTCCCCCAGTTAATTATTCTTACTCTTGAATGCACTTTGTCCTTTTCCATAGTCTTTTGATACGATGATCACTCTCCCCTACATGCTCTCCTACTGATACTTGATCCACTTGCCCACCTCATTTCCAAAAACCAAGTCTAGCACTGCCTCCTTTGTCAGTGGACTAGCAACATACTGCTGTAGAAAAATTTCCTGAACACACTCTAGGAACTCTTGCCTCTCACTGCCCTTTACACTACTATTATCCCAGTCTATGTTTGGATAATTAAAGTCCCCCATTATAACTACCCTATAATTTTTGCATGTCTCTGTAATTTCCTTGCAAATTTGTTCTTCCACGCCTTTCCCACTAGCTGGTGGCCTACAGACAACACCGAGCAATGTAACTGCACCTTTTTTGTTCCTTAGCTCTAGCCAAATTAATTCTGTCCTCGACCCCTGTCGGACATCCTTTTCCCCCAACACTGCAATTCTCTCGTTAATCATTACTGCCACCCCTCCCCCCCTTTTCTCTTTCCCATCTTTCCTGAACACCTTGTATCCCGAAATATTTAACACCCAGTCCTGCCCTCCTTTGAGCCAGTCATCTGTTGTAGCCACAGCATCATAAATCCACATGGCAATCTGCACCTGTACCTCACCAGTCTTATTAACCACACCGTGCATTCACATACATGAACATTAACCCTGATTTAGACTTTATTACTTTCTCCCTTACTCTGACCCCACATAATAACTTACTATTCCCTACTGTCGTGCTATCTCTCTCCTCCAGTATTCTGTGCACCGTGGTCATATTTCCTCCTGGTTCCCACACCCTGACAAGTTACCAGTTTTACTTCCCTCCAATCTGAGCTCCCTCTCAGGTTCCCATTCTCCTGCCAGTCTAGTTTAAACCTTCCTCAACAGCAGTCACGAATATCCCTGAGAGGATATCAGTTCCAGTCCTGCTAAGATGCAACCTGTCCATCCCATACATGTCCTACCTGCCCTAGAACTGATCCTAATACCTCAGAAATCTGACACCCTCCCTCCTACACCAGTTCTCCAGCCAAGTGTTCGATCACTCAATTCTCTTATCCCTATGCTCACTTTCACGTGGGACTGGGAGTAATCCTGAGATTATTTCTTTTGAGGTCCTGGTTTTTAATCTGCTTCCTAACTCCCTGAAATGTTCTTTCAGGACTTCAGCCTCCTTTCTACCTATGTCATTGGTACCAATGTGGACCACGACCTCTGGCTGTTCGCCTTCTCCCAGAAGAATGTCCTGCTGCTGCATGACATCCTTGATCTTGGCGCCAGAGAGGCAATATACCATCCTGGAGTCACGTTTACTGCTGCAGAAACACCTGTCTGTTGACCTAACTAATAAATCCCCTAACATTTTGCTCTTCCACTTTTCATCCTCCCCACCTCTACAGCTGAGCCACCTGTAGTGTCACAAACGTGGCTCTGTCTGCACTCTCTGAGGAACCGTCACCCTCACCAGTATCCAAATGGAAAGCCGATTAACAAGTCAGATCATATCAAGGGACTCCTGCACAACCATCCTGGTTCTCTTAGACTGCCTGGTGGTCACCCATTCCCTATCTGCCTGCATGCTCCTAACCTTTGGTGCAACCACCTCCCTAAACCTGCTGTCCATGTAGTTCTCTGCCTTGCAGATGCACCGCAGTGACTCCAGCCACCGCTAGAGTCTCAAAACCCAGAGCTCAAGGTTGTGCAGCCGGTGATACGTCCTGCAGATGTGCTTGTCTAGGACACATGGTGTGTCCATGACTTCCCACATGCCACAGGCTGCGCATTCCACTCGGCCAATCTGCCCTACCATACCTTAACTTCACAGACTATTTATTGCAAGTAGAATAAGCAGAATGGAGTATTGCGTGCAGTTCTGGTCACCACATTACAGAAAGGACATAATTGCTTTGGAGAGTGTACAGAGGAGATTTACAAGAATGTTGCCATAGCTCGGAAGTTGCAGTTATGAGGAAAGATTGGATAGGCTGGGGCTGTTTTCCCTGGAACCGAGGAGGCTGAGGGGTGACTTAATTGTGGTGTACACAATTATGAGGGGCCTAGATAGAGTGGACATGAAGGACTTATTTCCCCTGGTGGGGAGGTCAGTTACTCGGGGACACAGATTTAAGCTGATTGGTAGAAGGATTAGAGGGGACATGAGGAAAAAATTTTCACCCAGAGGTCACTGCCCGGATCAATGGTGGAGGCAGAGACCCTCAACTCATTTCAAAAGTACCTGGACATGTACCTGAAGTGCTGTAACCTGAAGGGCTATGGACCAGGTGCTGGAAGGTGGAATTAGTTTGGGCATACTCCATCAATCGCACTCTCCTCATTGGCCCTCCTTGTTGCATCATCAAAAAATTCAGTCAAGTTAGCCAGGCACGACCTTCCTCAACAAATCCATACTGATTGTCCCTTTTGAGTCAGATCTTGCTAAATGAGGATTTATGCTTCCCCTCAGAAATGTTTCCAATAATTTGCCCACCACTGAGTTTAGGCTGACTGGTTTCTAGATACTGGATCTATCCCTTCCTCCCTTTTTAAATAATGGTAAAATCTTCATTGTCCTCCAGTCCTCTGGCAACACAGCTGTAGCCATAAAAGATTGGAAAATGGTGGTCAGGGCCTCCACTATTTCCTCCCTTGATTCTGTTAGCAGCCTGGATCGTAGTAGCATTTCATCTGGACCTGCCTATCCACTTTCAAATATGTTGAAACCCTTAATATTTCTTCTCTACTTTGTTTATACCATCCATTATTTCATACTCTTCCTCCTTAACTACAATGTCTACATGCTGCCTCTCTTTTGTGAAGATAGTTACCAAGTATTCATTAATAACCTTGCTCATTACCTTTCCTCCCTTTTTAAACTGTGGTGCAACATTAGTAGTCCTCCAGTCCTCCAGCGCCATGCCTGTAGACATAAAGGATTGGAAAACAATGGCCAGAGCTTACGTTACTTTTTCCCCCTTTCTTTCCTTTGAAGAAGGGTTAAAGAATGGTGTATGTGAACATTAAAGCCAAATATTTCTGGAATGAAATGAGGAAATACTTCTACATGCAAAGGTTGGTAGAAGTTTGGAACTCTCCGCCACAAACGGCAATTGATGCTGGATCAATTGTTAAACTTAAAACTCTGATTGATATATTTTGTTAATGAAAGTTATTAAGGGATACGGGCAATGGAGTTAGGTTGCAGATAAGCAATGATCTTATTAAATGGTGGAATAGGTTCAATGGACTAAATGGCTTCCTTCTGTTCCAATGTTCCTACAACTGATTTCCTGGGCTTACATTAACCTGGAACCCACAGTTTACGAAATTATCCTACCTGCATTTAACACATTTAAAGCAGACGCCAGCCACACAAATAAGGCATCAGCAGAGAGCATCACGCACCATCACACCAAGGGGCAAATTCACGTGTGGCACTTGTGACAACATTTGCCTTTCCGGAATCGGCTTGTTCAGCTATCAAACGAAGTGCAAAAGACGATCTCATCTGACCTCACCAATATTCTGAGGCTGCATTCCCGTCACATTTCACAGATGGAAGGATGCCAATCAGGGGTCAGGTACACTGTGACTTAAATGTGGGTGTAGGAATGTATAGTGTCATAACCACACGGAGAGTCTGCACAATAAAATCTCTGATACTGAGGTCCTGTAGGCCAAAATATTTGGATGTCGCATTTCAATTCACCGTTCATATTAAATAATTTTAGAAGATGGGAGGAAGGCAGAAAGGAAGGCAAAAATGAAGGAAGGAAGGATGGAAAGAAGAAACGAAGGAAGGAAGGCAGCAATGAATAAAGCAAGAATGAAGACAGAACAAGAGAAAGGAAGAAAATGAATAAGACTGAAAGAATGATAGAAAGAAGGGAATAAAGATGGAAAGATAGGAAGAAAGTATGAAAAAAGAAAGAAAGAAGGAAAAGAAAGAAGAAAGAAAAAAAGAAAGAAAGAAGGAAGGAAAAGAAAGAAAGAAAGAATGAAAGAAAGAAAGAATGAAAAAAGAAAGAAGGAAAAGAAAGTAGAAATAAATAAATAAAGAAAGAAAGAAAGAAGGAAAAGAAAGAAAGAAAGAAAGGAAGAAAAAGAACGGAAGAAAGAAAGCAAGTCCCATCTGAATGTTGCTTCCCCTGCGCTCTGACTAATGCTGATCCATGTGTGACATTCTCTTATTTAAGTAGCTGAACGTCCCAGACAGATTACCATTTCTTCTTCACTTTGGAACCAGTTTAACATCGGATACGCAAATCTTTGAACGTTTTATCATCACAGTTTTCCTTCCTCACGCACCTTACAGGATGTTAAAACCCGAACCTAAGATCACACAAACGCCATCTCCCTACTTGATTCATTTTCTGTTCTACTTTTTCCGACTTATGGAACAAAAGGAAATTGGATGGGCACTTGAAGAAAATAAACTTGTAGGGCTACGGGGATCGAGCAGGGCAGTGGGACTGTTTAGATTGCTCCTCAGCCCACAAAGGGCCAGCATGGACTCAATGGACCGATTGGCCTTCTTCTATTCTGTAAATCACTCTAAATCACTCACGCTACGATATTTTTGATACCCTGCTCTACAAGCCTAGGCTTTCTCTTCTAATTCGTACCCAAAACTGAATTCAATTTCTCAAGCACAAAGCAACAAGCTCAACCATCTCTGTCTGTCTCTCTCAAATTTAGTGCGAAAATACATTTTTTCTAATAGTAGCATTGACAAAACAGCGAGGGAGATGCGGAGAAATTATTTTACACAGCGAGCTGTATGATATGGAAATCACTGCCCAAAAAGCTCTTGGAAGCAGATTCCACATTGCCTTTCAAGAGGGAACTGGATATATTATTAAATGGAAACATTTGGAGGGCGAGGGGAGAAAATCGGGGTGTGGGTCTAATTGTAGCTATTTGAGAGAGTTAGCATAGGTACGATGGGTTGAATTGCCTCTTTCTGTGCTGCATTATTCTATGATCTTAACTCTGGAACTCTCATAGCAATTTGTTGAGGGTGGGATTCAATTGAAATTTCAAAACAGATTGATAGATTTCTCTGAGCTAAGGTTATTGTGGGATATGGAACCAAGATGGCTAAGTAGAGTTAAGTTACAGACTAGCCATAATCTAACGGTGATACAGCCTGTGGGTCTGACTGACCGACTCCTTATCCTTGATTCCTTTTCCCAGTTGCACCGAAGCGATCTGCTGTTAAACAGAAATAATTGTCATCTAAAACTTTCCTAAATTAGAAAAGCACACACATTTTGTGCAGCAAGTTAATTTCCTTCGTGTTGGTTGAAAAACATGATGCATGTGGGCGCAGCGTTAGTCTACAGTGAGTCAAGCTAAAATCTCCGAAATGTAACAACACAAAAAAGCTTTTTCGACTCCAGCCACCCGAGCAATGACAAACGGTAAACTGGAAGTATTTACTTTCGTCCTAGTTCCCTTTGACCTTCAACATCTTTTTGGCTGTTTCCTTTAGCTCATCATTAACGATGTGATTGACTTGGCCTCGATAGTCACTTGTGATAATTTACTCCACAGTCGAAGAGGATTTCACCTGATGTGAGATTGTACTTCAGATTCACACTTCCGATACTCAGTGAAATGTTATGCTACATCGCCACCAATCCCAAGCTCTGTGATGTACAGTAATGTTTTGATTAAGAGAAAACCATTGATCTATTTACCCTTGCATCATAAATGTCCCCTGAGCTTCCTTATGGTGATTCTATCTAATCGCCCCTTATCTCCTTGAGTAACATAATTTTCCCACTTTTTGTTAACATTAGTTTGGCCTACTGTTTCATCCTCCACTGTTGACAAGGTGTCCACAATAAGTTCAATACGTTCCTTGGATAATACGATGTCATGCATCATTCACAATTTCCTTCAACGCTCTTAACTTCAACTCATTTCATCTGGCCTATTAACCTTTGGTGTTAATTTTACAAAAATACTTAGAGCACTTCGAAGGCACTGAACCTGCAGAAGTACGGCCAGATGGACACTGATCGGCTTCCATGGATCGCCTTTGTTGCCAAAAAAAAGTGAAAAAGCAACAAGTTACACTTAGAAACATCTGGGGATCAGCTGCGCCAGTAACTGCTCACAGAAGCTTTAAAACTTCAAAATGTATCTGGTGTATATGTGCATCCACATGTAACTTTGGTTTGAATAGTGTGTTTTCTTTTGCTACAATACCTGTTCGAAAGAGAAAGATGGGACAAGAAAAAAAAACATACTGAGATAGCTGGAGAAACAGGGAGAGAGGCTGAGAGAGGGAGAGAGGCTGAGAGAGAAAGAGACAGGGGGAGCAACAGAGACGGACAAACAGGGAGATAGAAAGAGGGAGAGAGTGAGTGAGAGTGAGAAAGATCAGTAAAAAGGGAAAGGAGAACGGGCAGATTGGTCTCCAACTTCCCATTTCCGATTGTCGGTAACTTCTGTCAGGAACTCAGCATGTTGTCAGATAGTGAGTGCGATGGACGACACCTCATCTGACAGTCAGCTTTAAGTTATAGAACAGGGAAGCCCCGCATTAGAAAAAGTAATTAACTTTCCACATGATAATACTAAGGAGAACACGCAAAATAAAACATCCAAAATCAGACATAACAGCAAATAACCAAGCGAGGACCAGCCAACAGTCCCAGGGGACAGAGACTATCCTTAAAATCAGACATAACAGCAGATATCTGAGACAGGATCAGCTGACAGTCCTTTCACTGCAGTCCAAGGGGATGGAGGCTAGCCATAAAATGAGACATAGCAGTAGTTAACTGAGGGGGGATCCGCCCTCAGTTCAGTCACTGCAATACAGGAGGGTGGAGGTTATCCCGAACAGTGTGGCCTCAGACTGTGAACCTGGAGTTTAATAATCTGTATGCATCATAATTTCAGCTAGAACATTGCCAGCAGAAAACTCTGCGTGGATTTCATAAAACGCATTGCATAGACATCGAGATTACTCAGCTCAATAAAGATTGAGATTATCACAAAATGTAGAATAGATTATATACTTTGTAACAAAGAGCCTCATTTCGTAAATCACCACCAATCCTTTATCCGAGCTTCCACAACGGGAAGGAAATAAATTCCTTCAGCTGATTTTAACAGTTAACCCACCACACCAATGCAGTTCGTAGCTAAATACCAGTTCTGTGAACACAGATGTTGAATTTACATAGCTTTTAATATTATTTAATGTTTAATATTAATATTTTGCAATGAATCAGTTTATGTTCGAACACTCAACATCCGCTTTGGGTGACTGAAGCTTCACTTTGTATCCCCTCCCTCTCTTGCAGGTTCTGCCTCGGGCGGCGGCGGCTTCGGGGACTCCAGTTGCAACGTAATTCCTTGTGTGTGAGTCTAGACTGTGCAGTGCATCAGCTGGACCTAAACGTGCCTCCATCTGGTATCCAGGCACATGCACTTTCTGTTTAGGGATCGCCTGGCGAGTATAAGGGGCGAGAATGATTTTCTGGTTGTATTGAAAGGGGCGGTTTGGCCATTTGAAATGCCCATTATTAGATCTCCTAACTCAGCATCAATAGAGGATTGAAACTTGAGACTCTAGTTTGTGGGACCCAGTTCCACCATGGCCAGTCAATATTAAGGGTTTCCGTTTAAAAATAAACAGTACAAACATCATACTCCTGATTATGTGTATGACTATATAAATCTGTGAAAGTTCCCTGTTATGACTACAATGAATAAGCGTGAAAATGACTGCCTTAATTTGTTTATTCAACATACTGTAAGGAACATTAATGATGATGCAACCTAATTGTCTCACTGCAGTGAACGTCAGATATAAATGTGGGGTCATTTGAAAGTATCCCAGTCAACGTGTGGCCTTCACGTCCCTACACTTTTTGCTAAAATGCATGCTCGAGTAACAGGTCTTGTGTTTGCTATTTACTATCCGATTTTTGCAGCTATCGCTGTTCCAGGTAAAGTATTTCAGTTCAGTATGTATTGTTAAGCCTTTGTTCCAGGTATTGATGTTATCCATAAGGTATTACAATAAAATATTTATTGTACGAGCCTTTTTTTTTAACGTATTGATGTTCTATGTAAGGTATTCTAGTGAGATATTTGCTGTGAAAGTCTTTGTTTCAGGTTTAATTGCTGCTGACAAGGTATTACAGTGAGACATACATTGCACGAGTCTTTATTTAAGGCATTGATGGTATTTATTGTACAAATCTTTGTTTAAGTTTAACTGTTGCAGGTCAGTTTTAATAAAAGGTATTCATTGCACAAGTCTTTGCTTAATGTAAGAGCATTTTATGTAAGGTATTACAGTGATGTATTTATTGTAGAAGTTCTTTTTTTTTAAGTATCTCTCCTCGAGAAAATGTATTACAGTCAGGAATTCAATGTACCAGTAAGATATTTATTCGTATTTGTCAGTACTTATCCTGTGCTCCCTTCCTTACAGCTAATTTGGTGACCATTGTGATCCTGTCCCGAGGAAGGTGCGGTCTCTCCAGATGTATCACACGGTACTTGGTGTCCATGGCAGTGTCGGATCTGCTGGTCGTTATCACTGGGGTGATATTGAATCGGATCCGTGGTATTTATTTCCCTGTTAGTTTTCTGACCACCACTCCGGCCTGCAGTACTATAGCCGTCCTAACGTATGCAGCCAGAAACAGTTCAGTTTGGTTAACGGTTGCTTTCACCTTTGATCGATGTGTGGCCATTTGTTACCAGAAGATGAAAACAAAATATTGCACAGAGAAAACGGCTGCGAACGTTATAGGAACGGTCTGTGTTCTGAGCTGTGTTAAAGACATCCCCTCTTATTTTATATATGAACCATTGTACATAATGAACAACGTGCCATGGTTTTGCAGCATAAAGTTGATATATTACACTTCACCAGGTTGGGCAGCGTATAACTGGCTGGACCATATTGTAACCCCATGTGTACCTTTCGTTCTGATTATTTTGCTCAATGTGCTGACTATCAGACGCATTCTAGCGGTCAATAGAGTCCGCGGGAGACTCCGAGCTCACAGCAATGGAGACAATCCGAGTGACCCAGAGATGGAGAGCCGGAGAAAGTCTATCATTTTATTGCTCTCTATATCGGGCAGTTTCATCCTGTTATGGATCTTATATGTTATAAATTTGTTGTATGTGCGATTTACAAATGGTAAATATTTCGCAGGTTCCAATTTCACTGACCCCAGGTTCATTCTGCAGGAAGGCGGATATATGCTTCAGCTTTTGAGCTGTTGCACCAACACGTGTATTTATGCAGCGACGCAGAGTAAATTCAGAGAGGAGATAAAGAATGCAGTGAAATATCCACTGACTTTAATTTGGAAATTCATAAAATAATTGAAATGATTAAGAAAGGCAGCGTAATTCTTTAGGGGTTTCATCCATCTCCTTTCCTTGCCTTTATTACACGTTTGCCTCTTACAGATTCAGTGTATATTCCAATCCATTTCTTGTCTTTTTTACTTCCCGGAAGATTGTTTTTTCGTATTCCACCTCTAAATTCTGGGATTGTGTCTTTGAATTGATAAAACGTGAGAGTCCCTGCATTATTTCAGAAAGGAGAGTGAGTAAAACGAGGTAACTATAGACCTATCACCTCCATGTGAGTTGTGGGGAAATTGCTTGAATCTATCAACAACAGAGTGACTGATTATTCGACCAAGTATGAATTCAGCAATGAGAGTCAGTATAGACTTGTAAAATATAGGATATATTTGATTAATGTGTTTTGCATTTTTTTTTAGGATGGCACTGACATGGTGAATAGGGATGAGTTTATGGATGTTGTCTATTTGGACCTCAATAAGGCATTTAATATGATTCAACATAAGACTCGATGATCAAAGACAAATACACACAAAACTGGAGGCAACCTTGTGACATAGGTTGATAATTAGTTGGGAGGCAAGATATAAAGAATAGGAATAAAAGGAATGGACTGATATTATTGGGATGTGATGAATGACGTTCCGCAGTGATCTGTACTGGGGCCTCAAATTTTCATTATCTGTCAATGACATTAATGAGGAAAGACATACTTCCAATTTGCAAATGACATTACGTTAGGTGGCACAGTAACTTGTGCAGATGGAAGCAATAGATTACTAAAGGACACAGACAGATTAAGTGATTGGATCAGGCTCTGGAAGAGAACCTAATGTGGAAAAGTGGAAGATAATCGAGTGTGGATCCAATATTAAATATTTTCTTAATGGCGAGAGTCTAAACATTGAAGAGGAGCAAAGGGATTGGCTGTTCATTTACACAAACCACTAAATGCTAGTGAGCAAGCACATAAAGTAATTTTAAAAAAGGGTTAAATGAATATTGACTGTTATCAAAAGGGGGCTGAAATACAATGGGGAAGAAGAGATGCTTCAGTTTACAGAGCTTTGTTCAGATATAATTCAGGCGCAATTTAAATTTACCTTCCCATGCAAACACAGGAGATGCAACACCTGCTCTTTTGCCTCTTCCTTTCTCATGGTGCAAGGCCCCAAACACATTTTCTTGTTCGTTTCATGGGTTGTGGGCATCGCCGGCAAGGACAGCCCATCCCTGCTCGCCCTTGAGAATGTGGAGGTGAGCTTCTCTCATGAACCACTGCAATCCATCTGGTGTGGGTACACCAGAGTGCTACTAGGGAGAGAGTACTAAGACTTTGAACCAGTGACAATGAAGGAACAGCGATATAGTTCCACGTCAGAATGGTGTGTAACTTGGAGGAGAACTTGCAGATGGTGGTGTTCCCACACGTCTTCTGCCCTTGTCTTTCTAGGTGGTAGAGGTCGCAAGTTTGGAAGGAGCTGTTGAAGGCGGCGTGGTGAGATGCTGCATTGCATCTTGCAGATGGAACACACTGCTGCCGCTATGCATCGGTGGTGGGGGGAATGAATGTTTAAGGTGGATGATAGGGTGCCAATCAAGCGGGCTGCTTTTTCCTGGATGGTGTCGAACTTCCTGAGTATTGTTGGAGCCACACCTATCCAGCTAAGTGGAGAGTATTCCATCACATTCCTGACTTGTGTCTTGTAGATGGTGGACAGGCTTTGGGGAGTCAGAAGGTGGGTTAATCGCCGCAGAATTCCTAGCCTCTGACCTGCTCTTGTAGCCACAGTATTATTGTGGTTGATCCAGTTCAGTTTCTAATCAATGGTAAGC
This sequence comes from Heterodontus francisci, assembly GCF_036365525.1. Taxonomy (NCBI): domain Eukaryota; kingdom Metazoa; phylum Chordata; class Chondrichthyes; order Heterodontiformes; family Heterodontidae; genus Heterodontus; species Heterodontus francisci. Next base: position 21,564,767 of record NC_090404.1, read on the forward strand.
CCCAGGATGTTGATAGTGGGGAATTCAGCGTGGGAATGTCATTGAGTGTGAAGGGGAGGTTAGACTCTCTCTTATTGGAGATGGTTATTTCCTGGCACGTGTGTGGAGCGAATGTCACTTGCCACCTATAAGCCCAAGCCAGAATGTTGTCCAGGTCTTGCTGTATATAGACACTAATTGCTTCAGTATCCGAGGAGTTGTGAATGGTACTGATCATCGTGTAATCATCAGTGAACATCCCCACTTCTGACTTTATGTTGGAGGGAAAGTCATTGATGAAGCAGCTGAAGATGGCTGGGCTTAGGACTCTGCCCTGAGGAACTCCTGTAGCAATGTGTGAGGCGGAGATGACTGGCCTCCAACAACCACAACCATCTTCTTTTGTGATGGGTATGACTCCAACCAGTGGAGAGTTTCCCCTCTGATTCCCATTGACTTCAATTTTGCATGGTCTCCTTGATGCCACACTCGGTCAAATGCTGCCTTGATATCAAGGGCAATCACGCTCAGCTCATCTTTTGAATTCAGCTCTTTTCTCCATGTTTGGACCAAGGCTGCAATGAGGTCAGCAGCCGAGTGGCCCTGGTGGAACCCAAACTGAGCATCGCTGAGCACTTTATTGCTGTTGAATTGTTGCTTGATAGCATTGTCAATAAAAACCTTCCATCACTTTGCTGATGATCAAGAGTAGACTGATAGAGCAGTAATTGGCCAGAGTGGATTTTTCTTGCTTTTTATGTAGAGGCCTGGGCAATTTTGCACATTGTTGGGTAGATGCCTGTGTTGTAGCTATACTGGAGTGAATCGGATTGGTTGAAAACTGGCATCCGTGATGCTGGGGACCTAAGGAAAAGACCGAGATGGATCATCCACTCGGCACTTCTGGCTGAAGATGGCCACAAATGTTTCAGCCCTTTCTTTTGCACTGATGTGTTGTGTTCCCCATCATTGAGGATGGGGATGTTTGTGGAGTCTCCTCATCCTGTCAGTTGTTTAATTGTCCACCACCATTCACCACTGGATTTGGCAGCACTGCAGAGATTTGAGCTGATCTGTTGGTTGTGGGATCGTTTACATTCTGCTTCCACTGTTTGGCATGCAAGTTGTCCTGTGTTGTAATCTCACCAGGTTAACAGCTCATTTTTAGGTATGCCTGGTGCTGCTTCTGGCATGCTCTCCTGCACGCCTCATTGAACCAGTGTTGATTCCCTGGCTTGATGGTCATGGTAGAATGAGGGATATGTCGGGTAATGAGTTTACAGATTGTGGTTGAATACAATTCAGCTGTTGATGATGATCCACAACGCCTCATGGATGCCCCGTTTTGACATGTCAGATCTGTTCTGAGCCTATCTCATTTAGCACGGTGGTAGGGCCACACAAGGTGAAACAACGATTTACCTGAACCTCTTTCAACTTAGAATGCTGTATTTATTGATGACGATGCATTCTCCTCTATATTGGGGAGATCAAATGCAGATTGAATGACTGCTTTGGGGAACTCATCAGCTCAGTCTGCAAACGTGACGCATCTCACTGCACTGGTGCAACCAAACATTTTCTACTTTCATTCAGCAAGGAAATCTTCTTAATTGTGACAATTGAGTCAGCAGCTTTTATTGTGAAGAAAGCAGATCTAAGAAAAGTTGACATTATTAAGAAGCTGTAGTGCAAGAAGATACATAACAAGTTGATGATAAAAGTGAGTAGTTTGACACTGTGAGCTACAGTTTAACGTTGGCAACTTTTCAAGTGTCCTCCAACAGGTTTGATGCAAATGTGTGACTTGGAAGGGAACTTGCAGGTGATGGTGATCTCATGTAGCTGCTGCCCTTGTTATTCTAGGTGTAAAAGGTCGTGGATTTGGAAGTTGCTCTCCAATGAGCCTTGGCGAGTTGCTGCAGTGCATCTTGTAGATGGTACACACTGATGCCACTGTGCATCAGTGGTGGAGGGAGTGAATGTTTAAGGTGTTGGATTGGATGCAAATCAAGCATGCTGCTTTGTCCTGGCTGATGTCGAGTTTTTTGAGTGTTGTTGGATCTGCAGTCATCCAGGCAAGTGGGCAGTATTCCAGCACACTCATGGCTCAGACCCCTTAGGTTAAGTATAACTTTACAAACATGAGTTATCTAATGTGGTCGGAAAAATAAAGAAAGCAAAATACTTTTGAATGGTGAGAGACTCGGAAATGTTTGCAGTCATAGGGACCGAGGTTAACATGATGGAACAGCAAGCAATTCAGAAGGAAAACTGCATGATAGCTTTTGTTACAAAGTGATTGGAGTAGAAGGGTAAACACATGGTGTAATTATACAGGGCATTGGTGAAGCCACACCTGGACTACTTCGTGTAGCTTTTGTCTCTGCACCCAAGGAAGGACATACTTACCCTGCAGGGAGTCCAACGAAGGGTCACAAGACTGCTGAATGGAATGAGGGTGGGATTTTCCGAAGAGGAGAGATTGAGTACACTAGGTCTGTATTCGAGTTTAGAAGAATGAAAGTGATCTAATTGAAACTTATAAAATTCTTGAGGACTTTAACAGGTTAGATGCTGAGAAAATGTTTCTCCTGGCTGGGGAATCTAGAACAAGGGGTCACAGTCTCAGAATAAGGTGTCAACTTTTTAGGACTGAGAAAAGCAAAAATGTCTTCACTCAAAGGGTTGTGATTCTTTGGAATTCTCTATCCCAGACAGCTTGAATTCTCATTCCTTGAGTATATTCATGAGAGGTCGATGCATTTTTGGGTACTCAGCAAATTAACAAATATAGGGATAGAGCAAATAATGTTAGGTTGAGGTAGATGTTCAGCCATGATCTTATGGAATAGCGGAGTAGGTGAAAAGGCCAAGTGGCCTCCTCCAGCTCCTATTTCTTATGTTCTTATCACGTGGTCCCTTGGGTCTGCTGGACCCGACAGGCTGTACAGATAATAGAGGAATAGCCGATCAATGCAACTTTACAAACCCAACGTGCTTGCAGTAAATTTTTTGCCCTTCTCGCAAAATCTCGATTTTAAAATTCTCTGCATTACTTTCAAATCTCTTCATACTCGCATTCCTCCCTATTACTGTAACATGGCGCAGCTGGACAACCTTCCAAGATTTCTGCACTTCTTTAATCATGGCCTTCTGTGCATCCTGACTTTAATTGCACCACAGCAGTTGGCCATGCCTTCCGTTGCCTGGGTCCTAAGCTCTGGAATTTCATCCCTAAATCACTGGGCTTCTCTCTCTCTCTCTTCCATTTGGGCTGTCATTAATCTCAGCGTCTTTAATGTGTTTTTGATCGCCAGTCCCAATATCACCTTGAGTAGCTTGGTGTTGGATGATACTCCTATGAAGCGTCTTGTGACGTTTTACGAACTTAGCAGTGCAATTTAATTGCAAGTTAATATTATTGTTATCATAGAATCATAGAACAGCACAGCACAGAAGGAGGCCAGCTGTCCCTCGAGTCTGTCTCAGCTCCTTTGAAGAGCAGTCCAATCAGTTCCATTCCCCTGTCCTATCCCCATATCCCTGCAATTTTCAAGGCTGCTATTGAATCTGAATCTGAATCCTATCAGAGAGTGCGTTGCAAATCTCATTGTGTAAAAACATTGTTTGAAAATCATATCACCTCTGGTTCTTCTTCCAAACACTTTAAATCTGTACCATATCATTATTGACACTTCAGCCACTGGAAACAGTTTCGCTTCATGTATTCTATGCAAACTTGTTCATGATTTTAAACACCTCTATTAAATCTTTCCTTGGCCTTCACCGTTCGGAGAACATGCCAAACTTCTACAGTGTATCCATATGACTGTAATCCCTCATGCCTAGGATAACTCTAGTAAATCTCTTCAGTACCGTCTTCAAATCCTTCACATCCTTCCTAAAGTGTGGTGCCAAGAATTGGACACAATACTCCAGTAGCGGCCAAAACAATGTTTTACAAAGGTTCATCATAACTTCATGGCGTTTGTGCTCTATGTCTCAATTAATAAAGCCCAGGATCCCACATACTTTATTAATTTTTATTTTATTCGTTCGTTCATGGGACGTGGGCATCGCTGGCTAGGCCAGCATTTATTTCCCATCCTTAATTGCCCTTGAGAAGGTACTGGTGAGCTGCCTTCTAGAACTGCTCAGTCCATGTGGAGTAGGTACACAGGCAACGCTGTTAGAAAAGGAGTTACAGAATTTTGACCCATTGATAGCGAAGGAACAGTGATATAGTTCCAAGTCAGGATGGTTCCATGGCTTGGAGGGGAACTTGCAGGTGGTGGTGCTCCCATGCATCTGCTATCCTTGTCCTTCTAGGTGGTAGAGGTTGCAGTTTGGAAGGTGCTGTCTAAGGAGCCTTGGCACATTGCTGCAGTGCATCTTGTAGATGGTATACACTGCTGCCACTGTGCGTCGGTGGTGGAGGGAGGGACTGTTTGAGTATAGGGTACCAATCAAGAGGGCTGCTTTGTCTTGGATGGTGCTGAGCTTTGCGAGTGTTGTTGGAGCTGCACCTATCCAGGCATGTGGAGGTCATTCCACCACACTCCTGACTTGTGCCTTGTAGATGGTGGACAGGCTTTGGGGAGTCAGGAGGTGAGTTACACGCAGCAGGATTCCTAGCCTTTGACCTGCTCTTGTAGCCATGGTATTTATATGGCTACTCCAGTTTAGTTTCTGGTCAATGCTATCCACCAGGATGTAGATAGTGGGGGATTCAGCGATGGTAATGCCATTGAATGTCAAGAACAAATGGTTAGATTCTTCTTCGTTTGAGATAGTCATTGCCTGGCACTTGTGTGGCGTGAATGTTACTTGCCACTTATCAGTCCAAGCCTGGAGATTGTCCAGGTCTTGTTGCATTTCTACACGGAGTGCTTCAGTATCTGAGGAGTCACGAATGGTGCTGAACATTATGCAATCATCAGCTAACATCCCCACTTCTGACCTTATGATTGAAGGAACGTCATTGATGAAGCAGATGAAGATGGTTGGGCCTAGGACACTACGCTAAGGAACTGTTGCAGTAATGTCCTGGAATTGAGATGATTGACCTCCAACAACCACAACCATCTTCCTTTGTGAAAGGTATGACTCCAACCAGCGGAGAGATTTTCCCTCTGATTCCCATTGACTCCAGGTTTACAAGGGCTCCTTCATGCTATACTTGGTCAAATGATGCCTTGATGTCAAGGGCAGTCACTCTCACTTCACCCCTTGAATTCAGCCCTTTTGTCTATGTTTGAACCAAGGCTGAAATAAGGTCAGGAACTGAGTGGCCCTGGCAGAACCCAAACTGAGCGTCACTGAGCAGGTTATTGCTAAGCAAGTGCTGCTTGATGGCACTGTTGATGACACCTTCCATCACTTTACTGATGACACCTTCCATCACTTTACTGATGATTGAGAGTAGACTGATGGGGCGGTAATTGACAAGGTTGGACTTGCCCTGCTTATTGTGTACAGGAAATACCAGGACAATTTTCCACATTGCAGGGTAGATGCCAGTGTTGTAGCTGTACTGGAACAGCTTGGCTCGGGTCACAGAAAGTTCTGGAGCACAGGTCTTCAGCACTATTCCCGGAATTTTGTCAGGGCCTATAGCCTTTGTAGTATTTGGTGCCTTCAGTCCTTTCTTGACATCACCTGGAGTGAATCGGATTGGATAAAGACTGACATCTGTGATGTTGGTGACTTCATCCACTCGGCACTCCTGGCTGAATATTGCTGCAAACACTTCAGCCTTGTCTTTTGCACTGATGTGATGGGCTCCCCCATCATTGAGGATGGGGATATTTGTGGAGCCACTTCCTCCAGTTAGTTGTTTGATTGTCCACCACCATTCACGGCTGGATGTGGCAGGACTACAGAGCTTAGATCTGATCCGTTGTTATAGGATCGGTTAGCTCTGTCTACCTCATGCTGCTTATGCTGTTTGGCATGCATGTTGTCCTGGGTTGCAGGTTCAGCAGGTTGACACTTCATTTAGAGGTATGCCTGGTGCTGCTCCTAGCATGCTCTCCTGCACTCTTCATTGAGCCAGGGTTTGTTCCCGGCTTGATGGTAATAGCAGAGTGGGGGATATGCCGGGCCATGAAGTTACAGATTGTGGTTGAGTACAATTCTGCTGCTGTTGATGGACTGCAGTGCCTCATGGATGCCCAGATTTTAATTGCTAGATCTGTTCGAAATCTATCTCATGTAGCACGGTGATAGTACCATACAAGACGATGGAGTGTATTGTTATGACCAGGGCGGGAGTACTTCACTGTTAATTCTGTCCTACTACTTCACAGGTCAGAGCATATTAGGAAAGTTTCCAACCTACCAGAAAAATAGTCAAATTAATCACTTTATTTATCCCCAGAATGAAGCAAGCCAAACCAGGTTTCTTCAAACAACAACCAAATTAACTTTCTATTAGTAAACCAATTTTAAAACGATAATGAGATGAATCTATATGCATTAAAAGATGTAATAACTCCTTAATCTTGCTAATCCTCATGCATGCACACACACATTGAAAAATCCATGGTTAACTGGCTGACAAAAATGTTTTAAATTGGAACTGTTTCTTAGGAGTAACAATATAACTGCACTGTAACTTTTAGTACTCTTTCCGGATTGGTGAGGTGTCCCAGAGTCGAATAGTCAGATGACACACGAGGTCTCCTGCTGAAATTAATGAGCAGTCTGTGATGGGTAGGCATTCAAGGTAATTCCTCTTCAGCAGGCGTCACACAGTTCTTTCAGCAAAAATTGTAACAACAGGTCTATTGAAACTTTAAAGTAGCAGTCTAACAATATAAATTTTCTTGAGGTTTCAGGATCTCACCAAAAGCACAAAAGTCAACAGGAGTCATTCTCAGAAAAAATGTGTTTCTCCACAGAATGTAGCAACTCACCGTTTTTCCTGGTACTTTTCTCTCTCTTTAGGCATAAACAGCAACAAGGATTTTAGCTCCCATACATTAGATTTGCAGCTCCTACAAAGTTCTTTTAACTTCATGAAGAAATTAGAATTTTACTTGATGCAGGAATTATTTTTCAAGAGAGAGTTTTCTGGGCTGTATTCCTGGCCAGTTTCCAGCAGTAACTGAATAGCACAAAAGTGACTAGCCCTTCAACAAACAATAAGATTCACAACACAACCATAAAACCTTTAGGTTGCTTGGATACAAGTTGCTCTGTATTCTGCACTTCAAATACCAAATGTCAACATTCAGTCTCTGCGGTCAATGTTCACGGAAAGTAGCAGCAGGTCTTAAAGGCACACAGAGCTCTTAGTTTATTTTTGGAAAAGAAACAAAACTCTTAGGACAGTATTTTCAATGCGAAGACGGGACTTTGTCTCCATAAGGACTGTGCAGTGGTCACTGCTCCCAGTGCTGTCATGGACAGGTGCATCTGTGGCAGGCAGATTGGTGAGAACGAGTTCAAGTATATTTTCCCTCTTGTTGGTTCCCTCACCACCTGCTGCAGACTCAGAGTCGCAGCTATGTCCTTTAGGACTCGACAAACGCTGGTGCTATCGGACATTGATGCCGCCTACCTGTGCCCTTGCCACTCTCAGTGCTTCTCGACATGGAGGAGTATCAATTCATCAGCTGAGGGTGGGGGGGGGGGCAGTGGATGGGAAATTGCAGGAGGTTTCCTTGTCCATGTTTGACCTGATGCAGTGAAACCTCATGGGGGTCTGGAGTCGATGCTGAAGACTTCCAAGGAACCTCCCTCCTGCCTGTTCTACCACCTCTGCTGGGTCATTCCTGCCCGTGGGACAGGACATGCCTGGCGATGGTGATGGCGATGTCTTAGACATTTTCTGCAAGGTATGATTCCGTGAGCATTACTATGTTAGGCTGCTGCTTGACTCATCTGTAGAACAGCTCTCCCACTTCTGGCACAAGCCTCCGATGTTAGTAAGGAGGACTTTGCAGTGTCGACACGGCTGGGCTTGCTATTGTAGTTTCTGGTGCTAAGGTCGATGCCACGTGGTCCATCCGGTTTCATTCCTGATTGACTTCATAGCGGTTAGATACATTGAGGAGGACCTTTAAGAGTCAATCACATTACTGTGGTTTTGGAGCCAGACCTGGTAAGAACAGCAGATTCCCTACCCTGAAGAACATCAGCGAACTAGATAGGTTTCCCAATGGTTTGATGGCCATCATTAGAATAGTCTGCTTTTTAAATTCCTGATTTTATGAATCGAATTCAAATTTCACCTTCAGCCGTGGTGGGTTTTGAACCCATGTCCCCAGAGCAATACCCCGATTTCTGGGTTACTATTGCAGTGACAACACCACTTCGTCACCGTTTCCTTTAACTGCTTTGCTGTCTGTCCTGCTACCTACAAAGATTTGTGCACAAGTACCTCCGAGGTGTCCCTGCTCTTGCACTCACTTTAAAATTGTATGATTGAGCATCTGTTATCTTTCCTCATTCTTCCTATCAAAATGCACCACCTCACACTTTTCTGCGTTCAAGCTCGTTGTCATGTGTCCACATATTCCACGAGCCATCTCTATCCTCTTGAAGATTATTGCTATATTTTTCACTGTTTACTCTTTTTTCAGGATTCGTGTTATCTGAAATTTCAAAATTGTGCTCTCTACCCCCAAGTACAAGCCATTAACGTATATCAAGAACAGCAGCAGTCAGAACATTAAACATTTGGGAACGTCACTGTATATCTCTTTCTAGTGCAGAAAACAGCCCGTCGTTTTCTCTGTCTTGCACAGTCACTCATTTTGCCATTTAATATTTCATGCATCCAACGCTGTCACAGGTCAAATGGACAACAAATGCCTTCCTGGTCAGCGATGCAGATCAACGGCCGAAACGTAACTGCACCAGCCATTTAAATAATGTGGCTACACGAGCAAGTCAGAGACTGGGAAGTCTGCAGCGCATAACTCATTCTCCTGACTCTCCAAAGCTTGTGCTCGTTGAATAAACCGTCACTTAATTGGATCTGTGCACACGAAATGTAACCATGTTGAACTGGATCTCTCCACACTGAAGGTAGCTGCGTGAAAGTGGATGTTTCTACAATAAGTGTTACCTTGATGGTCTGGACCTTTCCACAATGAAACCAACAGTGTAGTACTGGACCTGCACGTGCTGGCAGTAACCATGCTCACCTAGTCATCTGCACATTAGATATAAGCACGTTGTGCTGGCCAAGATGATATTGGCAGTAACCGTGCTGAATTAGACCTGTCCATATTCAATGGAAAAGGGCAGAACTGAAGCTGCTCTCACTGAAGGTAACAATACGGAACTGGATTGTCGATTTTGAATGTGAGTGTGCTGAACTGGAACTTCCAACACTGAATATTGCCATCCAGACCAGGCCCGGTTCACATTAATAGCACAGCATTAACTGAACATGTCTCTACCGAACGCAACTGTACTGAACCTGACCAGTCAACACTGAATGAAATGGTGTTGAATTCGACTTTTCAGCACTGAGAATTAGCATGCACATGGAATGTAACCGGGATGGACAGGGTGACACCGACAGTGCCTGTGCTGAAGGAAACCTATGCACACTAATTGTTACTGTGTTTAACATGACCTCTCCACACTGCATATGACCGTGCCAACCTTGACCAGTTCACACTAAATGCAAGTGTGCTCAACTGGACATGTCTCCACTGAATGCAACCATGCTGAGCTGGTTGTTTGCACATTTAAAAAAAAACATAAACGTGCACAGCTGCACCACTGCACACTGGAAGTGTTGTCCTTGAGCGGTCCATCCTGAATGCAGTGAGCTGCGTTGAAGTGGATATACTGTCTCAGAGGGATTTGGAGTCAAGTGGGTATAACGCAAGATCACATGGACTGGAGCTGAATCGTGGTTTGGTGCGAGAAATTGGCTGGAATTTCCTTCAGGACTGGAATATCGCTGGTCAGTTATACCTTGTGCTCAGCATTAATGTGTTTAACACTGGGGATTCACTTTCACCATTGCATATGACTATTAAACTTTTCCTGATCATAACTGTAACTAGGATCATATTGTAATCGCTCGATATTTCACTTTAGAGCCGCGTCAGATCCCCTCAAAAACATTACATTTCATCAAAACAAAAATACAAGCCCAGCAGTTGCTGCATTAATCTGTTTGTTTCAATTAGTGCAATTTAATATAAAAATTTTTACCATCTAATTATCTCCCTGGAGCCTGACATCAGCTATAAATATGGCAATCTTTGCTGCTCACAGCTCAGAGCATTTGATAGAAATGCATGGATCATCAAAAGATCTGGTGTTTGCCGTTTACTATCCCATCCTTGCAGCTATTGGAGTTCCAGGTAAAGTATTCTAGTAATTTAGAAGCTATGGAAATCATTGATTAGCTTTGTCACTGCTCTTATGAACACGAGCACTTTCCCACGTTATGGATATCCATTCTCTCCTTTAATGGGATAATTGCTCCCCTGCAATGAGAAGATGTCTTGCCTCCAATTGTAATTTCTCCTGTTTTATATTATAATTTTTTCACCTTTAACGGTATTATTTCTTCATATTAATGACATAATTTTTGGGAAATTTTCTGATATAATTTCTGGCATTCATGTTCTAATTTCTCCATTATAGAAGTATAATTAATGGCATAATTTCTTTACATTACCAGTGTAATTTCTCCTGCTTCCTAGTATCACTTTATATTTGGGCGGCACGATTCATCCTCTTCAGTGGTATCATTTTCCCATTAACCCTTGTAATTTATCCTGTTTGAAAGCATAATTTAGTGCTTCTAACTTTATAAGTTCTCCCCTTTACTTGTGCCATTTCACGGTGTAAATGTAGTATATTTTGTTATTGACACCGTTTGTGTGCATGGAGTATCACAGTTATCACGGTGTAAATGCAGTTCTATTGTGTTAGTGACACTGTTACTGTGGGTGAGTTATCACTCTGTTAACACGTGCAAATGTAGCTCTATTATGTTATTGCTACTGAGGGTAAATTATCACACTGCTATCACGTTGACACGGTTACTATGAAGGAATTATCAAACTGTTATTACTATGCAAATGTAGTCTATTGTGTTATTAACACTTACTGTGGGCGACTTGTCACACAGTTAGCATGGTGTAAATGGAGTTCGATTGTGTTAGTGATACTGTTACTGTGTATGAATTATCATACTGTTATCACAGTGCAAATGGAGTTCTGTTGTGTTACTGACACTGTTGCGGTGGGTGAATTATCATGCTGTTAGCATGGTGTAAATGTAGTTCTCTTGTGTTACAGACACTGTTACTGTGAGTGAATTATCATACAGTTATCACCGTGTAAATGTAGTTCTGCTGTGTTATTGAAACTGTAGCTGGGGGTGAATCATGACATTGTTATCATAGCGTAAATGTAGGTCCATTATGTTATTGCTACTGTAGGTAGTTTAGCACACTGTCAGCATGGTGTAAATTGAGTTCTGTTGTGCTCCTGACACTGTGACTGTAGCGAATTATCACACTATTTGTAGGGTGTTAATGTGGTTCTTCTGTGTTATTGATATTGTTACTATGGGTGAATTATTACACTGTTATAACGGTGTCAACGTGGTTCTTCTGTGTTATTGACACTAACATTGGGTGCACTATCACACTGTTATCACGGTGCAAATTTCTTTTTACAGATACAGCACTGAAACAGGCCCTTCGGCCCACCGAGTCTGTGCCGACCATCAACCACCCATTTATACTAATCCTACACTAATTCCATATTCCGACCACATCCCCATCTGTCCCTATATTTCCCTACCACCTACCTATACTAGGGGCAATTTATAATGGCCAATTAACCTATCAACCAGCAAGTCTTTGGCATGTGGGTGGAAACCGGAGAACCCGGAGGAAACTCACGCAGAAACAGGGAGAACTTGCAAACTCCACACAGGCAGTACCCAGAATTGAACCCGGGTCGCTGGAGCTGTGAGGCTCTGTGGTTCTGTTGTGTTTCTGACACGGTTACTGTGGGTGAATTAACACACTATTGTCACGATGCAAATGCAGTTCTGTTGTGATACTGACACTGTTACGTCAGGTGAATTATCATCGTTACCACAGTTCACATCGAGTTCTCCGGTGTTAATGTCTGATTTGCACAAATAATTCACTAATTGAAATTATTCAACTAACAAATAATTCTTGACTGAATTTGATGAGTGAATTCATTGAAGTGACATTGTTAGACATCGAGCTGTTCTCAGACATATAAGCAATGTAACAAGTGGCTGTTTTATGAATGAATCTGTACTTAACCTAACCTCACAGGGCTGGATTTTGTATAGTAGGCGAGGCTCCCGTGGCCTGGCAGAAAAGGCAGGTAGGGGAGGGAATCCAAAGCTCAACATTTTCATGGCCACGCCACCCCCCTCCCCCGCCCCCCCCCCCCCCCCCCACCCCAGCGCCTGTGTTTTCAGTTAAATTTTCACGAGCCAAGATCCCTGTCCCTTAAAGACTGGGTACGGTGGCCACTAATAGCACTGCAGAGGCCTCAGACCCAATCCCAGCGCTCAAACACAGGACAAGAGGTAGATGAGTTGGGTTGTTGCGGCCAGTCTGTAAGGCCCTGGCGAGCGGGCGTGGTGGTTGTGAAGTCCAGGGGAGGGGGTTCCCGAGGTAAAACTGTTCCCAGTGTGGGTCATTGAGTCATAGAGTTATACAGCACAGAAACAGGCCCTTCGGCCCACCGGGTCAGTGCCTGCCATCAAGCACCAAACTATTCTAATCCCATTATCAAGCACTTGGCCCATAGCTTTGTATGCTATGGCGTTTCAAGTGCTCATCTATATACTTGTTAAATGTTGTGAGGGTTCCTGCCTCTACCACCTCTTCAAGGCAGTGCGTTCCAGATTCCAACCACCCTCTGCGTGAAAGTTATTTTCCTCAAATCCCCTCTAAACCTTCTGCCCCTTACCTTAAATCTATGCCCCCTGGTTATTAACCTCTCTGTTAAGGGGAAAGGTTTCTTCCTATCTAACCTATCAATGCCCCTCATAACTTTGTATACTTCAATCATGTCCCCCCTCAGCTTTATCTGCTCTAAGGAAAAGAACATTATCCTTTTCAGTCTCTTTTCATAGCTGAAATTCTCCAGCCCAGACAACATCCTGGTGAATCTCCTCTGCACCCTCTCCAATCCAATGCAATCACATCCTTCCTATAGTGTGGTGCCCAGAACTGTACACAGTACTCCAGCTGTGGCTTACCTCGCATTTTATCCAGTTAGTGGGTCATCTGTGGGCCACAACTTTCCCACGGAGGGGGCGCCCCCCCTCTTCACCAACAGCCTGCAGGGAGGGCACTTCCTGTTACAAGGCGTCCTCCCCGCAAGGTGGAGCCTTCTCCCCCAACCCACCACTGGGGAGATCCCAGTGGCGGCTGGACCAGGCCCTTAATTAGCCATTAATTTGCCTGCTAATGGCCTCAATTGACCTCGGGGCGGGAAGGCTGTCATCGGCCTATTCCACCTGAGGGAAGATTTCTTGCCAATGGGGAGGTGATTCTGCCCTCCGTCCCATTGCCTTCTGCCGACCATCGTAATACTCCTTGCCCCTCGCTTCAGGGGCCCATCAAATCCTGGCCATAGCGCACAGTCTTTCTGTTCTCAGTCTCAAACATGTACTGCATCAGCCCAGCTCTCCTCTCCCACATTAACGGCTGTTGACTGTTCTACAGTGACCGTTCCTGACCGTGAATATTCCTTCTGCTCCAAGTCCTTGGCAATGTCCCAGACTGTTCTCACCTTCAATCTTTTCTTCCTGTTTGTGAGGCTGCATAACTTGTGGCATCTTTCACATCTGAGTAAAAAAGTTTAATTTCAATACCCACTATAGGACAAAGCTGATCATCTATGCCTTCAGCATTGTAGGCAGGACCGTTCCTCAAAGGAGACCTCATAGTCTACTACTTCCACTGGTTTCGATCAACATCGGAGTTCCCAGCTGAGTAACGGGTGAAGCACTTGGAATTATCACTGCATCTTCAGCAACATCCCCTCCACAAAGTGCGAAAACATGATTTGTCCATTAAGAATTTTATTGAACAAATTGACAGTAGAAATTTACCAACTGAATCATTTCACAGTAAGTCGTTGGATGGGGGCCTTTTAGGTCCTCAGCAGGATATAATCTGATTTAAATGCAAGTTTTTCCTACTTTTCTGCTAGTTTTCACTTTTACTGTCGGTAGGTTGGAATTTGTAATCATGCTGCTATGAGCAGTGGCGGGTATGCAGTATATCAGCCGTCGACATGCAATGCTCATGGCCGTGCCACCACAATTATGCAGAAGGTGGCCACTGACCATAATGATGATGATTGTGCCCCTCATCACTTTGCGGAGTGGCATTGGCCATTCCCTGAATGGCGTCATCTAATGTCGGGTCAGGTACTTTGGCACTATCTTTAAAAGGCTGCCAGCCCTGCATTTACTCTCCTTGCTTTCAGTACCAATTTGTTGCAGCCACACCTCTTCGGTTTACTGTCAATTTGCATCTCAGCAAATATCTCCCCACCTCCACCCACAGCATCTTTACTAACATGTCAGATGTGAGAGCAATGGTGGCCCCATGGTGCAGTGATGCCTCCCTGCTTACTCTCCGCTGGGCTTCAAGGGAAAGGCCCGCTGTTTCTCTTCCCCAGCGATGGCAAGAAGAGGTCCTCCCGCCTGACCAAGCAAGCTTGGACGGAGATCACAGAGGAGGTTTGCAGCCATGGGTCACTCATCATAACTGGATCCAGCGTAGGAAGAGGGCCAATGAACTCCTGCTCTCAGCAAAGATAAGTTGTGCAGTTCCAGGTAGTTTGTTGCGATCTGCTTGCCCACAAGCATAAAGGCTTATGGTTGTCACAGCAATTCAAAAGATTGAAAGCTCATAGCATAATGACAGCAGACCGACAGCATAAGTGAGACCAGTCTCCCTCGTTTCTATCTTAGCCTAATTGAGACCCATGATAGATAGAGTGACATCCCCCAGGAGCAGAAGAGGGGCCCGTGTTAGCATTAGCGTGCTGTGGATACATTTGGAACCTAACAGTAACTGCATCCTTGATCTTTCAGGAGAAGGTAGCCCATAACAGCAGGGTGGCTGACAGCACTGGTGGCGGGGTGCCCAACCTGCGACCTTTGTCTCAGGCTGAAGAGGAGGGGCTCGAGCTAGCCAGGAGCCAAGGAGCATGTGCCATATTTGACATCGAACTCCGAGTCCCAGTTGAAGAGAGTGATTATTGACAAACACAGAATGATCCAAAATTACATTTTAAGTAGAAACACAATGCTGCATCAATGCTACACGTGCACCATAACACCTAACATTTGTTCTTCACATTGTCTCTTGAAGGGCACCACTTGCAAATGCTTGCAGGCACCGAGGAAACAACGGCAACCTCTGAGCTTGCGCAACACTTAGAGGATGCACCATCCCATGAAATTCCTGCATCTTCCACCAGTGCTGACACTCTAACCTCAGTGGATATCCGATCGGCTTTAGAATCAGGGTCAGAAGCTGGTAAGGCTGAGACAGCCGAAGCCTCTGACAGACAAAGGACGGTGTGTGTCCAGGCCCATATTGAGCCCCAGGCTGATGACGATCCTCTGGTGTCGACAGCACAGGACATGCAACATCTGGAGGAGATGCCAGAGGCCATGCAAAGCCATGAGTAGACGATGGCGGAGTCCATCCATGCCATTACTGCTGCCATGTCCCAGGCATGTGAGCACATGGCTTCATCCATCAAGAGATTGGCAGCCCTCATGGACAGCAACATTCCACAGCTGCGCCATTACCTGCAAACCCTCGTATTGGCCATTACTTCAATTCAGTAAGAGTCGGGTGAGAGAAGGACCAGGATGATGGAGAGTGTTCCCACTCCTAGTCCTTCTCCAAGGAGCAATGAAGTTCCATCCAGCCTTGAGAGGGAGGAAGAGATGCTGCGCTCCACATTTGTGGTCTCCACTCAGGGCGATTCAATTGTGGACACATCTCCTCAGCCCCTCCAGCCGTACGTAGCCACAATGCCTGAGGACAGTCCTGCACTGCTGCAGGAAGCTTTCAGGCAGTTGGGGTCCTCCAGGCCTCAGGCACCCAGAGGACGACCGCTAAAGTCACCCCAGGCCAAGGGGCATCCTGATCAGCAGTTTGCCTCTAGCCCAGCTGCTAGAGCCGAGGTAACAGCGCAAAGGGGCACCCGCAGATGTATTAAAGGGACACCGTGACACATGTTGGTATTCATGGGTGAGACAGACATGTCATGGATACTTTAATCAAATGTGTTTTCCTGCCAAACATCAGCCTCTATTGTCTGCAAACCACATTTCACATGGAGAGCTTATGTGTCTTTCAATTACATCATAAGCCAATGTGACCACTGACATCATCAGCATGAAAATATGCTTGATGTTTAATTCCATGAATGACATCACATAGACAATGGTTCAGTTTGTTGCTGCCAGCCATGTTGGAGAGACAGATGCAATGGAGGCAGAGGACTTGAGACTACATGCATGGTGGTGAATTTTGTTAGCCAATATTTTTTATTGAGCTTCCTGGATTGTGGAATTATCAGTCTGTGCCTTGTCTCCATTGCTCGCTGCTCACCATGTCTGGCCTTCATCACTGCTATCTGATTTCCCATGCGTGATTGTCCTTGTGTGCACTCTATGTCCGATGAGGATGTCTCATGCTTCCATACTTCTTCATCTTGCAAGGCCTTCCCCTCTGCAGTGCAATGTTGTGCAGAGCACAGCAGACTACAACGAAGCATGCAATCCTGTTTGATGCATCATGTAGGGATCCACCAGATACTTTGATGCAGCAGAACCGTTTCTTCAGCATACCAATGGCTTCCTGAATGGTTGCTTGGGTGGTACCGTGGCAGTCAATGTAACGTTCTACAGCACCATTGGTGGGGTTCATCACTCGTGTCAGAAGCAATGTCATCAAGGGGTATCCCTTATCCCCAGTAATCCATCGCTGAAGGTGAGCGGGGGGAGGGGAGGGGGGTATTGGAAAGCAGTGACACCTGGGATTGGTGAAGTATGGCAGCTGCCCAGGAGGCGGGCACACACTTGTAGGAAGTGCTTTCTCTGGTCGCAAACTGGTTGGATATTGATTGAATGAAACCCCCTTCTGTTTTTGAAGGCAGCTGGTTGGTGCTTGGGAGCCTTAATGGCCACATGTTTGTAGTCGATCGCACCTTGTGCCTGTGGGAATCCTGCAATGGCCGCAAATTCAATGGCACCCTCAGTCTGACTCTCAGGGTCTGTCCTGTAGTTGATATATCGCCAGCCCACTTGAACAGAGCATCGATCACCTCCTTGATGCAGCAATTCATTGCAGATTGAGAGACCCCACGCAAACCTCCGGTGGATCCCTGGAATGATCTAAAGGCGTCAAAGTTTGGGGCCCAGTGATTTAGATGCCATAGGCATAGGGTGACCACCAAAACCCATCGGTTGCGCATCATCATTCAGCAGTGTGCAGAGTTGCGTGTCCAGCTCTCTGGACATCCACAGCTAACTCTGACACTGGCGCTTAGACATCTGCACGTGTGCCATCCGAGTCCCATACACTCACTGGCCTATTTGGGCTTCTCCTCGCCTTGGTGGCTGCTACTGCTCGCACTTAGAAGCTTCCTCTTGAGCCGTAACTGCCTATTGGACCTGCCTCTGGCAGAGATGTCTCATAACAGCAAGGGGATCCAGGAAACAGGGTGACTCATACTCATCTTTATCCTCCTTGTAACTTTGGATTCCTTCAGTATACATTCAGCATCCACTTGCAGAGTACCCCCTTTCCCTCAACATTATCCACTTGCAGAGATCTCCCCTTCCCTCCGAACAGTATCCAGTTGTAGAGTTCCCCCTTCCCCCCAAACAGTATCCACTTGCAGAGGTCCCACCTTCCCCCAACATTATCCACTTGCAGAGATCTCCCCCTTCCCTCCAAACAGTGTCCAGTTGAAGTGTTTCCCCTTCCCCCTAAACAGTATCCACTTGCAGAGATCCCCCTTATCTCCAAACAGTATCCACTTGCCGAGATCCCCCCTTCCCCCAACATTATCCACTTGCGGAAATCTCCCCCTTCCCTCCAAACAGTATCCAGTTGAAGAGTTTACCCTTCCCCCAAACAATATCCACTTGAAGAGTTCCCCCTTCCCCCAACAGTATCCACTTGAAGAGTTCCCCCTTCCCCCAACAGTATCCACTTGAAGAGTTCCCCCTTCCCCCAACAGTTCCACTTCCAGAGATCCCCCCCCTTCCCCCCAAACAGAATCCACTTACTGAGGTCCCCCTTTCTCCCAACAGTAACCACTTTCAGAGTTCCCCCTTCCCACAACAGTATCCACTTGCAGAGCACCGCCCCCCCCCCCACTTCCCTCACATCTGCAGATTGACTTCAGTTGCAATGTCTGATGTTAAAACAATTTTTTTTGATGTATAACGACGCATAACTTACCTATCCTTTGCAGGCACCAAAGACTCTCGCCTTCGTGACGCCATCTTTTCAGAGATGGGCAAGTGAAGGCACGTGAGTGATGGTAGGATTGTCGCGTACATGCCAGTTAATGTAAAACGGTACTTTACATGCTTAAAGTACAGTCCCGTTGCAGAACGGCGGAGGTGCCGCCACGGAACTTTGCCACCTCTCAGAAAATCAGAAACTGACATTATGGCTTCGGGTTTCATGGTGGATGAATCTTCACCGATTCTCCAGCCTCTGCCATAGAACCCGCCTTCAAACAGAGCACAAAATCCAGCCCTATATTATTTACCATCTTAAATATCTTATAGAATATGCTACTGACGTTATTTTTCTTGTATGTTTGATGTTCTCATTTTGATTACAATGAGTGTCCGATGGCTTCTTGTTCTCCATCATGTTTTATGGCAGCAGTTTACATTCTGATGTAATTGACCTGTCTTATTTTCAATCCGGATGATTATTTAAACACAGAAACAAGTGCCTGGTGTATATGCGGTAGTTTCCCACTCAGAATCATGTCTGAATGCTGTAGATTTTACACCGAATTTTGATGATTAAGTTGGGAGTGAGACCAGTAATTTTCTTGTTGTCGCTTGCTCACACAAATACACTCTCCCTCTTTCTCTCAGTCTCTTTGTCTCTATTACAGCAAACTTGGCAGTGATTGTGATCCTGTCCCGAGGAAGATGCGGTCTCTCCAGATGTATCACTTACTACCTGATGTCCATGGCAGTGACCGATCTCCTGGTCAATATCACCGTTGTGATATTAAACCGAATTGTTGGTATTTATTTTCCAGTCAGTTTCCTGTTCATCACACCAGTATGCAGGCTCCGTATTGCCCTGAACTATGCAATCATAGACAGTTCTGTTTGGTTAACGGTCGCTTTCACCATTGATCGATTTGTGGCCATTTGTTGCCAGAAGCAGAAAATAAAATACTGCACCGAGAAAACGGCGGCCCGGGTTATAGGAATCGTGTCTATACTGAGCTGTTTAAAATATTCCGCCATGTATTTTATATATGAGCCTTTGTATATAATTAACAATATGCCCTGGTTCTGCAGTATAAAAATAATATTTTATACATCAAATGCATGGATTGCATATGACTGTATTCGCCGCATTTTAAACCCTTTTCTCCCATTCATTCTGATTTTACTGCTCAATGCTCTGACCGTCAGACACATTCTAGTAGCCAGTAGAGCTCGCAGGAGACTCCGGGCTCACAGCAATGGAGAGACTCAGAGTGACCCAGAGATGGAGAAGCGGAGAAAGTCCATTGTTTTACTCTTCTGCATCTCGGGCAGTTTTGTCCTGTTATATTTGCTGCTTGTTATAAACTTCCTTTATGTCCGAATTGCAAAACTTAATTATTTCTCTGGTTCCAATTTCAAGCAATCAAATTTTATTCTGGAGCAAAGCGGATATATGCTTCAGAATTTGGGTTCCTGTATCAATCCATTTATTTATGCAGGGACCCAGAGAAAATTCAGAGAGGAATTAAATAATGGAGTGAAATATTCATTGAGTCTAATTGCTAAATTGCTGCAATGATGGGATAAGAAATATCCAACATGAATTACTTGTTATATTGCATCCTTTGCTGTTCTTGTGCATGTCACACACGGCCTCCCCTCCCAGAAAAATAATCAGTTGCTTTGCGATACTTATCCATTGTGTGGATTTAAGAATGCATAGGCAATGCCGCATCACTGCACAATTCAGTGTTGTAACTTGTTGTCGTTTAGTTTCCAGTTCTCTTTCCCCGTGCCGACTCAAGCTGAGCCCATTCCCATCAGCCCCAAGGGCCCTGGAGTATCGCTGCATTCATGTGGGAGACAGAGAGTCCGACCTCTGATCTTTTATGAAATATCAAGTTTAACTGTTCAATGAAGGGACATCAGTATCCCTGCTGGGAATGATTTGGGTCTCAAGGTTAAGATCGGCTCTGAAATGAAATCGTGTAATGCCCCATGTATTGTTGTCCAATTCATTGGCACCGCCTCACAACCGCAACTCTTCTGGCATAAACATAGGAACAGAGGAAATGCTGGAGGAAAAAGACGAAAATAAGTTCGCCTTCTACTCTTTTCATTGGCCAATTAGAACAATTAATTCGATAAAGTCCCCCATTTTAAAAAAGGGATACAAACAATAAACAACCAAGTCATAAAAAGAAACTTATCATGAGGATATTATTTTCACTATGGACAATGCACGCCAGTCACTTTGCGTCCGACCATCATGATTGTCTCAAGATACAATGTTAGTGGAGTTTTTGATGAATCACAGCAGTGTATCGCTATACATTTGTCTACAACAGACTGATACAGGAGACGAGGAAATGTTAATGGTGGAGAGCTTAAATGCTCCAGGCCATGCTCTCTCTGCAGGTCTGAAATATTCTCCTTACTAATTTCAGCTACTCAGCATCCTTTCTTACCATCCTTATCTTTACTAAGCATTGTGAATCCAGGAATATTTGGTGCCCAGTCCTCCCTTTTTTTGAATGCAGATCTTCAATATTCCCATGTGTCTATTTGGATTTGAAACTTTCCAACCTAATTTACCATGCCTCCTGTGTTCACATACATGCACAGTAAACCGAGTTTAGATCTTATTACATTCCCTCTTACTCCCACCCCATCAATGCCTTACTGTTTCTTACTCTGGAGCAATCTGCTTCTACTAATCCTTGGTGCACTTTGTTTATCGCTCCTAATGCTACATCTTGGTTCCCAACAACCCCTCCCTCCCTCCCTCCCACCGCTCCTCACCGCCGCTGCCAAACCAGTTTAAACCCTTCCAACAGCACTAGCAAACTGCACCTCGAGGGCATTGGTCCAACTGTTGGGAGGCAATCTGTCTGGCCTGTATAGGTCCCACCTCCTCCAGAGCCGCTCCCTATGTCACAGGAATCTAAAGACCTCTCTCCTTCACTACCTCCAGCCACACACTCATCTGTTCTATCCTCCTATTTCTAAACTCATCGGCATATGGCATCTGGAGTAATCAGGAGATCCATTTCTTAGAGGTCCTGTTTGCTCGTTTCTTTCCTAGCTCCCCAAAGAAGATTAAAGGTTGTCATCCCTCTTTCAACCTATGTCGTTGGTATATGGACCACGACCTCTGGCTGTTCACCCTCCCCACTCAGAGATGGTTGCACTTATCCTAAACTCGCAAAGTGCACTGCTTCTACTTTCAGTCTCTCCCTGTCAGTGGTTCACCCCGGCATTCCTCTTCCACATTAGCTGCTGCTGATGGTTCTATAGTGACCGCTGCTGAGTCCAAGTATTTCTTCTGCTCCTGGCACCTGACAATGTTCTGGAGTGTTCCCGTCTACACCCTTTTCTCCATATTGCGTGGGGCCATAGATCTAGTATCATCACTAATTAGTCTGAAGTTTTGAAGTTCAATACTTGCCAAGCGACCCACCTGGTTACATTTCTTGACAACACAGTGCAGTACTGTGGAAGTGCTGCATTATAGAAGTGGCTTTTCCCCGAATGATATCTCATCACCTGCCAGTTTTAGTGGTTCAGATGACACTGGAGATCCCAGGTGGCTATCAGAAAAGCTGGGAGTTATCACTGCGTCCTCATCAATATTCCCTCTGAAAAGTCAGAAAGCGCCAAATGTCCCTTTGCTCCTTGCTGATTGGAATTGTTTGAACTAGTTGATTTCCATATTTTCAACACTGAATAATTTTGCAGTAATTCATCGCATGAGGCACTTTTGGTCCTTAGTGGGATACAGCCTATTTCAAACACAATGTTTTACATACTTGTTAGTTTTCACTCTTATCCACTGTTTTTGTGCTATTTACCCTCTTTCGTGTCTTCTATGATATGTTACTGATGTCATTTGTCGGTCTAATTGATGCCCATGTGTTTTTGATGCCTTCTTGTTCTCTATTAAGCTTCATTAAATTATGTTACATTCTGATGTCATTGGTCTGTCTTATTTTTAATATGCATGACTGTTTTAAACACAAAAACAATTGCCTGCCTTGCAAGCGTAGTGTCCACCTCAGGATCACGTATCAAAGTTGTGAATTTCATACAGAATCCTGTAAAACGGCTAATTTTGCTGGGTTTGGACCAATAATTTTCCTCTCCTTGCTCGCTCACACGTATGCAATTTCTTGCTTTCTCGCAGCCTTCTCTCTCTCTATTACAGCTAATCTGGCAGTGAGTGTGATCCTGTACCGAGGAATATGCGGTCTCCCCACATGCATCGCTTACTACCTGATGCCTATAGGTGATGGATCTCCTGGTCTGTGTTAGTAAAACTTGATTGCTGGGTTTTTTTCCCACTCAGTTTCCTGCCCACCAAACTGATACACAGTCTTCATTCTGCCCTAAACTATGCAACATTCAGCTGTTCTGTCCGGTTAAAAGTCGCTTTCATCTTTGATAGATGTATTACCATTTGTTGCCAGAAGCTGAAAATAAAATGTTGCACTGAGAAAATGGTGGCAGTGGTGAAAGGAATGGGCTGTACATTGAGCTATTGCAGAAATGTCTAATTGTATTCTATATAGGAACATTTACACATAATTAATACATACCCTGGTTCTGCAGACATGGCTGGAATCTTATCATTTTAACCCCTTGTTTCCCATTCATTTTGATTGTTCTGCTCAATGCTCTGACCGTCACACACATTTCAGCGGCCAGTCGAGCCCACGAGACTCCCATCCCACAACAATAGAGAGAATCAGAGTGATCCCGAGATGGAGACACGGAGAAAGTCCATTGTTTTACCCTTCACCATCTCGGGCAGTTTCATCCTGTTATATATGTGCAATATTTAGAACAGTACTCTCTGTCTGAATAGAGAGCATTAGTTATTTCTCTGGTTCAAATTTAAATGAAACAACTTTTATTGCAGAGGAAAGCGGAGCTATGCTTAGTTTTTGAGATCTTGCATCAACCCGTTCATTTATGCAGGAAGTCAGTGTACATTCAAGGAGGAATCAAAGAATTAGCGAAATATCCACTGAGTCTAATTGTTAAATTATTTAAATGGTGGAAATAGTAAAATCCAAATTGAATTGTACATTATATTGACACCTTTGTTGCAATTGTTCATGTCACTTACGGCCTCCTTGCCTAGAAACAGACAATCGCTTTGAAATCCTTACCTCCAGTGTGATTATAAATATATATATATATATATATAGGAACTCTGCATCAGCGGATAATTCAGTGTTGTAACCTGTTCTTTGGTTTGCAGTTCTCTTGCTTGTGTTGACTCAGGCCTTGTACAGTCCTACCCTCCCCAAGTGGTCTGGTATATCTCTACATTCATGTGGGAGACGGAGTGTCCGGCCTCTGTACTGTTATTCGATATGAAGTTGAACTGTTTAACGAAGGGATCACAATACTCTCCTTGGAATGATTTGGATCCTGAAGGTAGGATACACTCTGAAATGGGAAAACATACTATTTCCACGCATTGTACTCTCATCACTAGGCACCGTCCTACAGCTACCTGTTGGAGAAAAAAAGACAAAATACCATCTAGTTCACCTTTTACTCTTATCATTGACCAATTAGGAAGACACCCGCACGGCCCACTAGTGTCATCAAACAAATAATATGACATAAGTGGCCCTTTTTAAGGGGGTATAGAGACATACAAGATCTTTTGGGCCTCCTTATCTCGAGAGACAATGGATACGCGCCTGGAGGTGGTCAGTGGTTTGTGAAGCAGCGCCTGGAGTGGCTATAAAGGCCAATTCTGGAGTGACAGGCTCTTCCACAGGTGCTGCAGAGAAATTTGTTTGTTGGGGCTGTTGCACAGTTGGCTCTCCCCTTGCGCCTCTGTCTTTTTTCCTGCCAACTACTAAGTCTCTTCGACTCGCCACAATTTAGCCCTGTCTTTATGGCTGCCCGCCAGCTCTGGCGAATGCTGGCAACTGACTCCCACGACTTGTGATCAATGTCACACGATTTCATGTCGCGTTTGCAGACGTCTTTATAACGGAGACATGGACGGCCGGTGGGTCTGATACCAGTGGCGAGCTCGCTGTACAATGTGTCTTTGGGGATCCTGCCATCTTCCATGCGGCTCACATGGCCAAGCCATCTCAAGCGCCGCTGACTCAGTAGTGTGTATAAGCTGGGGATGTTGGCCGCTTCAAGGACTTCTGTGTTGGAGATATAGTCCTGCCACCTGATGCCAAGTATTCTCCGAAGGCAGCGAAGATGGAATGAATTGAGACGTCGCTCTTGGCTGGCATACGTTGTCCAGGCCTCGCTGCCGTAGAGCAAGGTACTGAGGACACAGGCCTGATACACTCGGACTTTTGTGTTCCGTGTCAGTGCGCCATTTTCCCACACTCTCTTGGCCAGTCTGAACATAGCAGTGGAAGCCTTACCCATGCGCTTGTTGATTTCTGCATCTAGAGACAGGTTACTGGTGATAGTTGAGCCTAGGTAGGTGAACTCTTGAACCACTTCCAGAGCGTGGTCGCCAATATTGATGGATGGAGCATTTCTGACATCCTGCCCCATGATGTTCGTTTTCTTGAGGCTGATGGTTAGGCCAAATTCATTGCAGGCAGACGCAAACCTGTCGATGAGACTCTGCAGGCATTCTTCAGTGTGAGATGTTAAAGCAGCATCGTCAGCAAAGAGGAGTTCTCTGATGAGGACTTTCCGTACTTTGGACTTCGCTCTTAGACGGGCAAGGTTGAACAACCTGCCCCCTGATCTTGTGTGGAGGAAAATTCCTTCTTCAGAGGATTTGAACGCATGTGAAAGCAGCAGGGAGAAGAAAATCCCAAAAAGTGTGGGTGCGAGAACACAGCCCTGTTTCACACCACTCAGGATAGGAAAGGGCTCTGATGAGGAGCCACCATGTTGAATTGTGCCTTTCATATTGTCATGGAATGAGGTGATGATACTTAGTAGCTTTGGTGGACATCCGATCTTTTCTAGTAGTCTGAAGAGACCACGTCTGCTGACGAGGTCAAAGGCTTTGGTGAGATCAATGAAAGCAATGTAGAGGGGCATCTGTTGTTCACGGCATTTCTCCTGTATCTGACGAAGGGAGAACAGCATGTCAATAGTCGATCTCTCTGCACGAAAGCCACACTGTGCCTCAGGGTAGACGCGCTCGGCCAGCTTCTGGAGCCTGTTCAGAGCGACTCGAGCAAAGACTTTCCCCACTATGCTGAGCAGGGAGATTCCACGGTAGTTGTTGCAGTCACCGCGGTCACCTTTGTTTTTATAGAGGGTGATGATGTTGGCATCGCGCATGTCCTGGGGTACTGCTCCCTCGTCCCAGCACAGGCATAGCAGTTCATGTAGTGCTGAGAGTATAGCAGGCTTGGCACTCTTGATTATTTCAGGGGTAATGCTGTCCTTCCCAGGGGCTTTTCCGCTGGCTAGGGAATCAATGGCATCACTGAGTTCCGATTTGGTTGGCTGTATGTCCAGCTCATCCATGACTGGTAGAGGCTGGGCTGCATTGAGGGCAGTCTCAGTGACAGCATTCTCCCTGGAGTACAGTTCTAGGTAGTGCTCAACCCAGCGGTCCATCTGTTTGCGTTGGTCAGTGATTATGTCCCCCGATTTAGATTTGAGGGGGGTGATCTTCTTGATGGTTGGCCCAAGAGCTCTCTTCATGCCATCATACATTCCTCTGATGTTTCCGGTGTCTGAGGCCAGCTGAATATGACTGCATAGGTGTTGCCAGTAGTCGTTTGCGCAACGCCTAGCTGTTCTTTGTGCAGTACTTCTGGCTGCTTTAAGTGCTGCGGATGTTAAATCGCTGGGGGCTTTCTTGTAGTTCAAAAGTGCAATGCGCTTAGCGGCTATGACAGGTTCCAGCTCTTCATTATGAGATACAAGATAATCAGAGGGTTAGATAGGGTGGATAGTGAGAGTCTTTTTCCTCGGATGAGGATGGCAAACACGAGGGGACATAGCTTTAAGTTGAGGGGTGAAAGATATAGGACAGATGTCAGAGGTAGTTTCTTTACGCAGAGAGTAGTAGGGGCGTGGAACGCCCTGCCTGCAACAGTAGTAGACTCGCCAACTTTAAGGGCATTTAAGTGGTCATTGGATAGACATATGGATGTAAATGGAATAGTGTAGGTCAGATGATCGGCGCAACATCGAGGGCCGAAGGGCCTGTACTGCGCTGTAATATTCTAATAAACATCCAAATCAGGGAAACGAAACTTATACAATTCAATGAGAACATTTTCTTTACTATCGTCTGTGCACTCCAGTCTAATTCCCTTTCTGCCCTCCTGACAGTCGCATAATGTAAATACTAATGGATCTGATGACCAATCACAAAAATCAATCTCTATAAATTAGTCTACAACAGACCCAGGTATGAGGCGAGGAAAACCCCTAGTGGTGGATAACTTTAGGAACCATAGATCCAAATTTGCCTGGTCCTCTCAAACATTATACACCTACAACATGCCATTTCTCAAATTACTCCCATACTGTGTCACAAAAAGGTATTCTGTGAATGAAATCTGTCTACTTGACATTGTAAGAATCAATATTAACTGTGGGTAATCTGCTTCATAGATCGATCTCTCAGTGAAATATTGTTTCAGCAGATTGTTTTCTAATTTACCCCCTTTAAGCACAGGCTATGACCTCTTGTTCTCCTGCTCTGGGCCAGGTTAAATAACGTTATCTAGACCTTTTAGAAGCTTAAAAACCACAATCATATTACTTTCTACATTCTCTTTTACATTGAGAACAGACTTAATCTGCATACTCATTCCTCACAATCCAATCCATTCAGATACTCAATTATTCTGTTTTCTCTCTTCTGTGTCCGTTCAATAGCTGCAAATCCTGTGGTGCCCAGAACTGTACACATTAATGTAACAGCAGTTGCATCAAAATGGCAGGTTTGCTCACTATCACGGCTCAATATTGACCTTTCAATACAGCCAAACGTCTGATTATCTTTATTCATTATTGTGATAGCTTCACTGTATTGTCAATCAGAAACCCCAGATCTCTTTCATTTTCCATGTAAATTAATTCATTTTCATTTACGTGATAGTCCTTTCCTGGATTTCGTGTCTCCATGTGACGTGACTTGCATTTCTCTACACAGAATGCTACCTGTCGCCGTCTACACAATTCCCGAGTATTTATATCTTCCTGCAGCTTATCCGCTTCAGCTTTACAGTCTACCACCTTAATCAGCTTTGTTTCGTCTGAAAATGTAACCATTGTTCCTGTGACCCCTCGCTGCTGATCATTTATAAAGATGCTAAACTAAAGAAGTCCAAAGCAGATCTCTGTGGGATACATTCTCCCAGGCCGATGCAATCCCCGTATCACCAGCCTCTGGGTTCCAGCGAACAATTAATTATGACTCCCTTGGAAAACATTTCCACTGATTCCTGCTATATTTCCTTTCAGTATTATGCTTTCCAGAAGGATATACAAGTCCTACAGAAATGCAAGTGCACCACATCCACACTTTTACCCCTATCAAGCTTCCAATTGATGTTCAACATGGAGAATAACTGATTTATCAGCCGAGGGTTGTGGGGGGTAGGTGCAAATCAGGAGAAGGTTTCCGTGCCCATGTTGACCTGGTGCCATGAAACTTCATGGAGGTTGGAGTCAATGGAGGACTCCCAGGGCAACTCCCTCCCCCCTGTATCCCACTGTGTCGCCATCTCTGGTGAAACAGGACATAGCCAGGGATGGTGATGGTGATGTCAGGTACATTGTCTGTAGCTTTGACTATTGTTAGGCTTTTGCTTGACTAGGCTATGGGACAGCTCTCCCAATTTTGATGCAAGCCCCTAGATGTTAACAAGGAGGATTTTGCTCGGTCGACAAGGCCGCATTTGCCATCCTTATTTCCAGTGCCTAGGTCGATGCCAGGTGGTGCGCTTTCATTCCTTTTCTTATACTTTGTAGCAGTTTGATGCAATGGAGCGGCTTGCTAGCACATTTCAGAGGGCATTTTAAGAGTCAACCACGTTGCCTGGAGTCACATGTAGGCCAGACCAGGTGAGGATGGCAGATTTCCTTCCCTAAAGGGGATTCGTGAACCAGATGGCGTTTTGATTTTTTTTTTTACCAACAATCGACATGGTCACCATTCGACAAGTTTTTTTTAATGAATTGAATTCACATTTCTCCCTCTACCATGGTGTGATTCTAACTCATGTTCGCGCAGCATTCGCAGAGGCCTACTGGATTGCTAGTTCCATGACAGTAACACGACACCACCGCCTCCCCACATGATGAAAATACTGCTGACAATTAAAGTGGACAAGCCATCCGGTCCAGATGGAATGCAGCCTGGTTGCCAAGGTACACAAGGGTGGAAATCAAGTAGGTGCTGGCCACTATCTTCCAATCCACCTTCGATACAGGGGTAATTCCAAAGGTCTGGAGGATTGCAAATGTTACATCCTTGGGCAAAAATGTGTCCAGGCCATCCAATTTACTGTCGATGATGGGGAAGTATAAGACAATGGAATCCAAGGGCAGTTGGTAAGTTGGATTCAAAATTGGCTCAGTGACAAGAAGCAAAGCATAGTGTTCGATGGGTGTTTTGTGACTTGGAAGGCTGTTTTCAGTTGAGTTCCGCAAGGCTCCGCACCTGACGCGTTGCTTTCCAGATTTTTATACAAATCTTTAAACAAACAGATTTTTTTAGACTAAATGCATTTTAATTGAGGTGAATTTCAGGTGCAGAAAATTATGAGGGGCTGAGTCAAACTGAATTGGAAAGAAACATTTCCCTTAGCAGAGAGAGCAATAAACAGGGGGCATACATTTAAAGTAATTCACAGTAAGATTATAGGGGAGGGGAAGGTAACTTATTTTTTCATCCAGATGATGGTGAAGTCTGGAACTCACTGCTTGAAAGGGTGGGAGTTGCAGAAACCCTCATCACATTTTACAACATATTTGGATATGCACTTGACGTTCTACAACCTACAGGGCTCTGGACCGAGAGCTGGAAAGGGAAGAAGGCGGGATATCTCTGGATATCCGAATGGATTGCTTCTGTGCCGTAATTTTTCTATGTTCCTCGAAACCAATAATCCAGCAGAACATGAGGCTAATAAAGAAGAGCCAGCAAGGATTTCTTTTAAGGGCAAATCGTGTTTCAGTGTCGTAATTGAGTTTTTGATGAGCTATCATAAAAGATAAATAGGGGCAGAGCAGCTGATGTTGCATATCTAAATTTCCAAAAGGTGTTTGCTAAAGTACCACATGTTCGGCTTGTCACAAAAATCTTAGACCTTGGGATAAAATAGGTAGCAACAGCACTAATGCAAAATTGGCTAAGACATAGAAAACAGATATGATTTGGATATAACCCACGCTGTTAAGAGAAGCAAGGGAGAAAATCGGCTTTGACCATCAGTTTCTAAACCTGTATAGCGATTGGCGTGGTGCCAGAGGATGGGAGGACTGCTCACATTGTATTATTATTTAAGATGCAAAGTAGGGATAGACCCTAGAAATTAAAGGCAGTCAGCATAAACTCAATGGTGGGTAAATTATTGGAAAATTTTCTGTGGGGCAATATAAATCGCCACATAGAATAGTACAGATTAACCAAGGACAATCAGCATGTATTTGCCATGAAACTATTACCCATTATTGCAAAAACCCACCTGGTTCACTAATGGCCTTAAGGGAAGGAAATCTGCCATTGTTACGGTCAGGCGAAGAGGGGTTAGGGACATAGAGACATAGGAGTAGGAGTAGGCCATTCAACCCATCGAACTTGCTCCACCATTCAATACGATCAGAGATGATCATCCACTTCAATGCCTTTTTCTCATACTATCCCCATATCCCCTGATGTCATTGACATTTAGAAATCTGTCCTCTCTACTTTAAACATACTTCAATGACTGAGTTTCAACAAGTAGAGAATTCCAAAGATTCACAACCCTCTGAGTAAAGAAATTTCTCCTCATTTGTGTCCGAAGTAGCTTCCTTATTTGGACATGGTGTCACCTGGTTCTAGATTCCCCAACCAGGAGAAACATCTTACCTGCATCTACTCTGTCTATATATTTAAGTATTTGTAGGTTTCAATGAGATCACCTCCAGAGAATACAGGCCCAGTTTCCGCAATCTCACTTCATAGGACAGTTCTGCCATCCCAGGAACAAGGCTGGTGAACCTTGTTGCACTCCCTCTATGGCAATAATATCCTTCCTAAGGGAGGGGACCAAAACTGCACACAGTACTCCAGGAGCGGTCGAAGCAATGTTCTATACAATTGAAACAAAACTTTGCTACTCCTGTGCTGAAATCCTCTTGCGATACCGCCTAATTGCTTGCTGCACCTGCATTTTAGCTTTCAGTGACTTATTGACGAGGACACCCAGATTGTTTTGTACATCTACAGTTTCTAATCACTTACCATTTAAGAAATAATCTGCACATGTATTCCTCCTGCCAAAATGTATAACCTCACATTTTTCCACATTATATTCCATCTACCACGTTCTTGCCCACTCACTACATCTGTCCAAATCCCCTTGTCCTCACAACACACATTCCCACCTAGTTTTGTGTCATCTGCGAACGTAGAAATGTTTCATTTGTTCCCCACATCCAAATCAGTGATATATATTGCGAACAGCTGGGTCCTAAGTACTGATCCTTATGGTACCTCACTAGTTATAACCTGCCAACGCTAGAATGATGCGTTTATTTCCACTCTCTGTTTTCCTCCTCTGAACTAATCCTTAATCCATGCCAATTTATTACGTCCTATCCCAAGTGCTTTAATCTGGCTAACCAAACACCTGTGGGGGACTTCATCAAAAGCCTTCTAAAAATCCATTTATACTACGTCCACCAACTCCCCTTTATCAATTCTGCTAGTAACATCCTCACAAAACTCAAACAGTTTGGTCAAATATGATTTCCCATTCATGTTGACTGTGCCCAATCAGATCATTATTACCCAAGTGTCCGTTCATGGTCCTGGTTTTTTTTCTCCGCAGAAATATTGTGTGTGCCTTTAAGACTGTAAAAAGATCAGTGCAACTTTAAGGCAGAAAGTTCTGGACACTCAGTCTGCCAGTTGCATTCTGATTGCCAAGTAACCGCAGCAGGAGAGAAAGGCCACATGATTCAACGTTGCAGTTTGACTTTTTAAACTAGCAGAGACTAGTTTTAAGCAGAGAAAGATCTGAGGCGATTTGAACTGAAGAAGCTGTATTATTCCCCTCTCAAAATTCTATGAATCTTCAAGCCGAATTAATTCCCTAAGAAAAATAAGAAAAGCTTTTCTTTCTTAACAAATTATTGGTATTTTGCTGTGTTCATCACTGAAGGGATAGTTTAATGCTACAACAGTCGAACTGCTGAATTCCTATCTTTGAAGGACCTTTATTTTCCATCGGACCACTGTGATGACGTCAAGCAACCTTTAAATGTTTTACATTGGAAGACCTCATTCATCAGGAATGGAATTTGCAAAGGCTCTATTTGTATTTTATTCTCAATGGCCAACTAATTTAAAATCGAACCAACGTTAAATTTGAGCATATGTATGCGAATGCAGAAGTTACATCTTTAAATAAGAAGTTATAGCCTCTTTAGACATAGGTTTCTGTTAGTAGTATTTAAGATTCTAGTTTTTTTCATAAATTGTTAGTTTGTTGTTGTTTAAAGATACCTTGTTTGGTCCGCTACATGCAGGGGACACTAGAGTGTTCAGTTTGGCTGCTTTTCATATTTTAAAAGCTTAAAGAAATATGCTGTGACCTGTGGCGTGACAGGCCTGAATTAACAGTGCATTGTTCCCACCACGGTGGTAACAGGGACTTCATCAAAAGCCTTCTGAAAATCCAAGTATACTACGTCCACTGAGTCCCCTTTAATAATTTGGTTAGTAACATCCTCAAAAACTCCAACAGGTTTGTCAAACATGATATCCCATTCATAAATGCATGTCGACTATGCCTAATCAGGTCATTATTACCCAAGTTTCCATTTCTCACATCCTTTAGAATGGATTTTAACATTTTCCCTACTACTGAAGTAAGGCTAACAGGTCTGTAGTTCCCTGTTTTCTATCTCCCTCCCTTCTTAACTAGTAGGGTGACATGTGCTACCTTCCAATCTGCAGGAACCGTTCCAGAACCTTTAGAATTTTGGAAGACAATCACCAATGCATCCATTATACCCATAGCTACCTCTTTCAACACTCTAGGATGAAGAATATCAGGTCTCGGGGACTAATCAACCTTCAGCCCCATTCATTTCTCCAATACAACCTTCTGACTAATACTAATTTCCTTCAATTGCTTTCTCCCTGGTTCCTTGGATCTCTAATTCTGGGAGATTTCTTGTATCTTCCTCAGTGCGGAAAGACACAAAATAATCATTTAGCTTCTCAGCCACTTCTCTATTCCCCATTATGAATTCTCCTGACTCAGCCTGTAATAGACCCACATTTGTCTTAGCCAAAGTTTCCTTTTACTGTACCTATAGAAGCTTTTACAGTCCACTTTTTGATTGAACAGCTTTGTTCTTTTCCATCTTTTTGTTTGACCACAACAGGTTTAATCCATGGCAGTCACAAGTGATTCAAACATGGTAGTCTTGATGCCTTATTAATTGGAACAACTAGACCTTTAAATTTCACAAGTCTTGGTTTTTGCTTGGATAGATCAGACCCCTTGGGCTGAATTTTACCAGCCCCTCAACACCGCATGTTGCCCCAGGGCTGGTAAAATTCTCAGGGGAGAGGTTTGCCTCGACGCGCGACATCGAGAAGGGCCCACTGCATATTACTGGTGTGGGAGGACCTTGGTACCGCCCCCCTGCCACCTGGCGGTGTACCCTTCATCTCCATATGTAAATTGACATTAATGATATTCAAATTAACTTACCTGCCATCCGACGCCGGTTTTATGGGCTCCGTTCAGCATCGCGCACCTTTGGTACACTGCACAGAGTTCCGTGGCAAGAACCTAGTAGCGAGGGGGGAGGAATAAACCTTTCAGGTCGGGAGGGGTGGAGGAGCAGGGAAAACAATGTTGATTGGATGTGGGGATGGTGGGAAGGGGTTGAAGGGCAAATGTAAAGAGGTTGGTGGGTCGGGGGGAAGTGCGGGTTAGTAATAAAGTTTCATTTTCTGTAAATGCTCCGTTAAAAAAACATTGGGTGTGGGGTGGTGCGTGGGGGGAAATGGGAAAGGGTCTCCATTATGTATGTAATTTTTTATTAAATATTCCTTCACAATACTCCTTAAAAATGTATATTTCTCCCCAGGGCGTACAGTTTATAAAAATGGCAGGGGCGCCTGTGTGATGGCGCCCGACGCCGAAGCCGAGGACGCGAAGACCGCCCCTTACGTCATCGTGGGCGGCCGCTCCGCCCCTTTATTTAAATAAGCCCCAGCATGAAATATCGCGGGGGCTGGGCGGCAGCTGCTGAATGCAGGCACGCCTCTGCGTTCAAAGGGCGCCTCCGCGAAGTGCGGCGCCTGAATAAAATTCAGGCCTTTATCTCCAACTTCACAGGCCTTGCAGTGTAGGATGCAGTTTTGCAAATTAGCTGGCCATCTTAATCTGCAAGCAAAGTCACCTCTTATGCTTCAATTTGTAATTTCTTTAACACAAATAATAAAATCAGGTCTCTGGTCGGTGGATTAAAAAAACATCATTCAACATAGCAGTTTGGTGTAACAGCCACTCTTACCTGGTCTGCCCTACATGTGACCCCAGACCCACAGCAATGTGATTGACTCTTAACTGCACCCAGAAACGGCCTAGCAAGCCACTCAGTTATCAAGAGCAATTAGAGATCGGCAAGAAATTCTGGCCTTGTCAGGGACGCCCAAAACCCATGACAGAATATAAAAAAGTTAGTTACTTCACACGTGACAAATCACATCTGCACACTCACACCAGTATCCCAATATCATGCCATCTGATGCAAGCCATTGTTCTTTGCAGACAGAAAGAATATGTACAAACAATGCGCCTGTTTCAGCTGAACAAAATTAGGGACAGCCATTCGCTGGTTCATTCCTTAGGGCAATGCCTTGACCAATTGAGGCAAGTTTCCTGGTTTAAATTTTAAACAAAGCTTGGCAATTAACTGTCAGTCACCGTAAAGCAACACCTCGACCAATCAGAGATCACTTGCCAACCAATCAGCACTCTCTTCTCATGCAGTATAAGTTGTTGTTTTCCCTGACATTGATTATTCTTGTGATTGTCCTGATGAGTGCAAGATGAAAAGCTTCAACAACATGTCTCCATTTTCAGCAATACTTAAGAAAGCTATCAATTGCTATTCTTAACCACACATCCCCAACCTTTATCAAATTGTACATGATACCAGATAGATATGTTCCAATGAGTTACAGATAGGGTGATTTTTCCAATTCCATTTGCTGGTGTGATTTTTGCTGACTCTTATCCTCAATTCTTTCATTCAATTTTACACATCCCATGCTCACCTTTCTGATCCTGGAGGAAATTTACAATCTAGTACAATATTCTCATAATATCTTTCAAGCAGAAATCAAACTTTCTCACTTGATTCCAGTCATTAACATTTTGTTTGTCTTGTATCTGCGTTTTATCATTTAACAATCATCCTAAATTCAAATAACGATGTTGTTAGGCTGAAATGTTCAATTAATTACTCCCCAAAAGAAACGTTTCTGTGATACTGAGGAACCACTTAGACTGTTTTTTATTTTTTTGTGAAAATTTGATTATCAACTTAAATTTCAGGTAAATTTTCCTTTTGAGTGCTTGGAATAGCTACTCATATCAATTGTATTTTATCAGTAATTGCAATATATTAATTTACACACAGTAATACAGAAGTGGTTTCGTGGTGAACAAGAATAAAGCAGCTGTCAGCAGAAAGAGTTCACTTCTCTGCTCGTTTTCAAAGGGGCAGAGCAAAACATTCTCAGATGCAGGCAATTGTGTCACTTTACATAACTTTTTTCTGAAAGAAGACAAGTCAAACAAATTAAAATTGTTTCACCAAGGCTTGAAGCCCTTTCTAAGACTTGCACATGTTTTGTATCAATCCTTAGAAATTGAAAAGAACAAAAATAATTCATAGCATTATCATTTTATAGGATAAATATTCTCAATGGAGAAGACAGCATTTCAGATTAAACGTTTAAACCTATTAACCTATCTTTTTGTAAGAGGTTTCTAAATGAAGGATATTTTTTGACACAACCAAGATGAATAAACAAACAGCGATATCTCAAATATCCCAAATTCCAATCCACACCATTAAACATCTACACTTCAAAATTGCCAAGCTTTAGATGTCTGAGCCTTATTATCCAGAATTAAAGACCCCCACATGCCTTAACATAATAAGCAGCAATTCACTGTGGTGGTCACAAATGTACTTCGAGATTTCAGAATTTAACAGATTAGGTCACCTTAAAAATTCAAATTTAATTCAAACCAATACTTTTTAACTAAACGCAAATCAGAAGAGCTTGTGTTTTTTTTCAAGAAAAGATAAATTATGTCATTTTGTTGTTCTTTCTTCAGATGCCTTTCCAAATGAATGCAATCAAACTGAAGAAAAATAAAACTAAAGCAAAAGTTAGCTTTCACTGCTACATAAGACCTTCAACATTCTTCCAGCAAAAAGAGTTAAAGCGGGTGGAGCATCCCACAGCTTGTGAGCTCTGAGACATTTACGCCAGCTTCTTAAAGAGACGACATGACAACCTTGCACCTCTTTAACAGTCGAAAAGGGGACAGGTTTTTTGCCATAATTCCCATATTTATCCTTTTTCTCCCTGAAACCAATTTTCAGTTCCTGATTTTTGCTACTTAAGCTCATTTGGAAGGACAGTCGGTAAGACAAGTTTTCAATTCTTTGAACTGAAAATAAAAGCAGTAGCTGTATTTAAACTCTAGTCCAAATAAAGCAAAGTGCTTTGACAAGTTCAAATTGGATTTCTGTTCGATATCTTCAAAGCTGAAGTTTATCTCTTACAAAACAATCTGTTCAGTATCTTTTCACAGTTGCAAAACCAAACGTTTAAATAAAAATAATACCCCATACCAGCATCTTTAATTTAAAATTAATTCACTTTTTATATTTTTCCAATTCTGGGTGCCCCATCTTAAATGGAAATAAACAGAATCAAATTCACACTTGCATGCCACTTAGATACTACTAACATTAAAGATGGAACTACAAATGATTAATCGACTTTTGCTTCTGTGCACAGAACAGCAAAAGCTGACACACACAGAGTTGTGTTTAAAGACGCCTTCAAACAAAAATAAAACTATAATTCGCAAATCAGGAATTCCCATACACCATTGACGTGCACAGAAATTGCACCTTTTTCATAGCAGGTTTAACAATTGCTGTGGGCCGTTTTAACCTATTTCTTTTCTCCCTAAACTTGTTCCCTCAATTCTCCTCACCAGCCTTCCGACTGGACATATGCTGCTGTTGTACAAAGCAGTAATTCACTCGTTACACAACTCCAAATCTCAGACCCGCTGATATGGATTCCGACTGCCTAAATTCAGGCATCCAGCTATTAACTCCTTTACTTCATTGATGGGTAGCGTATTTAATTTCTCATCAAAGCCCTATTTGACATCTTTAGAGACGTGACTATACCATATCTATTCTCTCATAGGTGCCGTTGATCACTGGCAGGTCCATTAGGGTCCTCGCACACCAATCAGGTTTCCCTCCTGAGATGCATGTTAGCTGGACTCACTGATCTCGAGATTCTTTCTTTCTCTCAGGAAGAGTTCACAACCTAGTCACGTCCTATCTGGGCCACCTCTCTCTCTCTCTCTCTCGTTCGAAGCTTGGCATTACTTCTGGCAATTCACCTACCTTGGCATTCGTTAATATTATGTCTTACTTACACGTTTGATCATAACAAATTAAGAAATTTTATAGGGCACCCATAATTTTCAGCAGTACAATACATGAGTTATGCCACAGCTGGATTACTGCGTACAGCTCTGGTCAACATATTACAGGAAGGATATGATCACTCTAGAAAAGGCTCGAGAGGAGATTTACGAGGATGCTGCTCGGAATGGAAAACTGTAGATATGAGGGAAGATTGGATAAGCTGGATTGTATTCTTTGGAACAGAGGAGACTTAGGAGAGGCCTAATTTGTGTACAAGGTTATGAGGGGCCTAGATAGAGAAGATAGAAAGAATCTATTTCAGTTAGCAGAAGACATTTCTGGCGGTCTCTGTGATTGCTCAAAACCTGTTATATCCATTAATTTTTCTATTCCTGATGAAAAGTCATTGACCAGGAAAGTTACCTTTATTGCCTTCTCCGCCGAAGTTGATTGAATCTGCTGAGTATGTTCAGCATGTTCTGTTTTTATTTCGGATTTCCAGGATCCACAGCAATTTGCGTTTCATAGAATCATGGAATGGAACCAAAGAAAGCCTGCAACACGGAAGGAGGCCAAAAATATCTGTTAAATTTAGATCAAGATATTTTGAACACTTGTTATTGAAAAGGCTTTGAAGAGGGAACAGAAGGCATTTTCGAGAAATATTCCACTGATTTACAGTTATGTGGATAAACTGGAGGAGCTGGATTTGTTGCCCTTACAACAGAGACGTCTCAGAGAAGATTTGATCAAGGTATCTAAAATGATTTAGTTAGATTAAATAAAGTGAAGCTGTTTACGGTTGGTGAAGGGTTAATAATGATAGTTCATATTTTTTTGCTCCGACAAAGAACCAAATACATCATGAGGAAAGTTATTCTTACACAATGAGTGTTTAGGATTTGGAATGCAATGTCTGATCGGGTGGTGAATATGGATGCATTAGTTGACTTCAAAATGGCGTTAGATTTTTATTTGAATGTTGCAGAGATATGGGGAAGGAACAGGGGAGTGGAGAATACTGGACAGCTCTTTGAAGGAGCATATGCAGACTCGATGAGCTGAATGGCCACATTCTGTGCTGCCCTCTTCTATGATTCTGTGATCGCAACAAAGTTGCCTTGCATCTAAAGTAGTAAAACGTCATAAGACATTTCACATGAGCGTTACCTAACATCCAGCCACACAAAATGAGATTAGGACAGAGAACTGAAAACATGTTTGAAGAGGTAGGTTTCATGGACTTTCTTAAAGAAGGAGAGAGGGCTCGAGAAGTGGAGAGTTAATGGACGGGAATTAGAGAGATTCGAGACACCAGGAGCAGAAGGCACTGCCATCAGTGCTGGAGTGATTAAAATCAGGCTGCGCAAAATGCACATAATTGGAGGAAACGCGAAATCTTGAAGAATGGCAGGGCTGCAGGAGAGTCCGGGGATCGTGAGGGGGTGGGCATGGAGGGATTTGAGAACAATGATGAGAATTTTAAAATCGAAGACTTACCAGACCAATGAAAATGTCGTCCACCAAACACTTTGGAAAGTGAAATGTTGCATTAGTCAATTATTCTTCTATTACCTGGACATCCTGTCCTGTTCTCCAAACGCTGGGGCCGGTTGATGATAGGTAGATCAGTTATTTCCTGTTACCAGTACTTTCTGGATGCACTTCAGACACAGTGACAGCTGTCATCAATCCAAAAACAACGAGTTAACCCTAAATGGCCACCAATTCATGAGCTGATGCAACATTGCCAAAAGGATTGTTGGGTCAGAATATGAGGATAAGAATGAACAGCAGTTGTCTTTTCTCCTCGAACAGATCTCCCTTTTCTTGTGGAACTCTCTGCCCTTGGCTAATCATTACAAATGTAAATATACATTGAGAATTGTCTTAAGGTTTGAGAAACATTATTTGCTGAAATATCAACGTATTGATCAGGAAAGAAGGCATTCCCTGTTTTGCAGCCTTTGGAAAATAGTCACACGCTAATTCCTGATGCAGGGATACAAAATATCCACCCTTTTAGCAGTCAAAGAAACACGTACACCTCGTCGGTGACAATTCATCGACTCCAAACTCCAAGCACCTTCGAACGACAAGCAATAAATCTGATCCTTGTAAAGTTTGTCCATCCTTGGGGAGCATGGTTATATCATGAGATACAGCTACTCTGGAATTTAGCAACGCCAAAATGGTTAATTGGCCAAGAATTGCTGCAGGGACCGCCAGTAATGTCTTCTTCAGAGCACGCTGTCTGTTGATCTTATTGGAGGACGAGGTTCTGAGGACAGTGTGAATGTTTAAGCCCGATTAAGACTGAGGTACGCAGAGATTTCTTCATTTCAAGTGTTGTGGATCTTTGAAATTCTCTACACAGAGAACTGTGGATGCTCGGCCGTTCAGTAGATTCAGAAAGAAGGTCGGTAGCTTTTTGGGTATTAAGGAAATTTGAGGGACTTGGGAATAGCGCAGAAAGTTTGAGTTAAGGTTGAAGCGCAGCCATTACCTTATTGAATGTCAGAGAAGGCGTGAAGGGCAAATCACTATTCCTGCTTTGCTTCTTATGTTCTGATCACACAGTCCCAGGGATCTGCTGAACTGACGGGATATCCGGATCATCGAGATATCTGATCAATACAACTTTCACACCCAAACATGTTTGATCTAGATTGGCTGCCCTTCTGGCAACATCTCTATTTTAATAGAAGAAGGGTCACTGACCCGAAACGTTAACTCTGCTTCTCTTTCCACAGATGCTGCCAGACCTGCTGAGTGATTCCAGCATTTCTTGTTTTTATCTCTATTTTAATACTGGCTACATTATTTTCAAATCTCTCCATAGTCTTGGTCCTCCCTTAACACTGTAATGCATCACAAATCTACAACCTTCCAAGATTTCTGCACACCTTCAATCATGGACCTCTGTGGATATTAGCTTTAATTGTGCAACCCTAAGCTCTGGAATTCCAATCCGAAATCGCTACGTTTCTCTATCACTCTCTCTTTTGTTTCCTTTGGGGCTGTCCTTAAACTCAACGTCTTTAACCATGCTATTGGTTGGCTGCCTCACGATCATATTGTGTGGCTTGGTATTGAACAACGCCTTGTAAAGTTTTACTAACTTATAGGCGCCATTTACTGGCAACTTCATGTTGTTGCTATCATAGAATCATAGAACAGCACAGTACAGAAGAAGCCCAGTCGCCCCTCGAGTTCTGCATCAGCTCTTTTGAGAAGCAGCCCAGTTAGTTCCATTCTGCTTTCGTTTCTCCATATTCCTGCATTTTTAAGGCTATTATTGAATCCAAATCCAACACCCTATCAGACAATTCGTTGCAGATCCTAACGACTCATTGAGTAAAACGTTTTTTATCTCTCCTGTCATCTCTGGTTCATTCGCTGAGCACCCGAACTCTGTACCGTATCATGATTGACATTTCAGCCATTGACCCTTTATGTACTCTATGCAATCCCATTCATGATTTTAAACACTTCAAGTATATCTTCCCTTCGTCTTCTGTATTCGAAGTATTACAAGCCCAGCTTCTACGGTGCAAACACATTATCACTGAAATAAATCTAGCAATTCACTTCTGAACCCTCTTCAAATCCTCCACATGCTTCCTAAACTCGGGTTCCCAGTATGAGGCACAATACTTCAGTGGTGGCCGGAACAGCGTTTTACGAAGGATCATCATAATTTCCTGGCGTTTGTGCTCTATGTCTCCATTTATCAAGCAGAGGATCCAACATTCCTGATTAACTGCTTTGTTAACTTGTCCTGCCATCGACAAACCCGAACTGCGTGGGTTTCCTCCGGGTGCTCCAGTTTCCTCCCAGAGCCAGAAGACTTGCAGGCTGATAGGTAAATTGGCCATTATAAATTTCCCCTAGTATAGGTAGGTGGTAGGGGAATATAGGGACAGGTGAGGATGTGGTAGGAATATGGGATTAGTGTTGGATTAGTATAAATGGGTGGTTGATGGTCGGCACAGATTCGGTGGGCCGAAGGGCATGTTATAGTGCTGTATGTCTAAATCAAATCAAAATCAAAAAATCAAAGATTTGTGTACATTTGACCCCGAGGTCTCCCTGCTCTTGCTTTTGCTTCGAAATGGTACGAATTAGCATGTATTATCTCTACTCAGTCTACCTGCCAAAATGTAACGCTTCATACGTTTCTATGCTGAATTTCATTGTTTTGCATCCGCATGTACCAACAGCAATCTATGCCCTCTTGAAGCTTATTACTATAGTTTTCACTGTTTACTAGTTTTTCAGGATTCGTGTTATCTGAACATGTCATTATTGTGTCCTCTACTCCCAAATACAAGCTATTAATGTATATCAAGAATAGCAGTAGTCAGAACACTGAACACTTGGGAATGCCACTGCTTTCTCCATCCACTGCAGAAAACAGCCATTCAGCACAACTCATTGTTTTCTCTGTCTTGCACAATCTCTCCCTTTGTCCATTCAACTCTCATGCTCCCATCCTATCACAGATCTTCTTTTTAGTTCTTTCTGCCCTTCTCTCCTTTTCATGCCTACGTACTTGCTCAAGTAGGGGGATCGAGTTTCGGAGCCACGAGGTCATGCTGCAGCTGGACAAAACTCTGGTGAGACCGCACCTGGAGTATTGTGTGCAGTTCTGGTCACCGCATTATAGGAAGGATCTGGAAGCTATGGAAAGGATGCAGAGGAGATTTACTAGGATGTTGCCTGGTATGGAGGGAAGGTCTTACGAGGAAAGGCTGAGGGACTTGAGGTTGTTTTCGTTGGAGAGAAGGAGGAGGAGAGGTGACTTAATAGAGACAGATAAGATAATTAGAGGGTTGGCTAGGGTGGATAGTGAGAGTCTTTTTCCTCGGATGGTGATGGCAAACCCGAGGGGACATAGCTTTAAGTTGAGGGGTGATAGATATAGGACAGATGTCAGAGGTAATTTCTTTACTCAGAGAGTAGTAGGGGCGAGGAACGCCCTGCCTGCAGCAGTAGTAGACTCGCCAACTTTAAGGGCATTTAAGTGGTCATTGGATAGACATATGGATGAAAATGGAATAGTGTAGGTCCGATGGTTTCACAGGTCGGCGCAACATCGAGGGCCGAAGGGCCTGTACTGCGCTGTAATGTTCTAATCTAATTCTAATCTAATCAAAGTCTGTTCATAGAACATAGAACAGTACAGCACAGTACAGGCCCTTTGGTCCACGATGTTGTGCCGAACCTTTAACCTACTCTAAGATCTAAGTAACTACCTACCCTTCATTCTACTATCATCCATGTACAGATCCAAGAGTCGCTTAAAGGCCCCTAATGTATCTGCTTCTACTACCACCGCTGGCAGCGCATTCCACGCACCCACCTCTCTCTGTGTAAAGAACCTACCTCTGACATCTCCCCGAAACCTTCCTCCAATCACCTTAAAATTATGCCCCCTGGTGATAGCCCTTTCCACCCTGGGAAAAAGTCTCTTGCTATCCACTCTATCTATGCCTCTCATCATCTTGTACCCCTCTATCAAGTCACCTCTCATCCTTCTTCGCTCCAATGAGAAAAGCCCTAGCTCCCTCAATCTTTCTTCGTAGGACATGCCCACCAGTCCAGGCAGCATCCTGGTAAATCTCCTCTGCACCCTCTCTCAAGCTTCCACATCCTTCCTATAATGAGGCGACCAGAACTGAACACAATATTCCAAGTGTGGTCGAACCAGGGCCTTATAGAGCTGCAGCATAACCTCGCGGCTCTGAAACTCAATCCCCCTGTTAATGAAAGCCAACACACCATACGCCTTCTTAACAACCCTATCAACTTGGGTGGCAACATTGAGCGATCTATGGACATGGACCCCAAGATCCCTCTGTTCCTCCACACTACCAAGAATCCTGTGTTTAAGCCTGTATGCCGCATTCAAATTCGACCTTCCAAAATGAATCACTTCACACTTTTCCAGGTTGAACTCCATCTGCCACTTCTCAGCCCAGCTCTGCATCCTGTCAAT
Source organism: Heterodontus francisci (assembly GCF_036365525.1). Lineage (NCBI taxonomy): Eukaryota > Metazoa > Chordata > Chondrichthyes > Heterodontiformes > Heterodontidae > Heterodontus > Heterodontus francisci. The sequence goes on from NC_090404.1 coordinate 21,608,149, forward strand.
GTCCCGTTGCAACCTTCCACACTATCCACAACTCCAGCAACCTTCGTGTCATCAGCAAACTTGCTAACCCAGCCTTCCACTTCCTCATCCCAGTCATTTATAAAAATCACAAAGAGCAGAGGTCCCAGAGCAGATCTTTGTGGAACACCACTGGTCACCGAGCTCCAGGCTGAATACTTTCCATCTACTACCACCCTCTGACTTCTATGGACCAGCCAATTTTGTATCCAGACAGCCAACATTCCCTGTATCCCATGCCTCCTTACTTTCTGAATGAGCCTACCATGGGGAACCTTATCAAACGCCTTGCTAAAATCCATATACACCACATCCACCGCTCTTCCTTCATCAATGTGTTTTGTCACATCTTCAAAGAATTCAATAAGGCTTGTGAGGCATGACCTGCCCCTCACAAAGCCATGCTGACTGTCTCTAATCAAACCATGCCTTTCCAAGTAATCATAAATCCTGTCTCTCAGAATCCTCTCCAATAACTTGCCCACTACCGACGTAAGACTGACTGGTCTATAATTCCCAGGGTTATCCCTATTCCCTTTCTTGAACAAGGGAACAACATTTGCCACCCTCCAATCATCTGGTACTACTCCAGTGGACAGTGAGGACGCAAAGATCATCGCCAAAGGCGCGGCAATCTCTTCCCTCGCTTCCCATAATATCCTTGGGTATATCCCGACTGGCCCCGGGGACTTATCTGTCCTCGGATCATTCAAAATTTCCAGCACATCCTCCCTCTTAACCTCAACCTGTTCGAGCATATCAGCTTGTTCCACGCTGTCCTCACAAACGACCAGGTTCCTCTCACTAGTGAATACTGAAGCAAAGTATTCATTTAGGACCTCCCCTACCTACTCCGACTCCAGGCACAAGTTCCCTCCACTATCCCTGATCGGCCCTACCCTCACTCTGGCGATCCTCTTGTTCCTCACAGAAGTGTAGAACGCCTTGGGATTTTCCTTAATCCTATCCTGCCAAGCCTTTTCATGTCCCCTTCTAGCTCTCCTAAGGCCATTCTTCAGTTCCTTCCTGGCTTCCTTGTAACCCTCTAGAGCCCTGTCTGATCCTTGCTTCCTCAACCTTAAGTAAGCTTCCTTCTTCCTCTTGACTAGCTGTTCCACATCTCTTGTCATCCAAGGTTCCTTCACCCTACCATCCCTTCCCTGCCTCATCGGGGCAAACCTATCCAGCAGTCGCAGCAAGTGCTCCCTAAGCAACCTCCACATTTCCGTCGTGCATTTCCCTGAGAACATCTGTTCCCAATTTATGCTTCCCAGTTCCTGCCTAATAGTATTGTAATTCCCCCTCCCCCAATTAAATATTTTCCCATCCCGTCTGCTCCTGTCCCTCTCCATGACTATAGTAAAGGTCAGGGAGTTGTGATCACTATCACCGAAATGCACTCCCACCGAGAGATCTGCCACCTGGCCTGGTTCGTTGCCAAGCACCAAGTCCAACATAGTCTCCCCTCTAGGCGGCCTATTTACATATTGAGTCAAAAAACCTTCCTGGATACACCTGACAAAAACTGCTCCATCCAAACTATTTGCACTAAGGAGGTTCCAATCAATATTAGGGAAGTTGAAGTCACCCATGACAACAACCCTGTTACTTCTGCACCTTTCCAACATCTGCCTCCCAATCTGTTCCTCCATGTCTCTGTTGCTATTGGGGAGTCTATAGAAAACTCCCATTAAAGTGACTGCTCCTTTCCTGTTTCTGACTTCCACCCATAATGACTCAGTAGACAAACCCTCATCGACGACCTCCCTTTCTGCAGCTGTGATACTATCCCTGATTAACAATGCCACTCCCCCACCTCTTTTACCTCCGTCCCTATTCCTTTTGAAACATCTAAACCCTGGAACATCCAACATCCATTCCTGCCCCTGTGATGTCCACGTCTCTGTAATGGCCACAACATCGTCGCTCTCAGTTCATCACCCTTATTCCTGACACTTCTTGCGTTAAAATAGACCTTTAGATTTAGAGATACAGCACTGAAACAGGCCCTTCAGCCCACCGAGTCTGTGCCGACCATCAACCACCCATTTATACTAATCCTACACTAATCCCATATTCCTATCACATCTCCACCTGTCCCTATATTTCCCTACCTATATTAGGGGCAATTTATAATGGCCAATTTACCTATCAACCTGCAAGTCTTTGGCATGTGGGAGGAAACCGGAGCACCCGGAGGAAACCCACGCAAACACAGGAAGAACTTGCAAACTCCACACAGGCAGTACCCAAAATTGAACCCGGGACGCTAGAGCTGTGAGGCTGCGGTGCTAACCACTGCGCCACTGTGCTGCTACTATGTGAAGACATACTTCAACCCATCATACTGGCTGCAACTTTGCCCTGTCAACTGTCTAACCTTCCTCACAGACTCTCTGCACTCTGTATCTGCCTGTTCAACAGCTACCCCATCCACTGATCCGTGACTCCGGTTCCCATCCCCCTGCCAAACAAGTTTAAACCCTCCCGAGGAGCTCCAGCAAACCTCCCGCCCAGGATATTGGTGCCCCTCCAGTTCAGATACAACCCGTCCTTCTTGTACATGTCCCACCTTCCCCAGAATGTACCCCAATGATCCACATATCTGAATCCCTCCCTCCTACACCAGTTCTGTAGCCACTTGTTCAGCTGCACTCGCTCCCTGTTTCTAGCCTCACTAGCACGTGGCACCGGTAACAATCCTGCTCTGCTCGTCCTGCCTTTCAGCTTCCAACCTAACTCACTATATTCGCTTTTCAGGTTCTCATCCCTTTTCCTAGCTATGTCATTGGTTCCGATATGTACCAAGACCTCTGGCTGCTCCCCCTCCCCCTTAAGCATCCTGTAGACACGATCCGAGACATCCCTGACCCTGGCACCCGGGAGGCAACATACCATCCGGGAGTCTCGTTCGCGACCACAGAATCTCCGGGCTGTTCCTTTAACCATTGAATCTCCTATCACTATTGCTCTCCTATTCTCCCCCCTTCCCTTCTGAGCCACTGAGCCAGGCTCAGTACCAGAGACCTGGCCACTGTGGCTTTCCTCTGGTAGGTCGTCCCCCCCAACAGTATCCAAAATGGTATACGTATTATTGAGGCGAACTGCCACAGGGGATCCCTGCACTGTGCGCCTATGCCCTTTCCCTCCCCTGACGGTCACCCAGCTACCTTTATCCTGTACCTTATGTGTCACTACTTCCCTATAACTGCTCTCTATTACCCCCTCAGCCTCCTGAATGATCCGAAGTTCATCCAGCTCCAGCTCCAGTTCCCTAACGTGGTCTGTGAGGAGCTGGAGTTGGGTGCATTTCTCACAGGTGAAGTCAGCAGGGACACAAGTGGTGACCCTCACCTCCCACATCCTGCAAGAGGAGCATGCAACTGCCCTAGCTTCCATCCCCTCCGCACTAAATGGACAACAGAGATTTTAAAAAAAGGAAAACCTTACCTTACCAAACCCTCTACACAAGAGTACTTTTTTTTGGTTAGAGGAGGAGGATGGGTGGGAGACACTACACGTGTAGTGTTTAGGGTTTAGCCACTGCCCAAATATCTTGTTTTACTTACCCAGCAGTCCCCTGGTCCGCCGAAACAAAAGCTAATTTACTTTAAGCTGAAACTCACCTTCCCAGCTGATACCTCACTTGCACTATCGCTGCTTCAGAAAAAGCTGCTGCTCCATCTCTTACTTCTTTTCTTACTCACGTCAGGTCATCGACCTGAAACTTTAAGTCTGTTTTTCTCTCCATAGGTGCTTGTCTGATCTGATGAGTATGTGCAGCATTTCTTTAAAAAAAATAGATTTCCAGCATCTTCAGTATTTTGCTTGTCTCTGTTTTCTATAAGATGGCAATTGTTTTTTTTAACTAATTCTGCCCCTATTTCTTTTATTTTTAACTCATCAGTTTTGTTCACAAACCGAATATTTGGTACTTTATCTAACACAATTTGAACGCCCATATACACAATATCAACAGCACTGGCCTGATCAATCCTTTATGTAGGCTCATAAAAAAAAACGTTATCAAGTCAGTCAAAGACGATTTACCCTCAACAAATCCCTGCTGCTCTAACTTGTCAGGATAAGCCTGTCCAGGTGGCTATTAGTTTTGGCCAGATTATTGTTGCTAAGTTCTTCGCCACCACCGATGTTAAACTAACTGGCCTGTAATCGACATCCTGATCTCTCTTCCCCTTTCTGCAGAGGGATGTGTTATTTTCAATTCTTACGCCCTTTGACACCACCCGAGCACCAAAGCAGGATTGGAAGACTGTTGGCACCAGCTCCGCAATTTCTTTCCTTACTTGCCTCAGCAACCCCCTTGACCTGTTGAGTTACCCAATTTAAGAGCTGTCAGAATTTTGATTAGGTCCCATTTATCTATTTTATCACACTTGGTGTCCCAACGACCTCCTCATTTGGCCATATTTTTTTCAAAGTCCTTTTCCTTGATAAGCACGGATCAGAAAGCGTTCATTTCATGCTAACGGCATACCTTCTGCCTTGACCAATACATCTTCATTTTAGTCCCCAGTCAGCCCCACTACTCCTCTGACAATTCCTTATCTCTTTTTTAAAAATTATTTTCGGACTGTTTCTTTGCATGTGTTATTATTTTTCACCTCTCCTCTGCAATTTTTATGTTCAGCCTGATTCTCCCTGTATTCTCCCTTTATCTTGTTTCATCCTGTTTTCTAACACCTTCATCTTCCAGCGAGCTATGATTTTGTTTTTCCTCCCTTCCACCTTATAAAAATATAGCTAGACTGTGCCAGAACCATCTCCTCTATAACGCCATCCATTTCTTCAATACATTTTTGGCTGCCAGTCTTTCACTCCAAATTATCATAGGGACATAGGAAATATGAGTAGGAGTAGGCCATTCGGCTCCTTGAGCCGTTTCTGCCATTCATGACTGACCTATCTCAACTCCATTTTCCAGCACGATTCCTATATAGTTTGATACCTCCAATATCCAGGAATCTGTCCATCTCTGTTTTGAACATACTCAATAGCTGAGCCTCCACAACCATCTGTGGTAGAAAATTTCTAAGATTTACCACACTCTGAGAGAATATCATCTCAGTCCTAAATGGCTTACCACTTATTCTGAGACTCTCTCCCCTATTTCTAGAATCTCCAAGGCAGGGAAAATTCCTTCCTGCATCTCACTGCCGAGCCCTGAAAGAATTATGTGTGTTTCAGTGCGAACACCACTCATTCTTCTAAACTTTAGAGAATACAGACCCAACCTGCTCAATCTCTCATCATAGGACAACCCGGCCATCCCAAGAATCAGTCTGATGAACCTTCGTTGCCCTCCTTCTCTGGAACGTACAAACTCTCCTTCGGTAAGGAGACCAAAACACAATACTCCAGGTGCATTCTCACCAAAGTTTTATACAATTCCTGCAAGATTTCTTTGCTCCTGTACTCACATATACTTGCCATAAAGGCCAACATATCATTTGCCTTCGCAATTGCTTGCTGCACCTGCATGTTAACTTTCTGTGACTCATGAACAAGGGCACCCAGGTCCTTTGAGGCATCAACACTTCTCAATTTCTCACCCTTTAAGAAATAATCTGCATTCCTTTTTTTTCCTACCAAAGTGGATAGCGTCACATTTTTCCACATTAGATTCCATCTGCCATATTCTTGCATAATCACTTAGCCTGTCTAAATCCCCTTTAAGCCCCTTTGCATAATCTTCACAAATCACATTCCCACCTAGTTTTGTGTCATCACTTTGTATTATCCGGGCCAGATTCCTCCTCAATTCGCTGCAATTTGTCCAACTCCTATCCAGTTTTTTTTCAATTCTAGATTGTACCTCGCCGTTCTGCACAACTAATCTAAGCATTAAAATACTATGATAACTATCCCTGAGCATCTTCACGACAGTGACAATCCAGGACAAGATCCACCAATGCCTCCTTCCTCATTGGGCAGGAGATTTACAGATGAAAATTTATCTGAATGCACTTCAGAAATTCCATTACTTTCTGCCATTAATACAATCACTGCCTCATGAAATGGTAATTTGATTAAAAACTACCATTATCATTACTCTACAGCTCTTGTCTCTCTTATTAATTTGGCTGCAATTCTGCTCCTCTATTTACTTTGCACTGTTTTGTTGCCCAGAAAATTCACAAAGTAACGTATTAGCTCCTTCCTTTTTTTCTCATTTCGAACTAAATAGTTCTGTCTTTGATTCATCAAGGACATTCTTTGTAGGAGTGTAATTTTTGACGAAAACAGCTACCCTCCTTTTTTCCTTCCCCTTCTTTTCAGAATGTCTTGTATTCATGAATATTAAGCACTGAATCATCCCCTATTTTGATCCAGGTCTCAGATATTGCCAAAACATCATATTCCACGTGGCTATTTGTGCCTACAGCTCACTAATCTTATGAAACATACTTCGTGTTTTTACACACATGCACTCCAAACACATAAGTGTTTGGGTGAAAGAAGATTAGCTAATCAGTGTTTAGTTGCGCTGCCACAGATCAATAGGATAATAGAGGGTTACCTGATTTGGGTATCTTTACCCGACCCAAGATCTTTGGTCAATGGGATAAAATGAACAGGTAATAGGGCACTGACTGATCAAAGTATCTTTATCCTGTCCCAGGTATTTCGTGAACGAACAGAATTCTAAGATGATAGAAGAATAACTACTGAAATTACTTTACTCAGACCCCAGTGTTTGGTGAACTGAACAGTACGTCCAGATAATAGAGGAATAGCTGATCCATGAGGCTTTCCCCAACCCCACGAGTTTGTTGTGAGAGACATAATTTAGGAGTGATAGAGGAATAAAAGATGGATGCTATGAGTTGAATGCAAAGCTCAAACGGTGGTGTGAGAGACAGGCATGTCATTTCATGGGTCACTGGCTCCAATAATGGGGAAATAAGTAGCTGTTCCATTGATATGGGAACAGAAATTGCCGGAAATACACAGCAGGTCTGCTAACGTCCATTTGGATTTGACACAGTTATCAATTATGACAATGTTGTCACAGTGCCGGTATATTTCTATTGTGCTGTTGATACTCTTACTGTGTGTGCATGATCACACTGTTGTCACGAAATAAAGCATGTCTACACCGAATGCAACCTCACTGAACCAAATGTAAGCATTCTGAATTGGACTTGTCCACACTGAAAGTAGCTGTGCGAACCTGGATGTTTCGACAATACCTGTAACCCTGATGAACTGGGCCCCTCCACCCTGAAACTAGCTGTGTAGTACCAACCTGAGCACGCACGCAGTAACTGTGCTCAGTGAGCCATCTGCACATGAGATATAAGCACGCTGAGCTGGGCATGATCACATTGGCAGTAACCGTGCTGGATTGGGCCTGTCCACATTCAATGGAACCCGGCCGAACTGAAGCTGACCTCACTGAAAGTATCAATACAGAACTGCTTCTGTCCATTCTGAATGTGTGTGTCTAACTGGAAGATTCGACACTGAATATTACCCTGAAGGCCTGGACCAGTCTACACTAAATATCAGCGTGATAATTGTACCTGCCTGTACCAAATGCAACTGTACTGAACTTGACCAATCAACACTGAATGCAGTCGTGTTGAATTGGAATTTCCTACACTGAGAATTAGCGTGCACAACTGGACCTGCGCATACAGAATGTAACCCGGAAGAGCCAGTTCACATTGAGAGTAACTGTGCTGAACTAAACCCGTGTAGCCTCTATGTAATCGCACTGAGCTAAACCTGTGCATGCAGATTGTGATCGTCCTGAACTTGACCTCTCCACACTGCGCTGGCCTCGACCCGTCCACACTCAATATAAATGTGCTCAACGAGACATCTCCCCACTGAATGTAACCGTGCTTAACTTGAGCATCAATACTGAATGCAACCGTGCTGAACTGGACGTTTCCACACAAAAGGTAAAGGTGCTTAACTGCACCTCGGCACACTGCAAGTTACATGTTGACCTATACTAGTCCACGCTGAATACAGTCAGCTGCATTGAAGTGGATGCACCACCTCAGAGGGAATTGCAGTCTGATGCATGTGACCGCGAGCCCACGGAGCAGAGCAGAATGGTGATCAGCAGCGCGAACTTGCTTTCAATTTCCTTCAGGCCCAGAGTATTTCTGGTCAGTTATACCTTATTCCTAGAACATTGAACACTGCAGGTTTAAATCCGTCTATTCCTAGTACAGAGGTTCACTTTCACCCATGAAACCGCTTATTAAACTTTTCATAATCGCAACTGTAACTAGGATCTCTGGGTATTTCACTTTCGAGCCGGGTCATTCCCCCTGAAAACCATTCCATTTCATCAAATTATAAACATGAACCTGAAAGCAGCTGCACTAATCTGTTTGTGTCAATTAGTGCAATTAATGTAAAGCATCTAATTATCTCCCAGGAGCCTAACATCAGGTATAAATGTGACAATCTTTGAGTGTAGTTCAAAGCCTACTCAGAGATTCTGATAGAAATGCATCTATCAGCAAAGGGTCTCGTGTTTGCCATTTACTATCCTATCCTTGCAGCCATCGGGATTCCAGGTAAAGTATAGTACTTCATTAGTAGTTATGGGATCATTGATTAGCTTGGTCACTAATCTTAATTACCACTCGCGTATCTCCATGTTATGCATATCCTATTACCCCCGTCCATGGAATAAGTTCTCCATTTTAATGGTAAGATTTCTTCCCTCCAATTGGTATATTACCTCTTATTATACAGTATCATTTTCCACTTTAACAGTATTATTTCTCAATTTTAATGATGTAATTACCTCCATTTGCTGATATAATTTCACGCATTAATTATATAATTTCGTCCTTTTAGAAGTGTCATTTCTCCTCATCACTGGTATTTGTTGTTTTACATTTCCAGTGTAATTTCTCCCACTTTGCAGCATCACTTTCCACTTTGGCGGCACAATTTCTCCTCCTCAGCGGTATCATTTCCACTTAGCCAGTGTAACGTCTCCTGTTCAAAGTTATAATTTAGTGCTTCTCACCATATAATTTCAGCTTCTAACTTGTGCCAGTTCGCAGTGTAAGAGTATCTCTATTGTGTAACTGACACTGTTACTGTGGGTGAATTATCACACTGTTCTCACGGTGTAAATGTAGCTCTATTGTATCATTGATACTGTTACTGTGGGAGAATTATCACACTATTGTGTTGTGTTATTGATAGTGTTACTGTGGGTGAATTATCACATGTTGTCGTGATATAAAAGTAGTTATATTATGTTATTGACACTGTTACTGTGGGTGATTTATCACACTGTTTTCGCAGTGTAAATGGAGATCTATTGTGTTAATGTTATTGGCAGAGGCTGAATGAAATTATTCAACAATTAAATGATTGCTGGATAAATTTAATGAGTGAATTCATTGAAGCGACGTTACTGGGCATCAGCTTGTTAACAGAAATAAAAGCAATGCAACAAGTGGCCATTTTATGAACGAATCTGTACTTTCCCTGAACTTACAGCTCTCAGTGTTTCTGCTCCAGGGCCGTATGAGCTGCCTCCAAAATACTGAGGGAAGTGAGGGTGGAAATTGTAGAGGCGCTGGCCATAATTTCGTGGTCTTCCTTCGACTCGGGTGGTGCCAGAGTACAGGTGAATAGCAAACGTTACACCCTTGTTCATTATAGGTGTAAAGATAAGCCTAGCAACTACTGGGCAGTCAGCATAACTTCGGTGGTGGTAAAACTTCTTGAAAAAATAATTTAGGACAAAATCTATCGTCACATGGACAAATGCGGGTGAATTGAGGAAATACAGCATGTATTTCTTAAGGGAAAATTATATTTAACCAACTTGCGAGGGATTTCTGAGCAGGTAACAGAGAGGGTTGACGACGGCAATGCTATTGATGTGGTGTCCATGAAATTTCATAAGGCATTTGATAAAGTACCACACAACAGACCTGTGAGCAAGCCTGTAGCTCAGGGAATAAAAGGGACTGTAGCAACATGAATACGAAATTGACTGAGTGACTGGAAACATAGAGCAGTGGTTCATGGATGCTTTTCGGATGGGAGGAAGATTTGTAGTGGAGTTGCCCAAGGATCAGTGATGGGGCCCTTGCTTTTCCTGATATGTATTAATGACCTAGACCTTGGTGAACAGGGCACAATTTCAAAGTTTGCAGATGATATGAAACATGGAAGCACTGTGAAATGTGAGCAGGATAGCGCAGAACTTCAAAAGCACATAGCCAAGTTGGTGGAATGGGCCGACAGCTGGCAGATGAAGGTCAATGCAGAGAAATGTGAGGTCATTCATTTAGGTAGGAAGAATATGGAGAGACAATATAAAATAAAGGGCACAATTCTAAAGTGGGTGCAGGAGCAAAGGGACCAAGGTGGATATGTGCCTAAGTCATTAATGGTTGCAGAACAGGTTGAGAGAACAGCTGATAAATCATACAATATCCTGAGCTTTATTAATAGGGACATAGAGTACAGCAGCAAGGAAGTTATGTTGAACTTTTATAAGACACTAATTCGGCCTCAGCTAGAGTATTGCGTCCAATTCTGGGTGCAACACTTGAGGAAAGGCGTGAGGGCATTGGAGAGAGTACAGAAGAGATTCCAGAGAATGGTTCCAGAGATGAGGAATTTCAGTAATGAAGATCAATTTCAGAAGTTAAGACAATTTTCCTTGAAGAGGTGAGAGGTGATTTTTTAGAGGTATTCAAAATCATGAGAGGTCTGGACCGAGTAGATAGAGAGAAACTATTCGAACTCGTGAAGGGATAGAGAACGAGAGAGAGCAGATTTAATGTTTTTGGTGAGAGAAGCAGAAGTGACATGAGGAAAAGCTTTATCATGCAGCGAATGGTTAAGTTCTGGAATGCGCTGCCTGAGAATGTGGTGGAGGCAAGTTTAATTGCAGCATTCAAAAGGGAACTCGAGAGTTATATTACAAGGAAGAACGTGCAGGGTTATGGGGAGAAGACAGGGGAATGGGACTGAGGGAATTTCTCTTTCAGAGAGATAGTTAGGAAAACTGGGCCGAATGGCCACCTTCTGCGCTATAAGTATTCTGTGATTCTGTTCTCAGTCTCCAAACCGCACTACTTCAGCCCGACTCCCCTCTTCTATATTAACTGCTGCTGACTGTTCAACAGTCACTAAGACTGAGCGCAAATATTCCTACTGTTCCAAGCCCCTGGCAATGTCTTGGACTCTTCCCATCTTCAATCTTTTCTTCATATTTTGTATAACTGGTGGGATCTCTCGCATCTGAGTTAAAAAGCTTTAATTCCAACACCCAAAATAGGAACAAGCTGATCATCTATGACAACAGTGCAGCACCGTGCTGATGAGCTGCTGAAATGTAGGAGGGAGCAATGTTTCAATGAGACCTCATCACCTGCCACTTCGGTGGGTAGAGATAGACAACAATAATCCCAGCGGATTAACTGGAGAACTGCTCAGAGTTATTTGTGCACCTTCAAAAATATCCCCTCCACAAAGTGAAATACCACCAATTGTCCATTTGTTTCTGTCTGAGGATCCTTTCCACCAACTTGACAGTCGAGTTTTCCATCAGTGAATCATTTTACAATAGTTTGCTGGATGAGGGTCTTTTGGGTCTCAGCAGGATATAATCCGTTTAAAAATCAAATTTCTCCTACTTCCTTTTAGTTTGCACATTTATTGGCCGTTATTGCATTATTTACCCTCTTCAGTGTCGTCCATATTATATTCTTGATATTTTTCTTGTCTGGTTGATGTTCCCATTTTCATTCAATGGGTTTCTGATGCCTTCTTGCTCTCCATTATGTTTGATTGTATTATTTTACATTCCAGTGTTATTGACATGTCTGATTTTTAATCCAGATGACTATTTTATACACAGCATCAAGTGCTGGGAGATTAAGCGATAATTTCCCACTCAGCATCATGTGATAAAGCGGTGAATTTTGCACAGAATGCTGTAAAATGGATGATATTGTTGGGAGTCGGACGAGTAATTTCCCTGTTCCCTTTCTCTCACACACATACACTCTCCCTCTTTCTCTCAGTCCCTCTGTCTCTATTACAGCTAACTTGGCAGTAATTGTGATCTTGTCCCGAGGAAGATGCGGTCTCTCCAGATGTATCACTTACTACCTGGTGTCCATGGCAGTGTCGGATCTCCTGGTCATTATCACCGTTGTGCTTATAAACCGGATTGTTGGTATTTATTTCCCAGTCAGTTTCCTGTTCATCACACCAGTTTGCAGTCTCCGTAACACCCTAAACTATGCGATCATGGACAGTTCTGTCTGGTTAACAGTCGCTTTCACCTTTGATCGATGCATAGCCATTTGTTGCCAGAAGCTGAAAATAAAATACTGCACTGAGAAAACGGCGGCGTGGGTTATAGGAACGGTCTGCACACTGAGCTGTTTAAAAAATATCTTCCGTTATTTTATAATGGAACCTACGCATATAATTGATAATGTACCCTGGTTCTGCATCATAAAACCAATATTTCATACATCACCTGAATGGGTCGCATATGAATGGATTTATTCCCTGTTAACCCCTTGTGCTGCATTCTTTCTGATTTTACTGCTCAATGCTCTGACTGTCAGACACATTCTAATGGCCAGTCGAGCTCGCAGGAGACTCACGGCCAATAGCAATGGAGAGACTCAGAGTGATCCAGAGATGGAGAAACGGAGAAAGTCCATCGTTTTACTCTTCTGTATCTCGGGCAGTTTCATCCTGTTATATTTGGTCTTTCTTATAAATTTCCTTTTGATCCGAATTGCCAAATTTAGTTATTTTTCTGGTTCCAATTACAATGAATCAAATTTTATTCTGGAACAAAGTGGATATATGCTTGCACTTTTGAGCTCCTGCATCAATCCATTTTTTTATGGAGGGACCCAGAGAAAATTCAGAGAGGAGTTCACGTCTGGAGTGAAATATCCACTGAGTCTAATTGTTAAATTGTTTAAATGATGAAAAATTACAATCCAACATGTATTACACGTTGTATTTCATCCATTGTTGTTCTTGTTTATGTCACACTTGGCTTTCCGTCCCAGAAAAAAAATAGCCACTAGGTTTGAGATCCTTATCCATTGTGTGAATTTAAGAATGTATAAGCAATGCCGCATCACCGCACAATTCAATGTGGTAAAATGCTCTCGTTTCGTCTCCAGTTCTCTTCCCCGTTCTGACTCCAGCTAACTGCATTCCCTTCCGCCCCAAGGAACAAGAAATATCGTTACATTCTTGAGGGAAACACAGAATGCGGCCCGTGATCTGTTATTAGATGTCAGGTTTAACTGCTCAATGAAGGAACATCGATATCTCTACTGGGAATGCATTAGGTCTTAAGGGTGGGATAGGCACTAAAATGGAAAGGTGTAATGCCCCATGCATTCATAGGCACCTGCTCACAGTCGCACTCTTGTGCCCATTAACATGGAAACAGTAAATGATGGAGGAAAAAGACAAAATATCGTCTAGTTCACCTTCTACTCTTTTCATTGGCCAATGAGGACAACATCCCTGTGCCATCAAACAAAAGAAAATTATTCAAACAAAAGAGCATAATTTTTTATAAAGGGCTACAAACAATAAACGACTATATCATAAAAATGAAATAATTGAATAACATGCGGGTATTTTCTTCACGATAGACCATGAACTCCAGTCATTTTGCCTTCTACTATCGTGGTAGTCCCATGTTACAATGTTCATAGATCTTTTCACCAATCAAAGCAATCACTATAAACCAGCTTGCAAATATAAATAGAAATTAACCTACAACAGACCGAGACATGAGGCAAGGATGACTCTGGTGGCAGAGAGCGTTGGGAACCATAATTACAAAATCACCTATTCCTCTCATGCTGCGCTACACTTACCACATGTCATGTCTCAAATTTCTCACATACAGTATCACAAAATGCATCCTATGAATGAAATCTGTATAACTGGCAAGAATCAAAATTAACTGCTTCCAGGTTTGTTCTCGGGAGTCTGCTCCATAGATTGACCGCTTAGAGAAATATTGTTTGAGTAGATTGGTTTTGTATTTACCCCTTCATTGCAGTCTGTGGCCTCTGTTTCTACTCTTATGGAAAACTTGTCTGGCTCAACATCATCTAGTCTCCTTTGAAACTGCAAAACAGAAAATATACCACCCCACGAACTTTCCTTTGTCCTTTATCCCAACTTCTTTAACCACGTTTTCAATCGCCAGTCCCAATATCAACTTTGAATCATCGAGTTATACAGCACAGAATCAGTTCCAGCGTGTGCATGCTGGCCATCAAGCACCTTTCTAATCTAATCCCATTTTCCAATACTTGGCCCGTAACCTTGTATGCTATGGCGTTTCAAGTGCTCCTCTAAATAATTTTTAAATGTTTTGCGGGTTCCTGCCTCGACTATCCCTTCAGGCAGTGTATTCCAGATTCCAACCGCTCTCTGGGTGATTTTTCCACTCAAATCCCCCCTAAACTGCCTGCCACTTAACTTAAATCTATGCCCCATGGTTATTGACCCCATCCACTAAGGGAAAACGTTTCTTCCTATCTAACCTATCAATGCCCCTCATAATTATGTATACCGTCAATCAGGTCACGACTTAGCCTTCTCCGTTCTAAGGAAAACAACCCTAGCCTTTCCAGACTCTCATCATAGCTGAAATTCGCCAGCTGAGGCAACATCCTGATGAATCTCCTTTGCAGCATCTCCAGTGCATCACATCCTTCCTATAGTCTGGTGCCCAGAACTGTACACAGTACTCCAGCTGTGGCCTAACTAGTGTTTTATACACCTCCATCATAACCTCACTGCTCTTATATTTTGTGTCTCGGCTAATAAAGGCAAGTATCCCATATGCCTTCCTGACCACCTTATCTACCTGTGCTGCTGCCTTCAGTGATCTATGGACAAGTACACCAAGGTTCCTCTGACCCTCTGTACTTCCTAGGGTCCTACCAACCATTGTATATTCCCTTGCCTTGTTAGTTCTCCCAAAATGCATCACCTCACACCTCTCAGGATTAAATTCAATTTGCCACAGCTTCGCCCATCTATATGGTCCTGTAATCTAAGTATTTCCTCCTCACTATTTACGACACCACCAATTTTCGTGTCATCTGTGAATTTACTAATCACATCTTCTATATTCACGTCTAAATCATTAATGCAGACTACAAACAGCAAGGGCCCCAGCATCGATCCCTGTGGTACACCACTAGTCACAGGCTTCCAGTCGCAATAACAACCCTTGACCATCACCCTCTCCCTCCTACCACGAACCAACCTTTGGATCCAATTTGTCAAATTGCCCTGGATCCCTTGGGCTCTTACCTTCTTCAACAATCTCCTTATCAACTGCTTTATCCTCATCTACACATCTAGTCAATTTGTGTGGCTTTGTGTTGTATAACGTTAATGCGAGGCATCTTGTGACTTTTCAATAACTTAGAGGCGCCATGTAAACACAAGTTAATGCTGCTGCTGTCATAGAATCATAGAATGGCCCAGAAAGAGACAAGTCATCCCTAGAGATTGCTTCAGCTCTTTTGAAGAATGGTGCATTTACTTCCACTCCCCTTTCTTTTTCCCATTTAATTTTAGTTTTTAAGTCTACTATTGAATATGCAATCGCCAGCTTATCAGAGAGTGTGTTGCAAATCCTAACAACGTATTGTGCAAGAAGTATTATTTTTTCTTTCATGTCATCTCTGCTTCTTTGCCAAACACCTGAACTCTGTACCGCATCGTTATTGACCCTTCAGCCATTGGAAACAGTTTCTCTTTATGTTTTCTATACAAACGCTTTCCTGATTTTAAACACCACTATGAAATCTTCCCTGGTCTTCGCCGTTCCGAGGAGAACAAGCCCAACTTCTACAGTGCATCCCTGTAACTGCAATCCCTCATTCCTGGGATCTTTCACATAAATCTCTTCTGTACCCACTTCGAACGCTTCACAACCTTCCTAAAGTGAGGTGCCCAGAATTGTACAAAATACTTCAATTCTGGCCGAAGTAGTGTTTTACAAGGATTCGTCATAACATCCTAGCTTTTGTACTCGACATCTCCTTTTATAAATTCCAGGATCCCATCTGCCTTATTAACTGTTTTGTTAACTTGTACTGCTACCGAAAGACATTTATGCACAAGCACTCCCAAGATACTCCTCGGATCTACACCGCGGCTGGGGTGGGATGGGGGTGGTATATCTGCCAGCTGGGAATGGCGTCCTGTGAAATGAGGAATCATCCCTGCGTGCTTGGGATGGGTCCCTCCTTCATGGGAAATCTGTGATCCATGGAGGACATTGCTAGCAAAAACTACAACTCCATGGCCCCCTTCACCCTGGACTTCATGCCCATCCTCCCACACTTCCTCGCCGGGGCTTTCGGAGAAGCCCCAGCCCAGGTCGGGGTCACCAGCGCTGGGCCTAGGTCCAAGGCCGCTGCAGTACTGGCAGTGGCCACTGCATCCTATGGCGCTCATGGTCCTGTTGAGCTTCCGGCCCTGTGATTGGTCAAGAGCTATTGAAGGCAGGATCACCATTTTTAAATCGACAGAGATCTCGGCATGGGACACCTCCGCATCAACAAAATGGAGGATCGTTCCGGTGGAGGTGTGGGGGAGCGGAGGAGGGGTGGGAACAGGTGGCACAAAAAGGCTGAGGCAGGAATTCTGAACACCTCTGCAAAATCCAGCCAGGGGGTGTCATTTTACGAGCAGTGGGCAACGTGGCAAACAGCCGGCCCACCCCAAGCCAATTGAGGCCCTTAAGTGACCAATGTATTGTCACTCAAGGACCTCCTTCCAGCACAATTAGTATATTGCCAGCAGGGGATGGGCACTTCGTGACCTGCCAAGGCTGCCCAATTTAAGTGGGTGGCGTCCTTGCGGGTGGAGGTGGCCCTTCTTATCAGGTACCCTGTGCCACATGGAGTGCCTTTCAGCAGCACAAGCCACCCGCACCAGAGCTCCTCCTCGTCCTCTTGATGGGTCTGCACTTCCTCACCGATTGTCTCCAGTGGGGCCCACAACGATATTCCTCTTGCTGTTCTGGCTGGATGCAGTCCCAGTCTTGGCAAACACTCCCTCTGGTTCTGCGAGGTCTGAAGAGCTTTTGGCCCCTCTGACTGGTCGGCAATGCGCGTGCAGGTGGGACCTCTTGCCTCAAAGGGGCAGAAGCCCCAACTGAAGGCAATTAAGGGCCAGTGACATGCAAAAACACTTTGTGGCTTCCAGGACTGGCAGAGGCGAGCTCACCCCTCAGTTTTACTCTGCTGGGTGGGGCCTCCGCTGTGACATAAAATTACGGCCTTTATTTTCTCTGCTTTGCACAATCACTCCCTCTGTCTTATCATCTCTCCTGCCTCTCACCGTATCACAGATCATCTCTTTTGTTCTTTCCTCCACTCTCTCCTTTCCCTGTTTCTGTACTTGCTCAAAATCTGTTACATCACTTGCTTTTTTTCCATCATTTAGTTAAGGTCATCTACCTGAATCATTAACTCTTTTTGTCTCTCCACCAGTGCCGTCTGACCTGCTGAGTATTTCCAGCATTATCTTCTTTCTCGATGTTACATTTCCAACGTCTGCAGAATTTTGCTTTTTGTATCAATTTTGTTCCTTTTCACTCTTTTCCACAAACCTCAAGTTTGAAAATAGCCTAATATGTGCTATTTCATGAAACACCACTTGAACACCCATATACACAAAATCAATTGCATTGCCGTGGCCAATCCTCCATGTAGCCTTGCCAAAATATTCAGTCGAGTTGGTCAAGGATGACTGAACCTTAACAATTCCCTGCTGGCTCTACTTTATTCGTGTAAATCTATGAAGGTAATTATAAATTTCTACTAGATTGTTGCTTCGAAGTGCTTCCCCACCACCGTTGGTATACTAATTTGCCGGTTATTGACAGTCTTATCCTTCTTCACTTTTCTGCACCAGGAAGTGACATTTTTATTGCATCCTATTTATCTATTTTACCTCATCTGGTGCCCCAACAAGCTCCTCGTTTCACCATAAACTTTGCAAAGTCCTCTTCCTTGGTAAGCACCAATAAGAAAGTTATCATTTAATGCCTTCTGCCTTGACCAAATTTTGTCCCGAATCAGCTGCACCACTCCTTTGGTAATTTCTTTTATTTTCTAATTTTCCGACTGTTTCTTTGCATGTGTTTTTATTTTTTTCACCTCACTATTGCACGTTTTTATATTCAGCCGGATTCTCTCTTGTATTCTCTATTTAGTTGTTTCAACCTGCTTTGTAACACCTTCGTCATCCAGGGATCTCTGGCTTTGGTTTTCCTCCCTTCCCACCTTGTGAAAACATGCCGAGACGGTGCTCGAATCACCTCCTCTTTAATGCCATCCTTGTCTTCAATATATTTCTGGCTGCTAATCTTGGACTCCAATTTACAGGCGGCAGATTCCTCTTCAATTCACCAAAACTCGTCATCTTCCTGTTAAGTAGTTTTTTTTCCTTTTCTCAATTGTTCCTTGTTTTCTCTATAACTAATCTCAGCATAACAATACCAGGATCATTATTCATAGCTGCTCCTCGAAAGTGTCAATCCTGGACTAGATCCAGCAATGCCTCCTTCCAGGTTAGGCAGGAAATGTACTCAAGAAAATTCATTTGAATGCACTTCAGAAATTTCCTTCATCTCTGCCTTTAACACACTCACTCCCCCATTTACTATTAGGGCAATAAAATCTCCCATTATCACTACTCCATAGCTCTTATACCTTTTGTTAATTTCATTGCAATTCTGCTCCTCTATCTACCTTACACTATTTTGTGGCCCATAACATGCACCAAGTAGCGTAATATCTCATTTCTTTCCCAATTACAGCAAACAGATTCTGTCTTTAATCCCTCCTGGAAATTCTTTGCAGTACTGCAAAACTGCACTTAATGAAGAATGCTATTTTCCCCTTCCGTTTCTTTACTGAATGCCTTGTATCCATGAATATTCAGCACATAATCATCCTCTATTTTGAGCCAAGTCTCAGACATTTCTGGAATTTCATATTTCCACGTGACTATTGTGCTTGCAGCTCAGCAATCGTATGAACCACACTTTGTGTTGTTTTCACACATGCATTTGAAACACGTATGTGTGTGTTCGGATAATAAAGGAATAGCTGTTAAATTTTTCTTTACCCTGCTCCAGATGTTTGATCAATGGGATAAAATGTCCAGGTAGTAGGGCTAAAATGTAGATGTGATAGAAGATTACCTGATCCAAGTATCTTTAACCGGCCAGATTTTTGGACACTGGGATAAAATGCATGGGTAATAGGGGATTGACTAATCAATGTAGCTTTTCCTTGTCCCAGGTGTTTGGCGAAGCAACAGACGAACAACTGCAGAAATTCTTTTACTCAGACCCCAGTGTTTGGTGAACTATACAGTATGTCCATGTAATACAGGAATAGCTGATCAATGCAACTTCAACCTGCCCCAGGTGTTTGGTGAAAGGGACAGGTTTTAAGAGTGATAGAGGAATAATTAAGCAATGTTATGAGTTGAATGCGTCGCTTAAACCACAAAGTGTGAGGCAGGCCTTTGTTTTCATGGGTCATGGTTTCCAGTGCTGGGGAAATGATGAATACAATGCGATGCAACATGAATTGCTGTTCTTGTCCATGTCACGCAGAGCCTCCCCTCCCGGAAAAATAGTTTATTGCTTGGAGATCCTCACCCCTTGTGTGAAATTTGGAATGCATGAGCAACGCTGCATCACTGTCTTAACATGCTCTCATTTAGTTTACAGCTTTCTTTCCCATGATAACCCAATCTTGGCACATTTCCATCAGCACCTAGGGTCTCAGAGTATCACTAGATTCATGTGGGAGACAGATAGTCCGGCCTCTGATCTGTTATTAGATATTAACTTTAGTAGTTCAAGGAAGGAACATCAATATCCCTGCTGGGAATGATTCGGGTCTTCAGGTTGGGATTAGCACTGAAATGGAAATGTGTACTGCCCCATCATTGTTCCCTAATCCACAGGCACTGCCTCACAGCCACTCTTGTGCCCGTACACATAAGAGCAGAACAAATGTTGGAGGCAAAGGACATAAACTAGCTCGCCTTCTACTCTTTTCACCATCCAATTAGGACAACACCCTGTGTCATCAAACAAAATAAAATTGTTCGAACAATAGTGCCGTCTTTTTAAAAGGATAGAACATAGAACATAGAACATTACAGCGCAGTACAGGCTCTTCAGCCCTCGATGTTGCGCCGACCTGTGAAACCATCTGACCTACACTATTCCATTTTCATCCATATGTCTATCCAATGACCACTTAAATGCCCTTAAAGTTGGCGAGTCTACTACTGTTGCAGGCAGGGCGTTCCACGCCCCTACTACTCTCTGTGTCAAGAAACTACCTCTGACATCTGTCCTATATCTATCACCCCTCAACTTAAAGCTATGTCCCCTCGTGTTTGCCATCACCATCCGAGGAAAAAGGCTCTCACTATCCACCCTGTCCAACCCTCTGATTATCTTATATGTCTCTATTAAGTCACCTCTCCTCCTCCTTCTCTCGAACGAAAACAACCTCAAGTCCCTCAGCCTTTCCTCGTAAGACCTTCCCTCCATACCAGGCAACATCCTAGTAAATCTCCTCTGCACCTTTTCCAAAGCTTCCACATCCTTCCTATAATGCGGTGACCAGAACTGCATGCAATACCCCAGGTGCGGCCGCACCAGAGTTCTGTACAGCTGCAGCATGACCTCGTGGCTCCTAAACTCGATCCCCCTACTAATAAAAGCTAACACACCATATGCCTTCTTAACAGCCCTATTAACCTGGGTGGCAACTTTCAGGGATTTATGTACCTGGACATCAAGATCTCTCTGCTCATCTACACTACCAAGAATCTTCCCATTAGCCCAGTATTCTGCAATCCTGTTACTCCTTCCGAAGTGAATCACCTCACACTTTTCCGCATTAAACTCCATTTGCCATCTCTCAGCCCAGCTCTGCAGCCTATCTATGTCCCTCTGTAACCTACAACATCCTTCGGCACTATCCACAACTCTACCGACCTTCGTGTCATCCGCAAATTTACTAACCCACCCTTCTACACCCTCATCCAGGTCATTTATCAAAATGACAAACAGCAGTGGCCCCAAAACAGATCCTTGCGGTACACCACTAGAAACTATTACTCCAGGATGAACATTTACCATCAACCACCACCCTCTGTCTTCTTTCAGCTAGCCAATTTCTGATCCAAAGCACTAATTCACCTTCAATCCCATACTTCTGTATTTTCTGCAATAGCCTACCGTGGGGAACTTTATCAAACGCCTTACTGAAATCCATATAGACCACATCCACTGCTTTACCCTCATCCACCTGTTTGGTCACCTTGTCAAAAAACTCAATAAGGTTTGTGAGGCACGACCTACCCTTCACAAAACCGTGCTGACTATCGCTAATGAACTTATTCTTTTCAAGATGATTATAAATCCTATCTCTTATAACCTTTTCCAACATTTTACCCACAACCGAAGTAAGGCTCACAGGTCTATAATTTCCAGGGCTGTCTCTACTCCCCTTCTTGAACAAGGGGACAACATTTGCTATCCTCCAGTCTTCCGGCACTATTCCTGTCGACAATGACGACATAAAAATCAAGGACAAAGGCTCTGCAATCTCCTCCCTGGCTTCCCAGAGAATCCTAGGATAAATCCCATCTGGCCCAGGGGACTTATCTATTTTCACACTTTCCAAAATTGCTAACACCTCCTCCTTGTGCACCTCAATCCCATCTAGCCTAGTAGTCTGTATCTCAGTATTCTCCTCGGCAACATTTTCTTTCTCCACTGTAAATACTGACGAAAAATATTAATTTAACACTTCCCCTATCTCCTCCGATTCCACACACAACTTCCCACTACAATCCTTGATTGGCCCTAACCTATCTCTAGTCATTCTTTTATTCCTGATATACCTATAGAAAGCCTTAGGGTTTTCTTTGATCCTATCCACCAATGACTTCTCGTGTCCTCTCCTTGCTCTTCTTATCTCTCCCTTTAGATCCTTCCTGGCTAGCTTGTAACTCTCAAGCGCCCTAACTGAGCCTTCACGTCTCATCCTAACATAAGCCTTCTTCTTCCTCTTGACAAGCTCTTCAACTTCTTTAGTAAACCACGGCTCCCTCGCTCGACAACTTCCTCCCTGCCTGACAGGTACATACTTATCAAGGACACGCAGTAGCTGCTCCTTGAATAAGCTCCACATTTCGATTGTGCCCATCCCCTGCAGTTTCCTTCCCCATCCTACGCATCCTAAATCTTGCCTAATCGCATCATAATTTCCTTTCCCCCAGCTATAATTCTTGCCCTGCTGTATATGCCTGTCCCTGCCCATCGCTAAGGTAAACCTAACCGAATTGTGATCACTATCACCAAAGTGCTCACCAACTTCTAAATCTAACACCTGGCCGGGTTCATTACCCAGTACCAAATCCAATGTGGCATCGCCCCTGGTTGGCCTGTCTACATACTGTGTCAGAAAACCCTCCTGCACACACTGGACAAAAACTGACCCATCTAAAGTACTCGAACTATAGTATTTCCAGTCAATATTTGGAAAGTTAAAGTCCCCCATAATCACTACCCTGTTACTCTCGCTCCTGTCAAGAATCATCTTTGCTATCCTTTCCTCTACATCTCTGGAACTATTTGGAGGTCTATAGAAAACTCCCAACAGGGTGACCTCTCCCCTCCTGTTTCTAACCTCGGCCCAGACTACCTCAGTAGACGAGTCCTCAAACGTCCTTTGTGTCGCTGTAATACTTTCCTTGATTAACAATGCCACACACGCCCCCCCCCCCCCTCTTTTACCCTCTTCTCTGTTCTTAGTGAAACATCTAAATCCCGGAACCCGCAACATCCATTCCTGTCCCTGCTCTACCCATGTCTCTGAAATGGCCACAACATCGAGATCCCAGGTACCAACCCATGCTGCAAGCTCACCCACCTTCTTCTGGATGCTCCTGGCGTTGAAGTAGACACATTTTAAACCAAGCTCTTGCTTGCCAGTGCCCTCTTGTGTCCTTATAACCTTATCCCTGACCTCACTACTCTCAACATCCTGCACACTGGAACTACAATTTAGGTTCCCATCCCCCTGCTGAATTAGTTTAAACCCCCCCGAAGAGCACTAGCAAATCTCCCCCCCAGGATATTGGTACCCCTCTGGTTCAGGTGAAGACCATCCTGTTTGTAGAGGTCCCACCTACCCCAGAAAGAGCCCCAATTATCCAGGAAACCAAAACCCTCCCTCCTACACCATCCCTGCAGCCACGTGTTCAACTCCTCTCTCTCCCTATTCCTCACTTCGCTAGCACGTGGCACGGGCAACAACCCAGAGATAACAACTCTGTTTGTTCTCGCTCTAAGCTTCCACCCTAGCTCCCTGAATTTCTGCCTTCAATCCCCATCTGTCTTCCGACCTATGTCGTTGGTGTCTATGTGTACCACGATTTGGGGCTGCTCCCCCTCCCCCTTGAGGATCCCCAAAACACGATACGAGACATCACGTACCCTGGCACCTGGGAGGCAACACACCAACCGTGAGTCGCTCTCGTTCCCACAAAGCCTCCTATCTGTTCCCCTAACTATGGAGTCCCCAATGACTAATGCTCTGCTCCTCTTACCCCTTCCCTTCTGAGCAACAGGGACAGACTCTGCGCCAGAGACCTGTATCCCATTGCCTACCCCTGGTAAGTCGTCTCCCCCAACAGTATCCAAAACGGTATTCCTGTTGTTGAGGGAAACAGCCACAGGGGATCCCTGCACTGCCTGCTGGTTCCCTCTCCTTCCCCTGACGGTAACCCATCTACCTTCTTCTTTTACCTGAGGTGTGACTGCCTCCCGATAACTCCTCTCAATAATCCCCTCCGCCTCCTGAATGATCCGAAGTTCCTCCAGCTCCAGCTCTAGTTCCCTAATGCGGTCCTCGAGGAGCTGGAGCTGGGTGCACTTCCCGCAGATGCAGTCAGCAGGGACACCCCTGGCGACCCTTACCTCCCACATTCTGCAGGAGGAACATTCAACTGCCTTAACCTCCATTCCCACTATTCTAAATTCCCAAGTTTTTAACAAATCACACGATAAAACAAGAAGAGAAATAGAAAAAGCCTTACCTTACCGACACACAACCGTGTCCTTTTTTTTGGTAAGAGGAGGAGGGCGGGTGGGAGACACTACAAGAGTAGTGTCTCGGGTTCAGAAACAGCCCAAATATTTAGGTATCTACTTACCCAGTAGTCCCTGCTCCACCGAAACTCCCGATGAAATTGACTTCCCAGCTGTTCACTCCTCGCTCGCAATGCCTGTGCTCCTGGAAAAGCTGCACAACGAAATTGGATATAACCAATGAACGGCAAAATCACAAAAAAAAACTATCGAAAAAGATATTATTCCCACTATCGACTCTGCACTTTGCCTTCCATCAACCTGGTAGGCCCATGATACAATGTTCATGGGATCTTTCACGAATCACATCAATCGCTCCAATCGAACCGACAACAGACCGAGACATGAGGCGAAAAAACGTTAGCGGTGAAGAGCTTAAATCCTCCAGGACATGCTTTATCTCCAGATCTGATATATGCTGCTTAATAATTACAGCAACGCATCCTCCTTTCATTCTATCCTTATCATACGAATCATTTTGTATCCAGGAATATTTCTTACCCAGTCCTCCCTTTTTTCAGCCAGGATTTCGTTATCGGCGTGACATCATATTCTCATGTGTCTATTTGCACCTGCAACTTTCCAACCTAATTAACCATGCTACATGAATTTCCATACATGCACAGTAAACTTAATTTAGACCGCATTGTGTTCTCTCATTCTCTGCCTTTTTATATTACTCTAGAGTGAAATGAATCTCCTAATCCTTTGTGCATCTTGTTTATCCAATCTAATGTTACATCTTGGCTCCAACCACCATGCCAAGTTAGTTTAAACTCTTCCCAACAGCACAAGCAAACTGAAACCTCCAGAGCATTGGTCCTGACTCTGTGGAGATGCAACCCATCAATCAAAGCATAACTTTGCGACTCCTATATTCAAATCCTCTTGCGATAAAGGCTAACATACCTCCTAATTGCTTGCTGCACCTGCATGTTAGCTTTCAGTGACTTATTGACGAGGACACCCAGGTTTTTTATACATCTAAACTTTGTAATCTCTTACCATTTAAGAAGTACACTGCACATCTATTGCTCCTACCAAAAAAGACGACCTCACATTTTTCCACATCATATTCCAGCTACCACGTTGTTGCCCACTCACTAAGTCTTTCCAAATCCCCTTGAAGCCGCTTAGCACCGTCCTTACAACACACATTCTCACCTAGTTTTGTGTCATATGTGAACATTTGGTCCCCACAACCAAATCATTCATATATATTGTGAGCAGCTGGGGCCCAAGTACTGATCCTTGTGGTACCTGACTAGTCATAATCTGCCAACGCTAGAATTACCCATTTATTCCTACTCTCTGTTTTCTGACTGTTAACCAATCCTTAATCCATGCTAATATATTACCTCCTATACCAAGTTCAGGAATCTGGATAATCAACCTCCTGTGGGGGACATTATCAAAAGCTTTCTGAAAATCCATGATTGCTACTTCCACCGACTCCCTTTTATCAATTCTGCGAGTAACATCCTCAAAAAACTCAAACAGTTTCATCAAACATGATTTCCCATTCATAAATCCATGTTGACTATGGCCAGTCAGATCATTATCACCCAAGTGTCCATTCACGGTCTTGTTTTTTTTCCTTGGAAATATTGTGTGTGCCTTTAAGACAGTAAAAAGATCAGTGCACCTTTAAGGCAGAAAGTTCCGGAGACTCAGTCTGCCAGTTGCATTCTGGTTGCCAAGCAACAGCAGCAGCTGAGAGTGGTCACGTGATTCAATGTTGCAATTTAACTTTTCAAACTATCAGAGACTGGTTTTAAGCAGAGAGGGTCCTGAGACGATTTGAACCGAGTAAGCTTTGTTATTCATCTCCCAAAAACTGTACAAAACATCATGCCGAATTAACTCCCTAAGAAAAACAAGAAAAGCTTTGCTTTCTTAACAAATTATTGGCGTTTTGCTGCGTTGGAGATAATGACCATAATACAGTTAGCTTTAGCATAATCACCGGAAAGGGGAAAGATAAAACAGGAATAAAAGTTCTAAAGTTCTATATCGAGGAAAGGCAAATTTTACAAAACGGAGAGCTGATCTGGCGAAAGTGGACTGGATACAACTACTTGAAGGAAAATCAGTGGCAAACCAGTGGGAGGTATTCAAAAGTAGATGCAACAGCCGCAGTTTAGGCAGGTCCCCACGAAGATAAAGGGTGGTACTGCCAAATGTAGAGCCCCCTGGTTATCCAGAAGCTTACAGGGTAAGATAAAACAGAAATAGAAAGCTCCTGACAATCACAGAAACGTAATAATTTAGAAGGACTAGAGGAGTTTAGAAAGTGCAGGAGTGAAGTAAAAAAGTAAAAGAATAAGAAAAGACAAGAGAGGTTATGAAAACTTATTGGCTGGCAAAATCAAGGGATACCCGAAGATGTTTTATCAGTGCACTACGAGTAAGAGGATAACTAAGGAAAGGGTGGCCCTTTCAGAGATGTACAACTTATGCGTGGATGCAAAAAATTGTGGACTGGTTTCTTAATGAGTTTTTTGTCTCTGTCTTCCCACAGCAGTGGGTTGATGCAGACATTGTAGTTTAAGAGGAGGAGTGTGAAATATTAGATACGATAAGCATAATGAGAGAGGAAGTACTAGAGGTGCTGACATCTTTAGGAGTGGATAAATCACCAGGGTCGGATGGATTGCATCCCAGGTTGTTAAAGGAAGCCAGGGAGGAAATAACGGATGCGCTGAGGATTATCTTCAAATATTCCCCAGATACAGGCGAGGTACCTGATGATTGTGAAAGCTGTACCATTGTCTAAAAAGGATGCAAGTGATAGGCCAAATAATTATAGGCCAGTCAGTCTGACTTTAGTGGTGGGTAAATTATTAGAATCAATTCTGAGGGGCAGGAAAAACTTCCACTTAGAAAGGCACGCATTAATTAGGGATAGTCAGCATGGATTTGTTAAGGGAAAGACATGTCTTAATAACTTGATTGACTTTGTTGTGGAAGTAACAAGGAGGATTGATGAGGGTAGTGCAGTGCATGTGGTATACATGGATTTTGGTAGGGAATTTGACAAGGTGCCACATGACAGACTGGTCAGTAAAGTATAAGCCCATGGGATACAAGGGAATGTGGCAGCTTGGATCCGGAATTGGCTCCGTGACCAGAAACAAAGCATATAGTCTATGGATGTTTTTGTGAGTGGAAAGCGGTTTCCAGTGGCGTTCCACAGGGCTCAGTGTTGGGTTCCTTGCTGTTTGTGGTATATATTAATGATTTGGACTTAAATGTGGGAGATATGATTGGGAAATTTGCTGATGACACAAAAATTGGCTGTGTAGTTGATAGTGAAGAGGATAGCTGTAGACTCTAGAAATATATCAATGGTTTGGTTGAGTGGGTGGAGAAGTGGCAAATGGAATTCAATCCAGAAAAGTGTGAGGGTAATGCATTTGGTGAGGGCAAACAAAGCGAGGGAATATACAATAAATGGGAGAATATTGAGAGGGGTAGAAGAAGTGAGAGACCTTGGAGGGTATGTCCACAGGTCCCTGAAGGTGGTAGGACAGGTAGATAGAATGGTTAGGAATGCATATTGAATGCGTTCTTCATTCGCTGAGGTATAGAATACAAAAGCAGGGATGTAATGCTGGAACTGTTTAAAATGTTGGTTAGGCCACAGTTGGAGTATTGCGTACAGTTCTGGTCACCACATTACAGGAAGATCATAATTGCTCTGGAGAGAGTACAGAGGAAATTTACAAGAATGCTTCCAGGCCTTGGAAGTTGCAGTTATGATGAAAGATTGGCTTTACTAGGAAGCTGCAGAGATATGGTGAAGGCACAGGGGAGTGGAAAAAACTGGGCAGCTCTTTCAAAGAGCACGTGCAAGCTCGATGACCCGAATGGCCCGATTCTGTGCTGTCCTCTTCTATCATTCTGCCATAGCAACAAAATTACCTTGTATCTAAAGTAATAAAACATCGTAAGTCATCTCACAGGAGCATTACCTAACACCGAGCCACACAAAATGAGATTAGGACAGGGAACTGAAAACATGCTTGAAGAGTTAGGTTTCATGGACTGTCATAAAGAAGGAGCGAGAGCTAGAGAAGCAGAGAGGCATGGGAGGGGAATTACAGAGATTCGAGACACCAGGAGCAGAAGGCACTGCCATCAGTGCTGGAGTGATTAAAATCAAGCTGCGCAAAATGCACATAATTGGAGGAAGGGTGAAATCTTGAAGAATGGCAGGGCTGCAGGAGGCTCCGGGGATAGTGAGGGGGTGGGCATGGAGGGATTTGAGAACAATGATGAGAATTTTAAAATCAAAGACTTACCAGACCAATGAAAATGTCGTCCACCAAACACTTTGGAAAGGGAAATTTTGCATTAGTCAATTATTCTTCTATTACCTGGACGTCCTGTTCTGTTCTCCAAACCCTGTTGTTGATAGGTTGATCAGTTAATCCTTGTTACCTGAACTGTCTGGATGCACTTCAGACACAGCAAAAGCTGTCATCAATTCAAAAACAACGAGTTAACCCTAAATGACCACCAATCCATGAACTGATGCAACATTGTCAAATGGACAGATGGGTCGGGATATGAAGATAAGAATGAACAGCAGTTGTCTTTTCTCCTCGAACAGATTTCCCTTTCCTTGTGGAACTCTTCGCCATCGGCTGATCATTGCAAATGTAAATATACATTGAGAATTGGCTTCAGGTTTGAGAAACATTCTTTGCTGAAATATCAACGTATTGATCAGGAAAGAAGGCATTCCCTGTTTTGCAGCCTTTGGAAAATAGTCACACGCTAATTTCTGATGCAAGGATACAAAATATCCGCCCTCTTAGCGGTCTAAGAAACACGTACACCTCTTCGGTGACAATTCATTGACACCAAATTCCAAGCACCTTCGAACGACAAACAATAAATCTGATCCTTGTAAAGTTTGTCCATCCTCGGGGAGCATGTTTATATCTTGAGATACAGCGACTCTGGAATCCAGCAACGCCAAAATGGTTAATTGGCCAAGAATTGTTGCAGGGACCACCAGAAATGTCTTCTGCAGAGCACGCTGTCTGTAGATCTTATTCGACGACGCGCTTCTGAGGACAGTGTGAATGTTTAAGCCCGATTAAGACTGAGATACGAAGAGATTTCTTCACTTCAAGGGTTGTGGATCTTTGGAATTCTCTCCGCAGAGATCTGTGGATGCTCATCTGTTGAGTATATTCGCAAGGAAGGTCGATCGCCTTTTGGGTATTAAGGAAATTTGAGGGATATGGGAATAGTGTGGGAAGTTTGAGTTAAGGATGAAGCGCGGCCATTACCTTATTGAATGTTGGAGAAGGCGTGATCGCCAAATAATTTCTACTGCTTCTGCTTCTTATGTTCTTATCACACTGTCCCAGGGATCTGCTGAACTGACGAGATATCCGGATCATCGAGATGTCTGATCAAAACAACTTTCCCATCCCAACACTGTTGATCTAGAATTGGCTGCCCTTCTGGCAACATCTCGATTTTAATATTCATTACATTATTTTCCAGTCTCTTCATAGTCTTGGTCATCCCTTACCACTGTAATGCACCGCAAATCTGCAACCTTCCAAGATTTCTGCACACCTTCAATCATGGACTTCTGTGCATATGGGCTTTAATTGTGGAACCAATGTTGGTCGTGCCTGCAGTTTCCTGGGCACTAAGCTCTGGAATTCCAATCGTAAATCGCTACGCTTCTCTATCACTCTCTCTTTCTCTTCCTTTGGGGCTGTCCTTAAACTCAACGTTTTTAACCATGCTATTGGTTGGCTGCCTCAATATCATATTGTGTGGCTTGGTGTTGAATAACGTCCTGTAAAGTTTTACTAAGTTAGAGGCGCCATTTACTGGCAACTTCATGTTGTTGCTATCATAGAATCATAGAACAGCACAGTACAGAAGAAGCCCAGTGGCCCCTCGAGTTCTGCATCAGCTCTTTTGAGAAGCAGCCCAGTTATTTCCATTCTGCTTTCGTTTCTCCGTATTCCTGCATTTTTCAGGCTATTATTGAATCAAAATCCAACACCCTATCAGACAATTCGTTGCAAATCTTAACGACTCGTTGAGTAAAACTTTCTTTTTCTCTCATGTCATCTCTCTTTCATTCGCTGAGCACCTTAAGTCTGTGCCGTATCGTGATTGACATTTCTGCCATTGACCCTTTATGTATTCTATGCAAACCTATTCATGATTTTAAAAACTTCCAGTATATCTTCCCTTAGTCTTTTGTATTCGAAGTATTACAAGCCCAGCTTCTGCGGTATGAACACATTATCGCTGGATTAAATCTAGCAATTCACTTCTGAACCCTCTTCAAATCCTCCACATGTTTCCTAAACTCTGGTTCCAGTATTAGGTATAATACTCCAGTTTTGGCCGAACTAGCGTTTTACAAAGGTTCATCATAATTTCCTGGCTTTTGTGCTCTATGTCTCCATTTAAAAAGCAGAGGATCCAACATTCCTGATTAACTGCTTTGTTAACTTGTCCTGTCACCTACAAAGATTTGTGCACAATTACCCCCGAGGTCTCCCTGCTCTTACACTTGCTTCGAAATGGTACGAATTAGCATGTATTATCTCTACTCAGTCTTCCTGCCAAAATGTATCGCTTCATACGTTTCTATGTTGAATTTCATTGTCTTGCGGCCGCATGTACCAACAGCAATCTGTGCCCTCTCGAAGCTTATTACTATTTTTTTCACTGTTTACTAGTTTTTCAGGATTCGTGTTATCTGAACATTTCAATATTGTGCCCGCTACTCGCAAATACAAGCTATTAATGTATATCAAGAATAGCAGTCGTCAGAACACTGAACACTTGGGAATGCCACTACTTTCTCCGTCCATGGCAGAAAACAACCATTCAGCACAACTCATTGTTTTTCCTGTCTTGCACAATCGCTCCCTTTATCATTTCACCTCTAATGCTCCCATCCTATCACAGATCTTCTTTTTAGTTCTTTCCACCTTCTCTCCTTTTCATGCCTGCGTACTTGCTCAAAGTCTGTTCAATCACTTACTTCTTCTATCACTCAGGTAAGATCATCGACCTGAAACTTTATGTCTGTTTTTCTCTCCATCGGTGCTGTCTGATCTGCTAAGTACTTGCATTATTGCTTTTTTTTAAAATTACTTTTCCAGCATCTTCAGTATTTTGCTTGTCTCTGTTTTCTAGAAGTCAGCAATTTTTTTTTACTCATTCTGCCCCTATTTCTATCATTTTTTACGCTTCGATTTGCTCACAAACCGAATATTTGGTACTTTACCTAACACCATTTGAACGCCCATATACACAATATCAACTGCACTGGCCTGATCAATCCTCTACGTTGGCTCATCAAAAAGTGCTATCAAGTTAGTCAAAGACGATTTACCCTCAACAAATCCCTGTTGCTCTACCTTATCAGTATAAGCCTGTCCAGGTGGCTATTAGTTTTGGCCAGATTATTATTGCTAAGTTCTTCGCCACCAGCGATGTTAAACTAAATGGCCTGTAATCGACAGCCTTATCTCTATTCCCTTTTGAGCACAAGGATGTGTTATTTTCAATTCTTCCATCCTTTGACACCACCTCATTACCAAAAAGGATTGGAAGGCTCTGGGCACCAGCTCCACAATTTCTTTCCTTACTTGCCTCAGCAACCCTCTGGACCTGTTGAGTTAACCAATTTAAGAGCTGTCAGAATTTTGATTAGGTCCCATTTATCTATTTTATCACACTTGGTGTCCCAACGAACCCCTCATTTGGCCATAATTTTTTCAAAGTCCTTTTCCTTGACAAGCACGGATCAGAAAGCGTTCATTTCATGCTAACGGCATACCTTCTGCCTTGACCAATACATCTTCATTTTAGTCCCTAATCAGCCCCACTACTCCTCTGACAACTCCTTTTGTCTTTTTTTAAATTATTTTCGTACTGTTTCTTTGCATGTGTTATTATTTTTCACCTCTCCTCTGCAATTTTTATATTCAGCCTGATTCTCGCTGTATTCTCCCTTTATCTTGTTTCATCCTGTTTTCTAACACATTCATCTTCCAGCGAGCTATGATTTTGTTTTTCCGCCTTTCCACGTTATAAAAATATACCTAGACTGTGCCTGAACCATCTCCTCTATAACGCCATCCATTTCTTCAATATATTTCTGGCTGCCAGTCATTCACTCCAAATTATCATAGGGACATCGGAAATATGAGTAGGAGTAGGCCATTTGGCTCCTCGAGCCGTTTGTGCCATTCATTACTGACCTTTCTCAACTCCAATTTCCAGCACGATCCCCATAAACTTTGATATAATTAACATCCAGGAATCTGTCAGTCTCTGTTTTGAATATACTCAATGGCTGAGCCTCCACAACCATCTGTGGTAGAAAATTTCTAAGATTTACCACACTCTGAGTAAATAGCTTACCACTTATTCTGAGACTCTCTCCCCTGTTTCTAGAATCCCCAAATCAGTGAAAATTCCTTCCTGCATCTCACTGCCGAGCCCTGAAAGAATTATGTGTGTTTCAGTGAGAACACCACTCATTCTTCTAAACTTTAGAGAATACAGACCCAACCTGCTCATTCTTTCATCATAGGACAACCCCGCCATCCCAAGAATCAGTCTGGTGAACCTTCGTTGCCCTCCTTCTCAGAAAAGTATAAACCCTCCTTCAGTAAGGAGACCAAAACACAATACTCCAGGTGCAGTCTCACCAAAGCTTTATACAATTCCTGCAAGGCTTCTTATTCCTGTACTCACATATTCTTGCAATAAAGGCCAACATATCATTTGCCTTCGCAATTGCTTGCAGCACCTGCACGTTAGCTTTCTGTGACTCATGAACAAGAGCGCCCAGGTCCTTTGAGGCATCAGCACTTCCCAATTTCTCACTCTTTAAGAAATGGTCTGCATTCCTTTTTTTTCCTACCAAAGTGGACAGTCTCACATTTTTCCACATTAGATTCCATCTGCCATATTCTTGCGTACTTACTTAGCCTGTCTAAATCCCCTTTAAGCCTCTTTGCATAATCTTCACAATCACATTCCCACCTAGTTTTGTGTCATCACCTTGGATTATCCGGGCCAGATTCCTCCTCAATTCGCTGCAATTTGTCCAACTCCTATCCAGTTTTTTTTTTCAATTCTAGATTGTACCTTGCCCTTCTGCACAACTAATCTAAGCATTAAAATACTATGATAACTATCCCTGAGCAGCTTCTCGACAGTGACAATCCCGGACAAGATCCACCAATGCCTCCTTCCTCATTGCGCAGGAGATTTACAGAAGAACATTTATCTGAATGCACTTCAGAAATTCCATTACTTTCTGCCATTAATACAAACGCTGCCTCATGAAATGGTAATTTGATTGAAAACTCCCATTATCACTACTCTATAGCTCTTGTCTCTCTTATTAATTTGGTTGCAATTCTGCTCCTCTATTTACTTTGCACTGTTTTGTGGCCCAGAAGATTCACAAAGTAACGTATTAGCTCCTTCCTTTTTTTCTCAATTCGAACTAAATAGTTCTGTCGTTGATTCATCAAGGACATTCTTTGTAGGAGTGTAAGTTTTGACGAAAACAGCTACCCTCCTTTTTTCCTTCTGCTTCTTTCCAGAATGCCTTGCATTCATGAATATTAAGCACTGAATCATCCCCTATTTTGATCCAGGTCTCAGATATTGCCAAAACATCATATTCCACGTGGCTATTTGTGCCTACAGCTCACTAATCTTATGAAGCATACTTCGTGTTTTTACACACATGCACTCCAAACACTCAAGTGTTTGGGTAAAAGAAGATTTGCTAATCAACGTTTAGTTACGCTGCCACAGATCAATAGGATAATAGAGGATTACCTGATTTGGGTATCTTTACCCGACCCAAGATCTTTGGTCAATGGGATAAAATGTACAGAAAATAGGGCATTGACTGATCAATGTATCTTTATCCTGTCCCAGGTATTTCGTGAACGAACAGAATTCTAAGATGATAGAAGAATAACTACTGAAATTATTTTACTCAGACCCCAGTGTTTGGTGAACTGAACAGTACGTCCAGATAATAGAGGAATAGCTGATCCATGAGGCTTTCCCCAACCCCACGAGTTTGTTGTGAGAGACATAATTTAGGGGTGATAGAGGAATAAAAGATAGATGCTATGAGTTGAATGCAAGGCTCAAACGGTGGTGTGGGAGACAAACATTTCATTTCATGGGTCACTGGCTCCAATAATGGGGAAATAAATAGTTGTTCCATTGGGATGGGAACAGAAAGTGCCATAAATACACAGCAGGTCTTTTAACCTCTGTTTTCATTTGACACAGTTGTCAATTATCACACTGTTGTCACAGTGTAGGTATACTTCTATTGTGCTGTTGACACTCTTACTGTGTATGCATTATCACACTGTTGTCGCGAAATAAAGCATGTCTACACCGAATGCAACCGCACTGAACCAAATGTAAGCATTCTGAATTGGACTTGTCCACACTGAAAGTAGCTGTGCGAACCTGGATGTTTCGACAATACCTGTAACCCTGATGAACTGGGCCCCTCCACTCTGAAACTAACTGTGTCGTACCAACCTGAGCACGCTCGCAGTAACTCTGCTCAGTGAGCAATCTTCACTCTAGATATAAGCACGCTGAGCTGGGCATGATCACATTGGCAGTAACTGTGTTGGATTGGGCCTATCCACATTCAATGGAACCCGGCCGAACTGAAGCTGACTTCACTGAATGTATCAATACAGAACTGGATCTGTCCATTCTGAATGTGTGTGTTGAACTGGAAGATTCGACACTGAATATTACCCTGAAGGCCTGGACCAGTCTACACTAAATATCAGCGTGATAATTGTACCTGCCTATAACAAATGCAACTGTACTGAACTTGACCAATCAATACTGAATGCAGTCGTGTTGAATTGGACTTTACCACACTGAGAATTAGCGTGCACAACTGGACCTGCGCATATGGAATGTAACCCGGATGAACCCGTTCACATTGAGAGTAACTGTGCTAAACTGAACCCGTGTACCCTGAATGTAACCGCGCTGAGCTAAACCTGTGCATACAGATTGTGATCGTGCTGAACTTGACCTCTCCACACTGCGCCGACCTCGACCCGTCCACACTCAATATAAATGTGCTCAATTAGACATCTCCCCACTGAGTGTAACCGTGCTCAACTTGAGCATCAATACTGAATGCAACCGTGCTGAACTGGACGTTTCCACACAAAAGGGAAAGGTGCTTAACTGCACCTCGGCACACTGCAAATACCATGCTGACCTATACTAGTCCACACTGAATACAGTTCACTGCATTGAAGTGGAAGCACCACTTCAGAGGGAATTGGAGTCAGATGCATGTGACTGGGAGCCTACCGAGTAGAGCCGAATGGTGATCAT
Organism: Heterodontus francisci; assembly: GCF_036365525.1. Taxonomy (NCBI): domain Eukaryota; kingdom Metazoa; phylum Chordata; class Chondrichthyes; order Heterodontiformes; family Heterodontidae; genus Heterodontus; species Heterodontus francisci. The sequence goes on from NC_090404.1 coordinate 21,643,832, forward strand.
GAGCGAGAACTTGCTTTCAATTTCCTTCAGGACCAGAGTATTTCTGGTCATTTATACCTTATTCCTAGAACATTTAACTCTGCAGTAAAGGGCTTAAATCCGTCTATTCCGAGTACAGAGGTTCACTTTCACCCATGAAACCGCTTATTAAACTTTTCATAATCGTAACTGTAACTAGGATCTCTGGGTATTTCACTTTCAAGCCGGGTCAATCCCTTTGAAAACCATTCCACTTCATCAAATGAAAAACATGAGTCTGAAAGCAGCTGCACTAATCTGTTTGTGTCAATTAGTGTAATTAAGGTAAAGCATCTAATTATTTCCCAGTAGCCTTTCATCAGGTATAAATGTGACAATCTTTGAGTGCATTTCAAAGCGTGCTCAGAGATTCTGATAGAAATGCATGTATCAACAAAGGGTCTCGTGTTTGCCATTTACTATCCAATCCTTGCAGCCATCGGGATTCCAGGTAAAGTATAGTACTTCATTAGTAGTTATGGGATCATTGATTAGCTTGGTCACTGATCTTAATTACCACTCGCAATTCTCCATGTTATGCATATCCTATTCCCCCCGTCCATGGGATAAGTTCTCCATTTTAATGGTAAGATTTCTTCCCTCCAATTGGTATATTACCTCCTATTATACAGTATCATTTTCACTTTAACAGTATTATTTCTCCATTTTAATGATGTAATTTCCTCCATTTACTGATATAATTTCTCGCATTAATGATATAATTACGCTCTTTTAGAAGTGTCATTTCTCCCCATCACTGCTATTTGTTGTTTTACATTTCCAGTGTAATTTCTCCCACTTTGCAGCATCACTTTCCACTTTAGCGGCACAATTTCACCTCTTCAGCGGTATCATTTTCCCATCAACCAGTGTAATTTCTGCTGTTTAAAAGTATAATTTAGTGCTTCTCACCGTATTATTACAGCTTCTAACTTGTGCCAGTTAGCAGTGTAAGTGTATTTCTATTGTGCAACTGACACTGTTACTGTGGGTGAATTATTACACTGTTATCACGGTGTAAATGTAGCTCTATTGTATCATTGATACTGTTACTGTGGGAGAATTATCACACTATTGTGTTGTGTTATTGATATTGTTATTGTGGGTAAATTATCACATGTTGTCGTGAAATAATTGTAGTTATATTGTGTTATTGACATTCTTACTGTGGGGGAATTAGCATATGCTGTTGCAATATAAAAGTAGTTATATTATGTTATTGACACTGTTACTGTGGATGATTTATCACACTGTCTTCACAGTGTAAATTGAGATCTATTGTGTTAATGTTATTGACAGCGGCTGATTGAAATTATTCAACAATTAAGTAATTACTGGATGAATTTAATGAGTGAATTCATTGAAGTGACGTTACTGGGCATCAGCTCGTTAACAGAAATGAAAGCAATGCAACAAGTGGCCATTTTATGAACGAACCTGTACTTTCCCTGAACTTACAGCTCTCAGCGTTTCTGCTCCAGGGCCGGATGAGCTGCCTCCAAAGTACTCTGGGAAGTGAGGGTGCAAATTGCAGAGGCGGTGGCCATAATTTCGTGGTCTTCTTTAGACTCGGGTGGTGCCAGAGTGCAGTAGAATAGCAAACGTTACACCCTTGTTCATAAAAGGTGTAAAAATAAGCCTAGCAACTACTGGGCAGTCAGCATAACTTCGGTGGTGGTAAAACTTCTTGAAAAAATAATTTAGGACAAAATCTATTGTCACATGGACAAATGCGGGTGAATTGATGAAAGACAGCATGTATTTCTTAAGGGAAAATTATATTTAACCAACTTGAGAGGGATTTTTGAGCAGGTAACAGAGAGGGTTGATGAGGGCAATGCTGTTAATGAGGTGTCCATGAACTTTCTTAAGGCCTTTGATGAAGTGCCACACAACAGATCTGTGAGCAAGCCTGTAACTCGGGGAATAAAAGGGAGTGTAGCAACATGAATACGAAATTGACTTAGTGACTGGAAACATAGAGCAGTGGTTCATGGGTTTTTTATTCGGACGGGAGGAAGGTTTGTAGTGGAGTTCCCCAGGGATCACTGTTGGGACCCTTGCTTTTCCTAATATATATTAATGACCTAGACCTTGGTGTACATGGCACAATTTCAATGTTTGCAGATGATACGAAACATGGAAGCACTATGAAATGTGAGCAGGATAGCGCAGAACTTCAAAAGGACATAGACAAGTTGGTGGAATGGGCCGACAGCTGGCAGATGAAGGTCAATGCAGAGAAATGTGAGGTCATTCATTTAGGTAGGAAGAACATGGTGAGACAAGATAAAATAAAGGGCACAATTCTAAAGTGGGTGCAGGAGCAAAGGGACCTAGTTGGATATGTGCCTAAGTCATTAATGGTTGCAGAACAGGTTGAGAGAACAGCTGATAAATCATACAGTGTCCTGAGCTTTATTAATAGGGACATAGAGTACAGCAGCAAGGAAGTTATGTTGAACTTTTATAAGATGCTAATTCGGCCTCAGCCGGAGTATTGCGTCCAATTCTGGGTGCAACACTTGAGGAAAGGCGTGAGGGCATTGGAGAGAGTACAGAAGAGATTCCATAGAATAGTTCCAGAGATAAGGAATTTCAGTTATGAAGATCAATTTCAGAAGTTAAGACTATTTTCCTTGAAGAGAAGGCTGAGAGGTGATTTGTTAGAGGTATTCAAAATCATGAGAGGTCTGGACAGTGTAGATAGAGAGAAACTGTTCCCACTCGTGAAAGGATCGAGAACGAGAGAGAACAGATTTGAAGTATTTGGCAAGGGAAGCAGAAGTGACATGAGGAAAAGTTTTGTCATGCAGCGAGTGTTTAAGATCTGGAATGCGCTGCCTGAGAACGTGGTGAATTGCAGCATTCAAAAGGGATCTCGAGAGTTATATTACAAGGAAGAATGTGCAGGGTTATGGGGAGAAGGCAGGGGAATGGGACTGAGATAATTTCACTTTCAGAGAGATAGCTCGGACAAGGTGGGCCGAATGGCCTCCTTCTGCGTTGTAACGATTCTGTGATTGTGTTCTCAGTCTCAAACTCGCACTACTTCAGCCCGGCTCTCATCTTCTATATTAACTGCTGCTGACTGTTCTACAGTCACTACTACTGAGTGCAAATGTTCCTTCTGTTCCAAGCCCCTGGCAATGTCTTGGACTCTTCCCATCTTCAATCTTTTCTGCATATTTTGTATAACTGGTGGCATGTCTCACATCTGAGTTAAAAAGCTTTAATTTCAACACCCAAAATATGAACAAGCTGATCATCTATGACAACAGTGCAGCGAGGTGCTGATGAGCTGCTGCAATGTCGGAGGGAGCAATCTTTCAATGAGACCTCATCACCTGCACCTGCAGTGAGTAGAGATGGACAACAATAATCCCAGCGGATTAACCCAGAACTTCTCAGAGTTATTTGTGCGCCTTCAGAAACATCCCCTTCACAAAGTGATATACCACTAATTGTCCATCTGATTCTGTCTGAGGATCTTTTCCACCAACTTGACAGTCGAGTTTTCCAACAGTGAATCATTTTACAATAATTTGCTGGATGAGGGTCTTTTAGATCCTCAGCAGGATATAATCCATTCAAAATACAAGTTTCTCCTACTTTCCTGTTAGTTTGCACATTTATTGGCCGTTATTGCATTATTTAGCCTCTTAAGTATCGTCCGTATTATATTCTTGCTGTTATTTTTCTTGTCTGGTTGATGTTCCCATTTTCAATCAATGAGTTTCCGATGCCTTCTTGCTCTCCCTTATGTTTGATTGCATTATTTTACATTCCAGTGTTATTGACCTGTCTGATTTTTAATCCAGATGACTTTTTTATACACAGCATGACGTGCCCAGAGGTTAAGCGATAATTTCCCACTCAGCATCATGTGATAAAGCGGTGAATTTTGCACAGAATTCTGTAAAACGGATGTTCTTGTTGGGAGATGGCGAGTAATTTCCCTGTTCTCACTTGCTCACACACATACACTCTCCCTCTTTCTCTCAGTATCACTGTCTCTATTACAGCTAACATGACAGTGATTGTGATCTTGGCCAGAGGAAGATGCGGTCTCTCCAGATGTATCACTTACTACCTGGTGTCCATGGCAGTGTCGGATCTCCTTGTCATCATCACCGTTGTGCTCATAAACCGGATTGTTGGAATTTATTTCCCAGTCAGTTTCCTGTTTAACACACAGGTTTGCAGTGTCAGTAATGCCCTTAACTATGCGATCATGGACAGTTCTGCCTGGTTAACAGTCGCTTTCACCTTTGATCGATGCATAGCCATTTGTTGCCAGAAGCTGAAAATAAAATACTGTACCGAGAAAACGGCGGCGTGGGTTATCGGAACGGTCTGCACACTGAGCTGTTTAAAAAATATCTTCCGTTATTTTATAATGGAACCTACGCATATAATTGATAACATACCATGGTTCTGCGTCATAAAATCAATATTTTATACATCACCTGCATGGGTCGCATATGAATGGATTTACTCCCTTTTAACCCCTTGTGCTGCATTCTTTCTGATTTTACTGCTCAACGCTCTGACTGTCAGACACATTCTACTGGCCAGTCAAGCTCGCAGGAGACTTGCAGTCAATAGCAATGGAGAGACTCAGAGTGACCCAGAGATGGAGAAACGGAGAAAGTCCATCGTTTTACTCTTCTGCATCTCGGGCAGTTTCATCCTGTTATATTTGGTCTTTCTTATAAATTTCCTTTTGATCCGAATTGCCAAATTTAGTTATTTTTCTGGTTCCAATTACAGTGATTCAAATTTTATTCTGGAACAAAGCGGATATATGCTTGTGCATATGAGCTCCTGTATCAATCCATTTATTTATGGAGGGACCCAGAGAAAATTCAGAGAGGAGTTCAAGAATGGAGTGAAATACCCATTGAGTCTAATTGTTAAATTGTTTAAATGATGAGAAGCTACTATACAACATGAATTGCACGTTGTATTTCATCCATTGCTGTTCTTGTTCATGTCACAAACCACCACCCCTCCCAGATCCAAATATAGCCACTCGCTTTGAGATCCTTATCCATAGTGTGAATATAAGAATGCATAAGAAATGCCGCATCACTGCACAATTCAGTGTTGTAAAATCCTCTCGTTTCCTTTCCAGTTCTCTTCCTCGTTCTGACTCCAGCTAATTGCATTCCCTTCAGCCCCAAGGATCCAGAAGTATCGCTACATTCTTGTGGGAAACACAGAATTCGGCCCGTGATCTGTTATTAGATATCGAGTTTAACTGCTCAATGAAGGAACATCAATATCCCTGCAGGGAATGAATTAGGTCTTAAGGGTAGGATAGGCACTGAAATGGAATTGTGTAATGCCCCATGCATTGTTGTCCAATTCATTGGCACCTCCTCACAGCCGCTCTCTTGTGCCCATAAGCATAGAAACATAGAACAGATGGAGGAAAAAGACAAAATGTCGACTCGTTCGCTTTCTACTCTTTTCTTTTGCCAATGAGGACAACATCCCTGTACCATCAAACAAAAGAAAATTATTCAAACAAAAGTGCCTCATTTTTTATCAAGGGCTACAAACAATAAACACCTAAATCATAAAAATGAAATAATCGAATTACATGCAGATATTATCTTCACGATCGACTCCAGTCATTTTGCCTTCTCCTATCCTGGTAGTCCCATGTTACAATGTTCATAGATCTTTTCACTAATCAAAGCAATCACGAGAAACCAGCCTGCAAATATAAATAGAAATTAGCCGACAACAGACCGAGGCATGAGGCGAGGATGACTCCAGTAGTGGAGAGCATTGGGAACCACAATTACAAAATTACCTATTCCTTTCAAACTGTGCTACACTTACCACATGTCATATCTCAAATTTCTCACATACAGTATCACAAAATGTCATCCTATGAATCAAATCTGTATAACTGTCAAAAATCAAAATTAACTGCTTCCACCTCAGCTCTCGGGAGTCTGCCCCATAGATCGACTGCTTAGAGAAATATTGTTTGAGTAGATTGACTTTGTATTTATACCCTTCATTGCCATCTGTAACCTCTGGTTCTGCACTCCTGGAAACCTTGTCGGGCTCTACATCATCTAATCCCCTTTGAAACTGCAAAACAGAAAGTATAGCATCCCTCGACCTTCCCTTTGTCCTTTATCCCAACTTCTTTACCCACGTTTTCAATCGCCAGTCCCAATATCACCTTAAAGTCATAACGTTACACAGCACAGAACCAGTCCCATCGTGTGTGTGCTGGCCATCAAGCACCTTTCTATTCTAATCCAATTTCCAGCACTTGGCCCGTAACCTTGTCTGTTATGGCTTTTCAGGTGCTCCTCTATATACTTCTTAAATGTTTTGAGGGTTCCTGCCTCTACTTCCCCTTCAGGCAGTGTATTCCAGATTCCAACCACCCTCAGGGTGATTTTTGTTCCCTCAAATCCCCTCGAAAGCTCCTGGCACTTACCTTAAATTTATGCCCCCTGGTTATTGATCCCTGCACTAAGGGAAAACGTTTCTTCCTATCTAACCTATCAATGCCCCTCATAATTTTGCAGACCTCAGTCAAGACACGCCTTAGCCTTCTCTGTTCTAAGGAAAACAACCCTAGCCTTTCTAGTTTCTTGTCACAGCTGAAATGCTCCAGCCCAGGCAACATCCTGATGAATCTCCCTTGCAACATCTCGAGTGCAATCACATCCTTCCTTTAGTGTGGTGCCCAGAACTTTACACAGTACTCCAGCTGTGGCCTAACTAGCATTTTATACAGCTCCATCATAACCTCCTTGCTCTTATATTCTGTGTCTCGGCTTATAAAGGCAAGTATCTCATATGCCTTCCTGACCACCTTATCTACCTGTGCTGCTGCCTTCAGTGATATATGGACAAGTACACCAAGATCGCTCTGTCCCTCTGTACTTCCTTGGGTCCTACCAATCATTGTATATTCCCTTGCCTTGTTAGTTCTCCCAAAATGCATCACCTCACACTTCTCAGGAGTAAATTCCATTTGCTACTGCTCCACCCATCTATATCGTCCTGTAATCTAAGGCTTACCTCCTCACTATTTATGACACCACCAATTTTTGTGTCATCTGTGAACTTAATAATCATATCTCCGATCTTCATATCTAAATCATTAATGCACACTGCAAACAGCAAGGGTCAAGTCGTCCCTCGAGATTGCTTCAGTTCTTTTGAAGATTGGTGCATTTAGTTCCACTCCCCTGTCTTTTTCCCATTTAATTTTAGTTTTTAAGTCTACTATTGAGTATGCAATTCGCACTCTATCAGAGAGTGTGTTGCAAATCCTAACAACTTATTGTGCAAGAAGCATTTTTTTCTTTCATGTCACCTCTGCATCTTTGTCAAACACCTGAACACTGTACTGTATCGTTGTTGACCTTTCAGCCATTGGGAGCAGTTTCTGTTTATGTATTCTATACAAACGCTTTCCTGATTTTAAACACCTTTAAACACCGCGATGAAATCTTCCCTGGTCTTTGCTGTTCCAAGGATAATAAGCCCAACTTCGATATTGCATCCCTGTACTCCTCAGATCTATCTCACTGGGGGCTTGGGGTTGGAGTGGGTGGTGGCACCTCTGCTGCCTGGGAATGGCGTCCTGTGAAACGAGGAACCTTCCCTGTGAGCTTGGGATGTGTCCCTCCTTCATGGGCAATCTGTGATCCATGGAAAACACCGCAAGCAAAAATTACAACTCCATGCTCCCCTTCACCTTGGACTTCATGCCCATCCTCCCACACCTCCTCGCCAAGGCCTCCGTAGAAGCCCCAGCCCAGTCGGGGTCTCCAGCGCTGGGCCGAGGTCCAAGGCCGCTGCAGTAATGGCAGTGGCCACTGCTCCCAATGGCGCTCATGCTACTGTTGAGCTGCCGGCTTGTGATTGGTCAGGAGCTTCTCGAGGCAGGATCACCATTTTAAAATCGACAAAGATCCCGGCATGTGACACCTCGGCATCAACAAAACGGAGGATCGTTCCAGTAGGGTGTGCGGGAGGGGTGGGAACAGGTGGCACAAAAAGGCTGAGGCAGGAATTGTCAACACCTCTGCAAAATCCAGGCAGGGGGTGCCATTTTACCAACAGTGGGGAACGTGGCAAACAGTCGGCCCACCCCGGGCCAATTGAGGCCCTTAAGTGGCCAATTTATTGTCACTCAATGACCTCCTTCCAGCACAAAAAGTATATTGCCAGCAGGGGATGGGCACTTCGTGACCTGCCAAGACGGCCCAATTTAAGTGGGTGGCGTCCTTCTGGGCTCGGGTGGTGTCCTTATCAGGCGTCCTGTACCCCATGGAGTGCCTTTCAGCAGCACAAGCCACTCGCACTGGAGCTCCTCCTCGCCCTTTTGATGGGCCCCCACTTCCTCACCGATTGTCTCCAGCGGGGCCCAAAACAACACCCCCCTTGTTCTTCTACTTGGTGCAGTCCCAGTCTTCGCCACCACTCCCTGTGTCTCTGCTAGGACTGAGGAGCTTTTGGCCCCTCTGACTGGCAGGCAGCTCGTGCAGGTGGTGCCTCTTGCCTCAAAGGAGTGGAAGATCCAACTGATGGCAATTAAGTGCCAGGGGCATCCAAAAACACTGTGTGGCTTCCAGGACTGGCAGAGGGACTTTTACACTGCTGGGTGGGGCATCTGCTGTGATGTAAAATTACGGCCTTTATTTTCTCTGCCTTGCACAATCACTCCCTTTGTCTTTACATCTCTCCTGCCTCCCGCGGTATGACAGATCGTCTCTTTTGTTCTTTCCTCCTCTCTCTCCTTTCCCTGCTTCTGTGTTTGCTCAAAGTCAGTTGCAGTTTTTGCTTTTTTTCCATCATTTAGTTAAGGTCATCTACCTGAATCTGTTTGTCTCTCCACCAGTGCTGTCTGACCTGCTGAGCATTTCCAGCATTATCTTCTTTCTCGATATTATATTTCCAACGTCTGAAGAATTTTGCTTTTCTTCTGTTTCCTGTCACTTAGCCAATTTTGTATTAAGTTTTTCCCTTTTTATTTTATTCCACAAACTTCAAGTTTGCAAATAGTCTAATATGTGCTACTTTATGAAACACCATTTGAACGCCCATATGCACGACAACTGCACTGCCATGGCCAATCCTCCATGTAGCCTTGCCAAAATATTCAATCGAGTTAGTTAAAGACGATTTACCCTTAACGATTCCCTGCTGGCTCTACTTTACTAGTGTATGCCTGTTGTTCTACTCATTTGCCTGTTATTGACAGTCTTATCCTTCTTCACATTTCTGCACAAGGAAGTGATATTTTTATTTTGTCTTATTTATCTATTTTACCTCATCTGGTGTCCCAACAAGCTCCTCGTTTCTCCATAAACATTGCAAAGTCCTCTTCCTTGGTAAGCACCATTGAGAAAATGATCATTTCGTGCCTCAGGCATGCCTTCTGCCTTGACCATTTTTTGTCCCTAATCAGCTGCACCAGTCCTTTGGAAATTTATTTTTTTCCTAATTTTCCTACTGTTTCTTTGCATGTGTTTGTATTTTTTTCACTTCACTGTTGCACGTTTTTATATTCAGCCGGATTCTCTCGTATTCTCCATTTACCTCCTTCATCCTGCTTTGTAACACCTTGGGCATCCAGGGATCTCTGGCTTTGGTTTTCCTCCCTTCCTACCTTATGAAAACATGCCTAGACGGTGCCTGAATCACCTCCTCTTTAATGCCGTCCTTGTCTTCAATATATTTCTGGGTGCTAATCTTAGACTCCAATTTACAGGCGACAGATTCCTCTTCAATTCATCAAAAATCGTCCACTTCCTGTTCAGTAGTTCTTTCTTCTCTCAATTGTTCCTTGTTTTCTCGATAACTAATCTCAGTATTACAATACCAGGATCATTATTCATGGCTGCTCCTCGAAAGTGTCAATCCTGGACTAGATCCAGCAATGCCTCCTTCCTGGTTAGGCAGGAAATGTACTCAAGAAAATTCATTTGAATGCACCTCAGAAATTTCATCCATCTCTGCCTTTAACACACTCTATGCCCCATTTAATATTAGGGCAATTAAATCTCCCATTATCACTACCCCACAGCTCTTATGCCTGTTGTTAATTTCACTGCAATTCTGCTCCTCTATCTACTTTGCACTATTTTGTGGCCCATAACATGCACAAGTAGCGTAATATCTCATTTCTTTCTCAATTGCAGCAAACAGATTCTGTCTTCAATCCCTCCTGGACATTCTTTGCAGTACTGCAAAATGGTACTTATTTTTAAAAAATTCCCTTCACTGAATGCCTTGTATCAACGAATTTTCAGCACACATTCATCCCCTATTTTGAGCCAGGTCTCAGACATCTCTGGAATTTCATATTTCCACGTGAATATTGTGCTTGCAGCTCACCAATTGTATGAACCACACTTCGTATTGCTTTCGCACATGCATTCAAAACACGTATGCGAGTGTTGGATAATAAAGGAACAGCTGTTAAATCTTTCTTTAGCATGCTCCATATGTTTGATCAATGGGATAAAATATCCAGCTATTCAGAGATACAGCACTGAATCAGCCCCTTCAGTCCACCGAGTCTGTGCTGACCAACAACCACCCATTTTTAATAATCCTGCAGTAATCCCATATTCCCTACCACCTACCTGCACGAGGGGCAATTTACAATAGCCAATTTACCTATAAACCTGCAAGTCTTTGGCTGTGGGAGGAAAACGGAGTACCCAGTAAAAGCCCACGAAGTCATAAGGAGAACTTGCAAACTTTGCTGAGACAGTGCCCAGAATCGAACCCAGGTCCTTAAAGCTGTGATGCGAACCTCTGTGCCCCCCCCCCAGGGCTAAAATATGGAAGTCATCGAAGATTACCTGATCCATGTATCTCTAATCGTCCAGCACGATTGGTCAATGAGATAAAAAGCATGGGTGATGGAGGATTACCTCATCAAAGTATCTTTAACCGGCCAGACTTTTGGTCATTGGGATAAAATGCACAGGTAATAGTGGATTAACTCATCAATGCAGCTGTACCTTGTCCCAGGTATTTGGCGAAGCAATAGAAGAACAACTGCTGAAATTATTTTACTCATAACACCGTGTTTGGTGAACTATACAGTATTTCCATGTAATACAGGAATAGCTGATCAATGCAGCTTCACCCGCCCCAGGTGTTTGGTGAAAGGGACAGGATTTAAGAGTGATAGAGGAATAACTGATCAATGTGATGAGTTGAATGCGTCGCTGAAACCGTAATCTGTGAGACAGGCCGTTGTTTTCATGGATCACGGGTTCCAGTGCTGGGGAAATGATGAATACAATGCGATGCAACATGAATTGCTGTTCTTGCCCATGTCACGCAGAGCCCCCCCTCCCGGAAAAATAGTTACTTCCTTGGAAATCCTCACCCCTTGCGTGAAATTTAGAATGTATGAGCAACGCTGCATCAATGCGCAATTCAGCGTCTTAACATACTCTCATTTAGTTTCCAGTTTTCTTCCCCGTGATAACCCAAGCTTGGCACATTCCCATCAGCACCGAGGGTCTCGGAGTATCACTTGATTCATGTGGGAGACAGATAGTCCGACCTCTGATCTGTTATTAGATATTAACTTAAACAGTTCAAGGAAGGGACATCAATATCCCTGCTGGGATGATTTGGGTGTTAAGGCTGGGATTGGCACTGAAATGGAAACGTGTACTGCCCCACGCATTGTTCTCTAATCCACAGGCACTGCCTCACAGCCACTCCAGTGCCCGTAAACATAGGAACAGAGGAAATGCTGGAGGCAAAGGATGGAAACTAGTTCACCTTCTACTATTTTCACTATCCAAGTAGGACAACACCCTGTGTTACCAAACAAAATAAAATTGTTTGAACAAAATTGCCGTCTTTTTATAAGGATATAACCAATGATCGGCAAAATCATTTAAAAAAACCTATCAAATAAAGATATTAGCCTCACTATCGACTATGCATTCTAGTTACTTTGCCTATCATCAACGTGGTAGGCCCACGACATGGAATCTTTGACGAAACACATGAATCACTGCAATCGAACCTACAACAGACTGAGACATGAGGCGAGGAAAACGTTATTGGTGAAGAGCTTAAGTACTCCAGGAACTGCTCTATCTCCAGGTCTGAAATCTGCTGCTTAATACTTACAGCTACTCACCTCCTTTCATTCTATCCTTATCTTATGAAACATTTTATATCCAGGAATATTTCTTACCCAGTCCGCCCTTTTTTCAGCCAGGATTTTGTTATCGGCGTGACATCATATTCTCATGTGTCTATTTGCACCTGCAACTTTCCAACCTAATTAACCATGCTACATGAATTTCCATATATGCACAGTAAACCTAATTTGGACCACATTGCATTCTCTCATTCTCTGACCACATCTAATGCCTTTTTATTTTACTCCAGAGCGAAATGAATCTCGTAATCCTTTGTGCACCTTGTTTATCGGATCTAATGTTACATCTTGGGTCCAACCACCATGCCAAGATAGTTTAAACCCTTCCCAACAGCACAAGCAAACTGAAACCTCCAGAGCAATGGTCCTGACTCTTTGGAGATGCGACCCATCAATCGAAGCATAACTTTGCTACTCCTGTATTCAAATCCTCTTGCGATAAAGGCTAGCATAGCTCCTAATTGCTTGCTGCACCTGCATGTTAGCTTTCAGTGACTTATTGACGAGGGCACCCAGGTTTTCTTATACATCTAAACTTTCGATTAGACTTACTTCTTAATTCCAGATTTGTTATTTGAATTCAAATTCCACCTTCTGCTGTGGTGGGATTTGAACCCTTGTCCCGAGAGCAATACTGGGTCTCTGGGCTACTAGTCCAGTGACAATACCACTACGAGACCGCCACCCCGGAACAATTGACTTTTGCAATTTGACTTTTTAAACTACCAGAGACTGGTTTAAAGCAGAGAGGGTCCTGAGGCGATTTGTACTGAGTAAGCTTTGTTATTAATCTCCCAAAACACGACAAAACATCATGCCGAATGAACTCCCAAGAAAAACAAGAAAAGCTTTAGTTTCTTAACAAATTATTGGCGTTTTGCTGTGTTGGAGATAATGACCGCAATGCAGTTAGTTTTAGCATAATCATGGCAAAGGAGAAAGATAAAACAGGAGTAAAAGTTCTAAAGCTCTAAATCGAGGGAAGGCAAATTTTTCAAAACGGAGAGGTGATCTGGTGAAAGTGGACTGGACACAAGAACTTGAAGGAAAATTAGTGGCAAACCAGTGGGAGGCATTCAAGAGTGAGATACTTCAGCCGCAGTTTAGGCAGGTCCCCACGAAGATAAAGGGTGGTACTGCCAAATGTAGAGCCCCCTGGTTATTTAGAAGCTTACAGGGTAAGATAAAACAGAAATAGAAATCTTCTGACAATCACAGAAACGTAATACTTTAGAAAGACTAGAGGAGTTTAGAAAGTGCAGGGGTGAAGTGAAAAAGTAAGTGAATAAGAAAACACAAGAGAGGATATGAAAGCTTATTGGCAGGCAAAATCAAGGGAAACCCGAAGGTGTTTTATCAGTGCATTACGAGTAAGAGGATAACTAAGGAAAGGGTGGCCCTATCAGAGATGTACAACGTACGCGTGGATGCAAAAAAATGTGGACAGGGCTCTGAATGAGTTTTTTGTCTGTGTCTTCCCACAGCAGTGGGTTGTTGCAGACATTGTAGTTAAAGAGGAGGAGTGTGAAATATTAGATACGATAAGCATAATGAGAGAGGAAGTACTAGAGGTGCTGACATCATTAAGAGTGGATAAATCACCAGGTTCAAATGGATTGCATCCCAGGTTGTTAAAGGAAGCCAGGGAGGAAATAACGGATGCGCTGAGGATTATCTTCAAATATTCCCTAGATACAGGCGAGGTACCTGATGATTGCGAAAGCTGTACCATTGTCTAAAAAGGATGCAAGTGATAGGCCAAATAATTATAGGCCAGTCAGTCTGATGTCAGTGATGGGTAAATTATTAGAAACAATTGTGAAGGACAGGATAAATTTCCACTTAGAAAGGCACGGATTAATCAGGGATGGTCAGTATGGATTTGTTAAGGGAAAGATATGTCTTAATAACTTGAATGAGTTTTATGAGGAAGTAACAAGGAGGATTGATGAGGGTAGTGCAGTGCATGTGGTATACATTGCTTTTGGTAAGGCATTTGACAAGGTGTCACATGACAGACTGGTCAGTAAAGTAAAAGCCCATGGGATACAGGGGAATGTGGCAGCTTGGATCGGAATGGGCTCAGTGACAAGAAACAAAGCATAGTAGTCTTTGGATGGTTTTGTGAATGGAAAGCGGTTTCCAGTGGTGTTCCACAGGGCTCAGTGTTGGGTTCCTTGCTGTTTGTTGTATCTATAATGATTTGGACTTAAATGTGGGAGCCATGTATGGGAAATTTGCTGACGACACAAAAATTGGCCGTGTTGTTGATAGTGAAGAGGATAGCTGTAGACTCTAGAAATATATCAATGGTTTGGTTGAGTGGGAGGAAAAGTGGCAAATGGAATTCAATCCAGAAAAGTGTGAGGATAATGCATTTGGGGAGGGCAAACAAAGCGAGGGAATACAAAATAAATGGGGGAATATTGAGAGGAGTAGAAGAAGTGAGAGACCTTGGAGGGTATGTCCACAGGTCCCTGAAGGTGGTAGGACAGGCCGATAGAGTGGTTAGGAAGGCATCTGGAATGCTTTCTTTATTGGCCGAGGTATAGAATACAAACGCAGGGATGTAATGCTGGAAATGTATAAAATGCTGGTTAGGCCACAGTTGGAGTATTGCGTACAGTTCTGGTCACCACATTACAGGAAGGGCATAATTGCTCTGAAGAGAGTACAGAGGAGATTTACAAGAATGCTTCCAGGTCTTGGAAGTTGCAGATGTGATGAAAGATTGGATTGGCTAGGATTGTTTTCCTTAGAACAGAGGAGGCTGAGGGTGACTTAATTGAGGTATACAACGTTATTCGAGGCCTAGATACACATTGATCACAAGTCGTGGGAGTCAGTTGCCAGCGTTCGCCAGAGCTGGCGGGCAGCCATAAAGACAGGGCTAAAATGTGGCGAGTCGAAGTGACTTAGTAGTTGGCAGGAAAAAAGACAGAGGCGCAAGGGGAGAGCCAACTGCGCAACAGCCCCGACAAACAAATGTCTCTGCAGCACCTGTGGAAGAGCCTGTCACTCTAGAATTGGCCTTTATAGCCACTCCAGGCGCTGCTTCACAAACCACTGACCACCTCCAGGCACGTATCCATTGTCTCTCGAGATAAGGAGGCCCAAAAGAAAAAACAATAAAGAAAAGAAGATACAGTAGACAGGAAGGACCTGTTTCCACTGGCGGGGCAGTCAATTACCAGGGGGCACAGATTTAAGGTGAATGGTACAAGGATTAAAGGGGACATGAGGATAAACCTTTTCATGCAGGTGGTGATGGGCATCTGGAATTCACTGCCAGGAATGGTGGTGGAGGCAGAGACCCTCAGTTCTTTTAAAAGGTACCTGGACATGCACCTAACGTGCTGTAACCTGCAAGACTATGGACGAGCTGCTGGAAGGTGGGATTAGATTGGGCTGCTAGTTTATTCGGCCGGCACGGACACGATGTGCTGCGTGGCCTCCTTCTGTGCCATAATTTTTCTATGATTCTATGAAGGGACTACTTAACGCTACAACAGCCAAACTGCTGAATTCCTATCTTTGAAGGAGCTTTTTTATTTCATCGGATCACTGTGAAGTCTTCAAGTGACCTTTGACATTTTTTGCACAGGAAGACCTCATTCATCAGGAATGTAGCTTGCAAAGACTTTAATTTTATCTTATTCTCAATGACCTGCTAATTTATAACCGGACCACATGTTAGATTGTTAAATAAGAAGTTATAAGGTCTTTAGCCCTAGGTTTATCTGAGTAGTGTATAAGATTTTAGTTTTTTAAAATAAATAGTTAATGTGTTACTGTCTAAAAATACCTGGTTTGGTCTGCTTCATTCGGCGATACTGAAGTGTTCAATTAGGTCTTTTTCCGATTTGGATAACTTAAAGAAATATGTTGCAACCTATGGAGTGACGGGATTGAATTAACAGTGCATTTCCCCCACCACGTTCGCAACATATTTTAAATTGGGGACTTCATCCGTGTTCAAAACCATACTAATTTAGGTGGCTCACGTCTGGGATCAGAATCAGACTAATTTGGAGGGCTCGTGTTTGGAATCATAGCAATTGCTCATCTCTGGGATAACATACAAATTGGGGTCTTGTGTCTGGCATCATATTAATTGCTCTTGCATCTGGGATCATATCAATCAGAAACTCAATTGTTGGAATCTAAGTCTAATGCCTATTACAGAACATAAAAGGAACAAGCATTCTTGTATAATAAAGTACAGTCTGCACCACTGTAATGGCATTAGTGGTTGCAGCAGAGGGTTTGGGAAAGCAGAATATTTCCTTCAGTGACTTGATAACTTTAACGAAGAACAAACTAAAAGAATTGGTGGCAAAATAGGGGTTACAATTGAAATCAAGTGAGAAAAAGGCAGGAATAATTGACATAAGAGCCCAGCATCTGGAAGTGGAAGAAGAAGAAGAAGGAGAAGAAGAAGAAGAAGAAGAAGAAGAAGAAGGAGAAGACGAGAGACAAGAAAGTAGTAAGCAGAGAGTTATGCAATGGAATTGGCTAGAATTCAGTTAGAAACTAAAAAAAGAAACTGGAGCTTCAACAGGAAACATAAAAAGCAATAGCAATAAGAAAACTTGAGGCTGAAAAAGAGGAAAGGGAGAAAGGGAGCACATCAGAGAGAAAGTGAAAGAGAAAGGAGGGAATTTAGGACAAAAGAGATGGAACTAAGACAAAAAAATACTCTAGAATTCAGGGAAAATTCGGGTGAAGAAAAATATAAATTCAGCTCAGGACTCAGCGAAAAGTTGTCTAAGTTTTAGGAAAGGGACGTGAATGCATTCTTCACATCGTTTGAAAAAATAGCCAGAAAAATGAAATGGCCAAAGGAATGCTGGACACTGTTTATGCAAAGCAGTTAGGTAGGCAGAGCTCATGCAGTTTATGCCATGCTTCCTGAAGAGGCTTCTGCAGATTAGGAGATGACAAAAAAAGCTATTAGCGCTGCGTATGTGTTAATCCCTGACGTTTACCATCAGAAGTTTTGGAACATATGGAGATTGGCAGGGCAAAGATGTGTAGAATTTGAGAGGATGAAGAAAATTAATTTTGACGGTTGGATACAGGCATTAAAGATGGAAACCACAAATGAGAACCTTCGTGAGTTGATTCTCTTCAAATCGTTTTAAAACTCCATTCTTTCAGTAGTGAGAACTCGTGGCGATAGCCTGAAAGTTTTGAAAACTAGGCAAGCAGCGAAAATTGCAGATGATTTCGAACTCGTGCATAAGCTAAAACCTTTTTTCCATCATTGCCAGAAACCCAATAAGGATAGAAAGTGGGAGAGTGAATGGAAATCAAGTAGCCGGGGTCAAGAAGGAACAACTGGGAATACGCCAGAATCATCTCCTCAGGTCAGAAAGGAAGGTGCTGAAAGTAGAAGTGAGGTTCACAAACTGATTTGTTATCATTTCCACAAAATGGGTCATCTTCGTTCATAATGCTGGAAATTGTGAGGTGAACCCAGAGGACGTGTTGGGGTACGCAAAACTAATGCAGAGGAAAAGACTCTGACTGAGAGTATAGCAGACCAGGCTATAGCTTTAATGACAGTTGTAAAACCACATACTAAAACTAAAAGGAGTGTAGCGGAAAAGAATAAAATACTTGGATGGTAGAGGTAAAAACCCTCACCACATTTAAAAATGCTTGGAGTAGCACTTGAAGTTTAGTAAGCTACAGGGCTACGGAACAAAAGCTGGAAGGTAGGATTATGCTGGATAGATATTTTTGGCTGGTACATACACGATGCGCCAAATGGTATCCTCTATGCAGTAAAATTTCTATTTGTCTGTATTTCCAAGGATACGTTCAGTGCGGTAATAAAGGACATGTCCCGGGTCAATTGGGTCAAAGATTGTTAGGCAGATCTGGTTCTAAACAATCAGCTGCTTTTAAAGATGGAATGGTTCTGGTTGACTCGAGATACATTACCATTAGAGGGAATACTAGGGCAACGAAAGCCAGTGGTGTCTGAATGATGAAATAGATAAAGAGTAAGATGGAATGGAAAAAGGCGTCATATGGCAGATGTCAGGTTTCGAATGCAAGTGACAGCCAGATGCATATAGAAAGTTCAGAGAGAAAGCAGAAAAGGAAATACGACCAGCAAAGAGAAAGCATGTGAAGCGACATGCAGCTAACATAAAAGAGAATCCCAAAGTCTTCTATCAACATATAAATAGCAATAGGGTGGTTAAAGGAGGGATGTGGGCGATTAGGGATCAAAAAGGGATCTGTGCATAGTTACTGGGGACATAATTGAAGTACTAATGAGTACTTTGCGTTTGTCTTTGGCAAGGAAGAAGATACTGCCAAGGTAAAATCGTGAAAGAGGAGTTAGCTGTGATACTGAATGGGCTACAAATCGATAAAGCGGAAGTATTAGAAAGGCAGGAGTACTCAAATTGGATAAGTGTCCAGGAGCAGATGGGATGCATCGAGGATACTGAGGGAAGTAAGGGTGGAAATTGCCGAGGCACTAGCCATAATGTTCCAATCCTCCCCAGATACAGGGGTAGTACCACAGAACTAGAGAATTGAAAATGTTACACCATTGTTACAATTGAGATGTAGAGTACAAAAGCAAGGAAATTATGATGAACCCTTATGAAATGTTGGTTCGGCCTCAACTGGAGTATTGTGTCCAATTCTAGGCACCACACTTTAGAAAAGGATATGAGAATGGTTCTTTGGAAGAGGAACTTCAGTGTTGTGGATAGATGGGAGAAGCTGGGGTTGTTCCTTTCAGAGTTGAGTAGATTAAGAGGCAATTTGGCTGATGTGTTCAAAATCATGACGGGGCTGGACAAAGTAAATAGGGAGAATCTGTTCTCTTGGACCAAAGGATACAGATCCAGAGGATACAGATTTAAAGAACTGGAGGTGACATGAGGAAAATCCTTTACGCAACGTGTGATTAGGATCTGGAATGCTCTGCCAGAGAGTGTGGGCGAGGCTGATACAATCGTGGCTTCCAGAAGGAAATGGATAAGCACTGGAAAGGAGAAACTTTGCGAGTGGACGGGGAAAGGCCACAGCAGTGGCACTAGATTGAGTTGCTATTGCAGAGAGCTTACATCGACACGTGTTAAATGGCCTCCTTCAGTGTTGCAAGCATTCTTTAGTTCCATTCCATGATTCTATGAAACGCAAATTGCTGTGGTTTCTGGAAATCCGAAATAAAAACAAAACATGCTGAACATACTCAGCAGATTCAACCAACATCTCCGGAGACGCTAATAAAGGTAACTTTCCTTGTCATTGACTTTTCATCAGCAATGGAAACAATAATGGATATAACAGCTTTTGAGCAATTACAGAGGCAAGAAAAGGGGAGAGGGGAGGAAAGTACAAAAGGGAAGCTCTGTGACGATATGGCAGGTGAGATTAAATGAAAAGGGGGTGGTGGTGTATGGCAAAGGAAACAGGGAATTGTGAATGGCTGTTTTCTGGTTTGGAAGTGGTGCACATTTGCATTCCCCAAGCTTCAGTACTATGACCACTGCTCCACTGCTGTCCTTGATATACATTAATGACTCGTACTTGGTGGTATAGGACACAATTTCAAAATTTGCCAATTACCCAAAACTTGAAAGTGTACCGATCATTGAGGAAGATAATAATAAACTTCAAGAGGACAGCTTTGTTGAATGGCTGGTCACAAAGCAGATCAAATTCAATGCAGAAACATCTGAGGTGATACATTTTGGTAGAATGAATGGATAGAGACAGTACATGCTAAATGGTACAATTTCATCGGGTTGCAAGAGTCGAGAAACTTGAGGGTGCTTGAGCACACATTTTTGAAGATGACAGGGCAGGTTAACAAAACAGTTAAACCATTTTGGATGCGAGTCTTTTTAAATGCAGACATAGAGTTAAAAAGCCAATAAGGTAGGCTAAACCTCTGCAAAACACTAGTTTGCCACCAGCTAGAGTATTTCATCCCATTCTGGACACCACACTTTCGAAAGGTCATGAAGGCTTTGAAGAGGGAACAGAAGGCATTTAAGAGAAATATTCGACTGATTACAGTTATGTGGATAAACTGGCGGAGCTGGAGTTGTTGCCCTTACAGCAGAGATGTCGAAGAGAAAATTTGATCAAGGTATCTAAAATCATGAATGATTTAGTTAGATTAAATAAAGTGAAGCTGTTTCTAGTTGTCGAAAGGTTAATAATGATAGTTCACATATTTATTTTGATTTATTTTATTTAGAGATATGGCACTGAAACAGGCCCTTCGGCCCACCGAGTCTGTGCTGACCAAGAACCACCCATTTATACTAACCCTACAGTAATCCCATATTCCCTACCACCTACCTACACGAGGGGCAATTTACAATGGCCAACTTACCGATCAGCTGCAAGTCTTTGGCGGTGGGAAGAAACCGGAGCACCCAGCGAAAACCCACGTGGTCACAGGGAGAACTTGCAAACTCCGCACAGGCTTGGAAAAAGTGCTCAGAAAAAGAACCGAATCCACCATGAGGAAAGTTATTCTTACACAACGAGTGTTTAGGATTTGGAATGCAATGTCTGATCGGATGGTGGACATGGATGCCTTCAAAATGGTATTAGATTTTTATTTGCATGTTGCAGAGACATCGGGAAGGAAACGGGAGTGGAAAATACTGGACGGCTCTTTCAAAGAGCATATGCAGACTCGATGAGCCGAATGGCCCCCTTCTGTGCTGTCCTCTTCTATGATTCCGTGATAGCAACAAAATTGCCTTGTATCTAAAGTAGTAAAACGTCATAAGACATCTCACAGGAACGTTACCTAACATCGAGCCACACAAAATGAGATTAGGACAGGGAACTGGAAACATGTTTGAAGAGGTAGTTTTCATGGACTGTCTTAAAGAAGGAGAGAGAGCTTGAGAAGCGGAGAGTTATGGGGCGGGAATTACAGAGATTCAAGACACCAGGAGCAGAAGGCACTTCCATCAGTGCTGGAGCGATTCAAATCAGGCTGCGTAAAATGCACATAATTAGAGGAAACGTGAAATCTTGAAGAATGGCAGGGCTGCAGGAGGCTCCGGGGATAGTGAGGGGATGGGCATGGAGGGATTTGAGAACAACGATGAGAATTTTCAAATCGAAGACTTACCAGACCAATGAAAATGTCGTCCACCAAACACTTTGGAAAGGGAAATGTGGCATTGGTCAATTAAACACGTACTCTTCTTCGGTGATAATTTATCGACAACAAATTCCAAGAACCATCTAATGACAAACAATAAATCTGTTCCTAGTAAACTATGTCCATTCTCGGGGAGCATGCTTACATCTTGAGATAAACCTATTCTGGAATTCAGCAACTCCCAAATGTTTACTCGGCCAATAATTGCTGCAGGGACCGCCAGAAATGTCTCCTGCAGAGCACGCTGTCTGTCGCTATTATTGGAGGACGAGGTTCTGAGGACAGTGTGAATGTTTAAGCCCAAGTATTTTGGGGGGAGAAATGACTCTCTCTTCAACTATTACAGAATGGAAGCCCCTGTGCAGGAAACAATGATGCGGAATTGCAGGTATGAAGTAAAGGAAGAAACTGACTATATTTTCTTTGGAATGATTGCTGAAGAATTATTGGCCAGAAGGAATATGTGACATTGATTTATTCATTCATGGAATGTGAGCATCGCTGACTTGAACAGCAGTTATTGCCCATCCCTATTTGCCCTTGGGAAGGTGGTAGTGAGCCACCTTCATGAACCGCTGAAGTCCATGTGGGGTAGGTAGACCCGCAGTGCTGATAGGAAGGGAGTTCGAGGACTTTGATTCAGTGACGTTGACGGAAAGGCGATATTGTTCCAAGTTAGGATAGTGTGTGGCTTGGAGGGGAACTTGCAGGTGGTGGTGTTTCCATGCTACTGCTGCCCTGGTCGTTGCAGGTGGTGGAGGTCATGCGTTTGGAAGGTGTTGTCTGAGGAGCCTTGGTTCATTACTGCAGTGCATCTTGTTGTTGGTACACACTGCTGCCACACTGCATCGGTGGTGGAGGGACTGAATGTTTGTGGATGCGGTGTCAATCAGGCAGGCTGCTTTGTCCTGGATGGTGTCAAACTTCTTGACTGTTCTTGGAACTGCACCCATCCAGGCAAGTGAAAAGTATTTCATCACGATCCTGACTTGTGCCTTGTCGATGGTGAACAGGCTTTGAGGAGACAGGCGGTGAATTAGTCCTCACAAAAGTCCAAGCCTCTGACCTGCTCTTGTAGTCACTGTATTTATGTGGCAAGTCCAGTGCAGTTTCGGATCAATGGCAACCACCAGGATGTTGCTAGTGGGGGATTCAGCCATCATAATGCCATTGAATTTCAAGGGGAGATGGTTAGATTCGCTCCTGTTTGAGATAGGCATGGTATGGCACTTGTTGGCGTGAATGTTACTTGCCAATTATCAGCCCAAGCCTGGAAATTGTCCAGGTCTTGCTGCATTTCTACACGGACAGCTTCTGCTGAACATTGTGCAATCATCAACGAACATCTCCACTTCTGATCTTATGATGGAGGGACGGTCATTGATGAAGCAGCTGAAGATGGTTGGGCTGAGGACCCGACCCTGAGGAACTCCTGCAGTGATGTTCTGGAGCTGAGATAATTGACCTCCAACAACCACAACCATCTTCCTTTGCATTAGGTATGACTCTAACCAGCGAAGGCTTTTCCCCCTGATTCCCATCGACTTCAGTTTTGCCAGGGCTCCTTGATGCCATACTCGGTCAAATGCGAACTTGATGTCAAGGGTAGTTGCTCTCACCTCACCTCTTGAGTTCAGCCCTTTTGACCATGTTTGAACCAAGTCTCCAATGAGGTCAGGGGCTGAGTGGCCCTGCCGCAACCCAAATTGAGCGTCACTGATTAGGTTATTGCTGAGCATGTGCCACTGAATAGCACTGTCGTCGACACCTTCCATCAACTTACTGATGATTGAGAGTAGACTGATGGAGTGATAATTGGTCACGTTGTATCTGCACTGCTTTTTGTGTACAGTATATACCTGGGTAATTTTGCACATTGCTGGGTAGATGCCAATGTTGTAGCTATACTGGAACAGCTTGGCTAGGGCTGCAGCACATTCTGGAGCACAGGTCTTCAGTACTATTGCCGGAATGTTATCAGTGCCCATAGCCTTGGCAGTATCCAGTGCCTTCAGTCGTTTCTTGATATCACGTGGAGTGAATCGAATTGGCTGAAGACTGGCACCTGTAATCTGGCATCTGGGTACTTCAGGAGGAGGCCAGCAGGCTCTTGGTTGATCAGCAGAAGATTCTGAGATCAAACATCATCGGTGCGGAGAGCGGACCAGTTCAGTGATAGGTCTGCCTCGCTGCATGAATCACTCTGTTCTCTTCATGAAAATTGACATCTTCTGATCTCTCACCGCCCCCAACGCAGACAGACCTGCTGAGTGTTTTTACTTTCATTTGTTTCAAATTTCTAACTTCTCTTGCTTTTTAAGCTAAACTTGTTTTGAAGTGACTTCTGTTGAAATAAATATCTTCCGATGGTGTTGCATTGAAAGTCTATGTTTGACCCAACAATATGGAGTGATGTAAGTGGAGGACAGAGCAGTGGCTGCAGAGCTGTGGTTCAGGACAGCTTTAAAGCAACCGTCCAGTGAATCGTGAACGAGGCTATATAAATAAAGGACGACTCTCAAGAGTGACTAATTGTACTAATTTACATTAACCTGTCATGTATAAAGAGGACAACACACTGTGGACACCCGGTCACAAGTGCTTTGGCAGTGCCTTGGCAAGCTCAATCGTTGGGGTTCAGGGTAAAATTCACTGAGACTTCACCACCTGATAACGGGGACTGTGAATGGCACCAGAGAGAGACAGGATTACAAGTGGCCACCGTGGAATTGGGGATTAAAACGCCGAACTCCCTACGACCTCTCCTCCTAATGATAGGAACTGTGGGCAGTACCAGAAAGGTACAGGTTCACAAACGGCCACTAAAGAATAGGACCTCATCGTTCTAAAAGGGACTACTATTTGGGATGGGTTAAATTCACTACCGCTGTAACACTTTGTGGTAAAAGTGAAAAACAGTACAGCATATTTAATTGAGAGAAATGTCCAGACACCTTCACTTCATTCTTACATCGTGCACTGATGTGTGAGAGGAGTGTTCTCTATATTTTAAATTATTTCATGGGATGTGGATGTCGCTATCAAAGCCAGCATTTGTTGCCCATTCCCAATTGCCCTTGACAACTGTATGCCTTGATAGGCCATTTCAGAGGGCAGTTAAGAGTCAACTACATTGTCGTGGGTCATGAGTCACATTTATACCAGAACAGATAAGGACATAAGATATCTTTCCTCAAAGGACATTAGTGAACAAAATTGGTTTTTATGACAATCAGAAATAGTTTCATGGCACCATTACTGACACTAGCTTTCAATTCCAGACTTTTAAATTATTTAATGGCATGCAAATTCCACCAGCTCTGTTGGAAACAATTTGTATTGGTTGCGGTGATTTTGGGAAGGGGTTAAGGGCAAAGGTAGCAAAGTTCAGGGTGGGCAAAGTTGTTTCTTTATTCATTCATGGGATGTGGGCATCTCCGGTGCACCCAGCATTTATGCCACCTTCTTTAACCGCTGCCTCCCATGTTGTGTAGGTAGACCCAGAGTGCTGTTAAGAAGGGAGTTCCAGGATTTTGACTCAGTGACAGTGAAGGCACGGCGATATGGTTCCAAGTCAGGATGGTGTGTGACTTGGTGCTGAACTTGCAGGTGGTGGTGTTCCCATGCAACTGCTGCCCATTTCCGTCCAGGTATTCGAGGTCGTGCATTTGGAAGGCGCTGTCTCAGGATCCTTGATGCGTTTCTTCTAGATGTACACACTGCTGCCACGGTGCATCAGTGGTGGACGGAGTGAATGTTCGTGAATGGGCGGTACAGAGGTCAGACTTTTGCCCCTCCAGAAAAAGTAGTTCCTATGATAAGGATAAGGGTCTGTTATTCAATGATCTATTGTGACCCTGTCCCTCTCCAGCAGAGTGCACATACAGCAACATCTGGAGGGAAGCCTTAGACAGCATGTTGCTGAATCCCCCGATTCCCCGGTGTTCGTGTGTTCCTTGTGGCCCTGTCGTTCTCCCATACCCGGCTGCAACACCGCCATCAGAGGAGAGGTCTCAGTCAGCTTGGTAATGAACTCCCGTAAGCAGCCAGCCAAAACACTGTGGCAGTCTGTATGACCGTTTTCCAGAATATGTTTGGCACTTTATACACTGCAGTCCAATGCAAGAGGCTGTAAAGATTCACATGCCAGATCCTGCATGATTTATGCAGTGCAGTTAAGGATTCACTGGGTATTTGTTTTAAAACTGTCCTGCACTGCAGTTCTGCAGCCATTGCTCACCTCTCTGTAATCCACTTACATCATTACACATTTTTGGGGTGAAATCTAACCAATGATTTAACCACCAATCGTAGATGTTTACCCTAACTGCGTCACATAAGTAAACGAAATAGGTTTTAATGCAATAGAAGCTGAGAATTGAACAGAGGTAACACTGGAAACATGCAGCAGGTCTGTCGGCATTCAGGGAGAAAACAAAAGAGTACAAGGAGAACAGAAGGGGTCAGGTTTCAGAACAGCTGCGTCTTCAGCAGGGTCTACACCATCCACATTAACTGGTCCCTTCTGTCCACACGTGACGTCTGACCTCTAAAGCTTCTTCACTAAATTAGTAACTTAAACAAGATGAAGCAAATAACTAATAACAAAAAAGTTTTCAATTATAAAAGAACTTAACGAATTAACTAACCTTTCACATAAAAGCAACTGTGTGTAGATCGACATGGCAGGACAGGTGGCTGCCATAACTACAGTATGTGGAAATTTATGAACAGAAGTGTGATCCCAGACCAGTTAATCTGTGGTAAGTGTCTGTAGCTCGAGGAACATTTGCTCAGAGCTTTTGAGCTGGATTCTAAGCTGCAGATATTTCAGGGCATTGCGGAGGAGTAAAGTTACCTGAGCCCTTTGTTGAAGAAGGCAGTCACACCCCTTATCTTAAGTATAAATTTAGATATATGAATTATCCAGTTTGGTAGGAAAATAAAACAAATATCCTTTGAATGTTGAGGGACAGGGAAATGTTGGCATTCCGAGGGACCTAGCTTAAAATGAAGGAAAAATAAGCAATTCGGAACGAAACTAGTATGTTAACTTTGGTTACAAAAAAAAAACTGTGACGACGTCTTAGTACAATTATGCAAGGCACTGGTGAAGCCAAACCTGGGGTACTATGTGCAGCTCTTGTCTCTGTACTCAAGGAAGGGCATACTTGCCCTAGATGCAGTGCAATGAACGGTCACTAGTCTGGTTTCTGGGATAAAGGGATTGTCCTATGAGGTGAAATTAAGTGGACTAGGTTTCCTTTGGAGTTTAGAAGAATGCGAGGTGACCTAATTGAAACTTATTAAACTCTTGAGCATTTTGACAGAGTAGATGCTGAGAAAATGTTTCTCCTGGCTGACGAACCTAAAACACAGGGTCACAGTCTCAGAATATGGGATCGACCATTTAAGACTGAGATACGCAGAGATTTCTTCACTTCAAGGGATGTGAATCTTTGGAATTCTCTACGCAGAGAGCTGTGGACGCTCATCCGTTGAGTATATTCACAAGGCAATTCAATAGCTTTTTGGGTAGTACGGAAGTTTCAGTGTTATGGGAACAGTGCAGAAAAGTTGAGTTAAGGTTGAAGCTCGGCCATTACCTTATTGAATGATGGAGAAGGCGTGAAGGCCAAATCACTACTCCTGCTCCTGCTTCTTATGTTCTGATCACACAGTCCCAGGGATCTGCTGAGCTGATGGCATATCCGGATCATCGCGATATCTGATCAATAAAATTTCCCATCCCAACATTTTTGATCTAGATTGGCTGCCCTTCTGGCAACATCTCGATTTTAATATTCATTACATTATTTCAAATCTCTTCATAGTCTTGATCCTCCGTTACTACTGTAATGCACCACAGTTCGACAACCTTCCAAGATTACTGCACACCTTCTATAATGGACTTCTGTGCATCTTGGTTTTAATTGTGCAACCACTGTTGGCCGTGCCTTCAGATGCCTGGGCCCAAAGCTCTGGAATTCCAGTCCTAAATCACTACGCTTCTCTATCACTCTCTTTTTCTCTTCCTTTGGGGCTGTCCTTAAACTCAACGTCTTTAACTATGCTATTGGTTGGCTGCCTCAATATCATATTGTGTGGCTTGGTGTTGAATAACATCTTGCAAAATTTTCCTAACTTAGAGGTGCCATTTACTGGCAACTTCATGTTGTTGCTATCACAGGATCATAGAACAGCACAGTACAGAAGAAGTCCAGTCGCCCCTCGAGACTGCATCAGCTCTATTGAGAAGCAGCCTAGTTAGTTCCATTTTGCTCTCGTTTCTCCATATCCCTGCATTTTAAGGCTATTATTGAATCCAAATCCAACACCCTATCAGACAGTGCGTTGCAAATCCTAATGACCCATTGAGTATGAAGTTTTTTTCCTCATGTCATCTTTGGTTCATTTGCTAAGCACCTTAACTCTGTACCATATCGTGATTGACACTTCAGCCACTGGCACTTTATGTATTCTATGCCAACCCGTTCATGATTCTAAACACTTCTATTAAATCTTCCCTTAGTCTTTTGTATTCCAAAGTGTATAAGCCCAGTTTCTGCAGTGTAAACACATAACTGTCATCCATTATCACTGGAATAAATCTAGTAATTCACTTCCGTACCTTCTTCAAATCCTCCACATACTTCCTAAACTCTGGTTACCAGTATTGGTCACAATACTCCAGTTGTGGCCGAAACAGTGTTTTACAAAGGTTTATTATAACTTCATGGCTTTTGTACTCGATGTCTCCATTTATAAAGCATAGAATCCAATATTCCTGATTAACTGCTTTGTTAACTTATCCTGCCACCTACAAAGATTTGTGCACAATTACCCCCGAGGTCTCCCTGCTCTTGCACTTGCTTCGAAATGGTACGAATTAGCATGTATTATCTCTATTCAGTCTTCCTGCCAAAATGTATCGCTTCATACGTTTCTATGTTGAATTTCAGTGTCTTGCGTCCGCATGTCCCAAAAGCAATCTTTGCCCTCTTGAAGTTTATTACGATCTTTTTCACTGTTTACTAGTTTTTCATTGCAAATGTAAAAAACAAACAAACATCTGTGATAGTGAGCAATTACACTTTTAAAAGGGCGAAATATATAATTAATACGAGAAATTATAGCAGTAAATGGAGGAAATTACATCATTAAAATTGAGAAATAATACTGTTAAAGAGGAAATGATACTGCATAACAGTAAATCTTACCATTAAAGTGGAGAAATTATGCCATGAAAGGGGGGATAGGATATCCATAACGTGGAGAAACGCTAGGGGTAAATAAGATCAATGAACATGCTAATCAATACCCCGTACTAATTACTCAGTACAATGCTTGTGTCAATGATACTGTTACTGTGGGTGAATTATCACACTGTTATCATGGTGTAAATGTAATTATATTGTATTATTGATACTGTTAGTGTGGACGAATTATCACACTGTTGTCAAGCAAAGAACAAAGAACAAAGAAAATTACAGCACAGGAACAGGCCCTTCAGCCCTCCAAGCCTGCGCCGATCCAGATCCTCTATCTAAATACGTTGCCTATTTTCTAAGGGTCTTTATCTCTTTGCTTCCTGCCCATTCATGTATCTGTCTAGATACATCTTAAAAGATGCTATTGTGCCCGCGTCTACAACCTCTGCTGGCAACGTGTTCCAGACACCCACCACCCTCTGCGTAAAGAACTTTCCATGCATATCCCCCCTAAACTTTTCCCCTCTCACTTTGAACTCGTGACCCCGAGTAATTGAATCCCCCACTCTGGGAAAAAGCTTCTTGCTATCCACCATGTCTATACCTCTCATGATTTTGTACACCTCAATCAGGTCCCCCCTCAACCTCCGTCTTTCTAATGAAAATAATCCTAATCTACTCAACCTCTCTTCATAGCTCGCGCCCTCCATACCAGGCAACATTCTGGTGAACCTCCTCTGCACCCTCTCCAAAGCATCTACATCCTTTTTGTAATGTCGTGACATAAATGTGGTTATATTGTGTTATTGACATTGTTACTGTCGGTGAGTTATCACACTGTTATCACAGTGTAGATATATTTCTATTTTGCTGTTGACACTGTTACTGTGCGTGAATTATTAAACTGTTGTCGCGATATAAAGCCTGTCCACACCGAATGCAACCGCACTGAACCATATGCAAGCATTCTGAATTGGACTTGTCCATACTGAATGTAGTCGTGCGAATCTGGATGTTCCTACAATATTTGTAACCCTGATGAACTGGGCCCCTCCACGCTGAAATTAGCTGTGTAGTACTAGACCTGAGCACAGTCGCAGTCACCGTGCTCACTGGGCCATCTGCACACTAGATATAAGCACGCTGAGCTGGGCATGATCACATTGGCAAAAACCGTGCTGGAATTGGGCATGTCCACATTCAATGGAACCCGGCCGAACTGAAGCTGCCTTCACTGAAAGTAACAATAGAGAACTGGATGCGTCCATTCTGAATGTGAGTGTGTTGAACTGGAATATCCAACACTGAATATTACCCTGAAGGCCTGGACCAGCCGACACTAAATATCAGCGTGATAGTTGTACCAAATGCAGCTGTACTGAACTTGACCAATCAACACTGAATGCAGTCGTGTTGCATTGGACTTTTCTGCAATGAGAACGAGCGTGCACAACTGGACCTGCGCACATGGAATGTAGCCTGGTTGAACCCGTTCACATCGAGAGTAACTGTGCTGAGCTAAACTCGTGTACGCTGAATGTAACCACGCTGAGCTAAACCTGTGCATACAGATTGTGACGGTGCTTAACTTGACCTCTCCACACTGCGCCAACCGCGACTGGTCCACACTAAATATAAATGTGCTCAATTAGACATGTCTCCACTGAATATAACCGTGCTCAACTTGAACATCAATACTGAATGCAACCGTGATGAACTGGACGTTTCCACACAAAACTTAAACGTGCTTAACTGCACCTATGCACACTGGAAGTACCATGCTGACCTACACTAGTCCACACTGAATATAGTCAGCTGCATTGAAGTGGATTCACCATCTCAGAGGGATTTGGAGTCAGATGCATGTAACAGGGAGCCCACGGAATGGAACTGAATCATGATCAGGAACGAGAACTTGGCTGCAATTTCTTTCAGGACCAGAATATTTCTGGTCAGTTATACCTTATTCCTAGGGCACTGAACTCGACATTAAAGGGTTTAAATCCGTCTATTCCTAGTACAGAGGTTCACTTTCACCAATGCAACTGCGTATGAAACTTTTCATTATCGTAACTGTAACTAGGATCTATTGTAATCTCTGGGTATTTCATTTTACAGCCAAGCCATACCCCTTGAAAAACACTTGATTTCATCAAATTATAAACATGAGTCTGAAAGCAGCTGCACTAATCTGTTTGTGTCAATTAGTGTAATTAATGTAAAGCACCAAACCATCTAATTATCTCCCTGGAGCCTTACATCAGGTATAAACATCGCAATCTTTGTGTGTAGTTCAGAGCGTGCTCAGAGATTCTGATAGAAATGCATGGACCAGCAAAGGGCCTCGTGTTTGCCATTTACTATCCCATCCTTGCAGCTATTGGGATTCCAGGTAAAGTATAGTACTTCGTTATTAGTTATGAGATCATTGATTAGCATGGTCACTGATCTTAATTACCACTCGCGTTTCTCTACGTTATGGATATCTTATGCCCCCCGTTCATGGGATAAGTTCTCCATTTTAATGGTAAGATTTCTTCTCTCCAGTTGGTATATTACCTCCTATTATACAGTATCATTTTCCACTTTAACGGTATTATTTCTCCATTTTAATGATGTAATTTCTTCATTTACTGATATAATTTCTCGCATTAATGATATAATTGTGCCCTTTTAGAAGTGTCATTTCTCCCCATCACTGGTATTTATGTTTTACATTTCCAGAGTTATTTCTCCCACTTTGCAGCATCACTTTCCACTTTGACGGCACTATTTCTCCTCTTCATTGGTATCATTTTCCCTTTAGCCACTGTTTTTTCTCCTGCTTAAAAGTATAATGTAGTGCTTCTAACCCTATAATTTCAGCTTCTAACTTGTGCCATTTCGCAGTGTAAGTGTATTTCTATTGTGTCACTGACACTGTTACAGTGGGTGAATTATCACCCGTTATCACGGTGTAAATGTAGCTCTATTGTATCATTGATACTGTTACTGTGGGTGAATTATCACACTGTTGTCGTGATATAATTGTAGTTACATTGTGTTATTGACATTGTTACTGTGGGTGAAATATCACACTGTTATCACAGTGTAAATGTAATTCGATTGTGTTGTTGACACTTACTGTGGAGGAATTATCACATGCTGTCACAATATAAAAGTAGTTATGTTGTGTTACTGACAGTGTTACTGTGGGTTATTGATCACACTGTTTTCACAGTGCGAATGGAGATCTATTGTGTTAATGATATCAACAGCGGCTGATTGAAATTATTCAACAATTAAATAGTTGCTCACTGAATTTCATGAGTGAATTCACTGAAGCAATGTTACTGGGCATCAGCCTGTGAACAGAAATATAAGCAATACAACAAGTGGCCGTTTCATGAACGAATTTGTACTTTCACAAAATTTACAGCTTTCAGTGTATCTGCTTCTGGGCTGGATGAGATGCATCCAAGGATACTGAGGGAAGTGAGGGTGGATTTTGCAGAGGCGCTGGCCATAATTTTATGGTCTTACTTAGACGCGGGTGGAGCCAGAGGACTGGAAAATAGCAAACGTTACACCCTTGCTCATAAAACGTGTAAAGATAAGCCCAGCAACTACTGGGCCATCAGCAAAACTTTGGTGGTGGGAAAACTTCCAGAAAAAATAATTTGGGACAAAATCTATAGTCACATGGAGAAATGAAGTGAATTAAGTTGAGATCCTTGCTTTTCCTCATATATATTAATGACCTAGACCTTGGTGTCCATGGCACAATTTCAAAGTTTGCAGATGATACGAAACATGGAAGCACTGTGAAATGTGAGCAGGATAGCGCAGAACTTCAAAAGGACACAGACAAGTTGGTGGAATGGCCAGACGGGTGGCAGATGAAGGTCAATGCAGAGAAATGTGAGATCATTCATTTTGGTCGGAAGAACATGAAGAGACAATATAAAATAAAGGGCACAATTCTAAAAGGGGCGCAGGAGCAGAGGGTCCTAGGTGTATATGTGCCTAAGTCATTAATGGCAGCAGGACAGGTTGAGAGAACAGCTAATAAATCATACAGTATCCTGGGCTTTATTAATAGGGACATAGAATGGAAGAGTAAGGAAGTTATGTTTAACTTGTATAAGATTCTAATTCAGGCCTGAGCCGGAGTGTTGCGTCCAATTCTGGGTGCATCTCTTGAGGAAAGGCGTGAAAGCACTGGAGAAAGTACAGAAGAGATCCCAGAGAATTGTTCCATGGATGAGGAATTTCAGTTATGAAGATAAATTTCAGAAGTTAGGACTGCTCTCCTTGCAGAGAAAGCTGAGAGGTGATTTGTTACGGGTGTTCAAAATCATGAGATGTCTGGACAGAGTAGATAGAGAGAAAATATTCTCACTCGTGAAAGGATCGAGAATGAGAGGGCACATATTTAAAGTATTTGGTAAGAGAAGCAGAAATGACGTGAGGAAAACATTATCATGCAGTGAGTGGTTAAGCTCTGGAATGCGCTGTCTGAGAACGTGGTGGAGGCAAGTTAAATTTCGGCATTCTAAAGGGAACTAGAGGGAAGGAAGAATGTGCAGGGTATGGGGAGAAGGCAGGAGAATGGGACAGAGGGAATATCTCTTTCAGAAAGATAGTGCGGACAAGATGGGCTGATTGGCCTCCTTCTGCGTTGTAACTATTCTGTGATTCTGTGATTCTGTTCTCAGTCTCCAACTCGCCCGAATTCAGCCCGGCTCTCCTCTTCTATATTAACTGCTGCTGACTGTTCTACAGGAACAGCTACTGAGTGCGACTGTTCCTTCTGTTCCAAGCCCCTGGCAATGTCCTTGACTCTTACCATCTTCAATCCTTTCTGCATATTTTGTATAACTGGTGGCACCTCTCGCATCTGTGTTCAAAAGCTTGAATGCCAACACCCACTATAGGAATAAGCTGATCATCTATGACAACAGTGCAGCGCAGTGCTGATGAGCTGCTGCAATGTAGGAGGGAGCGATCTTTCAATGAGACCTCATCACCTACCACTTCGGTGGGTCGAGATGACCAACGATGATCCCAGCAGATTAACTGGAGAAGTGGTCAGATTTATTACTGATTACTGCTCCTTCAAAAACATCCCCTCTGCAAAGTGAGAAACAGTGAACTGTCCATTTGGTTCTGTCTGAGGATCCTTTCCACCAACTTGACAGTCGAATTTTCCAACAGTGAATCATTTTGCAATGATTTGCTGGATGAGGGTGTTTTATGTCCTCAGCAGGATATAATCCGTTTAAAATGTAAGTTTCTCCTACTTCCCTGTTAATTTGCACATTTATTGGCCGTTACTGCATTATTTATCCTCTTAAATATCGTCCATATTATATTCTTGCTGTTATTTTTCTTGCCTGTTTGATGTTCCCATTTCCATTCAATGGGTTTCTGATGCCTTCTTGCTCTCCATTATGTTTGATTGTATTATTTTACATTCCAGTGTTATTGACCTGTCTGATTTTTAATCCAGATGATTATTTTATACACAGAATCAAGTGCCCGGAGGTTAAGCAATAATTTCCCACTCAGCATCATGTGTTCAAGCAGTGAATTTTACACGGAATTCTGTAAAAGGGATGATGTTCTTGGGAATCAGACAAGTAATTACCCGGTTCTTGTTCTCTCACACACATACACTTTTCCTCTTTCTCTCAGTCTCTCTGTCTCTATTACAGCAAACTTGGCAGTGATTGTGATTTTGTCCAGAGGAAGATGCGGTCTCTCCAGATGTATCACTTACTACCTCGTGTCCATGGCAGTGTCGGATCTCCTGGTCATTATCATCTTTGTGATTATAAACCGGATTGTTGGAATTTATTTCTCAGTCAGTTTCCTGTTTATCACACAGGTTTGCAGTGTCAGTAATGCCCTAAACTATGTGATCATGCACAGTTCTGTCTGGTTAACAGTCGCATTCACCTTTGATCGATGCATCGCCATTTGTTGCCAGAAGCTGAAAATAAAATACTGCACTGAGAAAACGGCGGCGTGGGTTATAGGAACGGTCTGCACATTGAGCTGTTTAAAAAATATTTGCCGTTATTTTATAATGGAACCTTCGCATATAATTGATAACATACCATGGTTCTGCGTCATAAAATCAATATTTTATACATCACCTGCATGGGTCGCATATGAATGGATTTATTCCCTTTTAACCCCTTGTGTTGCATTCTTTCTGATTTTACTGCTCAATGCTCTGACTGTCAGGCACATTCTAATGGCCAGTAGAGCTCGCAGGAGACTCACAGCCAACAGCAATGGAGAGACTCAGAGTGATCCAGAGATGGAGAAGAGGAGAAAGTCCATCGTTTTACTCTTCTGCATCTCGGGCAGTTTCATCCTGTTATATTTGGTATTTCTTATAAATTTCCTTTTGATCCGAATTGCCAAATTTACTTATTTTTCTGGTTCCAATTACAATGACTCAAATTTTATTCTGGAACAAAGCGGATATATGCTTATGCTTATGAGTTCCTGCATCAATCCATTTATTTATGGAGGGACCCAGAGAAAATTCAGAGAGGAGTTCAAGAATGGAGTGAAATATCCACTGAGACTAATTGTTAAATTGTTTAAATGATGAAAAAGTACAATCCAACATGAATTGCATGTTGTATTTCATCCATTGCTGCTCTTGTTCATGTCACACACCTTCTCCCCTCCCACAAAAAAATGTAACCACTCGCTTTGAGATCCTTATCCATTGTGTGAATGTAAGTCTGCTTAAGCAATGTCGCATGACTGCATAATTCAGTGCTGTAAAATGCTCTCGCTTCGTTTCCAGTTCTCTTCCCCGTTCTGACTCTAGCTTAGTGCATTCCCTTCATCCCGGAGAAACAAGAGGTATCGCTACATTCTTGTGCAAAGCACAGAATTCGGCCCATGATCTGCTATTAGATATCAAGTTTAACTGCTCAATGAAGGAACATCAATATCCCTACTGAGAATGAATAAGGTCTTAATAGGCACTGAAATGGAAACGGGTAATGCCCGATGCATTGTTGTCCAATTCATAGGCACCTCCTCACGGCCAATCTCCTGTGCCCGTAAACATCGAAACAGTAAATGATGGAGGAAAAAGGCAAAATATTGTCTAGTTCGCTTTCTACTCTTTTCTTTGGCCAATGAGGACAACATCCCTGCACCATCAAACAAAAGAAAATTATTCAAACAAAAGTGCCTCATTTTTTTATCAAGGGCTACAAACAATAAACACCTAAATCATAAAAATGAAATAATCGAATTACATGCAGATATTATCTTCACGATCGACTCCAGTCATTTTGCTTCTCCTATCCTGGTAGTCCCATGTTACAATGTTCATAGATCTTTTCACTAATCAAAGCAATCACGAGAAACCAGCCTGCAAATATAAATAGAAATTAGCCTACAACAGACCGAGGCATGAGGCGAGTATGACTCCAGTAGTGGAGAGCGTTGGGAACCATAATTACAAAATCACCTATTCCTTTCAAACTGTGCTGCACTTACCACATGTCATGTCTCAAATTTCTCACATACAGTATCACAAAATGTCATCCTGTGAATGAAATCTGTATAACTGTCAAGAATCAAAATTAACTGCTTCCACCTTAGTTCTCGGGGGTCTGCTCCATAGAACGACTGCTTAGAGAAATATTGTTTGAGTAGATTGGCTTTGTATTTAAACCCTTCATTGCCATCTGTAACCTCTGGTTCTACTCTTCCGGAAACCTTGTCGGGCTCTACATCATCTAATCCCCTTTGAAACTGCAAAACAGAAGGTATACCACCCCTCGACCTTCCCTTTGTCCTTTATCCCAACTTCTTTAACCACGTTTTCAATCGCTGGTCACAATATCACCTTCGAGTCATAAAATTATACAGCACAGAACCAGTCCCATCGTGTGTGTGCTGGCCATCAAGCACCTTTCTATTCTAATAAAATTTCAGGCACTTGGCCCGTATCCTTGTCTGTTATGGCGTTTCAGGTGCTCCTCTATATTCCTCTTAAATGTTTTGAGGATTCCTGTCTCTACTTCCCCTTCAGGCAGTGTATTCCAGATTCCAACCACCCTCAGGCGGATTTTTGTTCCCTCAAATCCCCTCGAAAGCTCCTGGCACTTACCTTAAATTTATGCCCCCTGGTTATTGTTCCCTCCTCTAAGAGAAAACGTTTCTTCCTATCTAATCTATCAATGCCCCTCATAAGTTTGTAGACCTCAATCAAGTCACGCCTTAGCCTTCTCTGTTCTAAAGAAAACAACCCTCGCCTTTCTAGTTTCTTGTCACAGCTGAAATGCTCCAGCCCAGGCAACATCCTGGTGAATCTCCTTTGCAGCATCTCCAGTGCAATCACATCCTTCCTATAGTGTGGTGCTCAGAACTTTGCACAGTACTCCAGCTGTGGCCTAACTAGCGTTTTATACAGCTCCATCATAACCTCTTTGCTCTTATATTCTGTGTCTCGGCTTAAAAAGGCAAGTATCCCACATGCCTTCCTGATCACCTTATCTACCTGTGCTGCTGCCTTCAGTGATCTATGGAAAAGTACACCAAGATCGCTCTGACCCTCTGTACTTCCTAGGGACCTACCAATCATTGTATATTCCCTTGCCTTGTTAGTTCTTCCAAAATGCATCACCTCACACTTCTCAGGAGTAAATTCCATTTGCCACTGCTCCACCCATCTATTTCGTGCTATCATCTAAGGCTTTCCTCCTCACTATTTACGACACAACTAATTTTTGTGTCATCTGTGAACTTAATAATCATATCTCCGATCTTCATATCTAAATCATTGATGCACACTGCAAACAGCAAGGGTCAAGTCGTCCCTAGAGATTGCTTCAGCTCTTTTGAAGATTGGTGCCTTTAGTTCCACTCCCCTGTCTTTTTCCCATTTAATTTTAGTTGTTAAGTCTACTATTGAATATGTAATTATCACCCTATCAGAGAGTGTGTTTCAAATCCTAACAACTTATTGTGCAAGAAGCATTTTTTTCTTTTATGTCACCTCTGCATCTTTGCCAAACACCTGAACTCTGTACTGTATCCTTATTGACCTTTCAGCCATTGGAAGCGGTTTCTGTTTATGTATTCTATACAAACGCTTTCCTGATTTTAAACACCTCTGTGAAATCTTCCCTGGTCTTCGCCGTTCCAAGCAGAACAAGCCCAACTTCGACACTGCATCCCTGTAACTGCAATCCATCATTCCTGAGATCTTTCCCGTAAATCTCTTCTGTACCCAGTTCAAATCCTTCACATTCTTCCGAAAGTGCGGTGCCCAGAGTTGTACAAAATACTTCAATTCTTGCCAAAACAGCTATACAAGGAGTTGTCATAACATCCTTGCTTTTGTACTCGACATCTCCTTTTATAAAGTCCAGGATCCCATCTGCCTTATTAACTACTTTGTTAACTTGTACTGCTACCTAAAATCATTTATGCACGCGAACTCCCAAGATACTCTTCAGATCTACCGCACTGCGGGGATGGGGGTGGGGTGGTGATACCTCTGCCACCTGGGAATGGAGTCCTGTGAAATGAGGAACCATCCCTGCGAGCTTGGGATAGGTCCCTCCTTCATGGGCAATCTGTGATCCATGGACGACACCGCTAGCATAAACTACAACTCCATGCCCTCCTTCACCTTGGAATTCATGCCCATCCTCCCACACCTCCTCGCCAAGGCTTCCGGAGAAGCCCCTGCCCAGGTCAGGGTCTCCAGCGCTGGGCCTAGGTCCAAGGCCGCTGCAGTACTGGCAGTGGCCACTGCTTCCTATGGCGCTAATGCTACTGTTGAGCTGCCAGTCTGTGATTGGTCAGGAGATTTTGGAGGCAGGATCACCATTTTTAAATCGACAAAGATCCCGGCATGCAACACCTCGGCACCAACAAAACGGAGGATCGTTCCAGTGGGGGTGTGGGGGAGGGGTGGGAACATGTGGCACAAAAAGGCCGAGGCAGGAATTCTCAACACCTCTGCAAAATCCAGCCAAGGGGTGTCATTTTACCAACAGTGGGGAACGTGGTAAACAGCCGGCCCACCCCGGACCAATTGAGGCCCTTAACTGGCCAATTCACTGTCACTCAAGGACCATCTTGCAGCACAATTGGTATATTGCCAGCAGGGGATGGGCACTTCGTGATCTGCCAAGTTTGCCCAATGTAACT
The DNA here is from genome assembly GCF_036365525.1 of Heterodontus francisci. Classification (NCBI taxonomy): domain Eukaryota; kingdom Metazoa; phylum Chordata; class Chondrichthyes; order Heterodontiformes; family Heterodontidae; genus Heterodontus; species Heterodontus francisci. Next base: position 21,682,596 of record NC_090404.1, read on the forward strand.
GGGTGGCCTCCTTCCGGGCTGGGGTGGTCCTCCTTATCAGGCGCCCTGTACCCCATGGAGTGCCTTTCAGCAGCACAAGCCACTCGCACTGGAGCTCCTCCTCGCCCTGTTGATGGGGCCCACTTCCTCACCGATTGTCTCCAGTGGGGTCCATAACAACATTCTTCTTGTTCTTCTGGCTTGGTGCAGTCCCAGTCTTCGCCACCACTCCCTGTGTCTCTGCTAGGACTGAGGAGCTTTTGGCCCCTCTGACTGGCAGGCAGCTCGTGCAGGTGGGGCTTCTTGCCTCAAAGGGGCGGAAGCCCCAACTGATGGCAATTAAGTGCCAGGGGCATCCAAAAACACTGTGTGGCTTCCAGGACTGGCAGAGGGACTTTTACACTGCTGGCTGAGGCCTCCACTGTGACGTAAAATACAGGCCTTTATTTTCTCTGCCTTGCTCAATCACTCACTTTGTCTTTTCATCTCTCCTGCCTCCAGCGGTATGACAGATCATCTCTTCTGTTCTTTCCTCTTCTCTCTCTCCTTTCTCTGCTTCTGTGTTTGTTCAAAGTCCGTTGCAGTTTCTGCTTTTATTCCATCATTTAGTTAAGGTCACCTACCTGAATCAGTAAATCTGTTTGTCTGTCCACCAGTGCTGTCTGACCTGCTGAGCATTTCCAGCATTATCTTCTTTCTCGATATTATATTTCCAACGTCTGAAGAATTTTGCTTTTCTTCTGTTTCCTGTCACTTAGCCAATTTTGTATTAAGTTTTTCCCTTTTTATTTTATTCCACAAACTTCAAGTTTGCAAATAGTCTAATATGTGCTACTTTCTGAAACACCATTTGAACGCCCATATGCACGACAACTGCACTGCCATAGCCAATCCCCCATGTAGCCTTGCCAAAATATTCAATCGAGTTAGTTAAAGACGATTTACCCTTAACAATTCCCTGCTGGCTCTACTTTACTAGTGTATGCCTGTTGTTCTACTCATTTGCCTGTTATTGACAGTCTTATCCTTCTTCACATTTCTGCACAAGGAAGTGATATTTTTATTTTGTACTACTTATCTATTTTACTCATTTGGTGTCCCAACAAGCTCCTCGTTTCGCCAGAAACATTGCAAAGTCCTCTTCCTTGGTAAGCACCATTAAAAAATTGTTCATTTAGTGCATCAGGCATGCCTTCTGCCTTGACCAATTTTTGTCCCGAATCAGCTGCACCACTCCTTTGGAAAGTTCTTTTTTTTTTCTAATTTTCGTACTATTTCTTTGCAAGCGTTTTTATTTTTTTCACTTCACTGTTGCACATTTTTATATTCAGCCGGATTCTCTCGTATTCTCCATTTACCTGTTTCATCCTGCTTTGTAACACCTTCAGCATCCAGTGATCTCTGGCTTTGGTTTTCCTCCCATCCTACCTTGTGAAAACATGCCTAGACGGTGCTCGAATCACCTCCTCTTTAATGCCGTCCTTGTCTTCAATACATTTCTGGGTGCTAATCTTAGACTCCAATTTGCAGGCGACGGAGTCCTCTTCAATTCACCGAAATTCGTCCACTTCCTGTTCAGTAGTTCTTTCTTCTCTCAATTGTTCCTTGTCTTTTCTATAACTAAATCTTAGTATTACAATAGCAGGATCATTATTCATAGCTGCTCCTCGAAAGTGACAAGCCTGGACTAGATCCATCAATGCCTCCTTCCTGGTTAGGCAGGAAATGTACTCAAGAAAATTAATTTGAATGCACTTCAGAAATTTCATCCATCACTGCCTTTAACACACTCTCTGCCCCATTTAATATTAGGGCAATAAGATCTCCCATTATCACTACTCCACAGCTCTTATACCTGTTGTTAATTTCATTGCAATTCTGCTCCTCTATCTACTTTGCACTATTTTGTGGCCCATAACATGCACCAAGTAGCGTAATATCTCATTTCTTTCTCAATTGCAGCAAACAGATTCTGTCTTTAATCCCTCCTGGAAATTCTTTGCAGTACTGCAAAACTGCACTTATTTAAAAATGCTATTTTCCACTTCCATTTCTTCACTGAATGCCTTGTATCCATGAATTGTCAGCACACAATCATCCCCTATTTTGAGCCAGGTCTCAGACATCTCCGGAATTTCATATTTCCACGTGAATATTGTGCTTGCAGCTCACCAATTGTATGAACCACACTTCGTGTTGTTTTCACACATGCATTCAAAACAAGTATGCGAGTGTTCGGATAATAAAGGAATAGCTGTTAAATCATTTTTTACCATGCTCCATATGTTTGATCAATGGAATTAGATGTCCAGCTATTTGGAGATAAATCACTGAATCAGGCCCTTCGGTCCACCGGGTCTGTGCTGACCAACAACCACCCATTTTTACTAACCCTGCAGTACTCCCACATTTCCTACTTACACTAGGGGAAATTTACAATGGCCAATTTACCTACGAACCGACAAGTCTTTGACTGTGGGAGGAAACAGGAGCACGAGGCGAAAACCAATGCAGTCACAGGAAGAACTTGCAAACTCCGCACAGGCATTACCCAGAATTGAAGCCGGGCCCTTAGAAACATGAGGCTGCGGTGCTAACCACTGTGCCACTGTGCCATGGCAGGGCTTAAACGTAGAAGTCATCAAAGATTACCAGATCCATGTATCTCTAATCGTGCAGCATGATTGGTCAATGAGATAAAATGCACTGGTAATACTGGACTGACGGATCAATGTGGCTTTACCTTGTCCCAGGTGTTCGGTGAAGCAATTGAAGAATAACTGCTGAATTTCTTTTACTCAGACCCCAGTGTTTGGTGAACTCTACAGTATGTCCATGCAATACAGGAATAGCTGATCAATGTAGCTTCACCCTGCCCCAGGAGTTTAGTGAAAGGGTCAGGTGTTAAGAGTGATGGAGGAATAACTGATTAATGTTATGAGTTGAATGCGCTACTTAAACCGTAATGTTTGAGACTGGCATTTGTTTTCATGGATCACGGGCTCCAGTGTTGGGGAAATTACAATACAATGCGATGCAACATGAATTGCAAGCTGTATTCCAACAGTTGTTGTTCTTGTCCATGTCACGCAGCAGCTCCCCTCCCAGAAGAATATTTACTCGCTTGGAGATCCTCACCCCTTGTGTGAAATTAAGAATGCATGAGCAACGCTGCATCACTGCGCAATTCAATGTTGGAACATGCTCTCATTTAGTTTCCAGTTTTCTTCCCCATGATAACCCAAGCTTGGCACATTCCCATCAGCACCGAGGGTCTCGGATATCACTAGATTCCTGAGGGAGACGGATAGTCCGACCTCTGATCTGTTATTAGGTATCAACTTTAACAATTCAAGGAAGGGACATCAATATCCCTGTTGGGAATGATTTGGGTCTTAAGGTTGGGATTGGCACTGAAATGGAATCGTGTACTGCCCCATCACTGTTCTCTAATCCACAGGCAATGCCTCACAGCCATTCATGTGCCCGTACGCATAGGAACAGAGGAAATGCTGGAGGCAAAGGACCAAAACTAGTTTGCCGTCTACTCTTTTCATTGGCCAATTAGAACAACACCCTGTGTCATCAGCAAAATAAAATTGTTTGAGCAAAAGTGCCGTCCTTATAAAAGGGATATAACGAATGAACGGCAAAATCATAGAAAAAACTATCAAATAAAGATATTATCCACACTATCGACTGTGCATTTCAGTCACTTTGCCTTCCATCAACCTGGTAGGCCCCATGATACAATGTTCATAGAATCTTTGACGTATCACATCAATCGCTGTCATCGAACCTACAACAGACTGAGACATGAGGCGAAAAAACGTTTGCGGTGAAGAGCTTAAATCCTCCAGGACATGCTTTATCTCCAGATCTGATATATGCTGCTTAATAATTACAGCAACGCATCCTCCTTTCATTCTATCCTTATCATACGAATCATTTTGTATCCAGGAATATTTCTTACTCAGTCCTCCCTTTTACCAGCCAGGATTTCGTTATCGGTGTGACGTCATATTCTATTTGCACCTGCAACTTTCCAACCTAATTAACCATGCTACATGAATTTCCATACATGCACAGTAAACCTAATTTAAACCGCATTACGTTCTCTCATTCTCTGACCACACCTGATGCCTTTTATTTTACTCTAGAGTGAAACGAATCTCCTAATCCTTTGTGCATCTTGTTTATCCAATCTAACTTGGCTCCAACCACCATGCCAAGATAGTTTAAACCCATCCCAACGCACAGGCAAACTAAAACCTCCAGAGCATTGGTCCCGACTCTGTGGAGATGCAACCCATCATTCGAAGCATAACTTTGCGACTCCTGTATTCAAATCCTCTTGCGATAAAGGCGAACATACCTCCTAATTGCTTGCTGCACCTGCATGTTAGCTTTCAGTGACTTATTGACGAGGACACCCAAAATTCTTTATACATCTAAACTTTCTAATCTCTTACCATTTAAGAAATACACTGCACATCTATTCCTCCTACCAAAATAGATGACCTCACATGTTTCCACATTATATTCCATCTACCACGTTGTTGCCCACTCACTAAGTCTTTCCAAATCCCCTTGAAGCCGCTTTGCACCGTCCTTACAACACACATTCTCACCTAGTTTTGTGTCATCTATGAACTTGGAAGTATTACATTTGGTCCCCGCAACCAATTCATTGATAAAGAATGTGAACAGCTGGGGCCCAAGTACTGATCCTTTTGGTACCTCACTAATCATAATCTGCCTACGCTAGAATTACCCGTTTATTCCTACTCTCTGTTTTCTGACTGTTAACCAAACCTTAATCCATGCTAATATATTACCTCCTATCCCAAGTGCTTTAATCTGGATGACCAACCTCCTGTGGGGGTCATTATCAAAAGCTTTCTGAAAATCCATGTATGCTACTTCCACTGACTCCCTTTTATCAATTCTGCGAGTAACATCCACAAAAAACTCTAACAGTTTCGTCAAACATGATTTCCCATTCATAACTCCATGTTGACTATGCCCGATCAGATCATTATCACCCAAGTGTCCATTCACGGTCTTGTTTTTTTTTTCTCCTTGGAAATATTGTTTGTGCCTTTAAGACAGCAAAAAGATCAGTGCACCTTTAAGGCATAAAGTTCCGGAGACTCAGTCTGCCAGTTGATTCAATGTTGCAATTTAACTTTTCAAACTATCAGAGACTGGTTTTAAGCAGAGAGGGTCCTGAGACGATTTGAACCGAGTAAGCTTTGTTATTAATCTCCCAAAAACTGTACAAAACATCATGCCGAATTAACTCCCTAAGAAAAACAAGAAAAGCTTTACTTTCTTAACAAATTATTGGCGTTTTGCTGCGTTGGAGATAATGACCGTAATACAGTTAGTTTTAGAATAAACGCTGAAAAGGAGAAAGATAAAACAGGTGTAAAAGTTCTAAAGTTCTAAATCGAGGGAAGGCAAATTTTACAAAACGGAGAGCTGATCTGGCGAAAGTGGACTGGATAGAAGTACTTGAAGGAAAATCAGTGGCAAACCAGTGGGAGGCATTCAAAAGTGAGATGCTACAGCCGCAGTTTAGGCAGGTCCCCACGAAGATAAAGGGTGGTACTGCCAAATGTAGAGCCCCCTGGTTATCTAGAAGCTTACAGGGTAAGATAAAACAGAAATAGAAAGCTCCTGACAATCACAGAAACGTAATAATTTAGAAGGACTAGAGGAGTTTAGAAAGTGCAGGTGTGAAGTAAAAAAGTAAAAGAATAAGAAAAGACAAGAGAGGATATGAAAATTTATTGGCTGGCAAAATCAAGGGATACCCGAAGATGTTTCACCAATGCACTACGAGTAAGAGGATAACGAAGGAAAGGGTGGCCCTATCAGAGATGTTCAACTTATGTGTGGAACGAAAAAATTGTGGGCAGGGTTCTTAATGAGTCTTTTATCGGTGTCTTCCCACAGCAGTGCGTTGTTGCAGACATTGTTGTTAAAGAGGAGGAGTGTGAAAAATTAGATACGATGAGCATAATGAGAGAGGAAGTACTAGAGATGGTGACATCATTAAGAGTGGATAAATCCCCAGGGTCGAATGGATTGCATCCTAGGTTGTGAAAGGACGCCAGGGAGGAAATAACGGATGCGCCGAGGATTATCTTCAAATATTCCCTCGATGCAGGCGAGGTACCTGATGATTGTGAAAGCTGGACCATTGTCTGAAAAGGATGCAAGTGATAGGCCAAATAATTATAGGCCAGTCAGTCTGACTTCAGTGAAGGGTAAATTATTGGAATCAATTCTGAGGGGCAGGATAAAGTTCCACTTAGAAAGGCACGGATTAATTAGGGATCATCAGCATGGATTTGTTAAGGGAAAGACATCTCTTAATAACTTGATTGACTTTGTTGTGGAAGTAACAAGGAGGATTGATGAGGGTAGTGCAGTGCATGTGGTACACATGGATTTTGGTAAGGCATTTGACAAGGTGCCACATGACAGACTCTTCAGTAAAATAAAAGCCCCAGAAATACAAGGGAATGTGGCGGCTTGGATCCGGAATTGGCTCAATGACAAGAAACAAAGCATATAGTCTGTGGATTTTTTGTGAATGGAAAGCGGTTTCCAGTGGCGTTCCACAGGGCTCAGTGTTGGGTTCCTTGCTGTTTGTGGTATATATTAATGATTTGGACTTAAATGTGGGAGTTATGATTGGGAAATTTGCTGATGACACAAAAATTGGCTGTTTATTTGATAGTGAAGAGGATAGCTGCGGACTCTAGAAATATATCAATGGTTTGGCTGAGTCGGTGGAAACGTGGCAAATGGAATTCAATCCAGAAAAGTGTGAGGATAATGCATTTGGTGAGGGAAAACAAAGCGAGGGAATATACAATAAATGGGAGAATATTGAGAGGGGTAGAAGAAGTGAGAGACCTTGGAGGGTATGTCCACAGGTCCCTGAAGGTGGTAGGACAGGTAGATAGAATGGTTGGGAAGGCATTTTGAATGCTTTCTTTATTGGCCGAGGTATAGAACACAAAAGCAGGGATGTAATGCTGGAACTGTATAAAACGCTGGTTCGGCTACAATTGGAGTATTGCGTACAGTTCTCGTCACCATATTACCGGAAGGACATAGTTGCTCTGGAGGGAGTACAGAGGAGATGTACAAGAATGCTTCCAGGTCTTGGAAGTTGCAGTTATGATGAAAGATTGGCTTGACTAGGATGCTGCAGAGATATCGGGAAGGAACAGGGGAGTGGAAAAAACTGGACAGCTCTTTCAAAGAGCACGTGCAGGCTCGATGACCCGAATGGCCCTCTTCTGTACTGTCCTCTTCTATCATTCTGTGATAGCAACAAAATTACCTTGTATCTAAAGTAGTAAAACGTCTCACACGAGCGTTACCTAACACTGAGCCACACAAAATGAGATTAGGACAGGGAATGAAAAACATGTTTGAAGAGGTAGGTTTCATGGACTGTCTTAAAGAAGGAGAGAGAGAGCTAGAGAAGCAGAGAGGCATGGGAGGGGAATTAGAGAGATTAGAGACACCAGGAGCAGAAGGCACTGAAATCAGTGCTGGACTGATTAAAATCAGGCTGTGCAAAATGCACATAATTGGAGAAAACATGAAATCTTGAACAATGGCAGGGCTGTAGGAGGCTCCGGGGATAGTGAGGGGATGGGCATGGAGGGATTTCAGAACAATGATGAGAATTTTAAAATCAAATACTTAGCAGACCAATGAAAATGTCGTCCACCAGAAACTTTGGAAAGGGAAATGTTGCATTGGTCAATTATTCTTCTATTATCTGGACATCATGTCCTGTTCTCCAAACCCTGGGGCCAGTTGATCAGTTATTCCCTGTTGCCAGGACTTTCTGGATGCACTTCAGACACAGTGACAGCTGTCATCAATCCAACAACAACGAGTTAACCCTAAATGGCCACCAATTCTTGAACTGGTGCAACATTGTCAAATGGACAGATGGGTCGGAATATGAGGATAAGAATGAACAGCAGTTGTCGTTTCTCCTCGAACAGATCTCCCTTTCCTTGTGGAACTCTCCACCCTCGGCTGATCATTACAAATGTAAATATACATTCGTTTTAGTTTAGTTTAGTTTAGAGATACAGCACTGAAACAGGCCCCTCGGCCCACCGAGTCTGTGCCAACCATCAACCACCCATATATACTAATCCTACACAAATCCCATATTCCTACCACATCCCCACCTGTCCATATATTTTCCCTACAACCTACCAATACTAGGGGCAATCTATAATGGCCAATTAACCTACCGACCTGCAAGTCGTTTGGCTTGTGGGAGGAAACCGGAGCACCCGGAGAAAACTCACGCAGATACAGTGAGAACTTGCAAACTCCACACAGACAGTACGCAGAATTGAACCTGGGTTGCTGGAGATGTGAGGCTGCAGTGCTAACCACCGCGCCATGTGCCGCCATTGAGAATTGTCTTAAGGTTTGAGAAACATTCCTTGCAGAAATTCCAAGCACCTTCGAACGACAAACAATAAATCTGTTCCTTGTGAAGTTTATCCATCCTCGGGGAGCATGGTTATATCTTGAGATACAGCTACTCTGGAATCCAGCAACGCCAAAATGGTTAATTGGCCAAGAATTGTTGCAGGGACCACCAGAAATATCTTCTTCAGAGCACGCTGTCTGTTGATCTTGTTGGAGGACAAGGTACTGAGGACAGTGTGAATGTTTAAGCCCAAGTAAGACTGAGATACGAAGAGATTTCTTCACTTCAAGGGTTGTGGATCTTTGGAATTCTCTCCGCAGAGATCTGTGGACGCTCGTCTGTTGAGTATATTCGCAAGGAAGGTCAATAGCTTTTTGGGTATGAAGGAAATTTGAGGGATATGGGAATAGTGCAGAAAGTTTGAGTTAAGGTTGAAGCGCGGCCATTACCTGATTGATGTTGGAGAATTCGTGAGGGCCAAATCACTGCTCCTGCTTCTGCTTCTTATGTTCTTATCATACAGTCCCAGGCATCTGCTGAACTGACGAGATATCCCGATTATCGAGATATCTGATCAATACAACTTTCCCACCCAAACATTGTTGATCTAGATTGGCTGCCCTTCTGGCAACATCTCGATCTTAATATTTATTACATTATTTTCAAATCTCTCCATAGTCTTGGTCCATCCTTACCACTGTAATGCACCGCAAATCTGCAAACTTCCAAGACTTCTGCACACCTTCAGTCATGGACTTATGTGGATATTAGCTTTAATTGTGCAACCCTAAGCTCTGGAATTCCATTCCTAAATCGCTACGCTTCTCTATCACACTCTCTTTCTCTTTCTTTGGGGCTGTCCTTAAACTCAACGTCTTTAACCATGCTATTGGTTGGCTGCCACACGATAACATTGTGTGGCTTGGTGTTGAATAACGTCTTGTCAAGTTTTACTAACTTAGAGGCGCCATTTCCTGGCAACATCATGTTGTTGCTATCATCGAATCAAAAAACAGCACAGTACAGAAGACGCCCAGTCGCCCCTCGAGCCTGCATCAGCTCTTTTAAGAAGCAACCCAGTTAGTTCCATTCTGCTTTCGTTTCTCCATATTCCTGCATTTTTGAGGCTATTATTGAATCCAAATCCAACACCCTATCACACAATTCGATGCAAATCCGAACGACTCGTTGAGTAAAACGTTTTTTTTTTCTCTCATGTCATCTCTGGTTCATTCGCTGAGCACCTTAACTCTGTACCGTATCGTGATTGACATATCAGCCATTGACCCTTTCTGTATTCTATTCATGATTTTAAACAGTTCTGGTATATCTTCCCTTAGTCTTTGTATTCGAAGTAGTACAAGCCCAGCTTCTGCGGTGTAAACACATTATCACTGGAATAAATCCAGCAATTCACTTCTGAACTCTCTTCAAATCCTCCTCATGCTTCCTAAACTCTGGTTCCCAGTATTAGGTATAATACTCCAGTTTTGGCCGAACCAGCATTTTACAAAGGTTCATCATAATTTCCTGGCTTTTGTGCTCTATGTCTCCATTTAAAAAGCAGAGGATCCAACATTCCTGATTAACTGCTTTGTTAACTTGTCCAGCCACCTGCAAAGATTTGTGCACAATTACCCCCGAGGTCTCCCTGCTCTTGCATTTGGTTTGAAATGGTACGAATTAGCATGTTTTATCTCGACTCAGTCTTCCTGCCAAAATGTATCGCTTCATACGTTTCTATGCTGAATTTCATTGTCTTGCGGCCACATGTACCAACAGCAATCTATGCCCTCTTGAAGCTTCTTCCTATCTTTTTCACAGTTTTCTAGTTTTTCAGGATTCCTGTGATCTGAACATTTTAGTATTGTGCCCTCTGCTCCCAAATACAAGCTATTAATGTATATCAAGAATAGCAGTAGTCAGAACACTGAACACTTGGGAATCCACTGCTTTCTCCGTCCAATGCCGAAAACATCCATTCATCACAACTCATTGTTTTCTCTGTCTTGCACAATCTCTCCCTTTGTCCTTCCACCTCTCATGCCGCCCATCCTATCACAGATCTTCTTTTTAGTTCTTTCCGCCCTTCTCTCCTTTTCATGCCTACGTACTTGCTCAAAGTCTGTTCCATTTCTTACTTCTTTTATTACTCAGGTAAGGTCATCGACCTGAAACTTTAAGTCTGTTTTAATCTCCATAGGTGCTGTCCGATCTGCTGAGTACGTGCAGCATTTCTTCTTTTAAAAAAAGATTTCCAGCATCTTCAGTATTTTGCTTGTCTCTGTTTTCAATAAATCGGCAATTATTTTGTTTACTCATTCTGCCCCGATTTCTTTTATTTTTACGCTTCAATTTGCTCACAAACCGAATATTTGATACTTTACCTAACACCATTTGAATGCCCATATACACAATATCAACTGCACTGGCCTGATCAATCCTCTCCTTAGGCTCATCAAAAAGCGCAATCAAGTTAGTCAAAGACGATTAACCCTCAACAAATCCCTGCTGCTCTACCTTGTCAGGATAAGCCTGTCCAGGTGGCTATTCGTTTTGGCCAGATTATTGTTGCTAAGTTCTTCACCGCCACTGATGTTAAACTAACTGGCCTGTAATCAACAGCCTGATCTCTCTTCCCCTTTCTGCACAAGGATGTGTTATTTTCAATTCTTCCGTCCTTTGACACCACTGCAGTACCAAAGCAGTAGTGGAAGACTGTCGGCACCAGCTCTGCAATTTCTTTCCTTACTTGCCTCAGCAACCCTCTGGACCTGTCGATTTACCCAATTTAAGAGCTGTCAGAATTTTTATAAGGTCCCATTTATCTATTTTAACACATTTGGTGCCCCAACGACCTCCTCATTTGGCCATATTTTTTTCAAAGTCCTTCTCCTTGATAAGCACAGATCAGAACGTGTTCATGTCATGCTGATGGCATACCTTCTGCCTTGACCAATACATCTTCATTTTAGTCCCTAATCAGCCCCACTACTCCTCTGACAACTCCTTATCTCTTTTTTATTTATTATTTTCATGCAGTTTCTTTGCATGTGTTATTATTTTTCACCTCTCCTCTGCAAGTTTTATTTTCCACCTGATTCTCCCTGTATTCTCCCTTTATCTTGCTTCATCCTGTTTTCTAACACCTTCATCTTCCAGCGTGCTATGATTTTGTTTTTCCTCCCTTCCACCTTATAAAAATATACTTAGACTGTGCCTGAACCATCTCCTCTATAACGCCATCAATTTCTTCAATACATTTCTGCCTGCCAGTCATTCACTCCAAACTATCATAGGGAAAGAGGAAATATAGTAGGAGTAGGCCATTTGGCTCCTCGAGCCATTTCTGCCATTCATGACTGATCTTCTTTCTGAACTCCATTTTCCAGCACGATCCCCATATTGTTTGATATCTCTAATATCCAGGAATCTGTCAGTATCCGTTTTGAACATACTCAATGGCTGCGCCTCCACAACCATCTGTGGTAGAAAATTTCTAAGATTTATCACCCTCTGAGTGAATGTCATCTCAGTCCTAAATGGCTTACCACTTATTCTGAGACTCTCTCCCCTATTTCTAGAATCCCCAAGTCAGGGAAAATTCCTTCCTGCATCTCACTGCCGAGCCCTGAAAGAATTATGTGTATTTCAGTGAGAACACCTTAGAGAATACAGACCCAACCTGCTCAATCTCTCATCACAGGACAACCCGGCCATCCCAAGAATCAGTCTGATGAACCTTCGTTGCCCTCATTCTCTGGAAAGTATAAACCCTCCTTCGGTAAGGAGACCAAAACACAATACTCCAGGTGCAGTCTCACCAAAGCTTTATACAATTCCTGCAAGAGCTCTTTGCTCCTGTACTCACATATTCTTGCAATAAAGGCCGACATATCATTTGCCTTCGCAATTGCTTGCTGCACCTGCATGTTAACTTACTGTGACTCATGAACAAGGGCACCCAGGTCCTTTTAGACATCAACACTTCCCAATTTGTCACCCTTTAAGAAATAGTCTGCATTCCTTTTTTTCCTACCAAAGTGGGCAACGTCACATTTTTCCACATTAGATTCCATCTGCCATGTTCTTGCATACTCATTTAGTCTGTCTAAATCCCCTTTGAGCCTCTTTGCATAATCTTCACAAATCACATTCCCACATAGTTTTGTGTCATCACCTTGTGTTATCCTTGTCAGATTCCTCCTCAATTCGCTGAAATTTGTCCAACTCCTGTCCAGCTTTTTTTTCAATTCTACATTGTTCCTTGCCCTTCTGCACAACTAATCTAAGCATTAAAATACTATGCTAACTATCCCTGTGCAGCTTCTCGACAGTGACAATCCCGGACAAGATCCACCAATGCCTCCTACCTCATTGGGCAGGAGATTTACAGAGGAAAATGCATCTGAATGCACTTCAGAAATTCCCTTCATGTCTTCCCTTAACACAATCACTGCCTCATTAAATAGTAATTTGATTAAAAACTCCCATTATCACTACTCTATAGCTCTTGTCTCTCTTATTAATTTGGTTGCAATTCTGCTCCTCTATTTACTTTGCACTATTTTGTGGCCCATATAATTCGCAAAGTAAAGTATTAGCTCCTTCCTTTTTTTCTCAGTTCTAACTAAATAGATTCTGTTTTTGATTCATCAAGGATATTATTTGTAGGATTGTAATTTTTTTTAATGAAAACAGCTACCCTCCTTTTTTCCTTACCTTTCTTTCCAGAATGCCTTGCTTTCAGGAATATTAAGCACTGTTTTGATCCATGGCTCAGATAATGCCAAAATGTCATATTCCCGCGTGGTCATTTGTGCCTACAGGTCACTAATCTTATGAAGCATACTTCGTGTCTTTACACGCATGCATTCCAAACACACATGTAAGTGTTTGTGTGAAAGAAGATGAGCTAATTAACGTTTAGTTATGCTGCCACAGATCAATGAGATAATAGAGGATTATCTGATGAAGGTATCTTTACCCGACCCAAGATCTTTGGTCAATGGGATAAAATGTACAGGTAATAGGGCATCATTATCCTGTCCCAGGTTTTTTGTGAACGAACAGAATTCTAAGATGAAAGAAGAATAACTACTGAAATTATTTTACTCAGACCCCAGTGTCTGGTGAACTGGACAGCACGTCCAGATAATAGAGGAATAGCTGATCCATGAGGCTTTCCCCAACCACACGAGTTTGTTGTGAGAGACATAACTTAGGAGTGATAGAGGAGTAAAAGATAGAAGCTATGAGTTGAATGCAAGGCTCAAACGGTGGTGTGAGAGACAGCCATTTCATTTCATGGGTCATTCTCTGCAATAATGGGAAAAGAAGTGGATGTTCCGTTGGGATGAAAACAAAAAGTGATGGAAAAAAACAGCTGGTCTTGTAACCTCTGTTTGCATTTGATACAGTTATCAATTATCACACTGTTGTCACAGTGTGGATATATTTCTATTGTGCTGTTGACACTGTGACTGTGGGTGAATTATCACACTGTTGTCGTGAGATGAAGCCTGTCTACACCGAATGCGACCTCACTGAACCAAATGTAAGCATTCTGAATTGGACTTGTCTACACTGAATGTAGCCATGCGAAACTCGATGTTTCTACAGTACCTATAACCCTGATGAACTGGGCCCCTCCACACTGAAAGTAACTGTGTCGTACCAGACCTGGGCACGCTCGTAGTAACCGTACTCAGTGAGCCATCTGCACATGAGAGAAAAGCACGCTGAGCTGGGCATGATCATATTGTCAGTAAGTGTGCTAGATTGGGTCTGTCCACATTGAATTGAACCCGGCCGAACTGAAGCTGACCTCAGTGAAAGTATCAATACAGAACTGGATCTGTCCATTCTGAATGTGTGTGTTGAACTGGAAGATTCGACACTGAATATTACCCTGAAGTCCTGGACCAGTCTACACTAAATATCAGCGTGATAATTGTACCTGCCTATACCAAATGCAACTGCACTGAACTTGAATGTAGTCGTGTTGAATTGGACTTTACGACACTGAGAATTAGTGTGCTCAACTGGACCTGCGCATATGGAATGTAACCCGGATGAACCCGTTCAGATTGAGAGGAACTGTGCTGGACTAAACCCGTGTACACTCAATGTAACCGCGCTGAGCTAAACCTGTGCATACAGATTGTGATCGTGCGGAAACAGACCTCTCCACACTGCGCAGACCTTGGCCCGTCCACACTAAATATAAATGTGCTCAATTAGACATCTCCCCATTAAATGTAACCGTGCTCAACTTGAGCATCAATACTGAATGCAACCGTGCTGAACTGGACGTTTCCACACAAAAGGTAAAGTTGCTTAACTGCACCTATGCACACTGCAAGTACCATGCTGACCTATACTAGTCAACACTGAATACATTCAGCTGCATTGAAGTGGATGCACTATCTCAGAGGGATTTGAAGTCAGTGCATGTGACCGGGAGCCATAGAGTGGAACTGAATCGTGATCATGAGCGAGAACTTGCTTGCAATTTCCTTCAGGACCAGAGTATTTCTGGTCAGTTATACCTTATTCCTAGAATATTGAACTCTGCAGTAAAGGGTTTAAATCCGTCTAGTCCGAGTACAGAGGTTCACTTTCACCAATGAAACCGCTTATTAAACTTTTCATAATCGTAACTGTAACTAGGATCTATTGTAATCTCTGGGTATTTCACTTTCAAGCCGGGTCAATCCCCTTGAAAACCATTCCACTTCATCAAATAATGAACATGAGTCTGAAAGCAGCTGCACTAAACTGTTTGTGTCAATTAGTGTAATTAATGTAAAGCATCAAACCATCTAATTATCTCCCTGGAGCCTTACATCAGGTAGAAATGTGACAATCTTTGAGTGTAGTTCAAAGCGTGCTCAGAGATTCTGATAGAAATGCATGGATCAGCAAAGGGTCTCGTGTTTGCCATTTACTATCCCATCCTTGCAGCCATCGGGATACCAGGTAAAGTACAGTTCTTCATTAGTAGTTATGGGATCATTGATTAGCATGGTCACTGATCTTAATTACCACTCGTGTTTCTCCATGTTATGCATTTCCTATTCGCCCCGTTCATGGGATAAGTTCTCCATTTTAATGGTAAGATTTCTTCCCTCCAATTTGTATATTACCTCCTATTATACAGTATCATTTTCCACTTTAACAATATTATTTCGCCATTTTAATGATGTAATTTCCTCCATTTACTGATATAATTTCTCCCCATCACTGGTATTTGTTGTTTTAAATTTCCAGT
Organism: Heterodontus francisci; assembly: GCF_036365525.1. NCBI lineage: Eukaryota > Metazoa > Chordata > Chondrichthyes > Heterodontiformes > Heterodontidae > Heterodontus > Heterodontus francisci. The sequence goes on from NC_090404.1 coordinate 21,698,336, forward strand.
GAAATTGGGGCACATTGGCGGCACAATTTCTCCTCTTCAGCGGTGTCATTTTCCACTCAACCAGTGTAATTTCTCCTGTTTAAAATTATAATGTAGTGCTTCTCACCATATAATTTCAGCTTCTAACTTGTGCCAGTTGGCAGTGTAAGTGTATTTCTATCGTGTAACTGACACTGTTACTGCGGGTGAATTGTCACACTGTTATCACGGTGTAAATGCAGCTCTATTGTATCATTGATACTGTTACTGCGGGAGAATTATCACACTATTGTGTTGTGTTATTGATAGTGTTACTGTGGGTGAAGTATCACAGGTTGTCGTGATATAATTGCCGTTATATTGTGTTATTGACATTGTTACAGTGTGGTAATTAGCACATGCTGTCGCAATATAAAAGTAGTTATATTATGTTATTGACACTGTTACTGTGGGTCATTTATCACACTGTTTTCGCAGTGTAAATGGAGATCTATTGTGTTAATGTTATTGAAAGCGGCTGATTGAAATTATTCAACAATTAAATAATTGCTGGATGAATTGAATGAGTGAATTCATTGAAGCGACGTTACTGGGCATCAGCTTGTTAACAGAAATATAAGCAATGCAACAAGTGGCCATTTTATGAACGAATCTGTACTTTCCCTGAACTTACAGCTCTCAGTGTTTCTGCGCCAGGGCCGTATGAGCTGCCTCCAAAATACTGAGGGAATTGAGGGCGGAAATTGCAGAGGCGGTGGATATAGTTTCGTGGTCTTCCTTCGACTCGGGTGGTGCCAGAGTACAGGAGAATAGCAAACGTTACACCCTTGTTCATAAAAGATGTAAAGATAAGCCTAGCAACTACTGGGCAGTCAGCATAACTTCGGTGGTGGTAAAACTTCTTGAAAAAATAATTTAGGACAAAATCTATCGTCACATGGACAAATGCGGGTGAATTGAGGAAAGACAGCATGTATTTCTTATGGGAAATTATAGTTAACCAACTTGTTCGGGATTTTTGGGCAGGTAACAGAGAGGGTTGACGACGGCAATGCTATTGATGTGGTGTCCATGAACTTTCATAAGGCATTTGATAAAGTGCCTCACAACAGACCTGTGAGCAAACTTGTAGCTCAGGGAATAAAAGGGACTGTCGCAACATGAATACGAAATTGATTGAGTGACTGGAAACATAGAGCAGTGGTTAATGGATGCTTTTCGGATGGGAGGAGGGTTTGTAGTGGAGTTCCCCAGGGATCAGTGATGGGACCCTTCCTTTTCCTGATATATATTAATGACCTGCACCTTGGTGTACAGAGCACAATTTGAAAGTATTCAGGTGATACGAAACATGGAAGCACTGTGGAATGTGAGCAGGATAGCGCAAAGCTTCAAAAGGACATAGACAAGTTGGTGGAATGGGCCGACAGGTGGCAGATGAAGGTCAATGCAGAGAAATGTGAGGTGATTCATTTTGGTAGGAAGAACATGGAGAGACAATGTAAAATAAAGGCTACAATTCCAAAGTGGGTGCAGGAGCAAAGGAACCTGGGTGAAAATGTGCCGAAGTCATTAACGGTTGCAGAACAGGCTGAGAGAACAGCTAATAAATCATACAGTATCCTGAGCTTAATGAAGAGGGACATAGAGTACAACAGCAAGGAAGTTATGTTGAACTTTTATAAGACACTAATTCGGCCTCAGCTGGAGTATTGCGTCCAATTCTGGGTGCAACACTTGAGGAAAGGCGTCAGGGCATTGGAGAGAGTACAGAAGAGATTCCAGAGAATGGTTCCAGAGATGAGGAATTTCAGTTATGAAGATCAATTGCAGAAGTTAAGACTATTTGCCTTGAAGAGAAGGCTGAGAGGTGATTTTTTAGAGGTATTCAAAATCATGAGACGTCTGGACAGAGTAGATAGAGAGAAACTGTTCCCACTCGTGGAAGGATAAATAACGAGAGAGAGCAGATTTAAAGTTTTTGGTAAGAGAAGCAGAAGTGACATGAGGAAAAGCTTTATCATGCAGCGAGTGGTTAAGTTCTGAAATGCGCTGCCTGAGAACATGTTGGAGGCAAGTTTAATTGCAGCAGTCAAAAGGGAACTAGAGAGTTATATGACAAGGAAGATTGTGCAGGATTATGGGGAGAAGACAGGGGAATGGGACTGAGGGAATTTCTCTTTCAGAGAGATAGTTCGGAAAAACACGGGCCGAATGGCCACCTTCTGCGCTGTAACTATTCTGCGATTCTGTGATTCTGTTCTCAGTCTCCAAATCGCACTACTTCAGCCGGACTCCTCTCTTCTATATTAACTGCTGCTGACTGTTCTGCAGTCGCTACCACTGAGTGCAACTGTTCCTTCTGTTTCAAGCCCCTGGCAATGTCTTGGACGCTTCCCATCTTCCATCTTTTCTGCATATTTTGTGTAACTGGTGGCATCTCTCTCATCTGAGTTAAAAAGCTTTAATTCCAACACCCAAATTAGGAACAAGCTGATCATCTATGACAACAGAGCAGCACGGTGCTGATGAGCTGCTGCAATGTCGGAGGGAGCAATCTTTCAATGAGACCTCATTACCTGCCACTTCGGTGGGTGGAGATGGGCAACAATAATCCCAGCGGATTAACTGGAGAACTACTCCATTATTCATGCGCCTTCAGAAACATACCCTCCACAAAGTTGCCCATTGGGTTCTGTCTGAGGATCCTTTCCTCCAACATGACAGCCGAATTTTCCAACAGTGAATCATTTTACAATAATTTGCTGGATGAGGGTCTTTTGGGTCTCAGCAGGAAATAATCCAGTTAAAATGCAAGTTTCTCCTTCTTCCCTGTTAGTTTGCACATTTATTGGCCGTTATTGCATTATTTAGCCTCTTAAATATCGTCCATATTATATACTTGATGTTATTTGTCTTGTCTCATTGATGTTCCCATTTTCATTCAATGTATTTCCGATGCCTTCTTGCTCTCCATTATGTTTGATTGCATTATTTTACATTCCAGTGTTATTGACCTGTCTGATATCTAATCCAGATGACTTTTTTATACACAGCATCACGTGCCCGGAGGTTAAGCGATAATTTCCCACTCAGCATCATGTGATAAAGCAGTGAATTTTGCACCGAAGTCTGTAAAACGGATGATATTGTTGGGAGTCGGACGAGTAATTTCCCTGTTCTCACTTTCTCACACACGTACACTTTTCCTCTTTCTCTCAGTCTCTCTGTCTCTATTACAGCTAACTTGGCAGTGATTGCGATTTTGTCCAGAGGAAGATGCGGTCTCTCCAGATGTATCACTTACTACCTGGTGTCCATGGCAGTGTCGGATCTCCTGGTCATTATCACCGTTGTGCTTATAAACCGGATTGTTGGTATTTATTTCCCAGTCAGTTTCCTGTTTATCACACCAGTTTGCAGTCTCCGTAACACCCTGAACTATGCGATCATGGATAGTTCTGTCTGGTTAACAGTCGCTTTCACCTTTGATCGATGCATAGCCATTTGTTGCCAGAAGCTGAAAATAAAATACTGCACTGAGAAAACGGCGGCGTGGGTTATAGGAACGGTCTGCACACTGAGCTGTTTAAAAAATATCTTCCGTTATTTTATAATGGAACCTTCGCATATAATTGATAATGTACCCTGGTTCTGCGTCATAAAATCATTATTTTATACATCACCTGCATGGGTCGCATATGAATGGATTTATTCCCTTTTAACCCCTTGTGTTGCATTCTTTCTGATTTTACTGCTCAATGCTCTGACTGTCAGACACATTCTAATGGCCAGTAGAGCTCGCAGGAGACTCACGGCCAACAGCAATAGAGAGACTCAGAATGACCCAGAGATGGAGAAGAGGAGAAAGTCCATCGTTTTACTCTTCTGTATCTCGGGCAGTTTCATCCTGTTATATTTGGTCTTTCTTATAAATTTCCTTTTGATCCGAATTGCCAAATTTAGTTATTTTTCTGGTTCCAATTACAATGAATCAAATTTTATTCTGGAACAAAGTGGATATATGCTTGTGCTTTTGAGCTCCTGCATCAATCCATTTATTTATGGAGGGACCCAGAGAAAATTCAGAGAGGAGTTCAAGTCTGGAGTGAAATATCCACTGAGACTAATTGTTAAATTGTTTAAATGATGAAAAATTACAATCCAACATGAATTGCACGTTGTATTTCATCCATTGCTGCTCTTGTTTATGTCACACATCAACTCCCAGAAAAAAAAATTGCCACTCGCTTTGAGATCCTTATCCATTGTGTGAATTTAAGAATGCATGAGCAATGTCGCATGACTGCACAATTCAATGTTGTAAAATGCTCTCGTTTCGTTTCCAGTTCTCTTCCCCGTTCTGACTCCAGCTAAGTGCATTCCCTTCCGCCCCAAGAAACCAGAAATATCGCCTCATTCCTGTGGGCAACACTGAATCCGGCCCTTGATCTGCTATTAGATGTCAAGTTTAACTGCTCAATGAAGGAACATCAATATCCCTGCTGGGAGTGAATTAGGTCTTAAATGTAGGACAGGCACTGAAATGGAAAGGTGTAATACCCCATGCATTGTTATGCAATTCATAGGCACCTCCTTACAGCCACACTCTTGTGCCCATAAACATGAAAACAGTAAATGCTGGAGGAAAAAGACAAAATATCGTCTCGTTCGCTTTCTACTCTTTTCATTGGCCAATGAGGACAACATCCCTGAGCCATCAAACAAAAGAAAGTTATTCAAACAAAAGTACTTAATTTTTTATAAAGGGCTACAAACAATAAATGACAATATTATAAAAATGAAATAATTGAATAACATGCAGATATTATCTTCACCATAGGCTATGAACTCCAGTAGTTTTGCCTTCTAATATCCTGGTAGTCCCATGTCACAATGTTCATAGATCTTTTCACCAATCAAAGCAATCGCTATAAATCTGCATTCAATTATAAATAGAAATTAGCCTACAACAGACCGAGACATGAGGCGAGGATGACTCCGGTGGCGGAGAGTCTTCAGAGCCATATTTGCAAAATCACCTATTCCTCTCATGCTGCGTTCCACTTACCACATGTCATGTCTGAAATATGTCACATACAGTATCACAAAATGCCATCCTATGAATGAAATCTGTATAACTGGGAAGATTCAAAATTAACTGCTTCCACGTTTGTTCTCGGGAGTCTGCTCCACAGATAGACCACTTCGAGAAACATTGCTTGAGTAGATTGGTTTGCATTTACCCCTTCATTGCAGTCTGTGACCTATGTTTCTGCTCTTATGGAAAATTGTCTGGCTCTACATCATCTAGTCCCTTTTGAAACTGGAAAACAGAAAGAATACCACCCCTTGACCTTCCCTTTGTCCTTTATCCCAACTTCTTTAACCACGTTTTCAATCACCAGTCCCAATATCAACTTAGAATCATGGAGTTAAACAGCACAGAACCAGTTCCATCGTGTGCGTGCCGGTCATCAAGCACCTTTCTAATCTAATTCCATTTTCCAATACTTGGCCCATAACCTTGTATGCTATGGCGTTTCAAGTGCTCCTCTAAATACTTTTTTAATGTTTTGCGTGTTCCTGCCTCTACTACCCCTTCAGGCAGTGTATTCCAGATTCCAACTGCCCTCTGGGTGACTTTTTCCACTCAAATCCCCCCTAAACCGCCTGCCACTTAACTTAAATCTATGCCCCCTGGTTATTGACCCCATCCACTAAGGGAAAACGATTCTTCCTATCTAACCTATCAATGTCCCTCATAATTTTGTATACCCTCAGTCAGGTCACGACTTAGCCTTCTCCGCTCGAAGGAAAGCAACCCCAGCTTTTCCAGTCGATCGTCATAGCTGAAATTCTCCAGCCCAGGCAACATCCTGGTGAATCTCCTTTGCAGCATCTCCAGTGCAATCACATCCTTCCTATAGTCTGGTGCCCAGAACTGTACACAGTACTCCAGCTGTGGCCTAACTAGCGTTTCATACAGCTCCATCATAACCTCACTGCTCTAATATTCTGTGTCTCGGCTAATAAAGGCAAGTATCCCATATGCCTTCCTGACCACCTTATCTACCTGTGCTGCTGCCTTCAGTGATCTATGGACAAGTACACCAAGGTTCCTCTGACCCTCTGTACTTCCTGGGGTCCTACCAACCATTGTATATTCCCTTGCCTTGTTAGTTCTCCCAAAATGCTTCACCTCACATTTCTCAGGATTAAATTCAATTTGCCACTGCTCCGCCCATCTATATGGTCCTGTAATCTATGTATTTCCTCTTCACTATTTACGAATCCACCAATTTTTGTGTCATTTGTGAACTTACTAATCACATCTTCTATATTCACATCTAAATCATTGATGCACATTACAAACACCAAGGGCCCCAGCACCGATTCCTGTGTTACACCACTGGTCACAGGCTTCCACTCACAATAACAACCCTTGACCATCACCCGCTCCCTCCTACCACTAAGCAACTTTTGGATCCAATTTGTCAAATTGCCCTGGATCCCTTGGGCTCTTACCTTTTTCAACAATCTCCCATGCGGATCCTTATCAAAAGCCTTTCTGAAGTCCATGTAAACTCCTTCAACTGCTTTATCCCCATCTACACATCTCGTCAATTTGTGTGGTTTCGTGTTGTATAACGCTAGTGCGAGGCATCTTGTGACTTTTCACTAACTTAGAGGCGCCATTTAAACACAAGTTAATGCTTCTGCTGTCATAGAATCATAGAATGGCACAGAAAGAGACAAGTTGTCCCAAGAGAATGCTTCAGCTCTTTTCAAGAATGGTGCATTTATATCCACTCCCCTATCTTTTTCCCATTTAATTTTAGTTTTTAAGTCTACTATTGAATATGCAATCGCCAGCCTATCAGAGAGTGTGTTGCAAATCCTAACAACGTAATGTGCAAGAAGTGTTTTTTTTCCTTTCATGTCACCTCTGCTTCTTTGTAAAACACCTGACCTCTGTACTGCATCGTTATTGACCCTTCAGCCATTGGAAACAGTTTCTCTTTATGTATTCTCTGCAAACACTTTCCTGATTTTAAACACCACTATGAAATCTTCCCTGGTCTTCACCATTCCAAGGAGAAGAAGCCCAACTTCTACAGTGCATCCATGTAACTGCAATCCCTCATTCCTGGGATCTTTCCCGTAAATCTCTTCTGTACCCACTTCGAACTCTTCACACCCTTCCTAAAGCGAGGTCCCCACAATTGTACAAAATACTTCAATTCTGGCCGAAGCAGTGTTCTACAAGGATTCGTCATAATATCCTAGCTTTTGTACTCGACATCTTCTTTTATAAATTCCAGGATCCCAACTGCCTTATCAATTGTTTTGTTAACTTGTACTGATACTGAAAAACATTTATGCACAAGCACTCCCAAGATACTCCTCGGATCTACACCGTGGTGGGGGTGGGATGGGTGGTGGTATATCTACCACCTGGGAATGGCGTCCTGTGAAATGAGGAATCATCCCTGCGAGCTTGGGATGGGTCCCTCCTTCATGGGCAATCTGTGATCCATGGAGGAGATTGTTAGCAAAAACTACAACTCCATGCCCCCCTTCACCCTGGACTTCATGCCCATCCTCCCAAACCTCCTCGCCGGGGCTTTCGGAGAAGCCCCAGCCCAGGTCGGGGTCACCAGCGCTGGGCCTAGGTCCAAGGCCGCTGCAGTACTGGCAGTGGCCACTGCATCCTATGGCGCACATGGTGCTGTTGAGCTTCCGGCCCTGTGATTGGTCAAGAGCTGTTGGAGGCAGGATCACCATTTTTAAATCGACAGAGATCTCGGCATGGGACACCTCGGCATCAACAAAATGGAGGATCGTTCCGGTGGAGGTGTGGGGGAGTGGGGGAGGGGTGGGAACAGGTGGCACAAAAAAGCCGAGGCAGGAATTCTGAACACCTCTGCAAAATCCATCCAGGGGGTGTCATTTTACGAGCAGTGGGCAACGGGTCAAACAGCCGGCCCACCCCAAGCCAATTGAGGCCCTTAAGTGGCCAATGTATTGTCACTCAAGGACCTCCTTCCAGCACAATTGGTATATTGCCAGCAGGGGATGGGCACTTCGTGACCTGCCAAGGCTGCCCAATTTAAGTGGGTGGCGTCCTTGCGGGCTGAGGTGGCCCTCCTTATCAGGCGCCCTGTGCCACATGGAGTGCCTTTCAGCAGCACAAGCCACCCGCACCAGAGCTCCTCCTCGCTCTCTTGATGGGTCTGCACTTCCTCACCGATTGTCTCCAGTGCGGCCCACAACGACATTCCTCTTGCTTTTCTGGCTGGATGCAGTCCCAGTCTTGGCAAACACTCCCTCTGGTTCTGCGAGGTCTGAAGAGCTTTTGGCCCCTTTGACTGGTCGGCAATGCACGTGCAGGTGGGACCTCTTGCCTCAAAGGGGCAGAAGCCCCAACTGAAGGCAATTAAGGGCCAGTGACATGCAAAAACACTGTGTGGCTTCCAGGACTGGCAGAGGCGAGCTCTCCCCCGAGTTTTACTATGCTGGGTGGGGCCTCCGCTGTGACGTAAAATTACGGCCTTTATTTTCTCTGCTTTGCACAATCACTCCCTCTGTCTTATCATCTCTCCTGCCTCTCACAGTATCACAGATCATCTCTTTTGTTCTTTCCTCCACTCTCTCCTTTCCCTGCTTCTGTACTTGCTCAAAATCTGTTACATCTCTTGCTTTTTTTCCATCATTTAGTTAAGGTCATCTACCTGAATCATTAACTCTTTTTGTCTATCCACCAGTGCCGTCTGACCTGCTGAGTATTTCCAGCATTATCTTCTTTCTCGATGTTACATTTCCAACGTCTGCAGAATTTTGCTTTTTGTATTAATTTTGTTCCTTTTTATTCTTTTCCACAAAACTCAAGTTTGAAAATAGCCTAATATGTGCTATTTCATGAAACACCACTTGAACACCCATATACACAAAATCAATTGCATTGCCGTGGCCAATCCTCCATGTAGCCTTGCCAAAATATTCAGTCGAGTTAGTCAAGGATGATTGAACCTTAACAATTCCCTGCTGGCTCTACTTTATTAGTGTAAATCTATGAAGGTAATTATAAATTTCTCTAGATTGTTGCTTTGAAGTGATTCCCCACCACCGTTGGTATACTAATTTGCCGGTTATTGACAGTCTTATCCTTCTTCACTTTTCTGCACCAGGAAGTGACATTTTTATTGCATCCTATTTATCTATTTTACCTCATCTGGTGCCCCAACAAGCTCCTCGTTTCGCCATAAACTTTGCAAAGTCCTCTTCCTTGGTAAGCACCAATACGAAAGTTATCATTTAATGCCTTCTGCCTTGACCAAATTTTGTCCCGAATCAGCTGCACCACTCCTTTGGTAATTTCTTTTATTTTCTAATTTTCTGACTGTTTCTTTGATGTGTTTTTATTTTTTTCACCTCACTATTGCACGTTTTTATATTCAGCCGGATTCTCTCTTGTATTCTCTATTTAGCTGTTTCAACCTGCTTTGTAACACCTTCGTCATCCAGGGATCTCTGGCTTTGGTTTTCCTCCCTTCCCACCTTGTGAAAACATGCCTAGATGGTGCTCGAATCACCTCTTTAATGCCGTCCTTGTCTTCAATATATTTCTGGCTGCTAATCTTGGACTCCAATTTACAGGCTGCAGATTCCTCTTCAATTCACCAAAACTCGTCATCTTCCTGTTAAGTAGTTTTTTTTTCTTTTCTCAATTGTTCCTTGTTTGCTCTATAACTAATCTCAGCATTACAATACCAGGATCATTATTCATAGCTGCTCCTCGAAAGTGTCAATCCTGGACTAGATCCAGCAATGCCTCCTTCCAGGTTAGGCAGGAAATGTACTCAAGAAAATTCATTTGAATGCACTTCAGAAATTTCCTTCATCTCTGCCTTTAACACACTCACTCCCCCATTTACTATTAGGGCAATAAAATCTCCCATTATCACTACTCCATAGCTCTTATACCTTTTGTTAATTTCATTGCAATTCTGCTCCTCTATCTACCTTACACTATTTTGTGGCCCATAACATGCACCAAGTAGCGTAATATCTCATTTCTTTCCCAATTACAGCAAACAGATTCTGTCTTTAATCCCTCCTAGAAATTCTTTGCAGTACTGCAAAACTGCACTTAATGAAGAATGCTATTTTCCCCTTCCGTTTCTTTACTGAATGCCTTGTATCCATGAATATTCAGCACACAATCATCCCCTATTTTGAGCCAAGTCTCAGACATTTCTGGAATTTCATATTTCCACGTGACTATTGTGCTTGCAGCTCAGCAATCGTATGAACCACACTTCGTGTTGTTTTCACACATGCATTTGAAACATGTATGCGAATGTTCGGATAATAAAGGAATAGCTGTTAAATTATTCTTTACCCTCCTCCAGATGTTTGATCAATGGGATAAAATGTCCAGGTAGTAGGGCTAAAATGTAGATATGATAGAAGATTACCTGATCCAAGTATCTTTAACCGGCCAGATTTTTGGACACTGGGATAAAATGCATGGGTAATAGGGGATTGACTAATCAATGTAGCTTTACCTTGTCCCAGGTGTTTGGCGAAGCAACAGACGAACAACTGCAGAACTTCTTTTACTCAGACCCCAGTGTTTGGTGAACTATACAGTATGTCCATGTCATACAGGAATAGCTGATCAATGCAGCTTCAACCTGCCCCAGGTGTTTGGTGAAAGGGACAGGTTTTAAGAGTGATAGAGGAATAATTGATCAATGTTATGAGTTGAATGCGTCGCTTAAACCACAAAGTGTGAGGCAGGCCTTTGTTTTCATGGGTCATGGTTTCCAGTGCTGGGGAAATGATGAATACAATGCGATGCAACATGAATTGCTGTTCTTGTCCATGTCACGCAGAGCCTCCCCTCCCGGAAAAATAGTTACTTGCTTGGAGATCCTCACCCCTTGTGTGAAATTTGGAATGCATGAGCAACGCTGCATCACTGTCTTAACATGCTCTCATTTCGTTTACAGCTTTCTTTCCCATGATAACCCAATCTTGGCACATTTCCATCAGCACCGAGGGTCTCGGAGTATCACTAGATTCATGTGGGAGACAGATATTCCGGCCTCTGATCTGTTATTAGATATTAACTTTAGTAGTTCAAGGAAGGAACATCAATATCCCTGCTGGGAATGATTCGGATCTTCAGGTTGGGATTGGCACTGAAATGGAAACGTGTACTGCCCCATCATTGTTCCCTAATCCACAGGCACTGCCTCACAGCCACTCTTGTGCCCGTCCACATAAGAGCAGAACAAATGTTGGAGGCAAAGGACAGAAACTAGCTCGCCTTCTACTCTTTTCACTATCCAATTAGGACAACACCCTGTGTCATCAAACAAAATAAAATTGTTCGAACAATAGTGCCGTCTTTTTAAAAGGATATAACCAATGAATGGCAAAATCACAAAAAAAACCTATCGAAAAAGATATTATTCCCACTATCGACTCTGCACTTTGCCTTCCATCAACCTGGTAGGCCCATGATACAATGTTCATGGAATCTTTGACGAATCACATCAATCGCTCCAATCGAACCTACAACAGACCGAGACATGAAGCGAAAAAACGTTAGCGGTGAAGAGCTTAAATCCTCCAGGACATGCTTTATCTCCAGATCTGATATATGCTGCTTAATAATTACAGCAACGCATCCTCCTTTCATTGTATCCTTATCATACGAATCATTTTGTATCCAGGAATATTTCTTACCCAGTCCTCCCTTTTTTCAGCCAGGATTTCGTTATCGGCGTGACGTCATATTCTCATGTGTCTATTTGCACCTGCAACTTTCCAACCTAATTAACCATGCTACATGAATTTCCATACATGCACAGTAAACTTAATTTAGACCGCATTGCGTTCTCTCATTCTCTGACCTCACCTAATGCCTTTTTATATTACTCCAGAGTGAAATGAATCTCCTAATCCTTTGTGCACTTTGTTTATCCAATCTAATGTTACATCTTGGCTCCAACCACCATGCCAAGTTAGTTTAAACTCTTCCCAACAGCACAAGCAAACTGAAACCTCCAGAGCATTGGTCCTGACTCTGTGGAGATGCAACCCATCAATTGAAGCATAACTTTGTGACTCCTATATTCAAATCCTCTTGCAATCAAGGCTAACATACCTCCTAATTGCTTGCTGCACCTGCATGTTAGCTTTCAGTGACTTATTGACGAGGACACCCAGGTTTTTTATACATCTAAACTTTGTAATCTCTTACCATTTAAGAAGTACACTGCACATCTATTGCTCCTACCAAAAAAGACGACCTCACATTTTTCCACATCATATTCCATCTACCACGTTGTTGCCCTTTCACTAAGTCTTTCCAAATCCCCTTGAAGCCGCTTAGCACCGTCCTTACAACACACATTCTCACCTAGTTTTGTGTCATATGTGAACATTTGGTCCCCACAACCAAATCATTCATATATATTGTGAGCAGCTGGGGCCCAAGTACTGATCCTTGTGGTACCTGACTAGTCATAATCTGCCAATGCTAGAATTACCCGTTTATTCCTACTCTCTGTTTTCTGACTGTTAACCAATCCTTAATCCATGCTAATATATTACCTCCTATACCAAGTGCAGGAATCTGGATAATCAACCTCCTGTGGGGGACATTATCAAAAGCTTTCTGAAAATCCATGATTGCTACTTCCACCGACTCCCTTTTATCAATTCTGCGAGTAACATCCTCAAAAAACTCAAACAGTTTCATCAAACATGATTTCCCATTCATAAATCCATGTTGACTATGCCAATCAGATCATTATCACCCAAGTGTCCATTCACGGTCTTGTTTTTTTTTTCTCCTTGGAAATATTGTTTGTGCCTTTAAGACAGCAAAAAGATCAGTGCACCTTTAAGGCATAAAGTTCCGGAGACTCAGTCTGCCAGTTGCATTCTGGTTGCCAAGCAACAGCAGCAGCCGAGAGTGGTCACGTGATTCAATGTTGCAATTTGACTTTTCAAACTATCAGAGACTGGTTTTAAGCAGAGAGGGTCCTGAGACGATTTGAACCGAGTAAGCTTTGTTATTAATCTCCCAAAAACTGTACAAAACATCATGCCGAATTAACTCCCTAAGAAAAACAAGAAAAGCTTTGCTTTCTTAACAAATTATTGGCGTTTTGCTGCATTGGAGATAATGACCGTAATACAGTTAGTTTTAGCATAATCACTGGAAAGGGGAAAGATAGAACAGGAGTAAAAGTTCTAAAGTTCTATATCGAGGAAAGGCAAATTTTACAAAACGGAGAGCTGATCTGGCAAAAGTGGACTGGATACAACTACTTGAAGGAAAATCAGTGGCAAACCAGTGGGAGGCATTCAAAAGTAGATGCAACAGCCGCAGTTTAGGCAGGTCCCCACTAAGATAAAGGGTGGTACTGCCAAATGTAGAGCCTCGGATTAATCAGGGATAGTCAGCATGGATTTGTTAAGGGAAAGACTTGTCTTAATAACTTGATTGACTTTGTTGTGGAAGTAACAAGGAGGATTGATGAGGGTAGTGCAGTTATCTAGAAGCTTACAGGGTAAGATAAAATAGAAATAGAAAGCTCCTGTCAATCACAGAAACGTAATAATTTAGAAGGACTAGAGGAGTTTAGAAAGTGCAGGTGTGAAGTAAAAAAGTAAAAGAATAAGAAAAGACAAGAGAGGTTATGAAAACCTATTGGCTGGCAAAATCAAGGGATACCTGAAGATGTTTTATCAGTGCACTACAAGTCAGCGGATAACTAAGGAAAGGGTGGCCCTATCAGAGATGTACAACTTATGCGTGGATGCAAATAATTGTGGAATGTGTTCTGAATGAGTTTTTTGCCGGTGTCTTCCCACAGCAGTGGGTTGTTGCAGATATTGTAGTTAAAGAGGAGGAGTGTGAAATATTAGATATGATAAGCATAATGAGAGAGGAAGTACTAGAGGTGCTGACATCATTAACAGTGGATAAATCACCAGGGTCGGATGGATTGCATCCCAGGTTGTTAAAGGAAGCCAGGGAGTAAATAACGGATGCACTGAGGATTATCTTCAAATATTCCCTAGATGCAGGCAATGTACCTGATGATTGTGAAAGCTGTACCGTTGTCTAAAAAGGATGCAAGTGATAGGCCAAATCATTATAGGCCAGTCATTCGGACTTTAGTGGTGGGTAAATTATTAGAATCAATTCTGAGGTGCAGGATAAAGTTCCACTTAGAAAGGCACGGATTAATCAGGGATAGTCAGCATGGATTTGTTAAGGGAAAGACTTGTCTTAATAACTTGATTGACTTTGTTGTGGAAGTAACAAGGAGGATTGATGAGGGTAGTGCAGTGCATGTGGTATACATGGATTTTGGTAAGGAATTTGACAATGTGCCACATGACTCTTCAGTAAAATAAAAGCCCATGGGATACAAGGGAATGTGGCAGCTTGGATCCGAAATTGGCTCAGTGACCAGAAACAAAGCATATCGTCTATGGATGTTTTTGTGAATGGAAAGAGGTTTCCAGTGTCGTTCCACAGGGCTCAGTGTTGCGTTCCTTGCTGTTTGTGGTATATATTAATGATTTGGACTTAAATGTGGGAGCCATGTTTGGGAAATTTGCTGACGACACATGAATTGGATGTGTAGTTGACAGTGAAGAGGATAGCTGTAGACTCTAGAAATATATCAATGGTTTGGTTGAGTGGTTGGAAAAGTGGCAAATGAAATTCAATCCAGAAAAGTGTGAGGGGATTGCATTTGGTGAGGGAAAACAAAGCGAGGGAATACACAATAAATGGGAGAATATTGAGAGGGGTAGAAGAAGTGAGAGACCTTGGAGGGTATGTCCACAGGTCCCTGAAGGTGGTAGGACAGGTAGCTAGAATGGTTGGGAAGGCATATTGAATGCTTTCTTTATTGGCCGAGGTATAGAATACAAAAGCAGGGATGTAATGCTGGAACTGTATAAAATGCTGGTTAGGCCTCAGTTGGAGTATTGCGTACAGATCTGGTTACCACATTACACGAAGGACATAGTTGGTCTGGAGGGAGTACAGAGGAGATTTACAAGAATGCTTCCAGGTTTTGGAAGTTGCAGCTATGATGAAAGATTGGCTTGGCTAGGATGCTGCAGAGATATGGGGAAGGAACAGGGGAGTGGAAAAAACTTTGTGCTGTGCTTTCTGTGCTGTCCTGTTCTGTCATTCTGTGATAGCACAAAATTACCTTGTGTCTAAAGTAGTAAAACATCGTAAGACATCTCACAGCAGCGTTACCTAACACCTAGCCACACAAAATGAGATGAGGACAGGGAACTAAAAACATGTTTGAAGAGGTAGGTTTCATGGACTGTCTTAAAGAAGGAGAGAGAGCCAGAGAAACAGGGAGGCATGGGAGGGGAATTACAGAGATTCGAGACACCAGGAGCAGAGGGCACTGCCATCAGTGCTGAAGCGATTAAAGTCAGGCTGCGCAAAATGCACATAATTGGAGGAAACGTGAAATCTTGAAGAATTGCAGGGCTGCAGGAGGCTCCGGGGATAGTGAGGGGGTGGGCATGGAGGGATTTGCGAACGATGATGAGAATTTTAAAATCAAAGACTTACCAGACCAATGAAAATGTCATCCACCAAACACTTTGGAAAGGGAAATGTTGCATTAGTCAATTATTCTTCTATTACCTGGACATCCTGTCCTGTTCTCCAAATCCTGGGGCAGGTTGATGATGGATTGATCAGTTAATCCCTGTTACCAGGACTTTCTGGATGTTCTTCAGACACAGCAACAGATGTCATCAATCGAAAAACAACGAGTTAACCCTAAATGACCACCAATTCATGAACTGATGCAACATTGTCAAATTGACAGATATCTTGACAGAAGGGTCGGAATATGAGGATAAGAATGAACAGCAGTTACCTTTTCTCCTCGAACAGATGTCCCTTTCCTTGTGGAACTCTCCACCCTCAGCTGATCATTACACATGTAAATATACATTGAGAATTGGCTTAAGCTTTGAGAAACATTTTTTGCTGAAATATCAACGTATTGATCAGGAAAGAAGGCATTCCCTGTTTTGCAGCCTTTGGAAAATAGTTACATGTTAATTTCTGGTGCAATGATACAAAATCTCCGCCCTCTCAGCGGTCAAAGAAACACATACACCTCTTCGGTGACAATTCATCAGCACCAAATTCCAAGCACCTTCGAATGAAAAACAATAAATCTGTTCCTTGTAACGTTTGTCCATCCTCGGGGAGCATGGTTATATCTTGCGATACACCTACTCTGGAATTCAGCAACGTCAAAATGGTGAATTGGCCAAGAATTGCTGCAGGGACCGCCAGAAATGTCTTCTTCAGAGCACGCTGTCTGTTGATCTTGTTGGAGGACAAGGTTCTGAGGACAGTGTGAATGTTTAAACCCGAGTAAGACTGAGATCCGCAGAGATTTCTTCACTTTAAGTATCGTGGATCTTTGGAATTCTCTACGCAGAGATCTGTGGACGCTCATCTGTTGAGTATATTCACATGGAGGGTCGATAGCTTTTAGGGTATTAAGGAAATTTGAGGGATATGGGAATAGTGCAGAAAGTTTGAGTTAAGGTTGAAGCGCGGCCATTACCTTATTGAATGTTGGAGAAGGCGTGAAGGCCAAATCATTGCTCCTGTTTCTGTTTCTTATGTTCTTATCATACAGTCCCAGGGATCTGCTGAACTGACGGAATATCGGGATCATCCCACCCAAACATTTTTGATCTAGATTGGCTGCCCTTCTGGCAACATCTCAATTTTAATATTCATTTCATTATTTTCAAATCTCTTCAGAGTCTTGGTCCTCGCTTAACACTATAATGCACCACAGATCTACAAACTACCAAGATTTCTGCACACCTTCAATCATGGACCTCTGTGGATATTAGCTTTAGTTGTACAACCCTAAGCTCTGGAATTCCAATCCTAAATCGCTACGCTTCTCTATCACTCTCTTTTTCTCTTCCTTTGGAGCTGTCCTTAAACTCAACGTCTTTAACCATGCTATTGGTTGGCTGCCTCACGATCCTATTGTGTGGCTTGGTGTTGAATAACGTCTTGTAAAGTTTTTCAAACTTATAGGCGCCATTTACTGGCAACTTCATGTTGTTGCGATCATAGAATCATAGAACAGCACAGTACAGAAGAAGCCCAGTCGCCCCTCGAGTTCTGCATCAGCTCTTTTGAGAAGCAACCCAGTTAGTTCCATTCTGCTTTCGTTTCTCCATATTCCTGCATTTCTAAGGCTATTATTGAATCCAAATCCAACACCCTATCAGACAATTCGTTGCAAATCCGAACGACTCGTTGAGTGAAAAGTTTTTTTTCCCCTCTCCTGTCATCTCTGGTTCATTCGCTGAGCACCTTAACTCTGTACCGTATCGTGATTGACATTTCTGCCATTGACCCTTTATGTATTCTATGCAAACCCATTCATGATTTTAAACACTTCTAGTATATCTTCCCTTAGTCTTTGTATTCGAAGTATTACAAGCCCAGCTTCTGCGGTGTAAACACATTATCACTGGAATAAATCCAGCAATTCACTTCTGAACCCTCTTCAAATCCTCCACTTGCTTCCTAAACTCTGGTTCCCAGTATTAGGCACAATTCTCAAGTTCTGGCCGGAACAGCGTTTTACAAAGGTTCATCATAATTTCCTGGCTTTTATGCTCTATGTCTCCATTTATAAAGCAGAGGAACCAACATTCCTGATTAATTGCTTTGTTAACTTGTCCTGTCACCTACAAAGATTTGTGCACAATTACCCTCGAGGTCTCCCTGCTCTTGCTTCGAAATGGTACGAATTAGCATGTATTATCTCTACTCCGTCTTCTGACCAAAATGTATCACTTCGTAAATTTCTATGCTGAATTTCATTGTCTTGCGTCCGCATGTACCAACAGCAATCTGTGCCCACTTGAAGCTTATTACTATCTTTTTCACTGTTTTCTAGTTTTTCAGGATTCGTGTTGTCTGAACTTTTCAATATTGTGCCCTCTGCTCCCAAATACAAGCTATTAATGTATATCAAGAATAGCAGTAGTCAGAACACTGAACACTTGGGAATGTCACTGCTTTCTCCGTCCAATGCAGAATACAACCATTCATCACAACTCATTGTTTTCTCTGTCTTGCACAATCTCTCTTTTTATCCTTTCACCTCTCATGCTCCAATCCAATCACAGATCTTCTTTTTAGTTCTTTCCACCCTTCTCTCCTTTTCATGCCTGCGTACTTGCTCAAAGTCTGTTCCATCTCTTACTTCTTTTATTACTAAGGTAAGGTCATCGACCTGAAACTTTAAGTCTGTTTTTCTCTCCAAAGGTGTTGTCTGATCTGCTGAGTATGTGCAGCAGTTTTTTAAAACAGATTTCCAACATCTTCAGTATTTTGCTTGTCTCTGTTTTCTATAAGTCAGCAATTTGTTTTGACTCATTTTGCCTCAATTTCTTTTATTTGTTACGTTTCAATTTTGCTCACACGCCGAATATTTGGTACTTTATCTAACACCATTTGAACGCCCATATACACAACAGCACTTCCTGATCAATCCTCTCTGTCGGCTCATCAAAAAGTGCAATCAAGTTAGTCAAAGACGATTTACCCTCAACAAATCCCTGCTGCTCTACCTTATCAGTATAAGCCTGTCCAGGTGGCTATTCGTTTTGGCCAGATTATTGTTGCTACGTTCTTCACCACCACTGATGTTAAACTAACTGGCCTGTAATCGACAGCCTGATCTTTCTTCCCTTTTGTGCACAAGGATGTGTTATTTTCAATTCTTCCGTCCTTTGACACCACCCCAATACCAAAGCAGGATTGTGGGCAACAGCTCCGCAATTTCTTTCCTTACTTGCCTCAGCAACTCTCTGGACCTGTTGAATTAACCACTTTAAGAGCTGTCAGAATTTTGATAAGGTCCCATTTATCTATTTTATCACATTTGGTGTCCCAACGACCTCCTCATTTGGCCATAATTTTTTCACAGTCCTTTTCCTGGACAAGCACGGATCAGAAAGTATTCATTTCATGCTAAAGGCATACCTTCTGCCTTGACCAATACATCTTCATTTTGGTCCCTAATCAGCCCCACTACTCGTCTGACAACTCCTTATCTCTTTTTTTTAATTATTATTTTCGTACTGTTTCTTTGCAAGTGGTGTTATTTTTCACCTCTCCTCTGCAATTTTTATATTCAGCCTGATTCTCGCTATTCTCCCTTTATCTTGCTTCATCCTGTTTTCTAACACCTTCATCTTCCAGGGAGCTATGATTTTGTTTTTCCTCCCTTCCACCTTATAAAAATATACCTAGACTGTGCCTGAACCATTTCCTCTTTAACGCCATCCATTTCTTCAATACATTTCTGGCTGCCAGTCATTCAATCCAAATTATCATAGGGAAAGAGGAAATATGAGTAGGAGTAGGCCATTTGGCTCCTCGAGACGTTTCTGCCATTCATGACTGATCTTCCTCAACGCCATTTTCCAGCACGATCCCCATATCCTTTGATATCTTTAATATCCAGGAATCTGTCAATCTCTGTTTTGAACATACTAAATGACTGAGCCTCCACAACCATTTGTGGTAGAAAATTTCTAAGATTTACCACCCTCTGAGTGAATATCATCCCAGTCCGAAATGGCTTACCACTTATTCTGAGACTCTGTCCCCTGTTTCTAGAATCCCCAAGTCAGGGAAATCTCGCTGTCGAGCCCTGAAAGAATTATGTGTGTTTCAGTGAAAACTCCACTCATTCTTCAAAACCTTAGAGAATACAGACCCAACCTGCTCAATCTCTCATCATAGGACAACCCCGCCATCCCAAGAATCAGTCTGGTGAACCTTCGTTGCCCTCCTTCTCTGGAAAGTATAAACCCTCCTTCGGTAAGGAGACCAAAACACAATATTCCAGGTGCAGTCTCACCAAAGCTTTCCAAAGACTGCAAGACTTCTTTGCTTCTGTACTCACATATTCTTGCAATAAAGGCCAACATATCATTTGCCTTCGCAATTGCATGCTGCACCTGCATGTTAGCTTTCTGTGACTCATGAACAAGGGCACCCAGGTCCTTTTAGACATCAACACTTCCCAATTTCTCACCTTTGAAGAAATAGTCTGCATTCCTTTTTTCCTGCCAAAGTGGAAAACGTCTCATTTTTCCACATTAGATTCCATCTGCCATGTTCTTGCCTTCTAACTTAGTCTGTCTAAATCTCCTGTAAGCATCTTCGCATAATCGTCACAAATCACATTCCCACATAGTTTTGTGTCATCACCTTGTATTATCCAGGTCAGATTCCTCCTCAATTCGCTGAAATTTGTCAAACTCCTGTTCAGTCTTTTTTTTCAATTCTACATTGTTCCTTGCCCTTCTGCACAACTAATCTAAGCATTAAAATACTATGATCACTATCCTTGAGCAGCTTCTCGACAGTGACGATCCCGGACAAGATCCACCAATGTCTCCTTCTCATTGGCCAGGAGATTTACAGAAGAAAATTTATCTGAACGCACTTCAGAAATTCCCTTCATGTCTGCCCTTAATACAATCACTGCCTCATTAAAAAGTAATTTGATTAAAATCTCCCATTATCACTACTCTATAGCTCTTGTCTCTCTTACTAATTTGGTTGCAATTCTGCTCCTCTACTTACTTTGCACTATTTTGTGGCCCATAAAATTCACAAAATAACGTATTAGCTCCTTCCTTTTTTTCTCAGTTCTAACTTAATAGATTCTGTCTTTGATTCATCAAGGACATTCTTTGTAGGAGTGTAATTTTTTTAATGAAAACGGCTACCATCCTTTTTTCCTTCCCTTTCTTTCCAAAATGCCTTGCATTCATGAATATTAAGTACTCAATCTTCCCCTATTTTGATCCAGGTCTCAGATAATGCCAAAACGTCATATTTCACGTGGCTATTTGTGCCTACAGCTCACTAATCTTATGAAGCATTCTTCGTGTTTTTACACCATGCACTCCAAACACACATGCAAGTGTTTGATAAAGAAGATGAGCTAATTAACGTTTAGTTATGCTGCCACAGATCAATGGGATAACAGAGGATTACCTGATGAAGGTATCTTTACCGGACCCACGATTTTTGGTCAATGGGATAAAATGTACAGGTCATAGGGCATTGACTGATCAATGTATCTTTATCATGTTCCAGGTATTTTGTGAACGAACAGAATTCTAAGATGGTAGAAGAATAACTACTGAAATTATTTTACTCAGACCCCAGTGTTTGGTGAACAGGACAGTGTGTCCAGATAATAGAGGAATAGCTGATCCATGAGGCTTTCCCCAACCCCACGAGTTTGTTGTGAGAGACATAATTTAGGAGTGATAGAGGAATAAAAGATAGAAGCTATGAGTTGAATGCAAGGCTCAAACGGTGGTGTGAGAGACAAACATTTCATTTCATGGGTCACTGGCTCCAATAATGGGGAAAGAAGTAGATGTTCCATTGGGATGGGAACAGAAAGTGCCGGATATACACGCAGGTCTGGTAACCTATGTTTGCATTTGACACAGTTATCAATTATCAAACTGTTGTCACAGTGTAGATATATTTCTATTGTGCTGTTGACACTGTTACTGTGGGTGAATTATTACACTCTTGTCGCGAGATAAAGCCTGTCTACACCGAATACAACCTCACTGATCCAAATGTAAGCATTCTGAATTGGACTTGTCTACACTGATGTAGCCATGCGAAACTGGAAGTTTCTACAATACCTGTAACCCTGATGAACTGGGCCCCTCCACACTGAAACTAACTGTGTCGTACCAGACCTGAGCACGCTCGCAGCAACTGTGCTCAATGTGCCATCTGCACACGAGATATAAGCACGCTGAACTGGGCATGATCACATTGTCAGTAAATGTCCTCGATTGGGCCTGTCCACATTCAATGGAACCCGGCCGAACTGAAGCTGACCTCAGTGAAAGTATCAATAGAGAACTGGATCTGTCCATTCAGAATGTGTGTGTTGAACTGGAAGATTCGACATTGAATATTACCCTGAAGGCCTGGACCAGTCTACACTAAATATCAGCGTGATAATTGTACCTGTCTATACCAAATGCAACTGTACTGAACGTGACCAATCAACACTGAATGCAGTCGTGTTGAATTGGACTTTGCTGCACTGAGAATTAGCTTGCACAGCTGCACCTGCGTGTATGGAATGTTACCCGGATGAACCCGTTCACATTGTTACCCTGAAGGTAACCGCGCTGAGCTAAACCTGTGCAGACAGATTGTGATCGTCCTGAACTTGACCTCTCCGCACTGCGCCGACCTCGACCCGTCCACACTAAATATAAATGTGCTCAATTAGGCATCTCCCCACTGAATGTAAACGTGCTCAACTTGAGCATCAATACTGAATGCAACCGTGCTGAACTGGACGTTTCCACACAAAAGGGAAAGGTGCTCAACTGCACCTCGGCACAGTGCAAGTACCATGCTGACCTATACTAGTCCACACTGAATACAGTCAGCTGGATTGAAGTGGATGCACCATCTCACAGGGATTTGGAGTCAGATGCATGTGACCAGGAGCCCACGGAGTGGAACTGAATCGTGATCAGGAGCGAGGACTTGCTTTCAATTTCCTTCAGGACCAGACTATTTCTGGTCACTTATACCTTATTCCTAGAACATTGAACTCTGCAGTAAAGGGTTTAAATCCGTCCAGTCCTAGGACAGAGGTTCACTTTCACCCATGAAACCGCTTATTAAACTTTTCATAATCGTAACTGTAACTAGGATCTATTGTAATCTCTGGGTATTTCACTTTCGAGCCGGGTCATTCCCCTTGAAAACCATTCCACTTCATCAAATGATAAACATGAGTCTGAAAGCAGCTGCACTAATCTGTTTGTGTCAATTAGTGTAGTTAATGTAAAGCATCTAATTATCTCCCTGGAGCCTCACATAGGTATAACCGTGGCAATCTTTGAGAGTAGTTCAAAGCGTGCTCAGAGATTCTGATAGAAATGCATGGATCAGCAAAGGGTCTCGTGTTTGCCATTTACTATCCAATCCTTGCAGCTATCGGGATTCCAGGTAAAGTATAGTACTTCATTAGTAGTTATGGGATCATTGATTTGCATGGTCACTGATCTTATTTACCACTCGCGTTTCTCCACGTTATGCATATCCTATTCCCCCGTTCATGTGAGCAGTTCTCCATTTTAATAGTAAGGTTTCTTCCCTCCAATTGGTATATTACCTCCTATTATACAGTATCATTTTCCACTTTAACAGTATTATTTCTCCATTTTAACGAAGTAATTTCCTCCATTTACTGATATAATTTCTTGCATTAATTAAATAATTTCGCCCTTTTAGAAGTGTCATTTCTCCCCATCACTGGTATTTGTTGTTTTAAATTTCCAGTGTAATTTCTCCCACTTTGCAGCATCACTTTCCAATTTGGCGGCACAATTTCTCCTCTTCAGCAGTATCATTTACCCATCAACCAGCGTAATTTATCTTGTTGAAAATTATAATTTAGTGCTTCTCACCGTATAATTTCAGCTTCTAACTTGTGCCAGTTCGCAGTGTAAGAATATTTCTATTGTGTAACTGACACTGTTACTGTGGGTGAATTATCACACTGTTATCACGGTATAAATGTAGCTCTATTGTATCATTGATACTGTTACTGTGGGAGAATTATCACACTATTGTGTTGTGTTATTGATAGTGTTACTGTGGGTGAATTAGCACATGCTGTCGCAATATAAAAGTAGTTATATTATGTTATTGACACTGTTACTGTGGGTGATTTGTCACACTGTTTTCGCAGTGTAAATGGAGATCTATTGTGTTAATGTTATTGAAAGCGGCTGATTGAAATTATTCAACAATTAAATGATTTCTGGATGAATTTAATGAGTGAATTCATTGAAGCGACGTTACTGGGCATCAGCTTGTTAACAGAAATATAAGCAATGCAACAAGTGGCCATTTTATGAACGAATCTGTACTTTCCCTGAACTTAAAGCTCTCAGTGTTTCTGCTCCAGGGCTGTATGAGCTGCCTCCAAAGTACTGAGGGAAGTGAGGGTGGAAATTGCAGAGGTGCTGGCCATAATTTCGTGGTCTTCCTTAGACTCGGATGGTGCCAGAGTACAGGAGAATAGCAAACGTTACACCCTTGTTCATAAAAGGTGTAAAGATAAGCCGAGCAACTACTGGGCAGTCAGCATAAATTCGGTGGTGGTAAAACTTCCTGAAAAAATAATTTAGGACAAAATCTATCGTCACATGGACAAATGAGGGTGAATTGAGGAAAGGCAGCATGTATTTCTTATGGGAAAATTATATTTAACCAACTAGTTCGGGATTTTTGGGCAGGTAACAGAGAGGGTTGATGAGGGCAATGCTATTGATGTGGTGTCCATAAAATTTCATAAGGTATTTGATAAAGTGCCACACAACAGACTTGTGAGCAAGCCTGCAGCTCAAGGAATAAAAGGGACTGTAGCAACATGAATACGAAATTGATTGAGTGACTGGAAACATAGTGCAGTGGTTAATGGATGTTTTTCGAACTGGAGGAAGGTTTGTAGTGGAGTTCCCCAGGGATCAGTGTTGGGACCCTTGCTCTTCCTGATATATATTAATGACCTAGACCTTGGTGTACAGGGCACATTTTCAAAGTTTGCAGATGATATGAACATGGAAGCACTGTGAAATGTGAGCAGGATAGTGCAGAACTTCAAAAGGACATAGACAAGTTGGTGGAATGGGCCTACAGGTGGCAGATGAAGGTCAATGCAGAGAAATGTGATGTCATTCATTTTGGTGGGAAGAACATGGAGAGACAAAATAAAATAAAGGGCGCAATTCTAATGTGGGTGCAGGAGCAAAGGGACCTCGGTGCATATGTGCCTAAGTCATTAACGGTGGCATTACAGGTTGCGAGAGCAGCTAATAAAGCATACAGTATCCTGAGCTTTATTAAGCGGGACATAGGGTACAACAGCAAGGAAGTTATGTTGAACTTTTATAAGACACTAATTCGGCCTCAGCTGGAGTATTGCGTCCAATTCTGGGTGCAACACTTGAGGAAAGGCGTCAGGGCATTGGAGAGAGTACAGAAGAGATTCCATAGAATGGTTCCAGAGATGAGGAATTTCAGTTATGAAGATCAATTTCAGAAGTTAAGACTATTTTCCTTGAAGAGAAGGCTGAGAGGTGATTTTTTAGAGGTATTCAAAATCATGAGACGTCTGGACAGAGTAGATAGAGAGAAACTGTCCCCACTCATGAAAGGATCGAGAACGAGAGAGAACAGATTTAAATTATTTGGTAAGAGAAGCAGAAGTGACATGAGGAAAAGCTTTATCACGCACCGAGTGGTTAAGTTCACGAGTGCGCTGCCTGAGAACGTGGTGGAGGCAAGTTCAATTGCAGCATTCAAAAGGGAACTAGAGAGTTATATTAAAAGGAAGCATGTGCAGGGTTATGGGGAGAAGGCAGGGGAATGGGACTGAGGGAATTTCTCTTTCAGAGAGATAGGTAGGACAAGAAGGACAGAATGGCATCCTTCCTCACTGTAACTATTCTGTGATGTTGTTCTCAGTCTCAAACTCACACTACTTCAGCCTGGCTCTCCTCTTCTATATTAACTGCTGCTGACTGTTCTACAGTGACTACTACTGAGTGCAAATGTTCCTTCTGTTCTAAGCCCCTGGCAATGTCTTGGACTCTTCCCATCTTCAATCTTTTCTGCATATTTTGTATAACTGGTGGCATCTCTCGCATCTGAGTTAAAAAGCTTTCATTTCAACACCCAAAATAGGAATAAGCTGATCATCTATGACAACCGTGCAGCGCGGTGCTGATGAACTGCTGCAATGTAGGAGGGAGCAATCTTTCAATGTGTCCTCATCATCTGCCACTTCGGTGGGTAGAGATGGACAACAATAATCCCAGCGGATTAACCGGAGAACTGCTCAGAGTTATTTGTGCGCCTTCATGAACATCTCTTCCGCCAACTGATTTACCACTAATTGTCCATTTGGTTCTGTCTGAGTATCCTTTCCACCAACTTGACAGTCAAGTTTTCCAACAGTGAATCATTTTCCAATAATGTGCTGGATGAGGGTCTTTTAAGTCCTCAGCAGGATATAATCCGTTATTGCATTATTTAGCCTCTTAAATATCGTCCATATTATATTCTTGCTGTTATTTTTCTTGTCTGGTTGATCCCATTTCCATTCAATGGGTTTCCGATGCCTTCTTGCTCTCCATTATGTTTGATTGTATTATTTTACATTCCAGTGTTATTGACCTGTCTGATTTATAATCCAGATGATTATTTTATACACAGCATCAAGTGCCCGGAGGTTAAGCAATAATTTCCCATTCCACATCATGTGATAAAGCAGTGAATTTTACACAGAATTCTGTAAAATGGATGATATCGTTGGGAGTCGGATGAGTAATTTCCCTGTTCTCGCTCTCTCACACATGTACACTCTCCCTCTTTCTCTCAGTCTCTCTGTCTCTTTTGCAGCTAACTTGGCAGTGATTGTGATCTTGTCCCGAGGGAGATGTGGTCTCTCCAGATGTATCACTTACTACCTGGTGTCCATGGCAGTGACGGATCTCCTGGTCATTATCACCATTGTGCTTATAAACCGAATTGTTGGTATTTATTTCCCAGTCAGTTTCCTGTTTATCACACCAGTTTGCAGTCTCCGTAATACCGTAAGCTATGCGATCATGGACAGTTCTGTCTGGTTAACAGTCGTTTTCACCTTTGATCGATTTATGGCCATTTGTTGCCAGAAGCTGAAAATGAAATACTGCACCGAGAAAACGGCAGCATGGGTTATAGGAACAGTCTGCACACTGAGCTGTTTAAAAAATATCTTCCGTTATTTTATAATGGAACCTTCACATATCATTGATAACATACCCTGGTTCTGCATCATAAAAGCAATATATTATACGTCACCTGCATGGGTCACATATGGCTGGATTTATTCCCTTTTAACCCCTTGTGCTGCATTCTTTCTGATTTTACTGCTCAATGCTCTGACTGTCAGACACATTCGAGTGGCCAGTAGAGCTCGCAGGAGACTCCGGGCCCACAGCAATGGAGAGAAACAGAGTGACCCAGAGATGGAGAAGAGGAGAAAGTCCATCGTTTTACTCTTCTGTATCTCGGGCAGTTTCATCCTGTTATATTTGGTATTTGTTATAAATTTCCTTTTGATCCGAATTGCAAAATTTAGCTATTTTTCTGGTTCCAATTACAATGATTCAAATTTTATTCTGGAACAAAGCGGATATATGCTTGTGCTTTTGAGTTCCTGCATCAATCCATTTATTTATGGAGGGACCCAGAGAAAAATCAGAGAGCAGATCAAGAATGGATTGAACTATCCAATGAGTCTAATTGTTAAATTGTTTAAATGATGAAAACCTACAATACAACATGAATTGCACGTAGTATTTCTTGAGATGGCTTGGCCATGTGAGCCGCATGGAAGATGGCAGGATCCCCAAAGACACATTGTACAGCGAGCTCGCCACTGGTATCAGACCCACCGGCCGTCCATGTCTCCGTTATAAAGACGTCTGCAAACGCGACATGAAATCGTGTGACATTGATCACAAGTCGTGGGAGTCAGTTGCCAGCATTCGCCAGAGCTGGCGGGCAGCCATAAAGACAGGGCTAAATTGTGGCGAGTCGAAGAGACTTAGTAGTTGGCAGGAAAAAAGACAGAGGCGCAAGGGGAGAGCCAACTGTGCAACAGCCCCAACAAACAAATTTCTCTGCAGCACCTGTGGAAGAGCCTGTCACTCCAGAATTGGCCTTTATAGCCACTCCAGGCGCTGCTTCACAAACCACTGACCACCTCCAGGCGCGTATCCATTGTCTCTCGAGATAAGGAGGCCCAAAAGATTTCAGCTATTCTTGTTCTTGTGCATGTCACACACCGTTTCTCTTCCCAGAAATAAATAACCACTCGCTGTGAGATCCTTATCCATTCTGTGAATTTAAGAATGCATAAGCAATGCCGCATTACTGCAGAATTGAGTGTTGTAACTTGTTCTCGTTTAGTTTCCAGTTCTCTTCCCCGTGCTGACTCTAGGTTAGTGCATTCCCATCAGCCCCAAGGGACCAGAATTATCGCTACATTCTTGTGGGAAACACAGAATTCGGCCCGTTATCTGTTATCAGATATCAAGTTTAACTGCTCAATGAAGGAGCATCAATATCCCTGCTGGGAATGATTTGGGTCTTAAGCGTAGGATAGGCACTGAAATGGAAACGTGTAATGCCCCAAGCAGGTTGTCCAATTCATAGGCACCGTCTCACAGCCGCACTCCTGTGTCCATAAACCTGGAAACAGTAAATGCTGGAGGAAAAAGACAAAATATCATCTCGTTCGCCTTCTACTCTTTTCATTGGCCAATGAGGACAACATCCTTGTGCCATCAAACAAAAGAAAATTATTCAAACAAAAGTGCCTCATTTTTATAAAGGGCTGCAAACAATAAACTCCCAAATCAGAAAACGAAAATAATAAAATTACATGCAGATATTATCTTCAAGATCTCCAGTCATTTTACCTTCTACTATCCCGGTAGTCCCATGTTACAATGTTCATAGATCTTTTCACTGATCAAAGCAATCGCTATAACCCAGCCTGCAAATATAAATGTAAAGTAGCCTACAACAAGCCGAGACATGAGGCGAGGCTGCCTCCACTGGCGGAGAGCTTTAAGAACCATATTTGTAAAATCACATATTCCTCTCAGCAGTGCTGCACTTACTAGATGTCATGTCTCAAAATTGTCACATATTGTATCCCAAAGTGACATCCTATGAATGAAATATGTCTCATTAGCAGGAATCAAAATTAACTGCTTCCAACTTAGTTATAGAGCGTCTGCTCCGTAGATCGACCGTTGAGTGAAATATTATTTCAGCAGATTAGCTTTGAATTTATCCCCTTCATTGCAGTCTGTGTCCTCTGATTCTACTCTTCTGGAAAACTTGTCGGTCTCGACATCAGCTAGTCCCTTTAGAAACAGCAAAACAGAAATTACACCACACTCGACCTTCCCTTTGTCTTTAATCCCAATTTCTTTAACCACGTTATCAATCACCAGTCCCAATATCACCTTCTCTGGCTTTGTGTTGTACAGCACCCCTGTGAAGCGTCTTGAATCACAATACAGAAGGAGACGAGTCGTCCCTAGAATCTGCTTGAGCTTTTATTTTTTTTTATCCTCACTGCTGCTTATTTATATATTCAGCCGGATTCTCTCTTGTATTCTCCCTTTACCTGTTTCATTCTGCTTTGTAACACCTTCGTCATCCAGGGATCTCTGGCTTTGGTTTTCCTCTCTTCCCACCTTGTGAACATATGCCCAGACTATGCCTGAAACATCTCCTCTTTAATGCAGGCCATGTCTTCAATACATTTCTGGCTGCTGCTCTTTGACTCCAATTTACAGGCGCCAGATTAATCTTCAATTCACCGAAATTCGTCCACTTCCCGTTCAGTAGTTTTTTTCTCTTCTCGATTGTTCCTTGTCTTCTCTATAACTAATCTAAAGATTAGAATAGCTGGATCATTATTCATAGCTGTTCCTTGAAAGTGACAATCCTGGACAAGATCCAGCATGCCTCCTTCCTGGTTAGGCAGGAAATGTACTCAAGACAATTAATTTGAATGCACTTCAAAAATTTCCTTCCTCTCTGCCTTTAACACACTCATTCCCCCATTTACTATTAGGGCAATAAAATCTCCCATTATCACTACTCCATAGCTCTTATACCTGTTGTTAATTACATTGCAATTCTGCTCCTCTATCTAATTCGCACTATTTTGTGGCCCATAAAATGCGCCAAGTAGTGTAATAGCTCATATCTTTCTCAATTGCAGCTAACAGATTCTATCTTTCATCCCTCCTAGACATTCTTTGTAGCACGGCAAAACTGTTCTTAGTTTAAAAATACTGTTTTTCCCTTCTGTTTCTTTCCACCTACCAACCGCACCCCCTCCCCACCCCCCCCCCCCCCCCACCCCCGCACCCCGCACCTCTGACCCTACCTCAGGAATGCCAATTAAATCCGCCCCCACCTCCCACTCGATTTCAATCCTTATCCCCCCCACCACTACCCCCGCTCCGTTTCCAGCCCACTCCAGGGGTTGTGTGTGGGATGTGGGGGCTGGTGGGGGGGGGGGGCGGGGGCGGGGCGGCTGTAAACATCTGGCCAAAGAATTGTAATGATTGGCTGTTTACTGCACTGGAGGGGGATACACAATGACGTTCCCAAATGTTCAGTGCTCTAACCAGTGCTGTGTTCAGATATGTTAATGGCTCGGATTTGGAGTAGAGAGCACAATCTTGAATTTTGCAGACAGCACACATCCTGAAAACGTAGTAAGCACTGAGAAAGATAGTAATAATCTTCAAGATGACATCGACGGCTCGTGGAATTGGCAGATGCATGACAACGAAATTCAATGCAGAAAAATGTGAGATGATACATTTT
This sequence comes from Heterodontus francisci, assembly GCF_036365525.1. Lineage (NCBI taxonomy): Eukaryota > Metazoa > Chordata > Chondrichthyes > Heterodontiformes > Heterodontidae > Heterodontus > Heterodontus francisci. The sequence goes on from NC_090404.1 coordinate 21,728,934, forward strand.
GCTTGGAAGAAGTAGGAGAGATGACAGCTGATAAATCGTACAACTTTAAAACGAGTGCAAAATCAGGAGTATCTTGGGAGTGCTTGTGCATAAATCGTTTTAGGTAGCAGTACAACTTAACAAAACAGTTAATAAGGCAGATGGGATCCTGGACTTTATACAAGGAGACGTCGAGTACAAAAGCAAGGATGTTATGACGAATCCTTGGAAAACACTGTTTCGGCCAGAATTGGAGTATTTTGTCCAATTCAGGGTACCGCACTTTAGGAAGGTTGTGAAGAATTTGATGTGAGTACAGAAGAGATTTACAAGAAAGATCCCAGGAATGAGGGATTGCTGTTCCAGGGATGTACTGTCGAAGTTGGGCTTGTTCTCCTTGGAACGTCAAAGGAGAGGGAAGATTTCATCGAGGTGTTTACAATCATGAACATGTTTATGTAGAATACGTAAAGAGAAACTGTTTCCAATGGCTGAAAGGTCAATAACGATACAGTACAGAGTTAAGGTATTTGGCAAACAAGCGGAGGTGACATGAAATTTAAAAAAATGCTTCTTGCACAATGAGTTGTTAGGATTTGTAACACACTCTCCGATAGCGTGCTAATTGCATGTTCGATAGTAGCCTTAAAAACTAAAAATTTATTGGGGAAAGGATAGGGGAGTGGAACTAAATGGGCCGTTCTTCAAAAGAGCTCAAGCAGACTGTAGTGACGACTCGTATCCTTCTGTACTGTGCTATTCTATGATTCTATGATAGCAGCAACGTTAACTTGTATTTAAATGGCGCCTCTAAATTAGTAAAAAGTCACAAGACGCTTCACAGGAGTGCTGTACAACACGAAGCCACACAAGGTGATATTGGGACTGACGATTGAAAAGGTGGTTAAAGAAATTGGGATAATGGACAAAGGGAAGTTCGAGGGGTGGTATGATTTCTGTTTTGCAGTGCTTAAATGGACTGGCTGATGTAGAGCCCGACAAGTTTTCCATAAGAGTAGAACCAGAGGTCACAGACTGCAATGAAGGGGATAAATTCAAATCCAATCTACTGAAACAATATTTCACTCAACGGTCGATCTGTGGAGCAAGCTCTCTCTATAACTAAGGTGGAAGCAGTTAATTTTGACTCCTGCTAATGAGAGATATTTCATTCATAGGATGTCACTTTGGGATACAGTATGTGAGAAATTTGAGGCATGACATGTGGTAAGAGTAGCATTGCTTGACAGGAGCAGGTGATTTTGTAAATATGGTTCCAAAAGCTCTCCGCCACTGGAGTCATCCTCACCTCATACCTCCGTCTGTTATAGCCTAATTTATATTTATATTTGCAGGCTGGGTTATAACGATTGCTTTGATTAGTGAAAAGATCTATGAATATTGCAACATGGGACTACCAGGATAGTAGAAGGCAAAATGACAGGAGAGCATAGTCGATCGTGAAGGTAATATCTGCATGTAATTTATTGTTTCATTTTTCTGATTTGGGAGTTTATTGTTTGTCGCCCTTTATAAAAACTGAGGCACTTTTGTTTGAATAATTTTCTTTTGTTTGATGGCACAGGGATGTTGTCCTCATTGGCCAATGAAAAGAGTAGACGGCGAACGAAATGATATTTTGTCTTTATTTTTCCTCCAGCATTGACTGTTTCCGTGTTTATGGGCACAAGAGTGCGGCTGTGAGGAGGTGCCTATGAATTGAGCAACACTGCCTGGGGCATTACACGTTTTCATTTCAGTGCCGATCCTAACCTTAAGACCCAATTCATTCCCAGCAGGGATATTGATGCTCCTTCATTGAGCAGTTAAACTTGATATCTGATAACAGATAACGGGCCGGATTCTGTGTTTCCCACAAGAATGTAACGATATTTCTGGTCCCTTGGGGCTGATGGGAATGCACTAACCCAGCGTCAGCACGGAGAAGAGAACTGGAAACTAAACAAGAACAAGAAAAAATAAAAATAAAAAAAAATAAAAGTGGGTTTCCTCCGGGTGCTCCGGTTTCCTCCTACATGCCAAAGACTTGCAGGTTGATAGGTAAATTGGCCCCTATAAATTGCCCCTAGTATAGGTAGGTGGAAGGGAAATATAGGGACAGGTGGGGATGTGGTAGGAATATAGAATAAGTGGAGGATTAGTATAAATGGGTGGTTGATGGTCAACACAGACTTGGTGGGCTGAAGGGCCAGTTTCAGTGCTGTATCTCTAAATAAAAAAAATAAAAGAAATAAGTTACAACACTGAATTGTGCGGTGATGCGGCATTGCTTATGCATTCTTAAATTCACACAATTCATAAGGATCTCAAAGCGAGTGAATATTTTTTTTCCTGGGAAGGGAGGCAGTGTGTGACATGCACAAGGACAGCAATGGATGAAATACAACGTGCAATTCACGTATTGTATTGTTCATCATTTAAACAATTTAAAAATTAGACTGAGTGGAAATTTCACTCCATTCTTGAACTCCTCTCTGAATTTTCTCTGGGTCCCTCCATAAATAAATGGATTGATGCAGGAACTCAAAAGCACAAGCATATATCCGCCTTGTTCCAGAATAAAATTTGATTCATTGAAATTGGAACCAGAAAAATAAGTAAATTTGGCAATTCGGATCAAAAGGAAATTTATAACAAATACCAAATATAACAGGATGAAACTACCCGAGATGCAGAAGAGTAAAACGATGGACTTTCTCCTCTTCTCCATCTCTGGGTCACTCTGAGTCACTCCATTGCTGTGGGCCCGGAGTCTCCTGCGAGCTCTACTGGCCACTAGAATATGTCTGACAGTCAGAGCGTTGAGCAGTAAAATCAGAACGAATGCAGCACAAGGGGTTAAAAGGGAATAAATCCAGTCATATGCGACCCATGCAGATGATGTATAAAATAATGATTTTATGATGCAGAACCAGGGTATATTATCAATTATATGTGAAGGTTCCATTATAAAATAACGGAAGATATTTTTTAAACAGCTCAGTGTGCAGACCGTTCCTATAACCCACGCCGCCGTTTTCTCGGTACAGTATTTCATTTTCAGCTTCTGACAACAAATGGCTATGCATCGATCAAAGGTGAAAGCGACTGTTAACCAGACAGAACTGTCCATGATCGCATAGTTTAGGGTGTTACGGAGACTGCAAACTGGTGTGATAAACAGGAAACTGACTGGGAAATAAATACCAACAATCCGGTTTATAAGCACAACGGTGATAATGACCAGGAAATCCGACACTGCCATGGACACCAGGTAGTAAGTGATACATCTGGAGAGACCGCATCTTCCTCGGGACAAGATCACAATTACTGCCAAGTTAGCTGTAAAAGAGACAGAGAGACTGAGAGAAAGAGGAAAAGTGTATGTGCGTGAGAGAAAGGGAACAGGGAAATTACTCGTCCGACTCCCAACAATATCATCCGTTTTACAGAATTCTGTGTAAAATTCATTGCTTTATCACATGATGCAGAGTGGGAAATTATCACTTAACCTCCGGGAACTTGATGCTGTGTATAAAATAATAAACTGGATTAGATATCAGACAGGTCAATAACACTGGAATGTAAAATAATGCAATCAAACATAATGGAGAGCAAGAAGGCATCGGAAACACATTGAATGAAAATGGGAACATCAACCAGACAAGAAAAATAACATCAAGAATGTAAAATGGACGATAGTTAAGAGGATAAATAATGCAATAACGGCCAATAAATGTGCAAACTAACAGGGAAGTAGGAGAAACTTGCATTTTAAACGGATTGTATCCTGCTGAGGACTTGAAAGACCGTCATCCAGCACAGTATTGTACAATGATTCACTGTTGGAAAATTCGGCTGTCAAGTTGGTGGAAAGGATCCTCAGACAGAACCAAATGGACAATAGTGGTAAATCACTTTGCAGAGGGGACGTTTTTGAAGGCGCATGAATAACTCTGAGCAGTTCTCCAGTTAATCCGCTGGGATTATTGTTGTCCATCTCTACCCACCGAAGTGGCAGATGATGAGGTCTCATTGAAAGATCGCTCCCTCCTACATTGCAGCAGCTCATCAGCACCACGCTGCACTGTTGTCATAGATGCCCAGCTTGTTCCTATTTTGGGGGTTGAAATTAAAGCTTTTTAACTCAGATGCGACAGATGCCACCAGTTATACAAAATATGGAGAAAGGACTGAAGATGGGAAGAGTCCAGGAATTTGTCAGGAGCTTGGAGCAGAAGGACCAGTAGTGGTCGTTGTAGATCAATCAGCAGCAGTTAATGTAGAAGAGGAGAGCCGGGCTGAAGTAGTGCGAGTTGGAGACTGAGAACACAATCACAGAATCACAGAATTGTTGCAGCGCAGAAGGAGGCCATTCGGCCGATCTTGTCTGCACTATTTCTCTGAAAGAGGAATTCCCTCAGTCTCATTCCCCTGCCTTCTCCCCATAACCCTGCACATTCTTCCTTTTCATATAACTATCTAGTTCCCTTTTGAATGCTGCTATTGAACCTGCCTCCACCACATTCGCAGGCAGTGCATTCCAGACCTTAACCACTTGCTGTGTGAAAAGCTTTTCCTCGTGTCACTTTTGCTTCTCTTAACAAATACTTTAAATCTGTGCCCTTTCGTTCTCGATCCTTTCACGAGTGGGAACAATTACTATCTATCTGCTCTGTCCAGATCCCTTCATGATTTTGAATATCTCTATCAAATCACTTCTCAGCATTCTCTTCAAGGAAAATAGTCCTAACATCTGCAATCTATCTTCAGAACAGAAATTCTTCATCCCCGAAACCATTCTCTGGAATCTTTCCTGTGCTCTCTCCAATGCCCTCATGTCTTTCCTCAAATGTTGCACCCAGAATTGGACGCAATACTCCAGCTGAGGCCGCACTAGTGTCTTATACTAGTTCAACATAACTTCCTTGCTGTTGTACTCTATGTCCCTATTAATAAAGCCCAGGATACTCGATGCATTATTAACTGCTCTCTCAACCTGTCCTATCACCTTTAATGATTTATGCACATATACACCTAGGTCTCTCTGCTCCTGCACCCCCTTTAGAATTGTGCTTTTTAATCTATACTGTCTCTCCATGTTCTTCCTACCAAAATAAATGACCTCACATTTCTCTGCATTAAGCTTCATCTGCCAGCAGTCGGCCCATTCCACCAACTTGTCTATGTCCTTTTGAAGATCTGCATTATCCTCCTCACAGTTCACAATGCTTCCATGTTTTGTATCGTCTGCAAAATTTGTAGTTGTGCCCTGTACACCAAGGTCTAGGCCATTAATATATATCAGGAAAAGCAAGGGTCCCAACACTGATCCCTGGAGAACTCCATGGCAAACTCCTCCAACCCAAGATACATCCATTAACCACTGTTCTTTGTTTTCTGTCAGACAGCCAATTCCATATCCATGTTACTATGGTGCCTTTTTTCCATGAGCTACACGTTTGCTCACAAGTATGTTGTGTGGCACTGTATCAAATGCCTTTTGAAAGTCCATGTACACCACATCAATAGCATTGCCCTCAGCAACCCTCTCTGTCACCTCTTCATGATCCTCCAGAAAGTTAGCTAAACATGATTTTACCTTAAGAAATACATGCTGGTTTTCATTAATTAACCTGCATTTGTCCATTTGACTATTGATATTGTCCCGAATTATTTTTTTCTAGACGTTTTCCCACCACCGAAGTTAACACGACTGCTCAGTAGTTGCTGGGCTTATCTTTACACCCTTTCTGAACAAGGGTGTAAAGTTTTCTATTCTCCAGTCCTCTGGCAGCACCCCTGTTTCTAAGGAAGACCGCAAAATTATGGCCAGTGGCTCTGTCATTTCCACCCTCACTCCTCTCAGTATCCTTGGATGCATCTCATCCGGCCCTGGAGCAGAAACACTGAGAGCTGGAGGTTTAGGGAAAGTACAGATTCATTCATAAAACGGTCACTTGTTACATTGCTTATCTTTCTGTTAACAAGCTAATGCCCAGTAATGTCCCCTCAATGAATTCAATCATTAAATTCAGCCAGGAATTATGAATTCACTCATTAAGTACAGTCAGGAATTATTTAATTGTTGAATAATTTCATGATCCGCTGTCAATATCATTAACAAATCTCCATTTGCACCCACAGTAATTGTATCAATAACACAATATAACTACATTTATATCACAACAGCAGTGTGATAATTGTCCCACAGAAACAGTGGCAAAAACCCAATGCAATACATTTACACTGTGATAATTCATCCACAGTAACACTGTCAATAACACAATATAGCTACAACTACAAAGGCAACAGTGTGATAATTCATCCACAGTAACACTATCAACAACACAATTCAATAGTGTGGTCATTCACCCACAGTAACAGTATCAATGATACAATAGAGCTACATTTACACTCGGATAACGGTGTCGTAATTCACCCACAGTAACAGTGTCAGTGACACAATAGAAATGCAGTTACACTGCGAAATGGCACAAGCTAGAAGCTGAAATTATGCGATGAGAAGCACTAAATTGTACTTTAAACAGGAGAAATTGCACTGGTTGAGGGGAAAATGATACCGCTGAAGAGGTGAAATTGTGCCGCCAAAGTGGAAAGTGATGCTGCAAAGTGGGAGAAATTACACTAGAAATGTAAGACAACAAAGACCAGTGATGGGGAGAAATGACACTTCTAAAAGGACGAAATTATATCATTCATACGAGAAATTAAATCAGTAAATGGAGGAAATTACATCATTAAAATGGAGAAACAATACTGTTAAATTGGAAAATGATACTGTATAATAGGAGGTAATATACCAATTGGAGGGAAGAAATCTTACCATTAAAATGGAGAACCTATCCCATGAACGGGGGGAATAGGATATGCATAAGGTGGAGAAATGCGAGTGGTAAATAAGATCAGTGACCATGCTAATCAATGATCCCATAACTACTAATGAAGTACTATACTTTACCTGGAATCCCGATAACTGCAAGGATCGGATAGTAAATGGCAAACACGAGACCCTTTGCTGATCCATGCATTTCTATCAGAATCTCTGAGAACGCTTTGAAATACACTCAAAGATTGTCACATTTATACCTGATGTAAGGCTCCAGGGAGATAATTACATGATTTGATGCTTTACATTAATTATATTAATTGACACAAACAGATTAGTGCAGCTGCTTTCAGACTCATGTTTATAATTTGATGAAATGGAATGATTTTCAAGGGGTGTGACTGGGCTGTAAAGTGAAATACCCAGACATTACAATAGATCCTAGTTATAGTTGCGATATTGAAAAGTTTAATAAGCGGTTACAATGGTGAAAATGAACCTCTGTACTAGGATCAAACGGATTTAAACCGTCTAGGAATGAGGTATTACTGACCAGAAATACTCTGGTCCTGAAGGAAATTGCAGCCATGTTCTCGCTCCTGATCATGATTTAGCTCCACTCTGTGGGTTCCCGGTCACATGCATCTGACTCCAAACCATCTGAGGTGGTGCATCCACTTCAATGCAGCTGACTGTATTAAGTGTGGACTAGTATGGGTCAGCATGGTACTTGCAGTGTGCATAGGTGCTGTTAAGCGCATTTATGTTTTGTGTGGAAACGTCCAGTTCAGCACGGTTGCGTTCATTATTGATGCTCAAGTTGAGCACGGTTACATTCAGTGGAGACATGTCTAATTGAGCACATTAATATTTAATGTAGACTGGTCGAGGTTGGCGCAGTGTGGAGAGGACAAGTTAAGCACGGTCACAAGCTGTATGCACATGTTTAGCTCAGTGCGGTTACATTCAGAGTACACGGGTTTAGCTCAGCACAGTTACTTTCGATGTGAACAGGTTCAGCCGGGTTGCATTCCTTGTGCCCAGGTCCAGTTGTGCACGCTAATTCTCAGTGTAGTAAAGTCCAATTCAACACGACTGCATTTAGTGTTGATTGGTCAAGTTCAGTACAGTTGCATTTGGTACAGGCAGGTACAATTATCACGCTGATATTTAGTGTAGCATTTAGTCCAAGCCTTCAGGGTAATATTCAGTGTCGAATCTTCCAATGCAACACACTCACATTCAGAATGGACAGATCCACTTCTGTATTGTTACCTTCAGTGAGGTCAGCTTCAGTTCGTCCGGGTTCCATTGAATGTGGACAGGCTCAATCCAGCACAGTTACTGCCAATGTGATCATGCCCAGCTCAGCGTGCGTATATCTGGTGTGCAGATGGCTCACTGAGCACGGTTATTGCGAGCGTGCTCAGTTATGGTACTACACAGCCAGTTTCAGTGTGGAAGGGCCCAGTTCATCAGGGTTACAGATATTGTAGAAACATCCAGATTCGCACAGCTACATTCAGTGTGGACAAGTCCAATTCAGAATGCTTACATTTGGCCCAGTGAGGTTCCATTCGGTGTGGACATATCGCGACAACAGTTTGATAATTCACCCACAGTAACAGTGTCAATAATACAGTATAATTACATTTACACCATGATAACAGTGTGATAATTCACCCACAGTAACAGTATCATTGACACAAGTATTGTACTTCGTAATTGGTTACGGGATCATTGATTAACATGGTCTCAGATCTTACTTACCAGTAGCGTTTCTCCACATTATGGATATCCTATCCCCCCTTTCATGGCATAATTTCTCCACTTTAATGGTAAGATTTCTTCCCTCCAATTGGTATAACATATCCTTTATATGGTATCATTTCCTCTTTAACGGTATTATTTCTCAATTTTAATGATATAATTTCTCGTATTAATTATATAATTTCGCCCATGTAGAAGTGTAATTTCTCCCTATCACTGTCTTGTTCTTTTACATTTGCAGTGTAATTTCTCCCACTTTCCATTTGTCCGAATTCCCAGCCTCTGAACTGCACTTGTAGCCACAGTATTTATATGGCTGGTGCAGTTAAGTTTCGGCTATTGAATGACAACCTTTGTTCCCAGATCCTTTAATTTCTCGATGTGTGTCGCTGGAAAGGTGGACATTTGTTGTCCATCCTAATTGCCTTTGATTAACACCAGATCCAACAGTATAGCTCCTACAAGTAGGCCTATAAACTGTTTTCACATGCTTTAGCCTTTCCTTATTATTTCGTATCTCTACCCACACTGTTTTTGTTTCCCATTCTTTCAAGTCAAGATCCTTCCTTATTACTGTCTTTATGTGATCCTTTATTATCAGGGACACACTACCTCATTTTTCATTTGGTCCGTCTTTGCGAAGTTTCAAGTACTCTGGAATATTTATTTCCCAACCTTGGTCACCATGCAACCATGTCGCATTAATGCTATTGAATCAACCCATTTATCATTCTTTGTGTCATTAACTTGTTTATCATGTTACAAACCCTCCAGGCATTTGGATAAAGCAATTTTAATTTTAACTTTCTGCCATTTTGTCCCGATTGATTTCCACTATGACCATTAAAATTTCCATCGTTTCCTGTCACATTCAGCTTAACTTTACCCAAATCGCTACACTGTATACCGCCCTTCACTTTTCTCTTTACATTTATTCATTCCCCATCACTTTAAGCCTCCACAGCGTTTTATTTTAAAGTCCCATCGACAACCTTAGTTATTGGATTCGCTTGGACATTGGTCCTAGCCAGTATAAATGAAACTCGACCCAATGGAACAGCTAAAATAAGAGCAAAATACTGCTAATGCGGGAACTCTGAAATAAGAAAAGAAAGTGTTGGAAATACTCAGCAGGTTTGGCAGTATCTGTGTAGAGAGAAACAGAGAGTAACTGTTTCTCTCTAAACAGATGTTTCCAGACCTGCTGAGTATTTCCAGCACTTTCTGTTCCCATCCCAATGGAACAGCTGCTTATTTCCCCATTATTGGAGACAGTGGCCCATGAAAAGAAATATCTCCCACACCACCGTTTGAGCTTTGCATTCAACTCATAGTATCTATCTTTTATTCCTCTATAACTCCTAAATTCTGTCTCCCACAACAAACACGTGGTACAGGGGAAAGCCACATGGATCAGTTATTCCTCTATTACCTGGACATACTGTTCAGTTCACCAAACACTAGGGTCCGAGGAAATATTTTCAGTAGTTATTCTTCTATCATCTTAGAATTCTGTTTGTTCAACAAATACCTGGGACAGGATAAAGGAACATTGATCAGTCAATGCCCTATTACCTGTATATTTTATCTCATTGACCAAAGATCTTGGGCCAGGTAAAGATACCTTAATCAGGGAATCCTCTATTATCCCATTAACCATACATCTGTGGCAGCGTAACTAAATGTTGATTAGCCTATCTTCATTTACCCAAACACTTACATATGTGTTTGCAGTGTATGTGTGTAAAAACACGAAGTATGCTTCATAAGATTAGTGAGCTTTAGGCACAAATAGCCACGTGGGAATATGACGTTCTGGCAATATCTGTGACCTGGATCAAAATAGGGGATGATTGAGTGCTTAATATTCATGGATGCAAGGCACTCAGGAAAGAAGGGGAAGGAAAAAAGGGGAGTAGCTGTTTTCATAAAAAATTGCACTCCTACAAAGAATGTCCTTGATGGACCAAAGACAGAATCCATTTAGTTTGAATTGAGAAAAAAAGGAAGGAGCTAATACGTTACTTTCTGCATTTTATGGGCCACAAAATAGTGCGAAGTAAATAGAGGAGCAGAATTGGAACCAAATTAATAAGAGAGACAAGAGCTATAGAGTAGTGATAATGGGAGTTTTTAATTACAGCACTATTTCATGAGGCAGTGATTGTGTTAAGGGCAGAGATGAATGGAATTTCTGAAGTGCGTTCAGATAAATTTTCTTCTGTAAATTTCCTGCCCAATGAGGAAGGAGGCATTGGTGGATCTTGTCCGGGATTGTCGCTGTCAAGAAGCTGCTCAGGGATAGTGATCATAGTATTTTAATGCTTAGATTAGTTGTGCAGAAGGGCAAGGAACAATGTGGAATTGAAAAAAAAACTAAACAGGAGTTGGAGAAATTTCAGTGAATTGAGGAGGAATCTGACCCGGATAACACAAGGTGCTGGCACAAAACTAGTTGGGAATGTGAGTTGTGAGGATTATGCAAAGATGCTTAGAGGAGATTTAGACAGACTAAGTTAGAAGGCAAGAACATGGCGGATACAATCTAATGTGGAAAAATGCGACGTTATCCACTTTAGCAGAAAAAAAGTAATGCAGACTATTTCTTAAATGGTGAGAGATTGGGAAGTGTTGATTTCTAAAAGGACCTGAGTGTCCTTGGGTCCTTGAGTCACTGAAAGCTAACATGCAGGTGCAGCAAGCAATTGATATGTTGGCCTTCATTGCAAGAATATTTGAGTACTGAAGTAAAGTAGTCTTGTAGGAATTGTATAAATCCTTGATGAGACTGCACCTGGAGTGTTGTGTTTTGGTTTCCATACCAAAGGAAGGTTTAGACTTGCCAGAGAGGGAGGGTAATGAAGGTTCACCAGACTGATTCTTGGGAAGACGGGGTTATCCTATGATGAGAGATTGAGCAGGTTGGGTCTGTAATCTCTAGAGTTTAGAAGAATGAGTGGTGTTCTCACTGAAACACACATAATTCTTTCAGGGCTCGACAGGGAGATGCAGGAAGGAATATTTCCAGACTCGGGGGGTCTAGAACAGGGGAGGGACTCTCAAAATTAGAGGTAGGCTATTTAGGATGCAGACGAAGAGGAATATATTCACTCAGAGGGTGGTAAATCCTAGAAATTCTCGACCACAGAGGGCTGTGGAAACACAGCCATTTGAGTATTTTCAAAACAGAGATTGATAGATTCCCAGACATTAAAGATATGAAAGGATATGGGTATCGTGCTGGAAAATGGCGTTGAGGAAGAAGATCAGCCATGGTATCTAGTTCAATGGTGGAGCAGACTCGAGGAGCCAAATGGCCTACTCCTACTCATATTTCCTAAGTCCCTATGATAAATTGCAGTGAATGACTGGCAGCCAGAAATATATTGAAGAAATGGATGGCGTTAAAGAGGAGATGGTTCAGGCACAGTTTAGGTATATATTTATAAGGTGGAAGGGAGGAAAAACAAAGTCAGAGCTCCCTGGGTGACGAAGGTGTTGGAAAACAGGATGAAACTGATAAAGGGAGAATACAGGGAGAATCAGCTGAATATAAAAAGTATAGAGGAGAGGTGAAAAATAATAACACATGCAAAGAAATTGTTCGAAAATTAAAAAAAGAAAATAAATAAGGACTTGTCAGAGGAGTAGTGGGGCTGATTAGGGACCAAAATAAAGATGTATTGGTCAAGGCAGAAGGTATGCCTGAGGTACTAAATGAATACTTTCTGATCAGTGCTTGTCAAGGAAAAGGACTTTGAAAAAATTATGGCCAAAGGAGGAGGTCATTGAGACACCACGTGAGATAAAATAGATAAATGGGGCCTAATCAAAATTCTGACAGCTCTTAAAGTGGTTTTCTCAACAGGTCCAGAGGGTTGCTGAGGCAAGTAAGGAAATAAATTGCGGAGCTGGTGCCCAGAGTCTTCCAATCCTGCTTTGGTACTGGGGTGGTGTCAAAGGACTGAAGAATTGAAAATAACACATCCTTGTGCAGAAAAGCAAAGAAAAATAAGATTGTCAATTACAGGCCAGTAAGTTTAACATCAGTGGTGGTGAAGCATTTAGCAAAAATAATCCGGCAGAAAACTAATAACCACCTGGACAGGCAACTATTGATAAAGTAGAGCCAGCAGGGATTTGTTGAGGGTAAATCGTCTTTGACTAACTTGATTGCGTTTTTTGATGAGCCTACATAGAGGATTGATCAGGCCAGTGCAGGTGATATTGTGTATATGGACGTTCAAATGGTGTTTGATAAAGTACCAAATATTGGGCTTGTTAACAAAATTGAAGCCTAAGGAATAAAAGAAATAGGGGCAGAATTAATATAAAAAAATGACCGAGTGATAGAAAACAGAGAAAAGCAAAATATTGAAGATGCCGGAAATCAGAAAATAAAAAAAAGAAATGCTGCATGTACTCAGCAGATCAGACAGCACCTATGGAGAGAAAAAGAGACTTAACGTTTCTGGTCGATGACCTTACCTGAATAACAAAAGAAGCAAGAAATGGAAGAGATTTTGAGCAAATACAGAGGCAGGAAAAGGAGAGAAGGGAGGAAAGAACAAAAGAGAAGATCTGTGATGGGTGGGAGGCACGAGAGATGAAAGGACAAAGTGAGTGATTGTGCAAGATAAATAACACAATGAGTAGTGGTGAATGGTTGCTTTCTGTAGTAGACGTAGATATGTAGAGGCATTCCCAAATGTTCAGTGTTCTGACTATTGCCATTGTTAATAGTTTGTGTTTGGGGCTAGGGGGTACAATATTGAAATGTTCAGATAACACGAATCCTGAAAAACTAGTAGACAGTGAAAATCTTATTAATAATCTTCAAGAGGACATAAATGGCTCTTGGGACATGTGGATGCAAGACAATGAAATTCAACATAGAAACGTATGAAGAGATACATTTTGCCAGGAAGACTGACTAGAGATAATACGTGCTAATTCGTACTATTTTAAAGCAAGTGCAAGAGCAGGGAGACCTCGGGGGCAATTATGCACAAGTCCATGTAGGTGGCAGTGCAAGTTAACAAAGCAGTTAATCAGGAATATTGGATCCTCTCCTTTATAAATGAAGACATAGAGTACAAAAGCCAGGAAGTTATGATGAACCTTTGTAAAACATTGTTTTGGCCACAACTGGAGTATTGTGCCCAATACTGGGAACCAGCCCTTAGGAAGGATGGGGAGTATTTGGAGAGGGTACAGAAGTGAATTGTGAGAATTATTCCAGGGATAATGGATGACAGATACAAGGATACACTGCAGAAACTGGGCTTGTACTCCTTCGAATGGAGAAGGCTAAGGGAAGATTTAATAGAAATGTTTAAAATCATGAATGGGTTTGCATAGAATACATAAAGAACCAATGGCTGAAGTGTCAATCACGATACGGTGCAGAGTTAAAGTGCTTAGCGAATGAATCACCTTCTGCCGCCTGGCCTGTAAATTAATCTTCAGAATCGTACAATGACTGATGGCACAAACAGAAAGCAGCTGAGTAGACAGTGACCGTCTTCCACGTCCAGAACATGATGTTCCGTGAGATGTCCCCACATAATAACGTGGCCACAGCAATGTGGATGCAGATTACAATCTCAACCACCATTGATATGTGAAAGGGCAGCCACAGGGTGACGCCAACGGGAGCTGAAGCAACGGAGCAGTTTATGGCCCAGAGAATGAGGTGATTCTATATCAGATTTTTTTTTTACTGTGATTATAATTGAACATTGCAGTGAGTTGCAAACAGCAACAGATCGATCATTAGCCATGGTACATAAAATTAGAAACTCACCCTTCATTAAGTTCTGCATGAAGAACATTTGAGCCATGCAGCTTCATTATGAAATGTTTTTATTGCAAACACGATATTCGCTGATATATTCTACACACTGACTGTGATGCAACAAATATCCACAGCCGTCAGTACACAGATCAACAGGTATATGGGAGTGTAGAGACTTCACTCCGCCAGGATAACGAATACAATGACACATGTACTGACAATCACAGTAGCATAAGCTGATAAAAACAGAACAAACAAAAGAATTAAGTATTGAACTGAGCCAGTGAAACCAGACAGAACAATCTCAGTGGGGCGGGAAGCTGTGAGAGTGGTGACGGTCATGGAAACCCCCGAGTTCATCTCTGAGAGAAGAGAATGTGGAAAAGAGAAGCAGTTCCAGGAATTGTGACGAAATTCATTCCATCTGCAGCTCACTTCCCTTTCACAACAGTAACTCTGTTTGGACAGCTGTTGGAGGTCACAATGTGTGTCAGTTCGGTTAAATGGTAACAGTCCAGCCTTTGAATTGGACAGGCGAATCTTCAAGTCCCATTATAGCACTAACACGCATCAGATATCAGCTGATAGTTCATTGAAGCAGGAAGGGAGATGGCTGCTTTCGGGGCAGTGGGTAAACTGCCTGTTCAGGCCGGTGAGAGTTCATTGAGGCGGCGAGGAATATAGCCCCTTTAGCGCTGTTGCGCTATTCGAAAAATAATTCTCTGAGTGTCACAGTCAACATTTCTTCCTCAAAGCATATCCTTTCTCTCATTGTGGGATCTTGTTGTGTGCACATCTGCTACCACTATTACATATAGAACAACAGTGACTGCACTTCGAAACGCTATCTGTTTATTTGGAATGTCCCAAGGATGTGTCAGGCGCTATATAAACGCGTGTTGTTTGTTGCTTTTTTTTCAAATAATGCTTTCAGAGGAGAGATCAGTAATTCCGTTCTCTATCCCTGTAAGAGCACGCTCTTCTGGAAGAGAACATCTCAGGTTGGATAAGCAGTCCCATCCAGAGGCCGCAAATGATCGTCATCGAATTAACAATTTCACAACTGCTTGAAAGAAATGCTGGATCGGTTCCACTTCCCTGCTGTCTCCACTGAGACCTGCAATTTTTTTCCCTTTGAAAGACTTAATTATTTTATTCAATTATTTATTTTATATTCCTTTTTTAATATATTTTGTTCAGCCTACCGTTAGTTACTTTACTATTTAAAATTTTAGGATTAGAATGGATCTTAATCACTTACTAGATACTCACCAAACAGGTAACTTCTTCCTTGCTCTCTCTGTTGATAGTGATGTCACTTTGATGCCATTTTTCGATTTTTCCCCTGCTCCGCTCTCCCACTCTCTCAGACTCTGGTCACCAACTCTGATTTGGTGTGCTTTTTAAACTTCCAACTCCTCGGGCTATGCTCCACTCTCCCACTCTCTCAGACTCAGTTGAACTCTGGATTCTCATATAGTTTAGAAAAACGTTTTAAAAAGTTTTTAATTATGGAATTGATTTGAAACCAACATTTTTGAAAAGTTTCTTCTGATCAAACAAGTCCTTATTTTGCTGAGTCTTTATATACAATCTGCTTATCCTTATCAATAAATCTGTTTCAGAGTCAGTTATATAAAGGAGATGAAGATTACTACAACTATTAAAACACGCTGGTTTACCCATTCCTAGAGTACAGTGTATAAATCTGGGCGCAGCATTTTACAAAGGATACATATTGACCATAGAAACATGGCAGGGAAATCCACCAGAATGTTTGCAGGATTCTAATGTTAGATTGTGAGGTGAAATTAAATAAAGTAGGTGTGCACTCTTTGGAAGATAGAAAGTTAGGTGGTGATTTGTTTCCGGGTTTTTTTAGGATTAGGAAAGGAGTTAACTGGGTAAATTATGAGGAGAATTTTTTCAGTTGATCATAGTGGCGACGATGTTTTTTAGAAATATGGTCGATATTTTAAATTGCATGGGAGCATTTCTGTTCACTCATTATCACATTATTTGATCAGTTTACCTGTTCACAGGCATTGAGAGGGTTTTGGCATCAGAGGTATTGAAAAATCATTATCTGCCATTTGACAAGTTGGCTGTTTTAAACTTGGTGCGTTGTGGCCTCACCTTGAAATGAAATTCTCTGCATGAAGAACATTTGAGCCATGCAGCTTCATTATGAAATGTTTTTATTGCAAACACGATATTCGCTGATATATTCTACACACTGACTGTGATGCAACAAATATCCACAGCCGTCAGTACACAGATCAACAGGTATATGGGAGTGTAGAGACTTCACTCCGCCAGGATAACGAATACAATGACACATGTACTGACAATCACAGTAGCATAAGCTGATAAAAACAGAACAAACAAAAGAATTAAGTATTGAACTGAGCCAGTGAAACCAGACAGAACAATCTCAGTGGGGCGGGAAGCTGTGAGAGTGGTGACGGTCATGGAAACCCCCGAGTTCATCTCTGAGAGAAGAGAATGTGGAAAAGAGAAGCAGTTCCAGGAATTGTGACGAAATTCATTCCATCTGCAGCTCACTTCCCTTTCACAACAGTAACTCTGTTTGGACAGCTGTTGGAGGTCACAATGTGTGTCAGTTCGGTTAAATGGTAACAGTCCAGCCTTTGAATTGGACAGGCGAATCTTCAAGTCCCATTATAGCACTAACACGCATCAGATATCAGCTGATAGTTCATTGAAGCAGGAAGGGAGATGGCTGCTTTCGGGGCAGTGGGTAAACTGCCTGTTCAGGCCGGTGAGAGTTCATTGAGGCGGCGAGGAATATAGCCCCTTTAGCGCTGTTGCGCTATTCGAAAAATAATTCTCTGAGTGTCACAGTCAACATTTCTTCCTCAAAGCATATCCTTTCTCTCATTGTGGGATCTTGTTGTGTGCACATCTGCTACCACTATTACATATAGAACAACAGTGACTGCACTTCGAAACGCTATCTGTTTATTTGGAATGTCCCAAGGATGTGTCAGGCGCTATATAAACGCGTGTTGTTTGTTGCTTTTTTTTCAAATAATGCTTTCAGAGGAGAGATCAGTAATTCCGTTCTCTATCCCTGTAAGAGCACGCTCTTCTGGAAGAGAACATCTCAGGTTGGATAAGCAGTCCCATCCAGAGGCCGCAAATGATCGTCATCGAATTAACAATTTCACAACTGCTTGAAATAACGATTTTTACAGTATACCTCCAAGCAACAGTAAACCGAATGCGGTTTTCAATGCCGACAATCTCGTTGTGGAATATTCCAGGGAACGCCTTAACACGGGATGATTTTTCAATTTGTTCAAATCAGTGCATAGGCGGGTGGGCTGCATCATTTATTGTATCAATATCAAACAATAAATGTTATTATTTCATAATATTTATTTGAAAAAGTTTCCACCAGGTTTCGAAACAGGCCCTTTCACGTATCAGGTGAGCACGATAACCATTGCAGCTGCATGAGCCTTCAGAACATACTCAGAACATTAACCTGTGCAGTCATGCTGTATTTCAGGAACTTGTTTCGTAGAAATAGAATTGTGGTGCTTTATTTGGGAAGGCTGTAGAGATTGGCAGATATGGATCTACTAATGGAATCATAAAATGGCACAGCACATATGAAAGCTATTCGGCCCATCGTGCTCTTTGAAAGAAATGCTGGATCGGTTCCACTTCCCTGCTGTCTCCACTGAGACCTGCAATTTTTTTCCCTTTGAAAGACTTAATTATTTTATTCAATTATTTATTTTATATTCCTTTTTTAATATATTTTGTTCAGCCTACCGTTAGTTACTTTACTATTTAAAATTTTAGGATTAGAATGGACCTTAATCACTTACTAGATACTCACCAAACAGGTAACTTCTTCCTTGCTCTCTCTGTTGATAGTGATGTCACTTTGATGCCATTTTTCGATTTTTCCCCTGCTCCGCTCTCCCACTCTCTCAGACTCTGGTCACCAACTCTGATTTGGTGTGCTTTTTAAACTTCCAACTCCTCGGGCTATGCTCCGCTCTCCCACTCTCTCAGACTCAGTTGAACTCTGGATTCTCATATAGTTTAGAAAAACGTTTTAAAAAGTTTTTAATTATGGAATTGATTTGAAACCAACATTTTTGAAAAGTTTCTTCTGATCAAACAAGTCCTTATTTTGCTGAGTCTTTATATACAATCTGCTTATCCTTATCAATAAATCTGTTTCAGAGTCAGTTATATAAAGGAGATGAAGATTACTACAACTATTAAAACACGCTGGTTTACCCACTCCTAGAGTACAGTGTATAAATCTGGGCGCAGCATTTTACAAAGGATACATATTGACCATAGAAACATGGCAGGGAAATCCACCAGAATGTTTGCAGGATTCTAATGTTAGATTGTGAGGTGAAATTAAATAAAGTAGGTGTGCACTCTTTGGAAGATAGAAAGTTAGGTGGTGATTTGTTTCCGGGTTTTTTTAGGATTAGGAAAGGAGTTAACTGGGTAAATTATGAGGAGAATTTTTTCAGTTGATCATAGTGGCGACGATGTTTTTTAGAAATATGGTCGATATTTTAAATTGCATGGGAGCATTTCTGTTCACTCATTATCACATTATTTGATCAGTTTACCTGTTCACAGGCATTGAGAGGGTTTTGGCATCAGAGGTATTGAAAAATCATTATCTGCCATTTGACAAGTTGGCTGTTTTAAACTTGGTGCGTTGTGGCCTCACCTTGAAATGAAATTCTCTTCAAGATCCAACCCAAATTGAAATTCAAATCTAACGGAAAAACAAAGGAAAACAAGTTATTGATGAGAGCAAACCAACCGTGTGCATTTGCAGCTTTATAGCAGTTCTTTGTTTTAATAAAGTGATATAAACTTTCATTGATAATATTTTTAATGTTTTTTTTCTGTATTTTTGAGTACTTGACGTCGACAAATGCAAAATGTATGGAAAGTGCAGAAAAGTGTGACGAACTGGATTGCTCCTTGAAAGAGCCAGCACAGGATGGATGGGCCAGAAGGATGGCTCTATAAATTTTCACTCACCTTTGAGCAATGGACAAATGCATTTCAGAAAATTAAAACAAATTCAGTGGCACTTTCATCACCTGATATCGGCGGACTGCAAGAAATCCAATTACATGCACAGAGCTCTCATATCATCACTAAGAACCAACACTATGAAAGTAGAAAACTGTTGTGTGCATCTGTGTGTTATTTATCAATGTATTAATGAGTATATGTATTGTTTATTAATGTATTTATATTTATTTTAAATGGTAAGTGAGAAATGAATAGGGATAAACTACTTGGCAAATGAAGACAGATCCAGCTTTAAAAAGTGAATAAACAATACAGATCTATGTAAATACATTTGTAAGCAGCAAAGTCATGATATGCACTTACAGTGTATGCAACAAAAATAACATCCCACGCAACAAATCAAAAATAAATCTACACTTAAGTGTTCATCTAATTTTATTTACAATGATCGTGATTTTCACTGGTGGTTTAGTGCCTCAGATCCAATGCTCTCACAACCGTGGACCAGGTTTGATAACCTGGTCAGAGAAGCAGATTGTACAAAACAGTTAGTCCGTCAGACTATTAATCAATCATCACTATGAATAATTCTATGACATTCTGTTGCAAATGTTTGCCTAATGTTATGATCCTGGAGTTTTTTTTTGGCGGGGGCGGGGGTGGGTGGGGGGGAGGGGGGGAATGCGGTGTGCCTTTAAGGCTGGAAAAGGACCAGTACTGCTTTAAGGCAACAACCTGCAGAGACTGAGCCAAAGAATGTATTCTCCTTGCCCCAGGATACAGCCACTCAGAGACTGAAGATCGAGAGATGCATTGTAGCTGATTGACATTTGAAACTAGTTGAAAATCTGGCTTTTGAGACACAGTTAACAGAGAGATACACAGACAGACAGCTGGGCCAGCGTATACTGAATGAAATGTGAGGTCTCTGTTGGTTTATTTAAACCGTATTCATTATACTCTTAGAATTCTGATGTCAAGCCAGATCAATTTCTTCAAAGGAAATAACCAATTCCTTTAAGTACTGAACTGAAATTGTTGAAACTGATCGCTAGAAAAGAAGAGGAGCTTCAATTCAACTGCTGAATTAGACTACGGACTGTTCTACTGTTGAAGAACATTTTCTCCCCCATCGGGCAGCTGTGAGAGCTTCAAGCAATCTTGGACTATTCCACATTGGAAGATTTCACTTTGGCAGGAGTGTAAATATGCAACGACACTAATTTTTCTATTTTAAATGTTTTTTATATCTTAGCAGTGTTTAAGAATTCCTTTTTTTCTAATTAAACAGTTAATTTGTTGAACTAAAGACACCTGGTTTGGTTCACCTCATTCAGGGTTAATATATGGTACAATTTTACTGGGTCTTTCTTTAATTTGGAAAGTTTAAAAATGGCATGTTCAGCGATCTGTGGTGGGACAGGATTGACTCAACAGTGCGTTTCTCCCACCACAATCAGAATCGTATATTTCAATTGGGACTTTGACTTGAGCAGTCGGTTGTAACATATATTAATTGGGGGCTCGCAATAGATTGAATCATATTTAATTTGATGGCTTGAGTCAGAGATCAGAATCAGACTAATTTGGAGAGCTCGCATTTGGAATCATATTCATTTCTCGTCTCTGAGAAAGCATATTTAAATTGGGGTCTTGCGTTTGGCATCATATTTAATTGTTCTCGTGTCTCGGATTATATAAAATGGAACCTTGATTTTTGGGATCTAAATCTAACGCCAATTATAAAGAAATAAAAGACAAGGTCTCTTGGATAATAAGGTATCTTCTATACATTGTGTAATGGCATTAGTGGTCGTAACAGAGTTTTTGGGAAAGCAGAATGTCTCCCTGAGTGACTTGATAACTTTAACTAAGAACAAATTAAAAGGATCAACAGCAGAATTGAGGCTGGAATTTAAATCAGCTGCCAAAAAAGCAGAGATAATTGACATGATAGCCAAACATCTGGAATTAGTAGAAAATGATGGAAATGAAGATGAAGAGCAATACGAGGAACAAGAAAGGGAATATAAGAGAAGAGAATGTAGTCGATCCGAAAGTGATGCAGTGGTATTGGCTAGGATTGAGTTAGAAACGAATAAACTTGAGGCAGAAAAAGAATTAAGAAAACTTGAATTGGAAAAAGAGGAAAGGGAAAAAGAAAAAGCAACAGAAATTAGATAACTTGAACAGGAGAAAGAAACAGCAATAGCATTGGAAAGACTTAAGCTTGAATTCCAAAAAGAGGAAAGGGAGAAAGAGAGGCAATTTAAGTTTAAAAATATGGAACTAAGATGAAAGGGCAGTCTTGAATCCAGGGAAAATTCGAGTCAGGAAGGATCAATTTAGACTAGGACCCAGCGAAAAGTTGCTTAAAGTTGTGCAGGCTCTTTCTACATTCAAGGAAAGGGTCGTAGAGGCATTTTTCATATCTTTTGAAAAAGTAGCCAAACAGATGAAATGGCCAAAAGAAAGCTGGAGATTGCTCATGCAGGGCAGGCTCGTAGGTATAGCTCATGTGCCTTATGCCATGCCTCCGCAGAGGCTTCTGCAGATTATGAAATGGCAAAAAAGACTTTTCTCGCTGCGTATGAGTTAGTCCCTGAAGCTTACTATCAGAAGTTTCGGAACTTACAGAGATTGTCTGGGTAGACATATTTAGAATTTGAGAGGGTGAAGCAAAATACTTTTGACCGTTGGACACGGGCATTCAAGATAGAACCTTCGAGAATTGATTCTCTTCGAAGAGTTTAAATACTCCATTCCTTCAGCAGTAAGAACTCAAATAGATAACCTTTTTAGAATTAGAATTATTTTTTTAGAATTAGAACATTACAGCGCAGTACAGGCCCTTTGGCCCTCGATGTTGCGCCGACCTGTGAAACCATCTGACCTACACTATTCCATTTTCATCCATGTGTCGATCCAATGTCCACTTAAATGCCCTTAAAGTTGGCGAATCTACTACTGCTGCAGGCAGGGCGTTCCACGCCCTCACTACTCTCTGAGTAAAGAAACTACCTCTCACATCTGTCCTATATCTATCACCCCTCAACTTGAAGCTATGTCCCCTCGTGTTTGCCATCACCATCCGAGGAAAAAGACGCTCACGATCCACCCTATCTAAACCTCTGATTATCTTATATGTCTCTATTAAGTCACCTCTCCTCCTCCTTCTCTCCAACGAAAACAACCTCAAGTCCCTCAGCCTTTCCTCGTAAGACCTTCCCTCCATACCAGGCAACATCCTAGTAAATCTCCTCTGCACCCTTTCCATAGCTTCCACATCCTTCCTATAATACGGTGACCAGAACTGCACGCAATACTCCAGGTGCGGTCTCACCAGAGTTTTGTACAGCTGCAGCATGACCTCGTGGCTCCGAAACTCGACTCCCCTACTAATAAAAGCTAACACACCATATGCCTTCTTAACAGCCCTATTAACCTGGTTAGCAACCTTCAGGGATTTATGCACCTGGACACCAAGATCTCTCTGTTCATCTACACTACCAAGAATCTTCCCATTAGCCCAGTACTCTGCATTCCTGTTACTCCTTCCAAAGTGAATCACCTCACACTTTTCCGCATTAAACTCCATTTGCCATCTCTCAGCCCAGCTCTGCAGCCTATCTATGTCTCTCTGTACCCTACAACATCCTTCGGCACTATCCACAACTCCACCGACCTTAGTGTCATCTGCAAATTTACTAACCCACCCTTCTACACCCTCTTCCAGGTCATTTATAAAAATGACAAACAGCAGTGGCCCCAAAACAGATCCTTGCGGTACACCACTAGTAACTAAACTCCAGGATGAACATTTTCCATCAACCACCACCCTCTGTCTTCTTTCAGCTAGCCAATTTCTGATCCAAAGCTCTAAATCGCCTTCAACCCCATACTTCCGTATTTTCTGCAATAGCCTACCGTGGGGAACCTTATCAAACGCCTTACTGAAATCCATATACACCACATCCACTGCTTTACCCTCATCCACCTGTTTGGTCACCTTCTCGAAAAACTCAATAAGGTTTGTGAGGCACGACCTACCCGTCACAAAACCGTGCTGACGATCTCTAATGTACTTATTCTTTTCAAGATGATTATAAATCCTGTCTCTTATAACCTTTTCCAACATTTTACCCACAACCGAAGTTAGGCTCACAGGTCTATAATTACCAGGGCTGTCTCTACTCCCCTTCTTGAACAAGGGGACAACATTTGCAATCCTCCAGTCTTCCGGCACTATTCCTGTCGACAATGACGACATAAAGATCAAGGACAAAGGCTCTGCAATCTCCTCCCTGGCTTCCCAGAGAATCCTAGGATAAATCCCATCTGGCCCAGGGGACTTATCTATTTTCACACCTTCCAAAATTGCTAACACCTCCTCCTTGTGAATCTCAATCCCTTCTAGCCTCGTAGCCTGAATCTCATTATTCTCAACAACATTTTCTTTCTCTACTGTAAATACTGATGCAAAATATTCATTTAACACTTCCCCTATCTCCTCTGATTCCACACACAACTTCCCACTACTATCCTTGATTGGCCCTAATCTAACTCTAGTCATTCTTTTATTCCTGATATACCTATCGAAAGCCTTAGGGTTTTCCCTGATCCGATCCGCCAATGACTTCTCGTGTCCTCTCCTCGTTCTTCTTAGCTCTCCCTTTAGATCCTTCCTGGCTAGCTTGTAGCTCTCAAGCGCCCTAACTGAGCCTTCACGTCTCATCCTAACATAAGCCTTCTTCTTCCTCTTGACAAGCTCTTCAACTTCTTTAGTAAACCACGGCTCCCTCGCACGACAACTTCCTCCCTGCCTCACAGGTACATACTTATCAAGGACACGCAGTAGCTGCTCCTTGAATAAGCTCCACATTTCGATTGTTCCCATCCCCTGCAGTTTCCTTCCCCATCCTACGCATCCTAAATCTTGCCTAATCGCATCATAATTTCCTTTCCCCCAGTTATAATTCTTGCCCTGCGGTATATACCTGTCCCTGCCCATCGCTAAGGTAAACCTAACCGAATTGTGATCACTATCACCAAAGTGCTCACCTACATCTAAATCTAACACCTGGCCGGGTTCATTTCCCAGTACCAAATCCAATGTGGCATCGCCCCTGGTTGGCCTGTCTACATACTGTGTCAGAAAACCCTCCTGCACACACTGGACAAAAACTGACCCATCTGAAGTACTCGAACTATAGTATTTCCAGTCAATATTTGGAAAGTTAAAGTCCCCCATAACAACTACCCTGTTACTCTCACCCCTGTCGAGAATCATCTTCGCTATCCTTTCCTCTACATCTCTGGAACTATTCGGAGGTCTATAAAAGACTCTCAACAGTGTAACCTCACCTCTCCTGTTTCTAACCTCAGCCCATACTACCTCAGTAGACGAGTGGCTGAACGTTTTGAAAACCAGGAAAGCAGCAGAATTTGCTGATGATTTTGAGCTTGTGCATATGCCAACCTATTTTGTCTGTCACCCCCATAAACTGCAGTAGGATAGAAAGTGGGAGAGTGAAAGGAGGGCAAGGAGCCGGGGACAAGAAGGAACAGGTGGGAATGACGCAGGATCACCTTTTCAGGTCAGAAAGGAAGGTGCTGTGGGTGGAAGTGGGGTTTGCAAGCCAAACTATTATCATTGCAACAAAACAGGTTCTCTTCGTTCAGAGTGCTGGAAATTGCGATGTAAACCCATAGGACTTGTTGGGGTACGCCAAGTTAGTGCAGAGGTAAAGCCTCTGACTGAGAGTTTAGCAGACCAGGCTATAGCTTGAATGAGGGCTGTGAATGTGAAGCCAGTTACTAAAACTAAAAGGTGAGTGGAGGTTAAGAATAAAATACCTGAGCGTTATAATGAATTTCTGTCAAAGGAAATTGTAACTCCGTATCCTGTAAGTGAGGCAGGAAAACCTATCATTTTACTCAGGGACACAGGGGCAACCCAAACACTCTTACTCAGGAAAGATATGAGGTTTCCACCAGAGAGCGCCTTGAACACCAAAGCTTTAGTTAATGGAGTTGGCGGGGAGTTTATACCCATACCTTTGTATAAGGTACGCCTAGAGATTGACGTAATTTCTTGGATAGTAACTGGAGGTGTTGTCCACAGTTTACCAGTGAAGGGAATTGATCTACTCCGAGGAAATTATTTGGCTGCATCAAAAATATCAGTTTCTCTTATAGTTATAGAGCAACGAAGTGAAATTAAGGAAACGGAGCAATTACAGGAACAAGTTCTGGGAATATTTCCTGCATGTATAGTCACTGAGCAATGGCTAAACAAGATCCATTGTCGGAGGTAAAAGGGGCACCACAACTAGATAGCCAAGTATCTGAAACCTTATTTGGGGATTTAGATCATCCAAATTAGATGTTTAACAAATCGCTGATCATTGCAGCACAGCAAGCTGATCCAGCAATATACCGAATTGCACAGAAGGCTGTCAGAAGGCAAAATGAGTTCTGGAAGGCTATTATACGAAAAATGGGATTTAGAGGAGGAAATGGAGACTGCCTCATTGTCCTGAAGAGGAAGACTGGACAGTTGTTGAACAGATAGTGGTATCGCCAGGGATTATTAAGATTAGCATATGACATTCCTTTTGCAGGACGTAGGGGAATTTGAAACACCAAATCACACATAAGCCAACATTATTACTGGCCAGGGCTTACAAAGGATGTGAGACAATTTTGTAGGACATGCCATACTTGTCAAATGGTGGGAAAACCACAACCTACCATAAAACCGGCACCACTAGTTCCCATACCAGTGATTGAGGAACCATTGAGCAGTGTATTAGTAGACTTTGTAGGAGGCCTGCCAAAAAGAAAAGCAGGGCATCAATTCATACTTACAATCATGGATACGGCTACTCAATTGCCCGAAACCATTCATTTGAGGACAATTACTGCTAGAGTAGTAATAGAAAAGTTAATCCAGTTCTTTACGAGATATGTGTTGTTATTTGAAGTTCAATCCAATCGAGCTTCTAATTTCATGTCTAAGATATTTCAAAAAGTCATGGGCAATTTCAGGATTAGACAGTTGAAATCTTCAGCATATCACCCACAGTCACAGGGAGCTTTAGAGAAATTTCATCAGACTCTGCAAACGATTATAAGAACATCTCTCTTCTCGAGAGACAATGGGTAAGCGCCTGGAGGTGGTCAGTGGTTTGTGAAGCAGCGCCTGGAGTGGCTATAAAGGCAATTCTGGAGTGACAGACTCTTCCACAGGTGCTAAAGATAAAATTGGTTGGCGGGGCTGTTACACAGTTGGCTCTCTCCTTGCACTTCTGTCTTTTTTCTGCCAACTGCTAAGTCTCTTCGATTCGCCACACTTTAGCCCCGCCTTTATGGCTGCCCGCCAGCTCTGGCGATCGCTGGCAACTGCCTCCCACGACTTGTGGGACAATGTCACAGGACTTCATGTCATGTTTGCAGATGTCTTTAAAGCGGAGACATGGACGGCCGATGCGTCTGATGCCAGTGACGAGCTCACTGTACAAAGTGTCTTTGGGGATCCTGCCATCTTCCATGCGGCTCACATGGCCAAGCATACTGAACATATAAGAACATACCATCACGAATATCCACAAAACTAGGATAACGGACTGGGTTTTCGTAGGTTTGCCACCAGAGACTCACCGAATAAGCCTACAGGCTTCAGTCCTTTTGAATTGGTTTACAGACATGAAGTAAAAGGTCCTCCAAAACATATAAAGGACAAATTCTCGGAACAAAACATTAAATCCTCGCTACTAGACTATGTATCCATGTTCCAGGAAAGGGGGTGTGGCTCAGAAATACCTTCAAGCATCCCAAGTCAATACAAAAAAATGGCAGACAAAAATTCAAAAGCCTGTGATTTTCAACCAGGTGATGAAGTATTAGTGCTGTTACCATTACAGGGAAAACTATTAAAAGCACAGATCAGTGGCCCATATAGAGTGAGCAAAAGAGTGGGTAAGGTAGATTACTTGATTGGCACCCCTGATCGCCGGAAGAATAACCGGTTGTGTCACATCAATATGCTCAACAGTATTACCACAGGGAGGAGGATAAGCCAGTACAGGTATGTCACGTAATCGGACTGTTGAGAAGGAAAAGGATAGTGAGGATGAGGCAGAGGCAGGCCTAGGAAATTGTCAGATTGAACCTCAACCTACCAGATTAGTGAATACAGAAAGGCTAGGAAAATTAGACAATATTCTCTTGCACTTCGAGGCTAAACAGGGTGAAGACCTAACCAGGCTTTTCAAACGTTTAAAGGAGTTTGTATGGATAAGCCAGGATGTACAACCTTCACCACACATGACGTGGATATAGGGGTAATCGTTCGTTTAATACAATTTCCTTACCGTTTGAGTCCAGACAAACAGGCCCAAGTGAAAGTGGAGATCCAGTACATGCTGGAAAACAATTTGATCGAAGCTAGTCAAAGTAGATGGAGTTCACCAGTTGTTCTAGCACCTAAACCGGATAGGCCAACCTGATTTTGTACAGATTATAGAAAAGTCAGTGCTGTAACAAAGACAGACTCCTACCTGATTCCGCATTGAGAAGACTGCATCGACAGAGTGGGCAGCACTAAGTTTCTTACCAACTTTGACTTGTTAAAGGGATAATGGAAAGTTCCTTTGACTCCTCCAGCCAAAGACATCTCAGCTTTTGTAACATCTAACAGTCTTTATCGGTGCCTGGTGATGCCATTTGAGCTGAAAAATGTCGCAGCTATTTTTTCAAAGATTAATGAATCAGGTGGTAGCCAATGTTCCCAACTGTGTATTGTATTTCGATGATGTACCAATACAGTAACACTTAGCAAGAACGCTTGAACCAATTCAAACTTTTGTTTAAAAACTTACAAGCAGCAGAATAGTGGTAAATTTGGAAAAAAGGTGAATTTGGAAAGGCAAGAAGAACTTACCTCGGATACATAGTGGGGCGAGGTTACGTATTACCAAAAATGGCAAAGGTGCAAGCCTTAACAGAGTTCCCTTTCCCTAAATCAAAATGGAAAATAATGAGATTTTTCGGGATGTGTGGTTTTTACTGGGAATTAGTACGAATCTTTAGTACTGTGGCTGCTCTGTTAACCGACTTGCTACTAAACAGAGAAACAAAGTGGTATGGTCAGATGAATGTCAGGCACATTTTGAAAAGCTAAAGACAATCCTAACTGATGAACTAGTGTTGGTTGCTCCAAATTTTGCTAAACCCTTTATATGAGCAATCGATGCTAGTGACCTGAGGATTGGTGCAGTCCTATTGCAGGATGACGAATCGGGCATAGAGAAGCCAGTAGGATATTTTTCCAAAAAAGTAAATTGTCATCAGAAAAAATATTCCAATGTGTTAAAAGAAACATTGGGTCTTTTACTGTCTCTTAAACATTTTGTGATATATGTCCACCAGGACTATAAAGAGATATTTTTATATAAGGACCAGAACCCATTATCATTTGTGGAAAAGTTTAAGAACCAGAAGGCTAGAATCTTTAGATGGAGTCTGTTCTTAGAGCCTTATCATCGCACAGTTGTATATATTTTGGGGGTAAATAATGTTATTGCCATGCTTTGTCACTGATTTAACCATGTCAACGTATGTAGATAACGATCACATAAAAGAACACTGCAAATTATTAGTAGAATATATCTGTAAATATGGAAAAAATGTGTCTGTGTTTCATCAATTACTATTTTTTGCATTGTAACAAATTGCGTTTCGAGGTTGGTGTTTCATTCTGCCAGGGGCAGAGGTGTCATGACACTTCTTTTTTTGAGGGGGGGGGGGTGGGGGAATATGCAGTGTGTCTTTAAGACAGCAAAGGATCAGTGCTGTTTTAAGAACAAGCCAGCCTGAGAAGTTAGCAAGGAGAGTGCATCTTGGTTGCCCAGATACAGCCAATCAGAGGGCAAGGACAAGATATGCAATGTTGTCATTGACTTTTGAAACTAGCTGAAAAACTGGCTTTTGCAGAGACAGTTCTAACAGACAGACAGCTGGGCTATTATGAACTGCACAGAGATCTCTGTTAATTTAAATTGAAGGAAGGGAAGTTAGACTGTGACAACTTTTTATCCCTCAAAATTCTAAAGATAAATTGATTCATTGGAAAGCATTTACGAGTTATTGTTCCACGGTTGTCATCGCTGGAAGAAAGAGGAGTTAAAGCTTCGAATGTTGGACTATTTTTCTTTCCTCATCGGACCCTGGAAGATTGCGAGTGGACTTTAATCAGAGGATTGTTCATCGGGAAGTGAAACTCTGAAAGGACACTTTTTTTTCTGTTTTGAATGTTGTTTTTGTCTTTGTAGTATTTAAGTGTTTAATGTTTCTGATAAACAGTTAATTTGTTGATCTAAAGACATCTTGTTTGGTTCGCTTCATTCGGGGGTCAATAGATGGTTCAATTCAGTTGTGGAATTCTTTAACTTGGAACGTTTAAGTGATATGTTAGGCGATCTGTGAAGTGACTCCCACCACAATCAGAATAATATATTTTTATTGGGGGCTTTGACTTGAGCAGTCATGTCGTAACACTCTATATAATGGGAAGGTGCCAGAGCATTGTACAGTGGCACATGTGACACCCTTATTCAAGAAACGGTGTAAGGACACTCCCAGTAACTACAGGCCGGTCAGTTTAACAACAGTGGTGGGTAAGGTTTTAGAAAAAATAATCAGGGAAAAAAGACAACAGTCATTTGGAAAGGTTTCAGTTAATTAAGGGATCCAGCACGAATTTGTACAAAACAGATCGTGCTTGACTAATCCAGCGGAATTTTTGATGTAGTAGCAGAGAACATCGATGAGGAAAATACAACACATATTGTCGACATGGATTTTAAGAAAGATTTTGGAACAGTATGACATAAAAGGCTGGTTAACAAAATTGAGGCTCATGGAATAGAAGGGTCAGTGTCAGCTTGGATAAAAAAGGCATAAGTACAGAAAACACAGAGTAGTGCCAAATAGTTGTTTTTCAGACTGGAGGATGGTATTCAGTATTGCTCCCCAAGGTTCAGTGCTAGGTCCACTCCCTTCTTTGAAACAAATAAATAACATGGATTTTGGAGTACCAAGTAAAATTTAAAATTTGCTAATGATACCAAACTTGAAGGTGTGACTGATGGTGAGGATCATACCAATCAACTTCAGCAGGACATAGATAAGCTAGCAGAATAGGCAGACAAGATGAAATCTGATACAGTATGAGGTGATGCATTTTGGCAGAATGGATAAGGAAAGGCAATATAGATTTAATGGCACAGTTCCACAGTGTGAGTAGGGACAGAAGGACCAACAGTGTCATGTGGATAGATCTCTGAAGGTCGCAGGACAGACTGAGTGAATAGTTCTCAAATCATATGGGATCCTGGTCTTCATAAATGCAGGTATTGAGTGCAAATGCATGGAAGGAATGCTGAACCTTTATAAAGCTCTAGTTAGATTACGTCTTGGGTGTGCATCCAGTCTCGTAACAACACTATGGGAAGGATGTGAGGGTCATTGAGACGGTGCAGAGATTTAGCAGAATCTTCCAGGGATGATGAATTTTCGCCACAAGGTCAAGTTGGATAAGTTGGGGTTGTTCTCCTTGAAGCAAAGGAGATTGAGGGTAGATTTGATAGATGTGTACAAAATTAGAAAAGGCTTGGATGAGGTAGAAAAAAGTAAAATTGTTCCCATTACCTGATGGTATAGGCATCGGTGAAATAGATCGAAGGTTTTGGGAAAGAGATGCAGGGGTAATATGAGGAAGTACTTTTTATGCAGCACGTGATAATAACCTGGAACTCGCTGCCTACAAGCGTGGTGGAAGCAGAGACAATGAATGATTTCAAAAGGAAATTTGTGGGCAGTTAAGGGAAATAAACTTGCAGGGCTACGGGAATAGAGGGGGGAAATGGGACTGATTTAGTTGCTTAATAGAGAGCCAGCATGGACTCGATGGGACGAATGGCCTACCTCTGTGCAGTAAAGATTGTATGACTCTATAAAATCTAGAATAGAAAAGCTAATAACTGTAGAGGTGACAATGAAACTATTGAACTGTTGTCAGAAGTCCACATGGTTCACTAATGACTTTCAAGGAAGGAGACCTCTGGCCTATATGTGACTCCGGACATGCCATTCCCCCTCCCCCGCCACCCCTCCCCCACAGGATGTTAGACACTGCTCCCCTGTACCGCCAACTCCACAACACCAGTTCTCCAAGATGCTTAGCTTTTTACCAGTCTTCCCAAAACCTAACTCTCCAGATCTTCAGGGACCATCCAGCAAGTGTTTCAGTCTCCATCCACCCACCTGAAAATACTCACAGGCCCCATCTCAGTAATGCTGAATCCTAAGCCAACAGCGTTGATTGGTTTAACAATCTTAATTGTATCCACAACAGATAGCAATTATCTTCTGACATTTTGAATCAATAATTGCAGTAATGCATCAGTCCATAACTCCCATAACCTTTAAACCATGTTTCTGCTTTACGTGTAGTGACAGACTGTGGCCACTGAGTAACGCTTTGGGGTTTACCTTCCTCCTCTGCAATCTGAATCAGTGGTGTGTTGGATAGTCACTGTGCAATAACAGAAATGAGGTGATATCATTATGCTTTATTTGTGTATTTCTATACTTTATTAAACAGTTTACTTCTACTTTTGTTTTACTACAGGTAACAATAATTTCAAAACGGTCTCTTGTTCTAGTTGAACAAGGGAGGAGACTGGGTAGCCATTATGGTCAGCAAGGTCCTACAAATAGTAATGAGATGAATGACTTGTGAATTTATTTTTAATGATGTGGTTTGAGGATAAACATGAACCAAGATATGGGAGAGATCCGTGGGAATATTTGCAATGACCTGAGAGGCAGATTGGATGGACTTGGTCTCATCTGAAAGATGTCAGCTCCAACAATGCAGTGCTCCCTCAGTCCTGCTCTGGAGCATCAGTCTGGATTATCTGATGAAGTCTCTGGAGTGGAAATTGAACTCAAACACAATACCTTTTGATTCAGAGGGAGTGGAGCTGTGCGGGAATTCCATGTGCTGCGATCCATGGAGCAGGGAATGTATATTATGGGGAAATGGGTGCGGAGGATGCGACAGTAGGTATGCAGGAAGCTATGGAAAAGACGGGGTATGAGTGCAGTTGGAAAGAGTGGGCTGGCAATGGTTAGCTGAGTTAAAGGTAGGGAACAAATCAAGGAAGGCCCCTAAAATATGTTCTCATTCTTGAAGATAAGGAAATCGATAACTCATTAATAATGTTCTGGATGTAGTGGCAAGTCGAAACGAGGCCTACCACCACATAGTCAATAAGAACACTTTTTCAATGAACCATTTCATTTGATAACCCCACAACTTTACTGTGTGAATATAGGATTTTCTCTTCATTTTATTCCGTATCTGCTGTTGGCTTTGCCTCATGCCTGATCTGGATCCAGGTACCGCACGCTCCCTCGCTACCTTACCAAGGTCGCTATTCCTCATGTTTGGCTCTAGACAGTGAGAGTGGATAAATGTTTCGACGAGTAGGGCAGGGATACTCAGTTTTGTCTGATTATGGTGCCGTCCTATACACCCAAACAGGAACTTTCCACCAGTCGGGTCCCTGGATACCGATTGGGAAGGAATGTTTACAAGACTTTTTCTGCAAAATGAGCCGAGAGATTCTTGTTAAATCAAATGCTCATTCTGTCATTTTAGCTCGAATCTCTTAACAGAACATTAAGTGGG
This sequence comes from Heterodontus francisci, assembly GCF_036365525.1. Lineage (NCBI taxonomy): Eukaryota > Metazoa > Chordata > Chondrichthyes > Heterodontiformes > Heterodontidae > Heterodontus > Heterodontus francisci. The sequence continues at coordinate 21,762,141 of NC_090404.1, forward strand.
CATCAAAGCCAGGATCTTGCAGCGTGTGAGGTCCAGTTCCTGCGTGTACCATAGTAGCTAAAAATATGCAAATATCACGATGAATTTTGAAAGGAAACACAAGTAAGCTACAATGTGATTCCAATGTTCAGATCAGAATGTAAGCATTCTCTGTTCTTCTTTCTTCATTCTCGGGAGGTGGATGTCACTGTCAAGGCTGTATGTTTTGGCATCCCATTTTGCCCTTGGGAAGGTAGTTTCGGGCTTCCTTCTTGAACTGCTGCAGTCCACGTTGTGTTGGTGCTCTGACAGTGCTGTTACATATGAAGATCTAGGGTATTGTCCGAGTGACAATGAAGGGATAGTTCTATAAGTGCAAATCACGATCGTGAATGACCTGGTGGAAACTTAGAGATGATGGCATTCCCAATGGGCACGGACTGTTTCAGTGCCTGAGAAATTGCGAATGGCTCTGAACACTGTGCAATCATCAGAAAACTGCCCCACTCCTGACCTTATGCTGGAGGCAAGCTCATTAATGAAGCAGCAGAAGGCAGTTGGATCTGTGACGCTACCATGAGGAACTCCTGCACTGATGCCCTTGAACTGAGATCATTACTGTCCAATGACCATAACCATTTTCGTTTCTGCTAGCTAGGACCCCAACCAATGGATAGTTCTCACCTTGATCCTCATTGCCTTGTGTCTTATTGAGTACATTACAACAGCGACTACACATCAAAAGTATTTCACAGGCTATAAATTGCTTTGAGATGTCCCAAGCGTTACTGAAGGTGGTAAGGGGCATGTGTGGTCTCCAATTTGCACCTCCCAGCTGACTGCAATTGTGATTTGCTTAAAATTAGTTAGCCCCTGAGTGTTTTAGGGTCAAATCAAAAGACAAATGACACGTTTCTTAGCAGGTTAAAAAAGTTAACTCTTTATTTTTACACAATTCACAATATGGTCACAACCTCACCCACGCAAGCATTCACTCAAACATGCACTCAAGATTGCATAAATAGAGAGAAAAGGGTAGGATATAATTCAAAGTGTTCGTGGTATATGGTAAATCTGTTGGAACTTTCAGTAGGACAATCTCTTTTAAAGGTGCAGACCATGGTATTTGTAGTTCTGAGCTTGTTAAGGTGATGTAGATTTCTGATGGTTGTGACTTACTACTGAAGGTGTTGATCACTTTCAGTTCCCTGCTGCAGCAAGTTGAAGTCGAATTAGCAGCAGGGCTTCCTCTTCTTGGTTGGATCCTTCCACAGCCCCTTGCTGGACTGCTTTTTGCGATGTTGTGATCTCTCCTCTATCTCCATAGAGCTCTCTTTTAAGGTCACAATCCATCGCATTAGCATTTCTGTTAGTTGACACATGGCCTTCTCCCCTGGTGTTACCACACAATGGACCAGAATATGGAATCTGTGTCTATCTACTGATGTCTGGATGGGTGGCATTCTGTTATGTTGTGGCTACTTCACAACTTCTTTGTCTCAGTGAAATTCATTCAATTCAGAAATGTCTCTTCATGGTTTCAGGATGGGAATAATTAAGACCTCTTGGTCTGTAATGTATCCTTTTGTCCTTTCGAGGCAGTGGGACAGTTGGATACGCAGAACAGGTCATCTGATCTTTGGTGACCATCTTTGCAGCTCATTGTCCACATTGAATAATCTTAAAAGTAAGAATATGTGTCTTTACTGGATATAATATGAGGTTATGAAAAGCACCATGTCAGGGCTTGTCTTTCTTTCTTTCATAAGATTACATAGAATTACAAAGAATTACATAGAATTACAAAGGATATACGGCACAGAAACATGCCATTCGGACAAGCCAGTCCATGCCGATGTTTATGCTCCACTCGAGCCTCGGCTCATTTTTCCTCATGTAAATCTATTCTCATATCACTTAATTCCCATTTCTGTCATATGCTTGTATAGCGTTCCCTTAAACGCATCACTGCTATTCGCTTCAACCACTCCCTGTGGTAGTGAGTTCCATATCCTCAACACTCTGTGTAAAGATGTTTCTCTGAACTTTCCATTGATGACAATCTTATATTGATGGCCTCCAGTTATGCTCTTCCACAGACGAAGAAACTTTTTCTCTCTGTATCCACTCTACAAAAATCTTTCAGAATTTTCAAAAACTCTATTGTTGACCCCTTGGGTTTCTTTTTTCAAGAGTAAAGATACCCAGACTGTCAATACTTTCCTGCTAAGTATAACCACACATTTCATGTATCATCCTTGTAAATGTTCTCTGCACCCTCATGAAAGCCTCTATATCATTTCCATAATATAGAGGCCAGAACTGCATGCAGTACTCTTAAATGTGCTCTAATCAAGGTTCAATACAGGCTAAGCATAACCTCCCCACATTTCAATTCTATCCCTCTAGAAATAAGCTCAGTGCTTGTTTTTTATGGTCCTGCTTCCCTGTGCCACACATTTTAGTGATTGGTGTATTTGTGCTCCGAGATTCCTTTGTTCCTCTACACCACTTAGACTTGCACCTTCCAAATATTAATTCTTCCTACTAAAATGTACTACTTCACATTTATCCCTGTTGAACATCATTTTGCCAATTAATTGCCCATTCTGCAAGTTAATTAACGTCCTCCTGTAATTTGTTGCAGTCCTCCTCAATATTGACTACCCCCACCACCAATTACACCACCCCCCCTCCCCCGACCATCCCCCTAATTTGGTGTCATCTGCGAATTTAGAAATTATGTTTTTTGATTCCAAAGTATAATCAGTAATGTAAATTATGCCCAACAGTGGTCCCAGCTCTGATGCTTGTGGAACACCACTTCCAACCTTCTGCCACTCTGAGTGGCTGCCCTTTACTCCCACTTCAGGCCAGCTAGCAAGCCATTCTGTCACTTGTCCCCTGATTCCACATTCTCTGATACTATTAATTAATCTATTATGGGGCACCTTATTGAATGCCTTTTCAAAAATCAGATAAATTACTTTTACTGCATTGTCATTGTCTACTCTTTCTCTTACCTCCATAAAAAATTCTATAAATTTGGTCAATCAAGATTTCCCTTTTGAAATCCATTTTGACATTACAGTATTATATTTTTGATGCCTAGATGTTCTTCTGTTCTCTCCTTTAGAAGGTGTTGTGAAGTATTATTGGGTGCACCTCACACGAGAAGACTGTAGGTGAACCAAGCAAAATTTATTCAGAGATACAAGTATGTGTACAGGGAATTATGTCTCTCAGTGAGATCCAAGAGGTGACTCAATGCTCATTTGTTCAATCCACATGCTTATACATTAACTTTGCGTGACATTCTCAGCCTCAGCTATTTTCACATATTCACTTGGCCAGCTGCTTATACCAATATACACCTTCCTTTGTTTCTACATATCAATTTTTAAAATCCTCTAACCATTTCAAGGCCATCAGTTTGTAGTTTGATCACTCAACTCCCTTCTTTGTTCCTATCCCTTCCCCCAGTCACGTCTCCCTTAAATTATATCTTCACATGGCTCATCGCTCTGCACTTCTCAATAACAAGTTGAAGTTGTACATTATTTGCAATGTTAATAGTTTTCAACATTCTTATTGTTAGTTGCCCATGATTCCCTACTTCAGAAGGAATTCCATTATTTTTCGTACCCTTGATAAAATAACTAGCATGTTCAATCCCCCTTCTTAAATATAGGAATTACATTACATTTCCCAGTTGCCATGGTCTGTAGAATGCACCTGTGATATAACCAGTTGCCCCTCTCACTGCACCTCTTGTATCAAAGTTTGCTCTTTATGTAGAGGACAGTCTCTCTCACTTCAGCACTTGAATTCGGCTCTTGTTCCAATGCTTGGACCAAGACCGTATTGAGGTCTGGAGTTAAGTCGTTCTGGAGGATCCCACACTGAGTATCTGTGCATGATAGCATGATTTCATATATTACTTTGTTGATGATTGAGAATAGGCACCTGCGGTAGTAGTTGACTGGGAGGGTTTGATCAGTTTTTCGTCGACCCAACACACCTGGGCAGTTCTGCATGTTGTCAGGGATATGCCAATTGTGGAGCCGAGGAGCATATCAGAATATAGTCACAGGAGTAAACTGGCGAGTATTGTCCTAGAACATGGCTGAGCTGTATCCTACCTCCATTAACCTGCCTTTTTTCCCCCTACCCCATCATAGCCTTGGCTTACCAAAACCTAACGATCAAGTTTTTGTTTCAATTGATCTAGCCTCAGGTGGTTTTGGCCACTGCTCCTGATTTACAGAACTTTTTTTGTGAAGAAGTTTTCCCAACTTTTCGTTGAACGACTAAGCTCCACCTGTAAGACGGAGTCCATTGTTCTGGACTGAACACCAGAAGAAGTTGTTTGTCTTTAACTCTGTAAGATTATTGGGTTGCTGAAAGGTACTAACCAGCACACTGATTTTAAAATGAGGATACTGATGGAAATGAGGGTGGAATTCGCAGAGGCACTGGCCATAACTTTTCAGTCTTCTTTCGGCTCAGGAATGGCGCCAGAGGACTGGAGAATTGCAATCGTTACACCCTTGTTCAAAAAAGGGTGTAAAGATAAGCCCAGCAATTGCAGGCCAGTCAGTTTAACTTCGGTTGTGGGAAAGCTTCTAGAAAAAAAAATTCGGGACAAATCAATAGTCACATGGACAAATGCGAGTTTATGGAGGAAAGCCAACATGAATTTCTTAAGGGAAAATCATCTTTAACTAACTTGCTGAAGTTCTTTGAGGAAGTAACAGAGAGGGTTGAAGAGGGCAATGCTGTTGATGTGCTGTACATGGACTTTCAAAAGGCATTTGATACAGTGCCGCACAACAGACATGTGAGCAAACGTATAGCCCATGGAATAAAAGGGACGGTAGCAACATGGATACGAAAATGGTTAAGTGATGGGAAACAAAGAATTGTGATTAATGGATTTTTTTGAGCTGGAGGAAAGTTTGTAGTGGAGTTCCTCAGGGATCAGTGTTGGGACCCCTTTCCTGATATATATTAATGACCTAGAACTTGGTGAACAGGGCACAATTTCAAAGTTTGCAGACGATACGAAACTTGAAAGCATTGTCCACTGTGAAGAGGATAGTGTAAAACTTCAAAAGGACATAGACATGTTGATGGAATGGGCAGGCGGGTCGCAGATGAAGTTCAATGCAGAGAAATGTGAAATGATTCATTTTGATAGGAAGAACATGGCGAGACAATATAGAATAAAGGGCACAATTCTAAAGTGGGTGCAGGAGCAGAGGTACCTAGGTGCATATGTACATAAGTCATTAAAGCTAGTAGGACATGTTGAGAGGGCAGTCAACAGAGCATACAGTATCCTGGGCTTTATTAATAGAGGCATAGAGTACACGAGCAAGAAAGTTATGTTGAGCTTGTATAAGACACTAGTTCGGCCTCAGCTGGAGTATTGCGTCCAATTCTGGGTACAGCACGGGAGGAAAGACGTGAGGGCATTGGAGAGAGTACTGAAGAGATTCACGAGAATGGTTCCAGGGATGAAGAATTTCAGTTCTGAAGATAGATTGGAGAAGTTAGGACTGTTTGCCTTGGAGAAGAGAAGGCTGAGTGGTGATTCGATAGAGGTATTCAAAATCATGAGAGGTTTGGACAGAGTAGATAGAGAGAAACTGTTCCCACTCGTGAAAGTATCGAGAACGAGAGGGTACAGATTTAAAGTATTTGGTAAGAGAAGCAAAGGTGAACTGAGGAAAAAAAATCACGCAGTGAGTTGTTAATTTCTGGAATGCGATGCATGACATTGTGGTGGAGGCAGGTACAATTGAAGCATTCAAAACGGAATTAGACAGTTATATGAAAAGGAAGAATGTGCAGGGTTATGGGGAGAAGGCAAGGTGATGGGACTGAAGGAACTGCTCTTTCAGAGAGCCAGTGATGATACGATGGGCCAAATGGCCTCCTTCTGCACTGTAACAATTCTGTGATTCTGTGAAAATCTGCTATCATAAACTAACAACTAACTATTATCCTAAACTAATATTTAGCTTTATTAGAACACTTCTTTACAGTATGGTAAAGTGGAAAAGCTTAGGAAATAAGGCACAGTATGGTCACGTTGTCAAGGCAAAGCGATTCTGGGAGAAAATGTCAAGTTTTAAAATGCTTACTTGCAGCAAAAGAGTGAGACCTTGAGAGCAGAAAATGAAACCAGCTTCTGCCTAGATTTGTCTCATGGTGAGAAAGGCATCCTCAAAATGTTAGAGCATTGTGCTAGAGTAATCAACACAAAGGAGTACTACCTGCGCAAATCCGAAAGGTTAGCAACCATCACAAAATGATTCTTGGTTGGTAAAGAAAGGCATCCTTTAATACAAGACTAATCATTGATTGGGAAAGAAGAGGGTTAACTCGAAAGCTGCAAGATAACAGGAGTCTTGTCTTTGGCACTGTATGGCAACGAATTTTGAACAACAACAAGAGATGAGAGAGAGAGAGACCGAAAACTTAAAGACCAAACACTGGAAGAGAAACAGTCGTCCGCTCTGCCATCCAGTCTCTAACACCGGTAGTAGCTGTGTTGGATGGTTAATTACTGCCTGAGTTTGTGACTATGGCTTATCTGAAAACTTAACAAACTTGGCCTTACCTTTATCTCAATTAAGTCAATTCAAAGCAAGCTTTGTGCTGTCAAGTCTATTCCCACCTTAGAATGGGTATAAAACACCCCAATCTTATCAAATCTTACAATCTGTCATCCCAGCTGGGACTTGGCCCATTGTGAACGTTTTGTGGGAGAAAGGAAGGACCTCGAGATTGCAAGACCGACCAACACACATCTCGGGAGGAAAAACCCTTTTGGGGAGAGTGGTGACCTTAAAGGACACACCAGTGATCCTAAGGCACTCATATGAGAATATATAAAGAGAATAATAAAGTCATGTTGTCTAAAGATCTTAAACGGGTCTTCAAGCAGAAATGCAAGGAATTTACAGAGCTCATTGAAGATAAAAGAGGCCAGAAAAAGTTAAGAACAGAGAAGACAAAAATCCTTCTGGCTTACAGCACTCAGTGGATCGAAGGAACCGATACTCAGAAAGATAAAGAGGTTGACCAAATGAAACAGCAGGTTCGAGATTTAGAGCTGTGTCACAAGCATACTGTTACAACGGCGACATGTCTCTAACCTGAACGTTGGCACAGCCGTGGTTGATGCTCAGGAAGCTAAAAGCCAGTTGAAACAGCAGGAGGAGGAGAATGAGTGTTTCCAAAAAGATTTGGAACTGCAGAGACGTTTGGGGAGACCACGGGTAATTGTGTCTGAAGTAACTGTCGGAGGCATTGCTCTGGCCTTGTACGAGGACGATGGTTGGAACGTCGATTGGGAAGAACTTGAGGAGAAAGTGAGAGTTATCAGATTGAGGAAAGAGAGACAACTTAAGATGCCTTTAGTCAAATTTAAAATGAGTAAAAGAAAGTTGCTGTGTCTTTGGTTTGAATGTGTGAATGTTCAAAGCTTCTATCAATCAATGTCCTTATCTGTGTAGCTTGTGTTCTGTCGCGCCAGCAATCATTAACCCTATTTAGTCCGCTTTAAGATTGAAAGCACGAGACTGTTACTTGTTCCATTTTTACCACGTATATTTTTGTGGGAACCATGAGTCATGTTTTGGTTGTGTGTCACAGGTTATAAGCAAGTGAGGTGGGGGTTGGGCAAGAGGTAACAAAGGAGAAGGTGTAGATTGGACTAGGCCACATAGCTGACCAAAAGGTCATGGAGCAAAGGCAAACAATATGTTAATGGTGTGTTGAAATTTTTCTTTATTATTATTATTCTCTTTATATATTCTCATATGAGAATATCACTGGTGGGTCCTTTAAGGTCACCACACTCCCCAAAAGGGTTTTCCCTCCCGAGATGTTTTGCATGTTCCTTGGGATCAGGACAGGGAACTTAACACAGATTTTTTGTACTTTTAATTCATAACCCACTACAGGAATCATTTTTTCTAATAAAAAATGAAATGGAGTTCCGAAGAAGGGTCACTGACCCGAAACGTTAACTCTGCTTCTCTTTCCACAGATGCTGCCAGACCTGCTGAGTGGTTCCAGCATTTCTTGTTTTCATTTCAGATTTCCAGCATCTGCAGAATTTTGCTTTTATCATTTTTTCTAAGTTGTTTGGAATTGAATATGTGTGAAAGTGATTGTTGAGTGTGTTCATTTGAATTTAAGATTGTGCACCCAGAAATGGGATATAAAAGCAGAAGTACATTTTAAATTAAAGATGCTGGTGTAATATTTTATTTTTAATTGAAAAGTTGGTTTTGTAACTGTGAAAAGGCAATTGACATTTTTGTAAGAGATAAGCCTCGGCCTTGAAGGCCTGAAGATGCCTGTCAGAAATCCAATTTGAATTTTAAAACATTGCTTCAAGTAGACCAAAGTTTAAAATCTGCTCTTGATTTTTTTGCAGTTTAAAGTGAAGACACGTCTTGTTGTTTGTGTTTAAGTAGCAAACATGAGGAAATGGGTATTGGTTTAAGGGAGAGAAGGATAAATAAAGGAGATACGGTAAAGATTCTGTCTGTTTAAAGTTTGTGTAAGAGGCTGGTGTCAAGTCTTTTGTTGCAAGAATGTTAAATAACTTTTTCTTTAGTTTTTGGTTTTGTTCGAGTCATTTGAAAAGATGCCTGAAGATAGAGTCAAATTATGTAATTTATCTTTTCTTCAAAAAAAACGCACGTGCTATTCTGTTCTTTGTGTAGTTAGCATTACGTTAATAAGTCTGAATTATGTTTAAATTATTAAAGTTAACTGATCTGTTAAGTGGGAAAAATGCAATTTATTTGTCCACAATGAACTTCCAAGTATATCATGTCAAGTTTTCAGAGAGTCTTTAATTCTGGATGTAAGGTTTGCTCATATAACATTAACAGTTTGTACTTCTAAATGTATTTTGCTGTCAATTGGATTTCGGAAACATCCTGGTTGTATCAAAAAATGCTTGGGTTAGAAACCTCTTAGAAAGGATATTAAAAAGTTTGAAAACAATTGGAGTTTAATCTAAACTGCTGTCTTCCCTGATGGAGATGATTTCCTTTGAAGTTGATAATGTTAATAATGATTTTGTTGTTTTCAAACCCTAAGGGTACCAAAACGAATTGGGAGAAAAACAGTTTAAAGAGAAGTTTAGTTATTTTTGATCTGGATTTTTATTTGAAAGTTACGTAAAGTGACGCATGAGAATGTTTTGCTCCGACCCCTTGGAAAGAACTTAACCCCACTGCAGCTGTTGCTTTATCCATTTAACCCACCACATAATTTTTGAATTGCTGAGAATAACGTTTATATATTGGACATTATTCAATTTTAAATGTCTAAGCTAACAGATAAAATTGGACAAATTATGTTTGGGCAAAGCCACAATGGATTCTTTGTGTTTTTGTTTCCACGGCCACGTGAGAACTGATGCCACAGCAAGAGATCCAGCAGCTTTATGAATTAAAGAACTGAACTGCATACAGCAAATGTCACAGCATAGTCAAAATTTCTTCTCAATACTTTAGTTATTTATTATCTTCCAAGGCAAAGTGCTGGAGAAGGAGAGATAGTTGCAAGCACTTCTGTCTTTAATATCAAACACCATTAATTACCATCATGCCTGGGCATAAGAAATTAGAATCGATAAACAAAATTAAATTGTTATGAGTGGGTATTTCAAGCACTTAAAGGGAATTTATTTGAAATTCAAGGAGAAAATCAATTTTTTACAAAACTAAAAAAAAAACAAAGTCTAGATGGTTTCAGTGATCTATGGAAAGTACACCAAGGTCTCCCTGACCCTTTGTACTTCCTAGGGTCCTACCACCCATTGTATATTCCCTTGCCTTGTTCGTCCTCCCAAAATGGATCACCTCACACTTCTCAGGATTAAATTTCATTTGCCACTGCTCTGCCCATATTACCAGCAATCTATAGCATCCTGTAATCTAAGTCTTTCCTCCTCACTACTTACGATACCACCAATTTTTGTGTCTTCTGCAAACTTACTGATCATACCGCCAATATTCAAGTCTAAATCATTAATGTACATTACAAGCGTCAAGGGTCCCAGCACCAATCCCTGCAGTACACCACTGCTCACAGATTTACACTCGCAAAAACATCCCTTGACCATCACCCTCTGCCTCCAGCCACTGAGCCAATTTTGGATACAATTTGCCAAATTGCCATGGGCCCCATGGGCTCTTACCTTCTTATACAATCTCCCATGCGGGACCTTATCAAAAGCCTTACTGATGTAGACTACATCAACTGCTTTACCCTCATCGACACATCTAGTCACCTCCTCGAAAAATTCAATCAAGTTTGTTAGGCATGATCTCCCCCTAACAAAGCCATGCTGACTATCCCTGATTAATTCCTGCCTCTCCAAGTGGAGATTAATCCTGCCTCTCAAAATTTCTTCTAATAGTTTCCCTACCACTGATGTTAGACTCACTGGCATGTAATTACCTGGTTTATTCCTCATACCCTTCTTGAATAATGGTACCACATTCGCTGTCATCCAGTCCACTGGTACCTCTCCTGTGGCCAGACAGGATTTGAAAATTTGTGGCAGAGTCCCTGCTATCTCCTCCCTTGCCTCGCATAACAGTATGGGATACATCTTATCTGGGCCTGGGGTTTTATCCACTTTTAAGCCTGCTAAAACAACGAATACTTCCTCCCTTTTCAATGCTAAGATAGAGAACAAACAAACAAAATATGGTAATACCTGGAATCAAATGGGAATGTTTGATTTCTGTTTTAAAGATATTATGAATATTGAACTGTAAAGTTTCTCCAGATCTCAAAATGAAATAGAATTATAATTAATGCGAAGTGGCAATTAGAGCTGGATGATGCAAGAGCTAATAAAGGAATTTTGGAGACAAACACTGGTGAAATTAGAATTCAACCCATTAAATTAACATGGTGTAGAATTTCCAAGAAGTCCAGAACTTTTCAGTGAAAGTCAGGAAAGTGTAGACATGACTGGTAATTGGATAGTTTTCTCTTGGAGATATTTGTTTCCTTGCCAATGAATCTTTTTTTTAAAGAGAGCTACATTTGATAGTCTGACCACTATGCGAGACATCGGGACCATGCAGGAGGAGGTAAGCAAATATCTCAGACAGACAACGCCACTACACCATCCCCAAACCCCCCACAACCCCACCCCCCTCCCCCACCACCCCCCCCCCCCCCACCCCCAACATTTTTGATCTTTTCATAAGATTGCCGAAGACTTGAAAATGTGTAGCATGGAATACTGGTGTAAGCGTGAAGATGTGATTTGTTACATGTAAAGCAACTAACATGCAAAAATGCATGGTGAAGTGCACTGAAGAACGGGTCTCAGACATGTTTACCTACTTCACAAACAGCATGGCATGAAATGGTTAATGTGGCCAGTAGAGTGAGACAAAATGTTAAATTATCAAGGTATTGGCACATACTCCATGGCGAAAATGACTTTACAATAATCAGGTTATGTTAAATACATTGGTAATGCAAAGAGGGAGTAAAATTAAAGTCAGAAAGACAGTTGAAGGGATAGAAAAATAATAATATTCAGAAAGAACTGTCCACAAGATGGATACAACTAAGGAGAGAGCTGGAGAATCTTTTAAGTCTATGCATGATGGAATATTGTGAGATTGTAATACGACGCTTTTGTGACCAGTGTGATTGGGCCATGGATCCATGGATGTTGCCATTAAGATTAGATGGGTTAGAATCAAGGAAGGGGAACTGGTGGATATCGGTACAGCAATATGCACTGCAGCCTGGAATAAAAACGACCATCATCTCACAGAAACACTGATGAAGAATGGTGCAGAAAAATAACTGTAGAATGTAGGAAATACAGTGTCTAGGCGACCACCAATGGTGGGAGACTGTATATAATAATAGCCAACACTCATGGCTCCGGCCTCTGTCCATGTTTCTAATAAAAAACCCAGGCCATAATATTAGTAGTAGGACACTTAATGCTTTGCTATTTGCTTTTTGTGCAACCACGTGTGTTACAAAACACGAAGCTTAGAGCTCAATGCTTTTCTCGAAAATAGTAAAATAATTAACAGGGGGTCGATAAGGATATCTCTCTCTCAACCGGAGGAATGTAAGATTATTGGGTTACTAACAGCGACTAACCAGCATACTAATTGTTAACATTCAGCTACTATAAACTACCAGCTAACTTATTATTATAAACTAACATTCAGCTTGATTAGAACCCTTCTTTGTAGTATGGTAAAGTGGAAAAGCTTAGGAAACAAGGCACAGTAACGACAACATGTCAAGGCATGAGCATTCTGGGAGATTATGTCAAGTTTTAAATGCAGCAAAACAGTGAGACATTGAGAGAAGACAGTGAAAACAGCTTCAGCGTAGAATTGTCTCGTAGTTGGAAAGGCATCCTCGAAATGTAAAAGCATTGAGAGAAAGTAGTCAACACAAAGGGGTACTACTTGCACAAATCCGAAAGGTTAGCAATCATCACAAAATCATCCTTGGTTGGTTAAGAAAGGCATCCTGTAATACAAGACTAATCACTGATTGGGAGCGAAGTGGGTTAATTGGAAAGCTGCCAAGATAAAAGGAGTCTTGTCTTTGACACTGTACAGCAGAGAATTTTGAACAACAACAATAGACAATAGAGAGAGAGGGACCAAACATTTGAAGACCAAAAGCTGCAAGAGAAAGAGTCACTCGCTATGCCATCCAGTCTCTAATACGGGTAGTATCTGTGTTTTATGGTGAATTGCTGCCTGAGTTTGTGACTATAGTTTATCTGAAAACTTAAGAAAGTTGGCCTTACATTTATCTCAATAAAGTCGATTCATAACAAACTTTGTGCTGCCAAGTCTGTTCCCACATTAGAAGGGGGTATAAAACACCCCTATCTTATCAAATCTTACAACTAGATATTAAATCATTTAATCATTTTAAACAGATAAATATTTCCTCGCTCTTCTATACACAGGGAATGCGAGCTTGCTGTTCAATCTGTCCTCAATATTTAATGCATTTATCACTGTATCATTCTGGCGAACCTGGACTTCACTTCCTTCAAGTACAATATATCCTTCCTGAGGTGTGGTTCATAGAATTGATCATGCTGTCGGTGGTAAATGGCCCATTCCTGTTATCTTCATATGCATGTAGTCTGGCATTGTAGCTTCACCAGGTTGATGCTTCATTTTCAGGCATTTTTACAATCCTTGGTGATAATCTCATTTGATTGTGATGGAGGAGTGAGAGATATGATGGGTCATGAAGTTACAGTTTAGCGATGCTCAGATCTAATAAATGAATGAATAAATTTTAAAAATGTGTGTGGTGGATACAATTTTCCTTCTTTTCACGACCACTGCGCATCATGGAAGACAAATTTTGAGCTTTTGCATCTGCTCTTAATCTCTCCCCTTACCACGGTGGTAGTGTCATGTGAAGTGATGAAGGGCATCTTCGGAGCGAAGATGAGACTGTGAAGTGGTCACTTCTATCAGTACTTCACAAACAGATGCATAGGCGACACGTAGATTCGTAGAGACAAGTTGCAATCGCTTTTTTCTGTTGTTACTGACTATCTGCCACAACCCCAATCTGATAGCACTGTCTTTCCGGACAAGGCTAACTAAGTTAATGGCGATGCTAACCAGTCACTCGTGATAATATACAATGAAGTTTCCAACCAGTATATAATCTGTGCCGTTGTTACCCTCAGTGCTTCTTTCAAATGGTGTTTAAAATGGAAGAGTACTGATTCATCAGCTGAAGGAAGGTGGTAAGCCACAATCAGTAGGAAGGGTCCTTTCTAATATTTTAGTTGGAGCCATTAGCTTTCAACATTGAGGAATCCTTGACTGTTTACAGCTGTACCCACATCTCTGGAGGTTCTGTCCTGCTAGCAGGACAGGAGAGACCCAAGTTAGTAGTGATGGAGGAGTTTGGGACCTGGGCTGATAGGTATGATTCTGGGAGTGACATTGTGTCAGGTTGTTGCTGAACTAGCTGGTAAGGCAGCTCTTCTGACTTTGGCAATGGTTCCCATTGTTAGTCTGGAGGAATTTGCTGGGGGGTCTGGGCAGGGTCTGTCTTTGCTGTCTCCAAATTCTGTGCCTAAGTCGCAGCCCAATGGTCCACTCTCTTTCATTCTTTTGTTCCTCTCTAGCTGCTTGATACAACTGACTCTGTTGCTTGGCCACTTCAGAGGGCAGCTAAGTGTTAACCACGTTGTTGTAGGTTTGGAGTCACATATAAGACCAGTAAAGGGCAATTCCGCAAAGGGCACAACTTTTCCTTTTAATACTGTGTGACATCTTTGTTTTAATCCATTCTATTGCATTAAAAGTCAAAATAAAAATTGACTTCATTAAATTGTTTGTTAAATGGCCGTAACTAACATTAATAATGATGTAACCTAATCTCCTTGCTCAGTGACTATACCGAATGTAAATAATGATGTAACCTAACATGTTTGTGCAGTGCCTGTAACTAACTTTAATGGCGGTATTTTTAATTGTATCCCTGTGGGTTTAACGTCAGATATAATGAAAAGATCCTGTGAATGTCAACCAGATCGTGTGTGGGATCCTGACATTGCTGCTTCTCACAGAAAATGCACGCTCCACCCAGAGGCCTAGTGTATGCTATTTACTACGCTGCCCTTGCAGCTATTGCTGTTCCAGGTAATGTATTGCAATAAGTTAATTATTATCTAATTTAATGCTAGCCTTTTTTTCAAGAGATCTGGAATGTGATGGCTCTGGTGAAACAGCACCTGAAGCAGTGTGTTCAGTTCTGGGAATCGCACCTCAGGATAGAGTCAACATGGTTTTGCGAAAGGAAAATTGTGTTTGTCAAATTTATTATTTTGAGGATGTAACTGGTGCAGTGGTGACAGTAGATTTGATATACTTGATTTTCAAAAGCCATTCGATAAAGTGTCACATAAAAGGTTAACACACAAAATAAGGTCTCATGAGGAGGAGGTAACATATTGGCATGGTCGCAGAAATGGTTAACTGCCATGAAGAAGCTAGTCGGGATAAAAAGCACATTTTCAAGTTGGCAGGCTATAACTAGTGGCGTGCTGCAACGATCAGTTGCTGTGGTTTCAGCTATTTACAATATATATTACCAGTTTAAATAAGAAACCGAGACTAATGTACCCAAGTGTGCTGATGATACAAAGCTCGGTGGGAATGTGAGCTTTGAAGAGGACACAAAGAGGCTGCAAAGAGATATATATAGGATTATTGAATGTGCAATAAGCTGACAGGTGGAATATAATGTGGGGAAGTCTGAGGTTATTCGCTTTGGTCATGAGAATAGGAAAACAAAGACTGTTTTTAAAAGGCTTGAATCTTATAAATGTTCATATTCAGAGACACTTGAGAGCAATTGCACAAGGAAGACAGGAAGTTAGCATGCAGGTACAGCTTGCAATTAGAAAGGCAAATCGAATGTTGGCCTTTATGTAAGGTGACTGGAGTACAAGAATAAGGCAGTCATTCAACAATTGTGTAGTGCTTTGGTGAGACTATACTTTGAGTAATGTGCGCAGCTTTGGTCACCATACTTAAGAAAGGATATACTTTCATTGGAGGCGATGCAGCAAAGGTTCACTTGATTATTTCCTGAGATGAGAGGGTTCTCCTATGATGAAAGGTGAAGTAAATTGGTCGAATACTCTCTGTTGTTTAGGAGAATGAGGGGTGGTCTCATTGAAACACACAAGATTCTGAAGGGACTTGACAGTTTGAAAACTGAGAGGTTGTTTCTCCGGGATGGAAAATCCAGAATCAGTTTTCGGATAAGGGGTCGATCATTTAGGACTGATGGGAGGAGAAATTTCTTCACTTAGGGTTGTGAATCTTCGGAATTTTTTACCTCTGAGGTTTTTGGATGCTCCATCGTTTGAGTGTATTCAAGGCTGGGATAGACAGATTTGTGATGTCACAGAATCAATGGATATTGGGAGCGGCCGGGATAGTGGAGTTGGAGTTGAAGGATTAGTATAAATGGGTGGTTGTTGGTCGGCACAGACTCGGTGGGCCGAAGGGCCTGTTACAGTGCTGTATCACTCTATGACTATGAAGTGGATCAACCATGATCCTATGGAATGCCAGTGCAGTTGCGAGGGGCCATATTGTCTACTCCTGCTCCTATTAAGTTTTTGTGCATTTAGGAAGCATTTATTGGTATCGGAGGTGGTGTATCACAAATTCACCAGAATGATACCGGGGCTTAGAGGGTTAAGATAGAACAAAGAACAAAGAACAGGACAGCACAGGAACAGGCCATTCAGTCCTACAAGCCTGCGTAGATCTTGATGCCTGCCTAAACTAACACCTTCTGCACTTCCAGGGCCCATATCCCTTTATTCCCATCCTATTCATGTATTTGTCAAGATGTCTCTTAAAAGTCGCTATCGTATCTGCTTCCACCACCTCCCCTGGCAGCAAGTTCCAGGCACTCACCACCCTCTGTGTAAAAAAACTTGCCTCGCACATCCCCTCTAAACTTTGCCCCTCACACCTTAAAACTATGTCCCCTAGTAACAGACTCTTCCTCCCTGGGGAAAAGCTTCTGACTATCCACTCTGTCCATGCCACTCATAACTTTGTAAACCTCTATCATGTCGCCCCTCCACCTCCGTCGTTCCAGTGAAAACAATCCAAGTTTTTCCAACCTCTTCACATAGCTAAGTTAAGAGAACATTTTGCATAAATATGAATACAGAAGATTGAGACGTACTGCAGATGTGAAATGATTTATTAGTGCAGAGGAATAGTTTTTCCCGCTGGTCGGGGAGTCTAAAAATAAGGCCATAATCTTAAAATTCAAGTGATGTCGTTCAGGGCTTATATCAGGAAGCACTTCCTAACAAAAAATGTCGTGTAAATCTAGACCTCACGTTCCTTAAAAAAATATTGAGACGAGGGCAATTGAAAATGCCAAAACTCAGATTGATATATTTTTGTTAGGTGAGAGTATTAAGGAGTATGGAACTGGGGAGGCTGAATGGAGCTAAAATACACAGCAGCCAAGATTTAATTGAATGACGAAACAAGCTTGAGGGGCTGAATGACCTATTCACGTTCCTCTGTGCCTAATCTGTTCATCAACTATGAAACAAGCAGTGAACTCCAACAGATGTAATATTGCGTAAATGCAAAAAAACGGCCCATCTGTTCAAATGCAATCTCAATATTAGGAACCGCCCTGATCATCTGAGTGGAAGATGGGAACAGTGAAAGTGGCCATCTCAGAATTCAACAAACTATGAGAAAACAAAGGGGCACCAATTGTAGACATGGCTGTAAGAATGACACGAAAACACGAAACGAGGTTTCATTTCATCCACATCGTTGTATGATTTGGACGGAATTGCTATTTTTCTCGAATTAACTTTTTTTTGCCAGATTTTATAACACATTCGGTAAATTCTTTGGATTCTGGATTTATGTCAATCCGTGGCTGAATTTCTCAAATGCTTTAATCACTGAAAGGATTTCGTTAAATAATCAATAATTATAAAACTGGTCAGTCGATATATTTAGTAATGAAATTAGGACTTTTGTTAAGGAATGAATTTTTAAAAAGTAAGTTACAGCTCAAAGCACTACTGATAATTCAGAACAATGAGGCGACTAGAATCATTAATAATTAATTTCCCTGGAATATCCATCCGTGCTCTTGATTCCAACGGTTCTGTTTATCTCTCACTGCTCCTCCCAGCTGCTCCTGCGTTTTTATTCTGCTACAATTTCCATTCACTCCAAACGGTTTCTCTGATCCTTGGGCCAGTCAGTGTCCTTGGTCTTTCCTCTAATCTGTTTCGTGGGCTCCAAAATCCGGTCCAGTCCCAAATTTCTCTTTTAGCTTCAAGGATCATTCCTGTCCTGCAAATCACCTGGCTTACTTTTACTTGATCATCCATTTGGAAGGCCGAATCTGAATGCAGTACGAAAGTTAATCTTCCCAACTCTTTACTATCTCTATTTGCCCCTTTCCCAGTGACCGTGGCTGTTTTTTGAAACGCCCTGCTATTCACTTATGCGCATTTGTTTAAGCTGTATAATCTTAGTTCAGTTGGTGCGGCTGTTTGTCTGAGAGTTATCATCAAGGGCTCTGGGGAGCGGGCAGGAAAGTGAAATTGAAGCCCAAGATCAGCTATGATCGGACAGAATGGTGGAGCAGGCTCGATGTGGTCTCCTTCTGCTCCTATTTCTTATTTTCTTGTTCTTGTGAAGCCCCACTCAGGGACTTAGTTCATAGTCTAAGTTGGTGTGAGGAAACATTGAAAGAATGGTGCATTGTGGGAAATATGGTTCTTACCTGAGACATTAAAGTAATGTCCTGGGTCAGTAGTTGCGCTGGAAATTAATGTACATGAACCCATCTACATAATTAATAATGTCCCGTGGTATTGCACACTGAACGAAACACGTTATACTTCATCAATATGGGTGGCTTTTGATTGGATTGACCGTACATTAACCCCTTGTCTACGTTGAAGAAGAGCCAACAGGTGTTATGGTGTTTTCGACAATTTTTGTCTCAGCCAATGTGCTCAATTCCAGGCAAACTGATGAATGGCATCGCTGCAGTTTGTGGGGCCTGCTCGTGTCTGTCAATGTGAAATGGTTCTAATCTCTTGAGAGAATGGTTAGGGAGTTGCATCAATATAAAGCTCTGCAAACTTTGTTTCATTGATTGCAATATTCATTTTTAATTCATTTTATATTGAATCCATTTGTTTTTTTGCTTATTGTGTGCTTTTAAAATTCAATATCATAAATCTGTATGTTTTACTTACTGATTTATTAGATTCATCATTACGCCCTCGACTACTTTTACCTGTTTGTCAATTCCATCGATCTAAATGCATTTTTCCCTCTGATTTTAAATATATCTCAGTTCTCCCGAAGTCCCTGTTTTATATCAGTCTTCATCACATTAAGTATCAAAGCTGGAAACTTTATATAACTTCAATTAATATGCTAATTCTGCTGCAAGTATATTGTGTAACGTCTCCAATTTCCCTCCCTTATAGTTAATTTAGTGGCGATTGTGATCCTGTCCAGAGGGAAGTGCGGTCTCTCCAGGTGTATAACACAGTACCTGGTGTCCATGGCAGTGACGGATCTTCTGGTCATTATCACCGCTGTGATGTTAAACCGGCTTCCTGGCATTTATTTTCCAGGGAGCTTCATGTCCATTACTCCAGTGTGCAGTCTCAGCATTACGGTAATTAATGCATCCAAAGACAGTTCTGTCTGGTTAACAGTCACTTTCACCTTTGATCGATTTGTGGCCATTTGTTGTCAGAAACTGAAAACAAAATATTGCACCCAGAAAACAGTGGCATGGGTGATAGGAACAGTCTGTGCTCTGAGCTGCTTAAAAAACATCCCTTGGTATTTTCTACATGAACCCATCTATATAATTAACAATGTCCCGTGGTATTGCACACTGAAGGAAACACGTTATACTTCACCAATATGGGTGGCTTTTGATTGCACTGACCGTATATTAACCCCTTGTCTGCCGTTCTTTCTGATTCTTTTGCTCAACGCTCTGACCGTAAGGCACATTGTAGTGGGCAGCAGTATTCGCAGGAGACTCCGGGTGAACAGTAATGCAGAGAATCAGAATGACCCAGAGATGGAAATCCGGAGAAAGTCCATTGTTTTACTCTTTGCTATCTCGGGTGCTTTCATTCTTCTGTGGATGACGTATGCCGTACAGTTCTTATATGAGCAATTTACAAATGATTATATAATCAAAGGATTCAATGATCCCAAATTTATTCTCATAGAAAGTGCAAATATGCTTCAGCTGCTGAGTTGCTGCACAAACACTTTTATTTATGCAGTGACCCAGAGCAAATTCCGGGAACAGTTAAAGAATATGGTGAAACATTTGGTAGAAAATATGTCTAAATTAATTAAATGGAAAAGAAATTTCCAATAGTAACTCTGCTTATCCAAATAGCTCTCGTCTGGTTTAGTGTGAACAAAAGATTCAAAAAGTGGAAGGAATTGCATACTGATGTGGAATGGGCACATGAGCTGACAACTAAGTTTATTGACTTTTGTACCAGAGTCACAAACATCCCAATTTACTGACAGGTGACCTTCTTGTACCAGAGTCACAAACACCCAAATTTACTGACAGGTGACCTTCCTGTACCAGAGACACAAACATCCCAATTTACTGAGAGGTGATCTTCCTGTACCAGAGTCACAAACATCCCAATTTACTGACAGGTGACCTTCCTGTGACAGAGCCACAAACATCCCAATTTACTGACAGGTGACCTTCTTGTACCAGAGTCACAAACACCCCAATTTACTGAGAGGTGATCTTCCTGTACCAGAGTCACAAACATCCCAATTTACTGAGAGGTGATCTTCCTGTACCAGAGTCACAAACATCCCAATTTACTGACAGGTGACCTTCCTGTACCAGAGACACAAACATCCCAATTTACTGAGAGGTGATCTTCCTGTACCAGAGTCACAAACATCCCAATTTACTGACAGGTGACCTTCCTGTGACAGAGCCACAAACATCCCAATTTACTGACAGGTGACCTTGCTGTACCAGTGATATAAACATTGCAATTTTTCGCAGGTGATGCTTTGTACCAGAGAGACACAGCACCCAATTTACAGAAAGTTGCCCCTTTGTCCGCTTACTAGAAGCATTATAATTTACTGATTTTAGGCATCAATTTCTCAGTGACTTGACAAGCGTTTTGCAAGTGTTGGACTTTAACTTTCTCTGCTACAAATGGAAATCTTCATGAGAATGTGAACTCAGGGTCTGTGCCAGATTGTCCCATGTCCCTCCATGCAACAATACAACCTTCCTGCACAAGAGAAACAAATCACGACTTTACTGCTTTGCTTCAACTGTTTTTTTTTTTTGTCATAGAGTGGTGCAGCACCAAAACAGGACCTTTGGGTCACCAAGTCTCTGCGGACCATCAACCACCCATTTAGACTGAACCTATATTTCCTACCACTTCCTTGCCTTCCTACCACCTACACTAGCAGCAGTTTACAATAGCCAGTTCACCTACCACCCTACTAGCCTTCGGCTGTGGGAGGAGACAAGGAGCATTGGGAGAACTTTCAAAGCCCGCACAGGTAGTACCCAGAACTGAAGCCGGGTCGCTACAGCTGTGGTACTAACCGCTGCATTACTGTGCCACCCCACAAACTTAGGAAATCTGGAAGTGAATGATAAGTTTAGATTCATAACTTAATCTTATGTACCTTTTCTGCTACTGAAAAGTTAATTGCTCTGGTATCTCTGTGTAGTGTAATCGTGCATGGTGTCTCTGACTGGGATTGGTTTGGGACTGCTATAGAGCTGACAGGAGAGAGTATATTTTAGGATATCTACATAGATCTGTATATTTTAGGATTGATGTAGGCCTGTGGAGAAAATGCGGGGCAGACGGATGCGTTTGGGATTACTATAGTGTTATGGGGTTGCTGGGGGATGGGTCTTGGGTGGCAGTGGGGTCTGGATATATTGTTTTGAAAAGAAACCTATTACAGAAAGTACGAGGAAGTATAATTAGTTTTGGATTGCGATGGGGAGCAGACACAAAAAGATTGTTTCCGGTTGATGCAGGGCGCTGGGGAGAGAGCTGAGAAGTCAGATTAGTTTCGAGATTAATGGAGATAGTACAGCAAATATGATTTGTTTGGGATTTATTCCACGTAATGGGGAGAGAGTGGAACAATGGGGTCAATTCTGGACTGAGACAGGGCTACGGGTAATGGGAATAGTTTTGGATACAACCAGGGCGACAGAGAGGAAAGACTGGGACAATTGTAGTTGCTTTGGATTCATCTATCAATTCACTTGGGGATGTCCTGAGGTCATGCAGGGTCCATTCATAGTTCCTTTATAAAATGATCTCTGTAGATATTGATGGACCATGTGGTCAACTTTTGGAAGATTAACTGGTTCTATGATTAAAACATATTGATTTAAAACCTCCATAATAATCAACTCGAGTAATTTCCCCATGCTAGATGTTTGGCTAACTGGCCTATCGTTTCCTACTTTCTGCCTCGCTCCCTTCTGAAATAAAAAAATTATATTTGCACTTTCCCAGTCCACTGCAATCTTCCAAAACATCAAGAATTTTGGAAGATTATAACCAAAGCCTCGACAATCTCTGCAGCCACTCCTTTTAAGAGGCTCCTTGGAGGCAGGCCATCTGTTCTTGGGGTCTTTTCAGCCTTCAGGTCCAACGTTTTTCCCAGCAGATTTTATCGATTGATGACGAAAGTTTTAATTTCCTACCTCCTTTTCACCTCTTCATTTTTAAGTTTCTTTGGCAGCTTTTCCAACTCTTCTACAGTGGAAACAGAGACGTAATTAATCTCTTTTCTGTAAAAAAATTAATGCTTTTCAATGTCCTGCATCTTTCATTCCCACACCTGCTTCTCACGTAAAGCTGGGTTTCATGAATTCGGTGTGTTTGCATCAAGCAGCTAATCACCTGGGAGCTGGAGGAGCAGAAGAAGCTGGAGAAAGAGCAGAGATAGAAGCAGGAGCAGATCTTACATGAATTTGCTTGAATTTGATGTGTACCAGTTGTATCTATTGATGTGTGACAACTGTGCATGCCGTGTGCTTTCACAGGAGCCACAGTGAGCAAGTTTGTGCGATTTGCAAATTGAAACTTGTCTGTCCGAGGTTTGTGTCACTGTTTCAGCTCAGTGTCCATTTCATGTTGTTATTGGCTGAACAAGACTTCTATATCGTGACTAAATATGCCGTTTTGTGCCTGAAACAAATCTGTGGGCAAAGTGTCCAAAAGCGAAAAATGGAAACAGTGTGGATGACTTAACCTACAGGGATGCTTCGCAGCGTCCCTGGTGGTCTAGTGGTTAGGATTCGGCGCTCTCACCGCTGCGGCCCGGGTTCGATTCCCGGCCAGGGAAACAACATTTCTTGTTTGTGACGGGAGCATTCACCAACATGTCTTCTCTGCTCCATTAAGGCAGACAATGTTCTGCACCTCTCCCAATGTCTGGGGAATGTGAAACACAATTGAAGCTCCAGGTTGCTGATTCTTCATTCGAGCTCAACAAGTCTCGGTTGGATCAGCTCCATAGCAAGCACGGAGACACATCCCAGGGAATGCACGAAAACAAGTCAAGGTCTGTGCAAGGTTGCACCGCTCAACAATATACTCCCTGCACAGATGAAGATGCAGGAGAAGGGGACCGCATTTTCTCCCTGCTGTGCAAACCACCTCTAATTGCACCCCTGGTCAACCAATCACAGCTGCTCTATCAAACAAGCACACCAGGTGCAATGGTCTCTTTCTATAATTGAATGTTTCTCGACAGCAGTACATCGTCATGATCGGAACATGGGACTTAGGCCGGGTGGACTCTTTCTGTGACTTGAACATTCTTGGAGTAGAAGCCATTTGACCCTTCAAGATTGCTTCACAATTTGATCACGAGATGGCTGATCTGGTTGTGTCCCAACTCCACTTTCCTGTCTCACCTCCATAACCCTTCAGTCCCCTGCCTATCAAAAACTGATCTAACTCAGCCTTGAATAAATTCAAACATCCGGCCTCCCCTGCTTTATGGGGTAGCGAATTCCACAGACATTGAGAACACATAATCCTCTTTAACTCTGACTTGCAAAAAAATCTAGTCTTAAACCATGGTATTAGTCTTCCCAAAAGAGGAAACATCCTCCCGATAACCACTCTATCAAGTGCTTTCAGGATCCTATATGTTTCAAAAAGATCACTTCACACTTTTTAAACTCCAATGAGTATAAAAAAGGCCATCATTCTCGGAATTAGTTGAGTCCACCTTCTCTGAAGTGCGTTTAATGCAATTACATCTTGCTTCAAATAAGGAAAGCGAAAATGTACACATTAATCCAGATGTGCTTTCACCAAGGCCCTGTACAGCTGCAGTAAAGCCTTGATACTTGTATACTTGATTCCTCTTACAAAAACCCCATTCCATTTGACTTCCTAATCACTTGCTGTACCTGCGTATTAATCGTTTGTGATTCATGAACTAGGACACCCACATCCCTTTGTAGAACCGAGCGCCTCAATCTCTCTCCATTTATATAGTATGCAGCTTTTCCATTCTTCCTGCCATAGTGGACGCATTGACTTTTCTCACATTTGGCAAAGTTCTCCACACTCACCTGACCATTCTATATCCGTTTGTAGACTCTTTAATTCCGCTTGTCTGTTTTCTTTCCACCTTGCTTACAGTCATTGGCAAATTTAGCTATCATAAATTCGGCTTTGGCAGCAAAGACATTGATATAAATTGCAAACAGTTGAGGTCCCAGCACTGATCCCTGTGACACTCCACAAGTGATAGCTTGCCAACCAGAAAACAATATTTTTTCTTTTTTGAACGACTGTTTCCTGTTCGCCAACCTGTCCTTTATCCAGGCTAATATGTTACCCCTGCATGATGTTTTCTTATCTTGTGTAGTAACCTTTGAGGTGGCGTCTTATCAAATGCCTTTTGGAAAGCTATGTACACCACAACTACAGACTCCTTTTATCCACCTTGCTTGTTACTTCCTCGAGGAGCTCTAATAAATCAGTTAAACGGCATTTCCCTTTCACATAACCATGTTCACTCTGTCTAATCCCATGCTCATTTTCTAAGTATCCTGCGATAACCTCCATAATAATCAACTCGAGTAATTTCCCCATGCTAGATGTTTGGCTAACTGGCCTATCGTTTCCTACTTTCTGCCTCGCTCCCTTCTGGAATAAAGAAATTATATTTGCACTTTCCCAGTCCACTGCGATCTTCCAAAACATCAAGAATTTTGGAAGATTATAACCAAAGCCTCGACAATCTCTGCAGCCACTCCTTTTAAGAGCCTAGGAGGCAGGCCATCTGTTCTTGGGGTCTTTTCAGCCTTCAGGTCCAACATTTTTCCCAGCAGATTTTATCGATTGATGACGAAAGTTTTAATTTCCTACCTCCTTTTCACCTCTTGATTTTTAAGTTTCTTTGGCAGCTTTTCCAACTCTTCTACAGTGGAAACAGAGACGTAATTAATCACTTTTCTGTAAAAAAAATTAATGCTTTTCAATGTCCTGCATCTTTCATTCCCACACCTGCATTTCACGTAAAGCTGGGTTTCGTGAATTCAGTGTGTTTGCGTTAAGCAGCTAATCACCTGGCAGCTGGAGGAGCAGAAGAAGCTGGAGAAAGAGCAGTGATAGAAGCAGAAGTAGATCTTACATGAATTTGCTTGAAATTGATGTGTACCAGTTGTATCTATTGATGTGTGACAACTGTGCATGCCGTGTGCTTTCACAGGAGCCACAGTGAGCAAGTTTGAGTGATTTGCAAATTGAAACTTGTCCGTCCGCGGCTTGTGTCACTGTTTCAGCTCAGTGTCCATTTCATGTTGTTCTTGGCTGAACAAGACTTCTATATTGTGACTAAATATGCCGTTTTGTGCCTGAAACAAATCTGTGGGCAAAGTGTCCAAAAGCGAAAAATGGAAACAGTGTGGATGACTTAACCTACAGGGATGCTTTGCAGCTTCCCTGGTGGTCTAGTGGTTAGGATTCGGCGCTCTCACCGCTGCGGCCCGGGTTCGATTCCCGGCCAGGGAAACAACATTTCTTGTTTGTGACGGGAGCATTCACCAACATGTCTTCTCTGCTCCATTAAGGCAGACAATGTTCTGCACCTCTCCCAATGTCTGGGGAATGTGAAACACAATTGAAGCTCCAGGTTGCTGATTCTTCATTCGAGCTCAACAAGTCTCGGTTGGATCAGCTCCACAACAAGCACGGAGACACATCCCAGGGAATGCACGAGAACAAGTCAAGGTCTGTGCAAGGTTGCACCGCTCAACAATATACTCCCTGCACAGATGAAGATGCAGGAGAAGGGGACCGCATTTTCTCCCTGCTGTGCAAACCACCTCTAATTGCACCCCTGGTCAACCAATCACAGCTGCTCTATCAAACAAGCACACCAGGTGCAATGGTCTCTTTCTATAATTGAATGTTTCTCGACAGCAGTACATCGTCATGATCGGAACATGGGACTTAGGCCGGGTGGACTCTTTCTGTGACTTGAACATTCTTGGAGTAGAAGCCATTTGACCCTTCAAGATTGCTTCACAATTTGATCACTAGATGGCTGATCTGGTTGTGTCCCAACTCCACTTTCCTGTCTCACCTCCATAACCCTTCAGTCCCCTGCCTATCAAAAACTGATCTAACTCAGCCTTGAATAAATTCAAACATCCGGCCTCCCCTGCTTTATGGGGTAGCGAATTCCACAGACATTGAGAACACATAATCCTCTTTAACTCTGACTTGCAAAAAAATCTAGTCTTAAACTGTGCCCCATGGTATTAGTCTTCCCAAAAGAGGAAACATCCTCCCGATA
Organism: Heterodontus francisci; assembly: GCF_036365525.1. NCBI lineage: Eukaryota > Metazoa > Chordata > Chondrichthyes > Heterodontiformes > Heterodontidae > Heterodontus > Heterodontus francisci. The sequence continues at coordinate 21,788,612 of NC_090404.1, forward strand.
ACCACTCTATCAAGTGCTTTCAGGATCCTATATGTTTCAAAAAGATCACTTCACACTTTTTAAACTCCAATGAGTATAAAAAAGGCCATCATTCTCGGAATTAGTTGAGTCCACCTTCTCTGAAGTGCGTTTAATGCAATTACATCTTGCTTCAAATAAGGAAAGCGAAAATGTACACATTAATCCAGATGTGCTTTCACCAAGGCCCTGTACAGCTGCAGTAAAGCCTTGATACTTGTAGACTTGATTCCTCTAACAAAAACCCCATTCCATTTGACTTCCTAATCACTTGCTGTACCTGCGTATTAATCGTTTGTGATTCATGAACCAGGACACCCACATCCCTTTGTAGAACCAAGCTCCTCAATCTCTCTCCATTTATATAGTATGCAGCTTTTCCATTCTTCCTGCCATAGTGGACGCATTGACTTTTCTCACATTTGGCAAAGTTCTCCACACTCACCTGACCATTCTATATCCGTTTGTAGACTCTTTAATTCCGCTTGTCTGTTTTCTTTCCACCTTGCTTACAGTCATTGGCAAATTTAGCTATCATAAATTCGGCTTTGGCAGCAAAGACATTGATATAAATTGCAAACAGTTGAGGTCAAAGCACTGATCCCTGTGACACTCCACAAGTGATAGCTTGCCAACCAGAAAACAATATTTTTTCTTTTTTGAACGACTGTTTCCTGTTCGCCAACCTGTCCTTTATCCAGGCTAATATGTTACCCCTGCATGATGTTTTCTTATCTTGTGTAGTAACCTTTGAGGTGGCGTCTTATCAAATGCCTTTTGGAAAGCTATGTACACCACAACTACAGGCTCCTTTTATCCACCTTGCTTGTTACTTCCTCGAGGAGCTCTAATAAATCAGTTAAACGGCATTTCCCTTTCACATAACCATGTTCACTCTGTCTAATCCCATGCTCATTTTCTAAGTATCCTGCGATAACCTCCATAATAATCAACTCGAGTAATTTCCCCATGCTAGATGTTTGGCTAACTGGCCTATCGTTTCCTACTTTCTGCCTCGCTCCCTTCTGGAATAAAGAAATTATATTTGCACTTTCCCAGTCCACTGCGATCTTCCAAAACATCAAGAATTTTGGAAGATTATAACCAAAGCCTCGATAATCTCTGCAGCCACTCCTTTTAAGAGCCTAGGAGGCAGGCCATCTGTTCTTGGGGTCTTTTCAGCCTTCAGGTCCAACATTTTTTCCCAGCAGATTTTATCGATTGATGACGAAAGTTTTAATTTCCTACCTCCTTTTCACCTCTTGATTTTTAAGTTTCTTTGGCAGCTTTTCCAACTCTTCTACAGTGGAAACAGAGACGTAATTAATCACTTTTCTGTAAAAAAAATTAATGCTTTTCAATGTCCTGCATCTTTCATTCCCACACCTGCATTTCACGTAAAGCTGGGTTTCGTGAATTCAGTGTGTTTGCGTTAAGCAGCTAATCACCTGGCAGCTGGAGGAGCAGAAGAAGCTGGAGAAAGAGCAGTGATAGAAGCAGAAGTAGATCTTACATGAATTTGCTTGAAATTGATGTGTACCAGTTGTATCTATTGATGTGTGACAACTGTGCATGCCGTGTGCTTTCACAGGAGCCACAGTGAGCAAGTTTGAGTGATTTGCAAATTGAAACTTGTCCGTCCGCGGCTTGTGTCACTGTTTCAGCTCAGTGTCCATTTCATGTTGTTATTGGCTGAACAAGACTTCTATATTGTGACTAAATATGCCGTTTTGTGCCTGAAACAAATCTGTGGGCAAAGTGTCCAAAAGCGAAAAATGGAAACAGTGTGGATGACTTAACCTACAGGTATGCTTTGCAGCCTCCCTGGTGGTCTAGTGGTTAGGATTCGGCGCTCTCACCGCTGCGGCCCGGTTTCGATTCCCGGCCAGGGAAACAACATTTCTTGTTTGTGACGGGAGCATTCACCAACATGTCTTCTCTGCTCTATTAAGGCACACAATGTTCTGCACCTCTCCCAATGTCTGGGGAATGTGAAACACAATTGAAGCTCCAGGTTGCTGATTCTTCATTCGAGCTCAACAAGTCTCGGTTGGATCAGCTCCATGACAAGCACGGAGACACATCCCAGGGAATACACGAAAACAAGTCAAGGGCTGTGCAAGGTTGCACCGCTGAACAATATACTCCCTGCACAGATGAAGATGCAGGAGAAGGGGACCGCATTTTCTCCCTGCTGTGCAAACCACCTCTAATTGCACCCCTGGTCAACCAATCACAGCTGCTCTATCAAACAAGCACACCAGGTGCAATGGTCTCTTTCTATAATTGAATGTTTCTCGACAGCAGTACATCGTCATGATCGGAACATGGGACTTAGGCCGGGTGGACTCTTTCTGTGACTTGAACATTCTTGGAGTAGAAGCCATTTGACCCTTCAAGATTGCTTCACAATTTGATCACTAGATGGCTGATCTGGTTGTGTCCCAACTCCACTTTCCTGTCTCACCTCCATAACCCTTCAGTCCCCTGCCTATCAAAAACTGATCTAACTCAGCCTTGAATAAATTCAAACATCCGGCCTCCCCTGCTTTATGGGGTAGCGAATTCCACAGACATTGAGAACACATAATCCTCTTTAACTCTGACTTGCAAAAAAATCTAGTCTTAAACTGTGCCCCATGGTATTAGTCTTCCCAAAAGAGGAAACATCCTCCCGATAACCACTCTATCAAGTGCTTTCAGGATCCTATATGTTTCAAAAAGATCACTTCACACTTTTTAAACTCCAATGAGTATAAAAAAGGCCATCATTCTCGGAATTAGTTGAGTCCACCTTCTCTGAAGTGCGTTTAATGCAATTACATCTTGCTTCAAATAAGGAAAGCGAAAATGTACACATTAATCCAGATGTGCTTTCACCAAGGCCCTGTACAGCTGCAGTAAAGCCTTGATACTTGTAGACTTGATTCCTCTAACAAAAACCCCATTCCATTTGACTTCCTAATCACTTGCTGTACCTGCGTATTAATCGTTTGTGATTCATGAACCAGGACACCCACATCCCTTTGTAGAACCAAGCTCCTCAATCTCTCTCCATTTATATAGTATGCAGCTTTTCCATTCTTCCTGCCATAGTGGACGCATTGACTTTTCTCACATTTGGCAAAGTTCTCCACACTCACCTGACCATTCTATATCCGTTTGTAGACTCTTTAATTCCGCTTGTCTGTTTTCTTTCCACCTTGCTTACAGTCATTGGCAAATTTAGCTATCATAAATTCGGCTTTGGCAGCAAAGACATTGATATAAATTGCAAACAGTTGAGGTCAAAGCACTGATCCCTGTGACACTCCACAAGTGATAGCTTGCCAACCAGAAAACAATATTTTTTCTTTTTTGAACGACTGTTTCCTGTTCGCCAACCTGTCCTTTATCCAGGCTAATATGTTACCCCTGCATGATGTTTTCTTATCTTGTGTAGTAACCTTTGAGGTGGCGTCTTATCAAATGCCTTTTGGAAAGCTATGTACACCACAACTACAGGCTCCTTTTATCCACCTTGCTTGTTACTTCCTCGAGGAGCTCTAATAAATCAGTTAAACGGCATTTCCCTTTCACATAACCATGTTCACTCTGTCTAATCCCATGCTCATTTTCTAAGTATCCTGCGATAACCTCCATAATAATCAACTCGAGTAATTTCCCCATGCTAGATGTTTGGCTAACTGGCCTATCGTTTCCTACTTTCTGCCTCGCTCCCTTCTGGAATAAAGAAATTATATTTGCACTTTCCCAGTCCACTGCGATCTTCCACAACATCAAGAATTTTGGAAGATTATAACCAAAGCCTCGATAATCTCTGCAGCCACTCCTTTTAAGAGCCTAGGAGGCAGGCCATCTGTTCTTGGGGTCTTTTCAGCCTTCAGGTCCAACATTTTTTCCCAGCAGATTTTATCGATTGATGACGAAAGTTTTAATTTCCTACCTCCTTTTCACCTCTTGATTTTTAAGTTTCTTTGGCAGCTTTTCCAACTCTTCTACAGTGGAAACAGAGACGTAATTAATCACTTTTCTGTAAAAAAAATTAATGCTTTTCAATGTCCTGCATCTTTCATTCCCACACCTGCATTTCACGTAAAGCTGGGTTTCGTGAATTCAGTGTGTTTGCGTCAAGCAGCTAATCACCTGGGAGCTGGAGGAGCAGAAGAAGCTGGAGAAAGAGCAGTGATAGAAGCAGAAGTAGATCTTACATGAATTTGCTTGAAATTGATGTGTACCAGTTGTATCTATTGATGTGTGACAACTGTGCATGCCGTGTGCTTTCACAGGAGCCACAGTGAGCAAGTTTGAGTGATTTGCAAATTGAAACTTGTCCGTCCGCGGCTTGTGTCACTGTTTCAGCTCAGTGTCCATTTCATGTTGTTATTGGCTGAACAAGACTTCTATATTGTGACTAAATATGCCGTTTTGTGCCTGAAACAAATCTGTGGGCAAAGTGTCCAAAAGCGAAAAATGGAAACAGTGTGGATGACTTAACCTACAGGTATGCTTTGCAGCCTCCCTGGTGGTCTAGTGGTTAGGATTCGGCGCTCTCACCGCTGCGGCCCGGTTTCGATTCCCGGCCAGGGAAACAACATTTCTTGTTTGTGACGGGAGCATTCACCAACATGTCTTCTCTGCTCTATTAAGGCACACAATGTTCTGCACCTCTCCCAATGTCTGGGGAATGTGAAACACAATTGAAGCTCCAGGTTGCTGATTCTTCATTCGAGCTCAACAAGTCTCGGTTTTATCAGCTCCATGACAAGCACGGAGACACATCCCAGGGAATACACGAAAACAAGTCAAGGGCTGTGCAAGGTTGCACCGCTGAACAATATACTCCCTGCACAGATGAAGATGCAGGAGAAGGGGACCGCATTTTCTCCCTGCTGTGCAAACCACCTCTAATTGCACCCCTGGTCAACCAATCACAGCTGCTCTATCAAACAAGCACACCAGGTGCAATGGTCTCTTTCTATAATTGAATGTTTCTCGACAGCAGTACATCGTCATGATCGGAACATGGGACTTAGGCCGGGTGGACTCTTTCTGTGACTTGAACATTCTTGGAGTAGAAGCCATTTGACCCTTCAAGATTGCTTCACAATTTGATCACTAGATGGCTGATCTGGTTGTGTCCCAACTCCACTTTCCTGTCTCACCTCCATAACCCTTCAGTCCCCTGCCTATCAAAAACTGATCTAACTCAGCCTTGAATAAATTCAAACATCCGGCCTCCCCTGCTTTATGGGGTAGCGAATTCCACAGACATTGAGAACACATAATCCTCTTTAACTCTGACTTGCAAAAAAATCTAGTCTTAAACTGTGCCCCATGGTATTAGTCTTCCCAAAAGAGGAAACATCCTCCCGATAACCACTCTATCAAGTGCTTTCAGGATCCTATATGTTTCAAAAAGATCACTTCACACTTTTTAAACTCCAATGAGTATAAAAAAGGCCATCATTCTCGGAATTAGTTGAGTCCACCTTCTCTGAAGTGCGTTTAATGCAATTACATCTTGCTTCAAATAAGGAAAGCGAAAATGTACACATTAATCCAGATGTGCTTTCACCAAGGCCCTGTACAGCTGCAGTAAAGCCTTGATACTTGTAGACTTGATTCCTCTAACAAAAACCCCATTCCATTTGACTTCCTAATCACTTGCTGTACCTGCGTATTAATCGTTTGTGATTCATGAACCAGGACACCCACATCCCTTTGTAGAACCAAGCTCCTCAATCTCTCTCCATTTATATAGTATGCAGCTTTTCCATTCTTCCTGCCATAGTGGACGCATTGACTTTTCTCACATTTGGCAAAGTTCTCCACACTCACCTGACCATTCTATATCCGTTTGTAGACTCTTTAATTCCGCTTGTCTGTTTTCTTTCCACCTTGCTTACAGTCATTGGCAAATTTAGCTATCATAAATTCGGCTTTGGCAGCAAAGACATTGATATAAATTGCAAACAGTTGAGGTCAAAGCACTGATCCCTGTGACACTCCACAAGTGATAGCTTGCCAACCAGAAAACAATATTTTTTCTTTTTTGAACGACTGTTTCCTGTTCGCCAACCTGTCCTTTATCCAGGCTAATATGTTACCCCTGCATGATGTTTTCTTATCTTGTGTAGTAACCTTTGAGGTGGCGTCTTATCAAATGCCTTTTGGAAAGCTATGTACACCACAACTACAGGCTCCTTTTATCCACCTTGCTTGTTACTTCCTCGAGGAGCTCTAATAAATCAGTTAAACGGCATTTCCCTTTCACATAACCATGTTCACTCTGTCTAATCCCATGCTCATTTTCTAAGTATCCTGCGATAACCTCCATAATAATCAACTCGAGTAATTTCCCCATGCTAGATGTTTGGCTAACTGGCCTATCGTTTCCTACTTTCTGCCTCGCTCCCTTCTGGAATAAAGAAATTATATTTGCACTTTCCCAGTCCACTGCGATCTTCCAAAACATCAAGAATTTTGGAAGATTATAACCAAAGCCTCGATAATCTCTGCAGCCACTCCTTTTAAGAGCCTAGGAGGCAGGCCATCTGTTCTTGGGGTCTTTTCAGCCTTCAGATCCAACATTTCTCCCAGCAGGTTTTATCGATTGATGATGAAAGTTTTAATTTCCTACCTCCTTTTCACCTCTTGATTTTTAAGTTTCTTTGGCAGCTTTTCCAACTCTTCTACAGTGGAAACAGAGACGTAATTAATCACTTTTCTGTAAAAAAAATTAATGCTTTTCAATGTCCTGCATCTTTCATTCCCACACCTGCATTTCACGTAAAGCTGGGTTTCGTGAATTCAGTGTGTTTGCGTTAAGCAGCTAATCACCTGGCAGCTGGAGGAGCAGAAGAAGCTGGAGAAAGAGCAGTGATAGAAGCAGAAGTAGATCTTACATGAATTTGCTTGAAATTGATGTGTACCAGTTGTATCTATTGATGTGTGACAACTGTGCATGCCGTGTGCTTTCACAGGAGCCACAGTGAGCAAGTTTGAGTGATTTGCAAATTGAAACTTGTCCGTCCGCGGCTTGTGTCACTGTTTCAGCTCAGTGTCCATTTCATGTTGTTCTTGGCTGAACAAGACTTCTATATTGTGACTAAATATGCCGTTTTGTGCCTGAAACAAACCTGTGGGCAAAGTGTCCAAAAGCGAAAAATGGAAACAGTGTGGATGACTTAACCTACAGGGGTGCTTTGCAGCGTCCCTGGTGGTCTAGTGGTTAGGATTCGGCGCTCTCACCGCTGCGGCCCGGGTTCGGTTCCCGGCCAGGGGAACAACATTTCTTGTTTGTGACGGGAGCATTCACCAACATGTCTTCTCTGCTCCATTAAGGCAGACAATGTTCTGCACCTCTCCCAATGTCTGGGGAATGTGAAACACAATTGAAGCTCCAGGTTGCTGATTCTTCATTCGAGCTCAACAAGTCTCGGTTGGATCAGCTCCGTAACAAGCACGGAGACACATCCCAGGGAATGCACGAAAACAAGTCAAGGTCTGTGCAAGGTTGCACCGCTCAACAATATACTCCCTGCACAGATGAAGATGCAGGAGAAGGGGACCGCATTTTCTCCCTGCTGTGCAAACCACCTCTAATTGCACCCCTGGTCAACCAATCACAGCTGCTCTATCAAACAAGCACACCAGGTGCAATGGTCTCTTTCTATAATTGAATGTTTCTCGACAGCAGTACATCGTCATGATCGGAACATGGGACTTAGGCCGGGTGGACTCTTTCTGTGACTTGAACATTCTTGGAGTAGAAGCCATTTGACCCTTCAAGATTGCTTCACAATTTGATCACTAGATGGCTGATCTGGTTGTGTCCCAACTCCACTTTCCTGTCTCACCTCCATTACCCTTCAGTCCCCTGCCTATCAAAAACTGATCTAACTCAGCCTTGAATAAATTCAAACATCCGGCCTCCCCTGCTTTATGGGGTAGCGAATTCCACAGACATTGAGAACAGATAATCCTCTTTAACTCTGACTTGCAAAAAAATCTTGTCTTAAACTGTGCCCCATGGTATTAGTCTTCCCAAAAGAGGAAACATCCTCCCGATAACCACTCTATCAAGTGCTTTCAGGATCCTATATGTTTCAAAAAGATCACTTCACACTTTTTAAACTCCAATGAGTATAAAAAAGGCCATCATTCTCGGAATTAGTTGAGTCCACCTTCTCTGAAGTGCGTTTAATGCAATTACATCTTGCTTCAAATAAGGAAAGCGAAAATGTACACATTAATCCAGATGTGCTTTCACCAAGGCCCTGTACAGCTGCAGTAAAGCCTTGATACTTGTATACTTGATTCCTCTTACAAAAACCCCATTCCATTTGACTTCCTAATCACTTGCTGTACCTGCGTATTAATCGTTTGTGATTCATGAACCAGGACACCCACATCCCTTTGTAGAACCGAGCTCCTCAATCTCTCTCCATTTATATAGTATGCAGCTTTTCCATTCTTCCTGCCATAGTGGACGCATTGACTTTTCTCACATTTGGCAAAGTTCTCCACACTCACCTGACCATTCTATATCCGTTTGTAGACTCTTTAATTCCGCTTGTCTGTTTTCTTTCCACCTTGCTTACAGTCATTGGCAAATTTAGCTATCATAAATTCGGCTTTGGCAGCAAAGACATTGACATAAATTGCAAACAGTTGAGGTCCCAGCACTGATCCCTGTGACACTCCACAAGTGATAGCTTGCCAACCAGAAAACAATATTTTTTCTTTTTTGAACGACTGTTTCCTGTTCGCCAACCTGTCCTTTATCCAGGCTAATATGTTACCCCTGCATGATGTTTTCTTATCTTGTGTAGTAACCTTTGAGGTGGCGTCTTATCAAATGCCTTTTGGAAAGCTATGTACACCACAACTACAGACTCCTTTTATCCACCTTGCTTGTTACTTCCTCGAGGAGCTCTAATAAATCAGTTAAACGGCATTTCCCTTTCACATAACCATGTTCACTCTGTCTAATCCCATGCTCATTTTCTAAGTATCCTGCGATAACCTCCATAATAATCAACTCGAGTAATTTCCCCATGCTAGATGTTTGGCTAACTGGCCTATCGTTTCCTACTTTCTGCCTCGCTCCCTTCTGGAATAAAGAAATTATATTTGCACTTTCCCAGTCCACTGCGATCTTCCAAAACATCAAGAATTTTGGAAGATTATAACCAAAGCCTCGACAATCTCTGCAGCCACTCCTTTTAAGAGCCTAGGAGGCAGGCCATCTGTTCTTGGGGTCTTTTCAGCCTTCAGGTCCAACATTTTTCCCAGCAGATTTTATCGATTGATGACGAAAGTTTTAATTTCCTACCTCCTTTTCACCTCTTGATTTTTAAGTTTCTTTGGCAGCTTTTCCAACTCTTCTACAGTGGAAACAGAGACGTAATTAATCACTTTTCTGTAAAACAAATTAATGCTTTTCAATGTCCTGCATCTTTCATTCCCACACCTGCATTTCACGTAAAGCTGGGTTTCGTGAATTCAGTGTGTTTGCGTCAAGCAGCTAATCACCTGGGAGCTGGAGGAGCAGAAGAAGCTGGAGAAAGAGCAGTGATAGAAGCAGAAGTAGATCTTACATGAATTTGCTTGAAATTGATGTGTACCAGTTGTATCTATTGATGTGTGACAACTGTGCATGCCGTGTGCTTTCACAGGAGCCACAGTGAGCAAGTTTGTGTGATTTGCAAATTGAAACTTGTCCGTCCGCGGCTTGTGTCACTGTTTCAGCTCAGTGTCCATTTGATGTTGTTATTGGCTGAACAAGACTTCTATATTGTGACTAAATATGCCGTTTTGTGCCTGAAACAAATCTGTGGGCAAAGTGTCCAAAAGCGAAAAATGGAAACAGTGTGGATGACTTAACCTACAGGGATGCTTTGCAGCTTCCCTAGTGGTCTAGTGATTAGGATTCGGCGCTCTCACCGCTGCGGCCTGGTTTCGATACCCGGCCAGGGAAACAACATTTCTTGTTTGTGACGGGAGCATTCACCAACATGTCTTCTCTGCTCCATTAAGGCAGACAATGTTCTGCACCTCTCCCAATGTCTGGGGAATGTGAAACACAATTGAAGCTCCAGGTTGCTGATTCTTCATTCGAGCTCAACAAGTCTCGGTTGGATCAGCTCCACAACAAGCACGGAGACACATCCCAGGGAATGCACGAGAACAAGTCAAGGTCTGTGCAAGGTTGCACCGCTCAACAATATACTCCCTGCACAGATGAAGATGCAGGAGAAGGGGACCGCATTTTCTCCCTGCTGTGCAAACCACCTCTAATTGCACCCCTGGTCAACCAATCACAGCTGCTCTATCAAACAAGCACACCAGGTGCAATGGTCTCTTTCTATAATTGAATGTTTCTCGACAGCAGTACATCGTCATGATCGGAACATGGGACTTAGGCCGGGTGGACTCTTTCTGTGACTTGAACATTCTTGGAGTAGAAGCCATTTGACCCTTCAAGATTGCTTCACAATTTGATCACTAGATGGCTGATCTGGTTGTGTCCCAACTCCACTTTCCTGTCTCACCTCCATAACCCTTCAGTCCCCTGCCTATCAAAAACTGATCTAACTCAGCCTTGAATAAATTCAAACATCCGGCCTCCCCTGCTTTATGGGGTAGCGAATTCCACAGACATTGAGAACACATAATCCTCTTTAACTCTGACTTGCAAAAAAATCTAGTCTTAAACTGTGCCCCATGGTATTAGTCTTCCCAAAAGAGGAAACATCCTCCCGATAACCACTCTATCAAGTGCTTTCAGGATCCTATATGTTTCAAAAAGATCACTTCACACTTTTTAAACTCCAATGAGTATAAAAAAGGCCATCATTCTCGGAATTAGTTGAGTCCACCTTCTCTGAAGTGCGTTTAATGCAATTACATCTTGCTTCAAATAAGGAAAGCGAAAATGTACACATTAATCCAGATGTGCTTTCACCAAGGCCCTGTACAGCTGCAGTAAAGCCTTGATACTTGTATACTTGATTCCTCTTACAAAAACCCCATTCCATTTGACTTCCTAATCACTTGCTGTACCTGCGTATTAATCGTTTGTGATTCATGAACCAGGACACCCACATCCCTTTGTAGAACCGAGCTCCTCAATCTCTCTCCCTTTATATAGTATGCAGCTTTTCCATTCTTCCTGCCATAGTGGACGCATTGACTTTTCTCACATTTGGCAAAGTTCTCCACACTCACCTGACCATTCTATATCCGTTTGTAGACTCTTTAATTCCGCTTGTCTGTTTTCTTTCCACCTTGCTTACAGTCATTGGCAAATTTAGCTATCATAAATTCGGCTTTGGCAGCAAAGACATTGACATAAATTGCAAACAGTTGAGGTCCCAGCACTGATCCCTGTGACACTCCACAAGTGATAGCTTGCCAACCAGAAAACAATATTTTTTCTTTTTTGAACGACTGTTTCCTGTTCGCCAACCTGTCCTTTATCCAGGCTAATATGTTACCCCTGCATGATGTTTTCTTATCTTGTGTCGTAACCTTTGAGGTGGCGTCTTATCAAATGCCTTTTGGAAAGCTATGTACACCACAACTACAGACTCCTTTTATCCACCTTGCTTGTTACTTCCTCGAGGAGCTCTAATAAATCAGTTAAACGGCATTTCCCTTTCACATAACCATGTTCACTCTGTCTAATCCCATGCTCATTTTCTAAGTATCCTGCGATAACCTCCATAATAATCAACTCGAGTAATTTCCCCATGCTAGATGTTTGGCTAACTGGCCTATCGTTTCCTACTTTCTGCCTCGCTCCCTTCTGGAATAAAGAAATTATATTTGCACTTTCCCAGTCCACTGCGATCTTCCAAAACATCATGAATTTTGGAAGATTATAACCAAAGCCTCGACAATCTCTGCAGCCACTCCTTTTAAGAACCTAGGAGGCAGGCCATCTGTTCTTGGGGTCTTTTCAGCCTTCAGGTCCAACATTTTTCCCAGCAGATTTTATCGATTGATGACGAAAGTTTTAATTTCCTACCTCCTTTTCACCTCTTGATTTTTAAGTTTCTTTGGCAGCTTTTCCAACTCTTCTACAGTGGAAACAGAGACGTAATTAATCACTTTTCTGTAAAAAAAATTAATGCTTTTCAATGTCCTGCATCTTTCATTCCCACACCTGCATTTCACGTAAAGCTGGGTTTCGTGAATTCAGTGTGTTTGCGTCAAGCAGCTAATCACCTGGGAGCTGGAGGAGCAGAAGAAGCTGGAGAAAGAGCAGTGATAGAAGCAGAAGTAGATCTTACATGAATTTGCTTGAAATTGATGTGTACCAGTTGTATCTATTGATGTGTGACAACTGTGCATGCCGTGTGCTTTCACAGGAGCCACAGTCAGCAAGTTTGTGTGATTTGCAAATTGAAACTTGTCCGTCCGCGGCTTGTGTCACTGTTTCAGCTCAGTGTCCATTTCATGTTGTTATTGGCTGAACAAGACTTCTATATTGTGACTAAATATGCCGTTTTGTGCCTGAAACAAATCTGTGGGCAAAGTGTCCAAAAGCGAAAAATGGAAACAGTGTGGATGACTTAACCTACAGGGATACTTTGCAGCCTCCCTGGTGGTCTAGTGGTTAGGATTCGGCGCTCTCACCGCTGCGGCCCGGGTTCGATTCCCGGCCAGGGAAACAACATTTCTTGTTTGTGACGGGAGCATTCACCAACATGTCTTCTCTGCTCCATTAAGGCAGACAGTGTTCTGCACCTCTCCCAATGTCTGGGGAATGTGAAACACAATTGAAGCTCCAGGTTGCTGATTCTTCATTCGAGCTCAACAAGTCTCGGTTGGATCAGCTCCATAACAAGCACGGAGACACATCCCAGGGAATGCACGAAAACAAGTCAAGGTCTGTGCAAGATTGCACCGCTCAACAATATACTCCCTGCACAGATGAAGATGCAGGAGAAGGGGACCGCATTTTCTCCCTGCTGTGCAAACCACCTCTAATTGCACCCCTGGTCAACCAATCACAGCTGCTCTATCAAATAAGCACGCCAGGTGCAATGGTCTCTTTCTATAATTGAATGTTTCTCGACAGCAGTACATCGTCATGATCGGAACATGGGACTTAGGCCGGGTGGACTCTTTCTGTGACTTGAACATTCTTGGAGTAGAAGCCATTTGACCCTTCAAGATTGCTTCACAATTTGATCACTAGATGGCTGATCTGGTTGTGTCCCAACTCCACTTTCCTGTCTCACCTCCATAACCCTTCAGTCCCCTGCCTATCAAAAACTGATCTAACTCAGCCTTGAATAAATTCAAACATCCGGCCTCCCCTGCTTTATGGGGTAGCGAATTCCACAGACATTGAGAACACATAATCCTCTTTAACTCTGACTTGCAAAAAAATCTAGTCTTAAACTGTGCCCCATGGTATTAGTCTTCCCAAAAGAGGAAACATCCTCCCGATAACCACTCTATCAAGTGCTTTCAGGATCCTATATGTTTCAAAAAGATCACTTCACACTTTTTAAACTCCAATGAGTATAAAAAAGGCCATCATTCTCGGAATTAGTTGAGTCCACCTTCTCTGAAGTGCGTTTAATGCAATTACATCTTGCTTCAAATAAGGAAAGCGAAAATGTACACATTAATCCAGATGTGCTTTCACCAAGGCCCTGTACAGCTGCAGTAAAGCCTTGATACTTGTATACTTGATTCCTCTTACAAAAACCCCATTCCATTTGACTTCCTAATCACTTGCTGTACCTGCGTATTAATCGTTTGTGATTCATGAACCAGGACACCCACATCCCTTTGTAGAACCGAGCTCCTCAATCTCTCTCCATTTATATAGTATGCAGCTTTTCCATTCTTCCTGCCATAGTGGACGCATTGACTTTTCTCACATTTGGCAAAGTTCTCCACACTCACCTGACCATTCTATATCCGTTTGTAGACTCTTTAATTCCGCTTGTCTGTTTTCTTTCCACCTTGCTTACAGTCATTGGCAAATTTAGCTATCATAAATTCGGCTTTGGCAGCAAAGACATTGATATAAATTGCAAACAGTTGAGGTCCCAGCACTGATCCCTGTGACACTCCACAAGTGATAGCTTGCCAACCAGAAAACAATATTTTTTCTTTTTTGAACGACTGTTTCCTGTTCGCCAACCTGTCCTTTATCCAGGCTAATATGTTACCCCTGCATGATGTTTTCTTATCTTGTGTAGTAACCTTTGAGGTGGCGTCTTATCAAATGCCTTTTGGAAAGCTATGTACACCACAACTACAGGCTCCTTTTATCCACCTTTCTTGTTACTTCCTCGAGGAGCTCTAATAAATCAGTTAAACGGCATTTCCCTTTCACATAACCATGTTCACTCTGTCTAATCCCATGCTCATTTTCTAAGTATCCTGCGATAACCTCCATAATAATCAACTCGAGTAATTTCCCCATGCTAGATGTTTGGCTAACTGGCCTATCGTTTCCTACTTTCTGCCTCGCTCCCTTCTGGAATAAAGAAATTATATTTGCACTTTCCCAGTCCACTGCGATCTTCCAAAACATCAAGAATTTTGGAAGATTATAACCAAAGCCTCGACAATCTCTGCAGCCACTCCTTTTAAGAGCCTAGGAGGCAGGCCATCTGTTCTTGGGGTCTTTTCAGCCTTCAGGTCCAACATTTTTCCCAGCAGATTTTATCGATTGATGACGAAAGTTTTAATTTCCTACCTCCTTTTCACCTCTTGATTTTTAAGTTTCTTTGGCAGCTTTTCCAACTCTTCTACAGTGGAAACAGAGACGTAATTAATCACTTTTCTGTAAAAAAAATTAATGCTTTTCAATGTCCTGCATCTTTCATTCCCACACCTGCATTTCACGTAAAGCTGGGTTTCGTGAATTCAGTGTGTTTGCGTCAAGCAGCTAATCACCTGGGAGCTGGAGGAGCAGAAGAAGCTGGAGAAAGAGCAGTGATAGAAGCAGAAGTAGATCTTACATGAATTTGCTTGAAATTGATGTGTACCAGTTGTATCTATTGATGTGTGACAACTGTGCATGCCGTGTGCTTTCACAGGAGCCACAGTGAGCAAGTTTGTGTGATTTGCAAATTGAAACTTGTCCGTCCGCGGCTTGTGTCACTGTTTCAGCTCAGTGTCCATTTCATGTTGTTATTGGCTGAACAAGACTTCTATATTGTGACGTAATATGCCGTTTTGTGCCTGAAACAAATCTGTGGGCAAAGTGTCCAAAAGCGAAAAATGGAAACAGTGTGGATGACTTAACCGACAGGGATGCTTTGCAGCGTCCCTGGTGGTCTAGTGGTTAGGATTCGGCGCTCTCACCGCTGCGGCCCGGGTTCGATTCCCGGCCAGGGAAACAACATTTCTTGTTTGTGACGGGAGCATTCACCAACATGTCTTCTCTGCTCCATTAAGGCAGACAATGTTCTGCACCTCTCCCAATGTCTGGGGAATGTGAAACACAATTGAAGCTCCAGGTTGCTGATTCTTCATTCGAGCTCAACAAGTCTCGGTTGGATCAGCTCCACAACAAGCACGGAGACACATCCCAGGGAATGCACGAGAACAAGTCAAGGTCTGTGCAAGGTTGCACCGCTCAACAATATACTCCCTGCACAGATGAAGATGCAGGAGAAGGGGACCGCATTTTCTCCCTGCTGTGCAAACCACCTCTAATTGCACCCCTGGTCAACCAATCACAGCTGCTCTATCAAACAAGCACACCAGGTGCAATGGTCTCTTTCTATAATTGAATGTTTCTCGACAGCAGTACATCGTCATGATCGGAACATGGGACTTAGGCCGGGTGGACTCTTTCTGTGACTTGAACATTCTTGGAGTAGAAGCCATTTGACCCTTCAAGATTGCTTCACAATTTGATCACTAGATGGCTGATCTGGTTGTGTCCCAACTCCACTTTCCTGTCTCACCTCCATAACCCTTCAGTCCCCTGCCTATCAAAAACTGATCTAACTCAGCCTTGAATAAATTCAAACATCCGGCCTCCCCTGCTTTATGGGGTAGCGAATTCCACAGACATTGAGAACAGATAATCCTCTTTAACTCTGACTTGCAAAAAAATCTAGTCTTAAACTGTGCCCCATGGTATTAGTCTTCCCAAAAGAGGAAACATCCTCCCGATAACCACTCTATCAAGTGCTTTCAGGATCCTATATGTTTCAAAAAGATCACTTCACACTTTTTAAACTCCAATGAGTATAAAAAAGGCCATCATTCTCGGAATTAGTTGAGTCCACCTTCTCTGAAGTGCGTTTAATGCAATTACATCTTGCTTCAAATAAGGAAAGCGAAAATGTACACATTAATCCAGATGTGCTTTCACCAAGGCCCTGTACAGCTGCAGTAAAGCCTTGATACTTGTAGACTTGATTCCTCTAACAAAAACCCCATTCCATTTGACTTCCTAATCACTTGCTGTACCTGCGTATTAATCGTTTGTGATTCATGAACCAGGACACCCACATCCCTTTGTAGAACCGAGCTCCTCAATCTCTCTCCATTTATATAGTATGCAGCTTTTCCATTCTTCCTGCCATAGTGGACGCATTGACTTTTCTCACATTTGGCAAAGTTCTCCACACTCACCTGACCATTCTATATCCGTTTGTAGACTCTTTCATTCCGCTTGTCTGTTTTCTTTCCACCTTGCTTACAGTCATTGGCAAATTTAGCTATCATAAATTCGGCTTTGGCAGCAAAGACATTGACATAAATTGCAAACAGTTGAGGTCCCAGCACTGATCCCTGTGACACTCCACAAGTGATAGCTTGCCAACCAGAAAACAATATTTTTTTCTTTTTTGAACGACTGTTTCCTGTTCGCCAACCTGTCCTTTATCCAGGCTAATATGTTACCCCTGCATGATGTTTTCTTATCTTGTGTAGTAACCTTTGAGGTGGCGTCTTATCCAATGCCTTTTGGAAAGCTATGTACACCACAACTACAGGCTCCTTTTATCCACCTTGCTTGTTACTTCCTCGAGGAGCTCTAATAAATCAGTTAAACGGCATTTCCCTTTCACATAACCATGTTCACTCTGTCTAATCCCATGCTCATTTTCTAAGTATCCTGCGATAACCTCCATAATAATCAACTCGAGTAATTTCCCCATGCTAGATGTTTGGCTAACTGGCCTATCGTTTCCTACTTTCTGCCTCGTTCCCTTCTGGAATAAAGAAATTATATTTGCACTTTCCCAGTCCACTGCGATCTTCCAAAACATCAAGCATTTTGGAAGATTATAACCAAAGCCTCGACAATCTCTGCAGCCACTCCTTTTAAGAGCCTAGGAGGCAGGCCATCTGTTCTTGGGGTCTTTTCAGCCTTCAGGTCCAACATTTTTCCCAGCAGATTTTATCGATTGATGACGAAAGTTTTAATTTCCTACCTCCTTTTCACCTCTTGATTTTTAAGTTTCTTTGGCAGCTTTTCCAACTCTTCTACAATGGAAACAGAGACGTAATTAATCACTTTTCTGTAAAAAAAATTAATGCTTTTCAATGTCCTGCATCTTTCATTCCCACACCTGCATTTCATGTAAAGCTGGGTTTCGTGAATTCAGTGTGTTTGCGTCAAGCAGCTAATCACCTGGGAGCTGGAGGAGCAGAAGAAGCTGGAGAAAGAGCAGTGATAGAAGCAGAAGTAGATCTTACATGAATTTGCTTGAAATTGATGTGTACCAGTTGTATCTATTGATGTGTGACAACTGTGCATGCCGTGTGCTTTCACAGGAGCCACAGTGAGCAAGTTTGTGTGATTTGCAAATTGAAACTTGTCCGTCCGCGGCTTGTGTCACTGTTTCAGCTCAGTGTCCATTTCATGTTGTTATTGGCTGAACAAGACTTCTATATTGTGACTAAATATGCCGTTTTGTGCCTGAAACAAATCTGTGGGCAAAGTGTCCAAAAGCGAAAAATGGAAACAGTGTGGATGACTTAACCTACAGGGATGCTTTGCAGCGTCCCTGGTGGTCTAGTGGTTAGGATTCGGCGCTCTCACCGCTGCGGCCCGGTTTCGATTCCCGGCCAGGGAAACAACATTTCTTGTTTGTGACGGGAGCATTCACCAACATGTCTTCTCTGCTCCATGAAGGCAGACAATGTTCTGCACCTCTCCCAATGTCTGGGGAATGTGAAACACAATTGAAGCTCCAGGTTGCTGATTCTTCATTCGAGCTCAACAAGTCTCGGTTGGATCAGCTCCATGACAAGCACGGAGACACGCCCCAGGGAATGCACGAAAACAAGTGAAGGGCTGTGCAAGGTTGCACCGCTCAACAATATACTCCCTGCACAGATGAAGATGCAGGAGAAGGGGTCCGCATTTTCTCCCTGCTGTGCAAACCACCTCTAATTGCACCCCTGGTCAACCAATCACAGCTGCTCTATCAAACAAGCACGCCAGGTGCAATGGTCTCTTTCTATAATTGAATGTTTCTCCACAGCAGTACATCGTCATGATCGGAACATGGGACTTAGGCCGGGTGGACTCTTTCTGTGACTTGAACATTCTTGGAGTAGAAGCCATTTGACCCTTCAAGATTGCTTCACAATTTGATCACTAGATGGCTGATCTGGTTGTGTCCCAACTCCACTTTCCTGTCTCACCTCCATAACCCTTCAGTCCCCTGCCTATCAAAAACTGATCTAACTCAGCCTTGAATAAATTCAAACATCCGGCCTCCCCTGCTTTATGGGGTAGCGAATTCCACAGACATTGAGAACAGATAATCCTCTTTAACTCTGACTTGCAAAAAAATCTAGTCTTAAACTGTGCCCCATGGTATTAGTCTTCCCAAAAGAGGAAACATCCTCCCGATAACCACTCTATCAAGTGCTTTCAGGATCCTATATGTTTCAAAAAGATCACTTCACACTTTTTAAACTCCAATGAGTATAAAAAAGGCCATCATTCTCGGAATTAGTTGAGTCCACCTTCTCTGAAGTGCGTTTAATGCAATTACATCTTGCTTCAAATAAGGAAAGCGAAAATGTACACATTAATCCAGATGTGCTTTCACCAAGGCCCTGTACAGCTGCAGTAAAGCCTTGATACTTGTAGACTTGATTCCTCTTACAAAAACCCCATTCCATTTGACTTCCTAATCACTTGCTGTACCTGCGTATTAATCGTTTGTGATTCATGAACCAGGACACCCACATCCCTTTGTAGAACCGAGCTCCTCAATCTCTCTCCATTTATATAGTATGCAGCTTTTCCATTCTTCCTGCCATAGTGGACGCATTGACTTTTCTCACATTTGGCAAAGTTCTCCACACTCACCTGACCATTCTATATCCGTTTGTAGACTCTTTAATTCCGCTTGTCTGTTTTCTTTCCACCTTGCTTACAGTCATTGGCAAATTTAGCTATCATAAATTCGGCTTTGGCAGCAAAGACATTGATATAAATTGCAAACAGTTGAGGTCCCAGCACTGATCCCTGTGACACTCCACAAGTGATAGCTTGCCAACCAGAAAACAATATTTTTTCTTTTTTGAACGACTGTTTCCTGTTCGCCAACCTGTCCTTTATCCAGGCTAATATGTTACCCCTGCATGATGTTTTCTTATCTTGTGTAGTAACCTTTGAGGTGGCGTCTTATCAAATGCCTTTTGGAAAGCTATGTACACCACAACTACAGGCTCCTTTTATCCACCTTGCTTGTTACTTCCTCGAGGAGCTCTAATAAATCAGTTAAACGGCATTTCCCTTTCACATAACCATGTTCACTCTGTCTAATCCCATGCTCATTTTCTAAGTATCCTGCGATAACCTCCATAATAATCAACTCGAGTAATTTCCCCATGCTAGATGTTTGGCTAACTGGCCTATCGTTTCCTACTTTCTGCCTCGCTCCCTTCTGGAATAAAGAAATTATATTTGCACTTTCCCAGTCCACTGCGATCTTCCAAAACATCAAGAATTTTGGAAGATTATAACCAAAGCCTCGACAATCTCTGCAGCCACTGCTTTTACGAGCCTAGGAGGCAGGCCATCTGTTCTTGGGGTCTTTTCAGCCTTCAGGTCCAACATTTTTCCCTGCAGATTTTATCGATTGATGATGAAAGTTTTAATTTCCTACCTCCTTTTCACCTCTTGATTTTTAAGTTTCTTTGGCAGCTTTTCCAACTCTTCTACAGTGGAAACAGAGACGTAATTAATCACTTTTCTGTAAAAAAAATTAATGCTTTTCAATGTCCTGCATCTTTCATTCCCACACCTGCATTTCACGTAAAGCTGGGTTTCGTGAATTCAGTGTGTTTGCGTCAAGCAGCTAATCACCTGGGAGCTGGAGAAGCAGAAGAAGCTGGAGAAAGAGCAGTGATAGAAGCAGAAGTAGATCTTACATGAATTTGCTTGAAATTGATGTGTACCAGTTGTATCTATTGATGTGTGACAACTGTGCATGCCGTGTGCTTTCACAGGAGCCACAGTGAGCAAGTTTGTGTGATTTGCAAATTGAAACTTGTCCGTCCGCGGCTTGTGTCACTGTTTCAGCTCAGTGTCCATTTCATGTTGTTATTGGCTGAACAAGACTTCTATATTGTGACTAAATATGCCGTTTTGTGCCTGAAACAAATCTGTGGTCAAAGTGTCCAAAAGCGAAAAATGGAAACAGTGTGGATGACTTAACCTACAGGGATGCTTTGCAGCGTCCCTGGTGGTCTAGTGGTTAGGATTCGGCGCTCTCACCGCTGCGGCCCGGGTTCGATTCCCGGCCAGGGAAACAACATTTCTTGTTTGTGACGGGAGCATTCACCAACATGTCTTCTCTGCTCCATGAAGGCAGACAATGTTCTGCACCTCTCCCAATGTCTGGGGAATGTGAAACACAATTGAAGCTCCAGGTTGCTGATTCTTCATTCGAGCTCAACAAGTCTCGGTTGGATCAGCTCCATGACAAGCACGGAGACACGCCCCAGGGAATGCACGAAAACAAGTGAAGGGCTGTGCAAGGTTGCACCGCTCAACAATATACTCCCTGCACAGATGAAGATGCAGGAGAAGGGGTCCGCATTTTCTCCCTGCTGTGCAAACCACCTCTAATTGCACCCCTGGTCAACCAATCACAGCTGCTCTATCAAACAAGCACGCCAGGTGCAATGGTCTCTTTCTATAATTGAATGTTTCTCCACAGCAGTACATCGTCATGATCGGAACATGGGACTTAGGCCGGGTGGACTCTTTCTGTGACTTGAACATTCTTGGAGTAGAAGCCATTTGACCCTTCAAGATTGCTTCACAATTTGATCACTAGATGGCTGATCTGGTTGTGTCCCAACTCCACTTTCCTGTCTCACCTCCATAACCCTTCAGTCCCCTGCCTATCAAAAACTGATCTAACTCAGCCTTGAATAAATTCAAACATCCGGCCTCCCCTGCTTTATGGGGTAGCGAATTCCACAGACATTGAGAACACATAATCCTCTTTAACTCTGACTTGCAAAAAAATCTAGTCTTAAACTGTGCCCCATGGTATTAGTCTTCCCAAAAGAGGAAACATCCTCCCGATAACCACTCTATCAAGTGCTTTCAGGATCCTATATGTTTCAAAAAGATCACTTCACACTTTTTAAACTCCAATGAGTATAAAAAAGGCCATCATTCTCGGAATTAGTTGAGTCCACCTTCTCTGAAGTGCGTTTAATGCAATTACATCTTGCTTCAAATAAGGAAAGCGAAAATGTACACATTAATCCAGATGTGCTTTCACCAAGGCCCTGTACAGCTGCAGTAAAGCCTTGATACTTGTAGACTTGATTCCTCTTACAAAAACCCCATTCCATTTGACTTCCTAATCACTTGCTGTACCTGCGTATTAATCGTTTGTGATTCATGAACCAGGACACCCACATCCCTTTGTAGAACCGAGCTCCTCAATCTCTCTCCATTTATATAGTATGCAGCTTTTCCATTCTTCCTGCCATAGTGGACGCATTGACTTTTCTCACATTTGTCAAAGTTCTCCACACTCACCTGACCATTCTATGTCCGTTTGTAGACTCTTTAATTCCGCTTGTCTGTTTTCTTTCCACCTTGCTTACAGTCATTGGCAAATTTAGCTATCATAAATTCGGCTTTGGCAGCAAAGACATTGATATAAATTGCAAACAGTTGAGGTCCCAGCACTGATCCCTGTGACACTCCACAAGTGATAGCTTGCCAACCAGAAAACAATATTTTTTCTTTTTTGAACGACTGTTTCCTGTTCGCCAACCTGTCCTTTATCCAGGCTAATATGTTACCCCTGCATGATGTTTTCTTATCTTGTGTAGTAACCTTTGAGGTGGCGTCTTATCAAATGCCTTTTGGAAAGCTATGTACACCACAACTACAGGCTCCTTTTATCCACCTTGCTTGTTACTTCATCGAGGAGCTCTAATAAATCAGTTCAACGGCATTTCCCTTTCACATAACCATGTTCACTCTGTCTAATCCCATGCTCATTTTCTAAGTATCCTGCGATAACCTCCATAATAATCAACTCGAGTAATTTCCCCATGCTAGATGTTTGGCTAACTGGCCTATCGTTTCCTACTTTCTGCCTCGCTCCCTTCTGGAATAAAGAAATTATATTTGCACTTTCCCAGTCCACTGCGATCTTCCAAAACATCAAGAATTTTGGAAGATTATAACCAAAGCCTCGACAATCTCTGCAGCCACTCCTTTTAAGAGCCTAGGAGGCAGGCCATCTGTTCTTGGGGTCTTTTCAGCCTTCAGGTCCAACATTTTTCCCAGCAGATTTTATCGATTGATGACGAAAGTTTTAATTTCCTACCTCCTTTTCACCTCTTGATTTTTAAGTTTCTTTGGCAGCTTTTCCAACTCTTCTACAGTGGAAACAGAGACGTAATTAATCACTTTTCTGTAAAAAAAAATTAATGCTTTTCAATGTCCTGCATCTTTCATTCCCACACCTGCATTTCACGTAAAGCTGGGTTTCGTGAATTCAGTGTGTTTGCGTCAAGCAGCGAATCACCTGGGAGCTGGAGGAGCAGAAGAAGCTGGAGAAAGAGCAGTGATAGAAGCAGAAGTAGATCTTACATGAATTTGCTTGAAATTGATGTGTACCAGTTGTATCTATTGATGTGTGACAACTGTGCATGCCGTGTGCTTTCACAGGAGCCACAGTGAGCAAGTTTGTGTGATTTGCAAATTGAAACTTGTCCGTCCGCGGCTTGTGTCACTGTTTCAGCTCAGTGTCCATTTCATGTTGTTATTGGCTGAACAAGACTTCTATATTGTGACTAAATATGCCGTTTTGTGCCTGAAACAAATCTGCGGGCAAAGTGTCCAAAAGCGAAAAATGGAAACAGTGTGGATGACTTAACCGACAGGGATGCTTTGCAGCGTCTCTGGTGGTCTAGTGGTTAGGATTCGGCGCTCTCACCGCTGCGGCCCGGGTTCGATTCCCGGCCAGGGAAACAACATTTCTTGTTTGTGACGGGAGCATTCACCAACATGTCTTCTCTGCTCCATTAAGGCAGACAATGTTCTGCACCTCTCCCAATGTCTGGGGAATGTGAAACACAATTGAAGCTCCAGGTTGCTGATTCTTCATTCGAGCTCAACAAGTCTCGGTTGGATCAGCTCCATAACAAGCACGGAGACACATCCCAGGGAATGCACGAAAACAAGTCAAGGTCTGTGCAAGGTTGCACCGCTCAACAATATACTCCCTGCACAGATGAAGATGCAGGAGAAGGGGACCGCATTTTCTCCCTGCTGTGCAAACCACCTCTAATTGCACCCCTGGTCAACCAATCACAGCTGCTCTATCAAACAAGCACGCCAGGTGCAATGGTCTCTTTCTATAATTGAATGTTTCTCGACAGCAGTACATCGTCATGATCGGAACATGGGACTGAGGCCGGGTGGACTCTTTATGTGACTTGAACATTCTTGGAGTAGAAGCCATTTGACCCTTCAAGATTGCTTCACAATTTGATCACTAGATGGCTGATCTGGTTGTGTCCCAACTCCACTTTCCTGTCTCACCTCCATTACCCTTCAGTCCCCTGCCTATCAAAAACTGATCTAACTCAGCCTTGAATAAATTCAAACATCCGGCCTCCCCTGCTTTATGGGGTAGCGAATTCCACAGACATTGAGAACACATAATCCTCTTTAACTCTGACTTGCAAAAAAATCTAGTCTTAAACTGTGCCCCATGGTATTAGTCTTCCCAAAAGAGGAAACATCCTCCCGATAACCACTCTATCAAGTGCTTTCAGGATCCTATATGTTTCAAAAAGATCACTTCACACTTTTTAAACTCCAATGAGTATAAAAAAGGCCATCATTCTCGGAATTAGTTGAGTCCACCTTCTCTGAAGTGCGTTTAATGCAATTACATCTTGCTTCAAATAAGGAAAGCGAAAATGTACACATTAATCCAGATGTGCTTTCACCAAGGCCCTGTACAGCTGCAGTAAAGCCTTGATACTTGTAGACTTGATTCCTCTTACAAAAACCCCATTCCATTTGACTTCCTAATCACTTGCTGTACCTGCGTATTAATCGTTTGTGATTCATGAACCAGGACACCCACATCCCTTTGTAGAACCGAGCTCCTCAATCTCTCTCCATTTATATAGTATGCAGCTTTTCCATTCTTCCTGCCATAGTGGACGCATTGACTTTTCTCACATTTGTCAAAGTTCTCCACACTCACCTGACCATTCTATGTCCGTTTGTAGACTCTTTAATTCCGCTTGTCTGTTTTCTTTCCACCTTGCTTACAGTCATTGGCAAATTTAGCTATCATAAATTCGGCTTTGGCAGCAAAGACATTGACATAAATTGCAAACAGTTGAGGTCCCAGCACTGATCCCTGTGACACTCCACAAGTGATAGCTTGCCAACCAGAAAACAATAGTTTTTCTTTTTTGAACGACTGTTTCCTGTTCGCCAACCTGTCCTTTATCCAGGCTAATATGTTACCCCTGCATGATGTTTTCTTATCTTGTGTAGTAACCTTTGAGGTGGCGTCTTATCAAATGCCTTTTGGAAATCTATGTACACCACAACTACAGACTCCTTTTATCCACCTTGCTTGTTACTTCCTCGAGGAGCTCTAATAAATCAGTTAAACGGCATTTCCCTTTCACATAACCATGTTCACTCTGTCTAATCCCATGCTCATTTTCTAAGTATCCTGCGATAACCTCCATAATAATCAACTCGAGTAATTTCCCCATGCTAGATGTTTGGCTAACTGGCCTATCGTTTCCTACTTTCTGCCTCGCTCCCTTCTGGAATAAAGAAATTATATTTGCACTTTCCCAGTCCACTGCGATCTTCCAAAACATCAAGAATTTTGGAAGATTATAACCAAAGCCTCGACAATCTCTGCAGCCACTCCTTTTAAGAGCCTAGGAGGCAGGCCATCTGTTCTTGGGGTCTTTTCAGCCTTCAGGTCCAACATTTTTCCCAGCAGATTTTATCGATTGATGACGAAAGTTTTAATTTCCTACCTCCTTTTCACCTCTTGATTTTTAAGTTTCTTTGGCAGCTTTTCCAACTCTTCTACAGTGGAAACAGAGACGTAATTAATCACTTTTCTGTAAAAAAAATTAATGCTTTTCAATGTCCTGCATCTTTCATTCCCACACCTGCATTTCACGTAAAGCTGGGTTTCGTGAATTCAGTGTGTTTGCGTCAAGCAGCTAATCACCTGGGAGCTGGAGGAGCAGAAGAAGCTGGAGAAAGAGCAGTGATAGAAGCAGAAGTAGATCTTACATGAATTTGCTTGAATTTGATGTTACCCAGTTGTATCTTTTGATGTGTGACAACTGTGCATGCCGTGCGCTTTCACAGGAGCCACAGTGAGCAAGTTTGTGTGATTTGCAAATTGAAACTTGTCCGTCCGCGGCTTGTGTCACTGTTTCAGCTCAGTGTCCATTTCATGTTGTTATTGGCTGAACAAGACTTCTATATCGTGACTAAATATGCCGTTTTGTGCCTGAAACAAATCTGTGGGCAAAGTGTCCAAAAGCGAAAAATGGAAACAGTGTGGATGACTTAACCTACAGGGATGCTTTGCAGTGTCCCTGGTGGTCTAGTGGTTAGGATTCGGCGCTCTCACCGCTGCGGCCCGGGTTCGATTCCCGGCCAGGGAAACAACATTTCTTGTTTGTGACGGGAGCATTCACCAACATGTCTTCTCTGCTCCATGAAGGCAGACAATGTTCTGCACCTCTCCCAATGTCTGGGGAATGTGAAACACAATTGAAGCTCCAGGTTGCTGATTCTTCATTCGAGCTCAACAAGTCTCGGTTGGATCAGCTCCATAACAAGCACGGAGACACATCCCAGGGAATGCACGAAAACAAGTCAAGGGCTGTGCAAGGTTGCACTGCTCAACAATATACTCCCTGCACAGATGAAGATGCAGGAGAAGGGGACCGCATTTTCTCCCTGCTGTGCAAACCACCTCTAATTGCACCCCTGGTCAACCAATCATAGCTGCTCTATCAAACAAGCACACCAGGTGCAATGGTCTCTTTCTATAATTGAATGTTTCTCGACAGCAGTCCATCGTCATGATCGGAACATTGGACTTAGGCCGGGTGGACTCTTTCTGAGACTTGAACATTCTTGGAGTAAAAGCCATTTGACCCTTCAAGATTGCTTCACAATTTGATCACTAGATGGCTGATCTGGTTGTGTCCCAACTCCACTTTCCTGTCTCAACTCCATAACCCTTCAGTCCCCTGCCTATCAAAAACTGATCCAAATCAGCCTTGAATAAATTCAAACATCCGGCCTCCCCTGCTTTATGGGGTAGCGAATTCCACAGACATTGAGAACAGATAATCCTCTTTAACTCTGACTTGCAAAAAAATCTAGTCTTAAACTGTGCCCCATGGTATTAGTCTTCCCAAAAGAGGAAACATCCTCCCGATAACCACTCTATCAAGTGCTTTCAGGATCCTATATGTTTCAAAAAGATCACTTCACACTTTTTAAACTCCAATGAGTATAAAAAAGGCCATCATTCTCGGAATTAGTTGAGTCCACCTTCTCTGAAGTGCGTTTAATGCAATTACATCTTGCTTCAAATAAGGAAAGCGAAAATGTACACATTAATCCAGATGTGCTTTCACCAAGGCCCTGTACAGCTGCAGTAAAGCCTTGATACTTGTATACTTGATTCCTCTTACAAAAACCCCATTCCATTTGACTTCCTAATCACTTGCTGTACCTGCGTATTAATCGTTTGTGATTCATGAACCAGGACACCCACATCCCTTTGTAGAACCGAGCTCCTCAATCTCTCTCCATTTATATAGTATGCAGCTTTTCCATTCTTCCTGCCATAGTGGACGCATTGACTTTTCTCACATTTGGCAAAGTTCTCCACACTCACCTGACCATTCTATATCCGTTTGTAGACTCTTTAATTCCGCTTGTCTGTTTTCTTTCCACCTTGCTTACAGTCATTGGCAAATTTAGCTATCATAAATTCGGCTTTGGCAGCAAAGACATTGACATAAATTGCAAACAGTTGAGGTCCCAGCACTGATCCCTGTGACACTCCACAAGTGATAGCTTGCCAACCAGAAAACAATATTTTTTCTTTTTTGAACGACTGTTTCCTGTTCGCCAACCTGTCCTTTATCCAGGCTAATATGTTACCCCTGCATGATGTTTTCTTATCTTGTGTAGTAACCTTTGAGGTGGCGTCTTATCAAATGCCTTTTGGAAAGCTATGTACACCACAACTACAGACTCCTTTTATCCACCTTGCTTGTTACTTCCTCGAGGAGCTCTAATAAATCAGTTAAACGGCATTTCCCTTTCACATAACCATGTTCACTCTGTCTAATCCCATGCTCATTTTCTAAGTATCCTGCGATAACCTCCATAATAATCAACTCGAGTAATTTCCCCATGCTAGATGTTTGGCTAACTGGCCTATCGTTTCCTACTTTCTGCCTCGCTCCCTTCTGGAATAAAGAAATTATATTTGCACTTTCCCAGTCCACTGCGATCTTCCAAAACATCAAGAATTTTGGAAGATTATAACCAAAGCCTCGACAATCTCTGCAGCCACTCCTTTTAAGAGCCTAGGAGGCAGGCCATCTGTTCTTGGGGTCTTTTCAGCCTTCAGGTCCAACATTTTTCCCAGCAGATTTTATCGATTGATGACGAAAGTTTTAATTTCCTACCTCCTTTTCACCTCTTGATTTTTAAGTTTCTTTGGCAGCTTTTCCAACTCTTCTACAGTGGAAACAGAGACGTAATTAATCACTTTTCTGTAAAAAAAATTAATGCTTTTCAATGTCCTGCATCTTTCATTCCCACACCTGCATTTCACGTAAAGCTGGGTTTCGTGAATTCAGTGTGTTTGCGTCAAGCAGCTAATCACCTGGGAGCTGGAGGAGCAGAAGAAGCTGGAGAAAGAGCAGTGATAGAAGCAGAAGTAGATCTTACATGAATTTGCTTGAAATTGATGTGTACCAGTTGTATCTATTGATGTGTGACAACTGTGCATGCCGTGTGCTTTCACAGGAGCCACAGTGAGCAAGTTTGTGTGATTTGCAAATTGAAACTTGTCCGTCCGCGGCTTGTGTCACTGTTTCAGCTCAGTGTCCATTTGATGTTGTTATTGGCTGAACAAGACTTCTATATTGTGACTAAATATGCCGTTTTGTGCCTGAAACAAATCTGTGGGCAAAGTGTCCAAAAGCGAAAAATGGAAACAGTGTGGATGACTTAACCTACAGGGATGCTTTGCAGATTCCCTGGTGGTCTAGTGGTTAGGATTCGGCGCTCTCACCGCTGCGGCCCGGGTTCGATTCCCGGCCAGGGAAACAACATTTCTTGTTTGTGACGGGAGCATTCACCAACATGTCTTCTCTGCTCCATTAAGGCAGACAATGTTCTGCACCTCTCCCAATGTCTGGGGAATGTGAAACACAATTGAAGCTCCAGGTTGCTGATTCTTCATTCGAGCTCAACAAGTCTCGGTTGGATCAGCTCCACAACAAGCACGGAGACGCATCCCAGGGAATGCACGAGAACAAGTCAAGGTCTGTGCAAGGTTGCACCGCTCAACAATATACTCCCTGCACAGATGAAGATGCAGGAGAAGGGGACCGCATTTTCTCCCTGCTGTGCAAACCACCTCTAATTGCACCCCTGGTCAACCAATCACAGCTGCTCTATCAAACAAGCACACCAGGTGCAATGGTCTCTTTCTATAATTGAATGTTTCTCGACAGCAGTACATCGTCATGATCGGAACATGGGACTTAGGCCGGGTGGACTCTTTCTGTGACTTGAACATTCTTGGAGTAGAAGCCATTTGACCCTTCAAGATTGCTTCACAATTTGATCACTAGATGGCTGATCTGGTTGTGTCCCAACTCCACTTTCCTGTCTCACCTCCATAACCCTTCAGTCCCCTGCCTATCAAAAACTGATCTAACTCAGCCTTGAATAAATTCAAACATCCGGCCTCCCCTGCTTTATGGGGTAGCGAATTCCACAGACATTGAGAACAGATAATCCTCTTTAACTCTGACTTGCAAAAAAATCTAGTCTTAAACTGTGCCCCATGGTATTAGTCTTCCCAAAAGAGGAAACATCCTCCCGATAACCACTCTATCAAGTGCTTTCAGGATCCTATATGTTTCAAAAAGATCACTTCACACTTTTTAAACTCCAATGAGTATAAAAAAGGCCATCATTCTCGGAATTAGTTGAGTCCACCTTCTCTGAAGTGCGTTTAATGCAATTACATCTTGCTTCAAATAAGGAAAGCGAAAATGTACACATTAATCCAGATGTGCTTTCACCAAGGCCCTGTACAGCTGCAGTAAAGCCTTGATACTTGTAGACTTGATTCCTCTAACAAAAACCCCATTCCATTTGACTTCCTAATCACTTGCTGTACCTGCGTATTAATCGTTTGTGATTCATGAACCAGGACACCCACATCCCTTTGTAGAACCAAGCTCCTCAATCTCTCTCCATTTATATAGTATGCAGCTTTTCCATTCTTCCTGCCATAGTGGACGCATTGACTTTTCTCACATTTGGCAAAGTTCTCCACACTCACCTGACCATTCTATATCCGTTTGTAGACTCTTTAATTCCGCTTGTCTGTTTTGTTTCCACCTTGCTTACAGTCATTGGCAAATTTAGCTATCATAAATTCGGCTTTGGCAGCAAAGACATTGATATAAATTGCAAACAGTTGAGGTCAAAGCACTGATCCCTGTGACACTCCACAAGTGATAGCTTGCCAACCAGAAAACAATATTTTTTCTTTTTTGAACGACTGTTTCCTGTTCGCCAACCTGTCCTTTATCCAGGCTAATATGTTACCCCTGCATGATGTTTTCTTATCTTGTGTAGTAACCTTTGAGGTGGCGTCTTATCAAATGCCTTTTGGAAAGCTATGTACACCACAACTACAGGCTCCTTTTATCCACCTTGCTTGTTACTTCCTCGAGGAGCTCTAATAAATCAGTTAAACGGCATTTCCCTTTCACATAACCATGTTCACTCTTTCTAATCCCATGCTCATTTTCTAAGTATCCTGCGATAACCTCCATAATAATCAACTCGAGTAATTTCCCCATGCTAGATGTTTGGCTAACTGGCCTATCGTTTCCTACTTTCTGCCTCGTTCCCTTCTGGAATAAAGAAATTATATTTGCACTTTCCCAGTCCACTGCGATCTTCCAAAACATCAAGAATTTTGGAAGATTATAACCAAAGCCTCGATAATCTCTGCAGCCACTCCTTTTAAGAGCCTAGGAGGCAGGCCATCTGTTCTTGGGGTCTTTTCAGCCTTCAGGTCCAACATTTTTTCCCAGCAGATTTTATCGATTGATGACGAAAGTTTTAATTTCCTACCTCCTTTTCACCTCTTGATTTTTAAGTTTCTTTGGCAGCTTTTCCAACTCTTCTACAGTGGAAACAGAGACGTAATTAATCACTTTTCTGTAAAAAAAATTAATGCTTTTCAATGTCCTGCATCTTTCATTCCCACACCTGCATTTCACGTAAAGCTGGGTTTCGTGAATTCAGTGTGTTTGCGTCAAGCAGCTAATCACCTGGGAGCTGGAGGAGCAGAAGAAGCTGGAGAAAGAGCAGTGATAGAAGCAGAAGTAGATCTGACATGAATTTGCTTGAATTTGATGTGTACCAGTTGTATCTATTGATGTGTGACAACTGTGCATGCCGTGTGCTTTCACAGGAGCCACAGTGAGCAAGTTTGAGTGATTTGCAAATTGAAACTTGTCCGTCCGCGGCTTGTGTCACTGTTTCAGCTCAGTGTCCATTTCATGTTGTTCTTGGCTGAACAAGACTTCTATATTGTGACTAAATATGCCGTTTTGTGCCTGAAACAAACCTGTGGGCAAAGTGTCCAAAAGCGAAAAATGGAAACAGTGTGGATGACTTAACCTACAGGGGTGCTTTGCAGCGTCCCTGGTGGTCTAGTGGTTAGGATTCGGCCCTCTCACCGCTGCGGCCCGGGTTCGATTCCCGGCCAGGGGAACAACATTTCTTGTTTGTGACGGGAGCATTCACCAACATGTCTTCTCTGCTCCATTAAGGCAGACAATGTTCTGCACCTCTCCCAATGTCTGGGGAATGTGAAACACAATTGAAGCTCCAGGTTGCTGATTCTTCATTCGAGCTCAACAAGTCTCGGTTGGATCAGCTCCATAACAAGCACGGAGACACATCCCAGGGAATGCACGAAAACAAGTCAAGGTCTGTGCAAGGTTGCACCGCTCAACAATATACTCCCTGCACAGATGAAGATGCAGGAGAAGGGGACCGCATTTTCTCCCTGCTGTGCAAACCACCTCTAATTGCACCCCTGGTCAACCAATCACAGCTGCTCTATCAAACAAGCACACCAGGTGCAATGGTCTCTTTCTATAATTGAATGTTTCTCGACAGCAGTACATCGTCATGATCGGAACATGGGACTTAGGCCGGGTGGACTCTTTCTGTGACTTGAACATTCTTGGAGTAGAAGCCATTTGACCCTTCAAGATTGCTTCACAATTTGATCACTAGATGGCTGATCTGGTTGTGTCCCAACTCCACTTTCCTGTCTCACCTCCATTACCCTTCAGTCCCCTGCCTATCAAAAACTGATCTAACTCAGCCTTGAATAAATTCAAACATCCGGCCTCCCCTGCTTTATGGGGTAGCGAATTCCACAGACATTGAGAACAGATAATCCTCTTTAACTCTGACTTGCAAAAAAATCTAGTCTTAAACTGTGCCCCATGGTATTAGTCTTCCCAAAAGAGGAAACATCCTCCCGATAACCACTCTATCAAGTGCTTTCAGGATCCTATATGTTTCAAAAAGATCACTTCACACTTTTTAAACTCCAATGAGTATAAAAAAGGCCATCATTCTCGGAATTAGTTGAGTCCACCTTCTCTGAAGTGCGTTTAATGCAATTACATCTTGCTTCAAATAAGGAAAGCGAAAATGTACACATTAATCCAGATGTGCTTTCACCAAGGCCCTGTACAGCTGCAGTAAAGCCTTGATACTTGTATACTTGATTCCTCTTACAAAAACCCCATTCCATTTGACTTCCTAATCACTTGCTGTACCTGCGTATTAATCGTTTGTGATTCATGAACCAGGACACCCACATCCCTTTGTAGAACCGAGCTCCTCAATCTCTCTCGATTTATATAGTATGCAGCTTTTCCATTCTTCCTGCCATAGTGGACGCATTGACTTTTCTCACATTTGGCAAAGTTCTCCACACTCACCTGACCATTCTATATCCGTTTGTAGACTCTTTAATTCCGCTTGTCTGTTTTCTTTCCACCTTGCTTACAGTCATTGGCAAATTTAGCTATCATAAATTCGGCTTTGGCAGCAAAGACATTGATATAAATTGCAAACAGTTGAGGTCCCAGCACTGATCCCTGTGACACTCCACAAGTGATAGCTTGCCAACCAGAAAACAATATTTTTTCTTTTTTGAACGACTGTTTCCTGTTCGCCAACCTGTCCTTTATCCAGGCTAATATGTTACCCCTGCATGATGTTTTCTTATCTTGTGTAGTAACCTTTGAGGTGGCGTCTTATCAAATGCCTTTTGGAAAGCTATGTACACCACAACTACAGGCTCCTTTTATCCACCTTGCTTGTTACTTCCTCGAGGAGCTCTAATAAATCAGTTAAACGGCATTTCCCTTTCACATAACCATGTTCACTCTGTCTAATCCCATGCTCATTTTCTAAGTATCCTGCGATAACCTCCATAATAATCAACTCGAGTAATTTCCCCATGCTAGATGTTTGGCTAACTGGCCTATCGTTTCCTACTTTCTGCCTCGCTCCCTTCTGGAATAAAGAAATTATATTTGCACTTTCCCAATCCACTGCGATCTTCCAAAACATCAAGAATTTTGGAAGATTATAACCAAAGCCTCGACAATCTCTGCAGCCACTCCTTTTAAGAGCCTAGGAGGCAGGCCATCTGTTCTTGGGGTCTTTTCAGCCTTCAGGTCCAACATTTTTTCCCAGCAGATTTTATCGATTGATGACGAAAGTTTTAATTTCCTACCTCCTTTTCACCTCTTGATTTTTAAGTTTCTTTGGCAGCTTTTCCAACTCTTCTACAGTGGAAACAGAGACGTAATTAATCACTTTTCTGTAAAAAAAATTAATGCTTTTCAATGTCCTGCATCTTTCATTCCCACACCTGCATTTCACGTAAAGCTGGGTTTCGTGAATTCAGTGTGTTTGCGTCAAGCAGCTAATCACCTGGGAGCTGGAGGAGCAGAAGAAGCTGGAGAAAGAGCAGTGATAGAAGCAGAAGTAGATCTTACATGAATTTGCTTGAAATTGATGTGTACCAGTTGTATCTATTGATGTGTGACAACTGTGCATGCCGTGTGCTTTCACAGGAGCCACAGTGAGCAAGTTTGTGTGATTTGCAAATTGAAACTTGTCCGTCCGCGGCTTGTGTCACTGTTTCAGCTCAGTGTCCATTTCATGTTGTTATTGGCTGAACAAGACTTCTATATTGTGACTAAATATGCCGTTTTGTGCCTGAAACAAATCTGTGGGCAAAGTGTCCAAAAGCGAAAAATGGAAACAGTGTGGATGACTTAACCTACAGGGATGCTTTGCAGCTTCCCTGGTGGTCTAGTGGTTAGGATTCGGCGCTCTCACCGCTGCGGCCCGGGTTCGATTCCCGGCCAGGGAAACAACATTTCTTGTTTGTGACGGGAGCATTCACCAACATGTCTTCTCTGCTCCATTAAGGCAGACAATGTTCTGCACCTCTCCCAATGTCTGGGGAATGTGAAACACAATTGAAGCTCCAGGTTGCTGATTCTTCATTCGAGCTCAACAAGTCTCGGTTGGATCAGCTCCATAACAAGCACGGAGACACATCCCAGGGAATGCACGAAAACAAGTCAAGGTCTGTGCAAGGTTGCACCGCTCAACAATATACTCCCTGCACAGATGAAGATGCAGGAGAAGGGGACCGCATTTTCTCCCTGCTGTGCAAACCACCTCTAATTGCACCCCTGGTCAACCAATCACAGCTGCTCTATCAAACAAGCACACCAGGTGCAATGGTCTCTTTCTATAATTGAATGTTTCTCGACAGCAGTACATCGTCATGATCGGAACATGGGACTTAGGCCGGGTGGACTCTTTCTGTGACTTGAACATTCTTGGAGTAGAAGCCATTTGACCCTTCAAGATTGCTTCACAATTTGATCACTAGATGGCTGATCTGGTTGTGTCCCAACTCCACTTTCCTGTCTCACCTCCATAACCCTTCAGTCCCCTGCCTATCAAAAACTGATCTAACTCAGCCTTGAATAAATTCAAACATCCGGCCTCCCCTGCTTTATGGGGTAGCGAATTCCACAGACATTGAGAACAGATAATCCTCTTTAACTCTGACTTGCAAAAAAATCGAGTCTTAAACTGTGCCCCATGGTATTAGTCTTCCCAAAAGAGGAAACATCCTCCCGATAACCACTCTATCAAGTGCTTTCAGGATCCTATATGTTTCAAAAAGATCACTTCACACTTTTTAAACTCCAATGAGTATAAAAAAGGCCATCATTCTCGGAATTAGTTGAGTCCACCTTCTCTGAAGTGCGTTTAATTCAATTACATCTTGCTTCAAATAAGGAAAGCGAAAATGTACACATTAATCCAGATGTGCTTTCACCAAGGCCCTGTACAGCTGCAGTAAAGCCTTGATACTTGTAGACTTGATTCCTCTTACAAAAACCCCATTCCATTTGACTTCCTAATCACTTGCTGTACCTGCGTATTAATCGTTTGTGATTCATGAACCAGGACACCCACATCCCTTTGTAGAACCGAGCTCCTCAATCTCTCTCCATTTATATAGTATGCAGCTTTTCCATTCTTCCTGCCATAGTGGACGCATTGACTTTTCTCACATTTGGCAAAGTTCTCCACACTCACCTGACCATTCTATATCCGTTTGTAGACTCTTTAATTCCGCTTGTCTGTTTTCTTTCCACCTTGCTTACAGTCATTGGCAAATTTAGCTATCATAAATTCGGCTTTGGCAGCAAAGACATTGATATAAATTGCAAACAGTTGAGGTCCCAGCACTGATCCCTGTGACACTCCACAAGTGATAGCTTGCCAACCAGAAAACAATATTTTTTCTTTTTTGAACGACTGTTTCCTGTTCGCCAACCTGTCCTTTATCCAGGCTAATATGTTACCCCTGCATGATGTTTTCTTATCTTGTGTAGTAACCTTTGAGGTGGCGTCTTATCAAATGCCTTTTGGAAAGCTATGTACACCACAACTACAGGCTCCTTTTATCCACCTTGCTTGTTACTTCCTCGAGGAGCTCTAATAAATCAGTTAAACGGCATTTCCCTTTCACATAACCATGTTCACTCTGTCTAATCCCATGCTCATTTTCTAAGTATCCTGCGATAACCTCCATAATAATCAACTCGAGTAATTTCCCCATGCTAGATGTTTGGCTAACTGGCCTATCGTTTCCTACTTTCTGCCTCGCTCCCTTCTGGAATAAAGAAATTATATTTGCACTTTCCCAGTCCACTGCGATCTTCCAAAACATCAAGAATTTTGGAAGATTATAACCAAAGCCTCGACAATCTCTGCAGCCACTCCTTTTAAGAGCCTAGGAGGCAGGCCATCTGTTCTTGGGGTCTTTTCAGCCTTCAGGTCCAACATTTTTTCCCAGCAGATTTTATCGATTGATGACGAAAGTTTTAATTTCCTACCTCCTTTTCACCTCTTGATTTTTAAGTTTCTTTGGCAGCTTTTCCAACTCTTCTACAGTGGAAACAGAGACGTAATTAATCACTTTTCTGTAAAAAAAATTAATGCTTTTCAATGTCCTGCATCTTTCATTCCCACACCTGCATTTCACGTAAAGCTGGGTTTCGTGAATTCAGTGTGTTTGCGTCAAGCAGCTAATCACCTGGGAGCTGGAGGAGCAGAAGAAGCTGGAGAAAGAGCAGTGATAGAAGCAGAAGTAGATCTTACATGAATTTGCTTGAAATTGATGTGTACCAGTTGTATCTATTGATGTGTGACAACTGTGCATGCCGTGTGCTTTCACAGGAGCCACAGTGAGCAAGTTTGTGTGATTTGTAAATTGAAACTTGTCCGTCCGCGGCTTGTGTCACTGTTTCAGCTCAGTGTCCATTTCATGTTGTTATTGGCTGAACAAGACTTCTATATTGTGACTAAATATGCCGTTTTGTGCCTGAAACAAATCTGTGGGCAAAGTGTCCAAAAGCGAAAAATGGAAACAGTGTGGATGACTTAACCTACAGGGATGCTTTGCAGCGTCCCTGGTGGTCTAGTGGTTAGGATTCGGCGCTCTCACCGCTGCGGCCCGGGTTCGGTTCCCGGCCAGGGAAACAACATTTCTTGTTTGTGACGGGAGCATTCACCAACATGTCTTCTCTGCTCCATTAAGGCAGACAATGTTCTGCACCTCTCCCAATGTCTGGGGAATGTGAAACACAATTGAAGCTCCAGGTTGCTGATTCTTCATTCGAGCTCAACAAGTCTCGGTTGGATCAGCTCCATAACAAGCACGGAGACACATCCCAGGGAATGCACGAAAACAAGTCAAGGTCTGTGCAAGGTTGCACCGCTCAACAATATACTCCCTGCACAGATGAAGATGCAGGAGAAGGGGACCGCATTTTCTCCCTGCTGTGCAAACCACCTCTAATTGCACCCCTGGTCAACCAATCACAGCTGCTCTTTCAAACAAGCACACCAGGTGCAATGGTCTCTTTCTATAATTGAATGTTTCTCGACAGCAGTACATCGTCATGATCGGAACATGGGACTTAGGCCGGGTGGACTCTTTCTGTGACTTGAACATTCTTGGAGTAGAAGCCATTTGACCCTTCAAGATTGCTTCACAATTTGATCACTAGATGGCTGATCTGGTTGTGTCCCAACTCCACTTTCCTGTCTCACCTCCATAACCCTTCAGTCCCCTGCCTATCAAAAACTGATCTAACTCAGCCTTGAATAAATTCAAACATCCGGCCTCCCCTGCTTTATGGGGTAGCGAATTCCACAGACATTGAGAACAGATAATCCTCTTTAACTCTGACTTGCAAAAAAATCGAGTCTTAAACTGTGCCCCATGGTATTAGTCTTCCCAAAAGAGGAAACATCCTCCCGATAACCACTCTATCAAGTGCTTTCAGGATCCTATATGTTTCAAAAAGATCACTTCACACTTTTTAAACTCCAATGAGTATAAAAAAGGCCATCATTCTCGGAATTAGTTGAGTCCACCTTCTCTGAAGTGCGTTTAATGCAATTACATCTTGCTTCAAATAAGGAAAGCGAAAATGTACACATTAATCCAGATGTGCTTTCACCAAGGCCCTGTACAGCTGCAGTAAAGCCTTGATACTTGTATACTTGATTCCTCTTACAAAAACCCCATTCCATTTGACTTCCTAATCACTTGCTGTACCTGCGTATTAATCGTTTGTGATTCATGAACCAGGACACCCACATCCCTTTGTAGAACCGAGCTCCTCAATCTCTCTCCATTTATGTAGTATGCAGCTTTTCCATTCTTCCTGCCATAGTGGACGCATTGACTTTTCTCACATTTGGCAAAGTTCTCCACACTCACCTGACCATTCTATATCCGTTTGTAGACTCTTTAATTCCGCTTGTCTGTTTTCTTTCCACCTTGCTTACAGTCATTGGCAAATTTAGCTATCATAAATTCGGCTTTGGCAGCAAAGACATTGATATAAATTGCAAACAGTTGAGGTCCCAGCACTGATCCCTGTGACACTCCACAAGTGATAGCTTGCCAACCAGAAAACAATATTTTTTCTTTTTTGAACGACTGTTTCCTGTTCGCCAACCTGTCCTTTATCCAGGCTAATATGTTACCCCTGCATGATGTTTTCTTATCTTGTGTAGTAACCTTTGAGGTGGCGTCTTATCAAATGCCTTTTGGAAAGCTATGTACACCACAACTACAGGCTCCTTTTATCCACCTTGCTTGTTACTTCCTCGAGGAGCTCTAATAAATCAGTTAAACGGCATTTCCCTTTCACAGAACCATGTTCACTCTGTCTAATCCCATGCTCATTTTCTAAGTATCCTGCGATAACCTCCATAATAATCAACTCGAGTAATTTCCCCATGCTAGATGTTTGGCTAACTGGCCTATCGTTTCCTACTTTCTGCCTCGCTCCCTTCTGGAATAAAGAAATTATATTTGCACTTTCCCAGTCCACTGCGATCTTCCAAAACATCAAGAATTTTGGAAGATTATAACCAAAGCCTCAACAATCTCTGCAGCCACTCCTTTTAAGAGCCTAGGAGGCAGGCCATCTGTTCTTGGGGTCTTTTCAGCCTTCAGGTCCAACATTTTTTCCCAGCAGATTTTATCGATTGATGACGAAAGTTTTAATTTCCTACCTCCTTTTCACCTCTTGATTTTTAAGTTTCTTTGGCAGCTTTTCCAACTCTTCTACAGTGGAAACAGAGACGTAATTAATCACTTTTCTGTAAAAAAAAATTAATGCTTTTCAATGTCCTGCATCTTTCATTCCCACACCTGCATTTCACGTAAAGCTGGGTTTCGTGAATTCGGTGTGTTTGCGTCAAGCAGCTAATCACCTGGGAGCTGGAGGAGCAGAAGAAGCTGGAGAAAGAGCAGTGATAGAAGCAGAAGTTGATCTTACATGAATTTGCTTGAATTTGATGTGTACCAGTTGTATCTATTGATGTGTGACAACTGTGCATGCCGTGTGCTTTCACAGGAGCCACAGTGAGCAAGTTTGTGTGATTTGCAAATTGAAACTTGTCCGTCCGTGGTTTGTGTCACTGTTTCAGCTCAGTGTCCATTTCATGTTGTTATTGGCTGAACAAGACTTCTATATCGTGACTAAATATGCCGTTTTGTGCCTGAAACAAATCTGTGGGCAAAGTGTCCAAAAGCGAAAAATGGAAACAGTGTGGATGACTTAACCTACAGGGATGCTTGACAGCGTCCCTGGTGGTCTAGTGGTTAG
Source organism: Heterodontus francisci (assembly GCF_036365525.1). Taxonomy (NCBI): domain Eukaryota; kingdom Metazoa; phylum Chordata; class Chondrichthyes; order Heterodontiformes; family Heterodontidae; genus Heterodontus; species Heterodontus francisci. The sequence continues at coordinate 21,828,239 of NC_090404.1, forward strand.
GATTCGGCGCTCTCACTGCTGTGACCCGGGTTCGGTTCCCGGCCAGGGAAGCAACATTTCTTGTTTGTGACGGGAGCATTCACTAACATGTCTTCTCTGCTCTATTAAGGCAGACAATGTTCTGCACCTCTCCCAATGTCTGGGGAATGTGAAACACAATTGAAGCTCCAGGTTGCTGATTCTTCATTCGAGCTCAACAAGTCTCGGTTGGATCAGCTCCATAACAAGGACGGAGACACATCCCAGGGAATGCACGAAAACAAGTCAAGGGCTGTGCAAGGTTGCACCGCACAACAATATACTCCCTGCACAAATGAAGATGCAGGAGAAGGGGACAGCATTTTCTCCCTGCTGTGCAAACCACCTCTAATTGCACCCCTGGTCAACCAATCACAGCTGCTCTATCAAACAAGCACACCAGGTGCAATGGTCTCTTTCTATAATTGAATGTTTCTCGACAGCAGTACATCGTCATGATCGGAACATGGGACTTAGGCCGGGTGGACTCTTTCTGTGACTTGAACATTCTTGGAGTAGAAGCCATTTGACCCTTCAAGATTGCTTCACAATTTGATCACTAGATGGCTGATCTGGTTGTGTCCCAACTCCACTTTCCTGTCTCACCTCCATAACCCTTCAGTCCCCTGCCTATCAAAAACTGATCTAACTCAGCCTTGAATAAATTCAAACATCCGGCCTCCCCTGCTTTATGGGGTAGCGAATTCCACAGACATTGAGAACACATAATCCTCTTTAACTCTGACTTGCAAAAAAATCTAGTCTTAAACTGTGCCCCATGGTATTAGTCTTCCCAAAAGAGGAAACATCCTCCCGATAACCACTCTATCAAGTGCTTTCAGGATCCTATATGTTTCAAAAAGATCACTTCACACTTTTTAAACTCCAATGAGTATAAAAAAGGCCATCATTCGCGGAATTAGTTGAGTCCACTTTCTCTGAAGTGCGTTTAAAGCAATTACATCTTGCTTCAAATAAGGAAAGCGAAAATGTACACAATAATCCAGATGTGCTTTCACCAAGGCCCTGTACAGCTGCAGTAAAGCCTTGATACTTGTAGACTTGATTCCTCTTACAAAAACCCCATTCCATTTGACTTCCTAATCACTTGCTGTACCTGCGTTTTAATCGTTTGTGATTCATGAAGCAGGACACCAACATCCCTTTGTAGAACCGAGCTCCTCAATCTCTCTCCATTTATATAGTATGCAGCTTTTCCATTCTTCCTGCCATAGTGGACGCAATGACTTTTCTCACATTTGGCAAAGTTCTCCACACTCACCTGACCATTCTATATCCGTTTGTAGACTCTTTAATTCCGCTTGTCTGTTTTCTTTCCACCTTGCTTACAGTCATTGGCAAATTTAGCTATCATAAATTCGGCTTTGGCAGCAAAGACATTGATATAAATTGCAAACAGTTGAGGTCCCAGCACTGATCCCTGTGACACTCCACAAGTGATAGCTTGCCAACCAGAAAACAATATTTTTTCTTTTTTGAACGACTGTTTCCTGTTCGCCAACCTGTCCTTTATCCAGGCTAATATGTTACCCCTGCATGATGTTTTCTTATCTTGTGTAGTAACCTTTGAGGTGGCGTCTTATCAAATGCCTTTTGGAAAGCTATGTACACCACAACTACAGGCTCCTTTTATCCACCTTGCTTGTTACTTCCTCGAGGAGCTCTAATAAATCAGTTAAACGGCATTTCCCTTTCACATAACCATGTTCACTCTGTCTAATCCCATGCTCATTTTCTAAGTATCCTGCGATAACCTCCATAATAATCAACTCGAGTAATTTCCCCATGCTAGATGTTTGGCTAACTGGCCTATCGTTTCCTACTTTCTGCCTCGCTCCCTTCTGGAATAAAGAAATTATATTTGCACTTTCCCAGTCCACTGCGATCTTCCAAAACATCAAGAATTTTGGAAGATTATAACCAAAGCCTCGACAATCTCTGCAGCCACTGCTTTTACGAGCCTAGGAGGCAGGCCATCTGTTCTTGGGGTCTTTTCAGCCTTCAGGTCCAACATTTTTCCCTGCAGATTTTATCGATTGATGATGAAAGTTTTAATTTCCTACCTCCTTTTCACCTCTTGATTTTTAAGTTTCTTTGGCAGCTTTTCCAACTCTTCTACAGTGGAAACAGAGACGTAATTAATCACTTTTCTGTAAAAAAAATTAATGCTTTTCAATGTCCTGCATCTTTCATTCCCACACCTGCATTTCACGTAAAGCTGGGTTTCGTGAATTCAGTGTGTTTGCGTCAAGCAGCTAATCACCTGGGAGCTGGAGGAGCAGAAGAAGCTGGAGAAAGAGCAGTGATAGAAGCAGAAGTAGATCTTACATGAATTTGCTTGAAATTGATGTGTACCAGTTGTATCTATTGATGTGTGACAACTGTGCATGCCGTGTGCTTTCACAGGAGCCACAGTGAGCAAGTTTGTGTGATTTGCAAATTGAAACTTGTCCGTCCGCGGCTTGTGTCACTGTTTCAGCTCAGTGTCCATTTCATGTTGTTATTGGCTGAACAAGACTTCTATATTGTGACTAAATATGCCGTTTTGTGCCTGAAACAAATCTGTGGGCAAAGTGTCCAAAAGCGAAAAATGGAAACAGTGTGGATGACTTAACCTACAAGAATGCCTTGCAGCGTCCCTGGTGGTCTAGTGGTTAGGATTCGGCGCTCTCACCGCTGCGGCCCGGGTTCGATTCCCGGCCAGGGAAGCAACATTTCTTGTTTGTGACGGGAGCATTCACCAACATGTCTTCTCTGCTCCATTAAGGCAGACAATGTTCTGCACCTCTCCCAATGTCTGGGGAATGTGAAACACAATTGAAGCTCCAGGTTGCTGATTCTTCATTCGAGCTCAACAAGTCTCGGTTGGATCAGCTCCATAACAAGCACGGAGACACATCCCAGGGAATGCACGAAAACAAGTCAAGGTCTGTGCAAGGTTGCACCGCTCAACAGTATACTCCCTGCACAGATGAAGATGCAGGAGAAGGGGACCGCATTTTCTCCCTGCTGTGCAAACCACCTCTAATTGCACCCCTGGTCAACCAATCACAGCTGCTCTATCAAACAAGCACACCAGGTGCAATGGTCTCTTTCTATAATTGAATGTTTCTCGACAGCAGTACATCGTCATGATCGGAACATGGGACTTAGGCCGGGTGGACTCTTTCTGTGACTTGAACATTCTTGGAGTAGAAGCCATTTGACCCTTCAAGATTGCTTCACAATTTGATCACTAGATGGCTGATCTGGTTGTGTCCCAACTCCACTTTCCTGTCTCACCTCCATAACCCTTCAGTCCCCTGCCTATCAAAAACTGATCTAACTCAGCCTTGAATAAATTCAAACATCCGGCCTCCCCTGCTTTATGGGGTAGCGAATTCCACAGACATTGAGAACAGATAATCCTCTTTAACTCGGACTTGCAAAAAAATCGAGTCTTAAACTGTGCCCCATGGTATTAGTCTTCCCAAAAGAGGAAACATCCTCCCGATAACCACTCTATCAAGTGCTTTCAGGATCCTATATGTTTCAAAAAGATCACTTCACACTTTTTAAACTCCAATGAGTATAAAAAAGGCCATCATTCTCGGAATTAGTTGAGTCCACCTTCTCTGAAGTGCGTTTAATGCAATTACATCTTGCTTCAAATAAGGAAAGCGAAAATGTACACATTAATCCAGATGTGCTTTCACCAAGGCCCTGTACAGCTGCAGTAAAGCCTTGATACTTGTATACTTGATTCCTCTTACAAAAACCCCATTCCATTTGACTTCCTAATCACTTGCTGTACCTGCGTATTAATCGTTTGTGATTCATGAACCAGGACACCCACATCCCTTTGTAGAACCGAGCTCCTCAATCTCTCTCCATTTATGTAGTATGCAGCTTTTCCATTCTTCCTGCCATAGTGGACGCATTGACTTTTCTCACATTTGGCAAAGTTCTCCACACTCACCTGACCATTCTATATCCGTTTGTAGACTCTTTAATTCCGCTTGTCTGTTTTCTTTCCACCTTGCTTACAGTCATTGGCAAATTTAGCTATCATAAATTCGGCTTTGGCAGCAAAGACATTGATATAAATTGCAAACAGTTGAGGTCCCAGCACTGATCCCTGTGACACTCCACAAGTGATAGCTTGCCAACCAGAAAACAATATTTTTTCTTTTTTGAACGACTGTTTCCTGTTCGCCAACCTGTCCTTTATCCAGGCTAATATGTTACCCCTGCATGATGTTTTCTTATCTTGTGTAGTAACCTTTGAGGTGGCGTCTTATCAAATGCCTTTTGGAAAGCTATGTACACCACAACTACAGGCTCCTTTTATCCACCTTGCTTGTTACTTCCTCGAGGAGCTCTAATAAATCAGTTAAACGGCATTTCCCTTTCACATAACCATGTTCACTCTGTCTAATCCCATGCTCATTTTCTAAGTATCCTGCGATAACCTCCATAATAATCAACTCGAGTAATTTCCCCATGCTAGATGTTTGGCTAACTGGCCTATCGTTTCCTACTTTCTGCCTCGTTCCCTTCTGGAATAAAGAAATTATATTTGCACTTTCCCAGTCCACTGCGATCTTCCAAAACATCAAGAATTTTGGAAGATTATAACCAAAGCCTCGACAATCTCTGCAGCCACTCCTTTTAAGAGCCTAGGAGGCAGGCCATCTGTTCTTGGGGTCTTTTCAGCCTTCAGGTCCAACATTTTTTCCCAGCAGATTTTATCGATTGATGACGAAAGTTTTAATTTCCTACCTCCTTTTCACCTCTTGATTTTTAAGTTTCTTTGGCAGCTTTTCCAACTCTTCTACAGTGGAAACAGAGACGTAATTAATCACTTTTCTGTAAAAAAAATTAATGCTTTTCAATGTCCTGCATCTTTCATTCCCACACCTGCATTTCACGTAAAGCTGGGTTTCGTGAATTCAGTGTGTTTGCGTCAAGCAGCTAATCACCTGGGAGCTGGAGGAGCAGAAGAAGCTGGAGAAAGAGCAGTGATAGAAGCAGAAGTAGATCTTACATGAATTTGCTTGAAATTGATGTGTACCAGTTGTATCTATTGATGTGTGACAACTGTGCATGCCGTGTGCTTTCACAGGAGCCACAGTGAGCAAGTTTGTGTGATTTGCAAATTGAAACTTGTCCGTCCGCGGCTTGTGTCACTGTTTCAGCTCAGTGTCCATTTCATGTTGTTATTGGCTGAACAAGACTTCTATATTGTGACTAAATATGCCGTTTTGTGCCTGAAACAAATCTGTGGGCAAAGTGTCCAAAAGCGAAAAATGGAAACAGTGTGGATGACTTAACCTACAGGGATGCTTTGCAGCGTCCCTGGTGGTCTAGTGGTTAGGATTCGGCGCTCTCACCGCTGCGGCCCGGGTTCGATTCCCGGCCAGGGAAACAACATTTCTTGTTTGTGACGGGAGCATTCACCAACATGTCTTCTCTGCTCCATTAAGGCAGACAATGTTCTGCACCTCTCCCAATGTCTGGGGAATGTGAAACACAATTGAAGCTCCAGGTTGCTGATTCTTCATTCGAGCTCAACAAGTCTCGGTTGGATCAGCTCCATAACAAGCACGGAGACACATCCCAGGGAATGCACGAAAACAAGTCAAGGTCTGTGCAAGGTTGCACCGCTCAACAATATACTCCCTGCACAGATGAAGATGCAGGAGAAGGGGACCGCATTTTCTCCCTGCTGTGCAAACCACCTCTAATTGCACCCCTGGTCAACCAATCACAGCTGCTCTATCAAACAAGCACACCAGGTGCAATGGTCTCTTTCTATAATTGAATGTTTCTCGACAGCAGTACATCGTCATGATCGGAACATGGGACTTAGGCCGGGTGGACTCTTTCTGTGACTTGAACATTCTTGGAGTAGAAGCCATTTGACCCTTCAAGATTGCTTCACAATTTGATCACTAGATGGCTGATCTGGTTGTGTCCCAACTCCACTTTCCTGTCTCACCTCCATAACCCTTCAGTCCCCTGCCTATCAAAAACTGATCTAACTCAGCCTTGAATAAATTCAAACATCCGGCCTCCCCTGCTTTATGGGGTAGCGAATTCCACAGACATTGAGAACAGATAATCCTCTTTAACTCTGACTTGCAAAAAAATCGAGTCTTAAACTGTGCCCCATGGTATTAGTCTTCCCAAAAGAGGAAACATCCTCCCGATAACCACTCTATCAAGTGCTTTCAGGATCCTATATGTTTCAAAAAGATCACTTCACACTTTTTAAACTCCAATGAGTATAAAAAAGGCCATCATTCTCGGAATTAGTTGAGTCCACCTTCTCTGAAGTGCGTTTAATTCAATTACATCTTGCTTCAAATAAGGAAAGCGAAAATGTACACATTAATCCAGATGTGCTTTCACCAAGGCCCTGTACAGCTGCAGTAAAGCCTTGATACTTGTATACTTGATTCCTCTTACAAAAACCCCATTCCATTTGACTTCCTAATCACTTGCTGTACCTGCGTATTAATCGTTTGTGATTCATGAACCAGGACACCCACATCCCTTTGTAGAACCGAGCTCCTCAATCTCTATCCATTTATGTAGTATGCAGCTTTTCCATTCTTCCTGCCATAGTGGACGCATTGACTTTTCTCACATTTGGCAAAGTTCTCCACACTCACCTGACCATTCTATATCCGTTTGTAGACTCTTTAATTCCGCTTGTCTGTTTTCTTTCCACCTTGCTTACAGTCATTGGCAAATTTAGCTATCATAAATTCGGCTTTGGCAGCAAAGACATTGATATAAATTGCAAACAGTTGAGGTCCCAGCACTGATCCCTGTGACACTCCACAAGTGATAGCTTGCCAACCAGAAAACAATATTTTTTCTTTTTTGAACGACTGTTTCCTGTTCGCCAACCTGTCCTTTATCCAGGCTAATATGTTACCCCTGCATGATGTTTTCTTATCTTGTGTAGTAACCTTTGAGGTGGCGTCTTATCAAATGCCTTTTGGAAAGCTATGTACACCACAACTACAGGCTCCTTTTATCCACCTTGCTTGTTACTTCCTCGAGGAGCTCTAATAAATCAGTTAAACGGCATTTCCCTTTCACATAACCATGTTCACTCTGTCTAATCCCATGCTCATTTTCTAAGTATCCTGCGATAACCTCCATAATAATCAACTCGAGTAATTTCCCCATGCTAGATGTTTGGCTAACTGGCCTATCGTTTCCTACTTTCTGCCTCGCTCCCTTCTGGAATAAAGAAATTATATTTGCACTTTCCCAGTCCACTGCGATCTTCCAAAACATCAAGAATTTTGGAAGATTATAACCAAAGCCTCGACAATCTCTGCAGCCACTCCTTTTAAGAGCCTAGGAGGCAGGCCATCTGTTCTTGGGGTCTTTTCAGCCTTCAGGTCCAACATTTTTCCCAGCAGATTTTATCGATTGATGACGAAAGTTTTAATTTCCTACCTCCTTTTCACCTCTTGATTTTTAAGTTTCTTTGGCAACTTTTCCAACTCTTCTACAGTGGAAACAGAGACGTAATTAATCACTTTTCTGTAAAAAAAATTAATGCTTTTCAATGTCCTGCATCTTTCATTCCCACACCTGCATTTCACGGAAAGCTGGGTTTCGTGAATTCAGTGTGTTTGCATCAAGCAGCTAATTACCTGGGAGCTGGAGGAGCAGAAGAAGCTGGAGAAAGAGCAGTGATAGAAGCAGAAGTAGATCTTACATGAATTTGCTTGAAATTGATGTGTACCAGTTGTATCTATTGATGTGTGACAACTGTGCATGCCGTGTTCTTTCACAGGAGCCACAGTGAGCAAGTTTGTGTGATTTGCAAATTGAAACTTGTCCGTCCGCGGCTTGTGTCACTGTTTCAGCTCAGTGTCCATTTCATGTTGTTATTGGCTGAACAAGACTTCTATATCGTGACTAAATATGCCGTTTTGTGCCTGAAACAAATCTGTGGGCAAAGTGTCCAAAAGCGAAAAATGGAAACAGTGTGGATGACTTAACCTACAGGGATGCTTGGCAGCGTCCCTGGTGGTCTAGTGGTTAGGTTTCGGCGCTCTCACCGCTGCGGCCCGGGTTCGGTTCCCGGCCAGGGAAGCAACATTTCTTGTTTGTGACGGGAGCATTCACCAACATGTCTTCTCTGCTCTCTTAAGGCAGACAATGTTCTGCACTTCTCCCAATGTCTGGGGAATGTGAAACACAATTGAAGCTCCAGGTTGCTGATTCTTCATTCGAGCTCAACAAGTCTCGGTTGGATCAGCTCCATAACAAGCACGGAGTCACATCCCAGGGAATGCACGAAAACAAGTCAAGGGCTGTGCAAGGTTGCACTGCTCAACAATATACTCCCTGCACAGATGAAGATGCAGGAGAAGGGGACAGCATTTTCTCCCTGCTGTGCAAACCACCTCTAATTGCACCCCTGGTCAACCAATCACAGCTGCTCTATCAAACAAGCACACCAGGTGCAATGGTCTCTTTCTATAATTGAATGTTTCTCGACAGCAGTACATCGTCATGATCGGAACATGGGACTTAGGCCGGGTGGACTCTTTCTGTGACTTGAACATTCTTGGAGTAGAAGCCATTTGACCCTTCAAGATTGCTTCACAATTTGATCACTAGATGGCTGATCTGGTTGTGTCCCAACTCCACTTTCCTGTCTCACCTCCATAACCCTTCAGTCCCCTGCCTATCAAAAACTGATCTAACTCAGCCTTGAATAAATTCAAACATCCGGCCTCCCCTGCTTTATGGGGTAGCAAATTCCACAGACATTGAGAACAGATAATCCTCTTTAACTCTGACTTGCAAAAAAATCTAGTCTTAAACTGTGCCCCATGGTATTAGTCTTCCCAAAAGAGGAAACATCCTCCCGATAACCACTCTATCAAGTGCTTTCAGGATCCTATATGTTTCAAAAAGATCACTTCACACTTTTTAAACTCCAATGAGTATAAAAAAGGCCATCATTCTCGGAATTAGTTGAGTCCACTTTCTCTGAAGTGCGTTTAAAGCAATTACATCTTGCTTCAAATAAGGAAAGCGAAAATGTACACAATAATCCAGATGTGCTTTCACCAAGGCCCTGTACAGCTGCAGTAAAGCCTTGATACTTGTAGACTTGATTCCTCTTACAAAAACCCCATTCCATTTGACTTCCTAATCACTTGCTGTACCTGCGTTTTAATCGTTTGTGATTCATGAAGCAGGACACCCACATCCCTTTGTAGAACCGAGCTCCTCAATCTCTCTCCATTTCTATAGTATGCAGCTTTTCCATTCTTCCTGCCATAGTGGACGCAATGACTTTTCTCACATTTGGCAAAGTTCTCCACACTCACCTGACCATTCTATATCCGTTTGTAGACTCTTTAATTCCGCTTGTCTGTTTTCTTTCCACCTTGCTTACAGTCATTGGCAAATTTAGCTATCATAAATTCGGCTTTGGCAGCAAAGACATTGATATAAATTGCAAACAGTTGAGGTCCCAGCACTGATCCCTGTGACACTCCACAAGTGATAGCTTGCCAACCAGAAAACAATATTTTTTCTTTTTTGAACGACTGTTTCCTGTTCGCCAACCTGTCCTTTATCCAGACTAATATGTTACCCCTGCATGATGTTTTCTTATCTTGTGTAGTAACCTTTGAGGTGGCGTCTTATCAAATGCCTTTTGGAAAGCTATGTACACCACAACAACAGACTCCTTTTATCCACCTTGCTTGTTACTTCCTCGAGGAGCTCTAATAAATCAGTTAAACGGCATTTCCCTTTCACATAACCATGTTCACTCTGTCTAATCCCATGCTCATTTTCTAAGTATCCTGCGATAACCTCCATAATAATCAACTCGAGTAATTTCCCCATGCTAGATGTTTGGCTAACTGGCCTATCGTTTCCTACTTTCTGCCTCGCTCCCTTCTGGAATAAAGAAATTATATTTGCACTTTCCCAGTCCACTGCGATCTTCCAAAACATCAAGAATTTTGGAAGATTATAACCAAAGCCTCGACAATCTCTGCAGCCACTCCTTTTAAGAGCCTAGGAGGCAGGCCATCTGTTCTTGGGGTCTTTTCAGCCTTCAGGTCCAACATTTTTCCCAGCAGATTTTATCGATTGATGACGAAAGTTTTAATTTCCTACCTCCTTTTCACCTCTTGATTTTTAAGTTTCTTTGGCAGCTTTTCCAACTCTTCTACAGTGGAAACAGAGACGTAATTAATCAATTTTCTGTAAAAAAAAATTAATGCTTTTCAATGTCCTGCATCTTTCATTCCCACACCTGCATTTCACGTAAAGCTGGGTTTCGTGAATTCAGTGTGTTTGCGTCAAGCAGCTAATCACCTGGGAGCTGGAGGAGCAGAAGAAGCTGGAGAAAGAGCAGTGATAGAAGCAGAAGTAGATCTTACATGAATTTGCTTGAAATTGATGTGTACCAGTTGTATCTATTGATGTGTGACAACTGTGCATGCCGTGTGCTTTCACAGGAGCCACAGTGAGCAAGTTTGTGTGATTTGCAAATTGAAACTTGTCCGTCCGCGGCTTGTGTCACTGTTTCAGCTCAGTGTCCATTTCATGTTGTTATTGGCTGAACAAGACTTCTATATTGTGACTAAATATGCCGTTTTGTGCCTGAAACAAATCTGTGGGCAAAGTGTCCAAAAGCGAAAAATGGAAACAGTGTGGATGACTTAACCTACAGGTATGCTTTGCAGTGTCCCTGGTGGTCTAGTGGTTAGGATTCGGCGCTCTCACCGCTGCGGCCCGGTTTCGATTCCCGGCCAGGGAAACAACATTTCTTGTTTGTGACGGGAGCATTCACCAACATGTCTTCTCTGCTCTATTAAGGCACACAATGTTCTGCACCTCTCCCAATGTCTGGGGAATGTGAAACACAATTGAAGCTCCAGGTTGCTGATTCTTCATTCGAGCTCAACAAGTCTCGGTTGGATCAGCTCCATGACAAGCACGGAGACACATCCCAGGGAATACACGAAAACAAGTCAAGGGCTGTGCAAGGTTGCACCGCTCAACAATATACTCCCTGCACAGATGAAGATGCAGGAGAAGGGGACCGCATTTTCTCCCTGCTGTGCAAACCACCTCTAATTGCACCCCTGGTCAACCAATCACAGCTGCTCTATCAAACAAGCACACCAGGTGCAATGGTCTCTTTCTATAATTGAATGTTTCTCGACAGCAGTACATCGTCATGATCGGAACATGGGACCTAGGCCGGGTGGACTCTTTCTGTGACTTGAACATTCTTGCAGTAGAAGCCATTTGACCCTTCAAGATTGCTTCACAATTTGATCACTAGATGGCTGATCTGGTTGTGTCCCAACTCCACTTTCCTGTCTCACCTCCATAACCCTTCAGTCCCCTGCCTATCAAAAACTGATCTAACTCAGCCTTGAATAAATTCAAACATCTGGCCTCCCCTGCTTTATGGGGTAGCGAATTCCACAGACATTGAGAACAGATAATCCTCTTTAACTCTGACTTGCAAAAAAATCTAGTCTTAAACTCTGCCCCATGGTATTAGTCTTCCCAAAAGAGGAAACATCCTCCCGATAACAACTCTATCAAGTGCTTTCAGGATCCTATATGTTTCAAAAAGATCACTTCACACTTTTTAAACTCCAATGAGTATAAAAAAGGCCATCATTCTCGGAATTAGTTGAGTCCACCTTCTCTGAAGTGCGTTTAATGCAATTACATCTTGCTTCAAATAAGGAAAGCGAAAATGTACACATTAATCCAGATGTGCTTTCACCAAGGCCCTGTACAGCTGCAGTAAAGCCTTGATACTTGCATACTTGATTCCTCTTACAAAAACCCCATTCCATTTGACTTCCTAATCACTTGCTGTACCTGTGTATTAATCGTTTGTGATTCATGAACCAGGACACCCACATCCCTTTGTAGAAGCGAGCTCCTCAATCTCTCTCCACTTATATAGTATGCAGCTTTTCCATTCTTCCTGCCATTGTGGACGCATTGACTTTTCTCACATTTGGCAAAGTTCTCCACACTCACCTGACCATTCTATATCCGTTTGTAGACTCTTTAATTCCGCTTGTCTGTTTTCTTTCCACCTTGCTTACAGTCATTGGCAAATTTAGCTATCATAAATTCGGCTTTGGCAGCAAAGACATTGATATAAATTGCAAACAGTTGAGGTCCCAGCACTGATCCCTGTGACACTCCACAAGTGATAGCTTGCCAACCAGAAAACAATATTTTTTCTTTTTTGAACGACTGTTTCCGGTTCGCCAACCTGTCCTTTATCCAGGCTAATATGTTACCCCTGCATGATGTTTTCTTATCTTGTGTAGTAACCTTTGAGGTGGCGTCTTATCAAATGCCTTTTGGAAAGCTATGTACACCACAACTACAGGCTCCTTTTATCCACCTTGCTTGTTACTTCCTCGAGGAGCTCTAATAAATCAGTTAAACGGCATTTCCCTTTCACAGAACCATGTTCACTCTGTCTAATCCCATGCTCATTTTCTAAGTATCCTGCGATAACCTCCATAATAATCAACTCGAGTAATTTCCCCATGCTAGATGTTTGGCTAACTGGCCTATCGTTTCCTACTTTCTGCCTCGCTCCCTTCTGGAATAAAGAAATTATATTTGCACTTTCCCAGTCCACTGCGATCTTCCAAAACATCAAGAATTTTGGAAGATTATAACCAAAGCCTCGACAATCTCTGCAGCCACTCCTTTTAAGAGCCTAGGAGGCAGGCCATCTGTTCTTGGGGTCTTTTCAGCCTTCAGGTCCAACATTTTTCCCAGCAGATTTTATCGATTGATGACGAAAGTTTTAATTTCCTACCTCCTTTTCACCTCTTGATTTTTAAGTTTCTTTGGCAGCTTTTCCAACTCTTCTACAGTGGAAACAGAGACGTAATTAATCACTTTTCTGTAAAAAAAATTAATGCTTTTCAATGTCCTGCATCTTTCATTCCCACACCTGCATTTCACGTAAAGCTGGGTTTCGTGAATTCAGTGTGTTTGCGTCAAGCAGCTTATCACCTGGGAGCTGGAGGAGCAGAAGAAGCTGGAGAAAGAGCAGTGATAGAAGCAGAAGTAGATCTTACATGAATTTGCTTGAAATTGATGTGTACCAGTTGTATCTATTGATGTGTGACAACTGTGCATGCCGTGTGCTTTCACAGGAGCCACAGTGAGCAGGTTTGTGTGATTTGCAAATTGAAACTTGTCCGTCCGCGGCTTGTGTCACTGTTTCAGCTCAGTGTCCATTTCATGTTGTTATTGGCTGAACAAGACTTCTATATTGTGACTAAATATGCCGTTTTGTGCCTGAAACAAATCTGTGGGCAAAGTGTCCAAAAGCGAAAAATGGAAACAGTGTGGATGACTTAACCTACAGGGATGCTTTGCAGCGTCCCTGGTGGTCTAGTGGTTAGGATTCGGCGCTCTCACCGCTGCGGCCCGGGTTCGATTCCCGGCCAGGGAAGCAACATTTCTTGTTTGTGACGGGAGCATTCACCAACATGTCTTCTCTGCTCCATGAAGGCAGACAATGTTCTGCACCTCTCCCAATGTCTGGGGAATGTGAAACACAATTGAAGCTCCAGGTTGCTGATTCTTCATTCGAGCTCAACAAGTCTCGGTTGGATCAGCTCCATAACAAGCACGGAGACACATCCCAGGGAATGCACGAAAACAAGTCAAGGTCTGTGCAAGGTTGCACCGCTCAACAATATGCTCCCTGCACAGATGAAGATGCAGGAGAAGGGGACCGCATTTTCTCCCTGCTGTGCAAACCACCTCTAATTGCACCCCTGGTCAACCAATCACAGCTGCTCTATCAAACAAGCACACCAGGTGCAATGGTCTCTTTCTATAATTGAATGTTTCTCGACAGCAGTACATCGTCATGATCGGAACATGGGACTTAGGCCGGGTGGACTCTTTCTGTGACTTGAACATTCTTGGAGTAGAAGCCATTTGACCCTTCAAGATTGCTTCACAATTTGATCACTAGATGGCTGATCTGGTTGTGTCCCAACTCCACTTTCCTGTCTCACCTCCATAACCCTTCAGTCCCCTGCCTATCAAAAACTGATCTAACTCAGCCTTGAATAAATTCAAACATCGGGCCTCCCTTGCTTTATGGGGTAGCGAATTCCACAGACATTGAGAACAGATAATCCTCTTTAACTCTGACTTGCAAAAAAATCTAGTCTTAAACTGTGCCCCATGGTATTAGTCTTCCCAAAAGAGGAAACATCCTCCCGATAACCACTCTATCAAGTGCTTTCAGGATCCTATATGTTTCAAAAAGATCACTTCACACTTTTTAAACTCCAATGAGTATAAAAAAGGCCATCATTCTCGGAATTAGTTGAGTCCACCTTCTCTGAAGTGCGTTTAATGCAATTACATCTTGCTTCAAATAAGGAAAGCGAAAATGTACACATTAATCCAGATGTGCTTTCACCAAGGCCCTGTACAGCTGCAGTAAAGCCTTGATACTTGTATACTTGATTCCTCTTACAAAAACCCCATTCCATTTGACTTCCTAATCACTTGCTGTACCTGCGTATTAATCGTTTGTGATTCATGAACCAGGGCACCCACATCCCTTTGTAGAACCGAGCTCCTCAATCTCTCTCCATTTATATAGTATGCAGCTTTTCCATTCTTCCTGCCATAGTGGACGCATTGACTTTTCTCACATTTGGCAAAGTTCTCCACACTCGCCTGACCATTCTATATCCGTTTGTAGACTCTTTAATTCCGCTTGTCTGTTTTCTTTCCACCTTGCTTACAGTCATTGGCAAATTTAGCTATCATAAATTCGGCTTTGGCAGCAAAGACATTGATATAAATTGCAAACAGTTGAGGTCCCAGCACTGATCCCTGTGACACTCCACAAGTGATAGCTTGCCAACCAGAAAACAATATTTTTTCTTTTTTGAACGACTGTTTCCTGTTCGCCAACCTGACCTTTATCCAGGCTAATATGTTACCCCTGCATGATGTTTTCTTATCTTGTGTAGTAACCTTTGAGGTGGCGTCTTATCAAATGCCTTTTGGAAAGCTATGTACACCACAACTACAGGCTCCTTTTATCCACCTTGCTTGTTACTTCCTCGAGGAGCTCTAATAAATCAGTTAAACGGCATTTCCCTTTCACAGAACCATGTTCACTCTGTCTAATCCCATGCTCATTTTCTAAGTATCCTGCGATAACCTCCATAATAATCAACTCGAGTAATTTCCCCAGGCTAGATGTTTGGCTAACTGGCCTATCGTTTCCTACTTTCTGCCTCGCTCCCTTCTGGAATAAAGAAATTATATTTGCACTTTCCCAGTCCACTGCGATCTTCCAAAACATCAAGAATTTTGGAAGATTATAACCAAAGCCTCGACAATCTCTGCAGCCACTCCTTTTAAGAGCCTAGGAGGCAGGCCATCTGTTCTTGGGGTCTTTTCAGCCTTCAGGTCCAACATTTTTCCCAGCAGATTTTATCGATTGATGACGAAAGTTTTAATTTCCTACCTCCTTTTCACCTCTTGATTTTTAAGTTTCTTTGGCAGCTTTTCCAACTCTTCTACAGTGGAAACAGAGACGTAATTAATCACTTTTCTGTAAAAAAAATTAATGCTTTTCAATGTCCTGCATCTTTCATTCCCACACCTGCATTTCATGTAAAGCTGGGTTTCGTGAATTCAGTATGTTTGCGTCAAGCAGCTAATCACCTGGGAGCTGGAGGAGCAGAAGAAGCTGGAGAAAGAGCAGTGATAGAAGCAGAAGTAGATCTTACATGAATTTGCTTGAAATTGATGTGTACCAGTTGTATCTATTGATGTGTGACAACTGTGCATGCCGTGTGCTTTCACAGGAGCCACAGTGAGCAAGTTTGTGTGATTTGCAAATTGAAACTTGTCCGTCCGCGGCTTGTGTCACTGTTTCAGCTCAGTGTCCATTTCATGTTGTTATTGGCTGAACAAGACTTCTATATTGTGACTAAATATGCCGTTTTGTGCCTGAAACAAATCTGTGGGCAAAGTGTCCAAAAGCGAAAAATGGAAACAGTGTGGATGACTTAACCGACAGGGATGCCTTGCAGCGTCCCTGGTGGTCTAGTGGTTAGGATTCGGCGCTCTCACCGCTGCGGCCCGGGTTCGATTCCCGGCCAGGGAAACAACATTTCTTGTTTGTGACGGGAGCATTCACCAACATGTCTTCTCTGCTCCATTAAGGCAGACAATGTTCTGCACCTCTCCCAATGTCTGGGGAATGTGAAACACAATTGAAGCTCCAGGTTGCTGATTCTTCATTCGAGCTCAACAAGTCTCGGTTGGATCAGCTCCACAACAAGCACGGAGACACATCCCAGGGAATGCACGAAAACAAGTCAAGGTCTGTGCAAGGTTGCACCGCTCAACAATATACTCCCTGCACAGATGAAGATGCAGGAGAAGGGGACCGCATTTTCTCCCTGCTGTGCAAACCACCTCTAATTGCACCCCTGGTCAACCAATCACAGCTGCTCTATCAAACAAGCACACCAGGTGCAATGGTCTCTTTCTATAATTGAATGTTTCTCGACAGCAGTACATCGTCATGATCGGAACATGGGACTTAGGCCGGGTGGACTCTTTCTGTGACTTGAACATTCTTGGAGTAGAAGCCATTTGACCCTTCAAGATTGCTTCACAATTTGATCACTAGATGGCTGATCTGGTTGTGTCCCAACTCCACTTTCCTGTCTCACCTCCATAACCCTTCAGTCCCCTGCCTATCAAAAACTGATCTAACTCAGCCTTGAATAAATTCAAACATCCGGCCTCCCCTGCTTTATGGGGTAGCGAATTCCACAGACATTGAGAACACATAATCCTCTTTAACTCTGACTTGCAAAAAAATCTAGTCTTAAACTGTGCCCCATGGTATTAGTCTTCCCAAAAGAGGAAACATCCTCCCGATAACCACTCTATCAAGTGCTTTCAGGATCCTATATGTTTCAAAAAGATCACTTCACACTTTTTAAACTCCAATGAGTATAAAAAAGGCCATCATTCTCGGAATTAGTTGAGTCCACCTTCTCTGAAGTGCGTTTAATGCAATTACATCTTGCTTCAAATAAGGAAAGCGAAAATGTACACATTAATCCAGATGTGCTTTCACCAAGGCCCTGTACAGCTGCAGTAAAGCCTTGATACTTGTATACTTGATTCCTCTTACAAAAACCCCATTCCATTTGACTTCCTAATCACTTGCTGTACCTGCGTATTAATCGTTTGTGATTCATGAACCAGGGCACCCACATCCCTTTGTAGAACCGAGCTCCTCAATCTCTCTCCATTTATATAGTATGCAGCTTTTCCATTCTTCCTGCCATAGTGGACGCATTGACTTTTCTCACATTTGGCAAAGTTCTCCACACTCGCCTGACCATTCTATATCCGTTTGTAGACTCTTTAATTCCGCTTGTCTGTTTTCTTTCCACCTTGCTTACAGTCATTGGCAAATTTAGCTATCATAAATTCGGCTTTGGCAGCAAAGACATTGATATAAATTGCAAACAGTTGAGGTCCCAGCACTGATCCCTGTGACACTCCACAAGTGATAGCTTGCCAACCAGAAAACAATATTTTTTCTTTTTTGAACGACTGTTTCCTGTTCGCCAACCTGACCTTTATCCAGGCTAATATGTTACCCCTGCATGATGTTTTCTTATCTTGTGTAGTAACCTTTGAGGTGGCGTCTTATCAAATGCCTTTTGGAAAGCTATGTACACCACAACTACAGGCTCCTTTTATCCACCTTGCTTGTTACTTCCTCGAGGAGCTCTAATAAATCAGTTAAACGGCATTTCCCTTTCACAGAACCATGTTCACTCTGTCTAATCCCATGCTCATTTTCTAAGTATCCTGCGATAACCTCCATAATAATCAACTCGAGTAATTTCCCCAGGCTAGATGTTTGGCTAACTGGCCTATCGTTTCCTACTTTCTGCCTCGCTCCCTTCTGGAATAAAGAAATTATATTTGCACTTTCCCAGTCCACTGCGATCTTCCAAAACATCAAGAATTTTGGAAGATTATAACCAAAGCCTCGACAATCTCTGCAGCCACTCCTTTTAAGAGCCTAGGAGGCAGGCCATCTGTTCTTGGGGTCTTTTCAGCCTTCAGGTCCAACATTTTTCCCAGCAGATTTTATCGATTGATGACGAAAGTTTTAATTTCCTACCTCCTTTTCACCTCTTGATTTTTAAGTTTCTTTGGCAGCTTTTCCAACTCTTCTACAGTGGAAACAGAGACGTAATTAATCACTTTTCTGTAAAAAAAATTAATGCTTTTCAATGTCCTGCATCTTTCATTCCCACACCTGCATTTCATGTAAAGCTGGGTTTCGTGAATTCAGTATGTTTGCGTCAAGCAGCTAATCACCTGGGAGCTGGAGGAGCAGAAGAAGCTGGAGAAAGAGCAGTGATAGAAGCAGAAGTAGATCTTACATGAATTTGCTTGAAATTGATGTGTACCAGTTGTATCTATTGATGTGTGACAACTGTGCATGCCGTGTGCTTTCACAGGAGCCACAGTGAGCAAGTTTGTGTGATTTGCAAATTGAAACTTGTCCGTCCGCGGCTTGTGTCACTGTTTCAGCTCAGTGTCCATTTCATGTTGTTATTGGCTGAACAAGACTTCTATATTGTGACTAAATATGCCGTTTTGTGCCTGAAACAAATCTGTGGGCAAAGTGTCCAAAAGCGAAAAATGGAAACAGTGTGGATGACTTAACCGACAGGGATGCCTTGCAGCGTCCCTGGTGGTCTAGTGGTTAGGATTCGGCGCTCTCACCGCTGCGGCCCGGGTTCGATTCCCGGCCAGGGAAACAACATTTCTTGTTTGTGACGGGAGCATTCACCAACATGTCTTCTCTGCTCCATTAAGGCAGACAATGTTCTGCACCTCTCCCAATGTCTGGGGAATGTGAAACACAATTGAAGCTCCAGGTTGCTGATTCTTCATTCGAGCTCAACAAGTCTCGGTTGGATCAGCTCCACAACAAGCACGGAGACACATCCCAGGGAATGCACGAAAACAAGTCAAGGTCTGTGCAAGGTTGCACCGCTCAACAATATACTCCCTGCACAGATGAAGATGCAGGAGAAGGGGACCGCATTTTCTCCCTGCTGTGCAAACCACCTCTAATTGCACCCCTGGTCAACCAATCACAGCTGCTCTATCAAACAAGCACACCAGGTGCAATGGTCTCTTTCTATAATTGAATGTTTCTCGACAGCAGTACATCGTCATGATCGGAACATGGGACTTAGGCCGGGTGGACTCTTTCTGTGACTTGAACATTCTTGGAGTAGAAGCCATTTGACCCTTCAAGATTGCTTCACAATTTGATCACTAGATGGCTGATCTGGTTGTGTCCCAACTCCACTTTCCTGTCTCACCTCCATAACCCTTCAGTCCCCTGCCTATCAAAAACTGATCTAACTCAGCCTTGAATAAATTCAAACATCCGGCCTCCCCTGCTTTATGGGGTAGCGAATTCCACAGACATTGAGAACACATAATCCTCTTTAACTCTGACTTGCAAAAAAATCTAGTCTTAAACTGTGCCCCATGGTATTAGTCTTCCCAAAAGAGGAAACATCCTCCCGATAACCACTCTATCAAGTGCTTTCAGGATCCTATATGTTTCAAAAAGATCACTTCACACTTTTTAAACTCCAATGAGTATAAAAAAGGCCATCATTCTCGGAATTAGTTGAGTCCACCTTCTCTGAAGTGCGTTTAATGCAATTACATCTTGCTTCAAATAAGGAAAGCGAAAATGTACACATTAATCCAGATGTGCTTTCACCAAGGCCCTGTACAGCTGCAGTAAAGCCTTGATACTTGTATACTTGATTCCTCTTACAAAAACCCCATTCCATTTGACTTCCTAATCACTTGCTGTACCTGCGTATTAATCGTTTGTGATTCATGAACCAGGACACCCACATCCCTTTGTAGAACCGAGCTCCTCAATCTCTCTCCATTTATATAGTATGCAGCTTTTCCATTCTTCCTGCCATAGTGGACGCATTGACTTTTCTCACATTTGTCAAAGTTCTCCACACTCACCTGACCATTCTATATCCGTTTGTAGACTCTTTAATTCCGCTTGTCTGTTTTCTTTCCACCTTGCTTACAGTCATTGGCAAATTTAGCTATCATAAATTCGGCTTTGGCAGCAAAGACATTGATATAAATTGCAAACAGTTGAGGTCCCAGCACTGATCCCTGTGACACTCCACAAGTGATAGCTTGCCAACCAGAAAACAATATTTTTTCTTTTTTGAACGACTGTTTCCTGTTCGCCAACCTGTCCTTTATCCAGGCTAATATGTTACCCCTGCATGATGTTTTCTTATCTTGTGTAGTAACCTTTGAGGTGGCGTCTTATCAAATGCCTTTTGGAAAGCTATGTACACCACAACTACAGGCTCCTTTTATCCACCTTGCTTGTTACTTCCTCGAGGAGCTCTAATAAATCAGTTAAACGGCATTTCCCTTTCACATAACCATGTTCACTCTGTCTAATCCCATGCTCATTTTCTAAGTATCCTGCGATAACCTCCATAATAATCAACTCGAGTAATTTCCCCATGCTAGATGTTTGGCTAACTGGCCTATCGTTTCCTACTTTCTGCCTCGCTCCCTTCTGGAATAAAGAAATTATATTTGCACTTTCCCAGTCCACTGCGATCTTCCAAAACATCAAGAATTTTGGAAGATTATAACCAAAGCCTCGACAATCTCTGCAGCCACTCCTTTTAAGAGCCTAGGAGGCAGGCCATCTGTTCTTGGGGTCTTTTCAGCCTTCAGGTCCAACATTTTTCCCAGCAGATTTTATCGATTGATGACGAAAGTTTTAATTTCCTACCTCCTTTTCACCTCTTGATTTTTAAGTTTCTTTGGCAGCTTTTCCAACTCTTCTACAGTGGAAACAGAGACGTAATTAATCACTTTTCTGTAAAAAAAATTAATGCTTTTCAATGTCCTGCATCTTTCATTCCCACACCTGCATTTCACGTAAAGCTGGGTTTCGTGAATTCAGTGTGTTTGCGTTAAGCAGCTAATCACCTGGGAGCTGGAGGAGCAGAAGAAGCTGGAGAAAGAGCAGTGATAGAAGCAGAAGTAGATCTTACATGAATTTGCTTGAAATTGATGTGTACCAGTTGTATCTATTGATGTGTGACAACTGTGCATGCCGTGTGCTTTCACAGGAGCCACAGTGAGCAAGTTTGTGTGATTTGCAAATTGAAACTTGTCCGTCCGCGGCTTGTGTCACTGTTTCAGCTCAGTGTCCATTTCATGTTGTTATTGGCTGAACAAGACTTCTATATTGTGACTAAATATGCCGTTTTGTGCCTGAAACAAATCTGTGGGCAAAGTGTCCAAAAGCGAAAAATGGAAACAGTGTGGATGACTTAACCGACAGGGATGCTTTGCAGCGTCCCTGGTGGTCTAGTGGTTAGGATTTGGCGCTCTCACCACTGCGGCCCGGGTTCGATTCCCGGCCAGGGAAACAACATTTCTTGTTTGTGACGGGAGCATTCACCAACATGTCTTCTCTGCTCCATTAAGGCAGACAATGTTCTGCACCTCTCCCAATGTCTGGGGAATGTGAAACACAATTGAAGCTCCAGGTTGCTGATTCTTCATTCGAGCTCAACAAGTCTCGGTTGGATCAGCTCCACAACAAGCACGGAGACACATCCCAGGGAATGCACGAAAACAAGTCAAGGTCTGTGCAAGGTTGCACCGCTCAACAATATACTCCCTGCACAGATGAAGATGCAGGAGAAGGGGACCGCATTTTCTCCCTGCTGTGCAAACCACCTCTAATTGCACCCCTGGTCAACCAATCACAGCTGCTCTATCAAACAAGCACACCAGGTGCAATGGTCTCTTTCTATAATTGAATGTTTCTCGACAGCAGTACATCGTCATGATCGGAACATGGGACTTAGGCCGGGTGGACTCTTTCTGTGACTTGAACATTCTTGGAGTAGAAGCCATTTGACCCTTCAAGATTGCTTCACAATTTGATCACTAGATGGCTGATCTGGTTGTGTCCCAACTCCACTTTCCTGTCTCACCTCCATAACCCTTCAGTCCCCTGCCTATCAAAAACTGATCTAACTCAGCCTTGAATAAATTCAAACATCCGGCCTCCCCTGCTTTATGGGGTAGCGAATTCCACAGACATTG
Organism: Heterodontus francisci; assembly: GCF_036365525.1. Classification (NCBI taxonomy): domain Eukaryota; kingdom Metazoa; phylum Chordata; class Chondrichthyes; order Heterodontiformes; family Heterodontidae; genus Heterodontus; species Heterodontus francisci. The sequence continues at coordinate 21,850,553 of NC_090404.1, forward strand.
AGAACACATAATCCTCTTTAACTCTGACTTGCAAAAAAATCTAGTCTTAAACTGTGCCCCATGGTATTAGTCTTCCCAAAAGAGGAAACATCCTCCCGATAACCACTCTATCAAGTGCTTTCAGGATCCTATATGTTTCAAAAAGATCACTTCACACTTTTTAAACTCCAATGAGTATAAAAAAGGCCATCATTCTCGGAATTAGTTGAGTCCACCTTCTCTGAAGTGCGTTTAATGCAATTACATCTTGCTTCAAATAAGGAAAGCGAAAATGTACACATTAATCCAGATGTGCTTTCACCAAGGCCCTGTACAGCTGCAGTAAAGCCTTGATACTTGTATACTTGATTCCTCTTACAAAAACCCCATTCCATTTGACTTCCTAATCACTTGCTGTACCTGCGTATTAATCGTTTGTGATTCATGAACCAGGACACCCACATCCCTTTGTAGAACCGAGCTCCTCAATCTCTCTCCATTTATATAGTATGCAGCTTTTCCATTCTTCCTGCCATAGTGGACGCATTGACTTTTCTCACATTTGGCAAAGTTCTCCACACTCACCTGACCATTCTATATCCGTTTGTAGACTCTTTAATTCCGCTTGTCTGTTTTCTTTCCACCTTGCTTACAGTCATTGGCAAATTTAGCTATCATAAATTCGGCTTTGGCAGCAAAGACATTGATATAAATTGCAAACAGTTGAGGTCCCAGCACTGATCCCTGTGACACTCCACAAGTGATAGCTTGCCAACCAGAAAACAATATTTTTTCTTTTTTGAACGACTGTTTCCTGTTCGCCAACCTGTCCTTTATCCAGGCTAATATGTTACCCCTGCATGATGTTTTCTTATCTTGTGTAGTAACCTTTGAGGTGGCGTCTTATCAAATGCCTTTTGGAAAGCTATGTACACCACAACTACAGGCTCCTTTTATCCACCTTGCTTGTTACTTCCTCGAGGAGCTCTAATAAATCAGTTAAACGGCATTTCCCTTTCACAGAACCATGTTCACTCTGTCTAATCCCATGCTCATTTTCTAAGTATCCTGCGATAACCTCCATAATAATCAACTCGAGTAATTTCCCCATGCTAGATGTTTGGCTAACTGGCCTATCGTTTCCTACTTTCTGCCTCGCTCCCTTCTGGAATAAAGAAATTATATTTGCACTTTCCCAGTCCACTGCGATCTTCCAAAACATCAAGAATTTTGGAAGATTATAACCAAAGCCTCGACAATCTCTGCAGCCACTCCTTTTAAGAGCCTAGGAGGCAGGCCATCTGTTCTTGGGGTCTTTTCAGCCTTCAGGTCCAACATTTTTCCCAGCAGATTTTATCGATTGATGACGAAAGTTTTAATTTCCTACCTCCTTTTCACCTCTTGATTTTTAAGTTTCTTTGGCAGCTTTTCCAACTCTTCTACAGTGGAAACAGAGACGTAATTAATCACTTTTCTGTTAAAAAAATTAATGCTTTTCAATGTCCTGCATCTTTCATTCCCACACCTGCATTTCACGTAAAGCTGGGTTTCGTGAATTCAGTGTGTTTGCGTCAAGCAGCTAATCACCTGGGAGCTGGAGGAGCAGAAGAAGCTGGAGAAAGAGCAGTGATAGAAGCAGAAGTAGATCTTACATGAATTTGCTTGAAATTGATGTGGACCAGTTGTATCTATTGATGTGTGACAACTGTGCATGCCGTGAGCTTTCACAGGATCCTTAGTCAGCAAGTTTGTGTGATTTGCAAATTGAAACTTGTCCGTCCGCGGCTTGTGTCACTGTTTCAGCTCAGTGTCCATTTCATGTTGTTATTGGCTGAACAAGACTTCTATATCGTGACTAAATATGCCGTTTTGTGCCTGAAACAAATCTGTGGGCAAAGTGTCCAAAAGCGACAAATGGAAACAGTGTGGATGACTTAACCGACAGGGATGCTTCGCAGCGTCCCTGGTGGTCTAGTGGTTAGGATTCGGCGCTCTCACCGCTGCGGCCCGGGTTCGATTCCTGGCCAGGGAAACAACATTTCTTGTTTGTGACGGGAGCATTCACCAACATGTCTTCTCTGCTCTATTAAGGCAGACAATGTTCTGCACCTCTCCCAATGTCCGGGGAATGTGAAACACAATTGAAGCTCCAGGTTGCTGATTCTTCATTCGAGCTCAACAAGTCTCGGTTGGATCAGCTCCATAACAAGCACGGAGACCCGTCCCAGGGAATGCACGAAAACAAGTCAAGGTCTGTGCAAGGTTGCACCGCTCAACAATATACTCCCTGCACAGATGCAGGAGAAGGGGACCGCATTTTCTCCCTGCTGTGCAAACCACCTCTAATTGCACCCCTGGTCAACCAATCACAGCTGCTCTATCAAACCAGCACACCAGGTGCAATGGTCTCTTTCTACAATTGAATGTTTCTCGACAGCAGTACATCGTCATGATCGGAACATGGGACTTAGGCCGGGTGGACTCTTTCTGTGACTTGAACATTCTTGGAGTAGAAGCCATTTGACCCTTCAAGATTGCTTCACAATTTGATCACTAGATGGCTGATCTGGTTGTGTCCCAACTCCACTTTCCTGTCTCACCTCCATAACCCTTCAGTCCCCTGCCTATCAAAAACTGATCTAACTCAGCCTTGAATAAATTCAAACATCCGGCCTCCCCTGCTTTATGGGGTAGCGAATTCCACAGACATTGAGAACACATAATCCTCTTTAACTCTGACTTGCAAAAAAATCTAGTCTTAAACTGTGCCCCATGGTATTAGTCTTCCCAAAAGAGGAAACATCCTCCCGATAACCACTCTATCAAGTGCTTTCAGGATCCTATATGTTTCAAAAAGATCACTTCACACTTTTTAAACTCCAATGAGTATAAAAAAGGCCATCATTCTCGGAATTAGTTGAGTCCACCTTCTCTGAAGTGCGTTTAATGCAATTACATCTTGCTTCAAATAAGGAAAGCGAAAATGTACACATTAATCCAGATGTGCTTTCACCAAGGCCCTGTACAGCTGCAGTAAAGCCTTGATACTTGTAGACTTGATTCCTCTTACAAAAACCCCATTCCATTTGACTTCCTAATCACTTGCTGTACCTGCGTATTAATCGTTTGTGATTCATGAACCAGGACACCCACATCCCTTTGTAGAACCGAGCTCCTCAATCTCTCTCCATTTATATAGTATGCAGCTTTTCCATTCTTCCTGCCAACGTGGACGCATTGACTTTTCTCACATTTGGCAAAGTTCTCCACACTCACCTGACCATTCTATATCCGTTTGTAGACTCTTTAATTCCGCTTGTCTGTTTTCTTTCCACCTTGCTTACAGTCATTGGCAAATTTAGCTATCATAAATTCGGCTTTGGCAGCAAAGACATTGATATAAATTGCAAACAGTTGAGGTCCCAGCACTGATCCCTGTGACACTCCACAAGTGATAGCTTGCCAACCAGAAAACAATATTTTTTCTTTTTTGAACGACTGTTTCCTGTTCGCCAACCTGTCCTTTATCCAGGCTAATATGTTACCCCTGCATGATGTTTTCTTATCTTGTGTAGTAACCTTTGAGGTGGCGTCTTATCAAATGCCTTTTGGAAAGCTATGTACACCACAACTACAGGCTCCTTTTATCCACCTTGCTTGTTACTTCCTCGAGGAGCTCTAATAAATCAGTTAAACGGCATTTCCCTTTCACATAACCATGTTCACTCTGTCTAATCCCATGCTCATTTTCTAAGTATCCTGCGATAACCTCCATAATAATCAACTCGAGTAATTTCCCCATGCTAGATGTTTGGCTAACTGGCCTATCGTTTCCTACTTTCTGCCTCGCTCCCTTCTGGAATAAAGAAATTATATTTGCACTTTCCCAGTCCACTGCGATCTTCCAAAACATCAAGAATTTTGGAAGATTATAACCAAAGCCTCGACAATCTCTGCAGCCACTCCTTTTAAGAGCCTAGGAGGCAGGCCATCTGTTCTTGGGGTCTTTTCAGCCTTCAGGTCCAACATTTTTCCCAGCAGATTTTATCGATTGATGACGAAAGTTTTAATTTCCTACCTCCTTTTCACCTCTTGATTTTTAAGTTTCTTTGGCAGCTTTTCCAACTCTTCTACAGTGGAAACAGAGACGTAATTAATCACTTTTCTGTAAAAAAAAATTAATGCTTTTCAATGTCCTGCATCTTTCATTCCCACACCTGCATTTCACGTAAAGCTGGGTTTCGTGAATTCAGTGTGTTTGCGTCAAGCAGCTAATTACCTGGGAGCTGGAGGAGCAGAAGAAGCTGGAGAAAGAGCAGTGATGGAAGCAGAAGTAGATCTTACATGAATTTGCTTGAAATTGATGTGTACCAGTTGTATCTATTGATGTGTGACAACTGTGCATGCCGTGTGCTTTCACACGAGCCACAGTGAGCAAGTTTGTGTGATTTGCAAATTGAAACTTGTCCGTCCGCGGCTTGTGTCACTGTTTCAGCTCAGTGTCCATTTCATGTTGTTATTGGCTGAACAAGACTTCTATATCGTGACTAAATATGCCGTTTTGTGCCTGAAACAAATCTGTGGGCAAAGTGTCCAAAAGCGAAAAATGGAAACAGTGTGGATGACTTAACCTACATGGATTCTTGATAGCGTCCCTGGTGGTCTAGTGGTTAGGATTCGGCGCTCTCACCGCTGCGGCCCGGGTTCGGTTCCCGGCCAGGGAAGCAACATTTCTTGTTTGTGACGGGAGCATTCACCAACATGTCTTCTCTGCTCTATTAAGGCAGACAATGTTCTGCACCTCTCCCAATGTCTGGGGAATGTGAAACACAATTGAAGCTCCAGGTTGCTGATTCTTCATTCGAGCTCAACAAGTCTCGGTTGGATCAGCTCCATAACAAGCACGGAGACACATCCCAGGGAATGCACGAAAACAAGTCAAGGGCTGTGCAAGGTTGCACTGCTCAACAATATACTCCCTGCACAGATGAAGATGCAGGAGAAGGGGACAGCATTTTCTCCCTGCTGTGCAAACCACCTCTAATTGCACCCCTGGTCAACCAATCACAGCTGCTCTATCAAACAAGCACGCCAGGTGCAATGGTCTCTTTCTATAATTGAATGTTTCTCGACAGCAGTCCATCGTCATGATCGGAACATGGGCCTTAGGCCGGGTGGACTCTTTCTGTGACTTGAACATTCTTGGAGTAAAAGCCATTTGACCCTTCAAGATTGCTTCACAATTTGATCACTAGATGGCTGATCTGGTTGTGTCCCAACTCCACTTTCCTGTCTCACCTCCATAACCCTTCAGTCCCCTGCCTATCAAAAACTGATCCAACTCATCCTTGAATAAATTCAAACATCCGGCCTCCCCTGCTTTATGGGGTAGCGAATTCCACAGACATTGAGAACAGATAATCCTCTTTAACTCTGACTTGCAAACAAATCTAGTCTTAAACTGTGCCCCATGGTATTAGTCTTCCCAAAAGAGGAAACATCCTCCCGATAACCACTCTATCAAGTGCTTTCAGGATCCTATATGTTTCAAAAAGATCACTTCACACTTTTTAAACTCCAATGAGTATAAAAAAGGCCATCATTCTCGGAATTAGTTGAGTCCACCTTCTCTGAAGTGCGTTTAATGCAATTACATCTTGCTTCAAATAAGGAAAGCGAAAATGTACACATTAATCCAGATGTGCTTTCACCAAGGCCCTGTACAGCTGCAGTAAAGCCTTGATACTTGTATACTTGATTCCTCTTACAAAAACCCCATTCCATTTGACTTCCTAATCACTTGCTGTACCTGCGTATTAATCGTTTGTGATTCATGAACCAGGACACCCACATCCCTTTGTAGAACCGAGCTCCTCAATCTCTCTCCATTTATATAGTATGCAGCTTTTCCATTCTTCCTGCCATAGTGGACGCATTGACTTTTCTCACATTTGGCAAAGTTCTCCACACTCACCTGACCATTCTATATCCGTTTGTAGACGCTTTAATTCCGCTTGTCTGTTTTCTTTCCACCTTGCTTACAGTCATTGGCAAATTTAGCTATCATAAATTCGGCTTTGGCAGCAAAGACATTGATATAAATTGCAAACAGTTGAGGTCCCAGCACTGATCCCTGTGACACTCCACAAGTGATAGCTTGCCAACAAGAAAACAATATTTTTTCTTTTTTGAACGACTGTTTCCTGTTCGCCAACCTGTCCTTTATCCAGGCTAATATGTTACCCCTGCATGATGTTTTCTTATCTTGTGTAGTAACCTTTGAGGTGGCGTCTTATCAAATGCCTTTTGGAAAGCTATGTACACCACAACTACAGGCTCCTTTTATCCACCTTGCGTGTTACTTCCTCGAGGAGCTCTAATAAATCAGTTAAACGGCATTTCCCTTTCACATAACCATGTTCACTCTGTCTAATCCCATGCTCATTTTCTAAGTATCCTGCGATAACCTCCATAATAATCAACTCGAGTAATTTCCCCATGCTAGATGTTTGGCTAACTGGCCTATCGTTTCCTACTTTCTGCCTCACTCCCTTCTGGAATAAAGAAATTATATTTGCACTTTCCCAGTCCACTGCAATCTTCCAAAACATCAAGAATTTTGGAAGATTATTATCAAAGCCTCGACAATCTCTGCAGCCACTCCTTTTAAGAGCCTAGGAGGCAGGCCATCTGTTCTTTGGGTCTTTTCAGCCTTCAGGTCCAACATTTCTCCCAGCAGATTTTATCGATTGATGATGAAAGTTTTAATTTCCTACCTCCTTTTCACCTCTTGATTTTTAAGTTTCTTTGGCAGCTTTTCCAACTCTTCTACAGTGGAAACAGAGACGTAATTAATCACTTTTCTGTAAAAAAAAATTAATGCTTTTCAATGTCCTGCATCTTTCATTCCCACACCTGCATTTCACGTAAAGCTGGGTTTCGTGAATTCGGTGTGTTTGCGTCAAGCAGCGAATCACCTGGGAGCTGGAGGAGCAGAAGAAGCTGGAGAAAGAGCAGTGATAGAAGCAGAAGTAGATCTTACATGAATTTGCTTGAATTTGATGTGTACCAGTTGTGTCTATTGATGTGTGACAACTGTGCATGCCGTGAGCTTTCACAGGATCCTTAGTCAGCAAGTTTGTGTGATTTGCAAATTGAAACTTGTCCGTCCGCGGCTTGTGTCACTGTTTCAGCTCAGTGTCCATTTCATGTTGTTATTGGCTGAACAAGACTTCTATATCGTGACTAAATATGCCGTTTTGTGCCTGAAACAAATCTGTGGGCAAAGTGTCCAAAAGCGACAAATGGAAACAGTGTGGATGACTTAACCGACAGGGATGCTTCGCAGCGTCCCTGGTGGTCTAGTGGTTAGGATTCGGCGCTCTCACCGCTGCGGCCCGGGTTCGATTCCTGGCCAGGGAAACAACATTTCTTGTTTGTGACGGGAGCATTCACCAACATGTCTTCTCTGCTCTATTAAGGCAGACAATGTTCTGCACCTCTCCCAATGTCCGGGGAATGTGAAACACAATTGAAGCTCCAGGTTGCTGATTCTTCATTCGAGCTCAACAAGTCTCGGTTGGATCAGCTCCATAACAAGCACGGAGACACATCCCAGGGAATGCACGAAAACAAGTCAAGGGCTGTGCAAGGTTGCACCGCACAACAATATACTCCCTGCACAGATGAAGATGCAGGAGAAGGGGACTGCATTTTCTCCCTGCTGTGCAAACCACCTCTAATTGCACCCCTGGTCAACCAATCACAGCTGCTCTATCAAACAAGTACGCCAGGTGCAATGGTCTCTTTCTATAATTGAATGTTTCTCGACAGCAGTACATTGTCATGATCGGAACATTGGACTTAGGCCGGGTGGACTCTTTCTGTGACTTGAACATTTTTGGAGTAGAAGCCATTTGACCCTTCAAGATTGCTTCACAATTTGATCACTAGATGGCTGATCTGGTTGTGTCCCAACTCCACTTTCCTGTCTCACCTCCATAACCCTTCAGTCCCCTGCCTATCAAAAACTGATCTAACTCAGCCTTGAATAAATTCAAACATTCGGCCTCCCCTGCTTTATGGGGTAGCGAATTCCACAGACATTGAGAACAGATAATCCTCTTTAACTCTGACTTGCAAAAAAATCTAGTCTTAAACTGTGCCCCATGGTATTAGTCTTCCCAAAAGAGGAAACATCCTCCCGATAACCACTCTATCAAGTGCTTTCAGGATCCTATATGTTTCAGAAAGATCACTTCACACTTTTTAAACTCCAATGAGTATAAAAAAGGCCATCATTCTCGGAATTAGTTGAGTCCACCTTCTCTGAAGTGCGTTTAATGCAATTACATCTTGCTTCAAATAAGGAAAGCGAAAATGTACACATTAATCCAGATGTGCTTTCACCAAGGCCCTGTACAGCTGCAGTAAAGCCTTGATACTTGTATACTTGATTCCTCTTACAAAAACCCCATTCCATTTGACTTCCTAATCACTTGCTGTACCTGCATATTAATCGTTTGTGATTCATGAACCAGGACACCCACATCCCTTTGTAGAACCGAGCTCCTCAATCTCTCTCCATTTATATAGTATGCAGCTTTTCCATTCTTCCTGCCATAGTGGACGCATTGACTTTTCTCACATTTGGCAAAGTTCTCCACACTCACCTGACCATTCTATATCCGTTTGTAGACTCTTTAATTCCGCTTGTCTGTTTTCTTTCCACCTTGCTTACAGTCATTGGCAAATTTAGCTATCATAAATTCGGCTTTGGCAGCAAAGACATTGATATAAATTGCAAACAGTTGAGGTCCCAGCACTGATCCCTGTGACACTCCACAAGTGATAGCTTGCCAACCAGAAAACAATATTTTTTCTTTTTTGAACGACTGTTTCCTGTTCGCCAACCTGTCCTTTATCCAGGCTAATATGTTACCCCTGCATGATGTTTTCTTATCTTGTGTAGTAACCTTTGAGGTGGCGTCTTATCCAATGCCTTTTGGAAAGCTATGTACACCACAACTACAGGCTCCTTTTATCCACCTTGCTTGTTACTTCCTCGAGGAGCTCTAATAAATCAGTTAAACGGCATTTCCCTTTCACATAACCATGTTCACTCTGTCTAATCCCATGCTCATTTTCTAAGTATCCTGCGATAACCTCCATAATAATCAACTCGAGTAATTTCCCCATGCTAGATGTTTGGCTAACTGGCCTATCGTTTCCTACTTTCTGCCTCGTTCCCTTCTGGAATAAAGAAATTATATTTGCACTTTCCCAGTCCACTGCGATCTTCCAAAACATCAAGAATTTTGGAAGATTATAACCAAAGCCTCGACAATCTCTGCAGCCACTCCTTTTAAGAGCCTAGGAGGCAGGCCATCTGTTCTTGGGGTCTTTTCAGCCTTCAGGTCCAACATTTTTCCCAGCAGATTTTATCGATTGATGACGAAAGTTTTAATTTCCTACCTCCTTTTCACCTCTTGATTTTTAAGTTTCTTTGGCAGCTTTTCCAACTCTTCTACAGTGGAAACAGAGACGTAATTAATCACTATTCTGCAAAAAAATTAATGCTTTTCAATGTCCTGCATCTTTCATTCCCACACCTGCATTTCACATAAAGCTGGGTTTCGTGAATTCGGTGTGTTTGCGTCAAGCAGCTAATCACCTGGGAGCTGGAGGAGCAGAAGAAGCTGGAGAAAGAGCAGTGATAGAAGCAGAAGTAGATCTTACATGAATTTGCTTGAAATTGATGTGTACCAGTTGTATCTATTGATGTGTGACAACTGTGCATGCCGTGTGCTTTCACAGGAGCCACAGTGAGCAAGTTTGTGTGATTTGCAAATTGAAACTTGTCCGTCCACGGCTTGTGTCACTGTTTCAGCTCAGTGTCCATTTCATGTTGTTATTGGCTGAACAAGACTTCTATATTGTGACTAAATATGCCGTTTTGTGCCTGAAACAAATCTGTGGGCAAAGTGTCCAAAAGCGAAAAATGGAAACAGTGTGGATGACTTAACCTACAGGGATGCTTTGCAGCGTCCCTGGTGGTCTAGTGGTTAGGATTCGGCGCTCTCACCGCTGCGGCCCGGGTTCGATTCCCGGCCAGGGAAACAACATTTCTTGTTTGTGACGGGAGCATTCACCAACATGTCTTCTCTGCTCCATGAAGGCAGACAATGTTCTGCACCTCTCCCAATGTCTGGGGAATGTGAAACACAATTGAAGCTCCAGGTTGCTGATTCTTCATTCGAGCTCAACAAGTCTCGGTTGGATCAGCTCCATGACAAGCACGGAGACACGCCCCAGGGAATGCACGAAAACAAGTCAAGGGCTGTGCAAGGTTGCACCGCTCAACAATATACTCCCTGCACAGATGAAGATGCAGGAGAAGGGGTCCGCATTTTCTCCCTGCTGTGCAAACCACCTCTAATTGCACCCCTGGTCAACCAATCACAGCTGCTCTATCAAACAAGCACGCCAGGTGCAATGGTCTCTTTCTATAATTGAATGTTTCTCCACAGCAGTACATCGTCATGATCGGAACATGGGACTTAGGCCAGGTGGACTCTTTCTGTGACTTGAACATTCTTGGAGTAGAAGCCATTTGACCCTTCAAGATTGCTTCACAATTTGATCACTAGATGGCTGATCTGGTTGTGTCCCAACTCCACTTTCCTGTCTCACCTCCATAACCCTTCAGTCCCCTGCCTATCAAAAACTGATCTAACTCAGCCTTGAATAAATTCAAACATCTGGCCTCCCCTGCTTTATGGGGTAGCGAATTCCACAGACATTGAGAACAGATAATCCTCTTTAACTCTGACTTGCAAAAAAATCTAGTCTTAAACTGTGCCCCATGGTATTAGTCTTCCCAAAAGAGGAAACATCCTCCCGATAACCACTCTATCAAGTGCTTTCAGGATCCTATATGTTTCAAAAAGATCACTTCACACTTTTTAAACTCCAATGAGTATAAAAAAGGCCATCATTCTCGGAATTAGTTGAGTCCACCTTCTCTGAAGTGCGTTTAATGCAATTACATCTTGCTTCAAATAAGGAAAGCGAAAATGTACACATTAATCCAGATGTGCTTTCACCAAGGCCCTGTACAGCTGCAGTAAAGCCTTGATACTTGCATACTTGATTCCTCTTACAAAAACCCCATTCCATTTGACTTCCTAATCACTTGCTGTACCTGCGTATTAATCGTTTGTGATTCATGAACCAGGACACCCACATCCCTTTGTAGAAGCGAGCTCCTCAATCTCTCTCCACTTATATAGTATGCAGCTTTTCCATTCTTCCTGCCATTGTGGACGCATTGACTTTTCTCACATTTGGCAAAGTTCTCCACACTCACCTGACCATTCTATATCCGTTTGTAGACTCTTTAATTCCGCTTGTCTGTTTTCTTTCCACCTTGCTTACAGTCATTGGCAAATTTAGCTATCATAAATTCGGCTTTGGCAGCAAAGACATTGATATAAATTGCAAACAGTTGAGGTCCCAGCACTGATCCCTGTGACACTCCACAAGTGATAGCTTGCCAACCAGAAAACAATATTTTTTCTTTTTTGAACGACTGTTTCCGGTTCGCCAACCTGTCCTTTATCCAGGCTAATATGTTACCCCTGCATGATGTTTTCTTATCTTGTGTAGTAACCTTTGAGGTGGCGTCTTATCCAATGCCTTTTGGAAAGCTATGTACACCACAACTACAGGCTCCTTTTATCCACCTTGCTTGTTACTTCCTCGAGGAGCTCTAATAAATCAGTTAAACGGCATTTCCCTTTCACATAACCATGTTCACTCTGTCTAATCCCATGCTCATTTTCTAAGTATCCTGCGATAACCTCCATAATAATCAACTCGAGTAATTTCCCCATGCTAGATGTTTGGCTAACTGGCCTATCGTTTCCTACTTTCTGCCTCGTTCCCTTCTGGAATAAAGAAATTATATTTGCACTTTCCCAGTCCACTGCGATCTTCCAAAACATCAAGAATTTTGGAAGATTATAACCAAAGCCTCGACAATCTCTGCAGCCACTCCTTTTAAGAGCCTAGGAGGCAGGCCATCTGTTCTTGGGGTCTTTTCAGCCTTCAGGTCCAACATTTTTCCCAGCAGATTTTATCGATTGATGACGAAAGTTTTAATTTCCTACCTCCTTTTCACCTCTTGATTTTTAAGTTTCTTTGGCAGCTTTTCCAACTCTTCTACAGTGGAAACAGAGACGTAATTAATCACTTTTCTGTAAAAAAAATTAATGCTTTTCAATGTCCTGCATCTTTCATTCCCACACCTGCATTTCATGTAAAGCTGGGTTTCGTGAATTCAGTGTGTTTGCGTCAAGCAGCTAATCACCTGGGAGCTGGAGGAGCAGAAGAAGCTGGAGAAAGAGCAGTGATAGAAGCAGAAGTAGATCTTACATGAATTTGCTTGAAATTGATGTGTACCAGTTGTATCTATTGATGTGTGACAACTGTGCATGCCGTGTGCTTTCACAGGAGCCACAGTGAGCAAGTTTGTGTGATTTGCAAATTGAAACTTGTCCGTCCGCGGCTTGTGTCACTGTTTCAGCTCAGTGTCCATTTCATGTTGTTCTTGGCTGAACAAGACTTCTATATTGTGACTAAATATGCCGTTTTGTGCCTGAAACAAATCTGTGGGCAAAGTGTCCAAAAGCGAAAAATGGAAACAGTGTGGATGACTTAACCTACAGGGATGCTTTGCAGCGTCCCTGGTGGTCTAGTGGTTAGGATTCGGCGCTCTCACCGCTGCGGCCCGGGTTCGATTCCCGGCCAGGGAAACAACATTTCTTGTTTGTGACGGGAGCATTCACCAACATGTCTTCTCTGCTCCATGAAGGCAGACAATGTTCTGCACCTCTCCCAATGTCTGGGGAATGTGAAACACAATTGAAGCTCCAGGTTGCTGATTCTTCATTCGAGCTCAACAAGTCTCGGTTGGATCAGCTCCATGACAAGCACGGAGACACGCCCCAGGGAATGCACGAAAACAAGTGAAGGGCTGTGCAAGGTTGCACCGCTCAACAATATACTCCCTGCACAGATGAAGATGCAGGAGAAGGGGTCCGCATTTTCTCCCTGCTGTGCAAACCACCTCTAATTGCACCCCTGGTCAACCAATCACAGCTGCTCTATCAAACAAGCACGCCAGGTGCAATGGTCTCTTTCTATAATTGAATGTTTCTCCACAGCAGTACATCGTCATGATCGGAACATGGGACTTAGGCCGGGTGGACTCTTTCTGTAACTTGAACATTCTTGGAGTAGAAGCCATTTGACCCTTCAAGATTGCTTCACAATTTGATCACTAGATGGCTGATCTGGTTGTGTCCCAACTCCACTTTCCTGTCTCACCTCCATAACCCTTCAGTCCCCTGCCTATCAAAAACTGATCTAACTCAGCCTTGAATAAATTCAAACATCCGGCCTCCCCTGCTTTATGGGGTAGCGAATTCCACAGACATTGAGAACAGATAATCCTCTTTAACTCTGACTTGCAAAAAAATCTAGTCTTAAACTGTGCCCCATGGTATTAGTCTTCCCAAAAGAGGAAACATCCTCCCGATAACCACTCTATCAAGTGCTTTCAGGATCCTATATGTTTCAGAAAGATCACTTCACACTTTTTAAACTCCAATGAGTATAAAAAAGGCCATCATTCTCGGAATTAGTTGAGTCCACCTTCTCTGAAGTGCGTTTAATGCAATTACATCTTGCTTCAAATAAGGAAAGCGAAAATGTACACATTAATCCAGATGTGCTTTCACCAAGGCCCTGTACAGCTGCAGTAAAGCCTTGATACTTGTAGACTTGATTCCTCTTACAAAAACCCCATTCCATTTGACTTCCTAATCACTTGCTGTACCTGCGTATTAATCGTTTGTGATTCATGAACCAGGACACCCACATCCCTTTGTAGAACCGAGCTCCTCAATCTCTCTCCATTTATATAGTATGCAGCTTTTCCATTCTTCCTGCCATAGTGGACGCATTGACTTTTCTCACATTTGGCAAAGTTCTCCACACTCACCTGACCATTCTATATCCGTTTGTAGACTCTTTAATTCCGCTTGTCTGTTTTCTTTCCACCTTGCTTACAGTCATTGGCAAATTTAGCTATCATAAATTCGGCTTTGGCAGCAAAGACATTGACATAAATTGCAAACAGTTGAGGTCCCAGCACTGATCCCTGTGACACTCCACAAGTGATAGCTTGCCAACCAGAAAACAATATTTTTTCTTTTTTGAACGACTGTTTCCTGTTCGCCAACCTGTTCTTTATCCAGGCTAATATGTTACCCCTGCATGATGTTTTCTTATCTTGTGTAGTAACCTTTGAGGTGGCGTCTTATCAAATGCCTTTTGGAAAGCTATGTACACCACAACTACAGGCTCCTTTTATCCACCTTGCTTGTTACTTCCTCGAGGAGCTCTAATAAATCAGTTAAACGGCATTTCCCTTTCACATAACCATGTTCACTCTGTCTAATCCCATGCTCATTTTCTAAGTATCCTGCGATAACCTCCATAATAATCAACTCGAGTAATTTCCCCAGGCTAGATGTTTGGCTAACTGGCCTATCGTTTCCTACTTTCTGCCTCGTTCCCTTCTGGAATAAAGAAATTATATTTGCACTTTCCCAGTCCACTGCGATCTTCCAAAACATCAAGAATTTTGGAAGATTATAACCAAAGCCTCGACAATCTCTGCAGCCACTGCTTTTACGAGCCTAGGAGGCAGGCCATCTGTTCTTGGGGTCTTTTCAGCCTTCAGGTCCAACATTTTTCCCTGCAGATTTTATCGATTGATGATGAAAGTTTTAATTTCCTACCTCCTTTTCACCTCTTGATTTTTAAGTTTCTTTGGCAGCTTTTCCAACTCTTCTACAGTGGAAACAGAGACGTAATTAATCACTTTTCTGTAAAAAAAATTAATGCTTTTCAATGTCCTGCATCTTTCATTCCCACACCTGCATTTCACGTAAAGCTGGGTTTCGTGAATTCAGTGTGTTTGCGTCAAGCAGCTAATCACCTGGGAGCTGGAGGAGCATAAGAAGCTGGAGAAAGAGCAGTGATAGAAGCAGAAGTAGATCTTACATGAATTTGCTTGAAATTGATGTGTACCAGTTGTATCTATTGATGTGTGACAACTGTGCATGCCGTGTGCTTTCACAGGAGCCACAGTGAGCAAGTTTGTGTGATTTGTAAATTGAAACTTGTCCGTCCGCGGCTTGTGTCACTGTTTCAGCTCAGTGTCCATTTGATGTTGTTATTGGCTGAACAAGACTTCTATATTGTGACTAAATATGCCGTTTTGTGCCTGAAACAAATCTGTGGGCAGTGTCCAAAAGCGAAAAATGGAAACAGTGTGGATGACTTAACCTACAGGGATGCTTTGCAGCGTCCCTGGTGGTCTAGTGGTTAGGATTCGGCGCTCTCACCGCTGCGGCCCGGGTTCGATTCCCGGCCAGGGAAACAACATTTCTTGTTTGTGACGGGAGCATTCACCAACATGTCTTCTCTGCTCCATTAAGGCAGACAATGTTCTGCACCTCTCCCAATGTCTGGAGAATGTGAAACACAATTGAAGCTCCAGGTTGCTGATTCTTCATTCGAGCTCAACAAGTCTCGGTTGGATCAGCTCCATAACAAGCACGGAGACACATCCCAGGGAATGCACGAAAACAAGTCAAGGTCTGTGCAAGGTTGCACCGCTCAACAATATACTCCCTGCACAGATGAAGATGCAGGAGAAGGGGACCGCATTTTCTCCCTGCTGTGCAAACCACCTCTAATTGCACCCCTGGTCAACCAATCACAGCTGCTCTATCAAACAAGCACACCAGGTGCAATGGTCTCTTTCTATAATTGAATGTTTCTCGACAGCAGTACATCGTCATGATCGGAACATGGGACTTAGGCCGGGTGGACTCTTTCTGTGACTTGAACATTCTTGGAGTAGAAGCCATTTGACCCTTCAAGATTGCTTCACAATTTGATCACTAGATGGCTGATCTGGTTGTGTCCCAACTCCACTTTCCTGTCTCACCTCCATAACCCTTCAGTCCCCTGCCTATCAAAAACTGATCTAACTCAGCCTTGAATAAATTCAAACATCCGGCCTCCCCTGCTTTATGGGGTAGCGAATTCCACAGACATTGAGAACAGATAATCCTCTTTAACTCTGACTTGCAAGAAAATCTAGTCTTAAACTGTGCCCCATGGTATTAGTCTTCCCAAAAGAGGAAACATCCTCCCGATAACCACTCTATCAAGTGCTTTCAGGATCCTATATGTTTCAAAAAGATCACTTCACACTTTTTAAACTCCAATGAGTATAAAAAAGGCCATCATTCTCGGAATTAGTTGAGTCCACCTTCTCTGAAGTGCGTTTAATGCAATTACATCTTGCTTCAAATAAGGAAAGCGAAAATGTACACATTAATCCAGATGTGCTTTCACCAAGGCCCTGTACAGCTGCAGTAAAGCCTTGATACTTGTATACTTGATTCCTCTTACAAAAACCCCATTCCATTTGACTTCCTAATCACTTGCTGTACCTGCGTATTAATCGTTTGTGATTCATGAACCAGGACACCCACATCCCTTTGTAGAACCGAGCTCCTCAATCTCTCTCCATTTATATAGTATGCAGCTTTTCCATTCTTCCTGCCATAGTGGACGCATTGACTTTTCTCACATTTGGCAAAGTTCTCCACACTCACCTGACCATTCTATATCCGTTTGTAGACTCTTTAATTCCGCTTGTCTGTTTTCTTTCCACCTTGCTTACAGTCATTGGCAAATTTAGCTATCATAAATTCGGCTTTGGCAGCAAAGACATTGACATAAATTGCAAACAGTTGAGGTCCCAGCACTGATCCCTGTGACACTCCACAAGTGATAGCTTGCCAACCAGAAAACAATATTTTTTCTTTTTTGAACGACTGTTTCCTGTTCGCCAACCTGTCCTTTATCCAGGCTAATATGTTACCCCTGCATGATGTTTTCTTATCTTGTGTAGTAACCTTTGAGGTGGCGTCTTATCAAATGCCTTTTGGAAAGCTATGTACACCACAACTACAGGCTCCTTTTATCCACCTTGCTTGTTACTTCCTCGAGGAGCTCTAATAAATCAGTTAAACGGCATTTCCCTTTCACATAACCATGTTCACTCTGTCTAATCCCATGCTCATTTTCTAAGTATCCTGCGATAACCTCCATAATAATCAACTCGAGTAATTTCCCCATGCTAGATGTTTGGCTAACTGGCCTATCGTTTCCTACTTTCTGCCTCGCTCCCTTCTGGAATAAAGAAATTATATTTGCACTTTCCCAGTCCACTGCGATCTTCCAAAACATCAAGAATTTTGGAAGATTATAACCAAAGCCTCGACAATCTCTGCAGCCACTCCTTTTAAGAGCCTAGGAGGCAGGCCATCTGTTCTTGGGGTCTTTTCAGCCTTCAGGTCCAACATTTTTCCCAGCAGATTTTATCGATTGATGACGAAAGTTTTAATTTCCTACCTCCTTTTCACCTCTTGATTTTTAAGTTTCTTTGGCAGCTTTTCCAACTCTTCTACAGTGGAAACAGAGACGTAATTAATCACTTTTCTGTAAAAAAAATTAATGCTTTTCAATGTCCTGCATCTTTCATTCCCACACCTGCATTTCACGTAAAGCTGGGTTTCGTGAATTCAGTGTGTTTGCGTCAAGCAGCTAATCACCTGGGAGCTGGAGGAGCAGAAGAAGCTGGAGAAAGAGCAGTGATAGAAGCAGAAGTAGATCTTACATGAATTTGCTTGAAATTGATGTGTACCAGTTGTATCTATTGATGTGTGACAACTGTGCATGCCGTGTGCTTTCACAGGAGCCACAGTGAGCAAGTTTGTGTGATTTGCAAATTGAAACTTGTCCGTCCGCGGCTTGTGTCACTGTTTCAGCTCAGTGTCCATTTGATGTTGTTATTGGCTGAACAAGACTTCTATATTGTGACTAAATATGCCGTTTTGTGCCTGAAACAAATCTGTGGGCAAAGTGTCCAAAAGCGCAAAATGGAAACAGTGTGGATGACTTAACCTACAGGGATGCTTTGCAGCTTCCCTGGTGGTCTAGTGGTTAGGATTCGGCGCTCTCACCGCTGCGGCCCGGGTTCGATTCCCGGCCAGGGAAACAACATTACTTGTTTGTGACGGGAGCATTCACCAACATGTCTTCTCTGCTCCATTAAGGCAGACAATGTTCTGCACCTCTCCCAATGTCTGGGGAATGTGAAACACAATTGAAGCTCCAGGTTGCTGATTCTTCATTCGAGCTCAACAAGTCTCGGTTGGATCAGCTCCACAACAAGCACGGAGACACATCCCAGGGAATGCACGAGAACAAGTCAAGGGCTGTGCAAGGTTGCACCGCTCAACAATATACTCCCTGCACAGATGAAGATGCAGGAGAAGGGGTCCGCATTTTCTCCCTGCTGTGCAAACCACCTCTAATTGCACCCCTGGTCAACCAATCACAGCTGCTCTATCAAACAAGCACGCCAGGTGCAATGGTCTCTTTCTATAATTGAATGTTTCTCCACAGCAGTACATCGTCATGATCGGAACATGGGACTTAGGCCAGGTGGACTCTTTCTGTGACTTGAACATTCTTGGAGTAGAAGCCATTTGACCCTTCAAGATTGCTTCACAATTTGATCACTAGATGGCTGATCTGGTTGTGTCCCAACTCCACTTTCCTGTCTCACCTCCATAACCCTTCAGTCCCCTGCCTATCAAAAACTGATCTAACTCAGCCTTGAATAAATTCAAACATCTGGCCTCCCCTGCTTTATGGGGTAGCGAATTCCACAGACATTGAGAACAGATAATCCTCTTTAACTCTGACTTGCAAAAAAATCTAGTCTTAAACTGTGCCCCATGGTATTAGTCTTCCCAAAAGAGGAAACATCCTCCCGATAACCACTCTATCAAGTGCGTTCAGGATCCTATATGTTTCAAAAAGATCACTTCACACTTTTTAAACTCCAATGAGTATAAAAAAGGCCATCATTCTCGGAATTAGTTGAGTCCACCTTCTCTGAAGTGCGTTTAATGCAATTACATCTTGCTTCAAATAAGGAAAGCGAAAATGTACACATTAATCCAGATGTGCTTTCACCAAGGCCCTGTACAGCTGCAGTAAAGCCTTGATACTTGCATACTTGATTCCTCTTACAAAAACCCCATTCCATTTGACTTCCTAATCACTTGCTGTACCTGCGTATTAATCGTTTGTGATTCATGAACCAGGACACCCACATCCCTTTGTAGAAGCGAGCTCCTCAATCTCTCTCCACTTATATAGTATGCAGCTTTTCCATTCTTCCTGCCATTGTGGACGCATTGACTTTTCTCACATTTGGCAAAGTTCTCCACACTCACCTGACCATTCTATATCCGTTTGTAGACTCTTTAATTCCGCTTGTCTGTTTTCTTTCCACCTTGCTTACAGTCATTGGCAAATTTAGCTATCATAAATTCGGCTTTGGCAGCAAAGACATTGATATAAATTGCAAACAGTTGAGGTCCCAGCACTGATCCCTGTGACACTCCACAAGTGATAGCTTGCCAACCAGAAAACAATATTTTTTCTTTTTTGAACGACTGTTTCCGGTTCGCCAACCTGTCCTTTATCCAGGCTAATATGTTACCCCTGCATGATGTTTTCTTATCTTGTGTAGTAACCTTTGAGGTGGCGTCTTATCCAATGCCTTTTGGAAAGCTATGTACACCACAACTACAGGCTCCTTTTATCCACCTTGCTTGTTACTTCCTCGAGGAGCTCTAATAAATCAGTTAAACGGCATTTCCCTTTCACATAACCATGTTCACTCTGTCTAATCCCATGCTCATTTTCTAAGTATCCTGCGATAACCTCCATAATAATCAACTCGAGTAATTTCCCCATGCTAGATGTTTGGCTAACTGGCCTATCGTTTCCTACTTTCTGCCTCGTTCCCTTCTGGAATAAAGAAATTATATTTGCACTTTCCCAGTCCACTGCGATCTTCCAAAACATCAAGAATTTTGGAAGATTATAACCAAAGCCTCGACAATCTCTGCAGCCACTCCTTTTAAGAGCCTAGGAGGCAGGCCATCTGTTCTTGGGGTCTTTTCAGCCTTCAGGTCCAACATTTTTCCCAGCAGATTTTATCGATTGATGACGAAAGTTTTAATTTCCTACCTCCTTTTCACCTCTTGATTTTTAAGTTTCTTTGGCAGCTTTTCCAACTCTTCTACAGTGGAAACAGAGACGTAATTAATCACTTTTCTGTAAAAAAAATTAATGCTTTTCAATGTCCTGCATCTTTCATTCCCACACCTGCATTTCATGTAAAGCTGGGTTTCGTGAATTCAGTGTGTTTGCGTCAAGCAGCTAATCACCTGGGAGCTGGAGGAGCAGAAGAAGCTGGAGAAAGAGCAGTGATAGAAGCAGAAGTAGATCTTACATGAATTTGCTTGAAATTGATGTGTACCAGTTGTATCTATTGATGTGTGACAACTGTGCATGCCGTGTGCTTTCACAGGAGCCACAGTGAGCAAGTTTGTGTGATTTGCAAATTGAAACTTGTCCGTCCGCGGCTTGTGTCACTGTTTCAGCTCAGTGTCCATTTCATGTTGTTCTTGGCTGAACAAGACTTCTATATTGTGACTAAATATGCCGTTTTGTGCCTGAAACAAATCTGTGGGCAAAGTGTCCAAAAGCGAAAAATGGAAACAGTGTGGATGACTTAACCTACAGGGATGCTTTGCAGCGTCCCTGGTGGTCTAGTGGTTAGGATTCGGCGCTCTCACCGCTGCGGCCCGGGTTCGATTCCCGGCCAGGGAAACAACATTTCTTGTTTGTGACGGGAGCATTCACCAACATGTCTTCTCTGCTCCATGAAGGCAGACAATGTTCTGCACCTCTCCCAATGTCTGGGGAATGTGAAACACAATTGAAGCTCCAGGTTGCTGATTCTTCATTCGAGCTCAACAAGTCTCGGTTGGATCAGCTCCATGACAAGCACGGAGACACGCCCCAGGGAATGCACGAAAACAAGTGAAGGGCTGTGCAAGGTTGCACCGCTCAACAATATACTCCCTGCACAGATGAAGATGCAGGAGAAGGGGTCCGCATTTTCTCCCTGCTGTGCAAACCACCTCTAATTGCACCCCTGGTCAACCAATCACAGCTGCTCTATCAAACAAGCACGCCAGGTGCAATGGTCTCTTTCTATAATTGAATGTTTCTCCACAGCAGTACATCGTCATGATCGGAACATGGGACTTAGGCCGGGTGGACTCTTTCTGTGACTTGAACATTCTTGGAGTAGAAGCCATTTGACCCTTCAAGATTGCTTCACAATTTGATCACTAGATGGCTGATCTGGTTGTGTCCCAACTCCACTTTCCTGTCTCACCTCCATAACCCTTCAGTCCCCTGCCTATCAAAAACTGATCTAACTCAGCCTTGAATAAATTCAAACATCCGGCCTCCCCTGCTTTATGGGGTAGCGAATTCCACAGACATTGAGAACAGATAATCCTCTTTAACTCTGACTTGCAAAAAAATCTAGTCTTAAACTGTGCCCCATGGTATTAGTCTTCCCAAAAGAGGAAACATCCTCCCGATAACCACTCTATCAAGTGCTTTCAGGATCCTATATGTTTCAGAAAGATCACTTCACACTTTTTAAACTCCAATGAGTATAAAAAAGGCCATCATTCTCGGAATTAGTTGAGTCCACCTTCTCTGAAGTGCGTTTAATGCAATTACATCTTGCTTCAAATAAGGAAAGCGAAAATGTACACATTAATCCAGATGTGCTTTCACCAAGGCCCTGTACAGCTGCAGTAAAGCCTTGATACTTGTAGACTTGATTCCTCTTACAAAAACCCCATTCCATTTGACTTCCTAATCACTTGCTGTACCTGCGTATTAATCGTTTGTGATTCATGAACCAGGACACCCACATCCCTTTGTAGAACCGAGCTCCTCAATCTCTCTCCATTTATATAGTATGCAGCTTTTCCATTCTTCCTGCCATAGTGGACGCATTGACTTTTCTCACATTTGGCAAAGTTCTCCACACTCACCTGACCATTCTATATCCGTTTGTAGACTCTTTAATTCCGCTTGTCTGTTTTCTTTCCACCTTGCTTACAGTCATTGGCAAATTTAGCTATCATAAATTCGGCTTTGGCAGCAAAGACATTGACATAAATTGCAAACAGTTGAGGTCCCAGCACTGATCCCTGTGACACTCCACAAGTGATAGCTTGCCAACCAGAAAACAATATTTTTTCTTTTTTGAACGACTGTTTCCTGTTCGCCAACCTGTTCTTTATCCAGGCTAATATGTTACCCCTGCATGATGTTTTCTTATCTTGTGTAGTAACCTTTGAGGTGGCGTCTTATCAAATGCCTTTTGGAAAGCTATGTACACCACAACTACAGGCTCCTTTTATCCACCTTGCTTGTTACTTCCTCGAGGAGCTCTAATAAATCAGTTAAACGGCATTTCCCTTTCACATAACCATGTTCACTCTGTCTAATCCCATGCTCATTTTCTAAGTATCCTGCGATAACCTCCATAATAATCAACTCGAGTAATTTCCCCAGGCTAGATGTTTGGCTAACTGGCCTATCGTTTCCTACTTTCTGCCTCGTTCCCTTCTGGAATAAAGAAATTATATTTGCACTTTCCCAGTCCACTGCGATCTTCCAAAACATCAAGAATTTTGGAAGATTATAACCAAAGCCTCGACAATCTCTGCAGCCACTGCTTTTACGAGCCTAGGAGGCAGGCCATCTGTTCTTGGGGTCTTTTCAGCCTTCAGGTCCAACATTTTTCCCTGCAGATTTTATCGATTGATGATGAAAGTTTTAATTTCCTACCTCCTTTTCACCTCTTGATTTTTAAGTTTCTTTGGCAGCTTTTCCAACTCTTCTACAGTGGAAACAGAGACGTAATTAATCACTTTTCTGTAAAAAAAAATTAATGCTTTTCAATGTCCTGCATCTTTCATTCCCACACCTGCATTTCACGTAAAGCTGGGTTTCGTGAATTCAGTGTGTTTGCGTCAAGCAGCTAATCACCTGGGAGCTGGAGGAGCATAAGAAGCTGGAGAAAGAGCAGTGATAGAAGCAGAAGTAGATCTTACATGAATTTGCTTGAAATTGATGTGTACCAGTTGTATCTATTGATGTGTGACAACTGTGCATGCCGTGTGCTTTCACAGGAGCCACAGTGAGCAAGTTTGTGTGATTTGTAAATTGAAACTTGTCCGTCCGCGGCTTGTGTCACTGTTTCAGCTCAGTGTCCATTTGATGTTGTTATTGGCTGAACAAGACTTCTATATTGTGACTAAATATGCCGTTTTGTGCCTGAAACAAATCTGTGGGCAAAGTGTCCAAAAGCGAAAAATGGAAACAGTGTGGATGACTTAACCTACAGGGATGCTTTGCAGCGTCCCTGGTGGTCTAGTGGTTAGGATTCGGCGCTCTCACCGCTGCGGCCCGGGTTCGATTCCCGGCCAGGGAAACAACATTTCTTGTTTGTGACGGGAGCATTCACCAACATGTCTTCTCTGCTCCATTAAGGCAGACAATGTTCTGCACCTCTCCCAATGTCTGGAGAATGTGAAACACAATTGAAGCTCCAGGTTGCTGATTCTTCATTCGAGCTCAACAAGTCTCGGTTGGATCAGCTCCATAACAAGCACGGAGACACATCCCAGGGAATGCACGAAAACAAGTCAAGGTCTGTGCAAGGTTGCACCGCTCAACAATATACTCCCTGCACAGATGAAGATGCAGGAGAAGGGGACCGCATTTTCTCCCTGCTGTGCAAACCACCTCTAATTGCACCCCTGGTCAACCAATCACAGCTGCTCTATCAAACAAGCACACCAGGTGCAATGGTCTCTTTCTATAATTGAATGTTTCTCGACAGCAGTACATCGTCATGATCGGAACATGGGACTTAGGCCGGGTGGACTCTTTCTGTGACTTGAACATTCTTGGAGTAGAAGCCATTTGACCCTTCAAGATTGCTTCACAATTTGATCACTAGATGGCTGATCTGGTTGTGTCCCAACTCCACTTTCCTGTCTCACCTCCATAACCCTTCAGTCCCCTGCCTATCAAAAACTGATCTAACTCAGCCTTGAATAAATTCAAACATCCGGCCTCCCCTGCTTTATGGGGTAGCGAATTCCACAGACATTGAGAACAGATAATCCTCTTTAACTCTGACTTGCAAGAAAATCTAGTCTTAAACTGTGCCCCATGGTATTAGTCTTCCCAAAAGAGGAAACATCCTCCCGATAACCACTCTATCAAGTGCTTTCAGGATCCTATATGTTTCAAAAAGATCACTTCACACTTTTTAAACTCCAATGAGTATAAAAAAGGCCATCATTCTCGGAATTAGTTGAGTCCACCTTCTCTGAAGTGCGTTTAATGCAATTACATCTTGCTTCAAATAAGGAAAGCGAAAATGTACACATTAATCCAGATGTGCTTTCACCAAGGCCCTGTACAGCTGCAGTAAAGCCTTGATACTTGTATACTTGATTCCTCTTACAAAAACCCCATTCCATTTGACTTCCTAATCACTTGCTGTACCTGCGTATTAATCGTTTGTGATTCATGAACCAGGACACCCACATCCCTTTGTAGAACCGAGCTCCTCAATCTCTCTCCATTTATATAGTATGCAGCTTTTCCATTCTTCCTGCCATAGTGGACGCATTGACTTTTCTCACATTTGGCAAAGTTCTCCACACTCACCTGACCATTCTATATCCGTTTGTAGACTCTTTAATTCCGCTTGTCTGTTTTCTTTCCACCTTGCTTACAGTCATTGGCAAATTTAGCTATCATAAATTCGGCTTTGGCAGCAAAGACATTGACATAAATTGCAAACAGTTGAGGTCCCAGCACTGATCCCTGTGACACTCCACAAGTGATAGCTTGCCAACCAGAAAACAATATTTTTTCTTTTTTGAACGACTGTTTCCTGTTCGCCAACCTGTCCTTTATCCAGGCTAATATGTTACCCCTGCATGATGTTTTCTTATCTTGTGTAGTAACCTTTGAGGTGGCGTCTTATCAAATGCCTTTTGGAAAGCTATGTACACCACAACTACAGGCTCCTTTTATCCACCTTGCTTGTTACTTCCTCGAGGAGCTCTAATAAATCAGTTAAACGGCATTTCCCTTTCACATAACCATGTTCACTCTGTCTAATCCCATGCTCATTTTCTAAGTATCCTGCGATAACCTCCATAATAATCAACTCGAGTAATTTCCCCATGCTAGATGTTTGGCTAACTGGCCTATCGTTTCCTACTTTCTGCCTCGCTCCCTTCTGGAATAAAGAAATTATATTTGCACTTTCCCAGTCCACTGCGATCTTCCAAAACATCAAGAATTTTGGAAGATTATAACCAAAGCCTCGACAATCTCTGCAGCCACTCCTTTTAAGAGCCTAGGAGGCAGGCCATCTGTTCTTGGGGTCTTTTCAGCCTTCAGGTCCAACATTTTTCCCAGCAGATTTTATCGATTGATGACGAAAGTTTTAATTTCCTACCTCCTTTTCACCTCTTGATTTTTAAGTTTCTTTGGCAGCTTTTCCAACTCTTCTACAGTGGAAACAGAGACGTAATTAATCACTTTTCTGTAAAAAAAATTAATGCTTTTCAATGTCCTGCATCTTTCATTCCCACACCTGCATTTCACGTAAAGCTGGGTTTCGTGAATTCAGTGTGTTTGCGTCAAGCAGCTAATCACCTGGGAGCTGGAGGAGCAGAAGAAGCTGGAGAAAGAGCAGTGATAGAAGCAGAAGTAGATCTTACATGAATTTGCTTGAAATTGATGTGTACCAGTTGTATCTATTGATGTGTGACAACTGTGCATGCCGTGTGCTTTCACAGGAGCCACAGTGAGCAAGTTTGTGTGATTTGCAAATTGAAACTTGTCCGTCCGCGGCTTGTGTCACTGTTTCAGCTCAGTGTCCATTTGATGTTGTTATTGGCTGAACAAGACTTCTATATTGTGACTAAATATGCCGTTTTGTGCCTGAAACAAATCTGTGGGCAAAGTGTCCAAAAGCGCAAAATGGAAACAGTGTGGATGACTTAACCTACAGGGATGCTTTGCAGCTTCCCTGGTGGTCTAGTGGTTAGGATTCGGCGCTCTCACCGCTGCGGCCCGGGTTCGATTCCCGGCCAGGGAAACAACATTACTTGTTTGTGACGGGAGCATTCACCAACATGTCTTCTCTGCTCCATTAAGGCAGACAATGTTCTGCACCTCTCCCAATGTCTGGGGAATGTGAAACACAATTGAAGCTCCAGGTTGCTGATTCTTCATTCGAGCTCAACAAGTCTCGGTTGGATCAGCTCCACAACAAGCACGGAGACACATCCCAGGGAATGCACGAGAACAAGTCAAGGTCTGTGCAAGGTTGCACCGCTCAACAATATACTCCCTGCACAGATGAAGATGCAGGAGAAGGGGACCGCATTTTCTCCCTGCTGTGCAAACCACCTCTAATTGCACCCCTGGTCAACCAATCACAGCTGCTCTATCAAACAAGCACACCAGGTGCAATGGTCTCTTTCTATAATTGAATGTTTCTCGACAGCAGTACATCGTCATGATCGGAACATGGGACTTAGGCCGGGTGGACTCTTTCTGTGACTTGAACATTCTTGGAGTAGAAGCCATTTGACCCTTCAAGATTGCTTCACAATTTGATCACTAGATGGCTGATCTGGTTGTGTCCCAACTCCACTTTCCTGTCTCACCTCCATAACCCTTCAGTCCCCTGCCTATCAAAAACTGATCTAACTCAGCCTTGAATAAATTCAAACATCCGGCCTCCCCTGCTTTATGGGGTAGCGAATTCCACAGACATTGAGAACACATAATCCTCTTTAACTCTGACTTGCAAAAAAATCTAGTCTTAAACTGTGCCCCATGGTATTAGTCTTCCCAAAAGAGGAAACATCCTCCCGATAACCACTCTATCAAGTGCTTTCAGGATCCTATATGTTTCAAAAAGATCACTTCACACTTTTTAAACTCCAATGAGTATAAAAAAGGCCATCATTCTCGGAATTAGTTGAGTCCACCTTCTCTGAAGTGCGTTTAATGCAATTACATCTTGCTTCAAATAAGGAAAGCGAAAATGTACACATTAATCCAGATGTGCTTTCACCAAGGCCCTGTACAGCTGCAGTAAAGCCTTGATACTTGTAGACTTGATTCCTCTAACAAAAACCCCATTCCATTTGACTTCCTAATCACTTGCTGTACCTGCGTATTAATCGTTTGTGATTCATGAACCAGGACACCCACATCCCTTTGTAGAACCAAGCTCCTCAATCTCTCTCCATTTATATAGTATGCAGCTTTTCCATTCTTCCTGCCATAGTGGACGCATTGACTTTTCTCACATTTGGCAAAGTTCTCCACACTCACCTGACCATTCTATATCCGTTTGTAGACTCTTTAATTCCGCTTGTCTGTTTTCTTTCCACCTTGCTTACAGTCATTGGCAAATTTAGCTATCATAAATTCGGCTTTGGCAGCAAAGACATTGATATAAATTGCAAACAGTTGAGGTCAAAGCACTGATCCCTGTGACACTCCACAAGTGATAGCTTGCCAACCAGAAAACAATATTTTTTCTTTTTTGAACGACTGTTTCCTGTTCGCCAACCTGTCCTTTATCCAGGCTAATATGTTACCCCTGCATGATGTTTTCTTATCTTGTGTAGTAACCTTTGAGGTGGCGTCTTATCAAATGCCTTTTGGAAAGCTATGTACACCACAACTACAGGCTCCTTTTATCCACCTTGCTTGTTACTTCCTCGAGGAGCTCTAATAAATCAGTTAAACGGCATTTCCCTTTCACATAACCATGTTCACTCTGTCTAATCCCATGCTCATTTTCTAAGTATCCTGCGATAACCTCCATAATAATCAACTCGAGTAATTTCCCCATGCTAGATGTTTGGCTAACTGGCCTATCGTTTCATACTTTCTGCCTCGCTCCCTTCTGGAATAAAGAAATTATATTTGCACTTTCCCAGTCCACTGCGATCTTCCAAAACATCAAGAATTTTGGAAGATTATAACCAAAGCCTCGATAATCTCTGCAGCCACTCCTTTTAAGAGCCTAGGAGGCAGGCCATCTGTTCTTGGGGTCTTTTCAGCCTTCAGGTCCAACATTTTTTCCCAGCAGATTTTATCGATTGATGACGAAAGTTTTAATTTCCTACCTCCTTTTCACCTCTTGATTTTTAAGTTTCTTTGGCAGCTTTTCCAACTCTTCTACAGTGGAAACAGAGACGTAATTAATCACTTTTCTGTAAAAAAAATTAATGCTTTTCAATGTCCTGCATCTTTCATTCCCACACCTGCATTTCACGTAAAGCTGGGTTTCGTGAATTCAGTGTGTTTGCGTTAAGCAGCTAATCACCTGGCAGCTGGAGGAGCAGAAGAAGCTGGAGAAAGAGCAGTGATAGAAGCAGAAGTAGATCTTACATGAATTTGCTTGAAATTGATGTGTACCAGTTGTATCTATTGATGTGTGACAACTGTGCATGCCGTGTGCTTTCACAGGAGCCACAGTGAGCAAGTTTGTGTGATTTGCAAATTGAAACTTGTCCGTCCGCGGCTTGTGTCACTGTTTCAGCTCAGTGTCCATTTCATGTTGTTATTGGCTGAACAAGACTTCTATATTGTGACTAAATATGCCGTTTTGTGCCTGAAACAAATCTGTGGGCAAAGTGTCCAAAAGCGAAAAATGGAAACAGTGTGGATGACTTAACCTACAGGGATGCTTTGCAGCGTCCCTGGTGGTCTAGTGGTTATGATTCGGCGCTCTCACCGCTGCGGACCGGGTTCGATTCCCGGCCAGGGAAACAACATTTCTTGTTTGTGACGGGAGCATTCACCAACATGTCTTCTCTGCTCCATGAAGGCAGACAATGTTCTGCACCTCTCCCAATGTCTGGGGAATGTGAAACACAATTGAAGCTCCAGGTTGCTGATTCTTCATTCGAGCTCAACAAGTCTCGGTTGGATCAGCTCCATAACAAGCACGGAGACACATCCCAGGGAATGCACGAAAACAAGTCAAGGTCTGTGCAAGGTTGCACCGCTCAACAATATACTCCCTGCACAGATGAAGATGCAGGAGAAGGGGACCGCATTTTCTCCCTGCTGTGCAAACCACCTCTAATTGCACCCCTGGTCAACCAATCACAGCTGCTCTATCAAACAAGCACACCAGGTGCAATGGTCTCTTTCTATAATTGAATGTTTCTCGACAGCAGTACATCGTCATGATCGGAACATGGGACTTAGGCCGGGTGGACTCTTTCTGTGACTTGAACATTCTTGGAGTAGAAGCCATTTGACCCTTCAAGATTGCTTCACAATTTGATCACTAGATGGCTGATCTGGTTGTGTCCCAACTCCACTTTCCTGTCTCACCTCCATAACCCTTCAGTCCCCTGCCTATCAAAAACTGATCTAACTCAGCCTTGAATAAATTCAAACATCCGGCCTCCCCTGCTTTATGGGGTAGCGAATTCCACAGACATTGAGAACACATAATCCTCTTTAACTCTGACTTGCAAAAAAATCTAGTCTTAAACTGTGCCCCATGGTATTAGTCTTCCCAAAAGAGGAAACATCCTCCCGATAACCACTCTATCAAGTGCTTTCAGGATCCTATATGTTTCAAAAAGATCACTTCACACTTTTTAAACTCCAATGAGTATAAAAAAGGCCATCATTCTCGGAATTAGTTGAGTCCACCTTCTCTGAAGTGCGTTTAATGCAATTACATCTTGCTTCAAATAAGGAAAGCGAAAATGTACACATTAATCCAGATGTGCTTTCACCAAGGCCCTGTACAGCTGCAGTAAAGCCTTGATACTTGTAGACTTGATTCCTCTAACAAAAACCCCATTCCATTTGACTTCCTAATCACTTGCTGTACCTGCGTATTAATCGTTTGTGATTCATGAACCAGGACACCCACATCCCTTTGTAGAACCAAGCTCCTCAATCTCTCTCCATTTATATAGTATGCAGCTTTTCCATTCTTCCTGCCATAGTGGACGCATTGACTTTTCTCACATTTGGCAAAGTTCTCCACACTCACCTGACCATTCTATATCCGTTTGTAGACTCTTTAATTCCGCTTGTCTGTTTTCTTTCCACCTTGCTTACAGTCATTGGCAAATTTAGCTATCATAAATTCGGCTTTGGCAGCAAAGACATTGATATAAATTGCAAACAGTTGAGGTCAAAGCACTGATCCCTGTGACACTCCACAAGTGATAGCTTGCCAACCAGAAAACAATATTTTTTCTTTTTTGAACGACTGTTTCCTGTTCGCCAACCTGTCCTTTATCCAGGCTAATATGTTACCCCTGCATGATGTTTTCTTATCTTGTGTAGTAACCTTTGAGGTGGCGTCTTATCAAATGCCTTTTGGAAAGCTATGTACACCACAACTACAGGCTCCTTTTATCCACCTTGCTTGTTACTTCCTCGAGGAGCTCTAATAAATCAGTTAAACGGCATTTCCCTTTCACATAACCATGTTCACTCTGTCTAATCCCATGCTCATTTTCTAAGTATCCTGCGATAACCTCCATAATAATCAACTCGAGTAATTTCCCCATGCTAGATGTTTGGCTAACTGGCCTATCGTTTCATACTTTCTGCCTCGCTCCCTTCTGGAATAAAGAAATTATATTTGCACTTTCCCAGTCCACTGCGATCTTCCAAAACATCAAGAATTTTGGAAGATTATAACCAAAGCCTCGATAATCTCTGCAGCCACTCCTTTTAAGAGCCTAGGAGGCAGGCCATCTGTTCTTGGGGTCTTTTCAGCCTTCAGGTCCAACATTTTTTCCCAGCAGATTTTATCGATTGATGACGAAAGTTTTAATTTCCTACCTCCTTTTCACCTCTTGATTTTTAAGTTTCTTTGGCAGCTTTTCCAACTCTTCTACAGTGGAAACAGAGACGTAATTAATCACTTTTCTGTAAAAAAAATTAATGCTTTTCAATGTCCTGCATCTTTCATTCCCACACCTGCATTTCACGTAAAGCTGGGTTTCGTGAATTCAGTGTGTTTGCGTTAAGCAGCTAATCACCTGGCAGCTGGAGGAGCAGAAGAAGCTGGAGAAAGAGCAGTGATAGAAGCAGAAGTAGATCTTACATGAATTTGCTTGAAATTGATGTGTACCAGTTGTATCTATTGATGTGTGACAACTGTGCATGCCGTGTGCTTTCACAGGAGCCACAGTGAGCAAGTTTGAGTGATTTGCAAATTGAAACTTGTCCGTCCGCGGCTTGTGTCACTGTTTCAGCTCAGTGTCCATTTCATGTTGTTCTTGGCTGAACAAGACTTCTATATTGTGACTAAATATGCCGTTTTGTGCCTGAAACAAATCTGTGGGCAAAGTGTCCAAAAGCGAAAAATGGAAACAGTGTGGATGACTTAACCTACAGGGATGCTTTGCAGCTTCCCTGGTGGTCTAGTGGTTAGGATTCGGCGCTCTCACCGCTGCGGCCCGGGTTCGATTCCCGGCCAGGGAAACAGCATTTCTTGTTTGTGACGGGAGCATTCACCAACATGTCTTCTCTGCTCCATTGAGGCAGACAATGTTCTGCACCTCTCCCAATGTCTGGGGAATGTGAAACACAATTGAAGCTCCAGGTTGCTGATTCTTCATTCGAGCTCAACAAGTCTCGGTTGGATCAGCTCCACAACAAGCACGGAGACACATCCCAGGGAATGCACGAGAACAAGTCAAGGTCTGTGCAAGGTTGCACCGCTCAACAATATACTCCCTGCACAGATGAAGATGCAGGAGAAGGGGACCGCATTTTCTCCCTGCTGTGCAAACCACCTCTAATTGCACCCCTGGTCAACCAATCACAGCTGCTCTATCAAACAAGCACACCAGGTGCAATGGTCTCTTTCTATAATTGAATGTTTCTCGACAGCAGTACATCGTCATGATCGGAACATGGGACTTAGGCCGGGTCGACTCTTTCTGTGACTTGAACATTCTTGGAGTAGAAGCCATTTGACCCTTCAAGATTGCTTCACAATTTGATCACTAGATGGCTGATCTGGTTGTGTCCCAACTCCACTTTCCTGTCTCACCTCCATAACCCTTCAGTCCCCTGCCTATCAAAAACTGATCTAACTCAGCCTTGAATAAATTCAAACATCCGGCCTCCCCTGCTTTATGGGGTAGCGAATTCCACAGACATTGAGAACACATAATCCTCTTTAACTCTGACTTGCAAAAAAATCTAGTCTTAAACTGTGCCCCATGGTATTAGTCTTCCCAAAAGAGGAAACATCCTCCCGATAACCACTCTATCAAGTGCTTTCAGGATCCTATATGTTTCAAAAAGATCACTTCACACTTTTTAAACTCCAATGAGTATAAAAAAGGCCATCATTCTCGGAATTAGTTGAGTCCACCTTCTCTGAAGTGCGTTTAATGCAATTACATCTTGCTTCAAATAAGGAAAGCGAAAATGTACACATTAATCCAGATGTGCTTTCACCAAGGCCCTGTACAGCTGCAGTAAAGCCTTGATACTTGTAGACTTGATTCCTCTAACAAAAACCCCATTCCATTTGACTTCCTAATCACTTGCTGTACCTGCGTATTAATCGTTTGTGATTCATGAACCAGGACACCCACATCCCTTTGTAGAACCAAGCTCCTCAATCTCTCTCCATTTATATAGTATGCAGCTTTTCCATTCTTCCTGCCATAGTGGACGCATTGACTTTTCTCACATTTGGCAAAGTTCTCCACACTCACCTGACCATTCTATATCCGTTTGTAGACTCTTTAATTCCGCTTGTCTGTTTTCTTTCCACCTTGCTTACAGTCATTGGCAAATTTAGCTATCATAAATTCGGCTTTGGCAGCAAAGACATTGATATAAATTGCAAACAGTTGAGGTCAAAGCACTGATCCCTGTGACACTCCACAAGTGATAGCTTGCCAACCAGAAAACAATATTTTTTCTTTTTTGAACGACTGTTTCCTGTTCGCCAACCTGTCCTTTATCCAGGCTAATATGTTACCCCTGCATGATGTTTTCTTATCTTGTGTAGTAACCTTTGAGGTGGCGTCTTATCAAATGCCTTTTGGAAAGCTATGTACACCACAACTACAGGCTCCTTTTATCCACCTTGCTTGTTACTTCCTCGAGGAGCTCTAATAAATCAGTTAAACGGCATTTCCCTTTCACATAACCATGTTCACTCTGTCTAATCCCATGCTCATTTTCTAAGTATCCTGCGATAACCTCCATAATAATCAACTCGAGTAATTTCCCCATGCTAGATGTTTGGCTAACTGGCCTATCGTTTCCTACTTTCTGCCTCGCTCCCTTCTGGAATAAAGAAATTATATTTGCACTTTCCCAGTCCACTGCGATCTTCCAAAACATCAAGAATTTTGGAAGATTATAACCAAAGCCTCGATAATCTCTGCAGCCACTCCTTTTAAGAGCCTAGGAGGCAGGCCATCTGTTCTTGGGGTCTTTTCAGCCTTCAGGTCCAACATTTTTTCCCAGCAGATTTTATCGATTGATGACGAAAGTTTTAATTTCCTACCTCCTTTTCACCTCTTGATTTTTAAGTTTCTTTGGCAGCTTTTCCAACTCTTCTACAGTGGAAACAGAGACGTAATTAATCACTTTTCTGTAAAAAAAATTAATGCTTTTCAATGTCCTGCATCTTTCATTCCCACACCTGCATTTCACGTAAAGCTGGGTTTCGTGAATTCAGTGTGTTTGCGTCAAGCAGCTGATCACCTGGGAGCTGGAGAAGCAGAAGAAGCTGGAGAAAGAGCAGTGATCGAAGCAGAAGTAGATCTTACATGAATTTGCTTGAAATTGATGTGTACCAGTTGTATCTATTGATGTGTGACAACTGTGCATGCCGTGTGCTTTCACAGGAGCCACAGTGAGCAAGTTTGTGTGATTTGCAAATTGAAACTTGTCCGTCCGCGGCTTGTGTCACTGTTTCAGCTCAGTGTCCATTTCATGTTGTTATTGGCTGAACAAGACTTCTATATTGTGACTAAATATGCCGTTTTGTGCCTGAAACAAATCTGTGGGCAAAGTGTCCAAAAGCGAAAAATGGAAACAGTGTGGATGACTTAACCTACAGGGATGCTTTGCAGCGTCCCTGGTGGTCTAGTGGTTATGATTCGGCGCTCTCACCGCTGCGGACCGGGTTCGATTCCCGGCCAGGGAAACAACATTTCTTGTTTGTGACGGGAGCATTCACCAACATGTCTTCTCTGCTCCATGAAGGCAGACAATGTTCTGCACCTCTCCCAATGTCTGGGGAATGTGAAACACAATTGAAGCTCCAGGTTGCTGATTCTTCATTCGAGCTCAACAAGTCTCGGTTGGATCAGCTCCATGACAAGCACGGAGACACGCCCCAGGGAATGCACGAAAACAAGTGAAGGGCTGTGCAAGGTTGCACCGCTCAACAATATACTCCCTGCACAGATGAAGATGCAGGAGAAGGGGTCCGCATTTTCTCCCTGCTGTGCAAACCACCTCTAATTGCACCCCTGGTCAACCAATCACAGCTGCTCTATCAAACAAGCACGCCAGGTGCAATGGTCTCTTTCTATAATTGAATGTTTCTCCACAGCAGTACATCGTCATGATCGGAACATGGGACTTAGGCCGGGTGGACTCTTTCTGTGACTTGAACATTCTTGGAGTAGAAGCCATTTGACCCTTCAAGATTGCTTCACAATTTGATCACTAGATGGCTGATCTGGTTGTGTCCCAACTCCACTTTCCTGTCTCACCTCCATAACCCTTCAGTCCCCTGCCTATCAAAAACTGATCTAACTCAGCCTTGAATAAATTCAAACATCCGGCCTCCCCTGCTTTATGGGGTAGCGAATTCCACAGACATTGAGAACAGATAATCCTCTTTAACTCTGACTTGCAAAAAAATCTAGTCTTAAACTGTGCCCCATGGTATTCTTTGGGCCTCCTTATCTCGAGAGACAATGGATACGCGCCTGGAGGTGGTCAGTGGTTTGTGAAGCAGCGCCTGGAGTGGCTATAAAGGCCAATTCTGGAGTAACAGGCTCTTCCACAGGTGCTGCAGAGAAATTTGTTTGTTGGGGCTGTTGCACAGTTGGCTCTCCCCTTGCGCCTCTGTCTTTTTTCCTGCCAACTACTAAGTCTCTTCGACTCGCCACAATTTAGCCCTGTCTTTATGGCTGCCCGCCAGCTCTGGCGAATGCTGGCAACTGACTCCCACGACTTGTGATCAATGTCACACGATTTCATGTCGCGTTTGCAGACGTCTTTATAACGGAGACATGGACGGCCGGTGGGTCTGATACCAGTGGCGAGCTCGCTGTACAATGTGTCTTTGGGGATCCTGCCATCTTCCATGCGGCTCACATGGCCAAGCCATCTCAAACGCCGCTGACTCAGTAGGGTGTATAAGCTGGGGATGTTGGCCGCTTCAAGGACTTCTGTGTTGGAGATATAGTCCTGCCACCTGATGCCAAGTATTCTCCGAAGGCAGCGAAGATGGAATGAATTGAGACGTCGCTCTTGGCTGGCATACGTTGTCCAGGCCTCGCTGCCGTAGAGCAAGGTACTGAGGACACAGGCCTGATACACTCGGACTTTTGTGTTCCGTGTCAGTGCGCCATTTTCCCACACTCTCTTGGCCAGTCTGAACATAGCAGTGGAAGCCTTACCCATGCGCTTGTTGATTTCTGCATCTAGAGACAGGTTACTGGTGATAGTTGAGCCTAGGTAGGTGAACTCTTGAACCACTTCCAGAGCGTGGTCGCCAATATTGATGGATGGAGCATTTCTGACATCCTGCCCCATGATGTTCGTTTTCTTGAGGCTGATGGTTAGGCCAAATTCATTGCAGGCAGACGCAAACCTGTCGATGAGACTCTGCAGGCATTCTTCAGTGTGAGATGTTAAAGCAGCATCGTCAGCAAAGAGGAGTTCTCTGATGAGGACTTTCCGTACTTTGGACTTCGCTCTTAGACGGGCAAGGTTGAACAACCTGCCCCCTGATCTTGTGTGGAGGAAAATTCCTTCTTCAGAGGATTTGAACGCATGTGAAAGCAGCAGGGAGAAGAAAATCCCAAAAAGTGTGGGTGCGAGAACACAGCCCTGTTTCACACCACTCAGGATAGGAAAGGGCTCTGATGAGGAGCCACCATGTTGAATTGTGCCTTTCATATTGTCATGGAATGAGGTGATGATACTTAGTAGCTTTGGTGGACATCCGATCTTTTCTAGTAGTCTGAAGAGACCACGTCTGCTGACGAGGTCAAAGGCTTTGGTGAGATCAATGAAAGCAATGTAGAGGGGCATCTGCTGTTCACGGCATTTCTCCTGTATCTGACGAAGGGAGAACAGCATGTCAATAGTCGATCTCTCTGCACGAAAGCCACACTGTGCCTCAGGGTAGACGCGCTCGGCCAGCTTCTGGAGCCTGTTCAGAGCGACTCGAGCAAAGACTTTCCCCACTATGCTGAGCAGGGAGATTCCACGGTAGTTGTTGCAGTCACCGCGGTCACCTTTGTTTTTATAGAGGGTGATGATGTTGGCATCGCGCATGTCCTGGGGTACTGCTCCCTCGTCCCAGCACAGGCATAGCAGTTCATGTAGTGCTGAGAGTATAGCAGGCTTGGCACTCTTGATTATTTCAGGGGTAATGCTGTCCTTCCCAGGGGCTTTTCCGCTGGCTAGGGAATCAATGGCATCACTGAGTTCCGATTTGGTTGGCTGTATGTCCAGCTCATCCATGACTGGTAGAGGCTGGGCTGCATTGAGGGCAGTCTCAGTGACAGCATTCTCCCTGGAGTACAGTTCTAGGTAGTGCTCAACCCAGCGGTCCATCTGTTTGCATTGGTCAGTGATTATGTCCCCCGATTTAGATTTGAGGGGGGTGATCTTCTTGATGGTTGGCCCAAGAGCTCTCTTCATGCCATCATACATTCCTCTGATGTTTCCGGTGTCTGAGGCCAGCTGAATATGACTGCATAGGTGTTGCCAGTAGTCGTTTGCGCAACGCCTAGCTGTTCTTTGTGCAGTACTTCTGGCTGCTTTAAGTGCTGCGGATGTTAAATCGCTGGGGGCTTTCTTGTAGTTCAAAAGTGCAATGCGCTTAGCGGCTATGACAGGTTCCAGCTCTTCATTATGAGATTGAAACCAGTCTGCATTTCTCTTCGCACTTTTGCCGTAGGTGGTCAAAGCTGACTCATAGATGGCGTCTCTGATGTGGGCCCACTTGGTCTCAGCATCCCCTGTGGGAGTGTTTTGAAGGGCTGTTACAAGTGAATTTAGAAATTTTTGTAACAGCT
The DNA here is from genome assembly GCF_036365525.1 of Heterodontus francisci. NCBI lineage: Eukaryota > Metazoa > Chordata > Chondrichthyes > Heterodontiformes > Heterodontidae > Heterodontus > Heterodontus francisci. The sequence goes on from NC_090404.1 coordinate 21,888,043, forward strand.
GTGGGTGAGAAATTCTGCTCGTGTTGATGCGCGGGTGGCCCTTCTGCTTGGAATGATGCAACTTCTTTGGTCTGAGTCTAACCTTGCTGCACACCAGGGAGTGGTCGGTGTCGCAGTCCGCACTGTGGAAGCTGCGTGTGATTTGAACACTGTTTAAGGCGGCTCGCCTTGTGACAATGAGGTCTAGCTGGTGCCAACGACGTGATCTTGGGTGCCTCCATGAAACCTGGTGACAGGGTTTAGTGTGAAAGAACGAGTTGGTGATGCAGAGGTTATGATAGGTACACAACTCAAGCAGTCTCTGCCCGTTCTCATTCATCCTTCCAACGCCATAGCGCCCAAGGCAGGAGGGCCATGAGTCATGGTCGGCCCCAACCCTGGCATTAAAGTCCGCCAGCAGGAATAGGTGTTCGGTGTTGGGGATGCTGCTAATGATGTTATGGAGTTGTTCATAGAACTGGTCTTTAGCTTCAGGTGTGGAACAGAGTGTTGGAGCATAGATGCTGAGTAGGTGTACTGGACCAGAGGTGGTGAGCAGTCGGATGGACAGTATGCGTTCCTTGCAAAAAAATCTAGTCTTAAACTGTGCCCCATGGTATTAGTCTTCCCAAAAGAGGAAACATCCTCCCGATAACCACTCTATCAAGTGCTTTCAGGATCCTATATGTTTCAAAAAGATCACTTCACACTTTTTAAACTCCAATGAGTATAAAAAAGGCCATCATTCTCGGAATTAGTTGAGTCCACCTTCTCTGAAGTGCGTTTAATGCAATTACATCTTGCTTCAAATAAGGAAAGCGAAAATGTACACATTAATCCAGATGTGCTTTCACCAAGGCCCTATACAGCTGCAGTAAAGCCTTGATACTTGTAGACTTGATTCCTCTTACAAAAACCCCATTCCATTTGACTTCCTAATCACTTGCTGTACCTGCGTATTAATCGTTTGTGATTCATGAACCAGGACACCCACATCCCTTTGTAGAACCGAGCTCCTCAATCTCTCTCCATTTATATAGTATGCAGCTTTTCCATTCTTCCTGCCATAGTGGACGCATTGACTTTTCTCACATTTGGCAAAGTTCTCCACACTCACCTGACCATTCTATATCCGTTTGTAGACTCTTTAATTCCGCTTGTCTGTTTTCTTTCCACCTTGCTTACAGTCATTGGCAAATTTAGCTATCATAAATTCGGCTTTGGCAGCAAAGACATTGATATAAATTGCAAACAGTTGAGGTCCCAGCACTGATCCCTGTGACACTCCACAAGTGATAGCTTGCCAACCAGAAAACAATATTTTTTCTTTTTTGAACGACTGTTTCCTGTTCGCCAACCTGTCCTTTATCCAGGCTAATATGTTACCCCTGCATGATGTTTTCTTATCTTGTGTAGTAACCTTTGAGGTGGCGTCTTATCAAATGCCTTTTGGAAAGCTATGTACACCACAACTACAGGCTCCTTTTATCCACCTTGCTTGTTACTTCCTCGAGGAGCTCTAATAAATCAGTTAAACGGCATTTCCCTTTCACATAACCATGTTCACTCTGTCTAATCCCATGCTCATTTTCTAAGTATCCTGCGATAACCTCCATAATAATCAACTCGAGTAATTTCCCCATGCTAGATGTTTGGCTAACTGGCCTATCGTTTCCTACTTTCTGCCTCGCTCCCTTCTGGAATAAAGAAATTATATTTGCACTTTCCCAGTCCACTGCGATCTTCCAAAACATCAAGAATTTTGGAAGATTATAACCAAAGCCTCGACAATCTCTGCAGCCACTCCTTTTAAGAGCCTAGGAGGCAGGCCATCTGTTCTTGGGGTCTTTTCAGCCTTCAGGTCCAACATTTTTTCCCAGCAGATTTTATCGATTGATGACGAAAGTTTTAATTTCCTACCTCCTTTTCACCTCTTGATTTTTAAGTTTCTTTGGCAGCTTTTCCAACTCTTCTACAGTGGAAACAGAGACGTAATTAATCACTTTTCTGTAAAAAAAATTAATGCTTTTCAATGTCCTGCATCTTTCATTCCCACACCTGCATTTCACGTAAAGCTGGGTTTCGTGAATTCAGTGTGTTTGCGTCAAGCAGCTGATCACCTGGGAGCTGGAGAAGCAGAAGAAGCTGGAGAAAGAGCAGTGATCGAAGCAGAAGTAGATCTTACATGAATTTGCTTGAAATTGATGTGTACCAGTTGTATCTATTGATGTGTGACAACTGTGCATGCCGTGTGCTTTCACAGGAGCCACAGTGAGCAAGTTTGTGTGATTTGCAAATTGAAACTTGTCCGTCCGCGGCTTGTGTCACTGTTTCAGCTCAGTGTCCATTTCATGTTGTTCTTGGCTGAACAAGACTTCTATATTGTGACTAAATATGCCGTTTTGTGCCTGAAACAAATCTGTGGGCAAAGTGTCCAAAAGCGAAAAATGGAAACAGTGTGGATGACTTAACCTACAGGGATGCTTTGCAGCGTCCCTGGTGGTCTAGCGGTTAGGATTCGGCGCTCTCACCGCTGCGGCCCGGGTTCGATTCCCGGCCAGGGAAACAACATTTCTTGTTTGTGACGGGAGCATTCACCAACATGTCTTCTCTGCTCCATGAAGGCAGACAATGTTCTGCACCTCTCCCAATGTCTGGGGAATGTGAAACACAATTGAAGCTCCAGGTTGCTGATTCTTCATTCGAGCTCAACAAGTCTCGGTTGGATCAGCTCCATGACAAGCACGGAGACACGCCCCAGGGAATGCACGAAAACAAGTGAAGGGCTGTGCAAGGTTGCACCGCTCAACAATATACTCCCTGCACAGATGAAGATGCAGGAGAAGGGGTCCGCATTTTCTCCCTGCTGTGCAAACCACCTCTAATTGCACCCCTGGTCAACCAATCACAGCTGCTCTATCAAACAAGCACGCCAGGTGCAATGGTCTCTTTCTATAATTGAATGTTTCTCCACAGCAGTACATCGTCATGATCGGAACATGGGACTTAGGCCGGGTGGACTCTTTCTGTGACTTGAACATTCTTGGAGTAGAAGCCATTTGACCCTTCAAGATTGCTTCACAATTTGATCACTAGATGGCTGATCTGGTTGTGTCCCAACTCCACTTTCCTGTCTCACCTCCATAACCCTTCAGTCCCCTGCCTATCAAAAACTGATCTAACTCAGCCTTGAATAAATTCAAACATCCGGCCTCCCCTGCTTTATGGGGTAGCGAATTCCACAGACATTGAGAACAGATAATCCTCTTTAACTCTGACTTGCAAAAAAATCTAGTCTTAAACTGTGCCCCATGGTATTAGTCTTCCCAAAAGAGGAAACATCCTCCCGATAACCACTCTATCAAGTGCTTTCAGGATCCTATATGTTTCAAAAAGATCACTTCACACTTTTTAAACTCCAATGAGTATAAAAAAGGCCATCATTCTCGGAATTAGTTGAGTCCACCTTCTCTGAAGTGCGTTTAATGCAATTACATCTTGCTTCAAATAAGGAAAGCGAAAATGTACACATTAATCCAGATGTGCTTTCACCAAGGCCCTGTACAGCTGCAGTAAAGCCTTGATACTTGTATACTTGATTCCTCTTACAAAAACCCCATTCCATTTGACTTCCTAATCACTTGCTGTACCTGCGTATTAATCGTTTGTGATTCATGAACCAGGACACCCACATCCCTTTGTAGAACCGAGCTCCTCAATCTCTCTCCATTTATATAGTATGCAGCTTTTCCATTCTTCCTGCCATAGTGGACGCATTGACTTTTCTCACATTTGGCAAAGTTCTCCACACTCACCTGACCATTCTATATCCGTTTGTAGACTCTTTAATTCCGCTTGTCTGTTTTCTTTCCACCTTGCTTACAGTCATTGGCAAATTTAGCTATCATAAATTCGGCTTTGGCAGCAAAGACATTGATATAAATTGCAAACAGTTGAGGTCCCAGCACTGATCCCTGTGACACTCCACAAGTGATAGCTTGCCAACCAGAAAACAATATTTTTTCTTTTTTGAACGACTGTTTCCTGTTCGCCAACCTGTCCTTTATCCAGGCTAATATGTTACCCCTGCATGATGTTTTCTTATCTTGTGTAGTAACCTTTGAGGTGGCGTCTTATCAAATGCCTTTTGGAAAGCTATGTACACCACAACTACAGGCTCCTTTTATCCACCTTGCTTGTTACTTCCTCGAGGAGCTCTAATAAATCAGTTAAACGGCATTTCCCTTTCACATAACCATGTTCACTCTGTCTAATCCCATGCTCATTTTCTAAGTATCCTGCGATAACCTCCATAATAATCAACTCGAGTAATTTCCCCATGCTAGATGTTTGGCTAACTGGCCTATCGTTTCCTACTTTCTGCCTCGCTCCCTTCTGGAATAAAGAAATTATATTTGCACTTTCCCAGTCCACTGCGAACTTCCAAAACATCAAGAATTTTGGAAGATTATAACCAAAGCCTCGACAATCTCTGCAGCCACTGCTTTTACGAGCCTAGGAGGCAGGCCATCTGTTCTTGGGGTCTTTTCAGCCTTCAGGTCCAACATTTCTCCCAGCAGATTTTATCGATTGATGACGAAAGTTTTAATTTCCTACCTCCTTTTCACCTCTTGATTTTTAAGTTTCTTTGGCAGCTTTTCCAACTCTTCTACAGTGGAAACAGAGACGTAATTAATCACTTTTCTGTAAAAAAAATTAATGCTTTTCAATGTCCTGCATCTTTCATTCCCACACCTGCATTTCACGTAAAGCTGGGTTTCGTGAATTCAGTGTGTTTGCGTCAAGCAGCTAATCACCTGGCAGCTGGAGAAGCAGAAGAAGCTGGAGAAAGAGCAGTGATAGAAGCAGAAGTAGATCTGACATGAATTTGCTTGAAATTGATGTGTACCAGTTGTATCTATTGATGTGTGACAACTGTGCATGCCGTGTGCTTTCACAGGAGCCACAGTGAGCAAGTTTGTGTGATTTGCAAATTGAAACTTGTCCGTCCGCGGCTTGTGTCACTGTTTCAGCTCAGTGTCCATTTCATGTTGTTCTTGGCTGAACAAGACTTCTATATTGTGACTAAATATGCCGTTTTGTGCCTGAAACAAATCTGTGGGCAAAGTGTCCAAAAGCGAAAAATGGAAACAGTGTGGATGACTTAACCTACAGGGATGCTTTGCAGCGTCCCTGGTGGTCTAGCGGTTAGGATTCGGCGCTCTCACCGCTGCGGCCCGGGTTCGATTCCCGGCCAGGGAAACAACATTTCTTGTTTGTGACGGGAGCATTCACCAACATGTCTTCTCTGCTCCATGAAGGCAGACAATGTTCTGCACCTCTCCCAATGTCTGGGGAATGTGAAACACAATTGAAGCTCCAGGTTGCTGATTCTTCATTCGAGCTCAACAAGTCTCGGTTGGATCAGCTCCATGACAAGCACGGAGACACGCCCCAGGGAATGCACGAAAACAAGTGAAGGGCTGTGCAAGGTTGCACCGCTCAACAATATACTCCCTGCACAGATGAAGATGCAGGAGAAGGGGTCCGCATTTTCTCCCTGCTGTGCAAACCACCTCTAATTGCACCCCTGGTCAACCAATCACAGCTGCTCTATCAAACAAGCACGCCAGGTGCAATGGTCTCTTTCTATAATTGAATGTTTCTCCACAGCAGTACATCGTCATGATCGGAACATGGGACTTAGGCCGGGTGGACTCTTTCTGTGACTTGAACATTCTTGGAGTAGAAGCCATTTGACCCTTCAAGATTGCTTCACAATTTGATCACTAGATGGCTGATCTGGTTGTGTCCCAACTCCACTTTCCTGTCTCACCTCCATAACCCTTCAGTCCCCTGCCTATCAAAAACTGATCTAACTCAGCCTTGAATAAATTCAAACATCCGGCCTCCCCTGCTTTATGGGGTAGCGAATTCCACAGACATTGAGAACAGATAATCCTCTTTAACTCTGACTTGCAAAAAAATCTAGTCTTAAACTGTGCCCCATGGTATTAGTCTTCCCAAAAGAGGAAACATCCTCCCGATAACCACTCTATCAAGTGCTTTCAGGATCCTATATGTTTCAAAAAGATCACTTCACACTTTTTAAACTCCAATGAGTATAAAAAAGGCCATCATTCTCGGAATTAGTTGAGTCCACCTTCTCTGAAGTGCGTTTAATGCAATTACATCTTGCTTCAAATAAGGAAAGCGAAAATGTACACATTAATCCAGATGTGCTTTCACCAAGGCCCTGTACAGCTGCAGTAAAGCCTTGATACTTGTATACTTGATTCCTCTTACAAAAACCCCATTCCATTTGACTTCCTAATCACTTGCTGTACCTGCGTATTAATCGTTTGTGATTCATGAACCAGGACACCCACATCCCTTTGTAGAACCGAGCTCCTCAATCTCTCTCCATTTATATAGTATGCAGCTTTTCCATTCTTCCTGCCATAGTGGACGCATTGACTTTTCTCACATTTGGCAAAGTTCTCCACACTCACCTGACCATTCTATATCCGTTTGTAGACTCTTTAATTCCGCTTGTCTGTTTTCTTTCCACCTTGCTTACAGTCATTGGCAAATTTAGCTATCATAAATTCGGCTTTGGCAGCAAAGACATTGATATAAATTGCAAACAGTTGAGGTCCCAGCACTGATCCCTGTGACACTCCACAAGTGATAGCTTGCCAACCAGAAAACAATATTTTTTCTTTTTTGAACGACTGTTTCCTGTTCGCCAACCTGTCCTTTATCCAGGCTAATATGTTACCCCTGCATGATGTTTTCTTATCTTGTGTAGTAACCTTTGAGGTGGCGTCTTATCAAATGCCTTTTGGAAAGCTATGTACACCACAACTACAGGCTCCTTTTATCCACCTTGCTTGTTACTTCCTCGAGGAGCTCTAATAAATCAGTTAAACGGCATTTCCCTTTCACATAACCATGTTCACTCTGTCTAATCCCATGCTCATTTTCTAAGTATCCTGCGATAACCTCCATAATAATCAACTCGAGTAATTTCCCCATGCTAGATGTTTGGCTAACTGGCCTATCGTTTCCTACTTTCTGCCTCGCTCCCTTCTGGAATAAAGAAATTATATTTGCACTTTCCCAGTCCACTGCGAACTTCCAAAACATCAAGAATTTTGGAAGATTATAACCAAAGCCTCGACAATCTCTGCAGCCACTGCTTTTACGAGCCTAGGAGGCAGGCCATCTGTTCTTGGGGTCTTTTCAGCCTTCAGGTCCAACATTTCTCCCAGCAGATTTTATCGATTGATGACGAAAGTTTTAATTTCCTACCTCCTTTTCACCTCTTGATTTTTAAGTTTCTTTGGCAGCTTTTCCAACTCTTCTACAGTGGAAACAGAGACGTAATTAATCACTTTTCTGTAAAAAAAATTAATGCTTTTCAATGTCCTGCATCTTTCATTCCCACACCTGCATTTCACGTAAAGCTGGGTTTCGTGAATTCAGTGTGTTTGCGTCAAGCAGCTAATCACCTGGCAGCTGGAGAAGCAGAAGAAGCTGGAGAAAGAGCAGTGATAGAAGCAGAAGTAGATCTGACATGAATTTGCTTGAAATTGATGTGTACCAGTTGTATCTATTGATGTGTGACAACTGTGCATGCCGTGTGCTTTCACAGGAGCCACAGTGAGCAAGTTTGTGTGATTTGCAAATTGAAACTTGTCCGTCCGCGGCTTGTGTCACTGTTTCAGCTCAGTGTCCATTTCATGTTGTTATTGGCTGAACAAGACTTCTATATTGTGACTAAATATGCCGTTTTGTGCCTGAAACAAATCTGTGGGCAAAGTGTCCAAAAGCGAAAAATGGAAACAGTGTGGATGACTTAACCTGCAGGGATGCTTTGCAGCGTCCCTGGTGGTCTAGTGGTTAGGATTCGGCGCTCTCACCGCTGCGGCCCGGGTTCGATTCCCGGCCAGGGAAACAACATTTCTTGTTTGTGACGGGAGCATTCACCAACATGTCTTCTCTGCTCCATGAAGGCAGACAATGTTCTGCACCTCTCCCAATGTCTGGGGAATGTGAAACACAATTGAAGCTCCAGGTTGCTGATTCTTCATTCGAGCTCAACAAGTATCGGTTGGATCAGCTCCATAACAAGCATGGATACACATCCCAGGGAATGCACGAAAACAAGTCAAGGTCTGTGCAAGGTTGCACCGCTCAACAATATACTCCCTGCACAGATGAAGATGCAGGAGAAGGGGACCGCATTTTCTCCCTGCTGTGCAAACCACCTCTAATTGCACCCCTGGTCAACCAATCACAGCTGCTCTATCAAACAAGCACGCCAGGTGCAATGGTCTCTTTCTATAATTGAATGTTTCTCCACAGCAGTACATCGTCATGATCGGAACATGGGACTTAGGCCGGGTGGACTCTTTCTATGACTTGAACATTCTTGGAGTAGAAGCCATTTGACCCTTCAAGATTGCTTCACAATTTGATCACTAGATGGCTGATCTGGTTGTGTCCCAACTCCACTTTCCTGTCTCACCTCCATAACCCTTCAGTCCCCTGCCTATCAAAAACTGATCTAACTCAGCCTTGAATAAATTCAAACATCCGGCCTCCCCTGCTTTATGGGGTAGCGAATTCCACAGACATTGAGAACAGATAATCCTCTTTAACTCTGACTTGCAAAAAAATCTAGTCTTAAACTGTGCCCCATGGTATTAGTCTTCCCAAAAGAGGAAACATCCTCCCGATAACCACTCTATCAAGTGCTTTCAGGATCCTATATGTTTCAAAAAGATCACTTCACACTTTTTAAACTCCAATGAGTATAAAAAAAGGCCATCATTCTCGGAATTAGTTGAGTCCACCTTCTCTGAAGTGCGTTTAATGCAATTACATCTTGCTTCAAATAAGGAAAGCGAAAATGTACACATTAATCCAGATGTGCTTTCACCAAGGCCCTGTACAGCTGCAGTAAAGCCTTGATACTTGTATACTTGATTCCTCTTACAAAAACCCCATTCCATTTGACTTCCTAATCACTTGCTGTACCTGCGTATTAATCGTTTGTGATTCATGAACCAGGACACCCACATCCCTTTGTAGAACCGAGCTCCTCAATCTCTCTCCATTTATGTAGTATGCAGCTTTTCCATTCTTCCTGCCATAGTGGACGCATTGACTTTTCTCACATTTGTCAAAGTTCTCCACACTCACCTGACCATTCTATATCCGTTTGTAGACTCTTTAATTCCGCTTGTCTGTTTTCTTTCCACCTTGCTTACAGTCATTGGCAAATTTAGCTATCATAAATTCGGCTTTGGCAGCAAAGACATTGATATAAATTGCAAACAGTTGAGGTCCCAGCACTGATCCCTGTGACACTCCACAAGTGATAGCTTGCCAACCAGAAAACAATATTTTTTCTTTTTTGAACGACTGTTTCCTGTTCGCCAACCTGTCCTTTATCCAGGCTAATATGTTACCCCTGCATGATGTTTTCTTATCTTGTGTAGTAACCTTTGAGGTGGCGTCTTATCAAATGCCTTTTGGAAAGCTATGTACACCACAACTACAGGCTCCTTTTATCCACCTTGCTTGTTACTTCCTCGAGGAGCTCTAATAAATCAGTTCAACGGCATTTCCCTTTCACAGAACCATGTTCACTCTGTCTAATCCCATGCTCATTTTCTAAGTATCCTGCGATAACCTCCATAATAATCAACTCGAGTAATTTCCCCATGCTAGATGTTTGGCTAACTGGCCTATCGTTTCATACTTTCTGCCTCGCTCCCTTCTGGAATAAAGAAATTATATTTGCACTTTCCCAGTCCACTGCGATCTTCCAAAACATCAAGAATTTTGGAAGATTATAACCAAAGCCTCGACAATCTCTGCAGCCACTCCTTTTAAGAGCCTAGGAGGCAGGCCATCTGTTCTTGGGGTCTTTTCAGCCTTCAGGTCCAACATTTCTCCCAGCAGATTTTATCGATTGATGACGAAAGTTTTAATTTCCTACCTCCTTTTCACCTCTTGATTTTTAAGTTTCTTTGGCAGCTTTTCCAACTCTTCTACAGTGGAAACAGAGACGTAATTAATCACTTTTCTGTAAAAAAAGTTAATGCTTTTCAATGTCCTGCATCTTTCATTCCCACACCTGCATTTCACGTAAAGCTGGGTTTCGTGAATTCAGTGTGTTTGCGTCAAGCAGCGAATCACCTGGGAGCTGGAGGAGCAGAAGAAGCTGGAGAAAGAGCAGTGATAGAAGCAGAAGTAGATCTTACATGAATTTGCTTGAAATTGATGTGTACCAGTTGTATCTATTGATGTGTGACAACTGTGCATGCCGTGTGCTTTCACAGGAGCCACAGTGAGCAAGTTTGTGTGATTTGCAAATTGAAACTTGTCCGTCCGCGGCTTGTGTCACTGTTTCAGCTCAGTGTCCATTTCATGTTGTTATTGGCTGAACAAGACTTCTATATTGTGACTAAATATGCCGTTTTGTGCCTGAAACAAATCTGTGGGCAAAGTGTCCAAAAGCGAAAAATGGAAACAGTGTGGATGACTTAACCTGCAGGGATGCTTTGCAGCGTCCCTGGTGGTCTAGTGGTTAGGATTCGGCGCTCTCATCGCTGCGGCCCGGGTTCGATTCCCGGCCAGGGAAGCAACATTTCTTGTTTGTGACGGGAGCATTCACCAACATGTCTTCTCTGCTCCATTAAGGCAGACAATGTTCTGCACCTCTCCCAATGTCTGGGGAATGTGAAACACAATTGAAGCTCCAGGTTGCTGATTCTTCATTCGAGCTCAACAAGTCTCGGTTGGATCAGCTCCATAACAAGCACGGAGACACATCCCAGGGAATGCACGAAAACAAGTCAAGGTCTGTGCAAGGTTGCACCGCTCAACAATATACTCCCTGCACAGATGAAGATGCAGGAGAAGGGGACCGCATTTTCTCCCTGCTGTGCAAACCACCTCTAATTGCACCCCTGGTCAACCAATCACAGCTGCTCTATCAAACAAGCACACCAGGTGCAATGGTCTCTTTCTATAATTGAATGTTTCTCGACAGCAGTACATCGTCATGATCGGAACATGGGACTTAGGCCGGGTGGACTCTTTCTGTGACTTGAACATTCTTGGAGTAGAAGCCATTTGACCCTTCAAGATTGCTTCACAATTTGATCACTAGATGGCTGATCTGGTTGTGTCCCAACTCCACTTTCCTGTCTCACCTCCATAACCCTTCAGTCCCCTGCCTATCAAAAACTGATCTAACTAAGCCTTGAATAAATTCAAACATCCGGCCTCCCCTGCTTTATGGGGTAGCGAATTCCACAGACATTGAGAACACATAATCCTCTTTAACTCTGACTTGCAAAAAAATCTAGTCTTAAACTGTGCCCCATGGTATTAGTCTTCCCAAAAGAGGAAACATCCTCCCGATAACCACTCTATCAAGTGCTTTCAGGATCCTATATGTTTCAAAAAGATCACTTCACACTTTTTAAATTCCAATGAGTATAAAAAAGGCCATCATTCTCGGAATTAGTTGAGTCCACCTTCTCTGAAGTGCGTTTAATGCAATTACATCTTGCTTCAAATAAGGAAAGCGAAAATGTACACATTAATCCAGATGTGCTTTCACCAAGGCCCTGTACAGCTGCAGTAAAGCCTTGATACTTGTATACTTGATTCCTCTTACAAAAACCCCATTCCATTTGACTTCCTAATCACTTGCTGTACCTGCGTATTAATCGTTTGTGATTCATGAACCAGGACACCCACATCCCTTTGTAGAACCGAGCTCCTCAATCTCTCTCCATTTATATAGTATGCAGCTTTTCCATTCTTCCTGCCATAGTGGACGCATTGACTTTTCTCACATTTGGCAAAGTTCTCCACACTCACCTGACCATTCTATATCCGTTTGTAGACTCTTTAATTCCGCTTGTCTGTTTTCTTTCCACCTTGCTTACAGTCATTGGCAAATTTAGCTATCATAAATTCGGCTTTGGCAGCAAAGACATTGACATAAATTGCAAACAGTTGAGGTCCCAGCACTGATCCCTGTGACACTCCACAAGTGATAGCTTGCCAACCAGAAAACAATATTTTTTCTTTTTTGAACGACTGTTTCCTGTTCGCCAACCTGTCCTTTATCCAGGCTAATATGTTACCCCTGCATGATGTTTTCTTATCTTGTGTAGTAACCTTTGAGGTGGCGTCTTATCAAATGCCTTTTGGAAAGCTATGTACACCACAACTACAGGCTCCTTTTATCCACCTTGCTTGTTACTTCCTCGAGGAGCTCTAATAAATCAGTTAAACGGCATTTCCCTTTCACATAACCATGTTCACTCTGTCTAATCCCATGCTCATTTTCTAAGTATCCTGCGATAACCTCCATAATAATCAACTCGAGTAATTTCCCCATGCTAGATGTTTGGCTAACTGGCCTATCGTTTCCTACTTTCTGCCTCGCTCCCTTCTGGAATAAAGAAATTATATTTGCACTTTCCCAGTCCACTGCAATCTTCCAAAACATCAAGAATTTTGGAAGATTATAACCAAAGCCTCGACAATCTCTGCAGCCACTCCTTTTAAGAGCCTAGGAGGCAGGCCATCTGTTCTTGGGGTCTTTTCAGCCTTCAGGTCCAACATTTTTCCCAGCAGATTTTATCGATTGATGACGAAAGTTTTAATTTCCTACCTCCTTTTCACCTCTTGATTTTTAAGTTTCTTTGGCAGCTTTTCCAACTCTTCTACAGTGGAAACAGAGACGTAATTAATCACTTTTCTGTTTAAAAAATTAATGCTTTTCAATGTCCTGCATCTTTCATTCCCACACCTGCATTTCACGTAAAGCTGGGTTTCGTGAATTCAGTGTGTTTGCGTCAAGCAGCTAATCACCTGGGAGCTGGAGGAGCAGAAGAAGCTGGAGAAAGAGCAGTGATAGAAGCAGAAGTAGATCTTACATGAATTTGCTTGAAATTGATGTGTACCAGTTGTATCTATTGATGTGTGACAACTGTGCATGCCGTGTGCTTTCACAGGAGCCACAGTGAGCAAGTTTGTGTGATTTGTAAATTGAAACTTGTCCGTCCGCGGCTTGTGTCACTGTTTCAGCTCAGTGTCCATTTCATGTTGTTATTGGCTGAACAAGACTTCTATATTGTGACTAAATATGCCGTTTTGTGCCTGAAACAAATCTGTGGGCAAAGTGTCCAAAAGCGAAAAATGGAAACAGTGTGGATGACTTAACCTACAGGGATGCTTTGCAGCGTCCCTGGTGGTCTAGTGGTTAGGATTCGGCGCTCTCACCGCTGCGGCCCGGGTTCGATTCCCGGCCAGGGAAACAACATTTCTTGTTTGTGACGGGAGCATTCACCAACATGTCTTCTCTGCTCCATTAAGGCAGACAATGTTCTGCACCTCTCCCAATGTCTGGGGAATGTGAAACACAATTGAAGCTCCAGGTTGCTGATTCTTCATTCGAGCTCAACAAGTCTCGGTTGGATCAGCTCCACAACAAGCACGGAGACACATCCCAGGGAATGCACGAAAACAAGTCAAGGTCTGTGCAAGGTTGCACCGCTCAACAATATACTCCCTGCACAGATGAAGATGCAGGAGAAGGGGACCGCATTTTCTCCCTGCTGTGCAAACCACCTCTAATTGCACCCCTGGTCAACCAATCACAGCTGCTCTATCAAACAAGCACACCAGGTGCAATGGTCTCTTTCTATAATTGAATGTTTCTCGACAGCAGTACATCGTCATGATCGGAACATGGGACTTAGGCCGGGTGGACTCTTTCTGTGACTTGAACATTCTTGGAGTAGAAGCCATTTGACCCTTCAAGATTGCTTCACAATTTGATCACTAGATGGCTGATCTGGTTGTGTCCCAACTCCACTTTCCTGTCTCACCTCCATAACCCTTCAGTCCCCTGCCTATCAAAAACTGATCTAACTCAGCCTTGAATAAATTCAAACATCCGGCCTCCCCTGCTTTATGGGGTAGCGAATTCCACAGACATTGAGAACACATAATCCTCTTTAACTCTGACTTGCAAAAAAATCTAGTCTTAAACTGTGCCCCATGGTATTAGTCTTCCCAAAAGAGGAAACATCCTCCCGATAACCACTCTATCAAGTGCTTTCAGGATCCTATATGTTTCAAAAAGATCACTTCACACTTTTTAAACTCCAATGAGTATAAAAAAGGCCATCATTCTCGGAATTAGTTGAGTCCACCTTCTCTGAAGTGCGTTTAATGCAATTACATCTTGCTTCAAATAAGGAAAGCGAAAATGTACACATTAATCCAGATGTGCTTTCACCAAGGCCCTGTACAGCTGCAGTAAAGCCTTGATACTTGTATACTTGATTCCTCTTACAAAAACCCCATTCCATTTGACTTCCTAATCACTTGCTGTACCTGCGTATTAATCGTTTGTGATTCATGAACCAGGACACCCACATCCCTTTGTAGAACCGAGCTCCTCAATCTCTCTCCATTTATATAGTATGCAGCTTTTCCATTCTTCCTGCCATAGTGGACGCATTGACTTTTCTCACATTTGGCAAAGTTCTCCACACTCACCTGACCATTCTATATCCGCGATGCGACTCCAGGCAGCTGAGCGGGGCCGAGCGCAGCCTCAGCAGCACCAAGTCTCAGTGGTTCTCAGACCCGAATCGGAGACGCCGTGTCCGTGGGGGAAGGGAGGGGACACCATTAAAGTGATGGTGCAGCGCCTCATCCATCTTCGCCACCACTTTCTTGTTTCTTCTCCCGTTTCCACCGAGTCAGGAGGCCTGTTAGTTGATTGGTTGGTAAGTATGGTGGATTTGTTTCCCTTTCTCCAAAGCTAGGAAGTCAGTCCAGGGAGCTGGAAATTAAACATTCCAGTTTTCCTCGGAATAAGGGGCAGCTTTCCTAGATTTAAGTGACACCAACAGAAGGGAAGAAGCTGGTGATCTCTTTGGTTTAGTCGTGAGGTTTATTCGCATTAGTAAGGTTTATTAGCGAATAGATAGAGGAATGGTAGGGCTGCTCCAACCTCGACAGTGCACATCCTGTGCTATAGAAAACATAGAAAAATTATGTCACAGGAGGAGGCCATTCAGCCCATTGTGTCTGTGCCAGCTGAAAAAGGGGTATCCAGATTAATCTAGTTGTTACGACCTCCGAGAGATCGTCAACATGAAAATTACGATATGAACGCCTATTTAACGAATTACACAAGATTTCACGTTTTCAGTCTTATTATGACAACTGAAAAAAAGTCCCCAATTAAGTAAATAGAACTTTGTAAATGGCTGACACACCAAGTCACAATCAAAGTTATTTTCTTTACTTATTCAACACTTGAATATTTCACACCACACTGATATGTTACACAATCCTTTTTGATGATATAAATGTTTGTGGTTAAAAGCTCCAAATTGCTCCCAGTTGCAATGTGCTGGTTCTCCCAGACTTAAAAAAAAAATCACTATTTTCCTTTGCTCCCTTCTCCAAGCACCTCTGACCTAGACCTCCGTGGATAATGTGATTTCCGGTTATGCTGTGGGGCCTTTACACTTTCACAAACTTCGACTCTCAAAAAAAAACATTCACACTTCCGCAGCCTTTTACTGTGTATCTTCAGAGAGTGGGCGTTCTCTCTCTTTCTCTCTGCCACCGCTCAGTGCCTTCTCTTCCAGTTTCCCTTGAGGTCTCACTCTGATGGGTCCTCTTCTTATAGCCTGCTTGAGGCATATCCTGTGCTATGTGGGATCACCAGGATACTTCCCGTGTCCTGGATAACCATTTGTGCAGCAAGTGTCGTCAGTTGCAGCAGCTCGAGCCCTGGGTTTTGGAGCATGAACAGCAGCTGGTGTCACTGTGGCACTTCAGTGAGGTCGATAGCTTTGTGAATAGTATGTTTTTAGATGTGGTCACCATGCAGCTAAGTGTATGCAGGGACAGAAGCAATGGGTGGCCAACAGTCATGAAGAAATAGGTAGGTAGTGCAGGAGACCCCTGAGTGCATCTCACTCTCCAA
This sequence comes from Heterodontus francisci, assembly GCF_036365525.1. Classification (NCBI taxonomy): domain Eukaryota; kingdom Metazoa; phylum Chordata; class Chondrichthyes; order Heterodontiformes; family Heterodontidae; genus Heterodontus; species Heterodontus francisci. Next base: position 21,904,073 of record NC_090404.1, read on the forward strand.
CCAGTATTCAGTTCTGAATACCGTTGAGAGTGATGGTTCATCTGGGGATTGCAGCCAGACACAAGTCCATGACACCATGGTTGGCTCAGCTGCACAGGGGGGCACAAAGAAGACTGGAAGAGCATTAGTGATAGGAGGTTTGAAAGTCAGGGGAATAGACAAGCATTTCTGCAAGCGCAGGTGTGAATCCAGGATGATGTGTTGCCTCCCTAATGCCAGGGTCGAGGATGTCACTGAGCTCCCTGAGGGGGAAGGGTGAACAGCCAGCAGTCGTATCCACATTGGTACCAACAACATAGGCAGAAAGAGGGATGTGGTCCTGCAGGCAAAATTGAGGGAGCTGGTAGTAAATTAGTAAGCAGGACCTCAAATGTAGGAACACTCCTGTGAAAAATCTTGGGCTATTTTTTACTATTTTAAAGGTGCTATATAAATACACATTGTTATTGACTGTGGGCAGAGATTCAGTTCCAGTCTGAGATGGAACCTCCTGGGTGCAGTCACATCAGGGAGAGGGTGTTCACCAGCTGAATGTGGAAATGGATTCACTCAGTCATCCCATTTACTGATCGACCAGCACAGTCACACTGGAGAGAGACTTCATGTCTGCAAAGGCATTTACTCAGTTTTCCCACCCGTCCAACCAACAACCACCCATTTATACTAATCCTACATTAATCCTATATTCCCTACCACACCCCCACCTTTCCTCAATTCTCCTACTCCCTACACTAGGGGCAATTTACACTGGCCAATTTATCTATCACCCTTCAAGTCTTTGGCTGTGGGAGGAAACCACAGCACCCAGCAGAAACCCATGCGGTCACAGGGAGAACTTGCAAACTCCACACAGGCAGTACCCAGAATTGAACCAGGGTCGCTGGAGCTGTGAGGCTGCGGTGCTAACCACTGTGCCATTCTGTTAACGTCCTAGCATTCAAAGTTCAAAGGATTTGATCCATAATCAGCACATTCGTACTGGAGAGAGACTGTTTAAATGTTCTGTGTGTGTGAAGCGATTCACTCATTCACTCCACATACTGACACACCACTGAGTTCACATGTGACTGGAGGGGTTGGATTCTGCTGTTATTGGCTGCTGTTTTGGGGTGTCATGCACTTGAGTTTCTGTATGATTTTCTTTTTCCTAATTTTATTGATTGGCCCTCTATCCCCAGTCTTTGCCCCATTACAGCAAAAACACGATTACATTTATTTGAGGCTACAATGGTGGGGCTTTTACCCAACATTCTCCACTGGAGAATGTTCCCTATTCACAGGAGACCCGTCAGCAGAGGCAGTGCCGAACAGGGTTTGGGGCAGGCGTGGGGCGAGTGATGGCACTGGAGCGAAGCTGGTAAGTCGCATTTGCAGTTGGTAAGCGGTGGAGGGAGTGATGAAGCTGATGGGTGGGTGGGGAGGCTTCTGTAGGCCTCAACACCCACAATAAGAAGCTCCCGCGCATTAACAGCCACAGTCTTTCTCGGGGGCAATGTGCAGCAGGGCGTATGGGTGGCCACCCTGGGCCTGGAAGCAGGAGGTGTTGTGAATATCTATCCTCGACTCAGAGTGATGGCTTTTGCAAACTCCTTATACATGGGCTTAGAAGGGGAGGATTTACACACAGCAAACTCTAACTGAGAAATAGAGTCATACAGTTATACAGGACAGAATCAGGCCATTCGGCCCATCGTGTCTGTGCTGGCCATCAAGCACCGAACTATTCTAGTCCCATTTTCCAGCACTTGGCCCGTAGCCTTGTATGCTATGGCGTTTCATGTGCTCATCCAAATGCTTCTTAAATGTTGTGAGGGTTCCTGCCTCTACCACCTCTTCAGGCAGTGTGTTCCAGATTCCAACCACCCTCTGGGTGAAAAACTTTTTCCTCAAATCCCCTCTAAACCTCCTGCCCCTTACCTTAAATCTATGCCCCCTGGTTAGTGACCCCTCCGCTAAGGGAAAAAGTCTCTTCCTATCTATGCCCCTCATAATTTTGGATATCTCAATCATGTCCCCCCTCATCCTTCTCTGCTCTTAAGGAAAACAATCCTAGCCTTTTCAGTCTCTCTTCATAACTGAAATGCTCCAGCCCAGGCAACATCCTGGTGAATCCCCTCTGCACCCTCTCCAGTGCAATCACATCCTTCCTATAGTGATGCCCAGAACTGTACACAGTACTTCAGCTGTGGCCTAACTAGCATTTTATACAGCTCCGTTATAACCTCCCTGCTCTTATATTCTATGCCTTGGCTAATAAAGGCAAGTATCCCATATTCCTTATCTACCTGCCCAGCCACCTTCAGGGATCTATGAACATGCACTCCAAGGTCCCTCTGTTCCCCTATACTTCTCAGTATCCTACCATTTTTTTTTTATAGAGATACAGCACTGAAACAGGCCCTTCGGCCCACCGAGTCTGTGCTGACCATCAACCACCCATTTATACTAATCCTACACTAATTCCATATTCCTACCACACCCCCACATTTCCCTACCACCTACCTATACTAGGAGCAATTGCTAATGGCCAATTTACCTATCAACCTGCAAGTCTTTGGCTTGTGGGAGGAAACCCACACAGACACAGGGAGAACTTGCAAACTCCACACAGGCAGTACCCAGAATTGAACCCGGGTCACTGGAGCTGTGAGGCTGCGGTGCTAACCACTGCGCCACTGTGTATTCCCTTGCCTTGTTACCTGTCCGCATATACATTACCTCACACTTCTCCAGATTGAATTCCATTTACCACTGTTCTGCCCACCTGACTAGTCCATTGATATCTTCCTGCAGTCTACAGCTTTCTTCTTCATTATCAACCACACGGTCAATTATTGTATCATCTGCAAACTTCTTAATCAAGCCACCTACGTTCAAGTTCAAATCATTGATATGCACCACAAAAAGTAAGGGACTGAGTACTGATCCCAACAGAACCCTACTGGAAACAGCCTCCAGTCAGATAAACACCATGGACCACTACCCTTTGCTTCCTGCCTCTGAGCTAATTTTGGCTCCAACTTGCCACTTTGTGTTGGATACCGTGGGCTTTCACTTTCATGACCAGTCGGCCTTTTGGGACCTTATCAATTGCCTTGGTTACAGTTTAGCCCCACTCTCCTAATCTCCAGCCCCTCAGTGTGGAGGGAGGTGGTTAAGTTGTTGGATCTTCTCCTGGACCTGCTCTTGAGCCTGGGTAAAACATCACCCACTCCACAAGCCCTTTCAGCGACCTCCTCTCCCTCACCACACTCACCCCAAATCTACCCAGGTTTGTATCTGTCTTGTATATTTAAACACTTGGTTCTCACCTTCTCCATTTCTCTCTCTCCCTCTCACTCAGGCCGAGAAGCAATGTGTAGGTCCAGGGTGTGCAGGGACCATGTTGGGGTTGTGGGGTGTCACTCTGGCTGCTGCCCTGTCTTCTATGGTCTTGTCTGTGCCGGGGTGGCCTTCTGAAACCAGTGGACACCTCAGGACACACAGTGTCTCGTGGACACTGGTAGCAGTGTTCTGGTTTAGTTGGGAAGGTTCCCTTTGCTTCTGTTGCAATTTGTTGTTTATTTTGGCTTCTTTTAGTTTGAATGCATAGGAACTAGAACTGTCTGTTCTGAATTTCTAACTTGCACTGACATTGATGACTTTTCTAAACTCCTTTACAGGGTATTAGAGGGGGAGGATTTACTGATGGCAAATTCAAACCAAATATCACATCAAGATCTGAAAGAGTCACTCGATTCATCAGGACCTGAATATCATTGTCTTTGAATGTGGAAGGAAAAAGATTGTCTGTTCTGTCCATGGGAAAAGATTTGAATCATCAGTGTGACTGAAAATGCACCGAGACACACACACCCGAGTGAGAGTGTTCCAGTGCACTGACTGTAGAAAGAACTTTAACCAATTACACAGCCTGAAAAAACATTGAACCATTCACGGCGGGGTAAAAACGTACACGTGTTCTGTGTGTGGATGAGACTTCAACTGATTATCCAACCTGGAGAGACATAATGACACCCACACCATGGAGAAACCGTGGAAATGTGGGGACTGTGGGAAGGGATTCAATTACCCATCAAGGCTGGATAGTCATCAACGCAGTCACACTGGGGAGAGGCCATTCACCTGCTCAGAATGTGGGAAGGGATTCACCACTTTGTCCCATCTGCGGACACACCAGCAAGCTCACACTGGGGAAAGGCCATTCATCTGCTTCGAGTGTGAGAACAGATTTCCTGATTCATCCACCCTGCTGATTCACCAGCGAGTTCACACTGGGGAGAGGCCATTCACCTGCTCAGAGTGTGGGAAGGGATTCACTCAGTCATCCAACCTGCTGACACACCAGCGAGTTCACACTGGGGAGAGGCCATTCACCTGCTCAGATTGTGGGAAGGGATTCACTACTTCATCCAACCTGCTGGCACACCAGCGGCTTCACACTGGGGAGAGGCCGTTCACCTGCTCAGAGTGTGGGAAGAGATTCACTACTTCATCCAACCTGCTGGCACACCAGCGAGTTCACAGTGGGGACTGACCATTCACCTGCTCCAAGTGTGGGAAGGGATTCAATACTTCATCTGTGCTGCTGACACACCAGCGAGTTCACACTGGGGACTGGCCATTCTCCTGCTCCGAGTGTGGGAAGGGATTTATTCACTCATCCCACCTGCTGAGACACCAACGAGTTCACACTGTGGAGAGGCCATTCACCTGCTTAAAGTGTGGGAAAGGATTCATTACTTCATCCCACCTGCTGACACACCGAGTTCACACTGGGGAGAGGCCATTCACCTGTCCAGATTGTGGGAAGGGATTCACTCAGTCATCCCACCTGCTGAAACACCAGCGAATTCATGAGTAACCCGGGGATGAGAGGTTTCTGCCACGTGGTGGATTTCCGACATTGGGATTTCAGAAATCCACCATTGGCTTCTCCCTTTCCAATATTTTTTTCATGCCGAACGACGACAAAGCTGTTTTTAAGTCATCTTTATTTTTTTATTTTCTTACGCCTCGGTGGAAATGAACTTGACCAGGAAAGCAAGTGGGTGGAACTGCATACTCCTTCACAATTTCAGTGTGTCAGTCTTCTGTAAAAGGCTAAAAAGGAGGTGTGTGTAGACACAGACCAGTCATGGGGAAGGTGTTATTTTTGATGATTAAAGAGGCTATAGCTGGGCACTTAGAAAAACTCAAAGTTAACGGGAATAGTCAGCATGGTTTTGTGAAAGGGAAATCATGTTTAACCAATTTACTGGAGTTCTTTGAAGGACTGTGGATAAAGGAGAGCCCATTGACACACTGTACTTGGATTTCCAGATGGCATTTGACAAGGTGCCACATAAAAGGTTATTGCACAAAGTAGAAACTCATGGTATAGCAGGTAACATGATAGCATGAATAGATGATTGGCTGGCTGGAAGAACACAGTATGCATAAATGGGTCCTTTTCTGAGTGGCAGGACATGACGAGTGGAGGTCTGCCAGGATCTATGCTGGGTTCTGCACTTTTTACAATTTATATCAATGACTTAGGAGTGCTGGCAGGGTAGCTAAATTTGCTGATGACACAAAGATAGGTAGGAAAGAATGTTGTGAAGAGGACATAAGCAGGTTGCAGACCGATATAGATAGGTTGAATGAGTGGGTAAAATCTGGCAGTTGGAATATAATGTGGGAAATGTGAAGTTGTTCACTTTAGCAAGAATAAAAAAAAAGCATTATTTAAACGGAGAATGGCTGCAGAACTCTGAGGTGCAGAGGGATCTAGGAATTCCAGTGCATGAATCACAAAAAGGAATAAAGAAAGCTAATGGAATGCGATCCCTCATTATGAGAAGAATTGAAAATAAAAGTAAGAATGTTATGCTTCTGTTATACAGGGCATTGGTGAGACCACATCTCTGAATACTGTGTGCAGTTTTGGTCTCCTTATTTAAGGAGGATGTAAATGTGTTGGAGGTGGCTCAGAGGAGGTTTACTAGATTGATACCTGGAATGAGTGGGTTGTTTTGATAAAAGGTTGGACAGACTGGGCTTGTTTTCACTGGAGTTTAGAAGAGTGAGGGGAGGCTTGATTGAAGTTTATAAGATCCTGAACAGTCTTGACAAGGTTGATGTGGAAAGGATGTTTCCTCTTGTGGGTGAGACCAGAACTAAGGGGGCACTGTTTTAAAATTAGGGGTCACCCGTTTAGGACAGAGACAAGTAGAAATTTTGTCTCTGCAGGTTGTGCAATTTGGAACTCTCTGCTTCAGAAGGTGGTGGAGGCGGGGGTCATTGAATACTTTTAAGGCGGAGGTCGATAGATTCTTGTTAGGTAAGGGAATCAAAGGTTATCGGGGGTAGATGGGAGTGTGGAATTCGAGACAGAAACAGATTAGCCATGATCTTATTAATGGCGGAGCAGGCTAGAGTGGCCGAATGGCCGACTTCTGCTCCTAATTCATATGTTTGTATGTGTGACCAATCCCCAATGTTTGTTTTTGCTTTCATGGGATATCTTAACAGAGCCCACCTGAGAACTGACACAGCTCATTTGACATGGCTTAAAATTAATGGTGCAGGATCAGTAGCTGGCAAGTCGCTGGTCTGCAGCAAAAACATTGGTCTCTCAATAGGAATTTGAAACTTGCTTCCATTTACACAGCAGTGTGTGTCTGAAGTAATTTCTGAAAACCCTGCACAAACTGGTTACTGAATGTGAATATCCTGCAGTGAGCATGAGCTGTATAAACTGAATATATCCTGTACTTTGCAGCAACTGAAGTGATCTGGAATTTCCACTTATCGGTTTGCTCAGGTATATGGCTGAATTCCATTCATTGTTCATCTCCACTTTCACTGTCTGCTGCCCCAGTCACACTGTAAACCTGGGCTGTCCAACATATAGCTCGGGGGCCAGGATCCAGCCTGCCAAAGGTTTCCATCCATCCCTCGAGTGTAAACTGTGCCCAGGGCCGTTCCTCATCCCCATCAGGGGTCCGTGAGTGGAGATGAGAAATTTCCCTTTGTCATCTTCTTGCCGACCAGCTTTTTAAATAAATTGCAGGGTTTCACAGCTGACAGATCCTGACATCAGGAACAGCAGTTTCTGAACTTGGGACAGATTTAGGATTTTTTAAAAGTCTGCTGGAAAACCCTGAAACTCTCCCAAGTTCAGAAACTGCTGTTCCCTATGTCAGGATTTGTCAGCTGTGAAACTGACTTGCGATTTAAGAAAAACTGAACAACCATCTGCTGAGCGTTCCTGTTCTCTGCAACTGTCCTTTGAGAGGGGAGGGGGGATGCAAAGAGATAGAGGAGGGTAAAGAGAGAGAGGGGGACAGACAATGAGGGGGGGACAGAGAGAGCGAGGGGGGGATAGCGAAGGGGGCACAGACAGAGAGTGATCAAGATCACTCCCGACAGAATGACATCTATCCATAATACTCTGCATCACTACAAAATGTGTCCGGGCAATCAGTGACTACTTGGGCAGGCACAAAAATGCCAGGTATCCCACTAAATCAGTGTCCAACATGGTGACCAGAAAGTAAGTCAATAAATTAGGCTTTTCATTTAAAACTTCTTCACAAACCTGCACTTTTGTTGTTTTGTTGAATAGTAAGATAAATTTTAATGCCTTTATCTTTCCAAAATTGTCTCATCGGCCCCCCATGTAAGGCAAAAATTGTAATGTGCCCCCCACCCATGTGAAAAAGCTGGACAACCCTGCTGGAAACCTTGAGCCAGTGTGAAGCTGTCTTTTGCACCATAGTGATGCAAGGCAAGGAGTATAACTCTGGCCATCTTTCTTCAATGTGTGGTTTGGCATTGCTTAAGATTATCTGGAACAGACTGTCCTGCACCACAAGTGCTGTGCATTGGCTACAGTGCAACTATCCTGTGAGCTCTCTGCAGTTACTGTAAATGGTCACTGGGATTCTGAAACTGATGGCACAATACTTTGTACATATATGAATATGTATATACAGAGTGCTGCCTTTCTCCAAGCCAACACAATAGTTATGATTTTCAGCTCACCTTGCTGTTAAATGCAGCTGCCACCTCCTACTATCCAGTTAGCTAATACAGAATGGCTAGGAAAATTGGACAACATGCTTTTGTACTTAGATGCAGAAGAACAAGACCTAAAAAGGTTACTCACAGATTTAAATGAGTCTTTAGGGATAAGCCAGGATATACAACCTTGGCAACACGTGGTGTGGATGTCGGGGAATCCATTCCTTCACAACAGCATCCTTACCGCTTACAGTCATAGAGTTATACAGTACAGAAATAGGCCATTCGGCCCACCATGTCTGCACAGGCCATCAAGCACCTATCTATTCTAATCTGATTTTCCAGCACTTGGCCCGTAGCCTTGTATGCTATGGCATTTCAAGTGCTCACCTAAATATTTCTTAAATGCTGTGAGGGTTCCTGCTCTAGCAGCCCCTCAGGTAGTATGTTTGAGATTCCAATCACCCTCTGGGTGAAAACATTTTTCCTCAAATCCCCTTTAAACCTCCTGCACCTTACCTTAAATCTATGCCCCCTGGTTCTTGATCCCTCTGCTAAGGGAAAAGGTTTCTTCCTATCTACCCCATCTGTGCCCCTCATAATTTTGTACACCTCAATCATGTCCCCCCTCAGCCTTCTCTGCTCCACGGAAAACAACCTTAGTCTATCCAGTCTCTCTTCATAGCTGAAATGCTGCAACCCAGGCAACATCCTGGTGAATCTCCTCTGCACCCTCTCCAGTGCAATCACATCCTTCCTATTAGTGTGGTAACCAGAAATGTACACAGTACTCCAGCTGTGGCCTAACTAGCATTTTATACAACTCCATCATAACCTCCCTGCTCTCATATTCTATGCCTTGGCTAATAAAGGCAAATATCTCATAACCACCTCAACTACCTGTGCTGCTGCCTTCAGTGATCTATGGACAAGTATACCAAGGTCCCTCTGACCCTCTGTACTTCCTAGGGTCCTACCATCCATTGTATATTCCCTTGCCTTGTTAGTCCTCCCAAAACCTCATACTTCTCAGGATTAAATTCCATTTGTCACAGCTCCACCAATCTTACCAGCCCATCTATATTGTCTTGTAATCTAAGGCTTTCCTCCTCACTATTTACGACACCACCAATTTTCAAGTCACCTGTGAACTTACTGATCATACCTGCTATACTCACATCTAAATCATTAATGTATACTACAAACAGCAAGGATTCCAGCACCAATCCCTGTGTTACACCACTAGTCACAGGCTTCCACTCGCAAAAACCCTCAACCATCACCCTCTGCCTCCTGCCACCAAGCCAATTTTGGATCCAATTTGCCAAATTGCCCTGGATCCCATGGGTTATTATCTTTTTGACCAGTCTCCCATGCAGGACCTTAACAAAAGCCTTACTGAAGTCCAAGTAGACTACATCAACTGCTTTACCCTCATCTGCACACCTAATCATCTCAAAAAATTCAATCAAAGTTGTTAGGCGTGATCTCCCGCTGATAAAGCTATGCTGACTATCCTTGATTAATCCCTGCCTCTCCAAGTGGAGATTAAGTCCAGACAAACAGGCCCAAGTAAAAGCAGAAATCCAATACATCCTGGAAAACAATTTGAATCTAGTCAAAGCAGTTGGAGTTCACCAATAGCATTAGTGCCGAAACCTGATGGGTCAACCCGAATTTGCATAGACTACAGAAAAGTCAATGCTGTAATGAAGGCAGACTCCTACCCAATTCATTGCTTTGACGACTGTATTGACAGAGTGGATGGTGCCAGGTTTCTTACAAACATAGGTTTGTTAAAGGGATACTGGCAAGTTCCTTTGACACCTCGAGCTAAAGAAACATCACTTCTGTCACACCGTTGGTCTTTATTAGTGCCAGGTGATACCACCCAGGTTAATGGATACGAAAATCCCCTCAGAGGCTATTGAACTCAATTGTGGCCAGTGTTCCTAACTGTACTGTTCACCTTGCTGAGGTACTGGCCTATAGGGACAATTGGAAGGAACACATGAAACAACTGGGAGACTATGTTTGGAAGGTTGCAATTCACTGATGGGAACAACCTTTGTAGAAAAATTGAAAAACCAAAATATCAATGTTTAGATGGAGTTTATTGCTATAGCCTTATCACTTGAAAATTGTACACATTTCAGGAAAATAAACAATGTTATCATAGATGCTTTATCACGAATTTAACTTCATTGAGTTACATGAGTAACCGTGGTACAAAGAAAACTTATGTTAACTGCCAGTAGAGTAAATGAGGGGCAGTTGTATACTAATATCTTGGACTTCTGTGTGTTTCAAAAAAAAACTGAAGAAAGGATTTTGCTCAGTGAAAGGCACCTGCAAAAATAATTGGAATTCCTGCAATATTTTGAAAGTAAGTTCACAATAAGAGTTAAACTTCATAGGTGTTTTGAAAGGAAGTTAAACTTGTAAAAGGACAAGAAAGCCAGCAGTTTCACTGAAGCTATAGGGGTTTGACCTTACTTCAGAGCAGCTTTTGAACCGGGGGAGACACTGTCTGGACATGTGGAGCAGGTGGCCGAAGTGGTGAGGCCAGGAGTGAGTGGCAGGGGCGGGGTACTGTTGGGGCAAATGGAGGCGGTGATTGCAGCCATTGAGGGTGAGGCAAAGCTCAGATGTCATTACATCCGGCGTCATCGTATGGTGGTGTCAGTACGCACGTGCACAGATTGATACCGACAAGCTGGCAAACAGTCAGGCCCACTGATGATGCCGGCGATCATGCTGCACAAGCTCTGCATTGTCAGGAGACACTCCAAAATTGTAATGTGGCCCCCTCATGTGAAAAGGTTGGACGCTCTGGATCTAGTGTAATGATGAGGTGTTAGTTGTGGCTCAGCGCTGATATTCTCATCTCTGTGTCAGTGGGTTGTGGATTCAAATCCATATCCAGAAACTTCAGTATAAAATCTAGGCTGATATTCCACTGCAATACTGAGGGGGTGCTGCACTGTCAGAGGTCCCATCTTTTAGATAACATCTTCAACTGAAGGGTATAAAAGATCCATTGCTGTTATTCTGAAAAGCAGGAGAGATCTCCCCAGAGTTTTGGACAATACTTATCCCTCAATCAACTCACTGAAACAGTTTATCTGGGAATTATTGCGCTGTTGTCTCTGGGATCTTGCCGTCTTCAAATTAGTTGCTGAATTTCCTGCATTACAACAGTGACTACACTTCAGATGAATTTAATTGGGACGTCCTGATGTTATGAAAGGTGCTACAAAAATGCAAGTCTTCCTTTAACAGAGGAAAAAAGGCCCAAAATTGGAACAGTTGATAACAGGAATTCAATTAGTCACCTCTTATCTTGGAGAGAAAAATTACTCAGCACAGTGTGTGTTGGAAACAAAGCTGATTTATTTGACATTTATCCAGAATACTAAACTCCAGCCCAGAATAACAAACTATAGCCCAGTTTTAAGGGTTACTTACAGCAGCAGAAACGAACCCCAATTGTCAGAATTAACATTGCTCAGTCCTGGATGTGACTAATGGTAGCAGTAACACCAGAATCCAGTCCTTACAGTCACTTGTGAACTCGCCGGTGTCTCAGCAAGTGGGACGAATGAGTGAATCCCTTACCATGCTCAGAGCAGGTGAACGGCCTCTCCCCAGTGTGAACTCAGTTTTGTTTCAGCAGGTGGGATGACCAAGTGAATCCCTTCCCACACTCAGAGCAGGTGAACGGCCTCTCCCCAGTCCATGTGCGTGTTGGTGTGTCAGCAGACTCTTTTTCCTTTTAAAGCTCTTCTCACAGTCAGAACATTGAAAAGGTTTGTTGTCTGAGTGAACAGGTTGGTGTGACAGAAAGTGGGATAACTGAATGAATCCCTTCCCACACGCGGAGCAGGTGAACGGCCTTTCCCCAGTGTGAACAGACTGGTGCACCCGCAGGTTGGTTAAATGAGTGAATCCCTTCCCACACACACAGCAGGTGAACGGCCTCTCCCCAGTGTGAGTGGTTTGGTGTTGCATCAGGTGTCTTCTGCTTTTAAAGCTTTTCTCACAATCAGAACATTTAAAAGGTCTAATATCAGAGTGAACAAGTTTGTGTGCCAGCAAGTGGGATAACTGAGCAAATGCCTTCCCACACACAGAGCAAGTGAACGGCCTCTCCCCGGTGTGAATTCGTTGGTGTGTCAGCAGAGCCTTTTTACTTTTAAAGCTCTTCTCGCAGTCAGAACATTTAAAAGGTCTCTTCTTACTGTGAACCCGCTGGTGTGTCAGCAGGTTGGATGACTGAGTGAATCCCTTCCCACACACGGAGCAGGCGAACGGTCTCTCCCCAATGTGAGTGCGTTGGTGTGTCAGAAGATCATTGCTGCATTTAAAGCTTTTCTCACAGTCAGAACATTTAAATGGTCTCTGATCAGCGTGAACTCGTTGGTGTTGCTGCAGATTGAATGACCGAGTGAATCCCTTCCCACACTGGGAGCAGGTGAACGGCCTCTCCCCAGTGTGGGTGCGTTGGTGTGTCAGCAGATCCTTTTCGCTTTTAAAGCTCTTCTTACATTCAGAACATACAAAACATCTCTTGTTAGAGTGAACAAGTTGGTGTCTCAGGAGATGGTGCAAATGAGTGAATCCCTTCCCACACACTGAGCAGGAGAAGGGCCTCTCCCCAGTGTGACTGCGTCGATGGGTTTCCAGTAGGGACGGGTAATTAAATCCCTTCCCACAGTCCCGACATTTCCACGGTTTCTCCATGGCGCAGGTGTCCTTGGGACTCTCCAGGTTGGATGATCAGTCGAAGCCTCATCTACACACAGAACACGTGTATGGTTTCTCCCCACTCTGAATGGTGTGATGTTTTTTCAGGCTGTGTAACTGGTTAAAGCTCTTTCCACAGTCAGTGCATTGGAACACTCTCACTCGGGTTTGTGTGTCTCGGTGCTTTTCCAGTCACACTGATGTTTCAAATCTTTTCCTGCAGATAGAACAGACAAACATTTCTCCTTCCATATTCAAGGCCGATGACATTCCAAGTCCTGATGAATCAAGTGACTCTATTAGAACTTGACGTGATATTTGGTTTGAATTTCACATCTGTAAACCCTCTCCTGCTAATACCCTGTAAAACGAATTTACAAAAGGCATCACTGTCAGTACAAGATAGAAATTCAGAACAGACTATTTTAGTTTCTACGGAACATTCTTTCCTCTCTTGCTCCCGCAAACATGTGGTCAAATCAAACTGAAAGACGTCAAAATCAGCAAAGTCCCTACAAATGTAAAGAGAATCTTCCACACTGAACCAGAATGTTCCAGGACACACTCTATACCCTGAGGTGCCGTCCAGTCATGGAAGGTACCAACCATACCAGTGGACACTGCATGAATCACTCCAGGGTCATCCAGGCATGGGCAAGACCACTGAAGAGTGACCCCCACCCATCCTGGACCTGCATATTGCCATTTCAACCAGGTTTAACAGCAGGTCCAGAAGTTCCTCTGACTTACACACCCCGCTGCGCACCAAGTGACCAACGATTACCAGTATGGGGATAAACTGTAACTGAAAGCTGAAGAGCAGCTCCACAGAATCTGTAACGTCTCACACTGAATATTTTCATGGCCCATGGACTCCCCTAGACTGCAAAAATGACATGAAGCCTGGGAGTGGGTGAAGTTGCTTAAAACCCTGTTGTCCAGGTTACTCCCTCTCCCGGGCCCGAGGACCCGGTTGGGAACAGAGAGCCTCAAACCCGGCCCACTCCCTGTGCCTTCACCAAGATGGCCGCGCACGCGCCCTGAGCGCCCGCCCTGCCCAAGATGGCGGCCAGCCCCCCACGGGCCTGTGGCCTCTTATCCGAGGCCTCAGGCCGACCCCGGTTGTTTTTGAAGCTTTGCAACCCACCCACGGCTCCAATTCCTCCCCTGCGCCCACAATCTCCTCCCGCCTTAGTCGGTCAGTCTGGTTTTTGTTCCTGGATATTCCCTTCAATTGCGGAACTTAGTCCCTCCTTTTAATTTATTATTAGTTTCAAACAGGGCCTGTCACCGGGAGAAGCCGCACAGCTGCCGCCCCGCTCGGTGCAAACGCGGGACCTGGAGCTTCTTATTGGAGGCTTGCGGCCTACACTGGGTGTTTCTGAAGCCTCCCCGCCGACTCCATTCCTCCCCTCGACTCTCACCCGCTGCAAAAGCATCTCCAGCACCCGCACTGCACTGAACACAGTGACATGCGCATGCTCCAGATATAGGACAGCACTGCGACTGCGCGCTTGGCTCCGGTAGCGTGAATAGGGTACATTCACAGCCGCGGTGAATGCTGGGTAATAGACGGCTCTTTGCAACTGCTGATTAGAAAATAGAGAATGATTTTCTGCAATCAAACTACTCACATAGAAACCCAAGAGCATGGACGCTCTTAAATTATATAAGAGCAAAATACTGCGGATGCTGGAAATCTGAAATAAAAACAAGAAATGCTGGAAATACTCAGCAGGTCTGGCAGCATCTTTGGGGAGAGAAGCAGAGTTAACGTTTCGGGTCAGTGATCCTTCTTCGGACGCTCTTCAATTGTTGAGTCCTCGATGTGACTAATAACAGCTTTGGATAAACTCGCCTGATAGGGAGTGCAATGAAAACTTCCCAGACAGATTCTATGAGAGATTGAGTAGATTTGTCATCTTTTCACTGGAGTTTGGAAGAATTCGAGCTGATCTCATTGAAACATCTAAAATTCTAAAGAAGCTTGATAGGGTAGATGCTGTGAAGATAAAACAAAGAACAAAGAACAAAGAAAATTACAGCACAGGAACAGGCCCTTCGGCCCTCCAAGCCTGCGCCGATCCAGATCCTCTCTCTAAACATGTCGCCTATTTTCTAAGATTCTGTATCTCTTTTCTTCCTGCCCATTCATGTATCTGTCTAGATACATCTTAAAAGACTCCATCGTGCCCGCATCTACCACCTCCGCTGGCAATGCGTTCCAGGTGCCCACCACCCTCTGCGTAAAGAACTTTCCACGCATATCCCCCCTAAACTTTTCCCCTTTCAATTTGAACTCGTGTCCTCTAGTAATTGAAACACCCACTCTGGGAAAAAGCCTCTTGCTATCCACCCTGTCTATACCTCTCATGATTTTGTACACCTCAATCAGGTCCCCCCTCAACCTCCGTCTTTCTAATGAAAATAATCCTAATCTACTCAACCTCTCTTCATAGCTAGCGCCCTCCATACCAGGCAACATCCTGGTGAACCTCCTCTGCACCCTCTCCAAAGCATCCACATCCTTTTGATAATGTGGCGACCAGAACTGTACGCAGTATTCCAAATGTGGCCGAACCAAAGTCCTATACAACTGTAACATGACCTGCCAACTCTTGTACTCAATGCCCCGTCCGATGAAGGAAAGCATGCCGTATGCCTTCTTGACCACTCTATTTACCTGCGTTGCCACCTTCAGGGAACAGTGGACCTGAACACCCAAATCTCTCTGGACATCAATTTTCCCCAGGACTTTTCCATTTACTGTATAGTTCACTCTTGAATTGGATCTTCCAAAATGCATCACCTCGCATTTGCCCTGATTGAATTCCATCTGCCATTTCTCTGCCCAACTCTCCAATCTATCTATATTCTGCTGTATTCTCTGACAGTCCCCTTCACTATCTGCTACTCCACCAATCTTAGTGTCGTCTGCAAATTTGCTAATCAGTCCACCTATACTTTCCTCCAAATCATTAATGTATATCACAAACAACAGTGGTCCCAGCACGGATCCCTGTGGAACACCACTGGTCACACGTCACACTGGTCACACGTCTCCATCTTGCTGGAGATTCTAGAACTCGGAGGTCACAGACTCAGAACAAGACTTCAGTTATTTAGGACTGAGATGAGCAAAATTATAGATCATGGAATAAAAGGGACAGTAGCAACATGGATGTGGGATTGGCTGAGTGACAGGAAATAGAGAGTAATGGATGTTTTTCGGGCTGAAGGAAGGTTTTTACAGTTCCCCAGGGGTCAGTATTGGGACTCTTGATTTCCTGATATATATGGATGAGCTAGACCTTGGTGTACAGGGCACAATTTCAAAATTTGCTGATGATATGAAACTTGGGAGGCATTGTGAACTGTGAGGAGGAGTGTGGAACTACAAAAGGACATAGGCAAGTTGGTAGATTGGGTGGACAAGTGGCAGATGAATTTCAATCCTGAGAAATGTGAAGTGATTCCTTTTGTCGGAAGAACATGGAGAGACAATATAACATAAAGGGGAAATATCTAAAAGGGGCAAAAGAGCAGAGGGACCTGGATGTAGATGTGCATAAGTCATTGAAGGTGGTGGGACAGGTTGAGAGAGCAGTTAATAAAGCATACAGTATCCTAGCTGTTATTAATAGCAGCATGGAGTACAAGAGCAAGGAAGTTATGTTGAACTTGTACAAGACACTAGTTTGGCCTCAGATGTTGTATTGTGTCCAGTTCTGGGCACCGCACTTTAGGAAAGATGTAAGGGCATTGGAGAGTGTACAGAAAAGATTCACAAGAATGGTTCCAGGGTGAGGAGCTTCAGGTATGAAGACAGACTGGAAAAGTTGGGATTGCTTTTGTTAGAGAAAAGGCTGAGAGGTGATTCAATGGAGATGTTCAAAATCATGACTGGTCTGGACAGAGTGGATAGGTAAAAACTGTTCCCACTCGTGAAATGATCGAGAACGAGAGGGCACAGATGTAAAGTGATTGGCAAAAGAAGCAAAAGCAACATGAAAAATTTAACGAGTGGTTCGGATGTGGAATGCACTGCCTGAGAGTGTGGTGGAGGTAGGTTCAATTGAGGCATTCAAAAGGGAATTAGACTGTTGTCTAAAAAGGAAGAATGTGCAGGGTTACGGAGGAGAAGGCGGGTAGAGGCATTTGGTGAATTGTTCATTTGGAGAGCTGCTGCAGACACAATGGGCTGAATGGCCTCCTTCTGCATTGTACCAATTCTGTGATTCTGAGATAAGGAGAATTTTTTACACTCAAGATTGAAACTCTCTACCCTGGAGGGCTGTTGATGCTCATTCCTTGAGTATATTGAAGACAGAGAGTGATAGATTTGTGGATACAGGGGAATCAAGGAGCATGGGGAAAGTGCGGGAGGGTGGTGACAGGTAGAAGATCAGTCACAATCTTATTGAAAGATGCAGCAGATGCTCTCTCTTTCATTCACTCTCTCTTTTAAAATATTTAATACATAAAAACATGTCACACACTGCAACCTGATGTCATTTTTAAAATGCTTAGACAGAAATATTTCATAGCACGTTTCAATTAAGTTTACATCTGTGATATAGAGAAAGAGCCAGAGAAATGGACAGAGAGACAGAACAAGATCGAGGAACAGAGATGCAGCCTAGATAGGAATTTAGGAGAATAGAAATATGGAGAGACAGGAACAGAGAGAGACAAGAGACAGAGACAGAGAGACAGATACACACACATAAGGAATTAACTGTTTCTGCTTTCTAAGCATGATTTGTATTTGGATATTGCTGAGACATTGTCTGTGTAACTGAGAGGGAACCCTGGATTCTTGCTGTTATTTTGTTTAAAAATATTGCTGCCTTGTTTTTTTGTAATCAATTCCCACCTAAAACAGATTTATCTGACTGTGATCACATGGCTGTTTGTGGGATCTTGCCGTGCACAATTTTCCTGCTGCATTCCTGATATTACAACGGAGACCACTGACTGTAAAGCACTCCTTGGGGTTTGAAAGTAAAGACCTTAACTTGAACCCGTTATGATTACCATTTAAAGCTTATGTTTTAGGCAGTGCAATGGTTAAATGAAATGTGCAGCAGCTGTTTTCATTCAGTACCATTCACAGCTCCTCAGATTCTGAAGCAGTCCATGTCCACATGTAGTGAGTTCTGGACAACATTCAGGCTTGGGCTGATAAAGTGGCTGATCCGGAATGGGACAAGCATCCTTGCTGGGAGATTTGCTAGTTCTGTTGGGGGAGGTTTAAACTAATTTGGCAGGGGGATGGGATACAGAGTTGAGGTACAGTAGGGGGTAATATAGAACAGAAAGTGAGTCTGCCTGGGAGGCAGACCAAATATAGACCTGGTAAGGCACAAGGGAAAAATGCAAGGTTGGATTGCTTCTATTTCAATGCAAGGAGTCTTACTAGTAAGGCAGATGATTTGAGGGCTTTGATTAGCACATATGGGATTATATTATTGCTCTCACAGAGACATGGCTGAGGGAGGGACAGGACTGGCAGCTCAATATTCCAGGGTATAAAATCTTCAGGCGCGATAGGGGAGGGGATAAAAGAGGAGGTGGCATTGCACTGTTGATCAAGGAGTCAATTACTGCAGTCAGGAGGGATGACATCTTAGAAGGTTCCTCAAATGAGGCCATTTGGGTAGAAATTAAAAACAAAAAGGGGGCAATCACTTGACTGGGTGTGTACTACAGGCCTCCAAACAGTCAGGAAGAGATAGAGGAGCAGATATGTTGACAAATCTCTGAAAGGTGTGAAAATAATAGGGTAATAATAGTAGGGGATTTCAACTTCCCCAATATCAACTGGGATATGCTTAGTGCAAAAACCTTAAAAGGGGCAGAATTCTTAAAATGCAGACAGGAGAGTTTTTTGAGCCAGTATGTAGAAAGTCCTACAAGAGAAGAGGCAGTACTGGACCTAATCCTAGGGAATGAAGCCAGTCAAGTGGTAGAAGTGTCAGTGGGGGAGCATTTCGGGGATAGTGACCATAACTCTGTAATATTTAAGGTAGTTATGGACAAGGACAAGGATGGACCAGAAATAAAGGTACCGAATTGGGGGGATGGACCAGAAATAAAGGTACCGAATTAGGGGAAGGTCGATTTCAATATGATAAAACAGGATCTGGCCAAAGTGGACTGGGAGCAGCTACTTGTAGGAAAGTCCACAACACATCAGTCGGAGTCATTTAAAGAGGAAATAGTGAGAGTTCAGAGCGAACATGTACCCATTAAGGTGAAGGGTAAGACTAATAGGCCCAGGGAACCCTGGATGTCAAGGGATATAGAGGATTGGATCAGGGGAAAAAAGGAGGCTTATGGCAGATCCCAAGCATTGAAAACAGTGGAGGCACTAGAGGAGTATAGAAAGTGTAGGGAGGCACTTTAAAAAGTAATTAGGAGAGCAAAGAGGGGGCATGAAAAAACACTGGCGGGCAAGATAAAGGAAAATCCCAAGGCATATTAAGGGTAAGAAGATAACCAGAGATAGAGTAGGGCCCATTAGGGACCAATGTGGCAATCCTTGTGTGAAGCTGGAGGACATAGATGATGTTTTAAATGATTACTTTTCATCGGTGTCCACTATGGGGAAGGACGATGTAAATGTAGAGATCAGGGAGGGGGATTGTGATATACTTGAACATATTAGCATTGAAAGGGAGGAAATGTTAGCTGTTTTAGCAGGCTTAAAAGTGGATAAATCCTCAGGCCAGATGAGATGCATCCCAGGCTGTTTTCAAATCCTCTCTAGCCACAGGAGAGTTACCAGAGGACTGGAAGACAGTGAATGTGGTACCATTATTCAAGAAGGGTAGTAGGGATAAACCAGGTAATTACAGGCCAGTGAGTCTAATATCAGTGGTTTGGAAAATATTGGTAAAAGTTCTTAGGGACAAGATTAATCTCCACTTGGAGAGGCAGGGATTAATCAGGGATAGTCAGCATGGCTTTGTCAAGGGGAGATTGTTTCTAACTAACTTGATTGAATTTTTCGAGGAGTTGACTAGATACGTCGATGAGGGTAAAGCAGTTGATGTAGTATACATGGATTTCAGTAAGGCTTTTGATAAGGTCCCACATAGGAGATTGGTTAAGAAGGTAAGAGCCCATGGGATCCAGGGCAATTTGGCAAATTGGATCCAAAATTGGCTTAGTGGCAAGAAGCAGAGGGTAATGGTCGAGGGCTGTTTTTGCGATTGGAATCCTGTGACCAGTGGTGTACCACAGGGATTGGTGCTGGGATCCTTGCTGTTTGTAGTGTACATTAATGATTTAGACATGAATATAGGAGGTATGATCAGTATGTTCGCAGATGACACGAAAATTGGTGGTGTTGTAAATAGTGAGAAGGAAAGCCTTAGATTACAGGGAGATATAGATGGGCTGGTAAGATGGGCGGAGCAGTGGCAAATGGAATTTAATCCTGAAAAGTGTGAGGTAATGCATTTTGGGAGGAGTAACAAGGCAAGGGGTTACCCAATGGCTGGTAGGATCCTAGGAAGTACAGAAAGTCAGAGGGACTTTGGTGTACTTGTCCATAGATCACTGAAGGCAGCAGCAGAGGTAGTTAAGGTGGTTAGGAAGGCATATGGGATACTTGCCTTTATTAGCCGAGGCATAGAATATAAGAGCAAGGAGGTTATGATGGAGCTATATAAAATGCTAGTTAGGCAGGAGTACTGTGTACGGCTGGAGTACTGTGTACAGTTCTGGTCACCACACTATAGGAAGGATGTAATTGCACTGGAGAGGGTGCAGGGGAGATTCACCAGGATGTTGCCTGGGCTGGAGCATTTCAGCTATGAAGAGAGACTGAAAAGGCTAGGGTTGTTTTCCTTAGAGCAGAGAAGGCTGAGGGGGACATCATTGAGGTGTACAAGATTATGAGGGCATTGATAGGTTAGATAGGAGGAAACTTTTTCCCTTAGAGGAGGGGTCAAGAACCAGGGGGCACAGATTTAGGGTAAGGGGCAGGAGGTTTAGGAGCGATCTTAGGAAACATTTTTTCACCCAATGGGTGGTTGAAATCTGGAACGCACTGCTTGAAGAGGTGGTGGAAGCAGGAACCCTCACAACATTTAAGATGTATTTAGGTGAGAACTTGAAACGCCATACCATATAGGGCTACGGGCCAAGTGCAGGAATATGGGATTAGAATAGTTGGGTGCTGTATGGCCAGCACAGACACGATGGGCCGAAGGGCATGTTTCTGTGCTGTATAACTCTATGACTAACAGTTGCACTACACAAGTACTAGGCGATGATGATCTCCAACAACAGAGAATCTAACCATCTCCTCGTGACATTCAACAGCTGAATCACCCACTGGCATCCTGGGGGTTACCATTGGCCAGAAATTTAACTGGACCAGCTGTATAAATACTATGGCTGCAAGAGCAGGTCAGAGGCTGGGAATTCTGAAACAAGTAACTCCGCAAAGGCCTGTCCATCATCTACAAGGCACAAGTCAGGAGTGCAATGGAATACTCTCCAATTGAGTGTATGAGTGCAGCTCCAAAAACACTCAAGGAGCTTGAGATTATCCAGGACAGAGCAGCCCACTTGATAGGCATCCCATCCACCACCTTCAACATTCACTCCCTTCACCACTGATGCACAGTGACAGCAGTGTGTACCATCTACAAGATGCACTGCAGCAACAAGCCAAGACTGCTGCAACAGTACCTTTTAAACCAACAACCTCTACCACCTAGCAGGACAACAGCAGCAGAGGCATGCGAAACACCACCACCTGGAAGTTCACCTCCAGGTCACACACCATCCTGACTTGGAAATATATTGCCATTTCTTCAATGTTGCTGGATCACAATCTTGGAACTCCCTTCCTAACAGCAATGTGGATGTACCCGCACCAAATGGACTGCAGTGGTTCAAGGCAGCTCACCACCACCTTCTCAAGGGCAAGTAGGGATGGGAAACAAATGCTGGCCTTGCCAGCAATGCCACATCCCATGAAAGAATAACATTTGTTTTTTTAGTGAGGTTCTGATGGTGGATTTCTCTCTCTCTCTCTCTGTCTTTCCATCTTTCTGAATGAGAGAAACGGGGGGGGAGAGGGGGGGTGGTAGAGAGAAAGGACAGTGTGATGGTAACAGTGGGACAGACAGCAAAACAGAGGGACGGGGGATGAAGAATCACAGGATCTGAGGGTCTCCAATGTGAGCTCCCAGCCTCTGGAGTAAATCCCCTCAGTCACATTGGTCCAGAAGGTTGGATTTGCAAAAATAAATCCTGGGACGGTGATTTTCAAAAGTCTCCCAAAGGAATCAGCAGCTTTTTCCCAGTTTAATAGGAATTTAGCACTTTCTGGAGGCAGAGGGGGATGTCCCTAGACTTGGAGTCCACTTGGTGGGGGGGGTGGGTGGGGCTTTTGCAGCAGGTGTGAGGATGGAGAAGCAGTGGCTCTCACGTCCCATCTGGATATAATCACATTGCTGCTTGCTGTGTCCAAATTGCCTGCAGCATTTCCTGCATTGCAACAATGACCAGGCTTTTAATTTATTGATTGTAAAGCGGTCAGGAGGCTGTGAAATAAGACCTGAACCTGTGTAAAGGCTTGTTATAATTCCTGATTAATGCCTGTGTTTTAGGCAGTGCAAAGAGGAGGGTTAAATGAATCCCATTTTATTTTACTGAGATTCTAATTGTGGATTTCTCTGTCTCTCTCCCTCTCTCTCTCTCTTATTTCTCCCCAGCCTCCTTCTCTCTTTTTCTGTATTTAAACTTTTGATAAACAATAAAAATTCTGCAGACTGTGATGTTATTTGTTCTTATTATAGGTGGGAGAGGATGGGGAAGAGTGGCTCTCATTTATCTATTTTCACATTGCTGCTTGTGGGATCTTGCTGTGCACAAATCGCCTTCAGCGTTTTGGACTTTGCAACAATGCCCGTGTTTCAAAAATTAATTCATTCTCTAATTGCACAGTGTCAGGAGTGCTTTCACAAAGTTTGTCATAATTTCTGAATAATGCCTGTGTTTTAGGCAGAGAGATGAATTTTGAGGTTTAAATGCAATGTGCAGCAGCCATTTTAACCCATTTTGCTGAGTTTCTGATTGTGGATTTCTCTCTCTGTCTCTCCCTCTCTCTCTAAATGAGAAAAAGCAGGAAAGGGAGAGAGAGGAGAGAGCGAGTGTGTCAGTGGGAGAAACTACAAAACAGAGGGGCGGCAGATGAAGAGACACAGAATCTGGGGGTCTCCAGTGTGTTGTCGCTGCCCAGCTCCCAGCCTCTGGAGTAAATCCCCTCAGTCACACCCTTCCAGAAGGTCTGATTTGCAAAAAATAAATCCTGGGACGGTGATTTTAAAAGGTCTCCTGAAGGAATCAGCAGCTTCTCTCCACTGTAACACTGAATGTAGAAAACATCAATCCTGGGCTGAGTGGGTACAGGGGCAGTGAACAGGAGAGGGATGGGGAATCACCACTGTGTGTGTTTTTACAATGAGGCATAAACAGATAGTGAGACACAGAGAGAAATAGAGGGAGAGAAAGAGATTGAAATAACAGGTTAAACACAGAGGGAGAGACACAGGCTCTGGGGTTCTCCAGTGTTTAGTGACTGCCCAGCTCCCAGCCTGTGTAGAAAACCATCCTCTCCCAACTTCTTACAACCTTCCCAACGGTTAGATGTGTAAAGATAAATCCTGGGACAATGATAAGGAATTAGCACCTTTCTGGAAATTTTAAAGAGAGTTTAGTAGCTTCTGGACAGACTGGGCCCTGGTCATGTCACTGTCCTCCTGTAGCTTAGCTGAAAGATGCAGCAAATGTTCTCAACAATGACCTTGTATGGATAAATTCACAAATCATCAAAAAGCAGCTCCCTGGAATGTCTCTGGTCAAAGCAGCCATGGTACCTGGATTAACATGACAAAGGACAAGATAGCCCCTCTTGCATTATAAATCTGTTCCCTCTTTCCAGTCTCTGGGTTTATAGTGGGGGATGTGGAAATGGTGTTGCTGAGATTGTCCATATTTAATGAGTGACAGAGAGAATAGCTCTGGGCTATTGATGTGTCTTCTATTTTAAACAGTCTTTGTTTTGTTTTCAACTATGTTTCATTTCTCTCTCTCCAGGAGATTTTTAGAAGCTGCAACAGGTCGATACAGAGGGAGTGTGTGGTTTGGCGAGAGGAATCCTTGGACAAGAGCTTCCTCCACAGGAGAATAATAATAAAGATATATGTTTCTGTGTCACTCATTCTTACCTACAGAAAAAAAGTCATCTGTTTTAGGGGGTTTGAGATATTTTGACAACAAGGTGGAGGGGGAGAGGGGGCTTCAGAAACACAAAGGTTGAGAACTGCTGTTCCAGAGCACCAAATGTAACCTGTATATTTCACCCTCTCTGTCTCTTCCTGCAACTTTATCTCTGCACCTCCCTGGCTCTCGGCTTCTCCACGTCTGCCTTTATATCTCAGTATCTTTGTTTAAATCCCTATCTGTTGTTACGAGAGTTTCCATTTTTGTATTGAATCTTGAGAATCTATATTTTTCAAAAAAAACGGAAAAGGATTTCAGTTACATTGAATCATCTGATCAACAGAAGGTTGCCTCGTAAACACTTTTTTTTAACTGGAAGGCACCTGTTTGCAAGGAACACAGCAGGGGGGTTGTGTGTTGCCCTCAAGAGCTAGTTTCTTAATGACACACCACGATTTATGGTTATTGGGACTTAATGCTGAACAGTTTCTATTTCATTTTTAAACTGTTAAAAAGCCAATGTGTGTTTGGCTAGACAGAAAGATGTTTGCCAGCAGGAGAAGACAGCTAATATATCTCTCTCTCTTTAAAGATTCCTGCTCTTGAAAAGTAAAACCCTGAATGTTTGCAGAAATCATGCATCTTTAAAAGGACTTTTGCATCGAATGTGTAACAGAGAACTGACGCCTGTTGGAAGACCTATGTGACGCCTGCTGCAGTTGAATTTCCTTGAACGGCTACCCAAAACAGGCTGTTGATCATCCTCGCTTGGAAAGACTCCAATTGGCATCCAACTATTCGACTATGGGACACCTCGCCAAACCAAAGGACTACCTTCTACATCTTTTCAGTAAAAGATTTTTTCCCGTTTTATTTCTTTGAAAGAGCTGTAAACAAAACTCCCTTTTTTCCCGGTTAACCAGATTTTGGATGAATGTGAGTGTGTGTGAGGGCTAGAATAACTAATATGGAGCTCTAATAATTCGATTTGCATATATATTTACTTCATTATTGTGCCTCCAGGTGCATACCCAGAGCTGGCGGGCAGCCATAAAGACAGGGCTAAATTGTGGCGAGTCGAAGAGACTTAGTAGTTGGCAGGAAAAAAGACAGAGGCGCAAGGGGAGAGCCAACTGTGCAACAGCCCCGACAAACAAATTTCTCTGCAGCACCTGTGGAAGAGCCTGTCACTCCAGAATTGGCCTTTATAGCCACTCCAGGCGCTGCTTCACAAACCACTGACCACCTCCAGGCGCGTATCCATTGTCTCTCAAGATAAGGAGGCCCAAAAGAAGGTGCATACCCATTGTCTCTCGAGACAAGGAGGCCAAAGAAGAAGAAGAAGATTGGTTAAGAATTGGTTATAATCAATGGATAATCTTGTTGTTTATTAAAGAGACCTGATTGGTGTGCTTTATTCAGCGGACAAATAGAGTATCTAATTGGCTATTTCAGTAAGTGGGAAAATGTATTGATGTGCTGTGACCTGTGTAGAAAAGGGATTGAACTGACAATGCACTGCTTCCAACTCGGTCATAACACTGTGCACCGCTATCTCTCGAAACCCTTTATATCTCTGCCCATCTAAAAGTTAAAGATAGTATCAAACTTAAAGAAAAAGCATATAATTACACAAAGATGGGTGACAAGTCAGAAGATTGGACAGAGTACAAAAAACAGCAAAGAATGACTGAAAGATTAATAAGGAAGGGAATATTAGAGTATGAGAAAAAGCTAGCTAGAAATATAAAAACAAATAGTAAGAGTTTCTATAGATATTTAAAAAAAGAAGAGTTAACAAAGTGAGCTTTGGTCCTGTAGAAAGTGAGTCTGGAGAATTAATAATGGATAATAAGGAGATGGCAAATGAATTGAACAAGTATATTGCTTTGGTCTTCACTATAGAGGATACAGGTAACATACCAAAATTAGCTGCAAGTTAGAGAATGGAAGGGAGGGAGGAAGATAATTGCAATCACTCGGCAAGTGGTACTAAACAAATTGTTGGCGCCGTGGACTGACAAGTCCCCAGATTCTGATGGACTTTATCCCAGGGTCTTAAAAGAAGTGGCTCATGAGATAGTTGATGCCTTGGTTTAAATTTCCAAAATTCCCTAGATTTGGGGCAGGGTCCATTGGATTGGAAATAGCCAAAGTTATTCAAAAAGGGAGAAAGACAGAAAGCAGGGAACTACGGATCAGTTAACTTAGCATCTGTCATAGGGGAAGAGGGTAGAAGCTATTGTTAAAGATGTTATAGCAGAGCACTTAGAAACGTTCATGGTAATCCAGCAGAGTCAACATGGTTTTGTGAAAGGGAAATCATGTTTAACCAACATATTGGAGTTCTTTGAGGAAGCAACACGTGCTGTGGATAAAGAGGAACCAGTGGATTTACTGTACTTAGAGTTCCAGAAGTCATTTGATAAGGTGTCACATCACAAGCTATTCCAGGAAAAAAAAGCTCATGGTGTAGGGGGTAAAATATTGGCATGGATAGAAGTTTGGCTAGCTAACAGGAAACAGAGAGTAAGCATAAATGGGACATTTCTGGTTGGCAAGATCTAACTAGTGGTGTGTGACAGGGATCAGTGCTGGGGCCTCAACTTTTTACAATTTATATAAATGACTTGAAAGAAGGGATTGAAGATATGGTTGCTAAATTTGCTGCTGACACAAAGATAGGTAGGAAAGTGCAAAAGGACACAAGAAGTAGGAGCAGGAGTAGGCCATTCAGCCCCTCGGGTCTGCCCCACCATTCAATAAGATCATGGCTGATCTGTCCCAGGCCTCAACTGCTCTTTTGGGCCTGCTCCGCATAACCCTCAACTCCCCAAGATTTCAAAAATCTATCTACCATCTCCTTAAATACAATTAGTGACCTGGCCTCCACAACTCTGATGTAGAGAACTCCAGAGATTCACCACCTCCTGAGAGAAGAAATTCCTTCGCATCTCAGTTTTAAATGTGTGCCCCCTTATTCTGTAACTATGTCCCCTAGTTCAAGATTCCCCCACCAGTGGATATTCTCAACATCTACCCTGTCAAGCCCCCTTAGAATCTTATATGTTTCAAAGATCACCTCTCATTCTTCTAAACTCCAATGAATAGAGGTCTAACCTGTTTAGCTGTTCTTGATAAAACAACCCCTTCATCCCAGGAATCAACCTAGTAAACCTTTTCTGAACTGCCTCCAATGCTAGTATATCTGTCCTTAAATACGGGGACCAAAACTGTATGCAGTACTCCAGCTGTGGCCTCACCAACACCCTGTACAGTTGTAATAAGACTTCCCTATTTTTAAACTCCAACCCCCAGCAATAAAGGCGAAAATTCCATTTGCCTTCCTAATTGCTTGCTGCACCTGCATGCTAACTTTTTATAAAAGTAAAATACTGCGGATGCTGGAAATCTGAAACAAAAACAAGAAATGCTGGAATCACTCAGCAGGTCTGGCAGCATCTGTGGAAAGAGAAGCAGAGTTAACGTTTCGGGTCAGTGACCCTTCTTCGGAACAATTAGTGACCTGGCCTAGTTCCGAAGAAGGGTCACTGACCCGAAACGTTAACTCTGCTTCTCTTTCCACAGATGCTGCCAGACCTGCTGAGTGATTCCAGCATTTCTTGTTTTTGCTAACTTTTTATGTTTCCTGTACAAGAACACCCAGATCCCTCTGTACTGCAGTATTTTGTAGTCTTTCATCATCTGAATAATAATCTGCCTTTTTTATTCTTACTATCAAAGTGGATAACCTCACACTTTCCCACATTGAACACCATCTGCCAAGTTCTTACCCGCTCACTTAACCTATCTATATCCCTTTGCAGATTCTTTGTGGTCTCATCACAACATGCCTTCCCACCTATTTTTGTATCATCAGCAAATTTGGATACACTACGCTCTGTCCCTTCCACTAAGTCATTAATATAGATAGTAAATAGTTGAGGCCCTAGGACCGATACTTGTGGCAACCCACACGTTACAACTTTCCAACCTGAAAAGAACCATTGGTTCTGACTCTCTGCCTTCTGTGTGTTAGTCAATCCTCAGTCCATGCCAGCGCATTACACCCAATACCGTGAGCTCCTATTTTGTGTAATAACCTTTTATGTGGCACCTTATCGAATGCCCTCTGAAAATCCAAATGCACTACATCTACTGGTTTCCCTTTATCCACTCTGTTTGTTATATCCTCAAAGAACTCTAACAAATTTGTCAAACATGATTTCTGTTTCATAAAACTGACTCTGATTGCATGATGTTTTTTCTAAATGTCCTGCTATTTCTTCCTTAATAATGGACTCTAGCATTTTCCCAATGACAGATGTTAAGCTAACTGGTCTATAGTTTCCTGCTTTCTGTCTCCCTCCTTTCTTGAATAGGGGTGTCACATTAGCAATTTTCCAATCCACTGGTACCCTACCGGAATCCAGAGAGTTTTGTTACATTATGACCAATGCCTCCTCTATCTCTGCTGCCACTTCTTTTAAAACCCTTGGATGCAGGTCATCAGGTCCTGGCGACTTGTCTGCCTTCAGTCCCATCAATTTGTCCAGCACCTTTTCCCTCGTTATAGAGATTGTTACAAGTTCCTCCCTCCCATTTACACCTTGCTCATCTATTATTGTTGGGATGTTTATAGTGTCCTCCACCGTGAAGACCGAGGCAAAATATTGGTTTAAATTATCTGCCATTTCCCTGTTCCCTGTTAGTAATTCCCCAGTCTCATCCTCTAAGGGTCCCACACTTACTTTAGCTACTCTGTTTTTATATTTCTTGCCAGTTTACTCTCAATCAATTTTCTCTCTCTTTATTAGTTTTTTAGTCATCTGCTGCTGGTTTCTAAAAAATTCCCAGTCCTCGAGCCTACCGTTAGCTTTTGCCACTTTGTATGCCTGTTTTTGATTTGATGCTCTCCTTAACTTCCTTTGTTATCCACGGGTAGTTCATCATTTTCTTCAAGATCTTCCTTCTGAGTGTTTGTTGAGTGTTATGAAATATCTGCTTAAAAGTCTGCCACACCTCATCTACTGACTTCCCCTGTAGTCTATCTTCCCAGCCCACTTTAGACAATTCTTTCTTCATACCTCTGTAATTGCCCTTCTTTGAGTTGAAGACACTGGTTTGAGACCCGAGTTGCTCACCCTCAAACTGAATTTGAAATTCTACCATGTTATGATTGCTTCCCCCTAGAGGATCCTTAACTACGAGATCTCTTATTAATCCTGCCTTATTACACACTACCAAATCTAAAATAGCCTATTCCCGGGTAGGTTCCATAACTTATTGTTCGAAGAAACAATCCCTGAAGCACACTACAAATTCGTCTTCAATGCTACTCTTGCCAATTTGATTTGTCCAATCTATATGCAGATTAAAATCACCCAGGATAATTGCAGTGCCTTTCTTACATGCTTCCATTATTTCCTGATTAATATTTTGTCCTACAGAGAGGCAACTCCTCAGGGGCCTATAGACTACTCCCAACTGTGATTTCTTCCCTTTGCTATTCCTTATTTCCACCCAAACTGATTCTACATCATGATCTATTACACCTATATCATTACTCGCAACTGCACTGATCCCTTCCTTTTCCTTTCTGCCTATTCTTCCGGAACGTCGAATATCCTTGAACATTGAGATTCCAGTCCTGGTCATCCTGCAACCATGTCTCTGTGATAGCTTATTTCCATCTGTGCAGACAGCTCATCTATCTTGTTACAAATGCTATGTGCATTCAGATAAAGAGCCTTAAGCTTTGACTTATTACCATTTTTACCTACTCTTGTTCTAATTTCTGCTGTACTCTTGTGCTCGTATTCTCTGCCCCTATCTGTCATACTTTGATTAATGTATGCTCCTTCACTATGCTGCACCTCTGCTCTCTCGTTACTTTTTGCCTTTTTAAACTTCCCTTCAATTGAACCCCCCCTCCCCAGTATTTAGTTTAAAGCCTTATCAACAACCCTAGTTATACGATTCACCAGGACGTTGGTCCCAGCATGGTTCAAGTGCAGTACATCCCAATGGAACAGCTCTCTCTTTCTCCAGTACTGGTGCCAGTGTCCCATGAATCAGAACCCATTTCTCCCACACCAACGTTTGAGCCATGCATTTACCTCTCTAGTCTTATTTACCCTATGCCATTTTGCACATGGCTCAGGTAGTAATCCGGAGATTATTACCTTTGTGGTTCTGCTTTTTAATTTAGCCCCGAACTGCTCATAGTCCCTCAGCAGAACCTCTTTCCTAGTCCTACCTATGTCGTGGACCACAACAACGGGATCCTTTCCCTCCCACCCCAAGTTCCTCTCTAGCCCAGAAGAGATGTCCTTAACCTTGGCAAGTAGGTTGTGAAGAGGACATCAGGATGCTACAAAGGGACATAGATAGGTTAAGTGAGTGGGCAAAGATCTGGCAAATGGAGTGTACTGTGGGAAAATGTGAAATTGTCCACTTTGGCAGGAAGAATAAAAAAGAAGCAGATTATCTAAATGGTGAGAGATTGCAGAGCTGAGAGGCAGAGGGTTCTGGCTGTCATAGTGCATGAATCGCAAATGTTAGTATGCAGGTACAGCAAATAATTAGGAAATAGAATGTTACTGTTTATTAAAAGGGGAATTGAATACAAAAGTAGGAGGTTATGCTTCAGTTATACAGGGCATTGGTGAGACCACATCTGGAGTACTGTGTACAGTATTGGTCTCCTTATTTAAGGGAGGATGTGAATGCGTTAGCAGTCAGAGAAGGTTCACTAGACTAATATTTGGGATGGGTAGGTTGTCTTATGAGGAAAGGTTAGGCAGGCTAGGCTTGCATCTGCTGGAGATTAGAAGAATAAGGGGGACTTGATTGAAACATAAGATTCTGAATGGTTTTGACAGAGTGGATGTGAAAAAGATGTTTCTTCTTGTGGGAGAATCTAAATCTAGGGGTCACCGTTTAAGAATAAGGGTTCACCCATTTAAGACAGAGATGAGGAAAATATTTACTCTCAGAGGGTCATGAGTCTTTGGAACTCTGAAGCAGAATCTTTGAATGTTTTTAAGGCAGAGGTAGCTAGATTCTTGATAAGCAAGAGTGTGAAAGGCTGTTGAGAGTAGGTGGGAACGTGGAGTTGAGGTTAGAATCAGATCAGCCATGATCTTATTGAATGGTGGAGCAGGCTAGAGGGGCCGAGTGGCCTACTCCTGTTCCTAATTAGTATGTTTTTATGAATGGACCTGTCTAATTCCCACATCCCCGTGAATGGACCCTGTCTAATTCCCCCCTCACAGTGAACGGACCCTGTCTAATTTCCCCCCCCCCCTCCCTGTGAACGGACCCTGTCTAATTCCCCCCTCCCTGTGAACAGACCCTGTCTAATTCCTCCCTCCCTGTGAACAGACCCTGTCTAATTCCCCCCTCCCTGTGAACAGACCCTGTAAAATTCCCCCCTCCCTGTGAACAGACCCTGTCTAATTCCCCCCTCCCTGTGAACAGACCCTGTCTAATTCCCCCTCCCTGTGAACAGACCCTGTCTAATTCCCCCCTTCCTGTGAACAGACCCTGTCTAATTCCCCCCTCACTGTGAACGGACCCTGTCTAATTCCCCCTCCCTGTGAACAGACCCTGTTTAATTCCCCCCTCCCTGTGAACAGACCCTGTTTAATTCCCCCCTCCCTGTGAACAGACCCTGTCTAATTCTTAAATTTGCTTTTCTTCCTGTCCAGGGAAGCAGCTGTAAATCTAGAAAATGCACCAAACGCAAAATGGTTCCACACTCCTGCAGCTTCAATTGATGTCTAGCCAAACAGAGGGGCAGACATAAAGCAAGGACCTGCAGAAACTCAATGGCATTCTGTCTCTTCACGCACAGGATGATCCCAGACCCAGATATATCATTCACCTGATCCCCCCATCAGTACACTGGTTATCAAAACCTGACCTTTGTGGTCCTTTCCCCTGAAAAGTGAATAGACACACAGAAACATTAGCTGACACAAGAACAGGATGGCGGTGGCCATTCATCCCTTCAATCCTGTCCCAACAATGTTAGATCATTACTCATCTGTCCCTCACCTCCATTTGACCACAAGAGAGAGGCAGAGACAGTCAGGGTAAAGCCTGACTCTGATATTAAATTAAAACCCGACCCGGGCTCGACCCGACAACAGCCAACCTGAACCCGACCCGGGCCTGAGTCCTTTAACTTTTTCAAATGCCCGACCCGAACCCAACACATGTAGTCGGGTTTGGTCGGGTAGCCAGGCTTTACTGCAGAGTGCGGAGTCCGGACTACATGTTTCCCGCCTTGACGTCCTGAATGTTCATTTGAAGGTTACTTCCCAGAGCAAGGCAGCACTGCCCACGTCCAGACCGACCCGAGCCCGAATGCTGGACCCAGAAGAGAGACCCAACCCGAACCCGACACATGTCGTCGGGTCTGGTCGAGTTCGGGTCGGGTAGCCACGTTTTAAGTCAGGGAGGGAAAGGAAATGCTGGCCTAGACTTTGACTTGCTGCAATAGTACAAAGCAGGTGGCTGTGAACCGGCCGCTTGTTTCACATCTCTCCCCTGTTTTTACACCAACGCAAGTAAAACTCAGGAGAGATGGAAAGCAGGATCCTGGTTCATTATCACCTGTGCAACATCAAGGGCACTGATTCCGAATCTCCCCTAGCGAGAGGCACTGAGACACAGAAACCAGAGATCCAGGGAGAAGGACAGAACTGAGTGAGAGAAAAATAAACAGGGAGGGAGAATCACAGAAACCAGTGATAGGATCCGAGCGCAGAAAGCACAGATACTAAAATAAAAGCAACATACTGTGAATGCTGGAAATCTGAAATAAACACAGAAAGTGCTGGAAATGCTCAACAGGTCTGGCAGCATCTGTGTTTGTTGTGATCTCGCTGTTTAGATTGTCTCCTGGCTCCACACTCGGTGTGTCTGCAGCCTGCGAGCCCCGGGCTTCATTAACTCTGCTTCTCTTTCCACAGATGCTGCCAGACCTGCTGAGTGAATCCAGCATTTCTTGTTTTTGTTCCGGGCTTCATTAACCCGCTTTCCCTTCACCTTCTCGAAATGCAATGACGCTACCACTGCCACCGCGCATGCTCAGCTTGCAACTCCCGCCCTCCAGATTGATTGACAGAGACTGATGACCAATAGGAAGAGTGGGGAAGAGACTTAGAGGACCGAGAAGGCAGACGGTCCTCCAACCAGTCCAAGCAAGGGGCGTGGCTGGCGTCAAGGGGCGGGCGGCCCCACCACCCACTCTGTTTTCTCGCAGCGCTCCCTCTTGCTATTGGTCCCAAGCTGCTGTCAATCATCTAATCAGAAGCTCCCGGTCCGCGCGTTTGCACCGAGCGGGGCGGCAGCTGCGGGGCTTCTCCCGGTGACAGGCCCGGGGTTAACGGCCGCCAGATTTCCAGCTCTTTTGGAGTAAATAAAGATTAATAAACTGTAACATCAAAGGACAAAACTTTAAAGGAAACTGAGCTCAGTTATAAAGGGGCCTGGGGGAAGGGAGGGAGGAACCATTTGGGACACAGCACAGGGCAGGAGGTCCCCCGTCCCCCGTTTCCACAAAGACTGGGTCACACCTGGGCAGGGCTGGCTCAAGGTGCAGGAAGCTGCTAGGCTGAGCTGTGGACTGGGAGGAGTGGGGGGTTTGACTGACAGGCCTGGGGAGGGGGATATCAGGGCAGGTACCCGACTACTAAGCCTGGCTACCCGACCAAACCCGACTACACTGCTCCCCCTTTTCCTCCTGGGCTGTTTTACTGGAGTCGTGTTGGTGAATATTTCTAAATTCTATCTCCCTATCCCGGTAATGTCGGTGGATTGGAGGTTGCTGTGAGTGTTGGACTATGTTGCCTCTCCTCAATCTTCCTCCTTCCCGCACTCCGAGTTCCAGGCTGCAGGCTCTGGTGGCTCAATGCGCCTGAAACGTTAACTGTTTCTCTCTCCACAGATGCTGCCTGACCTGCTGAGGATTTCCAGCATTTCTCCTTTTATTTCATATTTCCAGCATCTACAGTATTTTGCTTTTGTTTTATTGCAGGCGTTGCTCACAGAACTGAGTAGAGAAACACAGCCCGATTTGTATTGAGGTGGGTGTTAGATGCGAACTCGGTCCCTGACCTTCTGTGTTGGTCTTTTTTGGTGCATCAGTTTGAGCAGCAGTGGAGATGGAAGAGAAGCTGCTTGGTTGAACCCCGAGTACTTTTGAGCCCAGTCTGGCACAATAATTTCCAATGTGAGACTGTCAAGGGGGATAGATTGGAGGGGAATGTGCAGCAGGGCGCACGCACAACCATCCTGGGCCAGGAAGCAGGAGGGGAGAATGTTGTGAATTTCTATCCTGACAGGGGTGACTTTTGTAAACTCCTTTTACAGGGTATAAGAATTGGAGGATTTGCAGATGGAAATGTCAAGCCAAAAATTGTCAAGGTCTGACAGAGACACTCGATTCATCAGGACTTTAATATCATCGGCTTTTGAATGTGAAAGGAGAAATGTTTGTCTATTCTAATTGTGCAAAGAAATTTCAAACATCACTGTGATTGGAAAAGCACCGAGACACACACACACCCGAGTGAGAGTGTTCCAGTGCACTGACTGTGGAAAGAACTTTAACCAGTTACACAGCTTGAAAAAAAATTGCATCATTCACAATGGGGAGAAACCATTGAGGTGTTCTGTGTGTGGATGAGGCTTCAACTGATCATCCAACCTGGAGAGACACAAGGACACCCACACCACGGAGAAACCGTAGAAATGTGGGGACTGTGGGAAGGGATTCAATCGCCCATCCCAGCTTGAAACTCATCGACGCAATCACACTGGGGAGAGGCTGTTCACCTGCTCCGTGTGTGGGGAGGGATTCCCTGACTCATCCACCCTGCTGTCACACCAGCGAGTTCACACTGAAGAGAGGTTGTTTAAATGTTCTGACTGTGAGAAGAGCTTTACAAGGAAAAGTAATCTACAGACACACCAACACATTCACACTGGGGAGAGGCCGTTCACCTGCTCTGAGTATGGGAAGGGATTCACTACTTCATCCCATCTGCTGACACACCAGCGAGGTCACACTGGGGAGAGCCCATTTAAATGTTCTGGCTGTGAGAAGAGCTTTACAAGGAAAAGTGTTCACGGATACACCAATGCACTCACACTAGGGAGAGGCCATTCAACTGCTCTGAGTGTGGTAAGGGATTCACTCAGTTAAGCAATCTGTAGAGACACCAGCGAGTACATGTTTCACTGTGTGGGTTGGATTCTGCTGTTAATCACATCCTGAACTTAATCATGATTGGAAGCCTGTTTCCAGTGGGGTTACACAGCACTCAGCACCAGGTCCCTTGCTTTTTGTGGTGTATAGCAATAATTTAAACTTAAATATAGGGAACGTGATTAAGAAGTTTGCAGATGAAACAAAAAGTGGCTGTGTGGTTGACAGTGAGGAAGAAAGCTGTAGACTGCAGGAAGATATCAATGGACTGCTCAGGTAGGCAGCCGGGTTAATTAAAGAAAGCCAGTGTGGATTTCTTAAGGGAAAATCATGTTTAACTTTCTGGAGTTTTTTGAGGAGGTAACAGAGAGGGTTGATGAGGGGAATGCAGTTGATGTGGTGTACATGGACTTTCAAAAGGCATTTGAAACATTGCCACACAACAGAATTGTGAGCAAGTTATAGCTCATGGAATAAAAGGGACAGTCGCAACATGGATACAGAATTAGCTGAGTGACAGGAAACAAAGTCTAGTGGTTCATGGATGTTTTTCGGGCTGGAGGAAGGTTTGTAGTGTTGGGGTCAGTGTTGGGACCCTTGCTTTTCCTGATGTATATTAATGACCTAGACCTTGGTGTACAGGGCACAATTTCAAAGGTTGCGGATGATACGAAACTTGGAAGCATTGTGAACTGTGAGGAGGGTAGTGTAGAACTTCAAAAGGACATAGACATGTTGATGGAATGGGCAGACAGGTGGCAGATGAAGTTCAATGCAGTGAAATGTGAAGTGATACATTTTGGTAGGAAGAACATGAAGAGATAATGTAAAATAAAGGGTACAATTCTAAAGGGGGTGCAGGAGCAGAAGAACCTGGGTGTATATGTGCATAAGTCACTGACAGTGGCAGGACAGGTTGAGAGCGTGGTTAATAAAGCATACAGTATCCTGGGCTTTATTAATAGGGGCAGAGAATACGAGAGCAAGGAGGTTAGGCTGAACTTGTATAAGACACTAGTTTCAGCCTTAGCTACAGGATTCTGCCCAGATCTGGCCACTGCACTAAAGGAAAGACATGAAGGCATTGGAGAGAGTACAGAACACATTCATGAGAATGGTTCCAGGGATGAGGGCCTTCAGTTATGAAGATAGATTGGAGAAGTTAGGACTGTTTTCCTTGAAGAGAGTTGAGAGGTGAGGTATTCAAAATCATGAGAGGTCTGGACAGAGTAGACAGGGAGAAACTGTTCCCACTTGTGAAAGGATCAAGAACGAGAGGGCACAGATTTAAAGTAATGGGTGAGAGAAGCAGAAGCAACATGAATAAAAACATTTTTACGCAGCAAGTAGTTAAGGTCTGGAATGCACTGCCTGAGAGTGTGGTGGAAGCAGTTTTAGGGGGAAGTGGTGGTGTAGTGGTAATGTCGCTGGAGTAGTAATCCAGAGCACAGGCTAATGCTCTGGGGACTTGGGTTTGAATTCCACCACGGCAGATGGTGAAATTTGAATTTATTAATAAATCTAGAATTAAAAAGCTAGTCTAATGGTGAGCATGAAACCATTGCCAATTGTTGTAAACTCATGTCCTTTAGGGAAGGAAATCTGCTGTCCTTACCCGGTCTGGCCTACATGTGACTCCAGACGCACAGCAGTGTGCTTGACTCTGAAAAATGCCCTCTGAAATGGCCCAGCAAGCCACTCAGTTCAAGGGCAATTAGGGATGGGCAATAAATGCTGACCTAGCCAGCAATGACAAAATCCCACAAACGAATAAAAACAAATTGAAGCATTCAGAAGGGAATTAGACTGCTTTATGAAACAAAGAAAGAATGTGAAGGGTTACAGGGAGAAGGCGGGGGAATGGCATTAGGTAAATTGCTGTTTCAGAGATCCAGTGCAGACATGATGGACCGAATGGCCTCCTTCTGCGCTGTACCGATTCTGTGAAAATGGCAAATGGAATTCTATCTGGAGAAGTGTGAGGTAGTGCATTTGGGGCAAGTGAAAAAGGCAAGGGAATCCACAATAATTGGTAGGATACTGAGAAGTGTAGAGGAATAGAGGGACCTTGGAATGCCTGTCCACAAATTCCTGAAGGTGGCTGGACAGGTAGATAAGGTGGTTAAGAAGGCAGACTTGATGCTTGCTTTTATTGGCCGAAGCATAGGATACAAGAGCTGGAAGGATAGTGGATAGAGTGGATAGTCAGAAGCTTTTCCCAGGGTGGAAGAGTCAGTTACTAGGGGACATAGGTTTCAGGTGCGAGGGGCAAAGTTTAGAGGGGATGTGCGAGGCAAGTTTTTTACACAGAGGGTGGTGAGTGCCTGGAACTTGCTGCCAGGGGAGGTGGTGGAAGCAGATACGATAGCGACATTTAAGAGACATCTTGACAAATATATGAATAGGAAGGGAATAGAGGGATATGGGCCCCGGAAGTGCAGAAGGTGTTAGTCTCGGCAGGCATCAAGATCGGCGCAGGCTTGGACGGCCGAATGGCCTGTTCCTGTGCTGTACTGTTCTTTGTTCATTCTTTGATATACTGGAACTGTATAAATCACTGGTTAGGCCACAGCTGGAGTACTGTGTGCAGTTCTGGTCACTGCATTACAGGAAGACTGTGATTGCATTAGAGAGGGTACAGAGGAAATTTACAAGGATGTTGCCAGGATTGGAGAATTTTAGCTGTGGGGAAAGATTGGTTAGGCTAGGGTTGTTTTCTTTGGAACAGAGGAGACTGAGGCATATAACATTATGAGGGGTTGAGATAGAGTGGATAGGAAGGAGCTATTTCCATTATCAGAGAGGTCAATGACCAGGGAGCAAAGATTTAAAGTAAATGGCAGAAGGATTGGAAGACAGTTGAGAATTTTTTTCACCCAGAGAGTTGGGGGGGAGGGGCGTTGGTGTCTGGAACTCACTGCCTGAAAGGGTGATCGAGGCAGCAACCCTCATCACATTTAAAAAGTACTTGGATATGCAATTGAGGAGCCGTAACCTACGAGGCTACAGACCAAGAGCTGGAAAGTAGGATTAGGCTGGTTAACTCTTAATGGCCAGTATGGACATGATGGGCTGAATGGCCTCCTTCTGTGCTATAACTTTTCTATGTTTCTATGATTTCTTTTGGTTTTGAGAATAAACCCAATAACTTGGCTGGAGTTTAATATTCTAGTTAAATGTTTAATAAATCAACTTTGTTTTGAACACATTGTAGATTTTTGTCTTTCCCACCTGAGTATTTAGCATCACCTGGCTGGAGCTCAGAAAGGACAATCTGGGGGGAGGATCATACGGCAGGAAAAGAACTTCAGCCTGAACACAGTCCTTCAGGATCACACTGAGAGCGACAAACGGCACTTTGGTCTTTCTCGTCCCTCTTCACTGACAGCTAAGTTCCCATGTGGGTTAATCCTGAGGCCTGTAAGAAATGTGTCCCAGCCACTCTCTTCCATGGTTCAGAGCTCCTGGGCACAGAACAGAAGGCTCCTTTACAACTGTGTTTAGAGTCAGGAAGAACAACAGTGAATGCTGGAAATGTGCTGTTAAATCAGAGATTGGTGTAAAACTGTGATCTGTTCCTGACTCAAAATGAAACGGCAGGTTTAAGGCTGACTCAGATAAAACAGGGGACTGGAGACTGGAGAGAAAAGCAGCCTCAGTGCCCTCCTCTTCTGGCAGGACCTGTAAAGCAACTTGTACTGATACATACAGATGAAACTTTGTACAGTGAGTTGTGATTCTGGATTATTCCCAATCTGTTCACTTTTTCTTCTGTACTCTGGCTTCTGATTTATGTCATCAAATGTATGGAGATTTTAATCATTCAGAGAAATGGTGCACGGTTTAACTAGGCACAACTCAGGATGAGATTTAAATGAATTGACAAAGACAATGTGGGAACATGATGAAACAAGACACAAACAATTCAAGGGTTGGCTTAAAGGAATAACTAGGCAGGCAGGGGATGTTACCATTAGAAAAAGGTGAGTCCCTGGTTTCAATAAATGAACTGGAAGAAGGGTTTGGACAGGTTAGCAATAAGGTTAAAACTGTCACCATTCAGAGCAACACACACTATAAAGGAACAATTATCTCAAAAACAATCTCTTGCAGTGTGTACGGAGAGGATGTGCTGTATCAGGTTCAACGGAGTTATTGT
Source organism: Heterodontus francisci (assembly GCF_036365525.1). Taxonomy (NCBI): domain Eukaryota; kingdom Metazoa; phylum Chordata; class Chondrichthyes; order Heterodontiformes; family Heterodontidae; genus Heterodontus; species Heterodontus francisci. The sequence continues at coordinate 21,943,453 of NC_090404.1, forward strand.
AAATGATACATGTTTTCCACATCAGATAATCAAATTAACATCTGGAACTCAGCTGGGGATATGGATTGGTGCTACTTGGGAAGATTTGGATCATTGATTGCAAAGCTTCCTGGAATAATACAGAGTGACATTATTTCTGAACTGATTCCTTTGCTATCTGTTGGTGTAAGACTGATGGAAGTATTTAAAGTGGAGACAGCACACAGTCATTCTGTGGTTTCACCCTGGATGAAGAATCTCTGAATTGGACCATTCAAATCACTCGATGGGATTCTCAGAGGACCAACATCGTCTGCTCAGAGAGAGGAAGGTTTGTGTTACAGCTGATGAGGAGCAGCACAAACACAGGACGTTTCCTGTCCCATTGGGTGGACAACACTTTGCCTCACACCAAATTGGGATGCAAGTTCTCCCTGTGTCTGCGTGGGTTTTCTCTGGGTACTCCGGTTTCCTCCCACAGCCAAAAGACTTGCAGGTTGGTAGGTAAATTGGCCATTATAAATTGCCACTAGTATAGGTAGGTGGTAGGGAAATATAGGGACAGGTGGGGATGTGGTAGGAATATGGGATTAGTGTAGGATTAGTATAAATGGGTGGTTGATGGTCAGCACAGACTCGGTGGGCCGAAGGGCCTGTTTCAGTGCTCTATCTCTAAATAAAATAAAGTATCGGTGCCTGCAAGGGCCGCAATGTTAGAGAAGTTCAAATAAACATTACCCTCCAGGGAATGCGAGCAGTTTTGGTCATCCAATTCCACCCCTTTCTCTGAACCTTAAATCGACATTGAACAACATCTGGGACAGAGACAACAACAAAAACAATAACATTGGGTGGTCTGTTACCACCCTGGGTGATCATCCCCAGTGGGGGATATGAAACAATACAGGACAACATCCTGGGATAATTACAGCCTTAGCTTTCCTCTTGGTATTACAGATGATGCTAATTTCCCTTATATTGATGTTCTGTTTGTTGATGAGAATTCTAAGACAGGTTACAAGGAGAAAGAATAGAATGGAAATGTTTGCACTGACCAAGAGATCAGCTTCGAGGCAACAAAAGGAAAAATCTTTTTGACCCTTGCGTTGGGGAATATAGACGGAGGCTGGCTAGGGGCGGAAGACCCAAATAATTCTAATACCTTTATTAAACACTTCCCAGTAGTAAAAACACCTTATATTAAAACTAAGAATCTGCAATAGAAGCAGGTTCCAAGAGGTCATTTTCCAGATAAGATTAGAACCTGTGAACAGACATTAATACATTAATGATTGGAAGGATAGATACGGTGTGTTTAGGAACTGAGCTAGGATGAATATCCTTGCAGGAAGGTTTGCTAGTGCTGTTGGGGATGGTTTAAACTAGATTGGTAGCGGGATGGGAACCTGAAGGCAGTTTCAGACAGGATAAATTCCGAGCAGGGCAGAAAATTAGCGAGTGAATCTGAAAGACAGAAGAAGCAAAGATTAAAAAGTGTACAGCACAGTAATTTGGCAGTATTAAAAGGTATTTATTTAAATACAAGGAGCATAGCAAATAAAGCCGATGAACTGAGAGCACAGATAGACAGATGGCAACACAATATCATTTTTATAATGGAAATTTGGCTTAAAGAGGGACAAGAATAACAGTTCTTGGACATGAGTTTTCAAGCAGGATCGAAAAGGTGGGGGTGTAGCATTGTTGATTAAAGAATCAATTGCACCTCTGAGGAGGGATAATCTGCTAAATGCATCATCAAATGAGGCCATATGGGTTGAGCTCAGAAATAAAAAAGAGGCAGCCACATTACTAGGAGTGTACTATAGACCCTCAAATAGTGAGAGGGAGATAGAAGAACAAATATGTAGGCAAATGTCTGAGTGCAAAAACTATAGGGCAATAATAGTTGGGGATTTCAACTACCCTAAAATCAACTGGGATCCAAACAGTGTGGAGGGCACAACATTCTTGAACTGCATTCAAGAGAACTTTTTTCGCCAACACGTAACAAGCCCAATGAGAGGGGGCACAATTTGAGATTTAGTCTTAGGAAATGAAGCTGGGCAAGTGGATGAAGTAGCAATGAGTGACCATTTTGGAGATAGTGACCATTATACAGTTAGATTTAGCATTATTATAGAAAAGGACAAAGATAGAACAGGAGTAAAAGTTCTAAATTGGGGTAAGGTAAATTTTAAGAAGCTGAGAGGTGATCTGGCGAAAGTGGATTGGATACAGCTACTTGAAGGAAAATGAGTGGCAAACCAGTGGGAGGCATTCAAAAGCGAGATTCTATGGGCACAGTGTAGACATATCCCCACAAAGAAAAAGGGTGGTACTGCCAAATCTAGAGCCCCCAGTTATCTAGAAGCACAGAGGGTAAGATAATGCAGAAAAAGAAAGTTTTATTATTTTTGTATTTTTTTTAATGTATTATGTATTTTTTCTCCTCGGATTAAAAAAAACTGTGTCTGTTCATTTCAGACTGATTAAAAATACAGTGCACCTTTAAGGGAGAGAAGATTCTAGAAATCTGAGGAGACATTGTACCATAGCTGCATTTTTGGTTACCCTGAGCAACAGCAGGTCACATGGTATGATGTGTCCATTTTGCCTGTGTGTGGAGCTGGCAGGGACCGATTTGAAGCAGTTTGTTCTGAGAGACTTGCCAGCAAGGAACTGAAGAGAAAAGGAACTGTTTTATCCTCTCTGAAGAAAAGATTCTACAAAGATACAAGCCAACTTAATTGCCTGAGCAAGGAAGAAAAGCTTTTTTTCCCCAACAAATTATTTGTATTGCTGTGCTCACTGTTGACTGCTACTGCAATCGAACTGTTTGCCTATCAAGAACAGCGTATTTTCATCAAACCCAAATAAAGACTTCGAGTGAACTTTGATTATCTTCACATGAGAAGACCTCATTCACCGGGAACGTAAAATGCAAAAAAGTACTTATTTATTTTATTCTTAACAGACAGCTAATCTTAAAACTACACTTTGAAAAACCAATTCATGATTATTTTGAATGTATATGTGTGAATGAGGGAGTTAGATTAAATTAAGAAGTTATGAGGTCTTTAGACATAGGTTTACCTTAATAGTCTTTAAGATTTAGTTTTTTTAATAAATAGTTGATTTGTTGTTGTCTAAAGATACCTGGTTTGGTCGCTTCATTCTGGGGATACTAGTGGATTTAATTTGGCTGTTTTTTTTCCAATTTGGTGAAAGCTTAATAATATGCTGCGACCTGTGGAGTGACGGGACTGAATTAACAGTGTGTTGCTGCTGCCAAGGTCGTAACACATTTAATTGGGGGCTCGTCCAGGATCAGGATCATATTTACTTAGGTGGCTTGCTTCTGGGATCAGAATCAGACTTATTGCGGGGCTGGTGTTTGGAATAAAATTAATTACTCATCTCTGGGATCATATTAATTGGAAACTCGATTGTTGGGATCCAAATCTAATGCCAATTACATAAAATAAAAGGGACCAGGTTTCCTGTATAATTAGGTACAGTCTATACCATTGTAATGGCATTAGTAGTTGCAGCAGAGTTTTTGGGAAAGGAGAATGTTTCCCTCACTGACTTGATAACTTTAACTAAGAATAAACAAAACGAATTGGTGGCAAAACTGGGGTGGGAGTTGAGATCAGATGCTAAAAAAGCAGAGGTATTTGATGTAATAGTCCAACATTTAAAATTAGAAGAAGAGGAACAGGAGGATACTAAGTCAGCGAGTGATGCAGTGGAATTGGCTAAGATTCATTTCGAAATGATAAAACTTGAGCAGGAAAAAGAAATAGCAATAAGAAAACCTGAGGCTGAAAAAGAATTATGAAAACTTGAACTTGAAAAAGAGGAAAGGCAGAAGGAGAGAATTTAGGTTCAGAGAGATGGAACTAAGACAAAAGGGTGGTCTTGACTCCAGGGAAAATTCGGGTCAGGTAGAATCTGAATTCGGCCCAGGACCCAGCAAAAAGCTGATTAAATTTATTCAAACTCTTCCTAAGTTTCAGGAAAGGGACATAGAGACATTTTTCATATCTTTTGAAAAAATAGCCAAACAGATGAAAAGGCCGAAGGAAAGCTGGACACTACTTGTGCAAAGCAGGTTGGTAGGCAGAGCTCATGAAGTTTATGCCATGCTTCCTGAAGCGGCTTCTGCAAATTATGAGATGGCAAAAAAGGCTATTCTTGCTGCTTATGAGTTAGTCCCTGAAGCTTACCATCAGAAGTTGTGGAACTCATGGAGATTGGCTGGGCAGATGTATGTAGAATTTGAGAGGCCGAAGCAAATTAATTTTGACCGTTGAATACGGGCATTAAACATGGAGACCACACGAGAACCTTTGAGAGTTGATTCTCTCAGAGGAATTTAAAAATTCCATTCCTTCAGTAGTGAAAACTCATGTACATAACCTGAAAGTTTTGAAAGCTAGGCAAGCAGCGGAAATTGATGATTTTGAGCTTGTGAATAGCCAAAACCTTTTGTCTGTCACCCCCATAAACCCGAGAAGGATAGAAAGTGGGAGAGTGAAAGGAAGGCAAGTAGCCGGGAACAAGAAGGAATAGCTGGGAATGCCCCAGAATCACCTCCTCAGGCTAGAAAGGAAGGTGCTGAGGGTAGAAGTGAGGTTCACAAGTCGAAGTGTTATCATTGCCTCAAAATGGGTCATCTTCGGTCAGAATGCTGGTAATTGCAAGATAAACCCATATGACTTGTTGGGGTACGCAAAGCTAATGCAGAGGAAAAGACTCTGACTGAGAATAGAGCAGACCAGGCTATAGCTTTAACTACAGTTGTAAAACCAGATACTAAAACTAAAAGGAATGTAGAGCTTAAGAATAAAATACCTGAAAGTTATGAATTTTTGTCCAAGGACCAAGTAACTCCATATCCTGTAAGTGACGCAGGACAACCTATCGTTATTCTCAGGGATACAAGAGCTACCCAAACACTTGCTGGGGAAAGATATAACGTTTCCACCAGAACACGCCTTGAACACTAAAGTTTTAGTTAACGGAATTGGCGGGGAGCATATACCCGTACCTTTATATAAAGTACGTCTAGTGAGTGACTTAATATCTGGGATAGCAACTGTAGGAGTTTCCAGTTTGCCAGTAGACGGAATTTAACTACTCCTAGGAAATGATTGGGCTGGATCAAAAGCATCAGTTTCTCCTATAATTATAGAGGAACCAAGTGAAGTTAGGGAAACGGAGCAATTACATGAACAAGTTCCAGGAATATTTCCTACGTGTGTTGTCACTCATGCAATTTCTAAACAGGATGGATTGTCAGAGGTACAAGTGGCACCACAAACAGATGGCCAAGTATCTGAAATCTTATTTAGATCGTCCAAATGAGATGTTTAACAGATCTTCTATCATTGCAGCACAGCAAACTGATCCAGGGAAAAACCGAATAGCACAGACGGTTCTGACAGAAGCTGAGGCAAAAGGATTTCCAGAAGGCTATTATATGGAAAACGGGGTTTTGAGGAGGAAATGGAGACCACCTCATAGACCTGCGGATGAAGACTGGACAGTTGTTGAACAAATAGTGGTACTACCTAAATATCACCAGGGATTATTAAGATTAGCACATGGCATTCCTTTTGCAGGACATAGGGGAATTCAGAAGACCAAATCAGGCATAAGTCAAAATTTGTACTGGCCAGGTCCTACAAAGGATGTGAGACAATTTTGTAGGACATGCCATAAATGTCAAATGGGGGAAAACTGCAACCTACCATAAAACCAGCACCACTAGTTCCCATACCAGTGATTGAGGAACCATTTAGCAAGATATAGGTACACTATGCAGGACCCTTGTCAAAAATAAAAGCAGGACATCAATACATACTTATTTCATGGATATGGCTACTCGATTTCCAGAGGCCATTCCTTTGAGGACAATTACTGCTAAAATAGTAGTTGAAAAGTTAACCCAATTCTTTCCGAGATATGGGTTACCACTTGAAGTTCAATCAGATCAAGGTTCTAATTTCAGGTCGAAGATATTTCAAGAAGTCATTGGCAATTTGGGTATCGGACAGTTGAAATCTTCTGCATATCACCCACAGACACAGGGAGCTTTACAGAGAGGTACTATCAGACTCTCAAAACAATGATTGGCGCACACGGTCACGAATATCCGCATGACTGGGATAAAGGGCTAGACTTTCTCTTATTTGCCATCAGAAATTCACCGAATGAGTCTACAGATTTTAGTCCTTTCGAATTGGTTTACGGACATGAAGACGTCCTCTAAAACTCATCAAAGACAGATTCTTAGAACAAAGGAATGAATCTTCAATACTAGGCTATGTATCTGTGTTCTGGGAAAGGCTCACAAAAGCTTGCAGTGTAGCTCAGCATCCCAAGCTAACATGAAAAAAACGGGCAGACAAGAATGCAAAAGCCCACAATTTTCAACCAGGGGATGAAGTATTAGTATCGTTACCGTTCCAGGGTGAAACATTAAAAGCATGATTCAGTGGCTCATATCAAGTGATCAAAAGAGTGGGTAAGGTAGATAACTTGATTGACACCCCTGATCGCCAGTTGTGTCATATCAATATGTTCAAGCAATATTATCACAGGGAGGAGGTATGTCAGGTAATGGGGACTGTCGAGAAGGAAAAGGATAGTGAGGATGAGGCAGAAGGAGACCTAGACAATTCTCAGATGGAACCTCCAACTCTCCAGTTAGCGAATATAGAATGGCTAGGAAAATTGGACAACATGCTTTTGTACTTAGATGCAAAACAACGTGAAGATATAATCAGGCTTTTCACAACATTTGAAAGAGTCTGTAGGAATAAGTTAGGATGTACAACTTTAGCCACACATGATGTGGACATAGGGGAATCTATTCCTATAAAACAACATCCTTACTGCTTAATTCTAGACAACAGGCCCAAGTAAAAGCAGAGAACAAATACATGCTGGAAAACAACTTAATTGAACCTAGTCAGAGCAGCTGGAGTTCACCAATAGACTTAGTGCCTAAACCTAACGTGTCAAACCAACTTTACATAGACTACAGAAAAGTCAATGCAGTGATGAAGGCAGACTCCTAGCCAATTCCTCGCTTAGAAGACTGCATTGACAGAATGGGCAGTGCTAGTTTTCTTCCAAAGATTGACTTTTTAAAGGAATACTGGCAAGTTCCTTTGACTCCTTGAGCTAAAGAAATATCAGTTTTTGTCATGCTAGATGGTCTTTATCAGTACCAGGTGATGCCATTCGGGCTAAAAAAAATGTTCTAGCCACTTTTCAGAGATGAATGAATCAGGTGGTAAACAGTGTTCCCAACTGTGAAGTGTATCTTGTTGATGTACTAATATCCAGTAACACTTGGAAAGAACACTTAAACCAGCTAAAAGCTGTTTAAAAAACTGCAAGCAGTGGACTTAGTGGAGTCCCCTATCCCTAAAACCAAGCATGAAATCATGAGGTTTTTATTACAGGAAGTTTGGACGGAATTTTAGTACTGTGGCTGCTCCATTAACCGACTTACTACAAAAAAGAAAACCAAAGTAGTATGGTCAAATGAATGCCAGGCATCTTTTTAAAAGCTAAAGGCAATCTTAACTAATGAAACAGTGTTGGCTGCTTCAAATTTTGCTAAACCCTTCAAGATAGCAACTGAATCCAGCGACCTGGGTTGGTGCAATCCTATTTTAGGATGACGAATTGGGCATAGAAAAACCAGTAGGGTACTTTTCAAGAAAACTAAATGGCCACCAAAAAAAAGTATTCCAGTGTGGAAAAAGAAATATTAGGACTAATAATGGCGTGTAAACATTTCAAAGTATATGTCCGCCAAGCCTACAAAGAAACACTGATATACACTGACCATAACCCATTAACATTTGTGGAAAAAAGTAAAAACCGAAATGCTAGAATATTCAGATGGAGTTTGTTGTTACAGCCTTACCATTTGAAGATTGTACATATTTCAGGGGGAAAATGTTATTGCCGATGCTTTGTCACAAATTTAACCTTGTTACATGAATAACAATAGTACAAAGAAAAATTGAGTTAAGTACCAGTAGAGTGAATGGGGGCATCAATGTGAAAATCTAATTGTGTTTTTTTTTTCAGTTTTTATTATGCATTGTAATGAAACATATTCAAGAACGGCGTTTCATTTTGCCAAGTGTGGAGGTGTCATGGGAGTGGGTTTTTTTCTCTGTTTTTAAAAACTAAGGGGGGGGGGTGTGGTCTGTGTGCCTTTACGGTTGAGAGTTTTTATTTTCACTGGGAACAGTGTGTGCGAGCTGCAAGCAACAGCAGGAGAGATGAGGTCACATGCCGTATTGTATCAGTTTGACTGTGTGTAAAGACTGGCTAGAACTGGTTTGATCTGGCAGACTTGCAAAGCGTGCTCTGCCCTGACGGAAGAATTTGTCTCCCTCAGCAGCAAATCTACATTGGCCCACCGGCTGTGTTTCACCTCAAGAGGAAAAGACCCCTGGAAAGGAATCTTTGCACTGCTGGAGGTAGCAAATTCTTTTTTTTACTTCCAGTCTCTAAGAAGTCTCTGCCTCTGGAGTGATTTTCTGTAGCCTTCTGTGTTTCAGGGAGTTCTGGAAACTCAGTAAAAATTCTACTGTTAGACTGCTAATTCAAAATCTAAATAGACCTATTGTTATACTCCTTGTTGAAAGATCTGTGTGACACCTGCTGCAGCCGAAGTGCCGTTAACACCTATCCATTACAGACTGTTCATCAAACTCGCTTAGAAACTTCAACTCTGGGACACCTCACCAAACCAGGGACGTAAACCACCAGGACTTACAACCCAGCAATTTATTTATTCCTAAGAAACAGCTCTAATTTAAAACATCATTTTTAAAACCGGTTAACCATTGGTTTTTGAATGTATGTATGGGTGCAAGAGGATTAGGAGGAATAAGAAGTTATAAAGTCTTTTCAGACATAGATTTATCTCAGTATTGTTTAAGATTTAGTTTATTAATAAATAGTTGATTTGTTGTTTTTCAAAGATACCTGGTTTGGTGTGTTATAAACTGGGGGTTAATAAAGTGTTTAATTTGGCAAATTTCCAGTAGGTGGGAAACATTAATAATATTCTGTGACCTGTGGCGTAGTGGGACTGAATTGACAGTGCATTACTCCCACCTGGGTCATAACACAATGCCTAACCACACATTGAAGAAAGATGGCCAGTTATAGTCCTTTTTCACACTGACTCAAGGTTTACAGTGTGACTGGGGCAGCACACAGAGAAAGTGGAAATGAACAATGAATGGAATTCAGCCATACACCTGAGCAAACCAATAAGTGGAAATTCCCGATCACTTCATTGCTGTAAAGCACAGGACATATTCAGTTTATACAGCTCATGCTCACTACAGGATATTCACATGCAATAACAGTTTGTGCAGGGTTTTCAGAAATTACTTCAGACACACACTGCTGTGTAAATGGAAGCAAGTTTCAAATTCCTATTGACAAACCAATGTTTTTGCTGCAGACCAGCAACTTGCCAGCTCCTGATCCTGCACCATTAATTTTAAGCCATGTCAGATGAGCTGTGTCCATTCTCAGGTGGTCTCTGCTGAGATATCCCATGGAGGCAAAAACAAACATTGGGAATTGGTCATTTACAGAAGACTGGCACACTGAAGTTGTGAAGGCGTATGCAGTTTCACCGACTTGCTATCCTGGTTTAAGTTTATTACCACCAAGGTGGAGAGTATAAAAATAAAGATGACTTAAAAACAGGTAAAAACAAACACTGGGCAGCTTTGTGGTTGGCCAGCATTGCAAATAAAAAAAAAATCAGAATTGTCAGTTGCAATTTTTATCAATGCGTGTCTTTTGGACAAAGTTGGAAAGGGAGTAGCCAATGGTGAATTTCCGAAACCTCAATGGCGGAAATCCACTATTTGGTGGAAATTTCTCATCCTCGAGTTACTTGTGAACTCGCTGGTGTGTCAGAAGGTTGGATGACCGAGTGAAACGTTTCCCACACTCTGAGCAGATGAACGGCCTCTCCCCAGTGTGAACTCGCTGATGTCTCAGCAGGTCGGATGAAGTCGTGAACCCATTCCCACACTCTGAGCAAGTGAACGGCCTCTTCCCAGTGTGAACTCGCTGGTGTCTCAGGAGCGCAGATGAACAGGTGAATCCCTTCCCACAATCTGAACAGGTGAACGGCCTCTCCCCAGTGTGAACCCGCTGGTGTCTCAGCAGGGCAGAAGAATCAGTGAATCCCTTGTCACACTCCGAGCAGATGAACGGTCTCTCCCCAGTGTGAACCCGCTGGTGTCTCAGCAGCGTGGATGAACAAGTGAATCCCTTCCCACACTCTAAGCAGGTGAACGGCCTCTCCCCAGTGTGAACTCGCTGGTGTGTCAAAAGTTGGGATGGTGCGCTGAATCCCTTCCCACACTCTGAGCAAGTGAGCAGCCTCTTCCCAGTGTGAACTCGCTGGTGTGTCAGCAGGTGGGATGACCGAGTGAATCTCTTCCCACAATCATGGCAGGTGAACGGCCTCTCCCCAGTGTGAACTCGCTGGTGTCTCAGCAGGGCGGATGAACAGGTGAATGCCTTCCCACACTCTGAGCAGGTGAATGGTCTCTCCCCAGTGTGAACTCGCTGGTGTGTCAAAAGTTGGAATGAAGTAGTGAATCCCTTCCCACATTCTGAGCAGGAGAACGGTCTCTCCCCAGTGTGAACTCGCTGGTGTCTCAGCAGGTGGGATGAAGTAGTGAATCCCTTCCCACACTCTGAGCAGGTGAATGGTCTCTCGCCAGTGTGAACCCGCTGGTGCTTCAGCAAGTGGGATGAAGTAGTGAATCCCTCCGCACACTCTGAGCAGGTGAATGGTCTCTCCCCAGTGTGAATTCGCTGGTGTTTCAGCAGGTCAGATGAAGTAGTGAATGCCTTCCCACACTCTGAGCAGGTGAACGGCCTCTCCCCAGTGTGAACTTGCTGGTGCGTCAGAAGGTTGGAGGAAGTAGTAAATCCCTTCCCACACTCGGAACAGATGAACGGCCTCTCCCCACGGTGAATGTGCTGGTGTGTTATCAGGTGGGATGAAGTAGTGAATCCCTTCCCACACTCTGAGCAGGTGAACAGCCTCTCCCCAATATGAAGTCGCTGGTGTGCCAACAAGTTGGATGACCGAGTGAATCCCTTCCCACACTCGGAGCAGGTGAATGGCCTCTCCCCAGTGTGAATGTGCTGGTGTGTCAGCAGGTCAGATGAAGTAGTGAATCCCTTCCCACACTCTGAGCAGTTGAACGGCCTCTTCCCAGTGTGAACTCGCTGGTGTTTCAGCAGGGAGGATGAAGTAGTGAATCCCTTCCCACACATGGAGCAGGTGAACGGCCTTTCCCCAGCGTGACTACGTTGGTGTACAGTGAGTTCAGATGATCGCCTCAACCCAGTCCCGCAAAGAGAACACCTGATCGGTCTCTCGTCAGTGTGAACACATTGAGGGATCATCAGTTCAGCCGAACGTTTATAGCAATTCCCACAGTCTGGACATGAAAAAGACTGCTCGTCAGTGTGAATTCGCTGGTGTGTCAGCAGGTCGTATGATTGAGTGAATCCCATCCCACACTCAGAGCAGGTGAACAGCCTCTCCAGGGTGCAACTACATAGATGAGTTTTCAGCTCAACTGGATAAACCAATCCCTTTTCACAGTCCCCAGATTTACATGGTTTCCTCCCAGTATGACTGAACTTGTGTTGCGACAGGCCAGATGATCGGCTGAAACCTCGTCCACACACAGAACACGTGTACAGTTTCTCCCCACTGTGATTGGTGCTTTTTCCTTCCATGTTAAAAATCTGTGATATTTGGGTTACGATAAATTAGGCGACTTCTTCAGATCCTGATTTGATGTTTGCTTTGCATTTCACGGCTGCAATTCCTCCGCTTCCAAAACCCTGTGAAATTGATTTAAAACAGAAAAAAAGAGAGTGTGAGAGAATCCACAAAAACACAAAGGCAGGTTGTGAAATGGAGCTGAATGAATCTGGCAATTTATGGGGCCGACACTAGGAAAAAGTGACCATGAAAGCTGCTGGATTGACGTACAACCTCAACTGGTTCACTAATGTCGTTCAGGGAAGGGAACCTGCCACCCAGTCTGGACCGACACAAGACTCTTCCGTCTATGGGAGGAGAAAGAGAGAGAGAGATGGGGGTGCGGGGAGTGGTGGGAGGGGCAGGGAGAGGAGAGGGATTTTATACATCTACAACTCGACCAGAACTTTGGCAGAACCTCCCAAACCCTCAACTTCCATCATCTAGAAGGTTCAGGGTAGCAGGTTTATGTGAACACCATCACCACATGCCAAAGACTTGCAGGTTGATAGGTAAATTGGCCATTGTAAATTGCCCCTAGTATAGGTAGGTGGTAGGGAAATATAGGGACAGGTGAGGATGTGGTAGGAACATGGAATTAGTGTAGGATTAGTATAAATGGGTGATTGATGGTCGGCACAGACTCGGTGGGCTGAAGGGCCTGTTTCAGTGCTGTATCTCTAAACTAAACTAAACCTCCAAGTCACACACCATTATGAATTGTCTGACATCCAGTACTGGATGAACAGAAATGTCCTCCAATTAAATATTGGGAAGACTGAAGCCATTATCTTCAGTTCCTGCTACAAACTCCACTCCCTAGTCACCGACTCCATCCCTCTCCCTGGCAACAGTCTGAGGCTAAACCAGACTGTTCATAACCTTTGTGTCATACCTGACCTCGAGATGAGATTCCGACTGCATATCGGTGCCATCACTCAGACCACCTATTTCCACCTCAGTAACATCGCCCGACTTTGCCACTGCCTCAGCTCATCTGCCTCTGATACTTACATCCAGGTATTTGTTACCTCTCAACTTGACTATTCCAACACACTCCTGGCCGGCCTCCCACATTCTACCCTCTGTAAACTTGAGATCCAAAACTCTGCTGCCTGTGTCCTTACTCGGACCCAGTCCTGTTCACCCATCACCACTGTGCTCACTGGCCTACACAGGCTCCCAGTTAAGCAGCACCTCCATTGTAAAATCCTCATCCTTGCTTTCAAATCCCTCCATTCCCTCCCCCCTCACTATCTCTATAATCACCTCCAGCCCCACAACCCTCCGAGAGATCAGGGCTCATCTAATTCTGGCATCTTGAGCATCCCTGATTTTCATTGCTCCACCACTGGTGGCCGTGCCTTCAGCTGCCAAGGCCATAACCTTTGGAAATCCCTCCCTAATACTCTCCGCCTCTCTACCTCACCTTCCGTGCTCCAAACACTTCTTAAAACTCACCTCTTTGATCAAGCTTTTGGTCATCTGCCTAATTATCTCCTTATGTGTCTCAGAGACAAATGTTGCTTTATAAACACTCCTGTGAAACGCCTTGGAACATTTTATTACATTAAAGGGGCTACATAAACACAAGTTGTTTTTAACTTGGACGTATATTACTGCTCCTTTATCATTACTGGGTGAAAATCCTGCTGAGGCCTACAACGGGTGTTTCTGAACCCACCCCACCCACCAACTCCATCGCTCCCTCCGCCCCGCCGCCGCTGCTTCCCGACTGCAACTGCGAACGAAACGAGACATTGTTCCGCAGTGCGCATGCTCCCAGCACTGAGTCGCACAGCACCTGCGCACTCGAGTACTGGCAGCTCTCGCCAGCGACTTCTCACCTCAATGTTCACAGGTGATTGACGGGAGCAAGAGGGGGCGGGTCTGGAGGGCTCCATTCCTCCAGCCCCTTCACCTCACCCTGTCCGACTGCGTGGAGGACCACAGCATGTCCAATCCTCCAGACCCGCCCCGGACTTGCTATAGGTGGGGAGCTGCTGTCAATCAGCCGGGCAGGCGCGTGACAGCGCGGTTCCAGCAAGTGAGAGGGAGGCGGGTTAATAAAGCCTGGGACTCGCAGGCTGCAGACACACTGAGTGTGGAGCCAGGAGACAATCTAAACAGGGAGATCATATTGAACTGCTTGGCTGCGCTGGCCGCGTGGTTAACGTGCTGGACTTGAAGTTTGTTGGGGGTTTTGTATGCAGATTCAAGCCCTTAAGCTACAAGAGCATTGTTTTAGTAACAAGTATTTCTGGAGAGACATTTAATCCATTTTACATATGGAGATTTTTTTAAACTTCATTCCTGGGATATGGGCATCACTAGCCAGACCAACATATGTTGCCCATTGAGAAGGTGATGGTGGGCCTTCCTCTTGAACCGCCGCAGTCCGTGTGGTGAAGGTGCTCCCACAATGGTGTTAGGGAAGGAGTTACAGGATTTTCACCCAGTGATGATGAAGGAACATTGAAGTTAACATCAACTTGTATTTATGTAGCACCTTTAATGTCATAAAATGTTCCAAGGCTTTTCACAGGAGTGTTTATGAAGCAATGTTTGACACTGAGCCACATAAGGAAATATTCGGGCAGATGACCAACAGTTTGGTCAAAGAGGAGTTTTAAGTTTTAAGGAGTGTCTCCTCAGGACAATGTGCAGCTGGGCGCATGCGCGGCCATCCTGGGCCAGGAAGCAGGAGGAGAGAATGTTGTGAAATTCTATCCTGAACTGACAGTGATGGCTTTTGATTTGGACTTAAATGTAGGGGGCATGATTAAGAAGTTTGCAAATGACACAAAAATTGTTGGTGTGGTAGATAATAGCAAGGAGGATAGATGTAGACTGCAGGAAGATATTAATGGACAGATCAGGCAGGCAGAAAAGTGGCAAATGGAATTCAACTCAGAGAAGTGTGAGGTGATGCATTTGGGGAGGTCAAACAAAGCAAAGGGAGAATTAATGGGAGAATACTGAGAAGTGTAGAGGAAGTGAGGGACCTTAGAGTGAATGTCCACAGATCCCTGAAGGTAGCAGAACAGGTTGATAAGGTGGCTAAGAAGGCATTTGGAATCCTTTCCTTTAATAGCCAAGGTATAGAATTTAAGAGCAGAGAGGTTATGCTGGAACTGTATAAATCATTGGTTAGGCCACAACTCGAATACTGTGTGTAGTTCTGGTCATCTCATTACAGAAAGGATGTAATTGCACTAGAGAGGGTACAGCAGAGATTTACAAGTATGTTGTCAGGACTGGAAAAATGCAGCTATGAGAAAAGATAGGATAGGCTGGGGTTGTTCTCCTCGGAACGGAGGAGGCTGAGGGGAGATTTGATTGAAATGTACAAAATTGTGGTAGAGTGGATGTGAAGGGCCTATTTACCTTAGCAGAGAGGTCAGTGACAAGGGGGCAGAGTTAAAGTGATTGGTAGAAAGATTTGAGGGGAGATAATGAAAAGTTTCTTCACCCAGAGTGTGGTGGGGGTCTGGAACTCACTGCCTGAAAGGGTAGTAGAGATAGAAACCCTTAGCTCATATAAAAGTTGTCTGGATATGCACCTCGGGTGCTGTAATCTGCAGGGCTATGGACCAAATGCTGGAAGGTGGAATGAGGCCAGGTGCCTCATTTTTGGCCAGCACAGACACAATGGGCCAAGTGGCCTCTTTCTGTATCGTAAATTTTGTATAACTCATGATTCTCTAAACTCCTTTTACAGGGGCTAAGAAGGGGAGAATGTGCAGATGGGGAAACTCAGACCAAACATCATATCAAGGTCTGACAGAGTCACTCAATTCATCAGGATCTGAATATCATCGGCCTTTGAACATGGAAGAAAAAGGTTTGTCTGTTCTGTCTCTGGGAAAAGATTTCAGGTATCAGTGTGATTAGAAAAGCACCGAGATACACAAAGCCCTGGTTAGACCACACCTGGAGTGTTGTGTTCAGGTTTGTGCACATATCTTAGGAAGGATATATTGGCTTTGGAGGGAATGCAGCGTAGATTTACCTGAATGATACTTGGACTCCAAGAGTTAAATTACAAAGAGAAATTACACAAATGAGTCATAGTCATTACACAGAAGGAGGTATTTAGCTTTTTGTTTCCATGCCAGCTCTCTGTAGAACAATCCAGTCAGTCCCATTCCCCTGCTCTATCCCCGTAATCCTGCAGGTTTATTTCCCTCAAGTGTCCATCCAATTTCCTTTTGAAATTATTGATTGTCTCCACTTCCACCTCCCTCGTAGGTAGTTCCAGGTGATTAACACTCACCTTGTCAAGAAAGTTCTTCCTCACATCCTTTAATCTGTGTCCCCTAGTCCTTCTACCATCAGATAATGGGAAGAGCTTTTCTTTGTCTACCTTGTCTAAACCTGTCATAATCATGTACACTTCTATCAGATCTCCCCTCAATCTCCTTTGCTCCAAGGAAAACAACCCCAGCTTCTCCAGCCTAACCTTGTAGCTAAATTCCCTCATCCCTGGAACCATTCTGGTAAATCTCCTCTGCACACTGTTCAGGGCCTTCACATCTTTCCTAAAGTGTGGTGACCAGAACTGGAAACAATATTCTAGTTGTGTCCTAACCAGGGCTTTTTCAGATTCAGCATAATGTCCCTTCATTTCACTCAATATCTCTAATTATGAAGTCCAGGATCCCAAATGCTTTGCCAGCTACTCTCTCAATATGTCCTGCCACATTCAGTAATCTGTGCACATGAACCCCCGGGGGTTCATTGCAAACTCTTTATAACTATCATTGAATATATATTGCCTTGCCCTGTCCCTTCTGCCAGAATGCATCACCTCTCTGTAAACCCCAGCATTAATCCACCCCTGGGCCCTGTAAACCTGAGCATTAATCCACCCCTGGGCACTATAAACCCGAGCTTTAATCCACCCCTGGGCCCGAGCATTAATCCGCCCCTGGGCCCTGTAAGCCCGAGCATTGATCTACCCCTGGGCCCTGTGAAGATACTGACAATAGGAGCAGGAGTAGGCCATTCGGCCCCTTGAGTCTGTTCCGCCATTCAATATGATCATGGCTGGTCTGACTGGCCTTAACTCCACTTTCCTGTCGGCCCCCAATAACCCTTGACTCTCTTGTAGATCAAAAATCTGTCTCACTCAGCCTTGAATATATTCAATGACCCAGCCTCCACTGCCGTCTGGGGAAGAGAATTGCAAAGATTAACAATCCTCTGAGAAGAAATTTCTCCTCATCTCCATCCGAAATGGGAGACCCCTTATTTTTAAATTTTTAAACCCCCTAGTTCTAAATTCCCCCCATGAGGGAAAACATTCTCTCAGCATCTACCCTGTGAAGCCCGCTCACAATCTTACATGTTTCAATAAGACTCTCATTCTTCTGAACTCCAATGAGTAGAGGCCCAACCTGCTCAACCCTTCCTCATAAGACAACTCTTTCTTCCCAGGAATCAGCCTGGTGAGCCTTTTCTGAACTGCTTCTAATGCAAGTATATCCTCCTTAAGTAAGTAGACCAAAACTGTACACAGTGCTCTAGGTACGGTCTCATCAATGCCCTGTACAGTGTAGCAAATGTTCCCTACTTTTATACTCCATCACCCTTGCAATAAAGGACAATGTTCCATTTGCCTTCCTACTTACCTGCTGTACCTTCACACTAACTTTATATTAATATTTGGGTGGCGCAGTGGTTAGCACTGCAGCCTCATAGCTCCAGCGACCTGGGTTCGGTTCTGTGTACTGCCTGTGTGGAGCTTGCAAGTTCTCCCTGTGACCCGTGTGGGTTTCCGCCAGGTGCTCTGGTTTCCTCCCACAGCCAAAGACTTACAGGTTGATAGGTAAATTGGCCATTCTAAATTATCCCTAGTGTAGGTAGGTAGTAGGAGAATTGTGGGGATGTGGTAGGGGACATGGGGTTAATGTAGGATTAGTATAAATGGGTAGTTGATGGTTGGCACAGACTCGGTGGGCCGAAGGGCCTGTTTCAGTGCTCTATGACTAACATTTTGTGATTCCTGTACAAGGACACCCAGATCCCTCTGTACCGCAGCATTCTACAGTCTCTCTCCATTTAAATAACATTCTGATTTTCTAATCTTCCCACCAAAGTGGACAACCTCACATTTTCCCACATTATACTCCATCTGCCATTTTTTTTCCCACTCACGTAACTATCTGTAGCTCTTTGCAGACCTCTTTGTGTTCTCCTATCTTTGTATTGTCAGCAAATTTGGCTATAATTCACTCGGTCCCTTCATCCGTGTCATTAATATTGATTGTAAATATTTGAGGCTCTAGCACTGATCCCTGTGGCACTCCACTGGTTACAGTTTGCCAACCTGAAAATGCCCCATCTATCCTGACTCTCTGTTTCCTCTTAGTCAATCCTCTAATCATGCTAATAAATTAGATTCTCTCTTGTTGGAGATGGTCATTGCCTGGCATTTGTGTGGCACAAATGTCACTTGTCACTTATCAGCCCAAGCCTGAATGTTGTCCGGGTCTTGCTGCATCTGGACACAGGCTGCTTCAGTATCTGAGGAGTCGCAAATGGTACTGAATAATGTACAATCATCAGCGAACATCCCTACATCAGACCATATGATGGAGGGAAGGTCATTGATGAAGCAGCTGAAGATAGTTGGGCTTAGGACACTACCTTGAGGAACTACTGCAGTGATGTCCTGGAGCTGAGATGATTGACCTCCAACAACCACAACCATCTTCCTTCATACTAGGTATGACTCCAACTAGCAGGGAGTTTTCCCCCCTGATTCCCATTGACTTCAGTTTTGTTCGGGCTCCTTGTTACCATACCCAGTCAAATGCTGCCTTGATGTCGAGGGCAGTCACTCTCACCTCACCTCTGGAATTCAGCTCTTTTGTCCATGTTTTGGCCCAAGGCTGTAATGAGGTCAGGAGCTGAGTGGCCCTGGTGGAACCCAAACAGAGCATCAGTGAGCAGGCTCTTGCTGAGCAAGTGCGCTTGATAGCAATGTCGACGACCCCTTCCACTTTACTGATGATTGAGAGTAGACTGATAGAGCGGTAATTGGTCGGTTTGGACGTCTTGCTTTTTGTGTACAGGACATACCTGGGCAATTTTCCACATTGCCAGGTAGATGCCAGTGTTGTAGCTGTACTGGAACAGCTTGGCTCGGGGTGTGGCTAGGTCTGGAGCACAGGTCTTTAGTACTGTTGCTGGAATGTTGTCGGGGCCCATAGCCTTTGCAGTATCCAGTGCCTTAAGTCATTTGTTGACATCACATGGAGTAAATCAGATTGACTGAAGACTGGCATCTGTGATGCTGGGGACCTCAGGAGGAGGCCGAGATGGATCACCAACTCGGCACTTCTGGCTGAAGATGGATGCAAATGCTTCAGCCTTGTCTTTTGCACTGATGTGCTGGGCTCTCCCATCATTGAGGATGGGGATATTTGTGGAACCTCCTCCTTCTGTCAGTTGTTTAATTGCCCACCACCATTCATGACTGGATGTGGCAGGACTACAGAGCTTAGATCTGATCCTTTGGCTGTGGGAGCGCTTAGCCCTGTTTATCGCATGCTGCTTCTGCTGTTTGGCATGCAAGTAGCCCTGAATTGTAGCTTCACCCAGCTGACACCTCATTTTGAGGTATGCCTGGTGCTGCTCCTGAAATACCCTCCTATATTCTTCATTGAACCAGTTTTGGTCCCCAGGCTTGATGGTAGTAGACTGAGGGATATGCTGGGCCATGAGGTTACAATTGTGGTTGAATACAATTCTGCTGCTGTTGATGGTCCACAGCACCTCATGGATGCCCAGTTTTGAATTGCTAGATGTGTTTGAAATCTATCCCTTTTAATATGGTGGGAGCGCCACACAACACAGTGGGTATTCTCAATGTGAAGACAGTACTTTGTCTCCACAAGGACTGCAGTGGTCGCTCCTACCAATACTGTCATCGACAGATCTGCGACAGGTAGATCAGTGAGGACGAGATCAAGTATATTTCTCCCTTTTTTTGGTTCCCTCACCACGTGCTGCAGATTCAGTCTAGCAGCTATGTTCCTTAGGGCTTGGCCAGCTCGGTCAGTAAAGGTGCTACCGAGCCAGTCTTGGTGATGGACGTTGAAGTCCCCGACCCAGAATACATTCTGTACCCTTGTAACTCTCAGTGCTTCTTCCAATTGGTGTTCAGCATGGAGAATCATGGCAAGTTTATGGCACAGAAAGAGGCCACTTGGCCCATCATGTCTACGTCAGCCGAGAAGCACTGATTCATCAGCTGAGAGGGGGTGGGGGAGGTGCGGTAGGTGGTAATAAGCTTGAGGTTTGTTTGCCCATGGTTCACCTGATGCCATAAGACTTCATCGGCTCTAGAGTCAGTGTTGAGGACTCCCAGGGCAACTCCCTCCTGACTGTATACCACTGTACCACCACCTCTGGTGGGTCTGTCCTGCCGGTGGGTCGAGACATAGCCAGGGATGGTGTGTTGGTGTCTGGGATATTTTTTGTAAGGTATGATTCCATGAGTGTGACTATGTCAGGCTGTTGCTTGACTAGTCTGTGGGGCAGCTCTCCCAATTTGGCTAAAAGCCCCCAGAAGTTAGTAAGGAGGACTTTGCAGGGTCAACAGGGCTGGGTTTGCCGTTATCATTTCCAGTGCCCAGTTCGATGCCGGGTGGTCCGACTGGTTTAATTCCTTTTCTTAGACTTAGTACATACATATGAACATGTGAATTAGGAGCAGAAGTAGGCCATTCAGCCCCTCGAGCCTGCTCCGCCATTCAATAAGATCATGGCTGATCTGTTTCTGTCTCGAATTCCACACTCCCATCTACCCCTGATAATCTTTGATTCCCTTGCCTAACAAGAATCTATCTACCTCCGCCTTAAAAATATTCAATGACCCCGCCTCCGCCACCTTCTGAGGCAGAGAGTTCCAAAGTTGCACAACCCTCAGAGAAAAAAATTCTCCTCATCTCTGTCCTAAAAGGGTGACCCCTAATTTTAAAACAGTGCCCCCTAGTTCTGGACTCACCCACAAGAGGAAACATCCTTTCCACATCCAACTTGTCAAGACCATTCAGGATCTTATAAACTTCAATCAAGTCTCCCCTCACTCTTCTAAACTCCAGTGAAAACAAGCCCAGTCTGTCCAACTTTTCCTCATAAGACAACCTGCTCATTCCAGGTATCAATCTAGTAAACTGTATAACTGAAGCATAACATCCTTACTTTTATTTTCAAGTCTCATAATAAAGGATAGCATTCTATTAATTTGAATTCAATTAATAAATCTATAATTAAAAAGCTAGTCTAATGATGGCCATGAAACCATTGTCGATTGTTGTAAAGCCCCATCTCGTTCACTAATGTCCTTTAGGGAAAGAAATCTGCTGTCCTTACCTGGTCTGGCCTACTTGTGACTCCAGACCCACAGCAATGTGGTTGACTCTTACATGCCCTCTGAAATGGCCTTGCAAGCCACTCAGTTGTATCTAACTGCTACGAATTCAATAAAAAAGAATGAAACCAGACGGACCACCTGGCATCGACCTAGGCACCGGAAACAACAACGGCAAACCCAGCCCTGTCGACCCTGCAAAGTCCTGCTTATTAACATCTGGAGGCTTGTGTCAAAGTTGGGAGAGCTGTCCCACAGACTAGTCAAGGAACAGCCTGACATAGGCATAGTCACAGAATCATACCTGACAGACAATGTCCCAGACACTGCCATCACTGTGCTCGGGTATGTCCTGTCCCACCGGCAGGACAGACCCAGCAGAGGTGGCAACACAGTGGTAAACAGTTGGGAGGAAGTTGCCCTGGGAGTCCTCAACATCGACTCCGGACCCCATGACGTCTCATGGCATCAGGTCAAACATGGACCAGGAAACCTCCTGCTTATTACCACCTACCGCCCTCCCTCAGCTAATGAGTCAGTACTCCTCCATGTTGAACACCACTTGGAAGAAGCACTGAGGGTGGCAAGGGCACAAAATGTACTCTGGGTGGGGGACCTCAATGCCCATCACCAGGAGTGGCTCGGTAGCACCAATACTGACCGAGCTGGCCGAGTCCTAAAGGAAGTAGCTGCGAGACTGGGTCTGCGGCAGGTGATGGGGGAAACAACACGAGGGAAAAACATACTTGACCTTGTCCTCACCAATCTGCCTGCCGCAGATACATCTGTCCATGACAGTATTGCTAGGAGTGACCACCGCACAGTCCTTGTGGAGACGAAGTCCTGCCTTCACATTGAGGATACATTTATTTGCGCCTTCAAGGGCGGGGCTTTTACCCAGCATTCTCCACGGTGGAGGATGTTCCCTATTTACACCACAGGAGACCAGTGCACAGGCCCAGTACTGAACAATGTTTGGAGCAGGCGCGGTGTGAGTGACGGCAACAGAGAGACACTTGTGAATCGCAACTGCAGCCAGGAAGTCGGGTGGGGCAGAGGGAGAGATGGAGGCAGCAGGTGGAGAGGCTTCATAAACACCTGGTGTAGGCCTCAGCATCCCCAATGAGAAGCTTCCCGTCCCGCGTTTGTACCAAGTGGGGCAGAAGCTGCGGCCCTTCTCCCGGTGACAGGCCCGGGGTTAACGGCCGGCAGCTTTCCAGGGGGCAATGTGTAGCAGGGCGCGTGCATGGCCATCTTGGGCCAGGAAGCAGGAGGAGGGAATTTTTTAAAATTCATTCATGGGATGTGAGCGTCGCTGGCTGTGCCAGCATTTATTGCCCATCCCTAATTGCCCTTGAGCTGGTGGTGGTGAGCTGCCTTCTTGAACCGCTGCAGTCCATGTGAGGTAGGTACACCCACAGTGCTGTTAGGAAGGGAGTTCCAGGATTTTGACCCAGTGACTTTGAAGGGATGGCGATATAGTTCCAAGTCAGGATGGTGTGTGACTTGGAGGGGAACTTGCAGATGGTGGTGTTCCCATGCATCTGCTGCCCTTGTCCTTCTCGGTGGTAGAGGTCACGGGTTTGGAAGGTGCTGTCTAAGGAGCCTTGGTGCATTGCTGCAGTGCATCTTGTAGATGGTACACACTGCTGCCACTGTGCGTCGGTGGTGGAGGGAGTGAATGTTAATGTTAACGTCTGACTTATATTGTTGCCCCCTTGTTCTGACTGACAAATTTAAAGACCTCTATCGGATCTCCTCCTCGTCTTCTCTTTTCCAGAGAAAGGAGCCCCAGCCTGCTCAATCTTGCTGGATAGTAACATCCTCTCTGGTGACATCTTTGTAAATCTATTCTGCACTTTCTTCAGTGCTTCAATATCCTTTTATAATATGGAGACCGGAACTGCTCACAGTCCTTCTAAGTGAGGTTCTCTATAAATTTAACATTCCCTCCCTGTATTGTATTCCTCTAGAAAAGAACATCAGCTCTTTAGAGTCATAGTCATACAGCATAGAAACTGGCCCTTTGGCCCATCGCGTCTATGCCGACCTATCTTTCTTTGCTCTCTTATCGACTTGTGTTGCTCCTTTTAGTGATTTATGTGACTCTGTTCCCAGATCTCTTTGCTCCTCTGCTCCATTTAATTTCTTACATTCTAACCAATCACTGGCCTCCTTATTCCTCCTCCCAAAATGAACTAGCTCACATTTCACTGTGTTGAATTTCATTTTCCATTTATCTGTCCAGTCTGCCAGCCTGTTTATATCTTCCTGGATGTCAGTGCAGTCAACACATTATTAGTTTGACCACCCAATTGCTGTCTTCTGCACATTGCGAAAACATCCCTCTAATTCCTGAGTCCAAATGTGGGTAAAGAACAGAGGTCTCACTGTGCTCACACCATAGCTGATGACCCAGGCACACTGATTTCTGTATAAATTATTTAATAATTTTCTTCATTGCCTGTCCGGTCCCGATCTCCATGGGATGACACAAAATCATCCATTCAGTGTTTGGAGACAAGGACTCTCCATGGGCCAGAAAGTCCCTTATCAATGACCATAGGAGCCCAGGGCACCAGCGCAGGATTGGACTGTGCTCTGAGCATGTGCAGTGCGGGTGGTGGAGATGGACTGAGATGGAGCAGGTGGCTCGGGAGGCGGGAGGAGGTTGTGGGTACGGGGAGGAACTGGAGCCATGGGTGGGCTGGGAGGCTTCATAGAGAACTTGGGGTAAGCCAGAAGCCCCGTGTTTACCTCGTGGTGACAGGCCCAGGGGTGTGGCGTCACTGGCTGACATTTTGGACAGGGCAGAGTCAGGGCGCATGTGCAGTCATCTTGGTGAGGGCACCGAGATTGGACAGGACTTCACAAAGTCTGTTCCTAACCAGATCCTAGTGCCTGGGAGATGGAGCATCCTGGACAACAGGGCTTTAAGCAGCTTCACCCACTCCCAGGCTGCCTGCAATGTTTGCAGCCTAGAGGAATCCATGGGCCATATTCAGTGTGAGAGGTTACAGCCCCTGTATAGTTACCTGAAGGGGCTGCTCCTCAACTTAGAATCATAGAAATTTACAACATGGAAGAAGGCCATTCAGCCCATTGTGTCCGTGCCGGCCGACAATGAGCCATCCAGCCTAATCTCACTTTCCAGCTCTTGGTCTGTAGCCTTGTAGGTTCGGGCACTTCACGTGCATAATCCAAGTACTTTTTAAATGTTATGAGGGTTTCTGCCTCTACCACCCTCCCAGGTAGTTAGTTCCAAATCCCACCATCCCCCTCAAATCCCCTCTAAACCTCCTACCTCTTAGTCTAAATCTATGCCCCTGGTTATGGACCCTCAACCACTCATAATTTTATATACTTCAATTAGGTTTCCCCACAGCCTCCTCCGTTCCAAAGAAAACAACCCTAGCCTATCCAATCGTTCCTCGTAACTAAAATTCTCCAGTCCAGTCAACATCCTTGTAAATCTCCTCTGTACCCTCTGTAATGTGATCACATCTTTCCTACAGTGCGGTGACCAGATCTGCGCGCAGTTCTCCAGCTGTGGCTGAACGAGTGTTTTATACATTTCCAGCATATCCTCCCTGCTCTTATATTCTGTGCCTCAGCTAATAAAGGCAAGTGTCCCGTATGACTTCTTAACCACCTTCTCTACCTGCCCAGCCACCTTCAGGGATCTGTGGACATGCTCACTAAGGTTTGTCTGTTCCTCTATACTTCTCAGTATCCTACCATTTATTGTGTATTCCCTTGCCTTGTTAGCTGTCTCTAAATGCATCACCTCACATTTCCCCAGATTGAATTCCATTTGCCACTGTTCTGCCCACCTGACCAGCCCATTGATATCTTCTTCATTATCAACCACACGGTCAATTTTTGCATCATCTGCAAACTTCTTAATCAAACCCCCTACATTCAAGTCCAAATCATTGGTATTACCACAAAAAGCAAGGGACCGAGTACTGATCCCTGCAGAACCCCACTGGAAACAGCCTCCAGTCACACAAACACCCATCAACCATTACTCTTTGTTTCCTGCTTCTGAGCCAATTTTGGCTGCAACTTGCCACTTTGCCTTGGATCCCATGGGTTTTTACTTTCGTGTCCAGTTGGCCATGTGGGACCTTATCTATAGCCTTGGTTATAGTTTAGTCCCACTCTCCTAATCTCTGGCCACTCGGTGTGGAGGGGGATCTTCTCCTGGACCTGCTCTTGGGCCTGGTTAAAACACCACCCACCCCCACTAGCCCTTTCAATGACCTCCTCCTCACAAACCCCCTCGTCCCCCCAATGCCCTCCTCTCCCTCACCTCACCCACCCCAAACCCACCCAGCTTTGTATCTGTCTTGTATATTTAAACACCCAGTTCTCACCTTCTCTCTCTCTCTCTCTCTTCCCCTTTCCCTCAGGTCGAGAAGCAATGTGTAGGTCCAGGATGTACAGGGACCATGTTGGGAGTGGAGGTGTCACTCTGGCTGCTGCCCTGTTTTCCGTGGTCTTGTCCGTGCCAGGATGGCCTTCTGAAACCAGTGGACACCTCAGGACACACAGTGTCTCGTGGACACTGGTAGCAGTGTTCTGGTTTAGTTGGGAAGGTTCCCTTTGCTTTGTTGCAATTTGTTGTTTATTTTGGCTTCTTTTAGTTTGAATGCATCACATGTTTGGGGGGAACAAGAGAGGAAAGAGTACTCCATAGGAACTAGAACTG
Organism: Heterodontus francisci; assembly: GCF_036365525.1. NCBI lineage: Eukaryota > Metazoa > Chordata > Chondrichthyes > Heterodontiformes > Heterodontidae > Heterodontus > Heterodontus francisci. The sequence goes on from NC_090404.1 coordinate 21,969,388, forward strand.
TCTGTTCTGAATTTCTATCCTGGACTGACAGTGATGACTGTTGTAAACTCTTTTTACAGGGTATTAGAAGGGAAGGATTTACAGATGGAAAACTCAAACCAAACATCATATCAAGATCTGACTCGATTCATCAGGACCTGAATATCATTGGCTTTGAACGTGGAAGGAGAAATGTTTGTTCTGTTTCTGCGAAAAGACTGGAAAAACACCGAGACACATGCCCAAGTGAGAGTGTTCCAGTGCACTGACTGTGGAAAGAGCTTTAACCAGTTACACAGCCTGAAAAAAAATCGCACTATTCACAGCGGGGAGAAACCATACACTTGTTCTGTGTGTAGACGAGGCTTCAACTGATCATCCAACCTTGAGACACAAGGACACCGGCACCACGGAGAAACCATGAAAATGTGGGAAGGTATTCAGTTCTTCATCGAAGCTGGATATTCATCAACGCAGTCTCACTGGGGAGGGGCCGTTCAACTGCTCTGTGTGCAGGATGGTTTACACTGCTATCCAACATGCTGAGCCACTAACTTGTTCACTCTGATAAGAGATGTTTTGTATGTTTGTATGTGAGAAGAACTTTAAAAGCAGTGATGATCTACCGGCACAACAATGCACTCAGAGGGGTGAGGCTGTACACCTGCTCCATGTGTGGGATGGGATTCACTCAGTCATCCCATCTCCCGAGACACCAACTTGTTCACTCTGAAAAATGTTTTGTATGTTCTGAATGTGAGAAGAGCTTTAAAAGCAACGATGTCCGACAGATACACCAATGCACTCATACAGGGGAGAGGCCGTACACCTGCTCCGTGTGTGAGAAGGGATTCACTCAGTCATCCAACCTACTGAGACACCAGCGAGTTCACAAGTGACTGCAGGGATTGTATTCTGTTGTTAATCACATCCAGGACTGAACCATGTTTATTCTGACAGTGGAGTTTATTTCAGTTGATAAACTCCAGCCCAGTTAAAGAGTTTAATATTCTGGATTTATGTCAAATAAATCAGCTTTCTGTCAAACACACGGGGTAATTTTATTGGAGCTGCAGGCATGGGGAATATGGCGGGTGGGGTGACTTAATTCGGCAGGAGGTGAAATTTTGCTTTCCCGAAGGCGGGTTCAAATTTGGGGATGAAGTCAGCGGGTGTACCTTTTGGTGGCTCGGGACCAACAGTGTCCCGTAGTGGGTTCCTACTTTTAATATATTTGCATGTCATGAATATTCATTATCTTCGAATCAATTGGAATTAAGCTGTACCCTCCAGATGAAGTCAGCGGCGCACGGGAATCTCGTGGCACCCGGTTCACGTTTGTTTAGAGGTGGCGTCACCAGTCAGCTTTGTGCCCTTGTGACATTAGCGGTTTTCTTTCTGGGAGTCTGCGGCACAAAGAAGGGCAACAGTGGAATGGATGTTTGGCTGAAGGCTCAGAACTGGCAAGGGGGTATCAGGATTGATGAGGAGGAGGGAGGTTGGGTGCATGGCGTGGCGGAGGAGGGCTGCAAGAGAAGACAGAGGGTGGGATTTGAGTGCATGGAGGTGAGGAGGAGGGTTGCAAAAGAGGGAAGGGCATAGCGTCCTGGGTGTGGTGGTGGGGGGAGGGAGGTGTTACAGTAAGTGGAGGTGAGGTTAATGAGGGGCCTCCGTGCTGGTCACTACTGTCCACATTGGGATCCTGTGGGTTGAACTCAAGCTACTGGCTGGGGGAGAGAACGGTCACAGTCACGGGGGAGTTCACTTCGATAGGAGGGCAGGTCCAGTGTCATGTTTGGATATGGAAGGTATCGTAGGCCGGGGCACGGGATTGGGTGAAAACAGTAAGGTCGATGACAGGAGGGATGCTGAACCTTGACAAAGCTTTGGTTAGACCCCAACTAGAGGATTGCTGCCAGTTCTGGTCACCACACTTCAGGAAGAATGTGAGGGTCCAGGGGAGGGTGCAGAGGAGATTTACTAGAATGGTTCCAGCAATGGGGCATTTTAGTTACAAGTTTAGATTGGAGAAGTTGGGGTTGTTCTTGGAGCAAAGGAGATTGAGGGGAAATTTAATACAATATTATGACAAGCTTGGATCAATTAGTACGAAAGGTACAAGGACTAGGGGACACTGATTGATTGAAGGTTTTGAGCAAGAGTTGCAGTGGGAATGTGAGGAAGAACTTCTTGCACAACAAGTGGTTCTGACCTGGAACTCACTGCCAATGTGTGCGGTGGAAGTGGAAATAATCAATGATTTTGAAAGGCAGTGGATGGCCGCTTGAAGGAAATAAACTTGCATGGCTACGGGGGGAGTGGGGGAGTGGGACTGACTGGATTGCTCCCTGGAGAGCTGACATGGACTCAATGGGCCGAATGGCTTCTGTACCTTAAATGATTTTGAGACAGGATGTCCCAGCTCTCCACCCTGGGATTCTCAGTATGAACAGGGTTCAGAGTGGGGAGGACCCACTATCCATGGTTAACTAAAAAAGTTAAAGATAGCATTAAAATGAAAGGAAAAGAATATAATTATATAAAGATGGGTGGCAGGTCCGAATGTTGGACATAATATAAAAATCAGCAAAGAATGACTAAAAGTTCGCGAAGGAGCGCAGATTGCAAGTAGAGTATGGAGGTACAAGTTTGTTGACTGGCGAGTTCAGTGAAAGGCGGTGGCAGTCCTCCTTTCTCGCCCTCCCGTATTTGGTTCTTGCTTCAGTGCAGTGGAAGGAGCTGGTTGGTGAGTAACTGGTAAACTATTCTACTTATAATAAATAGTCTGTGAAGTTAAGGTATGGTAGAGCTGCGCGGCCGAGTGGAATGCACAGCCTGTGGCATGTGGGAAGTCATGGACGCACCATGTGTCCTAGACAAATGCATCTGCAGGAAGTGTCACCGGCTGCACAAGCTTGAGCTCCGGGTTTTGGGACTCGAGCAGTGGCTGGAGTCACTGTGGTACATCCACAAGGCAGAGAACTATATGGACAGCAGGTTTAGGGAGGTGTTCGCACCACAGGTTAGGAGCATGCAGGCAGAGGGGGAATGGGTGACCACCAGGTAGTCTAAGAGAAATAGGAAGGTCGTGTAGGAGTCCCCTGATATAGTACTTACTAATCGGCTTTCCGTTTTGGATACTGGTGAGAGTGATAGTTCCTCAGAGGAGTGCAGGCAGAGTCAGGTTTGTGGCACCACTGGTGGCTCAGCTGCACAGGAGGGGAGGAACAAGAGTGGAAGAGCAGTAGTGACAGGGGATTCATTAGTTAAGGGAACAGACGGGTGTTTCTGCGGCCATAGACGGGTCTCCAGGATGGTATGTTGCCTCCCTGGGTCTAGCATCAAGGATGTCACAGAGAGGCTGCAGGACATTCTTCTGGGGAAAGGTGAACAGCCAGAGGTCGTGGTCCACGTTGGCACCAATAACATAGGTAGGAAGGTGAAATGAAGTCCTGAAAGCAAATTTTAGGGGGCTAGGAAGGAGATTAAAAAGCAGGACCTCAAAAGCAGTAATCTCAGGATTACTCCCAGTTCCACGTGCAAGTGAGCATAGGAATAGGAGAATTGAGTGATTGAACATGTGGCTGGAGAACTGGTGTAGGAGGGAGGGCATCAGATTTCTGAGGCATTGGGACTCGTTCTGGGGCAGGTGGGACATGTACCAGATGGACAGGTTGCATATTAACAGGAATGGGACTAATATCCTCACAGAGATTTGCTAGTGCTGTGTGGAGGGTTAAAACTAGATTGGCAGGGGAATGGGAACCTGAGAGGAAGCTCAGATTGGAGGGAAGCAAAGCTGGTAAAATGTCTGGGGTGTGGGAACCAGGAGGAAATATCAGAGGAATACCAAGGTGCACAGAATATTAGGGGAGATAGATAGCACTAGAGTAGGGAATAGTAAGTTATTACGTGGGGTCAGAGTAAGGGAGAAAGTAATAAAGTCTAAATCAGGGTTAATGTTCATGTATGTGAATGCACAGAGTGTGGTTAATAAGACTGGTGAGGTACAGGTGCAGATTGCCATGTGGAATTATGATGTTGTGGCTATAACAGAGACCTGGCTCAAAGAAGGGCAAGACTGGGTGTTGTATATTTCTGGATACAAGGTGTTCAGGAAAAATGGGAAAGGAAAAAGAGAGGGAGGGGTGTCTGTATTGATTAAGGAGAGCATTGCAGTGTTGTAGAGAAAGGATGTCCCATCGGAGTCGAGGACAGAATCAATTTGGCTACAGCTAAGGAACATAAAAGGTGCAATTACATTGCTCGGTGTTGTCTGTAGGCCACCAGCTAGTGGGAAGGACGTGGAAGAACAAATTTGCAAGGAAATTGCAGAGAGGTGCAAAAATTAAGCATAGTTATCATGGGGGACTTTAATTATCCAAACATGGACTGAGATAGTAGTAGTGTAAAGGGCAGTGAGGGGCAAGAGTTCATAGTGTGTTCAGGAAAATTTTGCACAGCTGTATGTTGCTAGTCCAACGAGAAAGGAGGTACTGCTAGACCTGGTTCTTGGGAATGAGGTGCGGCAAATGGACCAAGTATCAGCAGGACAGCATGTAGGGGTGAGTGATCATTGTATCATAAGATTTAGGCTTACTTAGAACAATCCAGAGTAAGAATAATTAACTGGAGGAAAACCAACTTCAATGAGGTAAGAATGGAGCTGGAGCAAATAAAATGGATTCAAAAGTTGGCAGGAAAACTGGTAGCTGAACAATGGGCTACCTTCAAAGAAGAGATAGGTAGCGCACAGTCAACATATGTTCCCTCGAAGGGGAAAAGTAGGGCAAACAAATCCAGAACTCCCTGGGTGACAAAAGAGGTAGGGATTAGGATAAAGAAGAAAAAGTGTGCTTATGACAGATGCCAGGTAGAAAATATTATTGAGAACCAGGCTGAATATACAAGGTCCAGAGGGGAAGTGATGAAGCAAATAAGAGAAGCAAAGAGAGAGCATGAAAAGAGACTGGCAGTTAGCATTAAAGGGAATCCCAATGTTTTTGATAGGCATAAAAACAGAAAAAGAGTGGTGAAAGAAAGTGTGGGGCCGATAAGGGACCATTAAGGGAACTCATACATGGAGGCAGAGGCATAGCTGACGTATTAAACGAATACTTTGCATCTGTCTTTACCAAGGAAGAAGATGCAACCCAGGCAATGGTGACGGAGGAAGTAATTCGGACACTAGAAGGGTTTAAAAGTGATAAAGAGGACATATTAGCTAGGCTGTCTGTACTTAGTGGATAAAACACTGGGACAAGATGAGATGCATCCAAGGATAATGAGGGAAGTGAGGGTTGAAATCGCAGAGCTCCTGGCCATAATTTTTCAGTCTCCTTTAGACTCGGCGATGGTGCCAGAGGACTGGAGAATTGCAAATGTTACACACTTGTTCAAAAAAGGGTATAAAGATAAGCTCAGCAACTACAGGCTAGTCAGTTTAACTTTTGTTGGGGGGGAGCTTCCAGAAAGAATAATTTGGGACAAAATTAATAGTCACATGGACAAATGCAGGTTAATTAAGAAAAGCCAGCATGGATTTCCTAAGGGAAAATCATGTTTAACTACCTTGCTGGAGATTTTGAGGAGGTAACAGAAAGGGTTGATGCTGCAATGCTGTTGATGTGGTGCACATGGACTTTCAAAAGGCGTTTGATACAGTGCCACAGACTTGTGAGCAAACTTGTAGCTCATGGAATAAAAGGGAGGGTAGCAACATGGATATGATATTGGCTAAGTGCACAGATGCGAGAAGCCAAGTGGCCTCTTTCTGTGCCTTAAACTTTCTATGATTCTATGAGTGACAGGAAACAGTAGTGGTTAAGGGATTTTTTAGGCAGGAGGAAGGTTTGTAATGGAGAGACAGGAATGGCAGCTCAACGTTCCTGGTTACAGGGTTTTCAGATGCGATAGGAAGGGAGACAGGAAAGGAGGGGTGTGGCAATTTTAGCCAAGGAAACTATTACAGGTGAGAGGAGCGATGATATGTTGGAAGGTTCATCAAATGAGGCCATATGGATTGAGCTAAGGAACAAAAAAGGGGCAATCACACTGCTGGGAGTGTACTATAGACCCCCAAACAGTCAGAGGCAGATAGAAGAGCAGATATGTAGGCAAATCTCTGAGAAATGCAAAAATAATAGAGGACAGTAATAGGGGATTTTAACTACCGCAATATTAACTGGGGTAGTTTTAGTGTGAAAGGAATTGAGGGAGCAGAATTCCTGAGGTGCATTCAGGAGAACCTTTTTGCTCAGTATGTAGCAAGTCCGACAAGAGAGGGTGCGTTTTAGACTTAGTTTTAAGAAATGAAGATGGGCAGGTGAAAGGAGTGGCAGTGGGAGAGCATTTTGGTGGTAGTGATCATAATTCAGTCAGTTTTACCATAATTATGGAAAAGGACAGAGATAGAACAGGAGTTAGAGTTCTCAATTGGGGCAAGGCCAATTTTACTAAACTGAGGAGTGATTTAGCGAAAGTGGACTGGAAACAGCTCCTTGAAGGTAAATCAGTGTCAGAGCAGTGGGAGGCATTCAAAGAGGAGATTCAAGGGGTTCAGAGTAAACATGTTCCCACAAAGAAAAAGGGTGAGATGGCCAAATCTAGAGTCCCATGGATGTCAAGGAGCCTACAGGGTAAGATAAGGCAGAAAAGGAAAGCTTATGTCCAACTCTGAGAAGTCAATACTACAGAAAACCGAGAGGAGTATAGGAAGTGTAGAGGTGAAATCAAAAAGGAAACTGGGAACGCAAAGAGAGGGCATGAAAGAATATTGGCAAGCAAAATCAAGGTGAATCCAAAGATGTTTTGTCAATACGTTAAGAGTAAGAGGATAACTAAGGAGAGAGTAGGGCTCATAAAAGACCAAAAAGGTAACCCATGTTTAGGGGCAGAAAATATTGGTATGGTTCTTAATGAATACTTTGCGTCTGTCTTCACAAAAGAGGGAGATCATAAGATATTGTAGTTAAGGAGGAAGACTGTGAAGAATGTGATAAACATAGGGAAAGAGGAAGTATTAATGGGATTAGCATCCTTGAAAGTTGATAAATCACCAGGGCCAGATGAAATGTACCCCAGGCTGTTTAATAGAAGCAAGAGAGGAAATAACAGAGGGTTTGATCATTATTTTACAGTCCTCACTGGACACAGGTGTGGTATCTCTAAAAAGGGTGTGAAGGAAAGACTGAATAATTACAGGCCAGTCAGTCTAACCTCAGGACTTTTTAAGGGAAGATCTTGTTTGACCAACTTGATCAAATTTTTTTTTGAAGAGGTAACAAGGAAGATAAATTAAGGTAGTGCAGTTGATGTGGTCTGCATGGGTTTTAGCAAGGCTTTTGATGAGGTCCCACATGGCAGACTGGTTACAAAAATAAAATCCCATGGGATCCAGGGAAATACAGCAAGGTGGCTACAAAATTGGCTCAGTGTCAGGAAACATAGAACAGTACAGCACAGTACAGGCCCTTCGGCCCACGATGTTGTGCCGAACCTTTAACCTACTCTAGGAACAAACTACCTACATGCCCTTCATACTACTATCATCCATGTACCTATCCAAGAGTCGCTTAAATGTCCCTAATGTATCTGCTTCTATTACCACCGCTGGCAGTGCATTCCACGCACCCACCACTCTCTGTGTAAAGAACCTACCTCTGACATCTCCCTGAAACCTTCCTCCAATCATCTTAAAATTATGCCCCCTGGTGATAGCCCTTTCCACCCTGGGAAAAGGTCTCTGACTATCCACTCTATCTATGCCTCTCATCATCTTGTACACCTCTATCAAGTCACCTCTCATCCTTCTTCGCTCCAATGAGAAAAGCCCTAGCTCCCTCAACCTTTCTTCGTAAGACATGCCTTCCAGTCCAGGCAGCATCCTGGTAAATCTCCTCTGCACCCTCTCTAAAGCTTCCACATCCTTCCTATAATGAGGCGACCAGAACTGAACACAATATTCCAAGTGTGGTCTAACCAGGGCTTTATAGAGCTGCAGCATAACCTCGTGGCTCTTAAACTCAATCCCCCTGTTAATGAAAGCCAACACACCATACGCTTTCTTAACAACCCTATCAACTTGGGTGGCAACTTTGAGCGATCTATGGACATGGTTCCCAAGATCCCTCTGTTCCTCCACACTACCAAGAATCCTGTCTTTAAGCCTGTATTCTGCATTCAAATTCGACCTTCCAAAATGAATCACTTCACACTTTTCCAGGTTGAACTCCATCTGCCACTTCTCAGCCCAGCTCTGCATCCTGTCAATGTCCCGTTGCAACCTACAACAGCCTTCCACACTATCCACAGCTCCAGCAACCTTCGTGTCATCGGCAAACTTGCTAACCCAGCCTTCCACTTCCTCATCCAAGTCATTTATAAAAATCACAAAGAGCAGAGGTCCCAGAACAGATCCCTGCGGAACACCACTGGTCACCGAGCTCCAGGCTGAATACATTCCATCTACTACCACCCTCTGTCTTCCATGGGCCAGCCAATTCTGTATCCAGACAGCCAACTTTCCCTGTATCCCATGCCTCCTTCCTTTCTGAATGAGCCTACCATGGGGAACCTTATCAAACGCCTTGCTAAAATCCATATACACCACATCCACTGCTCTTCCTTCATCAACGTGTTTTGTCACATCTTCAAAGAATTCAATAACGCTTGTGAGGCATGACCTGCCCCTCACAAAGCCATGCTGACTGTCTCTAATCAAACTATGCTTTTCCAAATAATCATAAATCCTGTCTCTCAGAATCCTTTCCAATAATTTGCCCACTACCGACGTAAGACTGACTGGCCTATAATTCTCAGGGTTATCCCTATTCCCTTACTTGAACAAGGGAATAACATTTGCCACCCTCCAATCATCTGGTACTACTCCAGTGGACAGTGAGGACGCAAAGATCATCGCCAAAGGCGCGGCAATCTCTTCCCTCGCTTCCCGTAATATCCTTGGGTATATCCCGTCTGGCCCCGGGGACTTATCTGTCCTCATGTCTTTCAAAATTTCCAGCACATCCTCCCTCTTAACATCAACCTGTTCGAGCATATCAGCCTGTTTCACGCTGTCCTCACAAACGACCAGGTCCCTCTCACTAGTGAATACTGAAGCAAAGTATTCATTTAGGACCTCCCCTACCTCCTCCGACTCCAGGCACAAGTTCCCTCCACTATCCCCGATCGGCTATACAATGGGTAATTGTTGATGGCTGTTTTAGCGACTGAAGGGCTGTTCCCAGTGGCGTTCCACAGAGCTCAGTACGGGGTCCCTTGCTTTTTGTGGTATATATTAACGATTTGGATGTAAATGTCGGGGGCATGATCAAGAGGTTTGCTGGCGAAACAAAGACTGGCCATGTGGTTGATAGCGAGGAGGATAACTAGGCGACAGGAAGATACTGATGGTCTGGTCAGATGGGCAGAAAAGTGGCAAATGATATTCAACTTGGAGAAGTGTGAGGTGATGCATTTCGGGAGGTCAAACAAGGCAAAGGAATACATAATTAATGGGAGAATACTGAGAAGTGTAGAGGAAGTGAGGGACCTTGGAGTGAATGTCCACAGATCCCTGAAGGTAGCAGGACAGGTCAATTAGGTAGTTAAGAAGGCATATGGAATCCTTTCCTTTATTAGCTGAGGTATAGAATACAAAAGCAGGGAGGTTATGCTGGAACTGTATAACTCATTGGTTAGGCTACAACTTGAGTACTGTGTGCAGTTCTGGTCACCTCATTACAGAAAGGATGTAATTGCACTAGAGAGGGTACAGAGGAGGTTTTATGAGGATGTTGCCAGGACTGGAAAAATGCAGCTTTGAGGAAAGATTGGATAGGCTGGGGTTGTTCCCCTTGGAACAGAGAAGGCTGAGAGGAGATCTGATTGAAATGTCCAACATTTGGAGGGGCCTGGATAGTGTGGAGGTGGAGGGTCTATTCACCTTAGCAGAGAGGTCAGTGACGAGGGGGCATAGATATAAAGTGATTGGTGGAAAAATTAGAGGGGAGATGAGGAAAAACTTTTTTACCGAGAGGGTGGTGGGGATCTGGAACTCACTGCCTAAACGGGTAGTTGAGGCAGAGTCCTTCAACTCATTAAAAAGGAGTCTGGATATGCACCTCAAGCGCTGTAATCTGCAGGGCTACGGACCAAATGTTGAAACTTGGGATTAGATAGGTGGATTGTTTTTTGGCCGGTACAGACATGATGGACCACGTGGCTTCTTTCTGTGCCTTAAACTTTCTATGATTCCCAGGGATCAGTGTTTGGACCCTTGCTTTTCCTGATATATATTAATGACCTGGACCTTGATGTACCAAAGTTTGCAGATGATATGAAACTTGAAAGCATTGTGAACTGTGAGGAAGCTATGTAGAACTGCAAAAGGACATAAACAAGTTGGTGGAATGGGCAGACAGGTGGCAGATGAAGTTCAATGCAGAGAGGTGCGAAGTGATTCATTTTGGTAGGAAGAACAAGGAGAAACAATACAAAATAAAGGGTACAATTCTAAAGGGGCTGCAGGAGCAGAGGGACCTGGGTGTATATGTGCATAAGTCATTGAATGTGGCAGGACAGGTTGAGAGAGCAGTTAATAAAGCATACAGTATCCTGGGCTTTATTAATGGGGGCATAGAGTACAAGAGCAAGGAAGTTATGTTGAACATATATAAGACACTATTTCGGCCTCAACTGGTTTATTTCGTCCAGTTCTGGGCACCGCACTTTTGGAAAGATGTGAGGGCATTGAAGAGTACGGAAAAAGATCACAAATGGTTCCAGGAATGAGGAACTTCAGTTATGAAGATAAATTGAGGAAGTAAGGTCATTTTCCTTGAGGAGAAGGCTGAGAGGTGATTTGATAGAAGTATTCAAAACCATGAGAGTTCTGGACAGAGTAGATGGAGAGAAATTGTTCCCACTTGTGAAATGTTCAAGAATGAGAGGGCACAAATTTAAAGTATTTGGTAAGAGAAGCGAAAGTGACATGAGGAAAAACTTTTTCTATGATTCTATGAATGACAGGAAACAGTAGTGGTTAAGGGATTTTTTAGGCAGGAGGAAGGTTTGTAATGGAGAGACAGGAATGGCAGCTCAACGTTCCTGGTTACAGGGTTTTCAGATGCGATAGGAAGGGAGACAGGAAAGGAGGGGTGTGGCAATTTTGGCCAAGGAAACTATTACAGGTGAGAGGAGCGATGATATGTTGGAAGGTTCATCAAATGAGGCCATATGGATTGAGCTAAGGAACAAAAAAGGGGCAATCACACTGCTGGGAGTGTACTATAGACCCCCAAACAGTCAGAGGCAGATAGAAGAGCAGATATGTAGGCAAATCTCTGAGAAATGCAAAAATAATAGAGGACATTAATAGGGGATTTTAACTACCGCAATATTAACTGGGGTAGTTTTAGTGTGAAAGGAATTGAGGGAGCAGAATTCCTGAGGTGCATTCAGGAGAACCTTTTTGCTCAGTATGTAGCAAGTCCGACAAGAGAGGGTGCGTTTTAGACTTAGTTTTAAGAAATGAAGATGGGCAGGTGAAAGGAGTGGCAGTGGGAGAGCATTTTGGTGGTAGTGATCATAATTCAGTCAGTTTTACCATAATTATGGAAAAGGACAGAGATAGAACAGGAGTTAGAGTTCTCAATTGGGGCAAGGCCAATTTTACTAAACTGAGGAGTGATTTAGCGAAAGTGGACTGGAAACAGCTCCTTGAAGGTAAATCAGTGTCAGAGCAGTGGGAGGCATTCAAAGAGGAGATTCAAGGGGTTCAGAGTAAACATGTTCCCACAAAGAAAAAGGGTGAGATGGCCAAATCTAGAGTCCCATGGATGTCAAGGAGCCTACAGGGTAAGATAAGGCAGAAAAGGAAAGCTTATGTCCAACTCTGAGAAGTCAATACTACAGAAAACCGAGAGGAGTATAGGAAGTGTAGAGGTGAAATCAAAAAGGAAACTAGGAACGCAAAGAGAGGGCATGAAAGAATATTGGCAAGCAAAATCAAGGTGAATCCAAAGATGTTTTGTCAATACGTTAAGAGTAAGAGGATAACTAAGGAGAGAGTAGGGCTCATAAAAGACCAAAAAGGTAACCCATGTTTAGGGGCAGAAAATATTGGTATGGTTCTTAATGAATACTTTGCGTCTGTCTTCACAAAAGAGGGAGATCATACAGATATTGTAGTTAAGGAGGAAGACTGTGAAGAATGTGATAAACATAGGGAAAGAGGAAGTATTAATGGGATTAGCATCCTTGAAAGTTGATAAATCACCAGGGCCAAATGAAATGTACCCCAGGCTGTTTAATAGAAGCAGAGAGGAAATAACAGAGGGTTTGATCATTATTTTACAGTCCTCACTGGACACAGGTGTGGTATCTCTAAAAAGGGTGTGAAGGAAAGACTGAATAATTACAGGCCAGTCAGTCTAACCTCAGGACTTTTTAAGGGAAGATCTTGTTTGACCAACTTGATCAAATTTTTTTTTGAAGAGGTAACAAGGAAGATAAATTAAGGTAGTGCAGTTGATGTGGTCTGCATGGGTTTTAGCAAGGCTTTTGATGAGGTCCCACATGGCAGACTGGTTACAAAAATAAAATCCCATGGGATCCAGGGAAATACAGCAAGGTGGCTACAAAATTGGCTCAGTGTCAGGAAACATAGAACAGTACAGCACAGTACAGGCCCTTTGGCCCACGATGTTGTGCGGAACCTTTAACCTACTCTAGGAACAAACTACCTACATACACTTCATACTACTATCATCCATATACCTATCCAAGAGTCGCTTAAATGTCCCTAATGTATCTGCTTCTACTACCACCGCTGGCAGTGCATTCCACGCACCCACCACTCTCTGTGTAAAGAACCTACCTCTGACATCTCCCTGAAACCTTCCTCCAATCACCTTAAAATTATGCCTCCTGGTGATAGCCCTTTCCACCCTGGGAAAAGGTCTCTGACTATCCACTCTATCTATGCCTCTCATCATCTTGTACACCTCTATCAAGTCACCTCTCATCCTTCTTCGCTCCAATGAGAAAAGCCCTAGCTCCCTCAACCTTTCTTCGTAAGACATGCCCTCCAGTCCAGGCAGCATCCTGGTAAATCTCCTCTGCACCCTCTCTAAAGCTTCCACATCCTTCCTATAATGAGGCGACCAGAACTGAACACAATATTCCAAGTGTGGTCTAACCAGGGCTTGATAGAGCTGCAGCATAACCTCGTGGCTCTTAAACTCAATCCCCCTGTTAATGAAAGCCAACACACCATACGCTTTCTTAACAACCCTATCAACTTGGGTGGCAACTTTGAGCGATCTATGGACATGGTTCCCAAGATCCCTCTGTTCCTCCACACTACCAAGAATCCTGTCTTTAAGCCTGTATTCTGCATTCAAATTCGACCTTCCAAAATGAATCACTTCACACTTTTCCAGGTTGAACTCCATCTGCCACTTCTCAGCCCAGCTCTGCATCCTGTCAATGTCCCGTTGCAACCTACAACAGCCTTCCACACTATCCACAGCTCCAGCAACCTTCGTGTCATCGGCAAACTTGCTAACCCAGCCTTCCACTTCCTCATCCAAGTCATTTATAAAAATCACAAAGAGCAGAGGTCCCAGAACAGATCCCTGTGGAACACCACTGGTCACCGAGCTCCAGGCTGAATACATTCCATCTACTACCACCCTCTGTCTTCTCTGGGCCAGCCAATTCTGTATCCAGACAGCCAACCTTCCCTGTATCCCATGCCTCCTTACTTTCTGAATGAGCCTACCATGGGGAACCTTATCAAACGCCTTGCTAAAATCCATATACACCACATCCACTGCTCTTCCTTCATCAACTTGTTTTGTCACATCTTCAAAGAATTCAATAACGCTTGTGAGGCATGACCTGCCCCTCACAAAGCCATGCTGACTGTCTCTAATCAAACTATGCTTTTCCAAATAATCATAAATCCTGTCTCTCAGAATCCTCTCCAATAATTTGCCCACTACCGACGTAAGACTAACTGGTCTATAATTCTCAGGGTTAGCCCTATTCCCTTACTTGAACAAGGGAATAACATTTGCCACCCTCCAATCATCTGGTACCACTCCAGTGGACAGTGAGGACGCAAAGATCATCGCCAAAGGCGCGGCAATCTCTTCCCTCGCTTCCCGTAATATCCTTGGGTATATCCCGTCTGGCCCCGGGGACTTATCTGTCCTCATGTCTTTCAAAATTTCCAGCACATCCTCCCTCTTAACATCAACCTGTTCGAGCATATCAGCCTGTTTCACGCTGTCCTCACAAACGACCAGGTCCCTCTCACTAGTGAATACTGAAGCAAAGTATTCATTTAGGACCTCCCCTACCTCCTCCGACTCCAGGCACAAGTTCCCTCCACTATCCCCGATCGGCTATACAATGGGTAATTGTTGATGGCTGTTTTAGCGACTGAAGGGCTGTTCCCAGTGGCGTTCCACAGAGCTCAGTACGGGGTCCCTTGCTTTTTGTGGTATATATTAACGATTTGGATGTAAATGTCGGGGGCATGATCAAGAGGTTTGCTGGCGAAACAAAGACTGGCCATGTGGTTGATAGCGAGGAGGATAACTGTAGGCTACAGGAAGATACTGATGGTCTGGTCAGATGGGCAGAAAAGTGGCAAATGATATTCAACTTGGAGAAGTGTGAGGTGATGCATTTCGGGAGGTCAAACAAGGCAAAGGAATACATAATTAATGGGAGAATACTGAGAAGTGTAGAGGAAGTGAGGGACCTTGGAGTGAATGTCCACAGATCCCTGAAGGTAGCAGGACAGGTCAATTAGGTAGTTAAGAAGGCATATGGAATCCTTTCCTTTATTAGCTGAGGTATAGAATACAAAAGCAGGGAGGTTATGCTGGAACTGTATAACTCATTGGTTAGGCTACAACTTGAGTACTGTGTGCCGTTCTGGTCACCTCATTACAGAAAGGATGTAATTGCACTAGAGAGGGTACAGAGGAGGTTTTATGAGGATGTTGCCAGGACTGGAAAAATGCAGCTTTGAGGAAAGATTGGATAGGCTGGGGTTGTTCCCCTTGGAACAGAGAAGGCTGAGAGGAGATCTGATTGAAATGTCCAACATTTGGAGGGGCCTGGATAGTGTGGAGGTGGAGGGTCTATTCACCTTAGCAGAGAGGTCAGTGACGAGGGGGCATAGATATAAAGTGATTGGTGGAAAAATTAGAGGGGAGATGAGGAAAACCTTTTTTACCGAGAGGGTGGTGCGATCTGGAACTCACTGCCTAAATGGGTAGTTGAGGCAGAGTCCTTCAACTCATTAAAAAAGAGTCTGGATATGCACCTCAAGTGCTGTAATCTGCAGGGCTACGGACCAAATGTTGAAACTTGGGATTAGATAGGTGGATTGTTTTTTGGCCGGTACAGACATGATGGACCACGTGGCTTCTTTCTGTGCCTTAAACTTTCTATGATTCCCAGGGATCAGTGTTTGGACCCTTGCTTTTCCTGATATATATTAATGACCTGGACCTTGATGTACCAAAGTTTGCAGATGATATGAAACTTGAAAGCATTGTGAACTGTGAGGAAGCTATGTAGAACTGCAAAAGGACATAAACAAGTTGGTGGAATGGGCAGACAGGTGGCAGATGAAGTTCAATGCAGAGAGGTGCGAAGTGATTCATTTTGGTAGGAAGAACAAGGAGAAACAATACAAAATAAAGGGTACAATTCTAAAGGGGCTGCAGGAGCAGAGGGACCTGGGTGTATATGTGCATAAGTCATTGAATGTGGCAGGACAGGTTGAGAGAGCAGTTAATAAAGCATACAGTATCCTGGGCTTTATTAATGGGGGCATAGAGTACAAGAGCAAGGAAGTTATGTTGAACATATATAAGACACTATTTCGGCCTCAGCTGGTTTATTTCGTCCAGTTCTGGGCACCGCACTTTTGGAAAGATGTGAGGGCATTGAAGAGTACGGAAAAAAATCACAAATGGTTCCAGGAATGAGGAACTTCAGTTATGAAGATAAATTGAGGAAGTAAGGTCATTTTCCTTGAGGAGAAGGCTGAGAGGTGATTTGATAGAAGTATTCAAAACCATGAGAGTTCTGGACAGAGTAGATGGAGAGAAATTGTTCCCACTTGTGAAATGTTCAAGAATGAGAGGGCACAAATTTAAAGTATTTGGTAAGAGAAGCGAAAGTGACATGAGGAAAAACTTTTTCACGCAACGAGTGGTTAATGTCTGGAATGTGCTGCCTGAGACCGTGGTGGAGGCAGGTTCAACTGAAGCCTTCAAAATGGAATTAAATTGTTATATGAGAAGGATGCGCAGCCTTATGGCGAGAAGGTGAGGGAATGGAACTGAGTGAATTGCTCTTTTGGAGAGCCAGTGGGCCAATTGCCCTCCTTCTGCACTGTAACAGTTCTGTGAATTTGCCTCCCTCTCACCTGCTGGAACTGCGCTGTCTGCCTCAACCACCACTGGCCACGCATGCTCACCTCACACCGCACCCGGCAGAATGTTGGCCGCTCTGGACCAATAGGAAGAGTAGGGCGGGACTGGAGGACCGTTGGTGCTATGGGTCTTCCAACAAATCGGAGTGAGCGAGGGGCGGGGCTTGTGCCAAGGAGTGGGCGGGGCCACCTCTGCTCTCTTGTCCCGCCCCACTCTTGATATTGGTCAGCAGCTGACGTCGGTCACCTGGAAATTGTGACCCCTCAGGTCAGAGGTGAAGTGCCGAGTGCGCAGGCGCATTGTGGAACAGTGTTTTCCTCCTGGGATGTGTTACTGGAGTCGTGTTGCTGAGTGTTTCAAATGTCATTGGATTGTAGGTTACTGGAGTGTTGGACTATATTGCCTCTCCGTCTTCTCCCACTCCGAGTTCCAGGCTGCAGGCTCTGGTGGCTCAATGTGCCTGGAATGTTAACTCTTGTTTCTCGCTCCACAGAGGCTACCTGACCTGCTGAGTATTTCCAGTATTTTCTCCTTTTATTTCAGATTTCCAACATTCTCAGTATTTTGCTTTTGTTTTATTGCAAGCGTTGCTCACAGAACTGAGTCGAGAAACACAGACGGTCCAATTAAGAGCAGGTTTATATCGGGGTGGGTGTTGGATGTGGAAGTTGGTTCCGGACCTCTTGTGAAGGTCATTTTTGTTGTAACAGTTGGAGCAGGAGTGGAGATGGAGGAGAAGCTGCTGGGTTTAACCCCGAGTACTTTTGAGCCCAGTCAGGCCCAATAATTTCCAATGTGAGACTGTCAAAGGAGGTCGATTGGAGGGGAATGTGCAGCAGGATGCATGCACGACCATCCTGGGTCAGGAAGCAGGAGGGGAGAATGTTGTGAATTTCTATCCTGACTGACAGTCATGGCTTTTGTATACTACTTTTACAGGGTATAAGAATGGGTGGATTTACAGACTGGAATGTCAAGCAAAAATCATGTCAAGGTCACTCAATTTGGTCAGGGCCTGAACATCATCGGTTTTTGAATGTGGAAGGAGAAATGTTTATCTATTCTGACTGTGCAAAAAAATTTCAAACATTGGGCGGCGCAGTGGTTAGCACCGCAGCCTCACAGCTCCAGCGACCCGGGTTCAGTTCTGGGTACTGCCTGTGTGGATTTTGCAAGTTCTCCCTGTGTCTGCCTTGGTTTTCGCCGGGTGCTCCGGTTTCCTCCCACAGCCAAAAGACTTGCAGCTGATAGGTAAATTGGCCATTATAAATTGTCCCTAGGAGAGGTAGGTGGTAGGGGATTATAGGGACAGGTGAGGATGTTGTAGGAATATGGGATTAGTGTAGGAATAGTATTAATGGGTGATTGATGGTCGGCACAGACTCGGTGGGCCGAAGGGCCTGTTTCAGTGCTGTATCTCTAAATAAATAAATAAAATCAGTGTGACTGGAAACACACACCCGAGTGAGAGTGTTCCAGTGCACCGACTGTGGAACGAGTTTTAACCAGTTACACAGCCTGAAAAAACATCACAGCGGGGAGTAACTGTAGAAGTGTTCTGTGTGTCGACGAGGCTTTAACTGATCATCCAACCTGAAGAGACACAAGGACACCAAACCATGGAGAAACCATGTTAAACCATGGGGACTGTGGTAAGGGATTCAGTTACCTGGATGAGCTGGAAACTCATCAATGCATTGCACCGAGGAAAGACCAGTTAAATGCTCTGACTGCGAGAAGAGCTTTAAAAGAACAAGGAATCTGCAGAGACACCAATGCACTCTCACTGGGGAAAGGCCGTTCATCTACTCTGAGTGTGGGACGGGATTCACTCAGATACCCAACTTTCTGACACACCAGCGAGTTCACACTGGGGAGAGGCCGTTCACCTGCTCCAAGCGTGGGAAGGGATTCACTCAGCCATCCGACTTGCTGAGACACCAGAGAGTTCACAAGTGACTGCAAAGGTTGGATGCTGCTGTTAATGCAGCTGTTAATCACATCCAGAGCTGAATCATGACCGGAAGCCTGTTTTCAGTGGGGTTGCACAGTTGTGTATATCAATGATTTAGACTTATATGTAGGGGGCATGATTAAGAAGTTTGCAAATAAGATAAAAAGTGGTTGTGTGGTTGACAGTGAGGAAGAAAGCTGGAGACTGCAAGAAGATATCAATGAACTGGTCAGGTGGAGAAAATGGCAAATGGAGGTAATGTGAGGTAATGCATTTGGGGAGAGCAAACAAAGTAAGAGAAGCCACAATAAATGGTAGGATACTGAGAGTGTAGAGGAACAGAGGGACCTTGGAGTGCACGTACACAAATTCCTGAAGGTGGCCGGACAGGTAGATAAAGTGGTTAAGGCGGCATATGTGATGCTTGCTTTTACTGGCCGAGGCACAGGATATAAGAGCTGGGAGGTTATACCAGAATCTAGCAAATTTTGAAAAATTAACACCTCATTAGCCACCTCTTCTAAGACCCTAGGCAGAAGTTTATCAGGACCCGGGGACTTGTCAGCCCGCAGCTCCATCAGTTTGGTCAGTACCGCTTCCCTTGGTGATTGTAATTTCACCAAGTTCCTCTCTTCCTTCCATCTCCTGATTTACAGCTATTACTGGAATGTTTTTTGTATCCTCTATAATGAAGACAGAAGCAATATATTTGTTCATTGCATCCACCATTTCCTTATTATCTACCATTAACTCCCCATTCTCACTCTCTAAAGGACCAACACTCACTCCTTTTCCTTTGGGGCGGCACAGTGGCGCAGTGGTTAGCACCGCAGCCTCACAGCTCCAGGGACCCGGGTTCGATTCCGGGTACTGCCTGTGTGGAGTTTGCAAGTTCTCCCTGTGTCTGCGTGGGTTTTTCTCCGGGTGCTCCGGTTTCCTCCCACAAGCCAAAAAAAGACTTGCAGGTTGATAGGTAAATTGGCCATTATAAATTGTCACTAGTATAGGTAGGTGGTAGGGAAATATAGGGACAGGTGGGGATGTTTGGTAGGAATATGAATATGGGATTAGTGTAGGATTAGTATAAATGGGTGGTTGATGTTCGGCACAGACTCGGTGGGCCGAAGGGCCTGTTTCAGTGCTGTATCTCTAATCTAATCTAATCTGTATAAATCACTGGTTAGGCCACAGCTGGAATACTGTGTGCAGTTCTGGTCACCGCATTACAGGAAGAATGTGATTGCATTAGAGAGGGTACAGAAGAGATTTACAAGGATGTTGCCAGGATTGGAGAATTTTAGCTGTGAGGAAAGATTGGTTAGGTTAGGGTTGTTTTCTTTGGAACAGAGGAGGCTGAGATGTGCAAAATTATGAGGGGCTGAGATAGAGTGGATAGGAAGGAGCTGTTTCCATTATCAGAGAGGTCAATAACCAGGGGACATAGATTTACAGTAATTGGCAGAAGGATTGGAAGACAGTTGAGAAATCTTTTCACCCTGAGGGGTGTGGGTTGGTGTCTGGAACTCACTGTCTGAAAGGGTGATCGAGGCAGCAACCCTCATCACATTTAAAAAGTACTTGGATATACAA
Organism: Heterodontus francisci; assembly: GCF_036365525.1. Taxonomy (NCBI): domain Eukaryota; kingdom Metazoa; phylum Chordata; class Chondrichthyes; order Heterodontiformes; family Heterodontidae; genus Heterodontus; species Heterodontus francisci. The sequence goes on from NC_090404.1 coordinate 21,989,377, forward strand.
TTGAGGAGCCGTAACCTACGAGGCTACAGACCATGAGCTGGAAAGTGGGATTAGGCTGGATAACTCTTAATGGCCAGTGCGGACATGATGGGCTGAATGGCCTCCTTCTGTGACATAACTTTACTATGTTTCTATTTTGACAGTTGGAGTTTGTTTCTGCTGATGGGACTAACCACTATAACTGGACTGGAATTTAATATTTTGGATAAATGTCAAATAAATCAGCTTTATCTTTGTTTTAAACACATTGCTGTAGATTTTTGTCTTTCCCACCTGAGTGTTTAGCATCACCTGGCTGGAGCTCAGAAAGGACAATCTGGGGGGAGGATCGTACAGCAGGAACAGAACTTCAGCCTGGACACAGTCCTTCAGGATCACACTGAGAGGGACAAATGGCACTTTGGTCTTTCTCGTCTCTCTTCACTGACAGCAAAATCCCCGTGTGGGTTAATCCTGAGGCCTGTAACAAATGTGTCCCAGCCGCTCTCTTCCATGGTTCAGAGCTCCTGGGCACGGAACAGAAAACTCCTTTACAACTGTGTTTAGAGTCAGGAAGAACAACGGTGAATGCGGGAAATGTGCTGTTAAATCAGAGATTGGTGTCAAACTGTGATCTGTTCCTGACTGAAAGTGAAACGATAGGTTTAAGTTTCCCATATGAAAATGACTGTGGTAATTATTCTACAAAACCTTAATGTGTTTGTGTGACAGTCCTGAGTCTATCATTTTAAGGCAGGTGTTAACTCATTTAAAATAAACCTGTTTAAAATAAATTGGTTAAAGACTGCATTAAAATAGCAGACGGAGGAGTTCACAGGAGCCTGTTAACTGCTGGTACAATTATACAACAGACACTTGATCTCCAGATAAAGAAGGACCTGAAACGTGTTTCCAGGAATTCCCAGTTTTATTGCTGTGTCATTGTTAGACACCAGAATAACTAAAAATACACAACCCGGAATATCCACGGGGGTATACTGTCAGTTACTCTGGGATCAGTCCCTCTGTGGAACTCCACCACTGACCCTGCTGAAGGTTGTAGGCTCAGGGAGTGGGGCCTCCAGGAGTGGACTGTAAGAAAGCTGGGTTTCAATATCCTGACAGATACATGGTGAGGAACCAGAGGAATCCTTACTAAGGAACTGTCTGGGGTTTTACCTGCCAGTGTAGGTCGAGGGATGAATGATGCCTGACTCCCTAAACTGTCTTACATTGAACCCAGTTTGGAACCAGATGAATTCAGTTTCAGGAGAATAGGGACCTGCAATTGAGGGAGACAAAAGCAGCCATTAGAGAACCTGAGAGATCTTTGGAAATAATATGGTGCACAATTGTAATAATAATGAAAGCTTTTCCAGCAACATCAGGAGTCAGAGACATAGTAACACTGAGTTACAGGGAATTACAGTGAGTACAGAGTCACATTGAATTGACAGCAGTGATTCTCAAAGTCTTTTACTTGAAGGACCCTTTTTCAAATGGATTAGTAATCATAGACCCCCCCCCACCCACACTACCTAAATTATACCATAAACTCCTTGTACATTTACATTTCTGAATGTAAACTTCATCAGTGTCCTGTTAAAGGGACTTGCAAGACAGTTTACCAGGTCTGTTCGATATAGTGAACATTGATGTGATTGGTGATGAGAAAACTTTTATCCTCCCTTCAGCTGAAAGGTAACCCGACAGGAAATATCCACTGAGTCACATTGTAAAATTAATTAAATAATGAAAATGCTACATTTGAGTTTAATTCAGCTTTCTCTCACCTCCCAGTGGGTCTGTCCTGTCCTGTCACTGCTGGGTCAGGCCCTGTCCAGTTCCACCAGGCCCGATAACATGGGCCACCTCAACATCCATGTGTGAGAAAGACAATCCCAGATCTGATTTGCTGCAAATATAGATATAAATATGATATCCTCCATGAAGCTGACGGTGGATAAGAACAACATTAACCAGAGTGGACGGAAATCGGACTCATCCTGGTGTGAGTCAGCTGCTGACTTAAAGCCCCGCTGATCTTCCATTTGTGTGATATCACCGTATCCTTACTGTATTAGGAAAAGGCTGACTTGAGTACAGCAGAAATGCTGATTTATCAGGAAATGTAAAAACGGTCACAATATAAAGCCAAATTTAATTTTAAACATGTGAATGAAATGATTTGAACTAAGTGCCGACAGGTTTAAATGTGGGTTTATAACGTTGGTTCCTTCAGAGAGTCTCATCGTCCTAAATGATCGTTAAATACATTTCCTGAGTGGATTAACATTTAAAACCAGGTTTGCAGGCGTGATCCTGTATTCACATACCGAAGGTGAGAGAGATGCTGTGGAAACACACTATGTCCAGTAGCTGTGATGAACAGACTAGATTTTGTGTTTAGTGATCCTAGGCATGTTACCGATAACTTTCCTGGATACCAAAGCTAGGAGTGGCTCTCTAGAATAGATGGGGAGCTGGGACTTGTCCAGGAGCATAACTGAAGGTATAAGAACTGAAATAATCTAGAGTTGGAAAGGAGAAAATGGAACAGTTGGTAACAGGACATCAATCAGTCTCCGCTTCTCTTGCGGAAATTAAAGACCTAATAAAGTGTGTGCTTGAAACAACATTAATTCATTTGACAGATATCAGAATATTAAACTCCAGCCTAGATAGTTATCATCAACAGGATAATTGAACTCCGACTATCAGAATGAACATGGTTCAGTCCTGGATGTGATTAACAGCAGCAATAACAGCAGACTCCAGCCCAAGCAGTCAGTTGTGAACTCACTGGCAAAGGAATGTTTATTCACCACTTGCCTGAATGAGTGCAGCTCCAACAACATTCAGGAAGCTCAACACCATCCAGGACAAAGCAGCCACTCGATCAGCACCCCCTCCACCACCGGCACACAGTAGCAGCAGAATGAACCATCAACAAGATTCACTGTAGCAACCTGCCAAGGCTCCTTCGACAACACCTTCCAAACCTGCGACCTCTGCCACCTGGAATGACAAGGGCAGCAGGCACATGGAAACACCACCAGCTGTAAGTTTCCCTCCAAGCCATACAGCTTCCTGACTTGGAACCATATCGCTGTTCCGTCATGGTGGCTGAGTCAATATCGTGGAAATCCCTCTGAACAGCACTGTGGGTGCACTGCAATGGTTTAACAAGGCTGCTCACCACCACTATCTCAAAGGCAGTTAGGAATGGACAATAAATGCTGGCCTTGTGAGTGATGTCCACATAATTAATAGGTCCAGACGTCTAGTGTCAGTATCTTTAATAATTACTAAGAAATATAAGCTGAGCAGATTCTCTGTACCCTACTGTATCTGATATTGATCCATCAATCAGAGTAAACATGCAAGTCCCACGTCTCCACAGTCACTTCCACGAGGTCAGTCCACTGGATGGAACCTCGGGCACCCTGAGCTTGATCTCCGGTGTCTCCAGTCCCGACTGTCCCCTTACATCAGTATCCCCTCACTTTTATACCCTGTAGTGATCCAGCTCTGGCACCTGACTCTTCTTTGTCTTCTCTGCTGGGTTTTGACGGGAAGTGAGGAAATGACAGCTGGAACTTCTCTGTGATTTACAAGGACACATTCCCTGGTTCCCAGCAGTTACCTTTCTTCAGTAATTTTCTCATTATCCCTAAACTACCCTGACTACTGTTAATTCTGCTATTTCTTATAGTTTCACAATTATAGGTATAAACATCACATATTATCATCTAATCTATTCATAAATCCAGTTTAAATTTATATTGTGGTTAATAACAGACAAACCCTGTCCTTTCCCCTGATCTGATTAGAGTTTCCCATAAGCTGTGGAATGAAATGTCTTGGCAGTGTTGCCATGGCAACCAGTTTGCAGTGAAGCACCGGTTTGAGTTTCTGACTCAAATTAAACTTCTCCATCCCATAATACACATAATATCAGACATTTGATGTCAAAGTATTTTAGCCATGTTATGTTAATATATCTAAAACCTCCAAGGGGTTCAGAGAAACAAACTTTTAAAAGCAAGAGGACAAGTTGATGAAGTGGTTAAAAAGCACATGGGATCCTGGGTTTTCTAATCAGGGTTATAGGTCATGCAAATCTGTGCAAATAATTGGTTAGGCTGCAGTTAGAATATTGGGTCAAGTTTTGGGATCTTACACCAGGAAGGATGTCAAGGCCCATGGAGAGGGTGCAGAAGAGATTCACTGAGATGATACCAGGCTTTAGTTATCAGGAGAGATTAGAGAAACTGGGGCTCTTTTCATTAGAACAAAGGGTCATTGGAGATCAGAGGGAGGGCTTCAAAATGTCATAAGGCAATTGAGGAAAATCTATTTCCACTAGTCGGTAGGTCAGTAACTAGACAACATCAAATTCAAATCATCACCAAAAGACTCAGACCCAGGGATGAAATATCGAGCAGAATGTACAAAAATGTCCTGGACACTCATTGTCCCTCTGGAGGTGTGTCCAGGAGAGAAACTGATGGGTTTCTCTAAGCTTTGGGTTCAATGCTGTTCTTCGAGGTAATGAATATCAGCACCCGGGAATGGGGAATTCCGAGCACTGCATGTCTGCTTGAAGCACTCTCCAGTTAGATACAGCATGGGTTAGATGCAGAATAAAGCTTCCTCTATACTCTCCCATCAAACACTCCAAGGGCAGATACATGTGCATGTTACCGATAGCTTCCCTGGATACCAAGATGAGGAGAGGCACTCTGGAATATACAGGGAGCTGGGACCTGGCCATGAGAATAACAGAAGGTCCGAGAACCAAAATAATCTAGAGTAATGATGAGGTGTTAGTCCTGGCTCGGTGCTTACATTCTCATCTCTGCCTTTGTAGGTTGTCGGTTCAAATCCACATCCAGAGACTTGAGCACAAAATCTAGGCTGATATTCCAATGCAACACTACGGGAACACTGTGCTGTCAGATGTCCTGTCTTTCACATGATACTTTCAACCAAGATCCCATCTGTCCTCTCAAATGAACAAAAACAATCCTATAAAGTTATTTTGAAGAGCAGAGGTTTTCTCCCCAGTGTGCTGTCAATATTCGTCCTTCAAGCAACATCACTAATGTTACAGCCACGTGGTGAGATTTGGTTGGTTCCCACTGTTCAACTCCCACCTGACCACAGCAAGTGTGTTTGTTATAAGGGTTTAGCCGCTTGGTGTTTTATTTGTCAGATAAACAGTCAGTGACAGGCTTTCTTCTAGGTTTTAAAACAGAAAATCAATTGTTTATTGATCAATACACCTTATCCTGAAACTGTTGCAACCACATCCACTCACGCATTCACTCACACACACACACACGAGAGACAGATATAGAAGGAAAAAGGGGGAAGTGATTATAAGTGGCGGGGAATGAGGGGTAGGTTTCGGGGGAGGTCATGGCAAACCAGTTGAATTCCCTTGGAAATCCAGTTCTCATTGGTTGCAGGCCTGAGGTGTTTTTAGATTTCTCTCTCTTGGTTGAAAGTTCAGTTGAAGTCAGTGGATCACTTCTAGTTCACTGCTGTATAGAATAGATACAGAATTCTGCAGCAGGGCATGTGCTTTCTGGTTTGATGGAAACAAGTTTCCGGATACTGCCTTTTTTCTCAGGCGTCTCTCTCTCTCAGCTGCTTTTTAAGATAAAGCTGCATTACTTCTCGCCTCCGAGTAGGAGATGCTTTGGTCTCTCCTGAAAGGTGATCGCATAATGACCCTGGATGCTGCTACTTCATACCTTCTTTGTTTCAGAAGAACCCATTCAATTCTGGAATATTCTAGGATGGGTGCAATTGACACCTCTCAGCTTTGAAGATTTTACTTTGTCCCTCTCAGACAGTTTGAATATACAAAGTCCAAGTCCTTTTCCTTCAGCAGCCATTTTGGAGCATTGTTCACTTTTTAAAAGAAAAGGCCATTTTTTAAAGACAAAGCTAGTTTTTATAACTCTTCAGATTTTGTCCATAATTTGTATCATCGCACTTCTTGTGTGTGTGACACTTAGAAAAGAAAATCTGGTTATAGACACTTTTCTGTTTGTGGGACTTGCTGTGCACAATTTTCCTGCCATATTTCCGACATTAAAAGATGGACTTGCATTTATGTAGCGCCTTTCATGACGTCAGGATGTTCTAAAGCAGTTTATAGCCAATGAAGTTCTTTTGAAGTGTCGTCACTAGTGGAATGTAGGAAACACAGCAGCCAATTTACACTCAGCAAGATCACACAAACAGCAATGTCATAATGACCAGATCATCTGTTTTACTGATGTTGATGAAGGGATAAATATTGACCAGGACACCGGGGATAACTCCACTGCTCGTCTTTGAAATAATGCCACAGGATCTTTTACATTCACCAGAGGCCTCCATTTAACTTTTCATCTGAAAGGCAGCACCTCTGACCGGGCAGCATTCCCTCAGTACTGCAATGGAGTGTCAGCCTTGATTTTTGTGCTCAGTTCCGGGAGAAAACTTGAACCCACAACCTTCTGACTCAGAGGTGAGAGTGTTACCCACTGAGTCACAGCTGTCAACAGCACTGAGTAAACATCAAAAAACTTTCATTACCTGTAAAACACTATGAGACATCCTGAAGTTGTGAACGACACTTTACAAATACAAGTCTTCCATTAACAAAGGGGAAAAGGCCCAAAAATGGTGCAGTCAGTAACAGAACATCAGTCTCCTCTTATCTGAGAGAAATCAACGACTGGAACACTCTGTGTTTGATGCAAAGCAGATTTATTTGACATTTAACTGGAATAGTAAACTCCAGCCCGGTTACAGGGATTATAAACTGAAATAAATCCCAACATGGTCCAGTCCTGGATGTGATTAGCAGCAGAATCCAATCCCTGCAGTCACTTATGAACTCGTTGGTGTTTCAGCAGGTGGGATGACTGAGCAAATCCCTTTCCACACGCAGAGCAGGTGAAAGGCTTCTCCCCAGTGTGAACTCGCTGGTGTGTCAGCAGCGTGGATGAGTGAGTGAATCCCTTCCCACACTCCGAGCAGGTGAATGGCCTCTCCCCGGTGTGAGTGCGTCGGTGTCTCAGCAGGGTGGATGACTGAGTGAATCCCTTCCCACACTCAGAGCAGGTGAATGGCCTCTCCCCAGTGTGAGTGTGTTCGTGTCTCATCAGCTCATTTCTGCTTTTAAAGCTCTTCTTACAGTCAAAACATCTAAAAGGTCTCTTGTCAGTGTGAACAAGTTGATGTTCAGTGAGGTGGGACAACTGAGTGAATCCCTTCCTACACACAGAACAGGTGAATGGCCTCTCCCCAGTGTGAGTGCGTTGGTGTGTCAGCAGGTTGGACGACCGAGTGAATCCCTTTCCACACACAGAGCAGGTGAACGGCCTCTCCCCAGTGTGAGTGCGTTGGTGTTTCATCAGATCATCTTTGTGTTTAAAGCTCTTCTCACATTCAGAACATACAAAACACCTCTCATTGGAGTGAACAAGTTGGTGTGTCAGGAGATGGGATGACTGAGTGAATCCCCTCCCACACACAGAGCAGGTGAATGGCCTCTCCCTGATGTGAGTGCGTTGGGTGTGTGTCCACAGATCTTTTTTGCTTTTAAAACTCTTCCCACATTCCAAACATACAAAACATCTCTCATCCGAGTGAACAAGCTGGTGTCTCAGCAGGTTGCATGATTGAGTGAATCCCTTCCCACACACAGAGCAAGCGAATGGTCTCTCCCCAGTGTGAACTCGCTGGTGTGTCAGCAGGAGAGATGACCGAGTGAATCCCTTCCCACACACGGAGCAGGTGAACGGCCTCTCTCCAGTGTGACTGCGTCGATGAATTTCTAGCTTGGATGGGTAATTAAATCCCTTCCCACAGTCCCTACATTTCCACGGTTTCTCCCTGGTGCGGGTGTCCTTGTGTCTCTCCAGGTTGGATGATCAGTTGAAGCCTCGTCCACACACAGAACACGTGTACAGTTTCTCTCTGCTGTGAATGGTGTATTGTTTTTTCAGGCTGTTTAACTGGTTAAAGCTCTTTCCACAGTCAGTGCACTGGAACACTCTCACTCGGGTGTGTGTGTCTCGGTGATTTTCCAGTCACACTGGTGTTTGTAATCTTTTCCCACAAACATAACAGACAAACATTTCTCCCTCCACGTTCAAAGGCTGATGATATTCAAGCCCTGATGAATCGAGTGACTGTCAGATCCTGACGTGATGTTTGGTTTGCGTTTCCCGTCTGCAAATCCTCCCCTTCTCATACCCTGTAAAAGGAGTTTACAAAAGTCATCACTGTCAGTACAGAATAGAAATACAGAACAGACAATTCTAGTTTCTATGGAACATTCTTTCCTCTCTTGTTCTTCCCAAACATGTTGTCCATTCAAACTAAAAGAAGCCAAAATAAACAAAGTCCCAACAATAGCAAAGGGAACCTTCCTAATTCGACCAGGATGGCATCACCAGTGCCTATGAGACCCTCTGTACCCTGAGGTACCCACCACGGATGCACAATATATCAAACTTGCTCCCTCTGCAGGGCCACCCGGGCATGGACAAGACCACAAAAGAGAGACCGGCAGACACATCCCCAACTCCGTCCCTGTACATCCTGGACCTACACATTGTTGTTTTAACCAGGCCCAAGAGCAGGTCAAGGAGAAGATCCTCTGACCAACCCAACCCCCCACACACCGAGCAACCAAAGATTCAGAGAGTGGGGCTAAAGTGTAACCAAAGCTTTTGATAAGGTCTCACACGGCAGATTCGTCACCAAAGTAAAAGCCGATGAGATCCAAGGCAAAGTGGCAAGTTGGAGCCAAAAGTGGCTCAGAGGCAGGAAGCAAAGGATAATGGTCAATGGTGTTTTTGTGACTGGAATGCTGTTTTCAGTGGAGTTCTACAGGGATCAGTACTCGGTCCCTTGCTTTTTGCGGAGTATATCAATGATTTGGACTTTAATGGTATGAGTAAGAAGTTTGCAGACGATACAAAAATTGACCGTGTGGTTGATAATGAAGAAGAATGCTGGAGACCGCAGGAAGATATCAATGGACGAGGCAACGAACAAGGCAGGGGAATACACAATAAATGAGAGGATACTGAGAAGTAGAGAGGATCAGAGGGACCTTGGAGTGCATGTCCATAGATCCCTCAAGGGGGCTGAGCAGGTAGATAAGTTGGTCAAGAAGGCATACGGGACACTTGTTCTGAAGAAGGGTCACTGACCCGAAACGTTAACTCTGCTTCTCTTTTCACAGATGCTGCCAGACCTGCAGAGTGATTCCAGCATTTCTTGTTTTTATTACATACGGGACACTTGCCTTTATTATCCAAGGCACAGAATATAAGAGCAGGGAGGTTGTGCTGGAAATGTATAAAACACTGGTGAGGACACAGCTGGATAGTGTATGCAGTTCTGGTCTCCGCACTACAGGAAAGGAGAGGTCCCGCAGCTGCCGCCCCGCTCGGTGCAAAAGCGGGACCGGCAGCTTCTCATTGTGGGTGTTGAGGCCTACACCGGGTGTTTCTGAAGCCTCCCCGCCCTCACCCCTCTCCTGCACCCGGCGGTTTTCTCACCCGCTGTGGATCCGGTTACAGCCGCTGGACACACAAGTGATCCCAGTTGTTTTCCCCGCTGCGATCAGGGACTGAGGCCTCGCCCACTCGGTCTTCCTGTGCCAAGACGCCAGTAAATTGAACCTTCCCCTCCTTTACCGGACGGCGGCCGTTAACCCGCGGGTTTGTCAACAGATTGACTGCACCGGGGAGAGCGGGGGCGGGGCTGGAGGACCGCGCGGGATGTGGGTCCTCCAACCAATCGGAGCAAGCGAGGGGCGGGGCTCGCGGAAAGGAGCGGGCGGGGCGCCCCGGCCTTCCAGTCCCGCCCCCTCTTGCTATTGGTCAGGACTTTCCGTCAATCACCCGAACATTGCGGTCGCTGGCAGGAGTGACACAGTGTCCCGGGCATGCGCGCTGCGGGACAGTGTTTCTTTCCATCCGCTCGCTCCCTGGTTCCACAAAGACTCCCCTTGGACTGGGTCACACCTGGGCGGGGCCGGCTCAAGCTGCAGGAAGCTGCGAGGCTGAGCTGTGGACTGGGAGGAGTGGGGGGGTTTGACTGACAGGCCTGGGGAGGGGGACATCAGGGCAGGTACACACACTGCTCCCCCTTTTCCTCCTGGGATGTTTTACTGAAGTCGTGTTGCTGAGTGTTTCTAAATCTGTCTCCCTATCCTGGTATTATAGGTGGATTGTAGGTTGCTGTGAGTGTTGGACTGTATTGTCTCTCCTCATTCTTCCTTCTCACTCTGAGTTCCAGGCTGCAGGCTCCGGTGGCTCAATGTACCTGAAAGGTTAACTCACTTTCTCTCTCCACAGATCCTGCATGCCCTGTGTAGGTCTTATTTGTTGCATCAGTTTGATCTGGAGTGGAGATGGAGGAGAAGCTGCTGGGTTTAATCCAGAATACTTTTGAGCCCAGTCGGACCCAACAGTTTCCAATGTGAGACTGTCAAGGGAGGTAGATTCCAGGAGAGTTGAGTTGGCTGAACGGAGACCAACCACTCAATGTCAAAGAATATTGTTTCAGTAACAAACATTTCTGTAGAGGCTTTTAATCCATTTTAAATATACAGATTTTGTTACTTCATTCCTGGGATTTGGGTGTCACTAGCCAGACCAGCATATATTGCCAATCCCCAATTGCCCATTGAGAAGGTGATGGTGGACCTTCTTCTTGAACCGCTGCAGTCCGTGTGGTGAAGGTGCTCCCACAATGGTGTTAGGGAAGGAGTTACAGGAATTTCACCCAGTGATGATGAAGGAACGGTGATAAATGTCCAAGTTAACATCAACTTGTATTTATATAGCGCCTTTAATGTAATAAAATGTTCCAAGGCGTTTCACAGGAGTGTTTATAAAGCAACATTTGACACCAAGCCACATCAGGAGATATTGGGACAGATAACAAAAAGCTTGATCAATGAGGTGGGTTTTAAGGATATCTATCCTGAACTGAAAGTGATGGATTTTGATTTGGATGTAAACGTACGGGGCATGATCAAGAAGTTCACAGATGACACAAAAGTTGTCAAGTGTGGTTGATAGCCAGTAGGATCGCTGTAGACTGCAGGAAGATATCAATGGACTGGTCAGGTGAGCAGAAAGTAGCAAATGGAATTCAACTCAGAGAAGTGTAAGGTGATGCATTTGGGGAGGTCAAACAATTAATAGGAGGATATTGAGAGGTGTAGAGTAAGTGAGGGACCTTGGAGTGAATGTCCACAGATCCCTGAAGGTAGCAGGACAGATTGATAAGTTGCTGAAGAGGGCATATGGAATGCTTTCCTTTGATAGCCGAGGTATAGAATATAAGAGCAGGGAGGTTATGCTGGAACTGTTTAACTCATTAGTTAGGCTACAACTTGAATACTGTGAGCAGTTCTGGTCACCCCATTACAGAATGGATGTAATTGCACTAGAGAGGATACAGAGGAGATTAACGAAGATGTTGCCAGGACTGGAAAAATGCATCTATGAGGAAAGATTGGATAGGCTGGGGTTATTCTCCCTGGAACAGAGGAGGATGAGGGGAGATCTGATTGAAATGTATAAAATAGTGATAGCGTGGATGTGAAGGGTCTAATTACCTTAGCAGAGAGGTCAATGACGAGGGGGCAGAGTTAAAGTGATTGGTCGAAAGATTCGAGAGGAGATGAGGATGGTTGATGTCTGGCACTCACTGCTTGAAAGGGTAGTAGAGGCAGAAACCCTCAAATCATTCAAAAGGTGTCTGGGTATGCACCTCGGGTGCTGTAATCTGCAGGGCTACGCACCAAATGCTAGAAGGTGGAATTAGGCTGGGTGGCTCATTTTTCGGCCAGCACAGACACGATGGGCCAAGTGGCCTCTTTCTGTATCGTAAACTTTCTATGATTCATGATTCTGTAAACTCCTTTTACAGGGGCTAAGAAGGGGAGCATGTGCAGATGGGGAAACTCAGACCAAACATCACATCAAGATCTGACAGAGTCACTCGATTCATCAGGATCTGAATATCATCGGCCTTTGAACGTGGAAGAAAAAGGTTTGTCTGTTCTGTCTGTGGGCAAAGATTTCAGGTATCAGTGTGGTTAGAAAAGCACCGAGATACACAAAGCCCTGGATAGACCACACCTGGAGTGTTGTGTTCAGGGTTGTGCACATATCTTAGGAAGGATATATTGGCTTTGGAGGGAATGCAGCGTAGATTTACCTGAATGATACCTGGACTCCAAGACAAAGGCCTGCTCAGGTTTGGGAAAAAACAACCCGACCTGAATCAGACCGGCCCGAGTCCTTCCATTTTTTTCCCGCGCCCGGCCGGAGCCGACCCAACCACCGGAATGTTCACTTTCTTCAATTGACAGCATTCATTTACATCCATAGTGTACTCACTGTATTTACCACTTTTGGATGGATGGAATGGAAGGAAGCTGCAGCATGAGCGCGATGATGTCACAGAGACACTCACTGCGCAGGCTCAGAATCTGTGGATTCCGGATGCACGTTTCCCTCCTTGACGTCCCGGGCTCCCAGCTCAGGCAGGCTTTTCAAATTTTGACGCTTACTTACTCAACTTCCCTTTTCCTCCCAGCAGAGCAAAAGGTAGTACTGTGTGTGTCCGAGCCGAGCCCGAAAGCCGGACCCGGAAGAGCGACCCGACCCGAACCCGACATATGTCGTCGGGTCCCGTTGGGTTCAGGTCGGGTTGCAGGCCTTTACTCCAAGGGTTAAATTATGAAGAGAAATTACACAAATGAGTCACAGTCATTACACAGAAGGAGGTATTTAGCTTTTTGATTCCATGCCAGCTCTCTGTAGAGCAATCCAGTCAGTCCCATTCCCCTGCTCTATCCCCGTAATCCTGCAGGTTTCTTTCCCTCAAGTGTCCATCCAGTATCCTTTTGAAATCATTCATCATCTCCGTTTCCACCTTCCTCGTAGGCAGTGATTTCCAAGTCATTATTACTCACTGTGTCAAGAAAGTTCTTCCTCACATCCTTTCATCTGTGTCCCCTAGTCCTTCTACCCTCAGATAATGGGAAGAGCTTTTCTTTGTCTACCTTGTCTAAACCTGCCATAATCTTTACACCTCTATCAGATCTCCCCTCAATCTCCTTTGCTCCAAGGAGAACAACCCCAGCTTCTCCAACCTAACCTTGTAGCTAAATTCCCTCATCTCTGGAAACATTCTGGTAAATCTCCTCTGCACCCTCTCAAGGACCTTCACATCTTTCCTAAAGTGTGGTGACCAGAACTGGACACAATCCTCTAGTTGTGGCCTAACCAGGGCTTTTGAAGATTCAGCATAACTTCCCTGCTTTGCACTCAATATCTCTGTTTATGAAGTCCAAGATCCCAAGTGCTTTGCCAATAAACTACTCTCTCAGTATGTCCTGCCACCTTCACTAATCTGTACACATGACCCCCCGGGTCCCTCTGCCCCTGCACACTCTTTATAACTATTAAATGTATATTGCCTTGTCCTGTCCCTTCTGCCAGAATGTATCGCCTCTCTGAGAGTTGTATTCACTGGAATTTAGATGATTAAGTGGTGATTTGATCAAAGTTTTCATGTTTTTAATTGGAACTGATCAGGGTGTAGATGGAAAGAAACTATTTCCGTTAGTTGGGGAATCCAGTACTTGGGGCACAGTCTAAGATTAGAGCCAGGCCTTGCATTGTACTCCATCTGCCAATTTATTTTCCCACTTACTTAACTATCTATTTCCCTTTGCAGACACTTTGTTTCCTCCTCACAACTTGCTTTCCTGCTTACATTTGTATCATCAGCAAATTTGACTATAATCCATTCTGCCCCTTTATCCATGTCATTAATATAGTTCGGAAGTAGTTGAGGCCCCAGCACTGACCCCTGTGACACTCCACCAGTTACAGTTTACCAACCTGAAATTGCCCCGTCTATCCCGACTCTCTGTTTCCTCTTAGTTAATCCTCTAATCATGCTAATAAATTACTCCCAACACCATGAGCTCCTATCTTGTGTAATAACCTTTTATGTGGCACCTTATCAAATGCCTTTGGAAATCCAAATACACTACATCTGCTGGCTCCCCTTTATCCACCCTGTTCATTATATCCTCAAACAACTCTAATAAGTTTGTCAAACACGATTTCCCTTTCATAAAACCAAGGTGCCTCTGCTTGATTGTATTTTGATTATTTAAATGTCCTACTGCTTCCCTAATAATGTTCTCCAGCATTCTCCCAATGACAGGTCAGGAGTTGTGCCTTGTGGACAGGCTTTGGGGTGTCAGGAGGTGAGTTACGCGCTGCAGAATTCCCAGCCTCTGACCTGCTCTTGTAGCTGGTCCAGTTCAGTTTCTGGTCAATGATAAGCCCCACAATTGTTCATTCCTGTCTGGCGCAAAAATAAAACAGGAAGGGTGGCTCAACCGTGGCTGACAAAAGAAATGTGGGATAGCATTAGATTCAAGGAGGAGAAATATAAAATGACCAGAACAAGCAGCAAACCTGAGGATTGGGAGCAGTTTAGAATTCAGCAAAGGAGGACAAAGGGATTGATTAAGAAGGGGAAAATAGAGTATGAGAGTAAGCTTGCCGAGAATGTAAACATTGACTGTAAAAGCTTCTTTAGATATGTGAAGAGAAAAAGATTAGTGAAGACAAATGTAGGTCCCTTACAGTCAGAAGCGGGGGAATTTATAATGGATAACAAAGAAATGGCAGACCAATTAAATCTGGTTTAACAAATTTTGGTTCTGTCTTCACAAAGGAGGTCACAAATTATCTCCCAGAAATGTTGGGGAACATAGAGTCGAGTGAGAAGGAGGAACTGTATGAAATCAGTATTAGTCGGAAAATGGTGTTGGGGAAATTGATGGGATTGAAGGCCGATAAATCCCCTGGGCCTGATGATCTACATCCCAGAGTACTTAAGGAAGTGGCCCGAGAAATAGTGGATGTATTGCTGGTCATTTTTCAAAATTCTATAGACTCTGGAACAGTTCCAACGGATTGGAGGGTAGCTAATTTAACCCCACTTTTTAAAAAAGGAGGTAGAGAGAAAACAAGGAATTATAGACTGGTTAGACTGACCAAATGCTAGAATCCATTATAAAAAATGTAATAGCAGAGCACTTGAAAAACAATAACAGGATCGAACAAAGTCAACATGGACTTCCGAAAGGGAAATCATGCTTGACAAATCTACTGGAATTTTTTGAGGATGTAACCAGTAGAATAGATAGGGGGGAACAAATGGATGTGGTGTATTTGGACTTTCAGAAGGCTTTCAATAAGGTCCCACATAAGAGATTAGCGTGCAAAATTAAAGCACATGGGATTGGGGGTAAGGTACTGACATGGATAGAGAACTGGTTTGGCAGACAGGAAACAAAGCGTTTGAATAAACGGGTCTTTTTCCGAGTGGCAGGCAGTGACTAGTGGGGTACCGCAGGGATCGGTGCTAGGACCTCAGGTATTCACAGTATATATCAATGATATACATGAGGGAATTAAATGTAATATATCCAAGTTTGCAGACGACGCAAAGCTGGGTGGGAGTGTGAGCTGTGACGAGGATGCAGAGAGGCTCCAGTGTGATTTGGACAGGTTGAGTGAGTGGGCAAATACATGCAGATGCAGTATAATGTGGATAAATGTGAGGTTATCCACTTTGGTGGCAAAAGCAGAAAGGCAGATTATTATCTGAACGGTGATAGATTTGGAAAGGGAAGGTGCAGCAAGACCTGGGTGTCCTCGTACACCAGTCGCTGAAAGTAAGCATTCAGGTGCAGCAGGCAGTTAAGAAGGCAAATGGTATGTTGGCTTCATAACGAGAGGAGTCGAGTACAGGAGCAAAGATGTCTTGCTGCAATTATACAGGGTCTTGGTGAGATCACATCTGGAGTATTGTGTGCAGTTTTGCTCTCCTTATCTGAGGAAGGATGTTCTTGCTCTGGAGGGAGTGCAGCGAAGGTTCACCAGACTGATTCCTGGGATGACAGGACTGACGTATGAAGAGAGATCGGGCCGATTAGGCTTGTTTTCACTATAGTTTAGAAGAATGAGAGGGGATCTCATAGAAACTTACAAAATTTTAACAGGACTGGACAGACTAGATGCAGGAAGAATGTTCCCGGTGGCGGGGAAGTCCAGGACCAGGGGTCACAGTCTAAGGATAAGGGTTAAGCCATTTAGGACTGAGATGAGGAGAGATTTCTTCACCCAGAGAGTGTTGAACCTGTGGAATTCTCTAGCACAGAATGCATTTGAGGCCAAATCATTAAATATATTCAAGATATAGTTCTTAGGGCTAAAGGGATCAAGGGATACGGGGAGAAAGCGGGAACAGGGTACTGAGTTTGGACGGTCAGCCATGATCGTATTGAATGGCAGAGCAGGCATGAAGGGCTGAATGGCCTACTCCTGCTCCTATTTTTCTATGTTTCTAGGATGTTGATAGTGGGGGATTCAGCGGTGGTAATGCCATTGAACATCAAGGGGAGATGGTTAGATTCTCTCTTCGAGTCATAGAGTTATACAGCACAGAAACAGGCCCTTCGACCCATCGTGTCTGTGCCGGCCATACAGCACCCAACTATTCTAATCCCATATTCCTGCACATGGCCCATAGCCTTGCCTGCTATGGCGTTTCAAGTGCTCATCTAAATACTTCTTAAATGTTGTGAGGGTTCCTGCCTCTACCACCCCTTCAGGCAGTGTGTTCCAGATTCCAACCACCTTCTGGGTGAAAAAATGCTTCCTCAAATCTTGTTGGAGATAGTCATTGCCTGGCACTTGTGTGGCACGAATGTTACTTGCCACTTATCACCCCAAGCCTGGATATTGTCCAGGTCTTCCTGCATTTCTACAAGGACTGCTTCAGTATCTGAGGGGTCACGAATGGTGCTGAACATTGTACAATCATCAGCGAACATCCCCACTTCTGACCTTATGATTGAAGGAAGGTCATTGAGGCAGCTGAAGGTGGTTGGGCCTAGGACACTACCCTGAGGAACTCCTGCAGTGATATCCTGGAGCTGAGATGATTGACCTCCAACAAACACAACTATCATCCTTTGCGCTAGGTAGGACTCCAACCAGACGAGAGTTTTCCCCCTGATTCCCATTGACGCCAGTTTTGCTGGAGCTCCTTGATGCCATACTCTGTCAAATGCTGCCTTGATGTCAATCTGGAATTACCTCTGGAATTCGGCTCTTTTGTCCATGTTTGGACTAAGGCTGTAATGAGGTCAGGAGCTGAGTGGCCCTAGCGGAACCCATAGCGTCAGTAAGCAGGTTCATGCTAAGCAAGTGCCGCTTGATAGCACTGCCGACGACCCCTTCCACTTTGCTGATGATCGGGAGTAGACTGATAGGGCGGTAATTGGCCGGGTTGGATTTGTCCTGCCTTTTGTGCACAGGAATAACTGGGTAATTTTCCACATTGCCGGGTAGATGTCAGTATTGTAGCTGTACTGGAACAGCTTGGCTCGGGGCATGGATAGTTCTGGAGCACATGTCTTCATCGCTATTGATGGAATGTTGTCCGGGCTCGTAGCCTTTGCTGTATCCAGTGCCTTCAGTTGTTTCTTAATGTCACGTGGAATGAATCAGATTGGCTGAAGACTGGCATCTGTGATACGAACATCCGAATTAGGAACAGGAGTAGGCCACTCGGCCCTTCAAGCCTGCTCCGCCATCCGATAAGTTTATGGCTGAACTGATTACTCCATATTTCCACCTACCCCCGATAACCTTCCACCCCCTTGCTTATCAAGAGTCTATCTACATCTACCTTAAAAATATTCAAAGACGCTGCATCCACTGCCTTTTGAGGAAGAGAATTCCAAAGACTCATGACCCTCTCAGAGAAAATAATTTCTCCTCATCTCTGTCTTAAACGCATCCACTATCTCACTCGCCACTTCTTTTAAGACCCTAGGATGAAGTCCATCAGGACCTGTGGACTTGTCAGCCTGCAGCTCCAACGATTTGTTCAGTACCACTTCACTGGTGATTGTAATTTTCTTGAGTTCCTCCCTCTCTTCCATTTCCTGACTTACAGCTAATACTGGGATGTTACTTGTATCCTCAGTAGTGAAGACCGATGAAAATATCTGTTCAGTTCATCTGCCATCTCCTTATTAGCCATTATTAATTCCCCAGACTCACTTTCTATAGGACCAACGTTCACTTTGTTCATGCTTTTCTTTTTCAAATATTTGTAGAAACACTTACTATCTGTCTTTATATTTCTAACTAGCTTTCTCTCGTACTCTCATTTTACCTTCCTTCTCAACCTTTGAGTCATTCTTTGCTGTTTTTTTATATTCTGTCCAATCTTCTGACCTGCCTCCCATATTTGCACAATTATAGGCTTTTTCTTTGAGTCTGATACTGTCATAACTATTTGAGTTAACCACGGATGGCAGGTCCCACCCTTTGAATTTTTCTTTCTCGTTGAAATGTATCTATTCTCTGCATTCTGGAATATCCCCTTAAATGTGTTTGCCACTACAATTCTATTGACCTATCTCTTAACCTGATTTGCCAGTTACTTTAGCTAGCTCTGCTTTCGTGTCCTCATAATTGCCCTTACTTAAGTTTAAAATACTAGTCTTGGACCCACTCTTCTCTCCCTCAAACTGAATGTGATGTTGGGAATTTCAGGAGGAGGCCGAGATGGATCATCCATTGTTGCAAATGCTTCAGCCTTATCTTTTGCACTGATGTTCTAGGCTCCACCATCACTGCAGATGGGGATATTTGTGGAGCCACCTCCTCCGGTTAGTTGTTTAATTGTCCACCCGCATTCACAACTGGATGTGGCAGGTCTGCAGAGCTTAGATCTGGTCTGTTGGCTGTGGGATCACTTAGCCCTGTCTATCACATGCTGTCTCTGCTGTTTGGCATGCAAGTAGTACTGGGTTATAGCTTATATGCTGCTCCTGGCATGCCCTCCTACACTCTTCATTGAACCGATGTTGGTCCCCCGGCTTGATGGTATTGGTCGATATGCCAGGCCATGAGGTTACAGATAGTGGTTAAATACTGTTCTGCTGCTGCTGATGGCCCACAGCACCTCATGGATGCCCAGTTTTGAGTTGTTAGATCTGTTCGAAATCTATCCCATTTATTATGTTGGTAGTGCAAGTGTATCAGGCCTGTGTCCTCAGTACCTTGCTCTACGGCAGCGAGGCCTGGACAACGTATGCCAGCCAAGAGCGACGTCTCAATTCATTCCATCTTCGCTGCCTTCGGAGAATACTTGGCATCAGGTGGCAGGACTATATCTGCAACACAGAAGTCCTCGAAGCGGCCAATACCCCCAGCTTATACACACTACTGAGTCAGCGGCGCTTGAGATGGCTTGGCCATGTGAGCCGCATGGAAGATGGCAGGATCCCCAAAGACACATTGTACAGCGAGCTCGCCACTGGTATCAGACCCACCGGCCGTCCATGTCTCCGCTATAAAGATGTCTGCAAACGCGACATGAAATCGTTTGACATTGATCACAAGTCGTGGGAGTCAGTTGCCAGCATTCGCCAGAGCTGGCGGGCAGCCATAAAGACAGGGCTAAATTGTGGCGAGTCGAAGAGACTTAGTAGTTGGCAGGAAAAAAGACAGAGGCGCAAGGGGAGAGCCAACTGTGCAACAGCCCCGACAAACAAATTTCTCTGCAGCACCTGTGGAAGAGCCTGTCACTCCAGAATTGGCCTTTATAGCCACTCCAGGCGCTGCTTCACAAACCACTGACCACCTCCAGGCGCGTATCCATTGTCTCTCGAGATAAGGAGGCCCAAAAGAAAAGAAAGAAAGAAGTGCCACAGAACATGGTGGGTATCCTCAATGTGAAGGCAGGACTTTGTCTCCACAAGGACTGCGGTGGTCACTCCTACCAATACTGTCATTGACAGATGTATCTGCGACAGGTAGATTGGTGAGGACGAGGTCAAGTGTATTTTTCCCTCTTGTTGGTTCCTTCACCATAAAGACAAGTGTCGGGTTCGGGTCGGGTTGGGTTGTTAATCCGGGTCCGGCATTCGGGCTCGGGTTGGGTTGGACACGTTCTATCACAGGTAAGTGGCTCCAATGTTAATGTAATTTTTTAACTAGAAAGATGATTTTGTTACAGTTATCTTAAGTTTGTGCGGATCAGCAACAAAGTGAAAAATGGAAGGTAAGTTAACTGATGGTCGGGTCGGGCACGGGGAAAATGGAAGGACTCGGGCTGGGTTGGATGTGGTCCTGTCGGCCTCGGGTTGGGTTTTACCTCACCACCTGCTGCAGACCCAGTCTAGCAGCTATGTCCCTTCGGACTCAGGCAGCTCGGTCAGTAATGGGGCTACCGAGCCACTCTTGATGATGGACGTTGAAGCCCCTGACCCAGAATACATTCTGTCCCCCTGCTACTCTCAGTGCTTCTTCCAATTGGTGTTCAGCATGGAGAAGCTTGGAAAGTTTATGGCACAGAAAGAGGCCACTTGGCTCATCGTGTCTACGCCAGTTGCGAAGCACTGATTCATCGGCTGAAGGGGGGGATGGTAGGTGGTAATAAGCTTGAGGTTTGTTTGCCCATGGTTGACATGATGCCATGAGACTTCATGGGGTCTGGAGTCAGTGTTGAGGACTCCCAGGGCAACTCCCTCCTGACTGTATACCACTGTGCCATCACCTCTGCTGGGTCTGTCCTGCCGGTGGGACGGGACATAGCTAGGGATGGTGATGGCGGTGTCTGGGATATTTTCTGTAAGGTATGATTTGGTGAGTATGACTGTGTCAGGCTGTTGCTTGACTAGTCTGTGGGACAACTCTCCCAATTTTGGCACAAGCCCCCAGATGTTAGTTAGGAGGACTTTGCAGGGTCACCAGGGCTGTCTTTGTCATTGTTCTTTCCAATGCCTTGGTCAATGCTGGGTAGTCTGTCTGGTTTCATTTCTTTTCTTAGACATGGTACATACATACGAGCGTACGAATTAGGAGCAGAAGTAGGCCATTTGGCCCCTCGAGCCTGCTCTGCCTTTCAATAAGATCATGGCTGATCTGTTTGTGTCTGGAATTCCACACTCCCATCTACCCCCGATAATCTTTGATGCCCTTGCCTAACAAGAATCTATCTACCTCCGCCTTAAAAATATTCAATGACCCCGCCTCCACCACCTTCTGAGGCAGAGAGTTCCAAAGTTGTACAACCCTCAGAGAAAAAATTTCTCCTCATCTCTGTCCTAAAAGGGTGGCCCCTAATTTCAAAACAGTGCCCCCTAGTTCTGGACTCACCCAGGAGAGTGACATCCTCTCCACATCCACCTTGTCAAGACCGTTCAGGATCTTATATCCTTCAGTCAAGTCTCCCCTCACTCTTCTAAACTCCAGTGAAAACAAGCCCAGTCTGTCCAACCTTTCCTCATAAGACAACTCGCTCATTCCAGGTATCAATCTAATATACCTCCTCTGAACTGTTTCCAATGCATTTACACCCTTCCTTAAATAAGGAGACCAAAACTGCACACAGTATTAGAGATGTGGTCTGAAGCATAACATCCTTACTTTGATTTTCAATTCCCCTCGTAATAAAGGATAGCATTCCATTAGCCATCTTTATTTCTTGCTGGACCTGCATACTAACTTTTTGTGACTCATGCACTAGAGCACCTAGAGTTCTCTGCACCTCAGAAGTAATACTCTGCTTTTTTATTCCTCCTGCCAAAGTGAACAACTTCACATTTTCCCTCATTATACTCCATCTGCCAGATGTTTGCCCACTCATTCAACCTATCTATATCGGTCTGCAACCTCCTTATGTCCTCTTCACAACATACTTTCCTACCTATCTTTGTGTCATCTGCAAATTTAGTTACCATACCATCGCTCCCCTCATCTAAGCCATTAGTATAAATTGTAACAAATTGAGGCCCCAGCACAGACCCCTGCGGGACTCCATTCCTCACATCCTGCCAATCAGAAAAGGACCCGTTTATGCATACTCTCTGTTTTCTGCCAGCCAGCCAATCATCTGTCCATGCTAATATGTTACCTCCTACACCATGAGCTCTTACTTTGTGCAATAACCTTTTATGTGACACCTTGTCAGATGCCTTCTGGAAATCCAAGTACAGTACATCAACAGGCTCCACTTTATCAACAGTGTGTGTTACTCCTTCAAAGAACTCCAACAAATTGGTTAAATATGATTTCCCTTTCACAAAACCATGCTGACTATTCCCAATTACCTTGTGTTTTTCTAAGTGCCCAGCTATAACCTCCTTAATGATCAATTCTAACACCTTCCCCGCAACAGACGTCAAGCTAACTGGCCTATAGTTACCTGTTTACTGCCTCCCTCCCTTCTTGAATAGAGGGGTTATATTTGCTCCTTTCCAGTCTGATGGAACCTTTCCAGAATCTAGCAAATTTTGAAAAATTAACACCTCATTAGCCACCTCTTCTAAGACCCTAGGCAGAAGTTTATCAGGACCCGGGGACTTGTCAGCCCGCAGCTCCATCAGTTTGGTCAGTACCGCTTCCCTTGGTGATTGTAATTTCACCAAGTTCCTCTCTTCCTTCCATCTCCTGATTTACAGCTATTACTGGAATGTTTTTTGTATCCTCTATAATGAAGACAGAAGCAATATATTTGTTCATTGCATCCACCATTTCCTTATTATCTACCATTAACTCCCCATTCTCACTCTCTAAAGGACCAACACTCATTCCTTTTCCTTTGGGGCGGCACAGTGGCGCAGTGGTTAGCACCGCAGCCTCACAGCTCCAGCAACCCGGGTTCAATTCTGGTTACTGCCTGTGCGGAGTTTGCAAGTTCTCCCTGTGTCTGCGTGGGTTTTCTCCGGGTGCTCCGGTTTCCTCCCACAAGCCAAAAGACTTGCAGGTTGGTAGGTAAATTGGCCATTATAAAAAAAATTGCCCCTAGTATAGGTAGATGGTAGGGAAATATAGGGACAGGTGGGGATGTGGTAGGAATATGGGATTAGTGTAGGATTAGTATAAATGGGTGGTTGATGGTCGGCACAGACTCGGTGGGCCAAAGGGCCTGTTTCAGTGCTGTATCTCTAAACTAAACTAAACTAAGTTTGATGCTTTCCTTAACCTCTTTAGTTAACCACAGATGGTGGGTCCTCCCTTTAGAATTTTTCTTTATAGTAGGTATGTACTTATCCTGAGTATTCTGCAATATCCCCTTGAATGTCTGCCACTGCTTCTCTATTGCTCTATCCCCTAGCCTAGTAACCTAGTTCACTTCAGCTAGCTCAACTTTCATGCCCACATAGTTGCCCTTGTTTAAGTTTAAAATACTAGTCTTCGGCCACTCTTCTCTCTTTCAAACTGGATGTAAAATTCAATCATATTGTGGTCGCTGCTACCTAGAGGTGCCTTTACTTTGAGATTATTAATTAATCCTGTCACATTAAACGATACGAAGTCTAATATAACCTGCTCTCTGTTAGTTTCAAGAAACTATCTTGAAAGCATTCTCTGAACTCCTCATCCAGGCTACTAATGCTAATCTGATTTTTCCAGTTTATATGTAGATTAAAATCACCTATGATGATAGTAGTTTGATACAACTGAGTGGCTTCCAAGGCCATTTCAGAGAGCATTTAAGGGTCAACCACATTGGGTCTGGAGTCACGTGCAGGCCAGACCAGGCAGATTTCCTTCCCTGAAGGACGGGTGAACCAGATGGGTTTTTACAACAATCAACAATGGTTTCATGGTCACATTAGACTAGCTTTTGATTCCAGATTTATTAATTGCATCAAAATTTCACCATCTGCTGTTTGAAATTTGAACCCATGGTCCCAGAGCATTAGCTTAGGTCTCTGGATTACTAGTCCAGTGACATGAGCACTACACCACCGCCTCTGGCAGTGACAGGACCTGTCTGAAACTAATAATAAATTAAAAGCAGCGACTACGTTCCCCGATTGAAGGGAGACCAGGAATATCCAGGAACAAAAACCAGAAACACTGACCGACTGAGGCCGAACAGGCAGCTCGGGAGACGGGAGGAGATTGTGGGCGCAGGGGAGGAATTGGAGCCATGGGTGGGCTGGGAAGCTTCCTAAATACCTGGGGTCGGTCTGAGGCCCTGATTAAGAGGCCACAGGCCCCGTGTTTACCCCGCGGTGACAGGTCCGGGGGAGCGGGGGGGGGACACTGGCCGCCATCTTGGGCAGGATCTGGGCGTATGCACGGCCATCTTGGTGAGGGCACAGAGTAGCCGTGGCTTCAGGGTCTCTGATCCTAACTGGTCCTAATGCCTGGAAGATGGAGCATCCTGGACAACGGGGTTTTAAGCAGCTTCACTCACTCCCAGGCTGCATGTGATGTTTGCAGCCAAGAGGAGTCCACGAGCCATGTATATATTCAGTGTGAGAGGTTGCAGTCTTTGTGTCGTTACCTGAAATGGCTGCTCCTCAGCTTTTTCGTTACAGTTTAGCCTCATTCTCCCAATCTTTGGCCTCTCGGTGTGGAGGGGGGTGGGTAAGTTGGATGATCTTCTCCTGGACATGCTCTTGGGTTTAGTTAACACAGCGATGTGTAGGTCCAGGATGTGCAGGGGACCATATTGGGAGTGGGGGTGTCACTCCGGCTGCCGGCCTCTCTTCTGTGGCCCTGGAGAGGGAGCACGTGTGATCCTTTCTGCGACCAGTGAGCACCTCAGGATACAGAGTGTCTCATAGACACTGGTAACAACAGTCTGATTTCGTTGAGAAGGTTCCCTTTGTTTTACGCACTTTACAGCCATTTGGATTCGACACTGAATTCACCCTCATTTTGATTTTTTTTTCAAACATGTACAGACGTTAAACTTGTTTTTCATCTTTGTGCTTTTGGACAGAGCTCTTTATTATTCTGCCATCAACACTCTCTGAACAAGTACTTTGTCTTTTACAGCAAATATTAGCACTGCCTTTGCCTTTATTCCACGACATCTTTGTCATTTAATCTCAGCTTCCCTCTGCGTTATCACAGACCTTCCCTCTTGTTCTTCTTCTCTTCCCCCCCCCCCCCCCCCCCCCACCTATTACATTTCTAACCATTACCAGTTCTGATGCAAGGTCACAGACCTGAAACGTTAACTCTGTTTGTCTCTCCACAGATGCTGCCAGACCTGCTGAGTATTTCCAGCACTTCCTGTTTTTATCTCAGATTTCCAGCGTCTGCAGTATTTTGCTTTTATTCCCTGTGCTTTTGTTGTGACTTTGTGCTTATTTTGGCTTCTTTTTATTTGACTGGACCACATTTTGGGGAACAAGAGAGGAAAGAAGGTTCCATAGAAACTAGAATTGTCTGTTCTGAATTTCTATCTTGGACTGATAGTGATGACTTTTGTAAACTCCTTTTACAGGGTATTAGAAGGGGAGGATTTGCAGACGGGAAACTCAAATCAAACATCTGTCTCGAATCATCAGGACCTGAATATCATCGGCCTTTGAATGTGGAAGGAGAAATGTTTGTCTGTTCTGTCTGTGGGAAAAGATTTCAAACATCAGTGTGACTGGAAACACATCGAGACACACACACCTGAGTGAGAGTGTTCCAGTGACTGACTGTGGAAAGAGCTTTAACCAGTTACACAGCCTGAAAAAACATCACATCATTCACAGCGGGGAGGAACCGCACACGTGTTGTGTGTGTGGATGAGGATTCAACTGATCATCCAACCTGGAGAGGCACAAGGACACCTGCACCACAGAGAGACTGTGGAAATGTAGAGACTGTGAGAAGGGATTCAATTACCCTTCCCAGTTGGAAACTCATCAGCACAGTCACACTGGGGAGAGGCCATTCACCTCCTCCATGTGCGGCAAAGGATTCAGTTACCCAAACTGGCTGGAAATTCATCAACGCACTCACACTGGGGAGAACACGTTCTCCTGCACTCAGTGTGGGAAGGGTTTCACTCAGTTATCCACCCTGCTGAGAGACCAGCGAGTTCACAGTTGACTGCAGGAGTTGCACTCTGCTGTTGTTGCTACTGTTAATCACATCCAGGACTGAACCATGTTCATTCTGATGGTTAAAGAAAGATCTGCACGTCTACAGCACCTTCCACTACCTCAGGACATGTCAAAGTGCTTTACAGCCAATGAAGTACGATTGAAGTGTGGTCACTGTTGTAATGTAGGAAACACAGCAGACAATTGCACACAGCGAACTCTCTGGAGTGGGACTTGAACCCTCAACTTTCCTGACTTTTTATTTTATATTTCCAAAATGTATTTTTTTTTTACAGATTTTTATGAATAAAGTATATTACAAAACAGTTCCAAAAAGCACCAAGTCAAACAATACAAACAGTGCAAAGGAGATCAGTTTCCTTCAATACAGGAGTGAGTTGCCTCACAACCCTTTCATTTCATTTTACATGCCATGTACATTTTACAGCAAACAAATATTTTCTGGATACAGTTCGAGGGGTTTTCCATGGATCCAGCCCCTCGGTTCACCTTGGTGGGGGGGACCTTACACAGTGGTCTTACCCCATTCAGCCTTTGCTGCGGCTGCCCCAAGCTTTAGTCCGTCCCTCAGCACGTAGTCCTGAACCTTGAAATGTGCCAGTCTGCAACACTTGGTCGTGGACAACTCTTTGCGCTGGAAGACCAGCGAGTTTCGGGCACACCAAAGGGCGTCTTTCACCGAACTGATAGTCCTCCAGCAGCAGTTGATGTTTATCTCGGTGTGCGTCCCTGGGAACAGCCCGTGGAGCACAGACTCCTGTGTTACCGAGCTGCTTGGGATGAACCTCGACAAAAACCGCTGCATCTCTTTCCACACCTGCTTTGCAAAGATACATTCCAACTTTCCTGACGCGCACAACAATGTTACCAATTGAGTCAGTCACAGTTCATTTCTGTTGATGTGAACTGGTGTTAGGATCACTAGACCTTGTAATGTGATTATGGCTGGATTTTACCAAGCTCCTGATTTTGGGCTCCATGGCAGAAGGAGCCAGAATGTCATTCCGGCAGAGGCGCATGCACGAAGGCTGACGCCGGGAAGGCCCGGCCCGAACCTCCCGGCAGTGGTGAGGCTCCGTGGTGCTCCCCACTCCCCCCGCCACTGGGCAAAGGAACCTGGATTTAAATAGCTTAAATTAATGAGATGGATAAAGTTAGAGTCATAGAGTCGTACAGCAAAGAAACAGGCCCTTCGGCCCGCCGCGTCCATGTCGACCATAATGCCTATCTATACTAATCCCACCTGCCTGCTTTAATTCCATATCCCTCTATGCCCTGCTCATTCAAGTACCTGTCCAGATGCCTCTTAAATGTCGCCACTGTTCCTGCCTCCACCACCACCTCAGGCAGCTCATTCCAGATACACACTATTCTTTGTGTGAAAAATTTACCTCTTTGATCCCCTTTAAACCTCCTCCCTCTCATCTTAAATCTATGCCTTCTAGTTTTAGTCACCCCTACCATGGGAAACAGACTCTGGCTATCTACCCTATCGATGCCTCTCATAATTTTATATACCTCTATCATGTCCCCTCTCAGCCTCCTTCGCTCCAGGGAAAACAGACCCAGCCTATCCAATCTCTCTTCATAACTCAAGCCCTGCAAACCAGGCAACATCCTTGTGAATCTTTTCTGCACCCTCTTTAGCTTAATCATATCTTTCCTGTAGTGCGGCGACCAGAACTGCACACAGTACTCCAAATGCGGTCTAACCAACTTTATGTACAACTGTAACATGACGTCCCAACTCTTGTATTCAATGCCTCAGCCAATGAAGGCAAGCATGCCATATGCCTTCTTCACCACCCTGTCTACCTGTGTTGCCACTTTCAGGGAACTATGTACTTGCACCCCAAGGTCTCTCTGCTCAACAACACTCCCCAGGGCCCTCCTATTCACTGTATATTAGTTTAGAGATACAGCACTGAAACAGGCCCTTCAGCCCACCGAGTCTGTGCCGACCATCAACCACCCATTTATACTAATCCTACACTCATCCCATATTCCTACCAAACATCCCCACCTGTCCCTATATTTCCCTACCACCTACCTATACTAGGGGCAATTTATAATGGCCAATTTACCTACCAACCTGCAAGTCTTTTGGCTTGTGGGAGGAAACCGGAGCACCTGGAGGAAACCCACGCAGACACAGGGAGAACTTGCAAACTCCACACAGGCAGTACCCAGAATTGAACCCGGGTCGCTGGAGCTGTGAGGCTGCAGTGCTAACCACTGCGCCACTGTGCCGCCCCTGCCCTGGTTTAACTTCCCAGAATGCATCACTTCACACTTGTCTGCATTAAATTCCATTTGCCAATCCCTTGCCCACGTTCCCAGTTGTAACCTGGGACAACCTTCTTCACTGTCCACTATATCACCAATTTTGGTGTCATCTGCAAACTTACTAATCATGCCCCTTACATTCACATCCGAGTCATTAATATATATGACAAACAACAGAGGGCCCAGCACCGATCCCTGCGGCACACCACTGGTCACCGGCCTCCAATCTGAAAAACAACCCTCCACTACCACCCTCTGCCTCCTACCACCAAGCCAATTTTGTATCCAGTTTGCTAGCTCACCCTGGATCCCATGTGTTCAAACCTTCTGGACCAGCCTACCATGCGGGACCTTGTCAAAGGCCTTGCTAAAGTCCATGTAGACAATGTCCATTACCCTGCCCTCGTCAATCCTCTGGGTCACCTCCTCGAAAAACTCAATCAAATTCGTGAGACATGATTTCCCACGCACAAAGCCATGCTGACTATCCCTAATCAGACTATGCCTTTCCAGATGCATATAAATCCTGTCGCTCAGATCCCTTCCAATAACCTTCCCACCACTGATGTAAGGCTCACCGGCCTGTCGTTCCCTGGCTTATCCCTGCTGCCCTTCTTAAATAAAGGCACAACATTAGCTATCTTCCAGTCTTCCGGTACCTCACCCGTGGCTAACGATGATACAAACATCTCTGCCAGGGTCCCAGCAATCTCCTCCCTTGCTTCCCATAGCATCCTAGGATACACCTGGTCAGGCCCTGGGGATTTATCCATCTTAATGCACTTCAAAACCTCCAATACCTCCTCCTTTGTAATGTTGATATGCTCCAGGATATCAGTGTTCCCTCCCTTGAACTCACTGGCTTCCAGGACCTTCTCCATGGTAAATATGGACGAGAAATATTCATTTAAGACCTTGCCCATTTCCCGTGGTTCCACACATAGATTTCCACACTGATCCTTAAGGGGACCTACTCACTGCCTAGCTACCCTTTTCTCTGAATATACTTCTCGAATCTTTTAGGATTCTCCTTTATCTTATCTGCCAGGGAAATCTCATGGCCCCTTTTCGCCCTCCTAATTTCCTTCTTAAGTGTAGTCCTACATCCTTTATACTCCTTGAGGAACTCGCTCAATCCCAGCTGCCTATACCTGACATATGCCTCCTTCTTTGTCCTGACCAGACCCTCAATATCCCTCGTCAACCAAGGTTCCCTAAACTTCCCAGCCTTGCCCTTCCTTCTAACAGGAACATTCCAGCCCTGAACTCTTCCTATCTCACTTTTAAAAGCCTCTCACTTGCCAGACGTCCCTTTACCTGTAAACAGCCCCTTCCATTCAACTTTTGAGAGTTCCTGTCTGATTGAAATTAGCCTTCCCCCAATTTAGGACTTCAACCTGAGGACCAGTCCTATCCTTTTCCATAACTATCTTGAAGCTAATAGAGTTATGGTCACTGGTCCCAAAGTGCTCCCCCACTGACACATCAACCACCTGCCCATCCTCATTTACTAAGAGGAGGTTAAGTGTAGCCCCTTCTCTAGTAGGGCCATCCACATACTGCTTCAGAAAACTATCCTGGACACACTTAACAAATTCTTCCCCATCTGATCCCTTAGCACTAAGGCAGTCCCACTCAATATTAGGGAAGTTAACATCACCTACTATTACAACCCTATAATTCCTACACCTATCTGTGATTTCCCTAAATATATGCTCCTCCACTTCCCTCTGACTATTGGGGGGTCTATAGTATAATCCCATCAAAGTGATCACCGTTTTCTTATTTCTAAGTTCGACCCATATGGCCTCGCTGGACATTCCCCCTGGGATATCCTATCTAAGTACTGCTGTGATGTCCTCCCTAATCAATAGTGCAACTCCCCCTCCTCTCTTACCTCCACCTCTGTCACGCCGGAAGGATCGGTACCCCGGAACATTGAGCTGCCAGTCCTGCCCATCCCTCAACCACATTTCCGTAATAGCTATAATATCACAATCCCATGTACCGATCCATGCTCTGAGTTCATCTGCCTTACCTGTAACGCTTCTTGCATTAAAGTTAATGCAGTTTAGCCTACCAGACATTCCACGCTCCCTGTCCTGCCCCTGCCCGGCTTGCCTACTGGACTTGCTTGCTTTAACCTCTACATTTGCCTCAACTACCTCATCTGAGAGACTACTACTTTGGGTCCCACCCCCCTGCAAGACTAGTTTAAACCCTCCCGAGTAGTGCTAGCAAACCTCCCCGCAAGGATATTTGTCCCCCTCCAGTTTAGATGCAACCCATCCATCTTGTACAGGTCACCTCTGCACCAGAAGAGATCCCAATGATCCAAGTAGCCGAAGAACCTCCCGCCTACGCCAGCTCTTCAGCAATGCATTCATTTGCCTAATCCTCCTATTCCTACCCTCATTAGCACTTAAATGAACTTACGTTGAATCTTCTGGGATCTTCGGCGCAGCAGCCGACACTCCCGCACCTTCAATTCCCCGTCTGGGAAAAACAGGTGCAACACTGGTGGGGAGGAGGTAAGATTTTTACTGCAGGGGTGGGGGGACAGTGGGAAGGGGTGAACTTTCAACTTTGTGCAGTATGGGTGGGGGAGGGGTTAAGGTCAGAATTCAAAGGTAAATGTTTTGCGGGGAAGGGCAAATATTGTAATTTTCATGGGGGGGGGAGCGGTGGTGGAGAGGGGCGTTACAATTTTATTTTTGTAAATTTTGCGGGTGGGGGGGGGGTTCATTTAAAGAATTTAAATTTGCCTTTAAAAATTGTGCCAATACCTGCGCACGGGCAGCTGACACCATTGTCAGCGACTGACAGCCCACCCCCTCCCTCCATGTGATTGGGGGGCAGTCTACCTGGCAAAATAAATGAGCCACTGCGCGGGTCCGCCATTTTTGATCTTGCTGGTGTGTTCTTGGGCTCTTAAAATACAGCCCTATGTGATTTTTTAAAAGTTCATGATGGAATCCAGGAGATCAGCTGACCTCACCTCCACTCTGTAAAAGGTTACCAGGACAACAGAGGAAACAGATCAAAGACTGTTTTCTGAAGAACAAAGACTACAGCACTAACACCTGAAGAACAATGGGTTTCACCCTCCCAGACTTTTGGATTGTAAAACAAGGAGTCAGTCATTGAGAACATGTAAATGAACCGGCAGGTGGTAACACCTGGGGGCAGTGGAAAGGCCGAGCAGCTTTGTGAAACTAGACTTCTGGTCTTTGTATGACAAGAACAGAACTTCAGCCTGAACACAGTCCTTCAGGATCACACTGAGGGACAAGCGGCACTTTGGTCTTTCTCGTCTCTCTTCACTGGCAGCAAAGTCCCCATGTGGGTTAATCCTGAGGCCTGTAAGAAATGTGTCCCAGCCGCTCTCTTCCATGGTTCAGAGCTCCTGGGCACGGAACAGAAGGCTCCTTTACAACTGTGTTTAGAGTCAGGAAGAACAACGGTGAATGCTGGAAACATGCTGTCAAATCAGAGATTGGTGAAAAACTGTGATCTGTTCCTGACTGGTTTAAGTTTCCAGTCTGAACATGACTGTGGTAATTATTCTACAAAAGTTGAACATGTTTGTGAGATAATCCCGAGTCTACCATTTTAAGGCAGGTATTAACTCATTTAAAATAGTCCCGAAAATAAATTGGTTTGATTCTGCATCGTCGCTCCTGGTACAATTAGACAACGGTCATTTAATCTCCAGAGCAAGAAAGATCTGCAGTGTGTTTCCAAGAATTCCCTATTGATGTGTTAGTGTTAAACAGCAGGATACAGGACCCGGAACATCTACGGGTGTGCGATCCCGACAGTTACTCTGACATCACACCCGCAGTGAAACTCCACCACTGACTCAGCTGAAGGTTGCAGACTTGGAATTTTTTTTCGTGGGATGGGATTGTCGCTGGCAAGGCCAGCATTTGTTGTCCATCCCTAATTGCCCTTGAGAAAGTGATGGTGAGCCACCGCCTTGAACTGCTGCAGGCCGTCTGGTGTGGATACCCCCACAGTGCTGTTAGGGAGTTCCAGGCCTTTGACCTAGCAACAGTGAAGGAACAGTGATATAGTTCCAAGTCAGAATGGTGTGTGGCTTGGAGGGGAATTGCAGATGATGGTGTTCCCATGTGTCTGTTGCTCCTTCTGGATGATCAAGGTCGCAGGTTCAGAAGGTGCTGTGAGAAGAGGTTTGGTGAGTTGCTGCAGTGCATTTTGTGTATGGTACACACTGCTGCCATTGTGCACCAGTGAAGGAGGGAGTGAATGTTTATGATGGTGGATGGGGTGCTGAACAAGCAGGCTTGGTGAGGGGAGGAGTGTCAGCTGTGAGGAGGATGCAAAGAGGCTTCAATGTGATTTGGACAAGTTGGTTCACTAATGCCCTTTAGAGAATGAAATCTGCTATCCTTATCTGGTTTGCCCTACATGTGACTCCAGACGCACAGCAATGTGGTTCACTCTTAACTGCCCTCTGAAATGGCCCAGCAAGCCATTCAGTTGTCCCGGGCACTTAAGGATGGGCGACAAATGCTGGCCTTGCCAGTGACACCCACATCACATAAAAGAATGAAAAGAAAAACTATTTACATTATAGTAAAACTTGTGTTCATTTTGTGTTCAGAACATTGAGTTACAAGTCCCTGAAACATAAAAGTGGTTTGCTAATATGAACTGATCTGGTCACAATGAAACTTTTTTCAGATCTCTGACTGTTATCACAGTATGTCTTGATTCGTAGGTGTGTTTGTTTTTTTTTGCAAAATAACATCACGTTTATTGCCTTTACCATGTTCTTCCACAGTGCTATGTTCGTTTTCACCTTTGAACGTGTTCTATTTGTGATAGGACTGCTGGGTGTTGTATAATTGGATATCTCCCTGAGTTGGCATCGATTTTTGCACAATGTTGCTCCATTTGGTGATTTGGTGTTGCTACTTCATACGATGTTGGTTCTCGACAAACCGTAGCTATTTCAGCTGGAAATCCGGTTCCCTCTGTCAGATGTAGAACCTGAACGTTTTGTCCTATGGTCAAACTTGGCAATTCTTTACCTGCAAGCCGGTCATGCATATCCGTCATCCTCCTTTGTTTTTTTCCAGTAACTCATCTCAGACAACTGGAAACTTGAATAGGTGGTGGCTTGGAAGAGTCGTTCAAACCTGCCTTCCATCGTGAGCTCAGCAGGTGAGGGTAAACTTGCAAACAATGGTGTTGCCCTTAGATGTAGCAGTGTGACCTGGAAATCCTGCTTTGTTTCCCGGCATTTAATAATCAAGGACTTAAAAATACGAACCGTATATGCTCTGCCAGGCCATTTAACCGAGGAGAATGTAGTGACATTGTAATGCGATCAATGCCACACTTCCCACACATGTCTTAAAATGGTTTGTCTGTGTACCGAGGATCATTGTCTGAGGCAACTTTTTGTGGCATCCCAAACAATGACACTCAGCATACTGCAAAACGGCACTTGACGTATTGTGCAGTTGGTCAAATTATTGGAAACTTGAAAAGCTCGACCACCACTAGTAGAAAATCATCACGACGAACACTAAATTGGTCTGTTGAAATTCTGGTCCTCAGGTGTGACGGAATCTCGTGTGGCATCAATACTGGCTTGGCTGGTGTGCCTTCCATGCCTCGCCCACTTTCAGTCTTCTCTGTATCACTGTTGATCCCTGGCTAGT
Source organism: Heterodontus francisci (assembly GCF_036365525.1). Lineage (NCBI taxonomy): Eukaryota > Metazoa > Chordata > Chondrichthyes > Heterodontiformes > Heterodontidae > Heterodontus > Heterodontus francisci. Next base: position 22,023,352 of record NC_090404.1, read on the forward strand.
ATAGGTTCCCTCACCAGGCATCTACTGAGCTCAATGCCAATGCGCGTCTGGTGTAATTGTGTCAGAATGTCTGGTCAGAGTGACTCAGGTATTACAGCCTGTCTGTCCTTGAATATAACACTTCTGGATATTCCTAATACATCTCATTCGGCCCAAAATGATCTTATCGTTTCCTGGACTTCTTGTAGTGCACCAGGCCAACTTCGATTATGGCTTTCCATAGTGCCTGGAATACTGGATCTTTGGATTTCTCATCTTGCAATTGTTGCCATTTGTCTTGCCAAAAATTCAAGAAATTGACCTGTAACACATCTTTGTGTTTCTGTAGCCGGTGAATCGACTTGCAGATCCAATGAAACATCTGCACACTTTGTTGGATTCAGCAACCTGCTCCTGGTGTCTGACATGACCATCAAGTTGCCTGATTGTAGCGAACATCACAATTGTATCCTTGAATTTTGATCAACAATCGTTGTAACCAAAGCAGTGCACTCACCAATTGTTTTCACCATGTCATTTCAAGGGGATTGTGGTCTGTTTCCACAATGAATCTCTTTTCAAACAGATATGCATGAAATCATGTTATGTCAAATGATAGAGCGAGCATCTCCTACTCTATATTGGAATAGTACGCTTGTGCCGGTGATAAGCTCTTCAATATTAATGCAGTGGGTTTTCCATTCGGCAGAAGAAAAACGCAGAGCCCCCTTTTGCGATGCGTCTACCTCCAAGGTGGTTTCTTTCCTTGGGACGTAAAAATCGAGTAAGGACATTTCCTCTGACTGTGACTTTTTTAACACCTCAAACATGTGCTGACAGCCCTGTTGCCATATGAATAGTGCTTCCTTCCTCAACAGCTCACTGTGTGACAATTCCTTCTGAGCAAAGATGGAATATACAGTGTGAGGAAGTTAAATAATCCCAGACAATGCTGTAGATCTTCCCTGTCCTGTGAAGTAAGAATGGAGTGGATGTCCTTCAATTTGCTAGGATCCAAACAATTAGCATTGAAAAAGTCAATGTGATGCACATTTTTGACTATTGAAGACTAGGCCTTCATGATGTTTTGCCAGACCTGCTGAGTATTTACAGAACTTACTGTTTTTATTTCATATTTCCAGCATCCAAAGAATTTTGCTTTTATTTCTATGCCAAAGTCGATTTATCCAGAGTCCCTGGATTACCAATTCAACAATTAAACCACTCGGCCTGCAGTTTGAATGAATTGTGCTTGGAAATTCGTCTCACTTCCACCTTCCAAAGCAATGATATCAATTCACAGCATAAGTCTGAGGAAAAGCACCCTTTAATGAGCAATCAACAGCTCAGCAGTCAGGGCTGTTGTAGCATGGCTGAGCGGTCTAAGGTGCAGGATTAAGGCTCTAGTCTCTGTGGAGGCGTGGGTTCAAAGTCCCACTGGTGCCAGACGTTTAGTCCAAGAGTTGTTTTGCACACAGTGATCCTGCTATGCTGGACAACTTGTTGCTGGATGAAGAAGTCCACATCTTCCACACAGCCTGTTCAGTTTCTCCACCTTGGCTACTATGCCAATATTTGAAGCCATGGCTAGTGTTTATAAACTCTGTTGGCCTACAAGGATAGTGTTGCATTTACGCTAGTCTTTTAATAAAGCGTCAATGTCGACACCTTTGCCTTTTCTACGAGGGCATTATGAAAAGTGTCAATGCTAATAGCAGCTCTGTAATTCTTTAAGATCACTTAGCTTCAGAAAAGTCTCAATCCCTGTCATTGTCCCTACAGAGACTGACAAATTGCTCCATTCTCTCTTTTCACTGCTGTCTATATGACATAAATTCCAACTGATGTCTCCTGAATTTGAGTTTCACATGGATTTGATCCACTAGCGTGGTACATATTTTCTTGGGGTCTTTCTGATTATCATCCAATAAGCCTGAGGTATTCAGCCTATGAAGACTTGCGATTCCAATAGCCATCTTAATTTTAACTGCTAGTGCATCTGGTTCTGCAGCAGCCAAATCAAGGAACCACAGTTCTAGCCTTTGTTTGAAAAGTTTGAATTTGGGAAGAGTATCACTGCTTTCCAATTCATACATGGGAATTTATCCGACATCTTGCTGACATTTCCATGATTTCCTAGGTAGGAAGAAGCTTTCCTGCTTTCCTCCACGGGAAGGTTTCAATGTGCTGCAGATCTGGTTGCCTGCAGTACCTTCACTTGCCACCACCTATTTCGGAACTCTATGGCACTGTGGGTCTGCGGCTTAAAGGCCTGCTACCCGATCCGAACCCGACGGGAGCCGACGACATGTGTAGGGTTTAGGTCGGGTCGGGTCGCTCTTCCGGGTCTGGCTTTCAGGCTCGGGTCAGGTCAGACTGGGTCCGGGTCGGTCCGGGTCCAGGTCGGACACGCACAGCCAGAAGTGTTAAAAGTAAAAAAAACTAGCTGAGCTGGGAGTCCGGGAGGTCAAAGAGGGAAACTCTGAGTCTGCACAGGGAGTGAGCGTCTCTATGACGTCATCATGCTCATGCTGCAGCTTCCTACAGATTCCAGTCGGGTCGGGCTCAGGTCAAGTCCGGCGCGGGAAAAAAAATGGAGGAACTTGGGCAGGGTCGGGCTTGGGTCCGATATGGTTCTGTTGGGTTTGGGTTGTGTATTTTTTTCATGACCTGAGCAGGCCTTTACTGTGCCCCTGTTGCTCCCCTTCACACAGTTTTTCAGGGACTGTCCACAAAGCAGAATTTAGGTGCGAATGGCACCATGATACCTCAAATAGCTATATTGGCTTTTTTCAGCATTTTATTTTAAACCTATCTTTGAATCGATCTGCACTGGCTTTTTCCACCTTTTTAAAGCCTGCCTTTGAATTCACTTTCACTGACCCGATCCAAATCAACTGATTACACCCCTTTGCTACTGAACCGTTGGCCCCTCAATACAGTTACTCACTGTTCCCAAGGGAGTGTTGCCTTCTGATAGTGCTTCACCTCTCCGAGCTCTGTTGACAGCTTCTGCTCCCCTTGCAAAATGCTGCTGTAGTCCCAAACTGAATCCGATGCTCTCCCAATGTGCCTTAAAAGCTCAAAATCTTTGACAAATTATTCACTGCAACCATATTGTGTCTCCGCTATCCTTCAACCACAAACTTACCAATCAGACTGATCGGTCTGGTAAACTATATTGTGAGTTATTTATTTGAAGTTTACCTTAGTATATGAATATTGCTGGAGAGCTCTTACTAGACCATCTTGCTTGATCAACTAACACATTTCAACTGTTGTGTCACGTGATAGACATCATATCCTCCCTGATGATGTATGCAAATTACGGTCATACACACTTAAAGATGTACTGCAACAGCAGCCACTGTCAGGGATCTGTGGACCTGCACTCCAAAGTCCCTGTATTCCTCTCTACTTCTTCCAAATATTGTGTATTCCCTTGCCCAGTTAGCCTTCCCCAAATGCATTACCTCAAGCTCTCTGGTTTGAATTCCAGTTGCCACTGTTCTGCCAATGTCACTCGTCCAGTGATATCTTCCTGCAGTCTACAGCTTTCTCTTCATTGTCACCCATAAAGCCAAGCCTCCTTCGACAGCACCTGCCAAACCCGTCACCTCTACCACCTTGAAGGACTGGAGCAACAGACGCATGGGAACACCACTACCTGCAAGTTCCCCTCCAAACCACGCACCTTCCTGACATGGAATTATATCACTGTCCTTTTACTGTCACTGGGTCACAATCCTGGAAATCCCTCCCTGACAACACTGTGGGTGTACCTACACCGCACAGACTGCGATGGTTCAAGAAGAGGGTTCACCACCATCTTCTCAAGAACAATTATTGATGGGCCAGCGATGCTCACATCCCATGAATGAACATAAACGGGAACATCTAAGAACCTCAATTCTCCTGGGTGGCACTCAGTTATTTGCTAATTTGAACAAAGGTAAGCCAGAAAAGACTTCCGAAGCAATTTCCAAATAGACTCAAACTTTTCTTTTATTCTTTCATGGGATGTGGGTATCACTGGCAGTGATATTGTCCATCCCTATTTGCCCTTGAAAAGCCAGTGGCTTGTGCTGCCATTTCAGAGGACGGTTATGGGTCTGGAGTCAGTTGGAGGCTGTACCTGTAAGTTCAGCAGATTTTCTTCCGGAATTGACATTAGTGAACCAGATGAGGTTTTCCAGCAATCGATGATAGTTTCATACCGCCTTCACTGTGCAGAGTTGAAAAGTGCTATATTTGCATTAGTTAATGCAGCAGCTGCTGTTATGGTGAGATTTTGAGCTCACAGCCCCTGCATGCAAGCCGTGGCCTGTAGATTATAAGTGCAGTGGACAGCCCAAAACAGATTCATGTACTCAAATGAGGCATTTACAGCATCTCTGGTTAAAGCATGGGCCTATATGGGGATTAAACCCAGGAACCTGGCATTAATAGCACCATGCTCTAACCAACTGAGCTAATAAGGCTCAACGTGCAATTTGTGTATTAATGCTAATGTTTCAGTTCTGTGACCTTTCATCAGACCTCTGTTTCTCTCTCATTTGGGTGGAGTTCTGATGAAAGGTCACAGACCTGAGATGTTAGCTTTGCTTCTCTCTCCACTTTCGCTGCCAGACCTGCTGAGTATTTCCAGCACTTTTTGTTTTGTTTCTGTTTCTCATTCCACAGATGCTGAGTATTTCCAGCACTTACAGTTTTTATTTCAGATTCCCAGCACGCACAGAATTTTTCTTTCATTTTCTATGTTTCAATGGCTTTGCCAAAGTTGATTTCTCCGGGAACCCTGGATGACCAATACGACAAGGCAGCCACTCGGCCTGCAGTTTGAATAAATTGTGCGTGGAATTTCATCTCACTTCCATCTTCCAAAGCAAAGACCTCGATTCACAGGATAATTTTGAAGAGAAGCACCTTTTAATCAGCAATCAATTGTTTAGCAGACAGTAGGCTAGCTGTGTGCTAGCGTGGTGAGTGATCTAAGGCACCGGATTAAGGTTTTGAGTTTGAGTCCAGTGTTGTTTTGGGCATAGTGATCCTGCTGAACAGCTTCTTGCTGGATGAAGAAGTCCACATCTTCCACACAGCATGTTCAGTTTCACCACCTTGGCTACTGTGCCAATATTTCAAGCTACGACGACTGCTCTCAGACTCTGTCGGCCTGCATGGATAGCTTTGTGTTGTTACTTGTGTTTTAGTAAAGCTTCAATGTCAAGACCTTCTATGAGGGCATTTTGAAAAGCTTTAATGAGTGTCAATACTATTAACAGCTCTGCAATTCTTTCAGATAACTTTCTTTTCTTTTCTTTTGGGCCTCCTTATCTCGAGAGACAATGGTTACGCGCCTGGAGGTGGTCAGTGGTTTGTGAAGCAGCGCCTGGAGTGGCTATAAAGGCCAATTCTGGAGTGACAGGCTCTTCCACAGGTGCTGCAGAGAAATTTGTTTGTTGGGGCTGTTGCACAGTTGGCTCTCCCCTTGCGCCTCTGTCTTTTTTCCTGCCAACTACTAAGTCTCTTCGACTCGCCACAATTTAGCCCTGTCTTTATGGCTGCCCGCCAGCTCTGGCGAATGCTGGCAACTGACTCCCACGACTTGTGATCAATGTCACACGATTTCATGTCGCGTTTGCAGACGTCTTTATAACGGAGACATGGACGGCCGGTGGGTCTGATACCAGTGGCGAGCTCGCTGTACAATGTGTCTTTGGGGATCCTGCCATCTTCCATGCGGCTCACATGGCCAAGCCATCTCAAGCGCCGCTGACTCAGTAGTGTGTATAAGCTGGGGGTGTTGGCCGCTTCAAGGACTTCTGTTTTGGAGATATAGTCCTGCCACCTGATGCCAAGTATTCTCCGAAGGCAGCGAAGATGGAATGAATTGAGACGTCGCTCTTGGCTGGCATACGTTGTCCAGGCCTCGCTGCCGTAGAGCAAGGTACTGAGGACACAGGCCTGATACACTCGGACTTTTGTGTTCCGTGTCAGTGCGCCATTTTCCCACACTCTCTTGGCCAGTCTGAACATAGCAGTGGAAGCCTTACCCATGCGCTTGTTGATTTCTGCATCTAGAGACAGGTTACTGGTGATAGTTGAGCCTAGGTAGGTGAACTCTTGAACCACTTCCAGAGCGTGGTCGCCAATATTGATGGATGGAGCATTTCTGACATCCTGCCCCATGATGTTCGTTTTCTTGAGGCTGATGGTTAGGCCAAATTCATTGCAGGCAGACGCAAACCTGTCGATGAGACTCTGCAGGCATTCTTCAGTATGAGATGTTAAAGCAGCATCGTCAGCAAAGAGGAGTTCTCTGATGAGGACTTTCCGTACTTTGGACTTCGCTCTTAGACGGGCAAGGTTGAACAACCTGCCCCCTGATCTTGTGTGGAGGAAAATTCCTTCTTCAGATTCCTTCTTTCAGATAACTGAACTTTAGAAAAGTGTCAATCCCTGCCATTGTCCCTAAAGCAATTGATAAATTGGTCCATTCTCTCTTTTCACTGCTGTCAATATCACATAAATTTCAACTGCGGTCTCCTGAAATTGACTTTCACATGGATTTGTTCTTCTAGAGTGCTCTATATTTTCTTCGTGTCTTTCTGATCATCTTGCGATAAACCTGAGGTATTCAGCCTATGAAAACCTTCGATTCCGATAGCTATCTTCATTTGAACTGCTAGTTTATCTGCTTCTGATGCAGCCAAATCAAAGAACCATAGCTCTAGCATTTGTTTGAAAAGTTTGAATTTTGGAAGAGGATTGTGGCTTTCCAATTCGTACATAGGAATTTTACCAACATCTTGCTGACGTTCCTGGGATTTTCTGCGATTTCCTAAGCAGGAAGAAGCTTTCCTGCTTTCCTCCACAGGAGGGTTTCAATGTGCTGCCGATCTGGCTGCCTGCAATACTTTTACTTGCCATCACCTCTTTCTGAACTCTGTGGCACTGCGGGTCTGTGGCCCTGTTGCTCCCCTTCGCACGCTTTTTCAGACACTATCCACAAAGCGGTGTTTTGGCACGAACGGCACCATGATGGAAATAGTTGTAATGGCTGCAATGACTTTTTTCAGCATTTTCTTTTAAGCCTGCCTTTGAATCAACCTGCACTGGCCTGAACCAAATCAACTAATCACACCCCTTTGCTACTGAACCGCTGGCCCCTCAGTACAGTTACTCACGTTCCCAATGGAACACTGTCTGCTGATAGTGCTTCACCTCTCGGAGCTCTGTTGACAGCTTCTGCTCCCCTCACAGAATGCTGCTGTAGTCCCAAGCTGAATCTGATGCTTTCCCAATGTGCCTTAAAAGCTCAAAATCTTCGACCATATTGTGTTTCCTCTATCCTTCAAACACAAACTCGCAAATCACGCAGATAGGACTGGTAACCTATACCGTGAGTTCTTTATCTGAAGATTATATTAGTATATAAATATTGCTGGAGAGCTCTTACTAGTGTGTCTTGCTTGGTCAACGAACACATTCCAACTTCTGTGTCACGTGATAGACAACATCATAACCTCTCTAACCCTACAAGTCCCCCTCCAAACCACGCACCACCCTGACTTGGGTGCGATATCATCGTTCTTTCACTGTCACCGGGTCACAATCCTGGAACCCCCTCCCTATCAACACTGTGGGTGTACCTCCATCACATGGACTGCAGCAGTTCAAGAAGGTGGCTCACCCCCACCTTCTCAAGAGCAACTAAGGCTAGGGCAAAAAAAAAATGCTGGCCTAGCCAGCGACGCCCACATCCCATGAATGAATAAAAAAAGGAGTAGCAATTCTGATGATTGGGAATGTTTCAGAAACCAGTAAAGGGCCACCAAAAAGTTGAGAAAAGAGAAAGGAAATAGTATATGGGAGTAAACTGTCCAGTAATATACAGCTTGTAAGAACTTTTATAGGTATATAAAAAGGGCGACAGTAGCTAAGGTAAACGTTGGTCCCTTAGAAGCAGAGCCAGAAGAATGGGAGGGAAGTAGTGGCATAGTACTTGGTTCAAGCTAAGAAACAATGGAGGTATAATTAGATTGCTGGGTGTGTTCCAGAGGGCAGGAAATAGTCAGAAAGCTATAGAGAAACAAATATGCAAATCTGAAATTACAGAGAGGTGCAAGAACTACAGAGTAGCTCTAATGGGGGATTTAAAATATCCGAATACAGACTGGGATATTAATAGTGCAGAGAAAACACTCAACAGCTCTTGTTACATCTGAAAAGTGAGAAACTTTGAGAAAAATGTGATTCATCACATCTGGAGAAGTCAGACATGGAACAGGTTGAAAGCACGTACAGAGCCAGAGCTAGGGGTGTGAAAGAAAACAAGGGAAGGGCTGTGAAAAGTGGCAAGACGGAGTGATATACTGACAGAAGAGATGCTGGTGCAAGGATAAATGTGGGTGGCAATTGGACAGACTTTTATGCCTGCTGTTCAATCTGTCAGAAATATTGTCCCTGATCAACTAAGCACAACTGCTCTGTCTGAATGACATTTTAAACAGTGCCAACCCTTCACTGCAGCTCAGCTCAACAAAACATTCACTGTTATCATCGGCATGTTCGGTATCTTCTTGCACATTCTGCTGTATCTGCTGAACAACATTAGATTCAAGTAGCTCCGCTTTCTTCACAATGAAAACCAGTGAGAAATTATGCACAGTTTGAAATCGAAGCTTCGTGTAAAAGATTGGAAGGAGAGTGTGACTGTGGATAATTGCTAATGGGGACAACTCTTGCACATTCCTGTATTCAGTATCCGGAAGTAGCAGGAAGATGAGATCACAGTGTTTATTTATCCTGTTATCTGCAAAACCCATCGCTTCTCAATGTCCTGTATCTTTCATTGCCACTCCCTGCTTTCCAGGGAAAGTTGGGTTTCATGAATTCGGTGTGTTTGCATAAAGCAGCTAATTCACCTGGGAGCTGGAGGAGCAGAGGGAGCTGGAGGATAAGCAGTGACAGAAGCAGAAGGAGATGCCACATGAAAGTGGTAGAATTTGCTGTGTGTCAGTTGTTTCTATTGATGTTTGATGGCCGTGCATTGCCTTGCACATTTCACAGGAGCCGCTTGATTAGGTTGGTGCATTTTGGAAATTGAAACTTGTGCACCTGCAGTTTTATGCTCATGTCAACACACTCGGTGCTGTCCTTGACTTTTGTGGTCGAGGTAAACGTTAGTTTTTTTTAAAAATGAGAAACTAGTCTGTGGTGAAAGTGGCCTGAAGTGAAGAAATAGCAAAAATAGCGTGGATCAGCTAACTTTCAGTGAAGTCTGGCAGACGGAACAGCAGGGACAAATAGCAGTCCCATTACCAACCACATTTTCCTTGCACCATCATCCCTTTTATCAGTACATCACTCTGTGTTGTAACTTTTCACAACCCTTCACGTGTTCCATTTCGCTCCCCTTGTTCTTTCTCTGTAATTGTTATCGATCTGTTACATCTCTGACTTCTCCATCTCTGATGAATAATCACTGATCTAGATTGTGTTTTTCTCTCCACTGTTAGCGCCAGATGTGCTGAGTACCTTCATTTCACGAGTAAATCATGTTTGTGAGAGTTGCCATAGCAGCATAAAGGTATCATTTTCTGATCAGGAATCAAAACCAGGCTATGGCAGTAAGTGCACTCAATCCTAACCAGTCGAGCACGAGTGAAGATCGGCAGTGCCTTTTCAGGTTATTTGCTTTTCCCATTTTTCCACTTTCAGTAGGAAATTTCTCTGATTCTGTGAAGATTCCAGTTCTGCCGTGCTCATTTGACACAGAAATCTGGTTCAAATTAACAAAACCAAAGGGCGTTCCCACTCATTCACTGAAGTTTCGATTGCCTTCAACACATTGCAAGGATCTCTATTAAAAGACATTTTCTGGATATTTTCATTCCTCATCCATATTACTTTTGGTTTCGAAGAAATCTGCAATATCTCACTGATGCCAATCAATGCGAATATTTCCAATCAGCGAAATGATCAGTCAAGTCAGCAGACTGCAGCACATGGATGTTTCATTGGTGAACAAGTCGGTGATGTCGCCAGAAAGCCAACTGCTTAAAACTGAGAGAAACTCGCTGTGAGCAGGGTTCGAACCTGCGCGGGGAAACCCCATTGGATTTCAAGTCCAACGCCTTAACCACTCGGCCATCACAGCTGCGGAGCTTTGATTAAATTGTCCATACAAAGCATTAGTGATTTTGACATATTGTGGAGAATCATTGTCTTTGAGTCTTGAGTTCTGTTGCATCTCCCAGTTGATGTGAAAATGAACATGATGGAATCAGTGAATTTTACAGCACAGAAGGAAGCCTGTCCACCCGCCGAGCCTGTGCCGGTTCTTTGGAAGATCTGTCAGTTTAATCCCACAATCCAGCTTTTTCCCATCACCCTGGAAACTCATCCTCTTCTCTGGTCGCTATTCTCTGTTTTATATTCCTCAGCAAATTATGTAACCACGCTGGCCCTGGTCCTTTAATTCCATCACTTTAATTTTTCTAACAGCTCGATTGTGTGGTATTTCACCGGATGCCTTTTGAAAGTCCATGTGCAAAGCATCAATCACATGACCGCTATCCTCATCAACTTTCTCCGTTACTTCATCAAAGAACACATTTCATGAGAAAAGCACGAACTGCCATGAAAACAAAACCCAGTTCCTCAGTTCACATCCCTTGTCTCAGAAGATTCCTCAAAGAAATATTGTCAACAACCCGCCGTTGTCCTTCCAAAGACCGAGCCCTGTTTCTGCAGTGTGTCTCTGCCGAGCGGTCACTCAGACCTAAATGTATGGATTGAGTTCAAGGCCCAAATTGGTGCAAATAGAACATGTGCAACCCAGAAACAGCGGTGGTAACCGAGCAATGTTAAAGGCTTTAAGAACATGAAAGTGAGTGTTACAGTCGGATAAGCCACAGAAAATGAAATAGAAGCAAGTCAGTATTAAAGGTGGAAGGAATAATCTGAGAGATGAGGCGGGTTTGAATGTTGGAGATTGAAGCACAGGCATGTGTAAGTCTGATGATCCATCGAGAATAAATACATTTTCATGCAGAAAAGATTGCTTATTTTCTGCATTCCATTAGTAGATGCTGTTGTGTTTTGACTGTATTGTAGGTAGAGCATTGTTTATAGAGTCTCAGGAGTCTCTGTAGGGTTAAAGAATTACTCGTTTATTATATCCAAAAATTATTTATACTCTCCACAAGCCTATCCAGCCAGCACACATGGTGTTGCTTCTACCTTCTTCCAAAGCCGAGCACCCAACTGACGAGAACATCGTGATCATTAAAGTGGGAGATGTTTACTCTCACTGTCCAAACATTAACCCTTTCAGGCCCTTATAACGCAGAAACAGCAACTTGTGTCCTGGTCTTTTGAAGTCAAGACACTGACACTGAATACCATCTTAAATGTGCCGACCCTTCACTGCAGCTCACCTCATCAAAACATTCACTGTTGTCACAGGCGTGTTCGGTATCTTCCTGAGCTACATCTGCTGAACAACATTAGCTTCTCGCAGCTCCACTTCCTTCACATTGAAAACCAGTGAGAAAATATGAACAGTTTCAAAGTTAAGCCACGTGTCCGAGATTGGAAGGAATTAGAACATTACAGCGCAGTACAAGCCCTTCGGCCCTCAATGTGGCTGTGTGTGACTGTTGATAATTGATAATGGGAACCACTCTTGCACATTAATGCATTCAGTAACTGGAAGAAGCAGGAATTTATCTATTTATCCTCTTATCTGCAAAGCCCATCACTTCTCAATGTCCAACATCTTTCATTCCCACTCTCGACTGGGTTTCATCAAACTGTAATCCGCCTGGGAGCTGGCGGAGCAGAGGGAGAGCAGTGACAGAGGCAGGAGGAGATGTTACGTGAAACTGGCAGAGTTTGAAGTCTCTCAGTTGTTTCTATTGAATAATGATGGCCGTGCATTGCCTTGCACATTTCACAGGAGCCTCATTGAGTAGGTTGGTGCAATATGGAAAATGGAACTTGTACATTCAAAGCTTGTCCTTCTAATTCACCTCAGTGTCCATTTCATGTTCCTCCCGACAGCAACCAGTGCTTTCATTGGCTGAACAAGACTTCTGTGATCTAACAAAACAGATCATTTTGTGTGACAAACAAGTCTGTGGCGAAAGTATCTTGAAGTGAAGTAATGGGAAAAAATAGCATCGGTCATTAACTAGCAGGAGTTGAGAACAGTTTTCCTGGTGGTCTAGTGGTTAGGATTTGGTGCTTTTATCTCTGTTCAATCCCATTCACGGGATGCTCTGTTCTTGCTGCTGTGCGAACTGTCAAAACCAACATGAGATCCTTGCTGAATAAACAGTGAAGATGCTCAGCTCCTCTGTCAGGATGTGGAATGAAAAGCAGAATTGACATTTTAGGTCAACGATTATTCTTCAGAGCTGCAGAGGTCAGAAATGCAACAAGTTGAAAACAATTCGAGGCAGAGCGTGGGGAGTGGAAGACGGCAAGCAAAGGGCTGTGAAATGTTGCAAGACAGAGTGATATACTGACTGAAGGGATGATGGTGCAAGGAAAATGTGGGTGTGAATGGGACACATTTTTCTGCCTGCTGTTCAAACTGGCATACACATCATTCCTGATCAACCAATCACAATGGCTCTGTTAAAGAAGCACGCTGGGCCGAATGGCCTCCTTCTGTGCTGCAATTTTCTATAATTGTATGTTTCTCAACATCACTGCTGCTGCCTTCACAGTCATTCTGACATCTTACAATCCATTACAGACAAATACACTTTCGTACCATGTTTCATTGCCTTTTGATCTCATGACACTGAGGAAATATCGTGAGAGTTTGTCTTGTCATTTCTATCACCAGATTTGGAACCAGACCTCCTGAATGACATTTTAAATGGTGCCAACCCTTCACTGCAGCTCAGCTCAACAAAACATTCACTGTTATCATCGGCCTGTTCAGTATCTTCTTGCATTACATCTGCTGAACAACATTAGCTTCAAGTAGCTCCGCTTTCTTCACATTGAAAACCAGTGAGAAATTATGCACAGTTTGAAATCGAAGCAACGTGTACAAGATTGGAAGGAGAGTGTGACTGTTAATAATTGTGAATGGGAACAACTCTTGCACATTCCTCTTTCAGTATCTGGAAGAAGCAGGAAGATGAGATCACAGTGTTTATTTATCCTGTTATCTGCAAAACCCATCGCTTCTCAATGTCCTGTATCTTTCATTGCCACTCCCTGCTTTCCAGGGAAAGTTGGGTTTCATGAATTCGGTGTGTTTGCATAAAGCAGCTAATTCACCTGGGAGCTGGAGGAGCAGAGGGAGCTGGAGGATAAGCAGTGACAGAAGCAGAAGGAGATGCCACATGAAAGTGGTAGAATTTGCTGTGTGTCAGTTGTTTCTATTGATGTTTGATGGCCGTGCATTGCCTTGCACAGTTCACAGGAGCCACATTGATTAGGTTGGTGCATTTTGGAAATTGAAACTTGTGCACCTGCAGTTTTATGCTCATGTCAACACACTCGGTGCTGTCCTTGACTTTTGTGGTCTAGGTAAACGTTAGTTTTTTAAAAAATGAGAAACTAGTCTGTGGTGAAAGTGGCCTGAAGTGAATAAATCGCAAAAATAGCGTGGATCAGCTAACTTTCAGTGAAGTCTGGCAGACGGAACAGCAGGGACAAATAGCTGTCCCATTACCAACCACATTTTCCTTGCACCATCATCCCTTTTATCAGTCCATCACTCTGTGTTGTAACTTTTCACAACCCTTCACGTGTTCCATTTCGCTCCCCTTGTTCTTTCTCTGTAATTGTTATCGATCTGTTACATCTCCGACTTCTCCATCTCTGATGAATAATCACTGATCTAGAGCTTTAATTGTGTTTTTCTCTCCACTGTTAGCGCCAGATGTGCTGAGTACCTTCATTTCGCGAGTGAATCATGTTTGTGAGAGTTGCCATAGCAGCATAAAGATATCATTTTCTGATCAGGAATCAAACCCAGGCTATGGCAGTAAGTGCACTCAATCCTAACCACTCGAGCACCAGTGAAGATCGGCAGTGCCTTTTCAGGTTATTCGCTTTTCCCATTTTTCCACTTTCAGTAGGAAATTTCTCTGATTCTGTGAAGATTCGAGTTCTGCCGTGGTCATTTTACACAGAAATCTGGTTCAAATTAACAAAACCAAAGGGCGTTCCCACTCATTCACTGAAGGTTCGATTGCCTTCAACACATTGCAAGGATCTCTATTAAAAGACATTTTCTGGATATTTTCATTCCTCATCCATATTACCTTTGGTTTCGAAGAAATCTGCAATATCTCACTGATGCCAATCAATGCGAATATTTCCAATCATCTAAATGATCAGTCAAGTCAGCAGACTGCAGCACATGGATGTTTCATTGGTGAACAAGTCGGTGATGTCGCCAGAAAGCCAACTGCTTAAAACTGAGACAAACTCGCTGTGAGCAGGGTTCGAACCTGCGCGGGGAAACCCCATTGGATTTCAAGTCCAACGCCTTAACCACTCGGCCATCACAGCTGCGGAGCTTTGATTAAATTGTCCATACAAAGCATTAGTGATTTTGACATATTGTGGAGAATCATTGTCTTTGAGCCTTGAGTTCTGTTGCATCTCCCAGTTGATGTGAAAATGAACATGATGGAATCAGTGAATTTTGCAGCACAGAAGGAAGCCTGTCCACCCGCCGAGTCTGTGCCGGTTCTTTGAAAGAGCTGTCAGTTTAATCCCACAATCCAGTTTTTCCCCATCACCCTGGAAACTCATCCTCTTCTCTTGTCGCTATTCTCTGTTTTATGTCCCTCAGCAAATTATGTAACCACGCTGGCCCTGGTCCTTTAATTCCACCGCTTTAAATTTTCTAATAGCTCGATTATGTGGTAATTCACCAGACGCCTTTTGAAAGTCCATGTGCAAAGCATCAATCACATTACCGCGCTCCTCATCAACTTTCTCCGTTACTTCATCAAAGAACACATTTCATGAGAAAAGCACGAACTGCCATGAAAACAAAACCCAGTTCCTCAGTTCACATCCCTTGTCTCAGAAGATTCCCCAAAGAAATATTGTCAACAACCCGCCGTTGTCCTTCCAAAGACCGAGCCCTGTTTCTGCAGTGTGTCTCTGCCGAGCGGTCACTCAGACCTAAATGTATGGATTGAGTTCAAGGCCCAAATTGGTGCGAATGGAACATGTGCAACCCAGAAACAGCGGTGGGAACCGAGCAATGTTAAAGGCTTTAAGAACATGAAAGTGAATGTTACAGTCGGATAAGCCACAGAAAATGAAATAGAAGCAAGTCAGTATTAAAGGTGGAAGGAATAATCTGAGAGATGAGGCGGGTTTGAATGTTGGAGATTGAAGCACAGGCATGTGTAAGTGTGATGATCCATCAAGAAGAAATACATTTTCATGCAGTAAAGATTGGTTATTTTCTGCATTCTATTAGTAGGTGCTGTTGTGTTTTGACTGTATTGTAGGTAGAACATTGTTTATAGAGTCTCAGGAGTCTCTGTAGGGCTAAAGAATTACTCGTTTATCATATCCATATAATTATTTATACTTTCCACAAGCCTATCCAGCCAGCACACATGGTGTTGCTTCTGCCTTCTTCCAAAGCCGAGCACCCAAGTGACAGTAACATCATGAACACTAAGTGGGAGATGTTTACTCTCACTGTCCAAACATTAACCCTTTCAGGCCCTTATAATACAGAAACAGCAGCTTGTGTCCTGGTCTTTTGAAGTCAAGACACTGACGCTGAATACCATTTTAAATGTGCCGACCCTTCACTGCAGCTCACCTCATCAAAACATTCACTGTTGTCACAGGCGTGTTCGGTATCTTCCTGAGCTACATTTGCTGAACAACATTAGCTTCTCGCAGCTCCACTTCCTTCACATTGAAAACCAGTGAGAAAATATGAACAGTTTCAAAGCTAAGCCACGTGACCGAGGTTGGAAGGAGAGTGTGACTGTTGATAATTGATAATGGGAACCACTCTTGCACATTAATGCATTCAGTACCTGGAAGAAGCAGGAATTTATCTATGTATCCGGTTATCTGCAAAGCCCATCACTTCTCAATGTCCAACATCTTTCATTCCCACTCCCGACTGGGTTTCATCAAACTGTAATCCGCTTGGGAGCTGGAGGAGCAGAGGGAGAGCAGTGACAGAGGCAGGAGGAGATGTCACGTGAAACTGGCAGAGTTTGAAGTCTCTCAGTTGTTTCTATTGAATAATGATGGCCGTGCATTGCCTTGCACATTTCACAGGAGCCTCATTGCGTAGGTTTGTGCAATATGGAAATTGAAACTTGTACATTCACAGCTTGTCCTTCTATTTTACCTCAGTGTCCATTTCATGTTCCTCCCGACAGCACTCGGTGCTTTCATTGGCTGAACAAGACTTCTGTGATCTAACGAAACAGATCATTTTGTGTGACAAACAAGTCTGTGGCGAAAGTATCTTGAAGTGAAGTAATGGGAAAAAATAGCATCGGTCATTAATGAGCAGGAGTTGAGAACAGTTTTCCTGGTGGTCTAGTGGTTAGGATTTGGTGCTTTTATCTCTGTTCAATCCCATTCACGGGATGCTCTGGTCTTGCTGCTGTGTGAACTGTCAAAACCAACATGAGATCCTTGCTGAATAAACAGTAAAGATGCTCAGCTCCTCTGTCAGGATGTGGAATGAAAAGCAGAATTGACATTTTAGGTCAACGATTATTCTTCAGAGCTGCAGAGGTCAGAAATGCAACAAGTTGAAAACAATTCGAGGCAGAGTGTGGGGAGTGGAAGACGGCAAGCAAAGGGCTGTGAAATGTTGCAAGACAGAGTGATATACTGACTGAAGGGATCACGGTGCAAGGAAAATGTGGGTGTGAATGGGACACATTTTTCTGCCTGCTGTTCAAACTGGCACACACATCATTCCTGATCAACCAATCACAATGGCTCTGTTAAAGAAGCACGCTGGGCCGAATGGCCTCCTTCTGTGCTGTACTTTTCTATAATTGTATGTTTCTCAACATCACTGCTGCTGCCTTCACAGTCATTCTGACATCTTACAATCCATTACAGACAAATACACTTTCGTACCATGTATCATTGCCTTTTGATCTCATGACTCTGAGGAAATTCAGTGAGAGTTTTTCTTGTCATTTCTATCACCAGATTTGGAACCAGACGTCCTGAATGACATTTTAAATGGTGCCAACCCTTCACTGCAGCTCAGCTCAACAAAACATTCACTGTTATCATCGGCCTGTTCGGTATCTTCTTTCACATTCTGGTGTATCTGCTGAACAACATTAGCTTCAAGTAGCTCCGCTTTCTTCACATTGAAAACCAGTGAGAAATTATGCACAGTTTGAAATCGAAGCAACATGTACAAGATTGGAAGGAGAGTGTGACTGTTAATAATTGTGAATGGGAACAACTCTTGCACATTCCTCTTTCAGTATCTGGAAGAAGCAGGAAGATGAGATCACAGTGTTTATTTATCCTGTTATCTGCAAAACCCATCCCTTCTCAATGTCCTGTATCTTTCATTGCCATTCCCTGCTTTCCAGGGAAAGTTGGGTTTCATGAATTCGGTGTGTTTGCATAAAGCAGATAATTCACCTGGGAGCTGGAGGAGCAGAGGGAGCTGGAGGATAAGCAGTGACAGAAGCAGAAAGAGATGCCACATGAAAGTGGTAGAATTTGCTGTGTGTCAGTTGTTTCTATTGATGTTTGATGGCCTTGCATTGCCTTGCACATTTCACAGGAGCCACTTGATTAGGTTGGTGCATTTCGGAAATTGAACCTTGTGCACCTGCAGTTTTATGCTCATGTCAACACACTCGGTGCTGTCCTTGACTTTTGTGGTCTGGGTAAATGTTAGTTTTTTTTAAAAATGAGAAACTAGTCTGTGGTGAAAGTGGCCTGAAGTGAAGAAATAGCAAAAATAGCGTGGATCAGCTAACTTTGAGTGAAGTCTGGCAGACGGAACAGCAGGCACAAATAGCTGTCCCATTACCAACCACATTTTCCTTGCACCATCATCCCTTTTATCAGTACATCACTCTGTGTTGTAACTTTTCACAACCCTTCACGTGTTCCATTTCGCTCCCCTTGTTCTTTCTCTGTAAGTGTTATCGATCTGTTACATCTCCGACTTCTCCATCTCTGATGAATAATCACTGATCTAGAGCTTTAATTGTGTTTTTCTCTCCACTGTTAGCGCCAGATGTGCTGAGTACCTTCATTTCGCGAGTGAATCATGTTTGTGAGAGTTGCCATAGCAGCATAAAGATATCATTTTCTGATCAGGAATCAAACCCAGGCTATGGCAGTAAGTGCACTCAATCCTAACCACTCGAGCACCAGTGAAGATCGGCAGTGCCTTTTCAGGTTATTCGCTTTTCCCATTTTTCCACTTTCAGTAGGAAATTTCTCTGATTCTGTGAAGATTCGAGTTCTGCCGTGGTCATTTGACACAGAAATCTGGTTCAAATTAACAAAACCAAAGGGCGTTCCCACTCATTCACTGAAGGTTCGATTGCCTTCAACACATTGCAAAGATCTCTATTAAAAGACATTTTCTGGATATTTTCATTCCTCATCCATATTACCTTTGGTTTCGAAGAAATCTGCAATATCTCACTGATGCCAATCAATGCGAATATTTCCAATCAGTGAAATGATCAGTCAAGTCAGCAGACTGCAGCACATGGATGTTTCATTGGTGAACAAGTCGGTGATGTCGCCAGAAAGCCAACTGCTTAAAACTGAGACAAACTCGCTGTGAGCAGGGTTCGAACCTGCGCGGGGAAACCCCATTGGATTTCAAGTCCAACGCCTGAACCACTCGGCCATCACAGCTGTGAAGCTATGATTAAATTGTCCATACAAAGCATTAGTGATTTTGACATATTGTGGAGAATCATTGTCTTTGAGCCTTGAGTTCTGTTGCATCTCCCAGTTGATGTGAAAATGAACATGATGGAATCAGTGAATTTTACAGCACAGAAGGAAGCCTGTCCACCCGCCGAGTCTGTGCCGGTTCTTTGAAAGAGCTGTCAGTTTAATCCCACAATCCAGTTTTTCCCCATCACCCTGGAAACTCATCCTCTTCTCTTGTCGCTATTCTCTGTTTTATGTCCCTCAGCAAACTATGTAACCACGCTGGCCCTGGTCCTTTAATTCCACCGCTTTAAATTTTCTAACAGCTCGATTATGTGGTAATTCACCAGACGCCTTTTGAAAGTCCATGTGCAAAGCATCAATCACATTACCGCGCTCCTCATCAACTTTCTCCGTTACTTCATCAAAGAACACATTTCATGAGAAAAGCACGAACTGCCATGAAAACAAAACCCAGTTCCTCAGTTCACATCCCTTGTCTCAGAAGATTCCTCAAAGAAATATTGTCAACAACCCGCCGTTGTCCTTCCAAAGACCGAGCCCTGTTTCTGCAGTGTGTCTCTGCCGAGCGGTCACTCAGACCTAAATGTATGGATTGAGTTCAAGGCCCAAATTGGTGCGAATGGAACATGTGCAACCCAGAAACAGCGGTGGGAACCGAGCAATGTTAAAGGCTTTAAGAACATGAAAGTGAATGTTACAGTCGGATAAGCCACAGAAAATGAAATAGAAGCAAGTCAGTATTAAAGGTGGAAGGAATAATCTGAGAGATGAGGCGGGTTTGAATGTTGGAGATTGAAGCACAGGCATGTGTAAGTGGGATGATCCATCAAGAAGAAATACATTTTCATGCAGTAAAGATTGGTTATTTTCTGCATTCTATTAGTAGGTGCTGTTGTGTTTTGACTGTATTGTAGGTAGAACATTGTTTATAGAGTCTCAGGAGTCTCTGTAGGGCTAAAAATTACTCGTTTATCATATCCATATAATTATTTATACTTTCCACAAGCCTATCCAGCCAGCACACATGGTGTTGCTTCTGCCTTCTTCCAAAGCCGAGCACCCAACTGATGAGAACATCGTGAACACTAAAGTGGGAGATGTTTACTCTCACTGTCCAAACATTAACCCTTTCAGGCCCTTAGAATACAGAAACAGCAGCTTGTGTCCTGGTCTTTTGAAGTCAAGACACTGACGCTGAATACCATTTTAAATGTGCCGACCCTTCACTGCAGCTCACCTCATCAAAACATTCACTGTTGTCACAGGCCTGTTCGGTATCTTCCTGAGCTACATCTGCTGAACAACATTAGCTTCTCACAGCTCCACTTCCTTCACATTGAAAACCAGTGAGAAAATATGAACCGTTTCAAAGCTAAGCCATGTGACCGAGGTTGGAAGGAGAGTGTGACTGTTGATAATTGATAATGGGAACCACTCTTGCACATTAATGCATTCAGTAACTGGAAGAAGCAGGAATTTATCTATTTATCCTCTTATCTGCAAAGCCCATCACTTCTCAATGTCCAACATCTTTCATTCCCACTCCCGACTGGGTTTCATCAAACTGTAATCCGCCTGGGAGCTGGAGGAGCAGAGGGAGAGCAGTGACAGAGGCAGGAGGAGATGTCACGTGAAACTGGCAGAGTTTGAAGTCTCTCAGTTGTTTCTATTGAATAATGATGGCCGTGCATTGCCTTGCACATTTCACAGGAGCCTCATTGAGTAGGTTGGTGCAATATGGAAATTGAAACTTGTACATTCACAGCTTGTCCTTCTAATTCACCTCAGTGTCCATTTCATGTTCCTCCCGACAGCAACCGGTGCTTTCATTGGCTGAACAAGACTTCTGTGATCTAAACAAACAGATCATTTTGTGTGACAACCAAGTCTGTGGCGAAAGTGTCTTGAAGTGAAGTAATGGGAAAAAATAGATTCGGTCATTAACTAGCAGGAGTTGAGAACAGTTTTCCTGGTGGTCTAGTGGTTAGGATTTTATGCTTTTATCTCTGTGGTCGCCGTTCAATCCCATTCACGGGATGCTCTGTTCTTGCTGCTGTGTGAACTGTCAAAACCAACATGAGATCCTTGCTGAATAAACAGTGAAGATGCTCAGCTCCTCTGTCAGGATGTGGAATTAAAAGCAGAATTGACATTTTAGGTCAACGATTATTCTTCAGAGCTGCAGAGGTCAGAAATGCAACAAGTTGAAAACAATTCGAGGCAGAGCGTGGGGAGTGGAAGACGGCAAGCAAAGGGCTGTGAAATGTTGCAAGACAGAGTGATATACTGACTGAAGGGATGATGGTGCAAGGAAAATGTGGGTGTGAATGGGACACATTTTTCTGCCTGCTGTTCAAACTGGCACACACATCATTCCTGATCAACCAATCACAATGGCTCTGTTAAAGAAGCACGCTGGGCCGAATGGCCTCCTTCTGTGCTGTACTTTTCTATAATTGTATGTTTCCCAACATCACTGCTGCTGCCTTCACAGTCATTCTGACATCTTACAATCCATTACAGACAAATACACTTTCATACCTTGTATTATTGCCTTTTGATCTCATGACACTGAGGAAATATAGTGAGAGTTTTTCTTGCCATTTCTATCACCAGATTTGGAACCAGACCTCCTGAATGACATTTTAAATGGTGCCAACCCTTCACTGCAGCTCAGCTCAACAAAACATTCACTGTTATCATCGGCCTGTTCGGTATCTTCTTGCACATTCTGGTGTATCTGCTGAACAACATTAGCTTCAAGTAGCTCCGCTTTCTTCACATTGAAAACTAGTGAGAAATTATGCACAGTTTGAATTCGAAGCAACGTGTACAAGATTGGAAGGAGAGTGTGACTGTTGATAATTGTGAATGGGAACAACTCTTGCACATTCCTCTTTCAGTATCCGGAAGTAGCAGGAAGATGAGATCACAGTGTTTATTTATCCTGTTATCTGCAAAACCCATCGCTTCTCAATGTCCTGTATCTTTCATTCCCATTCCCTGCTTTCCAGGGAAAGTTGGGTTTCATGAATTCGGTGTGTTTGCATAAAGCAGCTAATTCACCTGGGAGCTGGAGGAGCAGAGGGAGCTGGAGGATAAGCAGTGACAGAAGCAGAAGGAGATGCCACATGAAAGTGGTAGAATTTGCTGTGTGTCAGTTGTTTCTATTGATGTTTGATGGCCGTGCATTGCCTTGCACATTTCACAGGAGCCGCTTGATTAGGTTGGTGCATTTTGGAAATTGAAACTTGTGCACCTGCAGTTTTATGCTCATGTCAACACACTCGGTGCTGTCCTTGACTTTTGTGGTTTAGGTAAACGTTAGTTTTTTTTTTAAATGAGAAACTAGTCTGTGGTGAAAGTGGCCTGAAGTGAAGAAATAGCAAAAATAGCGTGGATCAGCTAACTTTCAGTGAAGTCTGGCAGACGGAACAGCAGGGACAAATAGCTGTCCCATTACCAACCACATTTTCCTTGCACCATCATCCCTTTTATCAGTACATCACTCTGTGTTGTAACTTTTCACAACCCTTCTCTTGTTCCAATTCGCTCCCCTTGTTCTTTCTCTGTAATTGTTATCGATCTGTTACATCTCCGACTTCTCCATCTCTGATGAATAATCACTGATCTAGAGCTTTAATTGTGTTTTTCTCTCCACTGTTAGCGCCAGATGTGCTGAGTACCTTCATTTCGCGAGTAAATCATGTTTGTGAGAGTTGCCATAGCAGCATAAAGATATCATTTTCTGATCAGGAATCAAACCCAGGCTATGGCAATAAGTGCACTCAATCCTAACCACTCGAGCACGAGTGAAGATCGGCAGTGCCTTTTCAGGTTATTTGCTTTTCCCATTTTTCCACTTTCAGTAGGAAATTTCTCTGATTCTGTGAAGATTCCAGTTCTGCCGTGGTCATTTGACACAGAAATCTGGTTCAAATTAACGAAACCAAAGGGCGTTCCCACTCATTCACTGAAGGTTCGATTGCCTTCAACACATTGCAAGGATCTCTATTAAAAGACATTTTCTGGCTATTTTCATTCCTCATCCATATTACCTTTGGTTTCGAAGAAATCTGCGATATCTCACTGATGCCAATCAATGCGAATATTTCCAATCAGCGAAATGATCAGTCAAGTCAGCAGACTGCAGCACATGGATGTTTCATTGGTGAACAAGTCAGTGATGTCGCCAGAAAGCCAACTGCTTAAAACTGAATGAAACTCGCTGTGAGCAGGGTTTGAACCTGAGCGGGGAAACCCCATCGGATTTCAAGTCCAACGCCTTAACCACTCGGCCATCACAGCTGTCACTCTACGATTAAATTGTCCATACAAAGCATTAGTGATTTTGACATATTGTGGAGAATCATTGTCTTTGAGCCTTGAGTTCTGTTGCATCTCCCAGTTGATGTGAAAATGAACATGATGGAATCAGTGAATTTTACAGCACAGAAGGAAGCCTGTCCACCCGCCGAGCCTGTGCCGGCTCTTTGATAGAACTGTCAGTTTAATCCCACAATCCAGTTTTTACCCATCACCCTGGAAACTCATCCTCTTCTCTGGTCGTTATTCTCTGTTCTATATCCCTCAGCAAATTATGTAACCACGCTGGCCCTGGTCCTTTAATTCCATCACTTTAATTTTTCTAACAGCTCGATTATGTGGTATTTCACCGGATGCCTTTTGAAAGTCCATGTGCAAAGCATCAATCACATGACCGCTATCCTCATCAACTTTCTCCGTTACTTCATCAAAGAACACATTTCATGAGAAAAGCATGAACTGCCATGAAAACAAAACCCAGTTCCTCAGTTCACATCCCTTGTCTCAGAAGATTCCTCAAAGAAATATTGTCAACAACCCGCCGTTGTCCTTCCAAAGACCGAGCCCTGTTTCTGCAGTGTGTATCTGCCGAGCGGTCACTCAGACCTAAATGTATGGATTGAGTTCAAGGCCCAAATTGGTGCGAATGGAACATGTGCAACCCAGAAACAGCGGTGGGAACCGAGCAATGTTAAAGGCTTTAAGAACATGAAAGTGAATGTTACAGTCGGATAAGCCACAGAAAATGAAATAGAAGCAAGTCAGTATTAAAGGTGGAAGGAATAATCTGAGAGATGAGGCGGGTTTGAATGTTGGAGATTGAAGCACAGGCATGTGTAAGTGTGATGATCCATCAAGAAGAAATACATTTTCATGCAGTAAAGATTGGTTATTTTCTGCATTCTATTAGTAGGTGCTGTTGTGTTTTGACTGTACTGTAGGTAGAGCATTGTTGATAGAGTCTCAGGAGTCTCTGTAGGGCTAAAGAATTACTCGTTTATTATATCCATATAATTATTTATACTTTCCACAAGCCTATCCAGCCAGCACACATAGTGTTGCTTCTACCATCTTCCAATGCCGTGCACCCAACTGACGAGAACATCGTGAACACTAAAGTGGGAGATGTTTACTCTCACTGTCCAAACATTAACCCTTTCAGGCCCTTATAATACAGAAACAGCAGCTTGTGTCCTGGTCTTTTGAAGTCAAGACACTGACGCTGAATATCATTTTAAATGTGCCGACCCTTCACTGCAGCTCACCTCATCAAAACATTCACTGTTGTCACAGGCCTGTTCGGTATCTTCCTGAGCTACATCTGCTGAACAACATTAGCTTCTCACAGCTCCACTTCCTTCACATTGAAAACCAGTGAGAAAATATGAACAGTTTCAAAGCTAAGCCACGTGTCCGAGGTTGGAAGGAGAGTGTGACTGTTGATAATTGATAATGGGAACCACTCTTGCACATTAATGCATTCAGTAACTGGAAGAAGCAGGAATTTATCTATTTATCCTGTTATCTGCAAAGCCCATCACTTCTCAATGTCCAACATCTTTCATTCCCACTCCCGACTGGGTTTCATCAAACTGTAATCCGCCTGGGAGCTGGCGGAGCAGAGGGAGAGCAGTGACAGAGGCAGGAGGAGATGTCATGTGAAACTGGCAGAGTTTGAAGTCTCTCAGTTGTTTCTATTGAATAATGATGCCCGTGCATTGTCTTGCACATTTCACAGGAGCCTCATTGAGTAGGTTGGTGCAATATGGAAATTGAGACTTGTACATTCACAGCTTGCCCTTCTAATTCACCTCAGTGTCCATTTCATGTTCCTCCCGACAGCAACCGGTGCTTTCATTGGCTGAACAAGACTTCTGTGATCTAAACAAACAGATCATTTTGTGTGATAACCAAGTCTGTGGCGAAAGTGTCTTGAAGGGAAGTAATGGGAAAAAATAGATTCGGTCATTAACTAGCAGGAGTTGAGAACAGTTTTCCTGGTGGTCTAGTGGTTCGGATTTTATGCTTTTATCACTGTGGTCGCCGTTCAATCCCATTCACGGGATGCTCTGTTCTTGCTGCTGTGTGAACTGTCAAAACCAACATGAGATCCTTGCTGAATAAACAGTGAAGATGCTCAGCTCCTCTGTCAGGATGTGGAATGAAAGGCAGAATTGACATTTTAGGTCAACGATTATTCTTCAGAGCTGCAGAGGTCAGAAATGCAACAAGTTGAAAACAATTCGAGGCAGAGCGTGGGGAGTGGAAGACGGCAAGCAAAGGGCTGTGAAATGTTGCAAGACAGAGTGATGTACTGACTGAAGGGATGATGGTGCAAGGAAAATGTGGGTGTGAATGGGACACATTTTTCTGCCTGCTGTTCAAACTGGCACACACATCATTCCTGATCAACCAATCACAATGGCTCTGTTAAAGAAGCACGCTGGGCCGAATGGCCTCCTTCTGTGCTGTACTTTTCTATAATTGTATGTTTCTCAACATCACTGCTGCTGCCTTCACAGTCATTCTGACATCTCACAATCCATTACAGACAAATACACTTTCATACCTTGTATTATTGCCTTTTGATCTCATGACACTGAGGAAATATAGTGAGAGCTTTTCTTGTAATTTCTATCACCAGATTTGGAACCAGACCTCCTGAATGACATTTTAAATGGTGCCAACCCTTCACTGCAGCTCAGCTCAACAAAACATTCACTGTTATCATCGGCCTGTTCGGTATCTTCTTGCACATTCTGGTGTATCTGCTGAACAACATTAGCTTCAAGTAGCTCCGCTTTCTTCACATTGAAAACCAGTGAGAAATTATGCACAGTTTGAAATCGAAGCAACGTGTACAAGATTGGAAGGAGAGTGTGACTGTTGATAATTGTGAATGGGAACAACTCTTGCACATTCCTGTATTCAGTATCCGGAAGTAGCAGGAAGATGAGATCACAGTGTTTATTTATCCTGTTATCTGCAAAACCCATCGCTTCTCAATGTCCTGTATCTTTCATTCCCATTCCAAGCTTTCCAGGGAAAGTTGGGTTTCATGAATTCGGTGTGTTTGCATAAAGCAGCTAATTCACCTGGGAGCTGGAGGAGCAGAGGGAGCTGGAGGATAAGCAGTGACAGAAGCAGAAGGAGATGCCACACGAAAGTGGTAGAATTTGCTGTGTGTCAGTTGTTTCTATTGATGTTTGATGGCCGTGCATTGCCTTGCACATTTCACAGGAGCCACATTGATTAGGTTGGTGCATTTTGGAAATTGAAACTTGTGCACCTGCAGTTTTATGCTCATGTCAACACACTCGGTGCTGTCTTTGACTTTTGTGGTCGAGGTAAACGTTAGTTTTTTTTAAAAATGAGAAACTAGTCTGTGGTGAAAGTGGCCTGAAGTGAAGAAATAGCAAAAATAGCGTGGATCAGCTAACTTTCAGTGAAGTCTGGCAGACGGAACAGCAGGGACAAATAGCTGTCCCATTACCAACCACATTTTCCTTGCACCATCATCCCTTTTATCAGTACATCACTCTGTGTTGTAACTTTTCACAACCCTTCACGTGTTCCAATTCAGTCCCCTTGTTCTTTCTCTGTAATTGTTATCGATCTGTTCTCCATCTCTGATGAATAATCACTGATCTTGAGCTTTAATTGTGTTTTTCTCTCCACTGTTAGCGCCAGATGTGCTGAGTACCTTCATTTCGCGAGTAAATCATGCTTGTGAGAGTTGCCATAGCAGCATAAAGATATCATTTTCTGATCAGGAATCAAACCCAGGCTATGGCAGTAAGTGCACTCAATCCTAACCACTCGAGCACCAGTGAAGATCGGCAGTGCCTTTTCAGGTTATTTGCTTTTCCCATTTTTCCACTTTCAGTCAGAAATTTCTCTGATTCTGTGAAGATTCCAGTTCTGCCGTGGTCATTTGACACAGAAATCTGGTTCAAATTAACGAAACCAAAGGGCGTTCCCACTCATTCACTGAAGGTTTGATTGCCTTCAACACATTGCAAGGATCTCTATTAAAAGACATTTTCTGGCTATTTTCATTCCTCATCCATATTACCTTTGGTTACGAAGAAATCTGCAATATCTCACTGATGCCAATCAAAGCGAATATTTCCAATCAGCGAAATGATCAGTCAAGTCAGCAGACTGCAGCACATGGATGTTTAATTGGTGAACAAGTCGGTGATGTCGCCAGAAAGCCAACTGCTAAAAACTGAATGAAACTCGCTGTGAGCAGGGTTCGAACCTGCGCGGGGAAACCCCATTGGATTTCAAGTCCAACGCCTTAACCACTCGGCCATCACAGCTGTGACTCGATGATTAAATTGTCCATATAAAGCATTAGTGATTTTGCCATATTGTGGAGAATCATTGTCTTTGAGTCTTGAGTTCTGTTGCATCTCCCAGTTGATGTGAAAATGAACATGATGGAATCAGTGAATTTTACAGCACAGAAGGAAGCCTGTCCACCCGCCGAGTCTGTGCCGGTTCTTTGAAAGATCTGTCAGTTGAATCCCACAATCCAGCTTTTTCCCCATCACCCTGGAAACTCATTCTCTTCTCTTGTCGCTATTCTCTGTTTTATATCCCTCAGCAAATTATGTATCCACACTGGCCCTGGTCCTTTAATTCCAAAGCTTTAATTTTTCCAACAGCTCGATTATGTGGTATTTCACCGGATGCCTTTTGAAAGTCCATGTGCAAAGCATCAATCACATGACCGCTATCCTCATCAAAACTTTCTCTGTTACTTCATCAAAGAACACATTTCATGAGAAAAGCACGAACTGCCATGAAAACAAAACCCAGTTCCTCAGTTCACATCCCTTGTCCCAGAAGATTCCTCAAAGAAATATTGTCAACAACCCGCCGTTGTCCTTCCAAAGACCGAGCCCTGTTTCTGCAGTGTGTCTCTGCCGAGCGGTCACTCAGACCTAAATGTATGGATTGAGTTCAAGGCCCAAATTGGTGCGAATGGAACATGTGCAACCCAGAAACAGCGGTGGGAACCGAGCAATGTTAAAGGCTTTAAGAACATGAAAGTGAATGTTACAGTCAGATAAGCCACAGAAAATGAAAGAGAAGCAAGTCAGTATTAAAGGTGGAAGGAATAATCTGAGAGATGAGGCGGGTTTGAATGTTGGAGATTGAAGCACAGGCATGTGTAGGTGTGATGATCCATCAAGAAGAAATACATTTTCATGCAGTAAAGATTGGTTATTTTCTGCATTCTATTAGTAGGTGCTGTTGTGTTTTGACTGTATTGTAGGTAGAACATTGTTGATAGAGTCTCAGGAGTCTCTGTCGGGCTAAAAAATTACTCGTTTATCATATCCATATAATTATTTATACTTTCCACAAGCCTATCCAGCCAGCACACATGGTGTTGCTTCTGCCTTCTTCCAAAGCCGAGCACCCAAGTGACAGTAACATCATGAACAGTAAGTGGGAGATGTTTACTCTCACTGTCCAAACATTAACCCTTTCAGGCCCTTATAATACAGAAACAGCAGCTTGTGTCCTGGTCTTTTCAGGTCAAGACACTGACAGTGAATACCATCTTAAATGTGCCGACCCTTCACTGCAGCTCACCTCATCAAAACATTCACTGTTGTCACAGGCCTGTTAGGTATCTTCCTGAACTACATCTGCTGAACAACATTAGCTTCTCGCAGCTCCACTTCCTTCACATTGAAAACCAGTGAGAAAATATGAACAGTTTCAAAGCTAAGCCACGTGTCCGAGATTGGAAGGAGAGTGTGACTGTTGATAATTGCTAATGGGAATAACTCTTGCACATTAATGCATTCAGTACCTGGAAGAAGCAGGAATTTATCTATTTATCCGGTTATCTGCAAAGCCCATCACTTCTCAATGTCCAACATCTTTCATTCCCACTCCCGACTGGGTTTCATCAAACTGTAATCCGCCTGGGAGCTGGAGGAGCAGAGGGAGAGCAGTGACAGAGGCAGGAGGAGATGTCATGTGAAACTGGCAGAGTTTGAAGTCTCTCAGTTGTTTCTATTGAATAATGATGGCCGTGCATTGCCTTGCACATTTCACAGGAGCCTCATTGAGTAGGTTGGTGCAATATGGAAATTGAAACTTGTACATTCACAGCTTGTCCTTCTAATTCACCTCAGTGTCCATTTCATGTTCCTCCCGACAGCAACCGGTGCTTTCATTGGCTGAACAAGACTTCTGTGATCTAACGAAACAGATCATTTTGTGTGACAAACAAGTCTGTGGCGAAAGTATCTTGAAGTGAAGTAATGGGAAAAAATAGCATCGATCATTAACGAGCAGGAGTTGAGAACAGTTTTCCTGGTGGTCTAGTGGTTAGGATTTGCTGCTTTTATCTCTGTTCAATCCCATTCACGGGATGCTCTGGTCTTGCTGATGTGTGAACTGTCAAAACCAACATGAGATCCTTGCTGAATAAACAGTGAAGATGCTCAGCTCCTCTGTCAGGATGTGGAATGAAAAGCAGAATTGACATTTTAGGTCAACGATTATTCTTCAGAGCTGCAGAGGTCAGAAATGCAACAAGTTGAAAACATTTCGAGGCAGAGCGTGGGGAGTGGAAGACGGCAAGCAAAGGGCTGTGAAATGTTGCAAGACAGAGTGATATACTGACTGAAGGGATGATGGTGCAAGGAAAATGTGGGTGTGAATGGGACACATTTTTCTGCCTGCTGTTCAAACTGGCACACACATCATTCCTGATCAACCAATCACAATGGCTCTGTTAAAGAAGCACGCTGGGCCGAATGGCCTCCTTCTGTGCTGTACTTTTCTATAATTGTATGTTTCTCAAAATCACTGCTGCTGCCTTCAGTCATTCTGACATCTTACAATCCATTACAGACAAATACACTTTCGTACCATGTTTCATTGCCTTTTGATCTCATGACTCTGAGGAAATTCAGTGAGAGTTTTTCTTGTCATTTCTATCACCAGATTTGGAACCAGACCTCCTGAATGACATTTTAAATGGTGCCAACCCTTCACTGCAGCTCAGCTCAACAAAACATTCACTGTTATCATCGGCCTGTTCTGTATCTTCTTTCACATTCTGCTGTATCTGCTGAACAACATTAGCTTCAAGTAGCTACGCTTTCTTCACATTGAAAACCAGTGAGAAATTATGCACAGTTTGAAATCGAAGCAACGTGTACAAGATTGGAAGGAGAGTGTGACTGTTAATAATTGTGAATGGGAACATCTCTTGCACATTCCTCTTTCAGTATCTGGAAGAAGCAGGAAGATGAGATCACAGTGTTTATTTATCCTGTTATCTGCAAAACCCATCCCTTCTCAATGTCCTGTATCTTTCATTGCCACTCCCTGCTTTCCAGGGAAAGTTGGGTTTCATGAATTCGGTGTGTTTGCATAAAGCAGCTAATTCACCTGGGAGCTGGAGGAGCAGAGGGAGCTGGAGGATAAGCAGTGACAGAAGCAGAAGGAGATGCCACATGAAAGTGGTAGAATTTGCTGTGTGTCAGTTGTTTCTATTGATGTTTGATGGCCGTGCATTGCCTTGCACATTTCACAGGAGCCACATTGATTAGGTTGGTGCATTTTGGAAATTGAAACTTGTGCACCTGCAGTTTTATGCTCATGTCAACACACTCGGTGCTGTCCTTGACTTTTGTGGTCTAGGTAAACGTTAGTTTTTTTTAAAAATGAGAAACTAGTCTGTGGTGAAAGTGGCCTGAAGTGAAGAAATAGCAAAAATAGCGTGGATCAGCTAACTTTCAGTGAAGTCTGGCAGACGGAACAGCAGGGACAAATAGCTGTCCCATTACCAACCACATTTTCCTTGCACCATCATCCCTTTTATCAGTACATCACTCTGTGTTGTAACTTTTCACAGCCCTTCACGTGTTCCATTTCGCTCCCCTTGTTCTTTCTCTGTAATTGTTATCGATCTGTTACATCTCTGACTTCTCCATCTCTGATGAATAATCACTGATCTAGAGCTTTAATTGTGTTTTTCTCTCCACTGTTAGCGCCAGATGTGCTGAGTACCTTCATTTCGCGAGTAAATCATGCTTGTGAGAGTTGCCATAGCAGCATAAAGATATCATTTTCTGATCAGGAATCAAACCCAGGCTATGGCAGTAAGTGCACTCAATCCTAACCACTCGAGCACCAGTGAAGATCAGCAGTGCCTTTTCAGGTTATTTGCTTTTCCCATTTTTCCACTTTCAGTAGGAAATTTCTCTGATTCTGTGAAGATTCCAGTTCTGCCGTGGTCATTTTACACAGAAATCTGGTTCAAATTAACAAAACCAAAGGGCGTTCCCACTCATTCACTGAAGGTTCGATTGCCTTCAACACATTGCAAGGATCTCTATTAAAAGACATTTTCTGGATATTTTCATTCCTCATCCAAATTACCTTTGGATTCGAAGAAATCTGCAATATCTCACTGATGCCAATCAATGCGAATATTTCCAATCAGCAAAATGATCAGTCAAGTCAGCAGACTGCAACACATAGATGTTTAATTGGTGAACAAGTCAGTGATGTGGCCAGAAAGCCAACTGCTTAAAACTCGCTGTGAGCAGGGTTTGAAGCTGCGCGGGGAAACCCCATCAGATTTCAAGTCCAACGCCTTAACCACTCAGCCATCACAGCTGTGACTCTATGATTAAATTGTCCATACAAAGCATTAGTGATTTTGACATATTGTGGAGAATCATTGTCTTTGAGCCTTGAGATCTGTTGCATCTCCCAGTTGATGTGAAAATGAACATGATGGAATCAGTGAATTTTGCAGCACAGAAGGAAGCCTGTCCACCCGCCGAGTCTGTGCCGGTTCTTTGAAAGATCTGTCAGTTTAATCCCACAATCCAGCTTTTTCCCATCACCCTGGAAACTCATCCTCTTCTCTGGTCGCTATTCTCTGTTTTATGTCCCTCAGCAAATTATGTAACCACGCTGGCCCTGGTCCTTTAATTCCATCACTTTAATTTTTCTAACAGCTCGATTATGTGGTATTTCACCGGATGCCTTTTGAAAGTCCATGTGCAAAGCATCAATCACATTACCGCTATCCTCATCAACTTTCTCCGTTACTTCATCAAAGAACACATTTCATGAGAAAAGCACGAACTGCCATGAAAACAAAACCCAGTTCCTCAGTTCACATCCCTTGTCTCAGAAGATTCCTCAAAGAAATATTGTCAACAACCCGCCGTTGTCCTTCCAAAGACCGAGCCCTGTTTCTGCAGTGTGTCTCTGCTGAGCGGTCACTCAGACCTAAATGTATGGATTGAATTCAAGGCCCAAATTGGTGCGAATGGAACATGTGCAACCCAGAAACAGCGGTGGGAACCGAGCAATGTTAAAGGCTTTAAGAACATGAAAGTGAATGTTACAGTCAGATAAGCCACAGAAAATGAAAGAGAAGCAAGTCAGTATTAAAGGTGGAAGGAATAATCTGAGAGATGAGGCGGGTTTGAATGTTGGAGATTGAAGCACAGGCATGTGTAGGTGTGATGATCCATCAAGAAGAAATACATTTTCATGCAGTAAAGATTGGTTATTTTCTGCATTCTATTAGTAGGTGCTGTTGTGTTTTGACTGTATTGTAGGTAGAACATTGTTGATAGAGTCTCAGGAGTCTCTGTAGGGCTAAAAAATTACTCGTTTATCATATCCATATAATTATTTATACTTTCCACAAGCCTATCCAGCCAGCACACATGGTGTTGCTTCTGCCTTCTTCCAAAGCCGAGCACCCAAGTGACAGTAACATCATGAACACTAAGTGGGAGATGTTTACTCTCACTGTCCAAACATTAACCCTTTCAGGCCCTTATAATACAGAAACAGCAGCTTGTGTCCTGGTCTTTTCAGGTCAAGACACTGACAGTGAATACCATCTTAAATGTGCCGACCCTTCACTGCAGCTCACCTCATCAAAACATTCACTGTTGTCACAGGCCTGTTAGGTATCTTCCTGAACTACATCTGCTGAACAACATTAGCTTCTCGCAGCTCCACTTCCTTCACATTGAAAACCAGTGAGAAAATATGAACAGTTTCAAAGCTAAGCCACGTGTCCGAGATTGGAAGGAGAGTGTGACTGTTGATAATTGATAATGGGAATAACTCTTGCACATTAATGCATTCAGTACCTGGAAGAAGCAGGAATTTATCTATTTATCCGGTTATCTGCAAAGCCCATCACTTCTCAATGTCCAACATCTTTCATTCCCACTCCCGACTGGGTTTCATCAAACTGTAATCCGCCTGGGAGCTGGAGGAGCAGAGGGAGAGCAGTGACAGAGGTAGGAGGAGATGTTATGTGAAACTGGCAGAGTTTGAAGTCTCTCAGTTGTTTCTATTGAATAATGATGGCGGTGCATTGCCTTGCACATTTCACAGGAGCCTCATTGAGTAGGTTGGTGCAATATGGAAATTGAAACTTGTACATTCACAGCTTGTCCTTCTAATTCACCTCAGTGTCCATTTCATGTTCCTCCCGACAGCAACCGGTGCTTTCATTGGCTGAACAAGACTTCTGTGATCTAACGAAACAGATCATTTTGTGTGACAAACAAGTCTGTGGCGAAAGTGTCTTGAAGTGAAGTAATGGGAAAAAATAGATTCGGTCATTAACTAGCAGGAGTTGAGAACAGTTTTCCTGGTGGTCTAGTGGTTAGGATTTTATGCTTTTATCACTGTGGTCGCCGTTCAATCCCATTCACGGGATGCTCTGTTCTTGCTGCTGTGTGAACTGTCAAAACCAACATGAGATCCTTGCTGAATAAACAGTGAAGATGCTCAGCTCCTCTGTCAGGATGTGGAATGAAAGGCAGAATTGACATTTTAGGTCAACGATTATTCTTCAGAGCTGCAGAGGTCAGAAATGCAACAAGTTGAAAACAATTCGAGGCAGAGCGTGGGGAGTGGAAGACGGCAAGCAAAGGGCTGTGAAATGTTGCAAGACAGAGTGATATACTGACTGAAGGGATGATGGTGCAAGGAAAATGTGGGTGTGAATGGGACACATTTTTCTGCCTGCTGTTCAAACTGGCACACACATCATTCCTGATCAACCAATCACAATGGCTCTGTTATAGAAGCACGCTGGGCCGAATGGCCTCCTTCTGTGCTGTACTTTTCTATAATTGTATGTTTCTCAAAATCACTGCTGCTGCCTTCAGTCATTCTGACATCTTACAATCCATTACAGACAAATACACTTTCGTACCATGTTTCATTGCCTTTTGATCTCATGACTCTGAGGAAATTCAGTGAGAGTTTTTCTTGTCATTTCTATCACCAGATTTGGAACCAGACCTCCTGAATGACATTTTAAATGGTGCCAACCCTTCACTGCAGCTCAGCTCAACAAAACATTCACTGTTATCATCGGCCTGTTCTGTATCTTCTTTCACATTCTGCTGTATCTGCTGAACAACATTAGCTTCAAGTAGCTACGCTTTCTTCACATTGAAAACCAGTGAGAAATTATGCACAGTTTGAAATCGAAGCAACGTGTACAAGATTGGAAGGAGAGTGTGACTGTTAATAATTGTGAATGGGAACATCTCTTGCACATTCCTCTTTCAGTATCTGGAAGAAGCAGGAAGATGAGATCACAGTGTTTATTTATCCTGTTATCTGCAAAACCCATCCCTTCTCAATGTCCTGTATCTTTCATTGCCACTCCCTGCTTTCCAGGGAAAGTTGGGTTTCATGAATTCGGTGTGTTTGCATAAAGCAGCTAATTCACCTGGGAGCTGGAGGAGCAGAGGGAGCTGGAGGATAAGCAGTGACAGAAGCAGAAGGAGATGCCACATGAAAGTGGTAGAATTTGCTGTGTGTCAGTTGTTTCTATTGATGTTTGATGGCCGTGCATTGCCTTGCACATTTCACAGGAGCCACATTGATTAGGTTGGTGCATTTTGGAAATTGAAACTTGTGCACCTGCAGTTTTATGCTCATGTCAACACACTCGGTGCTGTCCTTGACTTTTGTGGTCTAGGTAAACGTTAGTTTTTTTTAAAAATGAGAAACTAGTCTGTGGTGAAAGTGGCCTGAAGTGAAGAAATAGCAAAAATAGCGTGGATCAGCTAACTTTCAGTGAAGTCTGGCAGACGGAACAGCAGGGACAAATAGCTGTCCCATTACCAACCACATTTTCCTTGCACCATCATCCCTTTTATCAGTACATCACTCTGTGTTGTAACTTTTCACAGCCCTTCACGTGTTCCATTTCGCTCCCCTTGTTCTTTCTCTGTAATTGTTATCGATCTGTTACATCTCTGACTTCTCCATCTCTGATGAATAATCACTGATCTAGAGCTTTAATTGTGTTTTTCTCTCCACTGTTAGCGCCAGATGTGCTGAGTACCTTCATTTCGCGAGTAAATCATGCTTGTGAGAGTTGCCATAGCAGCATAAAGATATCATTTTCTGATCAGGAATCAAACCCAGGCTATGGCAGTAAGTGCACTCAATCCTAACCACTCGAGCACCAGTGAAGATCAGCAGTGCCTTTTCAGGTTATTTGCTTTTCCCATTTTTCCACTTTCAGTAGGAAATTTCTCTGATTCTGTGAAGATTCCAGTTCTGCCGTGGTCATTTTACACAGAAATCTGGTTCAAATTAACAAAACCAAAGGGCGTTCCCACTCATTCACTGAAGGTTCGATTGCCTTCAACACATTGCAAGGATCTCTATTAAAAGACATTTTCTGGATATTTTCATTCCTCATCCAAATTACCTTTGGATTCGAAGAAATCTGCAATATCTCACTGATGCCAATCAATGCGAATATTTCCAATCAGCAAAATGATCAGTCAAGTCAGCAGACTGCAACACATAGATGTTTAATTGGTGAACAAGTCAGTGATGTGGCCAGAAAGCCAACTGCTTAAAACTCGCTGTGAGCAGGGTTTGAAGCTGCGCAGGGAAACCCCATCGGATTTCAAGTCCAACGCCATAACCACTCGGCAATCACAGCTGTGACTCTATGATTAAATTGTCCATACAAAGCATTAGTGATTTTGACATATTGTGGAGAATCATTGTCTTTGAGCCTTGAGATCTGTTGCATCTCCCAGTTGATGTGAAAATGAACATGATGGAATCAGTGAATTTTGCAGCACAGAAGGAAGCCTGTCCACCCGCCGAGTCTGTGCCGGTTCTTTGAAAGATCTGTCAGTTTAATCCCACAATCCAGCTTTTTCCCATCACCCTGGAAACTCATCCTCTTCTCTGGTCGCTATTCTCTGTTTTATGTCCCTCAGCAAATTATGTAACCACGCTGGCCCTGGTCCTTTAATTCCATCACTTTAATTTTTCTAACAGCTCGATTATGTGGTATTTCACCGGATGCCTTTTGAAAGTCCATGTGCAAAGCATCAATCACATTACCGCTATCCTCATCAACTTTCTCCGTTACTTCATCAAAGAACACATTTCATGAGAAAAGCACGAACTGCCATGAAAACAAAACCCAGTTCCTCAGTTCACATCCCTTGTCTCAGAAGATTCCTCAAAGAAATATTGTCAACAACCCGCCGTTGTCCTTCCAAAGACCGAGCCCTGTTTCTGCAGTGTGTCTCTGCTGAGCGGTCACTCAGACCTAAATGTATGGATTGAGTTCAAGGCCCAAATTGGTGCGAATGGAACATGTGCAACCCAGAAACAGCGGTGGGAACCGAGCAATGTTAAAGGCTTTAAGAACATGAAAGTGAATGTTACAGTCAGATAAGCCACAGAAAATGAAAGAGAAGCAAGTCAGTATTAAAGGTGGAAGGAATAATCTGAGAGATGAGGCGGGTTTGAATGTTGGAGATTGAAGCACAGGCATGTGTAGGTGTGATGATCCATCAAGAAGAAATACATTTTCATGCAGTAAAGATTGGTTATTTTCTGCATTCTATTAGTAGGTGCTGTTGTGTTTTGACTGTATTGTAGGTAGAACATTGTTGATAGAGTCTCAGGAGTCTCTGTAGGGCTAAAAAATTACTCGTTTATCATATCCATATAATTATTTATACTTTCCACAAGCCTATCCAGCCAGCACACATGGTGTTGCTTCTGCCTTCTTCCAAAGCCGAGCACCCAAGTGACAGTAACATCATGAACAGTAAGTGGGAGATGTTTACTCTCACTGTCCAAACATTAACCCTTTCAGGCCCTTATAATACAGAAACAGCAGCTTGTGTCCTGGTCTTTTCAGGTCAAGACACTGACAGTGAATACCATCTTAAATGTGCCGACCCTTCACTGCAGCTCACCTCATCAAAACATTCACTGTTGTCACAGGCCTGTTAGGTATCTTCCTGAGCTACATCTGCTGAACAACATTAGCTTCTCGCAGCTCCACTTCCTTCACATTGAAAACCAGTGAGAAAATATGAACAGTTTCAAAGCTAAGCCACGTGTCCGAGATTGGAAGGAGAGTGTGACTGTTGATAATTGCTAATGGGAATAACTCTTGCACATTAATGCATTCAGTACCTGGAAGAAGCAGGAATTTATCTATTTATCCTGTTATCTGCAAAGCCCATCACTTCTCAATGTCCAACATCTTTCATTCCCACTCCCGACTGGGTTTCATCAAACTGTAATCCGCCTGGGAGCTGGAGGAG
Organism: Heterodontus francisci; assembly: GCF_036365525.1. NCBI lineage: Eukaryota > Metazoa > Chordata > Chondrichthyes > Heterodontiformes > Heterodontidae > Heterodontus > Heterodontus francisci. The sequence continues at coordinate 22,061,232 of NC_090404.1, forward strand.
CAGAGGGAGAGCAGTGACAGAGGCAGGAGGAGATGTCATGTGAAACTGGCAGAGTTTGAAGTCTCTCAGTTGTTTCTATTGAATAATGATGGCCGTGCATTGCCTTGCACATTTCACAGGAGCCTCATTGAGTAGGTTGGTGCAATGTGGAAATTGAAACTTGTACATTCACAGCTTGTCCTTCTATTTTACCTCAGTGTCCATTTCATGTTCCTCCCGACAGCACTCGGTGCTTTCATTGGCTGAACAAGACTTCTGTGATCTAACGAAACAGATCATTTTGTGTGACAAACAAGTCTGTGGCGAAAGTATCTTGAAGTGAAGTAATGGGAAAAAATAGCATCGGTCATTAATGAGCAGGAGTTGAGAACAGTTTTCCTGGTGGTCTAGTGGTTAGGATTTGGTGCTTTTATCTCTGTTCAATCCCATTCACGGGATGCTCTGGTCTTGCTGCTGTGTGAACTGTCAAAACCAACATGAGATCCTTGCTGAATAAACAGTAAAGATGCTCAGCTCCTCTGTCAGGATGTGGAATGAAAAGCAGAATTGACATTCTAGGTCAACGATTATTCTTCAGAGCTGCAGAGGTCAGAAATGCAACAAGTTGAAAACAATTCGAGGCAGAGTGTGGGGAGTGGAAGACGGCAAGCAAAGGGCTGTGAAATGTTGCAAGACAGAGTGATGTACTGACTGAAGGGATGACGGTGCAAGGAAAATGTGGGTGTGAATGGGACACATTTTTCTGCCTGCTGTTCAAACTGGCACACACATCATTCCTGATCAACCAATCACAATGGCTCTGTTAAAGAAGCACGCTGGGCCGAATGGCCTCCTTCTGTGCTGTACTTTTCTATAATTGTATGTTTCTCAACATCACTGCTGCTGCCTTCACAGTCATTCTGACATCTTACAATCCATTACAGACAAATACACTTTCATACCATGTATCATTGCCTTTTGATCTCATGACTCTGAGGAAATTCAGTGAGAGTTTTTCTTGTCATTTCTATCACCAGATTTGGAACCAGACCTCCTGAATGACATTTTAAATGGTGCCAACCCTTCACTGCAGCTCAGCTCAACAAAACATTCACTGTTATCATCGGCCTGTTCGGTATCTTCTTTCACATTCTGGTGTATCTGCTGAACAACATTAGCTTCAAGTAGCTCCGCTTTCTTCACATTGAAAACCAGTGAGAAATTATGCACAGTTTGAAATCGAAGCAACATGTACAAGATTGGAAGGAGAGTGTGACTGTTAATAATTGTGAATGGGAACAACTCTTGCACATTCCTCTTTCAGTATCTGGAAGAAGCAGGAAGATGAGATCACAGTGTTTATTTATCCTGTTATCTGCAAAACCCATCCCTTCTCAATGTCCTGTATCTTTCATTGCCATTCCCTGCTTTCCAGGGAAAGTTGGGTTTCATGAATTCGGTGTGTTTGCATAAAGCAGATAATTCACCTGGGAGCTGGTGGAGCAGAGGGAGCTGGAGGATAAGCAGTGACAGAAGCAGAAGGAGATGCCACATGAAAGTGGTAGAATTTGCTGTGTGTCAGTTGTTTCTATTGATGTTTGATGGCCGTGCATTGCCTTGCACATTTCACAGGAGCCACTTGATTAGGTTGGTGCATTTTGGAAATTGAAACTTGTGCACCTGCAGTTTTATGCTCATGTCAACACACTCGGTGCTGTCATTGTCTTTTGTGGTCTGGGTAAACGTTAGTTTTTTTTTAAAATGAGAAACTAGTCTGTGGTGAAAGTGGCCTGAAGTGAAGAAATAGCAAAAATAACGTGGATCAGCTAACTTTCAGTGAAGTCTGGCAGACGGAACAGCAGGAAGAAATAGCTGTCCCATTACCAACCACATTTTCCTTGCACCATCATCCCTTTTATCAGTACATCACTCTGTGTTGTAACTTTTCACAACCCTTCTCGTGTTCCAATTCGCTCCCCTTGTTCTTTCTCTGTAATTGTTATCGATCTGTTACATCTCTGACTTCTCCATCTCTGATGAATAATCACTGATCTAGAGCTTTAATTGTGTTTTTCTCTCCACTGTTAGCGCCAGATGTGCTGAGTACCTTCATTTCGCGAGTGAATCATGTTTGTGAGAGTTGCCATAGCAGCATAAAGATATCATTTTCTGATCAGGAATCAAACCCAGGCTATGGCAGTAAGTGCACTCAATCCTAACCACTCGAGCACCAGTGAAGATCGGCAGTGCCTTTTCAGGTTATTCGCTTTTCCCATTTTTCCACTTTCAGTAGGAAATTTCTCTGATTCTGTGAAGATTCCAGTTCTGCCGTGGTCATTTGACACAGAAATCTGGTTCAAATTAACAAAACCAAAGGGCGTTCCCACTCATTCACTGAAGGTTCGATTGCCTTCAACACATTGCAAGGATCTCTATTAAAAGACATTTTCTGGATATTTTCATTCCTCATCCATATTACTTTTGGTTTCGAAGAAATCTGCCATATCTCACTGATGCCAATCAATGCTAATATTTCCAATCAGCGAAATGATCAGTCAAGTCAGCAGACTGCAGCACATGGATGTTTCATTGGTGAACAAGTCGGTGATGTCGCCAGAAAGCCAACTGCTTAAAACTGAATGAAACTCGCTGTGAGCAGGGTTTGAATCTGCGCGGGGAAACCCCATTGGATTTCAAGTCCAACGCCTTAACCACTCGGCCATCACAGCTGTGCCTCTATGATTAAATTGTCCATACAAAGCATTAGTGATTTTGACATATTGTGGAGAATCATTGTCTTTGAGTCTTGAGTTCTGTTGCATCTCCCAGTTGATGTGAAAATCAACATGATGGAATCAGTGAATTTTGCAGCACAGAAGGAAGCCTGTCCACCCGCCGAGCCTGTGCCGGCTCTTTGATAGAACTGTCAGTTTAATCCCACAATCCAGTTTTTCCCCATCACCCTGGAAACTCATCCTCTTCTCTGGTCGCTATTCTCTGTTTTATATCCCTCAGCAAATTATGTAACCACGCTGGCCCTGGTCCTTTAATTCCACCGCTTTAATTTTTCTAACAGCTCGATTATGTGGTATTTCACCTGATGCCTTTTGAAAGTCCATGTGCAAAGCATCAATCACATGACCGCTATCCTCATCAACTTTCTCCGTTACTTCATCAAAGAACACATTTCATGAGAAAAGCACGAACTGCCATGAAAACAAAACCCAGTTCCTCAGTTCACATCCCTTGTCTCAGAAGATTCCTCAAAGAAATATTGTCAACAACCCGCCGTTGTCCTTCCAAAGACCGAGCCCTGTTTCTGCAGTGTGTCTCTGCCGAGCGGTCACTCAGACCTAAATGTATGGATTGAGTTCAAGGCCCAAATTGGTGCGAATGGAACATGTGCAACCCAGAAACAGCGGTGGTAACCGAGCAATGTTAAAGGCTTTAAGAACATGAAAGTGAATGTTACAGTCGGATAAGCCACAGAAAATGAAATAGAAGCAAGTCAGTATTAAAGGTGGAAGGAATAATCTGAGAGAAGAGGTGGGTTTGAATGTTGGAGATTGAAGCACAGGCATGTGTAAGTGTGATGATCCATCGAGAAGAAATACATTTTCATGCAGTAAAGATTGGTTATTTTCTGCATTCTATTAGTAGGTGCTGTTGTGTTTTGACTGTATTGTAGGTAGAGCATTGTTTATAGAGTCTCAGGAGTCTCTGTAGGGCTAAAGAATTACTCGTTTATTATATCCATATAATTATTTATACTTTCCACAAGCCTATCCAGCCAGCACACATGGTGTTGCTTCTACCTTCTTCCAAAGCCGAGCACCCAACTGAAGAGAACATCGTGAACACTAAAGTGGGAGATGTTTACTCTCACTGTCCAAACATTAACCCTTTCAGGCCCTTATAATACAGAAACAGCAGCTTGTGTCCTGGTCTTTTGAAGTCAAGACACTGACGCTGAATTCCATTTTAAATGTGCCGACCCTTCACTGCAGCTCACCTCATCAAAACATTCACTGTTGTCACAGGCCTGTTCGGTATCTTCCTGAGCTACATCTGCTGAACAACATTAGCTTCTCACAGCTCCACTTCCTTCACATTGAAAACCAGTGAGAAAATATGAACAGTTTCAAAGTTAAGCCACGTGTCCGAGATTGGAAGGAATTAGAACATTACAGCGCAGTACAAGCCCTTCGGCCCTCAATGTGGCTGTGTGTGACTGTTGATAATTGATAATGGGAACCACTCTTGCACATTAATGCATTCAGTAACTGGAAGAAGCAGGAATTTATCTATTTATCCTGTTATCTGCAAAGCCCATCACTTCTCAATGTCCAACATCTTTCATTCCCACTCCCGACTGGGTTTCATCAAACTGTAATCCGCCTGGGAGCTGGCGGAGCAGAGGGAGAGCAGTGACAGAGGCAGGAGGAGATGTCATGTGAAACTGGCAGAGTTTGAAGTCTCTCAGTTGTTTCTATTGAATAATGATGGCCGTGCATTGCCTTGCACATTTCACAGGAGCCTCATTGAGTAGGTCGGTGCAATATGGAAATTGAAACTTGTACATTCACAGCTTGTCCTTCTATTTTACCTCAGTGTCCATTTCATGTTCCTCCCGACAGCACTCGGTGCTTTCATTGGCTGAACAAGACTTCTGTGATCTAAAGAAACAGATCATTTTGTGTGACAAACAAGTCTGTGGCGAAAGTGTCTTGAAGTGAAGTAATGGGAAAAAATAGCATCGGTCATTAACGAGCAGGAGTTGAGAACAGTTTTCCTGGTGGTCTAGTGGTTAGGATTTGGTGCTTTTATCTCTGTTCAATCCCATTCACGGGATGCTCTGGTCTTGCTGCTGTGCGAACTGTGAAAACCAACATGAGATCCTTGCTGAATAAACAGTGAAGATGCTCAGCTCCTCTGTCAGGATGTGGAATGAAAAGCAGAATTGACATTTTAGGTCAACGATTATTCTTCAGAGCTGCAGAGGTCAGAAATGCAACAAGTTGAAAACAATTCGAGGCAGAGCGTGGGGAGTGGAAGACGGCAAGTAAAGGGCTGTGAAATGTTGCAAGACAGAGTGATATACTGACTGAAGGGATAATGGTGCAAGGAAAATGTGGGTGTGAATGGGACACATTTTTCTGCCTGCTGTTCAAACTGGCACACACATCATTCCTGATCAACCAATCACAATGGCTCTGTTAAAGAAGCACGCTGGGCCGAATGGCCTCCTTCTGTGCTGTACTTTTCTATAATTGTATGTTTCTCAACATCACTGCTGCTGCCTTCACAGTCATTCTGACATCTTACAATCCATTACAGACAAATACACTTTCGTACCTTGTATTATTGCCTTTTGATCTCATGACTCTGAGGAAATTCAGTGAGAGTTTTTCTTGTCATTTCTATCACCAGATTTGGAACCAGACCTCCTGAATGACATTTTAAATGGTGCCAACCCTTCACTGCAGCTCAGCTCAACAAAACATTCACTGTTATCATCGGCCTGTTCGGTATCTTCTTTCACATTCTGCTGTATCTGCTGAACAACATTAGCTTCAAGTAGCTCCGCTTTCTTCACATTGAAAACCAGTGAGAAATTATGCACAGTTTGAAATGTAAGGAACGTGTACAAGATTGGAAGGAGAGTGTGACTGTTGATAATTGTGAATGGGAACAACTCTTGCACATTCCTGTATTCAGTATCCGGAAGTAGCAGGAAGATGAGATCACAGTGTTTATTTATCCTGTTATCTGCAAAACCCATCCCTTCTCAATGTCCTGTATCTTTCATTCCCATTCCAAGCTTTCCAGGGAAAGTTGGGTTTCATGAATTCGGTGTGTTTGCATAAAGCAGCTAATTCACCTGGGAGCTGGAGGAGCAGAGGGAGCTGGAGGATAAGCAGTGACAGAAGCAGAAGGAGATGCCACACGAAAGTGGTAGAATTTGCTGTGTGTCAGTTGTTTCTATTGATGTTTGATGGCCGTGCATTGCCTTGCACATTTCACAGGAGCCACATTGATTAGGTTGGTGCATTTTGGAAATTGAAACTTGTGCACCTGCAGTTTTATGCTCATGTCAACACATTCGGTGCTGTCTTTGACTTTTGTGGTCGAGGTAAACGTTAGTTTTTTTAAAAAATGAGAAACTAGTCTGTGGTGAAAGTGGCCTGAAGTGAAGAAATAGCAAAAATAGCGTGGATCAGCTAACTTTCAGTGAAGTCTGGCAGACGGAACAGCAGGCACAAATAGCTGTCCCATTACCAACCACATTTTCCTTGCACCATCATCCCTTTTATCAGTACATCACTCTGTGTTGTAACTTTTCACAACCCTTCACGTGTTCCAATTCAGTCCCCTTGTTCTTTCTCTGTAATTGTTATCGATCTGTTCTCCATCTCTGATGAATAATCACTGATCTAGAGCTTTAATTGTGTTTTTCTCTCCACTGTTAGCGCCAGATGTGCTGAGTACCTTCATTTCGCGAGTAAATCATGCTTGTGAGAGTTGCCATAGCAGCATAAAGGTATCATTTTCTGATCAGGAATCAAACCCAGGCTATGGCAGTAAGTGCACTCAATCCTAACCACTCGAGCACCAGTGAAGATCGGCAGTGCCTTTTCAGGTTATTTGCTTTTCCCATTTTTCCACTTTCAGTCGGAAATTTCTCTGATTCTGTGAAGATTCCAGTTCTGCCGTGGACATTTTACACAGAAATCTGGTTCAAATTAACAAAACCAAAGGGCGTTCCCACTCATTCACTGAAGGTTCGATTGCCTTCAACACATTGCAAGGATCTCTATTAAAAGACATTTTCTGGATATTTTCATTCCTCATCCATATTACCTTTGGTTACGAAGAAATCTGCAATATCTCACTGATGCCAATCAATGCGAATATTTCCAATCAGCGAAATGATCAGTCAAGTCAGCAGACTGCAGCACATGGATGTTTCATTGGTGAACAAGTCAGTGATGTCGCCAGAAAGCCAACTGCTTAAAACTGAATGAAACTCGCTGTGAGCAGGGTTCGAACCTGCGCGGGGAAACCCCATTGGATTTCAAGTCCAACGCCTTAACCACTCGGCCATCACAGCTGTGACTCTATGATTAAATTGCCCATATAAAGCATTAGTGATTTTGCCATATTGTGGAGAATCATTGTCTTTGAGTCTTGAGTTCTGTTGCATCTCCCAGTTGATGTGAAAATGAACATGATGGAATCAGTGAATTTTACAGCACAGAAGGAAGCCTGTCCACCCGCCGAGCCTGTGCCGGCTCTTTGAAAGAACTGTCAGGTTAAATCCCACAATCCAGTTTTTCCCCATCACCCTGGAAACTCATCCTCTTCTCTGGTCGCTATTCACCGTTTTATGTCCCTCAGCAAATTATGTAACCACGCTGGCCCTGGTCCTTTAATTCCACCGCTTTAATTTTTCTAACAGCTCGATTATGTGGTATTTCACCAGACGCCTTTAGAAATTCCATGTGCAAAGCATCAATCACATGACCGCTATCCTCATCAACCTTCTCCGTTACTTCATCAAAGAACACATTTCATGAGAAAAGCACGAACTGCCATGAAAACAAAACCCAGTTCCTCAGTTCACATCCCTTGTCCCAGAAGATTCCTCAAAGAAATATTGTCAACAGCCCGCCGTTGTCCTTCCAAAGACCGAGCCCTGTTTCTGCAGTGTGCATGTGCCGAGCGGTCACTCAGACCTAAATGAGTTCAAGGCCCAAATTGGTGCGAATGGAACATGTGCAACCCAGAAACAGCGGTGGGAACCGAGCAATGTTAAAGGCTTTAAGAACATGAAAGTGAATGTTACAGTCGGATAAGCCACAGAAAATGAAATAGAAGCAAGTCAGTATTAAAGGTGGAAGGAATAATCTGAGAGATGAGGCGGGTTTGAATGTTGGAGATTGAAGCACAGGCATGTGTAAATGTGATGATCCATCAAGAAGAAATACATTTTCATGCAGTAAAGATTGGTTATTTTCTGCATTCTATTAGTAGGTGCTGTTGTGTTTTGACTGTACTGTAGGTAGAGCATTGTTGATAGAGTCTCAGGAGTCTCTGTAGGGCTAAAGAATTACTCGTTTATTATATCCATATAATTATTTATACTTTCCACAAGCCTATCCAGCCAGCACACATAGTGTTGCTTCTACCATCTTCCAAAGCCGAGCACCCAACTGACGAGAACATCGTGAACACTAAAGTGGGAGATGTTTACTCTCACTGTCCAAACATTAACCCTTTCAGGCCCTTATAATACAGAAACAGCAGCTTGTGTCCTGGTCTTTTGAAGTCAAGACACTGACGCTGAATATCATTTTAAATGTGCCGACCCTTCACTGCAGCTCACCTCATCAAAACATTCACTGTTGTCACAGGCCTGTTCGGTATCTTCCTGAGCTACATCTGCTGAACAACATTAGCTTCTCGCAGCTCCACTTCCTTCACATTGAAAACCAGTGAGAAAATATGAACAGTTTCAAAGCTAAGCCACGTGTCCGAGGTTGGAAGGAGAGTGTGACTGTTGATAATTGATAATGGGAACCACTCTTGCACATTAATGCATTCAGTAACTGGAAGAAGCAGGAATTTATCTATTTATCCTGTTATCTGCAAAGCCCATCACTTCTCAATGTCCAACATCTTTCATTCCCACTCCCGACTGGGTTTCATCAAACTGTAATCCGCCTGGGAGCTGGCGGAGCAGAGGGAGAGCAGTGACAGAGGCAGGAGGAGATGTGAAACTGGCAGAGTTTGAAGTCTCTCAGTTGTTTCTATTGAATAATGATGGCCGTGCATTGCCTTGCACATTTCACAGGAGCCTCAGTGAGTAGGTCGGTGCAATATGGAAATTGAAACTTGTACATTCACAGCTTGTCCTTCTATTTTACCTCAGTGTCCATTTCATGTTCCTCCTGACAGCACTCGGTGCTTTCATTGGCTGAACAAGACTTCTGTGATCTAACGAAACAGATCATTTTGTGTGACAAACAAGTCTGTGGCGAAAGTGTCTTGAAGTGAAGTAATGGGAAAAAATAGCATCGGTCATTAACGAGCAGGAGTTGAGAACAGTTTTCCTGGTGGTCTAGTGGTTAGGATTTGGTGCTTTTATCTCTGTTCAATCCCATTCACGGGATGCTCTGGTCTTGCTGCTGTGCGAACTGTCAAAACCAACATGAGATCCTTGCTGAATAAACAGTGAAGATGCTCAGCTCCTCTGTCAGGATGTGGAATGAAAGGCAGAATTGACATTTTAGGTCAACGATTATTCTTCAGAGCTGCAGAGGTCAGAAATGCAACAAGTTGAAAACAATTCGAGGCAGAGCGTGGGGAGTGGAAGACGGCAAGCAAAGGGCTGTGAAATGTTGCAAGACAGAGTGATATACTGACTGAAGGGATAATGGTGCAAGGAAAATGTGGGTGTGAATGGGACACATTTTTCTGCCTGCTGTTCAAACTGGCACACACATCATTCCTGATCAACCAATCACAATGGCTCTGTTAAAGAAGCACGCTGGGCCGAATGGCCTCCTTCTGTGCTGTACTTTTCTATAATTGTATGTTTCTCAACATCACTGCTGCTGCCTTCACAGTCATTCTGACATCTTACAATCCATTACAGACAAATACACTTTCATACCTTGTATTATTGCCTTTTGATCTCATGACTCTGAGGAAATTCAGTGAGAGTTTTTCTTGTCATTTCTATCACCAGATTTGGAACCAGACCTCCTGAATGACATATTAAATGGTGCCAACCCTTCACTGCAGCTCAGCTCAACAAAACATTCACTGTTATCATCGGCCTGTTCGGTATCTTCTTTCACATTCTGGTGTATCTGCTGAACAACATTAGCTTCAAGTAGCACCGCTTTCTTCACATTGAAAACCAGTGAGAAATTATGCACAGTTTGAAATCTAAGGAACGTGTACAAGATTGGAAGGAGAGTGTGACTGTTAATAATTGTGAATGGGAACAACTCTTGCACATTCCTGTATTCAGTATCCGGAAGTAGCAGGAAGATGAGATCACAGTGTTTATTTATCCTGTTATCTGCAAAACCCATCGCTTCTCAATGTCCTGTATCTTTCATTCCCATTCCAAGCTTTCCAGGGAAAGCTGGGTTTCATGAATTCGGTGTGTTTGCATAAAGCAGCTAATTCACCTGGGAGCTGGAGGAGCAGAGGGAGCTGGAGGATAAGCAGTGACAGAAGCAGAAGGAGATGCCACATGAAAGTGGTAGAATTTGCTGTGTGTCAGTTGTTTCTATTGATGTTTGATGGCCGTGCATTGCCTTGCACATTTCACAGGAGCCACATTGATTAGGTTGGTGCATTTTGGAAATTGAAACTTGTGCACCTGCAGTTTTATGCTCATGTCAACACACTCGGTGCTGTCTTTGACTTTTGTGGTCGAGGTAAACGTTAGTTTTTTTTAAAAATGAGAAACTAGTCTGTGGTGAAAGTGGCCTGAAGTGAAGAAATAGCAAAAATAGCGTGGATCAGCTAACTTTCAGTGAAGTCTGGCAGACGGAACAGCAGGGACAAATAGCTGTCCCATTACCAACCACATTTTCCTTGCACCATCATCCCTTTTATCAGTACATCACTCTGTGTTGTAACTTTTCACAACCCTTCACGTGTTCCAATTCAGTCCCCTTGTTCTTTCTCTGTAATTGTTATCGATCTGTTCTCCATCTCTGATGAATAATCACTGATCTAGAGCTTTAATTGTGTTTTTCTCTCCACTGTTAGCGCCAGATGTGCTGAATACCTTCATTTCACGAGTAAATCATGTTTGTGAGAGTTGCCACAGCAGCATAAAGGTATCATTTTCTGATCAGGAATCAAACCCAGGCTATGGCAGTAAGTGCACTCAATCCTAACCACTCGAGCACCAGTGAAGATCGGCAGTGCCTTTTCAGGTTATTTGCTTTTCCCATTTTTCCACTTTCAGTAGGAAATTTCTCTGACTCTGTGAAGATTCCAGTTCTGCCGTGGTCATTTGACACAGAAATCTGGTTCAAATTAACAAAACCAAAGGGCGTTCCCACTCATTCACTGAAGGTTCGATTGCCTTCAACACATTGCAAGGATCTCTATTAAAAGACCTGTTCTGGATATTTTCATTCCTCATTCATATTACCTTTGGTTTCGAAGAAATCTGCAATATCTCACTGATGCCAATCAAAGCGAATATTTCCAATCAGCAAAATGATCAGTCAAGTCAGCAGACTGCAGCACATGGATGTTTCATTGGTGAACAAGTCAGTGATGTCGCCAGAAAGCCAACTGCTTAAAACTGATAGAAACTCGCTGTGAGCAGGGCTTGAACCTGCGCGGGGAAACCCCATTGGATTTCAAGTCCAACGCCTTAACCACTCGGCCATCACAGCTGCGGCTCTATGATTAAATTGTCCATACAAAGCATTAGTGATTTTGACATATTGTGGAGAATCATTGTCTTTGAGTCTTGAGTTCTGTTGCATCTCCCAGTTGATGTGAAAATGAACATGATGGAATCAGTGAATTTTACAGCACAGAAGGAAGCCTGTCCACCCGCCGAGTCTGTGCCGGTTCTTTGAAAGATCTGTCAGTTTAATCCCACAATCCAGCTTTTTCCCATCACCCTGGAAACTCATCCTCTTCTCTGGTCGCTATTCTCTGTTTTATATCCCTCAGCAAATTATGTATCCACACTGGCCCTGGTCCTTTAATTCCAAAGCTTTAATTTTTCCAACAGCTCGATTATGTGGTATTTCACCGGATGCCTTTTGAAAGTCCATGTGCAAAGCATCAATCACATGACCGCTATCCTCATCAACTTTCTCCGTTACTTCATCAAAGAACACATTTCATGAGAAAAGCACGAACTGCCATGAAAACAAAACCCAGTTCCTCAGTTCACATCCCTTGTCCCAGAAGATTCCTCAAAGAAATATTGTCAACAACCCGCCGTTGTCCTTCCAAAGCCCGAGCCCTGTTTCTGCAGTGTGTATCTGCCGAGCGGTCACTCAGACCTAAATGTATGGATTGAGTTCAAGGCCCAAATTGGTGCGAATGGAACATGTGCAACCCAGAAACAGCGGTGGGAACCGAGCAATGTTAAAGGCTTTAAGAACATGAAAGTGAATGTTACAGTCGGATGAGCCACAGAAAATGAAATAGAAGCAAGTCAGTATGAAAGGTGGAAGGAATAATCTGAGAGATGAGGCGGGTTTGAATGTTGGACTTTGAAGCACAGGCATGTGTAAGTGTGATGATCCATCGAGAAGAAATACATTTTCATGCAGTAAAGATTGGTTATTTTCTGCATTCTATTAGTAGGTGCTGTTGTGTTTTGACTGTATTGTAGGTAGAACATTGTTTATAGAGTCACAGGAGTCTCTGTAGGGCTAAAGAATTACTCGTTTATCATATCCATATAATTATTTATACTTTCCACAAGCCTATCCAGCCAGCACACATGGTGTTGCTTCTGCCTTCTTCCAAAGCCGAGCACCCAAGTGACAGTAACATCATGAACACTAAGTGGGAGATGTTTACTCCCACTGTCCAACCATTAACCCTTTCAGGCCCTTATAATACAGAAACAGCAGCTTGTGTCCTGGTCTTTTGAAGTCAAGACACTGACAGTGAATACCATCTTAAATGTGCCGACCCTTCACTGCAGCTCACCTCATCAAAACATTCACTGTTGTCACAGGCCTGTTAGGTATCTTCCTGAGCTACATCTGCTGAACAACATTAGCTTCTCGCAGCTCCACTTCCTTCACATTGAAAACCAGTGAGAAAATATGAACAGTTTCAAAGCTAAGCCACGTGTCCGAGATTGGAAGGAGAGTGTGACGGTTGATAATTGCTAATGGGAATAACTCTTGCACATTAATGCATTCAGTACCTGGAAGAAGCAGGAATTTATCTATTTATCCGGTTATCTGCAAAGCCCATCACTTCTCAATGTCCAACATCTTTCATTCCCACTCCCGACTGGGTTTCATCAAACTGTAATCCGCCTGGGAGCTCGAGGAGCAGAGGGAGAGCAGTGACAGAGGTAGGAGGAGATGTCACGTGAAACTGGCAGAGTTTGAAGTCTCTCAGTTGTTTCTATTGAATAATGATGGCCGTGCATTGCCTTGCACATTTCACAGGAGCCTCATTGAGCAGGTCGGTGCAATATGGAAATTGAAATTTGTACATTCAAGGCTTGTCCTTCTATTTTACCTCAGTGTCCATTTCATGTTCCTCCTGACAGCACTCGGTGCTTTCATTGGCTGAACAAGACTTCTGTGATCTAACGAAACAGATCATTTTGTGTGACAAACAAGTCTGTGGCGAAAGTATCTTGAAGTGAAGTAATGGGAAAAAATAGCATCGGTCATTAACGAGCAGGAGTTGAGAACAGTTTTCCTGGTGGTCTAGTGGTTAGGATTTGGTGCTTTTATCTCTGTTCAATCCCATTCACGGGATGCTCTGGTCTTGCTGCTGTGCGAACTGTCAAAACCAACATGAGATCCTTGCTGAATAAACAGTGAAGATGCTCAGCTCCTCTGTCAGGATGTGGAATGAAAAGCAGAATTGACATTTTAGGTCAACGATTATTCTTCAGAGCTGCAGAGGTCAGAAATGCAACAAGTTGAAAACAATTCGAGGCAGAGCGTGGGGAGTGGAAGACGGCAAGCAAAGGGCTGTGAAATGTTGCAAGACAGAGTGATGTACTGACTGAAGGGATGATGGTGCAAGGAAAATGTGGGTGTGAATGGGACACATTTTTCTGCCTGCTGTTCAAACTGGCACACACATCATTCCTGATCAACCAATCACAATGGCTCTGTTAAAGAAGCACGCTGGGCCGAATGGCCTCCTTCTGTGCTGTACTTTTCTATAATTGTATGTTTCTCAACATCACTGCTGCTGCCTTCACAGTCATTCTGACATCTTACAATCCATTACAGACAAATACACTTTCGTACCTTGTATTATTGCCTTTTGATCTCATGACTCTGAGGAAATTCAGTGAGAGTTTTTCTTGTCATTTCTATCACCAGATTTGGAACCAGACCTCCTGAATGACATTTTAAATGGTGCCAACCCTTCACTGCAGCTCAGCTCAACAAAACATTCACTGTTATCATCGGCCTGTTCGGTATCTTCTTGCACATTCTGGTGTATCTGCTGAACAACATTAGCTTCAAGTAGCTCCGCTTTCTTCACATTGAAAACCAGTGAGAAATTATGCACAGTTTGAAATCGAAGCAACGTGTACAAGATTGGAAGGAGAGTGTGACTGTTGATAATTGTGAATGGGAACAACTCTTGCACATTCCTGTATTCAGTATCCGGAAGTAGCAGGAAGATGAGATCACAGTGTTTATTTATCCTGTTATCTGCAAAACCCATCCCTTCTCAATGTCCTGTATCTTTCATTCCCATTCCCTGCTTTCCAGGGAAAGTTGGGTTTCATGAATTCGGTGTGTTTGCATAAAGCAGCTAATTCACCTGGGAGCTGGAGGAGCAGAGGGAGCTGGAGGATAAGCAGTGACAGAAGCAGAAGGAGATGCCACATGAAAGTGGTAGAATTTGCTGTGTGTCAGTTGTTTCTATTGATGTTTGATGGCCGTGCATTGCCTTGCACATTTCACAGGAGCCACATTGATTAGGTTGGTGCATTTTGGAAATTGAAACTTGTGCACCTGCAGTTTTATGCTCATGTCAACACACTCGGTGCTGTCCTTGACTTTTGTGGTCGAGGTAAACGTTAGTTTTTTTTAAAAATGAGAAACTAGTCTGTGGTGAAAGTGGCCTGAAGTGAAGAAATAGCAAAAATAGCGTGGATCAGCTAACTTTCAGTGAAGTCTGGCAGACGGAACAGCAGGCAGAAATAGCTGTCCCATTACCAACCACATTTTCCTTGCACCATCATCCCTTTTATCAGTCCATCACTCTGTGTTGTAACTTTTCACAACCCTTCACGTGTTCCAATTCAGTCCCCTTGTTCTTTCTCTGTAATTGTTATCGATCTGTTACATCTCTGACTTCTCCATCTCTGATGAATAATCACTGATCTAGAGCTTTAATTGTGTTTTTCTCTCCACTGTTAGCGCCAGATGTGCTGAGTACCTTCATTTCGCGAGTAAATCATGTTTGTGAGAGTTGCCATAGCAGCATAAAGGTATCATTTTCTGATCAGGAATCAAACCCAGGCTTTGGCAGTAAGTGCACTCAATCCTAACCACTCGAGCACGAGTGAAGATCGGCAGTGCCTTTTCAGGTTATTTGCTTTTCCCATTTTTCCACTTTTAGCAGGAAATTTCTCTGATTCTGTGAAGATTCCAGTTCTGCCGTGGTCATTTGACACAGAAATCTGGTTCAAATTAACGAAACCAAAGGGCGTTCCCACTCATTCACTGAAGGTTCGATTGCCTTCAACACATTGCAAGGATCTCTATTAAAAGACATTTTCTGGATATTTTCATTCCTCATCCATATTACCTTTGGTTTCGAAGAAATCTGCAATATCTCACTGATGCCAATCAATGCGAATATTTCCAATCAGCGAAATGATCAGTCAAGTCAGCAGACTGCAGCACATGGATGTTTCATTGGTGAAAAATTTGGTGATGTCGCCAGAAAGCCAACTGCTTAAAACTGATAAAAACTCGCTGTGAGCAGGGCTCAAACCTACGCAGGGAAACCCCATTGGATTTCAAGTCCAACGCCTTAACCACTCGGCCATCACAGCTGTGGAGCTGTGATTAAATTGTCCATACAAAGCATTAGTGATTTTGACATATTGTGGAGAATCATTGTCTTTGAGCCTTGAGTTCTGTTGCACCTTCCAGTTGATGTGAAAATGAACATGATGGAATCAGTGAATTTTACAGCACAGAAGGAAGCCTGTCCACACTCCGAGTCTGTGCCGGTTCTTTGAAAGAACTGTCAGTTTAATCCCACAATCCAGCTTTTTCCCCATCACCCTGGAAACTCATCCTCTTCTCTTGTCGCTGTTCTCCGTTTTATGTCCCTCAGCAAATTATGTAACCACGCTGGCCCTGGTCCTTTAATTCCAAAGCTTTAATTTTTCTAACAGCTCGATTATGTGGTATTTCACCGGATGCCTTTTGAAAGTCCATGTGCAAAGCATCAATCACATGACCGCTATCCTCATCAACTTTCTCCGTTACTTCATCAAAGAACACATTTCATGAGAAAAGCACGAACTGCCATGAAAACAAAACCCAGTTCCTCAGTTCACATCCCTTGTCTCAGAAGATTCCTCAAAGAAATATTGTCAACAACCCGCCGTTGTCCTTCCAAAGCCCGAGCCCTGTTTCTGCAGTGTGTCTCTGCCGAGCGGTCACTCAGACCTAAATGTATGGATTGAGTTCAAGGCCCAAATTGGTGCGAATGGAACATGTGCAACCCAGAAACAGCGGTGGGAACCGAGCAATGTTAAAGGCTTTAAGAACATGAAAGTGAATGTTACAGTCGGATAAGCCACAGAAAATGAAATAGAAGCAAGTCAGTATTAAAGGTGGAAGGAATAATCTGAGAGATGAGACGGGTTTGAATGTTGGAGATTGAAGCACAGGCATGTGGAAGTGTGATGATCCATCAAGAAGAAATACATTTTCATGCAGTAAAGACTGGTTATTTTCTGCATTCTATTAGTAGGTGCTGTTGTGTTTTGACTGTATTGTAGGTAGAGCATTGTTTATAGAGTCTCAGGAGTCTCTGTAGGGCTAAAGAATTACTCGTTTATTATATCCATATAATTATTTATACTTTCCACAAGCCTATCCAGCCAGCACACATGGTGTTGCTTCTACCTTCTTCCAAAGCCGAGCACCCAACTGACGAGAACATCGTGAACACTAAAGTGGGAGATGTTTACTCTCACTGTCCAAACATTAACCCTTTCAGGCCCGTATAATACAGAAACAGCAGCTTGTGTCCTGGTCTTTTGAAGTCAAGACACTGACGCTGAATACCATTTTAAATGTGCCGACCCTTCACTGCAGCTCACCTGATCAAAACATTCACTGTTGTCACAGGCGTGTTCGGTATCTTCCTGAGCTACATCTGCTGAACAACATTAGCTTCTCACAGCTCCACTTCCTTCACATTGAAAACCAGTGAGAAAATATGAACAGTTTCAAAGCTAAGCCATGTGACCGAGGTTGGAAGGAGAGTGTGACTGTTGATAAGTGATAATGGGAACCACTCTTGCACATTAATGCATTCAGTAACTGGAAGAAGCAGGAATTTATCTATTTATCCTGTTATCTGCAAAGCCCATCACTTCTCAATGTCCAACATCTTTCATTCCCACTCCCGACTGGGTTTCATCAAACTGTAATCCGCCTGGGAGCTGGCGGAGCAGAGGGAGAGCAGTGACAGAGGCAGGAGGAGATGTTACGTGAAACTGGCAGAGTTTGAAGTCTCTCAGTTGTTTCTATTGAATAATGATGGCCGTGCATTGCCTTGCACATTTCACAGGAGCCTCATTGAGTAGGTTGGTGCAATATGGAAAATGGAACTTGTACATTCAAAGCTTGTCCTTCTAATTCACCTCAGTGTCCATTTCATGTTCCTCCCGACAGCAACCGGAGCTTTCATTGGCTGAACAAGACTTCTGTGATCTAAACAAACAGATCATTTTGTGTGACAAACAAGTCTGTGGCGAAAGTGTCTTGAAGTGAAGTAATGGGAAAAAATAGATTCGGTCATTAACTAGCAGGAGTTGAGAACAGTTTTCCTGGTGGTCTAGTGGTTAGGATTTTATGCTTTTATCACTGTGGTCGCCGTTCAATCCCATTCACGGGATGCTCTGGTCTTGCTGCTGTGCGAACTGTCAAAACCAACATGAGATCCTTGCTGAATAAACAGTGAAGATGCTCAGCTCCTCTGTCAGGATGTGGAATGAAAGGCAGAATTGACATTTTAGGTCAACGATTATTCTTCAGAGCTGCAGAGGTCAGAAATGCAACAAGTTGAAAACAATTCGAGGCAGAGCGTGGGGAGTGGAAGACGGCAAGCAAAGGGCTGTGAAATGTTGCAAGACAGAGTGATATACTGACTGAAGGGATGATGGTGCAAGGAAAATGTGGGTGTGAATGGGACACATTTTTCTGCCTGCTGTTCAAACTGGCACACACATCATTCCTGATCAACCAATCACAATGGCTCTGTTAAAGAAGCACGCTGGGCCGAATGGCCTCCTTCTGTGCTGCACTTTTCTATAATTGTATGTTTCTCAACATCACTGCTGCTGCCTTCACAGTCATTCTGACATCTTACAATCCATTACAGACAAATACACTTTCGTACCATGTATCATTGCCTTTTGATCTCGTGACTGAGGAAATTCAGTGAGAGTTTTTCTTGTCATTTCTATCACCAGATTTGGAACCAGACCTCCTGAATGACATTTTAAATGGTGCCAACCCTTCACTGCAGCTCAGCTCAACAAAACATTCACTGTTATCATCGGCCTGTTCGGTATCTTCTTGCATTACATCTGCTGAACAACATTAGCTTCAAGTAGCTCCGCTTTCTTCACATTGAAAACCAGTGAGAAATTATGCACAGTTTGAAATCGAAGCAACGTGTACAAGATTGGAAGGAGAGTGTGACTGTTAATAATTGTGAATGGGAACAACTCTTGCACATTCCTCTTTCAGTATCTGGAAGAAGCAGGAAGATGAGATCACAGTGTTTATTTATCCTGTTATCTGCAAAACCCATCGCTTCTCAATGTCCTGTATCTTTCATTCCCACTCCCTGCTTTCCAGGGAAAGTTGGGTTTCATGAATTCGGTGTGTTTGCATAAAGCAGCTAATTCACCTGGGAGCTGGAGGAGCAGAGGGAGCTGGAGGATAAGCAGTGACAGAAGCAGAAGGAGATGCCACACGAAAGTGGTAGAATTTGCTGTGTGTCAGTTGTTTCTATTGATGTTTGATGGCCGTGCATTGCCTTGCACATTTCACAGGAGCCACATTGATTAGGTGGGTCATTTTGGAAATTGAAACTTGTGCACCTGCAGTTTTATGCTCATGTCAACACACTCGGTGCTGTCCTTGACTTTTGTGGTCTTGGTAAACGTTAGTTTTTTTTTAAATGAGAAACTAGTCTGTGGTGAAAGTGGCCTGAAGTGAAGAAATAGCAAAAATAGCGTGGATCAGCTAACTTTCAGTGAAGTCTGGCAGACGGAACAGCAGGGACAAAAAGCTGTCCCATTACCAACCACATTTTCCTTGCACCATCATCCCTTTTATCAGTACATCACTCTGTGTTGTAACTTTTCACAACCCTTCTCGTGTTCCAATTCGCTCCCCTTGTTCTTTCTCTGTAATTGTTATCGATCTGTTACATCTCTGACTTCTCCATCTCTGATGAATAATCACTGATCTAGAGCTTTAATTGTGTTTTTCTCTCCACTGTTAGCGCCAGATGTGCTGAGTACCTTCATTTCGCGAGTAAATCATGTTTGTGAGAGTTGCCATAGCAGCATAAAGGTATCATTTTCTGATCAGGAATCAAACCCAGGCTATGGCAGTAAGTGCACTCAATCCTAATCACTCGAGCACGAGTGAAGATCGGCAGTGCCTTTTCAGGTTATTTGCTTTTCCCATTTTTCCACTTTCAGTCGGAAATTTCTCTGATTCTGTGAAGATTCCAGTTCTGCCGTGCTCATTTGACACAGAAATCTGGTTCAAATTAACAAAACCAAAGGGCGTTCCCACTCATTCACTGAAGGTTCGATTGCCTTCAACACATTGCAAGGATCTCTATTAAAAGACATTTTCTGGATATTTTCATTCCTCATCCATATTACTTTTGGTTTCGAAGAAATCTGCAATATCTCACTGATGCCAATCAATGCGAATATTTCCAATCAGCGAAATGATCAGTCAAGTCAGCAGACTGCAGCACATGGATGTTTAATTGGTGAACAAGTCAGTGATGTCGCCAGAAAGCCAACTGCTTAAAACTGAATGAAACTCGCTGTGAGCAGGGTTTGAATCTGCGCGGGTAAACCCCATTGGATTTCAAGTCCAACGCCTTAACCACTCGGCCATCACAGCTGTGACTCTATGATTAAATTGTCCATACAAAGCATTAGTGATTTTGACATATTGTGGAGAATCATTGTCTTTGAGTCTTGAGTTCTGTTGCATCTCCCAGTTGATGTGAAAATGAACATGATGGAATCAGTGAATTTTACAGCACAGAAGGAAGCCTGTCCACCCGCCGAGCCTGTGCCGGTTCTTTGAAAGATCTGTCAGTTTAATCCCACAATCCAGTTTTTTCCCATCACCCTGGAAACTCATCCTCTTCTCTGGTCGCTATTCTCTGTTTTATGTCCCTCAGCAAATTATGTAACCACGCTGGCCCTGGTCCTTTAATTCCATCACTTTAATTTTTCTAACAGCTCGATTATGTGGTATTTCACAAGACGCCTTTTGAAAGTCCATGTGCAAAGCATCAATCGCATGACCGCTATCCTCATCAACTTTCTCCGTTACTTCATCAAAGAACACATTTCATGAGAAAAGCGCAAACTGCCATGAAAACAAAACCCAGTTCCTCAGTTCACATCCCTTGTCTCAGAAGATTCCCCAAAGAAATATTGTCAACAACCCGCCGTTTTCCTTCCAAAGACCGAGCCCTGTTTCTGCAGTGTGTCTCTGCTGAGCGGTCACTCAGACCTAAATGTATGGATTGAGTTCAAGGCCCAAATTGGTGCGAATGGAACATGTGCGACCTAGAAACAGCAGTGATAGCCAAGCAATGTTAAAGGCTTTAAGAACATGAAAGTGAATGTTACAGTCGGATAAGCCACAGAAAATGAAATGGAAGCAAGTCAGTATTAAAGGTGGAAGGAATAATCTGAGAGATGAGGCGGGTTTGAATGTTGGAGATTGAAGCACAGGCATGTGTAAGTGTGATGATCCATCGAGAAGAAATACATTTTCATGCAGTAAAGATTGGTTATTTTCTGCATTCTATTAGTAGGTGCTGTTGTGTTTTGACTGTATTGTAGGTAGAACATTGTTTATAGAGTCTCAGGAGTCTCTGGAGGGCTAAAGAGTTACTCGTTTATTATATCCATATAATTATTTATACTTGCCACAAGCCAATCCAGCCAGCACACATGGTGTTGCTTCTACCTTCTTCCAAAGCCGAGCACCCAACTGAAGAGAACATCGTGAACACTAAAGTGGGAGATGTTTACTCTCACTGTCCAAACATTAACCCTTTCAGGCCCTTATAATACAGAAACAGCAGCTTGTGTCCTGGTCTTTTGAAGTCAAGACACTGACGCTGAATACCATTTTAAATGTGCCGACCCTTCACTGCAGCTCACCTCATCAAAACATTCACTGTTGTCATAGGCCTGTTCGGTATCTTCCTGAGCTACATCTGCTGAACAACATTAGCTTCTCACAGCTCCACTTCCTTCACATTGAAAACCAGTGAGAAAATATGAACCGTTTCAAAGCTAAGCCATGTGACCGAGGTTGGAAGGAGAGTGTGACTGTTGATAATTGCTAATGGGAATAACACTTGCACATTAATGCATTCAGTAACTGGAAGAAGCAGGAATTTATCTATTTATCCTCTTGTCTGCAAAGCCCATCACTTCTCAATGTCCAACATCTTTCATTCCCACTCCCGACTGGGTTTCATCAAACTGTAATCCGCCTGGGAGCTGGCGGAGCAGAGGGAGAGCAGTGACAGAGGCAGGAGGAGATGTTACGTGAAACTGGCAGAGTTTGAAGTCTCTCAGTTGTTTCTATTGAATAATGATGGCCGTGCATTGCCTTGCACATTTCACAGGAGCCTCATTGAGTAGGTTGGTGCAATATGGAAAATGGAACTTGTACATTCAAAGCTTGTCCTTCTAATTCACCTCAGTGTCCATTTCATGTTCCTCCCGACAGCAACCGGAGCTTTCATTGGCTGAACAAGACTTCTGTGATCTAAACAAACAGATCATTTTGTGTGATAAACAAGTCTGTGGCGAAAGTGTCTTGAAGTGAAGTAATGGGAAAAAATAGATTCGGTCATTAACTAGCAGGAGTTGAGAACAGTTTTCCTGGTGGTCTAGTGGTTAGAATTTTATGCTTTTATCACTGTGGTCGCCGTTCAATCCCATTCACGGGATGCTCTGTTCTTGCTGCTGTGCGAACTGTCAAAACCAACATGAGATCCTTGCTGAATAAACAGTGAAGATGCTCAGCTCCTCTGTCAGGATGTGGAATGAAAGGCAGAATTGACATTTTAGGTCAACGATTATTCTTCAGAGCTGCAGAGGTCAGAAATGCAACAAGTTGAAAACAATTCGAGGCAGAGCGTGGGGAGTGGAAGACGGCAAGCAAAGGGCTGTGAAATGTTGCAAGACAGAGTGATATACTGACTGAAGGGATGATGGTGCAAGGAAAATGTGGGTGTGAATGGGACACATTTTTCTGCCTGCTGTTCAAACTGGCACACACATCATTCCTGATCAACCAATCACAATGGCTCTGTTAAAGAAGCACGCTGGGCCGAATGGCCTCCTTCTGTGCTGTACTTTTCTATAATTGTATGTTTCTCAACATCACTGCTGCTGCCTTCACAGTCATTCTGACATCTTACAATCCATTACAGACAAATACACTTTCGTACCTTGTATTATTGCCTTTTGATCTCATGACACTGAGGAAATATAGTGAGAGTTTTTCTTGCCATTTCTATCACCAGATTTGGAACCAGACCTCCTGAATGACATTTTAAATGGTGCCAACCCTTCACTGCAGCTCAGCTCAACAAAACATTCACTGTTATCATCGGCCTGTTCGGTATCTTCTTGCATTACATCTGCTGAACAACATTAGCTTCAAGTAGCTCCGCTTTCTTCACATTGAAAACCAGTGAGAAATTATGCACAGTTTGAAATCGAAGCAACGTGTACAAGATTGGAAGGAGAGTGTGACTGTTAATAATTGTGAATGGGAACAACTCTTGCACATTCCTCTTTCAGTATCTGGAAGAAGCAGGAAGATGAGATCACAGTGTTTATTTATCCTGTTATCTGCAAAACCCATCCCTTCTCAATGTCCTGTATCTTTCATTCCCACTCCCTGCTTTCCAGGGAAAGTTGGGTTTCATGAATTCGGTGTGTTTGCATAAAGCAGCTAATTCACCTGGGAGCTGGAGGAGCAGAGGGAGCTGGAGGATAAGCAGTGACAGAAGCAGAAGGAGATGCCACATGAAAGTGGTAGAATTTGCTGTGTGTCAGTTGTTTCTATTGATGTTTGATGGCCGTGCATTGCCTTGCACATTTCACAGGAGCCACATTGATTAGGTTGGTGCATTTTGGAAATTGAAACTTGTGCACCTGCAGTTTTATGCTCATGTCAACACACTCGGTGCTGTCCTTGACTTTTGTGGTCTCGATAAAAGTTAGTTTTTTTTTAAAATGAGAAACTAGTCTGTGGTGAAAGTGGCCTGAAGTGAAGAAATAGCAAAAATAGCGTGGATCAGCTAACTTTCAGTGAAGTCTGGCAGACGGAACAGCAGGGACAAATAGCTGTCCCATTACCAACCACATTTTCCTTGCACCATCATCCCTTTTATCAGTACATCACTCTGTGTTGTAACTTTTCACAACCCTTCTCGTGTTCCAATTCGCTCCCCTTGTTCTTTCTCTGTAATTGTTATCGATCTGTTACATCTCTGACTTCTCCATCTCTGATGAATAATCACTGATCTAGAGCTTTAATTGTGTTTTTCTCTCCACTGTTAGCGCCAGATGTGCTGAGTACCTTCATTTCGCGAGTAAATCATGTTTGTGAGAGTTGCCATAGCAGCATAAAGGTATCATTTTCTGATCAGGAATCAAACCCAGGCTATGGCAGTAAGTGCACTCAATCCTAACCACTCGAGCACCAGTGAAGATCGGCAGTGCCTTTTCAGGTTATTTGCTTTTCCCATTTTTCCACTTTCAGTAGGAAATTTCTCTGATTCTGTGAAGATTCCAGTTCTGCCGTGCTCATTTGACACAGAAATCTGGTTCAAATTAACAAAACCAAAGAGCGTTCCCACTCATTCACTGAAAGTTCGATTGCCTTTAACACATTGCAAGGATCTCTATTAAAAGACATTTTCTGGATATTTTCATTCCTCATCCATATTACTTTTGGTTTCGAAGAAATCTGCAATATCTCACTGATGCCAATCAATGCGAATATTTCCAATCAGCAAAATGATCAGTCAAGTCAGCAGACTGCAGCACATGGATGTTTCATTGGTGAACAAGTCAGTGATGTCGCCAGAAAACCAACTGCTTAAAACTGATAGAAACTCGCTGTGAGCAAGGTTTGAACCTGCGCGGGGAAACCCCATTGGATTTCAAGTCCAACGCCTTAACCACTCGGCCATCACAGCTGCGGGGCTATGATTAAATTGTCCATACAAAGCATTAGTGATTTTGACATATTGTGGAGAATCATTGTCTTTGAGTCTTGAGTTCTGTTGCATCTCCCAGTTGATGTGAAAATGAACATGATGGAATCAGTGAATTTTACAGCACAGAAGGAAGCCTGTCCACCCGCCGAGCCTGTGCCGGTTCTTTGAAAGATCTGTCAGTTTAATCCCACAATCCAGTTTTTTCCCATCACCCTGGAAACTCATCCTCTTCTCTGGTCGCTATTCTCTGTTTTATGTCCCTCAGCAAATTATGTAACCACGCTGGCCCTGGTCCTTTAATTCCATCACTTTAATTTTTCTAACAGCTCGATTATGTGGTATTTCACAAGACACCTTTTGAAAGTCCATGTGTAAAGCATCAATCACATGACCGCTATCCTCATCAACTTTCTCCGTTACTTCATCAAAGAACACATTTCATGAGAAAAGCACAAACTGCCATGAAAACAAAACCCAGTTCCTCAGTTCACATCCCTTGTCTCAGAAGATTCCCCAAAGAAATATTGTCAACAACCCGCCGTTGTCCTTCCAAAGACCGAGCCCTGTTTCTGCAGTGTGTCTCTGCCGAGCGGTCACTCAGACCTAAATGTATGGATTGAGTTCAAGGCCCAAATTGGTGCGAATGGAACATGTGCAACACAGAAACATCGGTGGGAACCGAGCAATGTTAAAGGCTTTAAGAACATGAAAGTGAATGTTACAGTCGGATAAGCCACAGAAAATGAAATAGAAGCAAGTCAGTATTAAAGGTGGAAGGAATAATCTGAGAGATGAGGCGGGTTTGAATGTTGGAGATTGAAGCACAGGCATGTGTAAGTGTGATGATCCATCGAGAAGAAATACATTTTCATGCAGTAAAGATTGGTTATTTTCTGCATTCTATTAGTAGGTGCTGTTGTGTTTTGACTGTATTGTAGGTAGAACATTGTTTATAGAGTCTCAGGAGTTTCTGTAGGGCTAAAGAATTACTCGTTTATTATATCCATATAATTATTTATACTTGCCACAAGCCTATCCAGCCAGCACACATGGTGTTGCTTCTACCTTCTTCCAAAGCCGAGCACCCAACTGAAGAGAACATCGTGAACACTAAAGTGGGAGATGTTGACTCTCACTGTCCAAACATTAACCCTTTCAGGCCCTTATAATACAGAAACAGCAGCTTGTGTCCTGGTCTTTTGAAGTCAAGACACTGACGCTGAATACCATTTTAAATGTGCCGACCCTTCACTGCAGCTCACCTCATCAAAACATTCACTGTTGTCATAGGCCTGTTCGGTATCTTCCTGAGCTACATCTGCTGAACAACATTAGCTTCTCACAGCTCCACTTCCTTCACATTGAAAACCAGTGAGAAAATATGAACCGTTTCAAAGCTAAGCCATGTGACCGAGGTTGGAAGGAGAGTGTGACTGTTGATAATTGATAATGGGAACCACTCTTGCACATTAATGCATTCAGTAACTGGAAGAAGCAGGAATTTATCTATTTATCCGGTGATCTGCAAAGCCCATCACTTCTCAATGTCCAACATCTTTCATTCCCACTCCCGACTGGGTTTCATCAAACTGTAATCCGCCTGGGAGCTGGCGGAGCAGAGGGAGAGCAGTGACAGAGGCAGGAGGAGATGTCACGTGAAACTGGCAGAGTTTGAAGTCTCTCAGTTGTTTCTATTGAATAATGATGGCCGTGCATTGCCTTGCACATTTCACAGGAGCCTCATTGAGTAGGTTGGTGCAATATGGAAAATGGAACTTGTACATTCAAAGCTGGTCCTTCTAAATCACCTCAGTGTCCATTTCATGTTCGTCCCGACAGCAACCAGTGCTTTCATTGGCTGAACAAGCCTTCTGTGATCTAACAAAACAGATCATTTTGTGTGACAAACAAGTCTGTGGCGAAA
Organism: Heterodontus francisci; assembly: GCF_036365525.1. Classification (NCBI taxonomy): domain Eukaryota; kingdom Metazoa; phylum Chordata; class Chondrichthyes; order Heterodontiformes; family Heterodontidae; genus Heterodontus; species Heterodontus francisci. Next base: position 22,087,627 of record NC_090404.1, read on the forward strand.
GTATCTTGAAGTGAAGTAATGGGAAAAAATAACATCGGTCATTAACCAGCAGGAGTTGAGAACAGTTTTCCTGGTGGTCTAGTGGTTAGGATTTTATGCTTTTATCACTATGGTCGCCGTTCAATCCCATTCACAGGATGCTCTGTTCTTGCTGCTGTGCGAACTGTCAAAACCAACATGAGATCCTTGCTGAATAAACAGTGAAGATGCTCAGCTCCTCTGTCAGGATGTGGAATGAAAAGCAGAATTGACATTTTAGGTCAACGATTATTCTTCAGAGCTGCAGAGGTCAGAAATGCAACAAGTTGAAAACAATTCGAGGCAGAGCGTGGGGAGTGGAAGACGGCAAGCAAAGGGCTGTGAAATGTTGCAAGACAGAGTGATATACTGACTGAAGGGATGATGGTGCAAGGAAAATGTGGGTGTGAATGGGACACATTTTTCTGCCTGCTGTTCAAACTGGCACACACATCATTCCTGATCAACCAATCACAATGGCTCTGTTAAAGAAGCACGCTGGGCCGAATGGCCTCCTTCTGTGCTGTACTTTTCTATAATTGTATGTTTCTCAACATCACTGCTGCTGCCTTCACAGTCATTCTGACATCTTACAATCCATTACAGACAAATACACTTTCGCACCTTGTATCATTGCCTTTTGATCTCATGACTCTGAGGAAATTCAGTGAGAGTTTATCTTGTCATTTCTATCACCAGATTTGGAACCAGACCTCCTGAATGACATTTTAAATGGTGCCAACCCTTCACTGCAGCTCAGCTCAACAAAACATTCACTGTTATCATCGGCCTGTTCGGTATCTTCTTGCATTACATCTGCTGAACAACATTAGCTTCAAGTAGCTCCGCTTTCTTCACATTGAAAACCAGTGAGAAATTATGCACAGTTTGAAATCGAAGCAACGTGTACAAGATTGGAAGGAGAGTGTGACTGTTAATAATTGTGAATGGGAACAACTCTTGCACATTCCTCTTTCAGTATCTGGAAGAAGCAGGAAGATGAGATCACAGTGTTTATTTATCCTGTTATCTGCAAAACCCATCCCTTCTCAATGTCCTGTATCTTTCATTCCCACTCCCTGCTTTCCAGGGAAAGTTGGGTTTCATGAATTCGGTGTGTTTGCATAAAGCAGCTAATTCACCTGGGAGCTGGAGGAGCAGAGGGAGCTGGAGGATAAGCAGTGACAGAAGCAGAAGGAGATGCCACATGAAAGTGGTAGAATTTGCTGTGTGTCAGTTGTTTCTATTGATGTTTGATGGCCGTGCATTGCCTTGCACATTTCACAGGAGCCACATTGATTAGGTTGGTGCATTTTGGAAATTGAAACTTGTGCACCTGCAGTTTTATGCTCATGTCAACACACTCGGTGCTGTCCTTGACTTTTGTGGTCTCGATAAAAGTTAGTTTTTTTTTAAAATGAGAAACTAGTCTGTGGTGAAAGTGGCCTGAAGTGAAGAAATAGCAAAAATAGCGTGGATCAGCTAACTTTCAGTGAAGTCTGGCAGACGGAACAGCAGGGACAAATAGCTGTCCCATTACCAACCACATTTTCCTTGCACCATCATCCCTTTTATCAGTACATCACTCTGTGTTGTAACTTTTCACAACCCTTCTCGTGTTCCAATTCGCTCCCCTTGTTCTTTCTCTGTAATTGTTATCGATCTGTTACATCTCTGACTTCTCCATCTCTGATGAATAATCACTGATCTAGAGCTTTAATTGTGTTTTTCTCTCCACTGTTAGCGCCAGATGTGCTGAGTACCTTCATTTCGCGAGTAAATCATGTTTGTGAGAGTTGCCATAGCAGCATAAAGGTATCATTTTCTGATCAGGAATCAAACCCAGGCTATGGCAGTAAGTGCACTCAATCCTAACCACTCGAGCACCAGTGAAGATCGGCAGTGCCTTTTCAGGTTATTTGCTTTTCCCATTTTTCCACTTTCAGTAGGAAATTTCTCTGATTCTGTGAAGATTCCAGTTCTGCCGTGCTCATTTGACACAGAAATCTGGTTCAAATTAACAAAACCAAAGAGCGTTCCCACTCATTCACTGAAAGTTCGATTGCCTTTAACACATTGCAAGGATCTCTATTAAAAGACATTTTCTGGATATTTTCATTCCTCATCCATATTACTTTTGGTTTCGAAGAAATCTGCAATATCTCACTGATGCCAATCAATGCGAATATTTCCAATCAGCAAAATGATCAGTCAAGTCAGCAGACTGCAGCACATGGATGTTTCATTGGTGAACAAGTCAGTGATGTCGCCAGAAAACCAACTGCTTAAAACTGATAGAAACTCGCTGTGAGCAAGGTTTGAACCTGCGCGGGGAAACCCCATTGGATTTCAAGTCCAACGCCTTAACCACTCGGCCATCACAGCTGCGGGGCTATGATTAAATTGTCCATACAAAGCATTAGTGATTTTGACATATTGTGGAGAATCATTGTCTTTGAGTCTTGAGTTCTGTTGCATCTCCCAGTTGATGTGAAAATGAACATGATGGAATCAGTGAATTTTACAGCACAGAAGGAAGCCTGTCCACCCGCCGAGCCTGTGCCGGTTCTTTGAAAGATCTGTCAGTTTAATCCCACAATCCAGTTTTTTCCCATCACCCTGGAAACTCATCCTCTTCTCTGGTCGCTATTCTCTGTTTTATGTCCCTCAGCAAATTATGTAACCACGCTGGCCCTGGTCCTTTAATTCCATCACTTTAATTTTTCTAACAGCTCGATTATGTGGTATTTCACAAGACACCTTTTGAAAGTCCATGTGCAAAGCATCAATCACATGACCGCTATCCTCATCAACTTTCTCCGTTACTTCATCAAAGAACACATTTCATGAGAAAAGCACAAACTGCCATGAAAACAAAACCCAGTTCCTCAGTTCACATCCCTTGTCTCAGAAGATTCCCCAAAGAAATATTGTCAACAACCCGCCGTTGTCCTTCCAAAGACCGAGCCCTGTTTCTGCAGTGTGTCTCTGCCGAGCGGTCACTCAGACCTAAATGTATGGATTGAGTTCAAGGCCCAAATTGGTGCGAATGGAACATGTGCAACACAGAAACATCGGTGGGAACCGAGCAATGTTAAAGGCTTTAAGAACATGAAAGTGAATGTTACAGTCGGATAAGCCACAGAAAATGAAATAGAAGCAAGTCAGTATTAAAGGTGGAAGGAATAATCTGAGAGATGAGGCGGGTTTGAATGTTGGAGATTGAAGCACAGGCATGTGTAAGTGTGATGATCCATCGAGAAGAAATACATTTTCATGCAGTAAAGATTGGTTATTTTCTGCATTCTATTAGTAGGTGCTGTTGTGTTTTGACTGTATTGTAGGTAGAACATTGTTTATAGAGTCTCAGGAGTTTCTGTAGGGCTAAAGAATTACTCGTTTATTATATCCATATAATTATTTATACTTGCCACAAGCCTATCCAGCCAGCACACATGGTGTTGCTTCTACCTTCTTCCAAAGCCGAGCACCCAACTGAAGAGAACATCGTGAACACTAAAGTGGGAGATGTTGACTCTCACTGTCCAAACATTAACCCTTTCAGGCCCTTATAATACAGAAACAGCAGCTTGTGTCCTGGTCTTTTGAAGTCAAGACACTGACGCTGAATACCATTTTAAATGTGCCGACCCTTCACTGCAGCTCACCTCATCAAAACATTCACTGTTGTCATAGGCCTGTTCGGTATCTTCCTGAGCTACATCTGCTGAACAACATTAGCTTCTCACAGCTCCACTTCCTTCACATTGAAAACCAGTGAGAAAATATGAACCGTTTCAAAGCTAAGCCATGTGACCGAGGTTGGAAGGAGAGTGTGACTGTTGATAATTGATAATGGGAACCACTCTTGCACATTAATGCATTCAGTAACTGGAAGAAGCAGGAATTTATCTATTTATCCGGTGATCTGCAAAGCCCATCACTTCTCAATGTCCAACATCTTTCATTCCCACTCCCGACTGGGTTTCATCAAACTGTAATCCGCCTGGGAGCTGGCGGAGCAGAGGGAGAGCAGTGACAGAGGCAGGAGGAGATGTCACGTGAAACTGGCAGAGTTTGAAGTCTCTCAGTTGTTTCTATTGAATAATGATGGCCGTGCATTGCCTTGCACATTTCACAGGAGCCTCATTGAGTAGGTTGGTGCAATATGGAAAATGGAACTTGTACATTCAAAGCTTGTCCTTCTAATTCACCTCAGTGTCCATTTCATGTTCGTCCCGACAGCAACCAGTGCTTTCATTGGCTGAACAAGCCTTCTGTGATCTAACAAAACAGATCATTTTGTGTGACAAACAAGTCTGTGGCGAAAGTATCTTGAAGTGAAGTAATGGGAAAAAATAACATCGGTCATTAACCAGCAGGAGTTGAGAACAGTTTTCCTGGTGGTCTAGTGGTTAGGATTTTATGCTTTTATCACTATGGTCGCCGTTCAATCCCATTCACAGGATGCTCTGTTCTTGCTGCTGTGCGAACTGTCAAAACCAACATGAGATCCTTGCTGAATAAACAGTGAAGATGCTCAGCTCCTCTGTCAGGATGTGGAATGAAAAGCAGAATTGACATTTTAGGTCAACGATTATTCTTCAGAGCTGCAGAGGTCAGAAATGCAACAAGTTGAAAACAATTCGAGGCAGAGCGTGGGGAGTGGAAGACGGCAAGCAAAGGGCTGTGAAATGTTGCAAGACAGAGTGATATACTGACTGAAGGGATGATGGTGCAAGGAAAATGTGGGTGTGAATGGGACACATTTTTCTGCCTGCTGTTCAAACTGGCACACACATCATTCCTGATCAACCAATCACAATGGCTCTGTTAAAGAAGCACGCTGGGCCGAATGGCCTCCTTCTGTGCTGTACTTTTCTATAATTGTATGTTTCTCAACATCACTGCTGCTGCCTTCACAGTCATTCTGACATCTTACAATCCATTACAGACAAATACACTTTCGCACCTTGTATCATTGCCTTTTGATCTCATGACTCTGAGGAAATTCAGTGAGAGTTTATCTTGTCATTTCTATCACCAGATTTGGAACCAGACCTCCTGAATGACATTTTAAATGGTGCCAACCCTTCACTGCAGCTCAGCTCAACAAAACATTCACTGTTATCATCGGCCTGTTCGGTATCTTCTTGCATTACATCTGCTGAACAACATTAGCTTCAAGTAGCTCCGCTTTCTTCACATTGAAAACCAGTGAGAAATTATGCACAGTTTGAAATCGAAGCAACGTGTACAAGATTGGAAGGAGAGTGTGACTGTTAATAATTGTGAATGGGAACAACTCTTGCACATTCCTCTTTCAGTATCTGGAAGAAGCAGGAAGATGAGATCACAGTGTTTATTTATCCTGTTATCTGCAAAACCCATCCCTTCTCAATGTCCTGTATCTTTCATTCCCACTCCCTGCTTTCCAGGGAAAGTTGGGTTTCATGAATTCGGTGTGTTTGCATAAAGCAGCTAATTCACCTGGGAGCTGGAGGAGCAGAGGGAGCTGGAGGATAAGCAGTGACAGAAGCAGAAGGAGATGCCACATGAAAGTGGTAGAATTTGCTGTGTGTCAGTTGTTTCTATTGATGTTTGATGGCCGTGCATTGCCTTGCACATTTCACAGGAGCCACATTGATTATGTTGGTGCATTTTGGAAATTGAAACTTGTGCACCTGCAGTTTTATGCTCATGTCAACACACTCGGTGCTGTCCTTGACTTTTGTGGTCTAGGTAAACGTTAGTTTTTTTTTAAAATGAGAAACTAGTCTGTGGTGAAAGTGGCCTGAAGTGAAGAAATAGCAAAAATAGCGTGGATCAGCTAACTTTCAGTGAAGTCTGGCAGACGGAACAGCAGGGACAAATAGCTGTCCCATTACCAACCACATTTTCCTTGCACCATCATCCCTTTTATCAGTACATCACTCTGTGTTGTAACTTTTCACAACCCTTCTCGTGTTCCAATTCGCTCCCCTTGTTCTTTCTCTGTAATTGTTATCGATCTGTTACATCTCTGACTTCTCCATCTCTGATGAATAATCACTGATCTAGAGCTTTAATTGTGTTTTTCTCTCCACTGTTAGCGCCAGATGTGCTGAGTACCTTCATTTCGCGAGTAAATCATGTTTGTGAGAGTTGCCATAGCAGCATAAAGGTATCATTTTCTGATCAGGAATCAAACCCAGGCTATGGCAGTAAGTGCACTCAATCCTAACCACTCGAGCACGAGTGAAGATCGGCAGTGCCTTTTCAGGTTATTTGCTTTTCCCATTTTTCCACTTTCAGTAGGAAATTTCTCTGATTCTGTGAAGATTCCAGTTCTGCCGTGCTCATTTGACACAGAAATCTGGTTCAAATTAACAAAACCAAAGGGCGTTTCCACTCATTCACTGAAAGTTCGATTGCCTTTAACACATTGCAAGGATCTCTATTAAAAGACATTTTCTGGATATTTTCATTCCTCATCCATATTACTTTTGGTTTCGAAGAAATCTGCAATATCTCACTGATGCCAATCAATGCGAATATTTCCAATCAGCAAAATGATCAGTCAAGTCAGCAGACTGCAACACATAGATGTTTCATTGGTGAACAAGTCAGTGATGTCGCCAGAAAGCCAACTGCTTAAAACTGAACAAAACTCGCTGTGAGCAGGGTTTGAACCTGCGCGGGGAAACCCTATTGGACTTCGAGTCCAACGCCTTAACCACTCGGCCATCACAGCTGCGGCGATATGATTAAATTGTCCATACAAAGCATTAGTGATTTTGACATATTATGGAGAATCATTGTCTTTGAGTCTTGAGTTCTGTTGCATCTCCCAGTTGATGTGAAAATGAACATGATGGAATCAGTGAATTTTACAGCACAGAAGGAAGCCTGTCCACCCGCCGAGCCTGTGCCGGTTCTTTGAAAGAGCTGTCAGTTTAATCCCACAATCCAGTTTTTTCCCATCACCCTGGAAACTCATCCTCTTCTCTGGTCGCTATTCTCTGTTTTATGTCCCTCAGCAAATTATGTAACCACGCTGGCCCTGGTCCTTTAATTCCATCACTTTAATTTTTCTAACAGCTCGATTATGTGGTATTTCACAAGACGCCTTTTGAAAGTCCATGTGCAAAGCATCAATCACATGACCGCTATCCTCATCAACTTTCTCCGTTACTTCATCAAAGAACACATTTCATGAGAAAAGCGCAAACTGCCATGAAAACAAAACCCAGTTCCTCAGTTCACATCCCTTGTCTCAGAAGATTCCCCAAAGAAATATTGTCAACAACCCGCCGTTGTCCTTCCAAAGCCCGAGCCCTGTTTCTGCAGTGTGTCTCTGCCGAGCGGTCACTCAGACCTAAATGTATGGATTGAGTTCAAGGCCCAAATTGGTGCGAATGGAACAAGAAAGGGAATAGGAACAACCCTGGGAATTACAGGCCAGTTAGTCTTACTTCGGTGGTAGGCAAGTTGATGGAAAAGGTGCTGAGGGATAGGATTTCTGAGCATCTGGAAAGACACTGCTTGATTCGGGACAGTCAGCACGGTTTTGTGAGGGGTAGGTCTTGCCTCACAAGCCTGATTGAATTCTTTGAGCAGGTGACCAAGCAAGTGGATGAGGGTAAACCAGTGGATGTGGTGTACATGGATTTTAGTAAGGCATTTGATAAGGTCCCCCATGGTAGACTTATGGAGAAAGTCAGGAGGCATGGGATAGTGGGGAATGTGGCCATTTGGATTAAGAATTGGCTAACTGATAGAAGGCAGAGAGTGGTCTTAGATGGTAAATACTCAGCCTGGAGCCCAGTTACCAGTGGCGTGCCACAGGGATCAGTTCTGGGTCCTCTCCTGTTTGTGATTTTTATTAACGACTTGGATGAGGAAGTCGAAGGGTGGGTCAGTAAATTTGCAGATGATACAAAGGTTGGTGGAGTTGTGGATACCGAGGAGGGCTATTGTCGTCTGCAAAGGGACTTGGATAGGTTGCAGTGCTGGGCTGAAAAGTGGCAGATGGAGTTTAACCCTGAAAAGTGTGAGGTCGTCCATTTTGGAAGGACAAACACGAATGCAAAATACTGGGTTAACGGTAGGGTTCTTGGGCATGTGGAGGAGCAGAGAGACCTTGGGGTCTATGTGCATAGATCGTTGAAAGTTGCAACTCAGGTGGATAGGGCTGTGAAGAAGGCATATGGGGTGTTAGCGTTCATTAGCAGAGGGATTGAATTTAAGAGCCGTGAGGTGATGATGCAGCTGTACAGGACCTTGGTAAGGCCTCATTTGGAGTACTGTGTGCAGTTCTGGTCGCCTCATTTTAGGAAGGATGTGGAAGCCTTGGAGAGGGTGCAGAGGAGGTTTACCAGGATGTTGCCTGGAATGGAGAATAAGTCTTACGAGGAAAGGCTGAACATTCTAGGCCTCTTCTCATTAGAACGGAGAAGGATGAGGGGTGACATGATAGAGGTTTATAAGATGATCAGGGGAATAGATAGGGTAGACAGTCAGAAACTTTTTCCCCGGGTGGAGCAAAGCGTTACAAGGGGTCATAAATTTAAGGTGAAGGGTGGGAGATATAAGGGGGATGTCAGGGGAAGGTTCTTTACCCAGAGAGTGGTCGGGGCATGGAATGCCTTGCCTGGGGAAGTTGTTGAGTCAGAAGCTTTCGGGACTTTCAAATGGCTTTTAGATAGGTATATGGATAAAGGAGAATGATGGGGTATAGATTAAATTGTCCTTGACAGAGGACAAAGGATCGGCACAACATCGTGGGCCGAAGGGCCTGTTCTGTGCTGTATTTTTCTATGTTCTATGTTCTATGTTCTATGTGCAACCCAGAAACAGCGGAGGGAACCGAGCAATGTTAAAGGCTTTAAGAACATGAAAGTGAATGTTACAGTCGGATAAGCCACAGAAAATGAAATGGAAGCAAGTCAGTATTAAAGGTGGAAGGAATAATCTGAGAGATGAGGCGGGTTTGAATGTTGGAGATTGAAGCACAGGCATGTGTAAGTGTGATGATCCATCGAGAAGAAATACATTTTCATGCAGTAAAGATTGGTTATTTTCTGCATTCTATTAGTAGGTGCTGTTGTGTTTTGACTGTATTGTAGGTAGAACATTGTTTATAGAGTCTCAGGAGTCTCTGTAGGGCTAAAGAATTACTCGTTTATTATATCCATATAATTATTTATACTTTCCACATGCCTATCCAGCCAGCACACATGGTGTTGCTTCTACCTTCTTCCAAAGCCGAGCACCCAACTGACGAGAACATCGTGAACGCTAAAGTGGGAGATGTTTACTCTCACTGTCCAAACATTAACCCTTTCAGGCCCTTATAATACAGAAACAGCAGCTTGTGTCCTGGTCTTTTGAAGTCAAGACACTGACGCTGAATACCATTTTAAATGTGCCGACCCTTCACTGCAGCTCACCTCATCAAAACATTCACTGTTGTCACAGGCCTGTTCGGTATCTTCCTGAGCTACATCTGCTGAACAACATTAGCTTCTCACAGCTCCACTTCCTTCACATTGAAAACCAGTGAGAAAATATGAACAGTTTCAATGCTAAGCCATGTGACCGAGGTTGGAAGGAGAGTGTGACTGTTGATAATTGATAATGGGAACCACTCTTGCACATTAATGCATTCAGTAACTGGAAGAAGCAGGAATTTATCTATTTATCCTCTTATCTGCAAAGCCCATCACTTCTCAATGTCCAACATCTTTCATTCCCACTCCCGACTGGGTTTCATCAAACTGTAATCCGCCTGGGAGCTGGCGGAGCAGAGGGAGAGCAGTGACAGAGGCAGGAGGAGATGTCATGTGAAACTGGCAGAGTTTGAAGTCTCTCAGTTGTTTCTATTGAATAATGATTGCCGTGCATTGTCTTGCACATTTCACAGGAGCCTCATTGAGTAGGTTGGTGCAAATTGGAAATTGAAACTTGTACATTCACAGCTTGTCCTTCTAATTCACCTCAGTGTCCATTTCATGTTCCTCCCGACAGCAACCGGTGCTTTCATTGGCTGAACAAGACTTCTGTGATCTAAACAAACAGATCATTTTGTGTGATAACCAAGTCTGTGGCGAAAGTGTCTTGAAGTGAAGTAATGGGAAAAAATAGATTCGGTCATTAACTAGCAGGAGTTGAGAACAGTTTTCCTGGTGGTCTAGTGGTTAGGATTTTATGCTTTTATCACTGTGGTCGCCGTTCAATCCCATTCACGGGATGCTCTGTTCTTGCTGCTGTGTGAACTGTCAAAACCAACATGAGATCCTTGCTGAATAAACAGTGAAGATGCTCAGCTCCTCTGTCAGGATGTGGAATGAAAGGCAGAATTGACATTTTAGGTCAACGATTATTCTTCAGAGCTGCAGAGGTCAGAAATGCAACAAGTTGAAAACAATTCGAGGCAGAGCGTGGGGAGTGGAAGACGGCAAGCAAAGGGCTGTGAAATGTTGCAAGACAGAGTGATATACTGACTGAAGGGATGATGGTGCAAGGAAAATGTGGGTGTGAATGGGACACATTTTTCTGCCTGCTGTTCAAACTGGCACACACATCATTCCTGATCAACCAATCACAATGGCTCTGTTAAAGAAGCACGCTGGGCCGAATGGCCTCCTTCTGTGCTGTACTTTTCTATAATTGTATGTTTCTCAACATCACTGCTGCTGCCTTCACAGTCATTCTGACATCTTACAATCCATTACAGACAAATACACTTTCATACCTTGTATTATTGCCTTTTGATCTCATGACACTGAGGAAATATAGTGAGAGTTTTTCTTGCCATTTCTATCACCAGATTTGGAACCAGACCTCCTGAATGACATTTTAAATGGTGCCAACCCTTCACTGCAGCTCAGCTCAACAAAACATTCACTGTTATCATCGGCCTGTTCGGTATCTTCTTGCACATTCTGGTGTATCTGCTGAACAACATTAGCTTCAAGTAGCTCCGCTTTCTTCACATTGAAAACTAGTGAGAAATTATGCACAGTTTGAAATCGAAGCAACGTGTACAAGATTGGAAGGAGAGTGTGACTGTTGATAATTGTGAATGGGAACAACTCTTGCACATTCCTCTTTCAGTATCCGGAAGTAGCAGGAAGATGAGATCACAGTGTTTATTTATCCTGTTATCTGCAAAACCCATCCCTTCTCAATGTCCTGTATCTTTCATTCCCACTCCCTGCTTTCCAGGGAAAGTTGGGTTTCATGAATTCGGTGTGTTTGCATAAAGCAGCTAATTCACCTGGGAGCTGGAGGAGCAGAGGGAGCTGGAGGATAAGCAGTGACAGAAGCAGAAGGAGATGCCACATGAAAGTGGGAGAATTTGCTGTGTGTCAGTTGTTTCTATTGATGTTTGATGGCCGTGCATTGCCTTGCACATTTCACAGGAGCCGCTTGATTAGGTTGGTGCATTTTGGAAATTGAAACTTGTGCACCTGCAGTTTTATGCTCATGTCAACACACTCGGTGCTGTCCTTGACTTTTGTGGTTTAGGTAAACGTTAGTTTTTTTTTAAAATGAGAAACTAGTCTGTGGTGAAAGTGGCCTGAAGTGAAGAAATAGCAAAAATAGCGTGGATCAGCTAACTTTCAGTGAAGTCTGGCAGACGGAACAGCAGGGACAAATAGCTGTCCCATTACCAACCACATTTTCCTTGCACCATCATCCCTTTTATCAGTACATCACTCTGTGTTGTAACTTTTCACAACCCTTCTCTTGTTCCAATTCGCTCCCCTTGTTCTTTCTCTGTAATTGTTATCGATCTGTTACATCTCCGACTTCTCCATCTCTGATGAATAATCACTGATCTAGAGCTTTAATTGTGTTTTTCTCTCCACTGTTAGCGCCAGATGTGCTGAGTACCTTCATTTCGCGAGTAAATCATGTTTGTGAGAGTTGCCATAGCAGCATAAAGATATCATTTTCTGATCAGGAATCAAACCCAGGCTATGGCAATAAGTGCACTCAATCCTAACCACTCGAGCACGAGTGAAGATCGGCAGTGCCTTTTCAGGTTATTTGCTTTTCCCATTTTTCCACTTTCAGTAGGAAATTTCTCTGATTCTGTGAAGATTCCAGTTCTGCCGTGGTCATTTGACACAGAAATCTGGTTCAAATTAACGAAACCAAAGGGCGTTCCCACTCATTCACTGAAGGTTCGATTGCCTTCAACACATTGCAAGGATCTCTATTAAAAGACATTTTCTGGCTATTTTCATTCCTCATCCATATTACCTTTGGTTTCGAAGAAATCTGCAATATCTCACTGATGCCAATCAATGTGAATATTTCCAATCAGCGAAATGATCAGTTAAGTCAGCAGACTGCAGCACATGGATGTTTAATTGGTGAACAAGTCAGTGATGTCGCCAGAAAGCCAACTGCTTAAAACTGAATGAAACTCGCTGTGAGCAGGGTTTGAACCTGCGCAGGGAAACCCCATTGGATTTCAAGTCCAACGCCTTAACCACTCGGCCATCACAGCTGTCACTCTATGATTAAATTGTCCATACAAAGCATTAGTGATTTTGACATATTGTGGAGAATCATTGTCTTTGAGCCTTGAGTTCTGTTGCATCTCCCAGTTGATGTGAAAATGAACATGATGGAATCAGTGAATTTTACAGCACAGAAGGAAGCCTGTCCACCCGCCGAGCCTGTGCCGGCTCTTTGATAGAACTGTCAGTTTAATCCCACAATCCAGTTTTTCCCCATCACCCTGGAAACTCATCCTCTTCTCTGGTCGTTATTCTCTGTTTTATATCCCTCAGCAAATTATGTAACCACGCTGGCCCTGGTCCTTTAATTCCATCACTTTAATTTTTCTAACAGCTCGATTATGTGGTATTTCACCGGATGCCTTTTGAAAGTCCATGTGCAAAGCATCAATCACATGACCGCTATCCTCATCAACTTTCTCCGTTACTTCATCAAAGAACACATTTCATGAGAAAAGCACGAACTGCCATGAAAACAAAACCCAGTTCCTCAGTTCACATCCCTTGTCTCAGAAGATTCCTCAAAGAAATATTGTCAACAACCCGCCGTTGTCCTTCCAAAGACCGAGCCCTGTTTTGCAGTGTGTCTCTGCCGAGCGGTCACTCAGACCTAAATGTATGGATTGAGTTCAAGGCCCAAATTGGTGCGAATGGAACATGTGCAACCCAGAAACAGCGGTGGTAACCGAGCAATGTTAAAGGCTTTAAGAACATGAAAGTGAGTGTTACAGTCGGATAAGCCACAGAAAATGAAATAGAAGCAAGTCAGTATTAAAGGTGGAAGGAATAATCTGAGAGATGAGGCGGGTTTGAATGTTGGAGATTGAAGCACAGGCATGTGTAAGTGTGATGATCCATCAAGAAGAAATACATTTTCATGCAGTAAAGATTGGTTATTTTCTGCATTCTATTAGTAGGTGCTGTTGTGTTTTGACTGTATTGTAGGTAGAACATTGTTTATGGAGTCTCAGGAGTTTCTGTAGGGCTAAAAAATTACTCGTTTATTATATCCATATAATTATTTATACTTGCCACAAGCCTATCCAGCCAGCACACATGGTGTTGCTTCTACCTTCTTCCAAAGCCGAGCACCCAACTGACGAGAACATCGTGAACACTAAAGTGGGAGATGTTTACTCTCACTGTCCAAACATTAACCCTTTCAGGCCCTTAGAATACAGAAACAGCAGCTTGTGTCCTGGTCTTTTGAAGTCAAGACACTGACGCTGAATACCATTTTAAATGTGCCGATCCTTCACTGCAGCTCACCTCATCAAAACATTCACTGTTGTCACAGGCCTGTTCGGTATCTTCCTGAGCTACATCTGCTGAACAACATTAGCTTCTCACAGCTCCACTTCCTTCACATTGAAAACCAGTGAGAAAATATGAACCGTTTCAAAGCTAAGCCACGTGACCGAGGTTGGAAGGAGAGTGTGACTGTTGATAATTGATAATGGGAACCACTCTTGCACATTAATGCATTCAGTAACTGGAAGAAGCAGGAATTTATCTATTTATCCTCTTATCTGCAAAGCCCATCACTTCTCAATGTCCAACATCTTTCATTCCCACTCCCGAATGGGTTTCATCAAACTGTAATCCGCCTGGGAGCTGGCGGAGCAGAGGGAGAGCAGTGACAGAGGCAGGAGGAGATGTCATGTGAAACTGGCAGAGTTTGAAGTCTCTCAGTTGTTTCTATTGAATAATGATGCCCGTGCATTGTCTTGCACATTTCACAGGAGCCTCATTGAGTAGGTTGGTGCAATATGGAAATTGAAACTTGTACATTCACAGCTTGCCCTTCTAATTCACCTCAGTGTCCATTTCATGTTCCTCCCGACAGCAACCGGTGCTTTCATTGGCTGAACAAGACTTCTGTGATCGAAACAAACAGATCATTTTGTGTGATAACCAAGTCTGTGGCGAAAGTGTCTTGAAGTGAGGTAATGGGAAAAAATAGATTCGGTCATTAACTAGCAGGAGTTGAGAACAGTTTTCCTGGTGGTCTAGTGGTTAGGATTTTATGCTTTTATCACTGTGGTCGCCGTTCAATCCCATTCACGGGATGCTCTGTTCTTGCTGCTGTGTGAACTGTCAAAACCAACATGAGATCCTTGCTGAATAAACAGTGAAGATGCTCAGCTCCTCTGTCAGGATGTGGAATGAAAGGCAGAATTGACATTTTAGGTCAACGATTATTCTTCAGAGCTGCAGAGGTCAGAAATGCAACAAGTTGAAAACAATTCGAGGCAGAGCGTGGGGAGTGGAAGACGGCAAGCAAAGGGCTGTGAAATGTTGCAAGACAGAGTGATGTACTGACTGAAGGGATGATGGTGCAAGGAAAATGTGGGTGTGAATGGGACACATTTTTCTGCCTGCTGTTCAAACTGGCACACACATCATTCCTGATCAACCAATCACATTGGCTCTGTTAAAGAAGCACGCTGGGCCGAATGGCCTCCTTCTGTGCTGTACTTTTCTATAATTGTATGTTTCTCAACATCACTGCTGCTGCCTTCACAGTCATTCTGACATCTCACAATCCATTACAGACAAATACACTTTCATACCTTGTATTATTGCCTTTTGATCTCATGACACTGAGGAAATATAGTGAGAGTTTTTCTTGTAATTTCTATCACCAGATTTGGAACCAGACCTCCTGAATGACATTTTAAATGGTGCCAACCCTTCACTGCAGCTCAGCTCAACAAAACATTCACTGTTATCATCGGCCTGTTCGGTATCTTCTTGCACATTCTGGTGTATCTGCTGAACAACATTAGCTTCAAGTAGCTCCGCTTTCTTCACATTGAAAACCAGTGAGAAATTATGCACAGTTTGAAATCGAAGCAACGTGTACAAGATTGGAAGGAGAGTGTGACTGTTAATAATTGTGAATGGGAACAACTCTTGCACATTCCTGTATTCAGTATCCGGAAGTAGCAGGAAGATGAGATCACAGTGTTTATTTATCCTGTTATCTGTAAAACCCATCCCTTCTCAATGTCCTGTATCTTTCATTCCCATTCCCTGCTTTCCAGGGAAAGTTGGGTTTCATGAATTCGGTGTGTTTGCATAAAGCAGCTAATTCGCCTGGGAGCTGGAGGTGCAGAGGGAGCTGGAGGATAAGCAGTGACAGAAGCAGAAGGAGATGCCACATGAAAGTGGTAGAATTTGCTGTGTGTCAGTTGTTTCTATTGATGTTTGATGGCCGTGCATTGCCTTGCACATTTCACAGGAGCCGCTTGATTAGGTTGGTGCATTTCGGAAATTGAAACTTGTGCACCTGCCGTTTTATGCTCATGTCAACTCACTCGGTGCTGTCCTTGACTTTTGTGGTCTGGGTAAACGTTAGTTTTTTTTTTAAATGAGAAACTAGTCTGTGGTGAAAGTGGCCTGAAGTGAAGAAATAGCAAAAATAGCGTGGATCAGCTAACTTTCAGTGAAGTCTGGCAGACGGAACAGCAGGGACAAATAACTGTCCCATTACCAACCACATTTTCCTTGCACCATCATCCCTTTTATCAGTACATCACTCTGTGTTGTAACTTTTCACAACCCTTCACGTGTTCCATTTCACTCCCCTTTTTCTTTCTCTGTAATTGTTATCGATCTGTTACATCTCCGACTTCTCCATCTCTGATGAATAATCACTGATCTAGAGCTTTAATTGTGTTTTTCTCTCCACTGTTAGCGCCAGATGTGCTGAGTAAATCATGTTTGTGAGAGTTGCCATAGCAGCATAAAGGTATCATTTTCTGATCAGGAATCAAACCCAGGCTATGACAGTAAGTGCACTCAATCCTAACCACTCGAGCACGAGTGAAGATCGGCAGTGCCTTTTCAGGTTATTTGCTTTTCCCATTTTTCCACTTTCAGTAGGAAATTTCTCTGATTCTGTGAAGATTCCAGTTCTGCCGTGGTCATTTGACACAGAAATCTGGTTCAAATTAACGAAACCAAAGGGCGTTCCCACTCATTCACTGAAGGTTCGATTGCCTTCAACACATTGCAAGGATCTCTATTAAAAGACATTTTCTGGCTATTTTCATTCCTCATCCAAATTACCTTTGGTTTCGAAGAAATCTGCAATACCTCACTGATGCCAATCAATGCGAATATTTCCAATCAGCGAAATGATCAGTCAAGTCAGCAGACTGCAGCACATGGATGTTTCATTGGTGAACAAGTCAGTGATGTCGCCAGAAAGCCAACTGCTTAAAACTGATAGAAACATGCTTTGAGCAGGGTTTGAACCTGCACGGGGAAACCCCATTGGATTTCAAGTCCAACGCCTTAACCACTCGGCCATCACAGCTGTGGAGCTGTGATTAAATTGTCCATACAAAGCATTAGTGATTTTGACATATTGTGGAGAATCATTGTCTTTGAGCCTTGAGTTCTGTTGCATCTCCCAGTTGATGTGAAAATGAACATGATGGAATCAGTGAATTTTACAGCACAGAAGGAAGCCTGTCCACCCGCCGAGCCTGTGCCGGTTCTTTGAAAGATCTGTCAGTTTAATCCCACAATCCAGCTTTTTCCCATCACCCTGGAAACTCATCCTCTTCTCTGGTCGCTATTCTCTGTTTTATGTCCCTCAGCAAATTATGTAACCACGCTGGCCCTGGTCCTTCAATTCCATCACTTTAATTTTTCTAACAGCTCGATTATGTGGAATTTCACCAGACGCCTTTTGAAAGTCCATGTGCAAAGCATCAATCACATGACCGCTATCCTCATCAACTTTCTCCGTTACTTCATCAAAGAACACATTTCATGAGAAAAGCACGAACTGCCATGAAAACAAAACCCAGTTCCTCAGTTCACATCCCTTGTCTCAGAAGATTCCTCAAAGAAATATTGTCAACAACCCGCCGTTGTCCTTCCAAAGACCGAGCCCTGTTTCTGCAGTGTGTCTCTGCCGAGCGGTCACTCAGACCTAAATGTATGGATTGAGTTCAAGGCCCAAATTGGTGCGAATGGAACATGTGCAACCCAGAAACAGCGGTGGGAACCGAGCAATGTTAAAGGCTTTAAGAACATGAAAGTGAATGTTACAGTCGGATAAGCCACAGAAAATGAAATAGAAGCAAGTCAGTATTAAAGGTGGAAGAAATAATCAGAGAGATGAGGCGGGTTTGAATGTTGGAGATTGAAGCACAGGCATGTGTAAGTGTGATGATCCATCAAGAAGAAATACATTTTCATGCAGTAAAGATTGGTTATTTTCTGCATTCTATTAGTAGGTGCTGTTGTGTTTTGACTGTACTGTAGGTAGAGCATTGTTGATAGAGTCTCAGGAGTCTCTGTAGGGCTAAAGAATTACTCGTTTATTATATCCATATAATTATTTATACTTTCCACAAGCCTATCCAGCCAGCACACATAGTGTTGCTTCTACCATCTTCCAAAGCCGAGCACCCAACTGACGAGAACATCGTGAACACGAAAGTGGGAGATGTTTACTCTCACTGTCCAAACATTAACCCTTTCAGGCCCTTATAATACAGAAACAGCAGCTTGTGTCCTGGTCTTTTGAAGTCAAGACACTGACGCTGAATACCATTTTAAATGTGCCGACCCTTCACTGCAGCTCACCTCATCAAAACATTCACTGTTGTCACAGGCGTGTTCGGTATCTTCCTGAGCTACATCTGCTGAACAACATTAGCTTCTCACAGCTCCACTTCCTTCACATTGAAAACCAGTGAGAAAATATGAACAGTTTCAAAGCTAAGCCATGTGACCGAGGTTGGAAGGAGAGTGTGACTGTTGATAAGTGATAATGGGAACCACTCTTGCACATTAATGCATTCAGTAACTGGAAGAAGCAGGAATTTATCTATTTATCCTGTTATCTGCAAAGCCCATCACTTCTCAATGTCCAACATCTTTCATTCCCACTCCCGACTGGGTTTCATCAAACTGTAATCCGCCTGGGAGCTGGCGGAGCAGAGGGAGAGCAGTGACAGAGGCAGGAGGAGATGTTACGTGAAACTGGCAGAGTTTGAAGTCTCTCAGTTGTTTCTATTGAATAATGATGGCCGTGCATTGCCTTGCACATTTCACAGGAGCCTCATTGAGTAGGTTGGTGCAATATGGAAAATGGAACTTGTACATTCAAAGCTTGTCCTTCTAATTCACCTCAGTGTCCATTTCATGTTCCTCCCGACAGCAACCGGTGCTTTCATTGGCTGAACAAGACTTCTGTGATCTAAACAAACAGATCATTTTGTGTGACAAACAAGTCTGTGGCGAAAGTGTCTTGAAGTGAAGTAATGGGAAAAAATAGATTCGGTCATTAACTAGCAGGAGTTGAGAACAGTTTTCCTGGTGGTCTAGTGGTTAGGATTTTATGCTTTTATCACTGTGGTCGCCGTTCAATCCCATTCATGGGATGCTCTGTTCTTGCTGCTGTGCGAACTGTCAAAACCAACATGAGATCCTTGCTGAATAAACAGTGAAGATGCTCAGCTCCTCTGTCAGGATGTGGAATGAAAGGCAGAATTGACATTTTAGGTCAACGATTATTCTTCAGAGCTGCAGAGGTCAGAAATGCAACAAGTTGAAAACAATTCGAGGCAGAGCGTGGGGAGTGGAAGACGGCAAGCAAAGGGCTGTGAAATGTTGCAAGACAGAGTGATATACTGACTGAAGGGATGATGGTGCAAGGAAAATGTGGGTGTGAATGGGACACATTTTTCTGCCTGCTGTTCAAACTGGCATACACATCATTCCTGATCAACCAATCACAATGGCTCTGTTAAAGAAGCACGCTGGGCCGAATGGCCTCCTTCTGTGCTGTACTTTTCTACAATTGTATGTTTCTCAACATCACTGCTGCTGCCTTCACAGTCATTCTGACATCTTACAATCCATTACAGACAAATACACTTTCGTACCATGTATCATTGCCTTTTGATCTCATGACTCTGAGGAAATTCAGTGAGAGTTTTTCTTGTCATTTCTATCACCAGATTTGGAACCAGACCTCCTGAATGACATTTTAAATGGTGCCAACCCTTCACTGCAGCTCAGCTCAACAAAACATTCACTGTTATCATCGGCCTGTTCGGTATCTTCTTGCACATTCTGCTGTATCTGCTGAACAACATTAGCTTCAAGTAGCTCCGCTTTCTTCACATTGAAAACTAGTGAGAAATTATGCACAGTTTGAAATCTAACCAACGTGTACAAGATTGGAAGGAGAGTGTGACTGTTGATAATTGTGAATGGGAACAACTCTTGCACATTCCTCTTTCAGTATCTGGAAGAAGCAGGAAGATGAGATCACAGTGTTTATTTATCCTGTTATCTGCAAAACCCATCCCTTCTCAATGTCCTGTATCTTTCATTCCCATTCCCTGCTTTCCAGGGAAAGTTGGGTTTCATGAATTCGGTGTGTTTGCATAAAGCAGCTAATTCACCTGGGAGCTGGAGGAGCAGAGGGAGCTGGAGGATAAGCAGTGACAGAAGCAGAAGGAGATGCCACATGAAAGTGGTAGAATTTGCTGTGTGTCAGTTGTTTCTATTGATGTTTGATGGCCGTGCATTGCCTTGCACATTTCACAGGAGCCGCTTGATTAGGTTGGTGCATTTTGGAAATTGAAACTTGTGCACCTGCAGTTTTATGCTCATGTCAACACACTCGGTGCTGTCCTTGACTTTTGTGGTCTGGGTAAACGTTAGTTTTTTTTAAAAATGAGAAACTAGTCTGTGGTGAAAGTGGCCTGAAGTGAAGAAATAGCAAAAATAGCGTGGATCAGCTAACTTTCAGTGAAGTCTGGCAGACGGAACAGCAGGCACAAATAGCTGTCCCATTACCAACCACATTTTCCTTGCACCATCATCCCTTTTATCAGTACATCACTCTGTGTTGTAACTTTTCACAACCCTTCACGTGTTCGCTTTCACTCCCCTTGTTCTTTCTCTGTAATTGTTATCGATCTGTTACATCTCCGACTTCTCCATCTCTGATGAATAATCACTGATCTAGAGCTTTAATTGTGTTTTTCTCTCCACTGTTAGCGCCAGATGTGCTGAGTACCTTCATTTCGCGAGTAAATCATGTTTGTGAGAGTTGCCATAGCAGCATAAAGATATCATTTTCTGATCAGGAATCAAACCCAGGCTATGGCAGTAAGTGCACTCAATCCTAACCACTCGAGCACCAGTGAAGATCGGCAGTGCCTTTTCAGGTTATTTGCTTTTCCCATTTTTCCACTTTCAGTAGGAAATTTCTCTGATTCTGTGAAGATTCCAGTTCTGCCGTGGACATTTTACACAGAAATCTGGTTCAAATTAACGAAACCAAAGGGCGTTGCCACTCATTCACTGAAGGTTTGATTGCCTTCAACACATTGCAAGGATCTCTATTAAAAGACATTTTCTGGCTATTTTCATTCCTCATCCATATTACCTTTGGTTACGAAGAAATCTGCAATATCTCACTGATGCCAATCAATGCGAATATTTCCAATCAGCGAAATGATCAGTCAAGTCAGCAGACTGCAGCACATGGATGTTTCATTGGTGAACAAGTCAGTGATGTCGCCAGAAAGCCAACTGCTTAAAACTGAATGAAACTCGCTGTGAGCAGGGTTCGAACCTGCGCGGGGAAACCCCATTGGATTTCAAGTCCAACGCCTTAACCACTCGGCCATCACAGCTGTCGCTCAATTATTAAATTGTCCATACAAAGCATTAGTGATTTTGACATATTGTGGAGAATCATTGTCTTTGAGTCTTGAGTTCTGTTGCATCTCCCAGTTGATGTGAAAATGAACATGATGGAATCAGTGAATTTTACAGCACAGAAGGAAGCCTGTCCACCCGCCGAGTCTGTGCCGGTTCTTTGAAAGATCTGTCAGTTTAATCCCACAATCCAGTTTTTCCCATCACCCTGGAAACTCATTCTCTTCTCTTGTCGCTATTCTCTGTTTTATATCCCTCAGCAAATTATGTATCCACACTGGCGCTGGTCCTTTAATTCCAAAGCTTTAATTTTTCCAACAGCTCGATTATGTGGTATTTCACCAGACGCCTTTTGAAAGTCCATGTGCAAAGCATCAATCACATGACCGCTATCCTCATCAACTTTCTCCGTTACTTCATCAAAGAACACATTTCATGAGAAAAGCACGAACTGCCATGAAAACAAAACCCAGTTCCTCAGTTCACATCCCTTGTCTCAGAAGATTCCTCAAAGAAATATTGTCAACAACCCGCCGTTGTCCTTCCAAAGCCCGAGCCCTGTTTCTGCAGTGTGTCTCTGCCGAGCGGTCACTCAGACCTAAATGTATGGATTGAGTTCAAGGCCCAAATTGGTGCGAATGGAACATGTGCAACCCAGAAACAGCGGTGGGAACCGAGCAATGTTAAAGGCTTTAAGAACATGAAAGTGAATGTTACAGTCGGATAAGCCACAGAAAATGAAATAGAAGCAAGTCAGTATTAAAGGTGGAAGGAATAATCTGAGAGATGAGGCGGGTTTGAATGTTGGAGATTGAAGCACAGGCATGTGTAAGTGTGATGATCCATCCAGAAGAAATACATTTTCATGCAGTAAAGATTGGTTATTTTCTGCATTCTATTAGTAGGTGCTGTTGTGTTTTGACTGTACTGTAGGTAGAGCATTGTTGATAGAGTCTCAGGAGTCTCTGTAGGGCTAAAGAATTACTCGTTTATTATATCCATATAATTATTTATACTTTCCACAAGCCTATCCAGCCAGCACACATGGTGTTGCTTCTACCATCTTCCAAAGCCGAGCACCCAACTGACGAGAACATCGTGAACACTAAAGTGGGAGATGTTTACTCTCACTGTCCAAACATTAACCCTTTCAGGCCCTTATAATACAGAAACAGCAGCTTGTGTCCTGGTCTTTTGAAGTCAAGACACTGACGCTGAATACCATTTTAAATGTGCCGACCCTTCACTGCAGCTCACCTCATCAAAACATTCACTGTTGTCACAGGCCTGTTCGGTATCTTCCTGAGCTACATCTGCTGAACAACATTAGCTTCTCGCAGCTCCACTTCCTTCACATTGAAAACCAGTGAGAAAATATGAACCGTTTCAAAGCTAAGCCATGTGACCGAGGTTGGAAGGAGAGTGTGACTGTTGATAATTGATAATGGGAACCACTCTTGCACATTAATGCATTCAGTAACTGGAAGAAGCAGGAATTTATCTATTTATCCTCTTATCTGCAAAGCCCATCACTTCTCAATGTCCAACATCTTTCATTCCCACTCCCGACTGGGTTTCATCAAACTGTAATCCGCCTGGGAGCTGGAGGAGCAGAGGGAGAGCAGTGACAGAGGCAGGAGGAGATGTCACGTGAAACTGGCAGAGTTTGAAGTCTCTCAGTTGTTTCTATTGAATAATGATGGCCGTGCATTGTCTTGCACATTTCACAGGAGCCTCATTGAGTAGGTTGGTGCAATATGGAAATTGAAACTTGTACATTCACAGCTTGTCCTTCTATTTTACCTCAGTGTCCATTTCATGTTCCTCCCGACAGCAACCGGTGCTTTCATTGGCTGAACAAGACTTCTGTGATCTAAACAAACAGATCATTTTGTGTGATAAACAAGTCTGTGGCGAAAGTGTCTTGAAGTGAAGTAATGGGAAAAAATAGATTCGGTCATTAACTAGCAGGAGTTGAGAACAGTTTTCCTGCTGGTCTAGTGGTTAGGATTTTATGCTTTTATCACTGTGGTCGCCGTTCAATCCCATTCACGGGATGCTCTGTTCTTGCTGCTGTGTGAACTGTCAAAACCAACATGAGATCCTTGCTGAATAAACAGTGAAGATGCTCAGCTCCTCTGTCAGGATGTGGAATGAAAAGCAGAATTGACATTCTAGGTCAACGATTAGTCTTCAGAGCTGCAGAGGTCAGAAATGCAACAAGTTGAAAACAATTCGAGGCAGAGCGTGGGGAGTGGAAGACGGCAAGCAAAGGGCTGTGAAATGTTGCAAGACAGAGTGATGTACTGACTGAAGGGATGATGGTTCAAAGAAAATGTGGGTGTGAATGGGACACATTTTTCTGCCTGCTGTTCAAACTGGCACACACATCATTCCTGATCAACCAATCACAATAGCTCTATTAAAGAAGCACGCTGGGCCGAATGGCCTCCTTCTGTGCTGTACTTTTCTATAATTGTATGTTTCTCAACATCACTGCTGCTGCCTTCACAGTCATTCTGACATCTTACAATCCATTACAGACAAATACACTTTCGTACCATGTATCATTGCATTTTGATCTCATGACTCTGAGGAAATTCAGTGAGAGTTTTTCTTGTCATTTCTATCACCAGATTTGGAACCAGACCTCCTGAATGACATTTTAAATGGTGCCAACCCTTCACTGCAGCTCAGCTCAACAAAACATTCACTGTTATCATCGGCCTGTTCGGTATCTTCTTTCACATTCTGCTGTATCTGCTGAACAACATTAGCTTCAAGTAGCTCCGCTTTCTTCGCATTGAAAACCAGTGAGAAATTATGCACAGTTTGAAATCGAAGCAACGTGTACAAGATTGGAAGTAGAGTGTGACTGTTAATAATTGTGAATGGGAACAACTCTTGCACATTCCTGTCTTCAGTATCCGGAAGTAGCAGGAAGATGAGATCACAGTGTTTATTTATCCTGTTATCTGCAAAACCCATCCCTTCTCAATGTCCTGTATCTTTCATTGCCACTCCCTGCTTTCCAGGGAAAGTTGGGTTTCATGAATTCGGTGTGTTTGCATAAAGCAGCTAATTCACCTGGGAGCTGGAGGAGCAGAGGGAGCTGGAGGATAAGCAGTGACAGAAGCAGAAGGAGATGCCACATGAAAGTGGTAGAATTTACTGTGTGTCAGTTGTTTCTATTGATGTTTGATGGCCGTGCATTGCCTTGCACATTTCACAGGAGCCACTTGATTAGGTTGGTGCATTTCGGAAATTGAACCTTGTGCACCTGCAGTTTTATGCTCATGTCAACACACTCGGTGCTGTCCTTGACTTTTGTGGTCTAGGTAAACGTTAGTTTTTTAAAAAATGAGAAACTAGTCTGTGGTGAAAGTGGCCTGAAGTGAAGAAATAGCAAAAATAGCGTGGATCAGCTAACCTTCAGTGAAGCCTGGCAGACGGAACAGCAGGGACAAATAGCTGTCCCATTACCAACCACATTTTCCTTGCATCATCATCCCTTTTATCAGTACATCACTCTGTGTTGTAACTTTTCACAACCCTTCACGTGTTCCATTTCGCTCCCCTTGTTCTTTCTCTGTAAGTGTTATCGATCTGTTGCATCTCCGACTTCTCCATCTCTGATGAATAATCACTGATCTAGAGCTTTAATTGTGTTTTTCTCTCCACTGTTAGCGCCAGATGTGCTGAGTACCTTCATTTCGCGAGTGAATCATGTTTGTGAGAGTTGCCATAGCAGCATAAAGATATCATTTTCTGATCAGGAATCAAACCCAGGCTATGGCAGTAAGTGCACTCAATCCTAACCACTCGAGCACCAGTGAAGATCAGCAGTACCTTTTCAGGTTATTTGCTTTTCCCATTTTTCCACTTTCAGTAGGAAATTTCTCTGATTCTGTGAAGATTCGAGTTCTGCCGTGGTCATTTGACACAGAAATCTGGTTCAAATTAACAAAACCAAAGGGCGTTCCCACTCATTCACTGAAGGTTCGATTGCCTTCAACACATTGCAAGGATCTCTATTAAAAGACATTTTCTGGATATTTTCATTCCTCATCCATATTACCTTTGGTTTCGAAGAAATCTGCAATATCTCACTGATGCCAATCAATGCGAATATTTCCAATCATCTAAATGATCAGTCAAGTCAGCAGACTGCAGCACATGGATGTTTCATTGGTGAACAAGTCGGTGATGTCGCCAGAAAGCCAACTGCTTAAAACTGAGACAAACGCACTGTGAGCAGGGTTCAAACCTGCGCGGGGAAACCCCATTGGATTTCAAGTCCAACGCCTTAACTACTCGGCCATCACAGCTGTGGAGCTATGATTAAATTGTCCATACAAAGCATTAGTGATTTTGACATATTGTGGAGAATCATTGTCTTTGAGCCTTGAGTTCTGTTGCATCTCCCAGTTGATGTGAAAATGAACATGATGGAATCAGTGAATTTTGCAGCACAGAAGGAAGCCTGTCCACCCGCCGAGTCTGTGCCGGTTCTTTGAAAGAGCTGTCAGTTTAATCCCACAATCCAGTTTCTCCCCATCACCCTGGAAACTCATCCTCTTCTCTTGTCGCTATTCTCTGTTTTATGTCCCTCAGCAAATTATGTATCCCCGCTGGCCCTGGTCCTTTAATTCCACCGCTTTAAATTTTCTAATAGCTCGATTATGTGGTAATTCACCAGACGCCTTTTGAAAGTCTATGTGCAAAGCATCAATCACATGACCGCGCTCCTCATCAACTTTCTCCGTTACTTCATCAAAGAACACATTTCATGAGAAAAGCACGAACTGCCATGAAAACAAAACCCAGTTCCTCAGTTCACATCCCTTGTCTCAGAAGATTCCTCAAAGAAATATTGTCAACAACCCGCCGTTGTCCTTCCAAAGACCGAGCCCTGTTTCTGCAGTGTGTCTCTGCTGAGCGGTCACTCAGACCTAAATGTATGGATTGAGTTCAAGGCCCAAATTGGTGCGAATGGAACATGTGCAACCCAGAAACAGCGGAGGGAACCGAGCAATGTTAAAGGCTTTAAGAACATGAAAGTGAATGTCACAGTCGGATAAGCCACAGAAAATGAAATAGAAGCAAGTCAGTATGAAAGGTGGAAGGAATAATCTGAGAGATGAGGCGGGTTTGAATGTTGGAGATTGAAGCACAGGCATGTGTAAGTGTGATGATCCATCAAGAAGAAATACATTTTCATGCAGTAAAGATTGGTTATTTTCTGCATTCTATTAGTAGGTGCTGTTGTGTTTTGACTGTATTGTAGGTAGAACATTGTTTATAGAGTCTCAGGAGTCTCTGTAGGGCTAAAGAATTACTCGTTTATCATATCCATATAATTATTTATACTTTCCACAAGCCTATCCAGCCAGCACACATGGTGTTGCTTCTGCCTTCTTCCAAAGCCGAGCACCCAAGTGACAGTAACATCATGAACACTAAGTGGGAGATGTTTACTCTCACTGTCCAAACATTAACCCTTTCAGGCCCTTATAATACAGAAACAGCAGCTTGTGTCCTGGTCTTTTGAAGTCAAGACACTGACGCTGAATACCATTTTAAATGTGCCGACCCTTCACTGCAGCTCACCTCATCAAAACATTCACTGTTGTCACAGGCCTGTTCGGTATCTTCCTGAGCTACATCTGCTGAACAACATTAGCTTCTCGCAGCTCCACTTCCTTCACATTGAAAACCAGTGAGAAAATATGAACAGTTTCAAAGCTAAGCCACGTGTCCGAGGTTGGAAGGAGAGTGTGACTGTTGATAATTGATAATGGGAACCACTCTTGCACATTAATGCATTCAGTAACTGGAAGAAGCAGGAATTTATCTATTTATCCTGTTATCTGCAAAGCCCATCACTTCTCAATGTCCAACATCTTTCATTCCCACTCCCGACTGGGTTTCATCAAACTGTAATCCGCCTGGGAGCTGGAGGAGCAGAGGGAGAGCAGTGACAGAGGCAGGAGGAGATGTCACGTGAAACTGGCAGAGTTTGAAGTCTCTCAGTTGTTTCTATTGAATAATGATGGCCGTGCATTGTCTTGCACATTTCACAGGAGCCTCATTGAGTAGGTTGGTGCAATATGGAAATTGAAACTTGTACATTCACAGCTTGTCTTTCTAATTCACCTCAGTGTCCATTTCATGTTCCTCCCGACAGCAACCGGTGCTTTCATTGGCTGAACAAGACTTCTGTG
Source organism: Heterodontus francisci (assembly GCF_036365525.1). Classification (NCBI taxonomy): domain Eukaryota; kingdom Metazoa; phylum Chordata; class Chondrichthyes; order Heterodontiformes; family Heterodontidae; genus Heterodontus; species Heterodontus francisci. The sequence continues at coordinate 22,115,087 of NC_090404.1, forward strand.
ATCTAAACAAACAGATCATTTTGTGTGATAAACAAGTCTGTGGCGAAAGTGTCTTGAAGTGAAGTAATGGGAAAAAATAGATTCGGTCATTAACTAGCAGGAGTTGAGAACAGTTTTCCTGCTGGTCTAGTGGTTAGGATTTTATGCTTTTATCACTGTGGTCGCCGTTCAATCCCATTCACGGGATGCTCTGGTCTTGCTGCTGTGTGAACTGTCAAAACCAACATGAGATCCTTGCTGAATAAACAGTGAAGATGCTCAGCTCCTTTGTCAGGATGTGGAATGAAAAGCAGAATTGACATTCTAGGTCAACGATTATTCTTCAGAGCTGCAGAGGTCAGAAATGCAACAAGCTGAAAACAATTCGAGGCAGAGCGTGGGGAGTGGAAGACGGCAAGCAAAGGGCTGTGAAATGTTGCAAGACAGAGTGATATACTGACTGAAGGGATGATGGTGCAAAGAAAATGTGGGTGTGAATGGGACACATTTTTCTGCCTGCTGTTCAAACTGGCACACACATCATTCCTGATCAACCAATCACAATAGCTCTATTAAAGAAGCACGCTGGGCCGAATGGCCTCCTTCTGTGCTGTACTTTTCTATAATTGTATGTTTCTCAACATCACTGCTGCTGCCTTCACAGTCATTCTGACATCTTACAATCCATTACAGACAAATACACTTTCGTACCATGTATCATTGCATTTTGATCTCATGACTCTGAGGAAATTCAGTGAGAGTTTTTCTTGTCATTTCTATCACCAGATTTGGAACCAGACCTCCTGAATGACATTTTAAATGGTGCCAACCCTTCACTGCAGCTCAGCTCAACAAAACATTCACTGTTATCATCGGCCTGTTCGGTATCTTCTTGCATTACATCTGCTGAACAACATTAGCTTCAAGTAGCTCCGCTTTCTTCACATTGAAAACCAGTGAGAAATTATGCACAGTTTGAAATCGAAGCAACGTGTACAAGATTGGAAGGAGAGTGTGACTGTTAATAATTGTGAATGGGAACAACTCTTGCACATTCCTGTCTTCAGTATCCGGAAGTAGCAGGAAGATGAGATCACAGTGTTTATTTATCCTGTTATCTGCAAAACCCATCCCTTCTCAATGTCCTGTATCTTTCATTGCCACTCTCTGCTTTCCAGGGAAAGTTGGGTTTCATGAATTCGGTGTGTTTGCATAAAGCAGCTAATTCACCTGGGAGCTGGAGGAGCAGAGGGAGCTGGAGGATAAGCAGTGACAGAAGCAGAAGGAGATGCCACATGAAAGTGGTAGAATTTGCTGTGTGTCAGTTGTTTCTATTGATGTTTGATGGCCGTGCATTGCCTTGCACATTTCACAGGAGCCACTTGATTAGGTTGGTGCATTTCGGAAATTGAACCTTGTGCACCTGCAGTTTTATGCTCATGTCAACACATTCGGTGCTGTCCTTGACTTTTGTGGTCTGGGTAAACGTTAGTTTTTTTTAAAAATGAGAAACTAGTCTGTGGTGAAAGTGGCCTGAAGTGAAGAAATAGCAAAAATAGCGTGGATCAGCTAACTTTCAGTGAAGTCTGGCAGACGGAACAGCAGGCACAAATAGCTGTCCCATTACCAACCACATTTTCCTTGCACCATCATCCCTTTTATCAGTACATCACTCTGTGTTGTAACTTTTCACAACCCTTCACGTGTTCCATTTCGCTCCCCTTGTTCTTTCTCTGTAAGTGTTATCGATCTGTTACATCTCCGACTTCTCCATCTCTGATGAATAATCACTGATCTAGAGCTTTAATTGTGTTTTTCTCTCCACTGTTAGCGCCAGATGTGCTGAGTACCTTCATTTCGCAAGTGAATCATGTTTGTGAGAGTTGCCATAGCAGCATAAAGATATCATTTTCTGATCAGGAATCAAACCCAGGCGATGGCAGTAAGTGCACTCAATCCTAACCACTCGAGCACCAGTGAAGATCGGCAGTGTCTTTTCAGGTTATTTGCTTTTCCCATTTTTCCACTTTCAGTAGGAAATTTCTCTGATTCTGTGAAGATTCCAGTTCTGCCGTGGTCATTTGACACAGAAATCTGGTTCAAATTAACGAAACCAAAGGGCGTTCCCACTCATTCACTGAAGGTTCGATTGCCTTCAACACATTGCAAGGATCTCTATTAAAAGACATTTTCTGGCTATTTTCATTCCTCATCCATATTACCTTTGGTTTCGAAGAAATCTGCAATATCTCACTGATGCCAATCAATGCGAATATTTCCAATCAGCGAAATGATCAGTCAAGTCAGCAGACTGCAGCACATGGATGTTTCATTGGTGAACAAGTCAGTGATGTCGCCAGAAAGCCAACTGCTTAAAACTGATAGAAACTCGCTGTGAGCAGGGTTTGAACTTGCGCGGGGAAACCCCATTGGATTTCAAGTCCAACGCCTTAACCACTCGGCCATCACAGCTGTGCCTCTAGGATTAAATTGTCCATACAAAGCATTAGTGATTTTGACATATTGTGGAGAATCATTGTCTTTGAGTCTTGAGTTCTGTTGCATCTCCCAGTTGATGTGAAAATGAACATGATGGAATCAGTGAATTTTACAGCACAGAAGGAAGCCTGTCCACCCGCCGAGTCTGTGCCGGTTCTTTGAAAGATCTGTCAGTTTAATCCCACAATCCAGCTTTTTCCCATCACCCTGGAAACTCATTCTCTTCTCTTGTCGCTATTCTCTGTTTTATATCCCTCAGCAAATTATGTATCCACACTGGCCCTGGTCCTTTAATTCCAAAGCTTTAATTTTTCCAACAGCTCGATTATGTGGTATTTCACCGGATGCCTTTTGAAAGTCCATGTGCAAAGCATCAATCACATGACCGCTATCCTCATCAACTTTCTCCGTTACTTCATCAAAGAACAAATTTCATGAGAAAAGCACGAACTGCCATGAAAACAAAACCCAGTTCCTCAGTTCACATCCCGTGTCTCAGAAGATTCCTCAAAGAAATATTGTCAACAACCCGCCGTTGTCCTTCCAAAGACCGAGCCCTGTTTCTGCAGTGTGTCTCTGCCGAGCGGTCACTCAGACCTAAATGTATGGATTGAGTTCAAGGCCCAAATTGGTGCGAATGGAACATGTGCAACCCAGAAACAGCGGAGGGAACCGAGCAATGTTAAAGGCTTTAAGAACATGAAAGTGAATGTTACAGTCGGATAAGCCACAGAAAATGAAATAGAAGCAAGTCAGTATTAAAGGTGGAAGGAATAATCTGAGAGATGAGGCGGGTGTGAATGTTGGAGATTGAAGCACAGGCATGTGTAAGTGTGATGATCCATCAAGAAGAAATACATTTTCATGCAGTAAAGATTGGTTATTTTCTGCATTCTATTAGTAGGTGCTGTTGTGTTTTGACTGTATTGTAGGTAGAACATTGTTTATAGAGTCTCAGGAGTCTCTGTAGGGCTAAAAGTTACTCGTTTATCATATCCATATAATTATTTATACTTTCCACAAGCCTATCCAGCCAGTACACATGGTGTTGCTTCTGCCTTCTTCCAAAGCCGAGCACCCAAGTGACAGTAACATCATGAACACTAAGTGGGAGATGTTTACTCTCACTGTCCAAACATTAACCCTTTCAGGCCCTTATAATACAGAAACAGCAGCTTGTGTCCTGGTCTTTTGAAGTCAAGACACTGACAGTGAATACCATCTTAAATGTGCCGACCCTTCACTGCAGCTCACCTCATCAAAACATTCACTGTTGTCACAGGCCTGTTAGGTATCTTCCTGAGCTACATCTGCTGAACAACATTAGCTTCTCGCAGCTCCACTTCCTTCACATTGAAAACCAATGAGAAAATATGAACAGTTTCAAAGCTAAGCCATGTGACCGAGGTTGGAAGGAGAGTGTGACTGTTGATAAGTGATAATGGGAACCACTCTTGCACATTAATGCATTCAGTAACTGGAAGAAGCAGCAATTTATCTATTTATCCGGTTATCTGCAAAGCCCATCACTTCTCAATGTCCAACATCTTTCATTCCCACTCCCGACTGGGTTTCATCAAACTGTAATCCGCCTGGGAGCTGGAGGAGCAGAGGGAGAGCAGTGACAGAGGTAGGAGGAGATGTCACGTGAAACTGGCAGAGTTTGAAGTCTCTCAGTTGTTTCTATTGAATAATGATGGCCGTGCATTGTCTTGCATATTTCACAGGAGCCTCATTGAGTAGGTTGGTGCAATATGGAAATTGAAACTTGTACATTCACAGCTTGTCCTTCTATTTTACCTCAGTGTCCATTTCATGTTCCTCCCGACAGCAACCGGTGCTTTCATTGGCTGAACAAGACTTCTGTGATCTAAACAAACAGATCATTTTGTGTGATAAACAAGTCTGTGGCGAAAGTGTCTTGAAGTGAAGTAATGGGAAAAAATAGATTCGGTCATTAACTAGCAGGAGTTGAGAACAGTTTTCCTGGTGGTCTAGTGATTAGGATTTTATGCTTTAATCACTGTGGTCGCCGTTCAATCCCATTCACGGGATGCTCTGTTCTTGCTGATGTGTGAACTGTCAAAACCAACATGAGATCCTTGCTGAATAAACTGTGAAGATGCTCAGCTCCTCTGTCAGGATGTGGAATGAAAGGCAGAATTGACATTTTAGGTCAACGATTAGTCTTCAGAGCTGCAGAGGTCAGAAATGCAACAAGTTGAAAACAATTCGAGGCAGAGTGTGGGGAGTGGAAGACGGCAAGCAAAGGGCTGTGAAATGTTGCAAGACAGAGTGATATACTGACTGAAGGGATGATGGTGCAAGGAAAATGTGGGTGTGAATGGGACACATTTTTCTGCCTGCTGTTCAAACTGGCACACACATCATTCCTGATCAACCAATCACAATGGCTCTGTTAAAGAAGCACGCTGGGCCGAATGGCCTCCTTCTGTGCTGTACTTTTCTATAATTGTATGTTTCTCAACATCACGGCTGCTGCCTTCACAGTCATTCTGACATCTTACAATCCATTACAGACAAATACACTTTCGTACCATGTATCATTGCATTTTGATCTCATGACTCTGAGGAAATTCAGTGAGAGTTTTTCTTGTCATTTCTATCACCAGATTTGGAACCAGACCTCCTGAATGACATTTTAAATGGTGCCAACCCTTCACTGCAGCTCAGCTCAACAAAACATTCACTGTTATCATCGGCCTGTTCGGTATCTTCTTGCATTACATCTGCTGAACAACATTAGCTTCAAGTAGCTCCGCTTTCTTCACATTGAAAACCAGTGAGAAATTATGCACAGTTTGAAATCGAAGCAACGTGTACAAGATTGGAAGGAGAGTGTGACTGTTAATAATTGTGAATGGGAACAACTCTTGCACATTCCTGTCTTCAGTATCCGGAAGTAGCAGGAAGATGAGATCACAGTGTTTATTTATCCTGTTATCTGCAAAACCCATCCCTTCTCAATGTCCTGTATCTTTCATTGCCACTCTCTGCTTTCCAGGGAAAGTTGGGTTTCATGAATTCGGTGTGTTTGCATAAAGCAGCTAATTCACCTGGGAGCTGGAGGAGCAGAGGGAGCTGGAGGATAAGCAGTGACAGAAGCAGAAGGAGATGCCACATGAAAGTGGTAGAATTTGCTGTGTGTCAGTTGTTTCTATTGATGTTTGATGGCCGTGCATTGCCTTGCACATTTCACAGGAGCCACTTGATTAGGTTGGTGCATTTCGGAAATTGAACCTTGTGCACCTGCAGTTTTATGCTCATGTCAACACATTCGGTGCTGTCCTTGACTTTTGTGGTCTGGGTAAACGTTAGTTTTTTTTAAAAATGAGAAACTAGTCTGTGGTGAAAGTGGCCTGAAGTGAAGAAATAGCAAAAATAGCGTGGATCAGCTAACTTTCAGTGAAGTCTGGCAGACGGAACAGCAGGCACAAATAGCTGTCCCATTACCAACCACATTTTCCTTGCACCATCATCCCTTTTATCAGTACATCACTCTGTGTTGTAACTTTTCACAACCCTTCACGTGTTCCATTTCGCTCCCCTTGTTCTTTCTCTGTAAGTGTTATCGATCTGTTACATCTCCGACTTCTCCATCTCTGATGAATAATCACTGATCTAGAGCTTTAATTGTGTTTTTCTCTCCACTGTTAGCGCCAGATGTGCTGAGTACCTTCATTTCGCGAGTGAATCATGTTTGTGAGAGTTGCCATAGCAGCATAAAGATATCATTTTCTGATCAGGAATCAAACCCAGGCGATGGCAGTAAGTGCACTCAATCCTAACCACTCGAGCACCAGTGAAGATCGGCAGTGTCTTTTCAGGTTATTTGCTTTTCCCATTTTTCCACTTTCAGTAGGAAATTTCTCTGATTCTGTGAAGATTCCAGTTCTGCCGTGGTCATTTGACACAGAAATCTGGTTCAAATTAACGAAACCAAAGGGCGTTCCCACTCATTCACTGAAGGTTCGATTGCCTTCAACACATTGCAAGGATCTCTATTAAAAGACATTTTCTGGCTATTTTCATTCCTCATCCATATTACCTTTGGTTTCGAAGAAATCTGCAATATCTCACTGATGCCAATCAATGCGAATATTTCCAATCAGCGAAATGATTAGTCAAGTCAGCAGACTGCAGCACATGGATGTTTAATTGGTGAACAAGTCAGTGACGTCGCCAGAAAGCCAACTGCTTAAAACTGATAGAAACTCGCTGTGAGCAGGGTTTGAACCTGCGCGGGGAAACCCCATTGGATTTCAAGTCCAACGCCTTAACCACTCGGCCATCACAGCTGTGCCTCTAGGATTAAATTGTCCATACAAAGCATTAGTGATTTTGACATATTGTGGAGAATCATTGTCTTTGAGTCTTGAGTTCTGTTGCATCTCCCAGTTGATGTGAAAATGAACATGATGGAATCAGTGAATTTTACAGCACAGAAGGAAGCCTGTCCACCCGCCGAGTCTGTGCCGGTTCTTTGAAAGATCTGTCAGTTTAATCCCACAATCCAGCTTTTTCCCATCACCCTGGAAACTCATTCTCTTCTCTTGTCGCTATTCTCTGTTTTATATCCCTCAGCAAATTATGTATCCACACTGGCCCTGGTCCTTTAATTCCAAAGCTTTAATTTTTCCAACAGCTCGATTATGTGGTATTTCACCGGATGCCTTTTGAAAGTCCATGTGCAAAGCATCAATCACATGACCGCTATCCTCATCAACTTTCTCCGTTACTTCATCAAAGAACAAATTTCATGAGAAAAGCACGAACTGCCATGAAAACAAAACCCAGTTCCTCAGTTCACATCCCTTGTCTCAGAAGATTCCTCAAAGAAATATTGTCAACAACCCGCCGTTGTCCTTCCAAAGACCGAGCCCTGTTTCTGCAGTGTGTCTCTGCCGAGCGGTCACTCAGACCTAAATGTATGGATTGAGTTCAAGGCCCAAATTGGTGCGAATGGAACATGTGCAACCCAGAAACAGCGGAGGGAACCGAGCAATGTTAAAGGCTTTAAGAACATGAAAGTGAATGTTACAGTCGGATAAGCCACAGAAAATGAAATAGAAGCAAGTCAGTATTAAAGGTGGAAGGAATAATCTGAGAGATGAGGCGGGTGTGAATGTTGGAGATTGAAGCACAGGCATGTGTAAGTGTGATGATCCATCAAGAAGAAATACATTTTCATGCAGTAAAGATTGGTTATTTTCTGCATTCTATTAGTAGGTGCTGTTGTGTTTTGACTGTATTGTAGGTAGAACATTGTTTATAGAGTCTCAGGAGTCTCTGTAGGGCTAAAAGTTACTCGTTTATCATATCCATATAATTATTTATACTTTCCACAAGCCTATCCAGCCAGTACACATGGTGTTGCTTCTGCCTTCTTCCAAAGCCGAGCACCCAAGTGACAGTAACATCATGAACACTAAGTGGGAGATGTTTACTCTCACTGTCCAAACATTAACCCTTTCAGGCCCTTATAATACAGAAACAGCAGCTTGTGTCCTGGTCTTTTGAAGTCAAGACACTGACAGTGAATACCATCTTAAATGTGCCGACCCTTCACTGCAGCTCACCTCATCAAAACATTCACTGTTGTCACAGGCCTGTTAGGTATCTTCCTGAGCTACATCTGCTGAACAACATTAGCTTCTCGCAGCTCCACTTCCTTCACATTGAAAACCAATGAGAAAATATGAACAGTTTCAAAGCTAAGCCACGTGTCCGAGATTGGAAGGAGAGTGTGACTGTTGATAATTGCTAATGGGAATAACTCTTGCACATTAATGCATTCAGTACCTGGAAGAAGCAGGAATTTATCTATTTATCCGGTTATCTGCAAAGCCCATCACTTCTCAATGTCCAACATCTTTCATTCCCACTCCCGACTGGGTTTCATCAAACTGTAATCCGCCTGGGAGCTGGAGGAGCAGAGGGAGAGCAGTGACAGAGGTAGGAGGAGATGTCACGTGAAACTGGCAGAGTTTGAAGTCTCTCAGTTGTTTCTATTGAATAATGATGGCCGTGCATTGTCTTGCATATTTCACAGGAGCCTCATTGAGTAGGTTGGTGCAATATGGAAATTGAAACTTGTACATTCACAGCTTGTCCTTCTATTTTACCTCAGTGTCCATTTCATGTTCCTCCCGACAGCAACCGGTGCTTTCATTGGCTGAACAAGACTTCTGTGATCTAAACAAACAGATCATTTTGTGTGATAAACAAGTCTGTGGCGAAAGTGTCTTGAAGTGAAGTAATGGGAAAAAATAGATTCGGTCATTAACTAGCAGGAGTTGAGAACAGTTTTCCTGGTGGTCTAGTGATTAGGATTTTATGCTTTAATCACTGTGGTCGCCGTTCAATCCCATTCACGGGATGCTCTGTTCTTGCTGATGTGTGAACTGTCAAAACCAACATGAGATCCTTGCTGAATAAACTGTGAAGATGCTCAGCTCCTCTGTCAGGATGTGGAATGAAAGGCAGAATTGACATTTTAGGTCAACGATTAGTCTTCAGAGCTGCAGAGGTCAGAAATGCAACAAGTTGAAAACAATTCGAGGCAGAGTGTGGGGAGTGGAAGACGGCAAGCAAAGGGCTGTGAAATGTTGCAAGACAGAGTGATATACTGACTGAAGGGATGATGGTGCAAGGAAAATGTGGGTGTGAATGGGACACATTTTTCTGCCTGCTGTTCAAACTGGCACACACATCATTCCTGATCAACCAATCACAATGGCTCTGTTAAAGAAGCACGCTGGGCCGAATGGCCTCCTTCTGTGCTGTACTTTTCTATAATTGTATGTTTCTCAACATCACGGCTGCTGCCTTCACAGTCATTCTGACATCTTACAATCCATTACAGACAAATACACTTTCGTACCATGTATCATTGCATTTTGATCTCATGACTCTGAGGAAATTCAGTGAGAGTTTTTCTTGTCATTTCTATCACCAGATTTGGAACCAGACCTCCTGAATGACATTTTAAATGGTGCCAACCCTTCACTGCAGCTCAGCTCAACAAAACATTCACTGTTATCATCGGCCTGTTCGGTATCTTCTTGCATTACATCTGCTGAACAACATTAGCTTCAAGTAGCTCCGCTTTCTTCACATTGAAAACCAGTGAGAAATTATGCACAGTTTGAAATCGAAGCAACGTGTACAAGATTGGAAGGAGAGTGTGACTGTTAATAATTGTGAATGGGAACAACTCTTGCACATTCCTGTCTTCAGTATCCGGAAGTAGCAGGAAGATGAGATCACAGTGTTTATTTATCCTGTTATCTGCAAAACCCATCCCTTCTCAATGTCCTGTATCTTTCATTGCCACTCTCTGCTTTCCAGGGAAAGTTGGGTTTCATGAATTCGGTGTGTTTGCATAAAGCAGCTAATTCACCTGGGAGCTGGAGGAGCAGAGGGAGCTGGAGGATAAGCAGTGACAGAAGCAGAAGGAGATGCCACATGAAAGTGGTAGAATTTGCTGTGTGTCAGTTGTTTCTATTGATGTTTGATGGCCGTGCATTGCCTTGCACATTTCACAGGAGCCACTTGATTAGGTTGGTGCATTTCGGAAATTGAACCTTGTGCACCTGCAGTTTTATGCTCATGTCAACACATTCGGTGCTGTCCTTGACTTTTGTGGTCTGGGTAAACGTTAGTTTTTTTTAAAAATGAGAAACTAGTCTGTGGTGAAAGTGGCCTGAAGTGAAGAAATAGCAAAAATAGCGTGGATCAGCTAACTTTCAGTGAAGTCTGGCAGACGGAACAGCAGGCACAAATAGCTGTCCCATTACCAACCACATTTTCCTTGCACCATCATCCCTTTTATCAGTACATCACTCTGTGTTGTAACTTTTCACAACCCTTCACGTGTTCCATTTCGCTCCCCTTGTTCTTTCTCTGTAAGTGTTATCGATCTGTTACATCTCCGACTTCTCCATCTCTGATGAATAATCACTGATCTAGAGCTTTAATTGTGTTTTTCTCTCCACTGTTAGCGCCAGATGTGCTGAGTACCTTCATTTCGCGAGTGAATCATGTTTGTGAGAGTTGCCATAGCAGCATAAAGATATCATTTTCTGATCAGGAATCAAACCCAGGCGATGGCAGTAAGTGCACTCAATCCTAACCACTCGAGCACCAGTGAAGATCGGCAGTGTCTTTTCAGGTTATTTGCTTTTCCCATTTTTCCACTTTCAGTAGGAAATTTCTCTGATTCTGTGAAGATTCCAGTTCTGCCGTGGTCATTTGACACAGAAATCTGGTTCAAATTAACGAAACCAAAGGGCGTTCCCACTCATTCACTGAAGGTTCGATTGCCTTCAACACATTGCAAGGATCTCTATTAAAAGACATTTTCTGGCTATTTTCATTCCTCATCCATATTACCTTTGGTTTCGAAGAAATCTGCAATATCTCACTGATGCCAATCAATGCGAATATTTCCAATCAGTGAAATGATCAGTCAAGTCAGCAGCACATGGATGTTTCATTGGTGAACAAGTCAGTGATGTCGCCAGAAAGCCAACTGCTTAAAACTGATAGAAACTCGCTGTGAGCAGGGTTTGAACCTGCGCGGGGAAACCCCATTGGATTTCAAGTCCAACGCCTTAACCACTCGGCCATCACAGCTGTGCCTCTAGGATTAAATTGTCCATACAAAGCATTAGTGATTTTGACATATTGTGGAGAATCATTGTCTTTGAGTCTTGAGTTCTGTTGCATCTCCCAGTTGATGTGAAAATGAACATGATGGAATCAGTGAATTTTACAGCACAGAAGGAAGCCTGTCCACCCGCCGAGTCTGTGCCGGTTCTTTGAAAGATCTGTCAGTTTAATCCCACAATCCATCTTTTTCCCATCACCCTGGAAACTCATTCTCTTCTCTTGTCGCTATTCTCTGTTTTATATCCCTCAGCAAATTATGTATCCACACTGGCCCTGGTCCTTTAATTCCAAAGCTTTAATTTTTCCAACAGCTCGATTATGTGGTATTTCACCGGATGCCTTTTGAAAGTCCATGTGCAAAGCATCAATCACATGACCGCTATCCTCATCAACTTTCTCCGTTACTTCATCAAAGAACAAATTTCATGAGAAAAGCACGAACTGCCATGAAAACAAAACCCAGTTCCTCAGTTCACATCCCTTGTCTCAGAAGATTCCTCAAAGAAATATTGTCAACAACCCGCCGTTGTCCTTCCAAAGACCGAGCCCTGTTTTGCAGTGTGTCTCTGCCGAGCGGTCACTCAGACCTAAATGTATGGATTGAGTTCAAGGCCCAAATTGGTGCGAATGGAACATGTGCAACCCAGAAACAGCGGAGGGAACCGAGCAATGTTAAAGGCTTTAAGAACATGAAAGTGAATGTTACAGTCGGATAAGCCACAGAAAATGAAATAGAAGTAAGTCAGTATTAAAGGTGGAAGGAATAATCTGAGAGATGAGGCGGGTGTGAATGTTGGAGATTGAAGCACAGGCATGTGTAAGTGTGATGATCCATCAAGAAGAAATACATTTTCATGCAGTAAAGATTGGTTATTTTCTGCATTCTATTAGTAGGTGCTGTTGTGTTTTGACTGTATTGTAGGTAGAACATTGTTTATAGAGTCTCAGGAGTCTCTGTAGGGCTAAAAGTTACTCGTTTATCATATCCATATAATTATTTATACTTTCCACAAGCCTATCCAGCCAGTACACATGGTGTTGCTTCTGCCTTCTTCCAAAGCCGAGCACCCAAGTGACAGTAACATCATGAACACTAAGTGGGAGATGTTTACTCTCACTGTCCAAACATTAACCCTTTCAGGCCCTTATAATACAGAAACAGCAGCTTGTGTCCTGGTCTTTTGAAGTCAAGACACTGACAGTGAATACCATCTTAAATGTGCCGACCCTTCACTGCAGCTCACCTCATCAAAACATTCACTGTTGTCACAGGCCTGTTAGGTATCTTCCTGAGCTACATCTGCTGAACAACATTAGCTTCTCGCAGCTCCACTTCCTTCACATTGAAAACCAATGAGAAAATATGAACAGTTTCAAAGCTAAGCCACGTGTCCGAGATTGGAAGGAGAGTGTGACTGTTGATAATTGCTAATGGGAATAACTCTTGCACATTAATGCATTCAGTACCTGGAAGAAGCAGGAATTTATCTATTTATCCGGTTATCTGCAAAGCCCATCACTTCTCAATGTCCAACATCTTTCATTCCCACTCCCGACTGGGTTTCATCAAACTGTAATCCGCCTGGGAGCTGGAGGAGCAGAGGGAGAGCAGTGACAGAGGTAGGAGGAGATGTCACGTGAAACTGGCAGAGTTTGAAGTCTCTCAGTTGTTTCTATTGAATAATGATGGCCGTGCATTGTCTTGCATATTTCACAGGAGCCTCATTGAGTAGGTTGGTGCAATATGGAAATTGAAACTTGTACATTCACAGCTTGTCCTTCTATTTTACCTCAGTGTCCATTTCATGTTCCTCCCGACAGCAACCGGTGCTTTCATTGGCTGAACAAGACTTCTGTGATCTAAACAAACAGATCATTTTGTGTGATAAACAAGTCTGTGGCGAAAGTGTCTTGAAGTGAAGTAATGGGAAAAAATAGATTCGGTCATTAACTAGCAGGAGTTGAGAACAGTTTTCCTGGTGGTCTAGTGATTAGGATTTTATGCTTTAATCACTGTGGTCGCCGTTCAATCCCATTCACGGGATGCTCTGTTCTTGCTGATGTGTGAACTGTCAAAACCAACATGAGATCCTTGCTGAATAAACTGTGAAGATGCTCAGCTCCTCTGTCAGGATGTGGAATGAAAGGCAGAATTGACATTTTAGGTCAACGATTAGTCTTCAGAGCTGCAGAGGTCAGAAATGCAACAAGTTGAAAACAATTCGAGGCAGAGTGTGGGGAGTGGAAGACGGCAAGCAAAGGGCTGTGAAATGTTGCAAGACAGAGTGATATACTGACTGAAGGGATGATGGTGCAAGGAAAATGTGGGTGTGAATGGGACACATTTTTCTGCCTGCTGTTCAAACTGGCACACACATCATTCCTGATCAACCAATCACAATGGCTCTGTTAAAGAAGCACGCTGGGCCGAATGGCCTCCTTCTGTGCTGTACGTTTCTATAATTGTATGTTTCTCAACATCACGGCTGCTGCCTTCACAGTCATTCTGACATCTTACAATCCATTACAGACAAATACACTTTCGTACCTTGTATCATTGCCTTTTGATCTCATGACTCTGAGGAAATTCAGTGAGAGTTTTTCTTGCCATTTCTATCACCAGATTTGGAACCAGACCTCCTGAATGACATTTTAAATGGTGCCAACCCTTCACTGCAGCTCAGCTCAACAAAACATTCACTGTTATCATCGGCCTGTTCGGTATCTTCTTGCACATTCTTCTGTATCTGCTGAACAACATTAGCTTCAAGTAGCTCCGCTTTCTTCACATTGAAAACTAGTGAGAAATTATGCACAGTTTGAAATCAAAGCAACATGTACAAGATTGGAAGGAGAGTGTGACTGTTAATAATTGTGAATGGGAACAACTCTTGCACATTCCTGTCTTCAGTATCCGGAAGTCGCAGGAAGATGAGATCACAGTGTTTATTTATCCTGTTATCTGCAAAACCCATCGCTTCTCAATGTCCTGTATCTTTCATTCCCATTCCCTGCTTTCCAGGGAAAGTTGGGTTTCATGAATTCGGTGTGTTTGCATAAAGCAGCTAATTCACCTGGGAGCTGGAGGAGCAGAGGGAGCTGGAGGATAAGCAGTGACAGAAGCAGAAGGAGATGCCACATGAAAGTGGTAGAATTTGCTGTGTGTCAGTTGTTTCTATTGATGTTTGATGGCCGTGCATTGCCTTGCACATTTCACAGGAGCCGCTTGATTAGGTTGGTGCATTTTGGAAATTGAAACTTGTGCACCTGCAGTTTTATGCTCATGTCAACACACTCGGTGCTGTCCTTGACTTTTGTGGTCGAGGTAAACGTTAGTTTTTTTTAAAAATGAGAAACTAGTCTGTGGTGAAAGTGGCCTGAAGTGAAGAAATAGCAAAAATAACGTGGATCAGCTAACTTTCAGTGAAGTCTGGCAGACGGAACAGCAGGGACAAAAAGCTGTCCCATTACCAACCACATTTTGTTCGCACCATCATCCCTTTTATCAGTACATCACTCTGTCTTGTAACTTTTCACAACCCTTCACGTGTTCCAATTCACTCCCCTTGTTCTTTCTCTGTAATTGTTATCGATCTGTTACATCTCTGACTTCCCCATCTCTGATGAATAATCACTGATCTACAGCTTTAATTGTGTTTTTCTCTCCACTGTTAGCGCCAGATGTGCTGAGTACCTTCATTTCGTGAGTAAATCATGTTTGTGAGAGTTGCCATAGCAGCATAAAGATATCATTTTCTGATCAGGAATCAAACCCAGGCTATGGCAGTAAGTGCACTCAATCCTAACCACTCGAGCACCAGTGAAGATCGGCAGTGCCTTTTCAGGTTATTTGCTTTTCCCATTTTTCCACTTTCAGTAGGAAATTTCTCTGATTCTGTGAAGATTCGAGTTCTGCCGTGGACATTTTACACAGAAATCTGGTTCAAATTAACGAAACCAAAGGGCGTTCCCACTCATTCACTGAAGGTTCGATTGCCTTCAACACATTGCAAGGATCTCTATTAAAAGACATTTTCTGGTTATTTTCATTCCTCATCCATATTACCTTTGGTTTCGAAGAAATCTGCAATATCTCACTGATGCCAATCAATGCGAATATTTCCAATCAGCAAAATGATCAGTCAAGTCAGCAGACTGCAGCACATGGATGTTTAATTGGTGAACAAGTCAGTGATGTCGCCAGAAAGCCAACTGCTTAAAACTGAGAGAAACTCGCTGTGAGAAGGGTTCGAACCTGCGCGGGGAAACCTCATTGGATTTCAAGTCCAACACCTTAACCACTCGGCCATCACAGCTGTGACTTCATGATTAAATTGTCCATACAAAGCATTAGTGATTTTGACATATTGTGGAGAATCATTGTCTTTGAGTCTTGAGTTCTGTTGCATCTCCCAGTTGATGTGAAAATGAACATGATGGAATCAGTGAATTTTACAGCACAGAAGGAAGCCTGTCCACCCGCCGAGCCTGTGCCGGTTCTTTGGAAGATCTGTCAGTTTAATCCCACAATCCAGCTTTTTCCCATCACCCTGGAAACTCATCCTCTTCTCTGGTCGCTATTCTCCGTTTTATATCCCTCAGCAAATTATGTATCCACGCTGGCCCTGGTCCTTTAATTCCAAAGCTTTAATTTTTCTAACAGCTCGATTATGTGGTATTTCACCGGATGCCTTTTGAAAGTCCATGTGCAAAGCATCAATCACATTACTGCTATCCTCATCAAAACTTTCTCCGTTACTTCATCAAAGAACACATTTCATGAGAAAAGCACGAACTGCCATGAAAACAAAACCCAGTTCCTCAGTTCACATCCCTTGTCTCAGAAGATTCCTCAAAGAAATATTGTCAACAACCCGCCGTTGTCCTTCCAAAGACCGAGCCCTGTTTCTGCAGTGTGTCTCTGCCGAGCGGTCACTCAGACCTAAATGTATGGATTGAGTTCAAGGCCCAAATTGGTGCGAATGGAACATGTGCAACCCAGAAACAGCGGTGGGAACCGAGCAATGTTAAAGGCTTTAAGAACATGAAAGTGAATGTTACAGTCGGATAAGCCACAGAAAATGAAATACAAGCAAGTCAGTATTAAAGGTGGAAGGAATAATCTGAGAGATGAGGCGGGTTTGAATGTTGGAGATTGAAGCACAGGCATGTGTAAGTGTGATGATCCATCAAGAAGAAATGCATTTTCATGCAGTAAAGATTGGTTATTTTCTGCATTCTATTAGTAGGTGCTGTTGTGTTTTGACTGTATTGTAGGTAGAGCATTGTTTATAGAGTCTCAGGAGTCTCTGTAGGGCTAAAGAATTACTCGTTTATTATATCCATATAATTATTTATACTTTCCACATGCCTATCCAGCCAGCACACATGGTGTTGCTTCTACCTTCTTCCAAAGCCGAGCACCCAACTGACGAGAACATCGTGAACGCTAAAGTGGGAGATGTTTACTCTCACTGTCCAAACATTAACCCTTTCAGGCCCTTATAATGCAGAAACAGCAGCTTGTGTCCTGGTCTTTTGAAGTCAAGACACTGACGCTGAATACCATTTTAAATGTGCCGACCCTTCACTGCAGCTCACCTCATCAAAACATTCACTGTTGTCACAGGCCTGTTAGGTATCTTCCTGAGCTACATCTGCTGAACAACATTAGCTTCTCGCAGCTCCACTTCCTTCACATTGAAAACCAGTGAGAAAACATGAACAGTTTCAAAGCTAAGCCATGTGACCGAGGTTGGAAGGAGAGTGTGACTGTTGATAATTGATAATGGGAACCACTCTTGCACATTAATGCATTCAGTACCTCGAAGAAGCAGGAATTTATCTATTTATCCTCTTATCTGCAAAGCCCATCACTTCTCAATGTCCAACATCTTTCATTCCCACTCCCGACTGGGTTTCATCAAACTGTAATCCGCCTGGGAGCTGGAGGAGCAGAGGGAGAGCAGTGACAGAGGCAGGAGGAGATGTCACGTGAAACTGGCAGAGTTTGAAGTCTCTCAGTTGTTTCTATTGAATAATGATGGCCGTGCATTGTCTTGCACATTTCACAGGAGCCTCATTGAGTAGGTTGGTGCAATATGGAAATTGAAACTTGTACATTCACAGCTTGTCCTTCTAATTCACCTCAGTGTCCATTTCATGTTCCTCCCGACAGCAACCGGTGCTTTCATTGGCTGAACAAGACTTCTGTGATCTAAACAAACAGATCATTTTGTGTGATAAACAAGTCTGTGGCGAAAGTGTCTTGAAGTGAAGTAATGGGAAAAAATAGATTCGGTCATTAACTAGCAGGAGTTGAGAACAGTTTTCCTGGTGGTCTAGTGGTTAGGATTTTATGCTTTTATCACTGTGGTCGCCGTTCAATCCCATTCACGGGATGCTCTGGTCTTGCTGCTGTGCGAACTGTCAAAACCAACATGAGATCCTTGCTGAATAAACAGTGAAGATGCTCAGCTCCTCTGTCAGGATGTGGAATGAAAGGCAGAATTTACATTTTAGGTCAACGATTATTCTTCAGAGCTGCAGAGGTCAGAAATGCAACAAGTTGAAAACAATTCGAGGCAGAGCGTGGGGAGTGGAAGACGGCAAGCAAAGGGCTGTGAAATGTTGCAAGACAGAGTGATGTACTGACTGAAGGGATGATGGTGCAAGGAAAATGTGGGTGTGAATGGGACACATTTTTCTGCCTGCTGTTCAAACTGGCACACACATCATTCCTGATCAACCAATCACAATGGCTCTATTAAAGAAGCACGCTGGGCCGAATGGCCTCCTTCTGTGCTGTACTTTTCTATAATTGTATGTTTCTCAACATCACTGCTGCTGCCTTCACAGTCATTCTGACATCTTACAATCCATTACAGACAAATACACTTTCGTACCATGTTTCATTGCCTTTTGATCTCATGACACTGAGGAAATATAGTGAGAGGTTTTCTTGTCATTTCTATCACCAGATTTGGAACCAGACCTCCTGAATGACATTTTAAATGGTGCCAACCCTTCACTGCAGCTCAGCTCAACAAAACATTCACTGTTATCATCTGCCTGTTCGGTATCTTCTTGCATTACATCTGCTGAACAACATTAGCTTCAAGTAGCTCCGCTTTCTGCACATTGAAAAGCAGTGAGAAATTATGCACAGTTTGAAATCGAAGCAACGTGCACAAGATTGGAAGGAGAGTGTGACTGTTAATAATTGTGAATGGGAACAACTCTTGCACATTCCTCTTTCAGTATCTGGAAGAAGCAGGAAGATGAGATCACAGTGTTTATTTATCCTGTTATCTGCAAAACCCATCCCTTCTCAATGTCCTGTATCTTTCATTCCCACTCCCTGCTTTCTAGGGAAAGTTGGGTTTCATGAATTCGGTGTGTTTGCATAAAGCAGCTAATTCACCTGGGAGCTGGAGGAGCAGAGGGAGCTGGAGGATAAGCAGTGACAGAAGCAGAAGGAGATGCCACATGAAAGTGGTAGAATTTGCTGTGTGTCAGTTGTTTCTATTGATGTTTGATGGCCGTGCATTGCCTTGCACATTTCACAGGAGCCACTTGATTAGGTTGGTGCATTTCGGAAATTGAAACTTGTGCACCTGCAGTTTTATGCTCATGTCAACACACTCGGTGCTGTCATTGACTTTTGTGGTCGAGGTAAACGTTAGTTTTTTTTAAAAATGAGAAACTAGTCTGTGGTGAAAGTGGCCTGAAGTGAAGAAATAGCAAAAATAGCGTGGATCAGCTAACTTTCAGTGAAGTCTGGCAGACGGGACAGCAGGGACAAATAGCTGTCCCATTACCAACCACATTTTCCTTGCACCATCATCCCTTTTATCAGTACATCACTCTGTGTTGTAACTTTTCACAACCCTTCACGTGTTCCATTTCGCTCCCCTTGTTCTTTCTCTGTAATTGTTATCGATCTGTTACATCTCCGACTTCTCCATCTCTGATGAATAATCACTGATCTAGATTGTGTTTTTCTCTCCACTGTTAGCGCCAGATGTGCTGAGTACCTTCATTTCACGAGTAAATCATGTTTGTGAGAGTTGCCATAGCAGCATAAAGATATCATTTTCTGATCAGGAATCAAACCCAGGCTATGGCAGTAAGTGCACTCAATCCTAACCACTCGAGCACGAGTGAAGATCGGCAGTGCCTTTTCAGGTTATTTGCTTTTCCCATTTTTCCACTTTCAGTAGGAAATTTCTCTGATTCTGTGAAGATTCCAGTTCTGCCGTGGACATTTTACACAGAAATCTGGTTCAAATTAACGAAACCAAAGGGCGTTCCCACTCATTCACTGAAGGTTCGATTGCCTTCAACACATTGCAAGGATCTCTATTAAAAGACATTTTCTGGCTATTTTCATTCCTCATCCATATTACTTTTGGTTTCGAAGAAATCTGCAATATCTCACTGATGCCAATCAATGCGAATATTTCCAATCAGCGAAATGATCAGTCAAGTCAGCAGACTGCAGCACATGGATGTTTAATGGGTGAACAAGTCAGTGACGTCGCCAGAAAGCCAACTGCTTAAAACTGAATGAAACTCGCTGTGAGCAGGGTTCGAACCTGCGCAGGGAAACCCCCATTGGATTTCAAGTCCAACGCCTTAACCACTCGGCCATCACAGCTGTGCCTCTATGATTAAATTGTCCATACAAAGCATTAGTGATTTTGACATATTGTGGAGAATCATTGTCTTTGAGCCTTGAGTTCTGTTGCATCTCCCAGTTGATGTGAAAATGAACATGATGGAATCAGTGAATTTTACAGCACAGAAGGAAGCCTGTCCACCCGCCGAGCCTGTGCCGGTTCTTTGAAAGAACTGTCAGTTTAATCCCACAATCCAGTTTTACCATCGCCCTGGAAATTCATCCTCTTCTCTGGTCGCTATTCTCTGTTTTATATCCCTCAGCAAATTATGTAACCACGCTGGCCCTGGTCCTTTAATTCCAAAGCTTTAATTTTTCTAACAGCTCGATTATGTGGTATTTCACCGGATGCCTTTTGAAAGTCCATGTGCAAAGCATCAATCACATTACCGCTATCCTCATCAACCTTCTCCGTTACTTCATCAAAGAACACATTTCATGAGAAAAGCACGAACTGCCATGAAAACAAAACCCAGTTCCTCAGTTCACATCCCTTGTCTCAGAAGATTCCTCAAAGAAATATTGTCAACAACCCGCCGTTGTCCTTCCAAAGACCGAGCCCTGTTTCTGCAGTGTGTCTCTGCCGAGCGGTCACTCAGACCTAAATGTATGGATTGAGTTCAAGGCCCAAATTGGTGCGAATGGAACATGTGCAACCCAGAAACAGCGGTGGGAACCGAGCAATGTTAAAGGCTTTAAGAACATGAAAGTGAATGTTACAGTCGGATAAGCCACAGAAAATGAAATAGAAGCAAGTCAGTATTAAAGGTGGAAGGAATAATCTGAGAGATGAGGCGGGTTTGAATGTTGGAGATTGAAGCACAGGCATGTGTAAGTGTGATGATCCATCAAGAAGAAATACATTTTCATGCAGTAAAGATTGGTTATTTTCTGCATTCTATTAGTAGGTGCTGTTGTGTTTTGACTGTATTGTAGGTAGAACATTGTTTATAGAGTCTCAGGAGTCTCTGTAGGGCTAAAAAATTACTCGTTTATCATATCCATATAATTATTTATACTTTCCACAAGCCTATCCAGCCAGCACACATGGTGTTGCTTCTGCCTTCTTCCAAAGCCGAGCACCCAAGTGACAGTAACATCATGAACAGTAAGTGGGAGATGTTTACTCTCACTGTCCAAACATTAACCCTTTCAGGCCCTTATAATACAGAAACAGCAGCTTGTGTCCTGGTCTTTTGAAGTCAAGACACTGACGCTGAATACCATTTTAAATGTGCCGACCCTTCACTGCAGCTCACCTCATCAAAACATTCACTGTTGTCACAGGCCTGTTCGGTATCTTCCTGAGCTACATCTGCTGAACAACATTAGCTTCTCACAGCTCCACTTCCTTCACATTGAAAACCAGTGAGAAAATATGAACAGTTTCAAAGTTAAGCCACGTGTCCGAGATTGGAAGGAATTAGAACATTACAGCGCAGTAGAAGCCCTTCGGCCCTCAATGTGGCTGTGTGTGACTGTTGATAATTGATAATGGGAACCACTCTTGCACATTAATGCATTCAGTAACTGGAAGAAGCAGGAATTTATCTATTTATCCTGTTATCTGCAAAGCCCATCACTTCTCAATGTCCAACATCTTTCATTCCCACTCCCGACTGGGTTTCATCAAACTGTAATCCGCCTGGGAGCTGGCGGAGCAGAGGGAGAGCAGTGACAGAGGCAGGAGGAGATGTCACGTGAAACTGGCAGAGTTTGAAGTCTCTCAGTTGTTTCTATTGAATAATGATGGCCGTGCATTGCCTTGCACATTTCACAGGAGCCTCATTGAGTAGGTTGGTGCAATATGGAAATTGAAACTTGTACATTCACAGCTTGTCCTTCTAATTCACCTCAGTGTCCATTTCATGTTCCTCCCGACAGCAACCGGTGCTTTCATTGGCTGAACAAGACTTCTGTGATCTAAACAAACAGATCATTTTGTGTGATAAACAAGTCTGCGGCGAAAGTGTCTTGAAGTGAAGTAATGGGAAAAAATAGATTCGGTCATTAACCAGCAGGAGTTGAGAACAGTTTTCCTGGTGGTCTAGTGGTTAGGATTTTATGCTTTTATCACTGTGGTCGCCGTTCAATCCCATTCACGGGATGCTCTGTTCTTGCTGCTGTGTGAACTGTCAAAACCAACATGAGATCCTTGCTGAATAAACAGTGAAGATGCTCAGCTCCTCTGTCAGGATGTGGAATGAAAGGCAGAATTGACATTTTAGGTCAACGATTATTCTTCAGAGCTGCAGAGGTCAGAAATGCAACAAGTTGAAAACAATTCGAGGCAGAGTGTGGGGAGTGGAAGACGGCAAGCAAAGGGCTGTGAAATGTTGCAAGACAGAGTGATGTACTGACTGAAGGGATGATGGTGCAAGGAAAATGTGGGTGTGAATGGGACACATTTTTCTGCCTGCTGTTCAAACTGGCACACACATCATTCCTGATCAACCAATCACAATGGCTCTGTTAAAGAAGCACGCTGGGCCGAATGGCCTCCTTCTGTGCTGTACTTTTCTATAATTGTATGTTTCTCAACATCACTGCTGCTGCCTTCACAGTCATTCTGACATCTTACAATCCATTACAGACAAATACACTTTCATACCTTGTATTATTGCCTTTTGATCTCATGACACTGAGGAAATATAGTGAGAGTTTTTCTTGTCATTTCTATCACCAGATTTGGAACCAGACCTCCTGAATGACATTTTAAATGGTGCCAACCCTTCACTGCAGCTCAGCTCAACAAAACATTCACTGTTATCATCGGCCTGTTCGGTATCTTCTTGCACATTCTGGTGTATCTGCTGAACAACATTAGCTTCAAGTAGCTCCGCTTTCTTCACATTGAAAACCAGTGAGAAATTATGCACAGTTTGAAATCTAAGGAACGTGTACAAGATTGGAAGGAGAGTGTGACTGTTGATAATTGTGAATGGGAACAACTCTTGCACATTCCTGTATTCAGTATCCGGAAGTAGCAGGAAGATGAGATCACAGTGTTTATTTATCCTGTTATCTGCAAAACCCATCGCTTCTCAATGTCCTGTATCTTTCATTCCCATTCCCTGCTTTCCAGGGAAAGTTGGGTTTCATGAATTCGGTGTGTTTGCATAAAGCAGCTAATTCACCTGGGAGCTGGAGGAGCAGAGGGAGCTGGAGGATAAGCAGTGACAGAAGCAGAAGGAGATGCCACACGAAAGTGGAAGAATTTGCTGTGTGTCAGTTGTTTCTATTGATGTTTGATGGCCGTGCATTGCCTTGCACATTTCACAGGAGCCACATTGATTAGGTTGGTGCATTTTGGAAATTGAAACTTGTGCACCTGCAGTTTTATGCTCATGTCAACACACTCGGTGCTGTCTTTGACTTTTGTGGTCGAGGTAAACGTTAGTTTTTTTTAAAAATGAGAAACTAGTCTGTGGTGAAAGTGGCCTGAAGTGAAGAAATAGCAAAAATAGCGTGGATCAGCTAACTTTCAGTGAAGTCTGGCAGACGGAACAGCAGGCACAAATAGCTGTCCCATTACCAACCACATTTTCCTTGCACCATCATCCCTTTTATCAGTACATCACTCTGTGTTGTAACTTTTCACAACCCTTCACGTGTTCGCTTTCACTCCCCTTGTTCTTTCTCTGTAATTGTTATCGATCTGTTCTCCATCTCTGATGAATAATCACTGATCTAGAGCTTTAATTGTGTTTTTCTCTCCACTGTTAGCGCCAGATGTGCTGAGTACCTTCATTTCGCGAGTAAATCATGCTTGTGAGAGTTGCCATAGCAGCATAAAGATATCATTTTCTGATCAGGAATCAAACCCAGGCTATGGCAGTAAGTGCACTCAATCCTAACCACTCGAGCACCAGTGAAGATCGGCAGTGCCTTTTCAGGTTATTTGCTTTTCCCATTTTTCCACTTTCAGTCAGAAATTTCTCTGATTCTGTGAAGATTCCAGTTCTGCCGTGCTCATTTTACACAGAAATCTGGTTCAATTTAACGAAACTAAAGGGCGTTCCCACTCATTCACTGAAGGTTTGATTGCCTTCAACACATTGCAAGGATCTCTATTAAAAGACATTTTCTGGCTATTTTCATTCCTCATCCATATTACCTTTGATTACGAAGAAATCTGCAATATCTCACTGATGCCAATCAATGCGAATATTTCCAATCAGCGAAATGATCAGTCAAGTCAGCAGACTGCAGCACATGGATGTTTAATTGGTGAACAAGTCAGTGATGTCGCCAGAAAGCCAACTGCTTAAAACTGAATGAAACTCGCTGTGAGCAGGGTTTGAACCTGCGCGGGGAAACCCCAGTGGATTTCAAGTCCAACGCCTTAACCACTCGGCCATCACAGCTGTGGAGCAACGATTAAATTGTCCATACAAAGCATTAGTGATTTTGACATATTGTGGAGAATCATTGTCTTTGAGTCTTGAGATCTGTTGCATCTCCCAGTTGATGTGAAAATGAACATGATGGAATCAGTGAATTTTACAGCACAGAAGGAAGCCTGTCCACCCGCCGAGTCTGTGCCGGTTCTTTGAAAGATCTGTCAGTTTAATCCCACAATCCAGTTTTTCCCATCACCCTGGAAACTCATTCTCTTCTCTTGTCGCTATTCTCTGTTTTATATCCCTCAGCAAATTATGTATCCACACTGGCCCTGGTCCTTTAATTCCAAAGCTTTAATTTTTCTAACAGCTCGATTATGTGGTATTTCACCGGATGCCTTTTGAAAGTCCATGTGCAAAGCATCAATCACATGACTGCTATCCTCATCAACTTTCTCCGTTACTTCATCAAAGAACACATTTCATGAGAAAAGCACGAACTGCCATGAAAACAAAACCCAGTTCCTCAGTTCACATCCCTTGTCCCAGAAGATTCCTCAAAGAAATATTGTCAACAACCCGCCGTTGTCCTTCCAAAGACCGAGCCCTGTTTCTGCAGTGTGTCTCTGCCGAGCGGTCACTCAGACCTAAATGTATGGATTGAGTTCAAGGCCCAAATTGGTGCGAATGGAACATGTGCAACCCAGAAACAGCGGTGGGAACCGAGCAATGTTAAAGGCTTTAAGAACATGAAAGTGAATGTTACAGTCGGATAAGCCACAGAAAATGAAATAGAAGCAAGTCAGTATGAAAGGTGGAAGGAATAATCTGAGAGATGAGGCGGGTTTGAATGTTGGAGATTGAAGCACAGGCATGTGTAAGTGTGATGATCCATCGAGAAGAAATACATTTTCATGCAGTAAAGATTGGTTATTTTCTGCATTCTATTAGTAGGTGCTGTTGTGTTTTGACTGTATTGTAGGTAGAACATTGTTTATAGAGTCACAGGAGTCTCTGTAGGGCTAAAGAATTACTCGTTTATCATATCCATATAATTATTTATACTTTCCACAAGCCTATCCAGCCAGCACACATGGTGTTGCTTCTGCCTTCTTCCAAAGCCGAGCACCCAAGTGACAGTAACATCATGAACACTAAGTGGGAGATGTTTACTCTCACTGTCCAACCATTAACCCTTTCAGGCCCTTATAATACAGAAACAGCAGCTTGTGTCCTGGTCTTTTGAAGTCAAGACACTGACAGTGAATACCATCTTAAATGTGCCGACCCTTCACTGCAGCTCACCTCATCAAAACATTCACTGTTGTCACAGGCCTGTTAGGTATCTTCCTGAGCTACATCTGCTGAACAACATTAGCTTCTCGCAGCTCCACTTCCTTCACATTGAAAACCAGTGAGAAAATATGAACAGTTTCAAAGCTAAGCCACGTGTCCGAGATTGGAAGGAGAGTGTGACGGTTGATAATTGCTAATGGGAATAACTCTTGCACATTAATGCATTCAGTACCTGGAAGAAGCAGGAATTTATCTATTTATCCGGTTATCTGCAAAGCCCATCACTTCTCAATGCCCAACATCTTTCATTCCCACTCCCGACTGGGTTTCATCAAACTGTAATCTGCCTGGGAGCTGGCGGAGCAGAGGGAGAGCAGTGACAGAGGTAGGAGGAGATGTCATGTGAAACTGGCAGAGTTTGAAGTCTCTCAGTTGTTTCTATTGAATAATGATGGCCGTGCATTGCCTTGCACATTTCACAGGAGCCTCATTGAGTAGGTCGGTGCAATATGGAAATTGAAATTTGTACATTCACAGCTTGTCCTTCTATTTTACCTCAGTGTCCATTTCATGTTCCTCCTGACAGCACTCGGTGCTTTCATTGGCTGAACAAGACTTCTGTGATCTAACGAAACAGATCATTTTGTGTGACAAACAAGTCTGTGGCGAAAGTATCTTGAAGTGAAGTAATGGGAAAAAATAGCATCGGTCATTAACGAGCAGGAGTTGAGAACAGTTTTCCTGGTGGTCTAGTGGTTAGGATTTGGTGCTTTTATCTCTGTTCAATCCCATTCACGGGATGCTCTGGTCTTGCTGCTGTGCGAACTGTCAAAACCAACATGAGATCCTTGCTGAATAAACAGTGAAGATGCTCAGCTCCTCTGTCAGGATGTGGAATGAAAAGCAGAATTGACATTTTAGGTCAACGATTATTCTTCAGAGCTGCAGAGGTCAGAAATGCAACAAGTTGAAAACAATTCGAGGCAGAGCGTGGGGAGTGGAAGACGGCAAGCAAAGGGCTGTGAAATGTTGCAAGACAGAGTGATGTACTGACTGAAGGGATGATGGTGCAAGGAAAATGTGGGTGTGAATGGGACACATTTTTCTGCCTGCTGTTCAAACTGGCACACACATCATTCCTGATCAACCAATCACAATGGCTCTGTTAAAGAAGCACGCTGGGCCGAATGGCCTCCTTCTGTGCTGTACTTTTCTATAATTGTATGTTTCTCAACATCACTGCTGCTGCCTTCACAGTCATTCTGACATCTTACAATCCATTACAGACAAATACACTTTCGTACCTTGTATTATTGCCTTTTGATCTCATGACTCTGAGGAAATTCAGTGAGAGTTTTTCTTGTCATTTCTATCACCAGATTTGGAACCAGACCTCCTGAATGACATTTTAAATGGTGCCAACCCTTCACTGCAGCTCAGCTCAACAAAACATTCACTGTTATCATCGGCCTGTTCGGTATCTTCTTGCACATTCTGGTGTATCTGCTGAACAACATTAGCTTCAAGTAGCTCCGCTTTCTTCACATTGAAAACCAGTGAGAAATTATGCACAGTTTGAAATCGAAGCAACGTGTACAAGATTGGAAGGAGAGTGTGACTGTTGATAATTGTGAATGGGAACAACTCTTGCACATTCCTGTATTCAGTATCCGGAAGTAGCAGGAAGATGAGATCACAGTGTTTATTTATCCTGTTATCTGCAAAACCCATCCCTTCTCAATGTCCTGTATCTTTCATTCCCATTCCCTGCTTTCCAGGGAAAGTTGGGTTTCATGAATTCGGTGTGTTTGCATAAAGCAGCTAATTCACCTGGGAGCTGGAGGAGCAGAGGGAGCTGGAGGATAAGCAGTGACAGAAGCAGAAGGAGATGCCACATGAAAGTGGTAGAATTTGCTGTGTGTCAGTTGTTTCTATTGATGTTTGATGGCCGTGCATTGCCTTGCACATTTCACAGGAGCCACATTGATTAGGTTGGTGCATTTTGGAAATTGAAACTTGTGCACCTGCAGTTTTATGCTCATGTCAACACACTCGGTGCTGTCCTTGACTTTTGTGGTCGAGGTAAACGTTAGTTTTTTTTAAAAATGAGAAACTAGTCTGTGGTGAAAGTGGCCTGAAGTGAAGAAATAGCAAAAATAGCGTGGATCAGCTAACTTTCAGTGAAGTCTGGCAGACGGAACAGCAGGCAGAAATAGCTGTCCCATTACCAACCACATTTTCCTTGCATCATCATCCCTTTTATCAGTACATCACTCTGTGTTGTAACTTTTCACAACCCTTCACGTGTTCCAATTCAGTCCCCTTGTTCTTTCTCTGTAATTGTTATCGATCTGTTACATCTCTGACTTCTCCATCTCTGATGAATAATCACTGATCTAGAGCTTTAATTGTGTTTTTCTCTCCACTGTTAGCGCCAGATGTGCTGAGTACCTTCATTTCGCGAGTAAATCATGTTTGTGAGAGTTGCCATAGCAGCATAAAGGTATCATTTTCTGATCAGGAATCAAACCCAGGCTTTGGCAGTAAGTGCACTCAATCCTAACCACTCGAGCACGAGTGAAGATCGGCAGTACCTTTTCAGGTTATTTGCTTTTCCCATTTTTCCACTTTTAGCAGGAAATTTCTCTGATTCTGTGAAGATTCCAGTTCTGCCGTGGTCATTTGACACAGAAATCTGGTTCAAATTAACGAAACCAAAGGGCGTTCCCACTCATTCACTGAAAGTTCGATTGCCTTCAACACATTGCAAGGATCTCTATTAAAAGACATTTTCTGGCTATTTTCATTCCTCATCCATATTACCTTTGGTTTCAAAGAAATCTGCAATATCAGTGCTGTATCTCTAATCTAATCTCACTGATGCCAATCAATGCGAATATTTCCAATCAGCGAAATGATCAGTCAAGTCAGCAGAATGCAGCACATGGATGTTTCATTGGTGAAAAATTTGGCAATGTCGCCAGAAAGCCAACTGCTTAAAACTGATAGAAACTCGTTGTGAGCAGGGTTCGAACCTGCACAGGGAAACCCCAGTGGATTTCAAGACCAACGCCTTAACCACTCAGCCATCACAGCTGTGGAGCTGTGATTAAATTGTCCATACAAAGCATTAGTGATTTTGACATATTGTGGAGAATCATTGTCTTTGAGCCTTGAGTTCTGTTGCACCTTCCAGTTGATGTGAAAATGAACATGATGGAATCAGTGAATTTTACAGCACAGAAGGAAGCCTGTCCACACTCCGAGTCTGTGCCGGTTCTTTGAAAGAACTGTCAGTTTAATCCCACAATCCAGCTTTTCCCCCATCACCCTGGAAACTCATCCTCTTCTCTTGTCGCTGTTCTCCGTTTTATGTCCCTCAGCAAATTATGTAACCACGCTGGCCCTGGTCCTTTAATTCCAAAGCTTTAATTTTTCTAACAGCTCGATTATGTGGTATTTCACCGGATGCCTTTTGAAAGTCCATGTGCAAAGCATCAATCACATGACCGCTATCCTCATCAACTTTCTCCGTTACTTCATCAAAGAACACATTTCATGAGAAAAGCACGAACTGCCATGAAAACAAAACCCAGTTCCTCAGTTCACATCCCTTGTCTCAGAAGATTCCCCAAAGAAATATTGTCAACAACCCGCCGTTGTCCTTCCAAAGACCGAGCCCTGTTTCTGCAGTGTGTATCTGCCGAGCGGTCACTCAGACCTAAATGTATGGATTGAGTTCAAGGCCCAAATTGGTGCGAATGGAACATGTGCAACCCAGAAACAGCGGTGGGAACCGAGCAATGTTAAAGGCTTTAAGAACATGAAAGTGAATGTTACAGTCGGATAAGCCACAGAAAATGAAATAGAAGCAAGTCAGTATTAAAGGTGGAAGGAATAATCTGAGAGATGAGGCGGGTTTGAATGTTGGAGATTGAAGCACAGGCATGTGTAAGTGTGATGATCCATCGAGAAGAAATACATTTTCATGCAGTGAAGACTGGTTATTTTCTGCATTCTATTAGTAGGTGCTGTTGTGTTTTGACTGTATTGTAGGTAGAGCATTGTTTATAGAGTCTCAGGAGTCTCTGTAGGGCTAAAGAATTACTCGTTTATTATATCCATATAATTATTTATACTTTCCACAAGCCTATCCAGCCAGCACACATGGTGTTGCTTCTACCTTCTTCCAAAGCCGAGCACCCAACTGACGAGAACATCGTGAACACTAAAGTGGGAGATGTTTACTCTCACTGTCCAAACATTAACCCTTTCAGGCCCGTATAATACAGAAACAGCAGCTTGTGTCCTGGTCTTTTGAAGTCAAGACACTGACGCTGAATTCCATTTTAAATGTGCCGACCCTTCACTGCAGCTCACCTCATCAAAACATTCACTGTTGTCACAGGCGTGTTCGGTATCTTCCTGAGCTACATCTGCTGAACAACATTAGCTTCTCACAGCTCCACTTCCTTCACATTGAAAACCAGTGAGAAAATATGAACAGTTTCAAAGCTAAGCCATGTGACCGAGGTTGGAAGGAGAGTGTGACTGTTGATAAGTGATAATGGGAACCACTCTTGCACATTAATGCATTCAGTAACTGGAAGAAGCAGGAATTTATCTATTTATCCTGTTATCTGCAAAGCCCATCACTTCTCAATGTCCAACATCTTTCATTCCCACTCCCGACTGGGTTTCATCAAACTGTAATCCGCCTGGGAGCTGGCGGAGCAGAGGGAGAGCAGTGACAGAGGCAGGAGGAGATGTCATGTGAAACTGGCAGAGTTTGAAGTCTCTCAGTTGTTTCTATTGAATAATGATGGCCGTGCATTGCCTTGCACATTTCACAGGAGCCTCATTGAGTAGGTTGGTGCAATATGGAAAATGGAACTTGTACATTCAAAGCTTGTCCTTCTAATTCACCTCAGTGTCCATTTCATGTTCCTCCCGACAGCAACCGGAGCTTTCATTGGCTGAACAAGACTTCTGTGATCTAAACAAACAGATCATTTTGTGTGACAAACAAGTCTGTGGCGAAAGTGTCTTGAAGTGAAGTAATGGGAAAAAATAGATTCGGTCATTAACTAGCAGGAGTTGAGAACAGTTTTCCTGGTGGTCTAGTGGTTAGGATTTTATGCTTTTATCACTGTGGTTGCCTTTCAATCCCATTCACGGGATGCTCTGTTCTTGCTGCTGTGCGAACTGTCAAAACCAACATGAGATCCTTGCTGAATAAACAGTGAAGATGCTCAGCTCCTCTGTCAGGATGTGGAATGAAAGGCAGAATTGACATTTTAGGTCAACGATTATTCTTCAGAGCTGCAGAGGTCAGAAATGCAACAAGTTGAAAACAATTCGAGGCAGAGCGTGGGGAGTGGAAGACGGCAAGCAAAGGGCTGTGAAATGTTGCAAGACAGAGTGATATACTGACTGAAGGGATGATGGTGCAAGGGAAATGTGGGTGTGAATGGGACACATTTTTCTGCCTGCTGTTCAAACTGGCACACACATCATTCCTGATCAACCAATCACAATGGCTCTGTTAAAGAAGCACGCTGGGCCGAATGGCCTCCTTCTGTGCTGTACTTTTCTATAATTGCATGTTTCTCAACATCACTGCTGCTGCCTTCACAGTCATTCTGACATCTTACAATCCATTACAGACAAATACACTTTCGTACCATGTATCATTGCCTTTTGATCTCATGACTCTGAGGAAATTCAGTGAGAGTTTTTCTTGTCATTTCTATCACCAGATTTGGAACCAGACCTCCTGAATGACATTTTAAATGGTGCCAACCCTTCACTGCAGCTCAGCTCAACAAAACATTCACTGTTATCATCGGCCTGTTCGGTATCTTCTTGCATTACATCTGCTGAACAACATTAGCTTCAAGTAGCTCCGCTTTCTTCACATTGAAAACCAGTGAGAAATTATGCACAGTTTGAAATTGAAGCAACGTGTACAAGATTGGAAGGAGAGTGTGACTGTTAATAATTGTGAATGGGAACAACTCTTGCACATTCCTCTTTCAGTATCTGGAAGAAGCAGGAAGATGAGATCACAGTGTTTATTTATCCTGTTATCTGCAAAACCCATCCCTTCTCAATGTCCTGTATCTTTCATTCCAACTCCCTGCTTTCCAGGGAAAGTTGGGTTTCATGAATTCGGTGTGTTTGCATAAAGCAGCTAATTCACCTGGGAGCTGGAGGAGCAGAGGGAGCTGGAGGATAAGCAGTGACAGAAGCAGAAGGAGATGCCACATGAAAGTGGTAGAATTTGCTGTGTGTCAGTTGTTTCTATTGATGTTTGATGGCCGTGCATTGCCTTGCACATTTCACAGGAGCCACATTGATTAGGTTGGTGCATTTTGGAAATTGAAACTTGTGCACCTGCAGTTTTATGCTCATGTCAACACACTCGGTGCTGTCCTTGACTTTTGTGGTCTAGGTAAACGTTAGTTTTTTTAAAAAATGAGAAACTAGTCTGTGGTGAAAGTGGCCTGAAGTGAAGAAATAGCAAAAATAGCGTGGATCAGCTAACTTTCAGTGAAGTCTGGCAGACGGAACAGCAGGGACAAATAGCTGTCCAATTACCAACCACATTTTCCTTGCACCATCATCCCTTTTATCAGTACATCACTCTGTGTTGTAACTTTTCACAACCCTTCTCGTGTTCCAATTCGCTCCCCTTGTTCTTTCTCTGTAATTGTTATCGATCTGTTACATCTCTGACTTCTCCATCTCTGATGAATAATCACTGATCTAGAGCTTTAATTGTGTTTTTCTCTCCACTGTTAGCGCCAGATGTGCTGAGTACCTTCATTTCGCGAGTAAATCATGTTTGTGAGAGTTGCCATAGCAGCATAAAGGTATCATTTTCTGATCAGGAATCAAACCCAGGCTATGGCAGTAAGTGCACTCAATCCTAACCACTCGAGCACGAGTGAAGATCGGCAGTGCCTTTTCAGGTTATTTGCTTTTCCCATTTTTCCACTTTCAGTAGGAAATTTCTCTGATTCTGTGAAGATTCCAGTTCTGCCGTGCTCATTTGACACAGAAATCTGGTTCAAATTAACAAAACCAAAGGGCGTTCCCACTCATTCACTGAAGGTTTGATTGCCTTCAACACATTGCAAGGATCTCTATTAAAAGACATTTTCTGGATATTTTCATTCCTCATCCATATTACTTTTGGTTTCGAAGAAATCTGCAATATCTCACTGATGCCAATCAATGCGAATATTTCCAATCAGCGAAATGATCAGTCAAGTCAGCAGACTGCAGCACATGGATGTTTCATTGGTGAACAAGTCAGTGATGTCGCCAGAAAGCCAACTGCTTAAAACTGAATGAAACTCGCTGCAAGCAGGGTTTGAACCTGCGCGGGGAAACCCCATTGGATTTCAAGTCCAATGCCTTAACCACTCGGCCATCACAGCTGCTGCGCTATGATTAAACTGTCCATACAAAGCATTAGTGATTTTGACATATTGTGGAGAATCATTGTCTTTGAGTCTTGAGTTCTGTTGCATCTCCCAGTTGATGTGAAAATGAACATGATGGAATCAGTGAATTTTACAGCACAGAAGGAAGCCTGTCCACCCGCCGAGCCTGTGCCGGTTCTTTGAAAGATCTGTCAGTTTAATCCCACAATCCAGTTTTTTCCCATCACCCTGGAAACTCATCCTCTTCTCTGGTCGCTATTCTCTGTTTTATGTCCCTCAGCAAATTATGTAACCACGCTGGCCCTGGTCCTTTAATTCCATCACTTTAATTTTTCTAACAGCTCGATTATGTGGTATTTCACCGGATGCCTTTTGAAAGTCCATGTGCAAAGCATCAATCACATGACCGCTATCCTCATCAACTTTCTCCGTTACTTCATCAAAGAACACATTTCATGAGAAAAGCACAAACTGCCATGAAAACAAAACCCAGTTCCTCAGTTCACATCCCTTGTCTCAGAAGATTCCCCAAAGAAATATTGTCAACAACCCGCCGTTGTCCTTCCAAAGACCGAGCCCTGTTTCTGCAGTGTGTCTCTGCCGAGCGGTCACTCAGACCTAAATGTATGGATTGAGTTCAAGGCCCAAATTGGTGCGAATGGAACATGTGCAACCCAGAAACAGCGGAGGGAACCGAGCAATGTTAAAGGCTTTAAGAACATGAAAGTGAATGTCACAGTCGGATAAGCCACAGAAAATGAAATAGAAGCAAGTCAGTATTAAAGGTGGAAGGAATAATC
This sequence comes from Heterodontus francisci, assembly GCF_036365525.1. Lineage (NCBI taxonomy): Eukaryota > Metazoa > Chordata > Chondrichthyes > Heterodontiformes > Heterodontidae > Heterodontus > Heterodontus francisci. Next base: position 22,148,829 of record NC_090404.1, read on the forward strand.
TGAGAGATGAGGCGGGTTTGAATGTTGGAGATTGAAGCACAGGCATGTGCAAGTGTGATGATCCATCGAGAATAAATACATTTTCATGCAGTAAAGATTGGTTATTTTCTGCATTCTATTAGTAGGTGCTGTTGTGTTTTGACTGTATTGTAGGTAGAACATTGTTTATAGAGTCTCAGGAGTCTCTGTAGGGCTAAAGAGTTACTCGTTTATTATATCCATATAATTATTTATACTTGCCACAAGCCTATCCAGCCAGCACACATGGTGTTGCTTCTACATTCTTCCAAAGCCGAGCACCCAACTGAAGAGAACATCGTGAACACTAAAGTGGGAGATGTTTACTCTCACTGTCCAAACATTAACCCTTTCAGGCCCTTAGAATACAGAAACAGCAGCTTGTGTCCTGGTCTTTTGAAGTCAAGACACTGACGCTGAATACCATTTTAAATGTGCTGACCCTTCACTGCAGCTCACCTCATCAAAACATTCACTGTTGTCACAGGCCTGTTCGGTATCTTCCTGAGCTACATCTGCTGAACAACATTAGCTTCTCACAGCTCCACTTCCTTCACATTGAAAACCAGTGAGAAAATATGAACCGTTTCAAAGCTAAGCCATGTGACCGAGGTTGGAAGGAGAGTGTGACTGTTGATAATTGATAATGGGAACCACTCTTGCACATTAATGCATTCAGTAACTGGAAGAAGCAGGAATTTATCTATTTATCCTCTTATCTGCAAAGCCCATCACTTCTCAATGTCCAACATCTTTCATTCCCACTCCCGACTGGGTTTCATCAAACTGTAATCCGCCTGGGAGCTGGCGGAGCAGAGGGAGAGCAGTGACAGAGGCAGGAGGAGATGTCATGTGAAACTGGCAGAGTTTGAAGTCTCTCAGTTGTTTCTATTGAATAATGATGGCCGTGCATTGCCTTGTACATTTCACAGGAGCCTCATTGAGTAGGTTGGTGCAATATGGAAATTGAAACTTGTACATTCACAGCTTGTCCTTCTAATTCACCTCAGTGTCCATTTCATGTTCCTCCCGACAGCAACCGGTGCTTTCATTGGCTGAACAAGACTTCTGTGATCTAAACAAACAGATCATTTTGTGTGATAAACAAGTCTGTGGCGAAAGTATCTTGAAGTGAAGTAATGGGAAAAAATAGATTCGGTCATTAACTAGCAGGAGTTGAGAACAGTTTTCCTGGTGGTCTAGTGGTTAGGATTTTATGCTTTTATCACTGTGGTCGCCGTTCAATCCCATTCACGGGATGCTCTGTTCTTGCTGCTGTGTGAACTGTCAAAACCAACATGAGATCCTTGCTGAATAAACAGTGAAGATGCTCAGCTCCTCTGTCAGGATGTGGAATGAAAAGCAGAATTGACATTTCAGGTCAACGATTATTCTTCAGAGCTGCAGAGGTCAGAAATGCAACAAGTTGAAAACAATTCGAGGCAGAGCGTGGGGAGTGGAAGACGGCAAGCAAAGGGCTGTGAAATGTTGCAAGACAGAGTGATGTACTGACTGAAGGGATGATGGTGCAAGGAAAATGTGGGTGTGAATGGGACACATTTTTCTGCCTGCTGTTCAAACTGGCACACACATCATTCCTGATCAACCAATCACAATGGCTCTGTTAAAGAAGCACGCTGGGCCGAATGGCCTCCTTCTGTGCTGTACTTTTCTATAATTGAATGTTTCTCAACATCACTGCTGCTGCCTTCACAGTCATTCTGATATCTTACAATCCATTACAGACAAATACACTTTCATACCTTGTATTATTGCCTTTTGATCTCATGACACTGAGGAAATATAGTGAGAGTTTTTCTTGCCATTTCTATCACCAGATTTGGAACCAGACCTCCTGAATGACATTTTAAATGGTGCCAACCCTTCACTGCAGCTCAGCTCAACAAAACATTCACTGTTATCATCGGCCTGTTCGGTATCTTCTTGCATTACATCTGCTGAACAACATTAGCTTCAAGTAGCTCCGCTTTCTTCACATTGAAAACCAGTGAGAAATTATGCACAGTTTGAAATCGAAGCAACATGTACAAGATTGGAAGGAGAGTGTGACTGTTAATAATTGTGAATGGGAACAACTCTTGCACATTCCTCTTTCAGTATCTGGAAGAAGCAGGAAGATGAGATCACAGTGTTTATTTATCCTGTTATCTGCAAAACCCATCCCTTCTCAATGTCCTGTATCTTTCATTGCCACTCCCTGCTTTCCAGGGAAAGTTGGGTTTCATGAATTCGGTGTGTTTGCATAAAGCAGATAATTCACCTGGGAGCTGGAGGAGCAGAGGGAGCTGGAGGATAAGCAGTGACAGAAGCAGAAGGAGATGCCACACGAAAGTGGTAGAATTTGCTGTGTGTCAGTTGTTTCTATTGATGTTTGATGGCCGTGCATTGCCTTGCACATTTCACAGGAGCCACTTGATTAGGTTGGTGCATTTTGGAAATTGAAACTTGTGCACCTGCAGTTTTATGCTCATGTCAACACACTCGGTGCTGTCCTTGACTTTTGTGGTCTAGGTAAACGTTAGTTTTTTTAAAAAATGAGAAACTAGTCTGTGGTGAAAGTGGCCTGAAGTGAAGAAATAGCAAAAATAGCGTGGATCAGCTAACTTTCAGTGAAGTCTGGCAGACGGAACAGCAGGGACAAATAGCTGTCCCATTACCAACCACATTTTCCTTGCACCATCATCCCTTTTATCAGTACATCACTCTGTGTTGTAACTTTTCACAACCCTTCACGTGTTCCATTTCGCTCCCCTTGTTCTTTCTCTGTAATTGTTATCGATCTGTTACATCTCCGACTTCTCCATCTCTGATGAATAATCACTGATCTAGAGCTTTAATTGTGTTTTTCTCTCCACTGTTAGCGCCAGATGTGCTGAGTACCTTCATTTCACGAGTCAATCATGTTTGTGAGAGTTGCCATAGCAGCATAAAGATATCATTTTCTGATCAGGAATCAAACCCAGGCTATGGCAGTAAGTGCACTCAATCCTAACCACTCGAGCACCAGTGAAGATCGGCAGTGCCTTTTCAGGTTATTTGCTTTTCCCATTTTTCCACTTTCAGTAGGAAATTTCTCTGATTCTGTGAAGATTCCAGTTCTGCCGTGGACATTTTACACAGAAATCTGGTTCAAATTAACAAAACCAAAGGGCGTTCCCACTCATTCACTGAAGGTTCGATTGCCTTCAACACATTGCAAGGATCTCTATTAAAAGACATTTTCTGGCTATTTTCATTCCTCATCCATATTACCTTTGGTTTCGAAGAAATCTGCAATATCTCACTGATGCCAATCAATGCGAATATTTCCAATCAGCGAAATGATCAGTCAAGTCAGCAGACTGCAGCACATGGATGTTTCATTGGTGAACAAGTCAGTGATGTTGCGAGAAAGCCAACTGCTTAAAACTGAATGAAACTCGCTGTGAGCAGGGTTCGAACCTGCGCGGGGAAACCCCATTGGATTTCAAGTCCAACGCCTTAACCACTCGGCCATCACAGCTGCGGAGCTTTGATTAAATTGTCCATACAAAGCATTAGTGATTTTGACATATTGTGGAGAATCATTGTCTTTGAGTCTTGAGTTCTGTTGCATCTCCCAGTTGATGTGAAAATGAACATGATGGAATCAGTGAATTTTACAGCACAGAAGGAAGCCTGTCCACCCGCCGAGCCTGTGCCGGCTCTTTGATAGAACTGTCAGTTTAATCCCACAATCCAGTTTTTCCCCATCACCCTGGAAACTCATCCTCTTCTCTGGTCGCTATTCTCCGTTTTATATCCCTCAGCAAATTATGTATCCACGCTGGCCCTGGTCCTTTAATTCCAAAGCTTTAATTTTTCTAACAGCTCGATTATGTGGTATTTCACCGGATGCCTTTTGAAAGTCCATGTGCAAATCATCAATCACATGACCGCTATCCTCATCAACTTTCTCCGTTACTTCATCAAAGAACACATTTCATGAGAAAAGCACGAACTGCCATGAAAACAAAACCCAGTTCCTCAGTTCACATCCCTTGTCTCAGAAGATTCCACAAAGAAATATTGTCAACAACCCGCCGTTGTCCTTCCAAAGACCGAGCCCTGTTTCTGCAGTGTGTCTCTGCTGAGCGGTCACTCAGACCTAAATGTATGGATTGAGTTCAAGGCCCAAATTGGTGCGAATGGAACATGTGCAACCCAGAAACAGCGGTGGGAACCGAGCAATGTTAAAGGCTTTAAGAACATGAAAGTGAATGTTACAGTCGGATAAGCCACAGAAAATGAAATAGAAGCAAGTCAGTATTAAAGGTGGAAGGAATAATCTGAGAGATGAGGCGGGTTTGAATGTTGGAGATTGAAGCACAGGCATGTGTAAGTGTGATGATCCATCAAGAAGAAATGCATTTTCATGCAGTAAAGATTGGTTACTTTCTGCATTCTATTAGTAGGTGCTGTTGTGTTTTGACTGTATTGTAGGTAGAGCATTGTTTATAGAGTCTCAGGAGTCTCTGTTCTTTCTTTTGGGCCTCCTTATCTCGAGAGACAATGGATACGCGCCTGGAGGTGGTCAGTGGTTTGTGAAGCAGCGCCTGGAGTGGCTATAAAGGCCAATTCTGGAGTGACAGGCTCTTCCACAGGTGCTGCAGAGAAATTTGTTTGTAGGGCTAAAGAATTACTCGTTTATTATATCCATATAATTATTTATACTTTCCACATGCCTATCCAGCCAGCAGACATGGTGTTGCTTCTACCTTCTTCCAAAGCCGAGCACCCAACTGAAGAGAACATCGTGAACACTAAAGTGGGAGATGTTTACTCTCACTGTCCAAACATTAACCCTTTCAGGCCCTTATAATACAGAAACAGCAGCTTGTGTCCTGGTCTTTTGAAGTCAAGACACTGACGCTGAATACCATTTTAAATGTGCCGACCCTTCACTGCAGCTCACCTCATCAAAACATTCACTGTTGTCACAGGCCTGTTCGGTATCTTCCTGAGCTACATCTGCTGAACAACATTAGCTTCTCACAGCTCCACTTCCTTCACATTGAAAACCAGTGAGAAAATATGAACAGTTTCAAAGTTAAGCCACGTGTCCGAGATTGGAAGGAATTAGAACATTACAGCGCAGTACAAGCCCTTCGGCCCTCAATGTGGCTGTGTGTGACTGTTGATAATTGATAATGGGAACCACTCTTGCACATTAATGCATTCAGTAACTGGAAGAAGCAGGAATTTATCTATTTATCCTGTTATCTGCAAAGCCCATCACTTCTCAATGTCCAACATCTTTCATTCCCACTCCCGACTGGGTTTCATCAAACTGTAATCCGCCTGGGAGCTGGCGGAGCAGAGGGAGAGCAGTGACAGAGGCAGGAGGAGATGTCATGTGAAACTGGCAGAGTTTGAAGTCTCTCAGTTGTTTCTATTGAATAATGATGGCCGTGCATTGTCTTGCACATTTCACAGGAGCCTCATTGAGTAGGTTGGTGCAATATGGAAATTGAAACTTGTACATTCACAGCTTGTCCTTCTAATTCACCTCAGTGTCCATTTCATGTTCCTCCCGACAGCAACCGGTGCTTTCATTGGCTGAACAAGACTTCTGTGATCTAAACAAACAGATCATTTTGTGTGATAAACAAGTCTGTGGCGAAAGTGTCTTGAAGTGAAGTAATGGGAAAAAATAGATTCGGTCATTAACTAGCAGGAGTTGAGAACAGTTTTCCTGGTGGTCTAGTGGTTAGGATTTTATGCTTTTATCACTGTGGTCGCCGTTCAATCCCATTCACGGGATGCTCTGTTCTTGCTGCTGTGTGAACTGTCAAAACCAACATGAGATCCTTGCTGAATAAACAGTGAAGATGCTCAGCTCCTCTGTCAGGATGTGGAATGAAAGGCAGAATTGACATTTTAGGTCAACGATTATTCTTCAGAGCTGCAGAGGTCAGAAATGCAACAAGTTGAAAACAATTCGAGGCAGAGCGTGGGGAGTGGAAGACGGCAAGCAAAGGGCTGTGAAATGTTGCAAGACAGAGTGATGTACTGACTGAAGGGATGATGGTGCAAGGAAAATGTGGGTGTGAATGGGACACATTTTTCTGCCTGCTGTTCAAACTGGCACACACATCATTCCTGATCAACCAATCACAATGGCTCTGTTAAAGAAGCACGCTGGGCCGAATGGCCTCCTTCTGTGCTGTACTTTTCTATAATTGAATGTTTCTCAACATCACTGCTGCAGCCTTCACAGTCATTCTGACATCTTACAATCCATTACAGACAAATACACTTTCATACCTTGTATTATTGCCTTTTGATCTCATGACACTGAGGAAATATAGTGAGAGTTTTTCTTGCCATTTCTGTCACCAGATTTGGAACCAGACCTCCTGAATGACATTTTAAATGGTGCCAACCCTTCACTGCAGCTCAGCTCAACAAAACATTCACTGTTATCATCGGCCTGTTCGGTATCTTCTTGCATTACATCTGCTGAACAACATTAGCTTCAAGTAGCTCCGCTTTCTTCACATTGAAAACCAGTGAGAAATTATGCACAGTTTGAAATCGAAGCAACATGTACAAGATTGGAAGGAGAGTGTGACTGTTAATAATTGTGAATGGGAACAACTCTTGCACATTCCTCTTTCAGTATCTGGAAGAAGCAGGAAGATGAGATCACAGTGTTTATTTATCCTGTTATCTGCAAAACCCATCCCTTCTCAATGTCCTGTATCTTTCATTCCCACTCCCTGCTTTCCAGGGAAAGTTGGGTTTCATGAATTCGGTGTGTTTGCATAAAGCAGCTAATTCACCTGGGAGCTGGAGGAGCAGAGGGAGCTGGAGGATAAGCAGTTACAGAAGCAGAAGGAGATGCCACATGAAAGTGGTAGAATTTACTGTGTGTCAGTTGTTTCTATTGATGTTTGATGGCCGTGCATTGCCTTGCACATTTCACAGGAGCCACATTGATTAGGTTGGTGCATTTTGGAAATTGAAACTTGTGCACCTGCAGTTTTATGCTCATGTCAACACACTCGGTGCTGTCCTTGACTTTTGTGGTCTAGATAAACGTTAGTTTTTTTTTAAAATGAGAAACTAGTCTGTGGTGAAAGTGGCCTGAAGTGAAGAAATAGCAAAAATAGCGTGGATCAGCTAACTTTCAGTGAAGTCTGGCAGACGGAACAGCAGGGACAAAAAGCTGTCCCATTACCAACCACATTTTCCTTGCACCATCATCTCTTTTATCAGTACATCACTCTGTGTTGTAACTTTTCACAACCCTTCACGTGTTCCATTTCACTCCCCTTGTTCTTTCTCTGTAATTGTTATCGATCTGTTACATCTCTGACTTCTCCATCTCTGATGAATAATCACTGATCTAGAGCTTTAATTGTGTTTTTCTCTCCACTGTTAGCGCCAGATGTGCTGAGTACCTTCATTTCACGAGTCAATCATGTTTGTGAGAGTTGCCATAGCAGCATAAAGGTATCATTTTCTGATCAGGAATCAAACCCAGGCTATGGCAGTAAGTGCACTCAATCCTAACCACTCGAGCACCAGTGAAGATCGGCAGTGCCTTTTCAGGTTATTTGCTTTTCCCATTTTTCCACTTTCAGTCGGAAATTTCTCTGATTCTGTGAAGATTCGAGTTCTGCCGTGGACATTTTACACAGAAATCTGGTTCAAATTAACAAAACCAAAGGGCGTTCCCACTCATTCACTGAAGGTTCGATTGCCTTCAACACATTGCAAGGATCTCTATTAAAAGACATTTTCTGGCTATTTTCATTCCTCATCCATATTACCTTTGGTTTCGAAGAAATCTGCAATATCTCACTGATGCCAATCAATGCGAATATTTCCAATCAGCGAAATGATCAGTCAAGTCAGCAGACTGCAGCACATGGATGTTTCATTGGTGAACAAGTCAGTGATGTCGCCAGAAAGCCAACTGCTTAAAACTGAATGAAACTCGCTGTGAGCAGGGTTTAAACCTGCGCGGGGAAACCCCATTGGATTTCAAGTCCAACGCTTTAACCACTCGGCCATCACAGCTGCAGCACTATGATTAAATTGTCCATACAAAGCATTAGTGATTTTGACATATTGTGGAGAATCATTGTCTTTGAGTCTTGAGTTCTGTTGCATCTCCCAGTTGATGTGAAAATGAACATGATGGAATCAGTGAATTTTACAGCACAGAAGGAAGCCTGTCCACCCGCCGAGCCTGTGCCGGTTCTTTGAAAGATCTGTCAGTTTAATCCCACAATCCAGTTTTTCCCCATCACCCTGGAAACTCATCCTCTTCTCTGGTCGCTATTCTCTGTTTTATGTCCCTCAGCAAATTATGTAACCACGCTGGCCCTGGTCCTTTAATTCCATCACTTTAATTTTTCTAATAGCTCGATTATGTGGTATTTCACAAGACGCCTTTTGAAAGTCCATGTGCAAAGCATCAATCACATGACCGCTATCCTCATCAACTTTCTCCGTTACTTCATCAAAGAACACATTTCATGAGAAAAGCACAAACTGCCATGAAAACAAAACCCAGTTCCTCAGTTCACATCCCTTGTCTCAGAAGATTCCCCAAAGAAATATTGTCAACAACCCGCCGTTGTCCTTCCAAAGACCGAGCCCTGTTTTGCAGTGTGTCTCTGCCGAGCGGTCACTCAGACCTAAATGTATGGATTGAGTTCAAGACCCAAATTGGTGCGAATGGAACATGTGCAACCCAGAAACAGCGGAGGGAACCGAGCAATGTTAAAGGCTTTAAGAACATGAAAGTGAATGTTACAGTCGGATAAGCCACAGAAAATGAAATAGAAGCAAGTCAGTATTAAAGGTGGAAGGAATAATCTGAGAGATGAGGCGGGTTTGAATGTTGGAGATTGAAGCACAGGCATGTGTAAGTGTGATGATCCATCAAGAAGAAATACATTTTCATGCAGTAAAGATTGGTTATTTTCTGCATTCTATTAGTAGGTGCTGTTGTGTTTTGACTGTATTGTAGGTAGAACATTGTTTATAGAGTCTCAGGAGTCTCTGTAGGGCTAAAGAATTACTCGTTTATTATATCCATATAATTATTTATACTTGCCACAAGCCTATCCAGCCAGCACACATGGTGTTGCTTCTTCCAAAGCCGAGCACCCAACTGAAGAGAACATCGTGAACACTAAAGTGGGAGATGTTTACTCTCACTGTCCAAACATTAACCCTTTCAGGCCCTTATAATACAGAAACAGCAGCTTGTGTCCTGGTCTTTTGAAGTCAAGACACTGACGCTGAATACCATTTTAAATGTGCCGACCCTTCACTGCAGCTCACCTCATCAAAACATTCACTGTTGTCACAGGCCTGTTCGGTATCTTCCTGAGCTACATCTGCTGAACAACATTAGCTTCTCACAGCTCCACTTCCTTCACATTGAAAACCAGTGAGAAAATATGAACAGTTTCAAAGCTAAGCCATGTGACCGAGGTTGGAAGGAGAGTGTGACTGTTGATAATTGATAATGGGAACCACTCTTGCACATTAATGCATTCAGTAACTGGAAGAAGCAGGAATTTATCTATTTATCCTCTTATCTGCAAAGCCCATCACTTCTCAATGTCCAACATCTTTCATTCCCACTCCCGACTGGGTTTCATCAAACTGTAATCCGCCTGGGAGCTGGCGGAGCAGAGGGACAGCAGTGACAGAGGCAGGAGGAGATGTTACGTGAAACTGGCAGAGTTTGAAGTCTCTCAGTTGTTTCTATTGAATAATGATGGCCGTGCATTGCCTTGCACATTTCACAGGAGCCTCATTGAGTAGGTTGGTGCAATATGGAAAATGGAACTTGTACATTCAAAGCTTGTCCTTCTAATTCACCTCAGTGTCCATTTCATGTTCCTCCCGACAGCAACCGGAGCTTTCATTGGCTGAACAAGACTTCTGTGATCTAAACAAACAGATTATTTTGTGTGATAAACAAGTCTGTGGCGAAAGTGTCTTGAAGTGAAGTAATGGGAAAAAATAGATTCGGTCATTAACTAGCAGGAGTTGAGAACAGTTTTCCTGGTGGTCTAGTGGTTAGGATTTTATGCTTTAATCACTGTGGTCGCCGTTCAATCCCATTCACGGGATGCTCTGTTCTTGCTGCTGTGCGAACTGTCAAAACCAACATGAGATCCTTGCTGAATAAACAGTGAAGATGCTCAGCTCCTCTGTCAGGATGTGGAATGAAAGGCAGAATTGACATTTTAGGTCAACGATTATTCTTCAGAGCTGCAGAGGTCAGAAATGCAACAAGTTGAAAACAATTCGAGGCAGAGCGTGGGGAGTGGAAGACGGCAAGCAAAGGGCTGTGAAATGTTGCAAGACAGAGTGATGTACTGACTGAAGGGATGATGGTGCAAGGAAAATGTGGGTGTGAATGGGACAAATTTTTCTGCCTGCTGTTCAAACTGGCATACACATCATTCCTGATCAACCAATCACAATGTCTCTGTTAAAGAAGCACGCTGGGCCGAATGGCCTCCTTCTGTGCTGTACTTTTCTACAATTGTATGTTTCTCAACATCACTGCTGCTGCCTTCACAGTCATTCTGACATCTTACAATCCATTACAGACAAATACACTTTCGTACCATGTATCATTGCCTTTTGATCTCATGACTCTGAGGAAATTCAGCGAGAGTTTTTCTTGTCATTTCTATCACCAGATTTGGAACCAGACCTCCTGAATGACATTTTAAATGGTGCCAACCCTTCACTGCAGCTCAGCTCAACAAAACATTCACTGTTATCATCGGCCTGTTCGGTATCTTCTTGCACATTCTGCTGTATCTGCTGAACAACATTAGCTTCAAGTAGCTCCGCTTTCTTCACATTGAAAACTAGTGAGAAATTATGCACAGTTTGAAATCTAAGCAACATGTACAAGATTGGAAGGAGAGTGTGACTGTTGATAATTGTGAATGGGAACAACTCTTGCACATTCCTCTTTCAGTATCTGGAAGAAGCAGGAAGATGAGATCACAGTGTTTATTTATCCTGTTATCTGCAAAACCCATCCCTTCTCAATGTCCTGTATCTTTCATTCCCATTCCCTGCTTTCCAGGGAAAGTTGGGTTTCATGAATTCGGTGTGTTTGCATAAAGCAGCTAATTCACCTGGGAGCTGGAGGAGCAGAGGGAGCTGGAGGATAAGCAGTGACAGAAGCAGAAGGAGATGCCACATGAAAGTGGTAGAATTTGCTGTGTGTCAGTTGTTTCTATTGATGTTTGATGGCCGTGCATTGCCTTGCACATTTCACAGGAGCCGTTTGATTAGGTTGGTGCATTTTGGAAATTGAAACTTGTGCACCTGCAGTTTTATGCTCATGTCAACACACTCGGTGCTGTCCTTGACTTTTGTGGTCTGGGTAAACGTTAGTTTTTTTTAAAAATGAGAAACTAGTCTGTGGTGAAAGTGGCCTGAAGTGAAGAAATAGCAAAAATAGCGTGGATCAGCTAACTTTCAGTGAAGTCTGGCAGACGGAACAGCAGGGACAAATAGCTGTCCCATTACCAACCACATTTTCCTTGCATCATCATCCCTTTTATCAGTACATCACTCTGTGTTGTAACTTTTCACAACCCTTCACGTGTTCGCTTTCACTCCCCTTGTTCTTTCTCTGTAATTGTTATCGATCTGTTACATCTCCGACTTCTCCATCTCTGATGAATAATCACTGATCTAGAGCTTTAATTGTGTTTTTCTCTCCACTGTTAGCGCCAGATGTGCTGAGTACCTTCATTTCGCGAGTAAATCATGTTTGTGAGAGTTGCCATAGCAGCATAAAGATATCATTTTCTGATCAGGAATCAAACCCAGGCTATGGCAGTAAGTGCACTCAATCCTAACCACTCGAGCACCAGTGAAGATCGGCAGTGCCTTTTCAGGTTATTTGCTTTTCCCATTTTTCCACTTTCAGTAGGAAATTTCTCTGATTCTGTGAAGGTTCCAGTTCTGCCGTGGACATTTTACACAGAAATCTGGTTCAAATTAACAAAACCAAAGGGCGTTCCCACTCATTCACTGAAGGTTCGATTGCCTTCAGCACATTGCAAGGATCTCTATTAAAAGACATTTTCTGGATATTTTCATTCCTCATCCAAATTACATTTGGTTTCGAAGAAATCTGCAATATCTCACTGATGCCAATCAATGCGAATATTTCCAATCAGCGAAATGATCAGTCAAGTCAGCAGACTGCAGCACATGGATGTTTCATTGGTGAACAATTCGGTGATGTCGCCAGAAAGCCAACTGCTTAAAACTGATAGAAACTCGCTGTGAGCAGGGTTCAAACCTGCGCGGGGAAACCCCATTGGATTTCAAGTCCAACGCCTTAACCACTCGGCCATCACAGCTGTCGCTCAATGATTAAATTGTCCATACAAAGCATTAGTGATTTTGACATATTGTGGAGAATCATTGTCTTTGAGCCTTGAGTTCTGTTGCATCTCCCAGTTGATGTGAAAATGAACATGATGGAATCAGTGAATTTTACAGCACAGAAGGAAGCCTGTTCACCCGCCGAGCCTGTGCCGGCTCTTTGATAGAACTGTCAGTTTAATCCCACAATCCAGTTTTTCCCCATCACCCTGGAAACACATCCTCTTCTCTGGTCGCTATTCTCTGTTTTATATCCCTCAGCAAATTATGTAACCACGCTGGCCCTGGTCCTTTAATTCCAAAGCTTTAATTTTTCTAACAGCTCGATTATGTGGTATTTCACCGGATGCCTTTTGAAAGTCCATGTGCAAATCATCAATCACATGACCGCTATCCTCATCAACTTTCTCCGTTACTTCATCAAATAACACATTTCATGAGAAAAGCACGAACTGCCATGAAAACAAAACCCAGTTCCTCAGTTCACATCCCTTGTCTCAGAAGATTCCTCAAAGAAATATTGTCAACAACCCGCCGTTGTCCTTCCAAAGACCGAGCCCTGTTTCTGCAGTGTGTCTCTGCCGAGCGGTCACTCAGACCTAAATGTATGGATTGAATTCAAGGCAAAATTGGTGCGAATGGAACATGTGCAACCTAGAAACAGCGGTGGTAGCCGAGCAATGTTAAAGGCTTTAAGAACATGAAAGTGAATGTTGCAGTCGGCTAAGCCACAGTAAAATGAAATAGAAGCAAGTCAGCATTAATAGTGGATGGAATAATCTGAGAGAAGAGTCGGGTTTGAGTGTGAAGAATGAAGCACAGGCATGTGCATGTGTGATGATGTAAAAGGCGTCAATAGGTTTTCTCCATCAAGAAGAAATACATTTTCATCGAGTAAATATAGGTTATTTTATGCATGCTATTAGCAGGTGCTGTTGTGTTTTGATTGTATTGTCGGTCGAGCATTGTTTACAGAGTCTCAGGAGTCTTTGTAGGGCTAAAGAATAACTCGTTTATTTTATACATACAATTATTTACACTCTCCACAAGCCTATCCAACCAGCACACCTCATGTTCCTTCTACCTTCTTCCAAGCCGAGCACCCAAGTGACTAGAACATCCTGAACTCTGAAGAGGGAGGGGTTTACTCCCACTGTCTCAACATTAACCCTTTCAGGCCCTTCTAATACAGAAGGAGCAGGTTTGATTCGGTGTTGCTGTGATCACAACACCCAGTTATTCACCATTATACAGTCACAGTCCCACTGAATCAGCTGTGATAGTCTTACACAGATCACTGCAATGATAAATGCAAAATATTGCAGCTGCTGGAAATCTGAAATAAAAACAAAAAGTGCTGGAAATACTCAGCAGGTCTGGCAGCATCTGTGGAGAGAGAAACAGAGTTAACGTTTCCGGTCAATGACCTTTCCTTACAACAGGCAAAGGTTAGAAATGTAATAGGTTTTAAGCAAATAAAGCAGGTGTGGGGCAAAAGGGAACGAAAGGGAAGGTGTTGATACGGCCAAGGGTCACAGAAAATAACAGACAAGGATTTCATGGAGCGAAGGCAAAGGCAAAGAGTGTGTTAATGGTGTGGTGAAAGAGAAAGTGTTCGTGCAGAGGGGGTGTTAATGACAGAATAATGAACAGCCCTAGCAAAAAGCACAAACATGAGAAAAACAGTGGGCAGGCACATGGTAATAAAGAATGAATGATGAAACAAACTAACATAAAATGAAATCAGCATTAAAAAAAATCAAAAAGAAAACTAAAAATACAAAAAAGGGTCCAGTCATGCTCTGAAATTATTGAACTCAGTGTTCAGTCCGGCAGGCTGCAGCGTGCCTAATTGATAAATGAGGTGCTGTTCCTCCAGCTTACATTGATGTTCACTGGAACACTGCAGCAGTCCCAGGACAGAGATGTGAACATGAGAGCAGGGGTGTGTGTTCAAATGGCAAGGGACAGGAAACTGCAGAGACTGGAACCACAATCGAGCACCTTAGACTGCTCGGCCACACTACCACCAGATTGCAGCGATGGCTAAGGAAATGTTGTTTGTTGATTAAAAGGTGCTTTGCTTCAGAATTATCTGTGAATCGAGGTCTTTGCATCGAAAGATGGAAGTGAAACGAATCTCCAAGCACAATTCATTCAAACTGCAGGCCAAGCGGTTGCATTGTTGAATTGGTCATCTGGGAATCCTGGACAAATCCATTGAAACATCGAGTTTATTTAATTCAGTTGGTTGAAGCATTGTACTAATGATATCAAAGCAATGGATTGAATTCCCGTGTGGGCTTATCAATTTGCTTCAGGATGATGTGAGCTGTTTGCATCTGCCCAGAGGAAGTGATGGTGCACTGGGGACCTGAGTTCCAATCTCACCATGGTAGCTGGTAGAGTTTAAATTTAACAAATTAATGCAAAGCTAGCATCAGTCACGGTGCCATGAAACTCTTATCGAATGTTGCAAAAACCCATCTGGTTCACTAATGTCCTTCAGTGAAGGGCATCTGCCATCCTTACCAGCCAGAGCCTACATGTGACTCCAGACCCACAGCAATGTGGCTGACACTTAACTGCCCTCTGAAATTGCCAGCCAAATTACTCACATGTCAAGGGTAATGAGGGATAGGCAACAAATGCTCGCTTTGCCAGTGATGTCCACGTGCTATGAAAGAATAAAAGAAACGTTTGAGTTCATTGGGAAAATGCATTGAATGTTTTTGCCGGCTTACCTCTGTTCAAATTAACGAATAAGCGATTGCCACCCAGGAGAATTGAAGTGCTAAGATGTTTCATTTTGTATTCGTTTATGGGATGTGAGCATCCCGGGCCCATCAATAATTGCGCTTGAGAAGGTGGTGGTGAGCCACTTTCTTGAACCACTGCAGTCCATGTGGTGTAGGTACACCAACAGGGTTGGTAGGGAGGGGGTTCCAGGAATGTCACTCAGTGACAGTGAAAGAACGGTAATATAGTTCCAGGTCAGGATGGTGCGTGGTTTGGAGGGGAACTTGTGGGTGGTGCTGTTCCCATGCATTTGTTGCCTTTGTCCTTCAATGTGGTAGAGGTGACGGGTTTGGAAGGTGCGATCGAAGCAGACTCGGCTTTATGGGTGATAATGAAGAGAAAGCTGTGGACCGCAGGAAGATATCAATGAACGAGAGATATTGGCAGAACAGTGGCAACTGGAATTCAATCTGGATAGGTGTGAGGTAATGCATTTGGGGAAGGCTAACCAGGCAAGGGAATAGACAATAAATGGAAGAAGTATAAGGCAACAGAGGGACCGTGGAGTGCATGGCCACAGATTCCTGACGGTGGCTATTGTTGTAATAGTTCTTTAAGTGGGTATGTCCGTAATTTGTATACATCATCAGGGAGGATATGATGTCACTGTCACCTGACACAGTAGTTGGAATGTGTTAGTTGACCAAGTAAGACGGTCCAGTAAGAGCTCTCGAGCAATATTGATATACTACTGTAAACGTCAAATAAAGAGCTCACAATATATTCCATCAGTCCTACCTGCGAGATTGCTGAGTTTGTGTTTGAAGGATAGAGGAAACACAATATGGTCGCAGTGAATGAGTTATCGAAGATTTTGAGCTTTTAAGGCACATTGGGAGAGCATCGGATTAAGCTTGGCACTACAGCAGCATTCTGCGAGGGGATCAGAAGCTGTCAACAGAGCTCTGAGAGATGAAGCACTATCAGCAGGCAGTACTCCATTGTGAACAGTGAGTAACTGTATTGAGGGGCCAGCGGTTCAGTAGCAAAGGGGTGTGATCTGTTGATTTGTTTCAGGCCAGTGCAAGTTAATTCAAATGTAGGCTTGAAAAAGCCTGGAAAAGGTCAGTGCTTAAAAGAAAATGCTGCAAATAGCCATCGCAGCCATTACAACTATTTGTGGCATCATGGTGCTGTTCATGCCAAGACACTGCTTTGTGGACAGTGCTTGGGAAACTGTGCGAAGGGGAGCAACAGGGCCACAGACCGCAGTGCCATAGAGTTCAGATACAGGTGATGGCAAGTAAAGTACTGCAGGCAGCCAAACCTGCAGAACATTGAAACCTTCCTGTGGAAGAAAGCAGGAAAACTTCTTCCTACCTGGTAAATCATGGAAAGTCCTGGGAAAGTCTGCCGGATGTTGGTTAAATTCCTGCTTATGAATTGGAAAGCCTCGATCCTCTTCCCAAATTCAAACTTTTCAGTGACCCTTCATCGGTCACTGACCCGAAACGTTAACTCTGCTTCTCTTTCCACAGATGCTGCCAGACCTGCTGAGTGATTCCAGCATTTCTTGTTTTTATTTCAGATTTCCAGCATCCGCAGTATTTTGCTTTTATAGTAACACATGGAGGCCTGTTAACTCAGTTGGTTCGTGTGTGATGCTAGTAATGCCACGGTCGTGGGTTTAATTCCCTTACAGTCCAATGTTTTAACCAGCGATGCTGTATGTGCTTTGTTTGGGTACATGATGCTGTTATACTGTTATTGCATTTATAATCCACAGGCCATGGCTCGCACCCAGAGGCTGTGACTTCAAATCCCACCTTCATTAACTAATGTAAACCTGACCCATTTCAACTGGGCTCAGTGAAGGTGGCATGAAATTATCATTGATTGCTGGAAAAACGCATCTGGTCAGCTAATATTATTTAGAACCATAGACAAAGTAGGGCACAGAACGAGGCCGTTCAGCCCATCGTGTCCGTGCCGGCTGACAAAACAAGCTGCCCAATCTAATACCACATTCCAGCACCTGGTCCTGTAGCCTTGCTGATTACTGCAGTTCAGGTACATGTCCAGGTAACTTTTAAAAGAATTGAGGGTTTCTGCCTCCAGCACCGTTCCTGGCAGTGAATTGCAGACACCCACCAGCCTCGGGTGAAAATGTTTTTCCTCATGTCCCCTCTAATCCTTCTATCAATCACCTTGAATCTGTGTCGCCAGCGAATTGACCTCTCCGCCAGGGGAAACTGGTCCTTCCTGTCTATCTAAGTCCCTTATAATTTTATACACTTCAATTAAGTCACCACCACCCCGCCCCCCCCCCCACCACCCCGTCCCCAGCCTCCTGTGTTCTAAGGAAAACAATCCTAGCCTGTCCAATCTTTCTTCACAGCTGCAACATTCTTGTAAATTTCCTCTGTACTCTCTCCAGAATAATTATGGCCTTTCTGTAAGGTACTGTACGGTACGCAATACTCCAGCTGTGGCTTAACCAGCATTTTATACATTTCCAGCATTGCATCCCTGGTTTTGTATTCAATACCTTGGCCAATAAATGAAAGCATTCCATATGCCTTCTTCACCACTGTATCTAACTGTCCTGCCACCTTCAGGGACCTGTGGACACGCACTCCAAGGTCTCTCACTTCTTCTACCCCTCTCAATTCCTCCCATTTAATGTGTATTTCCTCATTTTGTTTGCCCAAATGCGCAACCTCACATTTCTCTGGATTGAATTCCATTTGCCACTTTTCCGCCCACTCAACCAAACCATTGATATCTTTCTGGAGACTGTGGCTATTCTCTTCACTATCAACTACACGGCCAAGTTTTGTGTCATCGGCATATTTCCCAATCACGCCTCCCGTATTTAAGTCCAAATCATTAATATATACCACAAACAGCAAAGGACCCAACACTGACCCCTGTGGAACGCCACTGGAAACAGCTTTCCATTCACAAAAACATCCATCGAATACTATCCTTTGTTTCCTGACCCTGAGCCAATTCTGGATCTAACCTGCCACATTCCCCTGTATCCCATGGGCTTTCATTTTATTGACCAGTCTGCCATGTGGCACCTTGTCAAATGCCTTACTAAAATCCATGTAGACCACATCCACTGTACTACCCTCATCAATCCTTCGTGTTACTTCCTCCAAAAACTCAGTTAGGTTAGGAAGACACCACCGTCCCTTAACAAATCCACGCTGACTATCCCTGATTAATCCGTGCCTTTCTACGTGACATTTTAACCGGTCCGTCAGAATAGATTCTAACAATTTACCCACCACCGAGGTCAGACTGACTGGCTCATAATCATTTGGCCTATCCCTCACACCCATTTTAAACAATGGTATAATGTTCACAGGCCTCCAATCGCCTGGTACCTCTCCTGGATCTAATGAGGATTTGAAGATGATGCCCAGTGCATCTGCTATTTCCTCCCTGGCTTCCTTTAACAACCTGGGATGGAAATCCATCTGGCCCTGGTGATTCATCCACTTTCAAGGATGTCATACTAAAGGCCGTCTCGGGTCTGCAAATGAAACCCGACCCGAGCCCAATCTGGCCCGAGTCCTTTCATTTGTTTCCACGGCCCATCCAACCCGACCCGACCATCAGTTAACCTAGCTTCTGTATTTCACTTTGTTAATTGTCTGCACAAGCTTAAAAAAACTGTAACTGACTAACCTTTCAAGTCCAAAAAGTACATTAACATTGGAGCCACATACCAGAGGTGGTGATACAGTGTGTCCAACCCAGCCTTACCGGACCAGAGCCCGAATGCTGGACCCAGAAGAGTGACCCAACCCAATCCAAACCTGACACATGTCGTCGGGTCCTGTCGGGTTTGGGTCGGGTAGCCATGCTCTACGTCAGACCCTTTAGTACGTCATCTCTCATTATGCTTATTGTATCGAATATTTCACACTCCTCATCTTTAACTACAATGTCGACATCAACCCTCTCTTTTGTCAAGTTAGAGGCAAAATTCTCGTTCAGAACCCTGCCCACATCTTTTGCATCCACACGTAAGTTCCCTTGTGCATCTCCAATAGGCCCCACCCTTTCCTTAGTTAGCCTCTTGCTCTTAATGTACTGATAAAACATCTTCGGGATTTCCTTGATTTTACCTGCCTGTAATTTTTCGTAGAGTCTCTTTGCTTTTTTAATTTCCTTGTTTACTTCACCCCTGCACTTTCTATACTCCTCTTGGCAGAAATATTGTCCCTGATCAACCAATTACAACTGCTCTGTCCAATACGCATGCCGGGCCGAATGGCCTCCTTCTGTGCTGTACTTTTCCATACTTGTATGTTTCTCAACACCACTGCTGCTGTCTTCAAACCCATTCTGCCATCTTACAATTCATTACAGCCAAATACACGTTCTTGCCTTGTGTCCTCATCTTTTGAAGTTAAGACACTGACACTGAGTGATATTTAAAATCTGCCAACCCTTCACGGCAGCTCACCTCATCAAAATGTTCCCTGTTATCATCGGCCTGTTGGGTATCCTCTTCCCCTGCATCTGCTGAACAACATTAGCGTCTCCTAGCTCCGTTTTCTTCACATTGAAAATCAGTGAGAATTAATGCACAGTTTGAAATCGAAGCAAGGTGTAAAAGATCGGAAGGAGAGTGTGACTGTTGATAATTGCTAAATGGGAACAACTCTTGCACATTCCTGTATTCAGTATCCGGAAGTAGCAGGAAGATGAGATCACAGTGTTTATTTATCCTGTTATCTGCAAAAGCCATCGCTTCTCAATGTCCTGTATCTTTCATTCCCACTCCCTGCTTTTCAGGGAAAGTTGGGTTTCATGAATTCGGTGTGTTTGCATAAAGCAGCTAATTCACCTGGGAGCTGGAGGAGCAGAGGGAGCTGGAGGATAAGCAGTGACAGAAGCAGAAGGAGATGCCACATGAAAGTGGTAGAATTTGATGTGTGTCAGTTGTTTCGATTGATGTTTGATGGCCGTGCATTGCCTTGCACATTTCACAGGAGCCACATTGATTAGGTTGGTGCATTTTGGAAACTGAAACTTGTGCATCTGCAGCTTTATGAGCATGGCAACACACTCGGTGCTGTCATTGCCTGGACAAGGCTTTTGTGTTCTAAGTAAACATCTGATTTTTTAAATGAGAAACTAGTCTGTGGTGAAAGTGGCCTGAAGTGAAGAAATAGGAAAAGCAGCGAGGATCAGTGAACTTACAGTGAAATAAAAGCAAAATACTGCAGCTGCCGGAAATCTGAAACAAAACCCCCCAAAAATGCTGGAAATACTCAGCAGGTCTGGCAGCATCTGTGGAGAGAGAAGCAGAGTTAACGTTTCAGGTCAGTGGCCCTTCATCAGAACATGCAGTGAAGTGTGGCAGACGGAACAGCAGGGACAAATAGCCGTCCCATTACCATCCACATTTTCCTTGCACCATCATCCCTTTTATCAGTACATCACTCTGTGTTGTAACTATTCACAGCCCTTCAGGTGTTCCCTTTCACTCCCCTTGTTCTGTCTCTGCATTTGTTATCGACCTGTTACATCTCTGACTTCTCCATCTCTGATGAATAATCACTGATCTAGAACTTTAATTGCGATTTTCTCTCCACTGCTAGCCCCAGATGTGCTGAGCATTTTCCCACTTTCATTTCGCGAGTAAATCATGTTTGTGAGAGTTGCAGAGCAGCAGGAAGGTATCATTTTCTGATCAGGAATCAAACGCAGGCTATGGCAGTAAGTGCACTGTATCCTCACCACTCGAGCATGAGCAAAGCTCGGCTGTGCCTTCTCAGGTTAGTTGCTTTTCCCATCTTTCCACTTTCAGTAGGAAATTTCCCTGATTCTCTGAAGATTCCAGTTCTGCCGTGGTCATTTTACACAGAAATCTGGTTCAAATTAATGAAACCAAATGGCATTCCCACTCATTCACTGAAGGTTCCATTTCCTTCAGCACATTGCAAGGATCTCTATTGAACTATCTCCATTTTTCTGGCTGTTTTTATTCCTCATCCATTGTTACCTGTAATTTCTAACAAATCCACTAAATCTCACAGATGTCAATCAATGCGAATATTTCCAATTAGTGAAATGAGCTGCACATGGATGTTTAATTGGTGAACAAGTCAGTGATGTCCCCAGAGAACCAACTGCTTAAAACTGAGAGAAACTCGCTGTGAGCAGGGTTTGAACCTGCGCGGGGAAACCCCATTGGATTTCAAGTCCAACGCCTTAACCACTCGGCCATCACAGCTGTGACTCCAGAATTAAATTGTCCCTACAAAGCATTAGCGATTTTGACATATTGTGGAAAATCATTGTCTTTGAGCCTTGAGTTCTGTTGCACCTTCCAGTTGATGTGAAAATGAACATGATGGAATCAGTGAATTTTACAGCACAGAAGGAAGCCTGTCCACCCACCGAGTCTGTGCCGGCTCTTTGAAAGATCTGTCAGGTTAAACCCACAATCCAGTTTTTCCCCATCACCCTGGAAACTCATCCTCTTCTCTGGTCGCTATTCTCTGTTTTATATCCCTCAGCAAATTATGTATCCCCGCTGGCCCTGGTCCTTTAATTTCATCACTTTAATTTTTCTAACAGCTCGATTATGTGGTATTTCACCAGACGCCTTTTGAAAGTCCATGTGCAAATCATCAATCACATGACCGCTATCCTCATCAACTTTCTCCGTTACTTCATCAAAGAACACATTTCATGAGAAAAGCACGAACTGCCATGAAAACAAAACCCAGTTCCTCAGTTCACATCCCTTGTCTCAGAAGATTCCTCAAAGAAATATTGTCAACAACCCGCCGTTGTCCTTCCAAAGACCGAGCCCTGTTTCTGCAGTGTGTCTCTGCCGAGCGGTCACTCAGACCTAAATGTATGGATTGAATTCAAGGCCCAAATTGGTGTGAATGGAACATGTGCGACCCAGAAACAGCAGTGATAGCCAAGCAATGTTAAAGGCTTTAAGAACATGAAAGTGAATGTTACAGTCGGCTAAGCCACAGTAAAATGAAATAGAAGCAAGTCAGTATTAAAGGTGGAAGGAATAATCTGAGAGAAGAGGCGGGTTTGAATGTTGGAGAGTGAAGCACAGGCAGGTGTAAGTGTGATGACGTAAAAGGAGTCAATAGTTCTTCTCCATCAAGAAGAAATACATTTTCATGGAGTAAAGATTGGTTATTTTATGCATTCTATTAGCAGGTGCTGTTGTGTTTTGATTGTATTGTAGATCAGGCATTGTTTACAGAGTCTCAGGAGTCTTTGTAGGGCTAAAGAATAACTCGTTTATTATATACATATAATTATTTACACTCTCCACAAGCCTATCCAGCCAGCACACCTTGTGGTGCTGCTACATTCTTCCAAGCCCAACACCCAAGTGACTGGAACATCATGAACACTAAAGTGGGAGGGGTTTACTCTCACTGTCTCAGCATTAACTCTTTCAGGCCCTTATAATACAGGTGCAGCAACAGATTTAACACATAAAGCAAGCGCTGTCTTGATTTGGTTTGATTCGGTGTTGCTGTGATCACAACACCCAGTTATTCACCATTATACAGTCACAATCCCACTGAATCAGCTGTGATAGTCTTACACAGATCACTGCAATGATAAATGCAAAATACTGCAGATGCTGGAAATCTGAAATAAAACCAAAAAGTGCTGGAAATACTCAGCAGGTCTGGCAGCGTCTGTGGAGAGAGAAACAGAGTTAACGTTTCAGGTCAGTGACCTTTCATTACAACTGGCAAAGGTTAGAAACGTAATAGGTTTTAATCAAATAAAGCGGGGGTCGGGGCAAAAGGGAAGATTTTGATAGGGCACAGGGTCACAGAGAATAACTGACAAGGAATTCATGCAGCAAAGGCAAAGAGTGTGTTAATGGTGTGGTGAAAGACAAGGTGTTAGTGCAGAGAGGATGTTAATGACAGAATAATGAACGGCCCTAGCTAAATGCAGAAACATGAGAAAATCAGTGGGCAGGCACATGGTTAAAAAAAGAATGAATGATGAAACAAACTAAAATAAAATGTAATAAAAATCAAAAATCAAAAAGAAAACTAAAAATAAAAAGGGGTCCAGTCATGCTCTGAAATTATTGAACTCAATGTTCAGTCCGGCAGTCTGTAGCGTGCCCAATCGGTAAATGATGTGAAGTTCTTCGAGTTTGCGTTGATGTTCACTGGGACACTGCAGCAATCCCAGAATGGAGATGTGAGCATGAGAGCAGGGGGCGGTGTTGAAATGGCAAGCGACAGGAAGCTCGGGGTCATGTTTCCGGACTGAGTGGAGGTGTTCCGCAAAGCGGTCACCCAATCTGCGTTTGGTCTCCCCAATGTAGAGGAGACCACATTGTGAGCAGCAAATACAGTATACTAAACTGAAAGAAGTATAAGTAAATCGCTGCTTCACCTGAAAGGAGTGTTTGGGTCCTTGGATAGTGAGGAGAGAGGAGGTAAAGGGCAGTTATTACACCTCCTGCGATTGCAGGGGAAGGTGCTGTGAGAAGGGGACCAGGGTGTCACGGAGGGAACGATCCCTTTGGAATGCTGACAGGGGAAGATGTGTTTGGTAGTGGCATCACGCTGGAGGTGGCAGAAATGGCGGAGGATGATCCTTTTCATGTGCAGGCTGGTGGAGTGGAAAGTGAGGACAAGGTTCTGGGAGGAAGGAGAAGGGGTGAGGGTAGAGGTGTGGGAAATGGGACGGACACTTTTGTGGGCCCTGTCAACCAGAGTGGGGGAGGGGGGTGTTGAGGAAAAAGGGAGACATCAGAAGCACTGTTGTGGAAGGTTGCATCATCAGAGCAGATGCATTGGAGACGGAGAAACTCGGAGAATGGAATGGAGTCCTTACAGGAGACAGGGTGTGAAGAACTGTAGTCAAGGTAGCAGTGGGAGGCGATGGGCTTATAATGAATACTTGTGGACAGCCTATCCCCAGAGATGGAGTCGGAGAAGTCGAGGAAGGGAAGGGAAGTGTCGGACATGGACCATGTAAAGGTGAGAGAAGAGTGGAAATTGGAAGCAAAGTTGATAAAGTTTTCCAGTTCGGGGCGGGAGCAGGAAACGGTCATCAATGTACTGGAAAAAGAGTTAGGGGAGGTGGCCTGAGTAGGACTGGAACAAGGAATGTTTTACATATCCCACAAAAAGACAGACTAACTAGAACCCATGCGGGTACCCATAGCAACATTATTTACTTGAAGGAAGTGAGTGGAGTTGAAGGAGAAGTTGTACAATGTGAGAACAAGTTGAGCCAGGCGGAGGAGGGTGGCGGTGGATGGGGACTGGTTGGGCCTCTATTCAAGGAAGAAGCAATGATTGTTACAGAAAGATCTTTTTTGTGAACAGTATCTTTCCACAAAAGCTGTCTGAACTGCTGAAAATGTTCAACATCTTCTTTTATTTTAATCATTCCATTTTAGCAGCTTTTATAACATAGCACCAAGTATGGCAGCAGTGAGACTGGAAGCCCCAATCGCTCAAAAAACCAAAGCACAAATCCATCTCTTTAGACTGCACTAACACAGCCTCACTTGTCGCACTAATGACTGGTAATTGAAACTGAGTTTTCCTGTTGTGTGCTGTCTGAGTCCAGGGCTTCGTAATGAGAATGAAGGAAATAAAAGAGCTTCCCAAATCACGTTCCCTGGGACGATGTGGCTGAGAGGTTAAGTCAGTGGATCACAAATCCATTACACCCTGCATGCATGGTTTTAAGTTCCATCCTCATGGTTACTGAGTTTAAGACTCAAAGTGATTTTCCTTTTTTCCAATACATCCAAATTTCTTGCCTCTGAGTCCCATCCTTCTCCAAGCTGTATTGAAGGAGTTATGCATTGCTGTCTTACTCTATTTGCACAAATCTGCAAAGCCATAATTTTCACCCAAACTCTACCTTGCACGGAGGTGCAGATAGAAGATCTGAGCTATGTGGAGCATTAAAGTGGATAATTGCGTCCTCATGAAAGGAATATCTGTCCACAGATGCTGCCTGACCTGCTGAATGTTTCCAGCATTGTCTGTTTTTAATTTTATGCTTTCACGAAAAGTTTTTTTTTTAAACTTGCCTCAAGGGCGCAACTCCAGGCACAACTTTTCTGTATTCTTCTCACACACAAGTTCGCTCTTTATTTTCCTGCACATACTGTAAAGTCAGCCGTTTCCACACACATCGGCCTTCACCATGGCTTTCAAAAACCTTTTCTCATGGTTTCAGGGAGTCAAAACATTTCTTCGTGAATTCGCAAGGGGACGAGGATCACAGAGGCTGTGAGGGAATATAAGGGGTTAATATGTGATCCAAGGGATCTGACGGCTTTAAGTGTGTACCATTGAGAGTAAGGGACTCTCAGAGTATATTAAAGAGATAGAGACAGAGCTTATTCGAGAAGAAACAGAGTTCTTGTGAAAGGTTTTGCACATCGAGACCGGTTAGCTCAGTTGGTTAGAGCATGCTGCTAATAATGCCAAGGTTGTGGGTTTAATTTCCATACAGGCCAATGCTTTAACCAGAAGTGATGTAAGTGCCTCATTTGGGTACATGATGCTGTTGTGCTGTCATTGCACTTATAATCCACAAGCCATGGCTTGCACCCAGAGGCTGTGACTTTGAATCCCACCGTGGCATAAAACCAATGAAAATCTGGCCCTTTTCAACTCTGCACAGTGAAGGTGGCATGAAATTATCATCGATTGCTGGAAAAACGCATCTGGTTCGCTAATGATAATTAGAACCATAGAAATAGTACAGCACAGAATGAGGCCATTCAGCCCGTCGTGTCCGTGCTGGCTGAAAAAATCCAATCCTCAGCCCAATCTCATTCCACCTTGCAGCACCTGGCCTGTATCCTTGCCGGTTACCGCACTTCAGGTGCATGTCCAGGTACCTTTTAAAAGAATTGAGGGTTTCTGCCTTCACCACCATTCCTGGCAGTGAATTCCAGACATCGACCACCCTCTGGGAGAAAACGTTTTTCCTCATGTCCCCTCTAATCCCTCTACCAATCATCTTAAATCTGTGCCCCCTGGGAATTGACCTCTCCGCCAGGGGAAACAGGTCCTTCCTGTCTACTCTATCTAGGCCTCTCATAATTTTGTACACTTCAATTAAGTCACCCCTCAGCCTCCTCTGTTCTAAGGAAAACAACCCGAGACTATCCAATCTTTCTTCATAGCTGCAACTTTCGAGCACTGGCAACATTCTTGTAAATTTCCTCTGAACTCTCCAGAGTAATTATGTCCTTTCTGTAATGTGGTGACCAGAACTGTACACAATACTCCAGCTGTGGCTTAACCAGCGTTTTATACAGTTCCAGCATTACATCTCTGCTTTTGTATTCAATACCTCGGCCAATAAAGGAAAGCATTCCATATGCCTTCTTCACCACTCTATCTCCCTGTCCTACCACCTTCAGAGACCTATGAACATGCACGCCAAGGTCTCTCACATTTTCTACCCCTCTGGATATCCTTCCGTTTATTGTGTATTCCCTGCATTACCTCACACTTCTATGCACTGAATTCCATTTGCCACTTTTCCGCAAACTCAACTAAACCATTGCTATCATTTTGGATTCTACAGCAATCCTCTTCACTATCAGCTACACGGCCAATTTTTGTGTCATCTGCAAATTTCCCAATCATGCCTCCGACATTTAAGTCCAAATCATTAATATCTAGCACAAACAGCTAGGGACCCAACACTGAGCCCTGTGGAACGCCAATGGAAAAAGTTTCCCATTCACAAAAACATCCGCCGACTACTACCCTTTGTTTCCTGTCCCTGAGCCAATTCTGGATCCAACCTGCCACATTCCCTTGCATCCCATGGGCTTTCATTTTACTGACCAGTCTGCCATGTGGGACCGTGTCAAATGCCTTACTAAAACCCATGTACACCACATCCACTGCACTACCCTCATCAATCCTCCTTGTTACTTCCTCAAAAAACTCAATTAAGTTAATAAGATATGACCTTCCCTTAACAAACCCATGTTGACTATCCCTGATTAATCCATGCCTTTCTAAGTGTCAGTTTATCCTGTCACTCAGAATAGATTCGAACAATTCACCCACCACCGAGGTCAGACTGACCGGCCGATAATTATTTGGCCTATCCCTCGCACCCTTTTTAAACAATGGTAGAACGTTCGCAGACCTCCAATCATCTGGCACCTCTCCTGGATCTAGTGAGGATTTGAAGATGATCCTCGGCGCATCTGCAATTTTTCTCCCTGGCATCCTTTCATAACCTGGGATGGCAATCTATCCGGTCCCAGTGATTTATCCACTTTCAAGGATGTCAGACCCTCAGTACTTCCTCTCTCATTATGCTTATCGTATCTAATATTTCACACTCCTCCTCTGTTACTACAATGTCTACATCAACCCTCTCCTTTATGAAGACAGAGACAAAAAACTCATTAAGAACCCTATCTCTGCAGCCATCTCCTCTGAACCCTAGGATGTAAGCCATCTGGCCCCGGGGACTTGTCAGATTTTCGTCCCTCAAGTTCCTCCAATACGTTTTCTCAGCTGATAACAATATCATTAATTTCCTCACTCTTTTTAGCCCCTAGGTTACTGCCTATTTCTGGCATGGAACTTGTGTCTTCTACTGTGAAGACAGACACAAAATATTTGTTTAATGCCTCTGCCATTTCCTCATTCCCCATGATGATTCCTCCTGTCTCTGCCTGTAAGGGACCAACGTCTACTTTAGCTACTCTCTTCCTTTTTATGAATTTATTCAAGCTCTTACAATCTGTTTTTATACAGCTAGTTAGTTTACTCTCATTCTATTTTTTCCCTTTTTATTAACTTTTTGGTGGCCCTTTACTGTTTTAAAAAAACACTCCCAATCCTCAGACTTGCTATTATATTTTTGCAGCATTGTAAGCCTCTTCTTTTAGTCTAATACTCTCCTTAACTTCCTGAGTGAGCCATGGATGGGTCTTTCTTGACAAGTTTTTGTACGGAATGTATTTTTGTTGAACCCTTTGAATTGTTTCTTTGAATGTATCCCACTGTCCACTTACCACTTCCAGTCTATTTATCCCACTAACCTTAGCCAGTTCTCTCCTCATACCTTTGTAATTGGTGTTGTTTAAGTTTAAGATTCTTGTTTGTGATTAAAATGGGTCACTTTCAAACTCAACATGAAATTCAATGGTATTATGATCAATATTTCCCAATGGATCTTTTGCTCATTACGAGATCTAAGATAGCTTTATCCCTAGTCAGTTCTACAACGTATTGCTCCAAGAAACTGTCACAAAACCATTCTACAAATTTATCTTCTGGACCACTGTTGCCAATTTGATTGTTCCAGTCTGTGTGCAGGTTAAAGTTCCCCACAATTAATACATTACATTTGCTACAAGCTCCAATAATTTCCCAATTAATGTTCTGTTCAATAACATAACTACTCTTAGGGGGCCTGTAAACTACTCCCACCAGTGTTTTCTGACTCCCGCTGTTCCTAATTTCCACCCAGACTGATTCTACTTCATGATATTTTGAGGCCAAATCCCTTCTTATTAATGTCCTTATGTCATCCTTTCCTATCAGGCTACCCCTTCTCCTTTGCCATTCTGTCTGTCTGTCTGAAATATTATGTATCCTAGAATATTCATTTCCAAACCTTGATCTCCTTGTAACCATGTCTTGGTAATGGCAATTAGATCGAGATCATTTACTGCTATTCGTGCCACTAGTTCATCTATCTTATGACAAATGCTTCGCACATTCAGATAAAGAAACTTTAATTTCATGCTTTTAACTCTATTCGCGGCAATGACCTTATTTGCCAGTGTACAATTTTTGTTAAACTCTCTGTCCCTTCCTGTCGGGAGTTACCCACATCAGTATCCTGTTCTGATGCCCTGACCTCTCTCTCTGGATTTCTAAATTTCCCTTTACCCAAATCCTCCCCCGCCAGTTTAAAGGCTTGTTCATAGTCCTTGCTATGCAATTGGCCAGGACACTGGTGCCAGCCCAAGTTCAAGTGAAGCCCATCCCAAAGGAATAGCTCCCTCTTCCCTGAGTACTGCTACCAGTGCCCCAAGAATCGAAACCCCTTCTTCCCACGCCACTCTTTGAGCTACGCATTTTGTTCCCTAATCTGCTTGCCTCTATGTCAATTTGGGTGTGACTCAGGTAACAATCCAGAGATGATTACCTTTGATGTTCTGCGTCTTAGTTTGGACCCTAACTCCTCAAATTCATCATTTCCGGTGCTACCTATGTCAAATGTTCCCACATGGACCACGGCAATTGGATCCTTCCCCCTCCCACTTCAACTTCTTCTCCAGCCACGAGGAGATGTCCTTAACCCTGGCACTGGGCAGGTGACACAGCCATATACACACACCTCCTTTTTGACCATTTATAGAAGATTGACGACATAAAGACAGGTAAAAAGACCTCCGTCAGCTTTGTGGTTGGCCGGCAGTTCCAATTTTCGTTTTTTTGAAGCCAGTCTTTTGGTAAAGGTGGGAAAGGGAGAAGTCAATGGTGGATTTCTGAAACCCCAATGTCGGAAATCTGCTATCTAGCAGAAATGTCTCATCCCCGAGTTACTTGTGAACTCGCTGGTGTATCAGCAGGTTGGATGACCGAGCGAATCCCTTCCCACATTCGGCGCAGGTGAATGGCCTCTCCCCAGTGTGAACTCGCTGGTGTGTCAGAAGGCTGGACGACTGAGTAAATCCCTTCCCACACTCAGAGCAGATGAATGGCCTCTCCCCAGTGTGAACTCGCTGGTGTATCAGAAGGCTGGACGACTGAGTAAATCCCTTCCCACACTCTGAGCAGGTGAATGGTCTCTCCCCAGTGTGAACTCGCTGGTGTGTCAGCAGGTTGGATGACTGAGTGAATCCCTTCCCACATTCTAAGCAGGTGAACGGCCTCTCCCCGTTGTGAACTCGCTGGTGTTTCAGCAGGAGGGATGAAGTAGTGAATCGCTTCCCACACTCGGAGCAGGTGAATTGCCTCTCCCTGGTGTGAACTCGCTGGTGTGTCAGATGATGGGATGACTGAGTGAATCCCTTCCCACACTCGAAGCAGGTGAACGGCCTCTCCCCAGTGTGAATGCGCTGGTGTTCAGTGAGATCAGAGGATCGCTTGAACCCAGTACCACAATGAGAACACCTGAATGGTCTCTCGTCAGTGTGAACACGTTGATGGATCATCAGTTCAGCGGAACTTTTATAGCAATTTCCACAGTCTCGACATTTAAAAGGTCTCTCGTCAGTGTGAACTCGCTGGTGTGTCAGCAGGTGGGATGACTGAGTGAATTGCTTCCCACACTCGGAGCAGGTGAATGGCCTCTCCCCCGTGTGAATCCGCTGGTGGGTCAGACGATTGGACGAAGTAGTGAATCCTTTCCCACACACGGAGCAGGTGAATGGCCTCTCCCTAGTGTGAACTCGCTGGTGTGTTAGCAGGGCAGATGGATGAGTGAATCCCTTCCCGCACTCGGAGCAGGTGAATGGCCTCTCCCCAGTGTGAGTGCGCTGGTGTACAGTCAGGTTGCCTGATTGTCTGAACCCAATTCCACAGTAAGTGCACCTGAACGGTCTCTCGTCAGTGTGAATACGTTGATGGATCACCAGTTCCGTGGAACGTTTATAGCAACTCCCACAGTCTGGACATTTAAAAGGTCTCTCCCCAGTGTGAACCCGCTGATGTGTCAGCAGGTTGGACGACTGAGTAAATCCCTTCCCACACTCAGAGCAGGTGAATGGGCACTCCAGGATGTGACTGCGTGGATGAGTTTCCAGCTCAACCGGATAATTCAGTCCCTTTTCACCGTCCCCATATTTACATGCTTTCTTCCCAGTATGACTGCACTTGTGTTTTGACAGGCCAGATGATCGGCTGAAACCTTGTTCACACACAGAACAAGTGTACAGTTTCTCCCCACTCTGATCGGTGCTTTTTCCTTCCATGTTCAAAATTTGGTGATATTCGGGTTATGATAAATTGGGTGACTTCTTCAGTTTCTGATCTGACGTTTGCTTTGCATTTCACAGCTGCAATTCCACCACTCTGAAGCACTGTGAAATTGATGTTAAACAGAAAAAACAGAGTGTGAGAGAACCCACAAAAACACAAAGGCAGGTTGTGAAATGGAGCTGAATGAATCTGCTAATTTATGGGGCTGGCACTAGGAAACAGTGACCATGAAAGCTGCTGGATTGATGTACAACCCCAACTGGTTCACTAATGTCCTTCAGGGAAGGGAACCTGCCACTCAGTCTGGACCTACACAACACTCTGCCATCAATGAAAAGAAAGAGAGAGCCAGGGCGAGGTGGGAGGGGCAGGGAGAGGAGAGGGTTTTATCTATCTACAACTCAACCAGAAATTTGACAGAACCTCCCAAACCCTCAAATTCAATAAGCTAGAAGGATCAGGGCAGCAGGTGTATGTGAACACCATCACCTCCAAGCTCCCCACCATCCTGACCTGTCTGACATCCAGTACTGGATGAACAGAAACTTCCTCCAATTAAATATTGCAAAGTCTGAAGCCATTGTCTTCAGTTCCTGCTACAAACTCCATTCCGTCGCCACCAACTCAATCCCTCTCCCTGGAAACTGTCTGAGGCTAAACCAGACCATTCATAATCTTGATGGCATATTTGACCCCGAGATGAGCTTCCGTCTGCATATCGGTGCCATCACTCAGACCACCTCTTTCCACCTCATTAACATCCCCCGACTTCGTCGCTGCCTCAGCTCATCTGCCTCTGAAACTTACATCCATGTATTTGTTACCTCTCAACTTGACTATTCTAACACACTCCTGGCCAGCCTCCCACATTCTACCCTCCGTAAATTTGAGATCATCCAAAACTCTGTCTGTGTCCTTACTCGGACCCAGTCCTGTTCACCCATCACCACTGTGCTCACTGGCCTACACAGACTCCCAGTTAAGCAGCACCTCAATTTTAAAATCCTCATCCTTGTTTTCAAATCCCTCCATTCCCTCACCCCTCACTATCTCTATAATCTCCTCCAGTCCTACAACCCTCCGAGAGATCAGGGATCATCTAATTCTGACATCTTGAACATCCCTGATTTTCATTGCTCCACCACTGGTGGCCGTGCCTTCAGCTGCCAAGGCCATAACCTTTGGAAATCCCTCCCTAATCCTCTCCGCCTCTCTACCTCACCTTCCCTGATTCAGACACTGATTAAAACCCACCTCTCTGATCAAGCTTCTGATCATCTGGGTTTTATTAACCCGCCTCCCTCTCGCCCGCTGGAACCGCGCTCTCTGCCTCAGCCCTATGCCGGCCGCGCATGCTCAGTTCACACGTTGCGCCCTCCCGGTTGATTGACGGCAGCTCCGGACCAATAGGAAGAGCGGGGACGGGTCTGGAGGACCGGTGGGTCCTCCAAGCAATCAGAGCGAGTGTGAGCGGGGCTGAGGCGAGAAGTGGGCGGGGACTCTCCTTCCCCAGCCCCGCCCCTCTTGCTATTGGTCCACAACTGCTGTCAATTAACAGGAAATTTCTCGCTGGCAGGAGCTGACGGAGCCAGTGTGGAACGTTTGGCGCATGCGCAGTGCGAGTGATGGTTGCGAACCGACGTTAACGGTCGCCAGATTTCCAGCTCTTTTGGAGGAACTAAGGATTCATAAACTGTGACATCAAAGGACAAAACTTTAAAGGAAACTGAGCTCAGTTATAAAGGGGCCTGGGGGAGGGAGGAACCATTTGGGACACAGCACAGGGCAGGAGGTGCCCCCTCCCCGGTTCCAAAAAGACTCCCCTTGGACTGGGCCACACCTGGGCAGGGCTGGCTCAAGGTGCAGGAAGCTGCAAGCTGATAGGCTGAGCTGTGGACTGGGGAGGAGTGGGGGGTTTGACTGACAGGCCTGGGGAGGGGGATATCAGGGCAGGTACACACACTGCTCCCCCTTTTACTCCTGGGATGTTTTACTGGAGTCGTGTCAGTGAGTGTTTCTAAACTCTGTCTCCCTGTCCCGGTAATGTAGGTTGCTGTGAGTGTTGGACTGTATTGTCTCTCCTCATTCTTCCACTCCGAGTTCCAGGCTGCAGCTCGATGCACCTGAAACGTTAACTTTGTTTCTCCCTCCACAGATGCTGCCTGACTTGCTGAGTATTTCCAGCATTTTCTCCTTTTATTTCAGATTTGCAGCATCCGCAGTATTTTGCTTTTGATTTATTGCAAATGTTGCTCACAGAACTCAGATGAGAAACTCAGAAATTAAGAGCCAGTTGGTATCGGGGTGGGTGTTGAATATGGAAGTTGGTTAGTGACCTGTGCAGGTCCTTTTTGTTGCATCAGTAACTTGAAGGGAGTTGTACCAGTAATATGCTGCAACAAAAACTACAAAGGAAAATTAACTAAATCAAAATGAAATTCCTCGTGGTGGTGATACACTCTTATCCCTCCAGAGCCCACTAGTTGTGAAAGGGCCCAAGCTTACAGGCAGACACTGCGTGCTCTCACTCCTGGGCACAGACTGAGCCACAGAGGAGAGGCAGACAGTCTGGTTGGCCAACCCAGTAATATGCGGTAACAAAAGCTATAAAGGGGAACAATGGAGCCCGGATTAACGGCCACCATCTTTCTAGGAGTCACTGTGCAGCTGGGCGCATGTGTAGACATCCTGGGCCAGGAAGTGGGAGGAGAGTCTTGTAAATTTCTATCCTGGACTGACAGTGATGGCTTTTATAAATTCCTTTTACAGGTGCTTAGAAGTAGAGGATTTGCAGACGAGGAACTCGAATGAAACATCACTTAAAATCTGACAGAGTTACTCGATTCATCAACACCAGCCTTTGAACGTGGAAGGAAAAAGGTTTCTCTGTTCTGTCTGTGGTAAAAGATTTCAGTGTGATTGGAAAGCACTGAGACACACAAAGCCCTGGTTATAAAGCCTAGCTCGGGTATAGAATTAAAACAGGACCCGACAACAGCCAACCCATACCCAACCCGGGCCCTAATCCTTTAACTTTTTTAAATTCCCTATCTTTCCTGAACACCTTGTCTCCAGAAATATTTATTGCCCAGTCCTGCCATTTTTGATCCTGGTCTCTCTTATCACCACAACATCATATTCCCCCGAGGCTATCTGCACCTGCAGCTCACCATCCTTATTTATCACACTCTGCGCTTTCAAATGTACGTGAAATCAGCCTAACTTAGACCTTATTACATTCCATCTCACGCTGGCCCCACCTAATGCCATACTATTATCTAATCTTGCGCTACCTACCTCTCCCACTTCTTTATGCACCTTCTTTTTCCTCTCTAATATAAGGGAACATAAGAACTAGGAGCAGGAGTAGGCAATTCAGCCCCTCGAGCCTGCTCCGCCATTCAATACTATCATGGCTGATTCATCTTGGCCTCAACTCCACTTTCGTGCCCGTTCTCCATAACCTTTCAATCCATTACTAATTAAAAATCTGTCTATCTCCTCCTTAAATTTACTCAATGTCCCGGCATCCACTGCACTCTGGGGTAGTGAATTCCACAGACTCACGACCCTTTGAGAGAAGTAATTTCTCCTCACCTCTGTTTAAATCTGCTACTCCTTATCCTAAAACTATGATCTCTCGTTCTGGATTGCCCCACAAGAGGAAACATCCTCTCTATGTCTACTTTGTCAATCCCCTTAATCCTCTTATATACCTCAATTAGATCTCCTCTCAGTCTCCTAAACTCTAGTCAGTAAAGGCCTAAACTGCTCAATCTATCTTCATAAGACAAACCTCTCATCTCTAGAATCAATCTAGTGAACCTCCTCTGAACTATCTCCAATGCAACTACATCCCTCCTCAAGTAATGGGACCAAAACTGTACACCGTACTCCAGGTGCGGTCTCACTAATGCCTTGTATAATTGCAGCAACACTTCCTACTTTTAAACTCTATTCCTTTAGCAAAAGATGCCAAAATTCCATTTGCTTTCCTGATTACCTGCTGTACCTGCATACTAGTTTTCTGCGATTCATGCACGAAGACACCCAGATCCCTCTGCACCGAAGCATTCCGAAGTTTCTCTCCATTTAGATAATTTGCCTTTCTATTCTTCCAACCAAAATGGATAACCTCACACTTATCCACGTTAAACTCCATCTGCCACAGTTTGGCCCATTCACCTAACCTATCCATATCCATTTGTAAATTTCTTATTTCTTTATTGTAACTTATTGTCCCACCTATTTTAGTGTCATCTGCAAATTTGGCTATAGTACCTTCTATCCCTGCATCCAAGTCATTAATATAGATTGTAATTAGTTGGGGCCCGAGGACCAAATCCTGTGGCACCCCACTAGTTACATCTTGCCAACCAGAAAAGGACCCATTTATCCTGACTCTCTGCTTTCTGTTGGTTAGCCAATCCTCTATCCAAGCTAATAAATTTCCCCTAACCCCATATGATCTTAACCTTGTGTATCAACCTTTTGTGCGGCACCTTATCAAATGCCTTCTGGAAGTCCAGATATATTACATCGACAGGATCCCCATTATCCACTTTACTTGTTACAGCTTCGAAGAACTCTAGCAAATTAGTCAAACGCGATTTACCCTTCATAAAACCATGCTGATGGATTGCGTTTTGACTTTCTAAATGTCCTGTTATTACTTAATAATGGATTCTAACAATTTCCCAACGACAGATGTTAAACTAACTGGTCTATAGTTTCCTACTTTCTGCCTCCCTCCCTTTTTGATATTATATTAGCATTTTTCCAATCCACTGGAACCTTTCCCACATCCAGGGAATTTTGGAATATTATAACCAATGGATCCACTATCTCCGCTGCCACTTCCTTGAAGACCCTAGGTTGTAGGCCATCAGGCCCTGGGGACTTGTCTGCCTTCAATCCCAATTGTTTGCGCAGTACTTTTTCCCTGGTGATGATGATTGCTCTAAGTTCCTCCCTTTCTCTGCAATACCTGATACTATTGGGATGGTACTAGTGTCCTCCACCGTGAAAACTGAAGCAAAATACTGATTTAGTGTCTCCACCATTTCTGTGCTCTCCACTATTAACTCCCCAGTCTCATCTTCCAAGGGACCAACATTCACTTTAGCTACTCTCTTCCCTTTTATGTACTTATAGAAGCTTTTGCCGTCGTTTTTACATTTTGTGCTAGTTTTCTTTCATAATTTACCTTTTCTCTTTTTATATTTTTTTGTAACCCTTTGTTGATCTTTAAAACTTTCCCAATCTTCCAGCCTGCCACTGGCCTTTGCTATATGGTATGCCTGAGTTTTTGTCTTTATGTTATCCTTAACTTCCTTGCTTAGCCATGGATGTTTTTCCCCCTTTACAATCTTTCTTCCTCTCTGGAATATATTTTAGTTGTGAGGAATTGAATATCTCCTTATACATCTGCCACTGCTCATCAACTGTCGACCTTTTAGTCTTCCAGCCCAGTCCACTAGGGCCAAATCTGTCCTCATGCCTATGTAATTACCTTTGCTTAACTCCAGAACGCGAGTGTGGGACTCCAGTTTCTCGCCCTCAAACTGAATTTGAAATTCTAGCATGCTGTGATCACTCTTCCCTACAGGATCCTTAACTATGAGATCATTAATTAATCCCACCTCATTACACAATACCAAATCTAGAAATCCTGCTCCCTGGTTGGTTACACAACATATTGCTCCTAAAACCAATTTCTAATACATACAATGAACACTCCCTCGAGGCTACCCTGGTCAATTTGATTAGTCCAGTCTATATGCATATTAAAATCACCCATGATTATTGCCGTACATTTCTTACAAGCCCCCAGTATTTCCTGGTTTATACTGTGCCCCACTGCGGAACTACTGTTTGGGGACCTATAGATTACTCCCACCAGGGATTTCTTTCCTTTGCGATTTCTTACTTCTACCCAGACTGATTCTACGTCTTGATCTCCAGTGCCTGCATCATTTCTCACTACAGCACTGATCTCTTCATTTACTAACAAAGCTACACCACCTCCTTTTCCTTCCTGCCTATCCTTCCGAAATACTGAGTACCCTTGGATATTCAATTCAAAGATTTTATAGCTGAGCACTTGGAGAACAGTGGTAGAATCGGACAGAGTCAGCATGGATTTACAAAAGGGAAATTATGCTTGACAAATCTACTGGAATTCTTCGAGGATGTAACTAGTAGAGCTGATGAGGGGGAGCCAGTGGATGTGGTTTATTTGGACTTTCAGAAGGCTTTCGACATAAGAGGTTAGCGTGTAAAATTAAAGCGCATGGGATTGGGGGTAGTGTGTTGCGATGGATAGAAAATTGGTTGGCAGACAGGAAACAAAGAGTAGGAATTAACGGGTCTTTTTCCGAATGGCAGGCAGTGACTACCGCAGGGATTGGTGCCAGGACCCCAGCTATTCACAATATATATTAATGATTTAGATGAGGGAACTAAATGTAATATCAAAGAGTATCGGGGGTAGGAGGAAAAGTGGAGTTGAGGCCACAATCAGATCAGCAATGATCTTATTAAGTGGCGGTGCAGGCTCGAAGAGGCTGAATGGCCTCCTCTTACTCCTAATTCATATGTTTGTCGACCAAGCTTAACCCGGCATAGGCTCTGTTTAACCTGTCATACGGTGCAGTTAGGTAATTGCACAAACTACGTTAGTTAATCTATTGAACACAAGGCTGTGAATCAAAGGCCTTGCTGAAACTGGGCAGTGGGAAGTGAATGCTGGCACAGTGGAAACCTTAGATGAGCCATCAGTTCTAATTGTTATTGTCACTATCAACGGTAGTTGTTCTTGGGCTTATTATTACTGACTGTTACAAATTTGGGTCTGTTGTTGGCATCTTCTTTGGCTCCGTGGTGTCAGTCACTGCCTGAGCAGTCTGAGCCTCTGTTATGGGAGTTGACTCATACTGTCCTATATTCAGTTATACAATAGAATAATCCCGTGGTGTAACTCTTGCGATCCAAAACATTCATAAGAAGTATTTAGATGAGCACTTGAAACGCCAGAGCATACAAGGCTACGGGCCAAATGCTGGAAAATGGGTTTAGAATAATTAGGTGCTTGATGGCCGGCACAGACACGATGGGCCGAAGGGCCTGTTTCTGTGCTGTATGACTCTAATATCTCCAAAGTGGCAGATGACACAAAACTGAATGGGAGGGTGAGTTGTGAGGAGGATGCAGAGAGGTTTCAGGGTGATTTGGATAAGTTGAGTGAGTGGGCAAATGCATGGCAGATGCGGTATAATGTGGATAAATGTGAGGTTATCCACTTTGGCAGCAAAAACAGGAAGGCAGATTATTATCTGAACGGCTATAAACTGAGAGAGGGGAATATGCAGCGAGACCTGGGTGTTCTCGTACACCAGTCGCTGATGGTAAGCATGCAGGTGCAACAGGCGGCAAAAAGGACAAATGATATGTTGGCCTTCGTAGCGAGAGGATTAGAGTACAGGAGCAGGGATGTCTTGCTGCAATTATACAGGACCTTGGTGAGGCCACACCTGGAATGCTGTGTGTAGTTTTGGTCTCCTTATCTGAGGAACGATGTTCTTGCTATAGAGGGAGCGCAGCGAAGGTTTACCAGACTGATTCCTGGGATGGCGGGACTGACATATGAGGAGAGATTGAGTCGGTTAGGATTATATTCGCTGGAGTTCAGAAGAGTGAGGGGGGAATCGCATAGAAACCTATAAAATTCTAACAGGGCTTGACAAGGTAGATGCAGGAAGGATGTTCACAGTGGTGGGGGAGTCCAGAACCCGGGGTCATTATCTAAGGATATGGGGTAAACCTTTCAGGACTGAGGTGAGGAGAAATTTCTTCACCCAGAGAGTGGTGAGCCTGTGGAATTCACTACCACAGAAAGCAGTTGAGGCCAAAACATTGTATGTCTTCAAGAAGGAGTTAGATATAGCTCTACGGGCGGAAGGGATCAAAGGATCTGGGGAGAAATCGGGAACCGGTTACTGAGTTGATAATCAGCCATGATCATATTGAATGTCAGAGCAGGCTCGAAGGGCCTACTCCTGCCCCTATTTTCTATGTCTAAACCTGGTTTCCCTGCAGCCACGTCTCAATAATCGCCACTAAATCATACCCATTTGTCTCTATTTGTGCTGTTAACTCTTTAATTTTATTCCAAATGCTTCGTGCATTGCCATACAAAGCCTTTAAGTTTGTTGTATTATCAAATTTCCCTACTCTTGTATGATTCCTTGGTGCAACATGACGTTCACACGTTCTGTCCCTACCTTTTATTTTCTGGTAACAATCAACCTCATCACTAACCTGCACTCCTACCTTCTCCTTTAACTTTGACTTCCTAATTTTCCATGCACCTGAACCCTCCCCCCCACTATTTAGTTTAAAGCCCTATCTACAGCCCTAGTTATGCGATTTGCTAGGACTCTGGTCTCAGCATGATTCAGGTGGAGCCCGTCTCATCGGAACAGTTTCCCCCTTCCCCAGTACTGGTGCCAATGTCCCATGAATTCAAACCCATTTCTCACACACCAATCTTTGAGCCACGCATTTACCTCTTTAATCTTATTGACCCTGTGCCAATTCGCTCGTGGCTCAGGTAGTAATCTGGAGATTATGACCTTTTTGGTTCTGCTTTTTAATTTAGCCCCTAGCTGCTCATATTCCCTCAGCAGAACCTCTAGCCTCATTCTACCTATATCGTTCGTACCTATGTGGACCACGACAACTGGATCTTTCCCTTCCCACACCAAGTTCCTCTGCAGCCCAGATGCGATATCTTGAACCCTGACATCAGGTAGGCAACACAGCCTTCGGGACTCTTGATCCTGGCCACAGAGAGCAGTGTCTATGCTCCTAACTATTACTATCCCCGATTACGACTACATTTCTCTTTTCTCCCCCCACTTGAATAGCTCCCTGTACCACGGTGTTGTGGTCAGTTTGCTCATCCTCCCACAGTCCCTGCTCTCGTCCATACAGGGAGTAAGACTCTTGAACCTGTTGGACAAGGGCAAGGGCTGAGGCTCCTGTAATATTACCTCCTGAATCCCTTTACCTGCCTCATTCATAGTCAAACCCTCCTGTCCCTGACCACTGGCAAAATTCAAGGCAGCTAATCTAAGGGGTGTGACCGTCTCCTGAAACACAGTGTCCAGGTAACTCTCCCCCTCCCTGATGTATCGCAGTGTCCGAAGCTCAGACTCCAGCTCATCAACTCTGAGCCGGAGTTCCTCAAATAGCCAACACTTGCTACAGACGTGGTCACTGGGAACCACATTGGGGTCCACCAGCTCCCACATCAAGCAGGTACAACACATCGCCTGGCCCTGCATCTCTATTTTATTTAATTAGATTTTAATTTGTTTTTTAAATTTCCCTCTGGTCTTTAGTTTTTAATCTGTAAAATATTTCTCCTATTCACCTTTAATCTGAAATCAACTTAGAACAGGTAATTCAAAGTAGCAGTTACTTACCAACCAATGAACTTATGGTTTTCCTGTGATGTCACTCTTTGTTTTTTTACACTCTGTTTTTACTCCCTTAAATTACCCAAAAATTAGATTTACATTAAGAACCTTGATTCCCTGAAAAAAATCACTACCTACTATATTAAAAAAGAACTGCAAGACCTTTCTCTGTACTTTTAGCTTTACTTTACCTTTCTCTTCCCTTTACCTTACCGATCTATTTAGAATTATTCCTTAACAGCTGGTACTCACCAACCAATCACCTTGCAGCTTTCCTGTGATGTCACTGTTGACTTTTATTTCAAAACTCCGGCATGCCTGGACTCCTCTCTGCTGTCGCAAGGTAAGTGAAGGCCCCGAGCCTCGCGCTGAATTTATCCTCTCCTGGTTCTAGGCGTTCCCACACAGGTCTGATCCTCTCTGCTCCCGGAAGGTAAGTGAAGGCCCCGAGCCTCGCGCTGAATTTATCCGCTCCCGGTTCTAGGTGTTCTCACACAGGTCCGACTGCTCTCCACTCCCAGAAGATAAGTGAAGGCCCCGAGCCTCGTGCTGAATTTATCCTCTCCTGGTTCTAGGTGTTCTCACACAGGTCCGACTGCTCTCCACTCCCAGAAGATAAGTGAAGGCCCCGAGCCTCGTGCTGAATTTATCCTCTCCTGGTTCTAGGCGTTCCCACACAGGTCTGATCCTCTCTGCTCCCGGAAGGTAAGTGAAGGCCCCGAGCCTCAAACTGTATTTTTCTGCTCCTGGTTCTAGGCGTTCCTACACAGGTCTGATCCTCTCTGCTCCCGGAAGGTAAGTGAAGGCCCTGAGCCTCGCGCTGAATTTATCCTCTCCT
Organism: Heterodontus francisci; assembly: GCF_036365525.1. NCBI lineage: Eukaryota > Metazoa > Chordata > Chondrichthyes > Heterodontiformes > Heterodontidae > Heterodontus > Heterodontus francisci. The sequence continues at coordinate 22,190,324 of NC_090404.1, forward strand.
GGTTCTAGGCGTTCCCACACAGGTCTGATCCTCTCTGCTCCCGGAAGGTAAGTGAAGGCCCCGAGCCTCAAGCTGTATTTTTCTGCTCCTGGTTCTAGGCGTTCCTACACAGGTCTGACTCCTCTCTGCTCCCGGAAGTGAAGGCCCCGAGCCTCCCGCTGAATTTATCCTCTCCTGGTTCTAGGCGTTCCCACACAGGTCTGATCCTCTCTGCTCCCGGAAGGTAAGTGAAGGCCCCGAGCCTCGTGCTGAATTTATCCTCTCCTGGTTCTAGGCGTTCCCACACAGGTCTGATCCTCTCTGCTCCCGGAAGGTAAGTGAAGGCCCCGAGCCTCAAGCTGTATTTTTCTGCTCCTGGTTCTAGGCGTTCCTACACAGGTCTGACTCCTCTCTGCTCCCGGAAGTGAAGGCCCCGAGCCTCGCGCTGAATTTATCCTCTCCTGGTTCTAGGCGTTCCCACACAGGTCTGATCCTCTCTGCTCCCGGAAGGTAAGTGAAGGCCCCGAGCCTCGCGCTGAATTTATCCTCTCCCGATTCCAGGCGTTCTCACACAGGTCTGATCCTCTCTGCTCCCGGAAGGTAAGTGAAGGCCCCGAGCCTCGTGCTGAATTTATCCTCTCCTGGTTCTAGGCGTTCCCACACAGGTCTGATCCTCTCTGCTCCCGGAAGGTAAGTGAAGGCCCCGAGCCTCAAGCTGTATTTTTCTGCTCCTGGTTCTAGGCGTTCCTACACAGGTCTGATCCTCTCTGCTCCCGGAAGGTAAGTGAAGGCCCCGAGCCTCGCGCTGAATTTATCCTCTCCTGGTTCTAGGCGTTCCCACACAGGTCTGATCCTCTCTGCTCCCGGAAGGTAAGTGAAGGCCCCGAGCCTCGTGCTGAATTTATCCTCTCCCGATTCCAGGCGTTCTCACACAGGTCCGACTGCTCTCCACTCCTGGAAGGTAAGTGAAGTTTACTTCCTGCTTCCCACACCCCTACCAAATTAGTTCAAACCCTCCCTAATAGATTTGAGCAGAGGTAAGCCAGCGATGCAAAGGCATCCAATGCAATTTCTAAATGTACTCAAACTCAGAATCCCTGGACCAATAATATAAGCTGTTTGCAGTGACTAGTGCTTGGAAATGCCTTTTATTTCCTCCTTTCAATGCAAAGCCCTCAATTCACAAGACAAACAGATAGAAATCCAGCATCAATCAGCAATCTCCAGCTTCAAACGTGAAGTGGTACCTGCATGGTAGCATGGCCAAGTGGTCGAAGGTGCTGTATTGAGGATCTACTCTCCGAGGAAGTGAATTTATTGTTCAAATTACCGACCGGTTGTACTTAAAACTTTATGTAATTTCAAGTATGTTTTTTTTAAAAATACTTTATTTGAATATGCAATCAACATTGGTCAAGAATCAAACCCATGTCTCCACTGTGAGAGCAGGAATTCTGACGTGAACCACAAATGTTCAAACTTATACTATGTGCTATTCCCTGGCCTCTAGAATTTATTTTTTCCATTTTGATGTGACAAGGGAAATAGTACACCATGCTGAAATGGAAAGAAAACTGCAGCTGGTGCTGTATATGGAATTATTCAGAAAATGCTGGCAACGCTCCACAGGCCCAGAACCACCTGCAGAAGGACAAACACAGGGATAATGTTTCAGGTCGATCAGCTCCTCAGAACTGAGGTTTTGCAGCACAGCTTCAAATTACTGAGAGTTTCCTTACAAACTTCTTAATAAAAACAGAAAGCACCAGAAATACTCAGTAGGTCTGGCAGCACCTGTGGAGGCAGAAACAGAGTTAACATTTCAGGTCAATGACCTTTCACCAGAACTGGCAAAGGTTAGAAATGTAATCGGTTCTGAGCAAGTGAAAGGGGAGGAGGTGGCGGTGGTGGGGGAAGAACAAAAGGGAAGGTCTGTGATGGGGCCACGGCGGGAGAAATTAAATGACTAAGATGTCATGGAAAAAAGGGCAAAGGAAGTGGTAATAGTTGTAGGAAAAGACAAAGCATTTGAGCAGAGAGCGTGTTAATGGCAAAATAGTGATCAGCTCTGTCCGAAAGCAAAAACGTGAAGAACAAGTTTAAGACCAGCACATGATTGTGTTTGTTTAATCAAAATGACAGTCATGGTTGAAAATTATTGAACTGAATGTTGAGTCCAGAAGGCTGTAAAGTGCATAATCAGAAGATGAGGTGCTGTTCCTTAAGCTTCCGTTGAGCTTCACTGGAACACTGCAGCAGTCCGAGGACAGGAATGTTAGCATGACAGGAATGTGGTGAATTAAAATGGCAAACAACCGAAGGCCTGGGGTCATACTTGCAGACTGAATGGAAGTGTTCTGCAAAGCAGTCACACAATCTCCATTTGGTTTCCCCAATCTAAAGGAGACGGCACTGTGTGCAGCGAATACAGTATACTAAATTGAAAGAAGTACAAGTGAATTGCCGCTCCACCTCGGAGGAGCGTTTGGGGCCTTGGATGGTGAGGAGAGAGGAGGTAAAAGGGCAGGTATTGCACCTCCTGTGATTGCATGGGAAGGTGCCGTGGGAAGGGAATGAGGTGTTGGGGTGATGGAGGAGTGGACCACGGTGTCACAGTGGGAATAGTTCCTTCGGTTTTCTCACAGGGGAGGAGAGGGAAAGATGTCTTTGGTGGTGGAATCATGCTGGATGTGGCGGAAATGGTGGAGGATGATCCACTGGTTTGGCCACAGCTGGAGTATTGCATACAGTTCTGGTCACCACATTACAGGAAGGACATAATTGCTGTGGAGAGAGTACAGAGGAGGTTTAGAAGAATATCGCCAGGGCTTGAAAGTTGCAGCTATAAAGAAAGATTGGATCAGCTACGGTTGATTTCCTTAGAACAGAAGAGGCTGAGGGGTGACTTAACCAAGGTGTAGAAAATTATGAGGAGCCGAGATAGAGTAGACAGGAAGGACCTGTTTCCCCCAGCAGAGAGGTCAGTTACCAGGGGGCACAGATATAAGCTGATTGGTAGAAGGATTAGAGGGGACATGAGAAAAACGTTTTCACCCAGAGGGTGGTGGGGTGTCTGGAATTCACTGCCAGGAACGGTGGTGGAGGCAGAAACACTCAATTCTTTTAAAAGGTACCGGGTCATGCACCTGAAGTGCTGTAACTGGCAAGGCTATGGACCATGTGCTGGAAAGTGGGAGTAGATCGGGCAGCTAGTTTTCTTTCAGCCGGCACAGTGATGAAGGGCTGAATGGCCTTTTTTTAAAATTCATTCATGGGAAGTGGGCGTTGCTGGCCAGGCCAGCATTTATTGCCCATCCCTAATTGCCCTACTGTGCCGTACCTTTTCTATGATTCTATGGATGCGGAGGCTGGTGGAGTGAAAGGTGAGGACAAGGGGAACCTGATCACAGCTCTGGGAGAATGGGGAAGGGGTGAGAGCAGAAGTGAAAGAATTTGATTGTATGTGGTCGAGGGCCCTGTCAAACACAGTTGAGGGGGCGGGGGGGGTAATTCTTGGTTGAGGAAAATGGAAGACGAGGGATGGTGGAATAGTGGGAATGTCACTGAACTAGTAATTCAGAGGCCCAGGCTAATGCCCTCGGGACACAGATTCAAATTCCACCACAGTAGCTGGTGGAATATAAATTCAACTAATTATTAAATTCAATTAATTAACAAAAATCTCGATTTGAAAGAAAGTCTCCGTAACAGTGCCATGATACTCTCATCGACTGTCATAAAAACCCGTCAGGTTCACGAATGTACTTTAGGGAAGGAAATCTGCTGTCCTTACCTGGTCTGGCCTACATGTGACTCCTGGCCCACAGCAATGTGGTTGACTCTTAAATGCCCTAGCAAACCACTCAGTTGTCGAGGGCAATTAGGATGGGCAACAATCGCTGGCCTTGCCAGCAACGCCCACATTCTATGAAAAATAATAAAATATATCAGAAGCGCTGTTGTGGAAGGTTGTATCATCAGAACAGATGTGATGGAGAAACTGGAAGAATGGAATGGAGTCCTTACAGGAGGCAGGGTGTGAGGAAGTGTAGTTGACATAGCTACGGGAATCAGTAGGTTTATAATGAATATTAGTAAACAGCCTATCCCCAGAAATGGAGCCTGTATTGGTGCCATTTCCTGTTCTCGGTGGAAAGTGGAAAACGTCATCAACTTTGCTTCCAATTTTCACCCTGCTCTTACCTTCATATGGTCCATCTCCCACACTTCCCATTCCTTCCTCGACTTCTCTGTTGTGTGTATGGACTTTCAAAGGCTCATTGTCTACCCCTACACCACACTCCTGCACTATCCTCAAACTCGTAACTCGCCTAGCATCCAACATTCTCTATCAATCTCAGTCTTGAGTATCCACAGTCCTCTGGGATGGAGAATTTCAATCCTTTGAGTGAAGAAATTTCTTCTCATCTTTGCTCTAGATTCTGAGACTGCCACCCCTAGTTTGAGATGCCCAAGCCAGTGGAAACATCCCAGAATCTATTATGTCAAGCCCCTTAACAATTTTCTAATCTTCAATGAGATTACTTCAAATTCCTCTAATGTCAAGGAAATATAGGCTTATCAATCTCTCCTGATCGGACGATCCCCCTTTCCAAGAATGTGTAGGGGCAGAAGATGTTGGTATGGTTCTAAATGAATACTTTGCATCTGTCTTCACGAAAGATGGGGATGATGCAGATATTGCAGTTAAGGAGGGATTAGCATTCTTGAAAATGGATAAATCACCAGGGCCGGATGAAATATACCCAAGGCTGTTAAAGGAAGCAAGAGAGGAAATAGCAGAGGGTCTGTCCATCAATTTCCAGTCCTCACTGGATACAGGTGTGGTGCTGGATGATTAGAGGACTGCTAACATTGTACCTTTGTTTAGAAAGGAAGCAATGGATAGGCTGGATAATTACAGGCCTGTCAGTCTAACCTCAGTAGTGGGTAAATTATTGGAATCAGTTCTGAGAGACAGGATAAAGTGTCACGTGGAAGGGCACAGATGTATAAAGGATAGTCAACACGGATTTGTTAAGGGAAGATCTTGTCTGTCTACTTTAATGAATTTTTTGAAGAAGTAACGAGGATGATTGATGAGGGTGGTGCAATTGATGTGGTCTACGTGGATTTTAATAAGGCTTTTGACAAGGTCTCACATGACTGGTTAAAGAAAATAAAAGCCCATGAAATCCAGGGAAATGTAGCAAAGTGGATACAAAATTAGCTCAGTGGCAGGAACCAATAGGTAATTGTTGATGGGTGTGTTTGTGACTGGAAGGCTGTTTCCAGGGGCGTTTTGCAGGGCTCATATGAAAATCCCAAAGCCTTTTATTCATATATAAGGAGAAAGAGGGTAACTAGAGAAAGGATTGGCCCACTAAAGGACAAAGGAGGAATGTTATGCTTGGACTCAGAGAAAATGAGTGAGATTCTAAACGAGTACTTTGCATCGGTATTCACCGAGGAGAGGGACATGACGGATGTTGAGGTTAGGAACAGATGTTTGATTACTCTAGGTCAAGTCGGCATAAGGAGGGAGGAAGTGTTGGGTATTCTAAAGGGCATTAAGGTGGACAAGTCCCCAGGTCCGGATGGGATCTATCCCAGGTTACTGAGGGAAGCGAGAGAGGAAATAGCTGGGGCCTTAACAGATATCTTTGCAGCATCCTTAAACACGGGTGAGGTCCCGGAGGACTGGAGAATTGCTAATGTTGTCCCCTTGTTTAAGAAGGGTAGCAGGGATAATCCAGGTAATTATAGACCGGTGAGCCTGACGTCAGTGGTAGGGAAGCTGCTGGAGAAGATACTGAGGGATAGGATCTATTCCCATTTGGAAGAAAATGGGCTCATCAGTGATAGGCAACATGGTTTTGTGCAGGGAAGGTCATGTCTTACCAACTTAATAGAATTCTTTGAGGAAGTGACAAAGTTGATTGATGAGGGAAGGGCTGTCGATGTCATATACATGGACTTCAGTAAGGCGTTTGATAAGGTTCCCCATGGCAGGCTGATGGAGAAAGTGAAGGCGCTTGGGGTCCAAGGTGTACTAGCTAGATGGATAAAGAACTGGCTGGGCAACAGGAGACAGAGAGTAGCAGTAGAGGGGAGTTTCTCAAAATGGAGACGTGTGACCAGTGGTCTTCCACAGGGATCCGTGCTGGGACCACTGTTGTTTGTGATATACATTAATGATTTGGAGGAAAGTATAGGTGGACTGATTAGCAAGTTTGCAGACGACACTAAGATTGGTGGAGTAGCAGATAGTGAAGGGGACTGTCAGAGAATACAGCAGAATATAGATAGATTAGAGAGTTGGGCAGAGAAATGGCAGATGGAGTTCAATCAGGGCAAATGCGAGGTGATGCATTTTGGAAGATCCAATTCAAGAGTGAACTATACAGTAAATGGAAAAGTCCTGGGGAAAATTGATGTACAGAGAGATTTGGGTGTTCAGGTCCATTGTTCCCTGAAGGTGGCAACGCAGGTAAATAGAGTGGTCAAGAAGGCATACGGCATGCTTTCCTTCATCGGACGGGGCATTGAGTACAAGAGTTGGCAGGTCATGTTACAGTTGTATAGGACTTTGGTTCGGCCACATTTGGAATACTGCGTACAGTTCTGGTCGCCACATTATCAAAAGGATGTGGATGCTTTGGAGAGGGTGCAGAGGAGGTTCACCAGGATGTTGCCTGGTATGGAGGGCGCTAGCTATGAAGAGAGGTTGAGTAGATTAGGATTATTTTCATTAGAAAGACAGAGGTTGAGGGGGGACCTGATTGAGGTGTACAAAATCATGAGAGGTATAAACAGGGTGGACAGCAAGAGGCTTTTTCCCAGAGTGGGGGTTTCCATTACTAGAGGACACGAGTTCAAAGTGAAAGGGGAAATGTTTAGGGGGGATATGCGTGGAAAGTTCTTTACGCAGAGGGTGGTGGGCACCTGGAACGCGTTGCCAGCGGAGGTGGTAGACGCGGGCACGATGGAGTCTTTTAAGATGTATCTAGACAGATACATGAATGGGCAGGAAGAAAAGAGATACAGAACCTTAGAAAATAGGCGATATGTTTAGAGAGAGGATCTGGATCGGCGCAGGCTTGGAGGGCCGAAGGGCCTGTTCCTGTGCTGTAATTATCTTTGTTCTTATCTTTGAGCAGGAGTAGGCCATTTGACCCCTCGAGCCTGCTCCGCCATTCAGTAAGTTCATGGCTGAACTGAAAACTCCACATTTCCACCTATCCCCAAAAACCTTTCACCCCTTTGCTTATCAAGAATCTATCTACCTCTGCCTTAAAAATATTTACTCTGCTTCCACCGCCTTTTGAGGAAGAGAATTCCAAAAACGCACGACTCTCAGAGAAAAGATTTCTCCTGATCTCTATCTTAAATGGGCGACCCCTTATTTTTAAACCGTGACGCCTAGTTTTAGATTCTCCCACAAGGGGAAACATCCTTTCCACAGCCACTCTGTCAAGACCCCTCAGGATCTTATATGTTTCAATCAAGTCACCTCTTACTCTTCTGAGTTCCAGCAGATACAAGCCTAGCCTGTCCAATCTTTCCTCATTAGACAGCCCGCCCATTCCAGGTATTCGTCTAGTAAACCTCTGTACTGGCTCCAATGCATTTACGTCCTTCCTTAAATGAGGAGACCAGCACTGTACACAGTACTGCAGATGTGGTCTCACCAAAGCCCTGTATAACTGAATCATAACCTCCCTACTTTTGTATTCAATCCCCCTCGTGATAAACAATAACATTCTATTAGCTTTCCTAATTATGTGCTGTACCTGCATACTGACCTTGTGCGATTCATGCACGAGGACACCCAGATCCCTCTGCATCTCAGAGCTCTGCAATCTCTTACCATTAAGATATGCTTTTTTTATTCTTCCTGTCAAAATGGACAATTTCACACTTTCCCACATAATACTCCATTTGCCAGGTCTTTGCCCACTCACAACCTATCTATATGCCTTTGAAGCCTCCTTACGTCCTCTTCACTATTACTTTCCTACCTATTTTTGTGTCATCAGCAAATTTAGCAGCCATACCTTCAGTCCCTTCATCTAAGTCATTTATATAAATTGTAAAAAGTTGAGGCCCCAGCACAGTTCCCTGTGGCACACCACTCGTTGCATCTTGCCAACCAGAAAATGACCCATTTATGCATACTCTGTTTCCTGTTAGCTAACCAATCTTCTATCCATGCCAATATGTTACCCACTACACCATGAGATTTTATTTTCTGCAATAACCTTTGATGTGGCACCTTATCAAATGCCTTTAGGAAATTTAAGTACAATACATCCACCAGTTCCTCTTTATGCATAACACATATAACTCCCTCAAAGAACTCCAATAAATTGGTTAAACATGATTTCCCTTTCACAAATCCATGTTGACTCTGCCTGATTGCCTTGAATTTTTCTAAATGCCCTGCTATAACGTCTTTAATAATAGCTTCTAACATTTTCCCCTAAGACAGATGAGCTGACTGGCCTGTAGTTTCCTGCTTTCTGTCTCCCTCCCTTTTTGAATAACTGAGTTATATTTGCTATTTTCCAATCTAAAGGAACCTTCCCTGAATCTAGGGAATTTTGGAAAACTAAAACTAACGCATCAACTATCTCACTAGCCACTTCTTTTAACACCGTAGGATGAAGTCCATCAGGACCTGGGGACTTGTCAGCCCACAGCTTCAACAATTTGATCAGTACCTCTTCCCTGGTGATTGTAATTTTCTTGAGTTCCTCCCTCCCTTCCATTTCCTGACTTGCAGCTAATACTGGGATGTTACTTGTATCCTCAATAGTGAAGATTGATGGAAAATACCTGTTCAATTCATCTGCCATCTCCTTATTATCCATTATTAATTCCCCAGACTCACTTTCTATCGGACCAAGGCTCACTTTGTTATCTTTTTAAAATATCTATAAAAACACTTACTATCTGTCTTTATATTTCCATCTAGCTTTTTCTCATACTCTAATTTTACCTTCCTTATCAATCTTGGAGTCATTCTTTCCAGGCTCAGTACTGTGTCCCATACTTTTTGTACTATATATTAACAATTTGGACATAAATGTTCGTGGTATGATCAAGAAGTTTGCAGTCAACACAAAAATTGATCATGAGGTTGAAAGCGAGGAGGATATCTGTAGACTGCAGAAAGAAATCAATGGACTAGTCAGGTGGGCAGAAAAGTGGCAAATTGAATTAAAACCAGAGATGTGTGAGGTGATGCATTTGGGGAGGTCAAACAAGGCAAAGGAATACGCAATAAATGGGAAAATACTGAGAAGTGTAGAGGAAGTGAGGAACCTTGGAGTGAATGTCCACAGATCCCTGAAGGTAGCAGGACAGGTCGATAAGGCGGTTAAGAAGGCATAGGGAATCCTTTACTTTATTAATTGAGATATAGAATACAAGAGCAGGGAGGTTATGCTGGAACGATATAACTCATTGGTTAGGCCACAACTTGAGTACTCTGTGCAGTTCTGGTCACCTCATTACAAAAAGGATGTAATTGCACTGGAGGGCATATAGAGATGTACGAGGATGTTGCCATGACTGGAAAAATGCAGCTATTAGGAAAGATTGGATAGGCTGGGGTTGTTCTCATTGGAACAGAAGAGACTGAGGGGAAATTTGATTGAGATGTACATAATTGTGAGGGGCCTGGATAGAGTGGATGTGAAGGGCCTAGTTACCTTTGCAGAGAGGTCAGTGACCCAGGAACATGAATTTAAAGTGGTTGGTAGAAAGATTAGAGGGGAGATGGGGAAAAGTTTTTTTTTTTTTAACCCAGAGGGTGGTAGGGGTCTGGAACTCACTGCCTGAAAGGGTGGTAGAGGCAGAAACCCTGAAGTCATTTAAAAGATGTCTGGATATGCACATCAATTGCTGTAACCTGCAGGGCTAAGGACCAAACATTGGAAGGTGGGATTAGGCTGGGTGGCTCATTTTTTGGGCAACGCAGACATGTTGGGCCACGTGGCCTCTCTCTGTGCCATAAACTTTCTTTGATTCCATGAAGGAGTCCAGTAAACCTAAGTTGCACTCCCTTTCGTGCAAGTATATCTGGAGCTGTTATTAATCACATCCAGGGCTCAACGAGGGCCCATGCACTTGGGTTTCTCTATAAGTCAATAAATAATTTAATTACAATCCGACCACAGTGTAATAAAATTTATAAGTATTAATTTGGGTTTCCAATGGCGGGGCTATTACCCTGCATTCCCAGCGGTAGTGAAACTGCCCTGTCCAATCAAAAACAAGAAATGCTGGAATCACTCAGCAGGTCTGGCAGCATCTGTGGAAAGAGAAGCAGAGTTAACATTTCGGGTCAGTGACCCTTCTTCGGAACTGTCGTCACGAAGATGGCCACGCATGCGCTCTGCTCCCTGCTCAACCAAGATGGTGGCGCACTAAACCCTCCTGCCTTCCTTTCCAAAAGGAAGCAGTTCCGAAGAAGGGTCACTGACCCGAAACGTTAACTCTGCTTCTCTTTCCACAGATGCTGCCAGACCTGCTGAGTGATTCCAGCATTTCTTGTTTTTGTTTCAGATTTCCAGCATCCGCAGTATTTTGCTTTTATTTGCCCTATCCAATCTACAGGAACACAGCGCGCAGATGCAGTACTGGCCTGTGTCACTGCGATCAATGCAGTGCGAGTGTGGAGATGCATTTACAGTGGGAGTGTGTTGGTGGGGTGCAGTGGAGGAAGGAGCCGGCGGGGAGGCTTCAGAAATACCTGAAGCCCCGATGAAGGTCCAGTTCTTTGTTCCAGCGCTTGCAGCTCCGGGGCTTTCCCGGGGAGGCCCAGGTTAATGGCCGCCACCTTTTGTAAAGGAAGGCAGGAGGGTTTAGTGCGCCACCATCTTGGTTGAGCAGGGAGCAGAGCGCATGCGTGGCCATCTTCATGACGACAGAGAATAGGCGGGACTTCAGGGTCCCAGTGACCAGGAGAGAAAATCATTGACTCATTGAACAAAGAACAGCACAGGAACAGGCCATTCGGCCCTCCAAGCCTGCGCCGATCTTGATGCCTGCCTAAACTAACACCTTTGTTCTGCACTTCCGGGGACCGTATCCCTCTATTCTCATCCTATTCATGTATTTGTCAAGATGCTTCTTAAACGTCGCTATTGTCCCTGCTTCCACCACCTCCCCTGGCAGCAAGTTCCAGGCACTCACCACCCTCTGTGTAAAGAACTTGCCTCGCACATTCCCTCTAAACTTTGCCCCTCACACCTTAAACCAATGTCCCCTAGTAACTGACTCTTCCATCCTGGGAAAAAGCTTCTGACTATCCACTCTGTCCATGCCGCTCATAACTTTGTAAACTTCTATCATGTCGCCCCTCCACCTCTGTCGTTCCAGTGAAAACAATCCGAGTTTATCCAACCTCTCCTCATAGCTAATGCCCTCCAGACCAGGCAACATCCTGGTAAACCAGATTTGATTCTCAGTGCACACCAGGGTTGGAGAACTAAACCCAGCCAGAGTAGAGGGAGGGAGTAAACTGGCAATGGAGGAAAGAAATGGTGCCATGGGTTTGCATTTCAGCAAAGGGGGGAGGGAGAGTTGTGGGACAGGGATTTACAGCTTTGGGGAACGAGAGAGGAAAAAAAATGTCCCATTGAAGCTGGAATTGTCTGCTCTGAATTTCTATCCTGTACTAACAGTGATGACTTTTATAAACTCCTTTTAGAAGACAAGGATTTGCAGATGGGAAAAATCAAACCAAACATCACATCAAGATCTGAAAGAATCACTTGATTCATCAGGACCTGAATATCATCGGCCTTTGAATGTGGAAGGAGAAATGTTTGTGGGAAAAGATTTCAAACATCAGTATAACTGGAAAAGCAGCAAGGTACACACACCTGAGTGAGTGTGTTCCAGTACGCAGACTGTGGAAAGAGCTTTAATCAGTTACACAGGCTGAAAACACACCGCACCATTCACAAGGGGAGAAAACATACACGTGTGCTGTGTCTAGACGAGGCTTCAACTGATCATCCAACTTAGAGACACATGGACATCTGCACCATGGAGAAACCGTGGAAAAGTGGGGACTGTGGGAAGGGATTCAATTACCCATCTGAGCTCGAGAGTCATTGACGCAGTCACACTGGACAGAAGCCGTTCACCTGCCCTGTGTGTGGGAAGGGATTCGCTCATTCATCTAACCTCACTGAACACCAGCAGCTTCACACTGGGGAGAGACCATTCACCTGCAACGAGTGTGGGAAGGGATTCAATTGTTTAATCAACCTCAATTCACACCAACTTCTTCACACTGACAAGAGACCTTTTAAATGTTCTGACTCTGAGAACAGCTTTAAAAGCAAAAATCACCTGATGCAGCACCGAGTTCACACTGTGGGGGTGGGTAGGAGGGCGTTCACCGGCTGTGCGTGCGGAAAGGGATTCACTAAGTGACCCAGCCTGCTGAGACACCAGTGAGTTCACAAGTGACTGCAGGGGTTGGATTCTGCAGTTATTGCTGCTGTTAATCACATGCAGGACTGAACCATTTTCATTCTGACAGTTGGGGTTTGTTTCTGCTGATGTTGATAAACTCCAGCCCAGTTACTGGGATTAATATTTATATACATGTTAAAGAAACCTTAATTTCTTCAAGATAAGTGGAGACTAATTGATGAGCCAGGATGCAATTGAATCGTGCAGCAGGCTTGCAGGGCTGAATGGCCTACTCCAGTCCTTTATGTACTTTCTCCCCAGAATTCCCCCTCCCCCCCAAAACTCTGCTCAGGTGCTGCTTTCCTGTTGCAGTGCTTTCTCCCCAGTTCTCCCGTGGCTTTCTATTCATCAGCTGTGTTTCAGTCCAAGTTCATTCGGGACATAGGAACAAGAGTCGGCCTTTTAGCCCCTCGCGTCTGTTCTGCCATTCAATGAAATCAGGGCTGATCTGTGACTTAACTCCATTATATCCAAATATTATTTTAATACTAGCTTCCCCAGTCTGTTACAATGTGATTTAAAAATACCTTTCATCTACATCGTACCTTTAAGGTAGGGAAGTATTCCAAAGCACATCTCAAAATATAAACTGAAAAATCAGACAAAAATTGACACTGAGCTAAAGGGTAATTAGAAAGACTGACTAAAAGCTTCGTCAAAGATGAAGGTTTTTAGGAGGGTTTTAAAGGAGGAGAGATGTGGACTGGCAGAGGGGTATAAGGAGTGAATTCCAGAGCTTAGGGCTGGTGGCTGAAGGCACAGCCAATGGGACAGAGACAGTGAGGGGTGTGTAGCAGGCCAGAGTTGGAGGAATGTAGAGTTCTCTGAGGGTTGTACGGCTGGAGGAGGTTACAGATATAGGGAGGGGTGAGGTCTCGAAGGGATTTGAACCGATGAGAATTTTAAAATGGAGGTATTGGTGGACCTGGAGTCATTGTAGGTCATTGAGCTCAGTAGTGATGGACGAGTGGGACTTTGTGATGTTTTGGGCTAAAGGCATCAGAGTTTGGATGAGCTGAGGTTTATGCAGGGTAGAGGTCAGTGAGAAGAGCATTAGAACAGACAAGCAGGCTGACGAAACAGAAGCACTGGAGGGTCAAGAGAGGTGGTGATGAGGTAGAGATGGGTGTCATCAACTTACATATGGAACCTGATGTCATGCTACAGCTGATGGCACCGACAGTGAGGGATAGAAGGGGCCATTGATAGATCCTTGGGAAACTCCAAAGGTAATGGGGTGAGAAGGGAAGCTATTGTTCGAGATTCTTTGGCTACAATTGGATAGGTCTGAGTGGAGCCACTCAGCTGGGCAGTGGAGGAGAGGTGTTGGAGGATGGTGTGGTCGACTGGGAGGTCAAGAAGTCTGAGGAGGGATAGTGTCCCATAGACACAGCAGATGTCCTTTGTGGCATGGATTTAAGCTGTTTCAGTGTTTTGTGATGGAAACCTGATTGGAAAGGTTTAACCATGGAGTTCTGGGAAAGGTGGGCACGGTTTGGGAGGCATAAAGACATTCAGTGACTTTGGAGAGGAATGAGAGGTTGAAGATGAGATGGTAGTTTACAAGGACAGGGGTTGAGGATGGCAGTTTTGAGGAGGTGGGTGATGATGACAGTTTTAAAAGGTAGCAGGAAATCTCTGAGGAAAGGGAATGGTTTTCAATGTCAGTTAGAACGAGGGCCAGGAAGAGAAGTTGGTCCATCAGCAGTTTAGTGGGAATGGGGGTGAGAGGAGGAGGAGGTGGGTCTCGGATAAGATGAGCTTGGAGAGGACATGATGAGAGAGAAACTAGACAAAAACACAGGTTCAGAGTGAGGGAAGAGGGAACCTCGGGGGATATTTAACTTGGTGGAGAAGAGGACGATGCACCTAAATGGATGGTCTCTGTTAGTGACAAAGAAATCCATGAGCTCCTTGCACTTGTTCGAGGAGTCGGTAGTGGAGAAATGAAGCTCGGGTTATCTTTGCTTTCAGGAATGATCCTGAAATAGTGAGCAGTTTTGGCAGAGGAGAGCAAGGCCAGATAGAGCTTGATGTGTGGTGCAGCCGGCTCTGGTAATGAATGGCCAAACCAGTCGTACACCAGATATGTTCAAATTGAAGCTCCTTAGACTTGAGGAAGTGAAGATGGGGGAGTGATGAGGGTGGGAGTGAGTCAGTGTTTTACTGAGAGCAAAGGCATCAGTGGCTGAGGGAGCGATTGAGCAGATCGCCAGTTACAGAAGTATTGTGAGAAATGGAAAACCAATGGTGAGAGAGTTGAGAGTTTAAAAGAGCAGTTGTAAGTGATTTGGGGAGGGTTTTTTCCAGGGTGGACACAGAAGGAAGGGGAATGTGTGGGTTGAGGAAGTGAACAGAGATGGCTTTGTCTGTGATTAAGAGAATGACAAGGTCGAGGTGATACCTGACATTTTCTGCTTTACATTAATTTCCTTTTTTTGTTTAAAAAAAAAATTTGAATAAAACCCAAAATGGCCAAAATAAACATTGGAAATCATCTAAATTTAACACGGAAAATTTTACTGATACTCAACTGAACCTGCAGTCATTTTTATCTGTGTTTTTTCTCAATGTTGGTTTCAGCATTCTGGATATCATTAGGTGTTTAACAGTGTGGCCTTCCAAGAGGACTGGAGGATAGTAACTGGAACTTGACAGAAATAACTGGACCCAGATCAATGGCCTCAGTTGTACAGAATGTGTTTGCTTTAAAGTCAATAATGTTGCAGTTGTATCCAGCAGTAGTTGAACTGCCCCATATACCACATCCAGGCCCGGAGTTTCCTCAGCATTTTCACACACAGAGACTGCAGTCTGGACACAAACAATTTCCAAAGCTTTGAAGATGGTGTAGACTTGGGTGGAAGTGAGATTGCACTGACGAGAGGAAACTCCAGGCCCGAGTCTCAGACTGCACTCTTGAAATAAGCTGGGTATTTTTATAACTCCATCACTGAGGTCACTTCCAGTTTGCAACGTGAGAATCAGAACCCACTGAACTGAAATTAAATGTTTATTATGTAAGGTTTGCTTTTTCTGCGGATTATGGGAGTGGCAAATGGTTGTGAATTGGTTACAATCAGATATAAAATCAAACTGTTATTCCTTTAATGTTAAAGTGACCAACTGGAAGTTAGAAGGTGTTTGCTAATAGAAAAGAATTCTGCAGGAGTCTCGTCTAGGACCCTGGTGTTTGTACAATTCATTTCAAAAAGAGAAATCCAGAACAGGAGGCTTCTAGTTATCTGAAATTTACTGACTGGACCAAACTGTAGTTAGGGGATCGGAATAGGGGGGATCAGAGTGACTTAACCAGATGGATAAATTCATCTATTAACACACACCGAACAGTCAAAGTGAAATATATATACAAGAAAGAATTGAATTGAAGAAAAGATGGTTTAGGATCAGTCTGATCCCATTCTTTTACAATACGCAGCGAGGGTGTTTCGAGAGTCCTTTCAGCCCTCAGATAATGTAACTGTCGGCTCTGACCTGGAGTTGAAGTGTCTGTAAGGCTGTGGAAAACTGTGATATATCCTGAGATTTTCAGAAGATAAAAGAAAGGAAAATTAATCCGAGTCAACTTCAGGAAACATCTGTTCTGATCACAGTTTCCAAGTCACAAGTGGCCACAGCAATCATGTGACCGGATTTACATTTTCTGCACCCTCTCCCCAGCTCAGGGAGGCTCCTTTCCCCTCCCTCCAATTTCACACCGACACTCCTTCCCCCTCCCTCCAAACGAAAATCCCAGAGAGAAGATCAGAATGTCTTCAAGGTAAGGATTCCTGGAAGAGAAGTGGCAGTGAATTAAACACTAAAATAAAAGCAAAATACTGTAGATGCTGAAATCGGAAATCTGAAACAAGCAAGAAATGCTGGAAATACTCAGCATTTTTGTTTGTCTCTTTTACCTTGTTCACCTTCATTGCTTTCTATTTCCCTCCTGGTATTTGATCAAGTGTCTACCAAAATTCATTTTCACAGCCACATCTCCTTCCTCAGTGACCGTCTCCGGCTCCAACTTATTCCACATGGATTCCAACTGCAGTTTCACCCTTCATGTTTTGAATCCACCCGGGATTACAGGTATCTCCGAGAAAAGCAAAGTTCCTCGGACTGCTGTTCTTGCCACATCCCGAGATCCACACTTAGTGCCATGTGCTGCCACATGTAGACAGACACTGGACCTCTCTCTCCAGCAGCACTGCCTCACCTTATCTCAGCTGTTTTACTCCGCAGTTTCATTTCATCCTTTGTCTTAGCCGATGTGTTAACAAAAGTTTTTTTTCTTCCTTTCAGGTGTTAAGGAACATAAGCTCCAGCAGCTGATTGGGACTAATGCCCCTCCAGATCCTTCTTCCCCTTCACTTCCCTCTGATCCCTTGCCGTGTATTCACTATACCCTCTGACCTTCCCCTCTCTGACACTGAACGTTCTGTACTCAGCAAAGGACTCAATTTTCTCTCTCCACAGATGCTGCCGGACCTGCTGAGTATTTCCAGCATTTCTTGTTTGTGTTGTAAAGCAGACAGGAAATGGAGTAAGAAAAAAGTATAGAGAAGAAAATAATCAGGATAATTAAAAGTGAGAGGTGAGCAAAGAAATAATAGGATCTGAATGTAGCAGCAATGGAAACAAAGCTGGGAGACAGGAAACACTGGTTATTAAGCACTAGGAAAAAATGCAAACATCACTTGAACATCCCACACTGCACTTATACATTATACAGTCCTTTTTGATGATGAAATCCTTTGTAGTTAAAAGTCCCAAATTCCTCCCAGTTCAATGGGCTGGATGACCAAACCTTTAAAAAGATATATATTTTCCTTTGTCCACTTCTGACCTGGACATCCGTGGATAATACGATTTCCAGTGAGCCTGTGGGCCCTTTACTCCTGGCAAACGTCAACTCAAAAAACACTGGAGTGTTAGAGGCAGTTTAGTCTGGTGGGCTAGTGGAAGGGAGGGAAGTAGCAGAGGCAGCTGCTCAGATAGTCTCAATCTTCATGATACAGAAGACCATGAGCTCCTCACACTTGTTGGAGGAGACAGGGGAGAGAGCACTTCAAAAGGAGATAACTTTTGTTATGGAGTAAAAAAAGACTCAGTGATGCCATTGATTCTCTAGCCAGTGGAAAAGCCCCTGGGAAGGACGGCATTACCCCTGAAATAATCAAGAGTGCCAAGCCTGTTATACTTTCAGCACTCCATGAACTGCTTTGCCTGTGCTGGGACGAGGGAGCAGTACCACAGGACATGCGCAATGCTAATATCACCCTCTATTAAAAACAAAGCTGACTGTGGTGACTGCAACAACTACCGTGGCGTCTCCCTGCTCAGCATAGTGGGGAAAGTCTTTGCTGTGTTTACCTGAGGAACAGTGTGACTTTCAAGCAGAGAGATCCACCATTGACATGCTGTTCTCCCTTCACCAGCTACAGGAGAAATGCCACGAACAACAGATGCCCCTCTACGATGCTTTCCTTGATCTCACCAAAGCCTTTGACCTAGTCAGCAGACGTGGTCTCTTCAGACTACTAGAAAAGATTGGATGTCCAAAGCTCCTAAGTATCATCACTTCATTCCATAACAATACGAAAGGCACAATTCAGCATAGCGGCGCCCCATCAGACCCCGTTTCCTATCCTGAGTGGTGTGAAACAGGGCTGTGTTCTCGCACCTACACTGTTTGGGATCATCTTCTCCTTGCTGCTCTCACTTGCATTCAAGTCTTAAGAAGGAATTTTCCTCCACACGAGATCAGGTGGCAGGTTGTTCAACCTTGCCCGTCTAAGAGCAAAGACCAAAGTACGGAAAGTCTTCATCAGGGAACTCCTCTTTGCTGACGATGCTGCATTAACATCTCACATTGAAGAGTGTCTGCAGAGACTCATCGACAGGATTGCGGCTGCTTGCAATGAATTTGGCCTAACCATCAGCCTCAAAACTAACATCATGGGACAGGACGTCAGAAATGCTCCATCCATCAATACCATGCTCTGGAAGTGGTTCAAGAGTTCACCTACCTAGGCTCAACTATCACCTGTCGATGTCCAGACTGGCCAAGAAAAATGGCGCACTGACACGGAACACAAAAGTCCACGTGTATCAAGCCTGTGTCCTCAGTACCTTGCTCTACGGCAGCGAGGCCTGGACAGCGTACGTCAGCCAAGAGCAACGTCTCAATTCATTTCTTTGCTGCCTCCGGAGAATCCTTGGCATCAGGTGGCAGGACCGTATCTCTAACACAGAAGTCCTCAAGGCGGCCAACATCCCCAGCATATAGACCCTACTAAGCCAGTGGTGCTTGAGATGGCTTGGCCATGTGAGTCGCATGGAAGATGGCAGGATCCCCAAAGACACATTGTACAGCGAGCTAGTCACTGGTATCAGACCCACCAGCCGTCCATGTCTCCGCTTTAAAGACGTCTGCAAAAGCGACATGAAGTCCTGTGACATTGATCACAAGTCGTGGGAGTCAGTTGCCAATGATCACCAGAGCTGGCGGGCAGCCATAAAAGGCGGGGCTAGTGTTGCAAGTCGAAGAGACTTAGCAGTTGGCAGGAAAAAAGTCAGAACTGCAAGGGGAGAGCCAACTGTGTAACAGCCCCGACAACCAATTTTATCTGCAGTGCCTGTGGAAGAGTCAGTGACTGTAGAATTGGCTTTCATAGCCACTCCTGGCGCTGCTTCACACACCACTGACCACCTCCAGGTGCTTACCCATTGTCTCTTGAGACACGGGAGTAGTTGTAGGAGGAGGAGGAGGAGACTTCCTCCCTTTCAATGCTAATTTGTTAAAGTTTACCACAATACCCCTCCCTGATCTCTACACCTACATCGTCCTTCTCTATCGTGAACACAGATGCAAAGTAATCATTTAAAACCTCACCTACGTCCTCCGGCTCCACACACAGATTGCCACTTTGGTCCTTAATGGGCCCTACTCTTTCTCTGATTATCCTCTTGCCCTTAATATACTTATAAAACGCCTTGGGATTTTCCTTTATCTTGCCCGCCAGTGTTTTCTCATGTCCCCTCTTTGCTCTCCTAATTACTTTCTTTAAGTAACCACCACCCCCCCCCCACACTTTAAATACTTCTCTAGGGCCTCCGCTGTTTTCAGCCCTCTGAATCTGCCATAAGCCTCCTCTTTTTGCCTTATCCCATCGTCAATATACCTTAACATCCAGGGTTCCCTGGACTTCTTGTCCTACCCTTCTCTTTTACAGGAACATGTTAGCCCTGAACTCTCTCTAATTCCTTTTTGAATGACTTACTGGTCCAATGTAGACTTTCCTACAAGTAGCTGCTTCCAGTCCACTTTGGCCAGATCCTGTTTCATCATATTGAAATTGTATATAGCCTTGGTGAAACCACACCTGCAGTATTGTGTACAGTTTTGGTCTCCTTACCCAAGGAAGGATATATTTGCCGTAGAGGGAGTGCAATGGAAGTTCACCAGACTAATTCCTGGGGTGGTGGGACTGTCCTAGGAGGAGACTGGGCCTATCTTCTCTAGAGTTTAGAAAAATGAGAGGTGATCTCATAGAAGCAGACAAATTCTTACAGGGTGTGACAGGGTTGATGCAGGAAGGATGTTTCCCTGTGCTGGGTGAGTGGGGGGGGGTGCTTGAACCATGAAACACAGTCTCAGAATAAGAGGTAAACTATTTAGAATGGAGATGAGGAGGAATTTCTTCACTCAGACAGCGGTGAATCTTCAGAATTCTCAACCCCAGTGGAGGCTCAGTCATTCATAATGTTCAAGATAGAGATCGATAGATTTCTAGTATTAAAGATATCAAGGAATGTGGTGTTGAGGAAGATCAGCCATGATCTAGTTGAATGGTGGAGCAGGCTCGAGGGGGCCGAATGGCCCACTCCTGCTATTTCCTGTGTTCCTCTCAAAGATGGCGGCCCATGCGCCCTGACCATGTCCTGTTGAAGATGGCGGTCAGTGCGTCTCCCAGGCCTGTCACCGCGGGGTAAACATGGGGCCTGTGGCCTTTTTTTTTGGGGGAGTCAGGCCGACCCCAGGTGTTTATGAAGCCTCCCGGCCCACCCACGGCTCCAGTTCCTCCCCTGCGCCCAAAATCTCCTCTCCACCCAAGGTGCCTGTTCTGCCCCAGTCTGTTGCCACCACCTGCACTGTGCATGCTCAGAGCACAGTCCGATCCCGCAGCAGCACACTGGGCTCCTGTAATCATTGATCGGGGACTTTCTGACCCCTAGGGAGCCCTGGGTAATTAATCCTCCAGTGAAATCTCCAACTGCTGAATGGATGATTATTTTTGTGTCATCCCCTGGAGATTGGGACCGGAGAGACGGTGAACAAAATATTAAATAAATTATACAGAAACCCGTGTGCCTGGGCCATCAACTATGGTGTGAAGTACAGTGGGATTTCTGTTCTTCACCCACATTTGGATCAGGAATTAGAGGGATGTTTTTGCAAAGTGCAGATGACACCAAATTGGTAGTAAAACTAATAATGTGGAGACTGCACTGAAATCCAGGAAGACAAACAGGCTGGCAGACTGGACAGATAAATAGGAAATGAAATTCAACATAGTGAAATGTGAGCTGGTTCATTTTGGGAGGAGGAATAAGGAGCCCAGTTATTGGTCAGAATGTAAAAAATGAATTGGAGCAGAGGAGCAAAGAGATCTGGGAACAGAGTCACATAAATCACTAAAAGGAGCAACACAAGTTGATAAGAGAGCAAAGAAAGAGCTGATGTTCTTTTCTCGAGGAATACAATGTAACAGCAGGGAGGGAATGTTAAATTTATAGAGAACCTCACTTAGAAGGACTGTGAGCAGTTCTGGTCTCCATATTATAAAAGGATATTGAAACACTGAAGAAAGTGCAGAATAGATTTACAAAGATGTCACCAGAGAGGATGGTACTATCCAGCAAGATTGAGCAGGCTGGGGCTCCTTTCTCTGGAAAAGAGAAGACTAGGAAGAAATCTGATAGAGGTCTTTAAAATTATCAGTGAGTCAGAACAAGGGGGCAGCGATACAAGACAGACATTAACAGGTCAAATGGAGAACTTAGGAGGAATTTCTCTACTCAGAGTGGTGAGAATGTGGAACTCACTGCCACGTGGAGTGGTTGAAGCAGATAGCAATGATGTGTTTAAGGTGAGGCTCAATACATTTATGAGGGAGAAGGGAATAGATAGATTTCGGGACAGGGTGGGACAAGGCAATTAGATTGGGAGGAGGCTCAAGTGGATTATCAACACCAGCACAGACTAGTGGGGCTGAAAGTCCAGTTTCTGGGCTGTAATTCTGTGTATTTACAGCAGGAGTGGATTAATGCTGGGGTTGACAGGGCCCAGGGGTGAATGAACGAAATGTCTAACTCTAACTTTTATATTGTGAGCCCTAGTACTATATATCCCAAACAGCGGAAATAGTTTCTCTCTATCCTATCAGTTCCAATTAATATTTTGAAAACTTTGTTGACAGCACACAATCTTCTAAATTCCAGGAGATACAACCATCGTGAGGTGATGCATTTTAGCACAAGGCAGAGGGAGAGGCAATATATACTTAATGGCACATTCATAAAGAGTGTGCAGGGACAGAGGGACCTGGGATTCATGTGCAAAGATCTTTAAAGATGGCAGGAAATATTTAGTGAGTAATTAGCAAAGTATACTATATCTTGGGCTTCATAAATCTATGGGTATATAAAAAGAAAGAGTAGCTAAAGTGAGCATGGGAATCTTGGAGGATGTGACTGGAGAATGGATAACAGGGAACAGAGAAATGGCAGATAATTTAAACCAATATTTTGCATCAGTCTTTACGGTGGAGGACACTATAAACATCCCACAGATATCAGATAAGCAAGGAGCTAATGGGAGGAAAGATCTTGAAACAGTCTCTATCATGAGGGACAAAGTATTTGACAAACTAATGGGACTAAAGGTAGACAAGTCGCCAGGACCTGATGGCTTACATCCAAGGGTTTTAAAGCAAGTGGCTGCAGAGATAGTGGAGGCATTGGTCGAAATATTCCAGAACTCACTGGATTCCGGGAGGGTCCCAGTAGTTTGGAAAACTGCTAATGTGACGCCCCTGTTCAAGAAGGGAGGGAGACAAAAAGCAGGAAACTATAAGCCAGTCAGCCTAACATCGGTCGTCGGGAAAATGCTAGAGTCCATTATTAAGGAAGAAATACAGGACATTTAAAAAGCTTAACGCAATCAGAGTCAACATGGTTTTGTGAAAGGGAAATCATGTTTTACAAATTTACTGGAGTTCTTTGAGGATATAACAAGCAGAGTTGATAAAGGGGAACCTGTAGATGTAGTGTATTTGGATTTCCAGAAGGCATTCAATAAGGTGCCACATAAAAGATTATTACACAAGATAGAAGCTCACTGTATTGGGGGAAATGTATTAGCATGGATTGAGGATTGATTAACTAACAGAAGACAGAGAGTTGGGATTAATGGATCTTTTTCAGGTTGGAATGACATAACTAGTGGAGTGCCACAAGGATCAGTCCTAGGGCCTCAATTATTTACTATCTATATTAAATGACTTGGAGGAGGGGGGCAGAGTGTAATATATCCAAATTTGCTGATTATACAAAAATAGGTGAGAGGGCATGTTGTGATGAGGACATAAGGAATCTGCAAGGCAATATAGATAGGTTGAGCGAGTGGACAAAAACCTGGCAGATGGAGTTTAATATAAGAAAGTGTGAGGTCATCCACTTGGGTAGGAAGAATAAAAAGGCAGACTATTATTTAAATGGAGAGAGACTTCAAAAATGTGCAGCACAGAGGGATCTGGGTGTTCTTGTGCATGAAACACAAAAAATTAGCATGCAGGCGCAGCAAGTAATTAAGGCAGCAAATGGAATTTTGGCCTTTATTGCTAGGGGTTGGAGTTTAAAAACAGGGAAGTCTTGTTACAACTGTACAGGGTGTTGGTGAGGCTGCACTTCATGTACTGTGTACAGTTTTGCTCCCCATATTTAAAAAAAGTATATACTGGCATTGGAGGCAGTTCAAAAGAGATTCACTCGACTGATTCCTGGGATGAAGGGGTTGACTTATCAAGAATGGTTAGGTTAGGCCTTTATTCATTCGAGTTTAGAAGAATGAGGGGTGATCTTACTGAAACATACAAGATTCTGAAGGGGCTTGACAGGGTAGATGTTGAGATGTTTCCACTAGTGGGGGAATCTCAAACTAGGGGACATAGTTAGAGAACAAGGGGACACTCATTTAAAACTGAGATGCGAAGGAATTTCTTCTCTCAGAGGGTAGTGAATGTCTGGAATTCTCTACCCCAGAGAGTTGTGGAGGCTAGACCATTGAAAGTATTTAAAGAGGAGGTAGATAGATTTTTGAAATATCGGGGAGTTGAGGGCTAAGAGGAGATGGCACGAAAGAGGAGTCGAGGTCTGGGGCAGATCAGCCATGATCTTATTGAATGGCAGGGCAGGCTTCAGACTGAATGGCCTACCCCTATTTCTGATGTTGTTATAAATTGAGGTCTTGAGCACAAAATCTGAGAAGTTATGCTGAAACTTTATAAAAGGTCTGGTTCAGCCACAACTAGAGTATTGCATCCAGTTCTGGTCACCACACTTTAGGAAGTATGTGAAGATCCTCGAGAGGGTGCAGAAGATAATTACCAGAATGGTTCTGCGAGTGAAAGAATGTAGCTACAGATTTAGGTTGGAGAAGCTGGGTTTGTTCTACTTGGAACAAAGCAAATTGAGGGAAGGTCCGATAAAGGTGTACAAGATTATGACAGGTTTAGATAAGGTAGACAAAGAAAAGCTGTTCCCATTAGCTGATGGTATAAGGACTAAGGTAGAGAGTACAAGGCTTTGAGCAAGAGATGCAGGAGGACTGGGAGGAAGAACATTGTTTACACAGCAAGTGGTAATAACCTGGAACTTGCTGCGTACGAGGGTGGTGGAAGTGGAGACGATTTCAAATCTGCAGAACTACGGGGATAGAGTTGGGCAATGTGACTGACTGAATTCCGCTACAGAGAGCTCACATGGACCTAAAGGGCCGAATGGCTTCTTTCGGTGCTGTAATGACTCATTCATTTGTGCAACTTCTCCTTAGAATTTAACCCTTGTAGTCCAGGTACCACTCAGATAAATCTACGCTGTACTTCCTCCGAGGTGTGGTGCCCAGAACTGAACACAATACTCCAGGTATGGTCTAACCAGGGCTTTGTGTATCTCAGTGCATTTCTAATCACACTGATACCCAAAATCTTTTCCCACAGACAGAACAGACAAACCTTTTTCCTTGCACATTCAAAGGCCGATGACATTCCAGTGCTGCTTAATCGAGTAATTCTGTCAGATCTTTAAGTGATGTTTCATTCGAGTTTCTCGTCTGCAAATCCTCTCCTTCTAAGCACCTGTAAAAGGAATTTACAAAAGCCATCACTGTCAGTCCAGGATAGATGTTGACAAGTCTCTCCTCCCGTTTCCTGGCCCAGGATGGCCACGCATGTGCCCTGCTGCACATCACTTCCTAGAAAGATGGCAGCCGTTAACCCAGGCTCCACTGTTTCACGTTATAGTTTTTGATAGCGCATGTTACCGAGTTGGCCAATCAGGGTTCCGAAGAAGGGTCGCTGACCCGAAACGTTAACTCTGCTTCTCTTTCCACAGATGCTGCCAGACCTGCTGAGTGATTCCAGCATTTCTTGTTTTTGTGGCCAATCAGACTGTCTGCCGCTCTTCTGTGACGACATCTGTGCCTGTGTGTACCTGGAGAGGGAGCATGCAGTGTCTGCCTATAAGCTTGGGCCCTTCCGCTACTGGTGGATGCTGGAGTGACTAGAGTGCATCACCACCATGAGGAATTACATTTTATTTCGATTTAGTTAAGTTTCATTAGTAGTTTCTGTTACAGCACATTATTGGTGTAACTCCCTTCAAGTTACTGATGCAACAAAAAGGACCTACAAAAGTCAGGGACCGACTTCCATATTCAACACCCACCCCAATACCAAATGGCCTTTAATTGGTCTGTCCGTGCTTCTCAACTCAGTTCTGTGAGCAACACCTGCAATAAATCAAAAGCAAAATACTGCAGATGCTGGAAATCTGAAATAAAAGGAGGAAATGCTGGAAATGCTCAGCAGGTCAGACAGCATCTGAGGAGAGAGAAACTGAGTTAACGTTTCAGGCACATGGAGCCGTCGGAGCCTACAGCCTGGAACTCGGATTGGGAGAAGGAAGAATGAGGAGAGGCAACATAGTCCAACACTCACAGCAACCTACAATCCACCGACGTTACCGGGATAGGGAGACAGAGTTTAGAAACACTCAGCAACACGACTCCAGTAAAACATCCCAGGAGGAAAAGGGGGAGCAGTGTGTGTACCTGCCTTGATATCCCCCTCCCCAGGCCTGTCAGTCAAACCCCCCCACTCCTCCCAGTCAACAGCTCAGCCTATCAGCTTGCAGCTTTCTGCACCTTGAGCCAGCCCTGCCCAGGTGTGGCCCAGTCCAAGGGGAGTCTTGGTGGAACCAGGGAGTGGGGGAGGCGGGACCTCCTGTCCTGTGCTGTGGAACAAAGAACAGTACAGCACAGGAACAGGCCATTCGGCCCTCCAAACCTGCACCGATCTTGATGCCTGCCTAAACTAAAACCTTCTGCACTTCCGGGGACCGTATCCCTCTCTTCCCATCCTATTTATGTATTTGTCAAGATGCCTCTTACACGTCATTATCGTACCTGCTTCCACCACCTCCCCCGGCAGCAAGTTCCAGGCACTCACCACCCTCTGTTGAAAGAACTTGCCTCGCACATCCCCTCTAAACTTTGCCCCTCTCACCTTAAACCTATGTCCCCTAGTAACTGACTCTTCCACCCTGGGAAAAAGCTTCTGACTATCCACTCTGCCCATGCCACTCATAACTTTGTAAACCTCTATCATGTCACCCCTCCACCTCCGTCGTTCCAGTGAAAACAATCCGAGTTTATCCAACCACTCCTCATAGCTAATGCCCTCCAGATCAGGCAACATCCTGGTAAACCTCTTCTGTACCCTCTCCAAAGCCTCCACGTCCTTCTGGTAGTGTGGCGACCAGAATTGCACGCAATATTCCAAGTTCTGCACAGCTGCAGCATGACTTGCCAATTTTTATACTCTATGCCCCGACCGATGAAGGCAAGCATGCCGTATGCCTTCTTGACTACCTTATCCACCTGCGTTGCCACTTTCAGTGACCTGTGGACCTGTACGCCCAGATCTCTCTGCCTGTCAATACTCCTAAGGGTTCTGCCATTTACTGCATACTTCCCACCTGCATTAGATCTTCCAAAATGCATTACCTCACATTTGTCCGAATTAAACTCCATCTGCCATTTCTCCGCCCAAGTCTCCAACCGATCTATATCCTGCTGTATCCTCTGACAATCCTCATCACTATCCGCAACTCCACCAACCTTTGTGTCGTCCGCAAACTTACCAATCAGACCAGCTACATTTTCCTCCAAATCATTTATATATACTACAAAGAGCAAAGGTCCCAGCACTGATCCCTGCGGAACACCACTAGTCACATCCCTCCATTCAGAAAAGCACCCTTCCACTGCTACTCTCTGTCTTCTATGACCGAGCCAGTTCTGTATCCATCTTGCCAGCTCACCTCTGATCCCGTGTGACTTCACCTTTTGTACCAGTCCTCGTCAAAGGCTTTACTGAAATCCATATAGATAACATCCACTGCCCTTCCTTCATCAATCATTTTTGTCACATCCTCAATAAACTCAATCAAATTAGTGAGACACGACCTCCTCTTCACAAAACCATCCTGCCTCTCGCTAACAAGTTTGTTTGTTTCCAACTGGGAGTAAATCCTGTCCCGAAGAATCCTCTCTAATAATTTCCCTGCCACTGATGTAAGGCTCACCGGCCTATAATTTCCTGGATTATCCTTGCTACCCTTCTTAAACAAAGGAACAATATTGGCTATTCTCCAGTCCTCTGGGACCTCACCTGTAGCCAATGTGGATGCATAGATTTCTGTCAAGGCCCCAGCAATTTCTTCCCTTGCCTCCCTTAGTATTCTGGAGTAGATCCCATCAGGCCCTGGGGATTTATCTACCTTAATGCTTTGCAAGACACCCAACACCTCCTCCTTTTTGATAATGAGATGACTGAGACTATCTGCACTCCCTTCCCTAGGCTCATCATCCACCAAGTCCTTCTCTTTGGTGAATACTGATGCAAAGTACTCATTTCGTACCTCGGCCATTTCCTCTGGCTCCACACACAGATTCCCTTCTCTGTCCTTGAGCGGGCCAACCCTTTCCCTAGTTACCCTCTTGCTCTTTATATACGTATAAAAAAAACCTTGGGATTATCCTTAATCCTGTTTGCCAATGACTTTTCATGACCCCTTTTAGCCCTCCTGACTCCTTGCTTAAGTTTCTTTCTACTGTCTTTATATTCCTCAAGGGATTCGTCTGTTCCTAGCCTTCCAGCCCTTATGAATGCTTCCTTTTTCTTTTTGACTCGGCTCACAATATCCCGCGGTATCCAAGCTTCCCGAAACTTGCCAAACTTATCCTTCTTCCTCACAGGAACATGCTGGTCCTGGAATCTAATCAATTGACATTTGAAAAACTCCCACGTCAGATGTTGATTTACCCTCAAACAGCCACCCCCAATCTAAATTCTTCAGTTCCTGCCTAATATTGTTACAATTAGCCTTCCCCCAATTTAGCACCTTCACCCGAAGACTACTCTTATCGTTATCCACAAGTACCTTAAAACTTATGGAATTATGGTCACTGTTCCCGAAATGCTCCCCTACTGAAAACTTCGACCACCTGGCCGGGCTCATTCCCCAATACCAGGTCCAGTACGGCCCCATCCCTAGTTGGACTATCTACATATTGTTTCAAGGAGCCCTCCTGGATGCTCCTTTCAAATTCTGCCCCATCTAAGCCCCTAGCACTGAGTGAGTCCCAGTCAATATAGGGGAAGTTAAAATCACCCACCACTACAACCTTTACATCTTTCCAAAACCTGTCTACATATCTGCTCCTCTGCCTCCTGCTGGGAGGCCTGTAGAAAACCCCCAACATCGTGATTGCACCCTTCCTATTCCTGAGCTCCACCCATATTGCCTCACTGCATGACCCCTCCGAGGTGTCGTCCCGCAGTACAGCTGTGATATTCTCCTTAACAAGTAATGTAACGCCCCCACCCCTTTTACATCCCCCTCTATCCCGCCTGAAGCTTTTAAATCCTGGAAAATTTAGCTGCCAATTCTGTCCTTCCCTCAACCAAGTTTCTGTAATAGCAACAACATCATAGTTCCAAGTACTAATCCAAGCTCTAAGTTCATCTGCCTTACCTGTTATACTTCTCGCAGTGAAACAAATGCACTTCAGACCACCAGTGCCGCTGTTCTCCGCAACATCTCCCTGCCTGCTCTTCCTCATGTCCCAAATGGTTCCTCCCTCCCTCCCCCAGGCACCTTTATAACTGAGTTAAGTTTCCTTCAAAGTTTTGCCCTTTAATGTTACATAAAAGCAAAATACAGCGGATGCTGGAAATCTGAAATAAAAACAAGAAATGCTGGAAACACTCAGCAGGTCTGGCAGCATCTGTGGAAAGAGAAGCAGAGTTAACGTTTCAGGTCAGCGACCCTTCTTCTTAATGTCACAGTTTATTCATCCTTATTTCCTCCAAAACAGCTGGAAATCTGGCGACCGTTAACCCCGGGCCTGTCATCGGGAGAAGCCCCTCAACTAGCGCCCCACTCAGAACAAGTGCGGTGCCCTCCGCCACTGACCGGTTAGGGATGCTCTACTGCCATCACTCGCATTGCGCATGCTCTAAACACTGTTTTGCATTGCGCCGGCGCACATTTAACTCGACCCTCCGTCCTGCGGCCTCTCACCTGACAACTCACAATGGTCGGGTGATTGATGGCAACTACAGACCAATAGCAAGAGTGGACGGGACAGGAGGGCGGAGCGCCCCGCATGCTTTTTATCAGGAGCCCCGCCCATCACTTGCTCCGATTGCTTGGAGGATCCACAACCCGCTCGGTCCTCCAGCTCCGCCCCGCTCTCCCTATTGGTCCGGAGCTGCCATCAGTCAACCGATCGGGCGGCGTGAGGGGAGCATGCGCGGTGAGCAGGGGCTGAGGCAGAGAGCGCGGTTCCTGCAGAACTGAGTCGGGAAACACAGGCGGAGCAATTCAGAGCCGGTTTGTATCGGGGAGGGTGTTGATGTGGAAGTCGGTCCCTGACCTCCTGTTTAGGTCTTTGTTGTTGCATCAGTTTGATCTGGAGTGGAGATGGAGGAGCAGCTGCTGGGTTTAATCCAGAATACTTTTGAGCCCAGTCAGGCCCAGCAATTTCCAATGTGAGACTGTCAAGGGAGGGAGATTCCAGGGGAGATGAGGTTACTAAACGGAGACCAACCACTCAATGTTAAAGAGTATTGTTTTAGTAACAAGTATCTCTGTAGAGGTTTTTAATCCATTTTAAATATACAGATTTTTTTTTACACTTCATTCCTGGGATATGGGTATCACTAGCCAGACCAGCATATATTACCAATCCCCAGTTGTCCATTGAGAAGGTGATGGTGGGCCACCTTCTTGAACTGCTGCAGTCTGTGTGGTGAAGGTGCTCCCACAATGGTGTTAGGGAAGGAGTTACAGGATTTTCAGCCAGTGATGATGAAGGAACTGTGATATATGTCCAAGGTAACAACAACTTGAATTTATATAGCACCTTTTAATGTAATAAAATGTTCCAAGGCATTTCACAGGAGTGTTATAAAGCAACATTTGACACCAAGCCACATAAGGAGGTATTCGGGTAGATAGCTTGATCAGAGAGGTGGGTTTTAATCAGTGTCTGAATCACGGAAGGTGAGGTAGAGAAACAGAGAGGATTGGGAGGGATTTACAAAGGTTATGACCTTGGCAGCTGAAGTCACGGCCACCAGTGGTGGAGCAACGAAAATCTGGGATGCTCAAGGTGCCAGAATTAGATGAGCCCTGATCTCTCGGAGGGTTGTAGGGCTGGAGGAGATTATAGAGATAGTGAGGGGTGAGGGAATGGAGGGATTTGAAAACAAGGATGAGGATTTTAAAATTGAGGTGCTGCTTAACTGGGAGCCTGTGTAGGTCAGTGAGCACAGTGGTGATGGGTGAACAGGAATTGGTTCGAGTCAGGACACAGGCAGCAAAGTTTTGGATGATCTTAAGTTTACGGAGGGTAGAATGTGGGAGGCCGGCCAGGAGTGTGTTAGAATAGTCAAGTTGAGAGGTAACAAATACATGGATGTAAGTTTCAGAGGTAGATGAGCTGAGGCAGTGGCAAAGTCAGGGGATGTTAATGAGGTGGAAATAGGCAGTCTGAGTGATGGCACCAGTGCAGTCGGAAGCTCATCTCAGGGTCAAATATGACACCACGGTCATAAATGATCTGGTTTAGCCTCAGACAGAGAGAGGGATTGAGTTGGTGGCTAGGGAGTGGAGTTTGTAGCAGGAATTGAAGACAATGGCTTCAGACTTCCCAATATTTAATTGGAGGAAATTTCTGTTCATCCAGTACTGGATGTCAGACAGGTCAGGATGGTGTGTGACTTGGAGGGGAACTTGGAGGTGATGGTGTTCACATACACCTGCTACCCTGATGCTTCTAGATGCTGGAAGTTGATGGTTTGGGAGGTTCTGTCAAAGTTCTGGTCGAGCTGCAGATATATAAAATACCTCTCCTCTCCCTGCCCCTCCTAGCTCGCCCTCTCTCTCTCTGTTTCCTCCCATAGATGGCAGAATCTTGTGTAGGTCCAGGCAGGGTGTCAGGTTCCCTTCCTTGAAGGACATGATTGAACCATTTGGGGTTGTAAGTCAATCCAGCAGCTTTCATGGTCATTCAGCTCCATTTCACAACCTGCCTTTGTGTTTTTGTGGGTTCTCTCACACTCTTTTTTTTCTGTTTTAAATCAATTTCACAGGGTGTTCCAATGGGAGGAATTGCAGCCATGAAATGCAAAGCAAACGTCAGATCAGGATCTGAAGGAGTTGCCAGTTTATCGTAACTCGAATATTTTGAACGTGAAAGGAAAAAACGAAACTGTACACGTCTTCTGTGTGCGGACATGGTTTCAGCCGATCATCTGGCCTGTCGAATCACAAGCGCAGTCACACTGGGGAGAAACCATGTAAATATGGGGAATGTGGAAAGGGATTGAATTATCCAGCTGGAAACGCATCCACACAATCACACCCTGGAGAGGCTGTTCACCTGCTCAGAGTGTGGGAAGGGATTCACTACTTCATCCAACCTGCTGACACATTAGCTAGTTCACACTGACAAGAGACCTTTTACATATCCATTCTGTTGGAATTGCTCTAAAGGTTCTGCTGAACTAATGTCCCATCAACATGTTCACACTGACAAGAGACCGTTCAGGTGCTCTCACTGCGGGACTGGGTTCAGGCAATCTTCTGATCTCACTGTACACCAGCGTATTCACACTGGGGAGAGGCCGTTCACCTGCTCTGAGTGTGGGAAGGGATTCACTCAGTTATCTCACCTGCTGACACACCAGCGAGGTCACACTGGGGAGAGGCCATTCACTTGCTCCGTGTGTGAGAACAGATTTGCAGATTCATCCACCCTGCTGATACACCAGCGAGTTCACACTGGGGAGAGGCCATTCACCTGCTCAGAGTGTGGGAAGGGATTCACTCAGTCATCCAACCTATTGACACACCAGCGAGGTCACACTGGGGAAAGACCATTCACCTGCTCAGAGTGTGGCAAAGGATTTACTACTTCATCCAACTTGCTGACACACCAGCTAGTTCACACTGGGGAATGGCCATTCACCTGTTCTGAATGTGGGAAGGGATTCAATACTTCATCCGCCCTGCTGACACACCAGCGAGTTCACGCTGGGGACTGGCCATTCACCTGCTCCGAGTGTGGAAAGGGATTTACTCACGCATCCGAACTGCTGAGACACCAGCGAGGTCACACTGGGGAGAGGCCGTTCACCTGCTCAGAGTGTGGGAAGGGATTCACTCACTCATTCACCCTGCTGAGACACCAACGCGTTCACACTGGGGAGAGGCCGTTCACCTGCACAGAGTGTGGGAAGAGATTCTCTACTTTATCCAACCTGCTGACACATCAGCGACTTCACATTGGGGAGAGGCCGTTCACCTGCTCAGAGTGTGGGAAGGGATTCAGAACTTCATCCAACCTGCTGTCACACCAAAGAGTTCACATTGGGGAGAGGCCATTCACCTGCTCAGAGTGTGGGAAGGGATTCAAAACTTCATCTGTGCTGCTGACGCACCAGCGAGTTCACACTGAGGAGAGGCCGTTCACCTGCTCAGAGTGTGGGAAGGGATTCAAAACTTCATCCACCCTGCTGACGCACCAGCGAGTTCACACTGGGGAGAGCCCGTTCACCTGCTCAGATTGTGGGAAGGGATTCACATATTCATCCGACCTGCTGAAACACGAGCGAGTTCACACTGGGGAGAGACCGTTCACATGCTCAGAGTGTGGAAAGGGATTCACTCAGTCATCCCACCTGTTGAGACACCAGCGAGTTCACACCGAGGAGAGACCCTTCACATGCTCAGAGTGTGGGAAGGGATTCACTCAGTCATCCCACCTGCTGGCACACCAGCAAGTTCACAAGTAATTTGGGAATGAGACGTTGCTGCCAAATGGTGGATTTCCGATATTAGGGTTTCGGAAATCCACCATTGGCTTCTCCCTTTCCGTCCTTAACGACTGACAGTTCTGATTTTTTTTTAATGCTGGACAACCACAAACCTGTTTTTAAGACGTCTTTATTTTTTATATTCTTCCACCTCGGTGGAAATGAACTTCAACCAGGAAAGCAAGTGGGTGGAATTGCATACTCCTTCACAACTTCAGTGTGTCAGTCTTCTGTAAATGGCCAAAAGGAGGTGTGTGTATACACAGACCTGTCGTGGGGAAGGTGTAAGAATCGATCATTCAGGAGGCTATAGCTGGTCACTTAGAAAAACTCAAGGTAATCAGGAATAGTCAGCGTGGTTTTGTGAAAGGGAAATCATATTTTACCAATTTATTGGAGTTTGAAGGAGAAACATGCACTGTGGATAAAGGGGAGCCCGTTGACATACTGTACTTGAATTTCTAGAGGACATTTGACAAGGTGCACATAAAAGGTTATTGCACAAAGTAGAAAGTCATGGTGTTAGGGCTAACATATTAGCATAAATAGAAGATTCGCTGGTTGGCTGGCAGAAAACAGAGTGTGCATAAATGTGTCACAATAACAAGTGTGCAGGCAAACATTGACTACTTGTACAGGCAGAAAATGCCAGGTATCTCACTAAATCAGTGTCCAACATAGTGACCAGAAAGTAAGTTAATAAATTATTCTTCTCATTTAAAGCTTCTTCACAAAAATGCACGTTTGTTGTTGTATTGATTAATAGTAAGATCAATTTTAATGCCTTTATCTTTCTGAAATTGGCTCATCTGCCTCCCCCCCCCTCCCTAATGTAGGACAAAAATTGTAATGTGGCCCCCCATGTGAAAAGGTTGGACAACCCTGCTATGGACCTTGAGTCAGTGTGAAGCTGTCTTTTGCACCATAGTGATGCAAGGCAAGGAGTATAACTCTGGCCATCTTTCTTCAATGTGTAGTTTGAAATTGCTTAAGATTATCTGGAAAAGGCTGTCCTGCACCACAAGTGCTGTACATTGGCTACAGTGCAACTATCCTGTGAGCTCTCTGCAGTCACTGTAAATGGTCACTGGGCTTCTGAGGCTGATAGCACAATACTTTGTACATGTATGAATATGTATATACAGAGTGCTGCTTTTCTCAAAACCAACACAATAGTTATGATTTTCAGCTCACCTTGCTGTTAAATACAGCTGCCACTACACCAATTGATACAGTAGAACAGGAGCCAGAAGTATTAATCACTGTTGGGATATACAGCTGTCCATTGGACCTGCTGCATTGTCACAGGGCCATGACCAAACCTTTGAGCCTGATTTGGGGATAATGCAACAGAACCTCAAACTTGTTACTGTAGAGGTTGTCGTCGACTGTCCCTCGATTCGAGGATGACGTCTACTCAAGTTCGTGAGTTTCTGCCTTGGGTCTTCAGGTCACTGAACAGGCAGATCTTTGGGCACATGGGGCAGGACATCCCACCGGGTAGTGGGACCCAGAGCCTAGGATTTGCTTCCTCGAGGTACACCATTGGTCTCATTACTTTTCCAGTATCGTTAGCAAGATCTGGTACAATTTTTACATTGCATAATATTTGGACCCTTTGAGGAGGAAAAATGCATCTTTAATTAGTTTTCATTGTGATTATAATGAGATCTGCACTGCAAACAAGATTACTTTAGTTTAGAATCTTTATATTGTGACTAATTATATTAAATTATAAAATCTACCATGAGTCATGATATTTAAAAACAAGCATTTGTTCGATTTATTCACAAAATGTGAGCATCTGTCAAAGGCCAGTATTTATTGGCCATCCCTAATTGCCCTTGAGAAGGTGGTGGTGAGCCACCTCCTTGAATAGAATTGAGTGACTTGCTCAGCTGTTTCATAGGGCAGTTAAATCAACCACATTCTGCAGCACATTTGCAAAAGTTAATAAGGTTATTTTCCTCTTTTGTGCTTGGAGGTAGATAATAGTCCAAAAGAAAATTGGGTCGGGAGTATCACATGCTGCTAACAGAAAGTATGTGATCTTTCTGTCCATTTAAGTTTATGGACAGCAAATTGGACAGGCTGTATAACTGGCAGACAATCCTCCCTACCTGGTTTTGATTTCTGCTTCGTTCAGTCGATTATGTCAGAGCACAAAATAAGAAAAATGACCCCACTTATGTTCAAGTTTCTGGATTGTCAATATCTCAAATGTTTACTTTTTATGAATTTATATACCTACTGATTTGTGCACATCACTTACCAAGGTACCAGAATGTGCCATCTGGTATGCTTAGATTTGTTGCTTTCTATTAAAACTGACACATCTTCACAGTGGTTAGCACTGCAGCCTCACAGCTCCAGTGACCCGGGTTCAATTCTGGGTACTGCCTGTGTGGAGTTTGCAAGTTCTCCCTGTGTCTGCGTGGGTTTCCTCCGGGTGCTCCGGTTTCCTCCCACATGCCAAAGACTTGCAGGTTGATAGGTTAATTGGCCATTATAAATTGCCCCTAGTATAGGTAGGTGGTAGGGAAATATAGGGACAGGTGGGGATGTGGTAGGGATATGGGATTAGTGTAGGATTAGTATAAGTGGGTGGTTGATGGTCGGCACAGACTCGGTGGGCCGAAGGGCCTGTTTCAGTGCTGTATCTCTAAACTAAACCTTTTACATGAACAATCTATAAATAGGCAGAAGCAGGACATTGAGAACATGAAGCTCTGCAAAAACCAATTATCAGCTGTCAGGTAAGTCTCATGAAATTGTATTCTGAGTACAGTGCAATTTTATTCATTACAGATGCAAAATTGCCATTACTCAACTAGTTTGCTTCAATAACAGTGGTATAATTACATAATTAATTGTCAAAAAAAAAAATCAGACTTTGTTTTTGTCTTCGGCCACTAATTTTCAGACCTTTTGGTCTTTGGCCACTCTCACCCCTGCATTTGTTACTTGTTTTGTGAAATACTCTCCCTATTAGTGCTCAACTG
Organism: Heterodontus francisci; assembly: GCF_036365525.1. Classification (NCBI taxonomy): domain Eukaryota; kingdom Metazoa; phylum Chordata; class Chondrichthyes; order Heterodontiformes; family Heterodontidae; genus Heterodontus; species Heterodontus francisci. Next base: position 22,226,532 of record NC_090404.1, read on the forward strand.
CTGGATAACTCTGATTACATTTGTTTGTATTTACATGTCTATAAAGTGTCTGAGTTGTGATTTGCAACCAATAAATGCAGTCTGGTATCTTGGTGATTGGTCAAGAAAGATTTAATTCACTCACTCAACAGCTTGAGAGGAACCAGATTGAAGTTTAATGAACATTAGAAATAGGAGCTGGAGGAGGCCATTTGGCCCTTCGAGCCTGTTCTGCCATTCACCAAGATCATGGCTGATCTTCTACCTCAACTCCACCTTCCCGCACTATCCCCATATCCCTTAATTCCCTCAGTACCCAAGAATCTATCAATCTCTGTCTTAAATATACTCAACGACTGAGCATCCACAGCTCCCTGGGGTAGACAATTCCAAAGATTCACAACCCTTTCAGTGAAGAAATTTCTCCTCATTTCAGTCCTAAATGTCCGACCCCTTATCCTGAGACTGTGACCCAGTGTTCTAGATTCCCCAGACAGGGCAAACATTTTCTCAGCATCTACCCTGACAAGTCCCTTCAAAATTTATTATGTTCAAGTCAGATCACATCTCATTCTTCTAAACAGCAGGGAATATAGGCCTAGTCTATTCAATCTCTCCTCAAGGAGGAGATGGAGCATAGTGGGGGGTGCTGTAGCAGAGTGGTTATGTTACTGAACTAGTAATCCAGAGGCCTGGACTAATGATGAAGAGATATGAATTCAAATCCCACCATGGCAGTTCAGGGATTTAAACTCAATCAATTAAATAAATCTGGGATTTAAAAAAAGCTAGTATCAGTAATGGTGACCATGAAACTACCAGATTGTTCCAAAAACCCACCTGGTTCACTAATTTCCTTTTGGGGAAGGAAATCTGCTGTCCTTACCTGAGCTGGCCTATATGTGACTCCAGACTCAAATGTGGTTGATTTAACTGCCCTATGAAACAGCTGAGCAAGCCACTCAGTTCTATTCAAGGAGGTGGCTCACCACCACCTTCTCAAGGGCAATTAGGGATGGGCAATAAATACTGGCCTTTGACAGATGCTCACATTTTGTGAATATTGCCTCAACAATTGCCTCATCCCAGGACCCAGACTAGTGAACCTTCATTGCATTCCCTCGAGCAAGTATGTCTCTCCTTAGGTAAGGAGACCAAAACTGTACACAGTACTCCAGGTGGGGCCTCACCAATGTCCTGTATAATTGTATTACTTCTTTAATCTTATACCCCAATCCCTTTTTAACAAATGCTAACATACCATTTGCCTTCCTAATTTTGTGCTCTACCTGCATGTTAACTTTCTGTGTTTCATGTATGAGGACACCAGTCCCTGAATGCAAATCTTTCTCAGTCTCTCACCATTCATGAAAAAACTGATTTTAAAAATAATTTCTGCTATCCAAGTGGATGACTTCCTATTTCACCACATTGTATTCCATCTGTCATGTTCTTGCCCACTCACCCAACCTGTCTACATCCTTCTGCAGTCTGTGTCCTCCTCACTGCTTACTTTCCCAACTAACACTATCAGCAGCAAACCTGGATACATTACACTCAGTCCCCTGTTACATAAGAAATAGGAGGAGTAGGCCATTCAGCCCCTCATGCCTGCCCCGCCATTCCATAAGATCATGGCTGATCTGTTCCAGGCCTCAACTTCTCTTTTGGGCCTGCTCTGCCAAACCCTCGACTCCCCGAGATTTCAATAATCCATCTACCTCCTCAAATATATTTAGTGACCTAGTCTCCACAGCTCTCTGAGGCAGAGAATTTCAGAGATTCACCACCCTCTGAGAGAAGAAATTCCTTCGCATCTCAGTTTTAAATGTGTGACCCTTTATTCTGTAACTACGTCCCATAGTTCGAGATTCCCCCACTAGTGGAAATATCTACCCTGCCGAGCCCCCTTAAAATCTTATATGTTTCAATAAAATCATCTCTCATTCTTCTAAACTCCAGTGAACAAAGGCCTAACCTGTTTAGCTGTTCTTGATAAGACAGCCCCTTCATCCCAGGAATCAGCCTAGTGAACCTTTTCTGAACTGCCTCCAATGCTAGTATATCCTTTCTTAAATATGGGGACCAAAACTGTACACAGTACTCCAGGTGTGGCCTCACCAACACCCTGTACAGTTGTAACAAGACTTCCCTATTTTGAAACTCTAACCCCTAGCAATAAAGGCCAAAATTCCATTTGCCTTCCTAATTACTTGCTGCACCTGCATGCTAACTTTTTGTGTTTCATGTACAAGAACACCCAGATCCCTCTGTACTGCAGTATTTTGTAGTCTTTCTCCATCTAAATAATAATCTGCCTTTTTCTTCTTCCGACCAAAGTGGATTACCTTATAATTTCCCACATTGAACTCCATCTGCCGAATTTTTGCCCACTCACTTAACCTATCTATATCCCTTTGCAGATTCTTTGTGTCCTCATCACAACATGCCTTCCCACGTATTTTTGTATCATCAGCAAATCTGGATAAACTACACTCTGTCCCTTCCTCTAAGTCATTTAATGTAGATAGTAAATAGCTGAGGCCCTAGGACTGATCCTTGTGGCATCCCAGTAGTTACGGCTTTCCAACCTGAAAAAGACCCATTGATCCTGACTCTCTGCCTTCTGTGTGTTAGCCAATCCTCAATCCATGCCAACACATTACCCCCAATACCCTGAGCTCTTATTTTGTGCAATAACCTTTTATCTGGCACCTTATTGAATGCTTTCCGAAAATCCAAATACACATAATCTACTGGTTCCCCTTTATCCACTCTGCTTGTTATATCCTCAAAGAACTCGAACAAATTTGTCAAACGTGATTTCCCTTTCATAAAGCCATGTGGACTCTGTTTGATTGCATTATGTTTTTCTAGATGTCCTGCTATTTCTTCCTTAATAATGGACTCTAGCATTTTCCCAATGACTGATGTTAAGCTAACTGGTCTATCGTTTCCAGCATTCTGTCTCCCTCCTTTCTTGAATAGGGGTGTCACATTAGTGGTTTTCCAATCTGCTGGTACCCTACCGGAATCCGGTGAGTTTTGGTATATTATGACCAATGCCTATACTATCTCTGCAGTCACTTTTAATACCCTTGGATGCAGGCCATCAGATCCTGGCGACTTGTCTGCCTTCAGTCCCATCAGTTTGTCCAGCACCTTTTCCCTCATGATAGTGATTGTTACAAGTTCCTCCCTCCCATTTACACCTTGCTCATCTATTATTGTTGGGATGTTTATAGTATCCTCCACCGTGAAGACTGATGCAAAATATTGGTTTAAATTATCTGCCATTTCCCTGTTACCAGTTATTAATTCCCCAGTCTCATCCTCTAAGGGTCCCACACTTACTTTAGCTACTCTCTTCCTTTTAATATACCCATAGAAGCTCTTACTGTTCATTTTTATATTTCTTGCCAAATCACTCTCAATCAATTTTCTCCCTCTTTATTAGTTTTTTTAGTCATCCGCTGCTGGTTTCTAAAAACTTCCCAATCCTCTGGTCTACCACTCGTTTTCGCCGCTTTGTACGCCTTTGTTTTTGATTTGATACTCTCCTTAACTTCCTTTGTTATCCACGGGTTGTTCATCGTTCTCTTCGAGTCCTTCCTTCTGACTGGAACAAATGTTTGTTGAGTGTTATGAAATATCTGCTTAAAATTCTGCCATTGCTCATCTACCGACTTCCCCTGTAGTCTATCTTCCCAGCCCGTTTTAGACAACTCTTTCTTCATACCTCTGTAATTATCCTTGTTTAAGTTGAAGACACTGGTTTGAGACCCGAGTTGCTCACCCTCAAACTGAATTTGAAATTCTACCGTGTTATGATCGCTTCCCCTTAAAAGATCCTCAACTATGAGATTTCTTATTAATCCTACCTTATTACACAATACCAAATCTAAAATAGCCTGTTCCCTGGTAGGTTCTGCAACATATTGCTCTAAGTAACAATTCCTGAGGCACTCGACAAATTCGTCTTCCATGCTATCCTTGCCACTTTGATTTGTCCAGTCTATATGCAGATTGAAATCACTCATGATAATTACAGTGCTCTTCTTACACGCCTCCATTATTTCCTGATTAATTTCTTATCCTACAGAGAGGCGACTCCTTGGGGGCCTGTAGACCACTCCCACCTGTGATTTCTTTCCCTTGCTATTCCTTTTTTTCCACCCAAATTGTTAGACAGGTAGGAAATGGGGTGACTGGCTTCCACTTTTAACCTTCCAACTGACCACAGATAGTGTTTTTATTGAACTAGTGTTTCAGCTTCTGAGTGTTTTAAGGGTCAAATAAACAGACCAACAACAGGTTTTCTCAGAGGTTTATAAAAAATAACTATTTTTCAACAACAACTGAATTGTTTGCAACATTCACCCACTCCCGCATTCACACAGATTTTTTTCTATTCATTCATGGGATGTGAGTGTCATTGGCCAGGCCAACATTTATTGCCCATCCCTAACTGCCTTTAGTGGCATGCTAGGCCATTTCAGAGGGCATGCAAGAGTCAACTACAGGTAGGCCAGACCGGGTAAGGATGGCAGACTTCCTTCCCTAAAGGACATAAGTGAACCAGATAGGTTTTTACAACAAAAAACAATGGTTTCGAGTTTCAATAGACTAGCTTTTTTAAAGAAATCCAGATTTGTATTAATTGAATTCAAATTTCACCATCTGCTATGGTGGGATTCAAACCTATGCCTCCACAGTTTGGGCTTCTGGATTACCAGTGACATTACCACTACACCACCACCTGCCCTTGTGTGGTTGGATAGAAAGGAACATATAACATGCAGTTAACGTTTCAACTGATGTCAGAGTTTCGTGGTTTGCAAAATCCTCCTGAATCATCTTGGGAGGAAAGTCTTTTCAAAGATGCAGGCCTGGATGTTTGTAGTCTTGAACTTGCTGAAGTGTTGCAGACTTCTGGTTTACTTCTGCTGGTGGGGAATTCAAAGTCACCTTGCAATTTCTCTCTGCCTCTGTTGTTCAAAGATGGTTTGAAACTGTTTTTGCAGGCAGGGCACCTTTGCTTAGCTGGTCGGTCTCACAGCTTCTCTGGCTGGAGGTATGGCCTTCAATCTCTATCTCTTTAAGATAAAAAGTCTTATCAGCTTGGTTTCAGTCATGTGACTAAAGAATGCTCTCCTCTGCAAGGTTCATACAATGTCTTTGAAGGTGCACCATTGTTAAAAATGGGGTTTGAAGTTGGCTCATCATGATACCGTGGTGTTGGTCATGACTGTTATTTTGGTTTTAAATCCACAGTCTTCCTCTCTGCCAGGGTCTTTGATAACACAATTGTTGAAGATAGGAGCTGCTTTGCTTTGAATTGCCTGTTTCCCATTTTAATGTCTTCCCAGGGCTGGACCAGATGTGATGATGGGTTTTGGTCTCCCAACAGCCCAGATGTATTTTGTATTACAGGAGGGGAGTCATCTGACCCCTACCCAATCTTGTCTGCAGCAATGTGCCCATGTTTTGGAGTTTAACTCGCCAGTTCATTTTTTATAGTTCATAACTGCTCCAGTTCACTTCATTTTTTCATCCTTGCTCCGTCTGTCAGCATAACAATTGAATCTGACTGGGTTCAGTTCTGTACTCACTGGTTCCCCCCTTTCTCCTCCCCTGAAGGTGCTGACTCTGTCTGTGTTTATGTGCTCTCTCCCCCTCCTCCGATACTCTGTCCCTCCCTGTCCATTGTAACATCTCCCAGTTCTGGTGATGGGCTCTCACTGACCACTCTCCATTTCTCCTTCTTATGCAGATGCTCTCTGATCATCAACATTTCATATCATCATACAGCAGAGAAGGAGGCCATTTGGTCCATCATGTCTCTGAAAGAACTATCCAATTAATCCCACTCCCCTACACTTTCCCCAGAGCCTTGGAAAATTTCTCTTGAAGTTTTTATCGAATTCCCTTTTAAAAGTTATTATTGACTCTGCTTCCTCCACCCTTTCCAGATCAGAACAACTCACTGTCTAAAAACATTTCTCCTCACCTCCTCCCACTGGCTTTATTGGTCAATTATTTTAAATCTCTGTCCTCTGGTTACTGACCCTCCTGCCAGTGGAAACAGTGTCTCCCTCTCTACTCAATGAAAACACCTCGTCATTTTGAACATGTCTATTAAATCTCCCATTAACTTTCTCTGCTCCCAGCTTCTCCAGAGAACTGAACCTGTAATCCCTGGTATCATTCTAGTAATTCTCCTCTGCACCCTCCCCAAGGCTTTGATTCTTCTCTAAAGTCTGGTGCCCAGAACTGGGCACAATACTCCAGCTGAGATCCAACTAGTGATTTATAAAGGTTGAGCAGAACCTCCTTGCCTCTGTACTCTCGGTTTCTATTTATAAAGCCAAGGATCTGGTCGGCTTTTTAAACAGCTTTATTAATTTGTCCGACCGCCTTCAAAGATTTGTGTACAGGCATCCCCAGGTCTCTCTGATCCTGCACTCTGTTTTAAATTGTGCTATTTAGTTTGTATCACCTGTCCTCATTGTTCTTTACAAAATGCATTACTTTATACTTTTCTTATTAAATTTCATCTTTCATGTATCTGCCCTTTGCACCAGTCTGTCAATATCCTCCAGAGATCTGGTACCATCCTTCTCACTGTTTAATCCTTTTCATTTACAGACGCTCCCTGACCAATCTCCATTTACAGACATTCCCTAAGAGTTCCCAACTCTTGCTCTTCCTCCCGCAGTTTCCGCTTACACAGCACTTCCCAGCCAGGGTGAACCCGGGAGCCACTCCCCCCAGGGTTTATTAACCTGCTCCCTCCACACCTCTTACCTGACAGCTCAGAATGCCCGGCTGATTGACGGCAGCTCTGGACCAATAGGAAGGGGAGGGGCTGAAAGACCAAGCTGGAAGTTGGTCCTCCAACCAGTTGGTGTGTATGAGGGGCCGGGTCTGTGGCACAGAGTGGGTGGGGCTGAGCCCAGATCTTAAATAAAAGCAAAATACCGCGGATGCTGGAAATCTGAAATAAGAACAGAAAGTGCTGGAATTACTCAGCAGGTCTGGCAGCATCTGTGGAGAGAGAAGCAGAGTTAACATTTCAGGTCAGTGACCTTTCATCAGAACTGGTCTTCCTCATTGGCTGAAACTGCATCATTTTGAAAGCTGATTCTCTCAAACTCCAGGAGCAAACTGGCCCTTTTCTGTTATGGCTTTAAACAGATGAAACCCTGTGGATGTGGAGCAAACATTTCAACATTTGTTAGTAAAATGGATTCATTCAGGACAGACAGCAGGGATTATTTCAGGAGATAACACAGTGCAGTGATTGTTTCTCTTTGAACTCTTCCCTTGGAGAACAGAGTGAATTAGTGGAAGGATTCACAGGCTGTTTAACACTCCTTCCATTGCTGGAACCATTTGATTCCAGCTGATCTGTTGTTCAGTCTTTAACCGGGAGAGTTTGTTGAGCTCCCACAGCTCACACAATGGGTGTGGACAATCACATCACCAGACACGGCTATGAACTCCCTGTAAATCCAACCCTCTGATTTCTGTGTTGTAACCATCTTTCCATCTATTCTGCTGCCTGGTCCTTCACTCCATACAGCCTGATCTTGGTCACCTTGCAGATTGTACAGACTGTTATGAATAGCAAGCTGGTTAAAAAACAGAAAACAGAGAGTAGGGGTTAAGAGTAGCTACTCAGACTGGTGGAAGGTGGGAAGTGGTGTTCCACAGGGATTGGTGCTGGGATCACTGTTATTCACCATTTACATAAACGATTTAGACTCGGGAATCGGAAATACAATTTCAAAATTTTCTGGATGACACCAAATTGGGAGATAGAGCTACTCCTGAGGAAAACTGTGACAAAATGCACAAATACATCAGTAAACTTGCAGAAAGTGAATGTAATTGGCAAATGAATATCAATATAGACAAATGTGCTGTGATGTATTTTGGTAGGAAGAATGAGGAGGCCACATATTACTTGGAAAATAAGAGTCTAAATGGGGAAGACGAGCAAAGAGATTGAGGGTCCAGATACACAGACCAATAAAAGTAGCAACACAGGTTAATAAGGCTGTAAAAGAAGGAAATGAAGCTCTGGGCTCATTTTTTGAGGGTTAGAAGTGAAGTTATGTTAAACTTGTATTGAACCTTGTTTAGATCACACTTGGAGATCTGAACAGTTCTGGTCTCCATATTATAAACAGGATTTGGAGGTTCTGGGAAAAGGTGCAGAAGATTTGCAAGGTGATCTTAGAACTGAGAGGATATACTTATCAGGAAAGGCTGAACAGGCTGGAGCTCTTTTCTTGAGATAAAGAAGATGGTCGATGGGTGATCTGATAGAAGTCTTGAAGATTATTAAAGGGTTATACAGGGTGGACGTAGAGAAAAGCTTTTTCAATTGTGGGGGATTCCAAAACTAGTGGTGATGAATATCAGATAGTCACTAATGAATCCAATAGGGAATTCAGGAGAAACTTCTTTACCCAAAGAGAGGGAAGAATGTGGAACATGCTACCACAGGTAGTAGTTGAGGTGAATAGCAGAGATATATTTAAAGGAAAGCTGGATAAGTACATAAGGGAGAAAGGAATGGAAGGATATGCTGATCGGGTTTGATGAATTGTACACCATCTTCTTCTCCAAATATCTCTCAGCTTCTCTAATGGCTGCTTTTGTCTCCCTCAATTGTGGGTGATATTTGTCCCTATTCTCCTGGAAACAGAATCTGTCTTGTTGCAAACTGGGTTCAGGGTAAGAGATATCAGGGAGTCAGGCATCATTCATCCCTAGATCTATGCTGACACTTAAAAGCCCAGACAGTTCCTTAGCAAGAATTCCTCTGGTTCCTCACCATGTATTTGTCAGAATACTGAAACCCTGCTTTCTTAAAGGCCACTCCTGGAGTCCCCACTCCCAGGTAACATTCACGCCCCTCAAGTGCCGGGCAATGACCACCTCCAACAAGAGAAAATCTATCCATGTTGCTTTGACATTCAATGGCATTACCATCACTGAATTCCCCCACCATCAACATCCTGGGGGGGTTCCCATTGACCAGAAAGTTAACTGGACCAGCCATATAAATACTGTGACTACAAGAGGTCAGACACCGGGAATTTTATGGCGAGTAACTCACCTCCTGATTCTGCAAAGTCTGTCCACCATCTCCAAGGTATAAGTCAGGAGTGTAATGGAATACTCTCCACTTGCCTGGATGGGTGCAGTTCCAACAACACTCAAGAAGCTCAACACCATCCAAGACAAAGCAGCCTGCTTGAACAGCACCCCATCCACCATCCACATTTACTCGCTCCAGCACTAGTGCGCAATGGCAGCAGTGTGTACCATATACAAAATGCACTGCAGCAACTCGCCAAAACTCCTCCCACACCACCTTCTGAACCTGCGACCTTGATCATCCAGAAGGAGCAACAGACACATGGGAACACCATCATCTGCAATTCCCCTCCAAGCCACACACCATTCTGACTTGGAACTATATCACTGTTCCTTCACTGTCACTGGGTCAAAAGCCTGGAACTCCCTAACAGCACTGTGGGGGTATCCACACCAGATGGCCTGCAGCAGTTCAAGGCGGTGGCTCACCACCACTTTCTCAAGGGCAATTAGAGATGGACAACAAATGCTGGCCTTGCCAGCGACAATCCCATCCCACGAAAAAACTCTGAGTCTGCAACCTTCAGAAGGGTCAGTGGTGGAGTTTCACAGCGGGAGTGATCCCAGAGTAACTGTCGGGATCGCACACCCGTGGATGTTCCGGGTCCTGCTGTCTTACACTAACACATCAATAGGGAATTCCTGGAAACAGCTGCAGATCCTTCTTTATCTGGAGATCAAATGTCTGTGGTATAATTGTGCCAGCAGTTAACAGGCTCCTGGGAACTCCTCTGTCTGCTATTTTAATGCAGAATTTAACCAATTTATTTTTTAAAAGGTGTATTTTAAATGAGTTAACAGCCTTAAATGTATTCAACAATGGAGCATCCATAACCATCTGGAGTAGAAAATTCCAAAGATTCACAACCCTTTGAGTGGAGTAATTTCTCCTCATCTCAGTGCTATTTGATCGGTCCCGTATCCTGAGACTGTGTCCCTATGTTTTAGATTCCCCAACCAGCTCAAACAATCTCTGCGTCTATCCTTCCAGCCCCTTTAGCATCTTGTATGTCTCAATTAGATTGCCTCTCATTCTTCTAAATTCCTGAAAATATAGGCCCAATTTACTCAGACTCTCATCATAGGACAACCCCCTCATCCCAGGGACCAATTTAGTGAACCTTCACTGTACTGCCTCCAATACAAGTATATCCTTTCTTAAATGTGGAGACCAGAACTGCATACAGTATTCCAGATGTGTTCTCACCAAACCCTGTACAATTGTAACAATACATCCTTAATCCTGTACTCCTAACCCCTTGCAATAAAGGCCAACATGACATTTGACTTCCTAATTGCATACTGTACCTGCATGCTAACTTTCTGCATTCCTCGTACAAGCACACCCAAGTCTCTTTGAACATCAACACTTACAATTTTCACATTTTTAAAAATGTTCTGATTTTCTATTCTTACAACCAAAATGAATAACTTCACACTTCCCTACATTATACTCCATCTGCCATATTGTTGCCCACTCACTCAACCTGTCTATATCTCTTTGCAGCCTCACTGTGTTCTCCCCACAGCTTACCTTTCCACCGAGCTTTGTGTCATCAGCAAACTGAGATACATTACTCTGTCTCTTCATCCAAGACATTAATATAGAGTGTAAATAGCTGAAGCCCCAACACTGATCCTTGCGGCACCCCACTATTCACTGCCTGCCAACATGAAAATGATCCATTTATGCCCACTCTGTTGTTTCCTGTCCGTTAACCAATCATCTATCCAAGCTAATATATTACCCCCAACTCCATAAGCCCTTATCTTGCCTATTAACCTTTCGTGTGGCACCTTATCGAATGCCTTTTGAAAATCCAGGTATACTATATCTACTGGTTGCCCTTTATCTACGCTACTAGTTACATCTTGAAAAACCTCTAATAAATACATCAAACAGGATTTCCCTTTCATAAAACCATGTTGACTTGGTCTAATCACACTTTGGTTTTCTAAGTGCCTTGTTAAGACTTTCCTAATAGATTTCAGCATTTTCCCAACAACTGATGTTAGGCGAACTGGCCTGTAGTTCCCTATTTCCTCTCTCCCTCCTTTCTTGAAAAGTAGTGTAACATTTGCCAACTTTCAATCTGATGGGACTGTTCCTGAATCTAAGGAATTTTGGAAAATCATAGCTCGCACATCCCCTATCCTTGCAGCTATCTCTTTTAGAAGTCGAGGGTGTCGGCCATCAGTTCCTGGAGATTTGTTAGATTTTAATCTCAAGTTTCTCCAATGCTTTTTTTCTGCTGATACTAATTTCCTTCATTTCCTCACATTCATCCCCTAGATTGTCTATTTCTGGTATGAAACTTGTGTCTTCATCAATGACTTTTTATCCATCATAAGGTCAGAAGTGGGCATGTTCACTGATGATTGGTTCTGAACATCGTACATTCACGACTCCTCAGATACTGAAGCTGTCCGTGTAGAAATGCAGCAAGACCTGGACAACATTCGAGCTTGGGCTTAGTAGCAGGTTACATTCGTGCCACACATGTGCCAGGCGACGACCATTTCCAAGAGGGGCGCGAGGGGTTACCATTGACCAGAAACTGAACTGGAGTAGCCACATAAATACTGTGGCTACAAGAATAGGTCAGAGGCTAGGAATACTGCAGCAGGTAACCCGCCTCCTGACTCCCCAAAGCCTGTCCACCATCGACAAGGCAAGAGTCAGGAGTGTGATGGAATACTCTCCACTTGCCTGGATGGGTGCAGCTCCAACAACACTCAAGAAGCTCGATGCCATCCAGGCCAAAGCAGCCTGCTTGATAGGCACACCAACCATAAATATTCACTCCCTCCACCGCCAACGCACGGTGGCAGCAGTGTGTACCGCCTAAAAGATGCACTACAGAAACTCACCAAGGCTCCTTCGACAGCACCTTCCAAACTGGCGACCTCTACCACCTAGAAGTACAGCGAGGACAGCAGATGCAATGGGAACACCACCATCTGCAAGTACCCCTCAAAGCCACACACCATCCTGACTTGGAACTATATCGCAGTTGCTTCACTGTTGCTGGATCAAAATCCTGGAACTCCCTTCCTAACAGCACTGTGGGTGTACCTACTTCACATGGACTGCAGTGGTTCAAGAAGGCAGCTCACCACCACCTTCTCAAGGGCATTTAGGGATAGGTAAGAAATGCTGGCCCAGACAACAAGGCCCACATCACATGAATGAATAAATTATTCCAGGTGTGGTCCCAAACATGGGTGACTAACAGCTACCAGGAAAAGCAGCTCAATAATTTCCAAATTCATTGTCTGTGGCGCATTGTAGATATATCCTGGCAGGACAAAATTATGAACGTGGCAATCCACTCAAAGGCAGAGCTCCCAACTGTGTTGGCAATAACCAAACAGGTGGCTTCAAAGATTGGACACGTCCACAGGATGGAAGACAGTCGCATACCCAAAGCCCTCCTGTATGGTGAGTTAGCCGGGGCCAGACGACCAGTGGGGCGCCCAAAGCTCTGCTTCAATGATACTTGCAAGACACTAAATGTCGACTATCGAACCTGGGAGTCACCAGCTGGCAGAAGAGGGAAATGGCGACACATCCTGTGGACTGATGTGCACGACCACGATGACCAGTTGCTGAAGCAGCTTGGCAACAGGCGTCAACATCAAAAACAGCAGCTCATTTGGCAGCTTCACATGTGGCACTTGTGGCAGGACCTGCCTCTCAAGGATTGGCCTTCACAGCCATCAGCAAAGCTGCACCAAGAGAAGACACTCCACCAAAACGGATTGTTTGCTGAATGTCCATCATCTTTCATAGATGGAAAGGTGCCAACCATTCCGGTCCCAAGCTCGTATAATTGTAGCAAGACCTTTTTATTCTTGTTCTCCAATCCCCTTGCAATAAAGGCCAACATGCCATTTACCTTCCTAATTGTTTGCTGTACCTGCATGCTAACTTTTTATGTTTCTTGTAGGAGTATACCCAAGCCTCTTTGAATATCAGATTTACATTATTCACATCTTACGACCAAAGTGAATAATCCCACACTTTCCCACTTTATACTCCATCTGCCACCTTGTTGCCCACTCGCTTAACCTGTCTATACCTCTTTGGAACCTCTGTGTCCTCCTCACAGCTTACAGTCCCACCAAACTTTGTATCATCAGCAAACTTAGATACATTACTCACTGTCTCTTCATCTAAGTCATTAATATAGATTGTATACAGGATCCAGGGTGGAATAATTCTCGGGTTTACAGGGCCAAGGGGTGCATTAATGTTCATGTTTACAAGGCCCAGGCGTGGTTTAACACTCTGATTTAACACTCATGTTTACAGGGCCCAGGGATGGATTAATACTCGGGTTTACAGGGCCCAGGGGTGGAATAATGCTCGGATTTACAGGGCCCAGGGATGGATTAATGCTCGGATTTACAGGGCCCAGGGATGGATTAATGCTCGGGTTTACAGGGCCCAGGGATGGATTAATGCTCGGATTTACAGGGCCCAGGGATGGATTAATACTCGGGTTTACAGGGCCCAGGGGTGGAATAATGCTCGGATTTACAGGGCCCAGGGATGGATTAATACTCGGGTTTACAGGGCCCAGGGGTGGAATAATGCTCGGATTTACAGGGCCCAGGGATGGATTAATGCTCGGATTTACAGGGCCCAGGGATGGATTAATACTCGGGTTTACAGGGCCCAGGGGTGGAATAATGCTCGGATTTACAGGGCCCAGGGATGGATTAATGCTCGGATTTACAGGGCCCAGGGATGGATTAATGCTCGGATTTACAGGGCCCAGGGATGGATTAATGCTCGGGTTTACAGGGCCCAGGGATGGATTAATGCTCGGGTTTACAGGGCCCAGGGGTGGATTAATGCTCGGGTTTACAGGGCCCAGGGGTGGATTAATGCTCGGGTTTACAGGGCCCAGGGATGGAATAATGCTCGGATTTACAGGGCCCAGGGATGGATTAATGCTCGGGTTTACAGGGCCCAGGGGTGGATTAATGCTCGGGTTTACAGGGCCCGGGGGTGGATTAATGCTCGGGTTCACAGGGCCCGGGGGTGGATTAATGCTCGGGTTCACAGGGCCCGGGGGTGGATTAATGCTGGGGTTTACAGGGTCCGGGGGTGGATTAATGCTGGGGTTTACAGGGCCCGGGGGTGGATTAATGCTGGGGTTTACAGGGCCCTGGTGTGGATTAATGCTGGGGTTGACAAGGCCCAGGGGTGGATTAATGCTGGGGTTTACAGGGCCCAGGGGTGGATTAATGCTGGGGTTTACAGGGCCCAGGGATGGATTAATGCTCAGGTTTACAAGGCCCAGGGATGGATTAATGCTCGGGTTTACAGGGCCCAGGGATGGATTAATGCTCAGGTTTACAAGGCCCGGAGGTGGATTAATGCTGGGATTTACAGGGCCAAGAGGTGGATTAACGCGCAGGTTTACAGGGCCCGGGGGTGGATTAATGCTCAGGTTTACAGTGTCCATGGGTAGTTTAATGCTCGGATTTACAGGGCCCAGTGGTGGGTTAATACTCAATTTTAGAGGACCCGGGGTGGATTAATGCTCAGGTTTACAGGGGCTGCGGTGGATTAGTGAAAGGTCTGGCTTGAAGGTTTTGACTATGCAACTTGAGTATTGTGTCCAGTTCTGGTCACCACACTTTAGGAAGGAAGTGAAGGTCCTTGAGGGGGTGCAGGTTGGAGAAGCTGGGGTTGTTTTCCTTGGAGCAAAGGAGATTGAGGGGTGATCTGATAGAAGTGTTCAAAATTTTGACAGGTTTAGACAAGGTAGACAAGGAAAAACTGTTTCCATTAGACGACTGGACAAGGACTAAGTGACACAGATTAAAGTTTTAGGCAAAGGATAAAGGGGATGTGAGGAAGAAATTTGTTCCACAGTGGAGTGATAATGACCTGGAACTCACTGCCTATGAGGGCAGTGGAAGCGCAGATGATCAATGATTCCAAAAGGAAATTGGATGGGCACTTGAGGGAAATAAACCTGCAGGACTATGGGGATAGAGCAGGGGAATGGGACTGATTGGATTGATCTACAGAGAGCTGGCATGGAATCAAAAAGCTGAATGTCCTCCTTTGGTGCCTAATGACTCTATAATTAATTTGTGGAATCTCTCCTCGTAATTTAACCCTTGGAGTCCAGGTATCATTCAGATAAATCTAAGCTGCACTCCTTCCAAGGCCAATATATCCTAAGGTGTGATGCACAGAACTAAACACCGTACTCCAGGTGTGGTCTAACCAGGGATTTGTGTATCTCACCGCTTTTCCAGTCACACTGATAGCAGAAATCTTTTCCCACAGAACAGACAAACCTTTTTCCTTCCACGTTCAAAGCCGATGATATTCAGGTCCTGATGAATTGAGTAATTCTGTCAGATCTTGATGTGATATTTGGTTTGAAATTCCCCATCTGCAAGTCCCCCCCTTTCTAAGCTCCTGTAAAAGGAGTTAAAAAAAACATCACTGCCAGTCCAGGGTAGAATTTCAGAAGAGACAAACATTTCTCTTGGTTTGAGTTTGCTGTGTGTAAATCCTCCCCTTCTAACCCTCTGTAAAAGCAGTTTACAAAAGCCATCACTGTCAGTCCAGGATAGAAATTCACAGCATTCTCTTCTCCTGCTTCCTGGCCCAGGATGGCTGCGCATGCGTCCTGCTGCACACAGGGAGGCAACATAACATCCGGGATTCACATCTGCAGAAATCCCTGTCTATTTCCCAAACTATAAAATCTCCCATCACTATTGTTCTTCTGGTCTTCTTTTTGACCCCTGCACAGCTGATCCAACCACGGTACCATGGACTTGGCTCTGGCTACACTCCCCAGATGAACCATTACTTCCCTCAGTATTCAGAACTGAATACAGTTAGAGAGTGAGATGCACGCAGGGGTCTCCAGCATTACCTGCCTGTTTCTTCTTGAGTGACTGTGGGCTCTCTCCCTGCAAAATTTGAATCGTCCGCCGAACCCAGCAGCGAAGAATCGGGGTCCGTTCACCCTCGCTCAGCTTCTTGGAACCGTACCGCGCATGCTCGGCGCAGAGGCGTGTCCTTACCGCGCCTGCGCGTGGCGGCCCTTCTGGAGAGAGGCCGTATTCATCCGCGCCAAGCATTCTGGGCAGGTTTGTCTGCCATTTCTCTGTAATAGAATGGAGAGGAAGTTCATATTTCATACAAAGCAAAATACAATGGGGGAAAAAAAACAGTCAAGATTATATTAAGTTCGCTTTTGTTCACAGCGCAATCACGAGGTGGCGCACTACTGGCACATGCGCAAATGCAGCCTCATCGACTGTAATATCACTGACAACTGCCGTTAATAAAGATGGCGCTGCTCAATTTGACACAAAAATGCAAAGGACACCTTCACAGAATTGCGCTGCCCTTTAATCCCGCCCCCTCTTGCTATTGGTCCGCAGCTGCCGTCAATCACCCGGTTAATTGAGAGGACGCTGGTGGGAGCTTCAGGTACAGCGGGCGCAGGCGCAGTAGTTGGAACTTATGTCGTCTGTTCCTATCTGCAGTCGGTAAGCGGCGGCGAGACTTCCGAAACACCCGGTGTAGGCCTCAACACCCCTAATAAAAAGCTCCCGGTTCCGCGTTTGCACCGAGCGGGGCTTCTCCCCGTGACAGGCCCGGAGTTAACGTCCGCCAAATTTTCAGCTCTTTTGGAGGAGCTAAGGATTAATAAACTTAACATCAAAGGACACAACTTTGAAGGAAACTTATCTCAGTTATAAAGGGGCCTGGGGGAGGGGAGGGGAGGGAGAGAGGAACCATTTGGGACACAGCACAGGGCAGGAGGTCCCCCCTCCCACAAAGACTCCCCTTGGACTGGGCCACACCTGGCTCAAGGTGCTGCAAGCGGCTAGGCTGAGCTGTGGACTGGGAGGAGTGGGGGGTTTGACTGACAGGCTTGGGGAGGGGGATATCAGGGGCAGGTACTCACACTGCTCCCCCTTTTCCTTCTGGGATGTTTTACTGGAGTCGTGTTGCTGAGTGTTTCTAAACTCTGTCTCCCTATCCTGGTAATGTCGGTGGATTGTAGGTTGCTGTGAGTGTTGGACTATATTATAGAATTGTGTTTACTTTAATATTTGGGGGGGGGGGGGTAATCTCTGTTTTATATTTGGTGGAGGGGTGGAGTTTTAATGTTCACTGTTTTATATTTGGGTCTGGGGGTGGGGGAATAATTTTCACTTCAATCATAGAATTGTTGCAGCATAGAAGGATGTTATTCAGCCCATTCTGTTTGTGCTGGTTCTCTGAAGGAGCAGTTCACCTCGTACAACTCTCCATAACCCTGCATGGCCTTCCATTTCAGATAGTAATCCAGTTCCCTCTTGAATGCCTCAATCGAACCTGCCTCCACCATACCCCTCTAAACCTTGGGGCAACGCTTGCTTCACACACGCAGTGTAGCTCCAGGCCCCAATATAAACAAGAAAAATTCTCCAATTTATAATCACCCAATGTAGGCCTCAAATCCTGAGTAAGAAGCTCTCAGTCCCGCATTTGCTCCGAGTGGGGCGGCAGCTATGGGGCTTCTCCCGGTGATAGGTCGGGTTAACGGCTGCCATCTTTGTAGGGGGACAATATGCAGTAGGGCGCATGTGCGGCTATCCTGGGCCAGGAAGCGGGGGGTGGTGGGGAGGGAATGTTGTGAATTTCTATCCTGGACTGACAGTGATGGCTTTTTTTAAATCAACTTTTATTGGGGATTTGAAGGGGAGGATTTACATACAACAAGCTCAAACCAAGAGAAATGGTTGTCTCTTCTGAATTTCTATCCTGGATTGACAGTGATGGCTTTTCTAACTCCTTTTCCAGGAACCTGGACAGTTGAGTGATGACAACGTACATTCATGGAAAAATAACAAGTGATGTTACAACGCAACAGGAAGGTGATTGGTTGTTGAGTATTACCATTGACTTTATTTCTGCAAGGGCAGTGGGTTAAAGTAAGAACTTTAGTAAACTGCTTGATTTGTTTTTAAGTTTGGCAAGTTTTAAATTACTTGTGTTTGAATAGGTTTAAGTCTAAGTAAGTTTTGTGTATTTTTTAAAATAACTTCCCTATAAAATAAAGTGAGGTCAGCAGAATGGAAATAGTTAATAGTCTAATAAATAGAGTAATGGCAGGGCACATCGGTCCTGTTTAATGCACATCCTCTTCCATCTGGAGACTACAGGAAACTTCTTGTGACCTGGACAGCTGCATGTGTAGGAAGTATCATCAGCTGGAGCAGCTTGAGCTGTGGGATTCGGAGCTTGAGCATCAACTGACAACACTGCAGATCTCCTGTAAGGCTGAGAGCTATGTAGTTAGTATGTTTCTGGAAGTGGTCACCCCACAACTTGAGTGAGTAGGCAGAGAGGCAATGGGTGACAGCCAGGCAGCCAAAGAAGACCAAGCATTTAGTGCAGGAGTCCCCTGAGTGCAACTCACTTTCCAACAGCGACATGAAGAAAAACCTTTTTACGCAGTGAGTGGTTAGGATCTGGAAGTCACTGCATAAGGGTGTGGTGAAGGCAGACTCAATCGTGGATTTTCAAAGGGATTTGTGTTATTATCTGAAAAGAAGATATTTGCGGGGCTATGGGGAAAAGGCAGATGAGTGGGATGAGCGGAGTCGATCCAGAGATCCGGCACAGACATAGAGTCATAGAGTTTTACAGCACAGAAACAGGCCCAACGCGCCTGCGCCGACCATCAAGCATCCGTCCTAACTAATCCCATTTCCCCACACTTGGCCCGTAGCCTTGTGTGTTATGGCGTTTCGAGTGCTCATCTAAATACTTCTTAAATGTTGTGAGGGTTCCTGCCTCTACCACCCCTTCAGGCAGTGTGTTCCAGATTCCAACCACCCTCTGAATGAAAAAGTTCTTCCTCAACTCCCCTCTAAACCTTCTGCCCCTTACCTTAAATCTATGTCCCCTAATTATTGACCTTTCCTCTAAGGGAAAAAGTTATTTCCTATCTATCCTATCAATGCCCCTCATAATTTTGTATACCTCAATCAGGTCCCCCCTCAGCCTTCTCTGCTCCAAAGAAAACAACCCTAGCCTATCCAGTCTCTCTTCATAACTGAAATGCTCCAGCCCAGGCAACATCCTGGTGAATCTCCTCTGCACCCCCTCCAGTGCAATCAGATCCTTCCTATAGTGTGGTGACCAGAACTGTACACAGTACTCCAGCTGTGGCCTAACTCGCATTTTATACAGCTCCATCATAACCTTCCTGCTCTTATATTCTGTGCTTCGGCTAATAAAGGCAAGTATCCCATATGCCTTCCTAACCACCTTATCTACCTGTGTTGCTGTCTTCAGTGATCTATGGACAAGCACCCCAAAGAGTCTCTGACCCTCTGAACTCCCCAGGGTCCTACCATCCATTGTATATTTCATTGCCTTGTTAGGCCTCCCAAAGACATGATGGGCCGAATGGTCTCCTTCTGTACTGTAACCATTTTATGATGCCATGATTTTAGGTGAAGCAGTCGGTTTGGTGAAGGTGCTTCCATAATGGTGTTAGGGAAGGTGTTACAGGATTTTCAGCCAGTGATGATGAAGGAACGGTGATCTATATCCATGTCCACAACAACAGCTTGCATTTATATAGCGCCTTTAATGTAATAAAGCATTTCAAGGCATTTTACAGCAGTGTTATAAAGCAACATTCGACACTGAGCCACATACGGATATTCGGGCAGGTCAGCTTGGTCAAAGAGGAACATACGAATTAGGAGCAGAAGTAGGTCATTTGGTCCCTCTGGCCTGCTCTGCCATTCAACAAGGTCATGGCTGATTTGTTTGTGTCTCGAATTCCACACTCTCATCTACCCCCGATAACCTTTGATTCCCTTACCTAACAAGAATCTATCTACCCCACCTTAAAAATATTTAATGACCCCGCTTCCAGGTTTTAAGGAGTGTCTTGAAGGAGGAACGTGAGGTAGAGAGGCGGAGAAGTTTAGTGAGGGATTTCCAAAGGTTATGACCTTGGCAGCTGAAGGCATGGCCACCAGTGGTGGAGCAATGAAAATCGAGGATGCTCAAGATGCCAGAATTAGATGAGCCCTGATCTCTCGGAGGGTTGTAGGACTGGAGGAGATTATAGAGATAGTGAGGGGAGAGGGAATGGAGGGATTTGAAAGCAAGGATCAGCATTTTAAAATTGAGGTGCTGCTCAACCGGGAGTTGGTGTGGTCTTGGTGATAGTGCGAATATGTGGTCAGAAGCTCAACTCAGAGTCAGATATGACACTAAGGTTTAGCCTCAGACACTTTGCAGGGCAAGGGATGGAGTCAGTGGTTTGAGAGTGGAGTTTGTAGCGGGGACTGAAGCCAATGGCTTCAGACTTCCCAGTGTTTAAATGAAGGAACTTTCTGTTAATCAGTACTGGATGTCAGACAAGTCTGGATGGTGTGCGACTTGAAGGTGATGGTGTTCGCATACACCTGCTACCATGGTCCTTCTAGAAGATGGAAGTCGAAGGTTTGGGAGTTCTGGTTGAGGTGTAGAGATATAAAATCCCTCTCCTTTGTCCTCTCTGCTTCTTGCATCTATATCTCTCTATCTCTCTCTGTGCCTCAGCCCCTTTCTGTGCCTGAGTCTTGTGCAGGCTCAAACTGGGAGGTGTGTTCCCTTCATTGAAGGACACCAGTTGGGTTTTTACAACAGTTCAGCGGCATTCATGGTCACTTTTTCCTATTGTCAGCCCCACAAATTCCCAGATTCATTCAGCTCCATTTCACAACCTGCCTTTATGGGTTCTCTCTCACTTTTTTTTTCCTGTTTTAAATCAATTTCACAGGGAATTAGAAGGGGAAGATTTGCAGTCGGAAACGCAAACCAACATCGCAGCAGGATCTAACAAGTCGCCCAATTTATCAGAACCTGAATATCAGAGAATTTTGAACATGGAAGGAAAAAGCAGCGATCACAGTGGGGAGAAACTGTACATGTGTTCTGTGTGTGGACGAGGTTTCAGCCGATCATCTGGCCTGTCGAAACACAAGCGCAGTCACACTGTAGAGAAGCCGTGGAAATGTGGGGACTGTGGAAAGGGATTCAATTACCCATCCCAACTAGAAACTCATCGGCGGACTCATACTGGGGAGAGGCCATTCACCTGCTCAGTGTGTGGGAAAGGATTCACTCAGTCAACCAGCCTGCTAGCACACCAGCGGGTTCACACTAGGGAGAGACCGTTTACCTGCTCCATATGTGGGAAGGGATTCACTCAGTCAACCACCCTGCTGAGACACCAGCAACTTCACACTGGGGAGAGGCTGTTCACCTGCTCCGAGTGTGGGAAGGGATTTGCTTGTTCATCACACCTGCTGAGACACCAGCGAGCTCACGTTGGGGAGAGGCCATTCATTTGCTCCATGTGCGGGAAGGGATTCACTCAGTCAACCACCCTGCTGACACACCAGCGAGTTCACACTGGGGAGAGGCCATACACCTGCAAAGAGTGTGGAAAGGGATTCACGCAGTCATCCATACTGCTGACGCACCAGCGTACCCACACTGGGGAGAGGCCGTTCACCTGCTCTTTGTGTGGGAAGGGATTTGCTCGTTCATCCAACCTCCTGACACACCAGCGAGTTCACACTGGGGAGAGGCCGTTCACCTGCTCTGTGTGTGGGAAGGGATTTGCTCATTCATCCAACCTTCTGACACACCGGCGAGTTCACACTGAGGAGAGGCCATTCAGTTGTTCTGTGTGTGGTAAGGGATTCACTCGGTCATCCAGCCTGCTAACACACCAGAGAGTTCACAGGTAACCACAGTGGTTGGATTTGGCAGTTAATCACATCCAGGACTGAACTATGTTCATTGGGGTCTGTTTTTGCTGTAGTTAATAAACTCCAGCCCACTTACAGGGATTAATATTCTCCATAAAGGTCAAATAAATCAATTTTGCATTAAATATGCAGTGTGTGAAGTCTTTTTAATCTCTCTAACACAAGTCTGTTCCATTGAAGTGCTCTCCCTCTCCCCTGTCTTCTCCATCCTCAGCTCCAAGTATGAGGAGCTCATGGTCTTCTTTGTCACTCAGATTGAGACTATCCAATCAGCTGCCTCTGCTGCTTCCCTCCCTTCCACTACCCCACCAGGTCAAACTGCTTCTAAAGATCCTCCTGCCCGAGCCCTGAACCCACATCTTTCTTTAGTTTCTCTCCTATCTCCCTCATGCCCTCTTCGAGCTCATCTTGTCCATGAGACTTACCTCCTGATTCCTCAACCTTATTCCCACTAGACTGCTGACCAGACAACTTCCCCATGTTAGTTGAAATTATTAATGGTTCTCTCTCTTGAGGTACCGTCCCTGTCTCCTCTAAATCTGCCTTCATCACCTTCTCCTCAAAAAATAAAAACCCTCGACTCCACCGTCCTTGCGAACAACCACCGTCTGCAACCTCCCTTTCTCCAACATCCTTGAACGTATTGTCAACTCACAAATATGTGCCCATCTTTCCCAGAACTCCATGTTTGACTCCCTCCAATCAGGTTTTCCCCTTGCCACAGTGCAGAAATAACTCTTATCAAAGTCACAACTGACATCCCATGTAACTGAGACAAAGGTAAACTATCCCCCCTCGTCCTCCTCGACCTGTCTGCAGCCTCTGACATGGTTGACCACACCATCCGCCTCCAACACCTCTCTGCTGTTGACCCAGCAGGGTGGGACTGCACTCCCCGGGTTCCATTCTTCAGGCTGTGTAACTGGTTAAAGCTCTTTCCACAGTCAGTGCACTGGAACACTCTCACTCGGGTGTGTGTGTCTCGGTGCTTTTCCAGCCACACTGATGTTTGAAATCTTTTCCCACAGACAAACATTTCTCCTTCCACATTCAAAGGCTGATGATATTCAGGTCCTGATGAATTGAGTGACTCAGATCTT
Organism: Heterodontus francisci; assembly: GCF_036365525.1. Taxonomy (NCBI): domain Eukaryota; kingdom Metazoa; phylum Chordata; class Chondrichthyes; order Heterodontiformes; family Heterodontidae; genus Heterodontus; species Heterodontus francisci. The sequence goes on from NC_090404.1 coordinate 22,249,604, forward strand.
GACGTGACATTTGGTTTGAGTTTCCCATTTGCAAAACACCCCCTTCTAAACCTCCTGTAAAAGGAGTTTATAAAAGCAATCACTGTCAGTCCGGGATAGAAATTCAGAACAGACAATTCAAGTTTCTATGGAACATTCTTTCCTCTCTCGTTCCCCAAATCTGTAAATCCCTGTCCCACACACTCTCCCTCCTCCATGTGCTGAAATCCAAACCCATGGCACCATCTCCCATTTGTTTTCTTTTTAGTAAGCTGTTCTCCCTCCCCTCAAGGTGGTGTCTCTGACTGGGTTCGGTTCTCCACTCACTGGTTCCCCCCTCTCTCTCCTCCCCAGAAGGTCCTGACTGTCTCTGTATGTGCTCTCTTCCCCCTCCTCCGACATTCTGTCCCTCCCTGTCCATTGTAATATCTCCCAGTTCTGGTGTTGGGCACTCGCTGACCACTTTTCATTTCTCCTTCTGCAGATGTTCCCCAATCGTTGAAATTTCATATAAATACTGTGGCTACAAGAGCAGGTCAGAGGCTGGGAATCCTGTGGCAAGTAACTCACCACCTGCCTCCCCAAAGCCTGTCCACCATCTACAAGGCACAAGTCAGGAGTGTGATGGAATACTCTCCACTTGCCTGGATGGGTGCGGCTCCAACAACTCAAAAAGCTTGAAACCATCCAGGACAAAGCAGCCCGCTTGATTGGCACCCCGTCTACAAACATTCACTCCCTCCAGCACCAATGCACAGTGGCAGCAGTGTGTACCATCTACAAGATGCCCTGCAGCAACGCACCAAGTCTACTCAGGCAGCACCTGCCAAACCCATGACCTTTACCACCCAGAGGGACAAGGACAGCAGATGCATGGGAATGCCACCTCCTGCAAGTTCTCCAAGCCACACACCATCCTGACTTGTCACTCTGTCGCCGCTCCTTCACTGTCGCTGGGTCGAAATCCTGGAACTCCCTTCCTAACAGCACTGTGGGTGTACCTACCCCGTGTGGACTGTAGTGGTTCAAGAAGGCAGCTCACCACCACCTTCTCAAGGGCAATTAGGGAGGGTAATAAATGCTGGCCTAGCCAGCGACGCCCACATCCAATGAAAAAAGAATAAAAAATAAATAAATGTACAGCTCAGAAGGAGGCCGTTCGGTCCATTGTGTCTGTGCTGGCTCTGAAAGAACTATCCAATAAGTCTCACACCTGTACACTTTCCCCAGAGCCTTGGAAAATTTCCCCTCTGAAGTTTTTATCCAATTCTCTTTTGAAAGTTATTATTGAATCTGCTTCCTCCACCCTTTCAGGCAGTGCATTCCAGATCAGAACAACTCACTACCTATAAACATTTCTCCTCACCTCATCCCACTGGCTTTATTGGTCAATTATTTTAAATCCTCCGGTTACTGACCCTCCTGCCAGTGGAAACAGTGTCTCCCTCTCTGCTCAATGAAAATCCCTCATCATTTTGAACATGTCTATTAAATCTCCCCTTAACCTTCTCTGCTCTCAGGAGAACAATCCCAGCTTCTCCAACCTCTCCAGGAAACTGAAACCCCTCATCCCTGGTATCATTCTAGTAAATCTCCTCCGCACGCTCTCCAAGGCCTTGATTCTTTCCTAAAGTCTGGTGCCCAGAACTGGACACAATATTCCAGCTGAGATCTAACTAGTGATTTATAAAGGTTTAGCAGAACCTGCTAGCCTCTGTACTCTAGGCTTCTATTTATAAAGCCAAGGATCTGGTCTGCTTTTTAAACAGCTTTATTAATTTGTCCTGTCACCTTAAAAGATTTGTGTCCAGGCATCCCCAGGTCTCTCTGATCCTACACTGTGTTTAAAATTGTACTATTTTGTTTATATAGTCTCTCCTCATTATTCCTTTCAAAATACATTACTTTACAATTTTCTGCATTAAATTCCATCTGCCATGTATCTGCCCATTGCACCAGTCTGTCAATATCCTCCAGAGATCTGGTACTCTCATTCTAACTGTTCATCTCTGTCATTTAGAGACGCTCCCTGCCAAGTTCCCATTTCTCCCTCATTTACAGACGCTCCCTGAGAGTTCTCGGCTCTTGCTGTTCCTCCCGGAGTTTGCCGCTCACACTGCGCTTTCCGGCCGGGGTAATACCGGGAGCCGCTTCCCCCAGGGTTTATTAACCCGCTCCCTCCACACCTCTTACCTGGCAGCTCACAATGCCCGGATAACTGACGGCATGTCCGGACCAAGGCGTCGAGCGGAGCGGCGCTGGTGGACCGAATAGGCGAGTGGTCCTCCAAACAATCAGAGTCAATGAGGGGCGGGGCCTGTGGCACGGAGTGGGCGGGGCTGAGTCTGGATTCCCCTCATTGGCTGAAACTCTGTATCATTTTGAAAGCTGATTTCTCTCAGACTCCAGGAGCAAACTGGCCCTTTTCTGTTGTGGCTTTAAACAGATAAAACCCTGTGAGTATGGAGCAAACATTTCAACATTTGTGAGTGAAATGGATTCATTCAGGACAGACAGCAGGGATTATTTCAGGAAATAACACAGTGCAGTGATTGTTTCTCTTTGAACTCTTCCCTTGGAGAACAGTGTGAATTAGTGGAAGGATTCACAGGCTGTTTAACACTCCTTCCATTGCTGGAACCATTTGATTCCAGCTGATCTGTTGTTCAGTCTTTAACCGGGAGAGTTTGTTGAGCTCCCACAGCTCACACAATGGGTGTGGACAGTCACATTCACCAGACACGGCTATGAACTCCCTGTAAATCCAACCCTCTGATTTCTGTGTTGTAACCACCTTTCCATCCATTCTGCTGCCTGGTCCTTCGCTCCACACAGCCTGATCTTGGTCACCTTGCAGATTGTACATACTGTTATGGATAGCAAGCTGGTTACAAGACAGAAAACAGAGAGTAGGCGTTAAGAGTAGATAGTCAGCCTGGCGGAAGGTGGGACGTGGTGTTCCACAGGGATCGGTGGTGGCACCATGGTTATTCAACATTTACATAAATGATTTAGACTCAGAAATCGGAAGTACAATTTCAAAATTTGTGCATGACACCAAATTGGGAAATAGAGTTACTCCTGAGGAAAACTGTGACAAAATGCACAAAGATATTAATAAACTTGCAGAATGGGATTGTAATTGGCAAATGAATGTCAGTATAGATAAATGTGCTGTGATGTAGTTTGGTAGGAAGAATAAGGAGGCCATATATTACTTGGAAAATAAGAGTCTAAACAGGGAAGAGGAGCAAAGGGATCGAGGTCACAGATACACAGATCAATAAAAGTAGCAACACAGGTTAATAAGGCCATAAAAGAAGCAAATAAAGCACTGGGGTTAATTTCTAGAGGGACAGAATTGAGCGAAGTGAAGTTATGTTAAATTTATATTGAACCTTGGTTAGATCACACTTGGAGAACTGTGACCAGTTCTGGTCTCCCTATTATAAAAAGGATATGGAGGTACTGGAAAAGGTGCAAAAATATTTGCAAGGTTGATCTTAGAAATGATAGGATAAACTTATCAGGAAAGGCTGAACAGCCTGGAACTTCATTCTTGAGATGAAGGACTTGGATGATCTGATAGAGGTCTTTAAGGCTATTAAAGGGTTATACAGGATGGACATAGAAAAAACATTTCCACTTGTGGGGTATTCCAAAACTAGTGTTGATAAATATTAGGTAGTCAGCAATAAATCCAATGGGGAATTCAGGAGAAACTTCTTTACTCAAAGAGAGGGAAGAATGTGGAACATGCTACTGCAGGGAGTTGTTGAGGTGAATAGCAGAGATACATTTAAGGGGAAGCTAGATAATTGTGCACCAGCTTCTTTTCAAAAGATCTCTTAGTTTCTCTAATGGCTGCTTTTGTCTCCCTCAATTCACAGAATTGTTACAATATAGGAGGAGGCCATTCGACCCATCGTGTCTGCACTGGATCTCCGAAAGAGCAATTCACTCAGTTCCATTCCCCCGCCTTCTCCCCATAACCCTGCACATTCTTCCTTTTCAGATAACAGTCTAATTCCCTTTTGAATGCTTCAATTGAACCTGCCTCCACCACACTCTCAGGCAGTGCATTCCAGACCTTAATCACTCACTGCGTGAAAAAGATTTTCCTCATGTCACTTTTACTTTTCTTACCAAATAATTTATATCTGTGCCATCTCGTTCTCGATCCTTTCATGAGTGGGAACAGTTTCTCTCTATCTACTCTGTCCAGACACCTCATGATTTTGAATAACTCGATCAAATCACCTCTCAGCCTTCTCTTCTCCAATCCATCTTCATAACGGAAGTTCTTCTTACTTGGAACCATTCTCGTGAATCTTTTCTGTAGTCTCTCCAATGCCCTCACATCACAATGTTTCAATCTGGATTCAATGTAAGACAATTCAGGGAGTCAGGCATCATTCATCCCTAGATCTATGCTGACAGGTAAAATCCCAGTTTCTTAGTAAGGATTCCTTGCCATGTATTTGTCAGAATACTGAAACCCAACTTTCTTAAATTCCACTCCTGGAGGTCCCTCTCCCGAGTAACATTCACAACACACAAGTGCCAGGCAATGATCATCTCCGACAAGAGAGAATCTAACCATTTCCCCATGACATTTAACAACAGTCCCATCACTGAATCTCACACCATCAACATCATTAACCAGAAACTGAACTGGAGTAGCCGTATAAATACTGTGACTGCACGAGCAGGTCAGAGGCTGGGAATTCTGCAGCGGGTAACTCACCTCCTGACTCCCCAAAGCCTGTCCACCATCTACAAGGCACAAGTCAGGAGTGTGATGGAATACTCTCCACTTGCCTGGATGAGTGCAGCTCCAACAACACTCGAGAAGCTCTACACCATCTAAGACAAAGCAACTCACTTGATCGGTACCCCATCCACCACCTTAAACATTCACTCCCTCCACCAGTGCACAATGGCAGCAGTGTCACACTGAGAGGGACGCCCGTGGCCTAGCCAATGACGCCCACATCCCAGGAACGAATAAAAAAAAATATACAAGATGCATTAGGGATGTTCCAGGTTGTGTATTCTGCCATCTACCAATAACAGCAATAGGGAATTCCTGGAAACACACTGCAGATCCTTCTTTATCTGGAGATTAAATGACTGTTGTATAATTGTATCAGCAGCTACCAGGCAGAATTTAACCAATTTATTTCCAATGGGACTATTTTAAATGAGTTAATACCTGCTTTAAAATGGTAGACTTGGGACTGTCACACAAACATGTTCAACTTTTGTCAAATAATTATCAGTCATTTTCAGACTGGAAACTTAAACCTGCCGTTTCACTTTCAGTCAGGAACAGATCACAGTTTTACACCAATCTCTGATCTGACAGCACATTTCCAGCATTCCCTGTTGTTCTTCCTGACTCTAAACACAGTTGTAAAGGAGCCTTCTGTTCCGTGCCCAAGAGCTCTGAACCATGGAATACAACGGCTGGGACACATTTCTTACAGGCCTCAGGATTAACCCACACGGGGACTTTGTTGTCAGTGAAGAGAGACTAGAAAGACCAAAGTGCTGTTTGTCTCTCAGTGTGATCCTGAAGGACTGTGTTCAGGCTGAAGTTCTGTTCCTGCCGTACGATCCTCCCCCCAGATTGTCCTTTCTGAGCTCCAGCCAGGTGATGCTAAACACTCAGGTGGGAAAGACAAAAATCTACAACAAGGTGTTTAAACAAAGCTTATTTATTTGACATTTATCCAGAATATTAAACTTCAGCCAAGTTATAAGGTTATTAATATCGGCAGAAACAAACTCCAACTGTCAGAATAGAAACACAGAAAATTTATGGCACAGAAGGAGGCCATTCAGCCCATTGTCTGTGCTAGCTGAAAATGAGGTATCCTGCTTAATCCCATATTCCAGTTATTTTATTTATTTATTTAGAGATACAGCACTGAAACAGGCCCTTCGGCCCACCGAGTCTGTGCCGACCAACAACCACCCATTTATACTAATCCTACATTAATCCCATATTCTCTACCATATCCCCACAATTCTCCTACCACCTACTTACACTAGGGGCAATTTGCAATGGCCAATTTACCTATCAACCTGCAAGTCTTTGGAGGTGGGAGGAAACCGGAGCACCCGGCGGAAACCCACGCAGACAGAGGGAGAACTTGCAAACTCCGCACAGGCAGTACCCAGAATTGAACCCGGGTCGCTGGAGCTGTGAAGCTGCAGTGCTAACCACTGCCTCAGAGAGATCGTTAATATGAAAAATACGAGACATGAACCCCCAGACCCATTTAACAAATTACACAACAAGATTTCATGTTTTAAGTCTTTTATAACAACTAAATTAAAAGAAATCCCCAATAAACTAAATAGCACTTTGTAAATAACTGATACCCAAATTACAATCAAAGGTATTTTCTTTACTTATTCAACTCTTGAATATCTCACACCATATTTATATGTTACACAATCTTTTTTGATGATGAAATGTTTTGCAGTTAAAAGTCCCAAATTCCTCCCCGTTCAATGGACTGCATCTCCCAGACGTTTAAAAAAAAACAATATTTTCCTTCGCTCACTTCTCCAAGCACTTCTGACCTGGACATCTGTGGATAATGTGATTTCCGATGATCCTGTGGGCCCTTTACTCCTCTGCAAACTTCAAGTCTCAAAAAACAGGGTCAAGTTTCCACAGCCTTTCACTGTATATCTTCAGAGAGCAGGCGTTTACTCTCTGCCTCTCTCTCTCTCCAGCTGCCCCTGCTGGGTGCCTTCTCTTACAGCTTCCCTTGAGGCCTCACCCCAATGGATTCTCTTCTTACAGCCTGCCTGAGGCCACAACGTGATGGTTCATTCCTTACAGCCTGTTAGTCTCCAGAAAGTCGGTTAAATTTATCTGGTCCTAGAATTCAATAGTCGATTGCTCTTCTCCAAAATGCAAAGACCAGAAGTCTAGTTTCACAAAGCTACTCGGCCTTTCCACTGCCCCCAGGTGTTACCACCACCTGCCGGTTCATTTACATGTTCTCAATGGCTGACTCCTTGTTTTACAATCCAAAAGTCTGGGAGGGTGAAACCCATTGTTCTTCAGGTGTTAGTGCTGTAGTCTCTGTTCTTCAGAAAACACTCTTTGATCTGTTCCCTCTGTTGTCCTGGTAACCTTTTACAGAGTGAGGTCAGCTGACCTCCTGGATTCTACTTGGACTTTGAAAAAAATCATAATCTAAGACAAAATCATGTTACAAGGTCCAGTGATCCTAACACCAGTTCACATCAACAGAAATGAACCCTGACTGTGACTCAGTTGGTATCATTGTCGCCTCTGAGTCAGAAGGTTGTGGGTTCAACTCCCGCTCCAGAGAGTTTGCTGTGTGCAATTGGCTGCTGTGTTTCCTACATTACAACAGTGACTGCACTTCAATCGTACATCATCAGCTGTAAAGCACTTTGACATGTCCTGAGGTAGTGGAAGGTGCTGTATACGTGCAGATCTTTCTTTAACTGTCAGAATAAACGTGGTTCAGTCCTGGATGTGGTTAACAGCATCAGTAACAGCAGAATCCAATCCCTGCAGTCACTTGTGAACTTGCTGGTGTGTCAGCAGGGCAGATGACTGAGTGAATGCCTTCCCACACACAGAGCAGGTGAACGGCCTCTCACCAGTGTGAACTTGCTGGTGTCTCAGCAGAGTGAATGACTGAGTGAATCCCTTCCCACACACAGAGCAGGTGAACGGCCTCTCCCCAGTGTGAACTTGCTGGTGTTTAAGCAGGGTTGATAAACGAGCAAATCTCTCCCCACACTCGGTGCAGGTGAACGGCCTCTCCCCAGTGTGAGTGCGTTGGTGTGTCACCATGTCACGTCTGCGTTTAAAGGTCTTCTCACATTCAGAACATTTAAAAGGTCTCTTATCACTGTGAATGTTCCTGTGTTTCAGCAGATCTGATGAACAAGTGAATCCCTTCCCACACTCGGAGCAGGTGAATGGTCTCTCCCCAGTGTGAAGTCGCTGGTGTGTCAGCAGAGTAGATGAATGAGTGAATCCCTTCCCACACTCGGAGCAGGTGAATGGTTTCTCCCCAGTGTGAACTCGCTGGTGTGCTAGGAGATTGCATGAACGGGTGAATCTGTTCCCACACTCAGAGCAGCTGAACAGCCTCTCCCCAGTGTGAACTCGCTGGTGTTCCAGCAGGTTACATGAACGAGCAAATCCCTTCCCACACACGGAGCAGGCGAATGGTCTCTCCCCAGTGTGAGTGCGTCGATGAATTTCCAGCTTGGATGGGTAATTGAATCCCTTCCCACAGTCCCCACATTTCCACGGTTTCTCCATGATGCGGGTGTCCTTGTGTCTCTCCAAGTTGGACGATCAGTTGAAGTCTCACCCACACACAGAACACATGTACGGTTTCTCCCCGCTGTGAATGGTGCGATGTTTTTTCAGGCTGTGTAACTGGTTAAAGCTCTTTCCACAGTCAGTGCACTGGAACACTCTCATTCGGGTGTGTGTGTCTCTCGGTGCTTTTCCAGTCACACTGATGTTTGAAATCTACAGACAAACCTTTTTCCTTCCACATTCAAAGGCCGATGATATTCATGTCCTGATGAATCGAGTGACTCTGTCAGATCTTGATGTGATGTTTGGTTTGAGTTTGCCACCTGTAAAAGGAGTTTGCAAAAGTCAGCACTGTAAGTACAGGATAGAAATTCAGAACAGACAATTTCTACTTTCCATGGAATATTCTTCCCTCTCTTGTTCCCCCAAACATGTGGTCCATTCGAACTAAAAGAAGCCAAAATAAGCAAAGTCCCAACAAAATCAAAGGGAATAGAGGCAAAATACTACGGATGCTGGCTATCTGAAATAAAAACAGAACTTGCTGGAAATATTCAGCAGGTCTGGCAGCATTTGTAAAGAAAGAAAGAGTTAAATTCTCAGGTCGATGACCTTTCATCCGAACTGGCAAAAGTTTCAATCAAGTGAACGCAGGGTGGGTTTGGGGGAAGGGGGGAAAGCATGTAAAACAAGTTTAAGACTGGCACATGGTTTTAAAAAACCAATCAGACTGTGGTCCATGGTCTGAATCCCGTGTTGAGTCCGGAATGCTGTAAAGTGCCGAAAGCGAAGGGCCCTTCCCAACTAAACCAGAATGTTACCAGGGTCTGTGAGACACTCTGTACCCATCGGATGCAGAAGGCATCAAGAGTGCTCTCTCTCCAGGGCCACAGACAAGACCAAGGACGAGAGCCCCGCCCCCGTATATCCTGGACGTACACATTGCTGTTTTTACCGCGCCTAAGAGCTGGTCCAGGAGAACGTCCTCTGACTGACCCACCCCCTCCACACTAAGCGACCAAAAATTAGGAGCATGGGGCTAAAGGGTAACTATACAGGGGTTGTACCCTCTGACACTGAATATATCCATGGCCAATCGGCTTCTGTAGGCTGCAAACATCACATGAAGTCTGGCTGAAACTGCTTAAAATCCAGTTGTCGAGGATGCTTCATCTCCCGGGCACTATGACCCGGTTGGGAAACAAAAAGACCCTGAAGCCCCGCCCACTCCCTGTGCCCTCACCAAGATGGTTATGCAGGCGCCCTGAGCCCGCCCTGCCCAAGATGGCGGCCAGTGCCCCCGCTCCCGTCACCGCGGGGTAAACACGGGGCCTCAGGCCGACCCTAGCTCTTTATGAAGCTTCCCAGCCCACCCAGAGCTCCAGTTCCTCCCCTGCGCCCACAGTCTCCTTCCGAGCCGCCTGTTCCGCCTCAGTCGGTCAGTGTTTTCGATTTTTATTCCTGGTCTCCCTTCAATCGGGGAACTTAGTCCCTCCTTTTAATTTATTATTAGTTTCAAACAGGGCCTATGACCGGGAGAAGCCCCGCAGCAGCCGCCCGGCTCGGTGCAAACGCGGGACCGGGAGCTTCTTACTGGGGGCTTGCGGCCTACACCGGGTGTTTCTGAAACCACCCGCTGATTCTCACCCGCAGCAAAAGCGTCTCCAGCACCCGCACTGCGCATGCTCCAGATAATGGCCAGCACTGCGTCTGCGCGCTGGGCGCCTGTCGAGTGAATAGGGCACATTCATTGCCGCGGGGGATCCTGGTTAATAGACCCGCCTTCGAAATTGCTCATTTGGAAATAGAGAATGATTTTCTGTCATCAAATTTAATAAACTACTCAGAGAAACGCAAGGGCATGGGCACTCTTCGCTTGTCGAGTCCTTTAGAAGGAAAAAGATGTGATTAATAACAGCTTTGGATAAACTTGCCTGAGAGGGAATGCAATGACGTCTTCCTCGACTGATTCTATGATTGTCTGATGAGGGGAGATTGAGCAGATTTGGCCTCTATTAACTCGAGTTTTGAAACAATCAAACTTATCTAATTGAAACATATAAAATTCTGAAGAGGCTTGACAAGGTAGATGCTGGAAAGATCTTTTCTTTTGCTGGGGATTCTAGAACTAGGGGTCACAGACTCAGAATAAGATTTCAGCCAGTTAGGACAGAGAGGAGAAAAAAATATAGCTCATGGAATAAAAGGGGCAGCAGCAACATGGATGCAAAATTGGCTGAGTGATAGGAAATAGAGAGTAATGGATTTTTTTGGGCTGGAGGAAGATTTGTAGTGTAGTTCCCCAGGGATCAGTGTTGGGACCCTTACTCTTCTTGATATATATTAATGACATTGACCTTGGTGTATAGGGTGCAATTTCAAAATTTGCAGATGATATGAAATTTGGAAGCATTGTGAACTGTGAGGAGGATAGCGTGGAACTACAAAAGGACAAAGACAAGTTGGTGCATTAGATAGACAAGATGGTGGATTGGGTGGACAATTGGCAAATGAAGTTCAATGCGGAGAAGTGTGAAGTCATTCATTTTGGAATAACATAAAGTGTACCATTCTAAAGGGGGTGCAGGAGCAGACGGACCTGGGTGTAAATGTGCATAAGTCATTGAAGGTGGTCGGACAGGTTGAGAGAACACTTAATAAAGCATACAGTATCTTAGGTGTAATTAATAGGGGCATAGAGTACAAGATCAAGGAAGTTATGTTGAACTTGTATAAGACACTAGTTCAGCCTCAGGTGGAGTGTTGTGTCCAGTTCTGCGTGCCACACCTTAGTAAAGATGTGAGGGCATTGGAAAGAGTACAGAAAAGTTTCATGAGAATGGTTCCAGGGATGAAGACATATTGGAGAAGTTGGGATAAAACCAAAAAGTTCTGAAAATACTCAGCAGGTCCAGCAACATCTGTGGAGAGAGAAGCAAAGTTAATGTTTCAGGTCAGTGACCTTTCATCAGAACTTTATTTCAGATTTCCAGCTTCTGCAGTATTTTTCTTTTCTTATATTGGAGAAGTTGGGATTGTTTTCCTGAGAGGTGATTCAATGGAGGTGTTCAAAATCATGATGGGTTTTGGACAGAGTGGATAGATAAAAACTGTTCGGAGTCATGAAAGGATTGAGAACGAGAGGGCACGGATTTAAAGTGATTGGCAAAAGAAGCAAAAGCAACATGAGGAAAAACTCAGTGAGTGGTTAGGATGTGGAATGCACTGCCTGAGAGTGTGGTGGAGGCTGCTTCAATCGAGGCATTCAAAAGGGAATTAGACCGTTATCTAAAAAAGGAAGAATGTGCAGGGTTATGGGGGAGAAGGTGGGGGAGTGGCATTGGATGAATTGTTCATTCGGAGAGCTGCTGCAGACACAATGGGCCGAATGGCCTCCTTCTGCACTGTAACAATTCTGTGATTCTGAGATAAGGAGAATTTTTTCACTCAGGATTGAAATTCTCTACCCCAGAGGACTGTTGATGCTCATTCCTTGAGTATATTGAAGACAGAGAGTGATGTTGAAGTTTGTGGATGGGGTGAAAATCAAGTGGGCTGCTTTGTTCTGGATGGCGTCAAGCTTCTTGAGTGTTATTAGAGCTGCACTCAACTAGGCAAGTGGAGAGTGTTCCATCACACTCGTGTGCCTTGTAACTGGTGGACAGGCTTTGAGGAGTCAGGAGATGAGTTACTCGGTGCAGAATTCCCAGCATTTGACCTGCTCTTGTAGCCGTAGTACTTATATGTCTGGTCCAGTTCAGTTACTAATCAATGGTAACTCCCAGGATATTGATAGTAGGGAATTCAGTGATGGTAATGCCATAGAGTGTCAAGGGGAGATGGTTGGATTCTCTCTTGTTTCAGATGGTAAATGCCTGGCACTTGTGTGGCGTGAGTCGGTTAGGATTATATTTGCTGGAGTTCAGAAGAGTGAGGGGGGATCTCATAGAAACCTATAAAATTCTAACAGGACTTGACAGGGTAGATGCAGGAATGGTGTTCCCGATGGTGGGGGAGTCCAGAACCAGGGGTTATAGTGTAAGGATACGGGGTAAACCTTTCAGGACTGAGATGAGGAGAAATTTCTTCACCCAGAGAGTGGTGAGATGTGGAATTTACTACCACAGAAAGCAGTTGAGGCCAAAACATTGTAGGTTTTCAAGAAGAAGCTCTTGGATCTACAGGGATCAAAGGGTATGGGGCGAAAGCCGGAACAGGCTACTGAGTTGGATGATCAGCCATGATCATAATGAATGGCGGAGCAGGCTCAAAGGGCCGAATGGCCTACTCCTGCTCCTATTTTCTATGTTTCTATGTGAATGTAACTTGCCATGTATCAGCCCAAACTTGAAAGTTTTCCAGGTCTTGCTGCATATGGGCATCGACTGCTTCAGTATCTGAGGAGTCACAAATGATGCTGAACATTCTGCAATCATCAGGAAACAAAGAATAGCGGTTAATGGATTTTTTGGGGGGCTGGAGGAAGGTTTTCAGTGAAGTTTCCCAATGGTTACTGTTGGGACCCTTGCTTTTCCTGATATATATTAGTAATCTAGACCTTGGTGTGCAGGGCACAATTTCAAAGTATGCAGATGATACGAAACTTGGAAGCATTGTGAACTGCGAGGAAGATAGTGTAGAACTTCATAAGGAGGTGGGGGTGTGGCATTGATAATCAGGGATTGTATCACAGCTGCAGAAAGGGAGGTCATCGAGGAGGGTTTGTCGACTGAGTCATTATGGGTGGAAGTCAGAAACAGGAAAGGAGCAGTCACTTTGTTGGGAGTTTTCTATAGACCCCCCAATAGCAACAGAGACATGGAGGAACAGATTGGGAGGCAGATTTTGGAAAGGTGCAGAAGTAACAGGGTTGTTGTCATGGGTGACTTCAACTTCCCTAATATTGATTGGAACCTCCTTAGTGCAAATAGTTTGGATGGATCAGTTTTTGTCAGGTGTGTCCAGGAAGGTTTCCTGATTCAATATGTAGATAGGCCGACTAGAGGGGAGACTATGTTGGACTTGGTGCTTGGCAACGAACCAGGCCAGGTGGCAGATCTCTCGGTGGGAGAGCATTTCGGTGATAGTGATCACAACTCCCTGACCTTTACTATAGTCATGGAGAGGGACAGGAGCAGACGGGATGGGAAAATATTTAATTGGGGGAGGGGGAATTACAATGCTATTAGGCAGGAACTGGGGAGCATAAATTGGGAACAGATGTTCTCAGGGAAATGCACGACAGAAATGTGGAGGTTGTTTAGGGAGCACTTGCTGTGACTGCTGGATAGGTTTGTCCCGATGAGGCAAGGAAGGGATGGTAGGGTGAAGGAACCTTGGATGACAAGAGATGTGGAACAGCTAGTCAAGAGGAAGAAGGAAGCTTACTTAAGGTTGAGGAAGCAAGGATCAGACAGGGCTCTAGAGGGTTACAAGGTAGCCAGGAAGGAACTGAAGAATGGACTTAGGAGAGCGAGAAGGGGACATGAAAAAGTCTTGGCGGGTAGGATTAAGGAAAATCCCAAGGCGTTCTACACTTATGTGAGGAACAAGAGGATGGCCAGTGAGGGTAGGGCTGATCAGGGATAGTGGAGGGAACTTGTGCCTGGAGTCGGAGGAGGTAGGGGAGGTCCTAAATGAATACGTTGCTTCAGTATTCACTAGTGAGAGGGACCTGGTCATTTGCGAGGACAGCGTGGAACAGGATATGCTCGAACAGGTTGAGGTTAAGAGGGAGGATGTGCTGGAAATTTTGAATGATATGAGGACAGATAAGTCCTCGGGGCCGGACGGGATATACACAAGGATATTATGGGAAGTGAGGGAAGAGATTGCTGTGCCTTTGGCGATGATCTTTGCGTCTTCACTGTCCACTGGAGTAGTAGCGGATGATTGGAGGGTGGCAAATGGTGTTCCCTTGTTCAAGAAAGGGAATAGGGATAACCCTGGGAATTATAGACCAGTTAGTCTTACGTCGGTAGTGGGCAAATTATTGGAGAGGATTCTGAGAGACAGGATTTATGATTATTTGGAAAAGCATGGTTTGATTTGAGACAGTCAGCATGGCTTTGTGAGGGGCAGGTCATGCCTCACAAGCCTTATTGAATTCTTTGAAGATGTGACAAAACACATTGATGAAGGAAGAGCAGTGGATGTGGTGTATATGGATTTTAGCAAGGCGTTTGATAAGGTTCCCCATGGTAGGCTCATTCAGAAAGTAAGGAGGCAGGGGATTCAGGGAAAGTTGGCTGTCTAGATACAAAATTGGCTGGCCCATTGAAGTCAAAGGGTGGTAGTAGATGGAAAGTATTCATCATGGAGCTCGGTGACCAGTGGTGTTCCACAAGGATCTGTTCTGGGACCTCTGCTCTTTGTGATTTTTATAAATGACTTGGATGAGGAAGTGGAAGGCTGGGTTAGCAAGTTTGCCGATGACACAATGGTTGCTGGAGTTGTGGATAGTGTGGAAGGCTGTTGTAGGTTGCAACGGGACATTAACAGGATGCAGAGCTGGGCTGAGAAGTGGCAGATGGAGTTCAACCTGGAAAAGTGTGAAGTGATTCATTTTGGAAGGTCGAATTTGAATGCGGAATACAGGCTTAAAGACAGGATTCTTGGTAGTGTGGAGGAACAGAGGGATCATGGGGTCCATGACCATAGATCGCTCAAAGTTGTCACCCAAGTTGATAGGGTTGTTAAGAAGGCGTATGGTGTGTTGGCTTTCATTAACAGGGGGATTGAGTTTAAGAGCTGCGAGGTTATGCTGCAGCTCTATAAGGCCCTGGTTAGACCACACTTGGAATATTGTGTTCAGTTCTGGTCGCCTCATTATAGGAAGGATATGGAAGCTTTAGAGAGGGTGCAGAGGAGATTTACCAGGATGCTGCCTGGACTGGAGGGCATGTCCTACGAAGAAAGATTGAGGGAACTAGGGCTTTTCTCATCGGAGCGAAGAAGGATGAGAGGTGACTTGATAGAGGGGTACAAGATGATGAGAGGCATAGATAGAGTGGATAGCCAGAGACTTTTTCCCAGGATGGAAAGGGCCATCACCAGGAGGCATAATTTTAAGGTAATTGGAGGAAGGTTTCGGGGAGATGTCAGAGGTAGGTTCTTTACACAGAGAGTGGTGGGTGCGTGGAATGCGCTGCCAGTGGTGGTAGTAGAAGCAGATACATTAGGGGCATTTAAGCGACTCTTGGATAGGTACATGGATGATAGTGGAATGAAGGGTAGGTAGTTAGTTTGATCTTAGAGTAGGTTAAAGGTTTGGCACAACATCGTGGGCCGAAGGGCCTGTACTGTGCTGTACTGTTCTATGTTCTAAGAACATAGACAAGTTTGTGGAATGGACAGACAAGTGACAGATGAAGTTCAATGCAGTGAAATATCAAGTGATTCATTTTGGTAGGAAGAACATGGAGAGACAATATAAAATAAAGGTCACAATTCTAAAGGGGGTGCAGGAGCTGAGGGACCTGGGTGTATATGTGCATAAGTCATTGAAGGTGGCAGGACAGGTTGAGAGAGTGGTTAACAAAGCAGACAGTATCCTGGGTTATATTAATAGGGGCATAGAGTAGAAGAACAAGGAAGTTATGTTGAACTTGTATAAAACACTAGTTCGGCCTCAGCTGGAATATTGCATCCAGTTCTGGGCACCACACTTTAGGAAAGGGTATTGGAGAGAGTACAGAAAAGATTCATGAGAATGGTTCCAGGGATGAGGAACTTCAGTTACGAAGATAGATTGGAGAAGTTAGGGCTGGTTTATTTGGAGAAGAGAAGGCTGAGAGATGATTTGATAGAGGTAGTCAAAATCATGAGATGTCTGGATGGAATAGATAGAGAGAAATAAAAACAAGAAATGCTGGAAATACTCAGCAGGTCTGGCAGCATCTGTGGTAAGAGAAGCAGAGTTAATGTTTCAGGTCAGTGACCCTTCTTCAGAACTGGCAAATATTAGAAATGTGAAAGGTTATAAGCAAGTAAAGCAGGGGTAGGGCAAGAGACAACAAAAGAGAAGGCGTAGATAGGACAAGGTCACAAAATAGCTGACCTGGAGCAAAGGAAAACAATATGTTAATGGCGTGTTGAAAGACAAAGCATTAGTACAGATTGGGGGCATAGATTTAAGCTAAGGGGCAGGAGATTTAGAGGGGCATTGAGGAAGATATATTTCACTCAGAGGGTGGTTGGAATCTGGAACACACTGCCTGAAGGGGTGGTAGAGGCAGGAACCCTCACAACATTTAAGAAGTATTTAGATGAGCACTTGAAATGTTATAGCATACAAGACTACAGGCCAAGTGAAGGAAAATGGGATTAGAATGGGTGGGTGCTCGATGGTTGGCGCAGACGCATTGGGCCGAAGAACTGTTTCTCTGCTGTATAACTCTATGGCTCTATGATAGATGTTTGGATACATGGGGAATCAAGGAATATGGGGAAGTGTGGGAGGGTGGTGGCAGGTAAAAGATCAGTCACAATCTTACTGAATGACGGAGGAGATGCTCTCTCTGTCATTCACACTCTCTATTTAAAACATTTAATACATAAAAACATGTCACACTCTGAAACTCGATGTCAGTTTTAAAATGCTTAGACAGAATATTTCATAGCACATTTCAATAAGTTTACATCTGAGATATAGAGAAAGAGACAGAGAAATGGACAGAGAGAGAGAACAAACAAGAAATAGGAACAAAGTTGCAACCTAGATAGGAATTTAGGAGAATAGAATTAGGGAAAACAGGAACAAAGAGAGACAAGAGACACAGACATAAAGACACAGAGAGAGATACATACATAAGGTAGGTGGAGTTAACCGTTTCTGCTTTCTAAGCATGATTTGTATTTGGATGTTGCTGAGAGATTGTCTGTGTAACTGCGAGGGAACCCTGGACTCTTTGTGTTATTTTGTTTAAAAATATTGATGCCTTTTTTTGTAATCAATTCCCACCTAAAACAGATTTACCTGGCTGTGATCACATGGCCGTTTGTGGCATCTTGCTGTGCAAAATTTGCCTGCTGCTTTCCCTACATTACAACAGTGACCATTGACTGGAAAGCACTCCTTGGGGCTTGAAAGTAAAGTTGTTAACTTGAACCTGTTATGATTACCGACTAAGGCTTGTGTTTTAGGCAGCGCGATGCATAAATGACATGTGCAGCAGCTGTTTTAATTCATTCACAACTCTCCAGATTCTGAAGCAGTCCATGTCCACATGCAGCAAATCCTGGACAACATTTAGGCTTGGACTGATAAGTGGCAAGTAACTGTCACACCACACAAGCGTCAGCCAATGATGATTTCCAACAAGAGAGAATCTAACCATCTCCCCGTGACATTCAACAGCATTACCATCGCTGAATCCCCCCACTGACATCCTGGGGGGGTTACCATTGACCAGAAACTTAACTGGACCAGCCATATAAATACTGTGGCTACAGGAGCAGGTCAGAGGCTGGGAATTCTGTGGCGAGTAACTCACCTCCTGACTCCCCACTATCTACAAGGCACAAGTCAGGAGTGTGACAGAATGCGCTCCACTTGCGTGGATGAGTGCAGCTCCAACAACACTCAAGGCTCTTGAGATTATCCAGGACAGAGAAGCTCACTTGATTGGCAACCCATCAACCACCTTCAACATTCAGTCCCTTCACCTCTGATGCACAGTGACAGCCGTGTATGCCGTGTACAAGATGCACTGCAGCAACCTGCCAAGACTGGTACAACAGTACCTTCTAAACCCACGACCTCTACCACCTAGAGGGACAAGAGCAGCAGAGGCATGGAACACCGCAACCTGCAAGTTCATCTCCAAGTCACACACCATCCTGACCTGGAAATAAATTGCCATTTCTTCACTATTGCTGGATCACAATCTTGGAACTCCCTTCCTAACAGCACTGTGAATGTACCCGCACTGGATTGACTGCAGTGGTTCAAGAAGGCAGATTACTACCAACTTCTCGAGGGCAATTCGGGATGGGAAACAAATGCTGGCTTTGCCACCTATGCTCACATCCCATGAAAGAATAACAAAGATTTTTTTTTTTTTTAAACTGAGGTTCTGATGGTGGATTTCTCTTTCTATCTTTCTGAATGAGAGAAACAGGGGGAGAGAGAGGGAGAAAGGAGGGAGTGAGGGTAACAGTGGGACAGACAGAAAAACAGGAGGGATGGGGGATGAAGACACATGATTTGGGGGTCTCCAGCGTGAGCTCCCAGCTTCCAGAGAAAAGCCCATCAGTCACACCCGTCCAGAAGGTCTGATTTGCAAAAATAAATCCTGGGACGATGATTTTAAAAAGTCTCCCAAAGCAATCTTCAGCTTCTTCCCAGTTTAATAGCAATTTAGCACTTTCTGTGGGTTGAGGGGATGTCCCCAGACCTGGTGTACACCAGGGGGTGGGGGTGGGAGGGGGTGGAATACGGGGGTGTGGGGGAGGGCGTGGTGGGTTTGCAGCAGGTGTGAGGATGGGGAAGCAGTGGGACCCATGTCCCATCTGGATATCATCACATTGCTGCTTGTTGTGTATAAATTGCCTAAGTATTTCCTGCATTGCAACAATGACCAGACTTTTAATGTACCAATTGTCAAGCAGTCAGGAGGGTATGAAATATATCCTGAACCTGTGTAAAGGCTTGTTATAATTCCTGATTAATGCTTGTGTTTTAGGCAGTGCAAAGAAACTTGAGGGTTAAATGAATCCTATTTTAATTCATTTTGCTGAGATTCTGGCCGTGGAGCTCTCGGTCTCTCTCCAGCTTGCCTTCTCTCCCTCTCTTATTTCTCATCAGCCTTCTCTCCTTTTCTCTATTTAAACTTTTAATGGATAATAAAAATTCTGCAGATTTCGATGAAATTTGCTGTTATTACAGGTGGGAGAGAATGGGGAAGGAGTGGCTCCAATTTGCCTATTTTCACATTGCTGCTTGTGGGATCTTGCTGTACACAAATTGCCTTCAGCGTTTTGAACTTTGTAATAATGCTGGAGTTTCAAAAAATAATTCATTGGTTAATTCCACAGTGTCAGGAGTGCTTTCACAACGATTTTTTTCATAATTCCCGAATAATGTTTGTGTCTTATGCAGTGAGATGAATTTTGAGGTTTAAATGCAATCTGCAGCAGCCATTTTAACTCGTTTTTACCGAGTTTCTGATTGTGAATCTCTCTCTCTCTCTATGAGAGAAACAGGAGACGGAGAGAGAGAGAGAATTGAGAAAGTGAGGGAAACAGTGGGAGGGACTACAACACAGAAGGGCAGGGGGATGAAGAGACAAAGAATCTGGGGGTCTCCAGTGTGTCATCACTGCCCAGCTCCCAGCCTCTGGAGTAAATCCCCTCAGTCACACCCTTCCAGAAGGCTGATTTGCAAAAATAAATCCTGGGACGGTGATTTTAAAAGATCTCCTGAAGGAATCAGCAGCTTCTTCCCACTGTAACAATGAATGTAGAAAACACCAATCCTGGGCTGAGTGGGTACAGGGGCAGTGAACAGGAGAGGGATGGGGAATCACCAGTGTGTGTGTTTTTACAATGAGGCATAAACAGATAGTGAGACACAGAGAGAAATAGAGGGAGAGAAAGAGATTGAAATGACAGGCTAAACACAGAGGGAGAGAGACAGGCTCTGCGATCTCCAGTGTTTAGTGACTGCCCAGCTCCCAGCCTGTGTAGAAAACCACCCTCACCCTCTTCCCAAAGGTCTGATGTGTAAAAATAAATCCTGGGACAATGATAAGGAATTGCACCTTAACGGCAGTTTTAAGGAGAGTTTAGCAGCTTCTGGACAGACTGGGGCCTGGTCCTGTCACTGTCCTTCTGTCGATTAGCTGAAAGATGCAGCAAATGTTCTCAACAATGACCTTGCATGGATAAGTTCACAGATCATCAAAAAGCAGCTCCCTGGAATGTCTCTGATCAAATCAGCCATGGTACCTGGATTAACATGACAATGGGAAAGATCTCAGCTCCTAATAGCCTCTCTCACATTTTAAATCTGTTCCCTCTTTACAGTCTCTGGGTTTATCGTGGGGTGTGTGTAAATGTCTTGTGCTTTAGGGGATTTGAGATATTTTTACAAGGTGGAGGGAGAGGGGGCCTCAGAAACACAAAGGTTGAGAACTGCTGCTCCAGAGCACCCAATGTAACCTGTATATTTCACCCTCTCTATCTCTTCCTGCAACATTTTCTCTCCACCTTCCTGGCTGTCAGCCTCTCCATATCTGCCTTTATGTCTCAGTATTTTTGTTTAAATCCCTATATGTTGTTACGAGAGTTTCCGTTTTTGTATTGAAACTTGAGAATCCAAATATTTTTAAAAAAAAAACAAACAAATTTCAGTTACATTAAATCATTTGGAGGTCAACAGAAGGCTGCCTAGTAAACAACTTTTTTAACTGGAAGGTACCTGTTTGCAAGGAACACAGCAGGGGAGGTTGTGTGCTAACCTCAAGAGCTAGTTGCTTAATGACAGAACACGATTTATGGCTATTCGGACTTAATGCTGAACAGTTTCTGTTTCATTTTTAAACTATTGAAAAGCCAGTGTGAGTTTGGCTAGACAGAAAGAAGTTTGCCAGGTGGAGAACACAGCTAATATCTCTCTCTCTCTCTCTCTCTCTCTCTCTGAAGAATCCCTGTTCTTGAAAAGCAAAACACTGAATATTTGCAGAAATCTTACATCTTTAAAAAGACTTTTTCATCAAATGTGTAACAGAGAACTGACACCTGTTGCTGCACACCTGGTGGAAAACCTATGTGACACCTGCTGCAGTTGAATTTCCTTGCCCACCTACCCAAAGCTGATTGTTTATCAAAAACAAAAACGCGCTGGAAATACTCAGCTAGTCTGGCAGCATCTGTGGAGAGAGAAGCAAAGTTAACCTTTCAGGTCTGTGATCTTTCATCAGACTGTTTATCAAACTCACTTGGAAGGACTCCAATTGGCATTCAACTATTTGACTCTGGGACACCTCACCAAAGCAAAGGACTTCCTTCTCTATCTTTTCAGTAAAAGTCCCTCCCCCCCCTTCTATTTCTCTGAAAGAGCTGCAAACAAAAATCTGTTTTTTCCCCGGTTAACTGTTTTTTGAATGAATGAGAGTGTGTATGAGGGCTAGGATAAATAATCAAGGGTTTTAATATTTCGATTCACGTATATATTTATTTTATTATTGGTAAAGACTTGATTATAATAAAGATAATTTTGTTGTTTATTAAAGAGACCTGGTTTGGTGCGCTTTATTCTAGGGACAAATAGAGTAAGTAATTGGCTATTTCAGTAAGTGGGCAAACTTATTGATGTGTTGTGGCCTGTGGAGAAACGGGACTGAATTGACAGTGAGCTATTCCCACCTCGGTCCTAACACTATCACTATCTCTCGACATCCTTTATATCTCTGCCTGTCTAAAAGTTAAAGACAGTATCAAACTTAAAGAAAAAGCATATTATTACACAAGTCAGAAGATTGGACAGAATTTAAAAAACAGCCAAGAATAGCTAAAAGATTAATAAAGAGGGGAAAATTAGAGTATGAGGAACAGTTAGCTAGAAATATTTTTTAAAAAAGTGAGTTTCTATAGATTTTTTTAAAAAGAAAAGAATTAACAAAGTGAACAATGGTTCTATAGAAAGTGAGTCTTGGGAATTAATAATGGAAAATAAGGAGATGGCAGATGAATTGAACAGGTATTTTGCATTAGTCCTCACTATGGAGGATACAAGTAATGTCCCAGAATTAGCCGTAGGTCAGGAAATGGAAGGGAGGAATTCAAGATAATTGCAATCACCAGGGAAGTGGTACTGAACAAATTGTTGGAGCTGTGGGCTGACAAGTCCCCAGGTCCTGATGGATTTCATCCTGAGATCTACAAAGAAGTGGCTCATGAGATAGTTGATGTGTTGGTTTGAATTTTCCAAAATTCCCTAGATGTGGAGAAGGTTCCATTAGATTGGATAATAGCCAATGTAACTCCTTTATTCAAAAAGGGAGTCAGAAAGCAGGAAACTATAGGCCAGTTAGCTTAACATCTGTCATAGGGAAGAGGTTAGAATCTATTATTAAAAAGACGTAGGGCACATAGAAAAAAATCCAGGTAATCAGGCAGAGTCCACATGGTTCTGTGAAAGGGAAATCATGTTTAACCAATTTAATGGAGTTCTTTGAGGAAGTAACATGTGCTGTGGATAAAGGGGAACCAGTGGATGTACTGTACTCAGAGTTCCAGACGACATTGGATAAGGTGCCGCATCAAAGGTTATTGCAGAAAATAAAAGCTCATGGTATAGGGGGGTAAAATATTGGCATCAATAGAAGATTGCCTAGCTAACAGAAAAGAGAGAGTCGGCATAAATGGGACATTTCTGGTTGGCAAGATCTAACTAGTGGTGTGTGATAGGGATCAGTACTGGGGAACAACTGTTTACAATTTATATAAATAACTTGGATGAAGGGACCAAAGGTATCGTTGCTATGTTTACTGATGACATAAAGAGAGGTAGGAAAGTATGTTGTGAAGCGGACATAAGAAGGTTACAAAGGGATATAGATAGGTTAAGTGAGTGGGCAAAGATCTGGCAAATGAGTATAATGTTGGAAAATATGAAATTGTCCATTTTGGCAGGAATAATAAAAAAGCATATTATCTAAATGCCAAGAGATTGCAATGCAGAGATCTGGGTGTCCCAGTGCATGAATTGCAAAAGGTTATTATGCAGGTACAGCAAGTAACTAGGAAAGCTAATAGAATGTTATTGCTTATTGCAAGGGGAATGAAATACAAAAGTAGGGAGGTTATGTGTCAGTTATACAGGGCACTGGTGAGACTATCTCTGGAGCATGGTGTACAGTATTGGTCTTATTTAGGAAGGATGTGAATGTGTTGGAAGCAGTCAGAGAAGGTTTACTAGACGAATAGTTGGGATAGGCAGGTTGTCTTATGAGGAAAGGTTGGATAGGCAAGGCTTGTATCCACTGGACTTTAGAAGAGTAAGAGGTGACATGATTGAAAATCTCCTGAGGAGTCATGACAGGGTGGATGTGAAAAGGATGTTTCCTCTTGTGGGAGAATCTAGAACTAAGGGTCACTGTTTAAAAATAAGCAGTCGCCCATTTAAGACAGAGATGAGGGGAATTATTTTCTCTGAGGGTCATAGAGTCATACAGCACAGAAACAGGCCCTTCAGCCCATGTCCGTGCCGGCCATCAAGCCTTTCTATTCGAATCCCATTTTCCAGCACTTGGCTCATAGCCTTGTATGCTATGGCGTTTCAAGTGCTCATCTAAATATTTCTTAAATGCCTCTACCACCTTTTCAGGCAGCGTGTTCCAGATTCCACCCTGTGGGTGAAAAACCTTTTTCCTCAAATCCGCTCAAAATCTCCTCCTGCCCTTTACCTTAAATCTATGCCCCCTGCTTATTGACACCTCCAATAAAGGGAAAATATTTCTCTCGTAATTTTCTATACCTCAATCAGGTCTCCCCTCTGCCTTGAGGGGAGGAAAACAACCCCAGCCTATCCAGTCTCTCTTCATAGCTGAAATGCTCCAGCCCAGGCAACATCCTGGTGAATCTCCTTTGCAGCATCTCCAGTGCAATCACATCCTTCCTATAGTGTGGCGACCAGAACTGTACACAGTACTCCAGCTGTGGCCTAACTAGCGTTTTATACAGCTCCATCATAACCTCCCTGCTCTTATATTCTATGCCTCGGCTAATAAAGGTAAGTATCCCATAGGCCTTCCTAACCACCTTATCTACCTGTGCTGCTGCCTTCAGTGATCTATGGACAAGTATATGAAGGTCCCTCTGTACTGCCTAGTGTCCTACCATCCATTGTATATTCCCTTGACTTCTTTGCCCTCCCAAAATGCATCACCTCACATTTAGAGTCATAGAGTGATACAGCACTGAAACAGGCCCTTCGGCCCACCGAGTCTGTGCCGACCAACAACCACCCATTTATACTAATCCTACATTAATCCCATATTCCCTATCACATCCCCACCATTCTCCTACCAACTACTGACACGAGGGGAAAAGTTAGAATGGCCAATTTACCTATCAACCTGCAAGTCTTTGGCTGTGGGAGGAAACTGGAGCACCCGGCGGAAACCCACGCGGTCACAGGGAGAACTTGCAAACTCCACACAGGCAGTACCCAGAACTGAACCCGGGTCACTGGAGCTGTGAGGCTGCGGCGCCAAGCACTGCACCCCTGTGCCGCCCTCAGGATTAAATTCCATTTGTCACTGTTCTGCCCATCTTACCAGCCCATCTATATCGTCCTGTAATCTAAGGCTTTCCTCCTCACTATTTACAACAACACGAATTATCGCGTCACCTGCGAACTTACTGATCATACCTCCTATATTCTCATCTAAATCATTAATGTACACTACAAACAGCAAGGGTACCAGCACCGATCCCTGCGGTACACCACTGGTCACAGACGTCCAATCACAAAAACAATCTTCGACCATCACCCTCTGCCTCCTGCCACTAAGCCAAATTTTGGATCCAATTTGCCAAATTGCGCTGGATCCCATGGGCTCTTACCTTCTTGACCAATCTCCCATGTGGGACCTTATCAAAAGCCTTACTGAAGTCCATGTAGATTACATCAATTGCTTTACCCTCATCTACACATCTAGTCACCTCCTCGAAAAATTCAATCAAATTGGTTAGACACGATCTCCCCCTGACAAAGCTATGCTGGCTATCCCTGATTAATCCTTGCCTCTCCAAATGCAGATTAATCCTGTCCCTCAGAATTTTTTCAAGTAGTTTTCCTATCACTGATAGACTTACTGGCCTGCCATTACCTGGTTTATCCCTACTACCCTTCTTGAAAAATGGTACCACATTCGCTGTCCTCCAGTCCTCTAGCATGTCGCCTGTGGCCAGAGAGGATTTGAAAATTTGTGTCAGAGCCCCTGCAATCTCCTCTGTTGCCTCTCATGGCAGCCTGGGATACATCTCATCTGGGCCTGGGGATTTGTCCACTTTTAAGCCCGCCTCCTCCCTTTCAATGCTAATTTGTTCAAGTATATTACAATCCCCCTCCCTGATCTCTACACCTATATCGTCCTTCTCCATAGTGAACACAGATGAAAAGTCATCATTTAAAACCTCACCTATATCCTCCAGCTCCACACAGAGATTGCCACTTTGGTCCTTATTGGGTCCTACTCTTTCCCTGGTTATCCTCATGCCCTCAATATACTTATAAAAAAGCCGTGGGATTTGCCTTTATCTTGCCCATCAGTGTTTCTTCATGCCCCCTCTTTGCTCTCCTAAATACTTTTTTTTTTAAGTATCCCCCTACACTTTGTATACTCCTCTCTGGCCTCCGCTGTTTTCAGCCCTCTGAATCTGCCAGTCTTCTGAATCAGCCCTCTGAATCTGTGAGAATCTCTTCAAGAGTTGGTGGAAGCAGAGTCTTTGAATATTTTTAAGGCAGAGGTAGATAGATTATTGGTAAGCAAGGTGGTGGAAGGTTATTGGGGACTAGGCGCGAATGTAGTATTGAGGTTAGAATCAAATCAGAGATGATCTTACTGAATGGCGGAGCAGGCTCGAGGGGCCGAGTGGCCCACTCCTGCTTCTAATTTATATGTTCGTATGCTGGAAATCTGAAATAAAAGGAGAAAATGCGGGTCAGGCAGCATCTGTGTGGGGATAAACAGTAAACGTTTCAGGTACATCGAGCCGCCGGAGCCTGCAGCCTGGAACTCGGGGTGGGAGAAGGAGGAAGAATGGGGAGAGGCAATATAGTCCAATACTCACATCAATAAACCAGGGCATTAGTGGAAACACACTGCAGGTCCTTCATTATCTGGAGATCAAATGTCTGTTGTTTAATTGTACCAGCCATGAACAGGCTCCTGTGAACTCCTCTGTTGACTATTTTAATGCAGTCTTTAACCAATTTAATTGAAACAGGTAGATTTTAAATGAGCCAACACCTGCCTTAAAATAGCAGACTCAGGACTGTCACACAAACATGAAAGTTTTCTAGAATAATTACCACAGTCATTTTCAGACTGGAAACTTAAACCTGCCGTTTCACTTTCAGTCAGGAACAGATCACAGATTTACACCAATCTCTGGTTTGACAGCCCGTTTCCAGCATTCACTGTTGTTCTTCCTGACTCTAAACACAGTTGTAAAGGAGCCTTCTGTTCCGTGCCCAGGAGCTCTGAACCATGGAAGAGAGCGGCTGGGACACGTTTCTTACAGGCCTCAGGATTAACCCACACGGGGACTTTGCTGTCAGTGAAGAGAGACGAGAAAGACCAAAGTGCCGTTTGTCCCTCTCAGTGTGATCCTGAAGGACTGTGTTCAGACTGAAGTTCTGTTCCTGCCGTACGATCCTCCCCCCAGATTGTCCTTTCTGAGCTCCAGCCAGGTGATGCTAAACACTCAGGTGGGAAAGACAAAAATCTACAGTGTGTTTAAAACAAAGTTGATTTATTAAACTATTTAACCAGAATATTAAATTCCAGCCAAGTTAGAGATTATTCTCATCAGCAGAAACAAACCCCAACTGTCATTACGGAAACATAAGAAAAGTTATGGCACAGAAGGAGGCCATTCAGCCCATCATGTCGGCACTGACCGTTAAGAGTTATCCAGCCTAATCCCACTTTCCAGCTCTTGGTCTGTAGCCTCGTAGGTTACGGCTCCTCAATTGCATCTCCAAGTACTTTTTAAATGTGATGAGGGTTGCTGCCTCGATCACCCTTTCAGACAGTGAGTTCCAGACACCAACCCCCCAACCCTCTGGGTGAAAAGATTCCTCAACTGTCTTCCAATCCTTCTGCCATTTACTTTAAATATATGTCCCCTGGTTATTGACCTCTCTGATAATGGAAATAGCTCCTTCCTATCCACTATCTCTCAGCCCCTTTATAACTTTACACATCTCAGCCTCCTCTGTTCCAAAGAAAACAACCCTAGCCTAACCAAACTTCCCTCACAGCTAAAATTCTCCAATCTTGGCAACATCCTTGTAAATCTCCTCTGTACCCTCTCTAATGCAATCACATTCTTCCTGTAATGTGGCGACCAGAACTGCACACAGCACTTCAACAGTGGCCTAACCAGTGTTTTATACAGTTCCAGTATAACCTCCCAGCTCTTTTATCCTATGCCTCAGCCAATAAAAACAAACTTCGCGTATGCCTTCTTAACCACCTTATCTACCTGTCCCGCCACCTTCAGGAATTTGTGGACAGGCACTCCAAGGTCCCTCTATTCCTCTACACTTCTCAGTATCCTACCATTTATTGTGGATTCCCTTGCCTTTTTCACTCACCCCAAATGCACTATCTCACACTTCTCCAGATAGAATTCCATTTCACAGAATCACATAATTGTTATAGCGCAGAAAGAGGCCATTCGGTCCATCGTGTCTATACCATATCTCTGAAAGAGCAATTCACCTAATGCCATTTCCCCGCCTTCTCCTTGTAACCCCTCAGATTCTTCCTTCTCATATAAAAGAGTCAAATTTCCTTTGAATGCTGCAATTGAACCTGCCTCCACCGCACTCTCAGGCAGTGCATTCCAGACCCTAACCACTCGTTGCGTGAAAACGTTTTTTCTCATGTTGCTTTGACTTCTCAGCCATTATTTTTAACCCGTGCCCTCTCGTTCTTGATCATTTCATGAGTGGGAACAGTTTCTCTCTATCTACTCTGACCAGACTCATGATTTGGAATACCTCGATCAAATCACCTCTCAGCCTTCTCGTCTCCAAGGAAAACAGTCCCAACTTCTCCAATCTATCTTCATAACTGAAGTTCCTCATCCCTGGAACCATTCACGTGAATCTTTTCCACACTCTCTTCGATGCCCTCACATCTTTCCGTAAATGTGGCACCCAGCATTCAACCCAATATTCCAGCTTAGGTCGAACTAGTGTCTTGTACAAGTTCAACATAATCTCCTTGCTCTTGTACTCTATGCCCTGTTAATAAAGCCCAAGATACTGTATGCTTTATTAACTGCTCTCGCAATCAGTCCTGACTTCAATGACTTATGCATATATACACCCAGGTCCCTCTGCTCCTGTACCCCCTTTAGAATTGTACCCTTTGTTTTATATTGTCTCTCCATGTTCTTCTTACCAAAATGTATCACTTCCCATTTCATTGCATTGAACTTCATCCTCCACCTATCTGCCCATTCCACCAACTTGTTGATGTCCTTTTGGAGTTCTACACTATCCTCACAGTTCACAATGCTTCCAAGTTTAATATCATCCACAAACTTTGAAATTGTGCCCTGTACACCAAGGCGTAAGTCACTAATATATATCAGGAAAAGCCAGGGTCCCAACACTGACTCCTGGGGAACTCCACTGTAAAGCTTCCTCCAGCCCAAAAAACATCCATGAACAATTACTCTTTGTTTCCTGTCACTGAGCCAATTCTGTATCCATGTTGCCACCGTCCCTTTTATTCCATGAGCTATAACCTTGCTCACATGCCTGTTGTGTGGGACTGCATCAAATGCTTTTCGTAAGTCCATGTACACATCAACAGCATTGCCCTCATCAATCCTCTCTGTTACTTCGTCAAAGAAACAGCAAGTTAATTAAACATGATTTTCCCTTAAGAAATCCACACTAGCTTTCTTTAATTAACCCGGCTGCCTACCTGAGCAGTCCATTGATATCTTCCTGCAGTCTACAGCTTTCTTCCTCACTGTCAACCATACGGCCACTTTTTGCCTCATCTGCTAACTTCTTAATAATGCTCCCTATATTTAAGTAAATCATTGATATATACCACAAAAAGGTACCTGGTACTGAGCACTGAAACCCCACTGGAAACAGGCTTCCAGTCATTATTCAGTTCTGGATGTGATGAACAGCAGCAATAACAGAATCCAGCCCCAGCAGTTATATGTGAATTCGCTGGTGTCTCAGCAGGTGGGATGACCGAGTGAATCTCTTTCCACACTCGGAGCAGGTGAACGGCCTCTCCCCAGTGTGAGTGCGTTGGTGTGTCTGTAGATCTGCTGTTCTTTTAAAACTCTTCTCACAGTCAGAACATTTAAATGGCCTCTCCACAGTGTGGACTCGCTGGTGTCTCAGCAGGTTGGATGACTGAGTGAATCTCTTTCCACACTCGGAGCAGGTGAATGGCCTTTCCCCAGTGTGAGTGCGTTGGTGTGTCTGTAGCTCACTTTTCCTTTTAAAGCTCTTCTCACAGTCAGAACATTTAAACGGCCTCTCCCCAGTGTGCACTTGCTGGTGTCTCAGCAGGGTGGACGACTGACTGAATCCCTTCCCACACATGGAGCAGGTGAATGGCCTCTCCCCAGTGTGACTGCGTCCATGAATTTCCAGCTGGGACGGGCGATTAAATCTCTTCCCACAGTCCCAACATTTCCACGGTTTCTCTTTGGTGCGGGCGTCCTTGTGTCTCTCCAGGTTGGATGATCAGTTACAGCCTCGTCTACACACAGAACACCTCAATAGTTTCTCCCAGCTGTGAACAGAGCAATTTTTTTTTCACACGGTGTAACTGGTTGAAGCTCTTTCCGCAGTCAGTGCACTGGAACACTAACTGGGGTGTGTGTGTCTAGTTGTGTTTTCAGTCACACTGTTGTCTCAAATCTTTTTGCACAGTCAGAATAGACAAAACATTCTCCTTTCACATGCAGATGATATTCAGGTCCTTGAATTGAGTGACTGCCAGGTCTGGACATGCCATCTGCAACTCATCCCACTCTTATACCCTGTAAAAGGAGTTTACAAAAACCATCACTGTCAGTCAGAATCCAAATTCACAACATTCTCCCCTCCTTTTTTCCTGGCCCAGGATGGTCATACATGCACCCTGCTGCACAATTCCCCTCCAATCTACCTCCCTTGACAGTCTCACATTGGAAATTGTTGTGTCCGACTGGGCTCAAAAGTACTCGGGGTTAAACCCAGCAGCTTTGCCTCCATCTCCACTCCAGATCAAACTTATGCAACAAAAAGACCCACAATGGAGGTCAGGGACCAACTTCCACATCCCACCGCGATACAAACCAGCTCTTAATTGGTCTGTCTGTGTTTCTTGACTCAGCTCTGTGAGCAATACCTGTAGTTTAGTTTAGTTTAGTTTAGAGATACAGCACTGAAACAGGCCCTTCGGCCCACCGAGTCTGTGCCGACCATCAACCACCCATAAAACAAAAACAAAATACTGCGGATGCTGCAAATCTGAAATAAAAGGAGAATACGCTGGAAATCCTCAGCAGCCTCTGTGGAGAGAGAAACAGAGTTAAACTTTCAGGTGCATCGAGCCACCAGAGCTTGGAGCGTGGAAGTCAGAGTGGGAGAAGGAGGCAGAATGAGGAGAGGCAATATAGTCCAACACTCAGAGCAACCTACAATCCACCTACATTACCGGGACAGGGAGACAGAGTTTAGAAACACTCAACAACACGACTCCAGTAAAACATCCCAGGAGGAAAAGGGGGAGCAGTGTGTGTACCTGCCCTGATATCCCCCTCCCCAGGCCTGTCAGTCAAACCCCCCACTCCTCCCAGTCCACAGCTCAGCCTAGCAGCTTCCTGCACCTTGAGCCAGCCCTGCCCAGGTGTGGCCCAGTCCAAGGAGAGTCTTTGTGGAACCGGGGACGGGGGACCTCCTGCCCTGTGCTGTGTCCGAAATGGTTCCTCCCTCCCCTCCCCCAGGCCCCTTTATAACTGAGCTCAGTTTCCTTTAAAGTTTTGTCCTTTGATGTTACAATTTATTAATCTTTAATTCCTCCAAAAGAGCTGGAAATCTGGCGGCCGTTAACCCCGGGCCTGTCACCGGGAGAAGCACCGCTCGGTGAAAAGGCAGGAACTTCTCATTGGGAGTGTTAAGGCCTACACCGTGTGTTTCTGAAGCCTACCCACCCCAATCCCTTTCTGCACTCAACAGTTTCTCACCCGCATTTGATCCACAACTTCCGTCTCCGTCGAATCCAGCAGCCACACTACATAATGCGCTTGCGCACCCGATACTTAAAGCTCCCGCCAGCGACCTGACAGCTCACAATGTCCGAGTGATTGACGGCGGCCCCTGACCAATAGCAAGAGGGGGCGGAACAGGAGTCCCGGGGCGGCCTCGCCTTCTCCATGGCCCCACCCTCTTTCGCTCCGATTGGCGGGAGGACTCACGGCCAATCGGTCCTCCAGCTCCAACCCCCTCTCCTCCGGAGCTGCCGTCAATCAGCCGGATGGGCGGACAGTGTGAGCGGTACGGGCTGAGGCAGAGAGCGCGGTTCCAGCGAGTGAGAGGGGAGGCGGGTTAATAAAGCCCGGGGCTCGCAGGCTGCAGACACACCGAGTGCGGAGCCAGGAGACAATCTAAACAGCCAGAGTACAACAAACAAATAAACAAACAACGGGCAGCACAGTGGTTAGCACCACAGCCTCACAGCTCCAGCGAACCGGGTTCGATTCTGGGTACTGCCTGTGCGGAGTTTGCAAGTGGGTTTTCGCCGGGTGCTCCGGTTTCCTCCCACAGGTTGATAGGTAAATTGGCCATTGTAAGTTGTAGGTAGGTGGTAGGAGAATTGAGGGGATGTGGTAGGGAATATGGGATTAATGTAGGATTAATATAAATGGGTGGTTGTTGGTCGGCACAGACTCAGGGGGCTGAAGGGCCTGTTTCAGTGCTGTATCATTAAATTTAACAAGGTTAACCCCAAGCCACTGCTTCCCTCCAGTCCAAATCTCAGGAAAGAGTCAAAAGCAGAGCCTTTCTCCAAAATCCAGGAGAGGCAGGAACTGTCTCTAAATGGAGGAGAACTATAACATCAAAGGGTAAAACTATAAATGAAACTTAGATCAGTTATTCAGGGGTCTAGGGGAGGGAGGAACCACTTGAGACACAGCACAGAGCAGGAGGTTCTCACCGCACCCCCCCCCCCCCCCCCCCACCCCTCACTCCCTGGTTGTGGACTGACAGTGATGGCTTTTGTAAACTCCTTTTACACGGGCTTAGAAAGGGAGGATTTGCAGATGGAAGCTCAATCCAAACATCGCATCAAGATCTGTCAGAGTCATTCGATTAATCAGGATCTGAATATCATCAACCTTTGAATGTGGAAGGAAAAGGTTTGTCTGTTCTGTCTGTGGGAAACGATATCAGGGATCAGTGTGACTGGAAAAGCGCTGAAGTACACAAAAGCCCTGGTTAGACCACACCTGGAGCACTGTGTTCAGTTCTGGGCACCACACCTGAGGAAGGATATGTTGGCTTTAAAATGTAACAATGTATATGGCATGACAAATGAAATGGAAGGGTTGTGAGGCAACTCATGATTGTATTGAAGGAAGTTGATGACCTTTGCACTGTTTGTAATTGTTGACCTGGTACTGTTTGGTAATGTAATTTTTACAGATTTTTATGAATAAAGTATATTTTGGAAATAAAAAAAATATTGGCCTTGGAGGAAGTGCAACGTAGATTTAGTTGAATGATACATGGACTTCAAGGGGTAAATTACCAGGAGAGATTACACAGATGAGTTATAGAGTCATCACAGCATCAAAGGAGGACATTCAGGTTTTTGTTTCCATGCCAGCTCTCTGTCAAGCAATCCAGTCAGTCCCATTCCCCTGCTCTATCCCCGTAGTCCTGCAGGTTTATTTCCCTCAAGTGCCCATCCAGTAGCCTTTTGAAATCATTGATCGTCTCTGCGAGTTCCAGGTCGTTACCACTTGCTGTATAAAAAAAAGAAAGTTATTCCTCGCATTCCTACTCATGTAGAGTCATAGAATCATAGAGTTATACAGCACAGAAACAGGCCCTTTGGCCCATCGTGTCCGTGCCGGCCATCAAGCACTTAACTATTCGATTCCCATTTTCCAACACTTGGCCCGTAGCTATGGCGTTTCACGTGCTCATCTAAATGCTTCTTAAATGTTGTGAGGGTTCCTGCCTCTACCACCTCTTCAGGCAGTGTGTTCCAGATTCCAACCACCCTCTGGATGAAATTTTTTTTCCTCAAATCCCCTTGAAGCCTCCTGGCCCTTACCTTAAATCTATGCCCCCTGGTTATTGACCTCTCCGCTAAGGGGAAACATTTCTTCCTAGCTAACCTATCAATGCCCCTCATAATTATGTATACCTCAATCATGTCCCCCCCTCAGCCTTCTCTGCTCTAAGGAAAACAACCCTAGCCTTTTCAGACTCTCTTCATAGCTGAAATGCTCCAGCCCAGGCAACATCCTGATGAATCTCCTCTGCACCCTCTCCAGTGCAATCACATCCTTTCTATAGTGTGGTCCCCAGAACTGTACACAGTACTCCAGCTGTGGCCTAACTAGTGTTTTTTATAGCTCCATCATAACCTCCCTGCTCTTATATTCTTTGCCTCGGCTGGTAAAGGCAAGTATCCCTTGCTCAAAACCTTAATCTGTGTCCACTAGTCCTTGTATCATCAGCTAATGGCAAAAGCTTTTTCTGATCTAAGTTATCTAAACCTGACATAATTTTAAATGGCTCTATCAAATATGCCCTCAATCTCCTTTGCTCCAAGGAGAACAACCCCAGCTTCTCCAACCTAACCTTGTAGCTAAATTCCCTCACCCTGGAACCATTCTGGTAAATCTCCTCTGCACCCTCTCAAGGACCTTCACATCCTTCCTAAAGTGTGGTGACCAGAGCTGGCCACAATACCCTAGTTGTGGCCTAACCAGACCTTTAAAAAGGTTTCACAAAACTTCCCTGATTTTGCATTGAATACCTCTATTTATGAAGCCCAAGATCCCTAATGCTTTGCCAACTACTCTCTCAATATGTCCTGCCACCTTCAATGATCTATGCCTATGAACTCCCAGATCCTTCTGTCCCTGCACACTCTTTAGAACTGTGTGATTAAGTCTATATTGCCTCTCCCTACCCCGTCTGCCAAAATTTATCACGTCACTGAGGGTTGTATTTCCTGGAATTGAGAAGATTAAAGGTTGGTTTGATCCACGTTTTCAAGATGTCAATTGGAACTGATGGGGTAGATAGAGCGAATCTATTTCCCTTGGTTGGGGAATCTAGTATTATGGAGCATAGTCTAAAACCCAAGCATTAATCCACCCCTGGGCCCTGTAAACCCGAGTATTAATCCACCCCTGGGCCCTGAAAACCCAAGCACTAATCCACCTCTGGGCCCTGTAAACCCGAGCATTAATCCACCCCTGGGCCCTGTAAACCCGAGTATTAATCCACCCCTGGGCCCTGAAAACCCAAGCACTAATCCACCTCTGGGCCCTGTAAACCCGAGCATTAATCCACCCCTGGGCCCTGTAAACCCGAGCATTAATCCACCCTGGGCCCTGTAAACCCGAGTATTAATCCACCCCTGGGCCTGATAAACCCCAGCATTAATCCACCCCTGGGCCTGATAAACCCCAGCGTTAATCCACCCCTGGACCCTATAAACCTAGCATTAATCCACCCCTGAGCCCTGTAAACCTAAGCATGAATCCACCCCTTTGTCCTGTAAACGCACCTTGATACAAACTGGTTGTTAATCGGTGCTTTTGTTGTCTGGGATACCAACCTTTGCCTGGCAGAGGCTAAACACCATCTCTCTGACACTTCCTCCTACCTCCCCCTGGACCACGACCCCACCACTGAACATCAAGCTCTTGTATCTAGGACTGTCACTGACCTCATCTCCTCTGGAGATTTTCCCTCCATGGCCTCCAACCTTATAGTTCCCCAACCCCATACATTAAAGGCCTGCCCAGGTCTGCAATTGAAACCTGACCTGAGCCCAACAGAACCACATCCAACCTGGCCCGAGTCGTTTGATTTTTTTTCCCGTGCCCGACCCGACCCGACCCGACCAACTACTGGAATGAAGTTGATTACATCAAAGAGTTTGTGCTCTACCTTGGATGGAAATGCTCACTGCAGATAGTGCAGAATCCGGATGCGCGTTTCCTGCCCTGACACCCTGGCTGTTCAAATTTTGAAGCTTTTCCCTCCCTAACCAAAAGGCAGCACTGTGTCCAACCCGACGCGAGCCGAGCCTGAGTGCTGGACCTGGAAGAGAGACCCGACCCGAACCCAACACCGACACATGTCGTCGGGTCTGGTCGGGTTCAGGTCGAGTAGCCATGCTCTACCATACATCCTACTTCTACCTCCTTCCCAACATTCCAAACACGACCATCCTAGTCGACCCACCGTTTCAGCCTGTTCCTGCCCCACTGAACTTATTTCATCCTATCTTGACTCTCTTTTCTCCCCTGGTCGTCTTTTACCACCTACATCTGTGACTCTTCCGATGACCTCCATCACTTCAAGAACTTTCCGGTCCTCGCCGTTTCCTATTCACCGTGGATGTCCAATCTCTCTACCCCTCCATCCCCTACCAGGATGGTCTGAGGGCTTTCAGCATTTTCCTAGAACAGTTCCCATCCACCACTATCCTCCTCTGCCTGGCTGAACTTGTTCTTACATTGAACAACCTCTCCTTCAACTCCACTCAATTCCTCCAAATAAAACATGTTGCTATGAGTCCTAGCGATGTTTGCCTATTTGTTGGCGATGTGGAACATTCCTTGTTCCAGTCCTACTCAGATCCCTTCCCTCACCTCGTCGTCCAGTACTTTGATGATTGCATCGGTCCCACTTTCTGCCCTTGTACAGAACTGGAAAATTTCATTGACATTTTTCCCATTTTCCATCCTTCTCTCACCTTCACATGATCCATCTCCGGTTCTTCTCTTTCTCAATATGTCTTTCGCCATTTCTGGGGATAGTCTGTCTACCAATATTCACTATAAGCCCATGGACTGCCACAACTACCTTGACTACACTTCCTCTCACTCTGTCTCCATTACATCTGTTCTGACGAGGCAGAGATCCATATTAGCACTTTTGATAATATCTTCCTCTTTCCTCAATGGAGAATTCCCCTGACACAGTGGTTGACAGGGCTCGCCACCTTGTCCATTCTATTACATGTACTTCAACTCTCATCTCTTCCCCTCCCTCCTAGAACCATGATAGAGTCCCCTTGT
This sequence comes from Heterodontus francisci, assembly GCF_036365525.1. Lineage (NCBI taxonomy): Eukaryota > Metazoa > Chordata > Chondrichthyes > Heterodontiformes > Heterodontidae > Heterodontus > Heterodontus francisci. The sequence goes on from NC_090404.1 coordinate 22,285,956, forward strand.
CCTCACCTTCCATCCCACCAGCATCTGTATTCAATGGACATCCTCCGCTATTTCCACTACTCTCAGTGTGATGTTACTGTCAAACACATCTTCTCCTCCCCTCCTCTTTCAGCATTCTGAAGTGACCATTCCCTCCAAGATACCCTGGTCCACTCCTCAGTCACACCAACACCTTCCCCCTTTCCTACAGTGCCTTTCCGTGCAAGTACAGGAGATGCAACACCTGCCCTTTTATCTCCCTCCTCACCGTCCAGGGCCCCAAACACTCCTTCCAGATGAAACATTCATTTACTTGTACTTCTTTCAATGTTGTTATGCTGTATTTACTGCTCACAATGTGGTCTCCTCTACACTGGGGAGATTAAACAGAGACTAGGTGACTGCTTTGTGGAATACCTCTGTTCAGTCTGCAAGCATGGCCCTCAGCTTCCTGTCCCTTCTCATTTCAATTCCCCACCTTGCACCCACGCTGACTTTTCTCTCTTTAGCCCACTACAGTGTTCCAGGAACCTAAAGTCCTCCCTCCTGCACCATCTCCTCAGCCATGCATTCATCTGCTCTATCCTCCTATTCCTATATGCACTAGAATGTGGCACAGGGAGTAATCCAGAGATTACAACCTTTGAGGTCTGCTTTTTAATCTGCTACCCAGCTCCCTAAATTCTTGTTGCAGGGCCTCATCCCTCTTTCTACCTATGTCGTTGGTACAAATGTGTACCACGACCTCTGACTGCTTACCCTCCCCCTTCAGAATGTCCTGCAGCCGCTCCAAGACATCCTTGACCTGAGCACCAGGGAGGCAACATACCATCTTGGAGTCTCGTTTGCGGCCACAGAAACGCCTATCTGCACCCCTTATGATAGAATGCCCTATCACTATTGCTCTGCCATCCCTTTTCCTCCCCTGCTGTGCAGCAGAGCCCTCCGTGGTGCCACGAACTTGGCTGTTGCTGCTTTCCCCTGAGAGGTCAAACCCCCAACAGTATCCGAAGTGGTATATCTGTTTGAGAGGGGAATGGCCACAGGGGACTCCTGCACTACCTGTCTGCGCCTACTACTCCGTCTGGTGGTCGCCAATCCCTTTTCTACCTGTGTAGCCATCACTTGCGGTGTGACCACCTCACTAAACGTGCTATCCACGATTTTCTCAGCATCGTGGATGGTCCACAGTGAATCCACCCGCAGCTCCAACTCCGTAATGCAGGTAGCCAGTAGCTGCAGATGGATACCATTCCAGCACATATGGTCGTCAGGGACACTGGAAGCATCCCTGATTTCCCACATAGCGCAGGAGGAGCATATCACGGAGCTGAGCTCTCCTGCCATGACTTACCCTTAGATTAATTAGTTACTCCCTTAATTAAAAAATACTAATTACACTCGGGGCCTTGTTCTACCCACTCCAATCTTAGGTCCTTAATAAGTTACACTGAATTTTAAAAAAAACACTTTAGTAGAACTCACCTTATCACCAGAGGTTTTTTTTTTCAACAAAAGAAAACTTTCCCCTTTTTTAAAGATATTTAAATGCACTAACAGCTGCTACTCACCCAAATAATCGCCTTGCAGATTTCCCATGATGTCACTGTGAGTTTCTTTTCGAGCCTCAGCGTGCACCAAGAGAGAGAGAGCGGGTCCGCCAGCCTCCGCCGCTCCTGTCTTCAGGTAAGTGAGGGCCTTGGGCCCCACGCTCTCTTTTACACCTCCTGCTCTGGATCAGCTTCCGCCCAGGTCTGCCAGCCTCCGCTGCTGCAGTCTACAGGTAAGTGAGGACCTCGAGCCCCGAGCTCTCTTTTACAGCTCCCGCTCCGGATCAGCTTCCGCCCAGGCCCGCCAGCCACCGCAGCTCCTGTCTTCAGGTAAGTGAATAGATTTTAAACTGTTACTGGAGTGAAGAAAGGACTTGTTAAACAAATCAGCCATGGCTGGAAAAGATATTTGCACATTAACAGACAGTGCTTGGAAGGACAAAGGACACATTGAACCCACAATGAATTTTGATCAACAGGTATTGTGTGTAAAAGAAGCGTTCCAGAGACTGCTAAGGCGATACAATCCAAGACATGATCAGACCAGTTAGTCACATGACTAACCTGCTTGGCAACCTGGGTTTTTCTGAATTGTACAAACAGTTTGAACTGAGTGTGTCTGTTTGCTCCTGAACTGAGAAGATCTCTCTCCTGTCTGCTCCCATCTCTCTCACAAGCCTCTGAATCCACAGAAGACACATGAACCCCAAGAGAGAAAAGTCTCTTACAGTGAACAAGGTTTAAGAATAATACTGGGCCCCAATGAAAAGCAAGAACTACCTACAATCAAGGATTCTGCAGTGAGCTCCAAGAACCGTCGCACAAACTCTTCAGGTATTGCCTTAAACTTTTCACTTTATTTTTTCTTCTGCTCTTTTCTGTCTCTATTTGCATGTGTATATCACGTATGCATGCAAACATGTCAACTGAATGAGAGTTTAAGTTGAATAAATTTCAACTTTGTTCCTTTAAACCTAAAAAAACCTGTTTGTGCTGGTTTCTTTGTCTTATAGTTGGAAAGCGGTGAACAAGGATTCACCAAGGGGGAGCTAAAAATACGGTGTGTTTAAACTTAAACCCTGTTACGTTAAGACCAGGTGAACATAGAACATAGAACATTACAGTGCAGTACAGGCCCTTCGACCCTCGATGTTGCGCTGACCTGTGAAACCATCTGACCTACACTATTCCATTTTCATCCATATGTCTATCCAATGACCACTTAAATGCCCTTAAAGTTGGCGAGTCTACTACTGTTGCAGGCAGGGCATTCCACGCCCCTACTACTCTCGGAGTAAAGAAACTACCTCTAACATCTGTCCTATATCTATCACCCCTCAACTTAAAGCTATGTCCCCTCATGTTTGCCATCACCATCCGAGGAAAAGGACTCTCACTATCCACCCTATCTAACCCTCTGATTATCTTATATGTCTCTATTAAGTCACCTCTCCTCCTCCTTCTCTCTAATGAAAACAACCTCAAGTCCCTCAGCCTTTCCTCGTAAGACCTTCCCTCCATACCAGGCAACATCCTAGTAAATCTCCTCTGCACCCTTTCCAAAGCTTCCACATCCTTCCTATAATGTGGTGAACAGAACTGCATGCAATACTCCAGGTGCGGCCTCACCAGAGTTTTGTACAGCTGCAGCATGTCCTCGTGGCTCCGAAACTCGATCCCCCTACTAATAAAAGCTAACACACCATATGCCTTCTTAACAGCCCTATTAACCTGGGTGGCAACTTTCAGGGATTTATGTACCTGGGCACCAAGATCTCTCTGCTCATCTACACTAACAAGAATCTTCCCATTAGCCCAGTACTCTGCATTCCTGTTACTCCTTCCAAAGTGAATCACCTCGCACTTTTCCACATTAAACTCCATTTGCCATCTCTCAGCCCAGCTCTGCAGCCTATCTATGTCCCTCTGTAACCTACAACATCCTTTGGCACTATCCACAACTCCACCGACCTTCGTGTCATCCGCAAATTTACTAACCCACCCTTCTACACCCTCATCCAGGTCATTTATAAAAATGACAAACAGCAGTGGCCCCAAAACAGATCCTTGCGGTACACCACTAGTAACTAAACTCCAGGATGAACATTTGCCATCAACCACCACCCTCTGTCTTCTTTCAGCTAGCCAATTTCTGATCCAAAGCTCTAAATCACCTTCAACCCCATACTTCCGTATTTTCTGCAATAGCCTACCGTGGGGAACCTTATCAAACGCCTTACTGAAATCCATATACACCACATCCACTGCTTTACCCTCATCCACCTGTTTGGTCACCTTCTCGAAAAACTCAATAAGGTTTGTGAGGCACGACCTACCCTTCACAAAACCGTGCTGATTATCGCTAATGAACTTATTCTTTTCAAGATGTTTATAAATCCTATCTCTTATAACCTTTTCCAACATTTTACCCACAACCGAAGTAAGGCTCACAGGTCTATAATTACCAGGGCTGTCTCTACTCCCCTTCTTGAACAAGGGGACAACATTTGCTATCCTCCAGTCTTCCGGCACTATTCCTGTCGACAATGACGACATAAAGATCAAGGGCAAAGGCTCTGCAATCTCCTCCCTGGCTTCCCAGAGAATCCTAGGATAAATCCCATCTGGCCCAGGGGACTTATCTATTTTCACACTTTCCAAAATTGCTAACACCTCCTCCTTGTGAGCCTCAATCCCATCTAGCCTAGTAGTCTGTATCTCAGTATTCTGCTCGACAACATTTTCTTTCTCTACTGTGAAGGCTGAGAGGGAGACCTAGACACTTCTTAACTGGTCATAATAGAAATTTGGGTGCTAGTGTCCAGAATTGACCTACAGACAAACAAGAAAAATTGGAAGTGGGAAGCCAAATTGTTCCCAATCAAAAAAGAGCAAGTTTTCAATACAGGTTTTCTTGTGGTTGTGTGTGCTTAAATACTAACATGTCTGCGACTGAAGCTAGTAACTTCCCAAGCCAAGGTGATATACCTTGGGATTGATTAAAAGCACTGTCTATGGAGGAGTTGAGGAAAATGGCTGATCAATGTGGGATCACTGTACGTGGCAAGGCTAGGAAGTCTGAACTCTTAAGGCTAGTGGCCAACCATTTTTCCCTTAAATCAGAAGAAGCAGAAAAGGGTTAGAAGCAGACCCAGACAGGGTATTGTTAGCAAAGGATACAATTCGAACAGAGGAAACTTGAATTTGAGGAGCAAGAAAGGGAGAAAGAGAGAGCCTTCCAGAAGGAACGTGAAGAGAAAGAAAGAGAGGAGAGAGAGAGAGACAGGAGAAAGAACAAGAGAGAGAGAAAGAATATTCCAGAAGGAATGCGAAGAAAGAGAGCTGAAATGGCTTGAGTTAACTCGGGGGTGAAAGAGTATCCCCAGTGAAAGCATAGCCAGTAGGGAGGAACGTAATTCAGGGCTGGGTACAGAATTGTTAAAACTGGTTCAACTTATTCCAAAATTCAATGAGGAAGATGTGGAAGGATTTTTTGTGTCCTTTGAGAAACTGGCAAGGCAGCTAAAATGGGCAGCTGAGACCTGGCCTCTTTTACTACAAAGCAAGCTAACTGGAAAAGCCCAGAAGGTTTATTCCCTGTTGCCAGATGAGAGTTCATCAAATTATGAATTGCTATCCTCGGAGCATATGAATTAGTACCCGAAGCCTATCGCCAAATGTTTTGAACCCTCAAGAAGCAAGCTAATCAAACTAATCTGGAGTTGGAAAGAAGTAAGCAGCTGGCTTTTGACCAGTGGCTGAGAGTTCTTAACGTACAGCTCAGCTGTGAGAATCTCAGAGAAGTAATTCTGTGAGAGGAATTTAAACACTCTCTGCCCCTCTGCATAAAGACCCATGTAGAGGAGCAGCAGGTCCAGAGAGCCTGGCAAGTGGCCCTTCTGGCCGATGAGTTTGCTTTAATTTGTAAGTCGGTTTCCCAGGGGAGAACCTTTCCTAGTCACCCTCGCAAATCCGAAAGGGACAGAGGATGGGAAAGTGATAGGAGTCCAAGCAGTCCTGGGAGCAAAAGGAAAGCAGGAGAAAGCAAGGGGCCCTCCTCTAGCGGCACAGTGGCCCAGTGGTTAGCACTGTAGCGTCACAGCTCCAGTGACCTGTGTTCAGTTCTGGGTGCTGCCTGTGTGGAGTTTGCAAGTTCTCCCTGTGACTGCGTGGGTTTCCACCGGGTGCTCCGGTTTCCTCCCACAGCCAAAGACTTGTAGGTTGATAGGTAAATTGGCCATTGTAAATTGCCCCTAGTGTAGGCAGGAGAATGGAGTGGATGTGGTAGGGAATATGGGATTAATGTAGGATTGGTATAAATGGGTGGTTGTTGGTCAGCACAGACTTGGTGGGCCGAAGGGCCTGTTTCAGTGCTGTATCTCTAAATAAATAAAAAGGAAGGTGCTGTGAACAAAAGTGAGACCTGGAGGCCTATGTGCTTCCATTGTAATAAAGCAGGGCATTTAAAAGCTGACTGTTGGAAATTAAAGGGAAAACCTGTAGGGTTAATCAGGGCACATCTGCTCAATGAAGAAGGGACCCTGATGGAAAGCACCGCAGAACAAACTGTGGCTTTAACTGCAGTAAGAGTGAGACCCAGGAAGCCTATGGTTGCAAGTGGGGGAAAGTTTGATAAGATTCCTGAAGGTTATCAGGGTTTTGTGTCTGAAGAGAAAGTAACCCCATACCCCTCGAGTGAGACAAGCAAGCCCATAGAGATTCACAGAGCCACCAGATCACTTTTACTGGGAAAAGGCCTGACCTTTCCCCCAGAGAATGCAGTGAACATCAGAATGGTGGCGAATGGTATTGGAGGGCAGTGTATGCCTGTACCTGTACACTGGGTGCACCTAGAGTGCAACCTAGTTCTGGGACTGGTGACCATAGGGATTGTCCCTAGTTTGCCTGTGGACGGGGTTGACCTGCTCCTAGGTAATGATCTGGTGGGGGTGGAGGTGGTAGCCCTCCGCCAGTAGTGAAAGAGGGACTACAGGACGTCAGAGAGACAGAGCCATGGCAGGAAACGGGCCACTGTAGTTTCCTGGAATGTGTAGTGGATCAGGCCGTGATCAAACCAGCTCCCCCAGAGGAGACTGAATTGGCACTGCAGGCAGACGACCATAAGGTCTGTCTGTCTGAGACTTTCGTTGGAGAGTTAGGAGACCCAGGGAATGAATTAAATAGATTTTCCCTAGCTGAGGCTCAGCGAGACGACCCAGTATTGCGAGAGCTAGCACAGGCTGCTCAGTCTGAAAGTAAAGCTGAGGGAGTCCCTGATTGCTACTATTTAAAGAATAAGGTAGTGGTGAAGAAATGAAGTTCTTCTCACAGACCTGAGAGCAAAGAGTGGGCAGTAGTTCACCAGTTAGTGGTGCTGCAGAGGTACCAGAGAGAAATATTAAGAAGGGCCCACGAGACTACAGTGGCTTACATACTGGTATACAATAGACCATAGCCCGTATAAGACAGCAGTTTGACTCACAGCTCCAGCAACCTGGGTTCAGTTCTGGGTGCTGCCTGTGTGGAGTTTGCAAGTTCTCCCTGTGACCGTGTGGGTTTCTGCTGGGTGCTGTGGTTTCCTCCCACAGCCAAAGTCTTGCAGGTTGATAGGTAAATTGGCCATTGTAAATTGCCCCTAGTCTAAGTAGGTGGCAGGAGTATTGAGGGAAGGTGGGAATATGGGATTAATGTAGGATTAATATAAATGGGTGGTTGATGGTCAGCACAGACTCGGTGGGCCAAAGGTCCTGTTTCAGTGCAGTATCTCTCTATGACTTGTTAAACAGATCAGCTGTGGCAGGAAACGATACTTGCATATTAACAGACAGTGCTTGGAAGGCCAAAGGGCCATTCCCTGACACATTGAACCCACAATGGCCTTTGATCACCAGGTATTGTGTGTAAGAGGAGCATTCCAGAGACTGCTAAGGTGATACAATCCTCGATCTGGTCAGACCAGTTAATCACATGACTAACCTGCTTGGCAACCTGGTTTTTTCTGAATTGCACATGTACGTATCACATATGCCTGCCAGTGTGGGCACGTCATGTACCCGTAGGCATCAACCAAATTAGAGCTTAAGTTTCATAATTTTCAACGTTTTTCCTTTCAACCTAAGAACACCTGTTCTTGCTAGTTTCTTTGCCTTATAATTGGAAAGCAGTGAACAAGGATTCACCATGGGGGAGCTAAAAACATAGAGTGTTTAAAATTAAACCCTGTTATGGTAAGATCAGGTGAATGCTGAGTGGGAACCCGAGACACTTTTCTCAACTGGTCGTAACACCTGTTGAATGCTTCAATTGAACCTGCCTCTACCACACACTCAGGCAGCGCATTCCAGACCTTAGAGTCATACAGTTATATAGCACAGAAATAGGCCCTTCGGCCCATCATGTCTGTGCCGGCCCTACATCACCCAACTATTCTAATCCCATATTCCTGCACTTGGCCCATAGCCTTGAATGCTATGGCATTTCAAGTGCTCATCTAAATACTTCTTAAATGTTGTGAGGGTTCCACCTCCACCACCTCTTCAGGCCATGCGTTCCAGATTCCAACCACCCTCTGGGTGAAAAAATGTTTCCTCAAATCCCCACTAAACCTCCTGCCCTTTACCCTAAATCTATGCCCCCTGGTTCTTGACCCCTCCGCTAAGGGAAAAAGGTTTCTTCCAATCTAACCTATTAATGCCCCTCATAATCTTATACACTTCAATCATGTTTGGGGCGGCACAGTGGCACTGTGGTTAGCACCGCAGCCTCACAGCTCCAGCGACCCCAGTTCAATTCTGGGTACTGCCTGTGTGGAGTTTGCAAGTTCTCCCTGTGACTGCGTGGGTTTTCACTGGGTGCTCTGGTTTCCTCCCACCGCCAAAGACTTGCAGGTTGATAGGTAAATTGGCCATTATAAATTGCCCCTAGTTTAGGTAGGTGGTAGGGGAATATAGGGAAGGTGGGGATGTGGTAGGAGTATGGGATTAGTATAAATGGATGGTTGATGGTCAATACAAATTCGGTGGGCCAAAGGGCCTGTTTCAGTTGTGTATCTATAAATACATAAATAAATGTCCCCCTCAGCCTCTCTGCTCGAAGGAAAACAACCCTAGCCTTTTCAGTCTCTCTTCGTAGCTGAAATGCTCCAGCCCAGACAACATTCTGGTGAATTTCCTCTGCACGCTCTCCAGTGCAATCATATCCTTCCTATAATGTGGTGACCAGAACTGTACACAGTACTCCAGCTGTGGCCTAACTATCGTTTTATACAGCTCCATCATGACCTCCCTGCTCTTATATTCTATGCCTCAGCTAATAAAGGCAAGTATCCCGTATGCCTAACTAACCAACTTATCTACCTGTGCTGCTGCCTTCTGTGATCTATAGACTAGTACACCAAGACCCTTCCCTCTTTCTGTACTTCCTAGGGTCCTACCATCAATTGTGTATTCCCTTGCCTTGTTAGTCCTCCCAAAATGCATTACCTCACACTTTTCAGGATTAAATTCCATTTGTCACTTCTCTGCCCATCTTACCAGCCCATTTATATCTCCCTGTAATCTAAGGATTTCATCCTCACTATTTACAACACCACCAATTTTCGTGTCATCTGCAAACTTACTGATCATACCTCCTATATTCATGTCTAGATCGTTAATGTACACTACAAACAGCAAGGGTACCAGCACCGATCCCTGCGGTACACCACTGGTCACAGGCTTCCAATCGCAAAAACAGCCCTCGACTGTTAACCTCTGCCTCCTGCCACTACGCCAATTTTGGATCCAATTTGCCAAATTGCCCTGGATCCCATGGGCTCTTACCTTCTTAACCAATCTCCCATGCGGGACCTTATCAAAAGCCTTACTGAAATCCGTGTATACTACATCGACTACTTTACACTCATGGACGCATCTAGTCAACTCTTTGAAAAATTCAATTAAGTTAGTTAGACACGATCTCCACTTGCCAAAGCCACGCTGGCTATCCCTGATTAATTACTACTTTCACCACTCGTTGTGTGAAAAAGCTTTTCCTCATGTCACTTTTGATTCTCTTACCAAATACTTTAAATCTGTGCCCTCTCATTCTCAATCCGTTCACGATTGGGAACAGTTTCTCTTGCTCTACTCTTTTCAGACCCCTCATGATTTTGAATACCTCTATCAAACCACCTCTCAGCCTTCTCTTCTCCAAGGCAAACACTCTTAACTTCTCCAATCTATCTTCACCCTGGAAGCATTCTCGTGAATCTTTTCTGTAGTCTGCAATTTCCTCATGTCTTTCCTGAAGAGCAGTGCCCAGAACTGGATGTAATACTCCAGCTGAGGCCGAACTAATGCCTTATCCAAGTTCAACATAACTTCCTTGCTCTTGTACTCTGTGCCACTATTAATAAAGCCTAGGATATTGTATGCCTTATTTTTTCTGTCTCAACCTGTCCTGCATATGCACCCAGGTCCCTCTGCTCCTGTGCCCACTTTAGAATTGTACCCTTTATTTTCTATTGGCTTTCCATGTTTTTCCTACCAAAATGAATCACATCACATTTCTCTGCATTGAACTTCATCTGCCATCTGTCTGCCCATTCTATCAATTTGTCTATGCCCTTTTGGAGTTCTACATTATTCTCCGCACAGTTCACAGTGGTTCCAAGTTTTGTATTATCCACAAATTTTAAAATTGTGCCCTGTACACCGAGGTCTAGGTCATTAATATATACGAGGAAGAGTAAGGGTCCCAACACTGACTGCTGGGGAACTCCATGACAAACCTTCCTCCAGCCTGAAAAACATCCATTAACCACTACTCTTTGTTTCCTGTCACTCAGCCAATTCTGTATCCATGTTGCTATTGTTCATTTTATTCCATGAGTTTTAACGTTGCTCACAAGGCTGCTGTGGGGTACTGTCTCAAATGCCTTTTGAAAGTCCATGGACACCACATAAACTGCATCAAGTTAGTTAAACATGATTTTCCCTTAAGAAATCTATGCTGGCTTTTCTTAATTAACCTGCATTTGTCCATGTGACTTTTAATTTTGTCCCCAGTTATACTTTCTAGAAGTTTCCTCACCACCGAAGTTAAACTGACTGGCCTGTAGTTGCTGGGCTTATCTTTACACCCTTTTTGGAACAAGGATGTAACATTTGCAATTCTCCAGTCCTCTGGCACCACCCCAGAGTCTAAGAAAGACTGAAAAATTATGGCCAGTGCCTCTGTGATTTCCACCCTCACTTCCCTCAGTATTCTTGGACACATCTTATGTGGTCCTGGTGCTTTCTCCATTTTAAGTACAGACAGGCTATCTAATATTTCCTCTTTATCAATCTTAAACACCTCTAGTGTCTGACTTACCTCCTCTTTCAACATTGCCTGGGTTGCATCTTCTTACTTGGTAAAGACCGATGCAAAGTTTTCATTTAATACCTCAGCTATGTCCTCTGCCTCCGTGTGTAAATCCCCTTTCTGGTCCCTAATCGACCCCACTCCTCCTTTTACCACCCTTTTACTATTTATATGCCCATAGAAAACTTTGGGATTTCCTTTAATGCTAGCTGCGTGTCTCTTTTCATGCTCTCGCTTTGCTTCTTTTATTTGCTTTATCACTTTCCCTCGGGACCTTCTATATTCAGCCTGATTCTCAATAATATTTTACACCTGGCATCTGTCATAAGCATACTTTTTCTTCTTTATCTTAATCTCTACCTCTTTTGTCATTCAGGAAGCTTTGGATTTGTTTACCCTACCTTTCCCCTTCGAGAGAAAATGCCTTGACTGTGCCTGAAGTATTTCTTCTTTGAAGGTAGCCCATTGTTCAACTACTATTTTCCAGCCAGCTTTTGACTCCAATTTATTCACCCCAGATCCATTCTTACCCCATTGAAGTTGGCCTTCCCACAGTTAATTATTCTAACCCTGGATTGTTCTTTGTCCTTTCCCATAGTCAGCCTAAACCTTACGATACAATGATCACTGTCCCCTAAATGCTCTCCTATTGATACTTGATCCACTTGGCCCATCTCATTCCCAAGAACCAGGTCTAGTAGTGTCCCATTTATCATTGGAATGGAAACATACTACTGTAAAAAGAAATCCTGAATGTATTTTAGGAACTCTTGCCCCACACTGCCCTTTACACTACTACTATCCCAGTCTATGTTTGGATAATTAAAGTCCCCCATTATAACTACCCTATAACTTTTGCACCTCTCTGTAATTTCCTTGCAAATTTGTTCCTCCACGTCCTTCCCACTATCTGGTGGCCGATATGCAACACCGAGCAATATAACTGCACCTTTTTTGTTCCTTAGCTGTAGCCAAATTGATTCTGTCCTCGACCCCTCTGGGGCATTCTTTTTCTCCAGCACTGCAATGTTCCAGTTAATCAATACCAACACCTTTTCTCCTTTTTCTATCTTTGCTGAACAGTTTGTATCCAGGAATGTTCAATACCCAGTCTGGCCCTTCTTTGAGTCAGTCTCTGTTATAGCCGCAACATCATATTTCCACATGTATATCGGCACCTGTAACTCACCAATCTTATTAACAACATGCCATGCATTCACATACATGCACATTAACCCTGAATTAGACTTTATTACTTTCTCCCTTACTCTGACCCCACCTAATAACTTACTAATCTTTTCTCTAGAGCTATCTATCTCTCCCATTATTATGTGCATCTTGGTATTCCTCTCTAAATATTTCCTCCTGCTCCTCACACCCCTGCCACGTTAGTTTAAACCCTCCCCAATAACATTAGCAAATCACCCGGCAAGGAATTTTGACCCAGCTCTGTTTAGGTGCAACCTGTCCGGCCTGTTCATGTCCCACCTTCTCCAGAACTGGTCCCACTGTCCCAGTAATCTAAAGCCCTCCCTCCTGCACCATCTTTCCAGCCATGCATTCAGCTGCACTATCCTCCTATTTCTAAACTCACTTGTGCGTGGGACATAGAACAGGAATTGAAGTTCTCAATTAGAGCAAGGTCTATTCTACTAAACCGAGGAGTGATTTAGTGAAAATGGACTGGAAACAGCTACTTGAAGTATCAAAGCAGTGGAAGGCGTTCAAAGGGGAGATTCATGGGATTCTGTGTAAACATGTGCCCACAAAGAAAAAGGGTGGGACGGCCAAATCTAGAGCTCCCGTAATGTCAAGGAGCTTACATGGTAAGATAAGGCAGAAAAGGAAAGCTTATGTCTGACACTGATAACTCAATACTACAGAAAGCTGAGAGGAGTACAGGAAGTAGAGGGGTGAAACCAAATTATGAAAGCAAAGAGGTTACGAAAGAATACTGGCAAGCAAAATGAAAATGTACCCAAAGATGTTTTATTGGTACATTAAAAGTAATGAGAATAACTAAGGAAAGATTAGGGCCCATAAAAGACCAAAAAGGTAACCTATGTGTAAGGGCAGAAGATGTTGGTATGGTTCTTAATGAATACTTTGCATCTGTCTTCACAAAAGAGGCGGACGATACAGATATTGTAGTTAAGGAGGTGGAGTGTGAAGCATTGGATGTGACAAACATAGGGAGAGAGGAAGAATTAATGGAATTAGCATCCTTGAAAGTGGATAAATCACCAGCGCCATATGAATTGTACCCCAGGTTCTTAAAAGAATCCAGGGAGAAAATAGTGGAAGACTTGACCATCATTTTACAGCCCTCACTGAATACAGGTGTGGTGCTGGAGGATTGGAGCACTGCTAACATTGTACCTTTGTTGAAAAAGTGATCATGGAATAGACTGAATAATTACAGGCCAGCTGGTCTAACCTCAGTAGTGAGCAAATTATTGGAATTAATTCTGAGAGACAGAATAAGATGTCACTTAGAAAGGCATGGATTAATCAAGGATATTCTGCATGGAATTGTAAAGGGAAGATCTTGTCTGTCCAACTTGATCTATTTTTTTGAGGCAGTAATAAGGGTTGATGAGGGTAGTGCAGTTGATGTGGTCTATGTGGATTTTAGCAAGGTTTTTGACAAGGTCCCATATGGCAGACTGGTTAAAAAAAAACTCTATGGGATCCAGGGAAATGTAGCAAGGAGGATTCAAAATTGGCTCAATGGCAGGAAACAAAGGGTAATTGTTGATGGGTGTTTTTGCGACTGGAGGGCTGTTTCCAGTGGCGTTCCGCAGGGCTCAGTACTAGTTCATCTGCTTTTTGTGATGTGTATTAATGATTTCGATGTAAATGTAGAGGGCATGATCAAGAAGTTTGCAGATGATATCAAGGAGGATAGCTATAGACTGCAGGAAGATATCAATGGACTGGCCAAGTGGGCAGAAAAGTGGCAAATGGAATGCTACTTGGAGAAGTTAGAGGTGATACATTTGGGGAGGTCAAACAAGGCAAATGAATACACAACTAATGGGAGGATACTGAGAAGTGTAGAGGAAGTGAGGGACCTTGGAGTGAATGTCCACAGATCCTTGAAGATAGCAGGACAGGCCGATAAGGTGATCAAGAAGGCATATGGAATCCTTTCCTTTATTAGCTGAGGTCTAGAATATAAGAGCAGGGAGGTTATGCTGGAACTGTATAAATCATTAGTTGGGTCACAACTTGAATGCTGTGTGCTGTTCTGGTCATTTCATTACAGAAAGGATGGAGGGTGTAGAGAATTTAGAAGGATGTTGCCAGAACTGCAAAAATACAGCTATGACAAAGATTGGATAAGCTCGGATCATTCTCCTTGGAGCAGAGGAGGCTGAGGGGAGATTTGATTGAGATGTACAAAATTGTGAGGGCCTAGATAGAGTGCATGGAAGGGCCTATTTACTTTGGCAGACAAGTGAGTGATGAGAGGGCATAGATTTAAAGCAATTGGTAGAAATGTTAGAGGGGAGATGATGAAACATTTTTTCACCCAGAAGTTGCTGGGGATCTGGAACTTACTACCTGAAATGGTGTTCGAGGTAGAAACCCGCAACTCATTTTAAAAGGCGTCTAGATATGCACCTCAAGTGCTGCAACCTGGTAGGGCTACAGACAAGGAGCTAAGTGGGGCTAGGCTGGGTGGCTTGTTTTTTGGCTGGTGCAGACATGATGGGCCAAGTGGCCTCTTTCTACGCTGTACAATTTCTATGAATCTATTTCTACAGCTTTGAGAAGTTTTGTAGTGGAATTGTATTTCAACTAAATGAACGCCTGAAATAAAACATGACTGCATAGTTGAACAATATATGTAGGTTCTGAGATATAATAGCAGCGTGGAATTTTTCTAGTGTCGTGGTGATCACGTTTGCCTAGCATGTTTAAAAAGTCCCTGACTTGAAACTGCACTGAAACATTTTCAAAACGACCGGAAGAAATATGGAATAATTTACACCGGCTGTGAAACGTTAACACAATGCAATCTCTCAAAGCCATGTTACATTTACACATTACGTGCACAATCCAATTCTGTACAGTGCCTTTCACTCGCTTCTGTTTTCAACTATGATGGTGTAGAAAGCGCCTCAAAACCTTGATATTCAGGTTGATTTGTGTTTGGTTTTAACAGAATCTTGCAGCACTAGCTTGGTAACTAACAGCAGATCTAAGCCCCATTTCAGAAGGGGGAAAAACCCATCAAATATGTGCTTTCCCCAGCTCCATTGTGAGTGAGACAAGGACAAGCAGCAATATTTTGCCCTGCGCTGTCCAATCACCTGCTGTCAGCAGTAAGTGGTGGCTGCAGCCTCAATCAGCAGGTTACTGGCTATTGCTGGGATACAGAATACTACAAAGCGGCCAAAGCTCCCCATACACCAAGCACAGCCTCAAGAAAATGCATGCAGATTATATCTTGGTCACTAAACCTCCAAGCAGCTCTTACATAGTAGCCAAGTGAGTGAAACTTTCATTGAGTTTCAATGGAGAAATTCCAGTGGAAACAAGTTTTTTAAAAAAAGTTTAAGGCACAGAAAGAGGCCACTTGGCCCATCGTGTCTGTGACAGCTGAAAAAAAAAAGAAAATCCACCTATTCTAATCCCACCTTCCAGAATTTGGTCCGTAGCCCTGCAGATTACAACACTTGAGGTGCATATCCAGACTCCTTTTGAATGAGTTGAGGGTCTCTGCCTCAACTACCCTTTGAGGCAGTGAGTTCCAGTCCCCCACCACCCTCTGGGTGAAAAAGCTTTTCCTCAGCTCCCCGCCAATTTTCCTACCAATCACTTTAAATCTATGTCCCCAGTCGCTGCCCACTCTGCTAAGATGAGTAGGCCCTTAAGGACATAGGAACATAAGAAATAAGAGCAGGAGTAGGCCATTCACCCTCTCAAATCAGCTCCGCCATTCAATATGATCATGGCTGATCTGTCCCAGGCCTCAACTTCTCTTTTGGGCCTGTTCTGCATAACCCTCAACTCCCCGCAATTTCAAAAATCTATCTACCTCCTCCTTAAATGCATTTAGTGACCTAGCCTCCACAACTCTCTGAGGTAGAGAATTCCAGAGAGTCACCACCCCCTGAGAGAAGAAATTCCTTCGCATCTCAGTTTTAAATGTGTGACCCCTTATTCTGTAACTATGTCCCCTAGATCAAGATTCCCCCACCAGTGGAAACATATTCTCAACATCTACCCTGTCAAGCCCCCTTTGAATCTTATATGATTCAATAAGATCACCTTTCATTCTTCTAAACTCCAATGAGGTCTAACCTGTTTAGCCATTCTTGATAAGACAACCCCTTCATCCCAGGAATCAGCCTAGTGAACCTTTTCTGAACTGCCTTCAATGCTAGTTTATCCTTTCTTAAATACGGGGACTCCAGGTGTGGCCTCACCAACACCCTGTACAGTTGCAACAAGACTTCCCTATTTTTAAACTCTAACCCACTAGCAATAAAGACCAAAATTCCACTTGCCTTCCTAATTACTTGCTGCACCTACATGCTAACTTTTTGTGTTTCATGTACAAGAACATCCAGATCCCTCTGTACTGCAGTATTTTGTAGTCTTTCTCCATCTAAATAATAATCTGCCCTTTTATTCTTCTTACCAAAGTGGATGACCTCACACTTTCCCACATTGAACACCATCTGCCAAGTTTTTGCCCACTCACTCAACCTATCTATATCCCTTTGCAGGTTATTTGCATCCACATCACAACATGCCTTCCCACCTATTTTTGTATCATCTGCAAATTTGAATACACTACACTCTGTCCCTTCCTCCAAGTCATTAATATAGATAGTAAAAAGTTGAGTCCTAGGACCTATCCTTGTGGCACTTCACTAGTTACGGCTTTCCAACCTGAAAAAAAAAACATCAATCCTGACTCTCTGCCTTCTGTGTATCAGCCAATCCCCAATCCATGCCAACACATTACTCCCAATACCCGGAGCTCCTATTTTGTGTAATAACCTTTTTATGTGGCACTTTATCGAACGCCTTCTGAAAAATCCAAATGCACTACTTCTACCAGTTCCTCTTTATTCACTTTGCTTGTTATATCCACAAAGAACTCTAACAAATTTGTCAAAAACAATTCTCCTTTCATAAAATCATGTTGACTCTGTTTGGTTGCATTATGTTTTTCTAAATGTCCTGTTATTTCTTCCTTAATAATGGACTCTAGCATTTTCCCAATGACAGATGTTAAGCTAACTGGTCTGTAGTTTCCTGCTTTCTGTCTCCCTCCTTTCTTGAATAGGGGTGTCACATTAGCAGTTTTCCAATCCGCTGGTACCCTACCGGAATCCAGTGTGTTTTGGTATATTATGACCAATGCCTCCTCTATCTCTGCAGCCACTTCTTTTAAAACCATTGGATGCAGGTCATCAGGTCCTGGCGACTTGTCTGTCTTTAGCCTCATCAGTTTGTCCAGCACCTTTTCCCTCGTGATAGAGATTGTTACAAGTTCCTCCCTCCCATTTACCCCTTGCTCATCTATTATTGTTGGGATGCTTATAGTGTCCTCCACCGTGAAGATCGATGCAAAATATTGGTTTAAATTATCTGCCATTTCCCTGTTCCCTGTTATTAATTCCCCAGTCTCATCCTCTAAGGTTCCCACACTTACTTTAGCTACTCTCTTCCTTTTTATACACCCATAGAAGCTCTTACATTTTATATTTCTTGCCAATTTACTCTCATAATCAATTTCTCCTTCTCTATTAGTTTTTTAGCCATCCACTGCTGGTTTCTAAAGCAAAATCCCAATCCTCTGGCCTACCACTAGCTTTTGCTGCTTTGTACGCCTTTGTTCACCTCCACTCTATCCAGACTCCTCAAACCTTTGTACATTTTAATCAGATCTCCGCTCAGCCTTCTCTGTTCCAAGGAGAACAATCTCAGCCAATCCAATCTTTCCTCATAGCTGCATTTTTCCAGTCCTGGCAACATCCTCGTAGAACGCCTCTGTCCCTCTCTAGTGCAATGACATCCTTTCTGTAATGAGGTGACCAGAACTGCACACAGTACTCAAGTTGTAGCCTGACAATGACTTATACAGTTGCAGCATAACCTCCTTCCTCTTACATTCTGTACTTCGGCTAATAAAGGAAAGGATTCCATATGCCTTCTTAACCACCTTATCAGTTTGTCCTGCTACCTTCAGCAATCTGTGGACATGCACCCCAAGAGCCTTCACTTCCTCTACAATTTTCATTATTTTCCAATTCATCGAGTATTACTTTGCCTTGTTGGACCTCCCCAAATGCATCACTTCACACTTCTCCGAGTTGAATTCCATTTGTCACTTTTCTGCCCAAGTGGCCAGACCATTAATATCTTCCTGCATCCTACAGTTATTCTCCTCGCTATCTACCACACGGCCAATCTTTGTGTCATCTGCAAACTTCTTGGTCATGGCCCCTACATTTCCATCCAAATCGTTAATATACACCACAAAAAAGCAGGGGACCCAGTACTGAGCCCTGCGGAATGCCACTGGAAACAGCCCTCCAGTTGCAAAAATCAACAGTTACCCTTTGTTTCCTGCTACTGAGCCAATTTTGTATACACCTTGCTGCATTTCCCTGGATCTCATGGGATTTTATTATTTTAACCAGTCTGCCCTGTGGGACCTTGTCAAAAGCCTTGCTAAAATCCATGGAGACCAAATCAACGGCAGTCCTGTTATCTATCTTCCTAGTTACTGCCTCAAAAAACTCAATCAAGTTGGTCAAACAAGATCTTCCTTTAACAAATTTGCCCAGGTCTGAGGATTAGACTGTCTGGCCTATAATTATTCGGTTTGTCCCTCGGTCCCTTTTGAAACAGAGGTACAATATTAACAGTTCTCCAATCCTCTGGTACCAAACCTGTATCCAGTGAGGACTGGTGAAATGATGGTCAGACCCTCTGCTATTTCTTCTCTTGCTTCTTTTAACAGCCTAGGATACATTTCATCTGGCTCTGGTGCATTATCAACTTTCAAGAATGCTAATCCCATTAATACTTCCTCTCTACCTATGTTTATCACAGCCAATACTTCACACTCTTCCTCCTTAACTACAATATCTGCATCATCCCCCTCTTTTGTGAAGATGGACGCAAAGTATTCATTAAGAAACATATCAACATCTTCCATCCCTACACATAGGTTACCTTTTCGGTCTTTTATGGGCCCCACTCTCTCCTTAGTTATCCTCTTATTCTTAATGTATTGCTAAAACATCTTTGGTTTCACCTTGATTTTGCTTGCCAATATTCTTCCATGCCCTCTCTTTTCTTTCCTTTTTGATTTCACCCCTCCTTTATATATTCATCTAGGCTTTCTGTAATATAGAGTTCTCGGTGTCAGACATAAGCTTTCCTTTTCTGCCTTATATTACCCTGTAAGCTCCTTGCCATCCATAGGGCTCTAGATTTGGCCGTCCCACATTTTTCATTGTGGGAACATGTTTATTCTGAACCCCTTGAATCTCCTCTTTGAATGCCTCCCACTGCTCTGACACCGATTCACCTACAAGTAGCTGTTTCCAGTCCACTTTCCCTAATTATGTTAAAACTTACTGAATTATGATGTAGCTGGAAAACTTTTGCCATTATTACCACCATGGTGCATCTATCACAAATATCTCTCAGCTTCTCTAATGGCTGCCTTTGTCTCCCTGAATTGTGGGTGATATTTGTCCCTATTCTCCTGGAAATTGAATTCATCCTGTTCCAAACTGGGTTCAATTTAAGACAGTTCGGGGTGTCAGGCATCATTCATCCCTAGACCTAAATTGGCAGGTAAAACCCCAGACAGTTCCTTAGTAAGGATTCCTCTGATTCCTCACCATGCATCTGTCAGGATACTGAAACCCAGCTTTCTTACAGTCCACTCCTGAAGGCCTCACTCCGAGCCTACAAGCTTCAGTCGGGTCAGTGATAGAGTTCCACAGCAGGAGTGATCCCAGAGTAACTTATCGGGATAGCACTCCCGCGGATGTTCTGTGTATTTTTACTTATCCTGTTATCTAACACACACACATATCAATAAAACATGATAGTTTTGGAAACACACTGCAGGTCCTACTTTATCTGGAGTTCAAATGTTGTATAATTGTACCAGTAGTTAACATGCTCTTGTAAAGTCCTCTGTCTGCTAATTTAATGCAGACTTTAATTTATTTAGTTTCAAAAAGGTTTATTTTCAATGAAGTAACACCTGTGCTAAAATGGTTGACTCAGGACTGTCACACAAACACATTAAATATCCACAGAATAATTACAATAGCCATTTTCAGACTGGAAACTTAAACCTGCCATTTCACTTTCAGTCAGGAACAGATCACAGTTTTACACCAATCTCTGATCTGACAGCACGTTTCCAGCATTCACTGTTGTTCTTCCTGACTCTAAACACAGTTGTAAAGGAGCCTTCTGTTCTCTGCCCAGGAGCTCTGAACCATGGAAGAGAGCAGCTGGGACACATTTCTTACAGACTTCAGGATTAACGCACATGCGGACCTTTCTGTCAGTGAAAAGAGACGAGAAAAACCAAAGTGCCGTTTGTCCCTCTCAGTGTGATCCTGAAGGACTGTGTCCAGGCTGAAGTTCTGTTCCTGCTGTACAATCCTCCCCCCAGATTGTCCTGTCTGAGCTCCAGCCAGGTGATGCTAAACACTTAGGTGGGAAAGACAAAAAACTACAACAATGTGTTTAAACAAAAGCTGATTTATTTGAAATTTAACCAGAATATTAAACACCCGCCCCAGTTAGTGGGGTTATTAACATCAGCAGAAACAAATTCCAATTGTTGTAATGAACATGTTTCAGGCCTGAAATAAAAACAAGGAAGTGCTGGAAATATTCAGCAGGTCTGGCTGCAACTGCAGAGAGAGAAGCAAAGTTAATGTTTCAGGTCAGTGACCCTTCATCAGAACTGGCAAATAATAGAAATGTACTAGGGTTTAAGCAAGTAAAGCAGTGTTGGGGCAATAGATAACAAAAGAGGAGGTGTTGATAGGACTAGGTCACTGAGAATAACTGACCAGAAGGTCATGGAGCCAAGGCACACGGTATATTAATGGTGTGCTGAAAGACAAAGCGTTAGTGCAGAGAGGGTTAGTTCCGAAGAAGGGTCACTGACCCGAAACGTTAACTCTGCTTCTCTTTCCACAGATGCTGCCAGACCTGCTGAGTGAATCCAGCATTTCTTGTTTTTGTTTCAGATTTCCAGCATCTGCAGTATTTTGCTTTTATTTTAGTGCAGAGAGGGTGTTCATTGACAGAAAAATGAACAGCCCTGGCACCAAGCGCAAACATGATAAAAGCTGTGGGTAGGCACAGTAGAAACAAACTAAAATAAAATAAACAAATAAAAAAGTTAAAAAAAAAGAAAAAATAACTAAAAATAAAAATAAAAGCGGGGGGCGTCATGCTCAAATTATTGAATTCGATGTTCAGTCTGGCAGGCTGTCTCATGCCTAATCGGTAAATGAGGTGCTGTTCCTCGAGCTTCCGTTGATGTTTCAGGCCCGGATGTCATTACCATCAGCAATAACATCGGAATCCAATTCCTGCAGTAACTTGTGAACTCGCTGGTGTTTCTGCAAATCAGATGACTAAGTGAATCCTGTCCCATACTCAGTGCAGGCATATGGCCTTTCCCCAGTGTGAATTCGTTGGTGCCTCAGCAGTTCGGATGACTCACTGAATCTCTTTCCACACAAGGAGCAAGTAAATGGCCTCTCTCCAGTGTGAACTCGCTGGTGTCTCCGCAGATCCTGTTTGCTTTTAAGTCTTCTCTCACAGTCAGAACATTTAAAAAAGTTATTTCATCAGTGTGAACACGTTGATGTCTAGTGAGGTGGGATGACTGAGTGAATCCCTTTCCACACATGGAGCAGGTGAACGGCCTCTTCCAAGTGTAAACTCGCTCGTGTCTCAGCATATTGGATAACTTATTGAATCCCTTCCCACAGACAGAGCAGATAAATGGCCACTCCCCTGTGTGAATACGCCAGTGTGCAGTGAGTTCAGATGGTCGCCTGAACCCAGTCCCGCAGTGAGAGCACCTGAACGGTCTCTTGTCATTGTGAACATGCTCATTGCAGTGCAGTTCCACAGAACTTTTAGAGCCGTTCCCGCATTCTGGACATTTAAAAGGTCTCTTGTCAGTGTGAACTCGCTGTTGTCTCAACAGGTTGGATGAAGTAATGAATCCCTTCCCACACATGGAACAGATGAACGGCCTCTCCCCAGTGTGAACTCACCAGTGTGTATGGAGGCCGTATGACCGAGTGAATCCCTTTCCACACACAGAGCAGGTGAACGACCTCTCCCTGGTGTGAACCTGCTGGTGTCGCAGCACGGTGAACAATCGCCTGAACCTCTCCCCACAGTGAGAGCAGCTGAACGATGTGGAACTGGTGTGAATGCGCTGGTGCCTTCTCAGTGATTGTGTGCTTTTTAAGCCCTTGTTACAGTTTGAGCATTTAAACATCCTTTCTTCAGTATGAGCTCGCTGGTGTGTATGGAGGCTGGATGACCAAATGAATCCATTCCCACAGTCGAAGCAGGTGAACGGCCCCTCCCCAGTGTGAATGCGTCAATGCATTTCCAGCACAGATGGGTAATTGAATCCCTTCCCACAGTTCCCACATTTACACAGTTTCTCCCCGGTGTGGCTGCTCTTATGTCTCAACAGGCCAGTTGATTGGCTGAAACCTTGTCCATACACAGAACACGTGTACAGTTTCTCCCCGCTGTGATTAGTGCTTTTTGCTTCCATGTTTAAAGGCTGATGATATTCAGGTTACAATAAATTGAGTAACTCTTTCAGATCTTGATGTGATGGTAGGTTTGAGTTTCCCATCTACCAACAAAGGTACAAAGGCAGGTTGTGAAACTGAGCTGAATTAATCTGGTATTTAGTGGGGGTTGCACGAGGAAAAAGTGACCATCAGAACTACACCAGATTGTCATAAAAACCTAACTGGTTAACTCATGTCCTTCAGGGAAGGGAACCTGCCACCCGGTCTGGACCTACACAAGATACCAGCCTCTATGGGACGATAGAGAGAGGGAGGAAAGGAACTTTCTACATCTGCAACTCGACCTGAATTCTGACAGAAACTTCCAGACCTGCAACCTCCACAAGATAAAAGGTCATGTAAGTAGTGCAATGGAACAACACCACCTCCAAGTTCCCCTAAATGACACCATCCTGACTTGGACATATATCATTGTTCCTTCATCATCGCTGTGTGAGAATCCTGTAACTCCTTACAGAGCAGCATTGTGGAAGCACCTTCACAATGACAGCAGAGGTTCAAGAAGGCGCCCCACCATCACGTTCCCGAGGGGTAACTGGGGATTGACAATATATGCTGGGCTGCTAATGATTCCCATATCCCAAGAATCTGTATATGTAAAATGGATTAAAAGCCTTTACAGAAATACTTGTTATTAAAACAATATTCTGCTACACTGTATTGTCAGTGTCAGCTCAGCAACCTCATCACCCCTAGAATCTGCCTCCCTTGACAGTCTCACATTGGAAACTGTTGGGCCCGACTGGATTCAAAAGTACTCGGGGTTAAACCCAGCAGCTTCTCCTCCATCTCCAGTACAGCACAAACTAATGCAACAAAAAATACCCTCTCGGGAGGTCAGGGACTAACTTCCACATACAGCACCCACCCCGATACAAACCGGCGCTTAATTGGTCAGTCTGTGTTTCTTGACTCAGTCCTGTGAGCAACACCTGCAATAAAACAAAAGAAAAATACTGTGGATGCTGGAAATCTGAAATAAAAGGAGAAAGTGCTGGAAATACCCAGCAGGTCACGCAGCATCTGTGGAGAGAGAAACAGAGTTAATGTTCCGTGGTGTAGAGAATGAATAAAAATGGTTCAGAATTTGATGTTCACTATAAGCTCAAAAGTGGAAGAAAAATGGACCACAGCGCAGGAAAAACAATTCCTGACCATGAACAATACTGTTGGAGGATAAAGGTGGTAATCCGGTAGAGCAGGTCGGGAGATGGGCAGCGACGGAAGCCTGTTTGGTCATGATCAGCGGAAGTAACAGTAAAATACCCAACGCGGCAAAAATACAGCCATTTTTAGAGGGAGAGGAAGTTAGACAATGGCAGAGAGGTGATTGGGGAGGGCAGAGGTAAAACACAGAAATGAATGTACATGGATTCAGATCCACAACAAAGGAGCACATCAGCCCCAGAACCATGGAATCCCTCACAGATAGCACAGTGTGATATCAAGAAACAGCACAAGGCAAAGCCTATGGGTCCTGACAATATCCTAGCTGTAGTATTGACGATATGTGCTGCAGAACTAGCCAGGCCTCTAGCCAAGCTGTTCTAGTACAGCTACAACACTGGCATCGACCTGGCAATGCGGAAAATTTTCCAGGTAGTCCCATCCACAAAAAGCAGGACAAATCCAAACTGGCCAGTTCCACCCCATCAGTCTATTCTCGATCATTAGAAAAATGATGGAAGGTGTCGTCAATAGTGCTATCAGGTGCCACAAACACCAAACACCTGGTCACCAATGCTCTGTTTGTGGTCCACCAGGGACACTCAGCTCCTGACCTCATTACAGCCTTAGCCCAAACTTGGACAATAGAGCTGAACTCAAGAGGTGACGTGACAGTCATTGCCCTGGATATCAAGGCAGCATTTGACTGAACGTGTCATCAAGGAGCCTGAGCCAAATTGAAGTGAATGGGAATCAACGGGAAAACTGTCCACTTGTTGCAGTCATACCTAGCACAAAGGAAGATGGTTGTGTTTATTGGAGGCCAATCATCTGAGTTCCTGAATACCACTGTGGGAGTTCCTCAGGGTAGTGTCCTAGGCCAAAGCATGTTCAGCTACTTCATCAATGACATTTCCTCCATTATAAGGTCAGAAATGGGAATGTTTGTTGATGATTGTATTATGTTCAGTACCATTCGCAACTCCTCAGATACTGAAACTGTCCGTATCCATATGCAGCAAGACCTGGACAACATTCAGGCTTGAGCTGACAAGTGGCAAGTAACATTCACGCTACACAAGTGCTAGGCAATGACCCATCTCCAACAAGAGAGAATATAACCACCAACCCTTGACGTTCAACGGCATTATGATCGCTGAATCCCCCACTATCAACATCCTGGAATTACCATTGACCAGAAACTGAATTGGAGAAGTCACATAAATACTGCCGCTACAAGAGCAGCTCAGAGACTCGCAATTCTGTGGTAAGTAACCCACCTCCTGTCTCCCCAAACTTTGTCCACCATCAACAAGGCATATGTCAGGAGTGTGATGAAATACCCTCCACTTGCTTGGATGAAGTTCATTTCCAATAACACTCAAGAAGCTCGACACCATCCAGGACAAAGCAGCCCGTGCATGATTGGCATCCCATGCACCACCTTCAACATTGACTCCCTTCAGCACTGATGCACAGTGGCAACATTTTTTTTATTCGTTCCTGGATGTGGGCATCACTGGCTAGGATAGCATTTATTGCCTATCCCTAAATGCCATTGAGAATGCGGTGGTGAGCCGCCTTCTTGAACTGCTGCAGTCCACATGGGATAGGTACACCCACGGTGCTGTTAGGAAGGGAGTTCCAGGATTTTGATCCAGCTGCAGTGAGGGAACGGCGATATAACTCCAAGTCAGGATGGTGTGTGCCTTGGAGGGGAACTTGCAGGTGGTGGTGTTCCCATGCGTCTGCTGCTCTTGTCCTTCTAGGTGGTAGAAGACGTGGGTTTGGAATGTGCTGTCGAAGGATCCTTGGTGGTTTGCAGCAGTGCATCTTGTAGATGGTACACACTGCTGCCACTGTGCGTCAGTGGTGGAGGGAGTGAATGTTTGTGGATGGGGTGTTAATCAAGCGGCCTGCTTTACCCTGGATAGTGTTGATTTTCTTGAGTGTTGTTGGAGTTGCACCCATCCAGGCAAGTGGAGAATATTCCATCACACTCCTGACTTCTGCCTTTTAGATGGTGGACCGGCTTTGTGGAGTCAGGAGGTGAGTTACTCGCCTCAGGATTCCTAGCCTCTGACCTGCTCTTTTGTCCACGGTATTTATATGGCTACTCCAGTTCAGTTTCTGGTCAATGGTAACCCCCAGTTCCTGCATAATCTACCTGCTATTACATTCTGTGCCTCTGCTAATAAAGGAAAGCATGCTATATGCCTTCTTAACCACCTTATTGACATGTTCAACTATCTTTAAGGATCTGTGGACATGCATTCGAAGGCCCCTCTGTTCCTCCACGTTACACAGTATCCTCCCATTTATTGTGCTTCCCCTGCCTTTTAGCATCTCCCAAAATGTATTATCTCACACTTCTACGGATTGAATTCTATTTTCTATCTTTCTGCCCAACACACCAGACAATCTAAACCTTCCTGCCTATCAACCATACGTTCATTTTTGTATCATCAGCAAACTTCTTTATTGTGCCCCTACATTTTAATCAAAATCATTAATATAAACTACAACAAGCAAGATACCGAGCACTGAGCCATGTGGAATCCCTGGTAATTGCTTTCCAGTCGCACAAGCACCCGTCATCAATTACCCTTTGCTTCCTGACACCCAGTTAACTTTAGATCAATTTGCTCCTCTACCTTGGATATCAAAGGCCTTTATTTTTGTGACCAGCCTGTAATGTGGGGACTTATAAAAAGCCTTGCAAAAATCCATGTACACCACATCCACCACACTGCCCTCATCAACCCTACTTGTCACGTCCTTAAAAAATTCAATCAAGTTAGTCAGACATGAACTTTTCTTAACAAATCTATGCTGATTAATCTCTAAGTGATGGTTTCTACTGTCCCTCAGAATTGATTACAATAATTTACCCACAACCAAAGTAAAGTTGATTGGCCTATTATCAGATTATCCCTTCCTCCCTTTTTAAGCAACGGTACAACGTTGGCAGTCTCCAAATCTCTGGTATCACTCCTCTAGGCAGAAAGGATTGACATATGATGGTCAGAGCTTCCATATTTCCTCCCTTGCTTCTTTTGACAACCTGGGATGTATTTCATCCTGGCCTGGCGATTGATCTACTTTTAAATATATGAAACCCTTTAATACTTTCTTTCCAACAATTTTTTTTCCATCCAATATTTCATATGTTTTATTTATTCGTTTGTGAGATGTGGGCATCGCTGGCTAGGCTGGCAATTATTGCCCATCCCTAATTGCCATTGAACTGAGTGGCTTGCTAGGCCATTTCGGAGGGCATTTTTAAGAGCCAACCACGTTGCTGTGGGTCTGGAGTCACATGTAGGCCAGACCAGGTAAGGATGGCAGATTTCCTTCCCTAAAGGACACTAGTGAACCAGATGAGGTTTTACAACAATCGACAATGGTTTCATAGTCACTATTAAACTAGCTTTTTTTATTAATTGAATTCAAATTTCACTATCTGCCGTGGTGGGATTCGAACACATGACCCAGATCATTAGCCTTGGCTCTAGATTACTAGTGTGGTGACATTGCCACAATGCCACCGCCTCCCCGCCACAACTTTCTCTTTAACTATGATGTCATCATCAGCCTCTTTTTTGTGAAGTATTCATTAAAAAACTTACCCACATCCTCTTCCTCCACACATAAGTTACTTTTCTGGTCCTTACTAGACCATCCTCTTCTCTGAGTTAGAATCATAGAATGGTTGGAGCACAGAAGGAGGACATTTGGCCCGTCGGGTCCATGTAGCTGTCTGCAAGAGCAACTCACCTAATCCCACTCTCCTGCCTTTTCCCCATAGCCCTGCAATTTGTTTTGTTTCAAATAATTGGTCAATTCTCTTTTGAAGGCCTCGATTGAATCTATCTCCACCACACCCTCAGGCAGGGCAGTTCAGATCTTAACCATGCGTTGTGTAAAAACGTCTTTCCTCATGTCATCATTGCATCTTTTGCTCATCACCTAAATTAAGTGTCCTCTGGTTCATTATCCTTCTGCCAATGGGCGCAGTTTATCCCTTTCTAGTCTGTCCAGACCCCTCATGATTGTGAACACTTCTATCAAATCTCTACTTAATCTGTTCTTCTCCAAGGAGAACCGCCCCAGCCTCTCCAATCTATCCACCTAACTGAAGTTCCTCCTCCACAGTAAAATACTGGTGAATCTACCCTCCTGCACTTTATTTATTTATTTAAAAAAATCTTTGGATTTTCCTTGATTTTACTTCCCGGATTTTAATGCCCTCTCTTTGTTTCCCAATTTCCCTTGGTATCTCACCATTACACTTTCTGTGTTCTTTCATGCTTTCTGCAGCATTAAGCTCTCAGTGTCTGACATAAACTTCCGATTTTTGCCTTATCTTACCGCTATGTACATTGTCATCCAGGAGTTTGCTGTCTTTTTGGGAATACGTTTCCCCTGAATCCATTGACTCTCCTTCTTGAATGCCTCCCATTACTCTTCCAGCAGTGTGAGCGCCCCTTTCCCGATCCTTAGACCAACCCATATACGTTCAATTGATGATCCCGCTAACATATCAACCCTTTTCACGGCTGTAATTGCTTCTTTAATAAATATTGTCGCACCACTTCCTTTCTCATCCCTTTGTTATCTCGTCTGAAAACCTTGTAACCAGCAACGTTAAGCTGGTATTCCTTCTCTAAGCCATGGTTCAGCAATAGTTTACAGAACATACTTCTACATGTCAATCTGTTCCGTCAGCTCATCTGCTTCATGCACTCTGCTCCGTGCATTTAGGTCATGGCAACAGAACTGTGCGGCATGGTAATTGTGGGAAAGGAGCATAGTGTTAATAGATTCGTAACCTCGAAGCCCAGATCAATGCGTTGGCGACATGCATTCATTTCCCAGGACTGCAAGTGCTGGAATTTAAATTCAATTAATTATGTGATGCAGTAGAGATGGTGTTTGTGTTTTTGAGATGGTCGCTAGTATGAGGCTGAGGGATTTCCCAGTTCTTGGAGTCAAATCCATGTGAAACAAAAAGTCATGTGACTGAGGGAATAAAAAGCTGCTTTTTTAGCCAAGGTCATTAACTGGGAAGTTAGGTTTCGGTTTCGAGAAAACTCTGCAAAGTGTTAAGCCTTCTAAAGGCTTTGTGCGTTTTGTAACAAGAAGCCTTTGGAGAGTCATCGTGATTATGTAAAGAGACAACAAAAGCTGCAACGCTGGGTATCGTTAAAGTTGCCCAGAGTTGCTGCAGTAAACTTGTTTTCTGGTAGCGACTATTTAGAAGATACAAGTTGCTACCTTTGTTTCCGGTGCCTTAAAGATTTATGTCAGGCGGAACCAGTGAACCGACAGTGAGAAAAAACTTGCAAGTTTCAAAGGGGTGTGCAGTTTTTGTGGAGACGGTATTGATGAGGATCGGATTGCAGATAAGCTGCCCTGGAATGGAAGCCGGCGTTTGCATCTTGAGGATGTGGGATCAAGAGATCTACTTGAAACCTTCAAAGACCTGAAGAAGATTCGATGGTTTGGCATAATTTCGCTGAAGGGATTGTCAGAAAACATGGGCCGCGTTTTAAGACTCCGCCTCCGAAATAAGCGCCGGGCGTGAAGAAATGGGGCGCCGACGCACGCGGACCACGTCACGGAGCCACGGCGATTTCAAACGCGGCGGCTCATTTGCATGGCCGTGGCGCCGCCCCCCCGCGATGACGCGGAGGGGCGGGCGATCCATCGCGGGGCCACGGCGTTCGGCGCTAATGCGCAGGCGCCGGCGCCATTTTTGAAGGGCTTGCAGCCCTAAAAGGGCCAGTAACTTTAAAGTTTAAAAAATAGACAGTCTTCTCATGCCTTCTCCCCCTACCCTCCCCCCCCCCAAAATAGCATATCACAACATTCCTGCCTTTTATCACCGCCCCCCCCCGCCCCCCAGAATTCCTATCCCCATCAACCCCCGACCAATCCGTGTCGTTCTAATCCCGCTCCCTCTCCCGCACAGAGAGAAAATAGAAACCTCCTCACCCCTCCCGACAGGTGTCATGCTACGTTACCCCGAACGTGGATTCGAATGCGTGGCATTGTCGGCCACCGGAATTAAGGTTGCAGCGTGGTGGAAGACTCGCTGCCGCCTGCATGGTAAGTAGCAATTAACATATTTTAATACCTGTTGCATCACCGAGCGGTGAGGTGGCTGCAAAAAGGCCTCGCTGCCGCCGCCGGGGTCGGTGGCGGCCCCCCCCCCCCCTCCCCCCGCCGCCATTCCTAGTGGCGGAGGGCCTTTAAAATCCAGCCCCATGTCAGAGATATCCTTGTTGTAACTCGTAGTTAAGGGGTACCCTTTAAGATGTATGTCAACGGCGATTTAACTGTTCCATCGCGTTTAATTTATGTTGGTTTTGGTTTGAGTGTTGAAGTAAAATGTATAACAGGGAAATCTTGTCCGTTTGGTTTCCTAAATCGGGCTCAGTCGATGGAATCGATTTCTTTTTGGTTTGTTTGTGGTCTTCACAGGGGTCATAACAAACTACGGGGTCGTCTGGAATTTAATTCCACGATTAAGCTGTGAAACGGTTCACTAGAATTTTCCAATGTTTAAGGAAGCACTATTTCACATTTACTTTAGCTGGGTTCAGGGGGAAATCAACATGAGTACCATGGACAAGAACTTGGTAAGAGGGAAGATTTAACTTGCAGTACTTCGCAGCAGGAGGTCGTTTTGGTCACAATATCAACACACGTGGGGGTTAATTTAGGCCCAGGGGCGAGGAAAGCAGAGATGATCCATGAATTGGTTCTTTGCCTGAAGCTGGTGAAAGAAGAGGTTGTTTCTGATAGTGTTCAAGTGGAGCTAGCCAAATTAGAGTTCGAGAAACTGAGATCGGAAAGACCGAGAGGAAACAGAGCTAGGAAGTGAAAAGGAAAGACAAGAAAGAGAGAAGGATAGCCAATTACAATTTGAAATGAGAAAACTGAATTCACAGAGAAAGAAAATGAAAGCGACAAGGAAATGGGAAAATTTGAATTGAAAAAGGAAATGTTGAAAGCTGGTGGATGTGAATTGGGGTTAAAAGATGAGGATGACCGATAGGAAACTCCTCCAAGTCTTCATTTAGCAAAGAATATGTGCTTGGTACATACAATTAGCAAAGAATATGGCAGAAATGTACTTTGTGTCATTTGAGAAGATTTACATGAACCTGTAGCGGCCTAAATCATCGTGGAGAATGCTTCAACAGAGTATTTTCGTAGGAAAGACTTTGGAGGTGTCCTCATCTCTTTCAGATGAACACTCACGAGACTATGACAGAATAAAGACTATCATCTGGATTGCCCTTTCCTTCTTCCAATTTCAACTGCTTCAATTATGTCTGCTTTCTTAGCTCCTGATTTTAACTCGATCGCCATCGTTTCTTCTATTTCCTTTAGCCTAGCCTTGGTTAAGTTTTTCAAATCACTCAAAAATAATCCTCCCTCCCCAGAAATGCCGTTGAAACTGACAAAGCCATTCTGGTAGTGTAAACTTAAGTGCAATGCACAAGAAACCTGGTGTTTTCCTTCTCCTTTTTCAATTATCATTATCCCTCTTACAATTTCACGTCATCGGCTTTGGGTTATCCTGCACAGAGTCCCCAATTATATGTTTCGATCAAGGTGTGAGGAGTGCACTGTCTTTCTGTAGTTCCACTTTTCCACAACTCACAAAATATATTTCACTGTATACCCAGTTACTGATGCGGCCAACGACATGCTCTATCAATGTCAGGTTCAGAATAAAATCCATCAACCCGGTTTCTTTAATAAACAACAAAAGTATTAACTTATTATAAAACAAGACTTAGTTAATAAAGATGCAAAGCTTGAACACTGTTTGAAATATGAATATATGTATCCAACACACACGTTTATAGAGAGATTCATAGAGAAATACAGCACTGAAACAGGCCCTTCAACCCACTGAGTCTGTACCTACCATCAACCACTCATTTACACTAATCCTATATTAATCCCATATTCCCTCTCACATCCCCACAATTCTCCTACCAACTACCTACACTAGGGACAATTTACAATGGCCAATTCATCTATCAACCTGCAAGTCTTTGGCTGTGGGAGAAAACCAGAGCACCCAGCGGAAACCCACACAGTTACAGGGAGAACTTGTAAACTCCACACAGGCAGTACCTAGAACTGAACCTGCATCACTGGAGCTGTGAGGCTGCAGTGCTAACCACTGCGCCACTGTGCCGCCCTTAAAAAAGTTTAAATGAAAAATAAATGAAAAATAAAGATGCTTGGGCCAAAGTACTTGCTAATTCTTGAAGAAAAAGGATACGAGATGTTATGCTCCAGGTAACTTGCAGTCTGGTATCTAAGTGCATAAAGACGGGTCACTGGGATCTTTTCAGAAGCAGTTCGTTCAGAAGCTGTCGAGATGTCGTCTTTCAAAAGTTTCTAAGGAAAAATGTGGCATCAGGCGTTACAGATCTCACACAATAGATTTTGTTTGTGCAGGGTTTCTCAGAGAGGTGGAGAAAAGATGAGCTGCGTGTTCCTTTCATCAGGCTGCAAACCCAACTGACTCAAAACAGTATTCAAAATGACCAATTCATGACCTCCATAAATCTTGACACGTCACTTCTCTTGTAAACAACTATCAGAGTCAGAAGGTACCTGTTGTTTGCTTAGCTGAAGACATGTGACATCCAGTAAATGTTGCTTTTAAACAGAGTCCTTCCAGTGATCATTTAAGAAAATGTCCACCATCTATGGAGTCACTTCAGTCCGCCAACGAATCCATCTCCACAATGCTAAAACACAAGTTTTCAAATTTTTTTTAAAAAAAGGAAGCACTTTCATAACTTGAAATAATTGAACCTAGTCAAAGTCATCACCAGATATAAAAGGTTTGAAGCAAGAAGCAGGGCAAGGGTGGGGTCAGGAAGGTCCGTGACAAAGGCAGGAGAGATGAAATGACAGGGATGATGATGCAAGACAAAAGGAGGTGGTAATGGGACACGTAAAGATATAAAAATAATTTCTCGATGTGGTTAAATGGAAAAAAAAGCAAAATCATCAAAAAGAGCTACTGCCCAAAAACAAAGTAATGAAAAAAAACACAATAAAAGAAAAAAGAGAAAATGGGGGCAATGGTTATGATCTGAAATTGTTGAACTCTGTTGAATCTGGAAGGTTGTAAAATGCATAATCAAAGGAAGAGGCGCTGTTCCTCGACCTTATGCTGAGTTTCATTGGAACAGTGTAGGGGGGCGAGGACTGAGGGGTCAAAGTGGGACTGGAGCAGAGAATTAAATTACAAGTGATTGGAAACTCGGGATCAATTTGTGGACTGAATGGAGGTGCTCTGCGAAGCAGTCCCCCAATCTAGGTTTGGGATGCTCAGTGTAGAAGAAACTGCATCTGGAGCAGCAATTGCAACAGCTAAACGGAAAGAAATACAAGTAAATTACTATTTCACTTGGAAGGGGTTTTGGGGCCCTGGGCAGTGAGAAGGGTGGTTACTGCAGTTTCCCCATTTGCATGAGATGTTGCTGTAGGAAAGGAATGAGGTGTTGGGGAGATAGAGGGTTAGACGAGAGTAACCTGGAGCAAACGACCGCTTCTGAATGCAGAAAGGGGAGGATAAGGAAGATGTATTTGATGGTGGCATCGCGCTGAACGTGGTGGAAAATGGAAAGGATTGTGGATCCTAGTGGAGTGGTAGGCGAGGACATGAGGAACCCTATCGAGATTATGAGAAGAGGGAAGGGATGAGAGCAGAAGTGCAGGAAATGAGATGGACACAGTCCTGAACTTTGTCAACCATGGTGGGGTGAAAATTCACGGCTGGGGGAAAATGAAGACATATCCGAAGCACTAGTATGTAAGGAACCGATGCCATGTAAATGGAGAAACTGAGAATTGAATAGAGCTCTTAGAGGAAGCACAGTATGTGGAAGTGTGGCCAAGGTAGCTGAGGGAATTGGTGAGATTATAGTGAATATTGGTCGATAGCCTATACCCAGAAATGGAAGCAGCGAAGTCGAGGAGAGGAACGAAGATGACAGAGATGGACTATGTGAAGGTGTGGGAAGGGTGGAAATTGGAAGCAAAGTTAATGACATTTTCCAATTAAGGGTGAGAGCAAGAAACGAAAGCGAAGTGAGGGTGGGGGCCTGAGTAGGACTGGAACAAGGAATGTTTCACATATGCTACAAAAAGGCAGACATAGCTGGGACCCATGCAGGTTCTCATAGCAATAACTTTTATTTAAAGTGAATGAGTGAAGTTAAAGGAGAAGTTATTCAAAGTAAGAGCAAGTTCAGCCAGCCGGAGAAGGGTACTGATGGGTCACTTTCAGAAGGAAACAGCGATCCCCCAGATCATCTTGGTGGGGGATGGAGGGGCAGAGTGATAGAATGTCAATGGTGAAAAGGAAAGGGTTAGGGTCAGGAAACCGAAAACTGTCAAAGTAGCGGAGAATATCAGAATTGTCAAGCATGGAGATGGGAAGAGAATGAGTGGGACATTTTCACAATAAATGTGAGCATGCTGACAAGGAGCAGTCCACAAAGAAATTAACAGAACGTAACTGCTCCTTTGTAAATTGAATGTAACCATGCGCAACTATCATGCTCACTCACACTGAGTGAAAACTTGCTGAACTGGTCCCTGTCCACACTAAATATAAAAGCAGAATGCAGCAGCTGCTAGAAATCCGAAGTAAAAACATAAAATGCTGGAAATGCTCAGCAGGTCAGGCAGAATCTGTTACCACAGACCAGCTGAGTGTTTCCAGAAATTTATGGTTTTATTTCATACTAAGCTTGTGTGGACCAGCCCACTCTGGCAGTAACCGTGTTGAGGTGGACCTGTGGACACTGCATGTAACCATGCTGAACAGGACCAGTTTCACACTGAATGTAACCGTGCTGAACTGGATCAATCCACACTGAAATTAACTGTGCTGAACTGAACTTATCCACACTGAATATAATCGCCAAAAGCTGGACCTGGATCTGTCTGCAGTGAATATAACCAAACTATGCTGAACTGGGCCAGTTTACATTGAATTTACACAGGTAGAACAGGACCTGTACGCATTGAATATAATGGCACTGAACAGGACAAGTGTGCACTCAAAGTAATCGTGAACAACTGGGACTGAAAACACCGAATGCACACTGAATGCACAGTTGTGTTAATTGCTTTGTGTAAGAGTAGCCACTTTGCATGTGACCCGTGATCACATGGATTGAATCATTATTAGGGGTGCGAAATTGGCTGTTTTTTTCTTTCGGACCAGAATATCTCCGGTCAGTTATTGCTTGTGCTGAGACCACTTAACTCAACATTGTGGGGTTAAACCCGATAATTCCATGTGTACAACGCTTCATTTAGCCATTGCAACCGCCTATTTAGACTTTCATTATTGTTTATGAAGAAATGTAACCGGGATCATTTTGCACACTATGGATATTTCACTTCAGAGCCGTGTCAGATCACTTGAAAAAGCATTTAGTTCCATCAAAACAAAAACAGGAGTGCTGCAGCAGCTGCACTAATCTGCTTGTTTCGGTTCATGTAATTAATGTGAAACATCAAAACATCTAATTATCTCCCTGGAGCCTGACATCAGGTATAAATGTGAACATCGTTTACAGTAGTGCAGAACACGTTGAGAGCTTCTGATAGAAATGCACGGAACGCCAAAAGGTCTCGTGTTTGCCATTTACTATCCCATCCTTGCAGCTATTGGGGTCCCAGGTAAAGTATTGTAGTTTGTTATTAATTATGGGAATCATTGCTTATCTGTATCATGCTTAACGCTTCTCTACGTTATCAACATCTATTCTACTACTTAATGCAAGAATTTCTCCCCTGTAAAGGTACAATTTCTCCCCTTTAAAGAGATAATTTCTCCCCTTTAACGGGAACATTTCTTTGTTTTAACTGGTATAATTTCTCTCCTTTTACAGTATTTTTTTGTTTTAATGGTATTAATTCTCCATTTTAGCAATATAATTTCTTCCCTTTGATGACATAATTTCTCATCATTCATGATAAAATTTCATCCCTTTAATAGTGTAATTTCTCCCCTCTAACAGTATACTGTCTTCCTTTGACCGGTATCATGTCATCACTTAAATTATATAAGTTCTTCCATTTCCCGCTATTATCTCACAATGTAAATTTAATTCTATAGTGGTATTGACTCTGTTACTGTATGTAAATTAAGACACTGTTATCACTGTATAAATGTAATGCTATTTTGTTATTGACACTTTATTGTGGGTGAATTATCACACTGTTACCATAATGTAAATATAATGCTATTGTGTATTGACATGGTTCTTGTGGATGAAGTATCACACTGTTATCACAGTGTAAATGCAGTTCTATTGTGCTCTTCATGCTGTTACTGTAGCTACATTATCACACTGTTATCATGGTGTACATGCAGTTCTATTGGGTTATTGAAATTGACAGTGACAGATTAATTGCCACAAATAATTCATTGATTTAGAGAATTTAAGCATTGAATAATTCTGAATTGAATTTGTTAAATGAATTTATTGAAAGGACTTTATTAGGCACAGAGTTGTTGACAGAAATATGAGCAATGCAACAGTGACCATTTTATGAATGATCTATATTTGCCCCAAACTCACAGCGCTCTCTGTTTCTGCTCACAGTCTCTAACACCCACTGCTTCAGCTCAGCTCTCATCTTCCATTTTAACTGCTGCTGATGGTTCTACAGTGGCCACTGCTGAGTCCTGAAATTTCCTGCTGCCCCTTGGCTGGCTTTATTATTTTCTCCATATTTTATGAGGCCTCATAATTCATGGAATCTCTTGCATCTGCCACTATAAGATTAAACTGATCATTCATCGCGATAGCACAATGCAGTACAAGGAAGTGATGCATAGTAGAAGGTGCCTTTCTGTGACTGAGACCTCATAATCTGCCAGTTCTGCTGGTTTAAATTGCACTGATGATCCCAGGTTACTGTCAGAAGAACAGCGCAGAGTTATCCCTGTGTCCTCACATTTATTGTTGTTTTTTGTGTTATTTACCTCTTCAATATTTTTGGTAATTCTTTCCTGATCTGCTATTTTTCATGTGTATTTGATGTTGTCTTGTTGTTTTCGATATGTTTATGATGCCATCTCGTTCTCCGTTAGGTTTCATTGCATTATTTTGCATTTCTATGTCATTGGCCCATTGTATTTTTAACTGGAATATTTGTTATGAACACAGAAACAAGTGTGCATAGCGTAAGCAATAGTTTTCAACTGGGGACCGTGTGTCAAGTCTGTAAATTTCGCACAGAATCCTGTAAAATGGCTGATTTTGTTGGGGCACATACACTCTCCTTTTTCTCTCAGTCTCTCTCTTTCTCTCTTTCTTACAGCTAACTTGGCAGTGATCGTGATCCTGTCCCGGGGAAGATGTGGTCTTTCCAGATGTATCACTTACTACCTGGTCTCCATGGCGGTGACGGATCTCCTGCTCATTATCACTGCTGTGATATTAAACCGAATTGCTGGGATTTATTTCCCAGGCAGTTTCCTGTCTATCACACCCGTTTGCAGCCTCCATATTTCCCTCATCTATGCATCCATAGACTGTTCTGCCTGGTTAATGGTCGCTTTCACTTTTGATCGATTTGTGATCATTTGTTGCCAGAAGCTGAAAATGAAATATTGCACAACAAAAACGGCGGCATGGATTATAGGAACCGTGTCCACGCTGATCTGTCTAACAAATACCTTATTTTATTTTATATATGAACCTTTGTACATAATTAACAATATACCCTGGTTCTGCAGTGTAAAATCAATATTTTATACATCACCTGCATGGGCCGCATTTGACTGGATTGTCGTCATTTTAAACCCTTGTCTCCCATTCATTCTGATTTTACTATTCAATGCTCTGACCGTCAGACACATTCTAGTGGCCAGTAGAGCCCGCAGGAAACTCCGGGCCCACAGCAATGGAGAGAATCAGAGTGATCCAGAGATGGAGAAGAGGAGAAAGTCCATTGTTTTACTCTTTGCCATCTCGGGCAGTTTCATCCTGCTGTATCTGTTATATTTTATAACGATCCTCTATGTCCGAATTGCGGACGTTACTTTTTTTTCAGGTTCTGATTTCAGTGCATCAACGTTTATTCTGGAGGAATATGGATATATGCTTCAGTTTTTGAGTTCCTGCATCAATCCGTTTATTTATGCAGGGACCCAGAGTAAATTCAGAGAGGAGCTAAAGAATGGGGTGAAATACCCACTGAGTCTAATTGTTAAGTTCATTAACTCATTTTAAAGAGTAAAATCCACCATGAATTTTACACTATATCCCATCCTTTCCTCGTCTTGTCCATGTTACACATGGCCTTCGCTCCCAGATGCATAGTCAGTCGCTTTGGAATCTTACCCACTGTGTGCATTTAAGAATATATAGGGAATGCTGTATCAGCACATTAATCAGTGTTGGAGTCTGTTCTCAGTTAGTTTCCTGTTCTTTTCCCTGTGCTGACTCCAGCCTGGTGCATTCCTATCAGTCCCGACCACTCCAGAGTATGGCTACGTTCATGTGGGAGACAGAGACTCTGACCTCTGGTCTGTTGTTTGAATACTAAGTTTAACTGTTTAATGAATGCACCTCAGTATTCCACCTGTAGATGGTTTGGATCTTGACGGCAGAACCTCCTCTGAAGTAGGAACATGTAATCCCCTCGCTCATTACTCGTTGCTCACTAGGCATTGTCCTACAGCTGCATTCCTTTGTCTTCTTCTTCTTTGGCCTCCTTCTGTCGGGAGACAATGGGTAAGCGCCTGGAGGTGGTCAGTGGTTTGTGGAGCAGCGCATGGAGTGGCTATAAAGGCCAATTCTAGAGTGACACTCTTCCAATGGTGCTGCAGAAAAAATTGGTTGTCGGGGCTGTTACACAGTTGGCTGTCTCCTTGCGCTTCTGCCTTTTTTCCTGCCAACTGCTAAGTCTCTTCGACTCGCCACACTTTAGCCTCGCCTTTATGGCTGCCCGCCAGCTCTGGCGACCACTGGCAACTGACTCCAATGACTTGTGAACAATGTCACAGGACTTCATGTCACGTTTGCAGACGTCTTTAAAGCGGAGACATGGCCGGTGGGTCTGATACCAGTGACGAGCTCACTGTACAATGTGTCCTTGGGGATCCTGCCATCTTCCATGCAGCTCACATGGCCAAGCCATCTCAAGCGCCGTTGACTCAGTAGGGTGTATAAGCTGGGGATGTTGGCTGCCTTGAGGACTTCTGTGTTGGAAATACGGTCCTGCCACCTGATGCCAAGGATTCTCCGGAGGCAGCGAAGATGGAATGAATTGAGATGTCACTCTTGGCTGACATACGTTGTCCAGGCCTCTGTGCCATAGAGCAAGGTACTGAGGACACAGGCTTGATACACTCGGACTTTTGTGTTCCGTGTCAGTGCGCCATTTTCCCACACTCTCTTGACCAATCTGGACATAGCAGTGGAAGCCTTTCCCATGCGCTTGTTGATTTCTGCATCGAGAGACAGGTTACTGGTGATAGTTGAGCCTAAGTAGGTGAACTCTTGAACCACTTCCAGAGCGTGGTCGCCGATCTTGATGGATGGAGCATTTCTGACATCCTGTCCCATGATGTTCGTTTTCTTGAGGCTGATGGTTCGGCCAAATTCGTTGCAGGCAGCCGCAATCCTGTCGATGAGACTCTGCAGACACTCTTCAGTGTGAGATGTTAATGCAGCATCATCAGCAAAGAGGAGTTCCCTGATGAGGACTTTCCGTACTTTGGTCTTCGCTCTTAGACAGGCAAGGTTGAACAACCTGCAACCTGATCTTGTGTGGAGGAAAATTCCTACCTCTGAAGACTTGAACGCATGTGAGAGCAGCAGGGAGAAGAAAATCCCAAACAGTGTAGGTGCAAGAACACAGCCCTGTTTCACGCCACTCAGGATAGGAAAGGGGGCTGATGAGGCGCCACTATGCTGAATCGTGCCTTTCATATTTTCATGGAATGAGGTGATGATACTTAATAGCTTTGGTGGACATCCAATCGTTTCTAGTAGTCTGAAGAGACCACATCTGCTGACGAGGTCAAAGGCTTTGGTGAGATCAATGAAAGCAACGTAGAGGGGCATCTGTTGTTCGCAGCATTTCTCCTGTAGCCGACGAAGGGAGAACAGCATGTCAATGGTCGATCTCTCTGCTCGAAAGCCACACTGTGCCTCAGGGTAGACATGCTCGGCCAGCTTCTGGAGCCTGTTTAAAGTGACTCGAGCAAAGACTTTCCTCACTATGCTGAGCAGGGAGATTCCACGGTAGTTGTTGCAGTCACCACGGTCAGCTTTGTTTTTTTAGAAGGTGATGATATTGACATTGTGCATGTCCCTCGTCCAAGCACAGGCAAAGCAGTTCGTAGAGTGCTGAGAGTATAGCAGGCTTGGCACTCTTGATTATTTCAGGGGTAATGCTGTCCTTCCCAGGGGCTTTTCCGCTGGCTAGAGAATCAATGGCATCACTGAGTTCCGATTTTGTTGGCTGTATGTCCAGCTCATCCATGACTGGCAGAGGCTGGGCTGCATTGAGGGCAGTCTCAGTGACAACATTTTCCCGGGAGTACAGTTCCAGATAATGCTCAACCCAGCGGTCCATTTGCTTGTGTTGGTCAGTGATTGTGTCCCCTGATTTAGATTTGAGGGGGGGCGATCTTCTTGATGGTTGGCCCAAAAGCTCTCTTCATGCCATCATACATTCCTCTGATGTTTCCGGTGTCTGAGGCCAGTTGAATATGACTGCATAGGTGTTGCCAGTAGTCATTTGCGCAGCGCCTGGCTATTCTTTGTGCAGCACTTCTGGCTGTTTTAAGTGATACGGATGCTATAAACATCAGAACAGAGGAATTGTTGGCCAAAAAAGGGAAAACATCATCTAGTTCGCCTACTCTTCCATTATCCAGTTCGGATGACATCCTCAGTGTCATCAAACATTATAAAAGGAATCGAACAAAATTATGCCTTTTGAGAAAAGGTGCAAATAATGAACAGCCAAATCATAAAAAAGAAACTTCATGAGAATGTTATCTTCACTACGGACTATGCACTTCAGTCTCAATCACTTTTTGCCATCCTAATAGCCGCATGATGCAACAATAATGGTGTTGTTGACTGATCATAGCAATCTATCTATATCAACTTTTATAAAACAGAGCCAGACATGAGGCAAGGTAAACCCCAGTGCTGGAGATGAGGGGCGTAAAATTAATTGCAGTGATGGAACAGAAGCCTAGCATTACTTTGTTGTGGCGCGATGCACCGCTGGCTGCTTTCTGCATGGCTCACCTAGTGTTCTATTCGTAAAGGGCAGCACTGGGGGTGATTGGGGGTGTCCCCTGCCTACGCTAGAAGGCTGTGAATAAACAATATCCTGATGCCACACAACCGAACCGCTGAGGTGACGCTGGGATTCTAAGTTTGCACTTTGCAGATCCAAGCAACATATTGGTACATTGCTCTGCAAATAACAGATACAGGGGTGCAGAATGGGCCTCGCGCTGGTGTTCCCTAACAGGATTGGAACCCTAATTGGGGGGTAATGTAATTTTGAAGAATTTCGATTGTTGTAAAGTAACTGGGAGTAGTCTGGATTGTTTTTGGAGCGATTTTTGTATCCTCACAGGATGGGCAGTGGTTTCGTAACTTGCCC
Organism: Heterodontus francisci; assembly: GCF_036365525.1. Taxonomy (NCBI): domain Eukaryota; kingdom Metazoa; phylum Chordata; class Chondrichthyes; order Heterodontiformes; family Heterodontidae; genus Heterodontus; species Heterodontus francisci. The sequence goes on from NC_090404.1 coordinate 22,327,567, forward strand.
ACACAAAAGCTGGAACAGGAATGTGGCAGCAGTTGCAGTGCTTCCAGATCTACACCACAAATGAGATGGAGTAGAGGGTGCCATGCATTCTGCCAACTTGGAGCCAGTCTTCTCAGTGCTCCTTGACAGTGACAGGAAGCTGACTGGCAGGTCAGCTAATGCAGCCAAAATCTCGGTGTGCAGTCAGCGCTCTCCTGGATGCTGCCTCATCCAGGTTCTCCACTGAGTCCTCTGCAGCTGAACCCGCCTGCGAATTGCCCTTTGGGAAGCTGGCAAATGGACAATCTTTTTCCATTTGCTTGGCTGTAGCCCTCACGCACCTGCGTGACTAAATGCATGCTGATTCCATCTCTATACTGGCATCCAAGGTATGTGCTGTGTTATTATATGAACTGATGGCTGCATGTGTCAGACCAGGTGATGGGCCCTCTTCATTGGCGCTGTGCTGTTGCTCCCTCTCTCTCTCTCTTCCTCCTTGAGCTGCGCTGCCTGGTCAGGAGATAGTTTCTGGATATCGACAGCAGGATACCGGAAGGAGTAAGGTGGGTTGAGGGAAACGGAGTCTGTTGACAAACAAGAGGTTTATGGTCTCACCATCTGCATCTTATAAATTATGCCAGATAGCAGGATGATGGTGAACTGAAATTTGAGAAGGGCATATGACAGGAACATACTATCATCCTCATTGTTCCTAGAGGCGCTGGATGCCACGCGTTCTGTTACTAACCATTCCATGATGCTGAGAGGCCGCTTGTACATAGGGCTCCGGAATTTCAAGTGTCCCTGACCTGACCGGTTCTGTTTTCCTCCATTATATTGTGTGCCCCCAAAAGAGAGGGAAAAATGTCAGTGATTCTGCAGCACTATGTTTGGTGATGTTCCCACCATCGACGAACACCCGGGGTGGGGGGTGGGGTGGTGGGGTGGTGATTGGAGGCAGAGACAGCATTGGTAGGTCGGTGTGAGACTGTGGTCGAGTATCTGGCTGATAGCTGTGAGTCCTGAGTGCCAGATTGTGCTGCTGGGTGAGCAATGGGGGTGTGGTACATTGGGAGAGGTTGGTTGTGTGTGGTTAGGAGCTGTCATGTGAAGATACCTTCGCTGACCTTGTCCACCACGTGAGATCATTGGACTACTTGTGGGGCTGCTGCCAGGTACACGGGCCCTAACACTGGGCATTAACCTCCCTGGCCACCTGCTCCCACTCCTTTCTCAGGTTGTTCTGTCAGGTCTCCTGTCCCACCGTGGCACCGTGGCAACTCTTCTCTTGGGCAGACCTCCACTAATTCCCCTTTCACTCTTTCTGTCATCCTGTAACACTCTCTCTGCCTTGGTATTCTCTCTTCCATAATTTGAAATCCACCATTAATATTCAATACAGCTTCTCTTTAAGAAGGACATCCTGCCTTTAAGAAAAACAGGCTGGCTTCAGATGCGGTATTTTCACAATGCTGCTCAGTCCCTTGCTGAGCGCAGCAGCAGCCGACAGCGCCAAGAATGATACAGTAGCGTGGGAACCGTTGCCCACACGCTAAAATTATGCACATGATGTCGGTCAGATGCACTATTTTTCCCAGAATAGAACACACCAACCAAGTTTCGTTAATGAACAACAAAATTAACAGTTTATTATAGAACAGGTCTTAACTGGTAATGAAGTAAAACAGCAACACACGGATTAAACAGTTTAAAGTCCCAACATTAATTTTTAAAAAGTCTCCTTTTTATCTTAACCAAATGTTAAAGTCCCCTTTTGCCTTAGCCACTTCACACGCACACATATACACAGATTAACTGGAAAAAATTAAAAAAAAGATTTTTGGATCAGAGCTTTGTTACTGACAAAAAAGCACTTAGATTGATTACTTGCTTCCTTTTGAAGAAAACAGCAGATGAGATGTGTTGTTCCAAAAATTGGCATGCAGTCTAACTTTTAAGTGCACGTAGACAGGTCACTGAGATCTTTTAAAACAGTTCCTTTCAGGGAACATTGAAAATTAATTTTGGCAGGCTTTCTTCAGAGACAGGAGACGAGATGAATCGACACAGTGGACTTCACAGGATCCTCAAGAGATATGCTGGAAAACGAACTGAGTTGTGGTCTTCTTTACACTTTTCAGCAAACTTGACTTTTTAGCTGCTCACTCCAGCAGGTAAAGCCATACACCGACCACACAACCAAAAAGTTTTTGAGCTTTTTCCCTGTTCTCCCAAGTGCACTCTGCTGCTACTGGCTTGTCCAGTCAATGGAACGCTTGTCACTTCTCTGCCCCTGTTACCAAGGTGTCTGTTTTATCTTTAACTTGAGCCATGTGACAACCAGTAACATTGTTGCCACCAGCTCCTTCAGGGCTCCATTGATTGTTCTCTTTAAAAAAATACCTGGTCCAACATTTAATCAGTTTAACTATGAATTGCTTTAAAAAAATATTTTTGACAGAAAACGGAATGACTATCATTACACCTCCAGCCTCGGAGGAATTAAATGCCATTTTTAAATGCGCCTCATCACAAAGTGAAGGAAAAATAGAAAACACATTTTCACACTCATATTTATTCACTTTTTTCTTATAGTTGATGCAATTTTGCTCTTCCATGTGTCACCATAGACCAGGATATCATCAAGGTGAACTACGCAGTTAGGAACACTGGCTACCAGTCGCTTAAAGGTTGCTGGGGCAGTTTTTAGCCCGAATTGCATCACTCGGCATTGGAAAAGACCATCCAGTGTGATAATAGCCAATATTTCTTTCGCTTGAAGTGTTAAAGGAACTTTCCAGTATCCCTTTAGCAAAAATATTCTTGCAAGAAACATGGAAATGCACATTTTGTCAAGACTGTCTTCCAAGCTAGGGATTGGGTAGGACATTGGTTTTGTTACTGCATTAACCTTTCTGTAGTCTGTGCAAAGTCTGGTTGAACCATCATATTTAGGCACTAATACTATTGGTGAACTCCAGTTGCTTTGACTGGGTTCTGTTAGGTGGTTCTCCATCATATAACGGATGTCTGCTTTTACTTGGGCCTGTTTCTCTGTACTCAAGTGGTAGGATGTTGTTTTACAGGAACGTATTCCTCTATATCCACATGTGTGGCTAAGGTTGCACATCCTGGCTCATCCCTACTGAGTCTTTTAAGTGCCATGAGTAGCTTTGTTAGGTCTTCTCGTTGGATTGCAACTAAATATGGAAGCATAGTGCCCAATCTCCCTCACAATCCAGTGTTAGGTAACCGGATAATAGGAGGTTCAATTTGAGAATTGTCAAGGCCTCCTTTGGCCTTATCCTTATTATCCCTTTCAACCATCACTGTCCCTACTACCTGATATACTCGTGCTTGCTTATACCCCTCCTGGCGATAATATTGTTTTAACATATTGACATGACACAGTCCATTCTTTTTTCAGTGATCAGGGTGGAGGAAGGGGGCAATCAAATAATTTACTTCGCCAATTCTCTTGACAACATTATTTAATACTGGATCAGCTTGCTGAGCCATGATCAGAGAAGACTTATTAAACATTTCCGTTGTATTATTCAAATCACCAAAGAAAGTTTTAGATATTTGGTTATCTGCCTGTGGTGCCACTTTTACCTATGACAATCGAAATGGTTAAGTCCTTGCTCGGGTTACTGCACAAGAAAAAATATTTTCCTGTAACTATCCTGTCTCTTTAACTTCCCTTGGTTTTCTGGTGACTACCAGAGAATCTACTATTTTCATTGCAGCCAAATGGACAACTCCTGCATTTACCGTTGCAGTCATAAGGTGACATTCTAGGTGCATCCAATACAAAGATACAGGTATATACTACCCGCCAATGCCAGTTATTAAAACCTAGGCTTTCAGTGCGCTCTCTGGTTGAAATGTTATACCTTTCCTCAGCAAAAGAGTTTGGGTGGCTCCTGTATCCCTAATTATAACTATAAACTTATCTCCCTCACTTGAGGGATAAGGAGTTACTTTTCCTTTCACCAAGTATTCCCGATAACTGTCAAGTATATTATTCAGAACCCCTGCACTCTCAGTGGTTTTTGTACTTGGTCTTACAGCTGCACTCAGAGCTAGAGCCTGATCTGCTGTACTGTCGGTCAGGGCTCCTTTGACGGATGTTGAGATTAGGGACAGATGTTTGATTACTCTAGGTCAAGTCGGCATAAGGAGGGAGGAAGTGTTCGGTATTCTAAAAGGCATTAAGGTGGACAAGTCCCCAGGTCCAGATGGAATCTATCCCAGGTTACTGAGGGAAGCGAGAGAGGAAATAGCTGGGGCCTTAACAGATATCTTTGCAGCATCCTTAAACACGGGTGAGGTCCCGGAGGACTGGAGAATTGCTGATGTTTTCCCCTTGTTTAAGAAGGGAAACAGGGATAATCCAGGTAATTATAGACCGGTGAGCCTGACGTCAGTGGTGGGGAAGCTGCTGGAGAAGATACTGAGGGATAGGATCTATTCCCATTTGGAAGAAAATGGGCTTATCAGTGATAGGCAACATGGTTTTGTGCAGGGAAGGTCATGTCTTACCAACTTAATAGAATTCTTTGAGGAAGTGACAAAGTTGATTGATGAGGGAAGGGCTGTAGATTTCATATGCATGGACTTCAGTAAGGCGTTTGATAAGGTTCCCCATGGTAGGCTGATGGAGAAAGTGAAGTCGCATGGGGTCCAGGGTGTACTAGCTAGATGGATAAAGAACTGGCTGGGCACCAGGAGACAGAGAGTAGCAGTGGAAGGGAGTTTCTCAAAATGGAGACGTGTGACCAGTGGTGTTCCACAGGGATCCGTGCTGGGACCACTGTTGTTTGTGATATACATAAATGATTTGGAGGAAAGTATAGGTGGTCTGATTAGCAAGTTTGCAGACGACACTATGATTGGTGGAGTAGCAGATAGTGAAGGGGACTGTCAGAGAATACAGCAGAATATAAATAGATTGGAGAGTTGGGCAGAAAAATGGCAGATGGAGTTCAATCAGGGCAAATGCGAGGTGATGCATTTTGGAAGATCCAATTCAAGAGTGAATTATACAGTAAATGGAAAAATCCTGGGGAAAATTGATGTACAGAGAGACTTGAGTGTTCAGGTCTATTGTTCCCTGAAGGTGGCAACGCAGGTCAATAGAGTGGTCAAGAAGGCATACGGCATGCTTTCCTTCATCGGACGGGGTATTGAGTACAAGGGTTGGCAGGTCATGTTACAGTTGTATAAGACTTTGGTTCGGCCACATTTGGAATACTGCGTGCAGTTCTGGTCGCCACATTACCAAAAGGATGTAGATGCTTTGGAGAGGGTGCAGAGGAGGTTCACCAGGATGTTGCCTGGTATGGAGGGCGCTAGCTATGAAGAGAGGTTGAGCAGATTAGGATTATTTTCATTAGAAAGACGGAGGTTGAGTGGGGACCTGATTGAGGTGTACAAAATCATGAGAGGTATAGACAGGGTGGATAGCAAGAAGCTTTTTCCCAGAGTGGGGGATTCAATTACTAGGGGTCACGAGTTCAAAGTGCGAGGGGAAAAGTTTAGGGGGGATATGCGTGGAAAGTTCTTTACATAGAGGGTGGTGAGTGCCTGGAACTTGCTGCTGGGGGAGGTGGTGGAGGCAGGCACGATAGTGATGTTTAAGAGGCATCTTGACAAATGCATGAATAGGATGGGAATAGAGGGATACGGTCCCCGTAAGTGCAGAAGGTTTTAGTTAGACAGGCATCAAGATCGGCACAGGCTTGGAGGGCCGAATGGCCTGTTCCTGTGCTGTACTGTTCTTTGTTCTTTGTTCAATGTTTAGTCCTCAAGGGTGTAAAGTGCCTACTCAAAAGATCAGGTGTTGCTCCTCGAGCTTGTGTTGATGTTCACTGGAACACTGCCGCAGGCCAAAGACAGAAATATTGGCATGAGAGCAAGGGGCAGTGTTGAGCAAAGCGGTCACCTCATCTGCATTTGGTTCCCCCAGTGTAGAGGAGACCGCATTGGGAGCAGTGAATACAGTATCCTTAATTGAAAGAAGTAGAAGTTTATCGCTGCTGCACCTGAAAGGCGTGTTTGGGGCCTTGGATGGTGAGCAGGGAGGAGGTAAAAGGGCAGGTATTACACCTCCTAATATTGCATGGTAAGGTGCAGTGGGAAGGTGATGAGGTGTTGGGGGTAATGGAGGCGTGGACCAGTGTGTCGAGGAGGGAACGATCCTTTCAGAATGCTGACTGGCGAGGGAAAAGGAAGATGCATTTGGTAGTGGCATCAAACAGGAGGTGGTGGAAATGGCAGAGGATGATCCTCTGGATGTGGAGCCTGGCGGGATGTAAAGTGAGGACATGGGGATCTCTGTCACAGTTCTGGGAGGGAAAGGAAGGGGTGAGGGCAGAAGTGCAGGAAATGGGCCGGACACGGTAGAAGGCCCTGTCAACAACAGTGGTAGTGGTGGGGGAATCCTCGTTTGAGGAAAATGGAAGACATATCAGAGGAGCTGTTGTGGAAAGTTGCATCATCAGAGCAGATGTGTCAGAGACGGTGAAACTGGGAGAATGGAATGGAGTCCTTACAGGAGGCAACGTGTGAAGAAGGCTATTCGAGGTAGCTGTGGGAGTTGGTGGGCTTATAATGGATATTAGGGAACAGCCTGGCGGCAGAGATAGAGACAGAGAAGTCGAGGAAGGGAAGGACAGTGTCAGAGATGACCATGTAAAGGTGAGAGAAGGGTGGAATTTGGAGGCAAAGTTGATAAAGTTTTCCAGTTTGGGGCTGGAGCAGGAAACGGCACTGATACACTCATCAATGTAGCGGAAAAAGAGTTGGGGGAGGGGGGCTGAATAGGACTGGAACAAGGAATGTTCGACATATCCTACAAAAAGACTAGGACCCATACGGGTACCCATAGCAACACCTTTTACTTGAAGGAAGTGAGTGGAGTTGAAGGAGAAGTTGTTCAATGTGAGAACATGTTCAGCCAGGTGGAGGAGGGTGGTGGTGGATGAGAATTGGTTGGGCCTCTGTTCATGGAAGAAGCGGAGAGCCCCCAAACTGTCCTGTTGGGTGATGAAGGTGTAGAGAGATTGGACGTCCACAGTAAAGCGGAGGCAGTTAGGGCCAGAGAAGTGGCAATTATCAAAATGACGTTGGGCGGCAGAAGAACCATGGATGTAGCTGGGAAGAGACTCGAGGTACCTGTAATCCTGGGTGGATTCAAATCATGAAGGATGAAGCTACAGTTGTAATCCACGTGGAATATGTCGGAGCTGGAGACAGTCAGTGAGGATGGAGATGTGGCTGTGGAAACGAGTTTTGATAGCCACTTTATCAAACACTAGGAGGGAAATAGAAAGCAATGAAGGTGAACAAGGTAAAAGAGACAAACGAAAATCCCGTCGGAGAGAAGAGCGGTACTTGTTCAAGGGAGGCATTCCTGGAAAGAAGTGGCAGTGAATTAAACACTAAAATAAAAGCAAAATATGCAGATACTGGAAGTATGAAACAAAACCAAAAAAGTGCTGCAAATACTCAGCAGGTCTGGCAGCATCTGTGGAGAAAGAAGCAAAGTTATCATTTCAGGTCTGTGACCTTTCATCAGAACTGGCAAAGGTTAGAAAGAATTAGGTTTTAAACAAGTGATGGGGAGTGGGGTGGGGGAGAGAACAAAGGGGAAGGTGTTTGATAGGGCAGGAGAGATTAAATAACAAAGCTGTCCTAGGACAAAGGCAAAGCGTGTGTTAATGCTTGTGGTGAAAGACAAAGCATTTGTTCAGAGAGACAGTTAATAGCGGAATGATGAGCAGCTCTGACTACATGGAAAACAGGCACATGGTTAAAAATAAAATATTAAAAAAAGGCCTGTCATGCTGGATGGGGAGTCGGATATCCACTTTTGCTGATGTGGTACACTAAGTAGTGTCGTTTGATTCAATACCAAAAGGCACGCCTGGAGTGTAAGAAAAGCATAAAAATGACACTGAAAGATTTCAGCTTGATTACTTCAAGAGAAAGGAAGTTTGCTTTTTTTTTAGTTACAGTAAAAGTAATGGTAAATCGATTGGTGCAGTGAGAACCACTGAAAACGTGTTCGAGTGAAGGCTTAAAAACTAATGCTTCACAGGCTGCAATAGTGCTAACCACGTTTTTTCGTACCAAAAAGGGAACAAATAATATATTTGATCTAGAATTGGCAGCCGGATGCTGTTTCAGAGGGACGTTGTGAAACCATTCACATTACCACCAGTATGGTTCATGAACACATATGCAAACTGAAGAACTGAAGTCTGAGTCGCCATAAAGTTGCTTCCAAGATTTCCATGGTAAATCATGGAGAAAATTGCAGGGCCATGGCCATCAATCTGGGAGAAATTATTGAGTACTGTAAAGGTACAGGGAGACCAGATGAAGGCAGATTCTACGCCATTTCTTTTAAATAGAAGGCAGCAAAAGTGGCTCAGGAAACTGCAGTCCAAGGCATTAGAGGTCCAGCGTGGGTAACGTTATGGAAGTACTTACTAACGATAAGATCATGGAACATGTGAATAGAAATATAACCTTATCGTATTGTCAATAAGTGTTCACAAAATGATGATCTAGTTCACAAAGGAGCTTGATAGGGGTAAGGTGTGGTCCATTGGATTTTCATATATATACTTCCTCTGGAAAGCATAATACTGAAAAGAAATAGAACTGGAAACAGTGCAAAATGTTTTACAAGGGATTCGAAATTAGTTGATCACTGGATCCCAGAGGTTGGTGAGAACGGGATTGCCAGCGACCAGGGAGAGTGGGTCCCACAGAGATCTATATCGGACCTCTTTAGTTTAACATCTTGATAAACGATCAGCAAACAAAGCGAATGATGGTGGCAGACTGTAAAGCTGGAGCGGATAAGCAACAGGAGAACTTAAATACTTGAGAATTGGGTAGACAGACGACAGGTAGCACTCAATGCAGAGAAATGCAAAGTATGTCACATGGCGACCAGAAATCCAGGAAGGCACGAGCACTGAAATGAAGATGAATTAATTTGCATGGCAAATTAAACAGTTAAGGGGCTTCTGATTGACAATCAAGTGAAGCAGTGAGGCGATCGCAACAACGAGTAAAGATAATCAGACGCTTCGATGTATTAAAAGGTCAATATTGAGCCGTGATAGTGAGCAACCCTGCCACCTTGGTGCAACTGCTCTTACATGAATGTGTACAGTTCAGTACACCACAGGATATTACAGTTATTGAACGGACACATATGAGAGCACCCAGAAGGATTGAGGGTCTGAATAGATTGCATACTGAGGAATGATTATGCCGATTAATCATGATCTCATTTGAAAATAGAATGTCAAAAGATAGTATGATTGCTGCATTCAAGCTTCTAACGTATCCAGATAATGTTATTTAACCTTTCCAAAACAGGAGAACCAGAGATCAAGGCCTGCGCTTGAAGGGGGAAAATTAAAAAGCAACCTGTTGAAACAAAAATTTTACTGAGAGATAGATCTATGAAGTTGAATCCCTGCAGTTAATATTAGTTTAGTTTAGTTTAGAGATACAGCACTGAAACAGGCCCTTCGGCCCACCGAGTCTGTGCCGACCATCAACCACCCATTTATACTAATCCTACACTAATCCCGTATTCCTATCACATCCCCACCTATCCCTACATATTTCCCTACCACCTACCTACACGAGGGGCAATTTATGATGGCCAATTAACCTATCAACCTGCAAGTCTTTTGGCTTGATTCTTACAATGCCAACTAGACAGATTTTATTCACTGAATATCATTTTGTAGTACCGTATGCGTGTAATTTGATGCATATCACTGTGGGAAGTGTAGAATGTCTGAGAGGGACAGCCAGATTTGGTCCTATGATTCCTAAAATTCCCAGCACAGGAGTTTTCCTCGCCTCGTACCTGGCTCTGTTGTCGACTAATTTATAGAGATTGAGTCCTGAAATTAGTCAAAACTCCATTATTATTACATTAATTCACTGTCAGGAAAGCAGAAAGAGAATCAGATTGGAGTGCACAGTCGATAGTGAAGATAATATTCTCATTTAATTTATGAAGTGTCGGTCCTTTGATTTGGTTGTTTAATGTTTCTATCCCTTTAGAAAAAGCACTTGTGTGAGATTAATTTTATATTTTATGACACGGATTGGGGAAGGGCATGGTGGTGTTTTCCTAATTGGCATTGAATTAAAGGTGAGCTAGGTGGTCTTTTGTCTTTTTCATCCAGTAAATAGCTGTGGGGCGGTGCCTAGTGATGGGAGAATAATGCGTGGAGACAGTGTAAGTTCCCATTTCAGAATGCATCCAACCCCCAAGATCCAAATCATTCCAAGGAGAATATTGTGGTCCCTTCATGAAAACAGTTCAACTTCATATCAAATTGGAAGCTGCATATGCAAATCTGCTGACGTGACACACATAAGTAGTGTCGCTCAATACCAAAAGACACTCCTCGAGTGTAAAAGGGGCATAAAAACGGCAATTAAAGATTTTGGCTAGATTAGGGTAAGAGAAGAGAAGGTTACTAATTAGTAGTTTTAGTTACAGTAAAAGTAAAGGTAAATCGATTGATAGAGTAGGAGCCACTGAAAATGTGATCGGATGAGGGCTTAAAAACCTATTCTACACAAACTACAATAGTGCTAAATACATGTTTGTCCTACCAAAGTGGGAATAGATAGCATATTTGATCTGGAAATGGGAGCTAGAATCTTTTTCAGAGGGACGTTGTGACAACATGCACAGCACTGTCAGCATGGTTGATACATCAGTTTGAGCCTCCATATAAGTTGTTGCTGCGAATTCTATGGGAAATCAGGGATAAGTTTTCAGGACCATGGTCATAAATCTGGGAGAAATTAATGAATTCTGTTGAGGTATCGGGAGACCAGATAAAGGCACATTCTACACTCATTTATTAAAAAGAAGATAGCAAATCTGGCCTGGGAACTTTTGACCACGGAATTAGAGATCCTTTGTGGATAAGGCTATGGAAACACATAACATCATGGAGCATATGGATAGAAATATAATCTTAAAATATTGTCAATAAGTGTTCATGAATTGGTGGTCTTGTCAATCTAGTTCACCAGTTTTCATTGAACGTTTGTCAAAGGAGCTAGATAGGGGTAAGGCCGTGGATGTGGTGCGTTGGATTTCTGTAGGCCTTTTATACACTTCCTCTGGAAAGAATAATAAGAAAGGAAATATAGCGGGAATCAGTGGAAATGCTTTACGAGGGATTCGTAATTAGTTGTTCGCTAGAACCCAGAGGGTGGTGATACAGGGATTGCCATCGGTCTGGGAGAATGCGTCCCACAGAGATCTGTTTTTGGACCACTTTATTTTAACATCTTTATAAACGATCAGCATCTTGGCGTCAAAGATTAATGGTTACATTTAGAGACGAAACAAATTTTATGAAGGTGGTAGACTGTAAAGCCGCAGTGGGTAAGCTGCAGGGAGATAGAAAGACTTGGGAATTGAGTAGACAGGCGACAGGTACCATTCTGTGTAGAAAAATGCAAAGTACGTCACATGGAGACATGAAATCTGGGAAAAGATTACCACTTAAGTGAAAAAATAAATGATTTACATTGAAAGTGAAAGCGTTCTGGTGTTTCGGATTGAAAATACAGTGAAGCCATCACAAATAATGAGTAATCAGACATTTGGATATATTAACAGGTCAATATTGAGCTAAAATAGTGAGTGATCCTGCCACTTTGGTGTAACTGCTATTGCATTAATGTGCACAGTTCTGGACATCACAGGATATTGCAGCTATTGAGCGGACACAGAAGAGAGTAACCAGAATAATTGAGGCTCTGAATGGATTGGATTGTGAGTAATAATTATACAGATTACGTATGTTCTCATTGTAAAAGAGAATGTCAAAACGTAATATGATTGTTGCTTTTAAACTTGAAAAGGGTCTGGATAATATTATTTAACCTGGCCCTGAACAGAAGAACCAGTGGTCATGGCCTGCACCTGAATGGAGTAAATTAAGAAACAATCTGCTGAAACAATGTTTCACTGCGAGATCAATCTATGAAGCAGACTCCCTACAGTTAATATCTATTCTTGCAATGTCAAGTAGACAGAGTTTATTCACAGAATACAATTTTGTGTCACAGCATGTGAGTAATTTGAGGAATAGCATGTGGTAAGTGCATAATGCTTGAGAGGTCCAGGCAAATTTGGACCTATAGTAAGTAAAGTTCTAAAAGGATTTTCCTCTCTTAATGTCTGGGTCTGTTGTAAACTAATTTATAGTGATTGATTATCGTGATTGGTCATCAGGTCCATTAGTATTAAATTATGCGACTTTTAGAAGAGTAAGGGGGACTTGATTGAAACATATAAGATCCTGAGGGCTCTTGACAGGGTGGATGTGGAAAGGATGTTTCCCATTGTGGGAGAATCTAGAACTAGGGGTCACTGTTTAAAAATAAGGGGTCGCCCACTTAAGACAGATGAGGAGATTTTTTTGTCTCTCAGAGGGTCGTGAGTTTTTGGAATTGTCTTCCTCAAAAGGCGGTGGAAGCAGAGTCTTTGAATATTTTTAAGGCAGAGGTGATAGATTCTTGATAAGCAAGTGAGTGGAAGATTATCGAGGGTAGGTGTAAATGTAGAGTAATCAGTTCAGCCATGAACTTATTGAATGGTGGAGCAGGCTCAAAGGTCGAGTGGCCTAATCCTGCTCCTAATTCGTAAGTTCGTATGTTCATATGACTGTCAGGAGGGCAGAAAGGGAATTATACTGGCGTGCACTGTCGATAGTGAAAATAATACTTCATTTAATTTTCTAATTGTCTTTTCCCTTATTTGGAAGTTTTTTGTTTTTACCCCTTTTAAAGTGTGCACTTATGTATTTATTATGATGACAGTAGTGGGCGGTGGTGTCGTCCTAACTGGGCAAGAGAAGATTAAAAGGTGAACTAGATGATCTTTCTCTTTTTTTCTCCAGCAGGTAGCTGTGGGATGGTTCCTGGTGATGGGAGAACAATGTGTGGGGACAGTACATGTTCCCTTTTCAGAGTATATCCTACCATCACGTTCCAAATTATTCCAAAGAGAGTATTCTGCTCCCTTCATTGAACAGTTCAACTTCATATTGAAGAACAGTTCAGTGGCCGGACTCTCTGCCACATGCATGTAGAAATACACCTTGGGGCTGGTGGGACGGTACAGGGCCTGCGTCAAACAAGCAAGAGTACTGCAAACCAATGAACAGGATACAACATCGAATTATCTGCTGATGCAGAGTCCCTATATATATCTATATCTATATATCTATATATATATATATATATATATATATATATACACACACGCACACACATATATATATATAGAATCACACGGTAGGTAAGTATCTCAAAGCAAGTGACCATATCTAGGTGGGGTGGCTGTGTGTGGCATGAGCAAGAGCAACAATGGAGTCAATATAATGTGCAATTCATGTTGGATTTTAATATTTTCACCATTAAAATAATTTAACAATTAGACTCAGTGGATATTTCGCCCATTCTTTGATTCGTCTTTGAATTTACGCTGGGTTCCTGCATAAATAAAATCATTGATGCAAGATCTCAAAACCTGAAGCAGAAATCCGCTTTGCTCTGGAATAAAAGTTGTTACATTTAAAGCTGATATCGGCAAAAATAACTAATGCTCTTTAATCAGACAGAGAGGACCGTTGAAAAAAATAACAAATATAACAGAATGAAAATACCTGAAATGGTGAAGAGTAAAACAATGGACTGTCTCTGTTTCTCCACCTCTGGGTCACTCTTGTTCTCTCCATTGCTGTGGGCCCGGAGTCTCCTGGTCGCCAGAATGTGTCTGACGGTCAGAGCATCGAGCAGTAAAATCAGAATGAATGGGAGACAAGGGGTTAAAATAGTGAAAATCCACTCATATCAGCCAATGCAGCTGACATATAAAATATTAATTTTATGCTGCAGAACCAGGTTAATTGTTAATTATGTACAAATGTTCACATATAAAATATAAGTAGACATTTTTGAAACCGCTCAGTGTACAGGCCGTTCCGTTCACCAGCGCCACTATTTTCTCAGTGCGATATTTATTTTCAGCTTCTGGCAACAAATGGTATTAATTCATGGAACCACAGAACATTTACGGCACAGAATGGGGCCATTCATCCTATCGTGTCTGCGCTGGCCGAAAAAAAAGTAGCCAACCAATCTAATCCCGCCTTCCAGCACCTAGTCCGCAGCATTGCCAGTTACAGCACTTCAGCTGTATGTGGACTCAAATTGTTCCAAGGTGAAAACGACCGTTAACCAGACAGAACAGCTGAATGTTATACAATTTAGCATAGAATGAAGACTACATACCGGTGTGTTAGAAAGGAAAATGAGTGGGGGGAGAAAAAACAGAAATCCAGCTTCACATCACAGCAGTGCAAATGACCAGCAGATCCGTCACCACGATAGACAGCAAGTAGTAAGTGATACATGTGGAGAGACCACATCTTCCTCGGGACAGGATCACAATCACTGCCCAGTTAACTGAATATATAGAGAGAAAAGGCTGAGCGGAAGAGAAAGTGTATGCCTGCGAGTGAGAGAGAAGAGGAAAGTTACTGGTCCAAACCCAGCAAAACCAGACGTTTTACAGGATTATGTGTGAAATTCACAACTTTGATACGTGATCCTGAGTTGGAAACTACCACTTTTGCGACAGGCTACTGATTTTGTGTTTAAAACAGTCATACAGATTAAAAATAAGACGGACCAATGACATAAGAATGTAACAATATAATAAAGCACAATAGAGAACAAGAAGGCATCGAAAGCACATGGGCATCAAATGAGTGGCACAGTGGCGCAATGGCAGCCTCACAGCTCCAGTGACTCGGGTTCAATTCTGGGTACTGCAATGTGTGGAGTTTGCAAGTTCTCCCTGTGTCTTCGTGGGTTTTCGCTGGGTGCTCCGGTTTCCTCCCACAGCCAAGGTAAGTTGGCCATTATAAATTGCCCCTAGTACAGGTAGGTGGTCGGGGAATATGGGGACAGGTGGGGATATGGTAGGAAAATGGGATTAGTGCAGGATTAATATAAATGGGTGGTTGATGGTCGGCACAGACTCGGTGTGCCGAAGGGCCTGTTTCAGTGCTGTATCTCTAAATAAATAAATAGACAGGCAAATGACATCAGTAATGTACAATCGAAGACAAGAAAAAGGGTAAATAGCACGATAACCTTGGAAACTAAGAAGAAGGAAAAAAACACTTGCATTTGAGATAGACTATACCCCATGAAGGGACAAAAGTGCCTCATTCGCTTAATTTTTCAGTGTTGAAAATATGGAAGTCAACTATCGCAAAAAATTCCAAACAGCAAAGTGCAAAGGGACATCTGACGCTTTCTGAATTGGCAGAGGGAATATTGGCGAGGACATAGTGATAGCCACCAGAAATGGCAGGTAATGAGATCTCATTTGGGGAAAGGCTGCTTCTATAATGTAGCACTTAGTCACTGTGCTTTCAGGAAACGTAATCAGCTTGGTCACATAGTAGGTATTGAACTTTAGAACTTTGGACTCATTAGAGATGACACCAGATCTATGGCCCCACTCTTTTGGGCCTCCTTATCTCGAGAGACAATGGATACACGCCTGGAGGTGGTCAGTGGTTTGTGAAGCAGCGCCTGGAGTGGCTATAAAGGCCAATTCTGGAGTGACAGGCTCTTCCACAGGTGCTGCAGGGAAATTTGTTTGTCGGGGCTGTTGCACAGTTGGCTCTCCACTTGCGCCTCTGTCTTTTTTCCTGCCAACTACTAAGTCTCTTCGACTCGCCACAATTTAGCCCTGTCTTTATGGCTGCCCGCCAGCTCTGGCGAATGCTGGCAACTGACTCCCACGACTTGTGATCAATGTCACAAGATTTCATATCGCGTTTGCAGACGTCTTGAGAGCGGAGACATGGACGGCCGGTGGGTCTGATACCAGTGGCGAGCTCGCTGTACAATGTGTCTTTGGGGATCCTGCCATCTTCCATGCGGCTCACATGGCCAAGCCATCTCAAGCGCCGCTGACTCAGTAGTGTGTATAAGCTGGGGGTGTTGGCCGCTTCAAGGACTTCTGTGTTGGAGAAACAGTCCTGCCACCTGATGCCAAGTATTCTCCGGAGGCAGCGAAGATGGAATGAATTGAGATGTCGCTCTTGGCTGGCATACGTTGTCCAGGCCTCACTGCCATGGAGCAAGGTACTGAGGACACAGGCCTGATACACTCGGACTTTTGTGTTCCGTATCAGTTCGCCATTTTCCCACACTCTCTTGGCCAGTCTGGACATAGCAGTGGAAGCCTTACCCATGCGCTTGTTGATTTCTGCATCTGGAGACAGGTTACTGGTGATAGTTGAGCCTAGGTAGGTGAACTATTTGAACCACTTCCAGAGTGTGGTCGCCAATATTGATGGATGGAGCATTTCTGACGTCCTGCCCCATGATGTTCATTTTCTTGAGGCTGATGGTTCGGCCAAATTCATTGCAGGCAGCCGCAAACCTGTCGATGAGACTCTGCAGGCACTCTGCAGTGTGAGATGTTAAAGCAGCATCGTCAGCAAAGAGGAGTTCCTTGATGAGGACTTTCCGTACTTTGGACTTCGCTCTTAGACGGGCAAGGTTGAACAACCTACCCCCTGATCTTGTGTGGAGGAAAATTCCTTCTTCAGAGGATATGAACGCATGTGAAAGCAGCAGGGAGAAGAAAACCCCAAAAAGTGTTGGTGCGAGAACACAGCCCTGTTTCACACCACTCAGGATAGGAAAGGGCTCTGATGAGGAGCCACAATGTTGAATTGTGCCTTTCATATTGTCATGGAATGAGGTGATGATACGTAGTAGCTTTGGTGGACATCCAATCTTTTCTAGTAGTCTGAAGAGACCACGTCTGCTGACGAGGTCAAAGGCTTTGGTGAGATCAATGAAAGCAACGTAGAGGGGCATCTGTTGTTCACGGCATTTCTCCTGTATCTGACGAAGGGAGAACAGCATGTCAATGGTCGATCTCTCTGCACGAAAGCCACACTGTGCCTCAGGGTAGACACGCTCGGCCAGCTCGGCCCACTCAATGTGGAGAAAAGTATGTAGACGGGAACACTCCAGAACATTGTTAGATGCCAAGAGCAGAAAAAACACTTGGGCAGCAGCGGCCACTGCAGAACAGTCAGCAACAGCTGCTGTGGAAGAGGCATGCCGGGGTGAACCACTGAGAGTGAGAGTCTGAGAGTAGAAGCAGTGCACTCTGTGAGTGTAGGATAAGTGCAGCCAACTCTAATTGAGCAATGTGATCAGCCAGAGGTCGTTGTTCATATTGGTACCAACGACATAGGTTGAAAGAGGGACTTGATAAGTTTCTTATTTTGATTTGGTTGCTTATGGTGTGTATCCCTTTGAAAAAGGGGCACTTTTTTCGAATAATTTTATTTTGTTTGTTGGACAATGAAAAGGCGAACTAGTTTTCGTCTTTTTCCTCCAGCATTTCCTCTGTTTCTATGTTTATGGGCACAAGAGTGCGGATGTGAGGCTGTGCCTATGGATTGGAGACCAATGCATGGGACATTACAGGATTCAATTTCAGTGCTTATCTTACGCGAAGACAAAAATCATTCCCAGCAAGGTTATTGATGTCCCTTTATTGAACAGGTAAACTTGATATCTAACAACAGATCAACGGTCGGAATCTCTGAATGTAGCAATACTCCAGTTCCCTTGGGGCAGTTGGGAATGAACTAAGCTGGTGTTAGCACGGGGAAGGGAACTGATAACTAAACGAGAGCATGTTACACCACTGAATTATACGTTGATGGTGTGTTACTTATGCATTCTTAAATTCGTACAATGGATAACGATGTCAAAGTGAGTGACTTTTCTGGGAGGGGAGGTCGTGTGTGATGCACAAGAACAGCAATGGATGCAATATAACGTGCAATTCATGTTGGATTTTACTTATCCCATCATTTCAACAATTTAACAATTAGATTTAGTGGATATTTCACTCCATTTTTTAACTCCTCTCTGAATTTTCTCTGGGTCCCTGCATAAATAAACGGATTGACACAGGAACTCAAAAGCTCAGACATATATCCAGTTTGGTCCAGAATATAATTTGATTCATCAAAATTGGAACCAGAGAAATAATTAAGTTTCACAATTCGGACATAAAGGAAATTTATAAGACGTAGCAAATATAACATGATGAAACTGCCCGAAATGCAGAAGAGTAAAACGATGGATTTTCTCCGCTTCTCCATCTCTGGGTCACTCTGAGTCTTTCCAATGGTCTGGATTCGGAGTCTCCTGCGAGCTCTATTGGCTGTCAGAATATGTCTGATGGTCAGAGCATTGAGCAGTAAAATCAGAATGAATGGGAGACCAGGGGTTAAAATACGGCAAATCCAGTCATATGCAATCCATGCATTTGATGCATAAAATACTAATTTTATTTCACAGAACCAGGGTATATCGTTAATTATATACAAAGGTTCATATATAAAATAATGGAACGTATATTTTAAACAGCTCATTACAGGCACGATTCCAATAACCCGTCCCGCTGTTTTCTCAGTGCAGTATTTTATTTTCAGCTTCTGGCAACAAATGGCCATAAATCGATCAAAAGTGAAAGCGACTGTTAACCAGGTAGAACAGTCCATGATCGCCAAGCTGAGGGCAATACGGAGACTGCACAGTGGTGTGATGAACAGGATACTGCCTGGGAAATAAATACCAACAATCCGGTTAAATATCACAGCGGTGATGATGATCAGGAGATCCGTCACTGCCAAGGACATTAGGTAGTAAGTGATACATCTGGAGAGACCGCATCTTCCTCGGGACAGGATCACAATCACTGCCAAGTTAGCTGTAATAGAGGAAGTGGGAGTAAGAGAAAGAGGAATAGTGTATGCTTGTGAGCTGGAGAGAACAGGAATGTTACTGGTCCGACTCCCAACAAAATCATCCGTTTTACAGGATTCTGTGTGAAATTTATAGCTTTGACACATGGTCCTGAGTGGAAAACTATTGCTTAACCTCCGTGCACTTGCTTCTGTGTTTAATATAATCGCCCAGATTGAAAATAAGACAGGTCAATAATATCAGAATATAAAATAATACAGTAAAGCATGATGGAGAACAAGATAGCATCGAAAACCTATTGAAACCAAAATGGGAACATCAAAGAGACAAGAAAAATAACATCAGTAACATATTCCAGAAAATAGTTCAGATGGTAAATAATACAGGGCTGAATTTTGTGCTCCATTTGAAGGCGGGTCCATGGCGGGCGAGGATCTGGAGAATTGGTGCAGATTCATCCACCACGAAATCCGAAGGCATAATAGTGGTTTCCAATTTTCTCAGATGCGGCGAATTTCCTTGGCAGCACCTCTGCCGCTTCGTGACGGGACTGTACATGGAATATGTTAAATACCGTTTTGAATGTATTCTAATGTAATTCGCCACAAACCTACCTACACTTCTGCATGACGTGTGGCACTCAAGTGCCTTCACTTTCCCATCTTAGGAAAAGATGGTGCCACTGAGGCGAGAATCTTTGGTGCCTGCAAAGGATAAGTAAGTTAGGCGTTGTTCACGCTGTTGAATTTGTTTTAACATCACGCATTGCCACTAAAGTCAATCTTCAGATGTAGGGGAAGGGAGGATCTCTGCAAGTGGCACTGTTGTGGGAAGGGGGGAGCTTCGGAAGTGGATACATTGTTTGTGGGGGTGGAAGGGATAACTTGGAAACTATAGTTTTTTTTTCGGGGATCCAGTGCAGGCAACTCAAATGGTATTCTGATGGACATGGTGGCTCACACTTACTTAAAAGTTGTGAGGGCAACATAAAGCCATAGCATAGAGCTCATGCCTGAATTCTGTGGAACCAGAAATTAACGCAAATCTCTGCCCAGTTAGGCGTACGTGTCTTTTTGAAGGAATCCAAAGCTGCAAAGAGGACAGAGATGGATATAATCCACCTTGTTTTTCCTGGATACACTTGCCATCATATCTGCCAGAGGCGGGTCCCATAGGCAGTGGCGGCTCAAGAGGAAGCTACTAGCTGCGAGCACCAGCAGCCACCAAGGCGAAGAGGAGCCCAGATGCACCATCAAGTCTATAGGACTCGAATGACATTCCTGCAGATGTCTGAGCACCAGTGCCAGAGACAATTGCAGATGGCCAGAGAGACTGTCACACAATTCTGTAGCCAATGTGTTTTGGTGGACACCCTATTTGGACTTTCAGAAGGCTTTCGATGAGAGATTAGCGTGCAAAAATAAAGCATATGGGATTGGGGGTAAGGTACTGACATGGATAGAGAACTGGTTGACAGACAAAGAAACTAGTGGGGTACCGTAGGGGTCAGTGCTAGGAATACAGCTATTCACAATATATATTATTTTTTATTTTTTTAGAATGATATAGATATCATTCTATAGATATAGATATAGATATATCATTTTTTAAAATGATATAGATGAGGGAATTAAATGCAATATATCCAAGTTTGCAGATGACACAAAGCTGGGTGGGAGTGTGAGCTTTGAGGATGATGCAGAGAAGCTCCAGTGTGATTTGGACAGGTTGACTGACTGGGCAAATACATGGCAGATGCAGAATAATGTGGATAAATATGAGGTGATCCACTTTTGTTGGCAAAAACAGAAGGGCAGATTGTTATCTGAATGGCTATAGATTGGGAAAGGGCGAGGTGCAGCGAGACCTGGTTGACCTTGTGCACCAGTCGCTGAAAGTAAGCATTCAAGTGCAGCAGGCAGTTAAGAAAGCAAATGGTGTGTTGGCCTCCATAGCGAGAGGATTCGAGTACAGGAGCAAGGATGTCTTGCTGCAATTTTACAAAGCCTTGTTGAGACCACATCTGGAGTATTGTGTGCAGTTTTTGTCTTCTTATCTGAGGAAGGATGTTCTTGCTATGGAGGGAGTGCAGCGAAGGTTCACCAGAATGATTCCTGGGATGGCAGGACTGACGTATGAAGAGAGATTGGGTCGATTAGGCTTGTATTTGCTAGAGTTTAGAAGAATGAGAGGGGATCTCATAGAAACCGACAAAATTCTAACAGGACTGGACAGCTTAGATGCAGAAAGGATGTTCCCGATGGCGGTGGAGTCCAGGACCAGGGGGGTCACACTCTAAGGATAAGGGCTTAGCCATTTAGGACTGAAATGAGGAGGGATTTCTTCACCCAGAGAGTGGTGAACTTGTGGAATTCTCTACCACAGAAAGCAGTTGAGGCCAAGTCACGAAATATATACAAGAAAGAGTTAGATATAGTCCTTAGTGATAAAGGAATCAAGGGATATGGGGGAAAGCAGGAACAGGGTACTGAGTTTGGATGATCAGCCAAGATCATATTGAATGGTGGAACAGGCTGGAAGGGCCGAATGGTCCACTCCTGCTCCTATTTTCTATGTTTCTATGTTTCTATCTCTGTGGCTCTCAAAATTATGCCTCTGGATCATTCCAGGGATCCACAGGCGAGATGTTTGGGGTTTCTCAATCTGCAGCGCATTGCTGTATCAAAGAAGTGACTGAAGCTCTGTTCAAGAGGGCTGGCGTCATGCCCACCAAAGGACAGACAGTGCGAGTCAGGCCAAGAGGCCCATTGCGGGATTCCCACAGGCCCAAAGTGCGGTCGACTACACACATGTGGCCATCAAGGCTTCCACGCACCAACCAGCCACCTAAAAAAAAAAACAGAAAGGAATTTCATTCAATCAATGTCCAACTAGTGTGCGAACAGAGAAAGCAAGTTCCTGCAAGTGTGTGCCTGCCTCCTGGGCAGCTGCCATGGCACATACATACTTCACCTGTCCCAGGTGCCACAGCGTTTCAATCCCTCCTGATCACCTTCAGGGTGGATTATTGGGGACAAGGGCTACCCCTTGATGACATGGTTTCTGAGGCTACTGAGATACCACACCAATGATGCTGAAGAGCGCTACAATGCCTGCAATGTCTCCACCCGAGAAACCAACGGGCAAACCACTGGTATGCTGAAGATACGGTTCTGTTGCCTCGATAGATCTTGCGGAGTCCGACAGTAATCATCAGACAGAGTTGCACGCATCGTTGTACTCTGCTGAGTTCTGCACAACATTGCACTACAGAGACGGGAGGCCTTGCAAGATGAAGTAGTACGGGAGCATGAGACATTCTCTGACGAACAGGTCAGAGAGGGCACATTAGGACAAGCACACATGGCAAATCAGAGACCAACAATGAAGGCCAGATATGATGAGCAGCAAGCAAGGGAGGCAAGGCAGAAACTGATAATTGCGTGTTTCCACAATCCATAAAATTTAATAAAAGTGTTTGCCAACAAAACTCACCATCATGCATGGAGTCTCAAGTACTCTGCCTCCATTACATCTGCTTGTCCAGCATGACTGACAGCAACAAACTGAGCCATTGCCCATGTGAAATCATTCCTGCAATTAAATATCAGGCATATTGGCATGCCGATGATGCCAGTGGTCACATTGTCAATACTGCAAGGCTTATGAAATAATTGAAAGACACATAAGCACTCGATGGTGGAATGTTGTTTGCAGACAAGGCTGATGATTGGCAGGAAAACACATTTAATTAAAATAAACATGACATATCTGTCTTACCCATGAATACCCTTATGTGTCAAGGTGTGCCATCGATACATTTGTGGGTTCTCATTCATGGCGTTTCCTCTGCTATAGAAGCTGGACTGGAGGTAGGCTGCTGATCAGGATTCCTCTTGGCCTGGGGTGACTTCAGCGATCGTCCTCTGGGTGCCTGAGGCCTGGAGAACCCCAGCTTCCTGAAAGCTTCTTCAACCATTGCAGGACTGTCCTCAGGTGTTGCAGCCGCTGGAGCTGGACTCACTGGCGGAGTGGCTGAGGAGCCCGTGTTCACACTCGAATCACCCTGAGGGGAGACCACAGATGTGGAGTGCAGCTTCTCCTCCTCCCTCTCAAGGCTCGTTTGAACCTCCCTGCTCTCTGGACAAGGACGAGGAGTTGGAACACTCTCCATGCTCTTGGTCCTTCTCGGGCCATGCCCTTATGAATTGAAGTCATGGCCAAGGCAAGGGTTTGAATGTCTTGGCGCTTCTGTGGAAAGTGGCTCTCATTGAGGTTGCCAATATCTCGATGGATGAAGCCATTCACTCACATGCCTGGGACATGGCTGCAGTCATGGTCTGGATGAACTCCTCCATCATTTACTCACTGCTGTACATGGCCTCTGCATCTCTGCCAGACATTGCTTTACGTCTCAAGGTAACTCCTGCATGCCCTGTGCTGTCGGAACCAGCAGCCCATCATCAGCCTGGGGGCAAAACATGTGCTGCACACATATAGTCCTCCGACTATCAGAGGTCTCGGCTGTCTCAGCACCAGCCAGCTGCTCACGTGCATGCATGGTTCCCAAGATGGTGGGACTATCCTATGAAGAGAGATTGGGGAAACTGGGCCTGTGTTCTCCAGCGTTTCGAAGAATGAGGGGTGACCTCATTGAAACCTACAAAATGCGTAAAGGCATAGACAGGGTAGATGCAGATAAGATGTTTCCCCTGGTTGGGGAGTTTAGAACCAGGGCACACAATTTCAAAATAAGGGGGAAGCCACTTAGGACAGAGATGAGGAGAAATTTCTTCACTCAGAGGGTTATGAATCTTTGGAATTCTCCACGCCACGGGGCTGCAGAAGCTCAGTCATTGAGAATGTTTAAAACAGAGATTGACAGATTTCTAAATACAAATTAGAATTAGATTTAGAATTAGAATATTACAGCGCAGTACAGGCCCTTCAGCCCTCGATGTTGCGACGACATGTGAAACCATCTGACCAACACTATTCCATTTTCATCTATATGTCTATCCAATGACCACTTAAATGCCCTTAATGGTGGCGAGTCTACTACTGTTGCAGGCAGGGCATTCCACGCCCCTACTACTCTCTGAGTAAAGAAACTACCTCTGACATCTGTCCCATATCTATCACCCCTCAACTTAAAGCTATGCCCCCTCGTGTTTGCCATCACCATCCGAGGAAAAAGACTCTCACTATCCACCCTATCCAACCCTGTGATTATCTTATATGTCTCTATTAAGTCACCTCTCCTCCTCCTTCTCTCCAACGAAAACAACGTCAAGTCCCTCAGCCTTTCCTCGTAAGACCTTCCCTCCATACCAGGCAACATCCTAGTAAATCTCCTCTGCACCCTTTCCAAAGCTTCCACATCCTTCCTATAATGCGGTGACCAGAACTGCACGCAATACTCCAGGTGCGGTCTCACCAGAGTTTTGGACAGCTGCAGCATGACCTCGTGGCTCCGAAACTCGATCCCCCTACTAATAAAATCTAACCCACCATATGCCTTCTTAACAGCCCTATTAACCTGGGTAGCAACGTTCAGGGATTTATGCACCTGGACACCAAGATCTCTCTGTTCATCCACACTACCAAGAATCTTCCCATTAGCCCAGTACTCTGCATTCCTGTTACTCCAAAGTGAATCACCTCGCACTTTTCCACATTAAACTCCATTTGCCATCTCTCAGCCCAGCTCTGCAGCCTATCTATGCCCCTCTGTACCCTGCAACATCCTTCGGCACTATCCACAACTCCACCGACCTTCGTGTCATCCGCAAATTTACTAACCCACCCTTCTGCACCCTCTTCCAGGTCATTTATAAAAATGACAAACAGCAGTGGCCCCAAAACAGATCCTTGCGGTACACCACTAGTAACTAAACTCCAGGATGAACATTTGCCATCAACCACCACCCTCTGTCTTCTTTCAGCTAGCCAATTTCTGATCCAAAGCTCTAAATCACCTTCAACCCCATACTTCCGTATTTTCTGCAATAGCCTACCATGGGGAACCTTATCAAACGCCTTACTGAAATCCATATACACCACATCCACTGCTTTACCCTCATCCACCTGTTTGGTCACCTTCTCTCAAAACTCAATAAGGTTTGTGAGGCACGACCTCCCCTTCACAAAACCGTGCTGACTATCGCTAATGAACTTATTCTTTTCAAGATGATTATAAATCCTGTCTCTTATAACCTTTTCCAACATTTTACCCACAACCAAAGTAAGGCTCACAGGTCTATAATTACCAGGGCTGTCTCTACTCCCCTTCTTGAACAAGGGGACAGCATTTGCTATCCTCCAGACTTCCGGCACTATTCCTGTCGACAATGCCGACATAAAGATCAAGGACAAAGGCTCTGCAATCTCCTCCCTTGCTTTCCAGAGAATCCTAGGATAAATCCCATCTGGCCCAGGGGACTTATCTATTTTCACACTTTCCAAAATTGATAACACCTCCTCCTTGTGAACCTCAATCCCATCTAGCCTAGTAGTCTTAATCTCAGTATTCTCCTCAACAACAGTTTCTTTCTCTACTGTAAATACTGACGAAAAATATTCATTTAACACTTCCCCTATCTCCTCTGATTCCACACACAACTTCCCACTACTATCCTTGATTGGCCCTAATCTAACTCTAGTCATTTTTTTATTCCTGATATACCTGTAGAAAGCCTTAGGGTTTTCCCTGATCCTATCCGCCAATGACTTCTCGTGTCCTCTCCTTGCTCTTCTTAGCTCTCCCTTTACATCCTTCCTGGCTAGCTTGTAACTCTCAGCGCCCTAACTGAGCCTTCACGTCTCATCCTAACATAAAGCCTTCTTCTTCCTCTTGACAAGCGCTTCAACTTCTTTAGTAAATCACGGCTCCCTCGCTCGACAACTTCCTCCCTGCCTCACAGGTACATACTTATCAAGGACACGCAGTAGCTGCTCCTTGAATAAGCTCCACATTTCGATTGTTCCCATCCCCTGCAGTTTCCTACCCCATCCTACGCATCCTAAATCTTGCCTAATCGCAAGATAATTTCCTTTCCATCAGCTATAATTTTTGCCCTGCGGTATATACCTGTCCCTGCCCATCACTAAGGTAAACCTAACCGAATTGTGATCACTATCACCAAAGTGCTCACCTACATCTAAATCTCACACCTGGCCGGGTTCATTATCCAGTACCAAATCCAATGTGGCATCGCCCCTGGTTGGCCTGTCTACATACTGTGTCAGAAAACCCTCCTGCACACACTGGACAAAAACTGACCCATCTAAAGTACTCGAACTATAGTATTTCCAGTCGATATTTGGAAAGTTAAAGTCCCCCATAACAACTACCCTGTTACTCTCGCCCCTGCCGAGAATCATCTTCGCTATCCTTTCCTCTACATCTCTGGAACTATTTGGAGGTCTATAAAAGACTCCCAACAGGGTGACCTCACCTCTCCTGTTTCTAACCTCGGCCCATACTACCTCAGTAGACGAGTCCTCAAACGTCCTTTCTGTCGCTGTAATACTCTCCTTGATTAACAATGCCACACCCACCCCCCCTCTTTTACCATCTTCTCTGTTCTTACTGAAACATCTAAATCCCGGAACCTGCAACATCCATTCCTGCCCCTGCTCTACCCATGTCTCCGAAATGGCCACTACATCGAGATCCCAGGTACCAACCCATGCTGCAAGCTCACCCACCTTATTCCGGATGCTCCTGGCGTTGAAGTAGACACACTTTAAACCAGGTTCTTGCTTGCCAGTGCCCTCTTGCGTCCTTGTAACCTTATCCCTGACCTCACTAATCTCAACATCCTGTACACTGGCACTACATTTTAGGTTCCCATTCCCCTGCTGAATTAGTTTAAAACTCCCCGAAGAGCACTAGCAAATCTCCCCCCCAGGATATTGGTACCCCTCTGGTTCAGGTGAAGACCATCCTGTTTGTAGAGGTGCCACCTACCCCAGAAAGAGCCCCAATTATCCAGGAAACCAAAACCCTCCTTCCTGCACCATCCCTGCAGCCACGTGTTCAACTCCTCTCTCTTCCGATTCCTCGCTTCACTATCACGTGGCACGGGCAACAACCCAGATAAAACAACTCTGTTTGTTCTCGCTCTAAGCTTATATAAGCTGATATAAGGCGATATGAGGGCAGTGTAGGATAAAGGAATTGAAGTGGATACTCAGCCATGATCATATTGAATGGCGGGGCAGGCTCGATGGACTGTATAGCATACTCCAGCTCTTACTATGTTCCCATGTTCCTGTAACAGTGTGATAATTCACCCCATAGCAGTGTCAATAACATTGACACCGTGCTAACCATGCGATAATCTATTGGCAGTAGCAACAACATAATGGAGGTACATTTGCAAAGTGATAACAGTGTGACAATTCACCCACAGTAACAGTGCCAGCACAACAATATAAGTACAGTTATACTTTGATAACAGTTTGATGATTCAGCCACAGTAACAGTGTTCCGAATACATTTGAACTGCATTTACACCATGATAACTGTGTGATAATCCACCGAAAATAACAGTGTCAATAACACAATGTAACTACGTTTCAGTAAAGGGAAGATCTTATAAAGTTAGAAGCACTAAATTAAATTTTCAAACAGGATAAATGACATGGATTAATGGGAAGACGATACCATTGAAGGGGATAAATTGTGCGACCAAAGTGTAAAGTGATACTGGGAAGTGGAAGAAATTACATTGGCAATATGAAGAAAGTATACCATTAATTACACTTCTGTAAGGGAGAAAATATGACATTAATGTCAAAAATTATATCAGTAAATTTCCACGAAATCATGCTATTAAAATGAAGAAATATTACCGTTAAAGTGGAAAAAAGATACCATACAACAGGAGAAATTGGAACAATTGGCAGCAAGAAATCTTCCCGTTAAAGTGGAGGAATTATCCCACTAAAGGGGACCATAATGTCGAGAAGCTTGAGTGGTTATTAAGAGCAGTGACAAAGCTAAACAATGAATTCCATAACTTATAACCAACTAGAATACTTTACCTGGAACCCCAATAGCTGCAAGGAGGGGATAGTAAATGGCAAACAGCGGGCCTTTTGCTGATCCGTGCATTTCTATCAGATGCTCTGAGCACGCTCAAAGATTGTCATATTTATAATCGATGTCAAGTCCCAGGAAGACAGTTAGATGGTTTGATGTTTTCCATTAAATTTCACTAATTGAAATAAACAAATTAGTGCAGCAACATCTGGGCTCTCGTCTGTGTTTTGATGGAATAGAAAGTTTTTGAAGGGATCTGACAGGGCTCTAAAGTGAAACCCAGAGATTACAATCTGATCCCAGTTACAGTTATGATAATGAAAAATTTAATAGATGGTTGCAATGATGAAAGTGAATCTTCGGGTTAAATGCAGAGTTAGGTGTCCACAGCACAACATATAGCTGACCAGCGATATTCTAGTCCCAAAGGAATTCCAGGCAAGTCCTGGCTCCTGATTATGATTCAACTCCAGTCCGCGTGATCTTGGATCAATCCACTTGACTCCAAATACCTCTGAGACAATGCATCCACTTCAACGCAGCTGACAGTATTCAGTATGGATCAGTCGAGGTCAGCATGGCATTTTCAGTGTGCATAGATGCAGTTGTGCAGGTTTCTGTGCTATGTGGAAACAGCCAGCTCAGCATGGTTGCATTCAGTTTTAATCATCAAGTTCAGTACGCTTATATTCAGTGAAGACATGTCGAGTTGAGCACATTCAGATTTAGTGTAGACTGGTCGAGGTTGGCACGGTCATATGTGCAGTGTTGAGAAGTCAGGTTCCACATGGTCATGATCTGTGTATACATGTTTAGCTCAGCACACTTGCTCTCGGTGTTACCTGGTTCAGTCTGGTTACATTCCACGAACAGTTGTGCATGATGATTCTCAGTGTTGGAAATTCCAATTCAACACGATTGCATTCAGTGTTGACTGGTCAAGTTCAGTAGTTATGCTCAGTTCAATTAGCGCTGCGATATTAATATGGATGGGACCAGGTCTGGAGGGCAATAGTTAGTGTGGGAAGTTCCAGTTCAGCACACTCACATTCCGAGTGGATAGATCCAGTTCTGTATTGTTACTTTCAGTGATGGCAGCTTCATTTCCACCCGGTTCCCTTGAATGTGGACAGGCCCAATTCAGCACGGTTACTGCCAATAGCATCTTGGCCATCTCAGTGCGCTTATATCGAACGTGCAGATGGTTTGGTGAGCATGGTTACTGTCAGCATGCACTGGTCCAGTCCTGCACAGCTAGTTTCAGTGTAGACGGATCCAGTTCATCAGGGTTACATTTATTGTAGACACGCTCAGTTTCACATGGCTATCTTCATTGTGGACAAGTCCAGTTCAGCATTTTACATTTCGTGTGAACAGATCAATTTCAGTTAGGCTTTATTTGATGTGAACAGACTTCGCAGCCTCTGAGTTGTTCTTGTTGCCACAGTGTTTGTATGGCTGGTGCAGTTCGGTTTCTGCTGTTTCATGTCAAATTTTGTCACAAGGTGCTTTTATTTCTTGATCAACGACTCTGGCATGGCAGACATTTATTGCCCATCCTAATTGCCTTTGATTAATACCATATCCAACATTATAGCTCCGACGAGGAGGAATATGAACTGCTCTCACATGTCTTAGCTTCTCCTTGCTATTTCGCAATTTTATCCATTCTGTTTTTTTTAAATTTCCTACTATTTCGAGCCAAGATCCTTCCTTCCGAGTGTCCTTATGTGATCTTGTATTATGTATCAGGGCTACCCTTCCTCATTTTTCATTTTGTCTGTCTTTGCAGAATGTCAAGTACCCTGTTATATTTATTTCTCAACCTTGGTCCCCAATGCAAATACTTCTCAATAATGTTATTAGATCATACCTTTTATCTCTATTTGTGCCATTAACTTGTCTGTCTTGTTACAAATCATCCGGGAATATAGATACACATTTTCTAATTTTAACTTTCGTCCATTTTCCCTTGATTTTGACCTTATTTACTGATATACTACTACTGTTAAACTCTCCATCCCTTCTGTCACATTTTGCTTAACTTTCCCAAATTACTACACTGCTCTGTGGCCTTGACCTTTCTCTTGATATTTATAAATTCCCATCACTTCTACAGCGCTATGTTGGATTTGCCCGAACCAGATCCCAACAGAACATATCTCTCTTTCCCCAGTACTTGCACCAGTACCCATGAAATGCTAATCTCCCATGGCACTGTTTGAGCCACTCATTCAACTCATACAATTGATCAGTTATTTCTCCATCACTCCTAAACACCCGGGTCAGGTTAAAGCTGCATTGATCAGCTCTTCCTCTATTACCTGGATGTGTTGCTCAGTTAACAAAAGACTGGGGTCTGACTTAACCGATTTGAGCAGCTATTATTCTGTTAGCTTGGAATTTTGTTTGTTCACCAGACACCTAGGTTAGGGTAAAGCTGCACTGATCCCCTGTTACCTGTTCTGGACTACAAATTGTTTGGAATCTTCTTCTCTGTGCACCTAATCTTCGCCTTCCCTGCAGATATGGAAGGTATCTACTTGCACATTGGTCAGACAGCAAGCTCTACAGTATATCAAGACTGAAATAAAAGACAAAAACACATTGTGTCCTGGTCCAAGGACTCCTGTACGCTGATGATGCTGCAATAGTCACTCACACAGAAACTCTGCTACAAAGGTTGATGGACTGTCTCTCCTGTGCCTGTAACTTTTTCTAAGCATCAGGAAAACTGTGATAATGGAACAATGTGTTGCATCTCCGTCCTTGATCACACTAAATAGCACCTCACTGGAAGTGCTTCGCAGTTTCTTCTGCCTTGGGTCCACGGTGACAGACAATCTATCCCTTGATGCAGTGCTCGATAAACACATAGGGAAAGCAGTTACCACTTTTGGCCAACTTGTGAAATGCACATATGATAACACCAAGCTAACCCTTAGAACCAAGCTGATGGTTTATAAGGCCTGGATTCTCAGCACCTTGCTGTATGGCTGTGAAACATTGGCGACTTATAGTTACCAGGAAATTAAGCTCAATAATTTCCATTTTCACTGTCTGTGATATTCTATGAGTACGTCCTGGCACAACAAAATCACAAATGTGGCAGTCCTCTCAAAGGAAGAGCTCGCAAGTATGTTGGCATTAATCAAATAGAGGCAACGTTGGTGGATCTGACAAGTCTGCAGGATGGAAGATGGTCAGATACCTTCTGTATGGTTAGGTAGTTGGGGTCAGATGACCAGTTAGGCGTCCTGAACTCCGCTTTCAAGCGTGACATTAAGGCCCTAAATGTCGACCATTGCAGCAGGGAGTCAGTAGCTGGTGAAAGAGGGAAATGGCGACACATTCTGAGCTGGTGTGCACTACCATGACGACAAGGCAACAGATGCCAACGCCCACAAAACAACTCATACTGTCACTTGGCAGCTTCGAGTGCAGCAGTTGTGACAGAACTTGCGTCTCAAGGATTGGCCTTCACAGTCATCAGCAAAAGTGCACCAAGAGAACATACGCCTCTGAAATGGATTGTTTGCTCCAGGTCCTACATCATTCGTAGATGGAAGGATGCCAAACAACAACTTAGCCCATTGACCAAACATCTTGAACCTGTTAAAGATGCTTTGATCTGCTCATTCACTATTAGCCGTGCATTCTATCACACTGAAGGGTAAAGCTACACTGATCGTTCAATGCATTATAACCTTTACATTTTATCCCATTGATCAAACACCCGGGGCCAGTTAAAGACACAATCCTCCATTGCCCGTACATTCTATCCCATTGACCAAACACCTGGAGCCGACTAAAGATATATTGAAATCCTTTCCTCTGTTACTCGAACATGCACATGTGTGCTTGAGTGCATGAGTGCATGGACTGCAGTGGTTCAAGAAGGCAGCATACTACCACGTTCTCAAGGGCAATTAGGGATGGGAAATAAATGCTGACCTAGCCAGTGCAAAAATGAATGAATAGAAAAAAGAACACGAAGTGTTTTTAAAATGTTTGGTGAGTTGCAGGCACAAATAGCCACGCGGGAATATATCCCTCTGGTGATGTCTGAGACTTGGCTTAAATAGGGAATGATGGGAGGCTTAATATTCATGGATACAAGGCACTCAGGAAAGAATGGGAAGGGAAAAATAGGGTAGCAGTTTTGGTTAAGAAAAATTTTGCAGTGCTACGAAAAATATGCTTGAGGAGTCAAAGTCAGAACCTACTTCGTTGGAATTCAGTGAGTAAAAAGTGAAGGAGCTATTATGATTAGATTATATATACAGCACTGAAACAGGCCCTTCAGCCCAGCGAGTCTGTGCCAAACATCAACCACCCATTTATACTAATCCTACACTCATCCCATATTCCTGCCAAACATCCCCACCTGTCTCTATATTTCCCTACCACCTACCTATCGTAGTGACAATTTATATTGGCCAATGTACCTATCCACACAGGCAGTACCCAGAATCGAACCCAGCTCTTTGGAGCTGTGAGGCTGCAGTGTTTATCACTGCGCCACTAACCACTGCGCCACTGTGCCGCCCATGCTACTTGATGCATTTTATGGGCCATAAAACAGAGCGAATTCTGCAGGAGAAGAATTGCAACAAAATTAACGAGAGAAAAGAGTTGTGGAGCAGTGATAATGAGATTATATTTATTGCAGCAATAGTGGATGTTACAGTGATTTTGTTAAGGGCAGAGATGAAGGCAATTACCGAAATGTGTTCAGATATATTTCTTTGAGTACATTTCCTCCCCAAAGAGGAAGGAGATAGTGTTGGATCTGATCTGGGATTGTCACTGTCGAGGAACAGCTCTGGAATAAGGGATCATAGTATTTTCATGTTTAGATTAGTTATGTCGCAGGGCAAGGAACAATTTAGAATAGAAAACAATATTGATCAGGAAGTGGAAACATTTTTATGAATTGAAGAGGACTCTGCCCCGGGTAAATTGGAGTCAAATACTGGCAGCCAGAAATGCATTAAATAAATGGACAGCGTTAAGAGGAGATGCTTTGGGCACCGTCTATGTCTATTTTCACAAGGGGGGAAGATAGGAAAACCAAATGTCAGAGCTTGCTGAATGATGAAGGTTTTACAAAGCAGGTGGAAACAGATAAAGGGAGAATACAAGGGAGGATCAGGCTGAATTTAAAAATGTACGGAGGAGAGGTGAAAAAGTAATAATACGTGCACAGAAATAGCACGACTTTTCTTTGAAAAGAGTTGTCAGAGGAGTGGTGGGTCTGATTAGGGACCAAAATAAAGATATAATGGTCGAGGCTGAATGTGTGCTGGAGCCACGAAATGAGCGCCTTTTCATCAGAGTTTACCAAGGATCAGGACATTGGAAAATATATGGCCAAATGAGGATGTTGTTGGGACACCAGGTGAGATAGAAGTAGATACAAAGGACGTAATAAATATTCTGGCGGTACTTAACGTGGTTAACTCAACAGGTCCAGAGGGTTGCTGAGGGAAGTAAGGAGAAAAGTTGTGGAGCTGCTGGCCACCATCTTTCAATTCTCCTTAAATATTGGGGTAGTGTCAAAGGACTGAAGGAATGCAAATAAAATATCCTGGTGCAGAAAAGTGAAAAAGGATAAGACTGTCAATTACAGGGCAGTCAGTTTATCATCGGTATTGAGGAAACAATAAACCTGGAGCAAACTGATAACCACTTGGACAGACATACACTGACAAAGTAGAACCAGCACGGATTTGCAAAGGGAAAATCGTGTTTGACTAATGCGACTGAGTTTTTTTGATGGGCAACATCAAGGGTGGTCAGGGAAGTGCAGTTACTGTTGTTCTACGGACTTTCAAATGGTCTTTGATTAAATACCACATACAGGGCTTGTTAGCAAAATTGAAACCTATGGACTATAAGAAACGGGGGGAGCGGGGAGGGGGAGAATGAAAAAAGAACTGGCTATGTTATAGAAAACAGAGACAAAAGTAAAATACTCTGGATGCTGGCAATCCGAAGTAAAAAAAGAAAGCAGAAATATTGGAAATTCCCAGCAGGAGAGCAAGGACTTGTGCAGAGAAAAACAAAGTTAACGTTTCGGGTCGATTTCCTTAACTGCAAAATGGAAAAAGTAAGTACCAGGTCTGAGTCTTGTTAGCAAAATTGAAGTCTATAGAACAAAAGAAACTGGGTAGGAATGACTGAAAATCGGTTGAATGATGGAAGATGGAGAGGAAAGCAAAATACTGCAGATGTTCAAAATCCAAAATTAAATAAAAAGCAAATGCTGGAAATACTCAGCAGGTCAGAAAGCATGGGCTGGATTTTGTTGTTGCGCGTCAGGAGCGGTGGTGAGTGCACAAAAATGTTGGCCTTCCCACATGTGACCTCCACGGGCGGCCACTTACCGTAATGATGGCGGTCGTTCCCCCAAATCACATGGTGGGGGAAGCATCAGCAGCGACGTCGTTGATGATGTCTTCTGATATTGGAGTGCAAAGGTCAACACTCGCTCACCAACCACCTCCCCGACCCCCCCGACCCCCACTTGCAGAGTGGCCCTTCTCCTCTTAACTACAAATGAGTGTCGTGTTGAGCCCTTCCCTGCTGTCACCCCCTCCTCCCCCCTCCACCCCACCCCGCCTATCGATACACAAATGCAGAGTTCCAACCTCCTCTCACTTCTGGCGATTCGACTTTACTGGAAGTGTTTGTGTTCACAACAAAAAGCATAGCAAGGCATTACTTACCTAACCTTTTCTGGCACCAAGAACTTTTGCCTCAGTGTCGCCAGCTTTTCAAGGACGGGAAAGTGATGGCACGTGAGTGCCGCATGTCGAGCTCAAGATTGGGAATGGTTGATAGGATCCTGGCAAATTCTGCATAAATCTTTGTAGGTGG
This sequence comes from Heterodontus francisci, assembly GCF_036365525.1. Lineage (NCBI taxonomy): Eukaryota > Metazoa > Chordata > Chondrichthyes > Heterodontiformes > Heterodontidae > Heterodontus > Heterodontus francisci. Next base: position 22,362,377 of record NC_090404.1, read on the forward strand.
AAGGATAGGTAAAAAAAGCAGTTCATAAGTCATATGTGATCCTGGGCTTTATAAATAGAGACAGAGAGCACAAACACCAGGACGTGATGATGAAACTTTGTTTCAACACTATTTGGGCCACAACTGGAGTATTGAGTTCATTTTTGGGCATCACACTTTAGGAATGACATGAAGGATTTGAAGAGGGTACAGAACAGATTTTCTGGAATTATCCCAGGGGTGAAGGATTACAGTTATGTAGATACACTGCAGAAGTTGAGCTTGTTCGTCTTCAAATGGCGAAGGCTAAGGAAAGATTTAATAGAGGTGTTTAAAATCATGAAGGACTTTCCATAGAATACATGAAGAGAAACTGCTTCCAATGGCTGAAGGGCCAATAACGTTACAGCGCAGATTTAAGTGTTGGGCCAAAGAACCGGAGCTGACATCTTTTTGCACAATGAGTTGTTTGGATTTGCAACACATTTCTGACCGGGTGTTGGATTGAGGCTCAATAGCAGCCTTAAAAATTTCAGGGATATGGGGTAAGGACAAGGGAAGCAACTTTCTGGACTGCTCTTCAAAAGAGCTGATGCTGACTTGAGGGTCAACTGGCCTCCTTCTCTGCTGTGCTGTTCCATGATTATATGAGAGCAACAACATTACCTTGTAATTAAATGGCGCCTCTAAGTTAGTGAAAAGTCACTAGATGCTTAACACAGGAGTGTTATCCAACACCAAGCGACATAAGGTGATACAGTCACTGGCGACAAAAGGCATGGTTAAAGAAGTTGAGGCTAAGGACAGCCCTAAAGGATGAGAGAGAGAGAGAAGCACAGTGATGCAAGGAAGGAATTCCAGAGCTTAGGACCCAGGCAACTGAAGGCACTGCCAACAGTGGTGGAAGAATTAAAGTCAGGATGCACAGAAGACCATAATTGAAGGAGTGCAGAAATCTTGGAAGGTTGGAGTGTTGCAGCACGTTACAGTAATTGGGAGAAACGAGGCCATGGAGAGCTCTGAAAACAATTCAGAGAATTTGAAAATCTAAATGTTGCCAGAAGGGCAGCCAATTTAGAGCAAACATGTTGGGCCAGTAAAGTTGTATTGATCTGCTATTTCCCCACTATCTGGACAGCCTGTCTGGTTCAGCAGACTCCTGACACCACGTGAAAAGACCATAAGGAATAGGACCTGGAGTCGGCCACTTGGCATTTGCACCTGGTCTGCCATTCAATTAGATCATAGCTGAACAATTACCTCAACTTAACATTTTCGCATTATCCCCATATTCCTTAATTTTCTTAGTACCAAAATAATCTATTAACCTCTTTCATTAATTTTCTCAAGGAATGATAATTCATAGCTGCCTAGGGTAAAGAATTCCAAAGTTTCACACCCCTTTGAGTGACGAAATTTATGCTTTTGTCATTCCTAATTGGTTGAACATTATTCTGAGACTGTGACTCCGTGTTCTAGGTTCCCCTCCCAGGAGAAACATTTTCTCAGCATCGACCCTGTGCAAGTCCTCAAGAATTTCCAAGTTTCATTTAGGTCACGTCTCATTCTTTTAAACTCGAATACAGATCTAGTGTACTCAATCTCTCCTCTTAGGACAATAATCTCATTCCATTAAATAGTCTCCTGACCCTTTGTTGCACTCCCTGTAGGGCAAGTGTGTCCTTCTTTGGGTACAGGGACAAAAGATACATAAAGTAGTCCAGGTGTGCTTTCACCCATGCCCTGTATAATAATACTAAGTCGTCTTTACTCTGATACTCCAATCACTTTGTAGCAAAAGTTAACATACTATCTTCCTTCCGAATTGCTTGCTGTTCCTTTATATTAACCTAGGTCCCTATGACTGCAAACATTTCCCGGTTTCTCAGTATTCAAAAATACTTTCCTTTCCTTATTTTTCTGACCAAATTGGATAATTAATATTTCTAAGGTCAAACCTAACCTAAGGGTTGTGAGCCAGGAGTGTGCTGGAATACTCGCTACTTGCCTGGATGAGTGCAGATCCAACAATATGTTAGAAACTCGACATCAACCAGGACAAAGCAAATTTGCAACCCATCTACCACTTAAAGATTCACTCCCTCCTCCACTGATGCACAATGGCAGCAGTGTGTACCATCTAAAGGAAGCACAGCAGCAACTCACCAAGGCTCCTTGGACAACAGCTTTCAAATACGCGACCTCTTGCACACAGAATAACAAGGACAGCAAACACGTGCGATCACAATTACCTGCAATTTACCCTCCAAGTCACACATTTGACTTGGAAATATGTCACCATTATTTCAATGTAGCAGAGTCAAAGTCCTCGAACTCCCTCCCTAACAGCACTGTGTTGTTCGCAAAAACAACCCTCGACCATCTCTCCCTGCTTCCTGCCATGAAGCCAGTTTTGGATCCAATTTGCCAAATTGCCCTGGATCCCATGGGCTCTTACCTTCTTGACCAATCTCCCATGTGGGACCTTATCAAAAGCCTTACTGAAGTCCATGTAGACTACATCGACTGCTTTATCCTCATCTACATACCTAGTCACCTCCTCGAAAAAATCTATGAAATTTGTTAGCCATGATCTCCCCCTGACAAAGCCATGCTGACTATCCTCGATCAATTCCTGCCTCTTGAAGTGGAGATTAATTCCGTCTCTCTGAAGTTTTTCCAGTAGTTTCCAAACCACTGATGTTAGACTCACTGGCCTGTAAATGCCTTGTTTATCTCAGCTACACTTCTTGAATAATGGTACCACATTCGCTGTCCTCCAGTCCTCTGGCACTTCTCTTGTGGCCAGGAGAGGATTTGAAAATTTGCATCAGAGCCCCTGCAATCTCCTCCCTTGCCTCACATAGCAGTCTGCGTTATATCTCATCTAGGTCGAAGGATTTATCCACTTTTAACCCCTTAAAACCGCTAATACCTTCTCCCTTTCAATGCTAATTGTTCAAGTATATCACAAAACCCTCCATGCCACCTCTTCGCTCTCCTAGTTACTTTTTTAAGTACCCCCCCCTACACTCCTCTCGGGCTCCTGCTGTTTTCAGTGCTTGGGATCTGCCGTAAGCCTCCTTTTTTCCTTTATCCAACCTTTATGTCCCTTGACGTCCAGGGTTCCTTGGACTTATTGGCCCTACCCTTCACCTTTACAGGAACATGTTAGCTTTGAACTCTCACTATTTCCTGTTTGACTGAATCCCACTGGTCTGATGTAAGCTTTCCTACAAGTAGCTGCTCCCAGTCCACTTTCGTCAGATCACGTTTTATCATATTGAAATCGGCCTTCCCCCAATTTAGTACCTTTATTTCTGGTCCGCCTTTGTCCTTTTCCATAACTACCTTAAATCTTATGAGTTATGGCCACCATCTCCGAAATGCGCCCCCATTGACACTTTTACTACATGTCTGGCTTCATTCCCTAAGATTCGGTCCAGTAACGCCCCTTCTCTTGCAGGACGTTCTCTGTGCTGGCTCAAAAAGCTGTCCGATAGGCACTTTTGGAATTCCGCCCCCTTTAAGCCTTTTGTACTGAGACTATTGCAGTTTATATCCCAGTTCGTGTAACGGTACATTACGTTTCCTCCCCAGGAGATGAGTTCAGACATTTAATATCACATTTCTTAATGACGTAGATGAAAGAATAGAGAGTTGTATATCCAAGTCGGTCGATCACACTATTTTAGAAGGGACAGTAGGTCGATCAATGGAAGGAGCAAGTTGAGAGTTTAAGTGAGTGATCTAAATAATGGCAAATTGCAGTTACTGTGGGCATGTGTGAGGTGATGCATTTTGGAAGTTATAAAGATGAATATGAATATTTTCTAAATGGTGAGAAATTAGGAATTGTTGAGGAATAAAGACATGTGGCAGTCCAAGTACAAAAATCATTAAAAGCAAGTAGAAATGTACAGAAGACATGCAAACAGGCCAATGGAATGCTAATCTTTATCTCATGGGGAATAGAAGACAAAATGGTGAAAGTTGTGCTTCAGTTGTAGAAAGCTCGGGTTATACGGCACCTACCCTGCTGCATTCAGTTGTGGATAGCGGGGATGCAGCACAGATTCACCAAAATGATACTGGGATATGGAATATTAAAATATGAGGACAGATTGCATGAACTTCAATTGTATTCCTTTCAGTCTAGAATGTTGCGGGCAAATCATATATTCGTGTTTTAAATGTTAAAAGGTTCCGATTGGGTAAGGTACGGAAAATAATTTTATCTGATGTGGGAATCAATCACAAGGGGGCATAATCTTAAAATTCAAGCTCTACAATATTGGGGAGAAATCAATGCAAAGGGTAGCAGAAATGTGGAGCACTCTTCCCAGAAGAATGTTGATGCGACGAGGCAACTGGAGTTTTACATAAAATTACATAGAATGTACAATACTACCAACAAAATTGCTGTTACAAGTGAAGCAGAAGCTGCACAACCTTTCTGTCACGGATTCCCGTTGAGTGGGAAAAAAAACATATCGATGATCTGTCACACAACTATTCCTTTCTCTGTGATATACTGGTTGATGCAAACCAGAACCAAAAGTTGTCAATAATGTGGGGAACGTTGAACATGAAGGCCGATTTCGAGTGGTCAGCTGAAGATTGCAGAAACACAAATTCATGCCTATCGTGGCATTACGTCTGACAGGCACTGCGACCTACTTCTGTGTTGTACACACAGTGTAATAAGGAGCGACACAAATAAACCAGGCTGCTTTTATTGCCACATATTTAGAGAGAAGAAAGAGTGCAGTAGATTTTGATTTTGTGGGATAGTATAAAAATTGTGATAGAGAACCGGTAGCCCGTTTTATATTTGTCCAGATTTTAATTTCCACTGAGAAATTATTAGTTTTACATTATCCCACAAAGTCAAAATCGACCCCAATGTTCGTTAATCCCTCACATTTCAAATTTCCAGTGCACGCTGAAGTACTTTGAGATTGGTGAATTCTATTTTGAAGAGTCATTACTGTTCTTTAAACACAAGCACGATGGACATGTTGTGCTCAGCGGGGTGCCAGCAACAATAAGCGAGTTTAATAAGAGCTTTGTTTATTCTGGCAGGGCAATTTGAAGGAAGTAAATTCAAAACAACATTTCTGAAGCACTTTTTCACTGAGCGACTAGTCAATTTATCACGAGGACCCATTACTTCTAGATCTGTAACACTGCCCGCTACTTAAAGTTAAAGGAATGAAATACGGAAGAACCATTTTTAACACTCACGGCATTGAAACACTGAGATGAGTAAATGTTTGTTAATTAAAAGGTAACTCTACTTGTCGACCATAACTTTCAATTGAGCCAGTATCCACGGTCTTTTTGGGATAGAGGATTCCAGATCTATGCTAACCGTTAGTTAAAATGTGCTTCCTGATTTCAACCATAAATGACTCTGCTCGAATCAGAATATTCCATCCTCTTGTTTGGAATCCCCCATTAGAGGATATAGTATATCTGTATCTACTCTGTTGAATAATTAAATCATTCTAAATAAACCCGCATCTTTCTAAAATCAAGGAAATATAAGACACATTTATGCAACCAGTCCTCATAATTTACACCTTCAAGCGCTGGAAACATTCTGGTGAATCTGTGCTGCACCTCATTTAAGGCTAATATCTCCTTCTGGAAGAGGTGGAGTTGCCAGTACTCAAAGCATCATTCCCAGTGATGTCTAAACAAAGCTTTGTAAACAGAAGCATCACTTCTTCCCCATTGTATTTCAGCCCCCTTTCGATAACAGTCAGAATTCATTTAACCCTTTAAAAAAATACTTTATGTACTTGCACACTCGCATTAAGTGGTTTGTGTAAAGGAACAGCCAATCTCTTTGCTCCTCCACAATGTTTAGACTCTCGCCATTAGGAAAATGTTTAATACTGAATCCACACTCAATTACCCTCCACTTTCCCACATTAAGTCCTTTTCCAGAGCTTGTTCCGCTCCCTTCATCTGTCTGTGTCCTTTTGTAATTTATTGCTTCCATCTGCACAAGTTACTGTGCCTCCAAATGTAGTTCCATTTGCCAATTGGAAATATAACTTTCCTCATTAAAGTCATTGATAGATAATAAAATTTGCAGCCCCAGTACAGATCCCCGGGGAACGTCAGTCATCTCATCCCAACATTACCAGTGCATTCTTTTTATTCCGATTCTTTATATCTTGCCTCCCAACTAATTATCAACCGATGTCACAAGGTTGCATCCAATTTTGTGTGCATTTGCGTTTGCTCATGAAGTCTTGTGTTGAATCATATGGAATGCCTTATTAAGGTTCAAATAGACAGCACCCAAAAACTCTTTCCTATTCGCCATGTCAGTGCCAACCTAAAAAGGTCATCACACATTAATCAAACATGACCTACATTTTACAAGTCTATAATGACTCTCATTGCTCAATTCATACTTGGTCAGATGCTCAGTCACTTTTCCATTGATGATAGATTCAAGCAACTTCCCCACAAATAACATTGAAGTGATAGGTCTATTGATACCGAGTTTTCCCCACTGTCCTTTCTTAAATAATGGAGCGACTTTCACATTTTACCAATTCAAAGACACAATCCCAAAATTTAGAGAGATAGAGTCTGTAAAAACAGTCTTCCGGGAAGTACCAATGATGGAGAAAAAGGTAAAAAATGGATTGGGATATACACAGAATCTGGAACAAACAGGCATGGAATAAAGAAAAGGAAAGGAGATGGGATGAAACACGTAATGAATTACACTGCTTTTCTTAATACTTTCAATTATTTAATGAATTCACAAATTAGGTTCAGTGGGTATTTTGCTGCATTCTTTACCTCCTCTCTGAATTTACTCTGCATCCCTGCATAAATACACGTGTTGGTGCGACAGCTCCAAAGCTGAAGCATGTATCTGCTTTCCCGCAGAATGAACCTGGAGTCAGGGAAATTTGAACCTGCAAAATATTTACCATTTGTAAATCGCACAAACAACACATTTATGATTAACAACATCCATAACAGGATGAAACTGCCCATTGCAGACAGCAGTCAAATGATGGAATTTCTCTGGGATTCCACATCAAGGTAATTCTGATTCGCTCAATTGCTGTGGGTTCGGAGACTCCTGCAGGCTCGACTGGCCACTAGAATGTGTCTGACGGTCAGAGCATTCAGCAAAGGAATCAGAACTAAAGGTACACATAGGGTCAGAATACGGTCCAGCCAGTCATACACTGACCAACCAGGTGAATTGTAATATATCAACTTTATACTGCAGAACCACGGCACGTTGCTCATTATGTCCAATGGTTCATATATAAAGTAAGAGGGGACGTTTTTAACACAGCTCAGGATACAAACAGTTCTGATTACGATAGTAGCTGTTTTCTCGGTGCAATAGTTTGTTTTCATCTTCTGGTAACAGATGGCCACACATCGATCAAAGCTGAAAGCAACCGTTAAGCAAACCGAACTTTTCCTGGCTGCATACGTTAGGACAGTTATAGTACTGCAGGCCGGAGTGGTGGTCAAAAACTACCGGGGAAATAAATAGCACGGATCCGATTCAATATCACCCCAGCAATAATGACCAGCAGATCCGACACAGCCATCGACACCAGGCACCGTGTGATACATCTAGAGAGACCGCACTTCCTCGGGACAGGATGACAATGGTCACCAAATTAACTGTAATGAAGGGAGCACAGGATAAGTACTGATAAATACGAATGCGTCTTACCAGTACATTAAATTCCTTACTGTAATACATTTGCTGGAGGAGGGATACATTAAAAACTTCTACAATTAATACGATATTGTAATGCCTGACATACAATGGGGATTCATTAAGCAAAGACTTGCGCAATTAAGATATTTCTGTAATAACTGACCTGCAACAGTTAAACCATAAACAAAGATTCATACAATAAATACCTCAATTCAACATATTTGCAGACTTTGCATGGGTATTCACCGAGGAGAGGGACATGACCGATGTTGAGGTTAGGGACAGATGTTTGATCACTGTAGGTCAAGTCTGCATCAGGAGGGAGGAAGTGTTGGGTATTTTAAAAGGCATTAAGGTGGACAAGTCCCCAGTTCTGGATGGGATCTATCCCAGGTTACTGTGGGAAGCAAGAGAGGAAATAGTTGGGGCCTTAACAGATATCTTTGCAACATTCTTAAACACGGGTGAGGCCCCGGAGGACCGGAGAATTGCTAATGTTGTCCCCTTGTTTAAGAAGGGTAGCAGGGATAATCCAGGTAATTATAGACCGGTGAGCCTGACGTCAGTGGTAGGGAAGCAGTTGGAGAAGATACTGAGGGATAGGATCTATTCCCATCTGGAAGAAAATGGGCTTATCAGTGATAGGCAACATGGTTTTGTGCAGGGAAGGTCATGTTAATAGAATTCTTTGAGGAAGTGACAAAGTTGATTGATGAGGGAAGGGCTGTAGATGTCGTATACATGGACTTCAGTAAGGCATTTGAAGTGGTTCCCCATGGTAGGCTGATGGAGAAAGTGAAGGCGCATGGGGTCCAAGGTGTACTAGCAAGATGGATAAAGAACTGGCTGGGCAACAGGAGACAGAGAGTAGCAGTGGAAGGGAGTTTCTCAAAATGGAGATGTGTGACCAGTGGTGTTCCACAGGGATCCGTGCTGGGACTACTGTTGTTTGTGATATACATAAATGATTTGGAGGAAAGTATAGGTGGTCTGATTAGCATGTTTGCAGACGACACTAAGATTGGTGGAGTAGCAGTTCAATAGAGTGGTCAAGAAGGCATACGGCATGCTTTCCTTCATCGGACGGGGTATTGAGTACAAGAGTTGGCAGGTCATGTTACAGTTGTATAGGACTTTGGTTCGGCCACATTTGGAATACTGCGTGCAGTTCTGGTCGCCACGTTACCAAAAGGATGTGGATGCTTTGGAGAGGGTGCAGAGGAGGTTCACCAGGATGTTGCCTGGCATGGAGGGCACTAGCTATGAAGAGAAGTTGAGTAGATTAGGATTATTTTCATTAGAAAGACGAAGGTTGAGGGGGGACCTGATTGAGGTGTACAAAATCATGAGATGTATAGACAGGGTGGATAGCAAGAACCTTTTTCCCAGAGTGGGGGATTCAATTACAAGGGGACACGAGTTCAAAGTGAAAGGGGAAAAGTTTAGGGGGGATATGCGTGGAAAGTTCCATACGCAGAGGGTGGTGGGTGCATGGAACGCATTGCCAGTGGAGGAGGTAGACGCGGGCACAACGGCGTCTTTTAAGATGTATCTAGACAGAGACATGAATGGGCAGGAAGTAAAGAGATACAGACCCTTAGAAAATAGGAGACAGGTTTAGATAGAGGATTTGGATCGGCATAGGCTTGGAGGGCCGAAGGGCCTGTTCCTGTGCTGTAATTTTTTTTGTTCTTTGTTCTTTATATTCCCAACACATCAGTACCTTAAATAAACACATGTGCAATGAATATCTCACTGTTATACCTTGCCAGCAACAATGATACCTGAAACAAAGACTTGCACAGAAAATATGCATCAAACAAATACTTATACAATAAACATGTCACTATTGTAATGCCTTGTGTATAAGATCAATACCTGGAACAAAGGCTGACACAATACATACTGAACTGAAATACCTTACCTGGAACAGCGATGGCTGCATAAATAACAACCACGAGACCCGTTACTCGAGCATGCATTTTAGCAAGAAGTGTTGGGACATGAAGGCCACACGTTGCCTGGATCACTTTCAAATGATCCCACATTTATAAGTGATATTCAGTCCAGTGAGACAATTAGGTTGCATCATCATTTATGTTCCTTACAGTATGCTGAATAAACAAAGTAATGCAGTCATTTTCACTCTTATCCATTTCAGTAATAACAGGGAACTGTCACAGATTTATATAGTCAAACTCATAATATATGGTATGATATTTGTACCCTTTTTAAAAACAAAAATAATTAATATTGACTGGCCATGGTAGAACTGTGCCCCACAAACTGGAGAGTTTCAAGTTTCAATCCACGATTGATGCTGAGTTACGAGATCTAATAATGGGCATTTCAAATGACCAAACCACCTCTTTCAATACATAAAATCATCTAAATTCTAGCCTCTTGTATTCATCCTGTGATCGCTAAAGAGAAAGCGTTTGTGCCTGGATACCTGATGGAGGCATAGTTAGATTCAGCTGACATACCAGAGTCCAATAACCCGCCGGTACTCACTCTGGAATCACATAAGAGGAATGACCTTGCAACTGGAGTCCCTGAGATTGCTGCCACCCGAGGAAGAACCTGCAGGAGAGGGAGGGGATACAAAGTGAAACTACAGTTTCCCAGCGCGGGTGAGAGTCTCCCAGCATGAACTGATTCATTACAAAGAATCCATATTTAATGCCTAAATTCAACAACTGTGTCCAGAGATTTTCTATTTAGTTATTAATCTGCACTGCTGTAGGTTAACTATTGAAATCAGCTGAGGGAATTCTCTGTCCTTCCAACTGCAGAAACTTGGATTAATGATTAGAGATACAGCACTGAAACAGGCCCTTCGGCCCTCCGAGTCTGTGCCGAACATCAACCACCCATTTAAACGAATCCTACACTAATCCCAGATTCCTACCAAACATCCCCACCTGTCCCTATATTTCCCTACCACCTACCTGCACTGGTGACAATTTATAATGGCCAATTTACCTATCAACCTGCAAGTCTTTTGGCTTGTGGGAGGAAACCAGAGCACCCGGAGAAAACCCACGCAGACACAGGGAGAACTTGCAAACTCCACACAGGCAGTACTTGGAATCGAACCCGGGTCCCTGGAGCTGTGAGGCTGCGGTGCTAACCACTGCGCCACTGTGTGGAGGGTAGGTGGCGATTTTCGAAAATTACAAAGTGTATTATCTACTCTACATTTTTGATAATATCAATCTTTATTCAACCGAGTAATCAAATTACAATGCAGCATGATTTATGAAATCCACACACTGATTTCTGCTGGCACAGTTCCATCTGGAATTATGATGCCGACAGAACATGGTTCACAAGTTTCACAGTCTGATGCCACACGGTTCATGATAACCTCCATCCTCTTGCATGCAGTGACTGATCTGCTGGCTAATCCTCTCTCAGATAACTGCCGTTATGTCTGATTTTAGGGAAAGCCTCCATCCTCTGGGACTTCAGTGAATGGACTGTCGGCTGATCCTCTCTCTGTTAGACAAATAGTTGTTCGGTAGTACAAAATTTGAATATTGCTGAAAACAGCCATTTTGTCAAAGCTTTTCATCTTGAATTCATCAGGAGAATTCGAAAGAATATCAATGTAAAGGAAAGCAACAAATTTATACTGCATGAGAAGATCATGCCGATTGTTTGGCAAGTGGACTCTGATTGGTAGAGGCGTTGTCATGGAGAATGCACCAGTTTATGATTACTGACAGTTAACTGCCAAGCTTTGTTTGAAATTTAAACCAGGCAGCTTGACTCTGATTGGTAAAGGCATTGCCCTGAGGAATGAACCAGCGAATGGCTATCACTTATTTTGTTTACCTGAAACAGGCGCAATGTTTGAACAAATTCCTTCTGTCTGAAAAGAACAGGGCCCTGTGTATTAATATATGTAGCTTCCAGTACACGCAAATGCACCACCCTGCGAGCCCAGGTGACAATCTTAAATTGGTTGTCGGCATAATTCTTAGCACACTGAGGATTATTTGGCAAATGTTGTCCAATCACGGAATCACATCTAATGCTGGACACTGTGTTTTGTGTTTTGTTAGCACGGACTGGTTGGGTCCTGTCTGTGCCTTGCCCATTGCGAACAGCGGAAGGGACATGCTGCTGATACGATCCGCCAGTCTTTGGGATGTATGGCCGATATACCCAGCATCACAGTGGCATTATTTTATAGCCACTCCAGGCGCTGCTTCACAAACCACTGACCACCTCCAGGCGCGTATCCATTGTCTCTCGAGATAAGGAGGCCGAAAAGAAAAAAAAACAGTGGCATTGAAATTCATACACAACATTACTCATTTGTGTGATAGGCAGAATGTCTTTTCGGCGAACACCACACATCGCTTCACCTGCTGCTCTGTCCGATTTTGGATGTTTTGTCTCACGTGTTCGCCTTGGTGATGTCACGTGAAAAGTTAAATTACTTTTTCTGATGCAGTGCTTCACTGTTCGATAACTTAAAGTTGACTGTCAGATCGGGTATATCCCTTGCATTCACGGTCTGATAACATGCTGAGTTCCTGACAGAGGCTGCCCACAATCGGAAATGGGAAGTTGGAGACCAATCTGCCAATAGGTACAGTAAGTTATAACCAAAGTGTTAACAGATGTGGTTCAAATTGTATGTTGTCCAAGGCTTTGGCATTTCCCCTAAAGTACAATACTCCAACTGATGTATGAAGAGTATTTCATAACCGTTTAGCATAAAGTTCATTTTATAAAGCCAAGAATGCCACAGCTTTTAAACAGCCTTCTCAACTTGCCCTGCCACCTTGATGATTAGTGAACTTGAACTGCAGATGTCTCAGTTCCTGCACCTGCTTTAAAATTGTACAATTTAGCTTATATTGCCTGGACTTACCTTTCCTACCAAAATGTGCAACTTCACATTTCTCTGTGCTAAATTTAATCTGCCATGTGTCCGCCCATTTCATCATTCTGTCTTTGTCCGCTTGAAGTACATTACTATACCTCTCACTGGTCACCAAATTTGAAAGTTTTGCATCAAAATTTCAAATTATGCCCTGTCCATGTTAGTAACATGCATCAAAGAGAGCAGTGGTCCAAATGACAACACACGGAGAAGACCACTTTGAACTCCATTTCGTCTGAAAAACGACCATTCTCTTACACTTTATTCTATCTGCCCCTTGACCAATTTGGTATCCAACCTTCATGGACAAATGCGGGCAATTTAAAGAATGCTAGTACAGATTTCTTAAGGGAAAATCATGTTTAACTAACTTGCTTAAGTCTCGGGAGGAGGTAACAGAGTTGACGTAGTGTACATGGACTTCCAAAAGGCGTTTGATGCAATGCCACACAACGTTCTTGTGACGGAAACGTAGCTTTCGGGTGACCAATATTGAGAACTGAATATTCAAGGACTTTTGACATTTGGGAAGGGCAGAAAAAAAGGAAAATGAGCTGGTATTGCGCTGATACTAAGGGATGGGATCAGTGCATTAGCAAAGGAGGATCTCAGATCGGAACGAAACGTGGAACCTGTTTGGATGGAGCTAAGAAGCAGCAAGGGGCAGCAAACATTGGTAGGAGCTGTTTATAGGCCACCAAACCGTAGTGGTAGTGTGGGGCATGGTATTAATCAGGAGATTAGAGAAGCATATAGCATGGATAATACAGTAATTATGTGTGACGTCAATCTGCACATCGACCGGGTAAACCTAATAAGCACAAATGCTATGAAAGATGGTTTTCTAGAGCAGTACATTGAGCAATTGGCTAAGGAACAAGTCATTTTAGATCTAGTATTATGTAATGAGGAAGGGCTAATTAGTAATCTCATTGCAAAATAAACTTTTGGATTTCTCTATGCATTTCGTACAGTTCCTCTGGAAAGCATAGTACTGAAAAGAAATATAGCGGGAATCAGTGGAAATATTTTACCAGGGATTTGTAATTAGTTGATCACTCAAACTAGGTGGTGATACAGGGATTGCCATCGGTTTGGGAGAATGTGTCCCACAGAGATCTGCTTTGGACCTCTTTAGTTTAATATCTTTGTAAACGATCAACAACTCGAAGTCATAAGAACAATTGTTATATTTGCAGAGGAAACAAAGCTGATGAAGGTGGTGGACTGCAAAGCTAAGGCGGATAAGTCACATGAGGATTTAAATACTTGGATATTGGGGTAGACAGGCCACAGTTAGCATTCAATGTAGAGAATTGCAAAGTACCTCACATGGAGACTACTGAGGAATGATTATGCCGATTAATCATGTTCTCATTTGAAAACAGAATGTCAAAAGATAGTATGATTGCTGCATTCAAGCTTCTAATGTATCCAGATAATGTTATTTAACCTTTCCAAAACAGGAGAAGCAGAGATCAAGGCCTGCACTTGAAGGGGGAAAATTAAAAAGCAACCTGTTGAAGCAAAAACTTTACTGAGAGATAGATCTATGAAGTTGAATCCCTGCAGTTAATATTGATTCTTACAATGCCAACTAGACAAATTTTATTCACTGAATATCATTTTGTAGTACCGTATGCGTGTAATTTGATGCATGTCATTGTGGGAAGTGTAGAATGTCTGAGAGGGACAGCCAGATTTGTTCCTATGATTCCTAAAATTCCCAGCACTGGAGTTTTCCTCGCCTCGTACCTGGCCCTGTTGTCGACTAATTTATAGAGATTGAGTCCTGAAATTAGTCAAAACTCCATTATTATTACATTAATTCACTGTCAGGAAAGCAGAAAGAGAATCAGATTGGAGTGCACAGTCGATAGTGAAGATAATATTCTCATTTAATTTATGAAGTGTCGGTTCCTTGATTTGGTTGTTTAATGTTTCTATCCCTTTAGAAAAAGCAATTGTGTGAGATTAATTTTATATTTAATGACACGGGTTGGGGAAGGGCATGGTGGTGTCTTTCTAATTGGCATTGAATTAAAGGTGAACTAGGTTGTCTTTTGTCTTTTTCATCCAATAAATAGCTGTGGGGCGGTGCCTAGTGATGGGAGAATAATGCGTGGAGACAGTGTATGTTCCCATTTCAGAATGCACCCAAGATCCAAATCATTCCAAGGAGAATATTGTGGTCCCTTCATGAAAACAGTTCAACTTCATATCGAATTGGAAGCTGCATATGCAAATCTGCTGACGTGACACACGTAAGTAGTGTCGCTCGATACCAAAAGACACTCCTCGAGTGTAAAAGGGGCATAAAAACGGCAATTAAAGATTTTAGCTAGATTAGAGTAAGAGAAGAGAAGGTTACTAATTTGTAATTTTAGTTACAGTAAAAGTAAAGGTAAATCGATTGATAGAGTAGGAGCCACTGAAAATGTGATTGGATGAGGGCTTAAAAACTTCTTCCACACAAACTACAATAGTGCTAAATACATGTTTGTCCTACCACCGTGGGAATAGATAGCATATTTGATCTGGAAATGGGAGCTAGAATCTTTTTCAGATGGACGTTGTGACAACATGCACAGTACTGTCAGCATGGTTGACACATCAGTTTGAGCCACCATATAAGTTGCTGCAGAGAATTTTATGGGAAATCAGGGATAAGTTTTCAGGACCATGGTCATAAATCTGGGAGAAATTAATGAATTCTGTTGAGGTATCGGGAGACCAGATAAAGGCACATTCTACACTCATTTATTAAAAGGAAGATAGCCAATCTGGCCTGGGAACTTTTGACCACGGAATTAGAGATCCTTTGTGGATATGGCTATGGAAACACAAAACATCATGGAGCATATGGATAGAAATATAATCTTAAACTATTGTCAATAAGTGTTCATGAATTGGTGGTCTTGTCAATCTAGTTCACCAGTTTTCATTGAACGTTTGTCAAAGGAGCTAGATAGGGGCAAGGCCGTGGATGTGGTGCATTGGATTTCTGTAGGCCTTTTATACACTTCCTCTGGAAAGAATGATAAGAAAGGAAATATAGCGGGAATCAGTGGAAATGCTTTATCAAGGGATTCGTTATTAGTTGTTCGCTAGAACCCAGAGGATGGTGATACAGGGGTTGCCATCGGTCTGGGAGAACGTGTCCCACAGAGATCTGTTTTTGGACCACTTTATTTTAACATCTCTGTAAACGATCAGCATCTTGGCGTCACAGTTTAATGGTTACATTTACAGACAAAACAAATTTTATGAAGGTGGTAGACTGTCAAGCCGCAGTGGGTAAGCTGCAGGGAGATATTAAGACTTGGGAATTGAGTAGACAGGCGACAGGTACCATTCTGTGTAGAAAAATGCAAAGTACGTCACATGGAGACATGAAATCTGGGAAAAGATTACCACTTAAGTGAAAAAATAAATGATTTACATTGAAAGTGAAAGCGTTCTGGTGTTTCTGATTGAAAATACAGTGAAGCCATCACAAAAAATGAGTAATCAGACATTTGGATATATTAACAGGTCAATATTGAGCTAAAATAGTGAGTGATCCTGCCACTTTGGTGTAACTGCTATTGCATTAATGTGTACAGTTCTGGACATCACAGGATATTGCAGCTATTGAGCGGACACAGAAGAGAGGAACCAGAATAATTGAGGGTCTGAATGGATAGGATTGTGAGTAATAATTATACAGATTATGTATGTTCTCATTGTAAAAGAGAATGTCAAAACGTAATATGATTGTTGCTTTTAAACTTGAAAAGGGTCTGGATAATATTATTTAACCTGGCCCTGAACAGAAGAACCAGTGGTCATGGCCTGCACCTGAATGGAGTAAATTAAGAAACAATCTGCTGAAACAATGTTTCACTGCAAGATCAATCTATGAAGCAGACTCCCTACAGTTAATATTTATTCTTGCAATGTCAGGTAGACAGAGTTTATTCACAGAATACCATTTTGTGACACAGCATGTGAGTAATTTGAGGAATAGCATGTGGTAAGTGCATAATGCTTGAGAGGTCCAGGTAAATTTGGACCTATAGTAAGTAAAGTTCTAAAAGGATTTTCCTCTCTTAATGTCTGGGTCTGTTGTAAACTAATTTATAGTGATTGATTATTGTGATTGGTCATCAGATCCATTAGTATTAAATTATGCGACTTTTAGAAGAGTAAGGGGGACTTGATTGAAACATATAAGATCCTGAGGGCTCTTGACAGGGTCGATGTGGAAAGGATGTTTCTCATTGTGGGAGAATCTAGAACTAGGGGTCACTGTTTAAAAATAAGGGGTCGCCCACTTAAGACAGAGATGAGGAAATTTTTCTCTCTCTCAGAGTGTCGTGAGTTTTTGGAATTCTCTTCCTCAAAAGGCGGTGGAAGCAGAGACTTTGAATATTTTTAAGGCAGAGGTGATAGATTCTTGATAAGCAAGTGAGTGGAAGATTATCGGGGGTATGTGGAAATGTAAAGTAATCAGTTCAGCCATGAACTGATTGAATGGTGGAGCAGGCTCAAAGGTCGAGTGGCCTACTCCTGCTCCTAGTTCGTAAGTTCGTATGTTCATATGACTGTCAGGAGGGCAGAAAGGGAATTACACTGGCGTGCACTGTCGATAGTGAAAATAATACTTCATTTAATTTTCTAAGTTTCTTTTCCCTTATTTGGAAGTTTATTGTTTCTACCCCTTTTAAAGTGTGCACTTATGTTTTTTTATGATGACAGTAGTGGGCGGTGGTGTCGTCCTAACTGGGCAAGAGAAGATTAAAAGGTGAACTAGATGATCGTTGTCTTTTTTTCTCCAGCAGGTAGCTGTGGGATGGTTCCTGGTGATGGGAAAACAATGTGTGGGGACCGTACACGTTCCCTTTTCAGAGTATATCCTACCATCACGTTCCAAATTATTCCAAAGAGAGAATTCTGCTCCCTTCATTGAACAGTTCAACTTCATATTGAAGAACAGTTCATTGGCCGGACTCTCTGCCACATGAATGTAGAAATACACCTTGGGGCTGGTGGGATGGTACAGGGCCTGCGTCAAACAAGCAAGAGAACTGCAAACCAATGAACAGGATACAACATCGAATTATCTGCTGATGCAGAGTCCCTATATATATCTATATCTATATATCTATATCTATATACACACATATATATATATATACACACACACACACATATATATATATAATCACACGGTAGGTAAGTATCTCAAAGCAAGTGACCGTATCTCGGTGGGGTGGCTGTGTGTGTCATGAGCAAGAGCAACAATGGAGTCAATATAATGTACGATTCATGTTGGATTTTAATATTTTCACCATTAAAATAATTTAACAATTCGACTCAGTGGATATTTCGCCCATTCTTTGATTCGTCTTTGAATTTACGCTGGGTTCCTGCATAAATAACATCATTGATGCCTGATCTCAAAACCTGAAGCATAAATCCGCTTTGCTCCGGTATAAAAGTTGTTTCATTTAAAGTTGAATGGGCAAAAATAACTAATGCTCTTTATTCAGACAGAGAGGACCGTTGCAAAAAATAACAAATATAACAGAATGAAACTACCTGAAATGGTGAAGAGTAAAACAATGGACTGTCTCTGCTTCTCCACCTCTGGGTCACTCTTGTTCTCTCCACTGCTGTGGGCCCGGAATCTCCTGGTCGCCAGAATGTGTCTGACGGTCAGAGCATCGAACAGTAAAATCAGAATGAATGGGAGACAAGGGGTTAAAATAGTGAGAATCCACTCATATCAGCCAATGCAGCTGACATATAAAATATTAATTTTATGCTGCAGAACCAGGTTAATTGTTAATTGTGTACAAATGTTCACATATAAAATATAAGTAGACATTTTTGAAACAGCTCAGTGTACAGGCCGTTCCGTTCACCAGCGCCACTATTTTCTCAGTGCGATATTTATTTTCAGCTTCTGGCAACAAATGGTATTAGATCATATAACCACAGAAAATTTATGGCACAGAATGGGGCCATTCATCCTATCGTTTCTGCGCTGGCCGAAAAAAAAGTAGCCAACCAATCTAATCCCGCCTTCCAGCACCTAGTCCGCAGCATTGCTAGTTGCAGCACTTCAGCTGCATGTGGACTCAAATTGATCAAAGGTGAAAACGACCGTTAACCAGACAGAACTGCTGAATGTTGCACAATGTGGCATAGAATGAAGACTACATACCGGTGTGATATAAAGGAAAATGAGTGGGGGGAAAAAAACAGCAATCCAGCTTCACATCACAGCAGTGTAAATGACCAGCAGATCCGTCACCAAGATAGACAGCAAGTAGTAAGTGATACATGTGGAGAGACCACATCTTCCTCGGGACAGGATCACAATCACTACCCAGTTAGCTGAATTTTTAGAGAGAAAAGGCTGAGCGGAAGAGAAAGTGTATGCCTGCGAGTGAGAGAGAAGAGGAAAGTTACTGGTCCAAACCCAGCAAAACCAGACGTTTTACAGGATTCTGTGTGAAATTCACAACTTTGATACGTGGTCCTGAGTTGGAAACTTCCTCTTTCGCTCCAGGCTACTGATTTTGTGTTTAAAGCAGTCATACAGATTAAAAATAAGACGGACCAATGACATCAGAATGTCAGAATATAATGAAGCACAATAGAGAACAAGAAGGCATCGAAAGCACATGGGCATCAAATAGGCGGCACAGTGGAGCAGTGGTTAGCACTGCAGCCTCACAGCTCCAGTGACTCGGGTTCAATTCTGGGTACAGCAATGAGTTGAGTTTGTAAGTTCTCCCTGTGTCTTCGTGGGATTTCGCTGGGTGCTCCAATTTCCTCCCACAGCCAAGGTAAATTGGCCATTATAAATTGCCACCTAGTATAGGTAGGTGGTAGGGGAATATAGGGACAGGTGGGGATGTGGTAGGAATATGGGATTAGTGTAGGATTAATATAAATGGATGGTTGATGGTCGGCACAGACTCGGTGGGCCGAAGGGCCTGTTTCAGTGCTGTATCTCTAAATAAATAAATAGACAGGCAAATGACATCAGTAATGTACAATCGAAGACAAGAAAAAGGGTAAATAGCACGATAAGCGTGGAAACTAAGAAGAAGGAAAAGAGAACTTGCATTTGAGATAGACTATACCCCATGAAGGGACAAAAGCGCCTCATTCGCTTAATATTTCCGTGTTGAAAATATGGAAGTCAACTATCGCAAAAAATTCCAAACAGCAAAGTGCAAAGGGACATTTGACGCTTTCTGAATTGGCAGAGGGAATATTGGCGAGGACACAGTGATAGCCACCAGAAATAGCAGGTAATGAGATCTCATTTGGGGAAAGGCTGCTTCTATAATGTAGCACTTAGTCACTGTGCTTTCAGGAAACGTAATCAGCTTGGTCACATAGTAGGTATTGAACTTTAGAACTTTGGACTCATTAGAGATGACACCAGATCTATGGCCCCACTCAATGTGGAGAAACGTATGTAGACGGGAACACTCCAGAACATTGTTAGATGCCAAGAGCAGAAAAAACACTTGGGCAGCAGCGGCCACTGTAGAACAGCCAGCAACAGCTGCTGTGGAAGAGGCATGACGGGGTGAACCACTGAGAGTGAGAGTCTGAGAGTAGAAGCAGTGCACTCTGTGAGTTTAGGATAAGTGCAGCCAACTCTAATTGAGCAATGTGAACAGCCAGAGGTCGTGGTTCATATGCGCACCAATGACATAGGTTGGAAGAGGGACTTGATAAGTTTCTTATTTTGATTTGGGTGCGTATGGTGTGTATCCCTTTGAAAAAGGGGCACTTTTTTCGAATAATTTTATTTTGTTTGTTGGACAATGAAAAGACGAACTGGTTTTCGTCTTTTTCCTCCAGCATTTCCTCTGTTTCTATGTTAATGGGCACAAGAGTGCAGATGTGAGGCTGTGCCTATGGATTGGAGACCAATGCATGGGGCATTACAGGATTCCATTTCAGTGCTTATCTTACGCTAAGACAAAAATCATTCCCAGCAAGGTTATTGATGTCCCTTTATTGAACAGGTAAACTTGATATCTAACAACAGATCAACGGTCGGAATCTCTGAATGTAGCAATACTCCAGTTCCCTTGGGGCTGATGGGAATGAACTAAGCTGGTGTCAGCACGGGGAACTGATAACTAAACGAGAGCATGTTACACCACTGAATTATACGTTGATGGTGTGTTACTTATGCATTCTTAGATTCGTACAATGGATAAAGATGTCAAAGCGAGTGACTTTTTCTGGGAGGGGAGGTCGTGTGTGATGCACAAGAACAGAAATGGATGCAATATAACCTGCAATTCATGCTGGATTTTACTTATCCCATCATTTCAACAATTTAACAATTCGATTTAGTGGATATTTCACTCCATTTTTTAACTCCTCTCTGAATTTTCTCTGGGTCCCTGCATAAATAAACGGATTGACACAGGAACTCAAAAGCTCAGACATAAATCCAGTTTGGTCCAGAATATAATTTGATTCATCAAAATTGGAACCAGAGAAATAATTAAGTTTCGCAATTCGGACATAAAGGAAATTTATAAGACGTAGCAAATATAACATGATGAAACTGCCCGAAATGCAGAAGAGTAAAACGATGGATTTTCTCCGCTTCTCCATCTCTGGGTCACTCTGAGTCTTTCCAATGGTCTGGGTTCGGAGTCTCCTGCGAGCTCTATTGGCTGTCAGAATATGTCTGATGGTCAGAGCATTGAGCAGTAAAATCAGAATGAATGGGAGACCAGGGGTTAAAATACGGCAAATCCAGTCATATGCAATCCATGCATTTGATGCATAAAATACTAATTTTATTTCACAGAACCAGGGTATATCGTTAATTATATACAAAGGTTCATATATAAAATAATGGAACGTATATTTTAAACAGCTCATTATAGGCACGATTCCAATAACCCGTCCCGCTGTTTTCTCAGTGCAGTATTTTATTTTCAGCTTCTGGCAACAAATGGCCATAAATCGATCAAAAGTGAAAGCGACTGTTAACCAGGTAGAACAGTCCATGATCGCCAAGCTGAGGGCAATACGGAGACTGCACAGTGGTGTGATGAACAGGATACTGCCTGGGAAATAAATACCAACAATCCGGTTAAATATCACAGCGGTGATGATGATCAGGAGATCCGTCACTGCCAAGGACATTAGGTAGTAAGTGATACATCTGGAGAGACCGCATCTTCCTCGGGACAGGATCACAATCACTGCCAAGTTAGCTGTAATAGAGGAAGAGGGAGAAAGAGAAAGAGGAATAGTGTATGCTTGTGAGCTGGAGAGAACAGGAATGTTACTGGTCCGACTCCCAACAAAATCATCCGTTTTACAGAATTCTGTGTGAAATTTATAGCTTTGACACATGGTCCTGAGTGGAAAACTATTGCTTAACCTCCGTGCACTTGCTTCTGTGTTTAATATAATCGCCCAGATTGAAAATGAGACAGGTCAATAATATCAGAATATAAAATAATACAGTAAAGCATGATGGAGAACAAGATAGCATCGAAAACCTATTGAAACCAAAATGGGAACATCAAAGAGACAAGAAAAATAACATCAGTAACATATTCCAGAAAATAGTTCAGATGGTAAATAATACAGGGCTGAATTTTGTGCTCCATTTGAAGGCGGGTCTATGGCGGGCGAGGATCTGGAGAATTGGTGCAGATTCATCCACCACGAAATCCGAAGCCATAATAGTGGTTTCCAATTTTCTCAGATGCGGCGAATTTCCTTGGCGGCACCTCTGCCGCTCTGTGACGGGACTGTACATGGAATATGTTAAATACCGTTTTGAATGAATTCTAATGTAATTTGCCACAAGCCTACCTACACTTCTGCATGACGTGTGGCACTCAAGTGCCTTCACTTTCCCATCTTAGGAAAAGATGGTGCCACTGAGGCGAGAATCTTTGGTGCCTGCAAAGGATAAGTAAGTTAGGCGTTGTTCACGCTGTTGAATTTGTTTTAACATCACGCATTGCCACTAAAGTCAATCTTCAGATGTAGGGGAAGGGAGGATCTCTGCAAGTGGCACTGTTGTGGGAAGGGGGGAGCTTCGGAAGTGGATATATTGTTTGTGGGGGTGGAAGGGATAACTTGGAAACTATAGTTTTTTTTTCGGGGATCCAGTGCAGGCAACTCGAATGGTATTCTGATGGACATGGTGGCTCACACTTACTTAAAAGTTGTGAGGGCAACATAAAGCCATAGCATAGAGCTCATGCCTGAATTCTGTGGAACCAGAAATTAACGCAAATCTCTGCCCAGATAGGCGTACGTGTCTTTTTGAAGGAATCCAAAGCTACAAAGAGGACAGAGATGGATATAATCCACCTTGTTTTTCCTGGATACACTTGCCATCATATCTGCCAGAGGCGGGTCCCATAGGCAGTGGCGGCTCAAGAGGAAGCTACTAGCTGCGAGCACCAGCAGCCACCAAGGCGAAGAGGAGCCCAGATGCACCATCAAGTCTATAGGACTCGAATGACATTCCTGCAGATGTCTGAGCACCAGTGCCAGAGACAATTGCAGATGGCCAGAGAGACTGTCACACAATTCTGTAGCAATGTGTTTTGGTGGACACCCTATTTGGACTTTCAGAAAGCTTTCGATGAGAGATTAGCGTGCAAAAATAAAGCATATGGGATTGGGGGTAAGGTACTGACATGGATAGAGAACTGGTTGACAGACAAAGAAACTAGTGGGGTACCGTAGGGGTCAGTGCTAGGAATACAGCTATTCACAATATATATTATTTTTTATTTTTTTAGAATGATATAGATATCATTCTATAGATATAGATATAGATATATCATTTTTTTAAATGATATAGATGAGGGAATTAAATGCAATATATCCAAGTTTGCAGATGACACAAAGCTGGGTGGGAGTGTGAGCTGTGAGGATGATGCAGAGAAGCTCCAGTGTGATTTGGACAGGTTGACTGACTGGGCAAATACATGGCAGATGCAGAATAATGTGGATAAATATGAGGTGATCCACTTTTGTTGGCAAAAACAGAAGGGCAGATTGTTATCTGAATGGCTATAGATTGGGAAAGGGCGAGGTGCAGCGAGACCTGGTTGACCTTGTGCACCAGTCGCTGAAAGTAAGCATTCAAGTGCAGCTGGCAGTTAAGAAAGCAAATGGTGTGTTGGCCTCCATAGCGAGAGGATTCGAGTACAGGAGCAAGGATGTCTTGCTGCAATTTTACAAAGCCTTGTTGAGACCACATCTGGAGTATTGTGTGCAGTTTTTGTCTTCTTATCTGAGGAAGGATGTTCTTGCTATGGAGGGAGTGCAGCGAAGGTTCACCAGAATGATTCCTGGGATGGCAGGACTGACGTATGAAGAGAGATTGGGTCGATTAGGCTTGTATTTGCTAGAGTTTAGAAGAATGAGAGGGGATCTCATAGAAACCGACAAAATTCTAACAGGACTGGACAGATTAGATGCAGAAAGGTTGTTCCCGATGGCGGTGGAGTCCAGGACCAGGGGGGTCACACTCTAAGGATAAGGGCTTAGCCATTTAGGACTGAAATGAGGAGGGCTTTCTTCACCCAGAGAGTGGTGAACCTGTGGAATTCTCTACCACAGAAAGCAGTTGAGGCCAAGTCACGAAATATATACAAGAAAGAGTTAGATATAGTCCTTAGTGATAAAGGAATCAAGGGATATGGGGGAAAGCAGGAACAGGGTACTGAGTTTGGATGATCAGCCAAGATCATATTGAATGGTGGAACAGGCTGGAAGGGCCGAATGGTCCACTCCTGCTCCTATTTTCTATGTTTCTATGTTTCTATCTCTGTGGCTCTCAAAATTATGCCTCTGGATCATTCCAGGGATCCACAGGTGAGATGTTTGGGGTTTCTCAATCTGCAGCGCATTGCTGTATCAAAGAAGTGACTGAAGCTCTGTTCAAGAGGGCTGGCGTCATGCCCACCAAAGGACAGACAGTGCGAGTCAGGCCAAAAGGCCCATTGCGGGATTCCCACAGGCCCGAAGTGCGGTCGACTACACACATGTGGCCATCAAGGCTTCCACGCACCAACCAGCCACCTAAAAATTAAACAGAAAGGAATTTCATTCAATCAATGTCCAACTAGTGTGCGAACAGAGAAAGCAAGTTCCTGCAAGTGTGTGCCTGCCTCCTGGGCAGCTGCCATGGCACATACATACTTCACCTGTCCCAGGTGCCACAGCGTTTCAATCCCTCCTGATCACCTTCAGGGTGGATTATTGGGGACAAGGGCTACCCCTTGATGACATGGTTTCTGAGGCTACTGAGATACCACACCAATGATGCTGAAGAGCGCTACAACGCCTGCAATGTCTCCACCCGAGAAACCAACGGGCAAACCACTGGAATGCTGAAGATACGGTTCTGTTGCCTCGATAGATCTTGCGGAGTCCGACAGTAATTATCAGACAGAGTTGCACGCATCGTTGTACTCTGCTGAGTTCTGCACAACATTGCACTACAGAGACAGGAGGCCTTGCAAGATGAAGTAGTACGGGAGCATGAGACATCCTCTGATGAACAGGTCAGAGAGGGCACATTAGGACAAGCACACATGGCAAATCAGAGACCAACAATGAAGGCCAGATATGACGAGCAGCAAGCAAGGGAGGCAAGGCAGAAACTGATAATTGCGTGTTTCCACAATCCATAAAATTTAATAAAAGTGTTTGCCAACAAAACTCACCATCATGCATGGAGTCTCAAGTACTCTGCCTCCATTACATCTGCTTGTCCAGCATGACTGACAGCAACAAACTGAGCCATTGCCCATGTGAAATCATTCCTGCAATTAAATATCAGGCATATTGGCATGCCGATGATGCCAGTGGTCACATTGTCAATACTGCAAGGCTTATGAAGTAATTGAAAGACACATAAACACTCGATGGTGGAATGTTGTTTGCAGACAAGGCTGATGATTGGCAGGAAAACACATTTAATTAAAATAAACATGACATATCTGTCTTACCCATGAATACCCTTATGTGTCAAGGTGTGCCATCGATACATTTGTGGGTTCTCATTCATGGCGTTTCCTCTGCTATAGAAGCTGGACTGGAGGTAGGCTGCTGATCAGGATTCCTCTTGGCCTGGGGTGACTTCAGCGATCGTCCTCTGGGTGCCTGAGGCCTGGAGAACCCCGGCTTCCTGAAAGCTTCTTCAACCATTGCAGGACTGTCCTCAGGTGTTGCAGCCGCTGGAGCTGGACTCACTGGCGGAGTGGCTGAGGAGCCCGTGTTCACACTCGAATCACCCTGAGGGGAGACCACAGATGTGGAGTGCAGCTTCTCCTCCTCCCTCTCAAGGCTCGTTTGAACCTCCCTGCTCTCTGGACAAGGACGAGGAGTTGGAACACTCTCCATGCTCTTGGTCCTTCTCGGGCCATGCCCTTATGAATTGAAGTCATGGCCAAGGCAAGGGTTTGAATGTCTTGGCGCTTCTGTGGAAAGTGGCTCTCATTGAGGTTGCCAATATCTCGATGGATGAAACCATTCACTCACATGCCTGGGACATGGCTGCAGTCATGGTCTGGATGAACTCCTCCATCATTTACTCACTGCTGTACATGGCCTCTGCATCTCTGCCAGACAGTGCTTTACGTCTCAAGGTAACTCCTGCATGCCCTGTGCTGTCGGAACCAGCAGCCCATCATCAGCCTGGGGGCAAAACATGTGCTGCACACATATAGTCCTCCGACTATCAGAGGTCTCGGCTGTCTCAGCACCAGCCAGTTGCTCACGTGCATGCATGGTTCCCAAGATGGTGGGACTATCCTATGAAGAGAGATTGGGGAAACTGGGCCTGTGTTCTCCAGCGTTTCGAAGAATGAGGGGTGATCTCATTGAAACCTACAAAATGCGTAAAGGCATAGACAGGGTAGATGCAGATAAGATGTTTCCCCTGGTTGGGGAGTTTAGAACCAGGGCACACAATTTCAAAATAAGGGGGAAGCCACTTAGGACAGAGATGAGGAGAAATTTCTTCACTCAGAGGGTTGTGAATCTTTGGAATTCTCTACGCCACGGGGCTGCAGAAGCTCAGTCATTGAGAATGTTTAAAACAGAGATTGACAGATTTCTAAATACAAATTAGAATTAGATTTAGAATTAGAATATTACAGCGCAGTACAGGCCCTTCAGCCCTCGATGTTGCGACGACATGTGAAACCATCTGACCAACACTATTCCATTTTCATCTATATGTCTATCCAATGACCACTTTAATGCCCTTAATGGTGGCGAGTCTACTACTGTTGCAGGCAGGGCATTCCACGCCCCTACTACTCTCTGAGTAAAGAAACTACCTCTGACATCTGTCCCATATCTATCACCCCTCAACTTAAAGCTATGCCCCCTCGTGTTTGCCATCACCATCCGAGGAAAAAGACTCTCACTATCCACCCTATCCAACCCTGTGATTATCTTATATGTCTCTATTAAGTCACCTCTCCTCCTCCTTCTCTCCAACGAAAACAACGTCAAGTCCCTCAGCCTTTCCTCGTAAGACCTTCCCTCCATACCAGGCAACATCCTAGTAAATCTCCTCTGCACCCTTTCCAAAGCTTCCACATCCTTCCTATAATGCGGTGACCAGAACTGCACGCAATACTCCAGGTGCGGTCTCACCAGAGTTTTGGACAGCTGCAGCATGACCTCGTGGCTCCGAAACTCGATCCCCCTACTAATAAAATCAAACCCACCATATGCCTTCTTAACAGCCCTATTAACCTGGGTAGCAACGTTCAGGGATTTATGCACCTGGACACCAAGATCTCTCTGTTCATCCACACTACCAAGAATCTTCCCATTAGCCCAGTACTCTGCATTCCTGTTACTCCAAAGTGAATCACCTCGCACTTTTCCACATTAAACTCCATTTGCCATCTCTCAGCCCAGCTCTGCAGCCTATCTATGTCCCTCTGTACCCTGCAACATCCTTCGGCACTATCCACAACTCCACCGACCTTCGTGTCATCCGCAAATTTACTAACCCACCCTTCTACACCCTCTTCCAGGTCATTTATAAAAATGACAAACAGCAGTGGCCCCAAAACAGATCCTTGCGGTACACCACTAGTAACTAAACTCCAGGATGAACATTTGCCATCAACCACCACCCTCTGTCTTCTTTCAGCTAGCCAATTTCTGATGCAAAGCTCTAAATCACCTTCAACCCCATCCTTCCGTATTTTCTGCAATAGCCTACCATGGGGAACCTTATCAAACGCCTTACTGAAATCCATATACACCACATCCACTGCTTTACCCTCATCCACCTGTTTGGTCACCTTCTCGAAAAACTCAATAAGGTTTGTGAGGCACGACCTACCCTTCACAAAACCGTGCTGACTATCGCTAATGAACTTATTCTTTTCAAGATGATTATAAATCCTGTCTCTTATAACCTTTTCCAACATTTTACCCACAACCAAAGTAAGGCTCACAGGTCTATAATTACCAGGGCTGTCTCTACTCCCCTTCTTGAACAAGGGGACAGCATTTGCTATCCTCCAGACTTCCGGCACTATTCCTGTCGACAATGACGACATAAAGATCAAGGACAAAGGCTCTGCAATCTCCTCCCTTGCTTTCCAGAGAATCCTAGAATAAATCCCATCTGGCCCAGGGGACTTATCTATTTTCACACTTTCCAAAATTGATAACACCTCCTCCTTGTGAACCTCAATCCCATCTAGCCTAGTAGTCTTAATCTCAGTATTCTCCTCAACAACAGTTTCTTTCTCTACTGTAAATACTGACGAAAAATATTCATTTAACACTTCCCCTATCTCCTCTGATTCCACACACAACTTCCCACTACTATCCTTGATTGGCCCTGTTCTAACTCTAGTCATTTTTTTATTCCTGATATACCTGTAGAAAGCCTTAGGGTTTTCCCTGATCCTATCCGCCAATGACTTCTCGTGTCCTCTCCTTGCTCTTCTTAGCTCTCCCTTTACATCCTTCCTGGCTAGCTTGTAACTCTCAGCGCCCTAACTGAGCCTTCACGTCTCATCCTAACATAAAGCCTTCTTCTTCCTCTTGACAAGCGCTTCAACTTCTTTAGTAAATCACGGTTCCCTCGCTCGACAACTTCCTCCCTGCCTCACAGGTACATACTTATCAAGGACACGCAGTAGCTGCTCCTTGAATAAGCTCCACATTTCGATTGTTCCCATCCCCTGCAGTTTCCTTCCCCATCCTACGCATCCTAAATCTTGCCTAATCGCAAGATAATTTCCTTTCCATCAGCTATAATTTTTGCCCTGCGGTATATACCTGTCCCTGCCCATCACTAAGGTAAACCTAACCGAATTGTGATCACTATCACCAAAGTGCTCACCTACATCTAAATCTCACACCTGGCCGGGTTCATTATCCAGTACCAAATCCAATGTGGCATCGCCCCTGGTTGGCCTGTCTACATACTGTGTCAGAAAACCCTCCTGCACACACTGGACAAAAACTGACCCATCTAAAGTACTCGAACTATAGTATTTCCAGTCGATATTTGGAAAGTTAAAGTCCCCCGTAACAACTACCCTGTTACTCTCGCCCCTGCCGAGAATCATCTTCGCTATCCTTTCCTCTACATCTCTGGAACTATTTGGAGGTCTATAAAAGACTCCCAACAGGGTGACCTCACCTCTCCTGTTTCTAACCTCGGCCCATACTACCTCAGTAGACGAGTCCTCAAACGTCCTTTCTGTCGCTGTAATACTCTCCTTGATTAACAATGCCACACCCACCCCCCCTCTTTTACCATCTTCTCTGTTCTTACTGAAACATCTAAATCCCGGAACCTGCAACATCCATTCCTGCCCCTGCTCTAGCCATGTCTCCGAAATGGCCACTACATCGAGATCCCAGGTACCAACCCATGCTGCAAGCTCACCCACCTTATTCCGGATGCTCCTGGCGTTGAAGTAGACACACTTTAAACCAGGTTCTTGCTTGCCAGTGCCCTCTTGCGTCCTTGTAACCTTATCCCTGACCTCACTAATCTCAACATCCTGTACACTGGCACTACATTTTAGGTTCCCATTCCCCTGCTGAATTAGTTTAAAACTCCCCGAAGAGCACTAGCAAATCTCCCCCCCAGGATATTGGTACCCCTCTGGTTCAGGTGAAGACCATCCTGTTTGTAGAGGTCCCACCTACCCCAGAAAGAGCCCCAATTATCCAGGAAACCAAAACCCTCCTTCCTGCACCATCCCTGCAGCCACGTGTTCAACTCCTCTCTCTTCCGATTCCTCGCTTCACTATCACGTGGCACGGGCAACAACCCAGATAAAACAACTCTGTTTGTTCTCGCTCTAAGCTTATATAAGCTGATATAAGGCGATATGAGGGCAGTGTAGGATAAAGGAATTGAAGTGGATAATCAGCCATGATCATATTGAATGGCGGGGCAGGCTCGATGGACTGTATAGCATACTCCAGCTCTTACTATGTTCCCATGTTCCTGTAACAGTGTGATAATTCACCCCATAGCAGTGTCAATAACATTGACACCGTGCTAACCATGCGATAATCTATTGGCAGTAGCAACAACATAATGGAGGTACATTTGCAAAGTGATAACGTGTGACAATTCACCCACAGTAACAGTGCCAGCACAACAATATAAGTACAGTTATACTGTGATAACAGTTTGATGATTCAGCCACAGTAACAGTGTTCCGAATACATTTGAACTGCATTTACACCATGATAACTGTGTGATAATCCACCGAAAATAACAGTGTCAATAACACAATGTAACTACGTTTCAGTAAAGGGAAGATCTTATAAAGCTAGAAGCACTAAATTAAATTTTCAAACAGGATAAATGACATGGATTAATGGGAAGACGATACCATTGAAGGGGATAAATTGTGCGACCAAAGTGTAAAGTGATACTGGGAAGTGGAAGAAATTACATTGGCAATATGAAGTATACCATTAATTACACTTCTGTAAGGGAGAAAATATGACATTAATGTCAAAAATTATATCAGTAAATTTCCACGAAATCATGCTATTAAAATGAAGAAATATTACCGTTAAAGTGGAAAAAAGATACCATACAACAGGAGAAATTGGAACAATTGGCAGCAAGAAATCTTCCCGTTAAAGTGGAGGAATTATCCCACTAAAGGGGACCATAATGTCGAGAAGCTTGAGTGGTTATTAAGAGCAGTGACAAAGCTAAACAATGAATTCCATAACTTATAACCAACTAGAATACTTTACCTGGAACCCCAATAGCTGCAAGGAGGGGATAGTAAATGGCAAACAGCGGGCCTTTTGCTGATCCGTGCATTTCTATCAGATGCTCTGAGCACGCTCAAAGATTGTCATATTTATAATCGATGTCAAGTCCCAGGAAGACAATTAGATGGTTTGATGTTTTCCATTAAATTTCACTAATTGAAATAAACAAATTAGTGCAGCAACATCTGGGCTCTCGTCTGTGTTTTGATGGAATAGAAAGTTTTTGAAGGGATCTGACAGGGCTCTAAAGTGAAACCCAGAGATTACAATCTGATCCCAGTTACAGTTATGATAATGAAAAATTTAATAGATGGTTGCAATGATGAAAGTGAATCTTCGGGTTAAATGCAGAGTTAGGTGTCCACAGCACAACATATAGCTGACCAGCGATATTCTAGTCCCAAAGGAATTCCAGGCAAGTCCTGGCTCCTGATTATGATTCAACTCCAGTCCGCGTGATCTTGGATCAATCCACTTGACTCCAAATACCTCTGAGACAATGCATCCACTTCAACGCAGCTGACAGTATTCAGTATGGATCAGTCGAGGTCAGCATGACACTTTCAGTGTGCATAGATGCAGTTGTGCAGGTTTCTGTGCTATGTGGAAACAGCCAGCTCAGCATGGTTGCATTCAGTTTTAATCATCAAGTTCAGTACGCTTATATTCAGTGAAGACATGTCGAGTTGAGCACATTCAGATTTAGTGTAGACTGGTCGAGGTTGGCACGGTCATATGTGCAGTGTTGAGAAGTCAGGTTCCACATGGTCATGATCTGTGTATACATGTTTAGCTCAGCACACTTGCTCTCGGTGTTACCTGGTTCAGTCTGGTTACATTCCATGAACAGTTGTGCATGATGATTCTCAGTGTTGGAAATTCCAATTCAACACGATTGCATTCAGTGTTGACTGGTCAAGTTCAGTAGTTATGCTCAGTTCAATTAGCGCTGCGATATTAATATGGATGGGACCAGGTCTGGAGGGCAATAGTTAGTGTGGGAAGTTCCAGTTCAGCACACTCACATTCCGAGTGGATAGATCCAGTTCTGTATTGTTACTTTCAGTGATGGCAGCTTCATTTCCACCCGGTTCCCTTGAATGTGGACAGGCCCAATTCAGCACGGTTACTGCCAATAGCATCTTGGCCATCTCAGTGCGCTTATATCGAACGTGCAGATGGTTTGGTGAGCATGGTTACTGTCAGCATGCACTGGTCCAGTCCTGCACAGCTAGTTTCAGTGTAGACGGATCCAGTTCATCAGGGTTACATTTATTGTAGACACGCTCAGTTTCACATGGCTATCTTCATTGTGGACAAGTCCAGTTCAGCATTTTACATTTCGTGTGAACAGATCAATTTCAGTTAGGCTTTATTTGATGTGAACAGACTTCGCAGCCTCTGAGTTGTTCTTGTTGCCACAGTGTTTGTATGGCTGGTGCAGTTCGGTTTCTGCTGTTTCATGTCAAATTTTGTCACAAGGTGCTTTTATTTCTTGATCAACGACTCTGGCATGGCAGACATTTATTGCCCATCCTAATTGCCTTTGATTAATACCATATCCAACATTATAGCTCCGACGAGGAGGAATATGAACTGCTCTCACATGTCTTAGCTTCTCCTTGCTATTTCGCAATTTTATCCATTCTGTTTTTTTAAAATTTCCTACTATTTCGAGCCAAGATCCTTCCTTCCGAGTGTCCTTATGTGATCTTGTATTCTGTATCAGGGCTACCCTTCCTCATTTTTCATTTTGTCTGTCTTTGCAGAATGTCAAGTACCCTGTTATATTTATTTCTCAACCTTGGTCCCCAATGCAAATACTTCTCAATAATGTTATTAGATCATACCTTTTATCTCTATTTGTGCCATTAACTTGTCTGTCTTGTTACAAATCATCCGGGAATATAGATACACATTTTCTAATTTTAACTTTCGTCCATTTTCCCTTGATTTTGACCTTATTTACTGATATACTACTACTGTTAAACTCTCCATCCCTTCTGTCACATTTTGCTTAACTTTCCCAAATTACTACACTGCTCTGTGGCCTTGACCTTTCTCTTGATATTTATAAATTCCCATCACTTCTACAGCGCTTTGTTGGATTTGCCCGAACCAGATCCCAACAGAACATATCTCTCTTTCCCCAGTACTTGCACCAGTACCCATGAAATGCTAATCTCCCATGGCACTGTTTGAGCCACTCATTCAACTCATACAATTGATCAGTTATTTCTCCATCACTCCTAAACACCCGGGTCAGGTTAAAGCTGCATTGATCAGCTCTTCCTCTATTACCTGGATGTGTTGCTCAGTTAACAAAAGACTGGGGTCTGACTTAACCGATTTGAGCAGCTATTATTCTGTTAGCTTGGAATTTTGTTTGTTCACCAGACACCTAGGTTAGGGTAAAGCTGCACTGATCCCCTGTTACCTGTTCTGGACTACAAATTGTTTGGAATCTTCTTCTCTGTGCACCTAATCTTCGCCTTCCCTGCAGATATGGAAGGTATCTACTTGCACATTGGTCAGACAGCAAGCTCTACAGTATATCAAGACTGAAATAAAAGACAAAAACACATTGTGTCCTGGTCCAAGGACTCCTGTACGCTGATGATGCTGCAATAGTCACTCACACAGAAACTCTGCTACAAAGGTTGATGGACTGTCTCTCCTGTGCCTGTAACTTTTTCTAAGCATCAGGAAAACTGTGATAATGGAACAATGTGTTGCATCTCCGTCCTTGATCACACTAAATAGCACCTCACTGGAAGTGCTTCGCAGTTTCTTCTGCCTTGGGTCCACGGTGACAGACAATCTATCCCTTGATGCAGTGCTCGATAAACACATAGGGAAAGCAGTTACCACTTTTGGCCAACTTGTGAAATGCACATATGATAACACCAAGCTAACCCTTCGAACCAAGCTGATGGTTTATAAGGCCTGGATTCTCAGCACCTTGCTGTATGGCTGTGAAACATTGGCGACTTATAGTTACCAGGAAATTAAGCTCAATAATTTCCATTTTCACTGTCTGTGATATTCTCTGAGTACGTCCTGGCACAACAAAATCACAAATGTGGCAGTCCTCTCAAAGGAAGAGCTCGCAAGTATGTTGGCATTAATCAAATAGAGGCAACGTTGGTGGATCTGACAAGTCTGCAGGATGGAAGATGGTCAGATACCTTCTGTATGGTTAGGTAGTTGGGGTCAGATGACCAGTTAGGCGTCCTGAACTCCGCTTTCAAGCGTGACATTAAGGCCCTAAATGTCGACCATTGCACCAGGGAGTCAGTAGCTGGTGAAAGAGGGAAATGGCGACACATTCTGAGCTGGTGTGCACTACCATGACGACAAGGCAACAGATGCCAACGCCCACAAAACAACTCATACTGTCACTTGGCAGCTTCGAGTGCAGCAGTTGTGACAGAACTTGCGTCTCAAGGATTGGCCTTCACAGTCATCAGCAAAAGTGCACCAAGAGAACATACGCCTCTGAAATGGATTGTTTGCTCCAGGTCCTACATCTTTCGTAGATGGAAGGATGCCAAACAACAACTTAGCCCATTGACCAAACATCTTGAACCTGTTAAAGATGCTTTGATCTGCTCATTCACTATTAGCCGTGCATTCTATCACACTGAAGGGTAAAGCTACACTGATCGTTCAATGCATTATAACCTTTACATTTTATCCCATTGATCAAACACCTGGGGCCAGTTAAAGACACAATCCTCCATTGCCCGTACATTCTATCCCATTGACCAAACACCTGGAGCCGACTAAAGATATATTGAAATCCTTTCCTCTGTTACTCGAACATGCACATGTGTGCTTGAGTGCATGAGTGCATGGACTGCAGTGGTTCAAGAAGGCAGCATACTACCACGTTCTCAAGGGCAATTAGGGATGGGAAATAAATGCTGACCTAGCCAGTGCAAAAATGAATGAATAGAAAAAAGAACACGAAGTGTTTTTAAAATGTTTGGTGAGTTGCAGGCACAAATAGCCACGCGGGAATATATCCCTCTGGTGATGTCTGAGACTTGGCTTAAATAGGGAATGATGGGAGGCTTAATATTCATGGATACAAGGCACTCAGGAAAGAATGGGAAGGGAAAAATAGGGTAGCAGTTTTGGTTAAGAAAAATTTTGCAGTGCTACGAAAAATATGCTTGAGGAGTCAAAGTCAGAATCTACTTCGTTGGAATTCAGTGAGTAAAAAGTGAAGGAGCTATTATGATTAGATTATATATACAGCACTGAAACAGGCCCTTCAGCCCAGCGAGTCTGTGCCAAACATCAACCACCCATTTATACTAATCCTACACTCATCCCATATTCCTGCCAAACATCCCCACCTGTCTCTATATTTCCCTACCACCTACCTATCGTAGTGACAATTTATATTGGCCAATGTACCTATCCACACAGGCAGTACCCAGAATCGAACCCAGCTCTTTGGAGCTGTGAAGCTGCAGTGTTTATCACTGCGCCACTAACCACTGCGCCACTGTGCCGCCCATGCTACTTGATGCATTTTATGGGCCATAAAACAGAGCGAATTCTGCAGGAGAAGAATTGCAACAAAATTAACGAGAGAAAAGAGTTGTGGAGCAGTGATAATGAGATTATATTAATTGCAGCAATAGTGGATGTTACAGTGATTTTGTTAAGGGCAGAGATGAAGGCAATTACCGAAATGTGTTCAGATATATTTCTTTGAGTACATTTCCTCCCCAAAGAGGAAGGAGATAGTGTTGGATCTGATCTGGGATTGTCACTGTCGAGGAACAGCTCTGGAATAAGGGATCATAGTATTTTAATGTTTAGATTAGTTATGTCGCAGGGCAAGGAACAATTTAGAATAGAAAACAATATTGATCAGGAAGTGGAAACATTTTTATGAATTGAAGAGGACTCTGCCCCGGGTAAATTGGAGTCAAATACTGGCAGCCAGAAATGCATTAAAGAAATGGACAGCGTTAAGAGGAGATGCTTTGGGCACCGTCTATGTCTATTTTCACAAGGGGGGAAGATAGGAAAACCAAATGTCAGAGCTTGCTGAATGATGAAGGTTTTACAAAGCAGGTGGAAACAGATAAAGGGAGAATACAAGGGAGGATCAGGCTGAATTTAAAAATGTACGGAGGAGAGGTGAAAAAGTAATAATACGTGCACAGAAATAGCACGACTTTTCTTTGAAAAGAGTTGTCAGAGGAGTGGTGGGTCTGATTAGGGACCAAAATAAAGATATAATGGTCGAGGCTGAATGTGTGCTGGAGCCACGAAATGAGCGCCTTTTCATCAGAGCTTACCAAGGATCAGGACATTGGAAAATATATGGCCAAATGAGGATGTTGTTGGGACACCAGGTGAGATAGAAGTAGATACAAAGGACGTAATAAGTATTCTGGCGGTACTTAACGTGGTTAACTCAACAGGTCCAGAGGGTTGCTGAGGGAAGTAAGGAGAAAAGTTGTGGAGCTGCTGGCCACCATCTTTCAATTCTCCTTAAATATTGGGGTAGTGTCAAAGGACTGAAGGAATGCAAATAAAATATCCTGGTGCAGAAAAGTGAAAAAGGATAAGACTGTCAATTACAGGGCAGTCAGTTTATCATCGGTATTGAGGAAACAATAAACCTGGAGCAAACTGATAACCACTTGGACAGACATACACTGACAAAGTAGAACCAGCACGGATTTGCAAAGGGAAAATCGTGTTTGACTAATGCGACTGAGTTTTTTTGATGGGCAACATCAAGGGTGGTCAGGGAAGTGCAGTTACTGTTGTTCTACGGACTTTCAAATGGTCTTTGATTAAATACCACATACAGGGCTTGTTAGCAAAATTGAAACCTATGGACTATAAGAAACGGGGGGAGCGGGGAGGGGGAGAATGAAAAAAGAACTGGCTATGTTATAGAAAACAGAGACAAAAGTAAAATACTCTGGATGCTGGCAATCCGAAGTAAAAAAAAAAGCAGAAATATTGGAAATTCCCAGCAGGAGAGCAAGGACTTGTGCAGAGAAAAACAAAGTTAACGTTTCGGGTCGATTTCCTTAACTGCAAAATGGAAAAAGTAAGTACCAGGTCTGAGTCTTGTTAGCAAAATTGAAGTCTATAGAACAAAAGAAACTGGGTAGGAATGACTGAAAATCGGTTGAATGATGGAAGATGGAGAGGAAAGCAAAATACTGCAGATGTTCAAAATCCAAAATTAAATAAAAAGCAAATGCTGGAAATACTCAGCAGGTCAGAAAGCATGGGCTGGATTTTGTTGTTGCGCGTCAGGAGCGGTGGTGAGTGCACAAAAATGTTGGCCTTCCCACATGTGACCTCCACGGGCGGCCACTTACCGTAATGATGGCGGTCGTTCCCCCAAATCACATGGTGGGGGAAGCATCAGCAGCGACGTCGTTGATGATGTCTTCTGATATTGGAGTGCAAAGGTCAACACTCGCTCACCAACCACCTCCCCGACCCCCCCGACCCCCACTTGCAGAGTGGCCCTTCTCCTCTTAACTACAAATGAGTGTCGTGTTGAGCCCTTCCCTGCTGTCACCCCCTCCTCCCCCCTCCACCCCACCCCTCCTATCGATACACAAATGCAGAGTTCCAACCTCCTCTCACTTCTGGCGATTCGACTTTACTGGAAGTGTTTGTGTTCACAACAAAAAGCATAGCAAGGCATTACTTACCTAACCTTTTCTGGCACCAAGAACTTTTGCCTCAGTGTAGCCAGCTTTTCAAGGACGGGAAAGTGATGGCACGTGAGTGCCGCATGTCGAGCTCAAGATTGGGAATGGTTGATAGGATCCTGGCAAATTCTGCATAAATCTTTGTAGGTGGAAGGATAGGTAAAAAAAGCAGTTCATAAGTCATATGTGATCCTGGGCTTTATAAATAGAGACAGAGAGCACAAACACCAGGACGTGATGATGAAACTTTGTTTCAACACTATTTGGGCCACAACTGGAGTATTGAGTTCATTTTTGGGCATCACACTTTAGGAATGACATGAAGGATTTGAAGAGGGTACAGAACAGATTTTCTGGAATTATCCCAGGGGTGAAGGATTACAGTTATGTAGATACACTGCAGAAGTTGAGCTTGTTCGTCTTCAAATGGCGAAGGCTAAGGAAAGATTTAATAGAGGTGTTTAAAATCATGAAGGACTTTCCATAGAATACATGAAGAGAAACTGCTTCCAATGGCTGAAGGGCCAATAACGTTACAACGCAGATTTAAGTGTTGGGCCAAAGAACCGGAGCTGACATCTTTTTGCACAATGAGTTGTTTGGATTTGCAACACATTTCTGACCGGCTGTTGGATTGAGGCTCAATAGCAGCCTTAAAAATTTCAGGGATATGGGGAAAGGACAAGGGAAGGAACTTTCTGGACTGCTCTTCAAAAGAGCTGATGCTGACTTGAGGGTCAACTGGCCTCCTTCTCTGCTGTGCTGTTCCATGATTATATGAGAGCAACAACATTACCTTGCAATTAAATGGCGCCTCTAAGTTAGTGAAAAGTCACTAGATGCTCAACACAGGAGTGTTATCCAACACCAAGCGACATAAGGTGATACAGTCACTGGCGACAAAAGGCATGGTTAAAGAAGTTGAGGTTAAGGACAGCCCTAAAGGATGAGAGAGAGAGAGAAGCACAGTGATGCAAGGAAGGAATTCCAGAGCTTAGGACCCAGGCAACTGAAGGCACTGCCAACAGTGGTGGAAGAATTAAAGTCAGGATGCACAGAAGACCATAATTGAAGGAGTGCGGAAATCTTGGAAGGTTGGAGTGTTGCAGCACGTTACAGCAATTGGGAGAAACGAGGCCATGGAGAGCTCTGAAAACAATTCAGAGAATTTGAAAATCTAA
This sequence comes from Heterodontus francisci, assembly GCF_036365525.1. Classification (NCBI taxonomy): domain Eukaryota; kingdom Metazoa; phylum Chordata; class Chondrichthyes; order Heterodontiformes; family Heterodontidae; genus Heterodontus; species Heterodontus francisci. The sequence continues at coordinate 22,401,179 of NC_090404.1, forward strand.
ATGTTGCCAGAAGGGCAGCCAATTTAGAGCAAACATTTTGGGCCAGTAAAGTTGTATTGATCTGCTATTTCCCCACTATCTGGACAGCCTGTCTGGTTCAGCAGACTCCTGACACCACGTGAAAAGACCATAAGGAATAGGACCTGGAGTAGGCCACTTGGCATTTGCACCTGGTCTGCCATTCAATTAGATCATAGCTGAACAATTACCTCAACTTAACATTTTCGCATTATCCCCATATTCCTTAATTTTCTTAGTACCAAAATAATCTATTAACCTCTTTCATTAATTTTCTCAAGGAATGATAATTCATAGCTGCCTAGGGTAAAGAATTCCAAAGTTTCACACCCCTTTGAGTGACGAAATTTATGCTTTTGTCATTCCTAATTGGTTGAACATTATTCTGAGACTGTGACTCCGTGTTCTAGGTTCCCCTCCCAGGAGAAACATTTTCTCAGCATCGACCCTGTGCAAATCCTCAAGTGCAAGGCACAGTGGCGCAGTGGTTAGCACCGCAGCCTCACAGCTCCAGGGACCCGGGTTCGATTCCGGGTACTGCCTGTGTGGAGTTTGCAAGTTCTCCCTGTGTCTGCGTGGGTTTTCTCCGGGTGCTCCGGTTTCCTCCCACAAGCCAAAAGACTTGCAGGTTGATAGGTAAATTGGCCATTATAAATTGTCACTAGTATAGGTAGGTGGTAGGGAAATATAGGGACAGGTGGGGATGTTTGGTAGGAATATGGGATTAGTGTAGGATTAGTATAAATGGGTGGTTGATGTTCGGCACAGACTCGGTGGGCCGAAGGGCCTGTTTCAGTGCTGTATCTCTAATCTAATCTAAATTTCCAAGTTTCATTTAGGTCACGTCTCATTCTTTTAAACTCAAATACAGATCTAGTGTACTCAATCTCTCCTCTTAGGACAATAATCTCATTCCATTAAATAGTCTCCTGACCCTTTGTTGCACTCCCTGTAGGGCAAGTGTGTCCTTCTTTGGGTACAGGGACAAAAGATACATAAAGTAGTCCAGGTGTGCTTTCACCCATGCCCTGTATAATAATACTAAGTCGTCTTTACTCTGATACTCCAATCACTTTGTAGCAAAAGTTAACATACTATCTTCCTTCCGAATTGCTTGCTGTTCCTTTATATTAACCTAGGTCCCTATGACTGCAAACATTTCCCGGTTTCTCAGTATTCAAAAATACTTTCCTTTCCTTATTTTTCTGACCAAATTGGATAATTAATATTTCTAAGGTCAAACCTAACCTAAGGGTTGTGAGCCAGGAGTGTGCTGGAATACTCGCTACTTGCCTGGATGAGTGCAGATCCAACAATATGTTAGAAACTCGACATCAACCAGGACAAAGCAGATTTGCAACCCATCTACCACTTAAAGATTCACTCCCTCCTCCACTGACGCACAATGGCAGCAGTGTGTACCATCTAAAGGAAGCACAGCAGCAACTCACCAAGGCTCCTTGGACAACAGCTTTCAAATACGCGACCTCTTGCACACAGAATAACAAGGACAGCAAACACGTGCGATCACAATTACCTGCAATTTACCCTCCAAGTCACACATTTGACTTGGAAATATGTCACCATTATTTCAATGTAGCAGAGTCAAAGTCCTCGAACTCCCTCCCTAACAGCACTGTGTTGTTCGCAAAAACAACCCTCGACCATCTCTCCCTGCTTCCTGCCACGAAGCCAGTTTTGGATCCAATTTGCCAAATTGCCCTGGATCCCATGGGCTCTTACCTTCTTGACCAATCTCCCATGTGGGACCTTATCAAAAGCCTTACTGAAGTCCATGTAGACTACATCGACTGCTTTATCCTCATCTACATACCTAGTCACCTCCTCGAAAAAATCTATTAAATTTGTTAGCCATGATCTCCCCCTGACAAAGCCATGCTGACTATCCTCGATCAATTCCTGCCTCTTGAAGTGGAGATTAATTCCGTCTCTCTGAAGTTTTTCCAGTAGTTTCCAAACCACTGATGTTAGACTCACTGGCCTGTAAATGCCTTGTTTATCTCAGCTACACTTCTTGAATAATGGTACCACATTCGCTGTCCTCCAGTCCTCTGGCACTTCTCTTGTGGCCAGGAGAGGATTTGAAAATTTGCATCAGAGCCCCTGCAATCTCCTCCCTTGCCTCACATAGCAGTCTGCGTTATATCCCATCTAGGTCGAAGGATTTATCCACTTTTAACCCCTTAAAACCGCTAATACCATCTCCCTTTCAATGCTAATTGTTCAAGTATATCACGAAACCCTCCATGCCACCTCTTCGCTCTCCTAGTTACTTTTTTAAGTACCCCCCCCCCCCCCCCCCCTACACTCCTCTCGGGCTCCTGCTGTTTTCAGTGCTTGGGATCTGCCGTAAGCCTCCTTTTTTCCTTTATCCAACCTATATGTCCCTTGACGTCCAGGGTTCCTTGGACTTATTGGCCCTACCCTTCACCTTTACAGGAACATGTTAGCTCTGAACTCTCACTATTTCCTGTTTGACTGAATCCCACTGGTCTGATGTAAACTTTCCTACAAGTAGCTGCTCCCAGTCCACTTTCGTCAGATCACGTTTTATCATATTGAAATCGGCCTTCCCCCAATTTAGTACCTTTATTTCTGGTCCGCCTTTGTCCTTTTCCATAACTACCTTAAATCTTATGAGTTATGGCCACCATCTCCGAAATGCGCCCCCATTGACACTTTTACTACATGTCTGGCTTCATTCCCTAAGATTCGGTCCAGTACCGCCCCTTCTCTTGCACAACGTTCTATGTGCTGGCTCAAAAAGCTGTCCGATAGGCACTTTTGGAATTCCGCCCCCTTTAAGCCTTTTGTACTAAGACTATTGCAGTTTATATCCCAGTTCGTGTAACGGTACATTACGTTTCCTCCCCAGGAGATGAGTTCAGACATTTAATATCACATTTCTTAATGACGTAGATGAAAGAATAGAGAGTTGTATATCCAAGTCGGTCGATCACACTATTTTAGAAGGGACAGTAGGTCGATCGATGGAAGGAGCAAGTTGAGAGTTTAAGTGAGTGATCTAAATAATGGCAAATTGCAGTTACTGTGGGCATGTGTGAGGTGATGCATTTTGGAAGTTATAAAGATGAATATGAATATTTTCTAAATGGTGAGAAATTAGGAATTGTTGAGGAATAAAGACATGTGGCAGTCCAAGTACAAAAATCATTAAAAGCAAGTCGAAATGTACAGAAGACATGCAAACAGGCCAATAGAATGCTAATCTTTATCTCATGGGGAATAGAAGACAAAATGGTGAAAGTTGTGCTTCAGTTGTAGAAAGCTCGGGTTATACGGCACCTACCCTACTGCATTCAGTTGTGGGTAGCGGGGATGCAGCACAGATTCACCAAAATGATACTGGGATATGGAATATTAAAATATGAGGACAGATTGCATGAACTTCAATTGTATTCCTTTCAGTCTAGAATGTTGAGGGCAAATCATATATTCGTGTTTTAAATGTTAAAAGGTTCCGATTGGGTAAGGTACGGAAAATAATTTTATCTGATGTGGGAATCAATCACAAGGGGGCATAATCTTAAAATTCAAGCTCTACAATATTGGGGAGAAATCAATGCAAAGGGTAGCAGAAATGTGGAGCACTCTTCCCAGAAGAATGTTGATGCGACGAGGCAACTGGAGTTTTACATAAAATTACATAGAATGTACAATACTACCAACAAAATTGCTGTTACAAGTGAAGCAGAAGCTGCACAACCTTTCTGTCACGGATTCCCGTTGAGTGGGAAAAAAAACATATCGATGATCTGTCACACAACTATTCCTTTCTCTGTGATATACTGGTTGATGCAAACCAGAACCAAAAGTTGTCAATAATGTGGGGAACGTTGAACATGAAGGCCGATTTCGAGCGGTCAGCTGAAGATTGCAGAAACACAAATTCATGCCTATCGTGGCATTACATCTGACAGGCACTGCGACCTACTTCTGTGTTGTACACACAGTGTAATAAGGAGCGACACAAATAAACTAGGCTGCTTTTATTGCCACATATTTAGAGAGAAGAAAGAGTGCAGTAGATTTTGATTTTGTGGGATAGTATAAAAATTGTGATAGAGAACCGGTAGCCCGTTTTATATTTGTCCAGATTTTAATTTCCACTGAGAAATTATTAGTTTTACATTATCCCACAAAGTCAAAATCGACCCCAATGTTCGTTAATCCCTCACATTTCAAATTTCCAGTGCACGCTGAAGTACTTTGAGATTGGTGAATTCTATTTTGAAGAGTCATTACTGTTCTTTAAACACAAGCACGATGGACATGTTGTGCTCAGCGGGGTCCCAGCAACAATAAGCGAGTTTAATAAGAGCTTTGTTTATTCTGGCAGGGCAATTTGAAGGAAGTAAATTCAAAACAAAATTTCTGAAGCACTTTTTCACTGAGCGACTAGTCAATTTATCACGAGGACCCCCTACTTCTAGATCTGTAACACTGCCCGCTACTTAAAGTTAAAGGAATGAAATACGGAAGAACCATTTTTAACACTCACGGCATTGAAACACTGAGATGAGTAAATGTTTGTTAATTAAAAGGTAACTCTACTTGTCGACCATAACTTTCAATTGAGCCAGTATCCACGGTCTTTTTGGGATAGAGGATTCCAGATCTATGCTACCCGTTAGTTAAAATGTGCTTCCTGATTTCAACCATAAATGACTCTGCTCGAATCAGAATATTCCATCCTCTTATTTGGAATCCCCCATTAGAGGATATAGTATATCTGTATCTACTCTGTTGAATAATTAAATCATTCTAAATAAACCCGCATCTTTCTAAAATCAAGGAAATATAAGACACATTTATGCAACCAGTCCTCATAATTTACACCTTCAAGCGCTGGAAACATTCTGGTGAATCTGTGCTGCACCTCATTTAAGGCTAATATCTCCTTCTGGAAGAGGTGGAGTTGCCAGAACTCAAAGCATCATTCCCAATGATGTCTAAACAAAGCTTTGTAAACAGAAGCATCACTTCTTCCCCATTGTATTTCAGCCCCCTTTCGATAACAGTCAGAATTCATTTAACCCTTTAAAAAAATACTTTATGTACTTGCACACTCGCATTAAGTGGTTTGTGTAAAGGAACAGCCAATCTCTTTGCTCCTCCACAATGTTTAGACTCTCGCCATTAGGAAAATGTTTAATACTGAATCCACACTCAATTACCCTCCACTTTCCCACATTAAGTCCTTTTCCAGAGCTTGTTCCGCTCCCTTCATCTGTCTGTGTCCTTTTGTAATTTATTGCTTCCATCTGCACAAGTTACTGTGCCTCCAAATGTAGTTCCATTTGCCAATTGGAAATATAACTTTCCTCATTAAAGTCATTGATAGATAATAAAATTTGCAGCCCCAGTACAGATCCCCGGGGAACGTCAGTCATCTCATCCCAACATTACCAGTGCATTCTTTTTATTCCGATTCTTTATATCTTGCCTCCCAACTAATTATCAACCGATGTCACAAGGTTGCATCCAATTTTGTGTGCATTTGCGTTTGCTCATGAAGTCTTGTGTTGAATCATATGGAATGCCTTATTAAGGTTCAAATAGACAGCACCCAAAAACTCTTTCCTATTCGCCATGTCAGTGCCAACCTAAAAAGGTCATCACACATTAATCAAACATGACCTACATTTTACAAGTCTATAATGACTCTCATTGCTCAATTCATACTTGGTCAGATGCTCAGTCACTTTTCCATTGATGATAGATTCAAGCAACTTCCCCACAAATAACATTGAAGTGATAGGTCTATTGATACCGAGTTTTCCCCACTGTCCTTTCTTAAATAATGGAGCGACTTTCACATTTTACCAATTCAAAGACACAATCCCAAAATTTAGAGAGATAGAGTCTGTAAAAACAGTCTTCCGGGAAGTACCAATGATGGAGAAAAAGGTAAAAAATGGATTGGGATATACACAGAATCTGGAACAAACAGGCATGGAATAAAGAAAAGGAAAGGAGATGGGATGAAACACGTAATGAATTACACTGCTTTTCTTAATACTTTCAATTATTTAATGAATTCACAAATTAGGTTCAGTGGGTATTTCGCTGCATTCTTTACCTCCTCTCTGAATTTACTCTGCATCCCTGCATAAATACACGTGTTGGTGCGACAGCTCCAAAGCTGAGGCATGGATCTGCTTTCCCGCAGAATGAACCTGGAGTCAGGGAAATTTGAACCTGCAAAATATTTACCATTTGTAAATCGCACAAACAACACATTTATGATTAACAACATCCATAACAGGATGAAACTGCCCGATGTGGACAGCAGTCAAATGATGGAATTTCTCTGGGATTCCACATCAAGGTAATTCTGATTCGCTCAATTGCTGTGGGTTCAGCGACTGCTGCAGGCTCTACTGGCCACTAGAATGTGTCTGACGGTCAGAGCATTCAGCAAAGGAATCAGAACTAAAGGTACACATAGGGTCAGAATACGGTCCAGCCAGTCATACACTGACCAACCAGATGAATTGTAATATATCAACTTTATACTGCAGAACCACGGCACGTTGCTCATTATGTCCAATGGTTCATATATAAAGTAAGAGGGGACGTTTTTAACACAGCTCAGGATACAAACAGTTCTGATTACGATAGTAGCCGTTTTCTCGGTGCAATAGTTTGTTTTCATCTTCTGGTAACAGATGGCCACACATCGATCAAAGCTGAAAGCAACCGTGAAGCAAACCGAAGTTTTCCTGGCTGCATACGTTCGGACAGTTATAGTACTGCAGGCCGGAGTGGTGGTCAAAAACTACCGGGGAAATAAATAGCACGGATCCGATTCAATATCGCCCCAGCGATAACGACCAGCAGATCCGACACAGCCATCGACACCAGGTACCATGTGATACATCTAGAGAGACCGCACTTCCTCGGGACAGGATGACAATGGTCACCAAATTAGCTGTAAGGAAGGGAGCACAGGATAAGTACTGATAAATACGAATGCGTCTTACCAGTACATTAAATTCCTCACTGTAATACATTTGCTGGAGGAGGTATACATTAAAAACTTCTGCAGTTGATACGATATTGTAATACCTTACATACCATGGGGATTCATTAAGCAAAGACTTGCGCAATTAATATATTTCTGTAATAACTGACCTGCAACAGTTAAACCATAAACAAAGATATATATAATAAATACCTCAATTCAACATATTCTCAACACATCAGTACCTTAAATAAATACGTGTGCAATGAATATCTCACGGTGATACCTTGCCAGCAACAATGATACCTGAAACAAAGACTTGCACAGTAAATATGCATCAAACAAATACTTATACAATAAACATGTCACTATTGTAATGCCTTATGTATAACATCAATACCTGGAACAAAGGCTTACACAATACATACTGAGCTGAAATACCTTACCTGGAACAGCGATAGCTGCATAAATAACAAACATGAGACCCGTTACTCGAGCATGCATTTTAGCAAGAAGTGCTGGGACATGAAGGCCACACGTTGCCTGGATCACTTTCAAATGATCCCACATTTATAAGTGATATTCAGTCCAGTGAGACAATTAGGTTGCATCATCATTTATGTTCCTTCCAGTATGCTGAATAAACAAAGTAATGCAGTCATTTTCACTCTTATTCATTTCAGTAATAACAGGGAACTGTCACAGATTTATATAGTCAAACTCATAATATATGGTATGATGTTTGTACCCTTTTTAAAAACAAAAATAATTAATATTGTCTGGCCATGGTAGAACTGTGCCCCACAAACTGGAGAGTTTCAAGTTTCAATCCACGATTGATGCTGAGTTACGAGATCTAATAATGGGCATTTCAAATGACCAAACCACCTCTTTCAATACATAAAATCATCTAAATTCTAGCCCCTTGTTTTCATCCTGCGATCCCTAAAGAGAAAGCGTTTGTGCCTGGATACCAGATGGAGGCATAGTTAGATTCAGCTGACATACCAGAGTCCAATAAGCCGCCGGTACTCACTCTAGAATCACACACGAGGAATGACCTTGCAACTGGAGTCCCTGAAACTGCTGCCACCCGAGGAAGAACCTGCAGGAGAGGGAGGGGATACAAAGTGAAACTACAGTTTCCCAGCGCGGGTGAGAGTGTCCAGCATGAACAGATTCATTACAAAGTATCCATATTTAATGCCTAAATTCAACAAGTGTGTCCAGAGGTGTTCTATTTAGTTATTAATCTGCACTGCTGTAGGTTAACTATTGAAATCAGCTGAGGGAATTCTCTGTCCCTCCAACTGCGGAAGCTTGGATTGAGGGTAGGTGGTGATTTTCGAAAATTACACAGTATATTATCTACTCTACATTTTTGATAATCTCAATCTTTATTCAACCGAGTAATCAAATTAAAATGCAGCATGATTTATGAAATCCACACACTGATTTCTGCTGCTACAGTTCTATCTGTAATTGTGATGCTTACAGAATATGGTTCACAAGGTTCACAGTCTGATGCCACACGGTTCATGATAACCTCCATCCTCTTGTATGCAGTGACTGATCTGCTGGCTAATCCTCTCTCAGAGGATATCTGCTGTTATGTCTGATTTTAGGGAAAGCCTCCATCCTCTGGGACTTCAGTGAATGGACTGTCGGCTGATCCTCTCTCTGTTAGACAAATAGTTGTTCGGTAGTACAAAATTTGAATATTGCTGAAAACAGCCATTTTGTCAAAGCTTTTCATCTTGAATTCATCAGGAGAATTCGAAAGAATATCAATGTAAAGGAAAGCAACAAATTTATACTGCATAAGAAGATAATGCCGATTGGTTGGCAAGTGGTCTCTGATTGGTAGAGGCGTTGCCATGGAGAATGCACCAGTTTATGATTACTGACAGTTAACTGCCAAGCTTTGTTTGAAATTTAAACCAGGCAGCTTGACTCTGATTGGTGAAGGCATTGCCCTGAGGAATGAACCAGCGAATGGCTATCACTTATTTTGTTTACCTGAAACAGGCGCAATGTTTGAACAAATTCCTTGAGTCTGAAAAGAACAGGGCCCTGTGTATTAATATATGTAGCTTCCAGTACACGCAAGTCCACCACCCTGTGAGCCCAGCTGACAATCTTAAATTGGTTGTCGGCGTAATTCTTAGCACACTGAGGATTATTTGGCAAATGTTGTCCAATCACGGAATCACATCTAATGCTGGACACTGTGTTTTGAGTTTTGTTAGCACGGACTGGTTGGGTCCTGTCTGTGCCTTGCCCATTGCGAACAGCGGAAGGGACATGCTGCTGATATGATCCGCCAGTCTTTGGGATGTATGGCCGATATACCCAGCATCACAGTGGCATTGAAATTCATATACAACATTACTCATTTGTGTGATAGGCAGAATGTCTTTTCGGTGAACACCACACATCGCTTCACCTGCTGCTCTGTCCGATTTTGGATGTTTTGTTTCACGTGTTCGCCTTGGTGATGTCACGTAAAAAGTTAAATTACTTTTTCTGATGCAGTGCTTCACTGTTCTATAACTTAAAGTTGACTGTCAGATCGGGTATAGCCCTTGCATTCACGGTCTGATAACATGCTGAGTTCCTGACAGAGGCTGCCCACAATCGGAAATGGGAAGTTGGAGACCAATCTGCCAATAGGTACAGTAGGTTATAACCAAAGTGTTAAAAGATGTGGTTCAAATTGCATGTTGTCCAAGGCTTTGGCATTTCCCCGAAAGTACAATGCTCCAAGTGATGTATGAAGAGTATTTCATAACCGTTTAGCATAAGGTTCATTTTATAAAGCCAAGAATGCCACAGCTTTTAAACAGCCTTCTCAACTTGCCCTGCCACCTTGATGATTAGTGAACTTGAACTGCAGATGTCTCAGTTCCTGCACCTGCTTTAAAATTGTACAATTTAGCTTATATTGCCTGGACTTACGCTTCCTACCAAAATGTGCAACTTCACATTTCTCTGTGCTAAATGAAATCTGCCATGTGTCCGCCCATTTCATCATTCTGCCTTTGTCCGCTTGAAGTACATTACTATACCTCTCACTGGTCACCAAATTTCAAAGTTTTGGGTCAAAATTTCAAATCATCCCCTGACTATGTTAGTAACATGCATCAGAGAGCAGTGGTCCAAATGACAACACACGGAGAAGACCACTTTGAACTCCATTTAGTCTGAAAAACGACCATTCTCTTATACTTTATTCTATCTGCCCCTTGACCAATTTTGTATCCAACCTTCATGGACAAATGCGGGCTAATTAAAGAATGGTAGTACAGATTTCTTAAAGGAAAATCATGCATAACAAACTTGCTGAAGTTTTGGGAGGAGGTAACAGAGTTGATGTAGTGTACATGGACTTCCAAAAGGCGTTTGATACAATTCCACACAATATTCTTGTGATGGAAACGTAGCTATCGGGTGACCAATATTGAGAACTGAATATTCAAGGACTTTTGACATTTGGGAAGGGCAGAAAAAAAGGAAAAGGAGCTGGTATTGCGCTGATCCTAAGGGATGGGATCAGTGCATTAGCAAAGGAGGATCTCAGATCGGAACAAAACGTGGAATCTGTTTGGATGGAGCTAAGAAGCAGCAAGGGGCAGCTGACATTGGTAGGAGCTCTTTATAGGCAACCAAACCGTAGTGGTAGTGTGGGGCATGGTATTAATCAGGAGATGAGAGAAGCATATAGCATGGATAATACAGTAATTATGTGTGACGTCAATCTGCACATCGACCGGGTAAACCTAATAAGCACAAATGCTATGAAAGATGGTTTTCTAGAGCAGTACATTGAGCAATTGGCTAAGGAACAAGTTATTTTAAATTTAGTATTATGTAATGAGGAAGGGCTAATTAGTAATCTCATTGCAAAATAAACTTTTGGATTTCTCTATGCATTTCGTCCAGTTCCTCTGGAAAGCATAGTACTGAAAAGAAATATAGCGGGAATCAGTGGAAATATTTTACAAGGGATTTTTAATTAGTTGATCACTCAAACTAGGCGGTGATACAGGGATTGCCATCGGTTTGGGAGAATGTGTCCCACAGAGATCTGCTTTGGACCTCTTTAGTTTAATATCTTTGTAAACGATCAACAACTCGAAGTCATAAGAACAATTGTTATATTTGCAGAGGAAACAAAGCTGATGAAGGTGGTGGACTGCAAAGCTAAGGCGGATAAGTCACATGAGGATTTAAATACTTGGATATTGGGGTAGACAGGCCACAGTTAGCATTCAATGTAGAGAATTGAAAAGTACCTCACATGGAGACATACTGAGGAGTGATTATGCCGATTAATCATGTACTCATTTGAAAACAGAATGTCAAAAGATAGTCTGATTGCTGTATTCAAGCTTCTAACGTATCCCGATAATGTTATTTACCCTTTCCAAAACAGGAGAAGCAGAGATCAAGGCCTGCGCTTGAAGGGGGAAAATTAAAAAGCAACCTGTTGAAACAAAAACTTTACTGAGAGATAGATCTGTGAAGTTGAATCCCTGCAGTTAATATTGATTCTTACAATGCCAACTAGACAGATTTTATTCACTGAATATCATTTTGTAGTACCGTATGCGTGTAATTTGATGCATGTCATTGTGGGAAGTGTAGAATGTCTGAGAGGGACAGCCAGATTTGGTCCTATGATTCCTAAAATTCCCAGCACTGGAGTTTTCCTCGCCTCGTACCTGGCTCTGTTTTTGTAACTAATTTATAGAGATTGAGTCCTGAAATTAGTCAAAACTCCATTATTATTACAGTCAGGAAAGCAGAAAGAGAATCAGATTGGAGTGCACAGTTGATAGCGAAGATAATATTCTCATTTAATTTATGAAGTGTCGGTTCCTTGATTTGGTTGTTTAATGTTTCTATCCCTTTAAAAAAAGCACTTGTGTGAGATTAATTTTATATTTTATGACACGGGTTGGGGAAGGGCATGGTGGTGTCTTCCTAATTGGCATTGAATTAAAGGTGAACTAGGTGGTCTTTTGTCTTTTTCATCCAGTAAATCGCTGTGGGGAGGTGCCTAGTGATGGGAGAACAACGCGTGGAGACAGTGTATGTTCCCATTTCAGAATGCATCCAACCCTCAAGATCCAAATCATTCCAAGGAGAATATTGTGGTCCCTTCATGAAAACAGTTCAACTTCATATCGAATTGGAAGCTGCATATGCAAATCTGCTGAAGTGACACACGTAAGTAGTGTTGCTCGATACCAAAAGACAGTCCTCGAATGTAAAAGGGGCATAAAAACGGCAATTAAAGATTTTGGCTAGATTAGGGTAAGAGAAGAGAAGGTTACTAATTTGTATTTTTAGTTACAGTAAAAGTAAAGGTAAATCGATTGATCGAGTAGGACCCACTGAAACTGTGATCGGATGAGGGCTTAACAACTTATTCTACACAAACTACAATAGTGCTAAATACATGTTTGTCCTACCAAAGTGGGAATAGATAGCATATTTGATCTGGAAATGGGAGATAGAATCTTTTTCAGATGGACGTTGTGACAACATGCACAGCACTGTCAGCATGGTTGACACATCAGTTTGAGCCACCATACAAGTTGTTGCTGAGAATTTTATGGGAAATCAGGGATAAGTTTTCAGGACCATGTTCATAAATCTGGGAGAAATTAATGAATTCTGTTGAGGTATCGGGAGACTAGATAAAGGCACATTCTACACTCATTTATTAAAAAGAAGATAGTAAATCTGGCCTAGGAACTTTAGACCACGGAATTAGAGATCCTTTGAGGATAAGGCGATGGAAACACATAACATCATGGAGCATATGGATAGAAATATCATCTTAAAATATTGTCAATAAGTGTCCAAGAATTGGTGGTCTTGTCAATCTTGTTCACCAGTTTTAGATGAGATTGGATTAGAGATACAGCACTGAGACAGGCCCTTCGGCCCACCGAGTCTGTGCCGAACATCAACCACCCATTTATACTAATCCAACATTCCAACCAAACATCCCCACCTGTCCCTACCACCTATCTATACGAGTGACAATTTATAATGGCCCATTTACCTATCAACCTGCAAGTCTTTTGGCAGGAAACCCGAGAACCCAGATAAAACTTGCCAACTCCACACAAGCAGTACCCAGAATCGAACCCAGGTCCCTGTAACTGTGAGGCTGCGGTGCCAACCACTGCGCCACTGTGCCGCCCTCATTGAGCATTTGTCAAAGAAGCTAAATAGGGGCAAGGCCGTGGATGTGTTGCGTTTGATTTCTGTAGGCCTTTTATCCACTTCCGATGGAAAGAATAATAAGAAAGGAAATATAGCGGAAATCAGTGGAAATGCTTTACAAGGGATTCGTAATTAGTTGTTCGCGAGAACCTAGAGGGTGGTGATACAGGGATTGCCATTGGTCTGGGAGAAGGTGTCCCACAGAGATCTGTTTTTCGGCCAATTTATTTTAACATCTTTTTCAACGATCAGCATCTTGTCGTCAAAGATTAATGGTTACATTTACAGACGAAACACATTTTATGAAGGTGATAGACTGTAAAGCCGCAGTTGGTAAGCTGCAGGGAGATAGAAAGACTTGGGAATTGAGTAGACAGGCGACAGGTACCATTCTGTGTAGAAAAATGCAAAGTACGTCACATGGAGACATGAAATCTGGGAAAAGATTACCACTTAATTGAAAAAATAAATGATTTACATTGAAAGTGAAGGCGTTCTGGTGTTTCTGATTGACAATACAGTGAAGCCATCACAAAAAATGAGCATTCAGACATTTGGATATATTAACAGGTCAATATTGAGCTAAAATAGTGAGTAATCCTGCCACTTTGGTGTAACTGCTATTGCATTAATGTGTACAGTTCTGGACATCACAGGATATTGTAGCTATTGAGTGGACACAGAAGAGAGTAACCAGAATAATTGAGGGTCTGAATGGATAGGATTGTGAGTAATAATTATACAGATTACGTATGTTCTCATTGTAAAAGAGAATGTCAAAACGTAATATGATTGTTGCTTTTAAACTTGAAAAGGGCCTGGATAATATAATTTAACCTGGCCCTGAACAGAAGAACCAGTGGTCATGGCCTGCACCTGAATGGAGTAAATTAAGAAACAATCTGCTGAAACAATGTTTCACTGCGAGATCAATCAATGAAGCAGACTCCCTACAGTTAATATCTATTCTTGCAATGTCAAGTAGACAGAGTTTATTCACAGAATACCATTTTGTGACACAGCATGTGAGTAATTTGAGGAATTGCATGTGGTAAGTGCATAATGCTTGAGAGGTCCAGGCAAATTTGGACCTATCGTTCCTAAAGTTCGAAAAGGATTTTCCTCTCTTAATGCCTGGGTCTGTTATAAACTAATTTATAGTGATTGATTATCGTGATTGGTCATCAGGTCCATTAGTATTAAATTATGCGACTTTTAGAAGAGTAAGGGGGACTTGATTGAAACATATAAGATCCTGAGGGCTCTTGACAGGGTGGATGTGGAAAGGATGTTTCTCATTGTGGGAGAATCTAGAACAAGGGGTCACTGTTTAAAAATAAGGGGTCGCCCACTTAAGACAGAGATGAGGAGATTTTTTTCTCTCTCAGAGGGTCGTGAGTTTTTGGAATTGTCTTCCTCAAAAGGCGGTGGAAGCAGAGTCTTTGAATATTTTTAAGGCAGAGGTGATAGATTCTTGATAAGCAAGAGAGTGGAAGATTATCGGGGGTAGGTGGAAATGTAGAGTAATCAGTTCAGCCATGAACTGATTGAATGGTGGAGCAGGCTCAAAGGTCGAGTGGCCTAATCCTGCTCCTAATTCGTAAGTTCGTATGTTCGACTGTCAGGAGGGCAGAAAGGGAATTACACTGGCGTGCACTGTCGATAGTGAAAATAATACTTCATTTAATTTTCTAAGTTTCTTTTCCCTTATTTGGAAGTTTATTGTTTCTACCCCTTTTAAAGTGTGCACTTCTGTATTTTTTATGATGACAGTAGTGGGTGGTGGTGTCGTCCTAACTGGGCAAGAGAAGATTAAAAGGTGAACTACATGTTCTTTCTCTTTTTTTCTCCAGCAGGTAGCTGTGGGATGGTTCCTGGTGATGGGAGAACAATGTGTGGAACTGTACATGTTCCCTTTTCGGATTATATCCCACCATCACGTTCCAAATTATTCCAAAGAGAGTATTCTGCTCCCTTCATTGAACAGTTCAACTTCATATTGAAGAACAGTTCAGTGGCCGGACTCTCTGCCACATACATGCAGAAATACACCTTGGGGCTGGTGGGACGGTACAGGGCCTGCGTTAAACAAGCAAAAGAACTGCAAACCAATGAACAGGATACAACATCGAATTATCTGCTGATGCAGAGTCCCTATATATATCTATATCTATATATCTATATATATATATATATATATATACACACACACACACACACACATATATATATATAATCACACGGTAGGTAAGTATCTCAAAGCAAGTGACCGTATCTAGGTGGGGTGGCTGTGTGTGGCATGAGCAAGAGCAACAGTGGCGCAGTGGTTAGCACCGCAGCCTCACAGCTCCAGTGACCCGGGTTAGATTCTGGGTACTGCCTGTGTGGAGTTTGCAAGTTCTCCCTGTGTTTGCGTGGGCTTTTGCTGGGTGCTCCGGTTTCCTCCCACATCCAAAGACTTGCAGATGATAGGTAAATTGGCTGTTGTAAATTGCCCCTAATGTAGGGAGGTGATAGGGAATATCGGATTACTGTAGGGTTAGTATAAATGGGTGGTTGTTGGTCGGCACAGACTCGGTGGGCCGAAGGGCCTGTTTCAGTGCAGCATCTCTAAATAAAAAAAATAAATAAAAAACAATGGAGTCAATATAATGTGCAATTCATGTTGGATTTCAATATTTTCACCATTAAAATAATTTAACAATTACACTCAGTGGATATTTCGCCCATTCTTTGATTCGACTTTGAATTTACACTGGATTCCTGCATAAATAAAATCATTGATGCAAGATCTCAAAACCTGAAGCACAAATACGCTTATCTCCGGAACAACAGTTGTTTCATTTAAAGCTGAATCGGCAAAAATAACTCATGCTCTTTAATCAGACAGAGAGGACCGTTGCAAAAAATAACAAATATAACAGAATGAAAATACCTGAAATGGTGAAGAGTAAAACAATGGACTGTCTCTGTTTCTCTACCTCTGGGTCACTCTTGTTCTCTCCATTGCTGTGGGCCCGGAGTCTCCTGGTCACCAGAATGTGTCTGACGGTCAGAGCATCGAGCAGTAAAATCAGAATGAATGGGAGACAAGGGGTTAAAATAGTGAAAATCCACTCATATCAGCCAATGCAGCTGACATATAAAATATTAATTTTATGCTGCAGAACCAGGTTAATTGTTAATTATGTACAAATGTTCACATATAAAATATAAGTAGACATTTTTGAAACAGCTCAGTGCACAGGCCGTTCCGTTCACCAGCGCCACAATTTTTTCTTTGCGATATTTATTTTCAGCTTCTGGCAACAAATGGTATTAAATCATAGAACCACAGAAAATTTATGGCACAGAATGGGGCCATTCATCCTATCGTGTCTGCGCTGGCCGAAAAAAAAGTAGCCAACCAATCTAATCCCGCCTTCCAGCACCTAGTCCGCAGCATTGCCAGTTACAGCACTTCAGCTGCATGTGGACTCAAATTGTTCCAAGGTGAAAACGACCGTTAACCAGACAGAACAGCTGAATGTTGTGCAATTTAGCATGGAATGAAGACGACATACCGGTGTGAGATAAAGGAAAATGAGTGGGGGGAAAAAAACAGCAATCCAGCTTCACATCACAGCAGTACAAATGACCAGCAGATCCGTCACCACGATAGACAGCAAGTAGTAAGTGATACATGTGGAGAGACCACATCTTCCTCGGGACAGGATCACAATCACTGCCCAGTTAACTGAATATATAGAGAGAAAAGGGTGAGCGGAAGAGAAAGTGTATGCCTGCGAGTGAGAGAGAAGAGGAAAGTTACTGGTCCAAACCCAGCAAAACCAGACGTTTTACAGGATTCTGTGTGAAATTCACAACTTTGATACGTGATCCTGAGTTGGAAACTACCACTTTTGCGACAGGCTACTGATTTTGTGTTTAAAACAGTCATACAGATTAAAAAATAAGACGGACCAATGACATCAGAATGTAACAATATAATAAAGCACAATAGAGAACAAGAAGGCATCGAAAGCACATGGGCATCAAATGAGCGGCACAGTGGCGCAATGGTTCACACTGCAGCCTCACAGCTCCAGTGACTCGGGTTCAATTCTGGGTACTGCAATGTGTGGAGTTTGCAAGTTCTCCCTGTGTCTTCGTGGGTTTTCGCGAGTTGCTCCGGTTTCCTCCCACAGCCAAGGTAAATTGGCCATTATAAATTGCCCCTAGTACAGGTAGGTGGTAGGGGAATATAGGGACAGTTGGGGATATGGTAGGAATATGGGATTAGTGTAGGATTAATATAAATGGGTGGTTGATGGTCGGCACAGACTCGGTGGGCCGAAGGGCCTGTTTCAGTGCTGTATCTCTAAATAAATAGACAGGCAAATGACATCAGTAATGTATAATCGAAGACAAGAAAAAGGGTAAACAGCACGATAACCTTGGAAACAAAGAAGAAGGAAAAAAACTTGCATTTGAGATAGACTATACCCCATGAAGGGACAAAAGTGCCTCATTCGCTTAATTTTTCAGTGTTGAAAATATGGGAGTCAACTATCGCAAAAAATTCCAAACAGCAAAGTGCAAAGGGACATCTGACGCTTTCTGAATTGGCAGAGGGAATATTGGCGAGGACACAGTGATAGCCACCAGAAATGGCAGGGAATGAGATCTCATTTGGTGAAAGGCTGCTTCTATAATGTTGCACTTAGTCACTGTGCTTTCAGGAAACGTAATCAGCTTGGTCACATAGTAGGTATTGAACTTTAGAACTTTGGACTCATTAGAGATGACACCAGATCTATGGCCCCACTCTTTTGGGCCTCCTTATCTCGAGAGACAATCGATACGCGCCTGGAGGTGGTCAGTGGTTTGTGAAGCAGCGCCTGGAGTGGCTATAAAGGCCAATTCTGGAGTGACAGGCTCTTCCACAGGTGCTGCAGGGAAATTTGTTTGTCGGGGCTGTTGCACAGTTGGCTCTCCCCTTGCACCTCTGTCTTTTTTCCTGCCAACTGCCAAGTCTCTTCGACTCGCCACAATTTAGCCCTGTCTTTATGGCTGCCCGCCAGCTCTGGCGAATGCTGGCAACTGACTCCCACGATTTGTGATCAATGTCACAAGATTTCATGTCGCGTTTGCAGACGTCTTTATAGCGGAGACATGGACGGCCGGTGGGTCTGATACCAGTGGCGAGCTCGCTGTCCAATGGGTCTTTGGGGATCCTGCCATCTTCCATGCGGCTCACATGGCCAAGCCATCTCAAGCGCCGCTGACTCAGTAGTGTGTATAAGCTGGGGGTGTTGGCCGCTTCAAGGACTTCTGTGTTGGAGAAATAGTCCTGCCACCTGATGCCAAGTATTCTCCGGAGGCAGCGAAGATGGAATGAATTGAGACATCGCTCTTTGCTGGCATACGTTGTCCAGGCCTCGCTGCCATAGAGCAAGGTACTGAGGACACAGGCCTGATACACTCGGACTTTTGTGTTCCGTGTCAGTGCGCCATTTTCCCACACTCTCTTGGCCAGTCTGGACATAGCAGTGGAAGCCTTACCCATGTGCTTGTTGATTTCTGCATCTGGAGACAGGTTACTGGTGATAGTTGAGCCTAGGTAGGTGAACTCTTGAACCACTTCCAGAGCGTGGTCGCCAATATTGATGGATGGAGCATTTCTGACGTCCTGCCCCATGATGTTCGTTTTCTTGAGGCTGATGGTTAGGCCAAATTCATTGCAGGCAGCCGCAAACCTGTCGATGAGAATCTGCAGGCACTCTACAGTGTGAGATGTTAAAGCAGCATCGTCAGCAAAGAGGAGTTCCCTGATGAGGACTTTCCGTACTTTGGACTTCGCTCTTAGACGGGCAAGGTTGAACAACCTACCCCCTGATCTTGTGTGGAGGAAAATTCCTTCTTCAGAGGATTTGAACGCATGTGAAAGCAGCAGGGAGAAGAAAATCCCAAAAAGTGTGGGTGCGAGAACACAGCCCTGTTTCACACCACTCAGGATAGGAAAGGGCTCTGATGAGGAGCCACCATGTTGACTTGTGCCTTTCATATTGTCATGGAATGAGGTGATGATACTTAGTAGCTTTGGTGGACATCCAATCTTTTCTAGTAGTCTGAAGAGACCACGTCTGCTGACGAGGTCAAAGGCTTTGGTGAGATCAATGAAAGCAATGTAGAGGAGCATCTGTTGTTCACGGCATTTCTCCTGTATCTGATGAAGGGAGAACAGCATGTCAATGGTCGATCTCTCTGCATGAAAGTCACACTGTGCCTCAGGGTAGACGCGCTTGGCCAGCTCGGCCCACTCAATGTGGAGAAAGGTATGTAGACGGGAACACTCCAGAACATTGTTAGATGCCAAGAGCAGAAAAAACACTTGGGCAGCAGCGGCCACTGTAGAACAGCCAGCAACAGCTGCTGTGGAAGAGGCATGCCGGGGTGAACCTCTGAGAGTGAGAGTCTGAGAGTAGAAGCAGTGCACTCTGTGAGTTTAGGATATGCACTGCCAACTCTAATTGAGCAATGTGAACAGCCAGAGGTCGTGGTTCATATTGGTACCAACGACAAAGGTTGAAAGAGGGACTTGAGAAGTTTCTTATTTTGATTTGGGTGCTTATGGTGTGTATCCCTTTGAAAAAGGGGCACTTTTTTCGAATAATTTTATTTTGTTTGTTGGACAATGAAAAGGCGAACTAGTTTTCGTCTTTTTCCTCCAGCATTTCCTCTGTTTCTATGTTTATGGGCACAAGAGTGCGGATGTGAGGCTGTGCCTATGGATTGGAGACCAATGCATGGGGCATTACAGGATTCAATTTCAGTGCTCATCTTACGCGAAGACAAAAATCATTCCCAGCAAGGTTATTGATGTCCCTTTATTGAACAGGTAAACTTGATATCTAACAACAGATCAACGGTCGGAATCTCTGAATGTAGCAATACTCCAGTTCCCTTGGGGCAGTTGGGAATGAACTAAGCTGGTGTTAGCACGGGGAAGGGAACTGATAACTAAACGAGAGCATGTTACACCACTGAATTATACGTTGATGGTGTGTTACTTATGCATTCTTAAATTCGTACAATGGATAACGATGTCAAAGTGAGTGACTTTTCTGGGAGGGGAGGTCGTGTGTGATGCACAAGAACAGCAATGGATGCAATATAACGTGCAATTCATGTTGGATTTTACTTATCCCATCATTTCAACAATTTAACAATTAGATTTAGTGGATATTTCACTCCATTTTTTAACTCCTCTCTGAATTTTCTCTGGGTCCCTGCATAAATAAACGGATTGACACAGGAACTCAAAAGCTCAGACATATATCCAGTTTGGTCCAGAATATAATTTGATTCATCAAAATTGGAACCAGAGAAATAATTAAGTTTCACAATTCGGACATAAAGGAAATTTATAAGACGTAGCAAATATAACATGATGAAACTGCCCGAAATGCAGAAGAGTAAAACGATGGATTTTCTCCGCTTCTCCATCTCTGGGTCACTCTGAGTCTTTCCAATGGTCTGGATTCGGAGTCTCCTGCGAGCTCTATTGGCTGTCAGAATATGTCTGATGGTCAGAGCATTGAGCAGTAAAATCAGAATGAATGGGAGACCAGGGGTTAAAATACGGCAAATCCAGTCATATGCAATCCATGCATTTGATGCATAAAATACTAATTTTATTTCACAGAACCAGGGTATATCGTTAATTATATACAAAGGTTCATATATAAAATAATGGAACGTATATTTTAAACAACTCATTATAGGCACGATTCCAATAACCCGTCCCGCTGTTTTCTCGGTGCAGTATTTTATTTTCAGCTTCTGGCAACAAATGGCCATAAATCGATCAAAAGTGAAAGCGACTGTTAACCAGGTAGAACAGTCCATGATCGAAAAGCTGAGGGCAACACGGAAACTGCACAGCGGTGTGATGAACAGGATACTGCCTGGGAAATAAATACCAACAATCCGGTTAAATATCACAGCGGTGATGATGATCAGGAGATCCGTAACTGCCAAGGACATTAGGTAGTAAGTGATACATCTGGAGAGACCGCATCTTCCTCGGGACAGGATCACAATCACTGCCAAGTTAGCTGTAATAGAGGAAGTGGGAGTAAGAGAAAGAGGAATAGTGTATGCTTGTGAGCTGGAGAGAACAGGAATGTTACTGGTCCGACTCCCAACAAAATCATCCGTTTTACAGGATTCTGTGTGAAATTTATAGCTTTGACACATGGTCCTGAGTGGAAAACTATTGCTTAACCTCCGTGCACTTGCTTCTGTGTTTAATATAATCGCCCAGATTGAAAATAAGACAGGTCAATAATATCAGAATATAAAATAATACAGTAAAGCATGATGGAGAACAAGATAGCATCGAAAACCTATTGAAACCAAAATGGGAACATCAAAGAGACAAGAAAAATAACATCAGTAACATATTCCAGAAAATAGTTCAGATGGTAAATAATACAGGGCTGAATTTTGTGCTCCATTTGAAGGCGGGTCCATGGCGGGCGAGGATCTGGAGAATTGGTGCAGATTCATCCACCACGAAATCCGAAGGCATAATAGTGGTTTCCAATTTTCTCAGATGCGGCGAATTTCCTTGGCAGCACCTCTGCCGCTTCGTGACGGGACTGTACATGGAATATGTTAAATACCGTTTTGAATGTATTCTAATGTAATTCGCCACAAACCTACCTACACTTCTGCATGACGTGTGGCACTCAAGTGCCTTCACTTTCCCATCTTAGGAAAAGATGGTGCCACTGAGGCGAGAATCTTTGGTGCCTGCAAAGGATAAGTAAGTTAGGCGTTGTTCACGCTGTTGAATTTGTTTTAACATCACGCATTGCCACTAAAGTCAATCTTCAGATGTAGGGGAAGGGAGGATCTCTGCAAGTGGCACTGTTGTGGGAAGGGGGGAGCTTCGGAAGTGGATACATTGTTTGTGGGGGTGGAAGGGATAACTTGGAAACTATAGTTTTTTTTTCGGGGATCCAGTGCAGGCAACTCAAATGGTATTCTGATGGACATGGTGGCTCACACTTACTTAAAAGTTGTGAGGGCAACATAAAGCCATAGCATAGAGCTCATGCCTGAATTCTGTGGAACCAGAAATTAACGCAAATCTCTGCCCAGTTAGGCGTACGTGTCTTTTTGAAGGAATCCAAAGCTGCAAAGAGGACAGAGATGGATATAATCCACCTTGTTTTTCCTGGATACACTTGCCATCATATCTGCCAGAGGCGGGTCCCATAGGCAGTGGCGGCTCAAGAGGAAGCTACTAGCTGCGAGCACCAGCAGCCACCAAGGCGAAGAGGAGCCCAGATGCGCCATCAAGTCTATAGGGCTCGGATGACATTCCTGCGGATGTCTGAGCACCAGTGCCAGAGACAATTGCAGATGGCCAGAGAGACTGGCACACAACTCTGTAGCCAATGTGTTTTGGTGGACACCCTATTTGGACTTTCAGAAGGCTTTCGATGAGAGATTGGCGTGCAAAAATAAAGCATATGGGATTGGGGGTAAGGTACTGACATGGATAGAGAACTGGTTGACAGACAGGAAACAAAGATTAGGAATAAATGGGTCTTTATCCGAGTGGCAGGCAGTTACTAGTGGTGTACCGTAGGGATCTGTGCCAGGACCCCAGCTATTCACAATATATATTAATGATATAGATGAGGGAATTAAATGCAATATATCCAAGTTTGCAGATGACAAAGCTGGGTGGGAGTGTGAGCTGTGAGGATGATGCAGAGAAGCTCCAGTGTGATTTGGACAGGTTGACTGACTGGGCAAATACATGGCAGATGCAGAATAATGTGTATAAATGTGAGGTGATCCACTTTGGTTGGCAAAAACAGAAGGGCAGATTGTTATCTGAATGGCTATAGATTGGGAAAGGGGGAGGTGCAGCGAGACCTGGTTGACCTTGTGCACCAGTCGCTGAAAGTAAGCATTCAGGTGCAGCAGGCAGTTAAGAAAGCAAATGGTGTGTTGGCCTCCATAGCGAGAGGATTCGAGTACAGGAGCAAGGATGTCTTGCTGCAATTTTACAAAGCCTTGTTGAGACCACACCTGGAGTATTGTGAGCAGTTTTGGTCTCCTTATCTGAGAAAGGATGTTCTTGCTATGGAGGGAGTGCAGCGAAGTTTCACCAGACTGATTCCTGGGATGGCAGGACTGACGTATGAAGAGAGATTGGGTCGAATAGGCTTGTATTTGCTAGAGTTTAGAAGAATGAGAGGGGATCTCATAGAAACCGACAAAATTCTAACAGGACTGGACAGATTAGATGCAGAAAGGATGTTCCCGATGGCGGTGGAGTCCAGGACCGGGGGGCTCACACTCTAATGATAAGGGCTTAGCCATTTAGGACTGAAATGAGGAGGGATTTCTTCACCCAGAGAGTGGTGAACCTGTGGAATTCTCTACCACAGAAAGCAGTTGAGGCCAAGTCACGAAATATATACAAGAAAGAGTTAGATATAGTCCTTAGTGATAAAGGAATCAAGGGATATGGGGGAAAGCAGGAACAGGGTACTGAGTTTGGCTGATCAGCCAAGATCACATTGAATGGCGGAACAGGCTGGAAGGGCCGAATGGTCTACTCCTGCTCCTATTTTCTATGTTTCTATGTTTCTTTGTCTGTGGCCCACAAAATTATGCCTCTGGATCATTCCAGGGGTCCACAGGTGAGATGTTTGGGGGTTCTCAATCTGCAGCGCATTGCTGTATCAAAGAGGTGACTGATGCTCTCTTCAAGAGGGCTGGCGTCATGCCCACTAAAGGACAGACAGTGCGAGTCAGGCCAAGAGGCCCATTGCGGGATTCCCACAGGTCCAAAGTGCGGTCGACTACACACGTGTGGCCATCAAGTCTTCCACGCACCAACCAGCCACCTAAAAATAAAACAGAAAGGAATTTCATTCAATCAATGTCCAACTAGTGTGCGAACAGAGAAAGCAAGGTCCTGCAAGTGTGTGCCTGCCTCCTGGGCAGCTGCCATGGCACATACAGACTTCACCTGTCCCAGCTGCCGCAGCTTTTCAATCCCTCCTGATCACCTTCAAGGTGGATTATTGGGGACAAGGCCCTTGATGACATGGTTTCTGACGCTACTGAGATACCACACCAATGATGCTGAAGAGCGCTACAATGCCTACAATGGCTCCACCCGAGAAACCAACCGGCAAACCACTGGTGTTCTGAAGATACGGTTCTGTTGCCTCGACAGATCCTGCGGAGTCCGACGGTAATCATCAGACAGAGTTGCACGCATCGTTGTAGTCTGCTGAGTTCTGCACAACATTGCACTACAGAGACGGGAAGCCTTGCAAGATGAAGTAGTACGGGAGCATGAGACATTCTCTGACGAACAGGGCAGAGAGGGCACATTAGGACAAGCACACATGGCAAATCAGAGACCAACAATGAAGGCCAGATATGACGAGCAGCAAGCAAGGGAGGCAAGGCAGAAACTGATAACTGCGTGTTTCCACAATCCATAAAGTTTAATAAAAGTGTTTTCCAACAAAACGGACCAGGGTTCGATTCCGGTTACTGCCTGTGTGGAGTTATGCAAGTTCTCCCTGTGTCTGCGTGGGTTTTCTCCGGGTGCTCCGGTTTCCTCCCACAAGCCAAAAGACTTGCAGGTTGATAGGTAAATTGGCCATTATAAATTGTCACTAGTATAGATAGGTGGTAGGGAAATATAGGGACAGGTGGGGATGTTTGGTAGGAATATGGGATTAGTGTAGGATTAGTATAAATGGGTGGTTGATGTTCGGCACAGACTCGGTGGGCCGAAGGGCCTGTTTCAGTGCTGTATCTCTAATCTAAAACTCACCATCATGCATGCAGTCTCAAGTGCTCTGCCTCCATTACATCTGCTTGTCCAGCATGACTGACAGCAACAAACTGAGCCATTGCCCATGTGAAATCATTCCTGCAATTAAATATCAGGCATATTGGCATGCCGATGATGTCAGTGGTCACATTGTCAATACTGCAAGGCTGATTAAGTAATTGAAAGACACATAAGAACTCGATGGTGGAATGTTGTTTGCAGACAAGGCTGATGATTGGCAGGAAAACACATTTAATTAAAATAAACATGACATATCTGTCTTAACCATGAATACCCTTATGTGTCAAGGTGTGCCATCGATACATTTGTGGGTTCTCATTCATGGCGTTTCCTCTGCTACAGAAGCTGGACTGGAGGTAGGCTGCTGATCAGGATTCCTCTTGGCCTGGGGTGACTTCAGCGATCGTCCTCTGGGTGCCTGAGGCCTGGAGAACCCCGGCTTCCTGAAAGCTTCTTCAACCATTGCAGGACTGTCCTCAGGTGTTGCAGCCGCTAGAGCTGGACTCACTGGCGGAGTGGCTGAGGAGCCCGTGTTCACACTCGAATCACCCTGAGGGGAGACCACAGATGTGGAGTGCAGCTTCTCCTCCTCCCTCTCAAGGCTCGTTTGAACCTCCCTGCTCTCTGGACAAGGACGAGGAGTGGGAACACTCTCCATGCTCTTGGTCCTTCTCTGGCCATGCCCTTATGAATTGAAGTCATGGCCAAGGCAAGGGTTTGAATGTCTTGGCGCTTCTGTGGAAAGTGGCTCTCCTTGAGGTTGCCAATATCTCGATGGATGAAGCTATTCACTCACATGCCTGGGACATGGCTGCAGTCATGGTATGGATGAACTCCTCCATCATTTACTCACGGCTGTACATGGCCTCTGCATCTCTGCCAGACATTGCTTTACGTCTCAAGGTAACTCCTGCATGCCCTGTGCTGTCGGAACCAGCGGCCCATCATCAGCCTGGGGGCAAAACATGTGCTGCACACATATAGTCCTCCGACTATCAGAGGTCTCGGCTGTCTCAGCACCAGCCAGCTGCTCACGTGCATGCATGGTTCCCAAGATGGTGGGACTATCCTATGAAGAGAGATTAGGGAAACTGGGCCTGTGTTCTCCAGCGTTTCGAAGAATGAGGGGTGATCTCATTGAAACCTACAAAATGCGTAAAGGCATAGACAGGGTAGATGCAGATAAGATGTTTCCCCTGTTTGGGGAGTTTAGAACCAGGGCACACAATTTCAAAATAAGGGGGAAGCCACTGAGGACAGAGATGAGGAGAAATTTCTTCACTCAGAGTGTTGTGAATCTTTGGAATTCTCTACGCCACGGGGCTGCAGAAGCTCTGTCATTGAGAATGTTTAAAACAGAGATTGACAGATTTCTAAATACAAATTAGAATTAGAATTAGAATTAGAATATTACAGCGCAGTACAGGCCCTTCAGCCCTCGATGTTGCGACGACATGTGAAACCATCTGACCTACACTATTCCATTTTCATCCATATGTCTATCCAATGACCACTTAAATGCCCTGAAAGTTGGCGAGTCTACTACTGTTGCAGGCAGGGCATTCCACGCCCCTACTACTCTCTGAGTAAAGTAACTACCTCTGACATCTGTCCTATATCTATCACCCCTCAACTTAAAGCTATGTCCCCTCGTGTTTGCCATCACCATCCGAGGAAAAAGACTCTCACTATCCACCCTATCCAACCCCCTGATTATCTTATATGTCTCTATTAAGTCACCTCTCCTCCTCCTTCTCTCCAACGAAAACAACCTCAAGTCCCTCAGCCTTTCCTCGTAAGACCTTCCCTCCATACCAGGCAACATCCTAGTAAATCTCCTCTGCACCCTTTCCAAAGCTTCCACATCCTTCCTATAATGTGGTGACCAGAACTGCACGCAATACTCCAGGTGCGGTCTCACCAGAGGTTTGTACAGCTGCAGCATGACCTCGTGGCTCCGAAACTCGATCCCCCTACTAATAAAAGCTAACCCACCATATGCCTTCTTAACAGCCCTATTAACCTGGGTAGCAACCCTCAGGGATTTATGCACCTGGACACCAAGATCTCTCTGTTCATCTACACTACCAAGAATCTTCCCATTAGCCCAGTACTCTGCATTCCTGTTACTCCAAAGTGAATCACCTCGCACTTTTCCACATTAAACTCCATTTGCCATCTCTCAGCCCAGCTCTGCAGCCTATCTATGTCCCTCTGTACCCTACAACATCCTTCGGCACTATCCACAACTCCACCGACCTTCGTGTCATCCGCAAATTTACTAACCCACCCTTCTACGCCCTCTTCCAGGTCATTTATAAAAATGACAAACAGCAGTGGCCCCAAAACAGATCCTTGCAGTACACCACTAGTAACTAAACTCCAGGATGAACATTTGCCATCAACCACCACCCTCTGTCTTCTTTCAGCTAGCCAATTTCTGATCCAAAGCTCTAAATCACCTTCAACCACATACTTCCGTATTTTCTGCAATAGCCTACCGTGGGGAACCTTATCAAACGCCTTACTGAAATCCATATACACCAGATCCACGGCTTTACCCTCATCCACCTGTTTGGTCACCTTCTCGAAAAACTCAATAAGGTTTGTGAGGCACGACCTACCCTTCACAAAACCGTGCTGACTATCGCAAATGAACTTATTCTTTTCAAGATGATTATAAATCCTGTCTCTTATAACCTTTTCCAACATTTTACCCACAACTGAAGTAAGGCTCACAGGTCTATAATTACCAGGACTGTCTCTACTCCCCTTCTTGAACAAGGGGACAACATTTGCTATCCTCCAGTCTTCCGGCACGATTCCTGTCGACAATGACGACATAAAGATCAAGGACAAAGGCTCTGCAATCTCCTCCCTAGCTTCCCAGAGAATCCTAGGATAAATCCCATCTGGCCCAGGGGACTTATCTATTTTCACACTTTCCAAAATTGATAACACCTCCTCCTTGTGCACCTCAATCCCATCTAGCCTAGTAGCCTGATTCTCAGTATTCTCCTCAACAACATTTTCTTTCTCTACTGCAAATACTGACGCAAAATATTCATTTAACACTTCCCCTATCTCCTCTGATACCACACACAACTTCCCACTACTATCCTTGATTGGCCCTAATCTAACTCTAGTCATTCTTTTATTCCTGATATACCTATAGAAGCCTTAGGGTTTTCCCTGATCCTATCCGCCAATGACTTCTCGTGTCCTCTCCTTGCTCTTCTTAGCTCTCCCTTTAGATCCTTCCTGGCTAGCTTGTAACTGTCAAGCGCCCGAACTGAGCCTTCACTTCTCATCCTAACATAAAACCTTCTTCTTCCTCTTGACAAGCGCTTCAACTTCTTTAGTAAACCACGGCTCCCTCGCTCGACAACTTCCTCCCTGCCTCACAGGTACATTCTTATCAAGGACACGCAGTAGCTGCTCCTTGAATAAGCTCCACATTTCGATTGCTCCCATCCCCTGCAGTTTCCTTCCCCATCCTACGCATCCTAAATCTTGCCTAATCGCAAGATAATTTCCTTTCCCTCAGCTATAATTTTTGCCCTGCGGTATATACCTGTCCCTGCCCATCACTAAGGTAAACCTAACCGAATTGTGATCACTTTCACCAAAGTGCTCACCTACATCTAAATCTAACACCTGGCCGGGTTCATTACCCAGTACCAAATCCAATGTGGCATCGCCCCTGGTTGGCCTGTCTACATACTGTGTCAGAAAACCCTCCTGCACACACTGGACAAAAACTGACCCATCTAAAGTACTCGAACTATCGTATTTCCAGTCGATATTTGGAAAGTTAAAGTCCCCCATAACAACTATCCTGTTACTCTCGCCCCTGCCGAGAATCATCTTCGCTATCCTTTCCTCTACATCTCTGAAACTATTTGGAGGTCTATAAAAGACTCCCAACAGGGTGACCTCACCTCTCCTGTTTCTAACCTCGGCCCATACTACCTCAGTAGACGAGTCCTCAAACGTCCTTTCTGTCGCTGTCATACTCTCCTTGATTAACAATGCCACCCCCCCCCCTCTTTTACCATCTTCTCTGTTCTTACTGAAACATCTAAATCCCGGAACCTGCAACATCCATTCCTGCCCCTGCTCTATGCATGTCTCCGAAATGGCCACTACATCGAGATCCCAGGTACCAAGCCATGCTGCAAGCACACCCACCTTATTCTGCATTCTCCTGGCGTTGAAGTAGACACACTTTAAACCAGGTTCTTGCTTGCCAGTGTTCTCTTGCGTCCTTGTAACCTTATCCCTGACCTCACTAATCTCAACATCCTGTGCACTGGCACTACATTTTAGGTTCCCATTCCCCTGCTGAATTAGTTTAAAACCCCCCGAAGAGCACCAGCAAATCTCCCCCCCAGGATATTGGTACCCCTCTGGTTCAGGTGAAGACCATCCTGTTTGTAGAGGTCCCACCTACCCCAGAAAGAGCCCCAATTATCCAGGAAACCAAAACCCTCCCTCCTGCACCATCCCTGCAGCCATGTGTTCAACTCCTCTCTCTCCCTCTTCCTCGCTTCGCTATCACGTGGCACGGGCAACAACCCAGAGATAACAACTCTGTTTGTTCTCGCTCTAAGCTTATATAAGCTGATATAAGGTGATATGAGGACAGTGTAGGATAAAGGAATTGAAGTGGATAATCAGCCATGATCATATTGAATGGCGGGGCAGGCTCGATGGACTGTATAGCCTACTCCAGCTCTTACGATGTTCCCATGTTCCTGTAACAGTGTGATAATTCACCCCATAGCAGTGTCAATAACATTGACACCGTGCTAACCATGCGATAATCTATTGGCAGTAGCAACAACATAATGGAGGTACATTTGCAAAGTGTTAACACTGTGACAATTCACCCACAGTAACAGTGCCAGCACAACAATATAAGTACAGTTATACTGTGATAACAGTTTGATGATTCAGCCACAGTAACAGTGTTCCGAATACATTTGAACTGTATTTACACCATGATAACTGTGTGATAATCCACCGAAAATAACAGTGTCAATAACACAATGTAACTACGTTTCAGTAAAGGGAAGATCTTATAAAGTTCGAAGCACTAAATTAAATTTTCAAACAGGATAAATGACATGGATTAATGGGAAGACGATACCATTGAAGGGGATAAATTGTGCGACCAAAGTGTAAAGTGATACTGGGAAGTGGAAGAAATTACATTGGCAATATGAAGAAAGTATACCATTAGTTACACTTCTGTAAGGGAGAAAATATGACATTAATGTCAAAAATTATATCAGTAAATTTCCACGAAATCATGCTATTAAAATGAAGAAATATTACCGTTAAAGTGGAAAAAAGATACCTTACAACAGGAGAAATTGGAACAATTGGCAGCAAGAAATCTTCCCGTTAAAGTGGAGGAATTATCCCACTAAAGGGGACCATAATGTCGAGAAGCTTGAGCGGTTATTAAGAGCAGTGACAAAGCTAAACAATGATTTCCATAACTTATAACCAACTAGAATACTTTACCTGGAACCCCAATAGCTGCAAGGAGGGGATAGTAAATGGCAAACAGCGGGCCTTTTGCTGATCCGTGCATTTTTATCAGATGCTCTGAGCACGCTCAAAGATTGTCATATTTATAATCGATGTCAAGTCCCAGGGAGACAATTAGATGGTTTGATGTTTACCATTAAATTTCACTAATTGAAATAAACAAATTAGTGCAGCAACATCTGGGCTCTCGTCTGTGTTTTGATGGAATAGAATGTTTTTGAAGGGATCTGACAGGGCTCTAAAGTGAAACCCAGAGATTACACTCTGATCCCAGTTACAGTTATGATAATGAAAAGTTTAATAGATGGTTGCAATGATGAAAGTGAATCTTCGGGGTAAATGCAGAGTTAGGTGTCCACAGCACAACATATAGCTGACCAGCGATATTCTAGTCCCAAAGGAATTCCAGGCAAGTCCTGGCTCCTGATTATGATTCAACTCCAGTCCGCGTGATCTTGGATCAATCCACTTGACTCCAAATACCTCTGAGACAATGCATCCACTTCAACGCAGCTGACAGTATTCAGTATGGATCAGTCGAGGTCAGCATGGCACTTTCAGTGTGCATAGATGCAGTTGTGCAGTTTTATGTGCTATGTGGAAACAGCCAGCTCAGCATGGTTGCATTCAGTTTTAATCGTCAAGTTCAGTACGCTTATATTCAGTGAAGACATGTCGAGTTGAGCACATTTACATTTAGTGTAGACTGGTCGAGGTTGGCACAGTCATATATGCAATGTGGAGAAGTCAAGTTCCACATGGTCATGATCTGTGTGTTCGTGTTTAGTTCAGCACAGTTGCTCTCGGTGTTACCTGGTTCAGTCTGGTTACATTCCACGAACAGTTGTGCATGATGATTCTCAGTGCTGGAAATCCCAATTCAACACGATTGCATTCAGTGTTGACTGGTCAAGTTCAGTAGTTATGCTCAGTTCAATTAGCGCTGCGATATTAATATGGATGGGACCAGGTCTGGAGGGCAATAGTTAGTGTGGGAAGTTCCAGTTCAGCACACTCACATTCAGAGTGGATAGATCCAGTTCTGTATTGTTACTTTCAGTGATGGCAGCTTCATTTCCACTTGGTTCCCTTGAATGTGGACTGGCCCAATTCAGCACGGTTACTGCCAATAGGATCTTGGCCATCTCAGTGCGCTTATATCGAACGTGCAGATGGTTTGGTGAGCATGGTTACTGTCAGCATGCACAGGTCCAGTACTGCACAGCTAGTTTCAGTGTAGACGGATCCAGTTCATCAGGGTTCTATTTATTGTAGACACGCTCAGTTTCACATGGCTATCTTCATTGTGGACAAGTCCAGT
Source organism: Heterodontus francisci (assembly GCF_036365525.1). Classification (NCBI taxonomy): domain Eukaryota; kingdom Metazoa; phylum Chordata; class Chondrichthyes; order Heterodontiformes; family Heterodontidae; genus Heterodontus; species Heterodontus francisci. Next base: position 22,433,210 of record NC_090404.1, read on the forward strand.
TCAGCATTTTACATTTAGTGTGAACAGATCAATTTCAGTTAGGCTTTATTTGATGTGAACAGACTTCGCAGCCTCTGACTTGTTCTTGTAGCCACAGTGTTTGTGTGGTTGGTGCAGTTCGGTTTCTGCTGTTTCATGTCAAATTTTGTCACAAGATGCTTTTATTTCTTGATCAGCGACTCTGGCATGGCAAACATTTATTGCCCATTCTAATTGCCTTTGATTAATACCATATCCGACATTATAGCTCCGACAAGGAGGAATATGAACTGCTCTCACATGTCTTAGCTTCTCCTTGCTAATTCGCATTTTTATCCATTCTGTTTTGTTTTTTTTATTTCCTACTATTTCGAGCCAGGATCCTTCCTTACGAGTGTCCTTATGTGATCTTGTATTATGTATCAGGGCTACCCTTCCTCATTTTTCATTTTGTCTGTCTTTGCAGAATGTCAAGTACCCTGTTATATTTATTTCTCAACCTTGGTCCCCAATGCAAATACTTCTCAATAATGTTATTAGATCAGACCATTTATCTCTATTTGTATCATTAACTTGTTTATCTTATTACAAATCTTCCGGGAATATAGATACATATTTTCTAATTTTAACTTTCGTCCATATTCCCCTGATTTTTACCTTATTTACTGATACACTATTACCGTTAAACTCTGCATCCCTTCTGTCACATTTTGCTTAACTTTACCCAAATTACTACACTGCTCTGTGGCCTTGACCGTTCTCTTGATATTTATAAATTCCCATCACTTCTACAGCGCTAACTATTGGATCTACCCGAACCAGATCCCAACAGAACAAATCTCTCTTTCCCCAGTACTTGCACCAGTACCCATGAAATGCTAATCTCCCAAGGCACTGTTTGAGCCACTCATTCAACTCATACAATTGATCAGTTATTTCTCCATCACTCCTAAACACCCGGGTCAGGTTAAAACTGCATTGCTCAGCTCTTCCTCTATTACCTGGATGTGTTGCTCAGTTAACAAAAGACTGGGGTCTGATTTAACTGATTTCAGCAGCTATTATTCTGTTAGCTTGGAATTTTGTTTGTTCACCAGACACCTAGGTTAGGGTAAAGCTACATTGATCCCCTCTGACCTGTTCTGGCCTTCAAACTGTTTGGAATCTTCTTCTCTATGCTCCTAATCTTCGCCTTTCCTGCAGATATGGAAGGTATCTACTTGTACATTGGTCAGACAGCAAGCTCTACAGTATATCAAGACTGAAATAAAAGACAAAAACACATTGTGTCCTGGTCCAAGGACTCCTGTACGCTGATGATGCTGCAATAGTCACTCACACAGAAACTCTGCTACAAAGGTTGATGGACTGTTTCTCCTGTGCCTGTAACTTTTTCTAAGCATCAGGAAAACTGTGATAATGGAACAATGTGTTGCATCTCCGTCCTTGATCACACTAAATAGCACCTCACTGGAAGTGCTTCGCAATTTCTGCTGCCTTGGGTCCACGTTGACAGACAATCTATCCCTTGATGCAGTGCTCGTTACAAACATAGGGAAAGCAGTTACCACTTGTGGCCAACTTGTGAAACGCGCATAAGAGAACACCAAGCTCACCCTTAGAACCAAGCTGATGGTTTATAAGGCCTGGATTCTCAGCACCTTGCTGTATGGCTGTGAAACATAGGCGGCTTATAGTTACCAGGAAATTAAGCTCAATAATTTCCATTTTCACTGTCTGTGACATACTATGGGTACATCCTGGCACAACAAAATCCCAAATGTGGCAGTCCTCTCAAAGGAAGAGCTCGCAAGTATGTTGGCGTTAATCAAATAGAGGCAACTTTGCTGAATCTGACGAGTCTGCATGATGGAAGATGGTCAGATACCTTCTGTATGGTTAGGTAGTTGGGGTCAGATGACCAGTGAGGCGCCCAAAACTCCGCTTTCAAGCGTGACATGAAGGCCCTAAATGTCGACTATTGCACCAGGGAGTCAGTAGCTGGTGAAAGAGGGAAATGGCGACACATTCTGAGCTGGCATGCACTACCATGACGACAAGACAACAGGTGCCAACGCCCACAAAACAACTCATACTGTCGTTTGGCAGCTTCAAGTGCGGCAGTTGTGACAGAACTTGCGTCTCAAGGATTGACCTTCACAGTCATCAGCAAAAGTGCACCAAGAGAACATACGCCTCCGAAATGGATTGTTTGCTCCAGGTCCATCATCTTTCGTAGATGGAAGGATGCCAAACAACAACTTAGCCCATTGACCAAACATCTTGAACCTGTTAAAGATGCTTTGATCTGCTCATTCACTATTAGCCATGCATTCTATCACATTGACCAAGGGTAGAGCTACACTGATCGTTCAATGCATTATAACCATTACATTTTATCCCATTGATCAAACACCTGGGGCTAGTTAAAGACACAATCCTCTATTGCCCGTACATTCTAGCCCATTGACCAAACACCTGGAGCCGACTAAAGATATAATGAAATCTTTTCCTCTGTTACTCGAACATGCACATGTGTGCGCTTGAGTGCATGAGTGCATGGACTGCAGCGATTCAAGAAGGCAGCATACTACCACGTTTTCAAGGGCAATTAGGGATGGGAAATAAATGCTGACCTTGCCAGTGCAAAAATGAATGAATAGAAAAAAAACACGAAGTGTTTTAAAAATGTTTGGTGAGCAGCAGGCACAAATAGCCACGCGGGAATTTTCCCCGTTGGTGATGTCTGAGACTTGGCTTAAATAGGGAATGATGGGAGGCTTAATATTCATGGTTGCAAGGCACTCAGAGGAAAGAATGGGAAGGGAAAAATAGGGTAGCAGTTTTGATTAAGAAAAATTTTGCAGTGCTACAAAAAATATCCTTGAGGAGTCAAAGTCAGAATCTACTTCGTTGGAATTCAGTGAGTAAAAAGTGAAGGAGCTATTATGATTAGATTAGATATACAGCACTGAAACAGGCCCTTCGGCCCACCGAGTCTGTGCCGAACATCAACCACCCATTTATACTAATCCTACACTCATCCCATATTCCTACCAAACATCCCCACCTGTCTCTATATTTCCCTACTGCCTACCTATACCAGTGACAATTTGTATTGGCCAATTTACCTACCCACACAGGCAGTACCCAGAATCGAACCCAGGTCGCTGGAGCTGTGAGGCTGCGGTGCTAACCACTGCGCCACTGCGCCGCCCATGCTACTTGGTGCATTTTATGGGCCGTAAAACAGTGCGATGTCTACAGGAGAAGACTTGCAACAAAATTAACGAGAGAAAAGAGTTGTGGAGCAGTGATAATGAGATTATATTAATTACAGCAATATTGGATGTTACAGTGATTTTGTTAAGGGCAGAGATGAAGGCAATTACCGAAATGTGTTCAGATATATTTCTTTGAGTACATTTCCGACCCAAAAAGGAAGGAGATAGTGTTGGATCTGATCTGGGATTGTCACTGTCGAGGAACAGCTCTGGAATAAGGGATCATAGTATTTTAGTGTTTAGATTAGTTATGTCGCAGGACAAGGAACAATTTAGAATAGAAAACAATATTGATCAGGAAGTGGAAACATTTTTATGAATTGAAGAGGACTCTGCCCCGGGTAAATTGGAGTCAAATACTGGCAGCCAGAAATGCATTAAAGAAATGGACAGCGTTAACAGGAGATGCTTTGGGCACCGTCTATGTCTATTTTCACAAGGGGGGAAGATAGGAAAACCAAATGTCAGTGCTTGCTGAATGATGAAGGTTTTACAAAGCAGGTGGAAACAGATAAAGGGAGAATACAAGGGAGGATCAGGCTGAATTTAAAAATGTACGGAGGAGAGGTGAAAAAGTAATAATACGTGCACAGAAATAGCACGACTTTTCTTTGAAAAGAGTTGTCAGAGGAGTGGTGGGTCTGATTAGGGACCAAAATAAAGATATAATGGTCGAGGCTGAATGTGTGCTGGAGCCACGAAATGAGCGCCTTTTCATCAGAGCTTACCAAGGATCAGGACATTGGAAAATATATGGCCAAATGAGGATGTTGTTGGGACACCAGGTGAGATAGAAGTAGATACAAAGGACGTAATAAGTATTCTGGCGGTACTTAACGTGGTTAACTCAACAGGTCCAGAGGGTTGCTGAGGGAAGTAAGGAGAAAAGTTGTGGAGCTGCTGGCCACCATCTTTCAATTCTCCTTAAATATTGGGGTAGTGTCAAAGGACTGAAGGAATGCAAATAAAATATCCTGGTGCAGAAAAGTGAAAAAGGATAAGACTGTCAATTACAGGGCAGTCAGTTTATCATCGGTATTGAGGAAACAATAAACCTGGAGCAAACTGATAACCACTTGGACAGACATACACTGACAAAGTAGAACCAGCACGGATTTGCAAAGGGAAAATCGTGTTTGACTAATGCGACTGAGTTTTTTTGATGGGCAACATCAAGGGTGGTCAGGGAAGTGCAGTTACTGTTGTTCTACGGACTTTCAAATGGTCTTTGATTAAATACCACATACAGGGCTTGTTAGCAAAATTGAAACCTATGGACTATAAGAAACGGGGGGAGCGGGGAGGGGGAGAATGAAAAAAGAACTGGCTATGTTATAGAAAACAGAGACAAAAGTAAAATACTCTGGATGCTGGCAATCCGAAGTAAAAAAAGAAAGCAGAAATATTGGAAATTCCCAGCAGGAGAGCAAGGACTTGTGCAGAGAAAAACAAAGTTAACGTTTCGGGTCGATTTCCTTAACTGCAAAATGGAAAAAGTAAGTACCAGGTCTGAGTCTTGTTAGCAAAATTGAAGTCTATAGAACAAAAGAAACTGGGTAGGAATGACTGAAAATCGGTTGAATGATGGAAGATGGAGAGGAAAGCAAAATACTGCAGATGTTCAAAATCCAAAATTAAATAAAAAGCAAATGCTGGAAATACTCAGCAGGTCAGAAAGCATGGGCTGGATTTTGTTGTTGCGCGTCAGGAGCGGTGGTGAGTGCACAAAAATGTTGGCCTTCCCACATGTGACCTCCACGGGCGGCCACTTACCGTAATGATGGCGGTCGTTCCCCCAAATCACATGGTGGGGGAAGCATCAGCAGCGACGTCGTTGATGATGTCTTCTGATATTGGAGTGCAAAGGTCAACACTCGCTCACCAACCACCTCCCCGACCCCCCCGACCCCCACTTGCAGAGTGGCCCTTCTCCTCTTAACTACAAATGAGTGTCGTGTTGAGCCCTTCCCTGCTGTCACCCCCTCCTCCCCCCTCCACCCCACCCCGCCTATCGATACACAAATGCAGAGTTCCAACCTCCTCTCACTTCTGGCGATTCGACTTTACTGGAAGTGTTTGTGTTCACAACAAAAAGCATAGCAAGGCATTACTTACCTAACCTTTTCTGGCACCAAGAACTTTTGCCTCAGTGTAGCCAGCTTTTCAAGGACGGGAAAGTGATGGCACGTGAGTGCTGCATGTCGAGCTCAAGATTGGGAATGGTTGATAGGATCCTGGCAAATTCTGCATAAATCTTTGTAGGTGGAAGGATAGGTAAAAAAAGCAGTTCATAAGTCATATGTGATCCTGGGCTTTATAAATAGAGACAGAGAGCACAAACACCAGGACGTGATGATGAAACTTTGTTTCAACATTATTTGGGCCACAACTGGAGTATTGAGTTCATTTTTGGGCATCACACTTTAGGAATGACATGAAGGATTTGAAGAGGGTGCAGAACAGATTTTCTGGAATTATCCCAGGGGTGAAGGATTACAGTTATGTAGATACACTGCAGAAGTTGAGCTTGTTCGTCTTCAAATGGCGAAGGCTAAGGAAAGATTTAATAGAGGTGTTTAAAATCATGAAGGACTTTCCATAGAATACATGAAGAGAAACTGCTTCCAATGGCTGAAGGGCCAATAACGTTACAGCGCAGATTTAAGTGTTGGGCCAAAGAACCGGAGCTGACATCTTTTTGCACAATGAGTTGTTTGGATTTGCAACACATTTCTGACCGGGTGTTGGATTGAGGCTCAATAGCAGCCTTAAAAATTTCAGGGATATGGGGAAAGGACAAGGGAAGGAACTTTCTGGACTGCTCTTCAAAAGAGCTGATGCTGACTTGAGGGTCAACTGGCCTCCTTCTCTGCTGTGCTGTTCCATGATTATATGAGAGCAACAACATTACCTTGCAATTAAATGGCGCCTCTAAGTTAGTGAAAAGTCACTAGATGCTTAACACAGGAGTGTTATCCAACACCAAGCGACATAAGGTGATACAGTCACTGGCGACAAAAGGCATGGTTAAAGAAGTTGAGGTTAAGGACAGCCCTAAAGGATGAGAGAGAGAGAGAAGCACAGTGATGCAAGGAAGGAATTCCAGAGCTTAGGACCCAGGCAACTGACGGCACTGCCAACAGTGGTGGAAGAATTAAAGTCAGGATGCACAGAAGACCATAATTGAAGGAGTTCGGAAATCTTGGAAGGTTGGAGTGTTGCAGCACGTTACAGTAATTGGGAGAAACGAGGCCATGGAGAGCTCTGAAAACAATTCAGAGAATTTGAAAATCTAAATGTTGCCAGAAGGGCAGCCAATTTAGAGCAAACATGTTGGGCCAGTAAAGTTGTATTGATCTGCTATTTCCCCACTATCTGGACAGCCTGTCTGGTTCAGCAGACTCCTGACACCACGTGAAAAGACCATAAGGAATAGGACCTGGAGTAGGCCACTTGGCATTTGCACCTGGTCTGCCATTCAATTAGATCATAGCTGAACAATTACCTCAACTTAACATTTTCGCATTATCCCCATATTCCTTAATTTTCTTAGTACCAAAATAATCTATTAACCTCTTTCATTAATTTTCTCAAGGAATGATAATTCATAGCTGCTGAGGGTAAAGAATTCCAAAGTTTCACACCCCTTTGAGTGACGAAATTTATGCTTTTGTAATTCCTAATTGGTTGAACATTATTCTGAGACTGTGACTCCGTGTTCTAGGTTCCCCTCCCAGGAGAAACATTTTCTCAGCATCTACCCTGTGCAAGTCCTCAAGAATTTCCAAGTTTCATTTAGGTCACGTCTCATTCTTTTAAACTCGAATACAGATCTAGTGTACTCAATCTCTCCTCTTAGGACAATAATCTCATTCCATTAAATAGTCTCCTGACCCTTTGTTGCACTCCCTGTAGGGCAAGTGTGTCCTTCTTTGGGTACAGGGACAAAAGATACATAAAGTAGTCCAGGTGTGCTTTCACCCATGCCCTGTATAATAATACTAAGTCGTCTTTACTCTGATACTCCAATCACTTTGTAGCAAAAGTTAACATACTATCTTCCTTCCGAATTGCTTGCTGTTCCTTTATATTAACCTAGGTCCCTATGACTGCAAACATTTCCCGGTTTCTCAGTATTCAAAAATACTTTCCTTTCCTTATTTTTCTGACCAAATTGGATAATTAATATTTCTAAGGTCAAACCTAACCTAAGGGTTGTGAGCCAGGAGTGTGCTGGAATACTCGCTACTTGCCTGGATGAGTGCAGATCCAACAATATGTTAGAAACTCGACATCAACCAGGACAAAGCAGATTTGCAACCCATCTACCACTTAAAGATTCACTCCCTCCTCCACTGACGCACAATGGCAGCAGTGTGTACCATCTAAAGGAAGCACAGCAGCAACTCACCAAGGCTCCTTGGACAACAGCTTTCAAATACGCGACCTCTTGCACACAGAATAACAAGGACAGCAAACACGTGCGATCACAATTACCTGCAATTTACCCTCCAAGTCACACATTTGACTTGGAAATATGTCACCATTATTTCAATGTAGCAGAGTCAAAGTCCTCGAACTCCCTCCCTAACAGCACTGTGTTGTTCGCAAAAACAACCCTCGACCATCTCTCCCTGCTTCCTGCCACGAAGCCAGTTTTGGATCCAATTTGCCAAATTGCCCTGGATCCCATGGGCTCTTACCTTCTTGACCAATCTCCCATGTGGGACCTTATCAAAAGCCTTACTGAAGTCCATGTAGACTACATCGACTGCTTTATCCTCATCTACATACCTAGTCACCTCCTCGAAAAAATCTATGAAATTTGTTAGCCATGATCTCCCCCTGACAAAGCCATGCTGACTATCCTCGATCAATTCCTGCCTCTTGAAGTGGAGATTAATTCCGTCTCTCTGAAGTATTTCCTGTAGTTTCCAAACCACTGATGTTAGACTCACTGGCCTGTAAATGCCCTGTTTACCTCAGCTACACTTCTTGAATAATGGAACCACATTCGCTGTCCTCCAGTCCTCTGCCACTTCTCTTGTGGCCAGGAGAGGATTTGAAAATTTGCATCAGAGCCCCTGCAATCTCCTCCCTTGCCTCACATAGCAGTCTGCGTTATATCTCATCTAGGTCGAAGGATTTATCCACTTTTAACCCCTTAAAACCGCTAATACCTTCTCCCTTTCAATGCTAATTGTTCAAGTATATCACGAAACCCTCCATGCCACCTCTTCGCTCTCCTAGTTACTTTTTTAAGTACCCCCCCCCCTACACTCCTCTCGGGCTCCTGCTGTTTTCAGTGCTTGGGATCTGCCGTAAGCCTCCTTTTTTCCTTTATCCAACCTTTATGTCCCTTGACGTCCAGGGTTCCTTGGACTTATTGGCCCTACCCTTCACCTTTACAGGAACATGTTAGCTCTGAACTCTCACTATTTCCTGTTTGACTGAATCCCACTGGTCTGATGTAAACTTTCCTACAAGTAGCTGCTCCCAGTCCACTTTCGTCAGATCATGTTTTATCATATTGAAATCGGCCTTCCCCCAATTTAGTACCTTTATTTCTGGTCCGCCTTTGTCCTTTTCCATAACTACCTTAAATCTTATGAGTTATGGCCACCATCTCCGAAATGCACCCCCATTGACACTTTTACTCCATGTCTGGCTTCATTCCCTAAGATTCGGTCCAGTACCGCCCCTTCTCTTGCAGGACGTTCTATGTGCTGGCTCAAAAAGCTGTCCGATCGGCACTTTTGGAATTCCGCCCCCTTTAAGCCTTTTGTACTGAGACTATTGCAGTTTATATCCCAGTTCGTGTAACGGTACATTACGTTTCCTCCCCAGGAGATGAGTTCAGACATTTAATATCACATTTCTTAATGACGTAGATGAAAGAATAGAGAGTTGTATATCCAAGTCGGTCGATCACACTATTTTAGAAGGGACAGTAGGTCGATCGATGGAAGGAGCAAGTTGAGAGTTTAAGTGAGTGATCTAAATAATGGCAAATTGCAGTTACTGTGGGCATGTGTGAGGTGATGCATTTTGGAAGTTATAAAGATGAATATGAATATTTTCTAAATGGTGAGAAATTAGGAATTGTTGAGGAATAAAGACATGTGGCAGTCCAAGTACAAAAATCATTAAAAGCAAGTAGAAATGTACAGAAGACATGCAAACAGGCCAATGGAATGCTAATCTTTATCTCATGGGGAATAGAAGACAAAATGGTGAAAGTTGTGCTTCAGTTGTAGAAAGGTCGGGTTATACGGCACCTACCCTACTGCATTCAGTTGTGGGTAGCGGGGATGCAGCACAGATTCACCAAAATGATACTGGGATATGGAATATTAAAATATGAGGACAGATTGCATGAACTTCAATTGTATTCCTTTCAGTCTAGAATGTTGAGGGCAAATCATATATTCGTGTTTTAAATGTTAAAAGGTTCCGATTGGGTAAGGTACGGAAAATAATTTTATCTGATGTGGGAATCAATCACAAGGGGGCATAATCTTAAAATTCAAGCTCTACAATATTGGGGAGAAATCAATGCAAAGGGTAGCAGAAATGTGGAGCACTCTTCCCAGAAGAATGTTGATGCGACGAGGCAACTGGAGTTTTACATAAAATTACATAGAATGTACAATACTACCAACAAAATTGCTGTTACAAGTGAAGCAGAAGCTGCACAACCTTTCTGTCACGGATTCCCGTTGAGTGGGAAAAAAAACATATCGATGATCTGTCACACAACTATTCCTTTCTCTGTGATATACTGGTTGATGCAAACCAGAACCAAAAGTTGTCAATAATGTGGGGAACGTTGAACATGAAGGCCGATTTCGAGCGGTCAGCTGAAGATTGCAGAAACACAAATTCATGCCTATCGTGGCATTACGTCTGACAGGCACTGCGACCTACTTCTGTGTTGTACACACAGTGTAATAAGGAGCGACACAAATAAACCAGGCTGCTTTTATTGCCACATATTTAGAGAGAAGAAAGAGTGCAGTAGATTTTGATTTTGTGGGATAGTGTAAAAATTGTGATAGAGAACCGGTAGCCCGTTTTATATTTGTCCAGATTTTAATTTCCACTGAGAAATTATTAGTTTTACATTATCCCACAAAGTCAAAATCGACCCCAATGTTCGTTAATCCCTCACATTTCAAATTTCCAGTGCACGCTGAAGTACTTTGAGATTGGTGAATTCTATTTTGAAGAGTCATTACTGTTCTTTAAACACAAGCACGACGGCCATGTTGTGCTCAGCGGGGTGCCAGCAACAATAAGCGAGTTTAATAAGAGCTTTGTTTATTCTGGCAGGGCAAGTTGAAGGAAGTAAATTCAAAACAAAATTTCTGAAGCACTTTTTCACTGAGCGACTAGTCAATTTATCACGAGGACCCCCTACTTCTAGATCTGTAACACTGCCCGCTACTTAAAGTTAAAGGAATGAAATACGGAAGAACCATTTTTAACACTCACGGCATTGAAACACTGAGATGAGTAAATGTTTGTTAATTAAAAGGTAACTCTACTTGTCGACCATAACTTTCAATTGAGCCAGTATCCACGGTCTTTTTGGGATAGAGGATTCCAGATCTATGCTAACCGTTAGTTAAAATGTGCTTCCTGATTTCAACCATAAATGACTCTGCTCGAATCAGAATATTCCATCCTCTTGTTTGGAATCCCCCATTAGAGGATATAGTATATCTGTATCTACTCTGTTGAATAATTAAATCATTCTAAATAAACCCGCATCTTTCTAAAATCAAGGAAATATAAGACACATTTATGCAACCAGTCCTCATAATTTAGACCTTCAAGCGCTGGAAACATTCTGGTGAATCTGTGCTGCACCTCATTTAAGGCTAATATCTCCTTCTGGAAGAGGTGGAGTTGCCAGAACTCAAAGCATCATTCCCAATGATGTCTAAACAAAGCTTTGTAAACAGAAGCATCACTTCTTCCCCATTGTATTTCAGCCCCCTTTCGATAACAGTCAGAATTCATTTAACCCTTTAAAAAAATACTTTATGTACTTGCACACTCGCATTAAGTGGTTTGTGTAAAGGAACAGCCAATCTCTTTGCTCCTCCACAATGTTTAGACTCTCGCCATTAGGAAAATGTTTAATACTGAATCCACACTCAATTACCCTCCACTTTCCCACATTAAGTCCTTTTCCAGAGCTTGTTCCGCTCCCTTCATCTGTCTGTGTCCTTTTGTAATTTATTGCTTCCATCTGCACAAGTTACTGTGCCTCCTAATGTAGTTCCATTTGCCAATTGGAAATATAACTTTCCTCATTAAAGTCATTGATAGATAATAAAATTTGCAGCCCCAGTACAGATCCCCGGGGAACGTCAGTCATCTCATCCCAACATTACCAGTGCATTCTTTTTATTCCGATTCTTTATATCTTGCCTCCCAACTAATTATCAACCGATGTCACAAGGTTGCATCCAATTTTGTGTGCATTTGCGTTTGCTCATCAAGTCTTGTGTTGAATCATATGGAATGCCTTATTAAGGTTCAAATAGACAGCACCCAAAAACTCTTTCCTATTCGCCATGTCAGTTCCAACCTAAAAAGGTCATCACACATTAATCAAACACGACCTACATTTTACAAGTCTATAATGACTCTCATTGCTCAATTCATACTTGGTCAGATGCTCAGTCACTTTTCCATTGATGATAGATTCAAGCAACTTCCCCACAAATAACATTGAAGTGATAGGTCTATTGATACCGAGTTTTCCCCACTGTCCGTTCTTAAATAATGGAGCGACTTTCACATTTTACCAATTCAAAGACACAATCCCAAAATTTAGAGAGATAGAATCTGTAAAAACAGTCTTCCGGGAAGTACCAATGATGGAGAAAAAGGTAAAAAATGGATTGGGATATACACAGAATCTGTAACAAACAGGCATGGAATAAAGAAAAGGAAAGGAGATGGGATGAAACACGTAATGAATTACACTGCTTTTCTTAATACTTTCAATTATTTAATGAATTCACAAATTAGGTTCAGTGGGTATTTCGCTGCATTCTTTACCTCCTCTCTGAATTTACTCTGCATCCCTGCATAAATACACGTGTTGGTGCAACAGCTCCAAAGCTGAAGCATGTATCTGCTTTCCTGCAGAATGAACCTGGAGTCAGGGAAATTTGAACCTGCAAAATATTTACCATTTGTAAATCGCACAAACAACAAATTTATGATTAACAACATCCATAACAGGATGAAACTGCCCGATGTAGACAGCAGTCAAATGATGGACTTTCTCCGGGATTCCACATCAAGGTAATTCTGATTCGCTCAATTGCTGTGGGTTCAGCGACTGCTGCAGGCTCTACTGGCCACTAGAATGTGTCTGACGGTCAGAGCATTCAGCAAAGGAATCAGAACTAAAGGTACACATAGGGTCAGAATACGGTCCAGCCAGTCATACACTGACCAACCAGGTGAATTGTAATATATCAACTTTATACTGCAGAACCACGGCACGTTGCTCATTATGTCCAATGGTTCATATATAAAGTAAGAGGGGACGTTTTTAACACAGCTCAGGATACAAACAGTTCTGATTACGATAGTAGCCGTTTTCTCGGTGCAATAGTTTGTTTTCATCTTCTGGTAACAGATGGCCACACATCGATCAAAGCTGAAAGCAACCGTTAAGCAAACCGAACTTTTCCTGGCTGCATACGTTAGGACAGTTATAGTACTGCAGGCCAGAGTGGTGGTCAAAAACTACCGGGGAAATAAATAGCACGGATCCGATTCAATATCACCCCAGCGAAAACGACCAGCAGATCCGACACAGCCATCGACACCAGGTACCATGTGATACATCTGGAGAGACCGCACTTCCTTGGGAGAGGATGACAATGGTCACCAAATTAGCTGTAAGGAAGGAAGCACAGGATAAGTACTGATAAATACGAATGCGTCTTACCAGTGCATTAAATTCCTCACTGTAATACATTTGCTGGAGGAGGTATACATTAAAAACTTCTGCAGTTCATACAATATTGTAATACCTTACATACCATGGGGATTCATTAAGCAAAGACTTGCGCAATTAATATATTTCTGTAATAACTGACCTGTAACAGTTAAACCATAAACAAAGATTTATACAATAAATACCTCAATTCAACATATTCTCAACACATCAGTACCTTAAATAAATACGTGTGCAATGAATATCTCACTGTTATACCTTGCCAGCAACAATGATACCTGAAACAAAGACTTGCACAGTAAATATGCATCAAACAAATACTTATGCAATAAACATGTCACAATTGTAATGCCTTATGTATAACATCAATACCTGGAACAAAGGCTTACACAATACATACTGAACTGAAATACCTTACCTGGAACAGCGATCGCTGCGTAAATAACAAACATGAGACCCGTTACTCGAGCATGCATTTTAGCAAGAAGTGCTGGGACATGAAGGCCACACGTTGCCTGGATCACTTTCAAATGATCCCACATTTATAAGTGATATTCAGTCCAGTGAGACAATTAGGTTGCATCATCATTTATGTTCCTTACAGTATGCTGAATAAACAAAGTAATGCAGTCATTTTCACTCTTATTCATTTCAGTAATAACAGGGAACTGTCACAGATTTATATAGTCAAACTCATAATATATGGTATGATGTTTGTACCCTTTTTAAAAACAAAAATAATTAATATTGTCTGGCCATGGTAGAACTGTGCCCCACAAACTGGAGAGTTTCAAGTTTCAATCCACGATTGATGCTGAGTTACGAGATCTAATAATGGGCATTTCAAATGACCAAACCACCTCTTTCAATACATAAAATCATCTAAATTCTAGCCCCTTGTTTTCATCCTGCGATCCCTAAAGAGAAAGCGTTTGTGCCTGGATACCAGATGGAGGCATAGTTAGATTCAGCTGACATACCAGAGTCCAATAAGCCGCCGGTACTCACTCCAGAATCACACACGAGGAATGACCTTGCAACTGGAGTCCCTGAAACTGCTGCCACCGGAGGAAGAACCTGCAGAAGAGGGAGGGGATACAAAGTGAAACTACAGTTTCCCAGCGCGGGTGAGAGTGTCCAGCATGAACAGATTCATTACAAAGTATCCATATTTAGTGCCTAAATTCAACAAGTGTGTCCAGAGATCTTCTATTTAGTTATTAATCTGCACTGCTGTAGGTTAACTATTGAAATCAGCTGAGGGAATTCTCTGTCCCTCCAGCTGCGGAAGCTTGGATTGAGGGTAGGTGGTGATTTTCGAAAATTACACAGTATATTATCTACTCTACATTTTTGATAATCTCAATCTTTATTCAACCGAGTAATCAAATTAAAATGCAGCATGATTTATGAAATCCACACACTGATTTCTGCTGCTACAGTTCTATCTGTAATTGTGATGCTTACAGAATATGGTTCACAAGGTTCACAGTCTGATGCCACACGGTTCATGATAACCTCCATCCTCTTGTATGCAGTGACTGATCTGCTGGCTAATCCTCTCTCAGAGGATATCTGCTGTTATGTCTGATTTTAGGGAAAGCCTCCATTCTCTGGGACTTCAGTGAATGGACTGTCGGCTGATCCTCTCTCTGTTATACAAATAGTTGTTCGGTAGTACAAAATTTGAATATTGCTGAAAACAGCCATTTTGTCAAAGCTTTTCGTCTTGAATTCTTCAGGAGAATTCGAAAGAATATCAATGTAAAGGAAAGCAACAAATTTATACTGCATAAGAAGATAATGCCGATTGGTTGGCAAGTGGTCTCTGATTGGTAGAGGCGTTGCCATGGAGAATGCACCAGTTTATGATTACTGACAGTTAACTGCCAAGCTTTGTTTGAAATTTAAACCAGGCAGCTTGACTCTGATTGGTGAAGGCATTGCCCTGAGGAATGAACCAGTGAATGGCTATCACTTATTTTGTTTACCTGAAACAGGCGCAATGTTTGAACAAATTCCTTCTGTCTGAAAAGAACAGGGCGCTGTGTATTAATATATGTAGCTTCCAGTACACGCAAATGCACCACCCTGCGAGCCCAGCTGACAATCTTAAATTGGTTGTCGGCGTAATTCTTAGCACACTGAGGATTATTTAGCAAATGTTGTCCAATCACGGAATCACATCTAATGCTGGACACTCTGTTTTGAGTTTTGTTAGCACGGACTGGTTGGGTACTGTCTGTGGCTTGCCCATTGCGAACAGCGGAAGGGAGATGCTGCTGATATGATCCGCCAGTCTTTGGGATGTATGGCCGATATACCCAGCATCACAGTGGCATTGAAATTCATATACAACATTACTCATTTGTGTGATAGGCAGAATGTCTTTTCGGTGAACACCACACATCGCTTCACCTGCTGCTCTGTCCGATTTTGGATGTTTTGTTTCACGTGTTCGCCTTGGTGATGTCACGTAAAAAGTTAAATTACTTTTTCTGATGCAGTGCTTCACTGTTCTATAACTTAAAGTTGACTGTCAGATCGGGTATAGCCCTTGCATTCACGGTCTGATAACATGCTGAGTTCCTGACAGAGGCTGCCCACAATCGGAAATGGGAAGTTGGAGACCAATCTGCCAATAGGTACAGTAGGTTATAACCAAAGTGTTAAAAGATGTGGTTCAAATTGCATGTTGTCCAAGGCTTTGGCATTTCCCCGAAAGTACAATGCTCCAAGTGATGTATGAAGAGTATTTCATAACCGTTTAGCATAAGGTTCATTTTATAAAGCCAAGAATGCCACAGCTTTTAAACAGCCTTCTCAACTTGCCCTGCCACCTTGATGATTAGTGAACTTGAACTGCAGATGTCTCAGTTCCTGCACCTGCTTTCAAATTGTACAATTTAGCTTATATTGCCTGGACTTACGCTTCCTACTAAAATGTGCAACTTCACATTTCTCTGTGCTAAATGAAATCTGCCATGTGCCCGCCCATTTCATCATTCTGCCTTTGTCCGCTTGAAGTACATTACTATACCTCTCACTGGTCACCAAATTTCAAAGTTTTGGGTCAAAATTTCAAATCATCCCCTGACTATGTTAGTAACATGCATCAGAGAGCAGTGGTCCAAATGACAACACACGGAGAAGACCACTTTGAACTCCATTTAGTCTGAAAAACGACCATTCTCTTATACTTTATTCTATCTGCCCCTTGACCAATTTTGTATCCAACCTTCATGGACAAATGCGGGCTAATTAAAGAATGGTAGTACAGATTTCTTAAAGGAAAATCATGCATAACAAACTTGCTGAAGTTTTGGGAGGAGGTAACAGAGTTGATGTAGTGCACATGGACTTCCAAAAGGCGTTTGATACAATTCCACACAATATTCTTGTGATGGAAACGTAGCTATCGGGTGACCAATATTGAGAACTGAATATTCAAGGACTTTTGACATTTGGGAAGGGCAGAAAAAAAAGGAAAAGGAGCTGGTATTGCGCTGATCCTAAGGGATGGGATCAGTGCATTAGCAAAGGAGGATCTCAGATCGGAACAAAACGTGGAATCTGTTTGGATGGAGCTAAGAAGCAGCAAGGGGCAGCTGACATTGGTAGGAGCTCTTTATAGGCCACCAAACCGTAGTGGTAGTGTGGGGCATGGTATTAATCAGGAGATGAGAGAAGCATATAGCATGGATAATACAGTAATTATGTGTGACGTCAATCTGCACATCGACCGGGTAAACCTAATAAGCACAAATGCTAGGAAAGATGGTTTTCTAGAGCAGTACATTGAGCAATTGGCTAAGGAACAAGTTATTTTAAATTTAGTATTATGTAATGAGGAAGGGCTAATTAGTAATCTCATTGCAAAATAAACTTTTGGATTTCTCTATGCATTTCGTCCAGTTCCTCTGGAAAGCATAGTACTGAAAAGAAATATAGCGGGAACCAGTGGAAATATTTTACAAGGGATTTTTAATTAGTTGATCACTCAAACTAGGCGGTGATACAGGGATTGCCATCGGTTTGGGAGAATGTGTCCCACAGAGATCTGCTTTGGACCTCTTTAGTTTAATATCTTTGTAAACGATCAACAACTCGAAGTCATAAGAACAATTGTTATATTTGCAGAGGAAACAAAGCTGATGAAGGTGGTGGACTGCAAAGCTAAGGCGGATAAGTCACATGAGGATTTAAATACTTGGATATTGGGGTAGACAGGCCACAGTTAGCATTCAATGTAGAGAATTGCAAAGTACCTCACATGGAGACATACTGAGGAGTGATTATGCCGATTAATCATGTACTCATTTGAAAACAGAATGTCAAAAGATAGTCTGATTGCTGCATTCAAGCTTCTAACGTATCCAGATAATGTTATTTACCCTTTCCAAAACAGGAGAAGCAGAGATCAAGGCCTGCGCTTGAAGGGGGAAAATTAAAAAGCAACCTGTTGAAACAAAAACTTTACTGAGAGATAGATCTGTGAAGTTGAATCCCTGCAGTTAATATTGATTCTTACAATGCCAACTAGACAGATTTTATTCACTGAATATCATTTTGTAGTACCGTATGCGTGTAATTTGATGCATGTCATTGTGGGAAGTGTAGAATGTCTGAGAGGGACAGCCAGATTTGGTCCTATGATTCCTAAAATTCCCAGCACTGGAGTTTTCCTCGCCTCGTACCTGGCTCTGTTTTTGTAACTAATTTATAGAGATTGAGTCCTGAAATTAGTCAAAACTCCATTATTATTACAGTCAGGAAAGCAGAAAGAGAATCAGATTGGAGTGCACAGTTGATAGCGAAGATAATATTCTCATTTAATTTATGAAGTGTCGGTTCCTTGATTTGGTTGTTTAATGTTTCTATCCCTTTAAAAAAAGCACTTGTGTGAGATTAATTTTATATTTTATGACACGGGTTGGGGAAGGGCATGGTGGTGTCTTCCTAATTGGCATTGAATTAAAGGTGAACTCGGTTGTCTTTTGTCTTTTTCATCCAATAAATTGCTGTGGGGAGGTGCCTAGTGATGGGAGAACAATGCGTGGAGACAGTGTATGTTCCCATTTCAGAATGCATTCAACCCCCAAGATCCAAATCATTCCAAGGAGAATATTGTGGTCCCTTCATGAAAACAGTTCAACTTCATATCGAATTGGAAGCTGCATATGCAAATCTGCTGACGTGACACACGTAAGTAGTGTCGCTCGATACCAAAAGACACTCCTCGAGTGTAAAAGGGGCATAAAAACGGCAATTAAAGATTTTGGCTAGATTAGGGTAAGAGAAGAGAAGGTTACTAATTTGTAATTTTAGTTACAGTAAAAGTAAAGGTAAATCGATTGATAGAGTAGGAGCCACTGAAAATGTGATTGGATGAGGGCTTAAAAACTTCTTCCACACAAACTACAATAGTGCTAAATACATGTTTGTCCTACCAAAGTGGGAATAGATAGCATATTTGATCTGGAAATGGGAGCTAGAATCTTTTTCAGAGGGACGTTGTGACAACATGCACAGTACTGTCAGCATGGTTGACACATCAGGTTGAGCCACCATATAAGTTGCTGCTGAGAATTTTATGGGAAATCAGGGATAAGTTTTCAGGACCATGGTCATAAATCTGGGAGAAATTAATGAATTCTGTTGAGGTATCGGGAGACTAGATAAAGGCACATTCTACACTCATTTATTAAAAAGAAGATAGTAAATCTGGCCTGGGAACTTTTGACCACGGAATTAGAGATCCTTTGTGGATAAGGCTATGGAAACACAAAACATCATGGAGCATATGGATAGAAATATAATCTTAAAATATTGTCAATAAGTGTTCATGAATTGGTGGTCTTGTCAATCTAGTTCACCAGTTTTCATTGAACGTTTGTCAAAGGAGCTAGATAGGGGCAAGGCCGTGGATGTGGTGCATTGGATTTCTGTAGGCCTTTTATACACTTCCTATGGAAATAATGATAAGAAATGAAATATAGCGGGAATCAGTGGATATGCTTTGTCAAGTGATTCGTTATTATTTGTTCGCTAGAACCCAGAGGGTGGTGATACAGGGATTGCCATCGGTCTGGGAGAACGTGTCCCACAGAGATCTGTTTTTGGACCACTTTATTTTAACATCCTTAGAAACGATCAGCATCTTGGCGTCACAGCTTAATGGTTACATTTACAGACGAAACAAATTTTATGAAGGTGGTAGACTGAAAAGCCGCAGTGGGTAAGCTGCAGGGAGATATTAAGACTTGGGAATTGAGTAGACAGGCGACAGGTACCATTCTGTGTAGAAAAATGCAAAGTACGTCACATGGAGACATGAAATCTGGGAAAAGATTACCACTTAAGTGAAAAAATAAATGATTTACATTGAAAATGAAAGCGTTCTGGTGTTTCTGATTGACAATACAGTGAAGCTATCACAAAAAATGAGCATTCAGACATTTGGATATATTAACAGGTCAATATTGAGCTAAAATAGTGAGTGATCCT
The DNA here is from genome assembly GCF_036365525.1 of Heterodontus francisci. Classification (NCBI taxonomy): domain Eukaryota; kingdom Metazoa; phylum Chordata; class Chondrichthyes; order Heterodontiformes; family Heterodontidae; genus Heterodontus; species Heterodontus francisci. The sequence goes on from NC_090404.1 coordinate 22,452,968, forward strand.
GCCACTTTGGTGTAACTGCTATTGCATTAATGTGTACAGTTCTGGACATCACAGGATATTGCAGCTATTGAGCGGACACAGAAGAGAGTAACCAGAATAATTGAGGGTCTGAATGGATAGGATTGTGAGTAATAATTATACAGATTACGTATGTTCTCATTGTAAAAGAGAATGTCAAAACGTAATATAATTGTTGCTTTTAAACTTGAAAAGGGTCTGGATAATATTATTTAACCTGGCCCTGAACAGAAGAACCAGTGGTCATGGCCTGCACCTGAATGGAGTAAATTAAGAAACAATCTGCTGAAACAATGTTTCACTGCGAGATCAATCTATGAAGCAGACTCCCTACAGTTAATATCTATTCTTGCAATGTCAAGTAGACAGAGTTTATTCACAGAATACCATTTTGTGACACAGCATGTGAGTAATTTGAGGAATAGCATGTGGTAAGTGCATAATGCTTGAGAGGTCCAGGTAAATTTGGACCTATAGTACCTAAAGTTCTAAAAGGATTTTCCTCTCTTAATGTCTGGGTCTGTTGTAAACTAATTTATAGTGATTGATTATCGTGATTGGTCATCAGATCCATTAGTATTAAATTATGCGACTTTTAGAAGAATAAGGGGGACTTGATTGAAACATATAAGATCCTGAGGGCTCTTGACAGGGTGGATGTGGAAAGGATGTTTCTCATTGTGGGAGAATCTAGAACTAGGGGTCACTGTTTAAAAATAAGGGGTCGCCCACTTAAGACAGAGATGAGGAAATTTTTCTCTCTCTCAGAGTGTCGTGAGTTTTTGGAGTTCTCTTCCTCAAAAGGCGGTGGAAGCAGAGACTTTGAATATTTTTAAGGCAGAGGTGATAGATTTTGATAAGCAAGTGAGTGGAAGATTATCGGGGGTAGGTGGAAATGTAAAGTAATCAGTTCAGCCATGAATTTATTGAATGGTGGAGCAGGCTCAAAGATCGAGTGGTCTACTCCTGCTCCTAATTCGTAAGTTCGTATGTTCAAATGACTGTCAGGAGGGCAGAAAGGGAATTACACTGGCGTGCACTGTCGATAGTGAAAATAATACTTCATTTAATTTTCCAAGTTTCTTTTCCCTGATTTGGAAATTTATTGTTTCTACCCCTTTTAAAGTGTGCACTTATGTTTTTTTATGATTACAGTAGTGGGCGGTGGTGTCGTCCTAACTGGGCAAGAGAAGATTAAAAGGTGAACTAGATGATCGTTGTCTTTGTTTCTCCAGCAGGTAGCTGTGGGATGGTTCCTGGTGATGGGAGAACAATGTGTGGGGACTGTACATTTTCCCTTTTCAGAGTATATCCTACCATCACGTTCCAAATTATTCCAAAGAGAGTATTCTGCTCCCTTCATTGAACAGTTCAACTTCATATTGAAGAACAGTTCATTGGCCGGACTCTCTGCCACATGCATGTAGAAATACACCTTGGGGCTGGTGGGACGGTACAGGGCCTGCGTCAAACAAGCAAGAGAACTGCAAACCAATGAACAGGATACAACATCGAATTATCTGCTGATGCAGAGTCCCTATATATATCTATATCTATATATCTATATATATATATACACATATATATACACACACACACACACACACAGACATATATATATATATATAATCACACGGTAGGTAAGTATCTCAAAGCAAGTGACCGTATCTAGGTGGGGTGGCTGTGTGTGGCATGAGCAAGAGCAACAATGGAGTCAATATATGTACGATTCATGTTGGATTTTAATATTTTCACCATTAAAATAATTTAACAATTAGACTCAGTGGATATTTCTCCCATTCTTTGATTCGTCTTTGATTTTACGCTGGGTTCCTGCATAAATAACATCATTGATGCAAGATCTCAAAACCTGAAGCATAAATCCGCTTTGCTCTGGAATAAAAGTTGTTTCATTTAAAGCTGAATCGGCAAAAATAACTAATGCTCTTTATTCAGACAGAGAGGACCGTTGCAAAAAATAACAAATATAACAGAATGAAACTACCTGAAATGGTGAAGAGTAAAACAATGGACTGTCTCTGCTTCTCCACCTCTGCGTCTCTCTTGTTCTCTCCATTGCTGTGGGCCCGGAATCTCCTGGTCGCCAGAATGTGTCTGACGGTCAGAGCATCGAGCAGTAAAATCAGAATGAATGGGAGACAAGGGGTTAAAATAGTGAAAATCCACTCATATCAGCCAATGCAGCTGACATATAAAATATTAATTTTATGCTGAAGAACCAGATTAATTGTTAATTATGTACAAATGTTCACATATAAAATATAATTAGACATTTTTGAAACCGCTCAGTGTACAGGCCGTTCCGTTCACCAGCGCCACTATTTTCTCAGTGCGATATTTATTTTCAGCTTCTGGCAACAAATGGTATTAAATCATAGAACCACAGAACATTTACCACACAGAATGGGGCCATTCATGCTATCGTGTCTGCGCTGGCCGAAAAAAAAGTAGCCAACCAATCTAATCCCGCCTTCCAGCACCTATTCCGCAGCATTGCCAGTTACAGCACTTCAGCTGCATGTGGACTCAAATTGTTCCAAGGTGAAAACGACCGTTAACCAGACAGAACAGCTGAATGTTGTACAATTTAGCATAGAATGAAGACGACATACCGGTGTGTTAGAAAGGAAAATGAGTGGGGGGAAAAAAAACAGCAATCCAGCTTCACATCACAACAGTGCAAATGACCAGCAGATCCGTCACCACGATAGACAGCAAGTAGTAAGTGATACATGTGGAGAGACCACATCTTCCTCGGGACAGGATCACAATCACTGCCCAGTTAACTGAATATATGGAGAGAAAAGGCTGAGCGGAAGAGAAAGTGTATGCCTGCGAGCGAGAGAGAAGAGGATAGTTACTGGTCCAAACCCAGGAAAACCAGACGTTTTACAGGATTCTGTGTGAAATTCACAACTTTGATATGTGATCCTGAGTTGGAAACTACCTCTTTCGCTACAGGCTACTGATTTTGTGTTTAAAGCAGTCATACAGATTAAAAATAAGACGGACCAATGACATCAGAATGTAAGAATATAATGAAGCACAATAGAGAGCAAGAAGGCATCGAAAGCACATGGGCATCAAATGGGCGGCACAGTGGTGCAGTGGTTAGCATTGCAGCCTCACAGCTCCAGTGACTCGGGTTCAATTCTGGGTACTGCACTGTGTGGAGTTTGCAAGTTCTCCCTGTGTCTGCATGGGTCTTCGCCAGGTGTTCCGATTTCCTCCGGTTTCCTCCCACAGCCAAGGTAAATTGGCCATTATAAATTGCCCCTAGTAAGGTAGGTGGTAGGGGAATATAGGGACAGGTGGGGATGTGGTAGGAATATGGGATTAGTGTAGTATTAATATAAATGGATGGTTGATGGTCGGCACAGACTCGGTGGGCCGAAGGGCCTGTTTCAGTGCTGTATCTCTAAATAAATAAATAGACAGGCAAATGACATCAGTAATGTATAATCGAAGACAAGAAAAAGGGTAAGTAGCACGAAAACCTTGGAAACTAAGAAGAAGGAAAAAAAACTTGCATTTGAGATAGACTATACCCCATGAAGGGACAAAAGTGCCTCATTCGCTTAATTTTTCAGTGTTGAAAATATGGAAGTCAACTATCGCAAAAAATTCCAAACGGAAAAGTGCAAAGGGACATCAGACGCTTTCTGAATTGACAAGGGAATATTGGTGAGGAAACAGTGATAGCCACCGGAAATGGCGGGTAATGAGATCTCATTTGGGGAAAGGCTGCTTCTATAATGTAGCACTTAGTCACTGTGCTTTCAGGAAACGTAATCAGCTTGGTCACATAGTAGGTATTGAACTTTAGAACTTTGGACTCATTAGAGATGACACCAGATCTATGGCCCCACTCAATGTGGAGAAAAGTATGTAGACGGGAACACTCCAGAACATTGTTATATGCCAAGAGCAGAAAAAACACTTGGGCAGCAGCGGCCACTGTAGAACAGTCAGCCACAGCTGCTGTGGAAGAGGCATGCCGGGGTGAACCACTGAGAGTGAGAGTCTGAGAGTAGAAGCAGTGCACTCTGTGAGTTTAGGATAAGTGCAGCCAACTTTAATTGAGCAGTGTGAACAGCCAGAGGTCGTGGTTCATATTGGTACCAACGACATAGGTTGAAAGAGGGACTTGATAAGTTTCTTATTTTGATTTGGGTGCTTATGGTGTGCATTCCTTTGAAAAAGGGGCACTTTTTTCGAATAATTTTATTTTGTTTGTTGGACAATGAAATGGCGAACTAGTTTTCGTATTTTTCCTCCAGCATTTCCTCTGTTTCTACCCCCCACCACCTCGTCCCCGTCCCAGGGCACCTTCCCCTGCAATCGCAGGAGGAGTAATACCTGCCCATTTACCTCCTCTGTCCTCACTATCCCAGGCCCCAAACACTCCTTTCAGGTGAAGCAACGATTTACTTGTACCTCTTTCAATGTAGTATACTGTATTCGCTGCTCACAGTGTGGTCTCCTCTACATTGGGGAGACCAAGCGCAGACTGGGTGACCGCTTTGCGGAACATCTCCGCTCAGTCCACAAGCAGGACCCTGAACTTCCGGTTGCTTGCCATTTCAACACTCCCCCCTGCTCTCATGCTCACATCTCTGTCCTGGGATTGCTGCAGTGTTCCAGTGAACATCAACGCACGCTCGAGGAACAGCATCTCATCTACCGATTAGGCACACTACAGCCTGCCGGACTGAACATTGAGTTCAATAATTTCAGAGCATGACAGCCCCCCATTTTACTTTCATTTTTAGTTATTTTTTCTTCCTTGTTTTTCCATTCTTTTTTACATTTTATACAATCTTTTTTTTGCATTTATTTCATTTCATCTTAGTTTGTTCAGTTTGCTTACCCACTGTTTTTTTTTCAGGTATGCACTTGCTGCTGTTCAATATTCAGTGTATTTACACCTAATCTGTACTAATGCTTTGTCTTTCAACACACCATTAACATATTGTTTGCCTTTGCTCCGTGACCTTTTGGTCAGCTATGTGGCCTGATCCAATCTACAACTTCTCCTTTGTTATCTCTTGCCCGACCCCCACCTCACTTGCTTATAACCTGTGACATTTCTAATATTTGTCAGTTCCGAAGAAGGATCACTGACCCGAAACGTTAACTCTGCCTCTCTTTCCACAGATGCTGCCAGACCTGCTGAGTGATTCCAGCATTTCTTGTTTTTATTTCAGATTTCCAGCACCCGCAGTATTTGGCTTTTATTTTATTGTTTAATTCACTGCCACTTCTCTTCCAGGAATGCCTACCTTGAAGAAGTTCTGCTCTTCTCTCTGACAGGATTTTCGTTTGTCTCTTTTACCTTGTTCACCTTCATTGCTTTCTATTTCCCTCCTGGTGTTTGATAAGGTATCTACCAAAACTCGTTTTCACAGCCACATCTCCTTCCTCAGTGACTGTCTCCGGCTGCGACTTATTCCACGTGGATTCCAACTGCAGTTTCACCCATCATGCTTTGAAACCACCCAGGATCACAGGTATCTCCGAGAAATACAACGTTCCTCGGACTGCTACTCTCGCCGCATCCTGAGAGCCACACTCAGTCCTCTGCACCGCCACATGCACACACTGGACCTCTCTCTCCAGCAGCACCGTCTCACCTTATCTCAAAGCTGTTCTACTCCACAGTTTCATCTCATCTTACGTCTCATCCGACGCATTAACAAAAAACGTTTTTATCTTCCTTTCAGGTGTTAAGGAATGCAAGCTCCAGCAGCTGATGTGGACCAATGCCCCTCCAGATCCTCCTTCTGCTTCACTTCCCTCTGACCCCACCCCTTCTGATCTGACCCCTTGCCGTGTATTCACTATACCCTCTGATCTCCCCCTCTCTGATGCTGAGCGTTCTGTACTCAGCAAAGGTCTCAGTTTTATCCCCTTACGCCCCCACCTCAATGAATTTCGCGCTCGGCATGACGTTGAGCTCTTCTTCCGTCGCCTCCGCCTCCGGGGTCACTTCTTCGACCAGGAGTCCTCCCCCCGACCAGCAGACCCATTCACCCGCCTCCAGCATTCTCACTCTACCTGGACCTCTCCCCCTGGCCTCTTACCCGCTCTTGATCTCTTCATTGAAAACTGTCGGCGAGACATTGGTCATCTCAATTTCTCTGCCCCCCTCACTCACTCTAACCTGTCCCCATCTGAAATTGAGGCACTCCGTTCTCTCAGGTCTAACCCCGACATGGTCATCAAACCTGCAGACAAGGGTGGTGATGTTGTTGTATGGCGTACTGACCTCTACCTTGCAGAAGCTCAACGCCAACTCACAGACACCTCTTCCTACCTCCCTCTGGACCATGACCCCACCACCGAACATCAAGCCACCGTCCAAAGTACTGTCACTGACCTCATCTCCTCTGGAGATCTTCCCTCTACAGCTTCCAACCTCATGGTCCCACAACCCCGGACAGCCCGCTTCTACCTCCTTCCCAAAATCCACAAACGGGACTTTCCCGGCAGACCCATTGTGTCAGCCTGCTCCTGCCCCACTGAACTTATTTCTTCATATCTAGACTCTATCTTTTCTCCACTGGTCCAGTCTCTTCCCACCTACATCCGTGACTCTTCTGACGCCCTACGTCATTTTGCCAATTTCCAGTTTCCTGGTCCCAACCGCCTCCTCTTCTCTATGGACGTCCAATCACTCTACACCTCCATCCCCCACCAGGATGGTTTGAGGGCTCTCCGCTTCTTTCTGGAACAGAGGCCCAACCAGTCCCCATCCACCATCACCATCCTCCGCCTGGCTGAACTTGTTCTCACATTGAACAACTTCTCCTTCAACTCCACGCACTTCCTTCAAGTAAAAGGTGTCGCTATGGGTACCCGCATGGGTCCTAGTTATGCCTGTCTTTTTGTGGGATATGTCGAGCATTCTTTCTTCCAGTCCTACTCAGGCCCCCTCCCCCAACTCTTTTTCCAGTACATTGCTGACTGTATCGGTGCCGTTTCCTGCTCCCGCCCCGAACTAGAAAACTTTATCAACTTTGCTTCCAATTTCCATCCTTCTCTCACCTTTACATGGTCCATCTCTGACACTTCCCTTCCCTTCCTCGACTTCTCTGTCTCCATCTCTGGGGATAGGTTGTCTACCAACATCCATTATAAGCCCACCGACTCCCACAGCTACCTCGACTACACTTCTTCACACCCTACCTCCTGTAAGGACTCCATTCCATTCTCCCAGTTTCTCCGTCTCCGACGCATCTGCTCTGATGATGCTACCTTCCATGACGGTGCTTCTGATATGACCTCCTTTTTCCTCAACCGAGGATTTCCACCCACTGTGGTTGACAGGGCCCTCAACCGTGTCCGACCCATTCCCCGCACCTCTACCCTCACCCCTTCCCCTCCCTCCCAGAACCGTGACAGGGTTCCCCTTGTCCTCACTTTTCATCCCACCAGCCTCCATGTCCGAAGGATCATCCTCCGCCATTTTCGCCACTTCCAGTGTGATGCCACTACCAGTCGCATCTTCCCCTCCCTTCCCCTGTCAGCATTCCAAAGGGATCATTCCCTCCGCGACACCCTGGTCCACTCCTCCATTACCCCCACCACCTCGTCCCCGTCCCAGGGCACCTTCCCCTGCAATCGCAGGAGGTGTAATACCTGCCCATTGACCTCCTCTCTCCTCACGATCCCAGGCCCCAAACACTCCTTTCAGGTGAAGCAGCGATTTACTTGTACTTCTTTCAATGTAGTATACTGTATTCGCTGCTCACAGTGTGGTCTCCTCTACATTGGGGAGACCAAGCGCAGACTGGGTGACCGCTTTGCGGAACATCTCCGCTCAGTCTGCAAGCAGGACCCTGAGCTTCCGGTTGCTTGCCATTTCAACACTCCCCCCTGCTCTCATGCTCACATCTCTGTCCTGGGATTGCTGCAGTGTTCCAGTGAACATCAACACAAGCTCGAGGAACAGCATCTCATCTACCGATTAGGCACACTACAGCCTGCCGGACTGAACATTGAGTTCAATAATTTCAGAGCATGACAGCCCCCCATTTTACTTTCATTTTTAGTTATTTTTTCTTCTTTGTTTTTACATTTTTTACAAGTTTTTTTTGCATTTATTTCATTTCATCTTAGTTTGTTCAGTTTGCTTACCCACTATTTTTTTCAGGTTTGCACTTGCTGCTGTTCAATATTCAGTGTATTTACACCTAATCTGTACTAATGCTTTGTCTTTCAACACACCATTAACATATTGTTTGCCTTTGCTCCGTGACCTTTTGGTCAGCTATGTGGCCTGGTCCAATCTACACCTTCTCCTTTGTTATCTCTTGCTCGACCCCCACCTCACTTGCTTACAACCTGTGACATTTCTAATATTTGTCAGTTCCAAAGAACGGTCACTGACCCGAAACATTAACTCTGCTTCTCTTTCCACAGATGCTGCCAGACCTGCTGAGTGATTCCAGCATTTCTTGTTTTTATTCCTCTATTTCGATGTTTATGGGCACAAGAGTGCGGATGTGAGGCTGTGCCTATGGATTGGAGACCAATGCATGGGGCATTGCAGGATTCAATTTCAGTTCTTATTTTATGCTAAGACAAAAATCATTCCCAGCAATGTTATTGATGTCCCTTTATTGAACAGGTAAACTTGATATCGAACACCAGATCAACGGTCGGAATCTCTGAATGTAGCAATACTCCAGTTCCCTTGGGGCTGACGGGAATGAACTAAGCTGGTGTCAGCACGGGGAAGGGAACTGATAACTAAACGAGAGCATGTTACACCACTGAATTATACGTTGATGGTGTGTTACTTATGCATTCTTAAATTCGCACAATGGATAATGATGTCAAAGCGAGTGAATTTTTCTGCGTGGGGAGGTCGTGTGTGATGCACAAGAACAGCAATTGATGCAATATAACGTGCAATTCATGCTGGATTTTACTTATCCCATCATTTCAACAATTTAACAATTAGATTTAGTGGATACTTCACTCCATTTTTTAACTCCTCTCTGAATTTTCTCTGGGTCCCTGCATAAATAAACGGATTGACACAGGAACTCAAAAGCTCAGACATATATCCAGTTTGGTCCAGAATATAATTTGATTCATCAAAATTGGAACCAGAGAAATAATTAAGTTTCGCAATTCGGACATAAAGGAAATTTATAAGACGGAGCAAATATAACATGATGAAACTGCCCGAAATGCAGAAGAGTAAAACGATGGATTTTCTCCGCTTCTCCATCTCTGGGTCTCTCTGAGTCTTTTCATTGGTCTGGGCTCGGAGTCTCCTGCGAGCTCGACTGGCTGTCAGAATATGTCTGATGGTCAGAGCATTGAGCAGTAAAATCACAATGAATGGGAGACCAGGGGTTAAAATACGACGAATCCAGTCATATGCAATCCATGCATTTGATGCATAAAATACTAATTTTATTTCACAGAACCAGGGTATATCGTTAATTATATACAAAGGTTCATATATAAAATACTGGAACGTATATTTTAAACAACTCATTATCGGCACGATTCCAATAACCCGTCCCGCTGTTTTCTCGGTGCAGTATTTTATTTTCAGCTTCTGGCAACAAATGGCCATAAATCGATCAAAAGTGAAAGCGACTGTTAACCAGGTAGAACAGTCCATGATAGCAAAGCTGAGGGCAATACGGAGACTGCACAGTGGTGTGATGAACAGGATACTGCCTGGGAAATAAATACCAACAATCCGGTTAAATATCACAGCGGTGATGATGATCAGGAGATCCGTCACTGCCAAGGACATTAGGTAGTAAGTGATACATCTGGAGAGACCGCATCTTCCTCGGGACAGGATCACAATCACTGCCAAGTTAGCTGTAATAGAGGAAGAGGGAGAAAGAGAAAGAGGAATAATGTATGTTTGTGAGCTGGAGAGAACAGGAATGTTACTGGTCCGACTCCCAACAAAATCATCCGTTTTACAGAATTCTGTGTGAAATTTAGAGCTTTGACACATGATCCTGAGTGGAAAACTATTGCTTAACCTCCGTGCACTTGCTTCTGTGTTTAATATAATCGCCCAGATTGAAAATAAGACAGGTCAATCATATCAGAATATAAAATAATACAGGAAAGCATGATGGAGAACAAGATAGCATCGAAAACCTATTGAAACCAAAATGGGAACATCAAAGAGACAAGAAAAATAACATCAGTAACATATTCCAGAAAATAGTTCAGATGGTAAATAATACAGGGCTGAATTTTGTGCTCCATTTGAAGGCGGGTCTATGGCGGGCGAGGATCTGGAGAATTGGTGCAGATTCATCCACCACGAAATCCGAAGGCAGAATAGTGGTTTCCAATTTTCTCAGAGGCGGCGAATTTCCTTGGCAGCACCTCTGCCGCTCTGTGACGGGACTGTACATGGAATATGTTAAGTACCGTTTTGAATGAATTCTAATGTAATTCGCCACAAACCGACCTACACTTCTGCATGACGTGTGGCACTCAAGTGCCTTCACTTTCCCATCTTAGGAAAAGATGGTGCCACTGAGGCGAGAGTCTTTGGTGCCTGCAAAGGATAAGTAAGTTAGGCGTTGTTAACGCTGTTGAATTTGTTTTAACATCACGCATTGCCACTAAAGTCAATCTTCAGATGTAGGGGAAGAGGGGATCTCTGCAAGTGGCACTGTTGTGGGAAGGGGGGAGCTTCAAAAGTGGATACATTGTTTGTGGGGGTGGAAGGGATAACTTGGAAACTATAGTTTTTTTTTCGGGGATCCAGTGCAGGCAACTCAAATGGTATTCTGATGGACATGGTGGCTCACACTTACTTAAAAGTTCGCCTTACATCAGTCCTTGGGAAAATGCTAGAATCTATCCGAAAGGATGTGATAAATGGATACTTGGATAATAATGAATTGATTGGGCATAGTCAATATGCATTTCAGAATGGGAAATCATGTTTGACGAAACTGTTGGAGTTTTTCTGAGGATGTTACTGACAGAATTGATAAAAGGAAGTCAGTGGACGTGGTATACGTGGATTTTCAGAAGGCTTTTGCTAAAGTCCCCCATAGAAGATTGGATAGAAGAATTAAAGCACGTGGGATAGGAGGTAATATACTGGCATGGATTAAGGATTGGTTAACAGGCATAAAACAGAGAGTAGACTTAAACGGATCATTCTCACGTTGGCAGGTTGTGACTAGTCGGGTACCACAGGGAACAGTGCTTGTGCCCCAGCTGTTCACAATATACATATCAATGATTTGGATGTGGGGACCAATTGTAGTATTTCAAAGTTCACGGATGACACAAAACTAGGTGGGAATGCGTGTTGTGAGGAAGATGCAAAGTGTCTTCAAGAGGATTTGAACAGACGGAGTGAGTGGGCAAGAACGTAGCAGGTGGAATAAATGTGGAAAAATGTGAGGTATTCCATTTTGGTAGGAGGAAGAGATGTGCAGAGTATTTCATAAATGGTATGAGATTAGAAAGTGACGATGTACAACGGGACCTGGGTGTCCTTGTCAATCAGGCAGTGAAAGCTAACATGCAGGTGCAGCAATCAATTAGGAAGGCTAATGATATTTAGCCCTTATTGCAAGAAGATTTGTGTACAAGAGTAGAGAAGTCATTCTTCAATTGTGTAGAACCTTGATTAAACCACACTTGGAGTCCAGTGTGCAGTTTTTGTCCCCTTACCATAGGAAGGATATTATTTCTATGGAGGGAATGCAATGAATGTTCACTAGACTTGTTCCCGAGATGGTGGGACTATCCTATGAAGAGAGATTGGGGAAACTGGGCCTGTGTTCTCTAGCGTTTCGAAGAATGAGGGGTGATCTCATTGAAACCTACAAAATGCGGAAAGGCATAGACAGGGTAGATGCAGGTAAGATGTTTCCCCTGGTTGGGGAGTTTAGAACCAGGGGACACAATTTCAAAATAAGGGGGAAGACACTTAGGACAGAGATGAGGAGAAATTTCTTTACTCGGAGGGTTGTGAATCTTTGGAATTCTCTACCACACGGGGCTGCAGAAGCTCAGTCATTGAGTATGTTTAAAACAGAGATTGACAGATTTCTAAATACAAAAGATATAAGGCGATATGAGGACAGTGTAGGATCAAGGAATTGAAGTGGATAATCAGCCATGATCATATTGAATGGCGGGGCAGGCTCGATGGACTGAATAGCCTACTCCAGCTCTTACTATGTTCCCATGTTCCTGTAACAGTGTGATAATTCACCCCAAAGCAGTGTCAATAACATCGACACCGTGCTAACCATGCGATAATCTATTGGCAGTAGCAACAACATAATGGAGGTACATTTGCAGAGTGATAACAGTGTGACAATTCACCCACAGTAACAGTGCCAGCACAACAATATAAGTACAGTTATACTGTGATAACAGTTTGATGATTCAGCCACAGTAACAGTGTTCCGAATACATTTGAACTACATTTACACCGTGATAACTGTGTGATAATCCACCGACTATAACAGTGTCAATAACACAATGTAACTACGTTTCAGTAAAGGGAAGATCTTATAAAGCTAGAAGCACTAAATTAAATTTTCAAACAGGATAAATGACATGGATTAATGGGAAGACGATACCATTGAAGGGGATAAATTGTGCGACCAAAGTGTAAAGTGATACTGGGAAGTGGAAGAAATTACATTGGCAATATGAAGAAAGTATACCATTAATTACACTTCTGTAAGGGAGAAAATATGACATTAATGTCAAAAATTATATCAGTAAATTTCCACGAAATCATGCTATTAAAATGAAGAAATATTACCGTTAAAGTGGAAAAAAGATACCTTAAAACAGGAGAAATTAGAACAATCGGCAGCAAGAAATCTTCCCGTTAAAGTGGAGGAATTATCCCACTAAAGGGGACCATAATGTCGAGAAGCTTGAGTGATTATTAAGAGCAGTGACAAAGCTAAACCATGATTTCCATAACTTATAACCAACTAGAATACTTTACCTGGAACCCCAATAGCTGCAAGGAGGGGATAGTAAATGGCAAACAGCGGGCCTTTTGCTGATCCGTGCATTTCTATCAGAAGCTCTGAGCACGCTCATAGATTGTCATATTTATAACTGATGTCAAGTTCCAGGGAGATAATTAGATGGTTTGATGTTTACCATTAAAATTCACTAATTGAAATAAACAAATTAGTGCCGCAACATCTGGGCTCTAGTTGGTGTTTTGAAGGAAAAGAATGTTTTTGAAGGGATCTGACAGGGCTCCAAAGTGAAACCCAGAGATTACAATCTGATCCCAGTTACAGTTATGGTAATGAAAAGTTTAATTGGTGGTTGCAATGATGAAAGTGAATCTTTGGGGTAAATGCAGAGTTAGGTATCCACAGCACAACATATAGCTGACCAGCGATATTCTAGTCCCGAAGGAATTCCAGGCAAGTTCTGGCTCCTGATTACGATTCAGCTCCAGTCCGCGTGATCTTGGATCAATCCACTTGACTCCAAATATTTCTGAGACATTGCATCCACTTCAACGCAGCTGACAGTATTCAGTATGGATCACTCGAGGTCAGCATGGCACTTTCGGTGTGCATAGATGCAGTTGTGCAGGTTTATGTGCTATGTGGAAACAGCCAGCTCAGCATGGTTGCATTCAGTTTTAATCGTCAAGTTCAGTACGCTTATATTCAGTGAAGCCATGTCGAGTTGAGCACATTTACATTTAGTGTAGACTGGTCGAGGTTGGCACGGTCATATATGCAGTGTGGAGAAGGCAAGTTCCACATGGTCATGTTCTGTGTGTACATGTTTAGTTCAGCACAGTTGCTCTCGGTGTTACCTGGTTCAGTCTGGTTACATTCCACGAACAGTTGTGCATGATGATTCTCAGTGTTGGAAATTCCAATTCAACACGATTGCATTCAGTGTTGACTGGTCAAGTTCAGTAGTTATGCTCAGTTCAATTAGCGCTGCGATATTAATATGGATGGGACCAGGTCTGGAGGGCAATAGTTAGTGTGGGAAGTTCCAGTTCAGCACACTCACATTCCGAGTGGATAGATCCAGTTCTGTATTGTTACTTTCAGTGATGGCAGCTTCATTTCCACCCGGTTCCCTTGAATGTGGACAGGCCCAATTCAGCACAGTTACTGCCAATAGGATCTTGGCCATCTCAGTGCGCTTATATCGAACGTGCAGATGGTTTGGTGAGCATGGTTACTGTCAGCATGCACAGGTCCAGCACTGCACAGCTAGTTTCAGTGTAGAAGGATCCAGTTCATCAGGGTTACATTTATTGTAGACACGCTCAGTTTCGCATGGCTATCTTCATTGTGGACAAGTCCAGTTCAGCATTTTACATTTCGTGTGAACAGATCAATTTCAGTTAGGCTTTATTTGATGTGAACAGACTTCGCAGCCTCTGACTTGTTCTTGCAGCCACAGTGTTTGTATGGTGGGTGCAGTTCGGTTTCTGCTGTTTCATGTCAAAGTTTGTTACAAGATGCTTTTATTTCTTGAGCAACGACTCTGGCATGGCAAACATTTATTGCCCATCCTAATTGCCTTTGATTAATACCATATCTAACATTATAGCTCCGACGAGGAGGAATATGAACTGCTCTCACATGTCTTAGCTTCTCCTTGCTATTTCGCAATTTTATCCATTCTGGTTTTTTTTTAAATTTCCTACTATTTCGAGCCAAGATCCTTCCTAACGATTGTCCTTATGTGATCTTGTATTATGTATCAGGACGACCCTTCCTCATTTTTCATTTTGTCTGTCTTTGCAGAATGTCAATTACCCTGTTATATTTATTTCTCAACCTTGGTCCCCAATGCAAATACTTCTCAATAATAGAACATAGAACATTACAGCGCAGTGCAGGCCCTTCAGCCCTCGATGTTGCGCCGACCTGTGAAACCATCTGACCTACACTATTCCATTTTCATCCATATGTCTATCCAATGACCACTTAAATGCCCTTAAAGTTGGCGAGTCTACTGCTGCTGCAGGCAGGGCGTTCCACGCCCCTACTACTCTCTGCGTAAAGAAACTACCTCTGACATCTGTCCTATATCTATCACCCCTCAACTTAAAGCTATGTTCCCTCGTGTTTGCCATCACCATCCGAGGAAAAAGACTCTCACTATCCACCCTGTCGAACCCTCTGATTATCTTATATGTCTCTATTAAGTCACCTCTCCTCCTCCTTCTCTCTAACGAAAACAACATCAAGTCCCTCAGCCTTTCCTCGTACGACCTTCCCTCCATACCAGGCAACATCCTAGTAAATCTCCTCTGCACCTTTTCCAAAGCTTCCACATCCTTCCTATAATGCGGTGACCAGAACTGCACGCAATAAGCCATGTGCAGCCGCACCAGAGTTCTGTACAGCTGCAGCATGTCCTCGTGGCTCCTAAACTCGATCCCCCTACTAATAAAAGCTAACACACTATATGCCTTCTTAACAGCTCTATTAACCTGGGTGGCAACTTTCAGGGATTTATGTACCTGGACAACAAGATCTCTCTGCTCATCTACACTACCAAGATTCTTCCCATTAGCCCAGTATTCTGCAATCCTGTTACTCCTTCCGAAGTGAATCACCTCACACTTTTCCGCATTAAACTCCATTTGCCATCTCTCAGCCCAGCTCTGCAGCCTATCTATGTCCCTCTGTAACCGACAACATCCTTCGGCACTATCCACAACTCCACCGACCTTCGTGTCATCCGCAAATTTACTAACCCACCCTTCTACACCCTCATCCAGGTCATTTATCAAAATGACAAACAGCAGTGGCCCCAAAACAGATCCTTGCGGTACACCACTAGAAACTATACTCCAGGATGAACATTTACCATCAACCACCACCCTCTGTCTTCTTTCAGCTAGCCAATTTCTGATCCAAAGCACTAATTCACCTTCAATCCCAAACTTCTGTATTTTCTGCAATAGCCTACCGTGGGGAACTTTATCAAACGCCTTACTGAAATCCATATAGAACACATCCACGGCTTTACCCTCATCCACCTGTTTGGTGACCTTGTCAAAAAACTCAATAAGGTTTGTGAGGCACGACCTACCCTTCACAAAACCGTGCTGACTATCTCTAATGAACTTATTCTTTTCAAGATGATTATAAATCCTATCTCTTATAACCTTTTCCAACATTTTACCCACAACCAAAGTAAGGCTCACAGGTCCATAATTACCAGGGCTGTCTCTACTCCCCTTCTTGAACAAGGGGACAACATTTGCTATCCTCCAGTCTTCCAGCACTATTCCTGTCGACAATGACGACATAAAAATCAAGGCTCTGCAATCTCCTCCCTAGCTTCCCAGAGAATCCGAGGATAAATCCCTTCTGGCCCAGGGGACTTATCTATTTTCACACTTTCCAAAATTGCTAACACCTCCTCCTTGTAAACCTCAATCCCATCTAGCCTAGTAGTCTGTATCTTAGTATTCTCCTCGACAACATTTTCTTTCTCCACTGTAAATACTGACGAAAATAATGTTATTAGATCTGACCTTTTATCTCTATTTGTACCATTAACATGTCTGTCTTGTTACAAATCATCCGGGAATATAGATACATATTTTCTAATTTTAACTTTCGTCCATTTTCCCTTGATTTTGACCTTATTTACTGATACACTACTACTGTTAAACTCTCCATCCCTTCTGTCACATTTTGCTTAACTTTACCCAAATTACTACACTGCTCTGTGGCCTTGACCTTTCTCTTGATATTTATAAATTCCCATCACTTCTACAGCGCTAACTATTGGATTTACCCGAACAAGATCCCAACAGAACATATCTCTCTTTCCCCAGCACTTGCACCAGTACCCATGAAATGCTAATCTCCCATGGCACTGTTTGAGCCACTCATTCAACTCAAACAATTGATCAGTTATTTCTCCATCACTCCTGAACACCCTTGTCAGGTTAAAACTGCATTGATCAGCTCTGCCTCTAATACCTGGATGTGTTGCTCAGTTAACAAAAGACTGGGGTCTGATTTAACTGATTTCAGCAGCTATTATTCTGTTAGCTTGGAATTTTGTTTGTTCACCAGACACCTAGGTTAGGGTAAAGCTACATTGATCCCCTCTTACCTGTTCTGGCCTTCAAACTGTTTGGAATCTTCTTCTCCATGCACCTAATCTTCGCCGTCCCTGCAGATATGGAAGGTATCTACTTGCACATTGGTCAGACAGCAAGCTCTACAGTATATCAAGACTGAAATAAAAGACAAAAACACATTGTGTCCTGGTCCAAGGACTCCTGTACGCTGATGATGCTGCAATAGTCACTCACACAGAAACTCTGCTACAAAGGTTGATGGACTGTCTCTCCTGTGCCTGTAACATTTTCTAAGCATCAGGAAAACTGTGATAATGGAACGATGTGTTGCATCTCCATCCTTGATCACACTAAATAGCACCTCACTGGAAGTGCTTCGCAATTTCTGCTGCCTTGGGTCCACGGTGACGGACAATCTATCCCTTGATGCAGTGCTCGATACACACAGAGGGAAAGCAGTTACCACTTGTGGCCAACTTGTGAAACGCGCATAAGATAACACCAAGCTCACCCTTAGAACCAAGCTGATGGTTTATAAGGCCTGGATTCTCAGCACCTTGCTGTATAGCTGTGAAACATAGGCGGCTTATAGTTACCAGGAAATTAAGCTCAATAATTTCCATTTTCACTGTCTGTGACATACTATGGGTACATCCTGGCACAACAAAATCCCAAATGTGGCAGTCCTCTCAAAGGAAGAGCTCGCAAGTATGTTGGCGTTAATCAAATAGAGGCAACTTTGCTGAATCTGATAAGTCTGCAGGATGGAAGATGGTCAGATACCTTCTGTATGGTTAGGTAGTTGGGGTCAGATAACCAGTGAGGCGCCCAAAACTCCACTTTCAAGTGTGACATGAAGGCCCTAAATGTCGACTATTGCACCAGGGAGTCAGTAGCTGGTGAAAGAGGGAAATGGCGACACATTCTGAACTGGCGTGCACTACCATGACGACAAGACAACAGGTGCCAACGCCCACAAAACAAC
This sequence comes from Heterodontus francisci, assembly GCF_036365525.1. NCBI lineage: Eukaryota > Metazoa > Chordata > Chondrichthyes > Heterodontiformes > Heterodontidae > Heterodontus > Heterodontus francisci. Next base: position 22,471,075 of record NC_090404.1, read on the forward strand.
TCATACTGTCACTTGGCAGCTTCAAGTGCAGCACTTGTGACAGAACTTGCCTCTCAAGGATTGGCCTTCACAGTCATCAGCAAAAGTGCACCAAGAGAACACACGCCTCCGAAATGGATTGTTTGCTCCAGGTCCATCATCTTTCGTAGATGGAAGGATGCCAAACAACAACTTAGCCCATTGACCAAACATCTTGAACCTGTTAAAGATGCTTTGATCTGCTCATTCACTATTAGCCGTGCTATCTATCACATTGACCAAGGGTAAAGCTACACTGATCGTTCAATGCATTATAACCTTTGCATTTTATCCCATTGATCAAACACCTGGGGCCAGTTAAAGACACAATCCTCTATTGCCTGTACATTCTATCCCATTGACCAAACACCTGGAGCCGGCTAAAGATATATTGAAATCCTTTCCTCTGTTACTCGAACATGCACATGTGTGCTTGAGTGCATGAGTGCATGGACTGCAGCGGTTCAAGAAGGCAGCATACTACCACGTTCTCAAGGGCAATTAGGGATGGGAAGTAAATGCTGACCTTGCCAGTGCAAAAATGAATGAATAGAAAAAAAACACGAAGTGTTTTTAAAACGTTTGGTGAGTTGCAGGCACAAATAGCCACGGGGGAATATACCCCTCTGGTGATGTCTGTGACTTGGCTTAAATAGGGAATGATGGGAGGCTTAATATTCATGGTAACAAGGCACTCAGTAAAGAATGGGAAGGAAAAAATAGGGTAGCAGTTTTGATTAAGAAAAATTTTGCAGTGCGACAAAAAATATCCTTGAGGAGTCAAAGTCAGAATCTACTTCGTTGGAATTCAGTGAGTAAAAAGTGAAGGAGCTATTATGCTACTTGGTGCATTTTACGGGCCACAAAACAGTGCGATGTCTACAGGAGAAGAATTGCAACAAAATTAACGAGAGAAAATAGTTGTGGAGCAGTGATAATGGGATTATATTAATTACAGCAATAGTGGATGTTACAGTGATTTTGTTAAGGGCAGAGATGAAGGCAATTATAGAAATGTCTTCAGATGTAGTTCCTTGAGTATATTTCCTACCCAAAGAGGAAGGAGATAGTGTTGGATTTAATCTGGGATTGTCACTGTCGAGGAACAGATCTGGAATAAGTGATAATCGTATTCATATGTTTAGATTAGTTATGTCGCAGGACAAGGAACAATTTAGAATAGAAAAATTATTGATCAGAAAGTGGATACTTTTTTATGAATTGAGGAGGATTCTGTCCTGGGTAAATTGGAGTCAAAGACTGGCAGCCAGGAATGCATTAAATAAATGGACAGCGTTAAGAGGAGATGCTTTGGGCACCGTCTAGGTCTATTTTCACAAGGTGGGGGGGACCAATGTCAGAGCTCCCTGAATAATGAAGGTTTCACAAAGCGGGCAGAAACAGATAAAGGGAGAATACAAGGGAAGATCAGGTTGAATTTAAAAATGTACAGAGGAGAGGTGAAAAAGTAATAATACGTGCACAGAAATAGTACGATTTTTCTTTAAAAAGAGATGCCAGAGGAGTGGTGGGTCTGATTAGGGACCAAAATAAAGATGCAATGGTCGAGGCTGAATGTGTGCCAGAGCCACTGAATGAGCACCTTTTCATCAGAGCTTACCAAGGATCAGGACTTTGGAAAATATATGGCCAAATGAGGATGTTGTTGGGACACCAGGTGAGATGGAATTAGATACATAGGACGTAATAAATATTCTGGCGGTACTTAACGTGGTTAACTCAACAGCTCCAGAGGGCTGTTGAGGGAAGTACGGAGGAAAGTTATGGAGCTGCTGGCCACCATCTTCCAATTCTCCTTAAATATTGGTGTATTGTCAAAGGACTGAAGGAATGCAAATAAAACATCCTGGTGCAGAAAAGTGAAAAAGGATAGGACCGTCAAATATAGGGCAGTCAGTTTATCATTGGTGTTGAGGAAACAATAAATCTGGAGCAAACTGATAACCACTTGGACAGGCAAACACTGATAAAGTAGAGCCAGCACGGATTTTCGAAGTGAAAATCGTCTTTGACTAACGTGGCTGAGTTTTTTTGAAGGGCAACATCAAGAGAAGTGTAGTTGATGTTGTTCTACGGACTTTCAAATAGTGTTTGATTAAATACCACATATAGGGCTTGTTAGGAAAATTGAAACCTATGGACTATAAGAAACGGGGGTGGGCGAGGGGGAGAAGGAATAAAAAAAAACTGGCTATCTTATAGAAAACAGAGACAAAAGTAAAATACTCTGGATGCTGGCAATCCGAAATAAAAAAGAAACCGGAAATGTTGGAAATTCCCAGCAGGACAGCCAGGACCTGGACAGAGAAAAACAAAGTTAACGTTTCAGGTCGATAACTTTAACTGCAAAATGGAAAACCTAAGTACCAGGTATGAGCCTTGTTCGCAAAATTGAAGTCTATAGAACAAAAGAAACAGGGTAAGAATGACTGAAAATCGGTTGAGTGATAGAAGATGGAGAGAAAAGCAAAATACTGCAGATGTTGAAAATCCAAAATTAAATAAAAGGCAAATGCTGGAAATACTCAGCAGGTCAGAAAGCATGGGCTGGATTTTTTTGTTGCGCATCAGGAGCGGTGGTGAGTGCACAAAAATGTTGGCCTTCCCACATGTGACCTCCGCGGGCGGCCACTTACCATCATGATGGCGGTCGTTCCCCCAAATCACGTGGTGGGTGAAGCATCAGCAGCGACGTCGTTTATGATGTCTTCTGATATTGGAGTGCAAAGGTCAACACTCGCCCACCAACCACCCACCCAGCCCCCCCGCCCCCCTCTTGCAGAGTGGCCCTTCTCCTCTTAACTATAAATGAGTGCAGTGTTGAGCCCTTCCCTGCCTTCGCCTCCTCCTCCCCCCTCTCCCACCCCCCACCTATCGATACACAAATGCAGAGTTCCAACCTCCTCTCACTTCTGGCGATTCGACTTTACTGGAAGTGTTTGAGTTCGCAACAAAAAGCATAGCAAGACATTACTTACCTCACCTTTTCCGGCACCAAGAACTCTCGCCTCAGTGCAGCCAGCTTTTCAAGGACGGGAAAGTGATGGCACGTGAGTGCCGTATGTTGAGCTCAAGATTGGGAATAGTTGATAGTATCCTGGCAAATTCTGCATAAATCTTTGTAGGCGGAAGGATAGGTTAAAAATGCAGTTCGTAAGTCATATGTGATCCTGGGATTTATATATAGAGACAGAGAGCACAAACACCAGGACGTGATGATGAAACTTTGTTTCAACACTATTTGGGCCACAACTGGAGTATTGTGTTCATTGTTGGGCATCACACTTTAGGAATGACATGAAGGATTTGAAGAGGGTACAGAACAGATTTACTGGAATTATCCCAGGGGTGAAGGATTACAGTTATGAAGGTACACCTCAGAAGTTGAGCTTGTTCGTCTTCAAATGGAGAAGGCTAAGGAAAGATTTAATAGAGGTGTTTAAAATCCTGAAGGACTTTCCATAGAATACATGAAGAGAAACTGCTTCCAATGGCTGAAGGTACAATAATGTTACGGCACAGATTTAAGTGTTGGGCCAAAGAACCGGAGCTGACATCTTTTTGCACAATGAGTTGTTTGGATTTGCAACACATTTCTGACCAGGTGTTGGATTCAGGCTCAATAGCGGCGTTAAAAATTTCAGGGATATGGGGAAAGGACAAGGGAATGGAACTTTTCGGACTGCTCTTCAAAAGAGCTGACGCTGACTTGAGGGACAACTGGCCTCCTTCTCTGCTGTGCTGTTCCATGATTATATGAGAGCAACAGCATTACCTTGCAATTAAATGGCGCCTCTAAGTTAGTGAAACGTCACTAGATGGTTAACGCAGGAACGCTATCCAACACCAAGCTGCATAAGGTGATATTGGCACTGGCGACAAATTTATTGGTTAAAGAAGTTGAGGTTAAGGACAGCCCTAAAGGAAGAGAGAGAGAGAGAGAGAGAAGCGCAGTGATGGAGGGAAGGAATTCCAGAGTTTAGGGCCCAGGCAACTGAAGGCACAGCCAACAGTGGTGGAAGGATTAAATTCAGGATGCACAGAAGACCATAATTGAAGGAGTGCAGAAATCTTGGAAGGTTGCAGAGGTGCGGCACGTTACAGTAATTGGGAGAAATGAGGCCATGGAGAGCTTTGAAAACAATTCAGAGAATTTGAAAATCTAAATGTTGCCAGAAGGGAAGACAATTTATAGCAAACATGTTGGGCCAGTAAAGTTGCATTGATCTGCTATTTCCCCACCTGTCCGTTTCAGCAGACTCCTGAAACCACGTGAAAAGAACATAAAGAAAAGGACCTGGAGTAGGCCACTTGGCGTTTGCACCTAGCCTGCCATTCAATTAGATCATAGCTGAACATTTACCTCAACTTAACATTTTCGCATTATCCCCATATTCTTTAATTTGCTTAGCACCAAAAAAAATCTATTAACCGCTCTCATTAATTTTCTCAAGGAATGATAATTCATAGCTGCCTAGGGTAAAGAATTCCAAAGGTTAACACCCCTTTGAGTGAAGAAATTTATGCTTTTGTCATTTCTAAATGGTTGACCATTATTCTGAGACTGTGACCCCGTGTTCTAGATTCCCTGGCCAGGAGAACCATTATCTCTTCATCTACCCTGTCAAAGTTCTCAAGAATTTACAAGTTTCATTTAGGTCACGTCTCATTCTTTTAAACTCGAATACAGATCTAGTGTACTCAATCTCTCCTCTTAGGACAATCCTCTCATTCCATTAAATAGTCTCCTGACTCTTTGTTGCACTCCCTGTAGGGCAAGTGTGTCCTTCTTTGGGTACAGGGACAAAAGATACATAAAGTAGTCCAGGTGTGCTTTCACCCATGCCCTGTATAATAATACTAAGTCGTCTTTACTCTGAAACTCCAATCACTTTGTAACAAAATTTAACATACAATCTTCCTTCCGAATTGCTTGCTGTTCCTTTATATTAACCTAGGTCCCGATGACTGCAAACATTTCCCGGTTTCTCAGTATTCAAAAATACTATCCTTTCCTTATTTTTCTGACCAAATTGGATAATTAATATTTCTAAGGTCAAACCTAACCTAAGGGTTGTGAGCCAGGAGTGTGCTGGAATACTCGCTACTTGCCTGGATGAGTGCAGATCCAACAATATGTTAGAAACTCGACACCATCCAGGACAAAGCAGATTTGCAACCCATCTACCACTTAAACATTCACTCCCTCCACCACTGACGCACAATGGCAGCAGTGTGTACCATCTAAAGGAAGCACAGCAGCAACTCACCAAGGCTCCTTGGACAACAGCTTTCAAATACGCGACCTCTTGCACACAGAATAACAAGGACAGCAAACACGCGAGATCGCCATTACCTGCAATTTACCCTCCAAGTCACACATTTGACTTGGAAATATGTCACCATTATTTCAATGTGGCAGAGTCAAAGTCCTCGAACTCCCTCCCTAACAACCCTCGACCATCTCTCTCTGCTTCCTGCCATGAAGCCAATTTTGGATCCAATTTGCCAAATTGCCCTGGATCCCATGGGCTCTTACCTTCTTGCCCAATCTCCCATGCGGGACCTTATCAAAAGCCTTACTGAAGTCCATGTAGACTACATCAACTGCTTTATTCTCATCTACATACCAAGTCACCTCCTCGAAAAAATCTATTAAATTTGTTAGCCATGATCTCCCCCTGACAAAGCAATGCTGACTATCCTCGATCAATTCCTGCCTCTTGAAGTGGAGATTAGTTCTGTCTCTCTGAGGTTTTTCCAGTAGTTTCCCTACCACTGATGTTAGACTCACTGGCCTGTAATTACCTGGTTTATCTCTACTACCTTTCTTGAATAATGGTACCACATTCACTTTCCTCCAGTCCTCTGGCACTTCTCTTGTGGCCAGAAGAGATTTTGAAAATTTGCATCAGAGCCCCTGCAATCTCCTCCCTTGCCTCACATAGCAGTCTGGGTTATATCTCATCTCGGTCTAGGGATTTATCCACGTTTAAGCCCTTAAAACCGCTAATACCTTCTCCCTTTCAATGCTAATTGTTCAAGTATATCAGGAAACCCTCCATGCCACCTCTTCGCTCCCCTAGTTACTTTTTTAAGTACCCCCCCTTCACTTTCTATACTCCTCTAGGGCTTCCGCTGTTTTCAGCGCTTGGGATCTGCCATAAGCCTCCTTTTTTCCTTTATCCAAATCTGTATGTCCCTTGACGTCCAGGATTCCTTTGACTTATTGGCCCTACCCTTCACATTTACGGGAGCATGTTAGTTCTGAACTCTCACTATTTCCTTTTTGACTGACTCCCACTGGTCTGATGTAGACTTTCCTACAAGTAGCTGCTCCCAGTCCACTTTCGTCAGATCACGTTTTATCATATTGAAATCGGCCTTCCCACAATTTAGTACCTTTATTTCTGGTCTGCCTTTGCCCTTTTCCATAACTACCTGAAATCTTACGAGTTATGGCCACCATCCCCGAAATGCTCCCCATTTACACTTTTACTACATGTCTGGCTTCAGTCCCTAAGATTCGGTCCAGTACCGCCCCTTCTCTTGCAGGACGTTTTATGTGCTGGCTCAAAAAGCTGTCCTGTAGGCACGTTTGGAATTCTGCCCACTTCAAGCCTTTTGTACTAAGACTATTGCAGTTTATAACCCAGTTCATGTAACGGTACATTACGTTTCCTCCCCAGGAGATGGGTTCAGATATTTAATGTCACATTTCTTTATGACGTAGATGAAAGAATAGAGAGTTGTATATCCAAGTCAGTCGATCTCACTATTTTAGAAGGGACAGTAGGTTGATCGATGGAAGGAGCAAGTTGAGAGTTTAAGTGAGTGATCTAAATAATGGCAAATTGCAGTTACTGTGGGCATGTGTGAGGTGATCCATTTTGGAAGTTATAAAGATGAATATGAATATTTTCTAAATGGTGAGAAATTAGGAATTGTTGAGGAACAAGGACATGTGGCAGTCCAAGTACAAAAATCATTAAAAGCAAGTAGAAATGTACAGAAGACATGCAAACAGGCCAATGGAATGCTAATCTTTATCTCATGGGGAATGGAAATCAAAATGGTGAAAATTGTGCTTCAGTTGTAGAAAGCTCGGGTTATACGACACCTACCCTGCTGCATTCAGTTGTGGGTAGCGGGGATGCAGCACAGATTCACCAAAATGATACTGGGATATGGAATATTAAAATATGAGGACAGATTGCATGAACTTCAATTGTATTCCTTTCAGTCTAGAAAGTTGAGGTCAAATCATATATTCGTGTTTTAAATGTTAAAAGGTTCCGATTGGGTCAGGTACGGAAAATAATTTTATCTGATGTGGGAATCAATCACAAGGGGGCATAATCTTAAAATTCAAGCTAGACAATTTTGAAGAGAAATCCATGCAAAGGGTAGCAGAAATGTGGAGCACTCTTCCCAGAAGAATGTTGATGCTACGAGGCAACTGGAGTTTTACATAAAATTACATAGAATGTACAATACTACCAACAAAATTGCTGTTACAAGTAAAGCAGAAGCTGTACAACTTTTCTGTCACGGATTCCCGTTGAGTGGAAAAAAAAACATATCGATGTTCTGTCACACAACTATTCCTTTCTCTGTGATATACTGGTTGATGCAAACCAGAACCAAAAGTTGTCAATAATGTGGGGAACGTTGAACATGAAGGCCGATTTCGAGCGGTCAGCTGAAGTTTGCAGAAACACAAATTCATGCCTATCGTGGCATTACGTCTGACAGGCACTGCGACCTACTTCTGTGTTGTACACACAGTGTAATAAGGAGCGACACAAAGAAACCAGGCTGCTTTTATTGCCACATATTTAAAGAGAAGAAAGAGTGCAGTAGATTTTGATTTTGTGGGATAGTATAAAAATTGTGAAAGAGAACTGGTAGCCCGTTTTATATTTGTCCAGATTTGAATTTCCACTGACAAATTATTAGTTTTACATTATCCCACAAAGTCAAAATCGTCCCCAATGTTTGTTAATCCCGCACATTTCAAATTTCCAGCGCACTCTGAAGCACTTTGAGATGGGTGAATTCTATTTTGAAAAGTCATTACTGTTCTTTGAACACAAACACGATGGCCATGTTGTGCTCAGCGGGGTCTCAGCAACAATAAGCGAGTTTAGTAAGAGCTTTGTTTATTCTGGCAGGGCAAGTTGAAGGAAGTAAATTCAAAACAAAATTGCTGAAGCTATTTTTCACTGAGCGACTAGTCAATTTACCAGGAGGACCCCCTACTTCTAGATCTGTAACGCTGCCCGCTACTTAAAGTTAAAGGAATGAAATACGGAAGAACCATTTTTAACACCCATGGCATTGAAACACTGAGATGAGTAAATGTTTGTTATTCAAAAGGTAACTCGATTTATCTACCATAACTTTCAATTGAGCCAGTATCCACTGTCTTTTTGGGATAGAGGATTGCAGATCTATGCTATCCGTTAGCTAAAATGTGCTTAATGATTTCAACCATAAATGACTCTGCTCGAATCAGAATATTCCATCCTCTTGTATGGAATCCCCCATTAGAGGATATAGTTTATGTGTATCTACTCTGTTGAATAATTAAATAATTCTAAATAAACCTGCATCTTTCTAAAATCAAGGAAGTATAAGACACATTTATGCAACCGGTCCTCATAATTTACACCTTCAAGCGCTGGAAACATTCTGGTGAATCTGTGCTGCACCTCACCTAAGGCTAATATATCTTCCTCCGGAAGAGGTGGAGTTACCAGAACTGAAAGCATCATTCCCAATGATGTCTAAACAAAGCTTTGTAAACAGAAGCATCACTTCTTCCCCATTGTATTTCAGCCCCCTTTCGATAACAGTCAGAATTCATTTAACCCTGTTAAAAATACTTTATGTACTTGCATACTCGCATTAAGTAGTTTGTGTAAAGGAACAGCCAATCTCTTTGCTCCTCCACAATGTTTAGACTCTCGCCATTAGGAAAATGTTTAATACTGAATCCACACTCAATTACCCTCCACTTTCCCACATTAAGTCCTTTTCCAGAGCTTGTTCCGCTCCCTTCATCTGTCTGTGTCCTTTTGTAATTTATTGCTTCCATCTGCACAAGTTACTGTGCCTCCTAATGTAGTTCCATTTGCCAATTGGAAATATAACTTTCCTCATTAAAGTCATTGATAGATAATAAAATTTGCGGCCCCAGTACAGATCCCCGGGAAACGTCAGTCATCTCATCCCAACATTACCAGTGCATTCTTTTTATTCCGATTCTTTATATCTTACCTCCCAACAAATTATCAACCGATGTCAAAAGGTTGCATCCAATTTTGTGTGCACTTGCGTTTGCTCATCAAGTCTTGTGTTGAATCATATGGAATGCCTTATTAAGGTTCAAAGAGACAACACCCAAAAACTCTTTCCTATTCGCCATGTCAGTGCCAACCGAAAATAGTCATCACACATTAATCAAACATAACCTGCATTTTACAAACATAACTCTCATTGCTCAATTCATACTTGGTCAGATGCTCAGTCACTCTTCCATTGATGATAGATTCAAGCAACTTCCCCACAAATAACATTGAAGTGATAGGTCTATTGATACCGAGTTTTCCCCACTGTCCTTTCTTAAATAATGGAGCGACTTTCACATTTTACCAATTCAAAGACACAATCCCAAAATTTAGAGAGATAGAGTCTGTAAAAACAGTCTTCCTGGAAGTACCAATGATGGAGAAAAAGGTAAAAAATGGATTGGGATTTTCCCAGAATCTGTAACAAACAGGCATGGAATAAAGAAAAGGAAAGGAGATGGGATGAAACACGTAATGAATTACACTGCTTTTCTTAATACTTTCAATTATTTAATGAATTCACAAATTAGGTTCAGTGGGTATTTCGCTGCATTCTTTACCTCCTCTCTGAATTTACTCTGCATCCCTGCATAAATACACGTGTTGGTGCAACAGCTCCAAAGCTGAAAGATATATCTGCTTTCCTGCAGAATGAACCTGGGGTCAGTGAAATTTGAACCTGCGAAATATTTACCATTTGTAAATCGCACAAACAACAAATTTATGATTAACAACATCCATAACAGGATGAAACTGCACGATGTAGACAGCAGTCAAATGATGGACTTTCTCCGGGATTCCACATCAAGGTAATTCTGATTCGCTCAATTGCTGTGGGTTCGGAGACTCCTGCAGGCTCTACTGGCCACTGGAATGTGTCTGACGGTCAGAGCATTCAGCAAAGGAATCAGAACTAAAGATACACATAGGGTCAGAATACGGTCCAGCCAGTCATACACTGCCCAACCAGGTGAATTGTAATATATCAACTTTATACTGCAGAACCACCGCACGATGCTCATTATGTACAATGGTTCATATATAAAGTAAGAGGGGACGTTTTTAACACAGCTCAGGATACAAACAGTTCTGATTACGATAGTAGCCGTTTTCTCGGTGCAATAGTTTGTTTTCATCTTCTGGTAACAGATGGCCACACATCGATCAAAGCTGAAAGCAACCGTGAAGCAAACCGAAGTTTTCCTGGCTGCATACGTTAGGACAGTTATAGTACTGCAGGCCGGAGTGGTGGTCAAAAACTACCGGGGAAATAAATAGCACGGATCCGATTCAATATCGCCCCAGCGATAACGACCAGCAGATCCGACACAGCCATCGACACCAGGTACCATGTGATACATCTAGAGAGACCGCACTTCCTCGGGACAGGATGACAATGGTCACCAAATTAGCTGTAAGGAAGGGAGCACAGGATAAGTACTGATAAATACGAATGCGTCTTACCAGTACATTAAATTCCTCACTGTAATACATTTGCTGGAGGAGGTATACATTAAAAACTTCTGCAGTTGATACGATATTGTAATACCTTACATACCATGGGGATTCATTAAGCAAAGACTTGCGCAATTAATATATTTCTGTAATAACTGACCTGCAACAGTTAAACCATAAACAAAGATATATATAATAAATACCTCAATTCAACATATTCTCAACACATCAGTACCTTAAATAAATACGTGTGCAATGAATATCTCACGGTGATACCTTGCCAGCAACAATGATACCTGAAACAAAGACTTGCACAGTAAATATGCATCAAACAAATACTTATACAATAAACATGTCACTATTGTAATGCCTTATGTATAACATCAATACCTGGAACAAAGGCTTACACAATACATACTGAGCTGAAATACCTTACCTGGAACAGCGATAGCTGCATAAATAACAAACATGAGACCCGTTACTCGAGCATGCATTTTAGCAAGAAGTGCTGGGACATGAAGGCCACACGTTGCCTGGATCACTTTCAAATGATCCCACATTTATAAGTGATATTCAGTCCAGTGAGACAATTAGGTTGCATCATCATTTATGTTCCTTCCAGTATGCTGAATAAACAAAGTAATGCAGTCATTTTCACTCTTATTCATTTCAGTAATAACAGGGAACTGTCACAGATTTATATAGTCAAACTCATAATATATGGTATGATGTTTGTACCCTTTTTAAAAACAAAAATAATTAATATTGTCTGGCCATGGTAGAACTGTGCCCCACAAACTGGAGAGTTTCAAGTTTCAATCCACGATTGATGCTGAGTTACGAGATCTAATAATGGGCATTTCAAATGACCAAACCACCTCTTTCAATACATAAAATCATCTAAATTCTAGCCCCTTGTTTTCATCCTGCGATCCCTAAAGAGAAAGCGTTTGTGCCTGGATACCAGATGGAGGCATAGTTAGATTCAGCTGACATACCAGAGTCCAATAAGCCGCCGGTACTCACTCTAGAATCACACACGAGGAATGACCTTGCAACTGGAGTCCCTGAAACTGCTGCCACCCGAGGAAGAACCTGCAGGAGAGGGAGGGGATACAAAGTGAAACTACAGTTTCCCAGCGCGGGTGAGAGTGTCCAGCATGAACAGATTCATTACAAAGTATCCATATTTAATGCCTAAATTCAACAAGTGTGTCCAGAGATGTTCTATTTAGTTATTAATCTGCACTGCTGTAGGTTAACTATTGAAATCAGCTGAGGGAATTCTCTGTCCCTCCAACTGCGGAAGCTTGGATTGAGGGTAGGTGGTGATTTTCGAAAATTACACAGTATATTATCTACTCTACATTTTTGATAATCTCAATCTTTATTCAACCGAGTAATCAAATTAAAATGCAGCATGATTTATGAAATCCACACACTGATTTCTGCTGCTACAGTTCTATCTGTAATTGTGATGCTTACAGAATATGGTTCACAAGGTTCACAGTCTGATGCCACACGGTTCATGATAACCTCCATCCTCTTGTATGCAGTGACTGATCTGCTGGCTAATCCTCTCTCAGAGGATATCTGCTGTTATGTCTGATTTTAGGGAAAGCCTCCATCCTCTGGGACTTCAGTGAATGGACTGTCGGCTGATCCTCTCTCTGTTAGACAAATAGTTGTTCGGTAGTACAAAATTTGAATATTGCTGAAAACAGCCATTTTGTCAAAGCTTTTCATCTTGAATTCATCAGGAGAATTCGAAAGAATATCAATGTAAAGGAAAGCAACAAATGTATACTGCATAAGAAGATAATGCCGATTGGTTGGCAAGTGGTCTCTGATTGGTAGAGGCGTTGCCATGGAGAATGCACCAGTTTATGATTACTGACAGTTAACTGCCAAGCTTTGTTTGAAATTTAAACCAGGCAGCTTGACTCTGATTGGTGAAGGCATTGCCCTGAGGAATGAACCAGCGAATGGCTATCACTTATTTTGTTTACCTGAAACAGGCGCAATGTTTGAACAAATTCCTTCTGTCTGAAAAGAACAGGGCCCTGTGTATTAATATATGTAGCTTCCAGTACACGCAAATGCACCACCCTGCGAGCCCAGCTGACAATCTTAAATTGGTTGTCGGCGTAATTCTTAGCACACTGAGGATTATTTGGCAAATGTTGTCCAATCACGGAATCACATCTAATGCTGGACACTGTGTTTTGTGTTTTGTTAGCACGGACTGGTTGGGTCCTGTCTGTGCCTTGCCCATTGCGAACAGCGGAAGGGACATGCTGCTGATACGATCCGCCAGTCTTTGGGATGTATGGCCGATATACCCAGCTTCACAGTGGCATTGAAATTCATACACAACATTACTCATTTGTGTGATAGGCAGAATGTCTTTTCGGCGAACACCACACATCGCTTCACCTGCTGCTATGTCCGATTTTGGATGTTTTGTCTCACGTGTTCGCCTTGGTGATGTCACGTGAAAAGTTAAATTACTTTTTCTGATGCAGTGCTTCACTGTTCCATAACTTAAAGTTGACTGTCAGATCGGGTATAGCCCTTGCATTCACGGTCTGATAACATGCTGAGTTCCTGACAGAGGCTGCCCACAATCGGAAATGGGAAGTTGGAGACCAATCTGCCAATAGGTACAGTAAGTTATAACCAAAGTGTTAACAGATGTGGTGCAAATTGCATCTTGTCCAAGGTTTTGGCATTTCCCCTAAAGTACAATACTCCAAGTGATGTATGAAGAGTATTTCATAACCGTTTCGCATAAGGTTCTTTTTATAAAGCCAAGAATGCCACAGCTTTTAAGCAGCCTTCTCAACTTGCCCTGCCACCTTGATGATTAGTGAACTTGAACTGCAGATGTCTCAGTTCCTGCACCTGCTTTAAAATTGTACAATTTAGCTTATATTTCCTGGACTTACCCTTCCTGCCAAAATGTGCAACTCCACATTTCTCTGTGCTAAATTTAATCTGCCATGTGTCCGCCCATTTCATCATTCTGTCTTTGTCCGCTTGAAGTACATTACTATACCTCTCACTGGTCACCAAATTTGAAAGTTTTGGGTCAAAATTTCAAATTATGCCCTTTCCATGTTAGTAACATGCATCAAAGAGAGCAGTGGTCCAAATGACAACACACGGAGAAGACCACTTTGAACTCCATTTAGTCTGAAAAACGACCATTCTCTTATACTTTATTCTATCTGCCCCTTGACCAATTTTGTATCCAACCTTCATGGACAAATGCGGGCTAATTAAAGAATGTTAGTACAGATTTCTTAAGGGAAAATCATGTATAACTAACTTGCTGAAGTTTTGGGAGGAGGTAACAGACAGAGTTGATGTAGTGTACATGGACTTCCAAAAGGCGTTTGATACAATTCCACACAATATTCTTGTGATGGAAACGTAGCTATCGGGTGACCAATATTGAGAACTGAATATTCAAGGACTTTTGACATTTGGGAAGGGCAGAAAAAAAGGAAAAGGAGCTGGTATTGCGCTGATACTAAGGGATGGGATCAGTGCATTAGCAAAGGAGGATCTCAGATTGGAACAAAACGTGGAACCTGTTTGGATGGAGCTAAGAAGCAGCAAGGGGCAGCAAACATTGGCAGGAGCTGTTTATAGGCCACCAAACCGTAGTGGTAGTGTGAGGCATGGTATTAATCAGGAGATTAGAGAAGCATATTGCATGGATAATGCAGTAATTATGTGTGACGTCAATCTGCACATCGACCGGGTAAACCTAATAAGCACAAATGCTATGAAAGATGGTTTTCCAGAGCAGTACATTGAGCAATTGGCTAAGGAACAAGTTATTTTAGATCTAGTATTATGTAATGAGGAAGGGCTAATTAGTAATCTCATTGCAAAATAAACTTTTGGATTTCTCTATGCATTTCGTCCAGTTCCTCTGGAAAGCATAGTACTGAAAAGAAATATAGCGGGAATCAGTGGAAATGTTTTACAAGGGATTTGTAATTAGTTGATCACTCAAACTAGGTGGTGATACAGGGATTGCCATCGGTTTGGGAGAATGTGTCCCACAGAGATCTGCTTTGGACCTCTTTAGTTTAATATCTTTGTAAACGATCAACAACTCGAAGTCATAAGAACAATTGTTATATTTGCAGAGGAAACAAAGCTGATGAAGGTGGTGGACTGCAAAGCTAAGGCGGATAAGTCACATGAGGATTTAAATACTTGGATATTGGGTTCGACAGGCCACAGTTAGCATTCAATGTAGAGAATTGCAAAGTACCTCACATGGAGACAAGAAATCCAGGAAGGGACTGTTGCTTAAATGTAAATAAATTAATTTATCTGGAAAATGAAAGTGATCTGGGATTTCTGATTGGCAATACAATGAAGCTGTCATAACAATGAGTAAAGATAATCAGACGTTTGGATGTATTCAAAGGTCAATATTGAGCCGAGACAGTGAGTAATACTGCCATTTTGCTGCAAATGCTCTTTAATTAATGTAGAGTGTTACGGACACCACAGGACAATGCAACTATTGAACGAACACTGAAAAAAGTAAATAGAATGATTGAGTGAATGGATAGATTGGATTGTGAGAATATTAAGCATGTTCTCATTGGAAATGAGAATGTCCAAAGTAATAAGATTGTTGCTGTTAAGCTTCAGAAGGGTCTCTTTTTTTTTTCTTTTCTTTTGGGCCTCCTTATCTCGAGAGACAATGGATACGCGCCTGGAGGTGGTCAGTGGTTTGTGAAGCAGCGCCTGGAGTGGCTATAAAGGCCAATTCTGGAGTGACAGGCTCTTCCACAGGTGCTGCAGAGAAATTTGTTTGTTGGGGCTGTTGCACAGTTGGCTCTCTCCTTGCGCCTCTGTCTTTTTTCCTGCCAACTACTAAGTCTCTTCGAATCGCCACAATTTAGCCCTGTCTTTATGGCTGCCCGCCAGCTCTGGCGAATGCTGGCAACTGACTCCCACGACTTGTGATCAATGTCACACGATTTCATGTCGCGTTTGCAGACGTCTTTATAACGGAGACATGGACGGCCGGTGGGTCTGATACCAGTGGCGAACTCGCTGTACAATGTGTCTTTGGGGATCCTGCCATCTTCCATGCGGCTCACATGGCCAAGCCATCTCAAGCGCCGCTGACTCAGTAGTGTGTATAAGCTGGGGGTGTTGGCCGCTTCAAGGACTTCTGTGTTGGAGATATAGTCCTGCCACCTGATGCCAAGTATTCTCCGAAGGCAGCGAAGATGGAATGAATTGAGACGTCGCTCTTGGCTGGCATACGTTGTCCAGGCCTCGCTGCCGTAGAGCAAGGTACTGAGGACACAGGCCTGATACACTCGGACTTTTGTGTTCCGTGTCAGTGCGCCATTTTCCCACACTCTCTTGGCCAGTCTGGACATAGCAGTGGAAGCCTTACCCATGCGCTTGTTGATTTCTGCATCTAGAGACAGGTTACTGGTGATAGTTGAGAAGGGTCTAAGTAATGTTATTTAAGCGTGCCCAGGCGAACTCTAAGTCTCCGCCTGCGCCTGAATGGCTAAATTAAAAACCAATCTGCTGAAACAATATTTCACTGAGAGATCGATCTTTTGAAACAGACCCCTACAGTTAATATTGATTCTTAAAATGCCAAGTAGACAGTTTTCATTCACAGAATACCATTTTTTGATACAGTATGTAAGTATTTCGAGATGGGACATGTGGGAAGTGTACAAAGTTTGAGAGCACCAGACAAATGTGGACCTATGGTGCATCAAGTTGTCCACTAATGGGGTTTTCCTCGCCTCATATCTGGGTCACTCTGATTCTTTCCATTGCTGTTGACTCTGAGTCTCCTCTATCCTCTACTGCCTGCCAGAAATATTGGACGGTCGGAGCAATAAGAAGTAAAATCAGAATGAATGCGAGACCAAGGGTTAAAATGGTGAGAATTCAGTGATATGCAGCTCATACAGATGATGTATAAAATATTACTTTTTTGCTGAAGAATCAATGCATATTGTTAATGATATACAAAGGTTCATATATGAAATACAAGAAGACATGTTTCAAACAGCTCAGTGTACAGACCGTTTCTATAACGACCACCACCGTTTTCTCACTACAATATTTTATTTTCAACTTCTGGCAACAAATGGTAATAAATCGATCAGAGGTGAAAGCAACCGTTAAACAAATAGAACACCTACGTTTGCACAATTTAAGAGAGAACGAAGACCACATACCGGTGTGATGGGGAAAAAAACTGAAGGGGAAAATCCCAGCAATCCAGTTTCACATCACAGCAGTGTTTCTGAGCAGGAGTTCAGTCACCATGATAGGCAGCAGGTAGTAAGTGATACATCTGGAGAGACCACATCTTCCTCGGGACAGAATCATAATCACTGCCACGTTAGCGGTAACAGAGAGAAAGAGAGAGAAAGGGTGAGAGTAAGTAAGTGAGTGTATGCGAGTGAGAAGAGGAAACTTACTAGTCCAACTCCTAGAAGATTCAATTATTTTACAGGATTCTGTGTGGAATTCGCAGCTTTGACATGTAGTCCTCAGTTGCACACTATCATTTACACTAGAGGCACTTGTTTCTGTGTTTAAAATAATCATTCAGGTTAAAAATAAAGCAAACCAATTACATCACAATGTAACATAGTGTAAGGGAGCATAATAGAGATGAAGAAAGCATCGAAAACTCATGGACATCAAATAGCCCATTTGGACATCAGCACTTCCCAGTATCTCAACATTTAAGAAAGACTCTGCATTTCTGTTCTTCCGACCAGCGTGTATAACTTCACATTTTTTCACATTATATTCCATCATCCATGCACTTGCCCACTAACTTAGCCTTTCAAAATCCTTCTGAAGCCTCTTTGTATCCTCCTCACAACTTACATTCCCGACTCGTTTTGTGTGATCAGCAAACTTGGAAATATTACCTTTGTTCCCCACATCGAAATCAGTGACATAGATTGTGAATAGCTGGGGCCCAAGCGGTACCCCAGTAGTCACAGTCTGCCAACCGAGGAATGACCCGTTTGTTCTGACTTTCGACATTGTATCCGGTAACTCATTCTCAGTCCTTGCCAGTGTATTATCCTCAATCCCATGTGTTGTAATTTTGCTTTGTAACCTCTTATTTTGAACCTTATCGAAAGCCTTCTGAAAATCCAAAATACGCCACATCCAGTTGTTCTCCATTATCTATTTTGCTAGTTACATCCACAAAGAAACTTTAACAGTTTTGTCAAACTATGGAGAAAAGAGTGAAAATGGGAACTCTCTGGAACATTGTCAGATGTCAGGAGCATAAATAACACTTGGACTCAGCAGCGATCACTGTAGAATCGTCAGCAGCAGCTAATGTGGAAGATGAGAGCCAGGGTGAACTATTGTGAGTTAGAGACTGAGAGTAGAAGCAGCGGAACTCTGTGAGTTTAGGGTAACTGCAGGCAACAGTGAGTGGGAAGGGTGAACACCCAGAGGTCGTGCTCCAACGACATAGGTTGAAAGGGGATCACGTCCTTCAGTCTGATTTTAGTGAGCCAGGAAATAGACTAGCAAACAGGACGGCAAAGGAAGGAATCTCCTGATTCCTCCAGGTGTAATGTGCTGGTGAGCATAGAAATAGGAGGAGAGCGAGCAGATGAATATGTGGCTGGGGGTGGTGCACGAGGGAGGTCTTTAGATTCCTGGGACATTGGGACTGGTTCTGGGGAAGTGGAACCTATAGAGGCAGGATGGTTGTATCTTCACAGTGGCGGGACCAATGATCTGGAGGTTTAGGTTTGCTCATGCTGTTGGTGAGGGTTTAAGCTAACTTGTCATGGGCGTTGGGAACCAAGGTGTAGGATTAGCTCTGATTAACAAGGTGCCCAAAGGATTAGGAGAAGCCACTAACACTAAAGTAAGAAACAATAAGGAATTAAGTGTGGTCAGAGTAAGAGGATACGTAATATGGTCTAAATTGGGAGTACTGTGCATGTATGTAAACTTCCAGAGCAGTGATCCAGTGAAGATGGTATGAACCGCCTGCAGCAGGATGTATATAGGCTAACAGAATGGGCAGAAAGGCGGCAGATGGAAGTTAATAGTGACAAATATGAGGTGATGCATTTTGGCAGAAGGAATAGGGAGGGGCAATATTTACTTAATGGCCCAGTTCTAAAGAGTGTGGCGGAACAGAGGGACCTGGGGGTGCATGTGCATCGATATTTGAAGGTGGCTGGACGTATTGAGATAGTGGTTAGTAAAGCATATGTGATCTTGGGCTTCATAAATAGATGCATTGAGTTTAAAAGCAGGGAAGTTATGCTAAACCTTTATAAAACGACAGTTTGTCCCCAGCTGGAGTATTGCGTCCAGTTCTGGTCAGCACAGTTCAAGAAGGATGTGAGGGTCCTTGAGAGGATGTAAAGGAAATTTATCAGAATGATTCCAGGGAGGGAGGATTTTAGTTACAATGTTAGGCTGGAAAAGCTGGGTTTGCACTCCTTAGAACAAAGGAGATTGAGGAGAGATTTATTAGAAATTCGAAGATTATGACAGGCTTAGATAAGCTAGACAAGGAAAAACTGTTCCCATTAACAAATGGTACAAGAGCTAGGGAACACAGACTGAAGGTTTTAGGCAAAA
The DNA here is from genome assembly GCF_036365525.1 of Heterodontus francisci. Taxonomy (NCBI): domain Eukaryota; kingdom Metazoa; phylum Chordata; class Chondrichthyes; order Heterodontiformes; family Heterodontidae; genus Heterodontus; species Heterodontus francisci. The sequence continues at coordinate 22,490,574 of NC_090404.1, forward strand.
AATGCAGGGGGAATATGAGGAAGCCATTTTTAAGCAGCTGTCTTCAAAGCTGGTGGAAGCAAAGACGATCAACGAGTTCAACAGGAAGTTGGAAGGGCTACAAGGATCAAGTGGGGAAGTTGGATTGACTGAAGAGCTCCGTCGAGAGCTGACATGGACTCGTTGAACCGAATGGCCTCCTTCTGTGCTGTAAACGACTCTATGACTCTATGACCTGGCACAAAAAGGGAGGACTGGGTACCAAATATTCCTGGATCCAAAATGTTCAGGAAAGATAAGGATGGAAAGAAAGGAGGATATGTAGCTGTGATTACTAAGCAGAATATTTCAGAGCTGGAGACAGTCCATGTCCTGGAGGACTTAAGCTCTCTGACACTCACGTTTTTCTGGCGTCATGTCTCAGTCTGTCGTGGTCTAATTTATAGCGATTGCTGTGATTCGTCCACGACTACATTAACATTGTATCATGGGACGACCAGGATGGTCGCAGGCAAATTGACTGGAGTGCATTGTCGATAGTGAGGATAATATCCTCATTTGATAAGTTTCTTTTTATGATTTGGGTGTTCACTTTAAAAAGGGGGCACATTTGTTCGAATAATTTTCATTTTGTTTGATGACACAGGGGTTTTGTCCTAATCGACCATGATAAAAGTAAAAGGAGAACTAGTTCTCTTGTCTTTTTCCCCAGCATTTCCTCTGTGCCTATATTTATGGGCACAAGAGTGCAGTTGTGAGGCGATGCCTCTGGATTGGAGAACAATACATAGGGCATTGCACGATTCTGTTTCAGTGCCTATCCCACCCTTAAGGCCCAAGTCATTCCCAGCAGGAATATTAGTATCCATTCATTGAACAGTTAAAATTGATATTTAATAACAGATAAGAGGTCGGACTCTCTGTCTCGTACATGAATCTAGTTATACACTGGGGCCTTCCGTGCTGATGGAAATGTACCAAGCTTGAGTCAGCACGGGAAAGAGCACTGGAAACTAAATGAGAACATGTTACAGTACTGAATTGTACAGGGATGCAGTGTTGCTTCTGCATTTTTAATTTCACACAAGGTGTAAGATTCTTAAAGCGATTAATTTTTTCTGGGCGGGAAGGCTCTATGTGACATGCACAAGAACAGAAATGGATGAAATATAACGTCAATTCATGCTGGGTTGCACTTCTTTCATCATTTAAACAATTTAGCAATTAGACTTAGTGGATATTTCACTCCATTCTTTAACTCCTCTCTGAATTTACTCTGTGTCCCTGCATAAATAAATGGATTGACGCAGAAACTCAAAAGTTGAAGCATAAACCCGGTTTCCTGCAAAATATAATTTGATTCATTGAAATTGGAACCAGAAAAATAACTAAGTTTTGCAATTCGAACATAGAGGAAATTTATAAGAAGTACCAAATATAATAGGATAAAACTGCCCGAGATGCAGAAGAGTAAAACAATGGAGTTTCTCCGCTTCTCCATCTCTGGGTCATTCTGAGTCTCTCCATTGCTGTGGGCCCGGAGTCTCCTGCGGACTTTACTAGCCTCTAGAATGTGCCTGACGCTCAGAGCGTTGAGTAATAAAATCAGAATAAATGGGAGACATGGGGTTAAAATGCGGTGTATCCAGTCGTAAGCGATCCATACAGGTGATGTATAAAAGACTGATTTTATGCTGCAGAACCAGGGTACATTGTTAATTATGTACAAAGGTTCATATTCAAAATACCGGAAGGCATTTTTTAAGCAGTTCAGTGTACATACGGTTCCTACGAGACGTGCCGCCATTTTTCTGGTGCAGTATTTTCTTTTCAGCTTCTGGCAACAAATGGCCATAAATCGATCAAAGGTGAAAACGACCGTTACCCAGACAGAACAGTCCAGGACCGTGTATGTTAAGGTAAAACGGAGGCTGCATACCGGTGTGATGAACAGGAAACTGGAAGGGAAATAAATACCAACAATCCGATTAAATATCACAACGGTGATAATGACCAGGAGATCCGTCACTGCCATGGACACCAGATAGTAAGTGATACATCTGGAGAGACCGCATTTTCCTCGGGACAGGATCACAATCACTGCCAAGTTAGCTGTAATAAAGACAGGGAGACAAAGAGTAAGAGAGTGAATGTATGAGTGTTGGTGAACGAAAACAAGAAAATTATAGGTTCGACTCCCAACAAAATCAGCCGTTTTACTGAATTCTGTATGAAATTCAGAGCTTTGATACCTGATCATGAATGGAAAATTACTGCTTAACCTCCGGGCACTTGTTCCTGTATTTAAGATAAGTTGAATTAAAAATAAGACATGCCAATAACATCGGAAAGTAAAATAGTGCACTCAAACGTAATTGAGGACAAGAAGGCATCGGAAACCCATTGGAATGAAAATGTAAACATCAAACATACAAGAAAAATAACACCAGTAACATATTCTGGACGATATTTAAAAGAGTAAATAATCTAAAAACCAACAATAAAAGGGTAAACTGTCAGGAAATTAAGGAAAACTTTCATTTAAAACGGATTATATCCTGCTGAGGAACTAAAAGGGCCTCACCAATGAATTACTGTAAAAAGATTCACTATTGGAAAATTCGATTGTCAACGTGTTCGAAAATGTCCATAAATCGATAGAACCGAACGGGCAATGAGTGTTTTCTGATTTTACAGACGGGATGTTATTGAAGACGTGGTGAGAATTCCTACTACTTCTCCCATTTGTCAGCTGGGAACTTCAGTGTCGAACAGTGCTAGCCGAAATGGCAGATTTTGTGGCCTCATTTGAGTAAAGGTCTCTTGTACAATGCAGCACTTCATCAGTTTTGAGATGTCAGCATAGATGATGAGCTCAGTCCTATAGTGGGTATTAGCAGTTTTTGTCTCAGATGTGAGAGATGCCACCAGTTACACACAATATGGAGAAAATATTGAAGGCGGGAAATATCTAAAACATTATCATTGGCTTGGAGCAGAAGGAACATTCAGTCTCAATAAAGTTCACTGTTAATCAGCTAGCAGCATCCAACTTTGAAGAGGAGAGCTGGCAGAAAGTTTGAAACTGACAACAGAAACACTGTGCTCTGTGCGTTTAGGGTAAGTACAGATTCATTCATAAAATGCCCACTTGTTACATTGCTTATATTTCTGTTAATAATGTCACATCAATAAAGTCAATCATTAAATTCAGTCAGGAATTATTTAATTGTTGAATAATTTCAATCCGTGATTCATTTGTGAAAATCAGACAGCCTCTCTCAATGTCACTAACACAGTAGACCTCTGTGTACACTGTGGGTCAGCGATAACTGACCCACAGTAACAGTGCCAAGAGCAAAATGTAACTCCATTTACACAGTGATAACAGTGCGATAATTTCCCACAGTAACAGTGTCAGTAACACAATAGAATTACTTTTACACTGTGACAACAGTGTGATAATTTTCCAACAGTAACAATATCGATAACACAACAGAACTACATTTACTCCGTGATAGCAGTATGGTAATTCACCTACAGTAACAATGTCAGTAACACAATCGAATTACATTTACACCGTGAAAACCATATGATAATTCACCCACATTATGAGTGTCAATAACACAATAGAACTACATTTTTACCTTATAACAGCGTGATAATTCACCCACAGTAACAATGTCAATAACACAGTATATCCACATTTACATCATAAAACGACAGAAGCAAAGGGACAAAATTAGACAGATAGAAGCAGTAAATTATACTTTCAAGCAGGATAAATTACACCAGTTAATAATAAAGTAATATCACTGAAGAGCAGACCAGCCAAAGTGAAAAGTGATATTGGAAAGCAGGTGAAATTGCACTATAAGTGTAAAGGAATTATACCAGTAATGGGGAGAAATTACACTTCTAAAAGGAAGAAATTATAACATTAATGACAACAGATTGTCAGTAAATTGAAGAAATTATATCGTTAAAATGGAGAATTAAAATAGCCAATGTGAAAACAAATATACTGTAAAACGGGATAAGTTTTCACAATTAGAGGGAGGAAATTTCCTCATTCAAGTGGAGAAAATTTTCTGTTAAAGGGGAGAAAGGATATCCAAAACATGGAGCTGCACTACAGTTAAATGAGAGCAATGATATAGTTAATCATTGATTTCCATAACTAATATCTAAGTAAAATACTTTACCTGGTACCCCAATAGCTGCAAGGACGGGATAGTAAATGGCAAAGGCCAGACCTTTGGCTGTTGCGTGCATTTCTATCAGAAGTTCTGAGTACGCTCTGAACTACTCTGAAAGATTGTTATATTTATACCTGATGTTAGGCTCCAGGGAGTTAATTTGATAGTTTGATGGATTACTTTAATTACATTAATTAAAACAAACAGATTAGTGCAGCTGCTGCCAGACTCGTGTTTTTGTTTTGATGGAATGAAATGCTTTTCATGAGATCTGGCACACCTCTAAAATGAAATATCCAGAGACTAAAAAACTATCCTAGTTACAGTTATGGCAATGAAAACTTTAATAAGCAGTTGCAATGATGAAAATGCATCTTGTATAATAGGAATCCCTGGGTATAAAATCTTTACCGCTGAGTTAGTTCCCTCAGAACAAGGTATAACTGACCAAAGATATTCTTGCCCTGAAGGAATCTACAGCCAAGATCTCGCTTCAGATCAGCATCCAGTTCGAGTCCGTGTGATCCCGGTGCATATGCACCTGACTTCAAAACCCTCCAGATGGTGCATCCACTTCAATGCAGCTGACTGTATTCAGTGTGGAGCACTCGAGGTCATCATGGTACTTTCAATGTGCATAGGTGCACTTGTGCATACTTACGTTTTGTGTTGAATTGTTCAGTTCAGCACGCTTGCATTCAGTATTGATGGTCAAGTTCCGTAGTTATTTTCAGGGGAGATATGTTCATTTGAACACATTTACATTTAGTGTGATCTGGTGGAGGCCAGTGCAGTTATATGCAGTCAGCCGGTCAAGTTCAATACGGTCACAATCTGTGTGCACAGGTTTAGTTCAACACGGTTACCTTCAGGGTACAGAGGTTAACTTCAGCATGGTTACTATCAGTGCTAACGGGTTCAGCTCTGTTAGATTCCACGTACTCAGGTCCAATTTTGCATGCTAATTTTCAGTACTGAAAAGTGCAGTTCAACACGGTTGACTGGTCAAGTTCGGTGCAGCTGCATTTGGTAGGGACAAGGTCTATTATCACAGTGACAGTTAGTGCGGCCTGGTCCAGGTCAATGTGCTTATATCTCGCATACAGATAGTTAGATGAGCACGGTTACTGCCAGCGTGTGCAGGTCCGGTGCTGCACAGTTACTTTTCGTGTGGAGGTATCCAGTTCTTCAGGGTTGAATTTATTGTAGAAATGCTCAGTTTCACACAGCTACATTCATTGTGGACAAGTCCAGTTCAGCATGCTTACACTTAGTGTGCAGAGATCCAGTGAAGTGAGATTTCATTCAGCCCCGACCCGGCCCTAGTCCCTCCGAGTTTGCCCCGAGCCCGACTCGACCCCACCCCGACTCGACTCGACCCGACCCAAACATCCAGCCTACTACCCGACCCTGAAGATGGATCCTGTGGTTCGGGTCGGGTAGTAGGCTCTACTGGACGCCAGAAATGTATTGAACAAATGGACGGCATTAAATAGGAGATGGTTCAGGTAAAGTCTAGGTATATTTTAACAAGGTGGCAAGGGAGAAAAGCCAAAGTCAGAGCTCCTCGGATGACGAAGGTGTGACAAAGCAAGATGACACAGATAAAGGGAGCTTATAATGGATTTCAGCTTGATAATACAAGGGAGCATCAGGATGAATTTAAAAGTACAGAGGAGAGTTGAAAAAATAATAATACTGCAAAGACACAGTACCACATGTTTTTAGAAATAAGAGGAGTTGTTAGGGGAGTGATGTGACCGATTTGAGTGGGACCAAAGTGAAGATGTATTAGTCAAGGCTGAAAGTGTGCCTGAGGCACTCAATGAGCACATTTTCATCGGAGGTTACCAAGGATGAGCAAAATTTATGGTCAAACCTGGAAGCATCAGCTGAGATAAAATACATAAATAGGGTGTAATAAAAAATCTGTACTTAAAGTACAGGCGGTACTTAAAGTGGTTAACTCAACAGGTCCAGATGTGATGAATTCTAGGTTTCTGAGGGAATGAAGGAGAGAAATTGCGGAGTTGCTGGCCACAAACTGTCAATCCTCCTTAGACACAGGAGTAGTGCCAAAGGACTGAAGGTTTGCAGATGCCACATCCTTGTGTGGAAAATGGAAGAAGGATAAGACTGTCAACTATAGGCCAGTCAGTTGACCATCAATAGTGGGGAAGCACCTACTAACAATAATCCGGCAGCAAACTAATAGCCACATGGACAGGCACACACTGATAAACGAGAGACAGCACGGCTTTATTAATGACAAATTGTTCTTGACTAACTTGCTTGAGTTTTTTTTGATTAAGCCAAATAGAGGATTGGTCAGGGCAGTGCAGTTGATGTCGTGTATTTGAGCATTCAAACGGTGCTTGATAAAATACCACATATTACGCTTGTTAGCAAAATTGAAGCCTGTGGAATAAAAGAAACAGGGGCAGAATGAATATAAATTGGCCAAGTGATAGAAAACATAAAGAAAAGAGCAAATGCAGATACTGGGAATCCACTTTTTTATATAAAAGAAAAAGCTGGAAATACTCAGACAGTCAAGCAGTACCAGTGAAGAGACAAACATTTCAGCTCCAAGAAGTTAACTGAGTACTCAAAAAAGTAAGAGATGTAACAGATTTCGAGCATTCACAGAGGCAGGGAAATGAGAGAAGGGAGGAAAGAACAAAAGAGATCGGTGATAGGGTGGGAGGCATGAGAGATTGAAGGACAAAAGGTGTGATTCTCCAAGGCAGAGAAAGCACAATGCTGCACTGGAGGGAACTATACAGCGACTTGCTCAAATGTTCAGTGCTCTGCGCATTGCTGTTCTTGATATAGATTAATGACGTGTAATTGGGGTTAAAGGGCACAGTTTTGAATGTTCATGTAATACGAATCCAGAAAAATGTAGTAAACAGTGAGGAGAATAGTAATAACTTCATGAATACATATATGACTCGTGGAATTGGCGGACACGTGACAACGCAATTCAATGCAGAGAAGTGTGAAGTGATACATTTTGAATCGAGCAATTTTAAAGTGAGTGCAAGAGCAGAGAGACCTTGGGTCGTTTGTGCACGAATCTTTGTAGGTGGCAGGATAGGTTAACAATGCAGTTCATAAGCCATATGAGATCCTAGGCTTTATGAATAGTGTTACAAAAGTGCCTCTGTGTTTTGTTAAATATATTTTTTGTGAATTAACATTTGAAAGATTAAAGAAGCGTTAAACTTTGGGGTTTTCAACGTGAGTCATGTAAATGCCACTTGACTTTGAAAAAACAGTCACTGGAAATGTTATTTGAAAGGGACAATGAGAGGTCTTGTGAGGAAAACAAGCCTTTCTGGGAAACCACCTGACTTCCAGCTCAATAAACAACAGAGAACTTTGGACACCTGGAGAAGTTCTTTACAAGTGACAGGTCAAGATTGATGTCGGTTTAACTTTCGAATGGTTGGAACTGCGATTGAACTGTATAAAAAGTGAGAGAATTTCCGAGGAGTGAAGAGAATTCCAAAAGACGGAGGGAAGATCACAACCCAGAAGGATGGGAAAGATTTATCATGAGGGGAATTGAATACAAAAGTGGGACATTATGCTTCAGCTATACAGGGCATTGATGAGACCTCATCTGGAGTACTGTGTAGATTACTGGTCTCCTTATTTAAGGAAGGATGTAAATGCGTTGAAGGCAGTACAGAGAAGGCTTCCTGGACTAATACCTGGAATGGGCGGGTTGTCTTATGAGGAGAGGTTGGACAGACTAGTATTTTATCCGCTGGAATTTAGAAGAGTAAGAGGCGACCTGATTCAAACGTGTAAGCTCCTGAAGGGTCTTGACAGGGTGGATGTGGAAAGGATGTTTCCCCTTGTGGGAGAATCTAGAACTAGGCATCACTGGTTAACAATAAGGGGTCGCCTATTTAAGGCAGAGATGAGGAGATTTTTCTCTCTCAGAGGGTCGTCAGTCTTTGGAATTCTCTTCTTCAAAAGGGTGTGGAAGCAGAGTCTTTGAATATTTTCTAAGGCAGAGATAGATAGATTCTTGATAAGCAAGTGGGTGGAAGGTGATTGGGGGTAGGTGGAAATGTGGAGTAATCAGTTCAGCCATGAACTTATTGAATGGCGGAGCAGGCTCGAAGGGCCCAGTGGCCTACTCCTGCTCCTGAATCACTCAGCAGGTCTGGCAGCATCTGTGGAAAGAGAAGCAGAGTTAACGTTTCGGGTCAGTGACCCTTCTTCGGAACCCTAGGATACGATTTGCTTTATTAACAACTCTCTCAATCTATCCTGCCACCTTCAATGACTTATGCAGATATACATCCAGGTCCCTCTGCTCCTGCACCCCCTTTAGAGTCGTAGCCTTTATTTTACATTGTCTCTTCATGTTTGCCCTACCAAAATGAATCACTTCACATTTCTCCACATTGAAATCATCTTCTAATTGTCTGCCCATTCCACAAACTTGTCCATATCCTTTTGAAGTTCTACAACATCATCCTCACAGTTCACAATGCTTCCAGGTTTCAAAGCATCAGCAATTTTGAAATTATGCTCTGGACACCAAGTTTTATGTCATTAATATATAGCTTGAAGAACAAGGGTCCCTACAATGACGCCTGGGAAACTCCATTGCAAACCTTCCTCCAGCGTGAAAAAAATCCATTAATCAACACACTCTGCTTCGTTTTACACAGCCAATTTCATGTCCTTGTTGCGACTGTCCCTTTTATTCCAGGAGATATTGCTTTGCTCGCAAGTCGGTTGTGTGGCACTGTATAAAATTCCATTTGGAAATCCATGTACACCACATTACCAGCATTATCTCAAAAACTCTCTTTGCTACCTCTTCAAAAAATTCCAATAAGTTAGTTAAACACGATTTTCCCCTGAAAAATCCATGCTGCCTTTCCTTAATTAACCCACAATTGCCAGGTGCCTATTAATGCTCTCTCTCTCTGCTGCTGCTCTTTAATGCATGGCATCAATCTCTGTGCTCTCACGTTGTGCAGCTGCTGTTTTATCCCTGCCGCTGCTCTTGCTGTGCTCTCACCCTCTGCGCCTACTCTTTTACCCCTGCTACCGGTCTCCCTGTGCTCTCACTCTCTGCTGCTGCGCTTTTATCCCTCCCTCCGTTTTCACTGTGCTGTCAGCCCCACTTCCACTCTTTTGTCCTCTCCACTCGTCTCGCTGTGCTCTCCATCTCTGCCATTGTTGTTTATATCTGCCGCTGCTCTTTTATAACTGAGGCTGGTTTCACTGCGTTTTAACATTGCACTGCAATGTGATACAGAATGGGAAAGTCCAAAGTTTTATCCCCTCAGTTGCTGATCCCAGTTATGCACAGTATAATTGGTCTCTAGGCCTGCGAATCAGTGTGTTCATCAGCCCAGGCTCCTGTTCTCATTGGAAAATGCTCCTTTCTGGGTCTCCCATATTGATAGTGACTGGTAGTTTGTGGCGACTTGGAATAGTTTATGGACAATGACTGACAACCAGTGAGCAAAGCCCGATGAACTGCAAGTCATTAGTGGAAAGAATAAATATTGGAAGGAAAAATAAATAAAATTAATAAACAAACCACTATTAAAATCTCATGAAGTACCTACTCAGTAGAACATTTAACAGGAAATGTAACATTTCTATGGATGCTGTTCTGCTCCAAAAGGCACACTTAGAATCAGAAGCCATGTTCTTTTTTTTGGCAATATACTTTATTCATCAAAAATACTAAAAATACGTTGCTAAACAAGTCAAATTGGACGTTTCATAAAGTGCACTAAAGATCAGATTCTTTCAATACAGAACATGAAATGCCTCCCTACCCTTGCCATTACAGATAATAATTACAATGTACATTTACATTACATACCAAGAACATTCTCTGCTGCATACAGCCCTAGAGGTTTTACACGGTTATAGCCCCTCGGGATACCATAGTGGGAGGAGATTACACAGTGGCCTTTTCCCATTGAGCTTTTGTGGTGACTGCTCCAAGCTTAAGTGCATGCTCAGCACATAGACCTGGAACTTGGAAGGGGTCAGTCTGCTACACTCGGTCGTGGACAACTATTTGCACTGAAAGACCAGCAGGTTTCAGGAAGACCAAAGTGCATCTTTCATCAAATTGATGGCCCTCCAGCAACAGTTGATGTTTATCTTGGTGTGCGTCCCTGGGAACAGCCTGTAGAGCACAGAGTCTTGTCTTACGGAGCTGCTCAGGATGAACATTGACAAAAGCCACTGCATCTCTTTCCAGACCTGCTTTCTAAAAGCACATTCCAGTAGGAGATGGATGATGGTCTCTTCCTCACCGGACCTGCCTTGGGCGAAACATGTGGAGATGGTGAGCCTCCGGGTGTGCAGGAAGGATCTGATGGGGAGGACCCTTCGCACCGCCAGCCAAGCTACATCTTGGTGATGAGGCATTCTGCCAAATGAGTTTGATAGTCTTCTGCTCAAGGAACCATCCGATAACATCCACCATTTCGTTTTCCTGCCCGGCCTTGAGGACGTTACATGCAGACCACTGCCTGATGGGCTCATGTCAAAGGTGTTTCCATGAGCAATAGGTCATATGGGATGGTCCACTGAATGGAGCATTCTGCGGCAACGTGGCCAGACTCATCCATCACAACATTAGAGACAGATAGAACCTCAGCACGGAGTGACACTTGGAGTTTGTGAACCGGGGTCTACGCTCATCTTGAAGCGGCCACTGACATAGATGGCCATCAGGAAGAGGGTGATGCTTACCCTTCCCCCCTCCCTTTTTTCGAGGTTTGAACATAGTGTCCCTGCAGACACCGTCCATTTTCGATCTCCAGATGTAATGGAAAATGGCTCTTGTGACTGCATTGGCACAGGACTGGGGCCAGACCTGTGCTACGTACAGCAATACTGAGAGTGCTCAGCACGCTGATGACCAGGTTCTTAACTACAGTGGAGAGGCAACAGCGCTCCCATACGACCAGTTTCTGTTTCACCATGGCTGCTCGCTTCTTCCATGTTTTGGCATAAAACTCAGCCCCCTTGGACCCATGTTCATATTTTATTCTGTGTAAAAGTTCTATACTGTACGGAAGCACACACTGCACATATAATTATTATATTATTATACCCAACCACCACATTTGCCTTCACATGGACATGAATATGGGATTATAGACAATATGCAAATCACAGCTGTCAGTGTACTCTACTGAGCCTATCCCAGCAGCTGATAGGTGGGTGTTCGGAAGGTGGGGCAGACAAACAAAGTGGAGAAACAAAAACAATGATCCAAATTCAAAATTACACCCCAACCTCAGTGTTGCTGTACACCAGTGACCAATGTTATTTGTTAGGAACTAATGACCATTCTTATTTCAGTTTAGGTTTTATTTTAGAGAAGTGGTTACACCCAAGGTGCAGGCAGATAGATGGGTGACCGCTAGAAGGGGCAGGCAGTCAGTGCAGGAATCCCCTGCAGCTATCCCCTCTCTAACAAGTATACCGTTTTGGATACTGTTGGGGGGTACAGCCTATCAGGGGAAAACAGCAGCAGCCAGAGCAGTGGCACCACGGCTGGCACTGTTGTTCAGCAGGGAGGGACAAAGTGCAGAAGAGCAATAGTTATAGGGGACTCTATAGTCAGGGGCACAGATAGGCGCTTCTGTGGACGTGAAAGAGACTCCAGGATGGTATGTTACCTCGCTGGTGCCATGGTCAAGGATGTCTTTGAACAGACAGTGGTCATTCTGAAGGGGGAGGGTGAACAGCCAGAGGTTGTGGTACACATCGGTACCAATGACATAGGCAGGAAGAGTGATGAGGTCCTGCAGGGGGAGTTTAGGGAGTTATGTAGTAAGTTAAAAAACAGGACCTCGAGGGTTGTAATCTCTGGATTACTCCCTGTGCCACGTGCCAGTGAGGCTAGAAATAGGAAGATAGTGCAGCTAAACACATGGCTGAGCAGCTGGTGTAGAAGGGCGGGTTTCAGATATCTGGACCATTGGACTCTCTTCAGGGACAGATGGGACCTGTACAAGAAGGACGGGTTGCATCTAAACTGGAGGGGCACTAATATCCTGGCTGCAAGGTTTGCTAGTGTCACTCGGGAGGGTTTAAACTAGTGTGGCAGGGGGGTGGGAACCAGAGCAGTAGGACGTCTAGTGAAATAAACGAGGAGGACATAGTGAATAAAGCCAGTAAGACTAAGAGGAAGTGCAGGCAGGGAGATGTTGCTGAGTACAGCGGGACTGGTGGTCTGAAGTGCATTTGTTTCAATGTGAGAAGTATAACAGGTAAGGCAGATGAACTTAGAGCTTGGATTAGTACTTGGAAATATGATGTTGTTGCTATTACAGAGACTTGGTTGAGGGAAGGGCAGGATTGGCAGCTAAACGTTCCATGCTTTAGAAGCTTCTGACCTCCTTTACAGCCTTGGTTCAAACAGGGACAAAAGAACTGAACTCAAGAGGTGAGTTGAAAGTGGCTGTCCTTGACATCAAGGCAGGATTTGAATAAGGATGGCATCAAGGAGCCCTAGCAAAACCGGAGTCAATGGTAATCAGGCAGAAAACTCACCATTGGTTGGAATTGTACTGAGCGCAAAGGAAGATGGTTGTGGTTGTTGGAGGTCAATCATCTGAACTCCAGGACATCGCTGCAGGAGTTCCTCAGGGTAGTGTTCTAGGTCCAACAATTTTAAGCTGCTTCATCAATGACCTTCCTTCAATCATAAAATCATAAATAGGGATGCTCGCTGATGATTGCACAATGTTCATCACCATTCGTGGCTCTCCAGATACTGATGCTGTCCTTGTAGAAATACAGCACGACCTGGACAATATCCAGGCTTGGGCTGATAAGTGGCAAGTAACATTCACACCAAACAAATGCCAGGCAATGACCATCTCCAACACGAGAGACTCTAACCATCAGCTCTTGACATTCAACGGCATTACGATCGCTGAATCCCACATTATCATCACCCTGGGGGGTTAACATTCACCAGAAACTGAACTGGAGTAGCCATATAGAGACCGTTGCTATAAGAGCAGGTAAGAAGCTAGGAAACCTACGGCGAGTTACTCATCTCCTAACTCCCCAAAGCCTGTCCACCATCTACAAGGCACAAGCCAGGAGTGTGATGTAATACTCTCCACTTTCCTGGATGGGTACAGCTCCAACAACACTCAATAAGCTCGTCACCATCCAGGAAAAAGCAGCTCACTTGACTGGTATCCTGTCCACAAACATTCCAAAACAGCCAACGCACAGTAGCAGCAGTCTGTACCATCTACAGGTTGCATTGCAGGAACACACCAAGGTCACGACCTACACTACCTAGTAGGACCAGGGCAGCAGATGCATGGGAACTCCACCATCTGTACGTTCCCCTCCAAGCTACACACCATCGTGACCTGAAACTATATCACCATTCCTTCACTGTTGCTGGGTCAAATCCAGGAACTCCTTTCTTAATAGTACGGTGGGCGCATCTATCCCACATGGACTTCAAGAAGGCAGCTCACCATCACCTTCTCATGGGCAACTAAAGATGAACAATAAATGCTGGCCTGGCCAGCAACGCCCACATCCCATGAACCAAATAAAGAAAAAATGCAGCTTGTATAAATGGCAATCTTTGCACTCTGCCAATTTCCAGCAACTGCTGTATTTTTCTTTTATCGGAGAAGCTGGTGTTGTTCTCTTTAGAGAAGAAAAGGTTGAGAGGGAACTTAATAGAATTGATGCAAATAATGAGGGGTATGGACTGAGTAAATAAAGATAAACTTTTTCCATTGGCGGTCCGGTCCAGAACCAGAGGACAAAGATTTTATGTGAATGGCAAAAGAACCAGCAGCGACATGTTTCTAATGCAATGAGTTGTTCGATCTGGAATGCAATACCCCAGATTGTGCTGGAGGATAGTGCTAAACTTCAAAATAACACAGGCTCGCTGGTGGAACGGTCAGATAAGTGGCAGATGAAATTTAAAGCAGGAAAGTGTGAAGTGATTCATTTTGGTAGGAAGAATGAGGAGAGACAATATAAAATAAGGGTACAATTCTAAAGACAATGCAAGATTAGAGAGACCTGATGGTATATGTGCTCCAATCATTGAAGGTCAAAGGGTAAGTTGATAAAGTGGTTAATTAAGCATAGGGATTCTGGAATAACAGCAAAACACTGTGGATACTGGAAATCTGAAATAAAAACAGAAAGTGTTGAAAATACTCAGCATGTCTGGCAGCACCTGTGGAGAGAAAAACAAAGTTGACGTTTCAGATCTGTGACCTTTCATCATCGCTGCCAAAGGTTAGAAAAGTTTTGAGCAAAGGAAAAGGGGAAGGAGGAAGAAGAACAAAAGGGATGGTGTGTGATAGGACAGGGGGCAAGAGAGATTAAATGACAAAGATGTCAAGGAGCAAAGGCAAAGGGGGTGCTAATAGATTTATTAAAAGACAAAACATTAGTCCAGAGGAAGTTATGATAAACTTGTATTAAACACTGATTGAGCCTTAACTGGAGCATTGTGTCCAATCTAGGAACCACACTTTTGGAAGAATAGGAAGTTATGTGGATAGATTGGTGAAGCTGGGGCTGTTCTCCTTGGACAAGAGAAGATAAAGAGGAGATTTGATAACGGTATTCAAAATCACGAGGCGTCTGGACAATTTAGATAGCGATAAACTGTTCTAATTCACAGAAGGGGCAATAACCAGAGGACACCGAGTTACGGTGATGAGCAAAAGAATCAACGGCGACATGAGAAACACCTTTTTATGCAGTGAGTGGTTAAGATCTGGAATGCACTGCCTGAGAGTAAGGTGGAGGCAGATTCAATCGAGGCCTTCAAAAAAGAATTGGATAATTATCTGAAGAGAAAAAAAATATATATAGGGCTATGGGGCAAAGGTGGCTGCGTGGGATTAGGTGAGTTACTCTTCCAGAGAGCTGGCACGGGTATGACGGAATGAATGTCCTCCTTCTGTGCTGTAGACCATTCTATAGTTGCACGATTTTATGGCTCATTTCGGGGTAGTGGGTAAACTGTCTGGTCAGGCCCTTGACAGTTCACTGAAACGGCGAGGGAGATGGCTTCTTTCGGGGCAATGAGTAAACTGTTCGTTCAGGCCAGTACATTAGGCTCTGTACCGCTATTTGAAGAAACATTGAGTGTCACAGTCAACATTCCTTCCTCAAATCTTATCGCTTTTGTGATTCTGGCGACCGTGGCGTAGTGGTAATGCCACTTGCCTGGATGTTCAAAAACACCCGCTAACATTCTAGTGACAAGGGTTCAAGTCTCACCACGTCCGCTGGTGCAATTAAATTCAATCAGTAACGTAGACAATGAAACAGCTTTCGATTTTAGTCAAAAAAAATCTAGTTCGCTCATATCCTTTCGGGAAGAAATCTGCCACCCTTACCTGGTCTTGCCTACATGTGACGCCAGACATACAGCAATGTGGTTTACTCTTAACTGCCCTCCGAAATGATCTGGCAAGCCATTCAGTTGTACAAAACCGCCACATAAACGTTGAAAAAGAACAGAATCAGATGGAACACTAAATATTAACCTAGGTGCTGACAAAGGCAAACCCAACCCTGTTGACCCCGTATAAAGCTCTTTATGAACATCTGGGTGTTTGTGCTAAAATTGGGACAGCAGCCCACAGCCTAGTCAAGGAACAGTCTGACAAATTCCTACTCAGGGAAACATACCTTTCCTCCAATGTCACAGACACCACTATTACTATTCCAGGGTATGTCTTGTCCCACCAGAGGTGGTGGCACAGTGGTGTACAGTCAGAAGGCAGTTCCCCATTCTCAACTTTTCAATCCGTGTCCATATGGAGCAATAGCCAGAAAACATTCAGACGTATGCTGCTAATTGACAAGTAACATCATGCCTGAAAATAACGATCTCCAACAAGAGAGAAACTAACCATTTCCCCTTGACATTCAATGGCCTTGCCATCGTTGAATCCCCTCCTATCAACATTCTGTGGGATACCATTGACTGGAAAACAAACTGGAACAGCCACATAAATACTGTTGCTACAAGAGCAGGTCAGAGGCTGGGAATTCTGTGGTGAGTAACTCACCCCATGACGCCCCAAAGCCTATCAACCATCTACAATGCACAAGTCGTGAGTGTGATGGAATACTCTCCACTTGCCTGCATGAGTGCAGGTCCAACAACGCACAGGAAGAATGGCACCATCCTGGACAAAGCAGCCCATTTGGTCGGCACCACATCTACCACCTTCAATATTCCCTCCCTTCACCACCGACGCACAGTGGCAGCAGTGTGTACCAACTACATGATCTAGTGCAGGAACTCACCAGGCCTCCTTCGACAGCATCTTACAAACCCACGTCCTCTTCCACCTGGAAGGACATGGGTAACATAAGCAGGGGTACACCACCAACTGTAAGTTCTCCTCCAAGGCACACACCATCCTGACTTGGAAATATATCGCCGTTCCTTTTTTGATGCTGGGTCAAAATTCTGGGACTCCCATTTTTACAGCATTTTGGCTGACCCCCACCACATAGACTGCAGCAGTTCAAGAAGGCAGCTCATAACTCAGGGTAATTAGAGATGGGCAATAAATTCCGGCCTTGCCAGCGATTGCCACATCCCAAGAAATAAATTAAAAAATGAAAAACCTTTCTGTGTGCACATCTGTTGCCATGACTCCGTGTAAAACAACAATTATCGCTGATTGTAATGTCCTGAGGCTTGGTCAAGCGCTATATAAACGCGAGTTATATTCTTTTTCAAACAGAACTTTAGAGGAAGGATCAGCGATTGCATTCTGAATCCCTGCAACAACGCACTGTTGTTGAAGAGAACATCTCAGTTTGGATAATGAATCCCAACCAAAGTCCAAAATTGGTCATGTCTAGTGATCGAGTTATGATTTTCACAACTGCTTGAAATAACAATATTTACTGTGTACTTCCAAACAACAGTAAAGCAAGTGAAGTTTTCAGTGCTGACAGTCTCGCTGAAGAATCTTCCGAGGAGCGCTTTGACATGGGATGGCTCTTCAAGTTGGACAAATCCGTACATAGACTACTGGGCTGCATCCTGCTTTGAATTAATATTTAAAGATAAATATAAACTATTTATTTTTCTTAATGTTTATTTGAACAAATTTTAAAAATGTTTCCACCCAGTTTCAAAGCAGGGCCCTTTCACCTGTCAGTGGAACATGATTACCACTGCACCACGGAAACCCTGTGACTGGGTGGACATAAGAGACATAGTCATAACATTAACCAGTCCAGTCATGCTGCATTTCAGGAACTTGTTTTACAGAACGAAAATGAAGGTACTATGTTTGGGAAGACTGTAGATATTGGCAGATATGGATCTACTAATAGAATCAAGGAATGACACAGGAAGCTATTTGCCCCCTCGGGCCTATACTACTCGTTGAAAGAGCTACTGAATTAGTCTCATTTCCCTGCTCTCTCCAGATAGCAACCCTGCAAGTTTCTCCCTTTCAAATAATTATCGAATTTCCTTTTGAAAACCGTGACTTAAGAGAAACAATGTTCAGCCATTCAGTTGTCAAGGGCAATTAGGGAGGTGCAACAAATGCTGGCCTTGTCAGTGACGCTCCAATCCCTTTAAAGGATGGAAGTAGAAATAATTCAATTTAATGCTCTAGTTTCAGGCCTCAGTGCGTCACTTGCAACTTATTAGGACATTCTCTCATAATATGACCATTCTTCCTTAGAGGATCCCTCAATGTGAGATTATTAACTAACCCTCTGTGATAGCACAAGGCACGGTCTGAAATACATAGGATTACATGCGATATATAGCATATAAACAAGTAAATTTTCCCAACCAGTCCATGCCCACGTTTATACTCCAATCGGCCACCTGTCTTCTCTCATCTAACTCTATCACCATAACATTCTAATCCCACCCCCCTCATATGCTTATCTGGCTTCTCCTTAAGTGCATCTATACTGTTCTCTTCACAAACTCCTTGTGGTCGAGAGTGCTACATTTTCACCACTCTTTGGGTAAAGAAGTTTATTCTGAATTCTCATTTTGATTTCTTGGTGACTATTTCATATTGAGGACCTGTAGTTTTGCTTTTCCCCACAATGGGAAATATTCTCTCCATGTTTACTCTATCAAAATCATTCATAATTTTAAAGACCGCTATTAGTTCACTCAAAGCCTTCGCATTTCAAGAGACATACTCCCAGTGTTTCCGATATAGTCCTAGTAATCTTTCTTGTATACTCTCCAGTTCCTTTGTATTATCTTTTTATAGTATGGCAACCAGAATTGTTCGCAGTACTCCAAGTGCAGTCTGATCAAAATTTGACACAAGTTCAGCAAAACTTCTTCACTTCTCAATTCTATTCCACTAAAAATATGCCCTACTGCTTTGTGTTTTGCTTTTTATCGCATCCTTAAGCTGTGTTACTACTTCTATTAAATTGTGTATTTGTACTCCCAGATCACTTTTCCCCTCTACCCCATTTAGATTCTTATTTCCTAAGCAATCTGAAACTTCCTTATTTTTCTTGTCAGAAAATATAGTACCCCACATTTATAAATGCTGAAATGTGTTTGTCGATTATATGTTCAAAGCCCACCACAGCTGTGAATGAAATTTAAATTCAACAAAAGTCTGGAATTCAAAGTTAGTTTCAGTAATGGTGCCCAGAACCCATTATTGATTGTTGCGACAACCCATTTGGTTCAGTGATGTCCTTTAAGGAATAGAATCTTCTGTCCTTACCTGATTTAGCCTACATGTGACTCCATATGCATAGCAATGGGGTTGCCGAGCAAGCCATTCAGTTGTCAAGGGCAATTACGAGTAGGCAAGAAATGCTGGCTTTGCCAGCGATGCCCACATCCAATGAAAGAATAAAAAAAAACTATCTATGATGCATTACATAAACTCTTCCCCCGACTATAGCAAAACTATAATAATCTGAAAGAAGTTCTTGTTGTGAAATGATATCTCTTTCTTTTGGAATGTTTTTGTGTAGCATTTCCTAGGTTTCCTCAGTTAAAGGCACATTATTTAGAAGCAGTAATGAACCCCTTTCCAAATTTGATTTGTCCAAGTTCATATGAGCATTAGGATCCCCCACAATTATAGTCTTTGCTACAATTTTTTTAAATTTCTTGATTAATACCATATCCAGCAGTACAGCTACTGAAAGGAGGCCTATATACTTCTCTCACATAACTCAGATTCTCCTTGTTATTTCATCTGTTTATCCATGCTGATTCTATTTCCTGCTCTTCTGAGGCACGATCCTTCCTTATGACTGGCTTAATGTGATACTTTACTAAAAGGGCTACCTTACCTCGTTATCCATTTTGTTTGTCTTTTTACAAAATATCAAGGACACTGGAATATTTATTTTGCCAACTTGTCCACCATGCAATTAAATCTCTGTAATGAGATTGCATCAAACCATTTATCTCTATTTGTGTCATTAACTTGTCTATCTTGTTGCAAATCCTCATTCAGGTTTGAACTTTTACTTTTCATCATTTTCACTGGTTTTACCTTATTCACTGATACAAGATGGCTGTTAAGATTTCTGTCTCTCCCTGTCGCATTCTTCTGAACTTTAACCAAATCACGACATTGCTCTGTGCTCTTGACTTTTCTCTTTAGCTTTACAAATTTCCTCACAGTTTAACACCCCGTCCCGCCCCCTTTTTCCTTAAAGTTCCATCTACAGCCCTAGTTGTAGAAGCGCTACTGGTAAATGAGAGCAGTGACAAAGCTAGTCAATGATTTCCGCAACTAATAATTAAGTACAATAATATACCTGGAATCCTGATAGCTGCAAGAAGGGGATAGTAAATGGCAAACACCAGACCTTTTACTGATCCGTGCATTTCTATCTGACTCTCTGAGCATGCTTTGAACTGCACTCACAAGGTTGTTATAATTATATCTGATATCAGGATTCAGGGATATAATATGATGGCTTGATGGTTTAAATTAACGACATTAATTGAAATATATTGGTTAGTGCAGCTGCGGCCGGACTCGTTTTTGTTTTGATGGAATGAAATGTTTTTCAAGGGATCTGACACTGCTCTAATGTGAAATGTTCAGAGCTTACAAACTGATCCTACTTACAGCTATGATAATGAAAAGTCTAATAGGCGGGGCAATGGTGAAAGTGAACCTTGTATACGAGGAACCCCCGCGTTTAAACCCTTTAAAGTTGAGTTATGTCCCCTAAGCACAAGGTATTACTGACGTGAGATATTCTGAACCTGAAGGATATTGCAGCCTAGTTCTGCCTCCTGATTAATATTCAGCTCCAAGCCATGTGATCCCGAGTCATATGCACCTGATTCCAAATGCCTCTGAGTCTGTGCATCAGCTTCACCGCAGCTGACTGTATTCAGCGTGGACTGATCCAGGTCAGCACTGTATTTCCAATGTAAATAGGTGCAGTTGTTTTTTTTTTGTGTGGAAACACGCAGTTCAGTACGGTTGGGTTCCCTATTGATGGTGAAGTTCAGTGCGATCATATTGAGTGGAGACATGTCCAGTTGAGCACATATACATTGAGTGTGGACTGCTCGATGTTGGCACGGTAATATGCAGCGTGGAGAGGCCAAGTTCAGTAGGGTCACAATCTTTGTGCCCAGGTTTAGTTCAGCATGGTTACGTTCAGGATGCACAGATTTAGTTCAACACATTTACACACCGTATTAGGTTTCAGTCTGGTTACATTCCATACACACAGATCCAGTTGAGTACGCTAACTTTCAGCGTTGAAGAGTCCAATTCAGCACGATTGCATTCAGTGTTGACTGGCCAAGTTCAGTACTGTTGGGTTTGGGAGAGACAGGTGCAATCAATCCGGTGATATTTAGTGTGGTCTGGTCCAGGTCTGTACGTAATATTCAGTGTTCCACTTCAGCACACTCGCGTTCAGAGTGGACAGATTCAATTCTGTATTGGTGCTTTCAGTGAGGGCAGCTTCAGTGCCGCCTGGTTTCATTGAATGTGGACAGGTCCAATCCAGCATGGTTACTGCCAATATGATCTTCCCCAGCTCAGAGTACTTATATCTAGTGTTTATATGATTGGTTGCGCATGGTTACTGGCAGTGTGTGCAAATCTGGTACTGCACAGTTACTTTCAGTGTGGATTCCAGTTCATTAGGGTTACATTTACTGCAGAAGCGCCCAGTTTTGCACGGCTATGTTTAGTGTGGACAAGTCCAGTTCAGCATGATTGCAATTAGTGTGCATAGATCCAGCTAAGTGAAGTTGCATTCGGTGCAGACAGGCTTTGGCGAGTCAGGAAGCGAGTTATTTCCTACAGATACCCCAGCCTCTGGCATGCTCTTGTCGCCACAGTATTTATATGGGTGGTGCAGGTAAGTTTTGGCCACTTAATGTCAACCTTTGTGAACAGAACCTTTTATTTCTTGATGTGCGTCTCTCGCAGGGCAGGTATTTGTTGCCCATTCCAACTGCCTTTCACTTATACTATATCCAACAGTGTAGCTGTTTCTAGGCCTATAAACTGCTCTCAACTGCTCTTAGCATCTCCTGGTTATTTTGTATCTCGACCTATGCTGATTTTATTTCTTACTCTTTCGAGCCACGATCATTCCTTATTACTGACGTTACTTGATCCTTTATTATCAGGTTAGCCTACCTCGTTTTTCATGTGTCCTGCCTTTGTGAAATGTCAAGAACCCTGGAATATTTGATTCCAAACCTTGGCCACCATGCAACCACGAATCAATAATGATAGCAGATCAAACTATTAATCTCCATTTGTGCCATTAATTTGTCTAACTTGTTATAAATCCTCCAGGCATTCAGAAAAAGCAGTTTTAATTTTACATTTCTGCCATTTTCTCCTGATATTACCTTAGTTACTGATGCACTATAAGTTAAACACTCCGTCCCTTGCTTTCACATTTTGCTTAACTTTATTCAACTCGCAGCACTGCTCTGTGCCTTTGACTTTTCCCGTTACATTTATAAATTCCCCATCACTTTATGCAGCCCCAACATTTTATCTTAAATCCCTATCTGCAGCCTTGGTTGTTAATTATTGGATTCGCCTGGTCCCAGCCTGATATTAGTCGACTTCGTCCCAATGCAACAGCTATTCTTCTATTAGCTGGACATATGGTCTAGTTCAACAAACATTGGCGTCCAAGTGAAAGAACTTCAGCAAGTATTCTACTATTTGCTTAGAATCCTGTCGGTTCACCAAAAATCTGGGGCAGGATAAAGCTATATTGATCAGTCAATCCCCTATAACTTGCGTATTTATCCCATCGACCAAAAACCTGGGGCCAGTTAAAGAATGCTTTGATTAGGTAATAAGCCTCTATTACCCAGGAATTTTATCTCATTGTCCAATAATCGTGGGCCAGTTAAAGATACTTGAACCAGGTAATCCTCTACTCAGCAGACATTTTATCCCATTGACCAAACATCTGGGACAAGGTAAAGATACACTGAACGTCTATCCATTTTATCATCTGAACACTCACATAAGTGTTTGGAGTTCATGTGTGTACAAAAAAAAAGTGTGGTTCATAAGATTGGTGAACTGCAAGCACAATAGTCACGTGGGAATATGACATTCTGGCGATGTCTGCGGCCTGGCTCAAAATAGGGAATGATTGTATGCTTAATATTTATAGATGCAAGGCATTCAGGATAAAAAGGGTAGGAAAAACGAATAGCAGTTTTTGATTAAGAAGAACTTTGCAGTGCTACAAAGAATGTCCTTTAGGGATCAAAGATATAATCTATTTAGCTGCAATTTATAAAAAATGTCATATGACGCTACTTGGGGAATTGCATGGGTCAGAAAATATTGTGAAGTATATAGAGGAGCAGAATTGCTATTAAATTAACGGGAGGTGCAAGAGCTGTGGAGTAATGATAATGGGAGATTTTAATTGCAGCACTATTCAATGGGGCAGTGAGTGTGTGAATGGCAGAGATGAAGGGAATTTCTGAAATGCGTTCAGATGGATTTTGTTGAGTAAATTCCCTGTCAAACGAGAAAGGAGGCATTGCCAGTTTTAGTCCGGGATTGTCACTGCTGTGGAATGCTGACCACAATATTTTGATATTCTAATTTGTTATGGAGAAGGACAAGGAGCAATCCAGAATGGAATGAACATGAAGTGGCCGAATTTCAACGAATTGAGGAGGAATCAGGCCCGGGCAAATTGGAGTCAAAGAGTAGCAATTGGAAATGTTTTGAAGAAATGGGTGGCATTAAAGAGGAGGGCATTCGGGCACAGGCTATGTATATTTTCACAAGGGGGAAATGGAGGAAAATCAAAGCCAGTGCTCCCTGGATGACGAAGGTGTTACAAAACAGGATGAAACAGATAAAGGGAGAAAATGAGAGAGAATCAGGACGAATATAAAAATATACAGAGGCATGCCTGAGGCACTAAATGAACACTTTTTCATTGGTGCTTACCAAGGAAGAGAACTTTGCAAAATTTATGGCCAGACGGGAAGGTTGTTGGGACACTACATGAGATAAAATAGATAAATAGGACTTAATAAAAAATCTGGAGGTACTTAAAGTGGTTAACCCAACAGGTCAAGAGATTTACTGAGGCAAGTGAGGAGATAAATTGTGGAGCTGCTGGCCACAATCTTACAATCCTCCTTAGATACCGGGGTAGTGTCAAAGGACTGAAAGATTGTGCAGGAAAGGGAAGAAGGAACCGACTGTCAATTACGGGCAAGTCAGTTTAACATTGGTGATCGGGAAGTACTTAGAAACAATAATCCGTGTGAAAACTAACAACCACCTGGTCAGGCATACACTGATAAAGTAGAGCCAGCACAGATTTATTAAGAGCAAATCGCCTTTGACTACCATGATTGAACATTTTGATGAGGCTACATAGTCAAGGCAGTGCAGTTGATGTTATATATATGGACGTTGAAATAGTGTTTCATAAAGTACCATATATGAGGCTTGTTAGCAAAATTGAAGCTTATGGAATAAAATAAGCAGGGCAGAATGAATACAAAATTGGCTAACTGATAGAAAACAGAGAGAAAGGCAAAATGCTGCAGCTGCTGTAAATGCAATATTTAAAAAGAAGAAAATGCTGGAAACACTGAGCAGGTCCGACAGCACCCGTGGAGACAAAAACAGAGTTAACGTTTCAGGTCGATGACCTTGACAAAGTAATGGAAAAAATAAGCGATGTAAAAGATTTTTTTTTTTTTAGATTAGAGATACAGCACTGAAACAGGCCCTTCGGCCCACCGAGTCTGTGCCGAACATCAACCACCCATTTATACTAATCCTACACTAATCCCATATTCCTACCAAACATCCCCACCTGTCCCTATATTTCCCTAGCACCTACCTACACTAGTGACAATTTATAATGGCCAATTTACCTATCAACCTGCAAGTCTTTTGGCTTGTGGGAGGAAACCGGAGCACCCGGAGAAAACCCACGCAGACACAGGGAGAACTTGCAAACTCCACACAGGCAGTACCTGGAACAAGTACAGATGTAGAGAAAGGAGAGAGGGAGGACAGAACGAAAGATAAGATTTGTGATGGTGGGCGGCATGAGAGACTAAAGGACAAAAGAGGTGTTTATGCAAAGCAGAGAAAACAAAGGCCGGAAATATATGTCATGCTGGAGGTGTAAATCTTGCGGCAGAGCCCGCCTCTGCTGGTTCAGGAAGCCATGCAGCGATTCTGCATGACACAGGAATTTAACTGACATTGATTGGGGATTTCGCCCCTTTGAGGCAGGAATTAATACCCCCAAGAGCTGCAGCCAATCAGCTAAAAGAGCAAGAAGGACACGGGCCATGAAAAAGGTATGAGACATTTTGAGCCCTGGTGAGGGGCTGGGGGTCCATCAAGAGGACAGGGGAGGTGCACCAGCAGGAATGGCTTGTGTTGTTGGGGGACCCTCGATGTGGCACAAGGTGCCTGATAAGGATGGACACTCCAGCCCACAAGGAGACCGCCCAGGTAAACCGGGCAGCCTCGTCAGGCCACAAAGTGCCCATCTGCCATTGGTAATATGCCAATGACGGCGGGAGGAGGCCCTACGTGGCATTAGAGTAGTTAATTGCCACTTAAGAGCCTCAATTGGCCAGAGGAGACGGAGTCGTTTGCCACCTGCCCCACTGCTGGTAAAATTGTAATGGATGCAGATAGGCAAAGGGAGCAGCAGAACCCGGGCTGGATTCTGTAGAGGTGGCAGGGCACTCCGCCTTGGGCTTGTCATGCACCCGGCCCCCTCGAGGGATCCTCCATTGTTTTGCTGCCTAAGTGCTCTGCCTGGATCTACGTCCATTTAAAAATGTAGCTCCCACCTCCAAGAACACCTGGCCAATCACAGGACCAGCAGCTCAGCAGTATCAGCGGTGTCACTAGGAGTGGTGATCACTGCTGGTTCTGCAGAGGCCTTGGACCAAAGCCTATCACTGGAGCCCGAGACTCCAAGTAAGATAGTCGAGGTCATTGGGGCCAGTCAAGAGGCTCTGGCTAGGAGGTGTGGGACAGTGGGCATGAAGACCAGGGTGATGGGAGGGGCATGGAGTTGTAGTTTTTGCCAGCGTTGTCCTCCGTGGGGCACAGATTGCCCATTAAGGTGGGACTCTCCCAAGCCTGCAGGGAGGATGCCTCATTTCACAAAGTGCCCTTCCCACGTGACAGAGGCACCCCTTCCTCCCCCTAGATACTGACAGTGGCAGGAAGATGCCCTTAAGTGGTGCTTAAGGGCCTCTATTAGCCTCTGGGCGGGAAGGCCATCGTTGGCCTCTCCCACACCCGGGACAATCACTTGGTGATGGGGCAGTGACGGGCCCTCTACCTACTGCCTCTCATAACAAATCTATGAGATCCCGCCCCTGGTGTGGTGGGGCAATAAAATCTGCCGCCGCCTCCCAATTGATATCACTAGAACTTATTATCTGCTCGTTTATTTATTTGAGGCTTGTGGAACCTTACTGGCATCCGCCATGAATTCCCACATTAGAGTAGTTACTATACTTCAAATAAACTTCATCAACTGTAAAATACTTTGAGGCCTTCCTATGGCTATGAAGGACACGTTCGTCCTTGCTGTCAGTTGGAACGTCCTTGTTCTCTCATCATTATTTTCCACGCAAGGCTGCATTCCTGTGTATATACGGTTGTGACCGGTCATTCCACCACAACTGAAGGCATCTCGACAAACTAATGTGCTGAAAGACTGAAACTGTTGCTAGCAAGCTTTTGTCTCGGTAATCAAACTATTTTATATGGCCAATTGCGAGGATAGGTTATAAAAATTATTTTCTTCCCTTTATTACCTGACTCCTTGCCTCACTTTAAGCACAATATTCAGTATCCAGCAATGGAAGAGCTTTTGGCCCCTAACTGAAGCATAAACCTGAGAACTCGAAGAGAAGCACATATTTAAAGAAAAATCACAACGTGTTTGCACCTCAAATCAATACAACGTGTGGGGAATAATCAGTTTGGGTTCTACCAGGGAACCCGGCTCCAAACCTCATTGCAGCCCTGGTCCAAACAAGGACAGCAGAGCTGAATTACAAAGGTGAGGTTAAAGTGACTGTCCTTGACCTCAAGGCGGCATTTGACCGAGTATGGCATAAAGGAGCCGGAGCAAATTTGTTAAAAAAAATGGGAATCCGCTGTTTGGAATCATATCCATTACAAAACAAGATGGTTGTGGTTGTTAGAGGTTAATCATCTTAGTCCCAGGACATTATTACAGAAGTTCCTCAGGGTATTGTGCTCGGCCCAACCGTCTTCAGATGCTTCATCAATAAGCTTCCCTCCATCCTAACGTCAGATGTGGGGTTATTAGCTGATGATTGCAAAATGTTCAGCACCATTCGCAACTCCTCAGATACTGAAGTAGTGTGTGCCCGCACGCAACTAAACGTGGATGACATTCAGGCCTGGGCTAATAAGTGGCAAGTAGTATTTGCTCCACGCAAGTGCCAGGCCATGACCATCTCTAACAAGAGAGAATCTAAACACATACCGTTGACATTCAACGGCAACGTCTTTGAAACTCCCACCATCAACATCTTGGGGGTTACCATGGATTGGAATCTGAACTGGACCAGCCATACAAATGCTGGCAAGAATCAGGAGTGTGATGGAATAATCTGCACTTTCCTGGATAAGTGCAGGTCCAACCACATTCAAGAAGCTCGGTACCATCCAAGACAAAGCAACTGCTTGATTGGCACCCATCATCGCTGGTACTTAGTGGCAGTAGTATGTACTATCTGCAAGATGGACTGCAGCAACTGGCCAAGACTTCCTTTACAGCAGTTTCCAAATCCTTGACCTATAAGACCTAGAAGGACAATGGCAGCGGATGCATGGGAACACCATCATCTGCAAGTTCCTCTCCAAGTCACTCACCATCCTGACTTGAAACTGTATCATTGTTCCTTCACTGTCGCTGGATCAAAATCATGGAACTCCCTTCCTAACAATACTGTGGGTGCACGGATACTAGATATGCTGCAGTGGCTCAAAAAGGCGGCTAACTAGCACCCTACCAAGGAGAATTCGGATAGGCAAAGATCATGCTTGCTTTGCCAGCGGCTCGTGCATCCTATGAATGAAAAAAAAATCTTTGTTATTAACATGGTAAATATAGAAAAAAATATCTTCCTCTAATCGTTATTTCTAGCGCAATTGAAAGCATTTCACTGGAAATCTCGGAAAGATGAAACTGTAATGTTTCTGAACATAGTAAACGGAAGGTATCTCAGAGTACTTATGTTAATCTGCTTCATTAATGGTTGATGAAGTAAACGGCACACACATGTATATTACAATCATTACAATCTCAGCCGTTGTCATGTGAAGAGCCATTTTTCATTTTCTTCAATATTTTGCAGCTGATCTGCCTCTCCAATCAATCACATTCACATATGTTCGTGTAAAACAATTCGAATGTACTTACTGAGGTAGAAAAATATAAATGTATGGTGTAAGCGTTATCGAAAATATGACGCTTTATCGAGCTAAAGGCACTGACTGCCATTTGTTTAATATATAAATGTACACTGTAGCATGTATGGCTTTTAAAGTAGTGTTTGCATTTCAGCAAAACAACATACATCTCTATATGATGTCCTGGTAACAACTAGCATCAATAGAGCAACAAGTAACTCCTCCATATGATATTCCCGGACTACTAGTATCAATAGAACAAAGAGTAACTCCTTCATATAATATCTCCTTTCAACATAAAACTCCTCCAAGATATTGCATTATGACTAATATTGGTACAGCAATCCCGAACTTCTCCATATGATGCTCTCTTGTTTACATTCTTGTGAAAAATTACTTCCTGACATCACGTTTCAACGCTTCAGCTCTAATTTTAAAGTTATACCCCTTTGTTCTGAACTCAGCACCTAAGAAAATAGTTTATCTCCACCTGTCCAGTCATATCTTTCAATAATCTTATACACCTCATTTGGTTCATCACTTCGGCCTCCATATGCAACGAAATACAAAAATTGCCCATGCAACCTGTCCTCACAATGGAACCATTTTACACCGGTATCTTTTCTGTGAATCTTTGCTACACTTCCTTCAAGGTCAATATATCTTTCGTTTGGTGCATTTCCTGTTCTGTTGAAAGGTTATTGACCTGAAACGTTAACGTTGTTTTTCTATTCACAGATGCCACCTGACCTGCTGAGTATTTCCAGCATTTACTGTTTTTACTTCAGATTTCCTGCATATGCAGTATTTTTTCAGTCGAACATTGATTTTCTCCTGTAAATGGCTGGTTGATTTTGTAAAGAATGGGCCATTTATCATTTAGTAAGAATGTCATTCATCTCACACTCTAATTGCCTTGCCTAATACTCCTATCCGAGACTATATATATGTCCTCCACTGAAGTGATTGTGATGCATCATTTTGGGGAAATACGCACAGTCATATGGGCTTAATTAATAGGAAGGGCAAAAAGCAATGATTTACTTTCCAAGACACGTCCATTTTAGCACGACATGTCAAACACTCAGACGCAAGAATGTGCCATGTGAGAATGGAGTTGACCACTTTATGCAGTACGAACGAATGCAAATAGGTGCAAATCAGTTCACGGTTACTTCGGTGCTTGTTTTAAAATTGTCATAAACCGCAGCTCCGCAGCCACTGCTCTCCTTTCTATACTCCACGTACATCATCGCAGATTGTTGGGTCAAATCTAACCCTTTACTGCAACATCACCCTTTGATGTTTATCCCAACAGCGTCACAAAAGTAAATAACAGCAAATCAAACTACAATGGAAGTTGGGAATTGAAACCAACAACAAAAGAAATCTGGCAACATTCGGGAGGTCTGTCGGCATACAGGGAGAGCATAGAAGAGTTCTTGTTTCAGGGAGAGAACAGAGGGTGACTGGTTTCAGAGCAGCTGCTTCTTCAGCAAGTTCCACACCTCTCACATTAACTGGTCCCTACTCTCCACACATGGCATCTGACCTCAGCATTACGTTTATTAAATGAATAACTTAAACGATATAAATCAATTAATTAATGAAAATGAGAAAAATGATTGAATTTGCAAATAATAATTAAAAAAATAATTATTGAATCTTTTAAACAAAAATAATATGTAGGTCGACATGAGCAGGTGGCTGCTGCAACTGCAGTATGTGGGGGTTTGTGCATTGCGATCCTAGACAAACTTCCAAGATTTATTTTGTGCATCCAAATTTTAATCATTCCACCACTTTTGGCCATGTCTTCAGCTGCCTGGGCCCTAAGCTCTGGAATTCTTTCCCCAAATCAGTCCGTTAATAGCAGTGAGGAAAATAAGATATTTAATAGCACCAGAGAGAAGATACTGTCGAGACTCAAGCAACTAAAATCTGTCAAATCTTCAGGATCTGATATCCTACATCCTAGGGTTCTAAATGAGATAGCTGCAGAGATAGTGGATGCACTAGGTAAGAATTTCGAAAATTCGATAGTTTTTGAATGATCTCAACAATTTGGAAGTTAGCAAATATTATAACGCTGTTCCAGAAAGGGAGAAGAAGAAAACAGAGAACTGCAGGCTAGTTAGCCTGACAACAGTCGTCGGGAAAATGCTGGAATCCATTACTAAGGATGAATTTAAAATGCTCTTAGAATAGCATAGTATGATTAAAACAAATCAAATTGGTTTTACGAAAGGGAAGTTCTGTTAGAAAAATTCATTTGAGGTTTTCGAGGATGTAACTGGTCGGGCAGATAAAGGGGAACCAGTAGATGTAGTATACTTGGATTCCCAAAAGGCATTCAATACGGTACCACACACAAAAAAAAGACACAACATAATGGCTTTGAAGGTCGGAGGCGATGTATTAGCATGAATAGAGGATTGGTTAAAGCGAGCGGAGATCAAGAATGCATGGAGCACTTTGAAGTTGGCAGGCTGTGACTAGCGGAATGTCGCAAGTGCTGGGGCCTCAGCTATTTACAATTAGTCTTAATAATTTAGATGAATAGACTGAGAGTAATCTATCTACATTTGCTGAAGATACAAAGCTAGCTGGGAATGCAAGTTTTGAGGACGACACACTGAGGCTGCAAAGCGATATGGACCGGTTAAGGGAATGGGCAACAAGGAGGCAGATGGAGTATAATCTGGGGAAGTGTGAAGTTACTCACTTTGGTTGTATGAATAGAAAAGCAGATTATTAAGAAAAGGCGTGAAACTTGTAAATTTTGATGTTCAAAGAGACTTGGGTGTATTCGTTCAAGGAACACGGAAGATTAGCATCCAGGTACAGCGAGTAATTAGGAAAGCAAATGGCATGTAGGCCTTTATTGCAAGGGGATTGGAGTAAAATAATAAAGAAGTCTTGTTACAACTGTGCGGGGCTTTGGTGAATACCTGAAACATTGTGTGCAATTTTGGTCTCTATATTTAAGGAAGGATAGACCCGCATTGGATGGCAGCACAGCGAACGTTCACTATAATGATCCCTGGAATGACAGGGTTGTCCTATGATGAAAGGCTGAGTAAATTGGGTCTATATTCTCTGGAGTGTAGAAGAATGAAGGGTGATCTCATTGAAACATTCAATATTATGAAGGGATCTGCTAGGGTACAAGCATATGATCATACGAATTAGAGGCGGCCCTCGAGCCTGTTTCACCACCCAACAAGATCATGACTGATCTGATTGTAACCTCAACTCCACATTTCCACCTACCCCAATAACCATTCCCCCCTTGCTAATCAAGAATCTGTCTACCTCTGCCTTTAAAATGTTCAAAGACTCTGCTTCCATCGCCTTTTGAGGAAGAGAATTCCAAAGACTCACGACCATCTGAAAGAAAAAAAAAATCTCATCTCTGTCCTGAATGGGCGACCCCGTATTTTTAAACAGTGACCCCTAGTTTTAGCTTCTCCCACAAAAGGAAACATCCTTTCCACATCCACCCTGTCAAGACTCCTCAGGATCTTATATGTTTCAATAAGTCGCCTCTTACTCTTCTAAACTTCAGTGGAAAGAAGCTTAGCCGGTCCAAGTCAACACGATTTTGTGAAGGGTATGTCGTGCCTCACAAACCTTATTGAGTTTTTCGAGAATGTGACCAAACAGGTGGATGAGGGTAAAGCAGTGGATGTGGTGTATATGGATTTCAGTAAGTCATTTGATAAGGTTCCCCACGGTAGGCTATTGCAGAAAATACGGAAGTATGGGGTTGAAGGTGATTTAGAGCTTTGGATCAGAAATTGGCTAGCTGAAAGAAGACAGAGGGTGGTGGTTGATGGCAAATGTTCATCCTGGAGTTTAGTTACTAGTGGTGTACCGCAAGGATCTGTTTTGGGGCCACTGCTGTTTGTCATTTTTATAAATGACCTGGAAGAGGGTGTAGAAGGGTGGGTTAGTAAATTTGCGGATGACACGAAGGTCGGTGGAGTTGTGGATAGTGCCGTAGGATGTTGTAGGGTTCAGAGGGACATAGATAGGCTGCAGAGCTGGGCTGAGAGATGGCAAATGGAGTTTAATGCGGAAAAGTGTGAGGTGATTCACTTTGGAAGGAGTAACAGGAATGCAGAGTACTGGGCTAATGGGAAGATTCTTGGTAGTGTAGATGAACAGAGAGATCTTGGTGTCCAGGTACATAAATCCCTGAAGGTTGCTACCCAGGTTAATAGGGCTGCTAAGAAGGCATATGGTGTGTTCGCTTTTATTAGTAGGGGGATCGAGTTTCGGAGCCACGAGGTCATGCTGCAGCTGTACAAAACTCTGGTGAGACCGCACCTGGAGTATTGCGTGCAGTTCTGGTCACCGCATTATAGGAAGGATGTGGAAGCTTTGGAAAGGGTGCAGAGGAGATTTACTAGGATGTTGCCTGGTATGGAGGGAAGGTCTTACGAGGAAAGGCTGAGGGACTTGAGGTTGTTTTCGTTGGAGAGAAGGAGGAGGAGAGGTGACTTAATGGAGACATATAATATAATCAGAGGGTTAGATAGGGTGGATAGTGAGAGTCTTTTCCCTCGGATGGTGATGGCAAACACGAGGGGACATAGCTTTAAGTTGAGGGGTGATAGATATAGGACAGATGTTAGAGGTAGTTTCTTTACTCAGAGAGTAGTAGGGGCGTGGAACGCCCTGCCTGCAACAGTAGTAGACTCGCCAACTTTAAGGGTATTTAAGTGGTCATTGGATAGACATATAGATGAAAATGGAATAGTGTAGGTCAGATGGTTTCACAGGTCGGCGCAACATCGAGGGCCGAAGGGCCTGTACTGTGCTGTAATGTTCTAATTTTCCCCATAAGATAACCCACCCATTCCTGGTATTACACTAGTAAACCTTCGCTGAACTGCTTCCAACGCAAATACACACTTCTTTAAATAAGGAGATCAATACTGTACACAGTACTCCAGGTATGGTCTCATCAATGCCTGTGTAACTGAAGGATAACCTCACTAATTTTGTATTCAATTGCCCTCGCAATGAACTGTAACATTTATTATCTTTCGTAATTACTTGCTGTGCCTACATATTAATCTTTTACAATTTATACACTAGGACACCTGGATCCCTCTGCATCACAGACTCTCCAATCTCTCACCATTTAGATAATTCACTTCTTTTTTATTCTTCCTGCCAAAATGGACAATTTCACATTTTCCCACATTATACTCCATTTACCAGATCTTTCCCCATTCACATAATCTATCTTTATCACTTTGTAGCCTCCTTATGTCCTCTTCACAACTTACTTTCCTACCTATCTTTGTGTCATCAGCAAATTTAGCAACCATACCTTTGGTCCCTTCATCTAAGTCATCTGCATAAATTGTAAAAAAGTTGAGACATCAGCACTGATCTCTGTGACACACCACTCATTACATCTTGCCAACCAGAAAATGACCCATTTATGCCCGGTCTCTGTTTCCTGTTAGCTGGCCAAATTTCTATCCATGCCAATGTCAATATGTTACCCCCTACACCATGAACTTTTATTATCCACAATAACCTTTGATGTGGCACCTTATCAAATGCCTTCTAGAAATCTAAATACATTACATTCACAGTTACCCTTTATCCACAGCACATATGGCTTCTTCAAAGAAATCCAATAAATTGGTTAAACATGATTCCCCTTTCAGGAAACCAAGTTGATTCTGCCTGATAACCTTGATTTTTTTTCTAAATGCCCTGCCATTACGTCTTTAATAATAACTTCTATCATTTTCCCTTTGTTAAGCTAACTAGCCTGTAGGTTCTTGCTTTCTGTCTTCCTCCCTTTATGAATAAAGGAGGTACATTTCCAATCTAATGGAACCTTCTCTGAATCTAGCGAATTTTGGAAAGTTAAAACCAACACATCAACTAGCCACCTCCTTTAAGACCCTAGGATGAAGTCCATCAGGACACATGGACTTGTCAGCCCGCAGCTCCACCAGTTTTGTCAGTACTACTTCCCTGGTGACTGTAAATTTCTTGAGCTCCTCTCCCCTTCCATTTCCTGATTTGCAGCTATTCTCAATAGTGAAGACCAATGCAAAAATACCTGTCTAATTCATCTGCCATCTCCTTATTTTCCACTTTTAATTCCCAGACGCACTTTCGATAGGACCAACGCTCACTGTGTTAACAGTTCTCTTTTTAAAATTATGTATAGCAACTCTTACAATCTGTTTTTATATTTCTAGCTTGTTTTCTCTCGTACCCTAATGTTTCCCTCCGTATTAATTTTTTGGTCATTCTTTTCTTTTTTAAATATTCTATCCAATCTTCAGACCAGCACCAATATTTGCGCAGTTTTATGCTTTTTCTTTAGGTTTGATACTAGCTTTAACTTTTTTAGTGAACCACGGATGGTGGGCCCTCCCCTTGGAATTTTACTTTCTCTCTGAAATGTACCTACTGTAGATACTGAGATGTTGTTTCCTCTGGCTGGTGAATCTAGAACAAGGGGGCACAGTTCCAGGTTAAGGGGCTGATCATTTAGAACTCAGATGAGGAGAAGTTCCCTCACTCAAAGGGTTCAGAATCTTTGGTGTTCTCTACCCCAGAGTGTTGTGCATGCACCATCATTGAACATATTTAATACGTGTTATCTCTCTTCACTCTTCCTATCGAAACATAACACCTTACAGTTTTCTGGGTTTAATTTTTTTGTCTCAAATCCACCAATTCCACCAGCCTATGCCCCCTTGAAGATTCATATCATCTACAATATTGAAAATTGTGTCCTCTGTCCAAAAATGCAAGTCATTAATGTACATCACTTGTAGCAGTGGTCAGAGCAGTGAACTTTGGGGAACACCACTGCATATCTCCCTCCAGTGCAGTAAACAGGCATTTGCCACAGCTCTTTGTTTAGTAAGCCTTGCAAAAACATCCCTTTTGTCCGTTAATCTCTCATGCCTGCCACCCTATCACAGACCTTCCATTTTGTTTATTCTACTCCTTTCCCCTGTCCCTGCCTTTGTAATTGCTCAAAACCTGTTACATATCTTACTTTTTCCATTTCTGAGTCTGGGTTATCGACCTGAAATGTTAACTCTCTTTCTCTCTCCGCAGGTACTGTCTGACCTGCTGGATATTTCCAGCACTTTCTGTTTCATTTTAGTTTCGGATTTCCAACATCCACTGTGTTTTACATTTGTCTCTGTTTTCTATCACTTAGTCAATATTGTATCCATTTTGCTCTGTTTCTTTCATGCTATAGGCTTCAATTTTGCTAACAAACCTAACATGCCATACTTAATCAAACACCATTTGAAAGTCCTTATACACAACATGAACTACACTGCCCTGACTAACCCTTCATGTTGCCTCATCAACAAACTCAATCAAGTTAGTCAACGACGATTTTCCCTTAATAAATCAGTGCTGCCTCTACTTTATCAGTGCATGCCTGTCCATGGGGTTATTCGTTTTCTCCCAGATTACTGTTTCTAAGTACTTCCCCACCACCGATGTTAATCTGACTGGTCTGTAATTGACAGACTTATCCTTCTTCCCTTTTCTACACAAGGGTGTGACATTTGGCATCCCCCAGTCCTTTGACACCACCCCAGTATCTAAGGAGTATTGGAAGATTATGGTGAGGAGCGCTATAATTTCTCTCCTTACGTCCCTCAGCAACACGCTGGACCTATTGCGTTAACAACTTCAAGGACGTCAGAATTTTTAGCATGTGCTATTTATCTGTTTTATCTCATGTAGAGTCCAGGCAACTTCCTTATTTTACCATAACTTTGGCAAAGTCCTCTTCCTTGGTAGGCACCCATGAAAACCTCAGGCATGCCTTCTGCCTTCACGAATATATTTTCACGTTGGTCCCTAATAGACTCCACAGCTCCTCTCACAGCTCTTTTTTTAAAAAAAACATCTCACTGTCTCTTTGCACTATTGTAAAAAATTAAACTCTCTTTGTTCTTTTGCATTCAGACTGAATCTCCCTTGCATTATCAAGCCAGTCTTTGACTCCAAATTACGAGGGCCAGATTCCTGACATTTGTCCACCTCCTGGTCAGTTTATTTATTTTTTACTTTTAGATAGTTCCTTGTTCTTCTGTGTAACTAATCTTAACGTTAAAATATTATGATGACTATTCCTGAGGTGCTTCTCGACCTTGGCATTCCCCAGGACTGGACCCAGCAATGTCTCCTTCCTCGATGGGCAGGAAACATACTGATCAAAAGAAAATCTTCTGAACAGACTTCAGAAATTCCTTTCCTCTCTGATCTTAACACGCTCACTGCCTCATTCAATGTTACTGTAATTAAAATCTCCCATTATCACTACTCTATAACTCGTGCCTCTCTCTTTAATTTCGTTTCAATTCTGCCTCTCGACGTACTTCTCACTATTTTGTGGCCCATTAAATGTACCAAGTAGTGAAATAGCTCCTTCACCGTTTTTCCTAAATTCCTACTGAATAGAATTTGTCTTTGACCCCTCAAGGACATTTTTTGTAGCACTACAAGGAAGGATGTTCTTGCTATAGAGGGAGTGCAGCAAAGCTTTACCAGACTGATTCCTGGGATGGCGGGACTGACGGTTGAGGAGAGATTGAGTCAGTTAGGATTATATTCACTGGCGTTCAGAAGAGTGAGGGGGGATCTCATAGAAATCAAAAGATTGAAGACAAATGTAGGTCCCTTACAGTCAGAAACAGGGGAATTTATTATGGGGAATAAAGAAATGGCTGACCAACTAAATGCATACTTTGGTTCTGTCTTCACAAAAGAGAACACAAATATCATACCAGACATGTTGGTGAACACAGGGCTTCGTGAGAGGGAGGAACTGAAAGAAATCAGTATGAGTAGAGAAATGGTCTTGGGGAAATTGATGGGATTGAAGGCTGATAAATCAATAGGGCCTGATGGTATGCATCCCAGAGTACTTAAGGAAGTGGCCCAAGAAATAGTGGATGAATTGGTGGTCATCTTCCAAGATTCTATAGACTCTGGAACAGTTCCTACGGATTGAAGGGTAGCTAATGTAACCCCACTATTTAAAAAGGGAGGTAGAGAGAAAGCAGGGAATTACAGACCAGTCAGCCTGACGTCGATAGTGGGGCAAATTCGAGAGTCCTTTGTCAAATATTTGATAGTAGAGCACATAGAGAACAGTGGTAGAATCGGGCAGAGTCAGCATGGATTTACGAAAGGGAAATCATGCTTGACAAGTCTACTAGAATTCTTCGAGGATGTAAATAGTAGAGTTGATGAGGGACAGCCAGTGGATGTGCTTTATTTGGACTTTCGGAAGGCTTTCGACAAAGTCCCACATAAGAGATTAGTATGTAAAATTAAAGTGCATGGGATTGGGGGTAGTGCATTGTGATGGACAGAAAATTGTTTGGCAGAAAGGAAACAAAGAGAAGGGATAAATGGGTCTTTTGTCGAATGACAGGCAGTGACTATCCGGGTACTGCAGGGATCGGTGCTAGGACCCCAGCTATTCACAATATACATGAATGATTTAGATGAGGGAACTATATATAATATCTCCAAATTTGCTGATGACACAAAACTGGGTGGGAGGGTGAGTTGTGAGGAGGATGCAGAGAGGCTTCAGGGTGATTTGGACAAGTTGAGTAAGTGGGTTAATGCATGGCAGCTGCAGTATAATGTGGATAAATGTGAGGTTATCCACTTTGGTAGCAAAAACAAGAAGGCAGATTATTATCTGAATGGCTATAAACAGAGAAGGGAATATGCAGCGAGACCAGGGTGTTCTCGTACACCAGTCGCTGAAGGTAAGCATGCAGGTGCAACAGGCAGTGAAAAAGGCAAATGGTATGTTGGCCTTCAGAGCGAAATGATTCCAGTACAGGAGCAGGGATGTCTTTTTGCAAATATATAGGGCCTTGGTGAGGTCCCACCTGGAATATTGTGTGCAGTTTTGGTCTCCTATTCTGAGGAAGGATGTTCTTGCTATAGAGGGAGTGCAGCAAAGCTTTACCAGACTGATTCCTGGGATGGCGGGACTGACGTATGAGGAGAGATTGAGTTAGTTAGGATTATATTCGCTGGAGTTCAGAAGAGTGAGGGGGGATCTCATAGAAACCTATAAAATTCTCACAGGACTTGGCAAGGTAGATCAGGAAGGATATTTCCGATGGTGGGGGATTCCAGAAGTAAGGATACGGGGTAAAGCTTTCAGGACTGAGATAAAGAGAAATTTCTTCACCCGGAGAGTGGTGAGCCTGTGGAATTTGCTACCCCAGAAAGAAGTTGAGGCCAAAGCATTGTATGTTTTCAAGAAGGAGTTAGATATAGCTCTTGGGTCTCAAGGGATCGAAAAGTATGGGGCGAAAACAAGAACAGGCTACTGAGTTGAATGATCAGCCATGATCATAATGAATGGCTGAGCAGGTCAAAGGGCCTAATGGCCTATTTCTGCTCCTATTTTCTATGTTTCGATGAAAGTATTTGCGTTTTGCATTCCTCGTGAATGAGGTCTTCGGATGTGCAGGTAATCAAAGTTCATTTGAAGTCTCCATCCAGATTTGAGGAAAATACTCTGTTCTTGATAGGCAGTTCAGTCAGTAGTATTAAACCGTTCTTTCAATGATGAGTGCAGCAATACAAATAATTCGTTAAGAAAGA
Organism: Heterodontus francisci; assembly: GCF_036365525.1. Lineage (NCBI taxonomy): Eukaryota > Metazoa > Chordata > Chondrichthyes > Heterodontiformes > Heterodontidae > Heterodontus > Heterodontus francisci. The sequence goes on from NC_090404.1 coordinate 22,529,386, forward strand.
AAGCTTTTCTTATGTACTTAGGGAATTAACTTGGTTTGTAGCCTTAGAGAACTTTTCTTGAGAGAGAATAGATCAATTCCTTTCTCCAGATCACCTCGCTGGCAAAGCTTTCAGAACCACCTTCTTCAAACTGGTTTCTGCCAGCTACACAAAGTCAAAATTGACACAACATACCATGTAACCTTTCTTTCCTGCTGTGCTCAATGTAATGAAAATGCAGCTGTGGTACAGTGTGTCTCCAGATTTCTAGAATTTTCTTTCCCTTAAAGTGCACTGTTATTTAACAGTGTTAATGGCACACACTTTTTTTAAAATCCTGGGAGAACAAATAATTCAATCCGTGACAACATCAATTGCAGCGCCCTGACCAATCCTCCATGTAGACTCATCAAAAAAAAAAATCAATCGCGTTAGTCAAAGACGATTTTCCCTTCGTAAATATGTGCTGGCTCTATTTTATCAGTGTTTTCAGGTCCAAGTGGTTCATAGTTTTCTCGCCGATTATCGTTTCTAAGTTCTTCCCGACCACCGATGTTAAACTGACTAGCCTTTAGTTGACCATTTTATTGTTCTTCCCTTTTATGCACGAACATATATTATTTGAAATCCTTTAGTCCTTTGATACCACCCCTGTATGTAAGGGGGTTTGGAAGATTGTGGCCAATGGCTCTGCAATTTCTCTCCTTACTTCCCGCAGAAAATCTCTGGACCTTTTGAGTTAACCACCTTATTTACTCCTATTTACCTATCTTCTCTCATGTGGTGTCCTACCCACATCCACAGTTGGCCATAAATTTTGGAAAGTCCTCTTCCTTGGTAAGCACTGATGAGAAAGTGCTGATTTAGTGCCTCCATCAGATCTTCAACCTTGACCAATAAATCTTCACTTTGGTCCCTAATTGGCTCCACAACTCCTCTGACAAGTTTATTGTTGTAATTTTCGTACTGTTTCTTTGCATGTGTTGTTATTTTTTCACCTTCCTCTGCACTTTTTATATTCAGCCTGATTCTCCCTTTTATTCTCCCTTTATCTGTTTTATCCCGTTTTCTAACGCCTTCATCATCCAGGGAGCTCTGACTTTGTTCTTCCTTACTTCCCCCTTCTGAAAATGTACTAGACTGTGCCCGAAGTGCCTACTCTTTACTGCCATCCATTTCTTCAATACGTTTCTGGCTGCCAGTCGTTGACTCCAATTTATCATAGGAACATAGCAAATAGGAGCAGGTGTAGGCCCTTCGGCCCTTCCAGCCTGCTCTATCATTCAACTAGATACATTGCCGATCTTTTACTTCAAAGCCATTTTCCAGCACTATCCCTATATCCATTGATGTCTTTAATATCTAGAAATCTATCAACTTCTGTCTTTGAATATACTCAATGACTGAGCATCCACCGCTCTCTGGGATAGAGAATTTCAAAAATTCACCACCATCTGAGTGAGGAAATTGCTTCGCATCTCAGTCTTAAATAGCCTGAATCTTATTCTACAACTGTGTATCCTGGTTCTAGAAACACTGCCCCTCACCTCCCGCCCCGCTACCCCCACCCAGCCAGGGGCAACATTCTTCCTGCATCTGCCGAGCCCTGTACGAATTATGTATGTTTCAATGAGATCGCTGCTCATTCTAAACTCTAGAGAATGCAGACCCACCCTCCTCAATCTCTACTCATAGGGCAATCCCGCCATCCCAGAATCAGTCTGGTGAACCTTCGTTGCACTCCCTCTATGGCAAGTATATCATTCCTTAGGAAAGGAGACAAAAACTGTACACAATACTCCAGGTGCGGTCTGACCAAGGTTCTGCATAATTGTAGCAAGACGTTACAACATCAAATGTACATCTACATATTAGATATAAGCGCGCTTAGCTGAACAAGATGATATTCGCAGCAACCGTGCTGAATTAAGCCTCTCCACATACAATAGAACCAGGCGGAACTGAAGGTGCCTCACTGAAAGTAACAATACAGAACTGGATCTGTCCATTCTGAATGTGAATGTGAGTGTGCTGAACTGGAATTTTCAACACGGAATATTATCATGCAGAGTTGGACCTGTCCACACTAAATATCATTATGCTAATTGTACTTGTCTCTACCGAAGGCAACTGTACTGAACTTGACTAGTCAACACTGAATGCAATCGTGTCGTATTGGGCTTTTCAACATTGAGAATCAGTTTGCACAACTGGACCTGTGTAATGGAATGTAACTGGGCTGAACCCGTTAACACCGACAGTAATCATGCTCAACTAAACCTTTGCACGTTGAACCTAAATGTGCTGAACTAAACCTGTGCACACAGATTGTGACCTCGCTGAACTTGGCCTCTCCACATTGCATATAACTGGGCCTATCTCGAGCAAATGCAAATGTGCTCAACTGGACATGTCTCCACTGAATATAGTGCTGAACTTGACCATCAATACTGATCGCAACCATGCTGAACTGGATGTTTCCACACAAAACCTAAAATGCGCACAATTGCATCTTTGTAGACTAAAATTACCGTGCTGACCTAAACCTGTGCACACTGAATACAATGAGTTGTGTTGAAGTGGATGCACCATCTCAGCGAGATTTGGAGTCAGGTGCATATGCTGCAGGATCACATGGAGTGGAGCTGAATAGTGATCAGGAATGCATCTTGGCTACATTTTCCTTCAGAACCAGAATATCTCTGACCAATTATACCTTGTACTGAGGGCACTTAACTCAGCTTTGAAGGGCTTAAACAGGGATTTCTCGTACACAAGTTTCATTTTCATCATTGCATCGCTTAATAACATTTTCATTATCATAACTGTAACTAGAATCATTGTGTAATCTCTGGGTATTTCCGTTTAAAGCAGTGTCAGTATCCTTGTAAGCCATTTAATTTCATTAAAACAAAAACATGAGTCCGCCAGCAGTTGCGCTAATTTGTTTGTTTCAATTAGTGTACATAGGAAAATAGGAATATAGGAACATGGAGTAGGCCATTCAGCCCATCGAGTCTGCCCCGTCATTCAATATGATCATGGCTGAACATCCACTTCAATGTCTTTTTTCCACACTACTCCCATATCCCCTTATGTTATTTGTTATGTCATGTGTAATTAATATAAAACATTAAACCATCTAATTATCTCCCTGGAGCCTGACATCAGGTATAAATATGTCAATCTTTGATTGCAGTTCAAAGCGTGCTCAAAGCTTCCAATTGAAATGCACGTATCACCAACAGGTCTGGTGTTTGCCATTTACTATCCCATCATTGCAGCTATTGGGGTTCCAGGTAAAGTATTGCACTTAGATATTAGTTACGGGAATCATTGATTAATTGTGTCACTGCTCTCGTTTGCCAGTAGCGCATTTCCACATTATGGATATCCTTTCGCGCCTTTAACAAGTCAATTTCTCTTCCTTAAAGGGAAAATTTCACTTCCACTTTAACGGTATTATTTCTCCATTGTAACAGTATAATTTTCATTGACTGATATAATTTCTCATCATTAATGATATAATTTCTCCCCTTTACTGGTATAATTTCTTTACAGTGTTAGTGTAATTTGCTCCCCCTTGCCTATATCACTTTCCACTTTCCTGGCATAATTTCTTATCTTTAGCAATATATTTTCCCATTAACCAGTGTAATTCTTCCTACTCAAAAGTATAATTTAGTTCTTGCAAACTGCATAATTTCTCCCCTTTATTTGTGCCATTTCGTGGTGTAAATGTATTTCCATTCTGTTCACACTGTTGCTGTGAGTGAATTATCACACTGTTATCATACTGTAAATTTAGTTCTCGTGTGTTAATGAGACTGTTTCTGTGGGTGAATTATCATGCTGTTACCACAATGTTAATGCAGTTATATTGTGTTATTGACACTCTTATTGTGGGTGAATTATCACACGGTTAGCAAGTTATGAATGTATTTCTATTGTGTCATTGACACTGTTACTGTGGGTGAATAATCACACTGTTATCACAGTGTAAATGTAATTCTATCATGTTATTGACAGTCGCATTGCTTCAGGCCTGCTTCTTCTTCAAGATTAGCTGCTGCTGACTGTCCCACAGTGACCACTACTGCGTCCAAATGTTCCTTATGCTCCAAGCCCTGGCAATGTCCTGGACTGTTCCTGTCTTCAATCTTTTCTTCTTATTTTGTATAACATCTCTCGCATTTGAGTCAAAAAGATTTAATTTCAATACCCACTACAGGACTACCCTGAACATCCATGCTGACATCCCAGCATAGTTTCCTCAAATGAGACCTCATAATCTGACAGTTATGGTGGTTCAGATTGACACAAAAGATCCCAGGTGACTAACAGGAGAAGCAGTCAGTGTTATCATTGCTCTTCAGCAACAGAAAGTCAGGGAACACTAACTGTCTCTTCAGTTATCTCTGTTTGAGGATCTTTCTGAACAAGTTGACAGTGGAATCGTCCAACAATGAATCATTTAAGTAATTCATTGGTCGAGGGCGTTTTAGTTTAGTTTAGTTTAGAGATACAGCACTGAAACAGGCCCTTCGGCCCACCGAGTCAGTGCCGACCATCAACCACCCATTTATACTAATCCTCCATTCCTACCACATCCCACCTGTCCCTATATTTCCCTACCACCTACCTATACTGGGGGCAATTTATAATGGCCAATTTACCTACCAACCTGCAAGTCTTTTGGCTTGTGGGAGGAAACCGGAGCATCCGGAGAAAACCCACGCAGACACAGGGAGAACTTGCAAACTCCACACAGGCAGTACCCAGAACTGAACTCGGGTCGCTGGAGCAGTGAGACTGCTGTGCTAACCACTGCGCCACTGTGCCGCCCTGAGCAGGATATCCTGAACAGGATATAATCCGCTCAATTGCAAGTTTTTCCTACTTTCCTGTTAGTTTCCACTTTTATTGTCGGTTATTGTATTTTTTACCCTCTTAAATATCTTCCAGAATATGTTCCTGATGTTATTTTTCTTGTCTGTTTGATGTTCCCATTTTGTTTTCAATGGGGTTCCGATGCCTTCTTGTTCCCATTATTTTTTTTTTAGTTTAGTTTAGTTTAGAGATACAGCACTGAAACAGGCCCTTCGGCCCACCGAGTCTGTGCTGACCATCAACCACCCATTTTATACTAATCTTACACTAATTCCACATTACTACCACATCCCCACCTGTCTCTATATTTCCCTACCACCTACCTATACTGGGGGCAATTTATAATGGCCAATTAGCCTATCAACCAGCAAGTCTTTGGCATGTGGGAGGAAACAGGAGCACCCAGAGGAAACCCAAGCAGACACAGGGAGAACTTGCAAACTCCACACAGGCAGTGTGTATATTGGATTGTATTTGATGGTTTTATTTTACATTCTGATGTGATTGAGATGTGTGATTTTTAATCCAGATGATTATTTTAAGTAATTGATCAGAGGTTAAGTGATAGTTTTCCACTCAGGATCAGGTGTCAAAGCTATGCATTTCACACAAAATTCTGTAAAATGGATGATTTTTTTGTGAGTCTGACCAGTAATTTTCCTGTTTTCTCTCGCTCACACACATACACTCTTCCTCTCTCTTAGTCTCTCTGTCTCTATTCCAGCTAACTTGGCAGTGATTGTGATCCTGTCCCGAGGAAGATGCGGTCTCTCCAGATGTATCACTTACTACCTGGTGTACATGGCAGTGACGGATTTCCTGCTCATTATCACTGTTGTAATATTAAACCGGATTTCTGGTATTTATTTCCCAATCAGTTTCCTGTACATCACACCAGTATGCAGTCTCCGTGTTGCCCTAAGCTTTGCGACCATAGACTGTTCTGTCTGGTTAACGGTCGCTTTCACCTTTGATCGATTTATGGCCATTTGTTGCCAAAGGCTGAAAATAAAATATTGCACTGAGAAAATGGCAGCACGAATTATAGGAATCGTGTCTACACTGAGCTGTTTAAAAAATACCTTATTGTATTTTATATATGAACCGTTGTATATAATTAACACCATACCCTGGTTCTGCAGCTTAAAATTAATATTTTATACATCATCGGCATGGGCTGCTTATGACTGGATGCATCGCATTTTAACCCCTTGTCTCCCATTCATTCTGATTATACTGCTCAATGCTTTGACTGTCAGACACATTCTAGCGGCTAGTAAAGCTCGCAGGAGACTCAGGGCCCACAGCAACGGAGATACTCAGAGTGACCCAGAGATGGAGAAGCGGAGGACCTCCATTGTTTTACTGTTCTGCATCTCAGGCAGTTTCATCCTGTTATATTTACCACTTCTTATAAATTTCCTTTATGTCCGAATTTCAAAATTTGCTTATTTTTCCGGTTCCAACTTCAATGAATCAAATTTTATTCTGGACCAAAGTGGATATATGCTTCAGCTTTTGAGTTCCTGCGTCAATCCGTTTATTTATGCTGGGACCCAAAGGAAATTCAGAGAGGAGTTAAAGAATGGGTTGAAATATCCACTGAGTCTAATTGTTCAATTGTTTAATTGATGAAAAAAGTGCAATCAAACATGAATTTCATGTTATATTCCATCCATTGCTGTCCCTGTCCATGTCATACATGGTCTCTCCTTCCAGAAAAATAGGGGCTAGCTTCGACCTCCTTATCTATTGAGTGAATTTAAGAACACATAAGCAACTCTGCATCACCGCACAATCCAGTTTTGTTATGTCATCTGTCTGCCAAATTTCCAAGTAGTTTAACCTTCCTGTAGATTATCCTCTTCAGCTTTGCAGTCTAACACCTGCATCAGCGTTGTTTCATCTGTAAATGTAGCCGTTGTCTTGTGACTCCTGGTTCCAGATCATTTAAGAAGTTAGAAAAAATAAAGAGACCCCAAACATATCTCTGTGCAACCCACTGGAAACATTTTCCCACCGCTATGACAATCCCTATATCACCAGCCTTTGGGTTCTATCGATCAAACAATTACAAATCCTATCTAAAATATGTTGAATGATTCCCGCTTTATTTCTTTTCAGTCCCATCATTTTCAGAGGAAGTTTACCAAAGGTCTACACAAATCTAAGTGCATCACATCCGCTGCCTTAACTGTATCACGCTCTTGTGCCACAGACTCAAAGAAAACTAGGGAACTATGTTGGCAAAAAGTTGCCACACCCCATTCATGAATAAATATAGACTTTATTTGAAGATTATGTTTCTATCCAGATGCTCCATGGTCTTATTTTTAATAAAGGTTTCCACAACTATACCCACAATGGAGGTGGAACTCACTGGTCTGTAGTTTCCACAGTCACATTTCCAACCTTAAAAAAAAATTAGGAATAGCATCTACTTTTATCTCCACCAGACACCTCTCCAATATTTAGCAATTTCTTCCAGATTTATGCTTAATGTCCTTCTATGTTCTCCCTTAGTTTCACTTGTCTCCTGGGATACATCACATCCATCCCCTGAGATGGATGCATCTTCAGTTTTCACAGCTTTTCGTCAACCGTGCTGGAGGTAATGTGAATAATGTCACAACTAACCTCTGAAAGATCCTCTAGTTATCATTTCCAGATCAAATCTATTATCTGTTCTCTCCTTGGTTAAAAAAAACTGAGGCAAAACATTATTTAGATTTTTGCAGGCTAAGTTGCCAAACGCCATCCATCGTTGTAATTTTTTCTCTCAATGTAACTAAAAAAAAAAGTATAATTATTGACCGGTTCATCTCTTTCCACATTCAGTTTTTCAAAGCTATCTTGCTGCTTTTTTTTGTACACTTCAGACTTGCCTTTTGGCAAGTTGAATCCATCTACACTATTTAGTGTGCCACTTAATAACATCATCAGCAAACTTGGATATACGCCTCTCTGTTCCGGCATCTCCTGGTATGCCTTTTACTACTGAATCCATCCTGAGTCGATGACATCTTCCCTAATGAACTTAAATGATTTAATTATTTCGTTGTACTTCTGCCAGCCTGGCTTTCAGGGTCACAAAAGTTGTCCCAGCATATCGAGATGCAGTCACTAGGAAGCGGTATAACTGTTGGTGGAAACACATTTTAAAAAATAATATTAGACAATTAGATAGTTGCCAATAAATTGCTCTCAGCCACGTATTGACTAATGAAGTAAATGCATTACATGCTTGCATTAAATTTAGACAATATATAAGTCTCAGTGTTCAAATTTTCAATTGACCATTAGTGTCAACAGCTGATAGAAACAGAATTCCACATAACTGATACTATTTATGTGAAGGAGTGCTTCCCGAAATTACCCTTGAATGGCTTAACTTTAATTGTACTTGAAGTCCCCTTTTTCTGGACTCCAAAATCAGAAGTTCACATTTCTCTCTACCTAACCTAACAAATTCTCTAATATTCGTAAACACTGTGTGTGGCTGGGCTCGGTTCGCCACTCCCTGGTTTCCCTCTCTCTCCTCCCCTGAAGGTGCCAACTCTGGCTGAGTTGAGCTCTACACTTATTGGCGCCTCTCCCTCTCCTCACCTCGAAGGTGATGACTCTGGCTGTGTTCATTTGTACAATCACTCGGTCCACTCCTTCTTCTCCCCTGAAGGTGTTGTCACATAGAAAGTGTGGTGAATGAGCCTTTGTATATGACAACAATGGATAGGTGGGGTATTCTGGGGATTGATGTGTTAAAACATCCTAGCTCACAGAGATCCACAATTTACATCTCTGATACAACAACACTTCTCTGCTTTCGCCACATCCAAACATGATTATGGCCGAATGGTAGGAAAATATTAATGGCCCAGTCCATTGGCCCTGTAAACAGTATACCATTCCTAAAGGCCACCTCCCCTTTTTCTGAAAGGTTGTTGAGTCCCTTAGCGAGCAAGTTGTCGTTCACACAGGAACCTTCATGAAAAATTTGAGACAATGTTTATTGATCACTGAGAAATCAAGACCCCTTTATATTAATCAGACAGAAGGAAAGCAAGCAGGGGATTGTGACGGATTGGTAAGGCATTTGCAGATTGAAGGAGGAATCAGTTCCTGAGCACTGCATCCTCCAGGTGGGAACTGTAAGGTTTAGAGGATTTGCATGACTTACTTTATGAATAACTTTGCCATCCCTTTTCTGTAAGGGTAAATGTAATGTCAAGACTGTATTGCAAAACATGATGGTTTTCTTTACTGAAATATGTGAAAATATCATGAGATATATGTGTGTGGAAAGTTTCACGTCGCCATAATGGAAGGAGGAAGTCATGCAGCTGGAAGGGGGGCAAATAACGTGGGGGCTAAGGACCATGACATGTTTTATGGTTGTGAAAATTAAAGACTGCTAAACTAATAGGACTAATTACATGCCTTGTATACTAATATACTGAAGTCTGTTTGAGCTAATACATGCTTTCTTATGAATGTTTTTTTCAAGGCTATATACTATTTAAAACTTTGTGTAGGAGCAATGGAAGAGATGGATTGAAGACCTCAGCACTCCATGCTGGAGGCGGTATGTGATAAATTTGAAACTGCAGAATTGCATAATGGTTGGTATCAGCACGAAAGTGACCTATAGGATCCTTGCTGAAGTAAAAAGAAACAGGAAACATCTGTAACGTGTGCAGATTGAACCATTAACTAACTTGGATCTCAAAATGATGTCAACCTGGACCAATTAGAATACTGCAGCAATTCATAACGTAATATGGTAAGATTCTGGTATCCCAAGAAATTAAAAGGAAGAGGCTTACGGAACATCGTTGGCACGCTTAGAGAGGGGTCAACAGAACATTGTTAACACACTTAGAAGGAGAAGCTGGACAACGGTGAACAGAACACAGCAAGAGAAGAAGGAGAGCATTCAGTGTCCAGCAAGTTCAGAAGAAAGAACCGTGCTGAGTCTTGCTGCATACCTATTGCCGTTGTTAAGTGTTAACTTTGTACATCTTAGTTAAGCCGAATAAACTCTCTGGCTCGATCATGGAACTTGAGTCTGTACCTTGTAGGACTATCGTGGTCAAGAACCCCTAGGCGAGACAGGTTGGATATCCTCTGTCTCACCTCTATACAGATAATATCTACCTGAAAACTCACAGATATTGAAAGAAACATGAGAATAGGAGGAGACGATTCAGCCCTTTGATCCTGTCCTCCCATTCAATCAGGTCATGGATGTTCGGCGTATTATCTTCATCTACATTTGTTCTGTGACCATTGATACCCTTACCTAATCAAAGTATATCAAGCTTAGTTTGGAAATTTTCAATTGACCTCCTGTCTCAATAGTTTTTTGTAAGAGTAGATTAAATATGGGTGGTTATGTTAATGAACAAGAAATTCTGGCACCTGTACTAATGATCTAAAGACATAAATTCAAATTCCACCATTAATTCAATTAATTAGATAAAGCTGGAATTAAAAAAAAATGAAACCATGGGATTGTCGCAAAAAAAAAAACCCACCTGGTTCACTAACATCCTTTAGGGAAGGAAATCTGTCGTCCTCAGGTCTGCCCTATGTGTGCCTCCAGACAAACTGTAATGCAGTTGACTCTTCACGAACCTCTGAAATGGCCCATACCTCTAAGAAAAATCATACTGATAATAAAGCTGATGTTTTGCTGGGGTTTAACTTGGGCATCAGATTCGAATATGGCAAGGTCGACCATGAAAAGCAGGGCTACGGGGTCGAGGGCAGGGAGGGGAATAACTGAGTTGCTCTTGCAGGCAGCTTGAACGGGCATGATGGGCTAAATGGCCTCCCTATGTGCTGTAACCATTCTATGATTCTATGATTCCATTACTCTTCACTGACATATATGGATTCGTTCCAAAGTGGAATAGCTGTCCCACAGTATAGTCATTGTCATATTCAGACAGGAGAGACCCACAGTGACACAGTGGTGTACTGTTGGGAGAGATTGGCCCGGGGAGTCCTCATCATTGATACCGGATGCCTGAAGTCTTGGAGCATCAGGTCACACCTGATAAATCGGCACTCCTCCATGTTGAACACCGTTCAGAACAAGCACTGAGGGTAGCAAGCGCACAAAATGTACTTTGAGTGGGGAACTTCAATTCCTATCACTAAGAGTGGCTCGGTAGTAACAATACCAGCTGAGTGCTGAAGGTTGTAACAGACAGACTGGGCCTGCAGCAGGTGGTGAGTTAACTAACAAGGGAGGAAAACCTACTTCGCCTCGTCCTCCAAAATGTACCTGCTGCAATGCCGATGTCCATGACAATATTGATAGGTGTGACCACCAAACAGTACTTATGGAAATAATGTCCCATCGTCACAAGGAGGATATCCTGCATCGTGTAGTGTGGCGCTATCACTGCGTGAAATTGGATAGATGCAGGACAGATCTAACAGATCAAAACTCGGCATCTGTGAGGCAATGTGGGTGATCAGAAGCAGCACAGTTTTATTCCACCACAATTTGACACATCGCAGTCTGGCATATCCCTCACACTGCAGCTACCATGAAGACAGGGGACTAACACTCGTTAAATGATAAATGCAGCAGAGCATGGCAGGACCAGCACCAGGCAAACCTGAAAATGAGGTGTCAAGTGGTGAGGCTACAACACAGGATGACGTACATGCAAAACTACGGAATCAGTATGCGATTGACAGAGCTAAACGATCCCACAACCAACAGATCGGATCAATGCTCTGCAGTCCAGCCACATCCAGTCATGAATGGTGATGGACAATTAAACAATGAATGGAAGGAGGAGGCTCCTGGAACATTCCGATCGCAAGTAATGGTGGAGGCCAGCATGTCGGGAGAAAAGAGAAGGTTGAAGCATTTGTAAGTATCATCAGCCAGAAATGCCCAGAGGATGATCCATCTCGCCCTCCTCCTGAGGTCCTCATTATCATAGATGCCTGTCCACAACCAATTGAATTCACTGCATGTGATATCAAGAAACGCCTGACGGCACGGGATACAGTAAAAACTATGGGCTCTGAAAACTTGTGTTCCAGAAATAGCCACGCTCTTAGCCAAGCTGTTCCAAAACAGCTACAACACTGGCATCTACCCGACAATATGGAAAATTGCCAGGCGTGTCATGAGCACGAAAAGCAGGAGGAATCCAATTTCGCCAATTACTGCTCCATAATTCTACTGTCAAAGTGATGGAAAATGCTGTACATAGTGCCATCAAGAGCGACGTCTCAATTCATTCCATCTTCGCTGCCTTCGGAGAATACTTGGCATCAGGTGGCAGGACTATATCTCCAACACAGAAGTCCTTGAAGCGGCCAACATCCCCAGCTTATACACACTACTGAGTCAGCGGCGCTTGAGATGGCTTGGCCATGTGAGCCGCATGGAAGATGGCAGGATCCCCAAAGACACATTGTACAGCGAGCTCGCCACTGGTATCAGACCCACTGGCCGTCCATGTCTCCGTTATAAAGACGTCTGCAAACGCGACATGAAATCGTGTGACATTGATCACAAGTCGTGGGAGTCAGTTGCCAGCATTCGCCAGAGCTGGCGGGCAGCCATAAAGACAGGGCTAAATTGTGGCGAGTCGAAGAGACTTAGTAGTTGGCAGGAAAAAAGACAGAGGCGCAAGGGGAGAGCCAACTGTGCAACAGCCCCAACAAACAAATTTCTCTGCAGCACCTGTGGAAGAGCCTGTCACTCCAGAATTGGCCTTTATAGCCACTCCAGGCGCTGCTTCACAAACCACTGACCACCTCCAGGCGCGTATCCATTGTCTCTCGAGATAAGGAGGCCCAAAAGAAGTGCCATCAAGCGGTTCCTACTCACCAATAACCAATAGCCTTGCTGCCAATTTAATTACATATTCGGTGCGGATTCGAATGGGCGGCCAATCAAAAAAAAGCCCCTTGAATGTCACCACCCAAGGCGTATTTCTATCCCTTTATCTCCTGTACATTGTGATTTGAACATTTAGTGTGGTTATTTCCAGTTTAAGCATGCTTAACGGGGTTGTGTATCGTTTGTGTTGCATTTCTTCCTTCATAAGGTATGAATCACTTAATTAATTTCAGGCCAGTAGTATCGGCAGCTGTAAGTTCAGCTGCAACAGCGTGCTATTAAAGGTTTATCTCCTCCCTTCAAGCAGAGACAATAATAAATGCTAACATGGAGATGGATGCATAGTCACTACATGATTACCTTCATGCATGTTTATTCACCGTTATTTTTACTGTTTCCTGATTATCAATTATGTTTATAGTTCTGCAGTTATGACCCTTTTTTTGGGTATGAAAACTCTCCCTGGCCTAATTCCAATTAATCCTCCCTCGCCATCTGTCTAACAGAGTGAGATCTTTAAAGATGAACTGGCAGCTGTTGAAGTCAATCGCTGTGATTCATAAATTAATTTGCTGATATCAGACTTCTGGAATCAGGGAACAACGGGTCCAGGTCTGATATGAGGAGCTGGTACAAGACGACTGGAAGCTTCTAACTGCGTTATATTTTATTAAAATGTGTCCATACGTTCCGGGTAGGTTTTGGATGATGGGATTGATGCTTTACAGCGATTAGTTTTGGGATGTGACGGGCACACCAAAGTGATCAATACTCGACCTTGCATTCGCAGCTGAACATTCTGTTAGTTCAGATGAAGGGGCACTGACCTGAAACGTTAACTCTGCTTTTCGGTCCACAGATGCCACCTGACCTGCTGAGTATTTCCAGCATTTCTTGTTTTTATTTCAGATTTCCAGCACCTGCAGTATATTGCTTTTATTTTAGTCTAAAATTCACAAGCTGGTGACTATCTTTTCTTTTTCTGGTTATTTTCCATTTTCCTGTTCCTAACTGGCAATATTTTCAAAACCTTTTTCACAAACCTCCGTCTTACATCATGTCTTGGTATGCAAAAATTCAGTTAGTGGGAAGAGTATGGAGATGGGTTTGTTCTCTTTGGAGGAAAGAAGGGTAAGTGGATATTTAATAGAGGTATCACAGAATCACAAAATTGTTACAGCGCAGAAGGAGGACTTTAGGCCCATCACGTGTGCACTCGCTCTCCGAATGGGCAATACACTTATTGCCATTCCCCCGCATTCTCCCCACAACCCTACACATTCTTCCTTTTCAGAGAACAGTATAATTCCCTTTTGACTGCTGCAATTGAACCTGCCTCCACCAGACTCACAGGCAATGCTTTCCAGACCTTAACTACTAGCTCTGTGAAAAACCTTTTCCTCATGTCACTTTTTCTTCTTTTACCAATTATTTAAATCTGTACCCTTTCATTCTCGATCCTTTCACGAGTGGGAACAGTTTCTCTCTATCTACTCTCTCCAGACCCCTCATGAATTTGAATACCTATGTCAAATCTCCTCGAAGCCTCTGCTCCAAGAAAAACAGTCCTAACTTCTCCAATCTATCTTCATAATTGAACTTCTTCATCTCTGGAAGAATTATCGTGAATCCATCTGCACTCTCTCCAATACCCTCACATCTTTCCTCAAGTACGATGCCCAAAACAGGACACAATGCTCTCGCTGAGGCTGAACTAGTGTCATATACAAGATCAATATAACCTTCTTGCTCATGTACTCTATGCCCTGATTAATAAAGCCCAGGATCCTGTATGCTTTATTAAGCATTATCTCTAGGAGGAGGGGGCAAAGTGTAATATATCCAAGATTTCCGACTATACAAAAATATGTGGGAGGGCATGTTGTGATGAGGACACAAGGAATCTGCAAGAGGATATAGATAGGTTGAGTGAGTGGGCAAAAACTTGGCAGATGGAGTTCAATGTAGGAAAGTGTTAGGTCAGGCACTTTAGTAGGAAGAATCAAAAGGCAGATTATTGTTTAAATGGAGAGAAACTCCAAAAAAAGTGCAGCACAGAGGGATCTTGGCGTTCTTGTGCATGCAACACAACAAGTTAGCATGCAGATGCATGAACTAATTAAGAAGGCAAATAGAATTTTGGCCTTTTTTGCCAGGGGGTTGGAGTTTAAAAATAGGGAAGTCTTATTACAACTGTACAGGGTGTTGATAAGGCCGCACCTGGAGTACTTGTACAGTTTTGATCCCCGTATTTAAGAAATTATATACTGGCTTTGGAGGCAATACAGAAGTGATGTATTCGGTTGATTCCTGGGATGAAGGTGTTGACTTATCAAGAACGGCTCAGAGTTTAGAAGAATGAGAGGTGATCTTATTGAAACGTACAAAACTCTGAGGGGGCTTGACAGGGTAGATGTTAAGAAGATGTTTCCACAAGTGAGGGAATCTAAAACTAGGGGACATAGTTACAGAATAAGGGGATACTCGTTTAAAACTGAGATGCGAAAGAATTTCTTCTCTGAGGGTCACGATTGTCTGTAATTCTCTGCCCCAGAGAATTGTGGAGGCTAGATCACTGCATGCATTTAAAGAGGAGGCAGATAGATTTTTGAAATATTTGGGAGTTGAGGGCTATGAGGAGCTGGCACGAAAAATGAGTTGAGATCTGGGGCAGATCAACCATGCTCTTATTGAATGGCTGAGCAGACTTGTTAGATACCAATTTTAGACTGTGTTTGACTTTGTTCAAATTCTGTGCCATTATCTTCATTACCGCCGAAAATCCCTTTGAGCACCAGAATGGCTTTTTCTTGTAGCACTTCTAATGTCTTTGACTGCGTGAGTGTTCCAGAGGATGAGTCCAAGGTTACTGTCGTTGAGGCAACGGTAGGAGCATGCTTCCTTCAGTTAGGGCAGCTGTCGAGGATGGGACACGAATTATAGAATTATGCAGTGCAGTTGAAGGCTATTTGGCCCATCGTCCCTGAACAGCTCGTTCAAAGAGTGATCCAATTAATCCCACTCCACTATTCTTTCCTTATTTCCATGTAATATTTGTCTTGAACAGTTCCCGTTTGAAAGTTACTGTTGAACATTCTTTCACTGCCCGCATTGTCAGCAGTTCATTCCAGTTTGTAACAACAAGCCAAGTAAAGAAAAATCTCTTAATTGAACCTCTCCCATCCTGGCTTTTATTTTGAGCAACGATCTTTGATTTGTGCCCCCTGGTTAGCGACCCTCTTGTCAGTGGAAGCAGTTTCTACCTATATGCTGCATTAATCCACTCCACTTCGGATAATTGTGAACAATTAAAGAAAGCCAGCATGGATTTCTGAAAGGGGAACTAAATTACTTGACGTTTTTGAAGAAGTAACAAAGAGGATTGATAAGGGAAATGCAGTTGATGTGATGTACATGGATTTCCAAAAAGGTGTTTGATACAGGGCCACACAACAGACTTGTGAGCAATGTTATAGCTCATGGAATAAAAGGGACGGTAGCAACATGGATACAGAATTGGCTAAGTGACAAGAAACAAAGATTAGTGGTTAATGGATGTTTTTCGGGCTGGAGGAAGATTTAATAGTTTTGTTCCCCAGAGGTCAGTGTTGGGACCCTTGCTTTTCCTGATATATATCAATGACCTAGTCCTTGGTGTACAGGGCACAATTTCAAAGTTTGTGGATGATACTAAACTTGGAAGCATTGTGAACTCTGAAGAGGATAGTGTAGAACTACAAAAGGACATAGGCAAGTTGGTGGAATGGCCGGACACATGGTAGATGAAATTCATTGTGGCAAAACGTGACATAATTCATGTAGGTAGGAAGAACATGGAAAGCTAATACAAAATAGTGGGTACAGTTCTAAGGTGCAGGAGCAGAGGGACTTGGGTGTATCTGCGCATAAGTCATTGAAGGTGGCACGACAGGTTGAGAACATAAGAACATAAGAAATAGGAGCAGGAGTAGGCCATTCGGCCCTCCAAGCCTGCGCCAATCTTGATGCTTGTCTAAATTAAAACCTTCTGCACTTCCGGGTTCCATATCCCTCTATTCCCTTCCTATTCATGTATTTGTCAAGATGCCTCTTAAACGTCTCTATGGTACCTGCTACCACCACCTCCCCCGGAAACAGGTTCCAGGCACTCACCACCCTCTGTGTAAAGAACTTGCCTCGCACGTCCCCTCTAAACTTTGCCCCTCTCACCTTATACCTATGTCCCCTAGTAACTGACTCTTCCACCCTGGGAAAAAGCTTCTGACTATCCACTCTGTCCATGCTGCTTATAACTTGGTAAACCTCTATCATGTCACCCCTCCACCTCCGTCGTTCCAGTGAAAACAATCCGAGTCCATCCAACCTCTCCTCATAGCTAATGCCCTCCAGACCAGGCAACATCCTGGTAAACCTCTTCTGTACCCTCTCCAAAGCCTCCACGTCCTTCTGGTAGTGTGGCAACCAGAATTGCACACAATATTCTAAGTGTGGCCTAACTTAAGTTCTGTACAGCTGCAGCATGACTTGCCAATTTTTATACTCTATGCCCCGACCGATGAAGGCAAGCGTGCTGTATGCCTTCTTGACTACTTTATCCACCTGCGTTGCCACTTTCAGTGACAGGTGGACCTGTACGCCCAGATCACTCTGCCTGTCAATACGCCTAAGGGTTCTGAGATTTACTGTATAATTCCCACCTGCATTAGATCTTCCAAAATGCATTGCCTCACATTTGTCCGGATTAAACTCCATCTGCCATTTCTCCGCCCAAGTCTCCAACCGATCTATATCCTGCTATATCCTCTGACAATCCTCATCACTATCAGCAACTCCACCAACCTTTGTGCCGTCTGCAAACTTACTAATCAGACCAGCTACATTTTCCTCCAAATCATTTATATATACTACAAACAGCAAAGGTCCCAGCACTGATGCCTGCGGAACACCACTAGTCACATACCTCCATTCAGAAAAGCACCCTTCCACTGCTACCCTCTGTCTTCTACGACCGAGCCAGTTCTGTATCCATCTTGCCAGCTCCCCTCTGAACCTGTGTGACTTCACCTTTTGTACCAGTCTGCCATGAGGGACCATGTCAAAGGCTTTACTGAAGTGCATATAGATATCATCCACTGCCCTTCCTCATCAATCATTTCCGTCACTTCCTCAAAAAACTCAATCAAATTAGTGAGACGAGAGGGATATGGACTCCGGAACTGCAGAAGGTTTTAGTTTAGGCAGGCATCAAGATCGGCGTAGGCTTGGAGGGCCGCATGGCCTGTTCCTGTGCTGTACTGTTCTTTGTTCTTTGTTCTTTGTTGTTGAAAGAAAAGATAAGATACGGGAACCAAGGTGGGTAAATGGAGTAAAGACGCGGAGCAGGCGTGATCTTATTGTTTGGTGGAACAGTCTTGAGGGGCTAAATTGTCTACTCCTATGTTTCTAACAACAGCTTCTAATTATAAAGCGCCTTTAAGGTAGCGAGGTGTTTCGCAGGAGTGTTATGAAACAAAACAATTGACATTGAGTCACATAAGCCAATATTAGGACACATGAGCAACATACAAAATTGTTCACACTGCCCATTGTCCACAGTCGCACTCTCCTTCCAATCTTGTATGCATTGCATTACTTTGAAGTTGTGTATATTTTCTCATTGGTTTTCAATGTGAACAAAGCAGAACTACGATAACCTAATGTTGTTCAGCAGATGTACTGCAGGAAGTTATATAACAGGCCGAGGATAACAGCGACTGCTCTGACATTGTGAATTGCAATTAAAGCTTGGCACCATTTTAAAGCGTCATTCAGCAGGTCGGGTTCCAAATTTCGTGATGCAGGACAAGAGAACGTCTTGCAGAGTTGTTCAGTGTCATGACGTCAAAAGAGCAGGACACACAATTAGTAAGTGCCTTCGGTTGAATAGGTTATAGGACCGCTCAATGGTTGTGAAGGCAGCAACAGTGGTACTGAGTCATGTACAATTGCAGAAATGGACATCACAGAAAGAGGTCATTTGAAAAGGTGCGTCTTTGAAAGAGCAATTCTCCGTGGTTGATCAGGAACAAAATTTGTGCCAGTTTGAACAGCAAGCAAAAATCCTCTCTTATTTTGCCTTGCACCAGCATCACTTCTGTCACATTATCACTTATGCATTCCACGTTATCACAACCCTTCCCTTTTTTCCCCTCTGTAATTGGTTACGACCTGGTCATCTCTGACGTTTCCAGTTCTGATGAAAGATCATTGACCTGGAATATTAATCCCGTTTCTGACTCGACAGATGCTTCTGGACCTGCTGAACCTTTTCTCCTTTAGTTTGACAAGAAAGTCATGTTCGTCACGAAAATTGATCCAGCAGCATGAAAGTTTAATTTGTTCATTGGGATTCGAAACCTGAACACCGCATTTAAAAACATGCCTAATTTCAGCCATTCAAACACCACAGAATCTATTTCGCATCACTGCCAGGCGGGTGATTCACGCTGCTTTTACCATTTTGGCACTTCAGGCCACTGGCGTTGCAGACAAGCTTTATGTGCAAAATGGCATGTCTATTTAGAAGACAAAAGACATATTCAGCCAATGATAGCATTGGGTGTAATAGACATGGACATGAAATGGACAGTGAAGTGAAATAATACCACAAGCTGCGGATTTACAAGCTTCAATTTCACAAAGGAACCAAACTAATCAATGCGGTTCCTGGGAATTGTACAAGACAACACACAGCTGTCATGCTTCAATAGAAACAGCAGGCACATATCAAATTCTGCCAGTTTCATGTGGCATCGCCTTGTGCTTCTGTCACTGCTTTTCCTCCAGCTCCCTCTGCTCCTCCAGCTCCCTGGTGAATTGCTAGCTTGATGCAAAATATCAAATTTGTGAAACTCAGCTTTACCTGGAAATCACGGTGTGAGATTGAAATATACAGGACATTGAGAAGCGATGGGTTTTGCAGACAACAGGGTAAGTAGACATGACAATCCCTTCTTCTTGCTTTATGCAGCTGTGAATACATGAATGGGCAAGAGATATTACCACTGCCCATTATCAATAGCCGCATTCTTCTTCCAATTTAGCAGATTTGCTTAGCTTTGAAAATGTGCATACTTTCGCATGACTTTCAATATGCAGAAAGCAGAGCTATGATATGAAAATTCTGTGAAGCTGGTTGGTATCAAACCTAGCAAAGAGGACGAAATTTGCGGTTTTTTGAGACCAATCATCTCAGCCCCAGGACAATACTTCATGGGTTGCTTCGGGTATTTTCTTGGGCCCAACAATTCCATCCACATTCAGGCTCAGGCAGATAAATGGCAAGTAGCAACCACATCTCGCAAGGAGGAAGTGGTGTAGTGGTGTAGTCACTGGAGTCACTGGACTAGCAGTCTGGAGTGATGGGGTTTTAAGTCCCACCACAGCAGCTGGTGGGATTTAAATGGATTAAAATTCAGTTTTTTAAATAAAAATCTGGAATTGAAAGCTGGTCTCAGTGACGTTGTCACGAAACTATCAGTGATAGTTGCAAAAACCCATTTGGTTCACTAATGTCCTTTAGAGAAGGAAATCTGCTGTCCTTACCTGGTCTGAACTAAATGCGACTCCGAACCCAGAACAAGGTGCTTCACTCTTAACCGCCCTCCAAAATAGTCTAGGAAGCCTCTCAAATGACAAGGTCAGTTAGGAATGGACAGCAAATGATGGCCTGGCCAGTAACACCCACATTCTATGAAAGAAGAAAAAGAAACTGCCAGGCAACGACCATCTCCCATTCACATTCAATGGCATGACCATTTTTGAATTCTCCACCATCAACATCTGGACCAGAAACTAATTTAACAATCCATGTGAGTAATGTGGCTGCAAGAGCAAGTCAGAGGCAAGGAATTCTGAGGCGAGTAGCTTACCTCAGTCACTCCCTACAACACCCGCACATGGTGGCAGCAGCGTGAAACATCTACAAGATGCACTGCAGCAACATTCCAAGGTTTCTTCGACAGCACCTTCCAAACTCGTGACCTCTGCCACCTCGAAGGACAAAGGCAGCAGATGCATAGAACACCACATACAAGTTCCCATGCAAATCACACACCTGAATTGGAAATTTATTGCCGCTCTTTCTGCTGGGTCAAAGTCCTGACCCTCCCTTCTTGAAAGCACTGTGGATGTACCTACATCACATGGACTGCAGCGGTTCAAGAATGTGGCTCAGTATAACCTTCTCAAGGGAAATTACAGATGGTCAGCAAATGCGGGCCTTTCCAAGGTCGCCTTTATCTCATGAACGAATAAAAAAGTAATCTAAGCTGATATACAACAGTCTGATGAGAACAGTGCCTGACGCTGTGAGTGGCTTTTAATGGTTGACACTATTTAGAGGGTCATTCACCTAGTCTACTTCCAAAAATCATTATAGAAATGACAATAAGTCTTCTCGTTGAAGTTAATCGATGGCATGATTGTGATTTCCTTGATTTTTTAAAATATTTATTTATTTGTGGGATGTGGGCGTCGCTGAGCTCGGCCAGAATTTATTGCCCATCCCTAATTGCCTTCGACCTGAGTGGTTTGCCAGGCCATTTCAGTGGGAATTTTAAGAGTCAACCATTTTGCTGCGGATCTGGAGTCACATGTCGGCCAGACCAGCTAAGGATGGCAGATTTCCTTCCCTAAAGGACATTAATGAACGAGATGGGTTTATACAACAATCCACAATGGTTTTCTAATATTTGTCAGTTCCAAAGAAGGGTCACTAACCCGAAACGTTAACTCTGCTTCTCTTTCCACAGATGCTGCCAGACCTGCTGAGTGATTCCAGCATTTCTTGTTTTTGATCCACAATGGTTTCATGGTCCTGATTCGACAAGATTTTTAATTCCAGATAGATTAATTGAATTTAAATTTCACCATCTGCCGTGGTGGTATTCTAACCCATGTCTGAAGAGCATTAGCCTGGGCTCTTGATTACTAGACCAGTGACGTTACCACTATGCCAGCTCCTCCCAAACTGCTGACCTTTCAGGCCTTTTACAAGTTTCATTTCTTTTCAAAACACCCATAAAGTTCACTCTTATTCTGAGCTTCCTTTTAAACTGTAGCAGGAATTCCAATTATTTTTGCAGGTGTCTTGCACTCCTTTTTTCATTTTTTTGAAAAACATAGACGTCCACGATTTTAATACAAAAATAAAACCTTTTGTGACACCTGTGATATTTCGGCGGTATCACTACCTGGTGAACAACCATCGAGTCTTCCTGCACAGTTCTGTGAGGATGTCTCCACTTCTTCATCAGAATCCCATTTTTATTAAAGCAGCTTTGCAGAACTTCCTTTACCTCAGCTTCTGTTACAGCCAATTGTGCAACTTTATTGAACTCTAAATCGGCTTGCTGAGCCTTGATCAGAGAAGACCTACTGAGCATTTTCTTCGTATTATCCAAATCCACAACGAAAGTTTCAGATATTTGGCTATCTGTCATTGGTACCATTTTTACCTTCAAAAATGTAACTTGTTTAGCCATTGCTCGGGTCATAATAAATCAAGGGAAAATCCCTTGAAACGTTTCCTGCAACTGTTCTGTCTCGATGACTTCACTTGGTCTTTCCGTGATTACTGATGAAGCTACTACCTTCACTCTGGCCAAATCATTCCCCAGGAGCGGTCAACTCCGTCTACAGGCAAACTATAGACAGTTCCTACAGTTACCTTTCCAGAGACCAGGTGGAACTCTAGGTGAACCTGATACAAAGGTACGGGTATATATTCCACTTCAATGCCATTCACTGAAAATTTGGCATTCAGTGCGTTCTATGGTGGAAAAGATATGCCTTTCCCTAGCAAAGTAGTATCCCTAAATATAACTATAGGTTACTTGCCTCACTTGAGGGATAAGCAATTATGTTTGCTCTTGACAAGAATTCCCTATAACTCTCAGGTATCTTTTTCACATCCCCCGCACTCACAGTGTTTGTTGTTTGTTTGTTTTTTAATTTGGCCTTCCAGCTGCAGTCAGAACTACAGCCTGATCTGTCATAACCTCAGTCCAGACCGCTTTCTCTGCATTGGCCTTGTTTACCCCAATGCGTCCCATGAGTTTACCTCGCAACTTCCAGCATTCTGCAGGTAGGTCTCCTGCCTTGTGAGAATGGTAGTGCTTATGCTTGGAGCCCTTTCTTTCACCCTCAGCATCTTCTTTTCTGGCCTGACAAGGAGATCCCAGAACCTTTCCAGCTATCCCTTCTTGTTCCCAGCTACTTGCCTTCCTTTGACTCTCCCACCTCCCATCCCAGCGTTGTTGGGCTGACGGACAAAAGGTTTGGGCTTGTAAACAACTTCATAATCATTAGCGATCTTAGCTGCCCGTCTGGCTGTTGAAACCTCTACATGGGTGAATTTTTAAATTCTTACAAAAGGATTATTTCCCTGAGAGCCTTATATCTTTGGTGCCCACATCCAACAATCAAAATTAATTTGCTTTATTCTTTTAAATTCTGTATAAGTCTGCCCAGGGTGTCTCCAGAGGTTCTGAAATTTCTGACGGTAAGCTTCAAGGACTAACTCAATAAACAGCAAGAATAGCATTTTTGCCATCTCATAATCTGCAAAAGCCTCCACAGAAAGCCTGGCATAAACGTCATGAGCTCTGTTCATCAACTTGCTTTGCATAAGCAGTGTCAAGCCTTCCTTCAGCCACTTCATCTGTCTCTGTCCTGAAACTTAAGGAGAGTTTGCACAAAATTAAACAGTTCTCCACTGGTTCCTGGGCAGGGGTCAGTTCTTTCCTCAACACCATTTTCACTGGAGTCAATGCCACCCTTTGTCTTAGTTCCAGCTTTTTAAATTCGTATTCCATTCCTTCTCTTTCTCTTTCCTTTTTTCTTTTTCGCTTCTTCTCTTTCTCTCTCCTGCCACTCTGCTTCCTCCCTTCGAAATAGTGGTTCAAGTTTCTTTTTTATTTTCTTTTTCTGTTCAAGTTCAATTTTTTTCATTTCTTTCTCCTATTCAACTCAACTTTACTGTTTCCAATTCTCTTTCATTTTCCTTTTAAAGATCAAGCTGCTTCATCTGTAACTGAATCCTAGTTACTTCAACTGAATTACCATCTGGATTGCCTTCAATTCCAACACACGAATCCACAAAAATAATTTTAAACGAGAAGTACTTTCATAACAACGCCCAAAACATTACTGGACCAGCCATGTAAGTACTAGAGAGGGAACACACAAGGAACAGTGGGATCTAGAGAGGGGATACACTGAGGAACAGTGGGATATAGGGAGATGACACACTGGGAAACAGTGGGGTCTAGGGAGGGGACACACTGGGGAACAGTGGAATCGAGAGAGGGGACACACTGGGGAACAGTGAAATCTAGAGAGGGGACACACGGGAACAGTGGAATCTATAGAGGGGACACACTGGGGAACAGTGAAATCTAGAGAGGGGACACACGGGAACAGTGGGATATAGAGAGGGGGGACACTGGGGAACAGTGGGATATAGAGCCGGGACACAAGGGAACAGTGGAATCTGGAGAGGGGACACACTGGGGAACAGTGAAATCTAGAGAGGGGACACACTGGGGAACAGTGAAATCTAGAGAGGGGACACAGGCGAACAGTGGAATCTAGAGAGGCGACACACTGGGGAACAGTGAAATCTAGAGAGGGGACACACGGGAACAGTGGGATATAAAGAGGGGGGAACAGTGGGATACAAAGAGGAGACACACTGAGGAACAGTGGGTTGTAGAGAGAAGACACAGTGGGGCAATGGTTAGCACTGCAGCCTCACAACTCCAGCGACCTGGGTTCAGTTCTGGGTACTGTCTGTGTGGAGTTTGCAAGGTCTCTCTGTGACCACATGGGTTTCATCTGGGTGATCTGGTTTTCTCCCACATACCAAACCCCTGCGGGTTGATAAGTAAACTGGCCATTGTCAGAAAACAATTGCCCCTAGTATAGGTCAGTGTTAGAAGAATTGTGGGGCTGTAAGAGAGAAAAGATTAATATAGGATTCGTATAAATGGGTAATTGATGGTCAGCACGGACTTGATGGGTCGAAGGGCCTATTTTGGTGCTGTATCTGTCTATGACTCTAACAGCATGTTAGATGTTGGGAATACTGTGGCGAGTAACTCGGCTCCTGAATCGACAAAGCCTTACCAGACCGAATGCGACCTTACTTTACTGGATCTGTGCACACTAAATGTCAGTGTGCTGAACTGGGCCGATCAACACTGAATATAACCATGCGAAAGTGAATGTTTCTACAGAACATGCAATCCTTGTGAACTGACCTCTCCACGTATGTAGTAACTGTGCAGTACCGGACCTGTGCACACTAGCAGCAACCGTGCTCAACTATCCATCTTCACACTAGATATAAGTTTGTTGACCTGGGCAAGATTACATCGGCAGTACCCATATTGTATTGAGTCTGTCCACATCCAATGGAACAGGATGAAAATGACGCTGCTCTCACTGAAAGTAACAACACAGAACTGGATCTGTCAAATCTGAATGTGAGTCAGCTGAACTGCAACTTTCGACACCGAATATCACTATGCCGAACCTGGACCCGTCCACACTGAATGTTACCGCGCAAACCTAGACCAGTCAACACTAAATAGCAACGTGCTAGTTGCACCTTTCTCTACTGAACGCAACCGTACTGAACCTGACCAGTCAACACTGAGTGCAACCATGTTGGATTGGACTTTTCAACTCTGAGAATTAGCATACCCAACTGGAACTGTGTACAGGGAACATAACAAGGTTAAATCCGCGAACACCAACAGTAACTGTGCTGAACAAAACCTGTGAACCCTGGGCGCAACTGTGCTGAAATAAATCTGTGCATACAGACTATAATCGTGCTGAACCTGACATCTCCACACTACATATAAACGTGCCGACCTTGACCAGTCCACACGAAATGTAAATGTGCTGAACTGGACATGTCTGCAGTGAATATAACGGTACTGAACTTACCTATCTACACTGAAAGTACCGTGCTGACTAGACCAGTCCACACTGAATACAGTCACCTGCATTGATGTAGATGCACCGACTCAGAGGGATATGGAGTCATGTCCAGGTGATCCGGTATCACCAGGACAGGAGTTGAATGGTGATCAGGAGCGAGACGTTGGCTGCAGTTTCCTTCAGGACCAGAATATCTAAATGCCGTGTAACTGTGTGCTGAGAGCACTTAACTCAGCATTAATGGGTTGGAACCCGAGGATTCCACGTGCACTTTCACCATTGAACAGTCTATTTAGCTTTCAGTTATTGTAACTGCAACTAGAATCAAATTGCAATCTCTGCGTATTGCATGTTAGCGGCGTGCCAGATCCTTTCAAAAGCATTCCATTCCATCAAAACACAAACACAAGCTAGGCAGCAGTTGCACTAATCTGTTTGTTTCAATTAGTTAATTAATGTAAAAGATCAAACAATGTAATTATCTCCCTGGAGACAGGCACCAAGTATAAATGTGACAATCCATGAGTACAGTTCAAAGCGTGCTCAGAGCATCTATAGAAATGCATGCAACAGCCAAAGATCTGGTGTTTTCTATTTACTATCCCGTCCTTGCAGCGATTGGGGTCCCAGGTAAAGCACTGTAGTTCGTTATTTGTTTTTAATTCGTTCATGGGATGTGGGCGTCGCTGGCTAGCACAACATTTATTTCCGATCCCTAATTGCTCTTGAGAAGGTGATGGTGAGACATCTCCTTGAACTGCTGCAGTCCATGTGATGTATGCACGGCAACACTGCCGTTAGGAAGGGAGTTCCAGGATTTTGACACAGCGACAGTGAAGGAACGGCAATATAGTTCCAAGTCAGGATGGTGTGTGGCACGGAAGGAACTTGCAGGTGTCGATGTTCCCATGCATTTGATGACCTTGTTCTCCTAGGTGGTAGAGGTCGTGGGCTTGGAAGGTGCTGTCTAAGAAGCCTTGGTGCATTGCTGCAGTGCATGTTGTAGATCGTACACACTGCTGCCACTGTGTGTCACTGGTGGAGTGAGTGAATGTTCGTGAATGGGGTGACGATCAAGCATGCTGCTTTGTCCTGGATTGTGTTGAGCTTCTTGAATGTTGTTGGAGCTGCACCCACCAAGGCAAGTGGAGAGTATTCCATCACATTTCTGACTTGTGTCTTGTCGATATGGACAGGTTTTGGGGAGTCAGGAGGTGAATTACTCGCCGCAAGATTCCTAGCCTCTTACCTGCTCTTGTAGCCACGGTATTTATATGGCTACTCAAGTTCAGTTTCTGGTGAATAGTAACCCCCGAGGATGTTGATCGTGGGGGATTCAACGGTCGTAATGTCACTGAATGTCAAGGGCAGATGGTTAGATTCTCCCTTGTTGGAGACAGTTCTTGCTTGGCACTTGTGTGGTGCAAATGTTACTTGTCACTTATCAACCCAAGCCTGGATATTGTCCAGGTCTTGCTACATTTCTACACAGACTGCTTCAGTATCTGAGGAGTCATGAATGGTGCTCAACATTGTGCACTCATCAGCGAACATCCCCACTTCTGACCATATGAGTAAAGGAAGGTCATTGATGAAGCAGCTGAAGATGGTTAGGCCTAGGACACTACCCGGAGGAACTCCTGGAGTGATGTTCTGAAGTTGAGATGATTGACCTCCAACAACCACAACCTTCTTCCTTTGCGCTAGGTATGATTTCAACCAGCAGAGATTATTTCCCTGATTCCCATTGACTCCTGTTTTGCTAGGGCTCCTTGATGCCATACTCAGTCAAATGCTGCCTTGATATCAATGGCAGTTACTCTCACCTCACCTCGAGTTCACTCTTTTGTCCATGTTTGAACAAAGGCTGTAATGAGATCAGGAGCTGAGTGGCCCTGGCGGAACCCAAACTGAGCGTCAGTGAGCAGATTATTACTAAGGAAGTGCCACTTGATGGCACTGTCGACGACACCTTCCATCACTTTACTGATGATCGAAAGTAGGCTGACGGGGCAGTAATTGGTCTGGTTGGATTTGTCCTCTTTTATGTGTACAGGGCATACCTGGGCAATTTTCCACATTGCCGGGTTGATGCCAGTGTTGTAGCTGTACTGGAACAGCTTGGCTAGGGGCATGGAAAGTTCTGGAGCATAGGTCTTCAGTACTATTGCCGGAATGCTGTCAGGGCCCATAGCTTTTGCACTATCCAGTGCCTTCAGTCGTTTCTTGATATTACGCAGAGGGAATTGAATTGGCTGAAGACAGGCATCTGTGATGCTGCGGACTTCAGGACGAGACCACGATGGATCACCCACTCAACACTTCTGGTTGAAGATTTTTGCAAATGCTTCAGCCTTATCTTTCGCACTGATGAGCTGGGCTCCCCCATCATTGAGGATAGGGATATTTGTGGAGCCACCTCCTCCAGTTAGTTGTTTAATTGTCCACCACCATTCACGACTGGATGTGGCAGGACTGCAGAGCTTAGATCTGATCCATTGGTTGTGGGATCGTTTAGCTCTGTCTATCGCACGCTGCTCACGCTATTTGGCATGCAGGTAGTTCTGGGTTGTAGCTTCACCAGGTTGACACTTCATTTTGAGGTAGGCCTGGTGCTGCTCCTGGCATGCCCGCCTGCACTGTTCATTGAATTAGTGATAGTTACGGAAATTGTTGATTAGCTTTGTCACTGCTGTTTAACACTAGCGCGTTTCTACGTTTTGGATGTCCTTTCTGCCCTTTAAAGGATAATTTATCCACTTTAACGGGGAAATTTCGTCCCTCCAATTGTTATAATTCGTTCCCTTTTCCAGTATAATTTCTTCACATACATGGTATCATTTCTCCATTTTAATGTTATGATTTCTTCCATGTACTAATATAATTTTCTGTCATTAAAATATGTTATATATGTTCCTTTTAAGAAATGTCATTTCTCCCCATTGCTAGTATAATATATTTACATTACCAGCATAATTTCTCCCGCTTTGTGATATCACTTCACACTTTGGTGGTGCAATTTATCTGTATCATTTTCTGATTAACCAGTGTAACTTATCATGATTGCAAGTTTTTTAGTTTTAGTTTTAGAGATACAGCACTGAAACAGGCCCTTCGGCCCACCGAGTCTGTGCCGACCATCAACCACCCATTTATACTAATCCTACACTAATTCCATGTGTAATTCAATGCTTTTAGCTGCATAATCTTCCCACTTTACTTGTGTTGTTTCATGGTATAAGTGTAATTCTACTGCGTTATTGGCACCATCACTGTATGTGAATTATCACACTGTTATTACAGTGGAATTGTAGTTCTATAGTGTCATTGTCATTGTTCCTGTGGGTGAATTATCACACTGTTATTATGCTGTAAATGTAGTTCTATTGCATTATTGACATTGTACTGTGGGTGAATTATCATGCTGTTATCACGATATAAATGTAGTTCTATTGTGTTACTGACACTGTACTGTGGATGAATTGTTATACTGCTATCACGGTATAAATGTAGTTCTATTGCGTTACTGACGGTGTTACTGTGGGTAAAGTATCATACACTGTTATCACGGCGTAATTGTAGTTCTATTGTATTATTGACACCGTTACTGTGGGTGAAATATCCCATTATTATCATGGTGTAAATGTAGTTCTGTTGCATTATTGACAATGTTACTGTGGGTGAATTATCAAACACCGTTATCACATTGCAAATGTTGTTCTATTGTGTTATTGACACTGTTACTGTGGGTGAAATATCACACACCGTTATTACGGTGTGAATGCTATTATATTATTGATCTACTTACTGTGGGTAAATTATTACACTATTATCACGGTATATCTGTTGTATTGACAGTGTTACTGTGGGTAGATTATCACTGTCACCACAGTGTACACAGAGGTGTACCGTGTTAATAACATTGAGAACGGCTGTCTGATTTCCACAACTGATTCACTGATTGAAATTCTTCAACAGTTGAATAATTCCTGACTGAATTTAATGAGTGAATTCATTGATGGGACATTATTAGGAATCGAGTTATTAACAGAAATAGAAGCAATGAAGCAAGTGGACATTTTATGACTGAATCTGCACTTACACTGAACTCAGAGTGAAGTGTTTCTGCTGTCAGTTTTAAACTCGCACTGCTTCAACCAGTTCTCCTCTCCAAAATTAGCTACTGCTAACGGATTAACAGTGATCTTTATTGTGTGTGAATGTTCCTTCTGCTCCAAGCCCTTGGTAATGCCCCGGACTGTTCCTGTCTTCAATCTTTACAGTATATGTTGCATATCAGGTGGCATCCCTCGTATCTGAGTCAAAATGTCTTAATTTTAATATCCACAAGAGGGCGAAACTGATCATCTGTGCTGACAGTGCAACGTACTTCTGAGGAACTGCTGCTTTGTCGGAGGGAACTTTCCTCAAATGAGCCCTCAAAATCTGCCACTTCTGGTGCTGTTCAACACCGACGTTCACAGGTGACTAATGGGAGAAGTGGTTGGAGCTATCATTGCAACTTCAACAACATCACCTCCGCAAAGTCAGGAAACGCTATTTGTCCATTCTGTTCCCTCTGTGGATCTTTTCCAACATGTTTACAGTCGAATTTTCCAACAATGAATCTTTTTACAGTAATTCGTTGTATCAGTGTCTTTAGGTCTTCAGCAGGATATAACCTTTCTTAAATGCAAGTTTCTCCTAATTTCCTAAAATTAAAGCAAAAATCTGAAATACAAACAAGAAACGCTGGAAATACTCAGCAGGTCTGGGAGCATGTGTGGCGCGAGAAGGAGAGTTAACATCTCAGGTCAGTGACCCTTCATCAAAACTGGCAGAAGTTAAAAATGTAATAGGTTTTAAGCAAGTGAAGCGGGGTTGGGGCAAGAGATAACAAAAGAAAAGATGCTGATAGGACAAGATCACAGAGAATAACTGACCAGAAAGTCATTGAGCAAAGGCAAACGGTATGTTAATGGTGTGGTGAAAGACAAAGCGTTCATACAGCCAGGGTGTTAGTTGACAGAAAACTGAACAGCCTGGCTCCAAGCCCAAACATGTAAAAAGCTGTGGGTAGGCACAGTAGAAACAAACTAAACAAGCTAAAGTAAAATGAACACATAAAATATAATAAAGAAAAAGAAAAAAAATAACTAAAAATAAAAATAAAAAGTGAGGCCCGTCATGCTCTGAAATTATTGAACTCAATGTTCTGTCCGACAGTCTGTAGCGTGCCTAGACACCCTGAAATTATTGAACTCAATGTTCAGACGATTAGGCACGCTAAAGCCTGCCAGACTGAACATTGAGTTCAATAATTTCGGAGTATGGCGGGCCCCCCTTTTTATTTTTATATTTAGTTAATTTTTCTTTTTTTAGTTTGTTTCTACTGTGCCTAGCCACTGTTTTTTTCATGTTTGTGCTTGGGGCCAGGCTGCTTAGTTTTCTGTCAATTAACACCCTCTCTGTACTAACGCTTTGCCTTTCACCACACCATTACCATACCGTCTGACTTTGCTCCATGACCATCTGGTCAGTTATTCACTGTAACCTTGTCCTATCAACACCTTCTCTTCGAGTACCAGAGCAGGGATCGCTTGCTGCAATTATATGGGGCCTTGGTGAGGCCACACCTGGAATAATGTGTGTAGTTTAGGTCTCCTTATCTTAGGAAGGATGTTCTTGCTATAGAGGGAGTGCAGCGAAGGTTTACCAGACTGATTCCTGGGCAGGCGGGACTGATGTATGAGGAGAGAGTGAGTCGATTAGGATTATCTTCGCTGGAGTTCAGAAGAGTGACGGGGGATCTCATAGAAACCTACTAAATTGTAACAGGACTTGACAGGGTAGATGCAGGAAGGATGTTTCCGATGGTGGGGGAGTCCAGAACCAGGGGTCACAGTCCAAGGATACGGGGAAAACATTGCAGGACTGAGGTGAGGAGAAATTTCTTCACCCAGAGAGTGGTGAGCCTGTAAAATTCGCAACCACAGAAAGCAGTTGAGGACAAAACATTGTATGTTTTCAAGAAGGAGTTAGATATAGCTTTTGGGGTGAAAGGGATCAAAGGATATGGGGGGAAAGCGGGAGCAGGTTACTGAGTTGGATGATCAGCCATGGAGATAATGAATGGCGGAGTAGGCTCGAAGGGCCGAATGGCCTACTTCTTCTCCTATTTTCTATATCTGTATGTTATTTCTTGCCCCACCCCCGCTATAGTTGCTTAAAATCTATTACATTTCTAATCTCTGAGAGTTCAGATGAAGGGTCACTGACCTGAAACATTAACTCTGCTTCTCTTTCCACAGATACTGCCAGACCTGCTGAGTATTTCCAGCGTTTCTTGTTTTTATCTCCTAATTCTCTGTTAGTGTTAGTTTCCACTTTTATTGTCGGTTATTGCATTATTTACCCTCTTAGATATCGTCTACTATGTTGCTGATTTTATTTTTGCTGTCTGTTTGATGTTCCCATGTTGGTTTCAATGGGCTTCCAGTGCCTTCGTGCTCTCCATTATTTTTGATTGTATTATCTTATATTCCAAACCAGTCTGTTCTTTTAAATCCAGATGATTATTTTAAACACAGAAACAGGTGCTCGGATGGTAAGTGATAGTTTTCCACTCAGGATCAGGTGTCAAAGCTGTGAATTTCACACAGAATTCTGTAAAACAGATGATTTTGCTGGGAGACAAACCATTAACTTTCCTGTTTATGCTCGCTCACACAAATACACTCTCCCTCTTTCTCTTAGTCCCTCCGTTGTCTATTACAGCTAACTTGGCAGTGATGGTGATCCTGTGGCGAGGAAGATGCGGTCTCTCCAGATGTATCACTTACTACCTGGTGTCTATGGCAGTGTCGGATCTCCTGGTCATTATCACCGCCGTGATCTTAAACCGGATTGCTGGTATTTATTTCGCAGCCAGTTTCCTGTCCATCACACCAGTATGCAGTCTCCGTTCTGCCCTCAGCTATGCGATAATAGACTGTTCTGTATGGGTAACGGTCGCTTTCACCTTTGATCGGTTTATGGCCATTTGTTGCCAGAAACTGAAAATAAAATACTGCACTGAGAAAACTGCAGCTCGGGTTATAGGAACTGTGTCTGCACTGAGCTGTTTAAAAAATATCTTCGCGTATTTTATCTACAAACCATTCTATATAATTAACAATATACCCTGGCTCTGCAGCATAAAAGCTGCATTTTATACGTCACCTGCATGGATTGCATATGACTGGATCCGCAGAATTTTAACCCCTTGTCTCCCATTTTGTCTGATTTTACTGCTCAATGCTCTGACCGTCAGACACATTCTCGTGGCCAGTGGAGCCCGCAGGAGACTCCGGGCCCACAGCAATGGAGAGACTCAGAGTGACCCAGAGATGGAGAAGCGGAGAAAGTCCATTGTTTTACTCTTCGCCATCTCAGGCAGTTTCATCCTGTTATATTTGGTACTTCTTATAAATTTCCTTTATGTCCGAATTGCGAAACTTAGTTATTTTTCTGGTTCCAATTTCAATCAATCAAATTTTATTTTGCAGGAAAGTGGATTTATGCTTCAGCTTTTGAGTTCCTGCGTTAATCCATTTATTTATGCAGGGACCCAGAGAAAATTCAGAGAGGAGTTAAAGAATGGAGTGAAATATCCAGTGAGTCTAATTTTTAAATTGTTTAAATAATGATGACAGTGGAACCCAACATGAATTGCAGATTATATTCCATCCATTGTTGTTCATGACAATGTCACACAAGAAATAGTCACTCGCTTTGAGATCCTTATCCACTGTGTGAATTTAAAAATGTATGAGCAACGCCACGTCACCACGCAATTCAGTGTTGTAACACACT
This sequence comes from Heterodontus francisci, assembly GCF_036365525.1. Lineage (NCBI taxonomy): Eukaryota > Metazoa > Chordata > Chondrichthyes > Heterodontiformes > Heterodontidae > Heterodontus > Heterodontus francisci. Next base: position 22,562,972 of record NC_090404.1, read on the forward strand.
AGCATTTAATTTCCAGTTCTCTTCCCCGTGCTGACTCAAATTTTCTACATTCCCATCAGCTCTGAGGACCCCGGAATAATGTGGGAGACAGAGAGTCTGACCTCTGATCTGTTATTAGTTATCAAGTTTAACTGTTCAATGAAGGTACATTAATATACCTACTGGAAATGATTTGGATTCAAGGGTAGGACAGGCACTGAAATGGAAACGTGGACTACCACTTGCATTGTTCTCCAGTCCATAGGCACCGCCTCGCAGACACACACTTGTGCCTATAAACATAGGAATAGAGGAAATGCTGGAGGGAAAATGCAAAAACATTAATTCACCTTCTACTCTTTTCATTGGCCAATTAGGACAACACCCCTGTCTCATCAAACACAGTTAAATTGTTGGAACAAAACTGCCCCCTTTTTAAAGTAGATACAAGCTAAAAACACCCAAATCATAAAAAAAGAAACTTATCAATGAGTTATATTATCGTCGGTATTGGCTGTGCAGTCTCATTACTTTGTCTTCTACCTTTGAGGTTGTCCCATGATACAATGTTAATAGAGCTTTTGATTTATCAGAGCAATCACTTTACACTTGTCTACAACAGACCGAGACATGAGGCGAAGTAAACATTAGTGATGGGGCGCTTAAATCCTCCAGGTCATGCTCCCTCTTCAGATCTGAAGTAGTTTCCTTAATAGTTGCAGCTACTCATTCTCCTTTCCTTCCATCCTTATCTTTAAAAAACATTTTGTATCCGGAAATATTTGGTGCCCATTGCGCCCCGTTTTTGAGCCACTTCTTTGATATTGTCACAACACCATATTCCCATGTGGCTATTGTTACCAGCAAGTCGGGAACAATGCACTGTCAATTCTGTCCCATTACTCCTAAGGTCGCAGCATATTATTCAAGCTTTCCCACCCAACCAGAAAACAGCCAAATTAAACACTTTAGTAACCGCCAGAATAAAACAGACCAAACCAGGGATCTTTAGGTAACAACAAATTAACTGTTTATTAAAACTAAATATTAAACACTATTAAGATAAATCTACGTCTAAAGACCTTATAACTTCTTATTTTAACCTAACTCTCCCATTCAGACACATACACTAAAAAGTCAACTGTTAACCTGTTTTTAAAGAAGAATTTTTTTTTAAATTAGCTGTTTCTTAAGAATAATTAAATAACTGGGTTGTTAGTCTTTTTAGGTTACGTTCCTGATGTGTGAGATAACGTGGCATAAAAATAATCAAATGCCAGTCCAAGTCTCGAAGCTGATTTGATGAAACAGTCCTTCAATTGATAGGCATTCAGTCACTTCGGCTGCAGCAGGCATCAAACAGTTCTTGAAATAGCAATGGGGCTAAAATTCGACAGTCGCTCAGTCGAAACTTTACAGCACATTCCAGAAAATACAATCAATCAAGAGAGATTCAAGGTTGAAGCAAATACTTCTTGGATTGGAAGTAAAGACAAGGAATTTTGCAACCTCCAGTAATACAAATGGTCATTTCAAAGGGTTTCTTTAATCCTTAGGCAATTAAAAAGGCCTGTAATTCATTGCGGAGTTTCTGATGAGAGAAATAGCCAGCTCTTTCCTCAAGTAAGCACGCTTCACTGTTGTCTCTCAAAAGCTGGATTTAGTAGTTTTTTACACAGTCAAATTTAAACATTATACCATGTGACCTCCTCACTCTTCTGCTGTCAGCTAAGTAACAGGCGCAGCTGGCACACTGCTGTCAGAAATCTAAAACTTCCCTCTCTGTCTTAAAGTTACACTATTTATAAACAAAGTCTGAAAAGCACACTGTTTTCATCCGAGGAGAAAATAAATTCAGTTTAGTGACACTATTTGCACCTGCAACTCTCCAACCGAATTTCCTATGCTCCGTGTGTTTACATATTGCACAGTAAACCTAATTTTGACCTTATTGCATTCCTTCTTTCTCTTACCCCACCCAATGCCTTACTGGTTCTTACTGTAGAGCAATCTAACTTCTCCGAATCATTTGTGTACCTCGTTTATCATTCCTAATGCTACATCTTGGTTCCCAACTTCCCTGCAAAACTGGTTTATGCCCTCTCCAACAACACTAACAAACCAAAATCTCGATGGCATTGATTCCGGCTCAGTGGAGATGCAGCCCGTCGGCCTGTATAGATCCCACCTCCCGTAGGATCAGTGAAAAATGTCCCAGGAATCTATACAGCTCTCCCCTTCACCACCTCCAGCTACTCCTTCATGTGTTTTATTTCCATACTCACCAGCACATTGCACCTGGAATAATCTGGAGATCCCGTCCTTTGAAATCCTCTTTCCTGGCTCCCTAAATTCAGATTCGAGAACGTCATCCTTCTTTCAACCTCTGTCGTTGTTACCAATATGGACCACGATCTTTGGGCGTTCACCCTTCCCACTCAGAGTTGGCTGCACTTACCCTGAACTCATAGAGTGCACTGTTTCTACTTTCAGTCTCTAACTCTCAGTGGTTCACTCCGGCTCTCCTCTGAACATTAGCTGCAGCTGATGGTTCTACAGTGACCGTTGGTGAATCCAAGTGTTCCTTCTGCTCCTGTCATCTGACAAAGTGCCGGACTGTTCCCGGCTTCACTCTTCTGCTCCACATTGAGTGAGGCCGTACAACTGACATTTCTCATATGAGTCTGAAGGTTTTACCTTGAGTACCTACTATGCAACCAGGCCGATTACGTCTCCCAACAGCACAGTGCAGTACTGAGGAATTGCTGCATTATAGAAGGGACGTTTCATCGAATAAAAGCTCATAACCTGCCAGTTAGGGTGCCTCAGATGACACTGAACATCCCACGTGGCTATCAGAGGAGCTGGGAGTTATCATTGCATCCTTATGAATTTTCCCACTGCTAAGTCAGAAAGCGCCAATTGTCTGTTGGCTCCCTGCAGTTTAGATTTTTTTTGAGCTGGTTGTCTTCCATATATTCCAACACTGAATAGTTTTGTAGTAATTCATCACATGAGGCGCTTTTGGCCCTCAGCTGTCTCCAGCCCGTTTTAAATGCAGGTTTCCCACCTCCCCCCCTTACTCTCGTGTTAGTTTCCACACTTTTCAAAGTTTATTGTGCTATTTACCCTGTTGTGTGTTTTCTATGGCATTTTACTGATGTCATTTTTCCTGTCTATTGGATGTCCACGTGCTTCCGATGCCTTCTTGTTCTCTATTATGCTTCATTATAATATGTTGCTTTTTGTTGTCATTGGTCTTTGATGTGCATGATAGTTTGAAACACAGAAACATAAGCCTGTAGCATAAGCGGCAGTGTCCAGCTCAGGGTCATCCAGCTCAGATCACGTATCAAAGCTGTGACTTTCACACAGAATCCTGTAAAGTGGCTGATTTTGCTGGGAGTTGGACGAGTAACTTTCCTGTTCTGACTCGCTCACACGCATCCTCTCTCCGACTTGCTCTCACCCTTTCTCTCTGTTACCACTAACTTGGCATGATTGCGATCCTGTCCCGAGCAAGATGCGGTCTCTCCACATGTATCATCTACTACCTGGTGTCTATGGTGGTGACGGATCTCCTGGATATTATCACCACTGTGATATGAAACTGGATTGCATGGATTTTTTTTCCAACTCAGTTTCCTTTCGATCAAACCGGCATGCAGTTTTCGTTCTGTCATAAACTATGCAAACATAGGCAGTTCTGTCTGGTTAACAGTCACTTTCACGTTTGATCAGTTTATTACCATTTGCTGACAGAAGCTGAAAATAAAATATTACACTGAAAAAGTGGTGGTGATGGTTATAGGAACTCTCTGTACACATAGCTGGTTGAAACAAAATGTCTACTTGTATTTTATAAATGAACCTTGACAAAAGAACCTGGTTCTGCAGTATAATATTCATATTTTACACGTTACCTGCATGGGCCACATATGACTGGATTCATCGCATTTTGAACCCTTGTCCTACATTCGTTCTGATGTTTCTGTTCAATGTTCTGACTGTCACACATTTTCTTGTGGCCAGTAGAGCCCACAGGAGCCTTCGGGCCAACAGCAATGGAGAGAATGAGAGTGAACCAAAGATGGAGAAGTGGAGAAAGTCCATCATGTTACTCTACACCATCTCTGGCTGTTTCATCCTGTTATATTTGCTGTTTCTTATAATTGTCCCCGATGTCTGAATAGAAAGCATTAGTTATTTCTCTGGTTCAAATTTCAATTATTCAAATTTTATTCTGGAGGAAAGTGGATTTATGCTTCCGTTTTTTAATTCTTGCATCAACCTTATAGGTAAATTGGCCATTGTAAATTGCCCCTAGTGTAGGTAGGGGTAGGAGAGTGGTGGGGATGAAGGATGGGGTTAATGTAGGATTAGTATAAATGGGTGGTTGTTGGTCAGCAGAGACTCAGTGGGCCGAAGGGCCTGTTTCAGTGCTGTATCTCTGAATAAAAAAATAAATAAAATAAATAAATAAAATTTATGCTGGAACCCAGAGCAAATTGAAGGAGGAGTTAAAGAATGAGATAAAATATCCACTGCTCTAATTGTTAAATTCGTTAAACGATGAAAACAGTAAAATCCAACAGGAATTGTACATTGTATTCCCTCTATTGTTGGTCTTGTTCATGTCATACACAACGTCCTCCCCCAGATATACATTCACTCGCTTTGAGATCCTTAGATACCATGTGCTTTAAAGGGAAATGTAGAGGGACCCTGCATCAGCGGATAATTCAGTGTTGTAACCTGCTCCTGGTTTCCAGCTGTCTTGCTTTTGTTAGCTCAGGCCTTATACCATCCCACCAGCCCCAGGGGCTCTGGCATATCTCTATATTCACGTAGGAGACAGAGTCCAGCCTCTGAACTGTTATTCGATATGAAGTTGAACTGTTTAATGAAAGGAGCACAATACCCTCCCTGGAATGATTTGGATCTTGAGGGTAGGATACACTCTGAAATGGGAATATTTACTGTCCCCATGCATTCTTCTCTCATCACCAGGCACCGCGACATGGCCGTTTGCTGGTGGAAAAAAGACAAAATAGCATCTACTTAATCTTTTACTCTTTCATTGCCCAATTAGGACGACACCACCAACCCCCTCCTCATCTAACAAAGGTGCTCCTTTATAAAGCACCAGATACAATAAACAACCAAATCAGGGAAATGAAACTTAGTAAATTAAATGAGAACAAGATCTTCAATATGGACTGTGCATTCCAGTCCAATTCTCTTTCTGCCCTCCTGACAGTCTCATAATGTAATAATAATGGAACTGTTGACTAATCACAGGAATCAATCTTTATAAATTCGTCAACAACAGACCCAAATCTGAGACGAGGAAAACCCCAGTGGCTGCGAACCTTATGAACTAAAGGTCCAAATTTGCCTGGACCTCTCAAACATTATTCACTTCCCATATGTCATGCCTGAAATTACTCACATACTGTATCGCAAAATGGTATTCCGGGAATGAAATCTTTCTACTTGACATTGTAAGAATCAGTATTAACCGTAGGGAGTCTGCTTCACAGATCGATCTCTCAGTGAAATATTGTTTCACCAGATTGGTTGTTAATTTACCTCCTTCAAGTGCAGACCGTGATCTTTGTTTGTCCTATTCTGGGCAAGGTTAAATAACATTACCTAGACCCTTTAGAAGCTTCAAAGCAGCAATCATTTTATCTTGCTCCATTCTGTTTTCCAATGAGAGCATGCTTAATCTGTATAATCATTCCTCTCAATCCAATCCATCCAGACCCTCAATACTTCTGGTGACTCTCTTCTCTGTCCGATCACTAGCTGCAATATCCTGTGGTGTCCAGAATTGTCCACATTAATTTAAGAGTGGTTGCATCAAATTAGCAGGATTACGCACTATCACGGCTCAGTATTGACCTTTTTAATATATCCAAACGTCTGGTTATCTTTACTCATTGTTGTGATGATACCATCACTCTATTGTCAGGCAGAACGCCCAGATCTCTTTCATTTTCCATTTAAATTAATTCATTTTCGTTTCAGTGACGGTCCCTTCCTGAATTTCTTGCCTCCATGTGACAAACTTTGCATTTCTCGACATTGTATGCCACCTGTCTATCAAATTCCCAAGTGTTTAAATCCTCCTGTCGCTTATCCGCTCCAGCTTTGCAGTCTACCACCTTCGTGAGCTTTGTTTCGTCTGAAAATGTAACCATTGTTCTTGTGACTCTTAGTTTCTGATTGTTAATAATGATTTTGAAGCTATAAAGTCCAAAATATATCTCTGAAGGACATATACTCCCAGGCCGATGGCAATCCCTGTATCACCACCCTCTGGGTTCCAGCAATCAGTCAGTTACGAATACCCTATGAAATATTTCCACTGATTCTCGCTATATTTCTTTTCAGTCCTATGCTTTCCAGATGAAGAGCATAAAAGGCCTACAGAAATCCAAGTGCACCCACCTCAACACCCTTACCCCTAAAAAGCTCCTTTGACAAACGCTCAGAGAAAGCTGGTGAACGAGATTGGCAAGTCCACGACTTCATGAACACTCATTGACAATATTTTATGATTATATTTCCATTCAGATGCTCTTGGTCTTATCTTTAAGAAGTATTTCCGTACCTTTATCCATGTTGGACCTCTAATTCCATGGTCTGCTGTTTCTGGAGCCACTCTTGCCTCTTTTGTTATTTAAAAATGGATGTGTAATGTGCCTTTGTCTAGTCTCCCAATACCTCTGCAGTATTAATTAATTTATCCTGGATATAGGATCATGGCCGTGCAATTTTCTCCCTGATTTCCAAAAAAATTTAAGAAGCAAATTATACAGTGGCTTGGACTGATTAATTTTCAGTTTGTGCAGCTGCTCGGCAACCATGCTGGTGGTAATGTGAATGATGTCACAACGACCTTCTGAAACAACATCCAACTCCAATTTCTAGATTAAATATATTACCTGTCCCCTCTTTGGTAGAAACAAACGGCTTGAGCACTATTTCAGCCTGTGGAGCATCAGTTTTTAAGCCGGCATCCGCTTACATTTTTCATGGCTCCTACTCCATCAATTGATTTACCTTTACTTTTGCTGCAACTAAAAAAAAAGTAACCTTCTCTTCTCCTGCTGTAATCAACCCAATATTTTTCATTGCCATTTTCTGCCCTTTTTACACTCCAGACATGCCATGGAGGCTGAGGGGAGACCTGATTGAGGTATACAGAATTGTGAGGAGCATAGATAGCGCAGATAGGAAGAAACCTGTTTGCCCTCAACAGAGGTTTCAATAACCAGGGGACATAGATTTAAGGTAAGGGGCAGGAGGTGTAGAGGGGATATGAGGATTTTTAAAATTTTACCTGGAGGGTGGTTGGCATCTGGAACACACTGCCTGAAGGAATGGTAGAGGCAGGAACCCTCACAACATTTAAGAAGTATTTAGATGAGCACTTGAAATGTGACAGCATACAAGGCTACGGACCAAGCGCTGGAAAATGGGATTAGAATAGATAGGTGCTTGATAGCCGGCATAAACATGATGGGCAGAAGGGCCTGTTTCTGTGCTGTATAACTCTGTGACTACTCTATGACTACCTGTTGCTATGCATTTTGCTGAACGATCTGTGTGATGCCTGCTGCAGACGAATTGCTGTGAAAACCTACCCTTCACAAACTGTTCATCTATCTCGCCTGGAGAGACTTCGAGTGCCATCCGACTATTCGACTCTGGGACGCTTCACCGATCTGGAAATATCCTACCAGACCGTGACTACCAATTATTTTATTATTCCTAAGAAACAGTTGTAAATCAAAACATCCTTTTTCTCGGGTTAACCTGTTTTTGAATGTATATGTGTGTGCATGAGGGTCAGGAAGAACAAGAAGTAATAAAATCTGTTCGTATATAAATTTATCACATTACTGTTGAATAATTAGTTTATTATTAAATAGTTAATTTTGTTGTTCTTTAAAGAAATCTGGTTGGGTTAGAATTGAAATCAGGTGCTAAAAAAGCATAAATAATTAATCAATTGCCTAATATCTGAAATTGGAAGAGGAAGAAGAACAAGAAGATAATAAGTCAGAGGGTCATGTAGCTGAATTGGCTAAAATTCAGTTACAGTTGAGGAAACGGGAGCATCAACAGGAAAAAAAAAACAATAAAATTGAAAAATAACGAGGCTGAGAAGGAATTGACAATCAAAAAAAACTTGAATTTGAACTTCAGAGAGAAAGTGAAAGAGAGGAGAGGGAATTCAGGTTAAAAAAGATGGAACGAAGACAAAATGGTAGTCTTGACACCAGGGAAAATTCTGATCAGGAAGAATCTGAATCCAGCCCAGGACCCAGAAAAAAGCTGTTTAAATGTATACACCCTCTCCCTAAGTTTGCGGGAAAGGACATAGAGGCATTTTTTTCATTTCTTTTCAATAAATAGCCAAACAAATAAAATGGCCAAAGGAAAGCTCGACATTGCTTATGCAAAGCAGGTTTATATGCAGAGTTCATGAAGGTTATGCCATGCTTCCTGAAGAGGCTTCTGCAGATTATGCAGTGGTATAAAAAGCTATTCTCGCTGCGTATGTGTTATTCCATGAAGGTTACTGATAGAAGTTTCGGAACTTACGGATATTGGCCGGGCAGACATATGTAGACTTTGAGAGGGTAAAGCTAATAAAATTTGGTCGTTGGATACGGGCAGTAAAGATGGAAGTAAAGAGAACATTGGAGAATTGATTCTCTTGGAAGAATTTCAAATTTGAATCCCTCCGGTCGTGAGAACTCATGTAGAGAACCAAAACGTTTGAAAAGCCAGGCAAGCAGCAAAAATCGCTGATGATTTTGAGGTTGTGAATAAGCCTAAACCCCTTCTCCTTCACCGTCACAAACTCGAGAAGGATAGAATGTGGGAGAGTGAAAAAAAGGCATGTAGCAGGGGACAAGAATGAACAGCTGGGAACGCCACAGGATCCCCTCGTCAGGCCAGACAAGAAGGTGCTGAGGGTAGAGGTGGGATCCACAAGCCGAACTGTTATCATTATCACAAGGTGGGACATCTTCGTTCAGAATGCTGGAAGTTGTGATGTAACCCCATGGGACTTGTTGGGGTATACAAAGCTATTGCAGAGCAAGGAGCTCTCACTGACCAGGCTGTAGCTTTGATGGCAGCCATAAAACCAGACAGAACAGGTAAAGTGAGTGGAGAGGTTGAGAATGAGATACCTGAAAGTTATAATGAATTCTTGTTGAAAGGAAATGTTACTCCATATCCCTCAAGTGAAGCAGGCAAACCTATTGTTATACTTAGGGATACAGGAGCAACCCAAACTCTTTTGCTGTGGAAAGATATGATAATTCCACCAGAGAGTGCACTGAATGCTAAAGTTTTAGCTAATGGTATTGGCGGGGCGGATACACCCGTACATTGGTATTACATGCAACGAGAGTGTGACTTAATGCCGAGGATGGTAACTGTAGGAGTTGTCCATCGTTTCACGGTAGAGGGAATTCGCCTATTCCTAGGGAATTATTTGGCTGGAGCTAAAGTGTCAGTTTCTCCTATAGTCACAGAAAAAACAAGTGAAGTTAGAGAAACAGAACAATTACCGGAACAAGTTTCAGGAATACTTCCTACATGGGTAGTAACCCTAGCAATGGCAAAGCAAGTTCCATTGTCAGAGGTAGAATTGGCACCACAAACAGATAACCGAGTATCTGAAACTTTCTTTGGGGATTTAGATCATCCAAATGAGATGTTTAACAAATTTCCTATAATTGCAGCCCAACAAGCTGATTCAGAGTTACATAGAATAGCACAGTCGGCTCTGACAGAATTTGAGGTGAAAGGAGTACTAGTCGGCTATTATGGTGAAGACGGGGTTCTGATGAGGAAATGGAAACCGTCTCATAAACATGCAGACGAAGACTGGATTGTTTTTCGACAGGTAGTGGTACCACCTAAATATCACCAGGAATTATTAAGGTTAGCACATGAAATTCCTCTCGCAGGTCATAGGGAATCAGGAAGACCAAATCACCTGTAAGCCAACATTATTACTGGCCAGGCCTTGCAAAGGACGTGAGGCAATTTTGTCGGACATGCCATACATGCCAAATGATGGGAAAACAGCAACCTACCATAACACCGGCACCACTAATTCCCATACCAGTGACTGAGGAATCATTTAGTATTGGTAAACTCTTGAGGATCCTTGGCAAAAGCAAAAGCAGGACATCAATATATCCTTACTATCATGGATATGGCTACTCGATTTCCAGAGGCCATTCTCCTGAGGACAATTACTGCTAAAGTAGCAATAGAGAAGTTAACCCAACCCTTTACGAGATATGCATTAATAATTGAAGTTCAACTAGATAAACGTTCTAATTTCATGTCGAAGATATTTTAAGATGTTCATGGGTAATTTGGGTATCAAACAGTTAATAACTTCAGCATTTCACCCACAGACACAGGAAGCTTTAGAAAGGTACCATCAAACTCTCAAAACAATAATGAGGACATACTGTCACAAATATCCCCATGATTGGGATAAAGGGCTAGACTTTCTTATAATTGCCAATAGCGATTCACTGAATGAGTCTACAGGTTTCATTACTTTTGAATTGGTTTACGAAAATGAAATAAAAGGTCCTCTAAAACTCATCAAAGACAGGTTCTTAGAACAAAGGAATGAATATCTGGTACTACACTATGCATCTGTGTTCCGAGAAAGGCTCACAAAAGCTTGCAATGTGGCTCAGGAACACCTTAAAACATCCCAAGTCAACATCAAAAAATGAGCAGACAAGAACGCTAAGACTCGAAATTTTGAACCAATGGATGAAGTATTAGTATTATTACCTTTGCAGGGTGAACAATTAAAAGCACGGTTCAGTGGTCTGTATGAAGTGATCAAAAGGGTGAGCAGGTTACATTACTTGATTGGCACCCCTGATCACTGGAAAAAGAATTGGTTGTGTCATATCAATATGTTAAAGCAATAATATCACAGGGTGGAGGATAAGCCAGTACAGGTATGTCAGCTAATCGGGAGTATTGTGATGGAAAGTGATAGTGAGGATGAGGCAGAAGGAGGCCTAGACAATTCTCAAATTGGACCTCCTACTATCCGATTAGCTAATACAGAATGGCTAGGAAAATTGGACAACATGCTTTCATACTTAGATGCAAAACAATGATGGCGCAGTGGTGCAGTGGTTAGCACTGCAGCCTCACAACTCCAGTGACCTGGGTTCAGTTCTGGGTACTGCCTGTGTGTCGTTTTCAAGTTTTCCCTGTGTCTGGGTACGTTTCTGCTGGGTGCTCTTGCAGGTTGATATATAAATTGCTGCTAGTGTAAGTAGGTGGTAGGAGAGTGGTGGGGATGTGGTGGAGAATATGGGGTTAATGTACAGTTAATATAAATGGGTGGTTGTTGGTCGGCACCGACTTGGTGGGCCGAAGAGCCTGTTCCATTGCTGTATCTCTAAATAAAACGAAAAGACCTTACCAAACTACTCACGGTAGTTAGAAGAGTCTGTAGGGATGATCCAGGATGCAAAACCTTTGCCACACATGATGTGGATGTAGGGGAATCTATTCCTGTAAAATAGCATCTTGCACTTAAGTCCAGGAAAATAATCCCAAGTAAAAGCAGAAATCCAATACATGCTGCAAAACCTAACCAAAGCAGTTGGCGTTCACCAATGCCTAAACCTGATGATTCAACCCGACTTTGCACAGACGACGGAAAAGACAATTCTGTAACAAAGGCAGCCTCCTACCCAATTCCTCGCTTGGAAGACAGTATTGACAGCGTGGGCAGTGTCATCTTTCTTACAAAGATAGCTTTGTTAAAGAGATACTGGCAAGTACCTTTGACACCGAGAGCTGAAGAAATATCAGCTTTTGTCACACCAGGCGGTCTTTATCAGTACCGCGTGATGCCATTCGGGATAAACAATGCCCCAGCAACTTTTCAGAGACTAATGCATCAAAGTGGTAGCCAGTGTTCCCTAATGTATTATGTACCTTGATGATGACCACTTGGAATGATTGCATGAAATCACTGGGAGACGATGTTTGGAAGTGAAATTGACTGATAGGAACAACCTTTGTGGAAAAGTTACAAAAACGGAATGCCAGAATATTCAGGTGGAGTTTATTGTTACAGCCTTATCACTTGAAGATTGAACACATTTCAGGAAAAAAAGCTATGTTATCGCCGATTCTTTTCCACGAATTTAACCTTATTGAGTTACATGAGTAACAATGGTTCAAAGAAAAATTGTGCTAACTACCAGTATGGGCTCGTGAATGCAAAAATATGTTTACAATTTTTTTTTTCAATTTCTGTTCATGAATGACGTTTCAGTTAGCCAGGGCAGAGGTGTCACAAGAGCTTTGTTTTTATATTATTATTGAATGCTAAGAATTCTATGTGCTTTTAAAAACTGAGAAAAATGATTTTCTGTGAACATTGAATGCTGAAACTTGGTGTTTGAACTAAGTGGGACAAACTGCAAGACACCTGTTCCAAGCAACTCAACAGGGAAATGACAGGAAGATTTATGACTGTCACATGACTTGATGGTGGATTTTCGTTTCACTGTACACTGTGAACTGAGCACCACTGCAATGAGCTGGCTGGGGGCCTGCGTTTGCAGACCAGAAAAAAGATCTACCCTTGAAAAAAGATTTGTCTAAAAAAAAGGACCTTAGAGGTGTGGCCGGGGTCTGCCTGGAGAGAGGAAAAGACCCCTGCAATTTTAGACTTCAAGTATTCACAATTACAGGTACAAACTTTACAAATCTTGTCATTAAAAAAAATGTATCACTTTATTCAAAAACTAATTGTCATGCACCCGAAAATCAGCACCATGGGATTTGTTCTCTCTAGTTTTCCTTTTTTTGCATTGCAATTTGTGCTGGATATTGATGACAATTTCATATTAGGATGAGGGCACAATGTACAACGTTTAAAACTATCAACTCTTAAAACGGCAGAAAGGGTGTTTTCAGCACTTCTGATACTAAACCCTCTCAATGCCTGTCAACAGGTAAATTGATGAACGAATGCGCATGATGCGAGAACAAAAATAGGCCCATGTCATTTAAAGCAATCAAACACATTTCTAAGTAAGTTTCGTGTGCACAATAATCAAATGAAAAAGTCTTGCTTCGATTTACCCCATTAATTTCTTTCCTAATCCTAAAAAACCGTGAATCAAATCAGCACTTAATTTTCTATACTTCAAGGAATACACATTTTATTGATTTTCGCCTCAGTATCTAACCATTAGAATCCTGCAGACATCTGGTTGATCTGCACTGCCCTATATCAGACAGAGTCAACATGGATTTGTGAAAGGGAAATCATGTTTAACCAATTTATTGGAGTTCTTTGAGGAGGTTACATGTGCTGTTGATGAAGGAGAAGTGGTGATTGTCTTGTACATAGATTTCCAGAAGGCATTTGATAACGTTCCACCTCAAAGGTTATTGCAGAAAATAAAAGCTCATGGTGTAGGGGGTAACGTATTGGCATGGGTAGAAGATTGGCTAGCTAACAGGAAACAGAGAGTAGGCATGAATGGGTCATTTACTGGTTGGCAAGATGTAACGAGTGGTGTGCCACAGGAATCTGTGCTGGGACGTCAACGTTTTACAATTTATATAAATGACTTAGATGAAGGGACGGAAGGTATGGTTGCTACATTTGTTGATGACACAAAGATGGGTAGGAAAGTAAATTGTGAAGAGGACATAAGGGGGTTACAAAGGGATATAGATCGGTTAACTCAGTGGGCAAAGACCTGGCAAATGTAGTATAATGTGGGAAAGTGGGAAATTGTCCACTTTGGCAGGAAGATTAAAAAAGAGTATATTATCTAAATGGTGAAAGATTGCAGAGCCCTGAGATGCAGAGAGATCTGGATGTCTTAGTGCATGAATCACAAAAGGTTAGTATGCAGGTACATCACATAATTAGGAAAGCTAATAGAATCTTATCGTTTATTGCAGGGGGAATTGAGTACAAAAGTAGGGAGGTTATGCTTCAGTTACACAAGGCTTTGGTGAAACCACATCTGGAATACTGTGTACCGAACTGGTCTCCTTATTTAAGGAAGGATGCAAATTCTTTGGGGACACTTCAGAGAAGTTGAACTAGACTAATACCTGGAACGGGAGGGCAGTCTTCCGAGGAAAGATTGAACAGGCTAGGCTTGTATCTGCTGGAATTTAGAAGAGTAAGAGGCGACTTGATTGAAACATATAAGATCTTGAGGGGTCTTGATAGGGTGGATGTGAAAGGATGTTTTCCCTCGTAAGAGAATCCAGAACTAGGGGTCACTGTTTTAAAATAAGGGGTCACCCATTTAAGACAGAGATGAGGATTTTTTTCTCTCTCAGAGGGTCATGAGTCTTTGAAATGCTCTTCCTCAAAAATCGGTGGAAGCAGAATCTTTGAATATTTTTACGACAGAGGTAGATAGATTCTTGATAAGCAAGGGGGTTGAAGATTATCGAGGGTAGGTGGAAATGTGGAGTAATCAGTTCAGCCATGAACTTATTGAATAGTGGATGAGACTCGAAGGGCCCAGTGGCCTACTTCTGCTCCTAATTTGTATGTTCGTATATATGCATGTAACTTAACTTAGATTGCTTTGTGTATTCTGGACACCATAGGATATTGCAACTATTGAACAGCCACCAAAGAGAATAACCAAAATAATTGAGGAAATGGATTAGATTGGATTGTGAGGAACAATTGTGTATATTGAGCAGGTTGCCATTGCAAAAGGGAAGATTGTCGGGTAGAATGTGTTCTTTTTTCCGGCTTCTAAAGGGACTAGATGATGCAGAGCTCGACAAGTTTCCCAGAACAGTAGAACCAGAGGTTACAAGGGTTAGTTCAAAGCAAATCTACTGAAACAATATTTCTCTAAGAGGTCGACCTGTGGAGCAGAATGCCTATAGCTAAGGTGGAAGCAGTTAATATTGATTCCAACAATGCAAATTGGAGAGATTGTATTCATAGCATGCCATTTCGGGATACAGCAGGCGTGATTTTATGGAGAAGGCGGGGCTACCGACATCGGGTTAAACAGGCAGCTTTTTCATGCCCGGTACTTTGAGGCGGTTGCTATGGATTGCAGACCACGGAACAGTACAGGTTTCCATTTTGGACCCTAAACTACCCCTAAGACCCAAACCTTTCCCAGAAGAGATATTGATGTCCCTTCATTGAACAGTTAAATGTTGAAATCTAATAACAGATCAGAGGCTGGACACCCTGTTACCGACTGAATGCAGTGATATTCTATGGCCCTCGGTGTTGATGGGAATGTACCAAGCCTCAGTCAGCATAGGGAA
The DNA here is from genome assembly GCF_036365525.1 of Heterodontus francisci. NCBI lineage: Eukaryota > Metazoa > Chordata > Chondrichthyes > Heterodontiformes > Heterodontidae > Heterodontus > Heterodontus francisci. The sequence goes on from NC_090404.1 coordinate 22,578,320, forward strand.
GAGAATCACAGAATCACAGAATTATTACAGCACAGAAGGAGCCCATTCGGTCTCTGGGGTCTGAACCATCTCTCCAAATGAGCAAGTCACCTCGTGCCATTAACATAGAACATAGAACATAGAACATACAGCACAGAACAGGCCCTTCGGCCCACAATGTTGTGCCGATCCTTTGTCCTCTGTCAAGGACAATTTAATCTATACCCCATCATTCTCCTTTATCCATATACCTATCCAAAAGCCTTTTGAAAGTCCCTAAAGTTTCTGACTCAACAACTTCCCCGGGCAAGGCATTCCATGCCTCGACCACTCTCTGGGTAAAGAACCTTCCCCTGACATCCCCCTTATATCTCCCACCCTTCACCTTAAATTTATGACCCCTTGTAACGCTTTGCTCCACCCGGGGAAAAAGTTTCTGACTGTCTACCCTATCTATTCCCCTGATCATCTTATAAACCTCTATCATGTCACCCCTCATCCTTCTCCTTTCTAATGAGAAGAGGCCTAGAATGTTCAGCCTTTCCTCGTAAGACTTATTCTCCATTCCAGGCAACATCCTGGTAAATCTCCTCTGCACCCTCTCCAAGGCTTCCACATCCTTCCTAAAATGAGGCGACCAGAACTGCACCCAGTACTCCAAATGAGGCCTTACCAAGGTCCTGTACAGCTGCATCATCACCTCACGGCTCTTAAATTCAATCCCTCTGCTAATGAACGCTAACACCCCATATGCCTTCTTCACAGCCCTATCCACTTGAGTTGCAACTTTCAATGATCTATGCACATAGACCCCAAGGTCTCTCTGCTCCTCCACATGCCCAAGAACCCTACCGTTAACCCAGTATTTTGCATTCATGTTTGTCCTTCCAAAATGGACGACCTCACACTTTTCAGGGTTAAACTCCATCTGCCACTTTTCAGCCCAGCACTGCAACCTATCCAAGTCCCTTTGCAGACGACAATAGCCCTCCTCGGTATCCACAACTCCACCAACCTTTGTATCATCTGCAAATTTACTGACCCACCCTTCGACTTCCTCATCCAAGTCGTTAATAAAAATCACAAACAGGAGAGGACCCAGAACTGATCCCTGCGGCACGCCACTGGTAACTGGGCTCCAGGCTGAGTATTTACCATCTAAGACCACTCTCTGCCTTCTATCAGTTAGCCAATTCTTAATCCAACTGGCCACATTCCCCACTATCCCATGCCTCCTGACTTTCTCCATAAGTCTACCATGGGGGACCTTATCAAATGCCTTACTAAAATCCATGTACACCACATCCACTGGTTTACCCTCATCCACTTGCTTGGTCACCTGCTCAAAGAATTCAATCAGGCTTGTGAGGCAAGACCTACCCCTCACAAAACCGTGCTGACTGTCCCGAATCAAGCAGTGTCTTTCCAGATGCTCAGAAATCCTATCCCTCAGCACCTTTTCCATCAACTTGCCTACCACCGAAGTAAGACTAACTGGCCTGTAATTCCCAGGGTTGTTCCTATTCCCTTTCTTGAACAGGGGCACAACATTTGCCACCCTCCAATCACCTGGTACCACCCCCGTCAGCAGAGAAGATGAAAAGATCATTGCCAGCGGCTCTGCAATTTCATCCCTTGCTTCCCATAACATCCTTGGATATACCCCGTCAGGCCCGGGAGACTTGTCTATCTTCAAGTTATTCAAAAACCCCAACACATCTTCCCTCCTAACGAGCACTTCCTCGAGCTTACCAGTCTGTTTCACACCGTCCTCTTCAGTAATACACCCCTTCTCATTCGTAAATACCGAAGAGAAGTACTCATTCAAAACCTCACTTATCTCTTCCGGCTCAACACACAGTCTCCCGCTATTGTCCTTGACCGGACCTACGGTCCCCCTAGTCATCCTCATATTTCTGACATACGCGTAAAAGGCCTTGGGGTTTTCTTTTATCCTACCCGCCAAGCATTTTTCATGCCCTCTCTTAGCTCTCCTAATCCCTTTCTTCAGATCCTTCCTGACCATCTTGTATCCCTCCAGAGCTATGCCTGTGCCCTTTTTCCTCAACTTTATATACGCATCCTTCTTCTTCCTAACAAGACTCTCAACCTCTCTTGTCAACCACGGTTCCCTCACATGACCATCCCTTCCCTGTCTGACAGGGACATGCTTATCAATGGCCCCTACTATCTGCTCCTTGAAAAAGTTCCACATTTCGACCGTGCCCTTCCCTGCCAGCATATGCTCCCAACTTATGCTCCTCAGTTCCTGCCTGACAGCATCATATCTACCCTTCCCCCAATTGTAAACCTTGCCCTGTTGCACATACCTATCCCTCTCCATTACCACAGTGAATGCTACAGAATTGTGATCACTATCTCCAAAGTGCTCGCCCACCAACAGCTCTATCACTTGCCCTGGTTCATTACCTAGTACCAAATCCAATATTGCCTCCCCTCTGGTCGGGCAATCGACATACTGAGTCAGAAAAGCTTCCTGGACATACTGCACAAACACTACCCCATCCAAACTATTCGATCTAAAGAGTTGCCAATCAATATTTGGGAAGTTGAAATCCCCCATAATTACTACCCTGTGACTTCTGCTCCTTTCCAAAATCTGTTTCCCAATCTGCTCTTCCACCTCCCTGCTGCTATTGGGGGGCCTATAGAAAACTCCCATCAAGGTGACTGCTCCTTTCCTGTTCCTGACCTCAACCCACAGCGCCTCAGTCGGCAGATCCTCCTCGAAAATTCTTTCAGCAGTTGTTACACTATTTCTAACTAACAATGCCACCCCCCCACCTCTTTTACCACCATTCCTAATCTTATGAAAACATCTATAACCAGGTACCTCCAAAAACCATTCCTCCCCCTCACCTATCCACGTTTCAGTGATGGCCACAACATCGTAGTCCCAAGTGCCCATCCACGCCTTCAATTCACTCACCTTATTCCTGATGCTTCTTGCGTTGAAGTATACGCACTTTAACCCTTCTCCGTGCCCATCTGTCCTCTGTGACAGTGCTACCTTCCCCAATACCTCACTACACTCTTTGTCTTTCTGAGTGGACCCACTGGTCCCTGGATTACAAGTCCGGTTCCCATCCCCCTCCCAAACTAGTTTAAACCCTCCCGAACAGTACTAGCAAACCTCCCTCCCAGGATATTGGTGCCCCTCTGGTTCAGATGCAGCCCGTCCTGTTTGAACAGGTCCCATCTTCCCCAGAATGCAGTCCAATTATCCAAGAACTGGAAGCCCTCCCTCCTACACCATTCCTGCAGCCACGTGTTCAGCTGTGCTCTCTCCCTATTCCTAGCCTCACTATCACGTGGCGCCGGCAACAAACCAGAGATAACAACTCTGTCCGTCCGAGCTTTCAGCTTCCAGCCTAACTCCCTAAACTCACTTCTAACATCTGTGCCACCCTTCCTTCCTACGTCGTTGGTGCCAATGTGCACCACGACCTCTGGCTGCTCCCCCTCCCCTTTAAGGATCCTGAAGACGCGATCACAAACATCACGGACCCTGGCACCAGGGAGGCAACAAACCATCCGTGCGTCTCGCCTGCGCCCACAGAATCGCCTGTCCGTACTCCTCACCATCGAGTCCCCGATGACTAGTGCTCTCCCATTCTCCCTCCTTCCCTTCTGAGCCACAGTGCAGGACCCCGTGCCAGAGGCCCGGTCACTGCAGCCTGCCCCCGATAGGCCGTCCCCCCCAACAGTATCTAAAACTGTATACTTGTTGTTGAGGGGAACGACCACAGGAGATCCCTGCACTGACCTCTTCCCACCTCTAACTGTTACCCAGCTGCCTTTGATTTGTGGAGTAACGACCTCCGTGTAGCTTCTATCTATCAACCCCTCAGCTTCCCGAATGATCCTCAGTTCATCCAGCTCCAGCTCCAATTCCCTAACACGGTCTGATAGGAGCTGGAGACGGATGCACTTCCAGCAGGTGAAGTCGGCAGGGTCACCGGAGGTTCCCCTCACCTCGAACATACTGCAGGAGGAGCAATACACTACACTGGCTGCCATTTCTTTTATTCAATTACCCCTTAGTTAAGTACAACTATAGATATTAACAAAAACAGTAAATAGCTTACCTGCTCAGTCCTTTTTGGTTAGAGGAGGGTAAAAAGGGTCTTATTATTAGGTTAGAGGAGGAGGATGGGTGGGAGACACTACATGTGTAGTGGCTCAGGTTTACTCAGCTCCGCACCTTTAAGGAAAATACCTGCCCAGGAGTCCTCGCTGCCGACCAGCTTCCGGTTCCTCCGGCGCCAAAAGAAACTCAAAGACAAGGAAAACAGTAAGTAAAACAGTAAGTACTTACTTTCAAAACACAGCTCCTGATGCCTTCACTCACCCACCGAAGAGTCGCTACCTTCTCCTGCTGCTCCGCCGGGAAATGAGCTCTACCTTCTACCTTCTCTACCTTCTCTCTGTACTCTGCACATTCTTCCTTTTTAGATAATTCGAATTACTTTTTTGAATCCCTTGGTTGACCCCGCCTCCACCACACTCTCAGGCAGTGCATTCCAGATCTTAATCACTGGCAGAATGAAAAGGATTTTCCTCATGTCACTTTTGCTTCTTTTGCCAATTACTTTAACTCATCGCTTTATATGGGTGGGAGTAGTTCCTCCCTGTCTACTCTGTCCCGACTCCTCATGATTTTGATTACCTCGATCAAATCACGTACCAGCCCTCTCTTTAAGGAAAAGAATCTCAACCTCTCTGATCAATCATCATTACTGAAGTTCTTCATCCCTGGAACCATTCTCGTGAATCTTTTCTGTACTCTCTCCAATGTTTTCACATCTTTATTAAAGGGTGGTGCCCCAAAATGGGCACAATACTCCAGTTGAGGCTGCACTAGTACCTTATACGCACTTAACATAACCTCCGTGCTTTTGTACTCTATGCTAGCTTTAATAAAGCCTAGGATACTGTATACTTTAATAAGTGCTCTCTCAATCTATCCTGGCACCTTCACTATCTCATGCACATTTACACCCAGGTTGCTCTGCTCCTTGGAGAGCTGGAAAATAACTGAGAACATGTTACACCACTGAAATGTGTCGTGATGGGCTGTTCCTTATGCATTTTAAATTCACACAGGAGACAATGATCTCTAGGTAAGTGACTACATATTTACATTTGGCTCGAAGGGTTGAATGGTCTACTCCTGCTCCTTTTTTTTAGATGTTTCTGTATATGACATGTCGAAGAACAGAAATAGATTGAACATAACGTGCAATTCATGTTGGATTGTACTATTTTAATCATTTGAACAATTTAGCAATTAGACTCAGTGAATATTTCACTCCATTCTTTAACTCCTCTCTGAATTTTCTCTGGGTCCCTGCATAAATAAATGGATTGACGCAGGAACTCAGAAGCTGAAGCATAAATTTGCTTTCATCCATAATAAAATTTGATTGATTGAAATTGGAACCAGAGAAATAACTAAGCTTCGCAATTCGTACATATAGGAAATTTATAAGAAGTAGCAAATGTAACAGGATGAAACTGCCTGAGATGCAGAAGAGTAAAATGATGGACTTTCTCCGGCTCTCCATCTCTGGGTCACTCTGAGTCTCTCCATTGCTGTGAGCCCGGAGTCTCCTGCGAGCTCTACTGGCTGCAAGAATGTGTCTGACGGTCAGAGCATTGAGCAGTAAAATCAGAATTAGTGGGAGACAAGGTGTTAAAATGTGCTGAATCCAGTCAAATGTGACCCACGCAGTTGACGTATAAAATACAGACTTCATTTTGCACAACCAGGGTATATTGTTAACTATATACAATGGTTCATATATAAAAAATATGAAGGTATTTTTTATACAGCTCAGTGCTGACACGATTCCTATCACCCGTGCCGCTGTTTTCTCGGTGCAATATTTTATTTTCAGCTTCTGGCAACAAATGGCTAAGCAACGATCAAAGGTGAAAGCAACCATTAACCAGACAGAACTATCTATGATCACATAGTTTAGGGCAGATCGGAAACTGCAAATGGGTGTGATGGACAGGAAACTGACTGGGAAATAAATACCAGCAATCCGGTTTAATATCACAACGGTGATCATGAGCAGGAAATCCGTCACCGCCATGGACATCAGGTAGTAAGTGATACATCTGGAGAGACCGCATCTGCCTCGGGGCAAGATCACAATCACTGCCAAGTTAGCTGTAATACAGACAGAGATACTGAGAGAAACAGGGAGAGTGCATGTGTGTAAGCGAGTGAGAACAGAAAAATTACTGGTCTGACATCCAGCAAAGTCACCTGTTTTACAGAATTATGTGTGAAATTCACTACTTTGATGCATTAATCTGAGTGAAAACCCATGGCTTAACCTTAGGGTACTTGTTTCATTTTTTAAATAATCACGCAGATTATAAATAACAGGTCCATGACATCAGATGCAAAATAATACACGCAAACATAATAGAGGACATTGGAAACCCATTGAAACAAAAATGGGAACATTAAACAGACAAGAAAAATAACATAATTAACATATAAAAGATTTTTAAGAGTGTGAATAGTTCTTGAACCAACAATAAAAGTGGAAACTAACAAGAGATTAAGAAAAACGTGGATTTCATATGGATTATCACCAGCCAAGGATCTAAAAAAGCCCTCATCTGATGAATCAATGAAAAATGATTAATTTTTTGAAGATTCGACTGTGAACACATTCAAAAGGAATCTCAGAGAGAAACACATGCACAATTGGTGTTTCCTGAATCTGTGGAAGGGCTGGTGAAGACACAATGATAACGCCATCCACTTCTCCCATTTGTCTCCTGGGAACTTCAGTGTCGATTTGTCCCAGCAGAACTGGCAGATTAGGAGGAAAGTTACCTCCAACAATGCCGCAGTTCCTCAATACTGCACTGTGCTGTAGGCATAGACGATCAACTTAGCTCTATAGTGGCTATTGAAATTAAAACTTTTTGACTAAGACAGGAGAGATGCCACCACTTATGCGCCTTCATAAAATATGGAGGAATGATGAATAGGGGAACAGTCTGGGACATTACCAAGGGCTTGGAGCAGAAAGAATATTCAGAGTCAGTAGCGGTCACTGTAGAAACGTTAACAACAGCTAATGTGGATGAGGAGAACTGGGCTGAAGTAATGCAACTTAGACACTGAGGGAAGAAACGCAGAGCACTGTGACTTCAGGGTAAGTGAAGATTCGTTCATAAAACGGCCACTTGTTAAATTGCTTTTTTTTGTTAACAATTCGACGCCTAATATTGTTCCTTCAATAAATCCATTAATTAATTTTAATTAGGAATAAATTAGTTATTCAATAATTTCAAAAAGTGAAGCATTTGTGAAAATCAGACATCTACTGTCGCTGTCATTAACACAGAACACGTCCATGTATACAGTGATAACTGTGTAATAATTCACCCCCAGTAACAGTGTAATTAACACAATTGAACTACAATTATATTGTGATAACAGAGTTATAATTCACCCACAGTGTCAGTAACACAACACAACTGCATGTAGACTGTGATAGCAGTGTGATAATTCACCCATATTAACAGTGTCAATAACACAATAGATCCACATCTGCGCTGTGATTGTGTGTTAATTCATCCACAGTAGCGGTGTAAATAACACAGCAGAACTACATTTACACCGTGATCTTCTTTTTGGGCCTCCTTATCTCGAGAGACAATGGATACGCGCCTGGAGGTGGTCAGTGGTTTGTGAAGCAGCGCCTGGAGTGGCTATAAAGGCCAATTCTGGAGTAACAGGCTCTTCCACAGGTGCTGCAGAGAAATTTGTTTGTTGGGGCTGTTGCACAGTTGGCTCTCCCCTTGCGCCTCTGTCTTTTTTCCTGCCAACTACTAAGTCTCTTCGACTCGCCACAATTTAGCCCTGTCTTTATGGCTGCCCGCCAGCTCTGGCGAATGCTGGCAACTGACTCCCACGACTTGTGATCAATGTCACACGATTTCATGTCGCGTTTGCAGACGTCTTTATAACGGAGACATGGACGGCCGGTGGGTCTGATACCAGTGGCGAGCTCGCTGTACAATGTGTCTTTGGGGATCCTGCCATCTTCCATGCGGCTCACATGGCCAAGCCATCTCAAGCGCCGCTGACTCAGTAGTGTGTATAAGCTGGGGATGTTGGCCGCTTCAAGGACTTCTGTGTTGGAGATATAGTCCTGCCACCTGATGCCAAGTATTCTCCGAAGGCAGCGAAGATGGAATGAATTGAGACGTCGCTCTTGGCTGGCATACGTTGTCCAGGCCTCGCTGCCGTAGAGCAAGGTGCTGAGGACACAGGCCTGATACACTCGGACTTTTGTGTTCCGTGTCAGTGCGCCATTTTCCCACACTCTCTTGGCCAGTCTGAACATAGCAGTGGAAGCCTTACCCATGCGCTTGTTGATTTCTGCATCAAGAGACAGGTTACTGGTGATAGTTGAGCCTAGGTAGGTGAACTCTTGAACCACTTCCAGAGCGTGGTCGCCAATATTGATGGATGGAGCATTTCTGACATCCTGCCCCATGATGTTCGTTTTCTTGAGGCTGATGGTTAGGCCAAATTCATTGCAGGCAGACGCAAACCGTGATAACGGTGTGATAATCCACCCACAGTAACAATGTCAATAACGGAATAGAACTGCATTTACACCGTGAAATGGCACTAGGGGATAAAGATACAGTTAGATACACTAAATTATACTTTTCAACAGAGAAATTACACAGTTAATGGGAAAATTATACCGCTAAAGAGACGAAATTATACTGTGTAAGTGGAAAGTGGTACTGGCAAGCAGGAGACATTACATTGGTAATGTAAAGAAATTATACCGTTGAAGTGATGAAATTACAATTCTAAACGGCAGAAATTTATCATTAATGATTAGACATTATGTCATCGAATGGAAATATATATTGTTAAAATGGAGAATTAATACCGTTAAACTAAATGATGTGATACTGTAAAAGGGGAGAAATTATACCAATTGGAGGAAAGAAAGATTCCCGTTAAGGTAGAGAAATTAACCCGTTAAAGCGGAGAAACTGGAGACGCGCTAGTGGTAAATGGGAGCGATGTCACAGCTGATCAATGATTCTCATAACTAATAATTAACTACAATATTTTACCTGGAATCCCAATAGCTGCAAGGATGGGATAATAAATAGCAAACACCAGACCTTTCAGTGATACGTGCATTTCTGTCAGAAGTTCTGAGCACACTCGACCTTCACTGAATGATTCTCATGGTTATACCTGATGTCAGACTCCAGGGAGATAATTAGATGATCTGATGTTTTACACTAATTGAAACAAACAGACTCGGACAGCAGGTGCCGAACCGCTGCAGTTTAATAAGGCAACTCATCACCACCTTCTCAAGGGTAATTAGGGATGGGCAACAAATGCTGGTCCAGCCAGCGATGCTCACATCCTGTGAAATAATTTAAGAAATAAAGTTACGTTCGGTAGAGACAAGTACAATTATCACAGTGATATTTAGTGTGCACTGGTACAGGTCTGCAGGTAATTTTGAGTGTTGACATTCCAGTTCAGCAGGCTCACGTTCAGAGTGGACAGACCCAGTTCAGTCTTGTAACTTTCAGTGAGGGCAACTTCTACGTGGTTCCATTGAATGTGGACCGGCTCAATTCAGCACTGTTACTGCCAATATGATCTTGACCAGCTCAGCGTGCTTTCATCTAGTCTGCACGTAGCTAATTTAACATGTTTACTGCTGGCATGTGCAGCTCTTGCACAACAGTTACTTTCATTGTGGAGGTATCCAGTTCATCAGGGTTACATTTATTGTAGAAACGCCCAGTTTCACACAGTTACATTCAGTGTAGGCACGTCCAGTTCAGTATGATTACATTTAATGCACAGAAATCCAGTTAAGTGAGGTTGCATTCGGTGTGGGCAGGCTTTGCAGTGTTAGGAGGTGCGTTAATTACTGCAGAATTGCCAGCCTCTGTTTTGCTCTTGCAGCCACAGTTTTTATATGGGTGTTGCAGTTAGGTTTGGTCTATTGAACGTCAACCTCTGTTACAAGATCCTTTTATTTCATGATGTGCGTCTCTGGCAAGGCAGTCATTTGTTGCCCATCAAATTGCCTTTGATGAACACTATATCCGACAGTACAGCTCCTACTCGGAGGACTGTAAACTGTTCTCACATGTCTTAGCCTCCTTGTTATTTTGTATCTTTACCAACCTGATTTTATTACCTATTCTTTCAAACCAAGATCCTTCTTTACTACCATCCTTATGTGATCCTTTATTATCAGGGACAGGCTGCCTGTTTTTTTTGTCTGTCTTTGCAAATTGTCAAGTACCATGGAATATATATTTCCAAACTTTGGTCACCATGCAACTACGTTTCAATAATGCTATTAAATGATCTCCATTTGTTTACATTAACATCTCACACTGAAGAGTGTCTGCAGACACTCATCAACAGGATTGTGGCTGCCTGCAACGAATTTGGCCTAACCATCAGCCTCAAGAAAAGGAACAGCATGGCATAGGACGTCAGAAATGCTCCATCCATCAACATCAGTGACCACGCTCTGGACGTGATTCAAGAGTTCACCTACCTAAGCTCAACTATCACCAGTAACCTGTCTCTCGATGCAGAAATCAACAAGCGCATGGGAGAGGCTTCCACTGTTATGTCCAGACCTGCCAAGAGAGTGTGGGCAAATGGCGCACTGATACGGAATACAAAAGTCCGAGTGTATCAAGCCTGTGTCCTCAGTACCTTGTTCTATGGCAGCGAGGCCTGGACAATTTATGTCAGCCAAGAGCAACGTCTCAATTCATTCCATCTTTGCTGCCTCCGGAGAATCCTTGGCATCAGGTGGCAGGACCGTATCTCCAACACAGAAGTCCTCGAGGTGGCTAACATCCCCAACATATACACCCTGCTAAGCCAGCAGCACATGTGATTGCTTGGCCATGTGAGCCGCATGGAAGATGGCAGGATCCCCAAGGACACATTGTACAGCGAGTTCGTCACTGGCATCAGACCCACCGGCCATCCATGTCTCCATTTTAAAGATGTCTGCAAACGCGACATGAAGTCCTGTGACATTGATCACAAGTCATGGGAGTCAGTTGCCAGTGATCGTCAGAGCCGGCAGGCAGCCATAAAGGCTGGGCCAAATTGTGGCGAGTCGAAGAGACTTAACAGTTGGCAGGAAAAAAGACAGAAGCGCAAGGGGAGAGCCAACTGTGTAACAGCCCCGACAACCAATTTTATCTGCAGCACCAGTGGAAGTGTCTGTCACTCTAGAATTGGCCTTTATAGCCACTCCAGGCACTGCTTCACAAACCATTGACCACCTCCAGGCGCTTACCCATTGTCTCTCGAGACAAGGAGGCCAAAGAAGAAGAATTTGTGTCAGTAACTTGTCTATCTTGTTATAATTCCTCCAGGCATTCAGATAAAGTGGTTTTAATTTTAACTTCCTGCCATTTTCCCCCGATGTTACCTTCTTTAGTGATCACTGGTGCTGTTAAACTCACCATCTCTTCATGTCACATTCTGTTTAATTTGACCCAAGTTGCTCTTTTCCCTTAACTTTTCTCTTTACATCTAGAAATTCTCCATCAATTGAAGCTTCCACAGCTTTTTATTTTGATGATCCATCGACAATGCTAGTTATTGGATTCACCTGGATTCAGCCCGATTTAAGTGGACCTCGTCCCAACGATGCAGCGCCCTTTTCCCCCAGTACTGGAGCCAGTGACCCATGAAATGAAATGCCTGTCTCCCACACTACTGTTTGAGCAAAACATTAATTCATAACATTGATCGTTACTCCTCTATTACGACTAAATTCTGTCCCATTCACCAAACACCTGGGACAATGTAAAGCTGAATTGCTCAGCTATTCCTCTATTACCTGGACATACAGTTCAGCTCACCAAACACTGGGGTCCAAGTAAAATAGTTTCATCCGCTATTATTTTCTTAGCCTAGAATTCTGTTCATTCATAAAACACCGGTGACAGTGTAAAGCTACATTGATCAGTCAATCCCCTATTACCCATACATTCTATCCCATTGAACAAACATCTGGGACAGGGTAAAGCTACATTGATCCGTTAATTCCTGTTACCTGTACATTCTATACCATTGGCCAAACATGTGAGGCATGGTAAATATATATTGAATAGCTATTCCTCTATGACCCGAACATTCACATACGTGCTTCGAGCATTCGTGTGTAAAAAAATGTGAAGTGTGGTTGATAAGATTGGTGAGCTACTGGCATAAATTGTCCTTTGGGAAGATGACGTTCTGGCAATGTTTGAGAAATGCATCTCACCACCACCTTCTCAAGGGAACTAGGGATGGGTAATAAATGCTGGCTTTGCCAACAACGTCCACATCCTATGAAATGAATAAAAAAAGAAGCGATGATTGTTTGCATAATAGTCATGGTTGCAAGACATTCAGGAGAGAACGGCAAGGAAAAAATGAGGATAGCAGTTCTGATGAAGAAAAATTTTGCAGTGTTATAATGAACGTCTTTGAGGGATCAAAGACCGAATCTCTTTAGTTAGTATTGGGAAAACATGAAGGAACTATTACTTCTTGTATTTTACCCGCCAAATAGTAGTGCAAAGCAGATAGAGGAGCCGAACTACAGCAAAATTAACCAGAGAGACAAGAGCTATAGTGTAGTGATAATGGGAGATTTTAATTCCAATAATATTGAATGGGTCAGTGACTGTGTTAAGGGCAGAGATGAAGGGAATTTTTGAAAGGTGTACGAATCTGACTGAAGGACAGCAAGCAGGGGGGTTCTTATGGATTGGTAAGGCGTTTGTAAATTGTGCGAGGAATCAGTGCAGGAGCATTTCATCCTCGAGGTGGAGCCTGTAACGTTTACAGCATTTTCATGGTTTACTTTGATGACTAGCTTTGTGATACTCTTTCTGCAAGAAACTAGTGTCAAGACTTGACTGCAAGGCATGATGGACAGGCTTGACTGAAATAGGTCAATGTCTGGCTGTGCAATGCTGAATTGACATTTGCAGAGTCTAGAAAACATATTTTTCTGCACTTGTGTAAGAACAAGGATAAAAAATGTCAGAGTCTAGTCACTAAAAACTGCAAAGCTGCAGTAATAGAGCTTTCTCAGATAAAGGGGAGTTTTAGGTATCTGGCAAGGGTTAAATGCAGGACCCATTTGTAAGGGTCTATGTGCTAAGCTATCATGAGACGAGTTGCAAACAATGATGTAGTCTTAACCCAATCATATTGGCTAAATTAGATCATGGTCTACAATGGCAAGACAGAGACCCCGTATGAGGGATATAAAGAGGAGCCTATGGGACCTGAGTAGCCCACTTAGAAAGGAGGCAACAGAACATCGTTGGCTGACTTACAAGGTGAAGATAGACTACCTTCAATAGAACACAGCAAGAAGAAGAAGGAGAGAAGTTCGTGCTCCAGCGAGTTCTGAAGCAAGAACCAGTGCTGAGTTGCAGCTGTATATCTACTGCCATTGTTAAGTATTAACTTTGTATATCATAGTTCAGCCTAATAAACTATCCTAAGTCTATCCTGGTCAACAACCCTAAGGTGAGGCAGGTTGGGGATCATCTGTCTCACCTCTATTCAGGTAACATCGACCTGAAACTTACAAATGTGTCCTAGCCGCTCTCTTCCATGTTTCAGAGCTCCTGGGCATGGAACAGAAGGCTCCTTTACAACTGTGTTTAGAGTCAGGAAGAATAGTGAATGCTGGAAACGTGCTGTCAAATCAGAGATTGGTGTAAAACTGTGATCTGTTCCTGACTGAAAGTGAAACGGCAGGTTTAAGTTTCCTGTCTGAAAATGACTGGGGTAATTATTCTACAAATCTTTAATGTGTTCGTGTGACAGTCCTGAGTCTACCATTGTAAAGCAGGTGTTAACTCATTTAAAATATACCTGTTTAAAATAAATTGGTCAAAGTTTGCATTAAAATAGCAGGTGGCGGTGTTCACAAGAGCCTTTTAACAGCCGGTACAATTATACAACAGACACTTGATCTCCAGACAAAGGGAGACCAGCAGTGTGTTTCCAGCAATTCCCTGTTTTATTGATGTATGTGATTTAGACACCAGGATAACTAAAAATACACAACTTGGCACATCCATGAAGATGCGATCCTGACAGATACTCTGGGATCACCCCCACTGTGACCCTGCTGAAGGTTGTCAGCTCAGAGAGTAGGGCCTTCAGAAGTGGACTGTAAGAAAGCTGGGTTTCAGTATGCTGACGGATACATGGTGGGGAACCAGAGGAATCTTTAATAAGGAACTGTCTGGGGTTTTACCTGTCAGTGTAGGTCTAGGGGTGAATGATGCCACACTCCCCGAACTGTCTTACATTGAACCCAGTTTGGAACAAGATGAATTCAGTTTCCAGGAGAAAAGGGAAAAATATCACCCACAATTGAGGGAGACAAAAGCAGCCATTAGAGAAGCTGAGAGATCTTTGGAAAAGAAGATGATGCACAATTGTGATAATAGCGAAATCTTTTCCAGCTATGTTAGGAGACAGAGACATAGTATGATAGAGTTATATAGAATTACATTGAGTACATAGAGGCACATCGAATTGACAGCAGTGGTTCTCAAAGATTTATGGCTGAAGGGCCCCTTTTCAAATGGATTAATATTCACTGACCCCCTCCCCCGACCTAAATTATACTGTAAACTCATACAGTAATAGAGTCATAAACTCCTTGTATATTTACATTTCTGTAAAGTTCATCACTGTCCTGCTAAAGGGACTTGCAGGAAAGTTTACCAGGGCTGTTCGATATAGTGAACATTGATGTGATTGGTGATGTGAAAACTTTTATCCTCCCTTCAGCTGAAAAGTAACCCGACAGGAAATATCCACTGAGTCTCATTCTAAAATTAATTAAATAGTGAAAATGATACATTTGAGTTTAATACAGCTTTCTATCACCTCCCAGTGGGCCTGTCCTGTCCTGTCGCTGCTGGGTCAGATCCTGTCCAGTTCCACCAGTCCCGATAACATGGGCCATCTCGACATCCATGTGTGAGAAACTCAATCCCAGATCTGACTTGCTCCGAATTAAATTTCATGTTTAATTGAAGGGTCTCATTTCACTCTTAGGCATTGGGGGTGGCGTGGGGGTGTCGTTTTTTTCCCTGAGGTTAACATTATCATTAACATGACAACACTCACTGTGTCCATCCAACGTTCTCCTGGCCACACCATCAACTCACAGTCAGGATCATGTGTCTATAAAAGGGAGGTTATTCTCCTATCTATGCCACCCTGAATACCCTTGCCCTATATCTGCCAAGAGTAGGAGGTCCAGGGATTGTGAGAGGAGCCTCAGGCTATCAGTCTCAGTAATTCTGTAAAATAGAGGAAAACACGAGTGGGAGGAGGCTATTCAGCGTTTTCAGCCTGTTTTACCATTCAATTACATCAGGATTGATCTGTATCTCAGCTACATTTACCCAGTTTGGTTGCATATCCCTTAATAAACTTACCCCCCCCCCCCCCCGCCCCCCCCCCCCCCCCCCCCGCCACAAACTCCAAAAAGAAATCAATCTCAAGTTTTGATATTCAGTCTGTCAGTCTCTCACTATCCGTCACCCACTCCCTCTCTCTCTCTTTCACTCTCTCTTTCTGTCTATCTCTCACCTCCCCCACCCACCTGCCCGTCTGTGACGCACTCTAACTCTCACTTATTGTGTCAGTCTCTTTGTCTTTCATTTTCTCTATCTCTCACCCTCTTTCTGTCCCTCTGTCTTTCTCACTCGGTCATATTTTCTATTCTGCTGACATTGATTCTCCACCTCAGACACAGAGTAGCTGCCACTCCAAGGTCAACACAACACCCAAGATGAACCCAGGACTGTGACCTCATACAGAACACAATTGAACCAATGTTCCCAGTCATTTCCAATCAGGGTCCGTGAAGCTGACAGTGGATAAGAACAACATTAACCAGAGTGGAAGGAAATCAGACTCATCTTGGTGTGAATCAGCTGCTGACTTAAAGCCCCACTGATCTTCCATTTGTCTAATATCACCGTCTCCTTACTGTGAGTATTAGGAAAAGGCTGACTTGAGTGCAGCAGAAATGCTGATTTATCCAGAAATGTACAGAATTGCCACAATATAAATCCCAATTTAATTTTAAACTAATGCCCACAGATTTAACTGTGGGTTTATAACGTTGGCTCCTTCAGAGTGTCTCAACAACTAAAAGTCTCCTGTTAAGTACATTTCTTGAGTAGATTAACATATAAAACCAAGCTTTCAGGCATGATCCTCGATTCACACATCGAAGATGAGAGAGATGCTGTGGAAAAACAATAATTCCAGTATCTGAAAGTGATGAACAGACTGTGTTTTGCATTTATTGATCATGCGAATGTTACTGAATACCAAGGCTAGGAGAGGCTCTCTGGAAGGGATGAGGAGCTGGGACCTGTCCATGAGAGTAACTGAAAGGAAAAGAGCTGAAATAATCTAGAGCCAGAAAGGAGAAAATAGAAAAGTGGGTAACAGGACATCGATTAGTCTCCTCTTCTCCTGGGGAAATTAAAGACCTGACAAAGTGTGCCTTCGAAACAACATGAATTCATTTGACAGATATCAGAATATTAAACTCCAGCCCATTTACAGAGTTATTAACAGCAGGGCAATTAAATTCTATCAGAATGAACATGGTTCAGTCCTGGATGTGATTAACTACAGCAAAAGCAGAAGAATCCAACCCGAGAAGTCAGTTGTGAGCTTGCTGGCAAATGAGTGTTTATTCACTATTTGCCTGGATGAGTGCAGCTTCAACAACATTCAAGAAGCTTGACATCATCCAGGAGAAAGCAGCCGCTTGATTGGCACACCATCCACAACCTTACATATTCACTCTCTCCACCACAAGTGCACAGTAGCAGCAGTGTGAACCATCTATAAGATACGCTGTAGCAACTTGCCAAGACTCCTTCGAAAGCACTTTCCAAACCCCAACCTCTGCCACCTAGAACAACAAGGGTAGCAGGTACATGGGAACATCATAAACTGCGAGTTCCCCTCCAAGCCACACACCATACTTACTTGGAAACAGATCACTGTTCCGTCATTGTCGCTGAATCAATATCCTGGAAATCCCTTCCCAACATCACTGTTCGTGCACTGCAGAAGTTTAACAAGGTGGCTCACCACCATATCAAAGGGATTGACAACAAATTCTGGTCTTGTGAGTGATGACCACATTGTTAATAGCTACAGATGTCCAGTGTCAGCATCTTCAATACTTACTAAGAAATATAAGCTGAGCAGATTCTCTGCCCTCTACTATATCGTATATTGATCCATCAATCAGAGTAAACATGCAAGTCTCGCATGTCCACGGTCACTTGAACAAGGTCAGCCCACTGGATGAAACCTCTGGCACCCTGAGCTAGATCTCCAGTGCCTCCAGACCCCACAGCCCCCTTACATCAGTATCCCCTCACTTTTATACCCTGTAGTGATCCAGCTCTGGCACCTGACTCTTCTTTCTCTTTGTTACAACCGACTGCTCCTGTCAAAGCCCCCAATCAAAATATATGATTCTGATTGTGGTGGGATCAATGCACTATTAATTCAATCCTGCCACTCCACAGATCGGCTATCATTTAAAACTTTCCAAATTAAAGAAAGACCCAGCCAAATTGTACAATATATTAACCACCCCCCACCCCCCGCCCGAATGAGACTAACCAAGCCAAATGTCTCTAAATCAAAAAATTAACTCTTTAATTAGAAAAACTAAATTCTTAAACACTATGAAGATATGAACAACATTTTAAATAGAAAAAAATAGAGTCCTTGTAAATGTACAGTCCAGTGTTACTTGAAGTCCTCACAGTCATCTGATGCGGGAAAAGGGCTCTTCCACAGTAGAACGGTTCAAAGTCTAACTTCTTGCTTTCCTTCTCCAGTGAATTTCAACAATGAACGACTTGCAAACTTGCAAACACTTTCAATGGAATCAAGCTGTCTTTAGAGTTTTTGAGGAATAAAAGATTGTCACAGCCTAACTTCCCTTTCTTCATTTCAAATTGTCAGAGATCTCTGTTTTGGCTTGACTTTTTTTTTTAAACTTTGAGAGATAATAATAAACAGACTAAAATCCTTTCCCTTCAGTTTAAATGGTTGTGAGCTCTTTTTCCAGGTGCTGTCACCACAGCTGCGTCCGTGTTCTGTTAGAACAAACTGTCTTCAACTAAAAATCCAGTTCAAAACTGAATTGTAACAAATGTATCACATGAGACTCGCTCCCAGTGGCTTTTTCTATGGTGACGAGAATGCACCCTTTGAATCGCAGTCTCCAAATGGCTGTTTCTAAGGCAACGAAAATGCACCTTCCTATAACTCCTGAGGCGTGCTGGTTCTTAAAACAATACTGATCCTGCAAACCTTAAAGGCAAACCACTCATTCTCAGAAAAAAAATAACTACAGGACGATGACAGTCTTCGCTGTTGGGTTTTGACAAGAAGTGAGGAAAAGACAGCTGAAACTTCTCTAATCTGTCATTTTCAAGGACACATTCCCTGGTTCCCAGCAGTTACGTTTCTTCAGTAATTTTCTCATTATCCTTAAACTATTCTGTCTGCTGTTCATTCTGTTATTTCTTATAGTTTTACAATTATAGGTATAAACATCACACATTATATTCTAATCCATTCTATTACTCACTCTGGTTTCAGCTTATATTGTGGTTAACAACAAACACTGTCCTTTCCCCTGATCTGATTAGAGTTTCCAATGAAACAAAAACAAGAAATGCTGGATTCACTCAGCAGGTCTGGCAGCATCTGTGGAAAGAGAAGCAGAGTTAACGTTTCGGGTCAGTGACCCTTCTTCGGAACTGACAAATATTAGAAAAGTCACAGATTATAAACAAGTGAGGTGGGGGTTGGGCAAGAGATAACAAAGGAGAAGGTGCAGATTGGACCAGGCCACATAGCTGACCAAAAGGTCACGGAGCAAAGGCAAACGATATGTTAATGGTGTGTTGAAAGACAAAGCATTAGTACAGAATAGGTGTGAATAGACTGAATATTGAACATCAGCAAGTGCAAACCTGAAGAAAAACAACCTGAAAAAAACAGTGGGTAAGCAAACTGAACAAACTAAGATGAAATGAAATAAATGCAAAAAAAGATTGTAAAAAATGTAAAAAGGAATGCAAAAAAAAGGGAAGAAAAAATAACTAAAAATGACTAAAAATGAAAGTAAAGTGGGGGGCTGTCATGCTCTGAAATTATTGAACTCAATGTTCAGTCCGGCAGGCTGTAGTGTGCCTAATCGGTAGATGAGATGCTGTTCCTCGAGCTTGCGTTGATGTTCACTGGAACACTGCAGCAATCCCAGGACAGAGATGTGAGCATGAGAGCAGGGGGGAGTGTTGAAATGGCAAGCAACCGGAAGCTCAGGGTCCTGCTTGCGGACTGAGCGGAGATGTTCCGCAAAGCGGTCACCCAGTCTGCGCTTGGTCTCCCCAATGTAGAGGAGACCACACTGTGAGCAGCGAATACAGTATACTACATTGAAAGAAGTACAAGTAAATCGCTGCTTCACCTGAAAGGAGTGTTTGGGGCCTGGGATAGTGAGGAGAGAGGAGGTAAATGGGCAGGTATTACACCTCCTGCGATTGCAAGGGAAGGTGCCCTGGGACGGGGACGAGGTGGTGGGGGTAATGGAGGAGTGGACCAAGGTGTCGCGGAGGGAACGATCCCTTCGGAATGCTGACAGGGGAAGGGACGTCCAATCGCTCTACACCTCCATCCCCCACCAGGATGGTTTGAGGGCTCTCCGCTTCTTCCTGGAACAGAGGCCCAACCAGTCCCCATCCACCAACACCCTCCTCCGCCTGGCTGAACTTGTTCTCACATTGAACAACTTCTCCTTCAACTCCATGCATTTCCTTCAAGTAAAAGGTGTCGCTATGGGTACCCGCATGGGTCCTAGTTATGCCTGTCTTTTTGTGGGATATGTCGAGCATTCTTTGTTCCAGTCCTACTCAGGCCCCCTCCCCCAACTCTTTTTCCGGTACATTGATGACTGTATTGGTGCCGTTTCCTGCTCCCGCCCCGAACTAGAAAACTTTATCAACTTTGCTTCCAATTTCCACCCTTCTCTCACCTTTACATGGTCCATCTCTGACACTTCCCTTCCCTTCCTCGACTTCTCTGTCTCCATCTCTGGGGATAGGTTGTCTACCAATATCCATTATGAGCCCACTGACTCCCACAGCTACCTCGACTACACTTCTTCACACCCTACCTCCTGTAAGGACTCCATTCCATTCTCCCAGTTTCTCCGTCTCCGACGCATCTGCTCTGATGATGCTACCTTCCATGACGGTGCTTCTGATATGACCTCCTTTTTCCTCAACCGAGGATTTCCCCCCACTGTGGTTGACAGGGCCCTCAACCGTGTCCGACCCATTCCCCGCACCTCTACCCTCACCCCTTCCCCTCCCTCCCAGAACCGTGACAGGGTTCCCCTTGTCCTCACTTTTCATCCCACCAGCCTCCATATCCAAAGGATCATCCTCCGCCATTTTCGCCACCTCCAGCGTGATGCCACTACCAGTCGCATCTTCCCCTCCCTTCCCCTGTCAGCATTCCGAAGGGATCGTTCCCTCCGCGACACCTTGGTCCACTCCTCCATTACCCCCACCACCTCGTCCCCGTCCCAGGGCACCTTCCCTTGCAATCGCAGGAGGTGTAATACCTGCCCATTTACCTCCTCTCTCCTCACTATCCCAGGCCCCAAACACTCCTTTCAGGTGAAGCAGCGATTTACTTGTACTTCTTTCAATGTAGTATACTGTATTCGCTGCTCACAGTGTGGTCTCCTCTACATTGGGGAGACCAAGCGCAGACTGGGTGACCGCTTTGCGGAACATCTCCGCTCAGTCCGCAAGCAGGACCCTGAGCTTCCGGTTACTTGCCATTTCAACACTCCCCCCTGCTCTCATGCTCACATCTCTGTCCTGGGATTGCTGCAGTGTTCCAGTGAACATCAACGCAAGCTCGAGGAACAGCATCTCATCTACCGATTAGGCACACTACAGCCTGCCGGACTGAACATTGAGTTCAATAATTTCAGAGCATGACAGCCCCCCACTTTACTTTCATTTTTAGTCATTTTTAGTTATTTTTTCTTCCCTTTTTTTTGCATTCCTTTTTACATTTTTTACAATCTTTTTTTGCATTTATTTCATTTCATCTTAGTTTGTTCAGTTTGCTTACCCACTGTTTTTTTCAGGTTGTTTTTCTTCAGGTTTGCACTTGCTGATGTTCAATATTCAGTCTATTCACACCTATTCTGTACTAATGCTTTGTCTTTCAACACACCATTAACATATTGTTTGCCTTTGCTCCGTGACCTTTTGGTCAGCTATGTGGCCTGGTCCAATCTGCACCTTCTCCTTTGTTATCTCTTGCCCAACCCCCACCTCACTTGTTTATAATCTGTGACTTTTCTAATATTTGTCAGTTCCGAAGAAGGGTCACTGACCCGAAACGTTAACTCTACTTCTCTTTCCACAGATGCTGCCAGACCTGCTGAGTGAATCCAGCATTTCTTGTTTTTGTTTCAGATTTCCAGCATCCGCAGTATTTTGCTTTTATCTTGGTACTTGTTTGGTGATGAAGCATTTCGCCAAATGACTTTGGCAGTCTGCTCGGGGAACCATCCGACCGGATCCACCATCTCCTTTTCCTGTAGGGCCTTGCGGACATTCCGTGCAGACCACTGCCTGATGGATTGGTGGTCAAAGGTGTTTTCCAGCAGAAACTTTCCCACGAAGGATGGGTGGTACGGCACGATCCAACTGGATGAAGCGTTCCGCGGCAATGTGACCAGCCCCATCCTTCGCAACACCGGGGACAGATAGAACCTCAGCACGTAGTGACACTTGGAGTTTGCGTACTGGAGGTCTACACACAGCTTGATGCAGCCACACACAAAGGTAGTCATCAGGATGAGGACGATGTTGGGTACATTTTTCCCACCCTTATCCAGAGGTTTGAACATCGTGTCCCTCCGAACCTGGTCCATTTTGGATCCCCAGATGAAGCGGAAAATGGCTCGGGTGACCGCCACAGCGCAGGAGTGGGGTGTGGGCCAGACGTGCGCCATGTACAGCAACAACGTGAGCGCCTCGCACCTGATGACCAGGAAGGAGGGCAGGGTGCAGTTGTGAAACTGGTTGTGAAGCACCAGTTCAAAGCCTTCCTCAATGCATTACTGAGAGTGTGTAAGGCGAGGTGCACTTCTGATCACTCCTCACAGTGAGTGATGGTGACGGGATCAAAGTATTTTTTACATGAAGATAACCATAGCCAGCCTCAACATCGACGATAGCAGGCGGACTCTCCGCAGATTTCACAATCTCTCAGTCCTCAGGGAAGGGAGATATGTGGTGAACGTTCTGCAGGAAACCCACACCATTCTGGGGGACGAAGCCACCTGTCTTCTGGAGTGACAGGGTGGGGTCTACATGAGTCATCTCACCCCTATTTCTGGTGAGGTGGTTAGCTTGTTAGCCCCGACTTTTCAGCTGGAGATCTTGGAGGTCAAGGAGCTTGTGCCAGGCCACTTGCTGCACCTCACTGTTTGCCTGGGTTACATGACGCTCCACTTTGTGAACATGTTTGTGCCCAGGTCTGGCACGTTACAAGCGCACTTCTTTAAAGAAGTCTCCATTCTCTTGAGCTCTATCGATAGTGGTGAGTAAATTATCCTTGGGGAGGGGGATTTTAACTGTACCCTCGAGGTGAGGGATTGCTCTGGTTCCCATCGCGGCCAATTGTCATTGGAGAAGTTGAGGGAAATGACCAGCTCCCTTGACTTGGAGGGGATCTGGTGGAATCTTCATAACAATTTCAATGTCTTCACTTGGATGTCTGGAGGAGGAGGGTCACTTCTACATTACACAGGCATATGTCTCCAGCATCTCAGTGGCCTCCATGCGGCTGGTGCTGTGCTCGGACCACCATCTGGTGTGGGCAGAGCTCACTCCGCTCTGCAGTCAGGCAGAGTCTGCATATTGGCACTTTAACAACCAGCTGCTGGAAGACGAGCGATTTCAGGACTTGTTCCATTGATTCTGGGCCGACTGGAGAAGGAAGCAGGGGGGGCTTCCCCTCTTTAGAATCATAGAAATTTTAAGGCACAGAAAGAGGCTGCTCGGCCCATTGTGTCTCTGCCGGCTGAAAAATGATCCACCTATTCTAATCCCATCTTCCAGCATTTGGTCCGGAGCCCTGCAGATTATGGCACTTGAGATGCATTCCTTTTGAATGAGTTGACCGTTTCTGCCTCAACCACTCTTTCAGGCAGTGAGTTCCAGGCCCCCAGCACCCTCTAGGTGAAATGGTTTTTCCTCATCTCCCTTCTAATTTTTCTACCAATCACTTTATATCTATGCCCCCTCGTCACTGACCTGTCTGCTAAGGTAAATAGGCCCTTCACCTCCACTCTGTCCATGCCCCTCAAAATGTTGTACATTTCAATCAGATCTCCCCTCAGCCTTCTCCGTTCCAAGGAGAACAAGCCAGCCTATCCAATCTTTCCTCATAGCTGCATTTTTCCAGTCCTAACAACATCCTCGTAAATCTCCTCTGTACCCTCTCTAGTGAAATTACATCCTTTCTGTAATGAGGTGACCAGAACTGCACACAGTACTCAAGGTATGAGTACTTTGAGGCTGTGTTGCGATGTGGGCAAGATTCACATGTGCCTCCAGTCAGGAGTATGCGAAGGTGTCAACCAAGAGGCAGGAGGCCGAGATAAGTGCCTGGAGAGGGAGGTGCACAACATGGCCAGGCTGTGACAGACCCAGCCCTGTGGCAGGAGTACTAAGTGAAGAAGGGCGCATGGAAGGACATGCAGCTCCTAGGCTCCTGAGGCACATACACGAGGTCGCGGATCCAGATCCTGGAAGATTTGGATCGCGTTTCACCCTCTACTCGCTGGTAAATGCCAGTGGGTCCGTAAGCAGCTTGTTGAGCTGCTGGCCTATGATCCTCCATTTTGGTCCATTGTTCTGTCTGGATCCATCCAGGGAAGAGGCTGGAACATGGTCGCCTCCAGTCAGGATGCTCCTCTCCTGGCAGAGGAGAGGGCCCCGGCTGTCAGGGAGTCAGTTCTGGGGATGGAACGACGGGTTGGAGGAGTAGTCAAAGCCTCTGCGACACCCCTCACTGCGGGTGATGTGGGGGCTCAGGAGTGTGGAGAGCTGGCCCTGGCTCGGCCGGAACTGCTCATTGGATGCAGGCCTGAAACCCTCCTTGGGAGCCGGTCCCACACAACCCAAGCCCCTCTCAGAAATGCCCTCTGTACCATTCCACACCACGTGGAGGACAGTTCCAAGAGGGGCTGCTCCTGCACACTCTCCACTTCCTCGTCCTCATCGGCCATCAGGACATGCCATCTGGTGGCGAGGGCAAACCCCAGTGAAGGTCTCTATATGGTGAGTCCTCCCCTTTTATATCAAGAAGCTGGACTGGAGGGTGCTGAACAGGACGGTCCCGTGCAATAGACTTAAGTAGGTTCATGGACTCCCAGGCCGCCTGTAATTTCTGCGGCTTGGTTAGGTCCGTGTTCCATGTTTATACGGAATGTGTGAGCTTGCAGCCCCTCTTTAAGTGTATAAGAGGGCGGCTCCTCAAGTTTTGATTGAACTTCAGCACCATGCTCCTGATATTTGGGCACCCGGTGCAGAGGGGGGTGGGCCGGGAGGAGGATTTCGTCGGTCTGCTCCTGGGCCTGGCTAAGGTGGCAATTCACAGGTCCAGGCAGCAGGCCATCAGGGGTCTGTCCACCCTGATTGCCTGCCCTTCGTCCAAGGTTAGATTTGTGCCCGGGTGTCCCTGGAGAAGGAACATGTGACTTCCACTGGTTCGCTTGAGGCCTTCCTCGCCCGGTGGGCAATGCAGGGGCTGGAGTGCATCATAAACGCCAAAACTGGCATTTTCAGTTTTCATTTTATTTATTTTATTTTAATAAAGTCATTTATATAAAATATATATAAGGGGGCCTGAGGAATAAAGGCCCCACGACAAAAATAAATAAAAGGGGCCTGGGCCCTTTTTAGGCCACCTTGAAAAAAATGGGTTAGATACAGAGTGTGTGTGTTACCCATTCCTTTTCAGAAGGCTTTTGATAAAGTCCCTCACAGGAGGTTAGCAAAAATAAAGTACATGGGATAGGAGGTAACATTCAGGCATGGGTAAAGGATTGGTTTACAGGTAGAAAGCAGAGAGTAGGAATAAACGGGTCATTCTTACGTTGGCAGGCTGTAACTAGTGAGGTACCGCAGGGATCAGTGCTTGGGCCCCAGCTGTTCACAATATATATCAATGATTTGGATGTGTGGACCAAATGTAGTATTTCCAAGTTCACGTATGACACAAAACTAGGTGGGAATGTGTGTTGTGAGAAAAATTCAAAGCAGCTTCAGGGGGATTTGGAGAGACTTAGTAAGTGGTTAAGAACGTGGCAGATAGAATATAATGTGGAAAAATGTGAGGTCATCCACTTTGGTAGGAGGAAGAGATGTGCAGAGTATTTCTTAAATGGTAAGAGATTAGAAAGTGTAGATGGACAAAGGGACCTGGGTGTCCTTGTCAATAAGTCACTGAAAGCTAACATGCAGGTGCAGCAAGCAATTAGGAAGGCTAAAGGTATGTTTATCACAAGAGGATTTGAGTACAGGTGTAGTTAAGTCTTGCTTCAATTGTATAGGACCTTGGTTACACTGCACTTGGAGCATTGCGTGCAGTTTAGGTCCCTTTACTGTAGGAAGGATATTATTGCCATAGAGGGAGTACAATGAAGATTCACCAAACTTGTTCCCAGGATGGCAGGACTGTCTTATGAAGAGAGATTGGGAAACTGGCCCTGTATCCTCTAGAGGTTCGAAGAATGAAAGGTGATCTCATTGAAACCGAGAAAATACTTAAAGGGATAGACAGGTTAGATGCAGGTAAGATGTTTCCCCTGGTTGGGGAGTCTAGAACCAGGGGACACAATTTCAAAATAAGGGGGAAGCCACTTAGGACCGAGACGAGGAGAAACATCTTTACTCAGAGGGTTGTGAATCTTTGGAATTCTCTACCGCAGAGGGCTGTGGAAGTTCAGTCATTGAATATGTTTAAAGCAGAGATTGACAGATTTCTAAATACAAATGACATAAAGGGATATGAGGATAGTGTGGGAAAAAGGCATTGAAGTGGATGATCAGCCATGATCATATTGAAGGGTGGAGCAGGCTCGATGGGCTGACTGGCCCACTCCTGATCCTATGTTCCCATGTTCCCTGGATACCAAGGCAAGGAGCTGCATTCTGGGGAGTTGAGACTTGTCCATGAGAATAACAAAGGTACAAGAACTGAAATAAATTGGAGATTTAGACAGA
Organism: Heterodontus francisci; assembly: GCF_036365525.1. Classification (NCBI taxonomy): domain Eukaryota; kingdom Metazoa; phylum Chordata; class Chondrichthyes; order Heterodontiformes; family Heterodontidae; genus Heterodontus; species Heterodontus francisci. The sequence goes on from NC_090404.1 coordinate 22,604,798, forward strand.
AGATGAGGTGTTAGTTGTAGCTCAGTGGTTACATTCTCATCACTGAGTCAGTAGGTTGTGGGTTCAAATCCACCTCCAGAGACTTGAGCATAAAATCTAGGCTGATATTCCACTGCAGTACTGAGAGGGTGCTGCATTGTTACAGGTCCCATCTTTCCGATGACATCTTCAGCTGAAGGGTATAAAAGATCCATTGATGTCATTCTGAAGAGCAGAGGAGATCTCCCCAGAGTCTTGGTCAATATTCATCACCTAATCAACATCACTAAAACTGATTAACTGGACATTATCACATTGCTGTCTGTGGGAGCTTGCTGTGTGCAAATTGGCTGTCACATTTCCTGCATTACAACAGTGGCTGCAGTTCAATAGAATTTCATTGGTTGTAAAGTGCTTGGAGATGGCCTGATGTCATAAAGGCCTGAAAAAAATACAAGTCTTTCTTCGAGAGAGGAGACCAGGCCCAGAAATGGAGCAGTCGAGAACAGGATTTCATTTACTCTCTTCTTATCCTGGAGGAAACAAATACTCGACACACTGTGTGTTGGAAACAAAGCTCATTTATTTGCTATTGATCCAGAATATGAAACCTCAGCGCAGGTGGAGGATCATTAATATCAGCAGAAACAAACTCCAACAGAATGAACATGGTTCAGTCCCAGATGTGATTAACAGCAGCAATAACAGCAGAATCCAACCCCTGTAATCACTTGTGAACTCGCTGGTGTCTCAGAAGGTTTGATGACTGAGTGAATCCCTTCCCACACTCGGAGCAGGTGAACGGCCTCTCCCCAGTGTGAACTCGCTGGTGTTTCAGCAGGGTGGAGGACTGAGTGAATCCCTTCCCACACACGAAGCAGGTGAATGGTCTCTCCCGAGTGTGAACTCGCTGGTGTGTTAGCAGGGTGGATGACCGAGTGAATCCCTCCCCACACACAGAGCAGGTGAATGGCCTCTCCCCAGTGTGAACTCGCTGGTGTCTCAGCAGGGTGGACGACTGAGTGAATCCCTTCCCACAGATGGAGCAGGTGAAAGGCCTGTCCCCAGTGTGAACTCGCTGGTGTGTCAGGAGGTTGGAGGAGCAAGTGAATCCCTTCCCACATAAGGAACAGGTGAACGGCCTCTCCCCAGTGTGAACATGCCGGTGTGCCAGCAGGTTGGATGAGCAAGTGAATCCCTTCGTGCACACAGAGCAAGTGTACGGTCTCTCCCCAGTGTGAGTGTGTTGGTGTGTCAGCAGGTCATCTTTACTTTTAAAGTTCTTCTCACATTCAGAACATACAAAACATCTCTTATCAGAGTGAACAAGTTGGTGTCTCAGGAGATGGTATGACTGAATGAATCCCTTCCCACAGACAGAGCAGGTGAATGGGCTCTCCCCAGTGTGTGTGCGTCGATGAATTTCCAGCCGGGATGGATACTTGAATCCCTTCCCACAGTCCCCACATTTCCACGGGTTCTCCGTAATGAGGGTGTCATTATGTCTCTCCAGGTTGGATAATCAGTTGAAGCCTCGTCCACACACAACACGTGTCTGGTTTCTCTCCACTGTGAATGGTGTGACGTGTCCTCAAGCTGTGTAACTGGTTAAAGCCCTTTCCACAGTCAGTGCACTGGAACACTCTCACATTCAAAGGTCAATGATATTCAGGTCCTGATGAATTGAGTCAGATCTTGGTGAGAGGTTTGTTTTGAGTTTCCCGTCTGCCAATCCTCACCTTCTAATACCCTGCAAAATGAGTTGACAAAAGTCATCACGATCAGTCCAGGATAGAAATTCAGAACAGACAATTCTAGTTTCTATGGAAATTTTTTGGTACCACACCCCTGCCTGTTCGCCGTAGACCTGACAATTTTTTCTTGTCCGATAATTATCTAGTTCTCTTTTGAAGGCCTCAATTGAATCTGTCTTCGTCAAACTCTCAGGCAGTGCATTCCAGATCCTCACCACTCGCTCTATGAAAAGGTTTTTCCTCATGTTGTCATTGCTTCTTTCAAAATTACTTCTGGTTCTGGATCATGATCTGGAACATATGGTCCAATCAAACTAAAAGAAGCCAAAAGCACATTGGGCTCCTGTAGTCATTGATAGAGGACTTTCTGACCCACGGGGGATCCTGGGTAATTAATCTGCCATTGAAAGCTCCAATTGCTGAATGGATGATTCATTACATGTCATCCCATTGAGATTGGGGCTGGAGAGCCAATGAAGAAAATTATTAAATAAATTATAGAGATACCAGAGTGCCAAGACATCAACTGTGGTGCAAAGTACACTGGGAACTCTGTTCTTTACCCACATTTGGACTCAGGAACTAGATGTGTTTTCACAATTTGCAGATGACACTAAATTGGGTGGTAGAACTAATAATGTGGAGACTGCACTGAAATCCAGGAAGACATAAACAGGCCGGCAGACTGAACAGATAAATGGGAAATGAAATTCAACATAGTGAAATGTGAGCTGGTTCATTTTGGGAGGAGGGATAAGGAGGCCAGTTATTGGTTAGAATGTCAGAAATTAAATGGAGCAGGGAAGCAAAGAAATCTGGGAACAGAGCCACATAAATCACTAAAAAGGGCAATATAAGTCGATAAGAGAGCAAAGAAAGATCTGATGTTCTTTTCTAGAGGAATACAATGCACCAGCAAGGAGGGAATGTTAAATTTATAGAGAACCTCGCTTAGATGGACTGTTCTGGTCTCCATATTAAAAAAATATTGAAGCACTGAAGAAAGTGCAGAATAGATTTACAAAGATGTCACCAGAGAGGATGCTACTATCCAGCAAGATTGAGCAGGCTGGGGCTCCCTTGTCTGGAAAAGAGAAGACTAGGAGGAGATCTGATCGAGGTCTTTAAAATTATCAGTGAGTCAGATCACTGGGGCAGCAATATAAGACAGACATTAACAGGTCAAATAGAGAACTTAGGAAGAATTTCTCTACTCAAAAGTGGTGAGAATGTGGAACTCACTGCCACGAGGACTGGTTGAAGCAGATAGCAATGATGTGTTTAAGGGGAGGCTCAATACATTTATGAAGGAGAAGGGAATAGAGGGATATGGAGTCAGGGTGGGACAAGGGAATTAGACTGGGAGAAGGAACATGTGGATTATAAACACCAGCAAAGGTCCAGGGGTGGATTAATGCTCGGCTTTACAGGGTCCAGGGGTGGATTAATGCTCTGCTTTACAGGGTCCAGGGGTGGATTAATGCTCTGCTTTACAGGGTCCAGGGGTGGATTAATGCTTGGGTTTACAGGGCCTGGGGTGGATTAATGAAAGTTCAGGCTCTAAGTTTTTGACTATGGCCCCTAGTACTGGGTTCCCCAACCGAGGGAAATAATTTCTCTCAACCAACCTTATCTGTTCCAATTAATATTTTGTAAACTTGGATCAAATTAAGCCTTAATCTTCTCAATTCCAGGGAATACAACCCTCATAATGAGGTGATCCATTTTAGCAGAAGGGATAGGGGTAGGCAATATGTACTTAATGGCACAGTTCTAAGGAGTGTGCAGGGACAGAGGGACCTGGGGTTTCATGTCCATAGATCATTGAAGGTCGCAGGAGATATTGAGAAAGTAGTTAGCAAAGTATTTGGCTTTATAAATAGAGGTATTGGATGCAAAAGCAGGGAAGTTACACTGAACCTTTATAAAGTTCTCGCTCAGCCGCAACTAGAATATTGGGGCCTGTTCCGGTTTCCACACTTTAGGAAGGATGTGAAGTTCCTTCAGAGGATGCAGACGACATTTACCAGAATGGTTTCAGTGATGAGGGTATTTAGCTACATGGTTAGGTTGGAGAAGCTGGGGTTGTTCTCCCTGGAGCAAAGGAGATTGAGGGGGAGATCTGATAGAGGTGTTCAAAATTACGTCAGGTTTAGACAAGGTAGACAAGGAAAAGTTTTTCCCATTAGCTGATGGTACAAGGACTAGGAGACACAGATTAAGGTTTTGGGCAAGAGATACAGAAAGGATGTGAGGAAGAACTTTTTTTTTTTACACAGTTAGTGTCAATGACCTGGAACTCATTGCCTAAGAGGGTGGTTGAAGCAGAAACGATCAATGATTTCAAAAGAAAATTGGATGGACACTTGAGGGAAATAAACCTGTAGAAGTACGGGGATAGAGCTGGGGAATGGGACTGGATTGTTCTACAGAGAACTGGCATGGAATCAAAAAGCTGAATGTCCTCCTTCTGTGTTGTACTGACTTTGACTAATTTGTGTAATCTCTCCTCGTAATTGGAGTCCAGGTATAATTTAGTTAAATCGACACTGCACTCCCTCCAAGGCCAATATATCCTTCCTATTATGTGGTGCCCAGAACTGAACACAGTACTTCAGGTTGTGTGTATCTCAGTGTTTTTCCAATCACACTGTTACCTGAAATCTTTTCCGACAGACAGAACAGACAAACCTTTTTCCTTCCACTTTCAAAGCCGATGATATTCAGGTCCTGATGAATCGATTACCTCTGTCAGTCCTTGATGGAATGCTTGGGTTGAGTTTCTGTCTGCAAATCCTCCCTTTCTAAGCCCCTGTAAAAGGAGTTCGCAAAAGCCATCAATGTCAGTCCAGGATAGAAATTCAGAAGAGACAAATATTTTCTTGGTTTGAATTTCCAATCCGCAAATACTCCGCTGGAGGAAAAGGGGGAGCAGTGTGTGTGCCTGCCCTGATATCCCCCTCCCCAGGCCTGTCAGTCAAACCCCCCACTCGTCCCAGTCCACAGCTCAGCCTAGCAGCTTCCTGCACCTTGAGCCAGCCCTGCCCAGGTGTGGCCCAGTCCAAGGGGGAGTCTTTGTGGAACCAGGGATGAGGGTGGGGGGGTCCTCCTGCCCTGTGTTGTGTCCCAAATGGTTCCTCCCTCCCCCAGGCCCCTTTATAACTGAGCTCAGTTTCCTTTAAAGTTTTGTCCTTTGATGTGACAATTTATTAATCCCTAATTCCTGCAAGAGAGCTGGAAATCTGGCGGCCGTTAGTCCCGGGCCTTTCACCGGTAGAAGCCGCGCAGTTGCCGTTCCACTCGGTGCAAACAGGGGACCGGGAGCTTCTTATTGCGGGTGTCGAGGCCTACACCGGGTGTTCCTGAAGGCTCCCCGCTCACCCGCCAGCTCCGTTCCTCTCCTGCACTCCGCAGTTTCTCACCCGCTGCGGATCCGACTCGCCCAGCGCCAGCGCCCGGACTGATTGACGGCAGCTGCGGACCCATAGGAAGCCAGGGGGCGGGACTGGAGGACCGTGAGTCCTCCAAGCAATCGGAGCGAGTGAGGGGCGGGGCTCGCGGCAGGGAGTGGGTGTGGCCGTCCTCTTGTGCTATTGGCCCGGAACTGCCGTCAATTACCAGTGAGGTGAGAGGTCGCTGGCGGGGGGGCGTTAAGTCCCGAGTCCGCAGAGTGCATTGTGGCAGAGCATTTGGAGCATGCGCCTTGCGAGTGAAGACGGTGACCACTTCTTCATATCTGCAGCTGGCCGCGAGAGAGACAAAGGCAGACAGAGAGATGGAAACAGACAGAGACACACACACATACAGACAGAGAGAGAGAGAGAGTTAGAGACTGAAAGGTGTAGATACATTTCAGAATTCCATCTCTGGGTTCGTTCAGAAAGAAAGATTTGCATTTTATGGTTTCTTTCATGACCTCAGGACACCCCAAAGCGCTTTCCAGCCAATGCAGTACTTTTGAAGTGTTGTTAATGTAAGGACAGTGTTACAGAAAAAATGCAGAATCGCAAATTGCAAAGTAGCATCTTAAGAATGATGTGGAAATATGGAATATTTGTTTCCATATTGTCTCTTTGTTTGATGCAGATGCAGCAGATGTAAAAGTTTGCTGAATTTCGAAATGCTGCCCAGTTTAAATCTCACTCGTCCATCACTTTACAACAGACTGGCACCAAGAATCAGCTCGCCAAACATCTCATGACTAGATGGTCTGAAGTTCTCTTATGAACCTATTTTCATGGTTAATATTTCGGGTAGGAATCCTTAAGAAGGGATACTTCCTGCAACATAGAAGATCCACGGCTCATTTTCTGATGTTAAACAGTTGGAAATATTGCATTGTGCTCAGTAATCTCTCTGCCCCGTACCCCACCACCTGTAATCGTATATATCATGCTGCATGGCACTTCTTACATCCTTACCAACTTTGAGAACAAAATCTGAAGAGTTGGGGTGGATGCAGATGGGAAACAGATTAAGAAAAAGGAGAGTGAATAAATAATAAGGAAAGATAGAAGCGAGAAACAACCATGGCTGAATGAAGGAGCAGTGGAAAGAAAACTGGAAGGTGGGAAACACTGGTTATTAAGATTGTCTCCCAGGCAAATTTATTCCAGCAATCAGCTGCAAAACATTGACTAAAATAAATGCCTGTGATATAACAAACATGAATTGTACAAGTAATTCCTGTTTATATGATATTCCTAGTAGTTCTACCAATATTTGGCTCTTTCTGAGCCAGAGGATCTGTTGTTTTACAACCATAGGGATGTTACACGGTAATAGGGACTATTTATCAGAGCCACTGATTAATGTTTGTAAAATCTGTTCATTTCCCATTTTATTGCATGGAAATTATCACTGTACTTTCAGTGGGGATCATTCACGATGTCGAGCAATGTTTGGCACGTGTGGGGTGCAAGTGATGGCAGTGGAGAGACACTTGTGAGTGCCAACTACAGCTGGTAAGCGAAGGGAGCGATAGTGCGAGGCGGGTGAGCGGGGAGGCTTCAGAAACACCCGGTGAAGGGCTCAACACCCCAATAAGAAGCTCCCGGGCCTGCGTTTGTACCAAGCAGGTCGGCAGCTGCGGGGCTTCTCCCAGTGACAGGCCCGGGGTTAAGAGCCGCCAGCTTTCTCGGGGGCAATGTGCAGCAGGGCGCATGTGCAGCCATCTTGTGTCAGGAAGCAGGAGGAGAGAATGTTGTGAATTTCTATCCTGGACTGACAGTGATGGCTTTTGTAAACTCCTTTTACAGGGGCTTAGATGAGGAGGGTTTACACACAGCAAACTCAAACCAACAGAAATGTTTCTCTCTTCTGAATTTCTATCCTGTACTAACAGTGATGGTTTTTGTAAACTCCTTTTTACAGGGTATTAGAAGCGGAGGATTGACAAAGGGAAACTCAAACCAAGCATCACATCAAGGTCTGACAGAGTCACTCGATTCATCAGGACCTGAATATCATCACCTTTGAACGTTGAAGGAAAAATGTTTGTCTGTTCCGTCTGTGAGAAAACATTTTAGGTATCAGTGTGACTGGAAAAGCACTGAGATACAAAAAACCCTGGTTAGACCACATTTGGAGCACTGTGTTCAGTTCTGGGCACCACACCTTAGGAAGGATCTATTGTCTTTGGAGGAAGTACAGTGTAGATTTACCCGAATGATACCTGGACTCCAAGGGTTAAATTACAAGCAGGGATTACACAAATGAGTCATAGTAATTACGACACTAATGGAGGACATTCAGCTTTTTGATTCCATGTCAGCTCTATGTCGAACAATCCAGTCATTCCCATTCCCCCACTTTATCCCCGTAGTCCTGTAGGTTTATTTCCCTCAAGTGTTCAATTAATTTCCTTTTGAAATCATTGATCAACTCTGCTTCTACCACCCTCGTAGGCAGCAAGTTCCAGGTCGTTAACACTCATAGAACAGTACAGCACAGTACAGGCCCTTCGGCCCACGATGTTGTGCCGACCCTTTAACCTACTCTAAGATCAAACTACCTACATACCCTTCATTCTACTATCATCCATGTATCATCCAGTTAGCTGGCGTTGCCTGTGGGTTTCTACAGCTGAGGCATTTCACATGGGTTTTGCGACCTCAGTACATTTTCGCAGAGCTACAGGACAACTGGGCGGAAAGGAACGGAAGAAAGTAGTACAGTTACTCGCAACTGAACTCTGCAGGTTTTACCCAACCAGCCTGATTTTACATGTGCTGTGGGTGTGAGGCTACATTCTCCATCCTCGACCATGAACAATACGCAAAGCTCTGGTGTTCTGCAAAACCTGCGAGGAGCTTCACTGCCCTCTTTAGCCAGTCTGTGTGATACTAAGAAACATGATTATCCCCTCAGCATGGAATAGTTTATTCTGGAACATTATTCGATGGAAACCACCTCCCAGATAAATGATGCATTCAGTAAGGCACCGGCATGTATCCGTAGTTTTACGACATACCTACACGATATATAGAAACTGCATAAGTGATTGCTCATCATTGTATCTCGATCCAAACATTCTACGTAGCGGTATTTTAACAGTTTGAATTCTGATTGTGATTTTTCCATAGAATTTGCTGCACGTAAACTGGCCATTTGGTCAGAATATGGGTATGGTAGCCTACTGCTGAACGTAACCCAGAATGCCTGGACTAACGATTGGAAATTGTCAGTTCAAATCCCACCGTGACCACTGGGGAGTTCAAAATTCTGTTAATTAAATACATTTTGAATTATCAGCAATAGTGACTATGATTGTCACAAAAAAACCCATCTCGTTCACTCATGCCCTTTCGACAAGAAAATCTGCCGTTCTTACTCAGTCTGGCTTCTCTATGACTCCAGAACCAAAGCTATGTGATTGACTCTTCAATGACTTCTGAATTAGCCTCGCAAACCTCTCAGCTGTATTCAGGAAGTTGGCTCGCCACCAGCTTCTCGAGGGCACTTAGGGATGGGTAATAAATACTGGCCTTGCCAATGATGCTCAATGAATGATATTTTAAAAAAACAATCCATGCCAGTATTTATGCTCCACATGAGACTCCTCCCACCCTTCTTCATCTAATCACCCTTCTTCATCCAATCCTGTCAGCATAGCTTTCTATTCTTTTCCACTGCTAATATGATAATGAGTTCTACATTTTCACAATTCCCCAGGTAAAGGAGTTTCTCGTGAATTCCTTATTGGATTTATTGGTTACTATCTTATAGTGATAGCCCCAAGTCCTGGTTTCCCCCAATGAGTGGTTTGTGCATGATTTACATTAACCTGCTGTTAGTGTCATGTGGAGCACAATTTTCATCAAATCATCAAATATTTTTGCACTTTATTTTAATGTCAGCTGTGGCTCAGTTGATCGCGCTCTCACAGCTGGAGGTTGTGGAAATTAGAAACTCTAAGAAGAAAAAGTCACTGATAGGCGTAGTCTATAGGCCACCAAATAATAACATCACATTGGGGCGGGCAATAAACAAAGAAATAACGAATGCCTGTAAAAATGGTACGGCAATTATCATGGGGGATTTTAATCTACATGTAGATTGGTTGAACCAGCTCAGTCAGGGTAGCCTTGAGGAGGAGTTTGTTGAGTGTATCTGTGATAATTTTCTTGAACAGTATGTAATGGAACCGACGAGGGAGCAAGCTATCCTAGATCTAGTCCTGTGTAATGAGACAGGAATAATTAATGACCTCATAGTTAGGGATCCTCTTGGAAGGAATGATCACAGTATGGTTGAATTTAGAATACAGATGGAGAGTGTGAAGATAAAATCCAATACCAGGGTCCTGCGCTTGAACAAGGGGAACTACAACAGAATGAGGGAGGACTTGGCTAAAGTAGACTGGAAACAAAGATTTTATGGTGGGACAGTTGACGAGCAGTGGAGGACTTTCAAAGCAATTTTTCAAAGTGCTCAGCAAAAGTATATTCCAGTGAAAAGGAAGGACTGGAAGAAAAGGTGTAATCTGCCATGGGTGTCTAAGGAAATAAGGGAGGCTATCAAATTGAAAGAGAAGGCATACAAAGTGGCCATAAACAGCATGAAACTAGAAGATTGGGAAAACTTTAAAGGTCAACAGAAAGCCACAAGAAGAACGATAAAGAAAAGTAGGATAGAACATGAGAAAAAACTAGCACAGAATATAAAGACAGATAGCAAAAGTTTCTATAAATATATAAAACGAAAAAGAGTGGCGAAAGTAAACGTTGGTCCTTTAGAGGATGAGAAAGGGAATTTAGTTATGGGATATGATGAAATGGCTGAGGCATTGAACAGGTATTTTGTATCGGGCTTCACAGTGGAGGACATTAATAACATGCCAGTAATTGACAAAGAGACGAACGTAGGTGAGGACCTGGAAACAATCATTATTACGGAAGAGGTAGTGTTGGGCAAGTTAATGGAGCTAAGGATTGATAAGTCCCCTGGCCCTGATGGAGTGCATCCCAGGGTACTAAAAGAAATGGCGGGAGAAATAGCAGGTGCACTGGCGGTAATTTTCCAAAATTCACTGGAATCTGGGGTAGTCCCAGCAGATTGGAAAACAGCAGATGTGACGCCACTGTTTAAAAAGGGAGGTAGACAAAAGATGGGGAATTATAGACCGGTTAGCTTAACCTCTGTAGTGGGGAAGATGCTTGAGTCTATTATCAAGGAAGAAATAACAGGGCATCTCGCTAGAAATTGTCCTGTTGGGCAGATGCAGCATCGGTTCATAAAGGGCAAGTCATGCTTGACAAATCTTTTGGAATTCTATGATGACATTACGAGCAAGGTGGACAATGGGGACCCAGTGGATGTGGCCAAAAGGCCTTCGACAAGGTGCTGCACAAGAGGCTGCTGCATAAGATAAGGATGCATTTCGTTAGGGGTAAAGTATTAGCATGGATAGAGGATTGGTTGACTAACAGGAAGCAGAGAGTGGGGATAAATGAGTGCTATTCTGGTTGGCAATCAGTCGCTAGTGGTGTGCCTCAGGGATCGGTGTTGGGACCGCAATTATTTACAATTTATATAGATGATTTGGAGTTGGGGACCACGTGTAGGGTGTCGAAGTTTGCAGATGACACTAAGATGAGTGGCAGAGCAAAGTGTGCAGATGACTGTGAAACTTTGCAGAGGAACATAGATACATTGAGTGAGTGGGCAAAGGTCTGGCAGATGGAATACAATGTTAATAAATGTGAAGTCATTCATTTCGGTAGGAGTAACAGTAAAAAGGATTATTACTTGAATGGTAAAAAGTTGCAGCATGCTGCTATGCAGAGGGACCTGGGTGTCCTTGTGCATGAATCGCAGAAGGTTGGTCTGCAGGTACAGCAAGTAATTAGGAAGGCAAATGGAATTTTGTCCTTCATTGCTAAAGGGATTGAGTTTAAAAGCAGAGAGGTTTTGTTGCAGCTGTATAAGGTACTGGCGAGGCCGCAGCTGGAGTACTGTGTGCAGTTTTGGTCTCCTTACTTGAGAAAGGATATACTAGCACTGGAGAGGGTGCAGAGGAGGTTCACTGGGTTGATTCCGGAGTTGAGGGGGTTGTCTTATGAGGAGAGACTGAGTAGATTGGGATTATATTCATTGGAGTTCAGAAGAATGAGGGGGGATCTTATAGAAACATTGAAAATCATGAAGGGAATAGATCAGATACAAGTAGAGAGGATGTTTCCACTGGCAGGTGAAGCTAGGGCAAGAAGGCATAGCCTCAAGATTAGAGGGAGCAGATTTAGGACTGAATTAAGAAGGAACTTCTTCACCCAGAGGGTTGTTAATCTATGGAATTCCTTGCCCAGTGAAGTAGTTGACGCTTCTTCAGTAAACGTTTTTAAAGCTAAGGTAGATATCTTTTTGAACAATAAAGGAATTAAGGGATACGGTGAGAGCGCGGGGAAGTGGATCTGAGTCCACGAAAAGATCAGCCATGATCTTATTGAATGGCGGAGCAGGCTCGAGGGGCCGGACAGCCTACTCCTGCTCCTAGTTCTTATGATCTTATGATCATATTTACCGTGGAGAAGGTCCTGGAAGCTAGTGAGTTCAAGGGAGGGAACACCGATATCCTGGAGCATATCAGCGTTACAAAGGAGGAGGTGTTGGAGGTTTTGAAGTGCATTAAGGTGGATAAATCCCCAGGGCCTGACCAGGTGTATCCTAGGATGCTATGGGAAGCAAGGGAGGAGATTGCTGGGGCCCTGGCAGAGATTTTTGTATCATCGTTAGCCACGGGTGAGGTAACGGAAGATTGGAGGATAGCTAATTTTGTGCCTTTATTTAAGAAGGGCAGCAGGGATAAGCCAGGGAACTACAGGCCGGTGAGCCTTACATCAGTGGTGGGAACGTTATTGGAAGGGATTCTGAGAGACAGAATTTATATGCATCTGGAAAGGCATGGTCTGATTAGGGATAGTCAGCATGGCTTAGTGCGTGGGAAATCATGTCTCACGAATTTGATTGAGTTTTTCGAGGAGGTGACCAAGAGGATTGACGAGGGCAGGGTGATGGACGTTGTCTACATGGACTTTAGCAAGGCCTTTGACAAGGTCCCGCATGGTAGGCTGGTCCAAAAGATTCGAACACATGGGATCCAGGGTGAGCGAACAAATTGGATACAAAATTGGCTTGGTCATAGGAGGCAGAGGGTGGTAGTAAAGGGTTGTTTTTCAGATTGGAGGCCGGTGACCAGTGGTGTGCCACAGGGATCGGTGCTGGGCCCTCTGTTGTTTGTCATATATATTAATGACTTGGATGTGAATGTAAGGGGCGTGATTAGTAAGTTTGCAGATGACACCAAAATTGGTGGTATAGTGGACAGTGAAGAAGGTTGTCTAAGGTTACAACAGGATATAGATCAGCTGGGAAAGTGGACAAGGGATTGACAAATGGAATTTAACGCAGACAAGTGTGAAGTGATGCATTTTGGGAAGTTAATCCAGGGCAGGACATATACAGTGAATTGCAGGGCCCTGGGGAGTGTTGTTGAGCAGAGAGACCTTGGGGTGCAAGTACATAGTTTCCTGAAAGTGGCAACACAGGTAGACAGGGCGGTGCAGAAGGCGTATGGCATGCTTGCCTTCATGGGCCGAGGCATTGAGGACAGGAGTTGGGACATCATGTTACAGTTGTGCATGACATTGGTTAGGCCGTATTTGGAGTACTGTGTGCAGTTCTGGTCGCCGCACAACAGGAAAGATGTGATTAAGCTAGAGAGGGTGCAGAAAAGATTCACAAGGATGTTGCCTGGTTTGGAGGGCTTGAGTTATAAAGAGAGATTGGATAGGCTGGGTCTGTTTTCCCTGGAGCGAAGGAGGCTGAGAGGGGACATGGTAGAGGAATATAAAATTATGAGAGGCATAGATAGGGTAGATAGCCAGAGTCTGTTTCCCATGGTAGGGGTGACTAAAATTAGAGGGTATAGATTTAAGGTGAGAGGGAGGAGGTTTAAAGGGGATCAAAGGGGTAAATTATTCAGACCAAGAATAGTGTGTATCTGGAATGAGCTGCCAGAGGAGGTGGTGGAGGCAGGAACAGTAGCGACATTTAAGAGGCATCTGGACAGGTACTTGAATGAGCAAGGTATAGAGGAATATGGAATTAATGCAGTCAGATGGGATAAGTATAGATAGGCATTATGGTCGGCATGTATGTGGTGGGCCGAAGGGCCTGTTTCTATGTTGTCTGACTCTATAACTGCTCACAGTCCTTCTAAGCAAGGTTCTCTGTAAATTTAACATTCTCTTCCTGCTGTTGCATTGTATTCCTCTGGGAAAAAAAAACATTAGCTCTTTCTTCGCTCTCTTGTCGACTTGTGTTGCTGCTTTTAGTGATTTATGTGACTCGGTGCCCAAATCACTTTGCTCCTCTGCTCCATTTAATTTCTTAAACACTAACCAATAACTGGCCTCCTTACGCCTGCTCCCAAAATTAACCAGCTCACATTTCACTAGGTTGAATTCCATTTCTCATTTATCTGTCCAGTCTGCCAGCCTGTTTCGGTCTTCCTGGATTTCAGTGCAGTCTCCATATGGTTAGTTCGACCACCAATTTGGTGTCATCCACAAATTATGTAAACATCCCTCTAATTCCTGTGTTCAAATGTGTGTAATGAACAGCAATCCCATTGTACTTCACACCATAGTTGATGCCCTGGGCACTTGGATTTCTGTATAATTTATTTAATAATTTTGATCTTCGTCTGTCCGGCTCCAAGCATCATGGGATGACACAAAAATAGTCATCCATTCGACAGTTGTTGCTTTCAATGGCAGCTTAATTTCCCAGAACTCTCCATGGGTCAGAAAGTCAATGATTACAGGAGCCCAGTGCGCTGGTGGACTGTGTTCTGAGCATGTGCAGTACAGCTGATGGGGAGACGGACTGAGGTGGAACAGGCAGCTTGGGAGGCGGGAGGAGGGGGTGGAGGTGGAGGGGCGAGATTCCGGGTGCAGGGGATGAACTGGAGCCGTGGGTGGGTGGGAAGCTTCATAAACACCCGGGATCGGCCTCAAGCCCTGAATATGAGGTCACAGGCCCCGTGTTTACCCCGCGGTGACTGGCCTTGGGGGGAGTGGGGGGGGGGGCACTGGCCGCCACTTTGGACAGTGTGGCTATCTTGGTGAGGGCACAGTGAGTGGGCGGGGCTTCACAGTCTGTTCTGAACCGGATCCTAGTGCCCGGGAAATGGAGCATCCTGGACAACAGGGTTTTAAGCAGCTTCACCCACTCCCAGGCAGCATGTTTGCAGCCCAGAGGAGTCCGTGGGCCATGTACATATTCAGTGTGAGAGTTTACAGACCCTGTATAGTTACCTGAAGGGGCTGATCCTCAAATTGAATATCATAGAAATTGACAGCATGGAAGGAGGCCATTCAGCCCATCGTCAGCAAGGAGCCATCCAGCCTCATCCCACTTTCCAGCTCTTGGTCCATAGCCTAGTAGGTTAGGGCATTTCAGCTGCATATCCAAGTACTGTTTGCATGTTGTGAGGGTTTCTGCCTCTACCACCCTCCCAGGCAGTAAGTTCCAGATCCCCACCATCCTCTGAGTGAAAATATTTCCCCTCAAACCCCCTCTAAACCTCCTACCTCTTATCCTACATCTGTGCCCCTGGTTATGGACCCCTCAACCAAGGTGAATAGGGCCTTCCTATCCACTCTATCCAGACCCCTCATAATTTTATACACTTCAATTATGTTTCCCTTCAGCTTCCTCTGTCCCAAGCAAAATAACCCTAGCCTATCCAATCTTGCTTCATATCTAAAATTCTCCAATCCTGGCAACATCCTTGTAAATCTCCTCTGTACCCACTCTAATGCAATCACAACTTTCCTATAGTGCGGTGACCAGAACTGCACGCAGTACTCCAACTGTCACCTAACCAGTGTTTTATACAGTTCCAGCATAACCTCCCTGCTCATATATGCTGTCCCTCGATTAATAAAGGCAAGTATCAGGTATGCCTTCTTCACCACCTTCTCTACCTGCCCAGCCACCTTAAGGGATCTTTGGGCATGCTCACTCAGGACCCTCTGTTCCTCCTTACTTCTCAGTATCCTACCTTTTATTATGTATTCCCTTGCATTGTTCGCTTTTCCCAAATACATTACCTCACACTTCCTCGAATTGAATTCCATTTGCCACTTGCCGACCTGACGAATATATTGATATCCCCCTGTAGTCTACAGCTTTCTTCTTCATTATCAACCACATGGTCATTTTTTTTTAATCATCTGCAAACTTCTTACTCATACCCATTCAAGTCCAAATCATTGATATATACCACAAAAAGCAAGGGACCGAGTAATGAGCCCTGCGGATCCCCACTGAAAACAGCTTCCAGTCACAAAAACACCATCAATCATCACACTTTGCTTCCTGCCTCTGATCCAACTTTGCCTCCAACTTGTCACTTTAGATTAGATTGGAGATACAGCACTGAAACAGGCCCTTCGGCCCACCGAATCTGTGCCAACCATCAACCCTATATTTTCCTACCACCTACCTATACTAGTGACAATTTATAATGGCCAATTTACCTATCAACCTGCAGGTCTTTTGGCTTGTGGGAGGAAACCGGAGCACCCGGAGAAAACCCACGCAGACACAGGGAGAACTTGCAAACTCCACACAGGCAGTACCCGGAATCGAACCCAGGTCCCTGGAGTTGTGAGGCTGCGGTGCTAACCACTGCGCCACTTTGCCTTGGGTCCCATGGGCTTTTTACTTTCGTGACATATTTTCCATGTGGGATCTTATCAAAAGCTTTGGTTACACTTTAGTCCCACTCTAAGTCTTTGGTTGCTTGGTGTGGAGGCAGATGGATATGTCAGAGACTCTTCTCCTGGACTTGCTCTTGGACCTGGTTAAAACGGCAAAGTGTAGATTCAGAATGTGCGGGAACCATGTTGGGTGTGGGTGGGGGGGGGGTGGAGGGTCACTCTGGATGCCAGCCTCTCTTCCGTGGTCTTGTCCGTGCCCAGGTGGCCCTGGACAGGGAGAAAGCTTGATATCTTCTGTGTCCCGGGGTACCTCAGGGTACAGAGGGTCTCATAGACACTGGTAACAACATTCTAGTTCAGTTAGTCATAGAGAGAGATACAGCACTGAAACAGGCCCTTCGGCCCACTGAATCTGTGCCAACCATCAACCACCCATTTATACAAATCCTACATTAATCCCATATTCCCTACCACATCCCCTCCTACATTAATCCCATATTCCCTACCACCTACCTACACTAGGGGCAATTTACAATGGCCAATTTACCTATCAACCTTTTTGATATTGTTTTTGAAATTGTTGGAACGTTGTTGCCTATTTTGGCTTATTTTACTTTGAATGGACCACATGGTTGGGGGAACAAGAGAGAAAAAAATGTTCCCTAGAAACTAGAATTGTTTGTTCTGAATTTCTATCCCAGACTGACAATGATGAATTTTGTAAACTCCTTTTGCAGAGTATTAGAAGGGGAGCATTTGCAGATGGGAAATTCAAACCAAACATCACATCAAGATCTGACTCCATTCATCAGGACCTGAATAGCATCATCCTTTGAATGTTGAAAGAGAAATGTTTCTCTGTTTTCCCTGTGGGAACAGATTTGAAACATCAGTGTGACTGGAAAAGGACCGAGACACACACACACACACACATGAGAGTGTTCCAGTGCACTGTGGAAAGAGCTTTAACCAGTTACACAGCCTGAAAAAAACATTACCATTCACAGCGGGGAGAAAACGTTCACATATTGTGTGTGTGGACGAGGCTTCAACTGATTATCCAACCCGGAGAGACACAAGGACACCAGCACCACGGAGAAATCGTGGAGATGTGGGGACTGTGGGAAGAAATCTAATTACCCATCCCAGCTGGGAATTCATCAACACACTCACACTGGGGAGAGACTGTTCACCTACTCCGAGTGTGGGAAAGGATTCACTCAATCATCCAACCTGCTGAGACACCAGTGAGTTCACACTGGGGAGAGGCCATTCACTTATTCTGTGCGTTATCCCACTTCACTGAACACCAACTTGTTTACACTGACAAGAGACCTTTTAAATGTTTTGAATTTGAGAAGAGTTTTAAAAGCAGAAATTATCTGATGAGACACCGAAACACTCACACCAGGGAGAGGCCATTCACCTGCTCCGTGTGTGGAAAGGGATTCACTCAGTCCTCCCACTTGCCGAAACACGAGCCAGTTCACAAGTGACTGTAGGGTTTGGATTCTGCTGTTATTACTGCTGTTAATCACATCCGGGAGTGGACCATGTCGGGGTTTATTTCAGTTTATAATCCCTGTACCTGAGTTGGAGTATATTCTGGATATCCATCACATAAGTCAGCTTTGCTCAAACAAAGAGTGTTCCAGTCCTTGATTTCTCCAAGTTGGGAAACTGATGCTCTGTTGCTGAGTGTTCCATTTTTGGGCCTTTTCTCCTTTGTTAATGGAAGACTTGTATTTGTATAGCACCTTTCATGACCTCACGATGACCCATAGTGTTTTACAGCTAATGACATTCTTCTGATGTGCGCTCTGTGCTGTTGGCAGCCGTGGCTGTGTGGGTAGCACGCTCACCTGTGAGTCAGACGGTTGTGGGTTCAAGTTTTCTCCAAGACTTGAGTACGAAAATCAAGGCTGACACTTCAGTGCTTTACTGAGAGAATAGCTCAGGTCCCGTCCTGGCACCCTGTCATCCCCCTCAGATGGATGTTAAAGATCCTGTTTCGCTATTTCAAAGAAAAGCAGGGGAGTTATTCCCAGTGTCCTGGTCAACATTTATCGCCTCATCAACATTAGTAAAACAGCTGATCTGGTCATTATGGCTTTCCTGTTCGTGGGATCTTGCCGTGTGCAAATTGGCTGCTGTGTTTCCGACATTACAGCAGTGCCGACACTTCAAAAGAAATTCATTAGCTGTAAACTGATTTGGAACATTCTGAGGTCATGAAAGGTGTTATATAAATGCAAGTCCTTCTTTTAATATTGGAAATACGGCAGGAAAATTGTGCACAGCAAGTCCCACAAACAGAAAGGTGGCCATGACCACAGAATCTTAATGCCACACACACAAGAAGTGTGATTATACAAATTCTGGACAAAATCTGAAAAGTTATAAAAACTGACTTTGTCGTTTAAAAAAATAGACTTTTCTTTTAAAAAGTGAACAATGCTTCAAAATGGCTGCCAAAGGAAAAAGGACTTGGACTTTGTATATTCAAACAGTCTGACAAGGACAAAGGAAAATATTGTAAGCTAAGAGGTGTCAATTACACCCATCCCCCAATATTCCAGAATTGAATGGGTTCTTCTGAAACAAAGAAGGTGTGAAGTAGCCACGTCCTGGGCCATTGTGCGATCACCACTGGGGAGAGACCAAAGCGTCTCCTACCCGGAGGTGAGAAGTAATGCAGCTTTATCTTAAAAAGCAGCCAAGAGAGAGACACCCGAGAAAATAGAAGGCAGTGTCCAGAAACATGTTTCCAGCAAACCAGAAAGCACATGCCCTGCTGCAGAATTCTGTATCTACTCTGTACAACAGTGAACTAGAAGTGATCCACTGACTTCAATTGAACTTTCAACCAAGAGAGAAATTTAAAAACACCTCAGGCCTGCAACCAATGAGAACTGGATTTCCAATAGAATTTAACAGGTTTACCATGACCTCTCCAGAAATATACCCCCTGCTCCATTATAATTACTTCACCTTTTTCCCTCTCTCTCTGTCTCTTCTGTCTGTGTGTGAGCGAATGCATGAGTGGATGTGGTTGTGAGAATTTCGGGATAAGGCGTATTGAGCAATAAACAATTGATTTTCTGTTTTAAAACCGACATGAAAACCTGTTACTGTCTGTTTATTTGACAAATAAAACACCAAGGGGCTAAATCCTTATAGCAAAGCACACTTGCTGTAGCCAGGTGGGGGTTGAACAGTGGGAACCACTCAAATCTCACCCATTGGCCGTAACATTAGTGATGTTGCTTGAAGGATAAATATTGACAGCACACTGGGGAGAAAACCTCTGCTCTTCAAAATAACTTTTTGGGATCGTTTGCGTCCATCTGAGAGGACAGATGGGGTCTTGATTGAAGGTATCATGTAAAATACGGGACCTCTGACAGTTCAGTGTTCCCTCAGTGCTGCATTGAAATATCAACCGAGATTTTGTGTTCAAGTCTCTGGTTGTGGATTTGAACCCACAACCTACAAATGCAGAGATAAGAATATAAGCACAGAGCCACGACTAACACGTCATCGTTACTCTAGGTTATTTCATTTCTCAGAACTTCGGTTATTCTCATGGCCAGGTCCCAGCTCCCTGTAAATTCCAGAGTGCCTCTCCTAGTCTTGGTGTCCAGGGAAGGTATAGATAACATGCACATGTATCTGCCCTTGAAGTGTTTTATGGGACAGTTGAGATGGAGCTTAACTTTGTATATAACCCCGTGCTATACATGCCCTTGGAATGTTTGATGGCAGAGTGTAGAGGGAGTTTTACTCTGTATCTAACCCACGCTGTATCTGGCAGTTCTCTGAATGCCCCATTCCTGGGCACATTTCCAGAGGTACAATGAGTGTCCCCGACATTTTTGTACATTCTGCTGGATATTTCATCCCTGTGTCTGAGTCTTTTGGGGATGATTTGAATTTGATGTCGTCTAGTTACTGAGCTACCGACTAGTGGAAAAAGTTTTTCCTCATTTACCAGATGAACTTTTTTACCCCTCCCTCAGATCTACAATGACCCTTTGTTCTAAAGAAAAGAGCCCCAATTTCTCTAATCTCTCCCTGATAACTAAAGCCTCTCATCCCTGGTATCATCTCAGTGAATCTCTTCTGCACCCTCTCCATGGCCTTTACATCCTCCCTGGTGTAAGATCCTAAATCCTGACCCAGTATTCTAACTGCAGCCTAACCAATGATTTGTACAGGTTTTACATAACTTCCGTCCATTTGTACGCCACACCCCGAATTAAAATGTCTCGGATCCTATGTGCTTTTTAACAACTTTATCAATGTGTCCTCCTACTTTTGAAGGTTTGGGTCTCTGAACCCCTTGTAGGTTTCAGATATTAATGCAACATGGCTAAAATGCATTGCCGTCAAATGTCTGATATAATGCACATTATGGAACAGAGAAATTTAATCTGAGTTAGAAATTCAAAACAGGCGCTTTGTCGCAGACAGGTTGCCATGGAAACCGTGATATGACACTTCATTCCACAGAATAAGCTCATTGGAAACTCTAAAATAAAAGCAAAATACTGCGGATGCTGGAAATCTGAAACAAAAACAAGAAATGCTGGATTCACTCAGCAGGTCTGGCAGCATCTGTGGAAAGAGAAGCAGAGTTAACGTTTCGGGTCAGTGACCCTTCTTCGGAACTGACAAATATTAGAAAAGTCACAGATTATAAACAAGTGAGGTGGGGGTTGGGCAAGAGATAACAAAGGAGAAGGTGCAGATTGGACCAGGCCACATAGCTGACCAAAAGGTCACGGAGCAAAGGCAAACAATATGTTAATGGTGTGTTGAAAGACAAAGCATTAGTACAGAATAGGTGTGAATAGACTGAATATTGAACATCAGCAAGTGCAAACCTGAAGAAAAACAACCTGAAAAAAACAGTGGGTAAGCAAACTGAACAAACTAAGATGAAATGAAATAAATGCAAAAAAAGATTGTAAAAAATGTAAAAAGGAATGCAAAAAAAAGGGAAGAAAAAATAACTAAAAATGACTAAAAATGAAAGTAAAGTGGGGGGCTGTCATGCTCTGAAATTATTGAACTCAATGTTCAGTCCGGCAGGCTGTAGTGTGCCTAATCGGTAGATGAGATGCTGTTCCTCGAGCTTGCGTTGATGTTCACTGGAACACTGCAGCAATCCCAGGACAGAGATGTGAGCATGAGAGCAGGGGGGAGTGTTGAAATGGCAAGCAACCGGAAGCTCAGGGTCCTGCTTGCGGACTGAGTACCAAGATGTAGTTTGGCTGGTGGTGAGAAGAGCCCTCCCCATCAGATCCTTCCTGCATGCCCGAAGTCTCACCCCCTCTGCACAATGCCCTCGAGGTGGCTGTGGTGGGGAAGAGACGGTTGCCCACCTCATTCTGGAATGTGTCTTTACAAAGCAGGTGTGGAAAGAGATGCAGTGGTATTTGTCAAGGTTCATCCCAAGCAGCTCTGTAACGCAGGAGTCTGTGCTGTACGGGCTGTTCCCAGGGATGTACACCGAGATCAACATCAACTGCTGCTGGAGGACTATCAATTCAGTGAAAGACGCCCTTTGGTCTGCCCAAAACATGCTGGTCTTCCAGCGCAAAGAGTTGTCCACGACCGAATTTTGCAGACTGGCACATTCCAAGGTCCAGGACTACGTGCTGAGGGATGCACTAAAGCTTGGGGCAGCCGCAGCAAAGGCTCAATGGGGAAAGACCACAGTGTAAGGTCCCGCCACCAAGCTGAGCTGAGGGGCTGGATCCATGGAAAACCCCTCGAACTGTATCCAGAAAATATTTGTTTGCTGTAAAATGTACATGGCACGAAAAATTAAAAGGAAGGATTGTGAGGCAACTCACTCCTGTATTGAAGGAAACTGACCTCCTTTGCACTATTTGTATTTTTTGACTTGGTGCTGTTTGGAACTGTATTGTAATGTATTTTTTTTTACAGATTTTTATGAATAATGTATACTTTGGAAATTAAAAAAAAAAACTGTACCCTGCCCTCCATCTTGAGAGTGGCACGGATGGACCAGTTGATCAGCACCAGATTCAACCACCGGCCGAGGGCCAACTGAACTTTATTGTGGCAACCCATGCAGGCCGCAAGGAAGTCCTGGAGTTCCGGGTTGGGGATGGGAGGAGACTCGGTAGGAGGCACGAGGGAGTCCACCGCCTCACTAGTGATGGATTCAAGATCATCCTCTGTGCCCCACACCAAGTCCCCATCCTCCTCCACGCCATCACCGCCAGCAGCCGACACACCCACCATGCAGCATGGGGGTGGACATCCCGGTCGCGTTAGCTGGTCCACTTCCATCACGATCTCACCCCCAGGATCAATGGCAGAGGAGTCCTTGTTGGGTTCTTCTATGGAACTGGAGCCTATGGCGCCAGTGGTTCAGGACCCTACCCCCCACCTCTGTCCCCAGGCTAGTGAGTGGCCCAGTGGAGATGGTAGTTCCCGACTCCGGAAATACAGTCAGAACTGGGACCAGAGGCAGAGAGAGGAGGCCATTTCCCGCCTCGCCAGTGCCCACAGGCCCAGCGGATGGGGAACTACGCAAATTGGCCTCTGGGTTGGGTATCCTGGACTGGAGTATCAGGCTGCTGGGAGGGCTGACCCTCACATGTCTTGCCCTCACCCAGGACATCCGACCCATCGGCCAAAGCAGTAATTTCTCCCGTGGTCCACCACAGGCGGGCCCTCTCCAGGTCTCCAGGCTCGGACCATCATCTGGTGTGGGCGGAGCTCCCTCCACTCCGCAGTCAGGCAGAGTCCGCATATAGGAATTTTAATCAAATCCAGGTCTTAACGATCAGAGACTCCAGGTATTTGGGTTTCTGTATGAGTTATTTAATAATTTCATCACAGTCCGACTACAGAGTATCACTTTTCGTCACGAATTGGGGCTGCAAACGGCTCGTTTGTTACCCAGCATTCGCCGCATCAGTGAACGTGCTCTATGTACGCTACAGGAGCCCAGCACGCAAGCGCAGTGTGAGCCTGTATCTGGAGCATGCGCAGTGTCAGTATGATCAAAATCGTAGAAGCGCTGGAGACGCTTTTGCGAGTGAGAGTGGGCGGGGCTTCAGCCCAGGTGTTAAGCAGCCTCCCCAGGCTGCTTGTGATGTTTGCAGACTAGAGGAGTCCATGGGCCATGTATATATTCAGTGTGAGAGGTTGTAGTCCCAGTATAGTTATTTAGAGGAGCTGTTCCTCATCTTTTAGTTACATTTTAGCCCCAGGCTGCTAATCTTTGGTTGCTCAGTATGGAGGGGGTGGTTAAGTCGGAGGATTTTCTCCTGGACCTGCTCTTGGGCCTGGTTAACACTGCAATGTGTAGGTCCAGTATCTATTGATGCTGGGAGTGTCACTCTGGCTGCTATCCTCTCTTCTGTGGTCTTGTCCGTGCCTGGGTGGCCCTGGAGAGGGAGCACACTTGATACCTTCTGTGTCCGTTGAGCACCTTAGGGTACAGAGTGTCTCACAGACACTGGTAACAACATTCTAGTTTAGTTGGGAAGGTTCCCTTTGCTTTAGGCACTTTACAGCATTCTAGGCTCAACAGTGAGTTTAACAACCTCAGATCATGAACCCCATTTTGATTTTTTATTTGACCATGTGCTAATCTTAAACTTGTTTTTCGGACAGAGCTGTTCATTATTCTGCCATTAACACACTCCCTGGACAAATGCTTTTTCTTTTACTGCAACTGTTAGCTTTCCCTTTGCCTTCTGTTCCACGACATCTTTGTAATTTAATCTTTCCCACCCTCTGCCCTATCTCAGACCTTCCCTTTTGTTGTTCTTCCCCCACCCCCCCACTCCTCCCCTGCTTTTACTTTTTTACTTCCTCAGAACCTATTACATTTCTAACTTTGGCCAGTCCTGATGAAAGCTCATCGAACGGAAAAGTTAATTATGTTTCTCTCCACAGTTTTACTACCCAATTTGCTGTCATCTGCAAATTGTGAAAACATCCCTCTAATTCCTGAGAACACATGAAGGTAAAGAAAAGAAACTCCAGTATACTTTACACCATAGTTGATGGCCCGGGCACTCAGATACCTGTACAATTTATTTAATAAATAATACTTAATAATTTTTTCAATTGCCTCTCTGGCCCTAATCTCGATGCGGTGACACAAAAAAATCATTCCGTCAACAATTGGAGCTTTCAATGGCGGAGTGTTTACCCAGGACTCCCCACGGTCAAAAAGTCCCCTATCAATGGTAACAGTAGCATAGTGTAGTGGCGCAGGTTCGGACTGTGCATGCGCAGTGCAGGTAGTGGAGATGAGCTGAGGGGGAACAGGCGGCTTTGGATGCGGGAGGAGATTAAAGTCCACCATGATTACAGTAATGCCTTGTTACATGCGCCTCTAATTTCCTGATCTACACTCTGCCCTACACAACAACTATTGTTAGGAGACTGATAAACAACTCCCACCAATATTTTCTGCCTCTTGCTGTTTCTTATTCCCATGAAACTGATTCTACTTGTGGATTTGCTGAATTAAGATCCGTTCTCCCTACTGTCTTTATTCCATCCTTTATTATCAGGGCGACTCCTTCTCCATTTCCATTCTGTCTATCTCTGCTATAGGTTAAGTATCCTGGAATACTTAGTTCCCAACCTTGGTCACTTTGCACTCATATCTCTGAAATGGCTATGAGATCAAACCTATTCATTTTTATCTGTGCTATTAATTCATCTAATTTGTTGTGAATGCTTCGTGCATTCAGATATCGTACCCTTAGCTTTGACTTTTTTTCTAATTTTCCCTGATGTTACCTTTGTCACTAATGTCCTATTATCTTTACTACTCTCACTGTCCCTTCCTGACCCATTCGGCTTATTTTCATCCAAAACACTGCTCTGCTCTGGAGCCTTGGCATTTTCCTCGCTGCTTTTCCATTTACCCTTTCCTGAACCCAACCCCCTCACCCCTCCCCGGACATCCTAGACAACAGGGTTTTAAGCATCTTCACCCACTCCCAGGCTGCAGGTGATGTTCAAAGCCTGGAGGAGACCCAGGACCATGTAAATATTCAATGTGAGAGGTTACAGCCCCTGTACAGTTAACTGAAGGGGCTGCTCTTCCACTTTGGTTATACTTGAGCCCCACTCTCCTAATCTTTGGTTGCTCAGTGTGGATGGGGGTGGGTAAGTCAGAGGATCTTCTCCTGGACCTGCTCTTGGGCCTGGTTAACACAGCGATGTGTAGGTCCAGGATGTGCGAGAACCATGTTGGGGGTGGGGGGTGTCACTCGGGCTGCCGGCCTCTCTTTTGTGGTCTTGTCCATGCCCAGGTGAAGAGGGAACATACAGTGTTCACCGGTATGCTTGATACCTTCCACAACCAGTGGGCACCTCAGGGTACAGAGTGTCTCTTAGATACTGGTAACACCATTCTGGGACTTTGTTGCTTATTTTGAGTACTTCAGATTGATTGGACCACACGTTTGGGAAGACGAGAGACAAGAAAGAATGTTCTATAGAAACTGGAATTGTCTGTTCTAAATTTCTATCCTGTACTTACAGTGATGATGTTTGTAAACTCCTTTTACAGGGTATTAGAAGGAGAGGATCTACAGAGGGGAAATTCAAACCAAACATCACGTCAAAATCTGACAGAGTCACTCAATTCATCTGGACCAGAATATCATCAGCCTTTGAATGTGGAAGGAGAAATGTTTGTCTGTGGGTAAAGATTTCAAACATCAGTGTGACTAGAAAAGCACCGAGACACACACACCCGAGTGAGCGTGTTCCAGTGCACTGACTGTGGAAAGAGCTTTAACCAGTTACACAGCCTGAAAAAACATCACACCCACAGCAGGGAGAAACCATACACGTGTTCTGTGAATGGATGACGCTTCAACTGATCATCCAACCTGGAGAGACACAAGGACACCCGCACCACGGAGAAACCGTGGAAATGTGGGGACTGTGGAAAGGGATTCAATTACCCATCCAAGCTGGAAACTCACCGACGCAGTCACACAGGGGAGAGGCCGTTCACCTGCTCCGAGTGTGAGAAGGGATTCACTCAGTTATTCTGCCTTCAGTCATACCACTGAGTTCACACTGGGGACAAGCTGTTCAGTTGGTTTCAGTGTGGGAAGATTTTCAGGCAGTCATCCAACCTCACTGAACATCTACGTGTTCACACCGGGTAGAGGCCGTTCAGCTTCTCCGGGTGTGGGAAGGGATTCATTTGTTCTTCCCACCTCACTGATCACAAATGTGTTCACACTGGAGAGAGACCATTCATCTGCTCCTTGTGTGGGCAAGGATTTATTAAATCATCCCACCATCTGAGACACCTGCGGGCTCACACTAGGGAGAGACTGTTCACCTGCAGAGTGTGGGAACAGATTCACCGCTTCATCCACCCTGCTGGCGCACCAGCGAGTTCACACTAGGGAGAGACCATTCACCTGCACAGAGTGTGGGAACAGATTCATCAGTTCATCCGCCCTGCTGGCGCACCAGCGAGTTCACACTGGGGAGAGACCGTTCACCTGCACAGAGTGTGGGAGCAGATTCACCAGTTTCATCCACCTTGCTGGCGCACCAGCGAGTTCACACTGGGGAGAGACCATTCACCTGCACAGAGTGTGGGAGCAGATTCACCAGTTTCATCCACCTTGCTGGCGCACCAGCGAGTTCACACTGGGGAGAGACCATTCACCTGAACAGAGTGTGGGAACAG
Organism: Heterodontus francisci; assembly: GCF_036365525.1. NCBI lineage: Eukaryota > Metazoa > Chordata > Chondrichthyes > Heterodontiformes > Heterodontidae > Heterodontus > Heterodontus francisci. Next base: position 22,631,485 of record NC_090404.1, read on the forward strand.
ATTCACCACTTCATCCACCCTGCTGGCGCACCAGCGAGTTCACACTGGGGAGACACCGTTCACCTGCACAGAGTGTGGGAACAGATTCACCACTTCATCCACCCTGCTGGCGCACCAGCGAGTTCACACTGGGGAGACACCGTTCACCTGCACTGACTATGGGAACAGATTCACCACTTCATCCACCCTGCTGGCACATCAGTGAGATCACACTGGGGAAAGGTCGTTCACCTGCACTGAGTATGGGAAGGGACTCACTAGTTCATCCACCCTGCTGAGATACCAGCGAGTTCACACTGGGGAAAAACCTGTTTACCTGCCCCGTGTGTGGGAAGGGATCCCAGCTCAGCTGACACAAACTTGTTCCGACTGTGAGGAGAGCTTCAAAAGCAGAAATAATCTGATGAAACACCAGACACTTCACACGGGGGAGAGGCCGTTCACCTGCTCCGAGTGTGGGAAGAAATTCACATGTTCACCCACCCTGCTAACACACCAGCGAGTTCACATGTAGGGTGGTTAGAATTAGCTTTACTTTATTCTTTAATCCGATACGAACACATTAATTAAAGGAGTCAGTTTTATTTTATACAAATGTATTAACAATTAATCCTAAAACCTGACTGAGTTATGAGTTCTATATATATTAAATTGTATCCATCTTGATTATGTAGCTTGAATGTAGCTTTACTAAAGTAGATGCTCAAAGAATCAGTTTCTGTAACTCACGAATACAAATTTCATATTGTCTGTATGAGCACAAAGGGATGATAACTAAAGTGAATAGAGCCTTTGACAGCTACTGGCAGGTATCCTATCCGTTCAAGTCCCAATTAAAATAGGCTAGCAAGTGACATCACAAGGTCTGAGCCAACCATCAGGCCAAACACAAGGTAGCCTGTTGGTCAGAGAAAGGGTTAAAAGTCAGGGTCCGCAATGCCTCAGGGCGCGGAGACCAGGAAGCTTCACAGAAATGAAACCACAGATGTAGAAAGACTCCAACACATGACTTTGAGAGAACAAAAGAACCATTGATAGACTGAACAGGCTTTCATGTCATCTGCAACCAAAACTTGATCAGAAAGTGCAACCGTGAGAGCTGTGAAGTCATTACCTGAATTTTGTAATTATCACTCCTTATTTATTCATAGGTTTTCCTGAATTACTACCCCCAAGCATCTTGTTGCCATATTGGTTATAATCTTATCAGGACAAGAGTTAAAAGTGAGACACAAAGAAAATAAAACTCGCTTATAATTAGTGACCATGAAGGGACAAGTCTGAAACAGGAATATTTGGTCAGTAAGGAAGGATTTTAGGTGTTTCGTCTGGTTAAAAATCACACTAGAAAGGGTGCTGGATTATTGTGAACTGAGATTCTTTAAGAAAATGACATCTAGAACAGTATCTTCTCAGTACAAGGAAAAGTTGGACATAATGTCTGACATCGATATTCAGACATTACAGACAGAGTATTTAACAAAGGGAGAACAAGACCAGTCAAAGACGTAATAGCTTTTATTCAAGAATGAGTAGACAGTAAGAAGTTGAAGACCATGAAGACAAAGCACCTTCTGGCATACAATGCATATTTTTGTGCCCTAAAAGACGATGAGATTGTCAGGGGAAAGAGAACGAGATTGAAGATTTTAAGCAGTTACTACAAAAATAAGAAAAGCAACCAAAAAAAAAGCTGGAGTGAGAGAACGTAAATGAGCTGAAAGATCAGGAAATGTGAAACTTACAAAGGCGGGTCGATCAACTGAGAAGAGAGGCTGATCAAATGGTGTATGTGCTGTGACAGCAGAGCTATTCTGGTATTACTGCTGGAGCCATAAGGGTAGAAGCGCAACAGTTAAAACAAAAACTTAATGAGTGTAAGAACAAGGACACAAAGCTCAAGCTAGAGCTGGGAGACAATAGGGGTGCTCTTTGAGAATACACTAACCATCGCCACTGAGAGGCAGCCCACTTTCAGTGTGAGCTGGAAATTTATGAACTAAAATGGAAGTTGGATAGGCAGCAAGCCCTGGTGTCTACCATTACGAGGGAAGGTGAGCTCCTCTTAAAACGGGAGAATGATCTGGATGCTTGTGTATCTGGTGGTGACTACACCCAACATAGTAAATGGCTGCAAACAACCAAAATGAGGGACTCTCCAGAAGTACCATTTTCCACTGTTCCTGTTATTACACCTCCATCCCCCACCACAAAGGCACAGAAGTCCCTGCTTCTGTCACAACGAAAGCCACTATTAAGAATGTGCAAGGTATTACCTGCCACCCTGGTTTACTAAAAGCTGTTTGGTTCATGGCATAACAGAGACAGTTCAAATATAAAATAAAATCCTGGGTTATGGAGAATGGCGAAGGGGAGAAGAATTAAGTTAAAAAGGCCCACAGCAAAAGTCAAAAACTGCTGTGAGAAAAGAATGTGTGTGTGCCATGTTCTGTTTTTAAGAGAATGGCAACTGGATTTTGTTTGGATGTTGGAAGCTTCTGCAAATGAACCTCTGTTCTTATCTGTTAACGCCTGTGCTCTTTTCTGCAGAGCTAAATGTTCTTAACTGTTTGTAGTCTGGCTGTTGACGTTACAGGCATAAGCTTGTTACTTGTCCTCCCTATGTATACCTTTTGTGTGAAACTTGAAACATGTTTTGGTTGTGAATCGGTTGAATCCTTGTGTGTTCCTTGGGCTCAGGAATGGGAATTTAACACAACTTTTTTGGCACTATGAATGCATAAACCATTACAGGAATCAATATTTCTAAATTGTTTGGAATTTAAAAAGTGTGAATGTGATTGTTTTCAATGAGGAGGAAACTTCTCAAAACACAGAATAATACAGTGCAGAAGAAGCCCGAGTCTGCACCAATGCATTAAAGACACAAATACATGCAATTGCGTCACTTTACATAACTTTTCTTTTGAAGAAAAACTTTCCTGATCAAGAAAAAAAAACAAACTCCAAACCAAACTTCATTTTAAACGTTTTTTCCCCCCAATTCTTTTTGGCATTTCTGACTTCAATTTTGCTCAAATCCTAAGAGGAGGTCGAGTGTAGCCCCTTCTTTAGTAGGGCCATTCACATACTGCTTCAGAAAACTATCCTGGACACACTTAACAAATTCTTCCCCATCTGATCCCTTAGCACTAAGGCAGGCCCAGTCAATATCAGGGAAGTTAAAATCGCCTACTATTACAACCCTATAATTCCTACACCTGTGATTTCCCTACATATATGCTCCTCCAATTCCCTCTGATTATTGGGGGGCCTATAGAATAATCCCATCAAAATGATCACCCCTTTCTTATTTCCAAGTTCTACCCATATGGCCTCTCTGGACATTCCTCCCTAATCAATAGTGCAACTGTCCCTCCTCTCTGACCTCCACCTCTGTCACGCTGGAAGCATCAGTACCCCTGAACATTGAGCTGCCAGTCCTGCCCATCCCTCAACCATGTTTCTGTAATAGCTATAATATCACAATCCCATGTACCAATCCATGCTCTGAGTTCATCTGCCTTACCTGTAAGGCTTCTTGCATTAAAGTGTAGATCACAGGATAGCAGCCGTCTGAACAGAAAGTAAAGGGATTCAGAAAGAAACTGTGACAGGGGCGGGGTGCAAAATATAACCCAGAAAAATAACGTAAGTAAAGGAAAAGAAATGGGGGTAGAGGTAATGATCTAAGGAAAAGGACAAAGAACAATCAGAGTAAGAATAATTAACTGGGGGAAAGCCAACTTCAATGGGGTAAGGAGGAAGCTGGGGAGAATAAATTAGAGTCAAAGGTTGGCAGGAAAACAGTAGCTGAGCAATGGGCTACCTTCAAAGAAGAGAGAGTTTGAACACAATCAGGGTATGTTCCCTCGAAGGGGAAAGGGAGGGCAAATAAATCCAGAGCTCCCTGGATGACAAAAGAGGTAGAGATTATGATAAAGAAGAAAAATGTGCTTATGACAGATGCCAGGTAGAAAATACTATTGAGAACCAGAATGAATATAGAAGGCCCAAAGGGGAAGTGAAAAAGAAAATAAGAGAAGATAGAGAGCATGAAGAGAGACTGGCAGTTAATATTAAAGGGAATCCAAACGTTTTCTATGGACATACAAATAGTAAAAGGGTGGTAAAAGAATTAGTGGAGCCGATTAGGGACCAGAAAGCAGATTTACACCCGGAGACAGAGGGCATAGCTGAGGTATTAAATGAATACTATGCATCTGTCTTTACCAAGGAAGAAGATGCAACCCAGGCAGTGGTGAAAGAGGAGGTAATTCGGACACGAGAAGGGTTTAAAATTGAAAAAGATGATGTATTAGATAGGCTATCTGTACTTAAAGTGGATAAAGCACCAGGACCGAATGAGATGCATCCAAGAAAACGGAGAGAAGTGAGGGTGGAAATCGTGGAGGCACCGGCCATAATTTTTCAGTCTTCCTTAGACTCGGGAGTGGTGCCAGAGGACTGGAGAATTGCAAACATTACACCCTTGTTCAAAAAAAGGGGTGTAAAGATAAGCCCAGCAACTACAGGCCAGTCAGTTTAACTTCAGTGGTGGGGAAACTTCTGGAAAAAAAATAATTCGGAACAAAATTAATAGTCACATGGACAAATGCAGGTTAATTAAGGAAAGCCAGCATGGATTTCTTAAGGGAAAATCACGTTTAACTAACTTGCTGGAGTTTTTTTGAGGAAGTAACAGAGAGAGTTGATGAGGGCAATGCTGTTGTCTATGTTGTGTACATGGATTTTCAAAAGGAGTTTGAAACAGTGCAACACAACAGACTTGTGAGCAAATTTATAGCTCGCGGAATAAAAGGGATGCTAGCAACATGGATACAGAATTGGCAGAGTGACAGGAAACAAAGAGTAGTGGTTAAAACAAATGGATGTTTTTGGGGGAGCTGGAGGAAGGTTTGTAGTGGAGTGCCCCAGGGGTCAGTTTTGGGACCCTTGCTTTTCCTGATATATATTAATGACCTAGACCTTGGCGTACAGGGCACAATTTCAAAGTTTGCAGATGATATGAAACTTGGAAGCAGTGAACTGTGAGGTGGATAGTGTAGAACTTCAAAAGGACATAGACAAGTTGGTGGAATGGGCAGACAGGTGGCAGATGAAGTTCAATGCAGAGAAATGTGAAGTGATTCATTTTGGTAGGAAGAACATGGAGCGATAAATAAAAATGAAGTGTATAATTGTAAAGGGGGTGCAAGAGCAGAGGGACCTAGGTGTACATGTGCATAAGTCATTGAAGGTGGCAGGACAGTTTGAGAGCGCGGTAATAAAGCATACAGTGTCCTGTGCTTTATTGATAGGGGCACTAAGTACAAGAGCAATGAAATTATGTTGAACTTGCATAAGACACTAGTTTGGCTTCAGCTGGAGTACTGTGTCCAGTTCTGGGCATTTCACTCGAGGAAAGACTTGAGGGCATTAGAGAGACTACTGAAAAGATTCATGGGATCAAAAGGTCCCACAAACAGCAATGTCATAATGACCAGATCATCTGTTTTAGTGATGTTGATGAAGGGATAAATAATGGCCAGGACACTGGGGATAACTCCACTGCTCCTCTTTGAAATAATGCCATGCGATCTTTTACATTCAGCTGAGGGGGAAGACGTGGCCTCAGTTTAACGTTTCATCCGAAAGACAGGACCTGTAACCATGCAGCACTCCCTCCGTACTGCACTGGAGTGCCAGCCTTGATTTTTGTGCTCAGATCCTGGAGAAATCTTGAACCCACAACCTTCTGACTCAGAGGTGAGAGTGTTACCCACTGAGTCACAGCTGTCAACAGCACTGAGTAAACATCAAAAGAACTTCATTTCCTGTACAACACTGTGGGATATCCTGATGTCATTAAAGGCACTATACAAATACAAGTCTTCATTAACAAAGGAGAAAGGGCCCAAAAATGGTTCAGTCCTGTTAGTGACATCAGTCTCCTCTTATCTTAGAGAAATCAAGAACTGGAACACTGTTTGATGCAAAGCTGATTTATTTGACGTATCCAGAATAGTAAACTACAGCCCAAGTACAGGGATTATAAACTGAAATAAATCCCAACATGGTCCAGTCCAGGATGTGGTTAACAACAACAATAACAGCAGAATCCAATCCCTGCAGTCACTTGTGAACTCGCTGGTGTTTCAACAGGTGGGATGACTGAGAAAATCCCTTTCCACAGGTGGAACAGGGGAACGGCCTCTCCCCAGTGTGAACTCGCTGATGTTTCAGCAGGGCGGATGAATGAGTGAATCCCTTCCCACACACTGAGCAGGTGAACGGCCTCTCCCCAGTGTGAACCCGCTGGTGTGTCAGCAGGGCGGATGAGTGAGTGAATCCCTTCCCACACACTGAGCAGGTGAACGGCCTCTCCCCGGTGTGAGTGTGTTGGTGTCTCAGCAGGGAGTAAGACCGAGCAAATCCCTTCCCACACTCAGAGCAAGTGAACGGCCTCTCCCCGGTGTGAGTGCGCTGGTGTTCAGTGAGATCAAATGATCGCTTGAACCCAATCCCGCAGTGAGAGCACCTGAACGGTCTCTCGTCAGTGTGAACACGTTGATGGGACATCAGTTCAGCAGGACTTTTATAGCAATTCCCACAGTTTCGACATTTAAAAGGTCTCTCATCAGTGTGAACTCTCTTGTGTGTCAGCAGGTTGCATGACCGAGTGAATCCCATCCCACACTCTGAGCAGGTGAACGGTCTCTCCCCAGTGTGACTGCGCCGATGAATTTCCAGTTCTGATGGGTAACTGAATCCCTTCCCACAGTCCCCACATTTCCACGGTTTCTCCGTGGCGCGGGTGTCCTTATGTCTCTCCAGGTTGGATAATCAGTTAAAACCTCGTCCACACTCAGAATATGTAAGTTTCTCTCCGCTGTGAATGGTGTGATGTGTCCTCAGGCTGTGTAACTGCTTCAAGCTCTTTCCACAGTCAGTGCACTGGAACACTCTCACTCGGGTGTGTGTGTCTCAGTGATTTTCCAGTCACACTGATGTTTGAAATCTTTTCCCACAGAGAGAACAGACAAATACTTCTCCTTCCACATTCAAAGCCTGATGATATTCAAGTCCTGATGAATTGAGTGACTGTCAGATTCTGACATGATGCTTATTGTGAGTTTCCCATCTGCAAATCCTCCCCTTCTAATACTCTGTAAAAGGAGTTTACAAAAGTCATCATTGTCAGTACAGGATAGAAATTCAGAACAGACAATTCTAGTTTCTATAAAACATTCTTTCCTCTCTTGTTCTCCTGAAGCATGTGGTCCATTCAAATGAAAAGAAGCCAAAATAAGCAACAAAATTCCAACAATAACAAAGCGAACCTGCCTAACTCGACCAGAATAGCATTACCAGTGTCTATGAGACCCTCTGTACTCTGAGGTACTCCCCGGAAGCAGAAGATATGAAGATATCAAGTGTGCTCCCTCTCCAGGGCCACCCGGGCACGGACAAGATCACGAAAGAGAATCCGGCAGACACAGATACACCCTCATCCCCAACTCAGTCCCTGTACATCCTGGACCTACACATTGCTGTTTTAACCAGGCCCAAGAGCAGGTCCAGGAGAAGATCCTCTGATTAACCCAACTCCCTACACACAGAGCAACCAAAGATTCGGAGAGTGGGGCTAAAGTGTAACCAAAGCTTTTGATAAGGTCCCACACGGCAGATTCGTCACCAAAGTAAATGCCTATGAGATCCAAGGCAAAGTGGCAAGTTGGAGCCAAAAGTGGCTCAGAGGCAGGAAGCAAAGGATAATGGTCGATTGTGTTTTTGTGTCGGGAAGGCTGTTTTCAGTGGAGTTCTGCACAGCTTCGTACTCGGTCCCTTGCTTTTTGTGGTATATATCAATGGTTTGAACTTTAAGGGGTTTGATTAAGAAGTTTGCAGGTGATAAAAAAAAATTGACCGTGTGGTTGATAATGAAGAAGAAAGCTGTAGACTGCAGGAAGATATCAATGGACTGGTCAGGTGGCAGAACAGTGGCAAACGGAATTCAGTCCAGATGCATATGAGGTAATCTATCTGGGAAAAGCAAAATAGGCAAGGGAATATACAATAAATGGTAGGATACTGAGAAGTATAGAGGATCACAGGGACCTTAGTGAGCATGTCCACAGATCCCTGAAGTTGGCTGGGCAGGTAGATAAGGTGGTTAAGAAGTCATACAGGATACTTGCCTTTATTAGCCAAGGGACAGAATAGAAGAGCGGGGAGGTTATGCTGGAACTGTATAAAACACTGGTTAGGACACAGCTGGATACTGTGTGCAGTTCTGGTTGCCGCACTATAGGAAAAATGTGAATGCATTCGAGGGTACAGAGGAGATTTACAGGGACGTTGCCTGGACTGGAGAATTTTAGTTATGAGGAAAGATTGGAAAGGTGAGGATTGTTTTCTATGGAACACAGGAAGCTGAGGGGAGACTTAATTGAAGTGTATAAAATTATGAGGGGTCTGGATAGAGTGGATAGGACAGCCTTATTCCACTTGGTTGAGGAACTGTAACCAGGGACATAGATTTAGAGTAAGAGATAGGGGGTTTAGAGGGGAAATATTTTCACCCAGAGGGTGGTGGGATCTGCAGCGCACTGCCTGGGAGGGTGGTAGAAGCAGAAACCCTCACAACAATTAAAAAGTACTTGGATATGCAAATGAAGTGCCCTAGCCTGCTAGGCTATGGACCAAGAGCTGGAAAGTGGGATTAGACTGGATGGCTCCTTGTTAACGATGGGCTGAATGGCCTCCTTCCGTGCTATAAATTTCTATGATATTAAACTTGAGCAGCAGCCCCTTCAGGTAACTATACAGGGGTTTTAACCTCTCACACTGTATATATACATGGCCCATAAACTCCTCTAGGCTGCAAACATCACATGCAGCCTGGGAGTGGGTGAAGCTGCTTAAAACCCTGTTGTCCAGGATGCAGCATCTCCTGGGCTCGAGGAGCTGTTTCAGAACTGTGATACCCTGCCCACTCTCTGTGCCCTCACCAAGATGGCCACACGTGCGCCCTGCTCCCCTGGGCCTGCTCCCACGGGGTAAACACGGGGCCTGTAGCCTCATATTCGGGGTCTCAGCCCGACCCCTGGTGTGTATGAAGCTTCCCAGCCCACCCACGGCTCCAGTTTCTCCCCTGCGCCCACAATCTCCTCCCGCCTCCCCAGCAGCCTGTGCTGCCTCCATCACCTACACTGCAAATGCTCAGAATATAGGCCGATTTTCCACCAGCGCACTGGGCTCCTGTGGTCATGAATAGGGGACTTTCTGACCCGCAGGGAGTCCTGGGTAATTAAGCCGCCATTGAAAGATGTAATCGTTAAATGTATGATTATTTTCACACCATCCCATTGAGATTGGGGCCGCAGAGACAATGAACAAAAATATGAAATAAATTATACAGAAACCCGCGTGCCCGGGCCATCAATTATGGCGTGAAGTACATGGGAACTCTGTTCTTCACCCACATTTGGACTCAGGAATTAGAGGATCTTTTCACAATGTGCAGATGACACTAAATTGGGTGGTAAAACTAATAATGTGGAGACTGCACTGAAATCCAGGAAGACATAAACAGGCTGACAGACTGGACAGATAAATGGGAAATAAAATTCAACAGTGAAATGTGAGCTGGTTCATTTTGGGAGGAGGAATAAGGAGGCCAGTTATTGGTTAGAATGTAAGAAATTAAATGGAGCAGAGGAGCAAAGAGATCTGGGAACAGAGTCACATAAATCACTAAAAGGAGCAACACAAGTCGATAAGAGAGCAAAGAAAGAGCTGATGCTCTTTTCTAGAGGAATACAATGTAACAGCAGAGAGGGAATGTTAAATTTACTGAGAACCTCACTTAGAAGGACTGTGAGCAGTTCTGGTCTCCAGATTAAAAAAGGATATTGAAGCACTGAAGAAAGTGCAGAATAGATTTACAAAGATGTCACCAGAGAGGATGTTACTATCCAGCAAGATTGAGCAGGCTGGGGCTCCTTTCTCTGGAAAAGAGAAGACTTGGAGGAGATCTGATAGAGGTCTTTAAAATTATCAGTCAGTCAGAACAAGGGGACAGCAATATAAGACAGACATTAACAGGTCAAATAGAGAACTTAGGAGGAATTTATCAACTCAGAGAGTGGTGAGAATGTGGAACTCACTGCCACGTGGAGGGGTTGAAGCAGATAACAATGATGTGTTTAAGGGGAGGCTTAACACATTTATGAGGGAGAACGGAATAGAGGGATATGGGGGCAGAGTGAGGCGAGGTAATTGGAATTTGAGGAGGCTCATGTGGATTACAAACACCAGCACAGATTAGTGGGGCCGAAAGGCCTGTTTCTGGGCTATAATTCTGTGTATGTACAGCAAAGGTGGATTAATGCTCGGGTTTACAGGGCCCAGGGGTGGATTAATGCTCGGGTTCACAGGGCCCAGGGGTGGATTAATGCTCGGGTTTACAGGACCCAGGGGTGGATTAATACTCGGGTTCACATGGCCAGTGGTGGATTAATGCTTGGGTTCACAGGACCCAGGGGTGGATTAATGCTCAGGTTTACAGAGCCCAGAGGTGGATTAATGCTCGGGTTTACAGAGCCCAGGGGTGGATTAATGCTCGGGTTCACAGGGCCCAGGGGTGGATTAATGCTCGGGTTTACAGGACCCAGGGGTGGATTAATACTCGGGTTCACATGGCCAGTGGTGGATTAATGCTTGGGTTCACAGGACCCAGGGGTGGATTAATGCTCAGGTTTACAGAGCCCAGAGGTGGATTAATGCTCGGGTTTACAGAGCCCAGGGGTGGATTAATGCTCGGGTTTACAGGGTCAGGGGTGGATTAATGCTCGGGTTTACAGAGCCCAGGGGTGGATTAATGCTCGGGTTCACAGGGCCCAGGGGTGGATTAATGCTCGGGTTTACAGAGCCCAGGGGTGGATTAATACTCAGGTTTACAGGGCCCAGGGGTGGATTAATGCTCGGGTTCACAGAGCCCAGGGGTGGATTAATACTCAGGTTTACAGGGCCCAGGGGTGGATTAATGCTCGGGTTTACATGGCCCAGGGGTGGATTAATGCTCGGGTTTACATGGCCCAGGGGTGGATTAATGCTCGGGTTTACAGAGCCCAGGGGTGGATTAATGCTCGGGTTCACAGGGCCCAGGGGTGGATTAATGCTCGGGTTTACAGAGCCCAGGGGTGGATTAATGCTCGGGTTTACAGAGCCCAGGGGTGGATTAATACTCGGGTTCACAGGGCGCGGGTGTGGATTAATGCTCAGGGTTACAGAGCCCAGGGGTGGTGGATTAATGCTCGGGTTTACAGGACCCAGGGGTGGATTAATGCTCGGGTTTACAAAGCCCGGGGTGGATTAATGCTCGGGTTTACAGGGCCAGGGGTGGATTAATACTCAGGTTTACAGGGCCCAGGGGTGGATTAATGCTGGGGTTTACAGAGCCCACGGGTGGATTAATGCTCGGGTTTACAGGGCCAGGGGTGGATTAATACTCAGGTTTACAGGGCCCAGGGGTGGATTAATGCTCGGGTTTACAGGGTCCGGGATGGATTAATGCTCAGGTTTACAGGGCCCAGGGGTGGATTAATGCTCGGGTTTGCAGGGCCCAGGGTTGGATTAATGCTCTGGTTTACAGGGCCCAGGGGTGGATTAATGCTCGGGTTTACAGGGCCCAGGGGTGGATTAATGCTCGGGTTTGCAGGGCCCAGGGGTGGATTAATGCTCTGGTTTACAGGACCCAGGGTGGATTAATGCTCGGGTTTACAGGGCCCAGTGGTGGATTAACGCTTGGGTTTACAGGGTCCGGGATGGATTAATGCTCAGGTTTACAGAGCCCAGGGATGGATTAATGCTCAGGTTTACAGGGTTCAGTGGTGGATCGGTGCTCAGGTTTACAGACCCAGTGGTAGATTAATGCTCGTGCCTAAGGGCCCGGGGTGGATTAACGCTTGGGTTTACAGGGTCCGGGGTGGATTACTGAAAGGTCTGGCTCTAAGTTTTAGACGATGCTGCCGAGTATTGCAGGTGATGGAGAATAGTTTCTCTGTCTGCCCAATCGGTTTCATTTAATAACTTGAAAACTTTGATCAAATCACCCTTTCTGAATTCCAGGGGCTACAACCCTTGGAGCTGATGCATTCTGCCAGAAAGAATAAGGAGAGGCAACATTCACTTAATGGTACAGTTCTGAAGAGTGTGCAGAGATAGAGGGACCTGGGGGTTCATGTGAATAGATGTTTGAAGGTGGCAGGATATATTGAGAGAGTAGTTGGCAAAGCAAATGGGATCTTGGACTTCAGGAATAGAGGTATTGAATGCAAAAGCAGGAAGTTATAAAGCTCTGGTTTGGCCACAACTCGGGTATTGTGTCCAGTTCTGGTCACCACACTTTAGGAAGGACGTGAAGGTCCTTGAGAGGGTGCAGAGGGGATTTACCAGAATGGTAAAGGTTTGGTTGGAGAATCTGGGGGTCTTCTCCTTGGAGCAAATGGGATTGAGGAGAGGTCTGATGGAGTAATGCTCAGGTTTGAGTATTATGAGGGTGAAAATGATGACAGGTTTAGATAAGGTAGACTCAGAAAAACTGTTCCCATCCAATTAGCTGATGGTACAAGGATTAGGGACACAGATTAAGGTTTTGGGCATGAGATATAAGAGGGATGTGAGGAAGCAGTTATTTTGACTCAGTGAGTGGTAATGACCTCACTGCCTACGAGGGTGGTGGAAGCGGAGATGATCAATGATTTCAAATAGAAATTGGATGGACACTTGATGGAAATAAACCTGCAGGATTACATGGATAGAGTGGGGGGATTGGGAATGAGTGGATTGATCTACAGAGAGCTGGCATGGAAACAAAAAGCTAAATGTCCTCCTTCTGTGCTCTAATGACTATGACTCATTTGTGTAATCTCTACTTGTAATTTATGGAGTCCAGGTATCATTCAAATAAATCTACACTGCACTACCTCCAAGGCCAATACATCCTTCCTAAGGTGTGGTGCCCAGAACTGAACACAATACTCCAGGTGTGGTCTAACCAGGGCTTTGTGTATCTCAGTGCTTTTCCAGTCACACTGATACCTGAAATCTTTTCCCACAAACAGAACAGACAAACCTTTTTCCTTCCACATTCAAAGGTCGATGATATTCAGGTCCTGATGAATCAAGTGACTCTGTCAGATCTTGATGTGATGTTTGGTTTGAGTTTCCCCGTCTGCAGATCCTCCCCTTCAAAGGCCCTGTAAAAGGAGTTTACAAAAACCATCACTAACAGTCCAGGATAAAAATTCAGAAGAGACAAATATTTCTTTTAGTTTGAATTTGCTATGTGTAAATCCTCCCTTCTTCGCCCCGATAAAAGTAGTTTACAAAAATCCATCACTGTCAGTCCAGGACAGAAATTCACAACATTCTCTCCTCCTACTTCTTAGCCAAGGATGGCTGAACATGCGCCCTGCTGCACATTGTCCTGAGGGAGGCAACATGCAATCCTGGATTCAGAAACGCCTATCTATTCCCCTAACTATTCCTATCACTATTGCTCTTCCAGTCATCTTTATGCCCCCTGTGCAGCTGAGCCAACTGTGATGCCATGGACTTGGCTCTGCCTACACATCCCAGATGAACCATCACTTTCCTCAGTATTGAGAACTGAACACTGGTTGGACAGTGAGATGCACTCAGGGCTCTCCTGCCTGTTTCTTCCTGTCTTTAGGCCACCCATTGCCTTTGTCCGGGATATTCTTAAGCTGTGGGGTGACCCCATCCATGAACATGCTATCCACAAAGCTCTCAGCCTCACGGATGCACCAGTACAACGCCACCTGCTGCTCATGCTCTGAAACCCGTAGCTCGAGCTGTTGCAATTGACGATACTTCCCACACAAATGTCTAGCCAGGACATGGGAAGTTCCCACATGGCACAGGATGTGCACTCTAGAGGTTTGAGAAGCCCCATCATTCCTCTATCTATTCAATAATAAACGTTCCTACTACTAATAAACCTTACTACTTAAAAATAAAACACTCACTCGCTACTCACTTCCCTTCTGTCATAGAGTCACAGTCATCTATGGCATAGGAGGCCATTCAGCCCATCAAGTCCATTCCGACTCTCCACAGAGCTATCCAATCAGTCTCACTCTCCCGCTTGATTGCCCTAGCCCTGCAAGTTTATTTCCTTCATTAGTTTCCTTAATTAAATGAGTGTACCTTTAAGTCTCACTGCAGGATGTCACGGTATAAAGACATTTCTTCCACTGTTATTTGAACCCAGCTCATGACTCAATGAAAGCAGCAGAGGGAGGAATTCCATAACCACATGAGGCCCTCCTACCTTAGTATCCAACAACACATTGCAACTTTTTCCAAACTTTGGGAGATATCGCCTTGCCTCATGTGTTAAAGTTCAGGTATCCTGCATCGAAGAATCTCCAATGCAATCAGCTATTTACTTATACTGCATCAGGTTACAAGAAACTGGCAACACAACAGCAGCACTAGCTGACTGACTCCATCCTCTTCTGCTTTCCTTATTGTTGGCAGCATCTCACCTCACTTAAATCTAGGGAAGTTGCCCCTTGTTCTGAAGAAAACTGGAATGTTTAATTTGCAGCTCCTTGGACTAACTTCCTAACTTTGGAGAAAGGGAAACAAATCTACAACACTTACCATCCAATCAACTTACAGGCTTCCTGACTCGGTGGAAACGAGAGAAGGAAACGGCAGCTCGGGTGGCGGGAAGCGGCGGCAAGGATAAGGGAGGCGTTGCACCATTGCTTTAATGGTGCCACTTCCCTTTCCCCGGGGCCCTCGCCGCAGGTCCGCCAGGCCAAGCGACTCTGATTCGGGGCCTGAGAATCGCTGAGACTCAGTATTACTGAACCTGCGCACGGCCCCGCTCAGCTTCCTGAAGCCGCACTGCGCATGCTCCCTGCAGATGCGTATCTCCGGGGGCGGGCCCTCCCGCGCATGCGCATTGCTGCCCTTCTGATGGCGATCGGTCGTATTCACTCCCGCGGAGCATTTTGGGCACTCTTGGCTGCCATTTAGACATCGGAGAATGGATGAATAGTTCATGTTTCCGACACACAAAAGTAAAATTGAGGTCGCGTCTCCTGGCAACGTGGCCACTACGTGGTGCATCACTGGCACATGCGCAAATGCAGCCTCATCGACTGAAACATTGCGGCGTCTCAGGCAGTTGCCAGGATTAAAGATGGCGCTGCTCAATTTGACACAAACACGAATTAAACCCAAACCGCCTCAAACACCGCTTCTTTTCTCTGCACCCTCCCGCGCCCGTCTGCTCGCCATTTCCGACGACTATCCGCTCCCTTCCACCGCTCGTATTGGGAGGTTCAATGGTGGAACTTCAACCCAACAGTCTCGGCGCTAAAAAAAAAATAAATCCCGATTGACTCCACGGAAGTCGACGGCGCAGAGTTTCGAGCATGCGCAGTGCGAATGATGGCCGGAGACGGGAGCTTGTGCGTTGCATCTAGGGATATCAGGGCAGGTACACACACCGCTTTCTCTTGTCCTTCTGGGATGTTTTACTGGAGTTGTCTTGGTGAGTGTTTCTAAACTCTGTCTCTCTATCCTGGTAATTTCGGTGGATTGTAGGTTGTTGTGAGTGTTGGACTATATTGCCTCTCCTCATCCCACTCCGAGTTCCAGGCTGCAGGCTCCGGTGGCTCGATTTGCCTGAAATGTTTACTCTGTTTATCTCTCCACAGACCCTGCCTGACCTGCTGAGTATTTCCAACATTTCCTCCTTTTATTTCAGATTTCCAGTATCCCCAGGATTTGTGCTTTATTTTAATGCAATCGTTGCTAGTGGAGAAACACAGACGGATGAATTAAGAGCTGGTTTGTATCGGGGTGGGTGTTGGATGTGGAAGTCAGTCCCTGACCTGTTTAGGTCTTTTTTGTTGAATCAGTTTGATCTAGAGTGGAGATAGAGGAGCAGCTGTTGGCTTTAATCCCGAAAAGTTTTGAACCCACTGAGGCTCAGCAATTTCCAATGTGAAGCGGTCAACGGAGGAGGATTCCAGGAGAGATGAGGTTGCTAAACGGACCTGGAATGGGCCGGCTGCCCGACGAGGAAAGATTGGACAGGCTAGGCTTGTATCCTCTGGAAGTTAGAAGAATAAGAGGCGACTTGATTGAAACATGTAAGATCCTGAGAGGTCTTAACAGGGTGGATGTGGAAAGGATGTTTCCCCTTGTGGGAAAATCTAGAACTAGGGGGCCACTGTTTAAAAATAAGTGGTCGCCCATTTAAGACAGAGATGAGGAGAATTTTTTTCTCTGAGTGTCGTGAGTCTTTGGAATTCTCTTTTTCAAAATATGGTGGAAGCAGTCTCTTTGAGGGAGATAAATTCTTGATAAGCAAGGGGATGGAAGGTTTTCGGGTAGGTGGAAATGTAGAGTAATCAGTTCATCCATGAACTTATTGAATGGCGGAGCAGGCTCGAAGGGCCGAGTGGCCTCCTCCTCCTAAGTTGTATGTTCTTGTGGACCCCAACCACTCAGTGTAAAAGAGTATTGTTTTGGTAACAAGTAATTCTGTGGAGGCTTTTAATGCATTTTACATACGCAATTTTTTTCTTCCTTCCTGGGATATGGACGTAACTAGTCAGATCCACATATATTGCCAATGCCCATTGAGAAGGTGATGGTGGGCTTTCTTCTTGAACCGCTGCAGACCCTGTGGTGAAGGTGCTCCCACAATGGTGTTAGGGAAAGAGTTACAGGATTTTCACCCGGTGATGGGGCGGTGCAGTGCCCAGCACCACAGCCTCACCGCTCCAGCGACCTGGGTCTGGTACTGGGTACTGCCTGTGGGGAGTTTGCAAATTCTCCCGGTGACCGCGTGGGTTTCCTCCGGGTGCTCCGGTTTCCTCCCACATGCCAAAGACTTGCGGGTTGATGGGTAAATTGGCCGTTGTAAATAAATTGCCCCTAGTGTAGGTAGGTGGTAGGAGAATTGAGGGAAGGTGGGGATGTGAGAGGGGAAAAATGGGATTAATGTAGGATTAGTATAAATGGGTGGTTGGTCGGCGTGGACTGGGTGATGAAGGAACGGTGATATCTGTCTAAGTTAACAACAACTTGTATTTATGTAGCACCTTTAATGTAATAAAATGTTTCAAGGCATTTCACAGGAGTGTTTATAAAGTAACATTTGATACTGAGCCACATAAGGAGATATTAGGGCAGATGACCAAAAGCTGGATGAAAGAGGTGAGTTTTAAGAAGTGTCTGAATCACGAAAGGTGAGGTGAAGAGGATTAGCAAGGGCAGCTGAAGGCACTGCCACCAGTGATGAAGCAATGAAAATCGGGGATGCTTAAGATGTCAGAATTAGCTGAGCTTTGATCTCTTGTAGGGCTGGAGGAGATTATAGAGATAGTGAGGGGTGAGGGCATGGAGGGATTTGAAAACAAGGATGAGGATTTTAAAATTGAGGTGCTGCTTAACTGTGAGCCTGTGTAGGCCAGCGAGCACAGTGGTGATGGGTGAACAGGGTGACCCCCTCACCCCCAACATGGTCCCCGCACATCCTAAACCTACACATCGCTGTGCTAAGCCGGCCCAAGAGCAGGGCCATGAAAAGATCATCAGACTTACCCATTACCCCCTCCACACCGAGCAGCCAGAAATCAGGAGAGTGAGGCTAAACTGTAAGTAAAATGTTGAGGAGCAGCCCCTTCAGGTAACTATACAGGGACTGTAACCTCGCACACTGAATATGTACATGGCCCATAGACTCCTCTCGGCTGCAAACATCACATGCAGCCCGGAAGCGGCTAAGACTCTGTTGTCCAGGTTGCTCCATCTCCCGGGCACTCGGACCCGATTGAGAACAGACCATGAAGTCCTGCCACTCTGTGCCCTCACCAAGATGGCCGGACATGTGCTCCATCCCCGCCCTGTCCAAGATGGCTGCCAGTGCCCCTGCTCCCCCGGGCCTGTCACCGCGGGGTAAACACGGGGCCTGTGGCCTCTTATTCGGGCCTCAGGCCGACCCCGGGTGTTGATGAAGCTTCCCGGCCCACCCACGGCTCCAGTTCCTCCCCTGCGCCCACAATCTCCTCCCGAACCGCTTGTTGCCGCCTCAGTCAGTCAGTGTTTTTGCTTTTTGTTCCTGGATATTCCTGGTCTCCCTTCAATCGGGGAACTTAGTCCCTCCTTTGAATTTATTATTAATTTCAAACAGGGCTTGTCACCGCCAGAGTTGATGTCAATAAGGTAATGTCACTGGACTAGTAATTCAAAGACCTAGGCTAATGCTCTGGGGACACCGGTTCAAGTCACACCATAGCAGGTGGTGAAATTTGAAGTCAATTAATAAATCTCGAATTAAATGCTAGTCTAATGGTGGCCATGAAACCACTGTTTCCAAACCCATCTGGTTCACTAGTGCCCTTCAGGGAAATCTGCCGTCCTTACT
This sequence comes from Heterodontus francisci, assembly GCF_036365525.1. NCBI lineage: Eukaryota > Metazoa > Chordata > Chondrichthyes > Heterodontiformes > Heterodontidae > Heterodontus > Heterodontus francisci. The sequence continues at coordinate 22,649,969 of NC_090404.1, forward strand.
TGGTCTGGCCTACATGTGACTCCAGAACCATAGAATTGTGGTTGATGCTTAACGGCCCTCTGAAATGGCCTAGCAAGCCACTCAGTTGTATCAAACCACTATAAAGTTTAAGAAAAGGAATGAAACCAGACAGCCCACCCGGCATCAACCGTGGCATTGGAAATGACACTGGCAAGCCCAGCCCTGTCGACCCTGCAAAGTCCTCCTTACTACCAACTGGGGACTTGTATCAAAATTGGAAGAACTGTCATATAAACATATGAATTAGGTGCAGGAATAGGCCACTCGGCCCTTCAAGCCTGCTCTGCCATTCAATAAGTTCACAGATGAACTGATTACTCTACATTTCCACCTACCCCCGATAACCTTCCACCCCCTTTCTTAACAAGAATCTATCTACCTCTGCCTTAAAAATATTCTAAGATTCTGCTTCCACTGCCTTTACAGAAAGAGCGTTCCAAGGACTCACGACCCTCTGAGAGAAAAAAAAATCACCTCATCTCTGTCTTAAATGGGCGACCCCTTATTTTTAAACAGTGACCCCGAGTTCGAGATTCTCCCACAATGGGGAAACATCCTTTCCACATCCACCCTGTCAAGACTCCTCAGAATCTTACATGTTTCAATCAAGTCACCTCTTACTCTTCTATATTCCAGCAGATGTAAGCCTAGCCTGTCCAATCTTTCCTCGTAAGACAGACTGCCCATTCGAGGTATTAGTGCAGTAAACCTTCTCTACTGCCACCAACACATTTACATCCTTCCTTAAATAAGGAGACCAGTACTGTACACAGTACTCCAGATGTGGTCTCAACAATGCCCTGTATAACTGAAGCATAACCTCCCTACTTTTGTATTCAATTCCCCTCGCGATAAACAATAACATTCTATTAGCTTTCCTCATCACGTGCTGTACCTGCGTACTAACCTTTTGCAATTCATGCACTAGGACACCCAGATCCCTCTGCATCTCAGAGCTCTGTAATCTCTCACCATTTAGATAATATGCTTATTTTTTATTCTTCCTGTCAAAGTGGACAATTTCCCACTTTCCCACATTATACTCCATTTGGCAGGTCTTTGCCCACTCACTTACCCTATCTATGGGCGGCACAGTGGCGCAGTGGTTAGCACCGCAGCCTCACAGCTCCAGGGACCCGGGTTCGATTCCGGGTACTGCCTGTGTGGAGTTTGCAAGTTCTCCCTGTGTCTGCGTGGGTTTTCTCCGGGTGCTCCGGTTTCCTCCCACAAGCCAAAAGACTTGCAGGTTGATAGGTAAATTGGCCATTATAAATTGTCACTAGTATAGGTAGGTGGTAGGGAAATGTAGGGACGGGTGGGGATGTTTGGTGGGAATGTGGGATTAGTGTAGGATTAGTATAAATGGGTGGTTGATGTTTGGCACAGACTCGATGGGCCGAAGGGCCTGTTTCAGTGCTGTATCTCTAATCTAATCTAATCTATATCCCTTTGTAGCCTCCTTATGTCCTCCTCACAAGTTACTTTCCTACCTACCTTTGCGTTATCAGCAAATTTAGCAACCATACCTTTGGTCCCTTCATCGAAGTCATTTATATAAATTGTAAAAAGTTGAGATCCCAGGACAGATCCCTGTGGCACACCACTCATTACATCTTGCCAATCATAAATGACCTATTTATGCCTACTCTGTTTCCTGTCAGCTAGCCAATCTTCTATCCATGCCAATATGTTACCCCCTACACCATGAGCTTTTATTTTCTGCAATAACCTCTAATGTGGCACCTTATCAAATGCCTTCTGGAAATCTAAGTTAATACATCCACTGGTTCCCCTTAGTCTGTCCCACAGACTAGTCAAGCAACAGCCTGATATAGTCATAATCATAGAATCATATCTGACAGGCAATGTCCCCAACACCATCATCCCCATCCCTGGGTCTGGCCTGCCGCTGACTCTGGACCTCATGAAGTCTCGTGGCTTCAAGTCAAACATGGCCAAGGAAACCTCCTCATTATTACCACCTACCGTCCCCTCCTCAGCTGATGAATCAGTGCTTCTCAGCCGACACTGCCACGATGGGCCAAGTGGTATTTTGCTGTGCTATAAACTTTCTATGATTCTCCATGTTGAACACCAATTGGAAGAAGCACTCTGGGTAGCAAAGGCACAGAATGTATTCTGGGTGGGGGACTTCAATGTCCATCACCAAGAATGGCTCGGTATCACCACTATTGAATGAGCCGGCACAGTCCTAAAGGACATAGCTGCTAGACTGGGTCTGTGGCAGGTGGTGAGGGAAAAACATACTTGATCTCGTCCTCACCAAACTACTTCTCGCAGATGCATCTGTCCATGACCGTATTGCTAGGAGGGACCACCACACAGTCCTTGAAGTCCTGTCTTCATATTGAGGATACCCACCACTGTGTTGTGTGACACTACCACTGTACTAAATGGGATAGATTTCAAACAGATCTAGTGACACAAAACTGGGTATCCATGAGGTGCTGTGCACCATCAGCAGCAGCAGCAGAATTGTACCCCGTCACAATCTGAAACGTCATGGTTTTCAACCTGGAGAAGTGTGAGGTGATGCATTTGGGAAGGTGAAACAAGACAAAGGAATATACAATTAATAGGAGAATACTGCGAGGTGTAGAGGAAGGGAGGGATCTTGGAGTGGATGTTCAGAGATCCCTGAAGGTAGCAGGGCAGGTTGATAAGGTGGTTGCGAAGGCAGATGGAATCCTTTCCTTTATTAGCTGAGGATGGGAGCCTGAGGGCAGTTTCAGATAGGACAAATTCAGAGCAGGGAAAGGAAGGCAGACAATTAGCGAGTGATACTGAAAAACAGAAGAAGCAAAGGTTAAAAAGTGTACAGAACAAGAATTTGGTAGTGTTAAAAGGTATTTTTTAAATGCAAGGAGTATAGGAAATAAAGCCGATGAGCTGAGGGCACAGATAGACACATGGCAGCATGATATCATTGCTATAACAGAAACTTGGCTTAAAGAGGGGCAAAAATGGCAACTCAACATCTCTGGATATAGAGTTTTCAGGCGGGATAGAGAGGGGATAAAAAGGAGGGGGTGTAGCATTATTGGTTAAAGAATCAATAACAGCTGTGAGAAGTGATATGCTAAATGAATCATCAAATGAGGCCATATGGGTGGAGAACAGAAATAAAAAAGTGGCAGCCACACTACTAGGAGTGCAATATAGACTCCCAAATAGTGAGAGGGAGATAGAAGAACAAAAATGTAAGCAAAAGTCTGAGTGTAAAAACTATAGGGCAATAATAGTTGGGGATTTCAACTACCCCAGTATCAACTGGGATACAAACAGTGTGAATGGCATAGCTGGAACAAAATTCTTGAACTGCATTCAAGAGAACTTTTTTAGTCAGCATGTCACAAGCCCAACAAGAAGGCGCACAATTCTAGATTTAGTCTGAGGAAATGAAGCTGGGCAAGTGGATGAAGTCACAGTGGGTGACCATTTTGGAGATAATGACCATAATACAGTTATATTTAGCATTATTATAGAAAAGGACAAAGATAGAACTGGAGTAAAAGTTCTAAACTGGGGGAAGGCAAACTTCACGAAGCTGAGAGGTGATCTCGCGAAAGTGGACTGGATACAGCTACTTAAAGGAAAATCAGTGGCAAACCAGTGGGTGGCATTCAAAAGTGAGATTCTACAGGTAGAGTGTAGACATGTCCCCGTAAAGAAAAAGGGTGGTTCTGTCAAACCTAGAGCCCCATGGTTATCTAGAAGCATACAGGGTAAGATAAAGCAAGAAAAGAAAACGTATGGCAGTCACAAAAAGCTTATTACTTTAGAAAGCCTTGAGGAGTATAGAAAGGGGTGAAGTTAAAAAGGAAATTAGGAAAGGAGATTTACAAGGATGTTGCCGGGACTGGAAAAATTCCGCAATGGGGAAAGAGTGGATAGGCTGGGGTTGTCCTCCTTAGAACTGAGAAGGCTGAGGGGAGATCTGATTAAAATGTACAAAATTGTGAGGGGCCTGGATAGAGTGGAGGTGAAGGGCCTATTTACCTCAGCAGGCAAGTCAGTGATTAGGGAGCATAGATTTAAAATGATTGATAGAAAGATTAGAGGGGAGATGATGGGGGGAAAAGAAAATCACTGAGAGGGTGGTAGGGGTCTGGAACTTACTGTGTGAAAGGATAATAGAGGCAGAAGCCCTCAACTCATATAAAAGGTGTCTGGGTATACGTCTCAAAAGCTGTAACCTGCAGGGCTAAAGACCAAATGCTGGAAGGTGGGATTAAGCTGGGTGGCTCGTTTTTGGCTGCCACAGACACGATGGGCCAAGTGGCCTCTTTCTGTGCTGTCAACTTTCTATGACGCTATGATTCATGGTCGGGTATACCCCTTACTCCACCATTACGATCAAGGTGGGGGACCAACCCTGGTTTTGAAACACGTGGCTTTAACCATTTAGGCTCCAGTGCCGTGATAGTTTTTCTCCCTTTAGTGGCTGTGGGTAATAAATTGGTTTTAAGCCCCTGTGAGGTGTCTGCGTTTTCCTCTGGGCCCTTGTTCCTGCTGAATTGACATTGTTGGGTTTGATTAGCTTTGGGTTTGGGCCCTGATCATTGGGTTCTTTCAGTGGGTAGATCCATGCTGAGCTCGCTTTTAGTGCTGGATTTTAAGCAGCCTTTGACATTGAGATCAGGGGCGGGGCAGGGCAGGGTTTCTTCAGATGACTCTGGATGAAGCTTGCTACGGACCTCGATGCCGGCAGGGCCCAGCCCGATCCTCCTGGCAGCGGCGAGGCACCATGGTTACCCCTCCCCCCGCTCAGTGATGGGACCACAATCACCATATTAAATTAACTGAATTAAAACATTAACGTATTCATAGGTTTAATCTTGAGGGCCCGCTGTGATATTCGGCATGGCGGCTGGCAGTCCCGCACCTTCAGATCCCTGTCTAGGGAAACGAGGCGTGACACTGGTGGGGAGGGTGGAGGAGGTAAGATTATCTGTTCGGGGGTTGGGGGGGTGGGAAATGGGGTCAAATAAACGTCAGTGACGTAGGGGATGGTGGTAAGGGTTGTGCTTTAAACATTATGCAGTTTGTGGGGGAAAGGGGAGATGTTACAGGTAGGTGTTTTTTGGGGCGGGAAGAGCAATTAGTTAATGGGGGGTGTGGGAGAGGAGCAAATGAAATGTATTCATTTAATTTGACTGTATATGTCTTTAAATATTTACGTTTCCTGGCAGGGCTGACTGCCCTTTACAAAATGGTGTCAGCGCCTGCGCACAGGTAGCTGACCCCATTGCTGGGGACGGCCAGCTCGCCCCGCCACGTGATTGGTGGGTGGGGTGGGGGGGGGCAGACCATCCTGGCTATTTAAATGAGCCGCTGTGCTTGAAATTGCGGTGGCTCATTGGCGTGCAGCCTGCACGGCAGGCCGTCATCTTTGGAGCTCGCGCTGATAAACTCCAGGCCTTTAGTTTTCAGGTGAGTCACGCAAATGCTGTTTACTTTAGGGCATTTTTGTTTCCCTTTACTGTGCAGAGTGTCTCTTTGTTAATCTGCCCCATGTCCTCAGGGACATTGCTGCTCACAGGTGTTTGTCCAGCTTTCACTGCACTCCCCTGTGGCACTTCAACTAGGTGAGGCATCACCCTCACTGTTGCTTTGCCTTTTTGGGGAACTTTCTTTGTCCCTGCAGGTTTCCATAAATGCTATTAGCAGCCTTGATGGGGTTCCTCTTTGGCCTGCATTTATGTAGGAGAGTGTGGGGTCTAATCTTCCCAATGTTTCAGGGTTGGCTAATCGGACAGTATGTGGTTCCCACTGGGGCTCCTCCTCGCCCTCCTCTAACTTGTCCTCACTGTCCTTCACATTCCCTTCCTCCCTCCCTGTCTGACAGACATGTGCTTGTCTGTCCCCTTTTGTTTTCGGTCGGGGTCTCACACAATCCACCAGCCCTCTGCCTGCGGTTCCCTAAAGCAAGTATGGGGATTCGGGGTGCAGGTTTTATTGCCGGTTGGGACTTCCCCACAACCTGACACGTGTAGCAATTTTTACAGAACACTACCACATCTTTGTGGAGCTTTGGGCAATCTGCTATCTTATGCGGGCTTTGGTTTCTCGTACACGGACATGTCCAGCCATTGGAAGGCCATTCTTAATATTGCTTTACAGTACCTCGACGGCACCACTGTCTGGTCAACCACTGTCCATTCTTCATCTGCAGTCTGTGAGGAGGTCTCCACTTCCTCATTAGCACCTAATTCTTTAAATAGTAGCACTCAGGGACTGCCTCTGCTTCAGTTTCGGTTTCGGTTTGGGCAGTCTGTGCTAACTTCTTTACTGTCGGGTCGGCTTGCTGAGCCTCGACTAGGTAAGATCTGTCTAATCCATCCTCTGGGTCCTCTAACTTCCCACAGGTTCCAGATAACCAGATGGTATGGTCATCTGTCTAGAGCCAGTTCAGCCTCCTCTGACGAAGCTTGTTTGGCCATCGACCGAGTCACCACACAAACAGGGAAAATACTGGGGACCGTCTCCTGCAGCTGCTCCATCTCTCTGACCGTCTTCGGGCTCTTGACCACTACTGGGAAGCTACCACCTTCGCCCCTGCCAGATCGTTACCCAGCTGCAGGTCGACCCCATCCACAGGCAAACTAGGAACAATCTCCATGTTTACTGGTCCTGAAACTAGGTCGCACTCTAGGTGCACCCGGTATAAAGGTATGGGCATACATCGCCCTCCAATACCATTCATTAACACCCTAGCATTCATTGAATTCTCTGGGAGAAAGGTCATGCCTTTTCCTAGCAGAAGGGATCTGGTGGCACCTGTATCCCTGAGTATGACTATGGGCTTGTTTGCCTCACTCTAGGGGCCACCCTTCCTTGGGATGCAAAATCCTGGTACCCTTCATGGATTTTGTTAAATTTTCCCGCACTCAGCAGTAGGTTTACTGGGTCTTACTGCTGCAGTTAAAGCCACAGCCTGTTCTGCTGTGCTTTCCACGAGGGCCCCTTCTCCTGCACTGGTCTGGTGTGCCCTGATTAATCCTACAGGTTTTCCCCATAATTTGCAGCAGTCAGCTCGAAGGTGACCTGCTTTGTTACAGTGGAAACACACGGGTCTACGGGTCTCACTCCTGCTCTCAGCCTTTTTTGACTTGAAGAGGGCCCCCTGTGTTTCCAGCTTTCCGTTCTTTACCAGCGCTCTCATCTTTTATCCTGTTCTGGGTTTTGGGAGTGACTAAGGAAGGGTTTCCCCTAGAATAAGGACTTGTGTACAAGGGTAAATTCATCAGCCAGAATTGTGGCTTTGCCTGGCTCTTTGAACCTTTTGGTCCTCTACGTGGGTTTTAACAGGAAGAGGAAGTGAGTTTTTAAATTCCTCAAGAAGGATCACCTCTCTGAGGTTTTCATATGTGGGCTGTACCTTTAGTGCCCTTATCCACTGGTCAAAAGCATGCTGCTTAACTCTTTCAGACTCCAGGTAAGTTTGGGCAGGCTGCTACCTGGAGACCGTAGCGGCGGGAGGCGGACCTGGGAGGAGGCTGATCCGGAGCGGGACCTGAAAAGGAAGGAGCGGGGCTCGGGACCCTTACTTACCTGGAGACTGAAGCGGTGGCAGGCTCTCTCTCTCTGTGCTGGCGCACACTGAAATTCAAAAGAGGAAACAAAGACTTACATTGACATCACGGGTAATCTGAAAGGTGATTGCTTGGGTTAGTAACAGCAGTGAGTGTATTTAAATAGCTTTTGTTTAAAAAAAAAAAGGGGAAAGTTTATTTTTGAAAAAAAAACTCGTGATATGGTGAGTACTACTAAAGTGTGTTTTTTAAAATTAGTGTAATTTGTTAAGGACTTTAGATTGTAGTGGGTAGTGTTTGGAGTGGAACAAGCCCCCTACTGTAATTAGTATTTTTTATGGGGAAAGGTAAGTCATGGCAGGAGAGCTCGCACTGTGATATGCTCCTCCTGACGACCATGTGTGCAGGAAGTGTATCCATCTGCAGCTACTGGCGACCCGCATTATGGAGCTGGAGCTGTGGGTGGATTCACTGTGGAGCATTCACGCTGCTGAGGACATCGTGGATAGCATGTTTAGCGAGGTGGTCACAACACAGGTAATGGCTGCACAGGCAGAAAAGGGATGGGTGACCACCAGGCGGAGTGGTAGGTGCAGGCAGGTAGTGCAGGAGTCCTCTGTGGCCATCCTCCTGTCAAACAGATATACCGCTTTGGATACTGTTGGGGGGATGGCCTCCCAGGGGAAAGCAGCAACAGCCAAATTTGTGGCACCACGGATGGCTCTGCTGTACAGCAAGGGGGGAAAAAGACTGGGAGAGCCATAGTGATAGGAGATTCAATTGTAAGGGGAACAGACAGGCATTTCTGTGTCCACAAACGAGACTCCAGGATGGTATATTGCCTCCCTGGTACTAGAGTCAAGGATGTCTCGGAGCAGCTGGAGGACATCCTGAAGGGGGAAGGTGAACAGCCAGTGGTCGTGGTACATGTTGGTACCAACGACATAGGTAGAAAAAGGGATGAGGTCCTGCAAGATGAATTTAAGAAGTTAGGAGCTAAATTAAAAAGCAGGACCTCAAAGGTAGTAATCTCAGGATTACTTCCTGTGCCACGTGTTAGTGAGTGTAGGAACAGGAGAATAGACCAGATGAATGCGTGGCTGGAGAAATGGTGCAGGAGGGAGGGATTTACATTCCTGGGGCATCAGGACCAATTCTGGGGAAGGTGGAGCCTGTACAAGCGGGACAGGTTACACCCAGGCAGGACCAGAGCCGATGTCCTCGTGGGGACATTTGCTAGTGCTGTTGGGAAGGATTTAAACTAGAATGGCAGGGGGATGGGAACCTGAGCGGGGAGACTGAGGAGGAGGAAACAAGGATAGAAACGAAAGACAGGCAACAAAAAGGCAAAAGTGGAAGGCATAGAAATCAAGGGCAAGAGACAAATAGGGCCATAGTGTAAAATAATGCTAAGATGACTAAGAATGTTAAAAAGACAAGCCTAAAGGCATTGTGTCTCAATGCGCGGAGTATTCACAATGAGGTAGGTAAATTAACCGTGCAAATAGATGTATATGGATACGATATAGTTGCGATTACGGAGACATGGTTGCTAGGTGACCAAGGATGTGAAGTGAGCATCCAGGGGTATTCAATATTTAGGAAGGACAGGCAAAAAAGGAAAGGAGGTGAAGTAGCGTTGTTAATAAAAGAAGAAATCAATACAATAGTGAGGAAGGATATTAGCTCAGAGAATCCTGATGTGGAATTTGTATGGGTGGAGCTAAGAAACACCAAGGGGCAGAAAAAGTTGGTGGGGGTTGTATATAGACCCCCAAACATCAGTGGTGATGTAGAGGATGGCATGACACAGGAAATTAGAGATGCATGCAATAAGTGTAGAACTGTAATTATGGGTGACTTTAATCAACATATAGATTGGGAAAACCAAATTAGCAATAATACTGTAGAGGAGGAATTCCTGGAGTGCGTACGTGATGGTTTTTTGGACCAATACGTTGAGAAACCAACTGGAGAACAGGCCATCCTAGACTGGGTATTGTGTAATGAGAAAGCATTAGTTAACAGTCTTGTTGCGCAGGGTCCCTTGGGGATGAGCGGCCATAACATGATAGAATTAAGATGGAGAGTGAGAGAGTTGATTCCGAGACTAGGGTCCCGAATCTAAATAAAGGAAACTATGAAGGTATGAGGTGCGAGTTGGCTATGATAGATTGGGGAGTGTTACTTAAAGGGTTGACAGTGGATAGGCAATGGCTAGCATTAAAAGAGTGCATGGATGAATTACAACAATTGTTCATTCCTGTCTGGTGCAAAAATAAAACAGGAAGGGTGGCTCAACCTTGGCTTACAAAATAAATTAGGATAGTATTAGATCCAAGGAGGAGAAATATAAAATGGCCACAACAAGCAGCAAACCTGAGGATTGGGAGCAGTTTAGAATTCAGCAAAAGAGGACAAAGGGATTGATTAAGAAGGGGAAAATAGATTATAAGAGTAAGCATGCAGAGAACATAAAAACTGACTGTAAAAGCTTCTATAGATATGTGAAGAGAAAAAGATTAGTGAAGACAAACTTGGGTCCCTTACAGTCAGAAATGGGGGAATTTATAATGGGCAACAAAGAAATGGCAGACCAATTAAACATATACTTTGGTTCTGTCTCCATAAAGGAGGACACAAATTACCTCCCAGAAATGTTGGGGAACATAGGGTCCAGTGAGAAGGAGGAACTGTATGAAATCAGTATTAGTAGGGACATGGTGTTAGGGAAATTGATGGGATTGAAAGCCGATAAATCCCCAGGGCCTGATAATCTACACCCCAGAGTACTTAAGGAAGTGGCCCTAGAAATAGTAGATGCATTGCTAGTCATTTTCAAAATTCTATCGACTCTGGAACAGTTCCAATGGACTGGAGGGTAGCTAATGTAACCCCACTGTTTTTTAAAAAAAAAAAGGAGGTAAAGAGAAAATAGGGAATTATAGACCGGTTAGCCTGACATCAGTATTGGGGAAAATGCTAGAGTCTATTATAAAAGATGTAATAGCAGAGCACTTGGAAAACAATGACAGGATCGGACAAAGTCAACATGGATTTACGAAGGGAAATCATGCTTGACAAATCTACTGGAATTTTTTGAGGATGTAACTGGTAGAATAGATAAGGGAGAACCAGTGGATGTGGTGTATTTGGACTTTCAGAAGTCTTTTGATGAGGTCCCACATAAGAAATTAGCGTGCAAAATTAAAGCACATGGGATTGGGGGTAAGGTACTGACATGGATAGAGAACTGTTTGGCAGACAGGAAACAAAGAGTAGGAATAAATGGGTCTTTTTCCGAGTGGCAGGCAGTGACTAGTGGCGTACCGCAGGGATCAGCACTAGGCCCCAGCTATTCACAATATATATTAATGATATAGATGAGGGAATTAAATGTAATATATCCAAGTTTGCAGATAACACAAAATTGGGTAGGAGTATGAGCTTTGAGGAGGATGCAGAGAAGCTCCAGTGTGATTTGGACAGGTTGAGTGAGTGGGCAAATACATGGCAGATGCAGTATAATGTGGATAAATGTGAGGTTATCCACTTTGGTGGCAAAAACAGAAAGGCAGATTATTATCTGAATGGTATAGATTGGGAAAGGGGAGGTGCAGCGAGACCTGGGTGTCCTTGTGCACCAGTCGCTGAAAGTAAGCATGCAGGTGCAGCAGGCAGTTAAGAAGGCAAATGGTATGTTGGTCTTCATAGCGAGAGGGTTCGAGTGCTGGATCAAGGATGTCTTGCTGCAATTATACAAGGCCTTGGTGAGACCACATCTGGAGTATTGTGTGCCGTTTTGGTCTCCTTATCTGAGGAAAGATGTTCTTGCTATGGAGGGAGTGCAGCGAAGGTTCACCAGACTGATTCCTGGGATGGCAGGACTAATATATGAAGAGAGGTTGGTCGCTTAAGCTTGTATTCGCTAGAGTTTAGAAGAATGAGAGGGGATCTCATAGAAACCTACAAAATTGTAACAGGACTGGACAGACTAGATGCAGGAAGAATGTTCCTGATGGCAGGGGAGTCCAGGACCAGGGGTCACAGTCGAAGGATAAGGGGCAAGCCATTTAGGACTGAGATGAGGAGGGATTTCTTCACCCAGAGAGTGGTGAACCTGTGGAATTCTCTACCACAGAAAGCAGTTGAGGCCAAATCATTAAATATATTCAAGAAAGAGTTAGATATAGTTCTTTGGGCTAAAGGGATCAAGGCATGCGGTGAGAAAGCAGGAACAGGGTACTGAGTTTGAACGACCAGCCATGATCATATTGAATGGCAGTGCAGGCTCAAGGGCCAGATGGCCAACTCCTGCTCCTATTTTCTATGTTTCTGGAAGGTTTGGAATTTCTGGCGATATGCTTCAGGTACTAGCCCATACGCCCCCAGGATAGCATTTTTAGTCATCTCATAATCTGATGAACTTTCATCTGACAGTACTGAATAAACTTCATGGGCTTTTCCTATTGGCTTTCTCTATAACAACAGGATCCAGCTCTCGGCCGGTCATTTCCATTGTCTTGCAAACCTTTCGAAAGTGATGGAAAATGCTTCCACATCCCCCTCACTCAACTTTGGAATCAACTGGGAAAACTTTTAAGAGCTCAGCACACAGCCCTGAGCTAGGGGTAGCTTCCTCATTAGCTATGCCTTCCCTGGGTGTACTGGGCTGCCCCCTCCTAGTTAATTCAAGCCACCTTAGCTCTCTTTCCTCCCCCTCCTTCTGGAAAGCTCTCTCTTTGTCCCTTTCTTGACACTCTCTCTGCTCCTTCTCTCTCTGGAATTCTAATTCGAGTCTCCTCTGTTCTAATTGTATTTTTGCTACCATTACCCTGTCTGTTTCTGACTCTCACCCTGTTTCTGAATCTTCAGGTTCAAGTGAAAAATAGTTGGCCACAAGTTTTAGCATTTTGGATTTCTTAGATTTTGCATGGAAAGTAATCCCTAACTGTCCAGCTATATTCCTCAACTCTTCAATAGAAAGGGCCTTTAACTGATCCCAAGTTACTTCGCCCTGGCTTAGGAAGGTACTGGTCACAAATATGGACATGTTAGTATTGTAGCAGTGAAACATAATTTTCAAAGAAAATTATCGGGATCAATTTGGATTCCCACTTCCAATTTTATTATTCCTTCCATTCTTACGAAATTGCAAGTGCAAAAATCCTTTTTCACCGTTAACCCGTTTCTTTATGAATGTATGTGTGTGTGCATGAGGGCTCGGGAAATAAGGAGCTTTTGTATATAGATCGATCTCATAATTGGTTAAGACCTTGTTTATTAATAGTTATTTTTTCTTGTTGGTTAAGAAACCTGGTTGGTGTGCTTTATTCTGGGGAACAAATAGAGTATGGAATTGGCTGTTCTTCAGTAGGTGAAAAAATTTATTGATATGCTATGACCCATGCAGAAGTGGGTCTGAATTAACATGGCAATCCTTCTGTCTCGGTCGGAACAACACACAAATAGATTACAATGGGGAAAAAAAATAGATTTGGTGGTTGGATTAAAGTCCAGAATAAATGAATGTTAAATACATAGTCTGAGGTTGGATAATACGCTAGTCTTCTGGCTGGAGTTGTGTTCTTGTGGTGGTCAAAGTGCACTTTGGCTGGCTTACTTTGCTTAGGGTTTTCTTGAATGTGGCTTTCTCCCCCCTGTTCTCTGGCTGTAGCAGTCTGTAGGCTTGGAGGGCCCGCAGTCACAGTCAGTTTTCAAACTTGATGTTTTCTGGAGAGACAGCACAACAGAGAGACAGAGCGTGACAGAGAGCAGCACACAGCCTCCGCTGCTGCTGCACACTCAGTTACTCCTCGTCATTTTGTCCAAAGGAAAACAAAACTAGCTTCCCCCGAGATGGACAGACAGTCACATGACGAGCTTCAGGTTTCCTGGAGCTCCAGGATGTCAATATTCACTAGGAGGGTGTTTGCTCTTTCAAAGTCAATATGTTAGGATTGCCTTGACTGCTCTGCTAATGAAGCCATTTCAGGTAATTTGATCACTTCAAGCAAGCCATTGTTCTGGGTCCATGCTGCTCAAATCTCTGGCTCTGACTGGATATTTTGAACACCACTACTGAGACTAGCTTTCAATTTCAAATTCTTATTACTTAAATTACATTTATCGATCCTTTGAATTTAAATTTCACTGGGAGGCATAGTGGGATTTGAACATGACCCCTCGGGGCATTAGCCTGTATCTCTGGATTACTAATCCAGTGACAGTACCACTCTGCCACTGTCTCCCCCTCAGCTGAGAACGATAAAAATCTACAATAATGTGTTTCAAACAAAGCTGATTTATTTGACATTTACCCAGAATATTAAACCCCAGTCAGGTTATAAGGATTATTCACATCAGCAGAAACAAACCCCAACTGCCACAATAGAAACATAGAAAAGTTATGGCACAGAAGGAGGCCATTCAGCCCATCATGTCTGCGCTGGCTTTCAAGAGCTATCCAGCCTGATCCCACCTTCCAGCTCATGGTCTGTAGCCTCGTAGGTTATGGCTCCTCAGTTGCATTTCCAAGTACTTGTTAGATGTGATAAGGGTTTCTGCCTCTATCACTCAGACAGTGAGTTCCAGACACCAATCCCCCATCGCACCACCACCACCCCCCACACCCCACACCCAACCCTCTGGGTGAAAAGGTTTCTCAACTGTCTTCCAATCCTTCCCCAATTACTGTAAATCTATGTCCCCAGGTTGTTGACCTCTCTGATAATGGAAATAGCTCCTTCCCATCCAATCTATCTCAGCTCCTCATAATCTTACACACCTCAGCCTCCTCTGTTCCAAAGTAAACAACCCTAGCCTAACCAATCTTTCCTTACAGCTAAAATTCTCCAGTCCTGGCAACATCCTTGTAAATCTCCTCTGTACCCTGTCTAATGTAATCCCATTCTTCCTGTAATGCAGTGACCAGAACTGCACACAGTACTCCAGCTGTGGCCTAACCAATGTTTTATACAGTTACAGCACCAACTCGGCCAGTAAAGGCAAGCATCATGTCTGCCTTCTTAACCACCTTATCTACCTGTCCAGCCACCTTCAGGAACTTGTGGACATGCAATTCACCGTCCCTCTGTTCCTCCACACTTCTCAGTATCCTATTTTGTGGATTCCCTTGCCTTTTTCGCCCTCCCCAAATGCATTACCTCATGCTTCTTTGGATTGAATTCCATTTGCCATTTTCACAGAATTGTTACAGCGCAGGAAGTGGCTATTCGGCTGTCTGAATGAACAATTCACTCAGTTCCATTTCCCTGCCTCCTCCCCATAACTGTGCACATTCTTTCTTTTCATAACTCTCTAATTCCCTTTTGAATGCTGCCCAATTAAACCTGCCTCCACCACACTCACAGGCAGTACATTCCAGACACTCTCTGCATGAAAAAGTTTCTCCTTATGCCACTTCTACTTCTCTTACCCATTATTTTAAATCTGTTGCCCTCTTGTTCTCGACCCTTTCACGAGTGGGAACAGTTTCTCTCTACATATTCTGTCCAGCCCCGCATGATTTTGAATACCTCTATCAAATCACCTCTCAGCCTTCTCTTCTCCAAGGAAAACAGTCCTAACTTCTCCAATTTATCTTCATAACTGAAGTTCCTCATCCCTGGGACCATTCTTGTGAATGTTTTCTGCACTCCCTCCATCTTTCCCAAAATGTGGCACCCAGAACTGGATGCAATACTCCAGTTGAGGCCAAATTAGTGACTTGCACAAGTTCAACATAACCTCCTTGCTCATGAACTCTGTGCCTCTATTAATAAAGCCCAGGATACTGTATGCTTTATTAACTGAACACTCAACCTGTCCTGCCACCTAAAATGACTTATGCACATATACACCTAGGTCCCTCTGCTCCTGCACCCACTTTAGAATTGTACCCTTTATTTTATAGTGTCTCTCCATGTGCTTCCTACCAAAATGAATCGCCTCACATTTCACTGCACTGAACTTCATCTGCCACCTATCTGCCCATTCCACCAACTTGTCTATGTCCTTTTGGAGTTCTACACTATCCTCCTCACAGTTCACAATGCTTTCAAGTTTCGTATCATCCACAAATTTTGAAATTGTGCCTTGTACATCAAGGTCTAGATCATTAATATATATCAGGAAAAGCAAGGGTCCCAGCGCTCACCCCTGGGGACGCCACTGCAAACTTTTCTCCAGCCTGACAAACATCAATTAACCACTGCTCTTTGTTTCCTGTCACTCTGCCAATTCCGTATCCATGCTGCAACTGTCCCTTTTATTCTATGGTGAGTGTTTCTAAACTTTGTCTCCCTATCCTGGTAATGTAGGTCGATTGTAGGTTGCTGTGTGTGTTGGAATATATTGCCTCGACTCATTCTTCCTCCTTCTCCCACTCCAAGTTGCAGGCTATAGTCTCCTGCTGCTCGATGTGCCTGAAACATTAGCTCGGTTTCTCTCTCCACAGATGCAGCTGCTGAGTATTTCCAGTATTTTCTCCTATTTCAGATATCCAGCATCCAGAGTATTTTGTTTTTGTTTTATTGCAGGTGTTGCTCACAGAATTGAGTTGAGAAACACAGACAGACCAATTAAGTGCTGGTTTGTATCGGGGTGGGTGTTGGATGTGGAAGTCAGTCCCTGACCTCCTGTATAGGTCTTTTTTTGTTGCATCAGTTTGAGCTGGAGTGGAGATGGAGGAGAAGCTGCTGTGTTTGATCCCAAATACTTTCGAGCCCAGTCGGGCCCAATAATTTCCAATGTGAGATTGGCAAGGGAGGTAGATTGGAGGGGAATGTGCAGCAGGGCGCATGCAGGACCATCCTGGGCCAGCAAGCAGGAGGGGAGAACGTTGTGACTTCAATCCTGACTGACCGTGATGGCTTTCGTAAACTCCTTTTACAGGGTATACGAATGGGAAGATTTGCAGATGGGAATGTCAAGCCAAAAATCATGTCAAGATCTGACAGTCATTCGATTTATCAGGACCTGAATATCATCAGCTTTTGAATGTGGGACTGAAATATTTGTCTGTTCTGACTGTGTGAAAAGATTTCAAACATCAGTGTGACCGGAAACACACCAAGACACACACACTGAGTGAAAGTGTTCCAGTGCACTTACTGTGGAAACAACTTAAAACAGTTACACAGGCTGAAAAACAAATCAGACCATTCACAGCGAGGAGAAACTGTACTCATGTTCTGTGTGTAGACGAGGCTTCAACTGAACATCCAAGCTGGAGACACACAAGGACACCTGCACCACGGAGAAACCAGGCAAATGTGGGGACTGTGGGAAGGGATTCAATTACCCGGTTGAGCTGGAAACTCATCAATGCAGTCACACTGGGGAAAGACGAGTTAAATGTTCTGACTGTGAGAAGAGCTTTTAAAGAACAAGGGATCTGCAGAGACACCAACGCACTCACACTGGGGAGAGGCCGTTCACCTGCTCTGAGTGTGGGAAGGGATTCACTACTTTATTCAACCTTCTGACACACCAGCGAGTTCACACTGGGGAGAGGCCATTTACCTGCTCTGAGTGTGGGAAGGGATTCACTCACTCATCCCAGCTCAATGAACACAAACTTGTTCACTCTGATAATCAACCTTTTCAATGTTCTGAATGTGAGAAAACATTTTAAAGGCAAAAAGGAATTACTGGCACACCAACGCAATCACAATGGGGAGAGACAGTCCACCTGCTCAGAGTGTGGGGAGAGATTCAATCGGTCAACCCACCTGCTGACACATCTGTGAGTTTACACTGGGGAGAGGCTGTTTACCTGATCTGTTTGTGGGAAGGGATTCACTCAGTCATCCAACCTGCTGAGACACCAAAGAGTTCAACAATGACTGCAGGAATTGGATTCTGCTGTTATTGCTGCTGTTAATCACACCCAGAACTGAAACATGACTGGAAGCCTGTTTGCAGTGGCGATCCACAGTAGTGTATATCAATGATTAAGGCTTAAATGTAGGAACACAGGAGCAGGAGTAGGCCATTCAGCCCATCGAGCCTGCCCTGCCATTCAATTTCATCATTGCTGATCAACCACTTCAAAGCCTTTTTCCCACACTATCCTCTTATCTCCTTCTGTCACTTGTATTTAGAAATCTGTCAATCTCTGTTTTAAATATACTCAATGACAGCTTCCACAGCCCTCTGGGGTAGAGTGTTCCAAAGATTCACAATCCTCTGAGTAAAGAAATTTTTTCTCATCTCCATCCTATTTTGAAATTGTGTCCTCTGGTTCTAGATTCCCCAGCCAGGGGAAACATCTTCGCTGCATCTCCTCTGTCAATCCCTTTAAGTATTTTGTAGGTTTCAATGAGATCACCTTTCATTCTTCAAAACTCTAGACAATAAAGACCCAGTTTCCCCAATCTCTCTTCTTAGGACAGTCCCGCCATCCCAGAAACAAGTTTGGTGAACCTTCGTTGCACTCCCTCTATGGCAATATTATCTTCCCTAAGGTAAGGGGACCAAAACTGCACACAGTACTCCAAATGGGGTCTAACCAAGGTTCTATACAATTGAAGCAAGACTTCACTACTCCTGTACTCAAATCCTCTTGTGATAAAGACTAACATACCATTAGCCTTCCTAATTGCTTGCTGCACCTGCATGTTAACTTTTAGTGACTTATTGACTAGGACACCCAGGTCACTTTGTACATAAAGAAAAAGAACAAAGAAAATTACAGCACAGGAACAGGCCCTTCGGCCCTCCAAGCCTATGCCGATCCAAATCCTCTATCTAAACCTGTCGCCTATTTTCTAAGGGTCTGTATCTCTTTACTTCCTGCCCATTCATGTATCTGTCTAGATACATCTTAAAAGACGCTATCGTGCCCGCATCTACCACCTCCACTGGCAATGCGTTCCAGGCACCCACCACCCTCTGCGTAAAGAACGTTCCACACATATCCCCCCTAAACTTTTCCCCTTTCACTTTGAACTCGTGTCCCCTTGTAATTGAATCCCCCTCTCTGGGGAAAAAGCTTCTTGCTATCCACCCTGTCTATACCTCTCATGATTTTGTACACCTCAATCAGGTCCCCCCTCAACCTCTGTCTTTCTAATGAAAATAATCCTAATCTACTCAACCTCTCTTCATAGCTAGCGCTCTCCATACCTGGCAACATCCTGGTGAACCTCCTCTGCACCCTCTCCAAAGCATCCCCATCCTTTTGGTAATGTGGCGACCAGAACTGCACGCAGTATTCCAAATGTGGCCGAACCAAAGTCCTATACAACTGTAACATGACCTGTCAACTCTTGTACTCAATACCCCGTCCGATGAAGGAAAGCATGCCGTATGCCTTCTTGACCACTCTATTGACCTGCGTTGCCACCTTCAGGGAACAATGGACCTGAACACCCAAATCTCTCTGGACATCAATTTTCCCCAGGACTTTTCCATTTACTGTATAGTTCACTCTTGAATTGGATCTTCCAAAATGCATCACCTCGCATTTGCCCTGATTGAACTCCATCTGCCATTTCTCTGCCCAACTCTCCAATCTATCTATATTCTGCTGTATTCTCTGACAGTCCCCTTCACTATCTGCTACTCCACCAATCTTAGTGTCGTCTGCAAACTTGCTAATCAGACCACCTATACTTTCCTCCAAATCATTTATGTATATCACAAACAACAGTGGTCCCAGCACGGATCCCTGTGGAACACCACTGGTCACACGTCTCCATTTTGAGAAACTCCCTTCCACTGCTACTCTCTGTCTCCTGTTGCCCAGCCAGTTCTTTATCCATCTAGCTAGTACACCTTGGACCCCATGCGGCTTCACTTTCTCCATCAGCCAACCATGGGGAACCTTATCAAACGGCTTACTGAAGTCCATGTATACAACATCTACAGCCCTTCCCTCATCAATCAACTTTGTCACTTCCTCAAAGAATTCTATTAAGTTGGTAAGACATGACCTTCCCTGCACAAAACCATGTTGCCTATCACTGATACGCCCATTTTCTTCCAAATGGGAATAGATCCTATCCCTCAGTATCTTCTCCAGCAGCTTCCCTACCACTGACATCAGGCTCACCGGTCTATAATTACCTGGATTATCCCTGCTACCCTTCTTAAACAAGGGGACAACATTAGCAATTCTCCAAATTGGACCTCACCCGTGTTTAAGGATGCTGCAAAGATATCTGTTGAGGCCCCAGCTATTTCCTCTCTCGCTTCCCACAGTAACCTGGGATAGATCCCATCCGGACCTGGGGACTTGTCCACCTTAATGCCTTTTAGAATACCCAACACTTCCTCCCTCCTTATGCCGACTTGACCTAGAGTAATCAAACATCTGTCCCTAACCTCAACATCCGTCATGTCCCTCTCCTCGGTGAATACCGATGCAAAGTACTCGTTTAGAAACGAGACATCTACACTTTCTAATCTTTTACCATTTAAGAAATACTCTGCACATCTATTCCTCCTACCAAAGTGGATAACCTCACATTTTCCCACATTATATTCCATCTGCCACGTTCTTACCCACTCATTAAGTCAGTCCAAATTCCCTTGAAGCTGCTTTGCATCTTCCTCACAACACACATTCCCACCTAGTTTTGTGTCATCTGCGAATTTGGAAATATTACATTTGGCCCCCACATCCAAATCATTGATAAGTATTGTGAATACGTGGGGCCCAAGCACTGATCCCTGTGGTACCCCACTAGTCACAGTCTTCCAACGTGAGAATGACACGTTTATTCCTGCTCTCTGCTTTCCGCCTGTTAACCAATCCTTAATTCATGCCAGTATATTACCTCCTATCCCATGTACTTTAATTTTGCTAACCAACCTCCTGTGGGGGACTTTATCAAAAGCCTTCTGAAAATCCAAATAAACCATGTCCACCGACTTCCCTTTATCATCCTCAAAAAAACTCCAACAGGTTTGTCAAACATGATTTGCCATTCATAAATCCATGGGCATCGTCAACAATCAGATCAGTATTATCCAAGTGTCCATATATCACATCATTTGGAATAGATTCCAGCATTTTCCCAATGACTGATGTGTTGCGCACATGTCTGTAATTCCTTGTTTTCTCTCTCCGTCCCTTCTTCAATTGTGGCGTGACATTTGCGACCTTCCAATCTGCAGGAACCACTCCAGAGTCTACAGAATTTTGGAAGATGATCATTGCATCCACTATCTCCATAGCTACCTCTTTCAACACTCTGGGATGTAGAATATCAGGTCCCAGGGACTTATCAAACTTCAGTTCCATTAACTTTTACAATACAACTTTCTTACTAATACGAATTTCCTTCAATTCCTCATTCTCCCTCATCCTTTGAACCGCTAACTCTGGGAGATTTCTCGTATCTTCCTCATTGAATACAGACACAAAGTAATCATTTAGCTTCTCTGCCATGTAGGGGAAATAATTAAGAAGTATGCAAATGAGACAAAAAGTGACCGTGTGGTTGACAGTGAGGAGAAAAGCTGTAGACTGCAGGAAGATATCAATGGACTGGTCAGGTGGGCAGAAAATAGCAAATGGAATTCAATCCAGAGAAGTGTGAGGTCATACATTTGGGCAGGGCAAACAAAGCAAGAGAATACACAATAAATGGTAGGATACTGAGAAGTGTAGAGGAACAGAGGGACCTTGGAGTGCATGTACACAAATTGCTAAAGGTGGCTGGACAGGTAGATAAGATGGTTAAGAAGGCAGACGTGATGCTTGCTTTTATTAGATGAGGCATAGGATATAAGAGCTGGGAGGTTATGCTGGAACTGTATAAAACACTGATTAGATCACAGCTGGAGTACTGTGTGCAATTCTGGTCACCGCATTACAGGAAGGATGTGATTACATTAGAGAGGGTACAGAGGAGATTTACAAGGATGTTGCCAGGATTGGAGAATTTTGGCTGTGAGGAAAGATTGGTTAGGCTAGGGTTGTTTTCTTTGGAACAGAGGAGGCTGAGGCGTATGAAATTGTAGAGGCTGAGATAGAAGGAGCTATTTCCATTGTCAGAGAGTTCAATAACCAGGGGACATAGATTTACAGTTTTTGGCAGAAGGATTGGAAGACTGTTGAGAAATCTTTTCACCCAGAGGGTTGGGGGTTTGGTGTCTGGAACTCACTGTCTGAAAGGGTGATCGAGGCAGCAACCCTCATCACATTTAAAAAGTACTTGGATATACAATTGAGGAGCCGTAACCTACGAGGCTACATACCATGAGCTGGAAAGTGGGATTAGGTTGGATAGCTCTTGGCGGCCAGTGCAGACATGATGGGCTGAATGGCCTCCTTCTGCTTTATAGATTTTCAATGTTTCTATTATAACAGTTGGGGTTTGTTTCTGCTGATGAGAATAACTCCTATAACTTGGCTGGAGTTTAATATTCTGGATAAACGAGAAACAAATCAACTTTGTTTCAAACACATCGTTGTGGATTTTTGTCTTTCCCACCTGAGTGTTTAGCATCACCTGGCTGGAGCTCAAAGGACAATCTGGGGGGAGGATCGTACGGCAGGAACAGAACTTCAGCCTGAACACAGTCCTTTAGGATCATACTGAGAGGGACAAACGGCTCTTTGGTCTTTCCCGTCTCTCTTCACTGACAGTAAAGTCCCTGTGTGGGTTCATCCTGAGGCCTGTAAGAAATGTGTCCCAGCCACCCACTTCCATGTGTTGTGAAGGTGCTTCCATGACTAATATGTTTTTTGATCAGTCGTGTAAAAGATTGTGGAAATTGATTCATTTGAAAGACTAAAGAGATTCTATAGCTGCTTGACTTGGGTTTTATTTTTTAAAAAAAAAGGTCACTGGAATGACTTGAGACTTTGTTTAAAAACAAACCCTTACTGGAAGTTACATGTCTTAAGCTAAGTAAACAGCAGGAGCCTTGGTGACTGGGGGAGTTGTTTACAGGGAAGTGACATGTCAAGCGTTATGGTGGTCGAGTTGGTTTCGTTTCTAGATAACGTTTTGAGTCAGTTGAGTGTACGCCTTCTAAGAGAGAAGCCAACAGCTCATTCTTTTTCCATCTCTTTGAGAAACCCTGAGAATCCAGTGTGGGAAATAAAGAAACTGATGCCACATTTCTCCTGAAAAGCCTGTCAGACTAATCCTCGATGTCGCCTTAAGAGAACTGCTCCAAAAAAGATCCCAGTGCCAGCCATCCAAGAGTATCTGGGCACCAGACCAAAGGGTCAGGGGAGAACATCCCATACCTTATCCTTTGTTTACTTCAAGAATTGACAAATATTTCACCAAAGTTTTTTTTTGTCTTATTTGTGAAGAGATCTCTGCAGAGAAAGCATCTTTATTATTTTTCTTTCAGCTGTGTGTGTGTGCATACATATGCATTGGGTTAATTTAGAAGGGAACATTCATATTTCAACCTGTGTGTTAATAAGCTTTGCATATTTATTGAATAAGTATTGTTTTATAATTAAATCATTTTGTTCATTAAAAAAAAATCCTGGTTGGTGGATTTTATATGAAATTTTAAAAAAAATATTTAATTGGACGTGTCGGCAACTGGGTAAATCATTTAAATATATGTTGTGAGCCGTGAAGAAGTGGAACTCGAGAAAGACAGTGCACTCCTCCAGCCTCGGTCGTAACATATAATTGGGGGCTCATCCAGAATAGCTCCAAGCTGATGAAGTGCCATTTTATGTGGGGCAATAATAATTGAAAAGTGGTAAAGGAATGCACCAGGCCTCTTGTGCATTAGAGTAAAGTTTGCACTACCAGAATGGTTTTGTCAGTTGCTACAACCTTTCTGCAGAGGGAGGATTTATCCCTGAGTGATTTGCAAATCTTAACCAAGGTTAGGCTAAAAGCATTGGAAGAAAAGTTGGAGTTTGAGTTAAAACCAGGAGCTAAGAAAGCAGACACAATTGAGGTAATAGCAAAAGATTTGAAATTGGAAGAACGAAAAGGCAATCCAAATGGTAGTTCAGTTGAATTTGCTAGAATTTAGTTGCAAATGAAGCAGTTTGAATAAGAAAAAGAAATGAGAAAGCTTGAACTTGAAAGAGAAAAAGAAAGGAAAAAGAAAGGGCATTTAAAAGGGAACAAGCAGACTGACAGGATAGAGAAAAGGAAAGAGCATTTCATAAGCTGGAACTAGAATTGTAAAATAAAAAAAGAGAGGCAGGAGTGAGAAAGGGTATTCAAAAAAAAAAACTGAAACTAAAACAAAAAGGTGGCTTTGACTCCAGGAAAAGTTCTGAGGAAGAGGAATCTGACTCCAACCCAGGACCCAGTGGGGGGCTGTTTAAATTTGTGCAAGCCCTCCAGAAGTTTGAGGCAAGGGACATAGATGCATTTTTGCTTTCATTTGAAAAGCTATCTAAACAGTTGAGGTGGTCAAAGGAAAACTGGATACTGCTCATGCAAAGCAGGTTGATTGGCAGAGCTCATGCCGTTTATACGGAGGCTTCTGCAGATCATGAGATGGCAAAGAAGTCTAATCTTTCTACTTATGAGTTAGTTCCTGAAGCATACTGACAGAAGTTTCAGAGCCTCTGGATAAAGCCTGGGCAGGAATATATAGAATTCGAGATGGTAAATCAAATTAACTTTGATCATTGGATGTGGGCAGTAAAGGTAGACGCCACGCATGAGACCTTTTAGGAAATAATTCTCCTGGAAGAATTAAAAAATTCACTCCCTTCGTTAGGATAGCTGAGAATGCCCAGCATCTCTTGCTCGGGAGAAAGGAAGGTGCTGAGGGTGGAAGTGAGGTCCGAAAGCCTAAATGTTTCCATTGATACAAGGTGGGACACCTTCATGCAGAATGCTGGAAGTTGCGGGGTAAACCCATGGGACTTATTGGGGTACACAAAGCCAATGCAGAGAAAGGGGCCCTGACTGACAGTACAATAGACCAGCCTGTAGCTTTGACTGCAGCTGTCAGGCCAAGTACAAAAACCGTATAGTGCAATGGATGTGAACAAGATACCTGAGAGTTTGAGGGAATTCTTGCGAAAAGGAAAAGTAGCTCCTTTATCCTTCAAGTGAGGCAGGTAAATCTATAATTATTGTTATGACCGACTGTTCAAGACAAAGCCCCCCAATCAAAATATATGATTCTGATTGAGGTGGGAGAAACACACAGTTGATTCAGTCCCATCCCTCCACAGATTGTCTAACATATCACTTTAAACTTTCCAAATTAAAGAAATCCACAGTCAAATTGACCATCTATTTATCCCCAATGAGATTAACCAAAGAAGGTGTCTTTAGATCAAGAAATTAACTGTTTAATTAGCAAAAACTAAATTCTAAAACTAAGATATAAACAACATATCAAATAGAAAGAAAAAGGGCCCTTGCGGATTTACATTCCTGCGGAAGTGGAATCTTCAAATGTGGAACAGTCCGAGGTTGCTTGAAGTCATCACAGCCATCCGATGGGGGGAAAAAAAGTTCTTCAACAGTAGAACAGTCCGTAGTTCAGTTCAGCAGTTGAAGTGATGGTCGTCGTCTTCCAGTGATGAATTCGGAAATTACTATTCAGTTAAAGTAATTGGTTATTTTCTTCTAAGAAATTAATCTGGCTTGACTAATCAGAATTCTGAGAGTACAATAAATAGGGTTTAAATAAACTGAAGAGAGCTCTCTTTCCTTCAGTATATGCTAGCAGAACAGCTGTCTGTTTCTGTGTCTCTCAAAAGCCAGTTTTTAGCTAATTTCAAACAGTTAACCGCAGCATTGTATCTCTCGATCCTCAGTCTCTGAATGGCTGTTGCTGGGTAACTAGGATGCATTCTTTGAAGCTGGTTGGCTCTCTCCGTATGGCTGTATACTTAACGGCAACCAGAATGCACTTTCTCTAACTCCTGTGGCTTGCTGGTTCTTCAAGCAGTACTGATCCTTCTGCAGCCTTAAAGGCACACCGCTTACGTCCCGAAAAAGAAAAAAAAACTACAGGATCCTAACACCTCCGCTCCTGGCAGAATGAAACGCCATTCCTGGAATGTGTTTCATTACGATGTGTAAAAAAATACAAATTGGGAAAAAAAACACTAACATACTTTTCCACATTTACAGGCATACACTTTTCAAAAATGGTAAGATTACAGCAACAAGTTCCACGAGAACATTTTCAGCTTCAGATTTTCTAAAGGTTGTCCCAAGTAACCCATTTCAAATTGCCAAATATTGTCTTCCAATTGTTTCATATTTTCCTTCCAAGCGTCCCTGTTGTCCATCACCTCAGCCAGGTGAACTGCACAGCTAAGAGCAATGACCACTATTGGGTTCACTATTTTCTGAGAAGTTTCTCGATTGATGGATTGGGGGAGGGCGAATTTTAGTAAAATAAGGCAGGATCTGGCCAAGGTAGACTGGAAAGAGTTACTTGTCGGGAAATCTACAGAAGAGCAGTGGGGGGCATTTGAAAAGGAAATGGGGAGGGTACAGGCCCAACATGTTCCCTCTAGGGTAATAGGTAGGAGCAACAAGCCCAGAGAACCATGGATGACCAGAAACATTTAGGGTACGATAAGAAGGAAAAGAGAGGCTTTTAGCAAATAGGAGAGCAAATGAATGGAAGCATTTGTGGAGTACAGAAAGTGTAGGATGGAGCTTAAGAAAGCAATTAGGAAAGCAAAGGGGGGATATGAGAAAGCTCTGGCTGGTAAAAGTAGGGAAAATCCCAAGATATTCTATAAGTATATCAATGGGAAGAGGATAACCAGGGAAAGAGTAGGACCTATTAGGGACCAAGGGGGAAATTTGTGGGTGGAGCCAGAGGACATTGGTAGGGTGTTGAACGAATACTTCACATCTGTCTTCACCCAAGAGAATGAGGATGTAGATATGGAATTTAGAGAGAGACTGTGAGGTTTGTGAGCAAATTGTCATAGGGAGTGACAAGGTATTGGAGGTTTTGGAAGGCTTAACAGTGGACAAATCTCTAGGTCCGGACGATTTGTGTCCCAGGATGCTGTCGGAGGCGAGGGTGGAGATTGCAGGGGCTCTGACCCTCATTTTTAATTCCTCTCTGGGAGAGGTGCCAGAGGACTGGAGAACATCTAATGTGGTCCTACTATTTAAGAAAGGTTGTAGAGATAAGCCAGGGAACTACAGACCAGTGAGTCTCACATCAGTGGTAGGGAAACTATTGGAGAAAATTCTGAAGGAGAGAATCTATCTCCACTTGGAGAGGCAAAATTTGATTAGAAATTGTCAGCATAGCTTTGTCAGAGGGAGGTCATGCCTAACAAATTTGATTCAGTTTTTTGAGCATGTTATCAGGTGTGTAGATGAGGGTAGTGCAGTTGATGTAGTTTACATGGATTTCAGCAAAGCCTTTGACAAGGTCCCACATGGGAGACTTATCAAGAAAGCAAATGCACATGGGATACAGGGTAACTTGATAAGGTGGATTCAAAACTGGCTTAGCTGTAGGAGACAGAGAGTGATGACAGTCGGCTGCTTTAGTGACTGGAAGCCAGTGTCCAGTGGCGTACCACAGGGATCTGTGCTGGGTCCCCTATTGTTTGTCATTTATATAAACGACATAGATGACTATGTGGGGGATAGGATCAGTAAGTTCGCGGATGACACAAAGATTGGCCGAGTGGTTAACAGTGAGGTGGAGTGTCTTGGGTTACAGGAAGATATGGACGGGATGGTCAAATGGGCAGAAAAGTGGCAGATGGAATTTAATGCTGAAAAGTGTGAGGTAATACACTTTGGAAGGAGTAATGTGACACGGAAGTATTCAATGAATGGCCTGACACTGGGAAGTTCCGAGGAACAAAGGGACCTTGGCGTGTTTGTCCATAGATCTCTGAAGGCGGAAGGGCAGGTTAATAAGGTGGTGAAAAAGGCATATGGGACACGAGGCACAGATTACAAAAGCAGGGAGGTCATGTTGGAGTTGTATGGAACTTTGGTAAGGCCACAGCTGGAGTACTGTGTGCAATTCTGGTCGCCACATTATGGGAAGGATGTGATTGCACTGGAGGGGGTGCAGAGGCGATTCACCAGGATGTTGCCTGGGATGGAACATTTAAGCTATGAAGAGAGGTTGGATAGGCTTGGGTTGTTTTCGCTGGAGCAGAGAAGACTGAGGGGTGACCTGATCGAGGTGTACAAGATTATGAGGGGCATGGACAGGGTTAATAAGGAGCAGCTGTTCCCCTTAGTTGAAGGGTCAGTTACGAGGGGTCACGAGTTTAAGGTGAGGGGCAGGAGGTTTAAGGGGGATTTGAGGAAGAACGTTTTTACCCCGAGGGTGGTGACGGTCTGGAATGCCCTGCCTGGGAGGGTGGTAGAGGCGGGTTGCCTCACATCCTTTAAAAAGTACCTGGATGAGCACTTGGCACGTCATAACATTCAAGGCTATGGGCCAAGTGCTGGCAAATGGGATTAGGTAGACAGGTCAGCTGTCTTTAACGCATCGGTGCAGACTCGATGGGCCGAAAAGCCTCTCCTGCACTGTATTATTCTGTGATTCTGATATGAAAAATATGTCCCTTTCCTCGAACTTAGAAAGAGCTTGTATAAATTTAAACAACTTTTCGCTGGATCCTGATCTAAATTCAGGTTCTTCCTGACCTGAATTTTCCCTGGATTCAAGACCACCCTTTTGTCTTAGTTCCAGCTCTTTTAACTTAAATTCCCTCTCTTTCTCCCTTTCTTCTTTCTGGAATTCAAGCTTAAGTCTTTCAAATGCTATTGCTGTTTCTTTCTCTTGTTTAGGTTTTCTTATTACTATTGCTTTTTCTTTTTCCCTTTCCTCTTTTTCCAATTCAAGTTTTTTTAATTCCCTTTCAACCTCAAGTTTCTTCGTTTCTAATTGAATCCTAGCCAATACCACTGCATCACTCTCGGATATGCTACCTTCTTGTTCCTCGTAGACCCCTTCATCATAATCATCATTTTCTTCAACTAATTACAGATGTTCGGCTATTATGTCAATTCTGCCTGCTTTTTTGGCACCTAATTTCAATTTCAACCCCAATTCCGCTGCCAATTCTTTTGATTTGTTCTTAGTTAAAGTTATCAAGTCACTCAGGGAAACATTCTCATTTCTCCAAAACTCTGCTGCAACCTCTAATGCCATTACAATGGTATAGACTGTACCTTATTGTACAAGAGACCTGGTTCTTTTAATTTCTTTATAATTGGATTTAGATCCCAACAAACCAAGAAGGTTTCAAAGTGAGCTTTTTTTTTGATCAACAATTGGACTGAAATGCATGCTATTCGCTAATATCTATCTTTGTGTGTGTGTGTGTATTTGTGTGTGCATGAGTGAGTGGGTCAGCTTGTGAATATTTGCCAGTACTGTTTAATAAATAGTTAATTTTAACCTACGAGAAAACCTGTCGTTTGAGTATTTTGGTGGTCAAATAAACAGACAGGGACTAAAACATGACGTACTACACACTGTCTGCAGTCAGTTGAGAGGTGAATAGTGGAAGTCACCTCCACCATCTCCCACTTGTCATTAACACTGACACTCTAGTGCAGTACTGAGGGTGTACTGCAAAGGCGTAGGTGCCATCTTTCAGATAAAAGATTAAACCGAGGCCCCCGTCTCCCCCCTCTAGTGGATGTAAAAGATTCTGTGGCACTATTTCAAAGAGGAGCCCGAGGAGTTATCCTCTGTGTTCTGGCCTATATTTATCCCCCCCTTCAACATCAGTAAAACAGGTGATCTGGTCATTATGACATTGCTGTTTGTGGGATCTTGCTGTGTGCAAATTGGCTGCTGTGTTTCCTACATTACAACAATGACAAGACTTCCAATGTACTTCATTGGCTGTAAAATGCTTTGGAACATGTTTTGTGTATCTGAACATCTTGTAGGTTTTGAGATATTAACATCGTGTGTTCAAAATATATTGACATCAAATGTCTGATATAATGTGTATTATGGGATGGAGTTGGAAATTCAAAGCGGTGCTTCACTGCAGACAGGTCGCCATGGCAACAGTGATATGACACTTCATCCCACAGAATCGGCTTATTGGAAAGTCTAATCAGATCAGGGGAAAGGACAGGGTTTGTCTGTTATTAACCACAATATAAACTGAAACCAAAGTGAGTAATAGAATATATTAGATTATTATGTGTGATGTTTATACCTATAATTGTGAAACTATAAGAAATAACAGCATTAACAGTAGGCAGGGTAGTCTAGGAATAATGAGAAAATGACTGAAGAAAAGTAATTGCTGGGACCAGTGATGGTGTCCTTGCAAATCACAGAATAGAGAAATTCCAGCTGTCTTTTCCTGCCAAAACCCAGCAAAGAAGACAAAGAGTCAGGTGCCAGAGCTGGATCACTACAGGATATAAAAGTGAGGGGATACTGATGTAAGGGGGCAGTCAGGACTGGAGACACTGGAGATCAAGCTCAGGGTGCCCGAGGTTCCATCCAGTGGACTGACCTCATGTAAGTGACTGTGGACACGTGGGAGTTGCATGTTAACTCTGATTGACGGATCAATATAAGATATGGTACAGGACAGGGAAACAGCTTAGCTTATATTTTCTAACGTGGAATTAAAGTTGCTGAAACTGTACTCTCAATCCTGCTAATTAATAAGACAAGGTACTCACTAGAACCTTACACCTCTTTACTGTTCTGCTTCTCGACTATATATGGAGTATTATTCTTGCATAATTTATAAAATGCTGAGCACCCACCCAATGGGCTGGATTTTACCTTAGGCAGACGGGAATTTGTCACCGACATAAAAGTCAGTGGCGAGCCTGCTTCTGCCTAGCTCAGGGATCTGTCCCGCGTTTTATGGTCCCTGGGCTTTAATTGTCCGAAGGCGGAACTTCCACCAGCTTGAGGGAGGAAATCCTGTCTCAGTGAGCTGCCAGCCAATCAGCGGAAAGGCAGCTCTTAGTCCCAGCAGCGCCACTGGGAGCGGTGGCCACTGCTGGGACTGCAGCCCAGCCAACAACATGGAGCCAGGAGGGAAGGTTAGTTGGGCATGCCTCACCAGGGAGATCAGTCGTGCCCTGGTGAGGCTAGGGTGGTCGTTTGGGGGGAGGGGGTGTCTTGGATCCCGGGGGTGGGTTGGGAGGCGGAAGCAACCCTCAATCAGGCACCCTTGCCCGACTGCCATGGCAACCCCCCTTGCGCGCGGAAAGGCCGGCAGCTATCGCTGGGCGGCCTTTCATGTCCCCAGTACACCTGCTTTCCATGGGTAAAACACCAGTGGAGGCGGGCGTGGGCCTTTAAGTGGCCACTTAAAGGCCTTGATTGGCCTCGGGTGGGCGGGTCATTTCCCCTCCCGCCCGACCATCATAAAGTTGACCAGATGTGAGAGCGGGGTGAGTAGGCCTCCAGAGTATCCTGCTCAATTTTACGCCGGCTCCACGCCACCATCCGACCCGCTGAGGCTGCGTAAAATGCAGCGTACTGTCTTATTTTTTTTAATGAATTAATACTCTCCTGAGGCCATTGTTTTGTGACAGAGCCCAGTCCCACAGATGCTGGAGCTTAAAGGGTTAAATTATGAGGCTAGATTGCATAAACATGGCTTGTTTTCCCCTGTCTGCAATAACTGTGCCATTGTTAGGACTGAACCATCTTCCATCTGACAGTTAGTGTATGTTTCTGCTGATGTTGTTAACCCCTGTAACTGGACTAGAATTTGATATTCTGGATATATGCCAAATAAATCAGCTTTGTTTCAAACACAGTAGCGAAATCACCAGGCCTGGATAAAATATGTCCCAACTGCTAAGAGAAGCAACAGAGGAAGTAGCAGAGGCTCTGACCATTATTTTCCATTCTTCTCTGGCTACAGGCATGTTGCTTGAGGTTGGAAGAACTGCTAAAGTTGTATCATGGGATGTGGGTGTGACTAGCAGGATAGCATTTGTTTCCCATCCCTAATTGTCCTTGCCCTGAGTGGCTTGCCTGGCCATTTCAAAGGGAAATTAAGAGTAAACCACATTTCTATGGGTCTGGCATTACATGTTGGCCAGACCAGGCAAGGACAGCAGATTTCCTTCTCCATAAAAGGACATTTGTGAACCAAATGGGTTTTCATGACAATTGATAGTTTCACAGCATCATTACTGAAATGTCAAACAAAATTACTGATGAGTAATCAGTAGTGATGAGACTAGCTTTCAATTCCAAATTCTTATTAATTTAATTGAACTTACTAATTCATTGTATTTAAATTCTACGTGGTGCTATGGTAGGACTTGAACATGTGTCCCTAGGACATTAGCCTGGACCTGTAGACAACTAATCAAGTCACATTACCATCACCACCATCTCCCCTGAGGTGGGAAAGACAAAAATCTACAAGGATGTGTTTACCACAAAACTGATTTATTTGACATTTACCAAAAATATTAAATGCCAGCCCAGTTTATAGGGATTATTCACATCAGCAGAAACAAACCATAACTATCATAATAGAAACATAGAAAAGTTATGGCACAGAAGAAGGCCATTCAGCAGCGCTGGGCGTTAACAGTTATCCAGCCCAATCCAACTTTCCAGCTCTTGGGCTGAAGCTTCGTAGATTACGGAACCTCAATTGAAAATCCAAGATGAGAGTTCCAGTTCGACCACCCTTTGAGGCAGTGACCAGTATCCATTTCTCCTCCATTTGAAGACGCTCCCTGACCAGTCTCCATTTCTCCTCCATTTGGAGACGCTGCCTCTCCTGGGTTTGTTGAGATTCGGGCCGGGTGGAAGCCGCGGCTGGTTGTTTGTTGTGATCTCGCTGTTTAGATTGTCTCCTGGCTCCGCACTCGGTGTGTCTGCAGCCTGCGAGCCCCGGGCTTTATTAACCCGCCCCCCTCACTTGATTGAACCGCGCTCTCTGCCTTAGACCTTGCCGGCCGCGCATGCTCAGATCACACTGCCTGTCCACCCAACGAATGGACGGCAAGTCCGAACCAAGAGGAGGCGGGGCTGGAGGACCGTGCGGGTGAGGGGACCTCCCAGTGACGAAACGAGTGAGGGGCGGGGCCCGCGGCATGTTGTGGGCGGGTGGCCCACGGACACACAGTTCCGCACCCTCTTGCTATTGGTCCGGAGCTGCCATCAATCAACCGTACATTGTGAGCTGTCAGGTCAGAGGTCGCTGGCGTGAGCGGTAAGGACCGTGCGCGCAGGCGGATTGTGGTGCAGAGTTTAGAGCATAGGCAGTGCGAATGGTGATGGTGAACGGACGCTTTTCAGTCGGTAAGCGGCTGAGGGAAGCGATGGAGCCGGCGGGTGGGCAGGGAGGCTTCAGAAGCACGCGGTGTCGGCCTCAACACCCCCAGTAAGAAGCTCCCGGTCCAGTGTTTGCACCGAGCGGGGCGGCAGCTGCGGGGCTTCTCCCGGTGACAGGCCCGGGGTTAACGGCCGCCAGATTTCCAGCTCTTTTGGAGGAATTAAAGATTAATAAAGTGTAACATCAAAGGACAAAACTTTAAAGGAAACTGAGCTCAGTTATAAAGGGGCCTGGGGGAGGGAGGGAGGAACCATTTGGGACACAGCACAGGGCAGGAGGTCCCCCCTCCCCCACTCCCTGGTTCCACAAAGACTCCCCTTGGACTGGGCCACACCTGGGCAGGGCTGGCTCAAGGTGCAGGAAGCTGATAGGCTGAGCTGTGGACTGGGAGGAGTGGGGAGGTTTGACTGACAGGCCCGGGGAGGGGGATATCAGGGCAGGTACACACACTGCTCCCCCTTTTCCTCTTGGGCTGTTTTACTGGAGTCGTGTTGCTGAGTGTTTCTAAACTCTGTCTCCCTAGCCCGGTAATGTCGGTGGATTGTAGGTTGCTGTGAGTGTTGGACTGTATTGCCTCTCCTCATTCTTCCTCCTACTCCCACTCCGTGTTACAAGCTGCAGGCTCTGGTGGCTTGATGCGTCTGAACCTTTAACTCTGATTCTCTCTCCGGAGATGCTGCCTGACCTGCTTGAGTATTTCCAGCATTTTCTCCTATTTCAGATTTGCAGCATCCACAGCATTTTATTTTAATACACGCGTTGCTCACAGAACTGATTCGAGGAATAGAGACTGGCCAATGAAGAATCAGTTTGGATTGGGGTACATGTTGGATGTGGCAGTCAGTCCCTGACCTGTGTAGGTCTTTTTGTTGCATCAGTTTGAGCTGGAGATGGAGGCACAGCGTCTGGGTTTAATCCTGAGTACTTTTTAGCCCAGTCGGGTCCAGCAATTTCCAATGTGAGATTGTCAAGGGAGATGGATTCCAGGGGAGATAAGGTTGCTAAACAGACACCCATCACTCAATGTAAGTGTATTGTTTTAGTAACAGTATTTTTGGATTTGCATTTAATCCATTTTACATAAACTGATTTTGTTTCTTCATTCTGGGGATATGGGTGTCACTAGCCAGACCAGCATATATTACCGATCCCCAGTTGCCCATTGAGAAGGTGATGCTGGGCCTTCTTCTTGAACCGCTGCAGTCCGTGTGGTGAAGGTGCTCCCACAATGGTGTTAGGGAAGGAGTTACAGGATTTTCACCCAGTGATGATGAAGCAACGGTGATATATGTCCAACTTAACAACAACTTGTATTTATGTAGCACCTTTAATGTTATGATATATTGCAAGGTGTTTCATAGGAATGGTACTGAGCCATATAAGGAAATTTTAGGGCAGGTGACCAAAAGCTTGATCGAAAAGGTGGGTTTTCAGAAGTGTCTGCAGCATGAAAGGTGAGGTCGAGGGGTGGAGAGGATTAGGGAGGGATTTCCAAAAATTATTGCCTTGACAGCTGAAGGCACGGCCACCGGTGGTGGAGCAATGAAAATCAGGGATACTCGAGATGCCAGATTAGATGATCCCTGATCTCTCGGAGGGTTGTAGGGCTGGAGGAGATTTTAGAGATAGTGAGGGGTGAGGGAATGGAGGGATATGAAAACAAGGATGAGGATTTTGAAATTGAGATGATGCTTAACTTGGGGCCTGTGTAGCCCAGCGAGCACAATGGTGATGGGTGAACAGGACTTGGTTCGAGTAAGGACACAGGCAGCAGAGTTTTGGATGATCTCAAGTTTACGGAGGGTAGAATGTGGGAGGCCGACCAGGAGTGTGTTAGAATAGTCAAGTTGAGAGGTAACAAATACATGGATGTAAGTTTCAGAGGCAGATGAGCTGAGGCAGTGGCAAAGTCGGGGGATGTTACTGAGGTGGAAATAGGCGGTCTGAGTGATGGTGCCGATATGCTGTCGGAAGCTCATCTCGGGGTCAAATATGACACCAAGGTTATGAACCGTCTGGTTTAGCTTCAGGCAGTTGTCAGGGAGAGGGATAGAGTTAGTGGCTAGGGAGAGGAGTTTGTAACAGGAACTGAAGACAATGGCTTCAGACTTCCCAATTTTTAATTGGAGGAAATTTCTGTTCATCCAGTACTGGATGTCAGACAACTCATGATGGTGTGTGACTTGGAGGGGAACTTGGAAATGATGGTGTTCACATACACCTGCTACACTGGTCCTTCTAGGTGATGGAAGTTGGAGGTTTAGGAGGTTCTGTCAACGTTCTGGTCAAGATGTAGATATGTAAAATACTTCTCCTCTCCCTGCCTCTAGCTCTTGCTCTCACTTGCGCTTGCTCTCTCTCTCTCTCCATCCTCGCATTGCAGTATTACCAGATTCCATTTCACAACCTTCCTTTGTGTTTTTGTGAGTTCTCTCACTTTTTTCTGTTTTCAATCAATTTCACAGGGTTTTAGCAGGGGAGGAATTGCAGCCAGTTGCAGCAAAGTAAACGTCAGGATCTGAAGGAGTCACCCAATGTATCGTAACCCGAATATCACTCAATTTTGAACGTGAAAGGAAAAATCTCAATCACAGTGCAGAAAAACTGTGCATGTGTTCTGTGTGTGAACGAGATTTCAGCTGATCATCTGGCCTGTCGAAACACAAGCGCAGTCACACAGAGTAGAATCACATGAAAATATGGGGACTGGAAACGGAATGAATTATCCAATTGAACTGCTCCTTATATGGGAAGGGATTCACTACTTCATCTGATCTGCTGAAACACCAACGAGTTCACACGGGGAGAGCCATTCCCCTGCTCAGATTGTGGAAAGGGATTCATTCAGTCATCCCACTTGCTGACACATCAGCGAGTTCACACTGGGGAGAGACCTTTTAAATGTCCATTCTGTGGGGATTGCTATAAAAGTTCTGCTGAACTGATGTCTCATCAACGTGTTCATGCTGTCAAGAGACTATTCAGATGCTCTCACTGTGGGACTGAGTTCAGGCGATCATCTGAACTCACTGTACACGAGCATGCACACACTGAGGAGAGGTCTTTCACCTGCTCAGAGTGTGGGAAGGGATTTACTACTTCATCCAACCTGCTGAAACACCAGCGAGTTCACACTGGGGAGAGGCCGTTTATCTGCTCAGAGTGTGGGAAGGGATTCACTCAATCATCCCACCTGCTGACACACCAACGAGTTCACACTGGGGAGAGGCCATTCACCTGCTTAGAGTGTGGTAAGGGATTCAGTACTTCAACCGACCTGCGAACACACCAGCACATTCACACTGGGGAGAGGCCATTCACCTGCTCAGAGTGTGGGAAGGGATTCACTCGGTCATTTCTCCTGCTGACACACCAGCGAGTTCACACGGGGGAGAGGCCGTTCACCTGCTCAGAGTGTGGGAAGGCATTCACTCAGTCATCCACCCTACTGAAACATCTGCGCATTCACACTGGGGAGAGGCCATTCACGTGCTCCGAGTGTGGAAAAGGATTCACTCGGTCATTCCTCTTGCTGTCACACCAGCGAGTTCACACTAGGGAGAGGCCGTTCACCTGCTCAGAGTGTGGGAAGGGATTCACTACTTCATCTGACCTGCTGAGACACCAGCGAGTTCACACCGGGGAGAGGCCATTCACCTTCTCAAAGTGAGGTTGGGTATTGAGTCAGTCATCCAACCTGCTGAAGCACCAGTGAGCTCACAAGTACTTCAGGGATGAGAAATTTCCACCAAATAACAGATTTCCAACATTGGGGTTTCGGAACTCCACCATTGGCTGCTCCATTTCCGATCTTAACCAAAAAGCCAGCTTTTAAAAAAAGGATTTGTACTGTTAGTTCCGATTTTTTTGTAGCCGGACAACCACAAAGCTGCACTGTGGTTTTTCTACTTGTTTATAAGTCGTCTTTATTTTTTATAGTCTTCCACCTCAGTGGAAATGAACTTCAACCAGGAAAGCAATTGGGTAAACCTGCATGCTCCTTCACAACTTCAGTGTATCAGTCTTCTGTAAATGGCCAAAAAGGTGTGTCTATACAGAGACCAATTCCCAACGTTTGGTCCTTGAGAGGATGAGAAGGGGAATTTAGTTATGGGATATGATGAAATGGCTGAGGCATTGAACAGGTATTTTGTATTGGTCTTCACAGTGGAGGGCATTAATAACATGCCAGTAATTGACAAAGAGACGAACGTAGGTGAGGACCTGGAAACAATCATTATTACGGAAGAGGTAGTGTTGGGCAAGCTAATGGAACTAAGGATTGATAAGTCTCCTGGCCCTGATGGAATGCATCCCAGGGTACTGAAAGAGATGGCGGGAGAAATAGCAGGTGCACTGACGGTAATTTTCCAAAATTCGCTGGACTCGGGTAGTCCCAGCTGATTGGAAAACAGCAGATGTGACGCCACTGTTTAAAAAGGGAGGTAGACAAAAGATGGGGAATTATAGACCGGTTAGCTTAACCTCTGTAGTGGGGAAGATGCTTGAGTCTATTATCAAGGAAGAAATGGCAGGGCACCTCGATAGAAATTGTCCCGTTGGGCAGACGCAGCATGGGTTCATGAAGGGCAGGTCATGCTTGACAAATCTTTTGGAATTCTATGATGACATTATGAGCAAGGTGGACAATGGGGACCCAGTGGATGTGGTGTACCTAGATTTCCAAAAGGCCTTTGACAAGGTGCTGCATAAGAGGCTGCTGCATAAGATAAGGATGCATGGCGTTAGGGGTAAAGTATTAGCATGGATAGAGGAATGGTTGACTAACAGGAAGCAGAGAGTGGGGATAAATGAGTGCTATTCTGGTTGGCAATCAGTCACTAGTGGTGTGCCTCAGGGATCGGTGTTGGGACCACAATTATTTACAATTTATATAGATGATTTGGAGTTGGGGACCACGTGTAGGGTGTCGAAGTTTGTAGATGACACTAAGATGAGTGGCAGAGCAAAGTGTGCTGATGACTGTGAAACTTTGCAGAGGAACAGAGATACATTGAGTGAGTGGGCAAAGGTCTGGCAGATGGAATACAATGTTAATAAATGTAGGTAGGAGTAACAGTAAAAAGGATTATTACTTGAATGGTAAAAAGTTGCAGCATGCTGCTATGCAGAGGGACCTAGGTGTCCTTGTGCATGAATTGCAGAAGGTTGGTCTGCAGGTACAGCAAGTAATTAGGAAGGCAAATGGAATTTTGTCCTTCATTGCTAAAGGGATTGAGTTTAAAAGCAGAGAGGTTATGTTGCAGCTGTATAAGGTACTGGTGAGGCCGCACCTGGAGTACTGTGTGCAGTTTTGGTCTCCTTACTTGAGAAAGGATATACTGGCACTGGAGAGGGTGCAGAGGAGGTTCACTAGGTTGATTCCGGAGTTGAGGGGGGTTAGCTTATGAGGAGAGACTGAGTAGATTGGGATTATATTCATTGGAGTTCAGAAGAATGAGGGGGGATCTTATAGAAACATATAAAATCATGAAGGGAATAGATAAGATACAAGTAGAGAGGATGTTTCCACTGGCAGGTGAAGCTAGGACAAGAGGGCATAGCCTCAAGATTAGAGGGAGCAGATTTAGGACTGAATTAAGAAGGAACTTCTTCACCCAGAGGGTTGTTAACTTATGGAATTCCTTGCCCAGTGAAGTAGTTGACGCTTCTTCAGTAAACGTCTTTAAAGCTAAGGTAGATATCTTTTTGAACAATAAAGGAATTAAGGGATACGGTGGGAGCGCGGGTAAGTGGATCTGAGTCCACGAAAAGATCAACCATGATCTTATTGAATGGCGGAGCAGGCTCGAGGGGCCGGACGGCCTACTCCTGCTGCTAGTTCTTATGATCTTAGCAGAGACCACCCGAGAACTGACACAGCTCATTTGACATGGTTTAAAATTAATGGTGCAGGATCAGTAGCCGGCAAGTCGCTGGTCTGCAGCAAAAACATTGGTCTGTCAATAGGAATTTGAAACTTGATTCCATTTACACAGCAGTGTGTGTCTGAAGTAATTTCTGAAAACGCTGCGCAAACTGGTTACTGCAGGTGAATATCCTGCAGTGAGCATGAACTGTATAAACGTAATATATCCTGTACTTTGCAGCAACTGAAATGATCTGGAATTTCCACTTATCGGTTTGTTCAGGTGTATGGCTGAATTCCATTCATTGTTCATCTCCACTTTCACTGTCTACTGCCCCAGTCACACTGTAAACCTTGAGTCAGTGCAAAGCCGTCTTTTGCAACATCGTGATGCAAGACAAGGAGTATAACTCTGGCCATCTTTCTTCAATGTGTGATAATAAAACCAAAAAGTGCTGGAAATACTCAGCAGGTCTGGCAGCATCTGTGGAGAGAGAAGCAAAGTTAGTGTTTCAGGTCAACATCTGCAGTATTTTGCTCTTATTTCTTCAATGTGTGGTTTGAAATTGCTTATGATTATCTGGAAAAGGCTGTCCTGGACCACAAGTGCTGTGCATTGGCTGCAGAGGAACTAGCATGTGAGCTCTCTGCAGTTACGCTGAATGGTCACTGGGCTTCTGAGGCTGATAGCACAATACTGTGTACATGTATGAATATGTAAATACAGAGTGCTGCCTTTCTCCAAGCCAACACAATAGTTCTGATTTTCAGCTCACCTTGCTGTTAAATGCAGCTGCCACTGCACCAATTGATGCAGTAGAACAGGAGCCAGAAGTGTTCATCACTGTTGGGATATACAGCTGTCCATTGGACCTGCTGCATTGTCACAGGGCCATTCCCAAACTTTTGAGCCTGATTTGGGGATGATGCAACAGAAGTTCAAACGTGTTACTGTAGAGGTCGTCATCGGCTGTCCCTCCTTTCGAAGATGACGTCTACTCAATGTCTCGAGTTTCTGCCATGGGCCGTCAGGTGACTGAACAGGCTGATTCTCAACCTACAGATCTTTGGGCACATGGGGCAGGATGTCCCACGAGGTAGTCGGACCCAGAGTGCAGGATTTTCTTCCTGGAGGTACAACACTAGTCCCATTACTTTTCTACTGTTGCTAGCAAGATCTGGAGCAATTTTTATGTGGCTTGATATTTGGACCCTTTGAAGAGGAAAACCACATTTTTATTTAGCTTTCATTTAAGATTATAATGAGGTTAATTTAGTTGAGAATTTTTATAACGTGGCTCATTATCTTAAATTATAACATCTACTGTGAGTCATGATATTTAAAAACAAACATTCTATCTGTAGAGGCATCACATTTGCTAAAGTTAAGGTTAGTTTCCTCTTTTTTCGCTTGGAGGTGAATAATTGTCTAAAAGAAAATTGGGTCGGGAGTATCACATTCTCCTAACAGAATGTATGTGATATTCCTGTCCATTTAAGTTAATGGACAGCAAATTGGACAGGCTGCATAACTGGTATACAATCCTCCCTACCTGGTTTTGCTTTCTGCTTTGTTCAGGTGATTATGTCACAGTATAAAATAAGAAAATGACTCCACTTATGTTAAAGTTTCTGCATTGTCAATGTCTCTTTAATATTTACTCTTTACAACTTGATATCACTATTGATTTTGTCACATTGCTTACTATCTGTGCCATCTGGTATGCTTATGTATATATTGCTTTCCATTGAAGTTGACACATCTTCGCAGAACATCTTTTACATGAGCAAGCTATAAATAGGCAGAAGCAGAGCATGTGAAATTCAGTAAAACCAATTATCAGCTGTCAGGTAAGTCTCATGAAATTGTATTGAGTATAGTGCAATTTTATTCATCAAATATGCAAAATTGTGTGAAATCGCTGTTACTCAATTAGTTTGCTTCAATAACAGTGCTATAAATACATGATTCCTTGTCCAAAAAAAATCAGACATTTTTGTCTTTGGCCACTAATTTTTAGACCTTTTGGTCTTTGGCCACTCTCACCCGTGCATTTGTTACTTGTTTTGTGAAATATTCTCCCTATTAGTGCTGAACTACTGGATAACTCCGATTACATTTCTATGTGTTTATACATGTCTATAAAGTGTCTGTGTGCCCAGATTTAACTAAGTTGTGATTTGTAACCAATAAAGGATGTTTCAGGCATGGCGTGTAGTCTGGTATCTTGGTGATTTGTCAAGAAAGATTTAATTCACTCACTCAGCAGCTTGAGAGGAACCAGACTGAGGTTTAATGAACATAAGAAACAGGAGCTAGGGGAGTCCATTTGGCCCTTCGAGCCTGTTCTACCATTCACCAAGATCATGGCTGATCTTCTCCCTCAACTCCACCTTCCCGCACTATCCCCATATCCCTTAATTCCCTCAGTACCCAAAAATCTATCAATCTCTGTCTTAAATACACTCAATGACTGAGCATCCACAGCTCCCTGGGGTAGACAATTCCAAAGATTCACAACCCTTTCAGTGACGAAATTTCTCCTCATTTCAGTCCTAAATGACCGACCCCTTATCCTGAGACTGTGACCCGGTGTTCTAGATTCCCCAGACAGGGGAAATATTTTCTCAGCATCTACCCTGCCAAGTCCCTTCAAAATTTATTATGTTTCAGTCAGATCACCTCTCATTCTTCTAAACTCCAGGGAATATGGGCCTAGTCTACTCAATCTCTCTTCATAGAAGATGGATCATAGTGGGGGTGCTGTAGCATAGTGGTTATGTTACTGAACTAGTAATCCAGAGGCCTGGACTAATGATGCAGTGACACAAATTCAAATCCCACCACGGCAGTTTAGGGATTTAAACTCAATTAATTAAATAAGTCTGGGATATAAAAAACATATCAGTGATGGTGACCATGAAACTACCGGATTTGCCGAAAAACTCACCTGGTTCACTAGTTTCCTTTAGGGAAGGAAATCTGTGGGTCTTACCCAATCTAGCCTACCTGTGATCCCAGACCCACAGAAATCCGGTTGACTTAACTGCCCTACGAAACGGCCTAGCAAGCCACACGGTTACAATCGAGGAGATGGGTTACCGCCACCTTCTCAAGGGTAATTAGGAATGGGCAAAAATGCTGACCTTTCCAGTCACGCCCACATTCTGTGAATAAATAGAGCAATCGCCTCATCCCAGGAACCAGACTAGTGAACATTTATTGCATTCCCTCAAGGGAAAGTTTGTCCCTCCTTAGGTAAGGAGACCAAAACTGCACACAGTACTCCAGGTGGGGGCCTCACTAATGTCCTGTATAATTGTTGTAAGACTTCTTTACTCTTATAGCCCAATCCCTTTGCCTTTCTAATTGCTTGCTGTACCTGCATGTTAATTTTCTGTGATTCATGTACAAAGACACCAGGTCTCTCTGAAAGCAAACATTTCATTAAAAACCTGATTTATTTTCTTTATTTTTCCTATCAAAATGGATGACTTCCTACTTGGCACATTGTATTCCATCTGCCAAGTTCTTTCCCACTCACACAACTTGTCTATTGTGTATGCAATAGAACCTCTGCAGTCTGTTGTGTCCTCACTGCTTACTTTCCCACCTAACTGTGTATCATCAACAAACCTGGATACATTATGCTCAGTCCCCTGAGCACAGGTAGGAAATGGGGAAGCTAACTTTCACTTCTCATCTCCCAACTGACTAACTAGTGTTTCAGCCCCTGAGTGTTTTAAGGGTCAAATGAACAGACCGACAACAGGTTTTCTCATAGGTTTAAAGAAAGATAATTATTTTTTCCATAATAACTGAATTGTTCGCCACCTT
Source organism: Heterodontus francisci (assembly GCF_036365525.1). Classification (NCBI taxonomy): domain Eukaryota; kingdom Metazoa; phylum Chordata; class Chondrichthyes; order Heterodontiformes; family Heterodontidae; genus Heterodontus; species Heterodontus francisci. The sequence continues at coordinate 22,692,466 of NC_090404.1, forward strand.
CATTCACACGCATAAACACACAAAGGTAGATAGATAGAAAGGAAAAGGTAAGATGCACTTAAATTCCTAAGTGATGTAAGAGTTTTGTCCTTTGCAAAAACCTGTTGAATCATCTCAGGAGGAAAGTCTTTTCAAAGGTGCAGGCCTGGATGTTAGTAGTCTTGAACTTACTGAAGTGTTGCAGACTAATGGTTTGCATCTGCTGGTGGGGAATTCAAAGTCATCTTGCAATTTATTTTTGCCTCAGTTGTGGAAAGATGGTTTGAAACTGTTTTTGCAGGTCGGGCACCTTTGCTTAGCTGGTCGGCCTCACAGCTTCTCTGACTGGTAGTATCAGTCTCTCTCTATCTTTGTCTCTTTAAGAAAAATGTCTTAGCTTGGTTTTGGTCATGTTACCAAAGAATACTCTCCCCTGCCGGGTTCATACAATGTCTTTGAATGTGCACCATTGTTAAAAATGGGGTTTGAAGGTGGCTCATCATGATCCCATGGTGTTAGGTCACACCTATTATTTTGGCTTTTGAATCCGCTGTCTCCCTCTCTGCCAGGGTCTTTGATAACTTAATTGTTGAAGATAGGAGCCGTTTTGCTTTGAATTGCCTGTTTCCCATTTTAATGTCTTCCCAGGGCTGGACCAGATGTGATGATGGGTTTTGGTCTCCAACAACCCGGATGCATTTTGTATTGCAGGAGGGGAGTCACCTGACCCCTTCCCAATCTTATCTGCAGCAATGTGTCCATGTTTTGGAGTTTAACTCACCAGTTCATTTTTTGTATAGTTCATAACTGCTCCAGTTCACTTCATTTTTCATCCATGCTCCTTCTGTGAGCATAACAGCTAAGTCTGGTTGGGTTCAGTTCTATACTTACTGGTCCCCCTCTCTTTCCTTCTCTGAAGGTGCTGACTCTGACTGGGTTCAGTTCTACACTCACTGGTTCCCATCTCTCTCCTCCCTTGAATGTGCTGACTCTGTCAGTGTGTCCGTGCTCTCTCTCCCCCTGGCCCTCCCTGTCCATTGTAACATCTCCCAGTTCTGGTGATGGGCTCTCACTGACTTCTCTCCATTTATCCTTCTTATGCAGATGCTCCCTGATCGTCACCATTTCATATAATCATACAGCAGAAAAGGAGGCCATTTGGTCCATCATGTCTGTGCTGGCTTTCTGAAAGTACTAACCAATTAGTTCTATTCCGCTACACTTTCCCAAGAGCCTTGGAAAATTTCCCCTCTGAAGTTTTTATCCCATTTCCTTTTGAAAGTTATTATTGAGTCTGCTTCCACCACCCTTTCAGGCAGTGCATTCCAGATCAGAACAACTCACTGCCTAAAAACATTTCTCCTCACCTCCTCCCACCTGCATTATTGGCCAATTATTTTAAATCTCTGTCCTCTGGTTACTGACCCTCCTGCCAGTGGAAACAGTGTCTCCCTCCCTGCTCAATGCAATTCCCTCATCATTTTGAACACATACATTAAATCTCCCCTTAACCTTCTCTGCTCTCAGGAGAACAATCCCAGATTCTCCAACCTCTCCAGGAAACTGAAACTCCTCATCCCTGGTATCATTCTAGCAAATCTCCTCTGCACCCTCTCCAAGGCCTTGATTCTTTTCCAAAGTCTGGTGCCCAGAACTGGATACAATACTCCAGCTGAGATCTAACTAGTGATTTATAAAGATTTCGCAGAATCTTCTTGCCTCTGTACTCTAGGCTTCTGTTAACAAGCTAAGGATCTGCTCTGCTTTTTAAGCAGCATTTTCAATTTCTCCTGCCACCTTCAAAGATTTGTGTGCAGGCACGCTTAGGTCTCTCTGATGCTTAAACTGTTTAAAATTATTCTATTTCATTTATATTGCCTCCCCTCATTCTTCATTCCAAAATGCATTACGTTACAGTATTCTGCATTAAATTTCATCTACCCACTGCTCTAGTCTGTCAATACTCTCCAGAGATCTGGTACCATCCTTCTCACTGTTTACTGCTCACCGGTCATTTGCAGACATTTCCTGACCAGTCCCCATTTGTTTTACATTTACACACAGTAACATCTTAACTCTTTTCTGCTGATCATATACAGCAGGGCTGGTGTGGATAGAAGGACTTGATCTGCAATGTACGGTCTGCCTGAGGGTGATGAAGAACATTCTTGTGTCATAGTTCAGTGAGATCTGATCATTTACTGAGTGAGTGAGTCTGTATAAATGTAACTCAGATAGACACAGCTTGTGTCATAGTTCAGTGAGATCTGATCATTTACTGAGTGAGTGAGTCTGTATAAATGTAACTCAGATAGACACAGCTTGTGTCATAGTTCAGTGAGATCTGATCATTTACCGAGTGAGTGAGTCTGTATCAATGTAACTCAGATAGACACAGCTTGTGTCATAGTTCAGTGAGATCGGATCACTTACTGAGTGAGTGAGTCTGTATCAATGTAACTCAGATGGACACAGCTTGTTGGGGAGAAGGAAACTCTGAACTAACCTCTGGACTTTCTCTTCTGCACAATTGGGAAAAGGTGACTCTTTCTGTACATTCAAAACCACTGATAAAGTCAGGAAAGATGATTGGTTGTTGTGAACCAAATTGTTTTGTAAAATTAACATCGAGTGGGATTGACCCACAGCCTGAGTCACCACTTTACGAACAGGAAGGGAGAGAATCTGGAGAGGAGAAAAGAATTAGTAGGAGCCTGGGTGCTGAATCTGGAACAATGAGCAGAGAGGGGGAAGAGTGTGTGGTACGGCGATTTATAGATTTAGGGGAATAAGAAAAGAAGAGATATTCCATAGAAACTATTATTGTCTGTACTAAATTTCTATCCTGTACTGACAGTAATGACTTTTGTAAACTCGTTTTACAGGATCTTCCAAGGAGAGGATTTGCAGACAGGAATCTCAAACCAAATTGCTCATCAAGATCTTACAGAATCACTTCATTCATGTATAATCGGCCTCTGATTATGGAAGGAGAAGCATTACATTATTTGGCCTGTGGGAAAAAGTTTAAATCATCACTGAGGCTGGAAAAGCACCGAGGCGCACACACTCAAGTGAATGTGTTCCAATGCATTGATTGTAAAAAGAGATTTAACTAGATACATAGCCTCAAAAAAAATTACACCATTCACAACGGTGAGAAACTACACTTTTCTGTGTGTGGATGAGACTTCAATCGATTGTCGAAGCTGAAAAGATTCAAGGACGCCTGCACCACAGAAAAAAAAAAACATGGAAATGTGGGGACTTTATCCATCAGAACTGGAATCTCATCTGCTCAGTCATACTTGGGGAGTGGCTGTTCATCTGCTCTGTGTGTAGGAAGGGATTCACTTAGTCATCCATCCTGTGTAAACACCTGCAAGCTCAAGTCAGTACAGGGTAAGATTCTGCTGTTGTTAATCACATTGAACAACTTGCCTTCGTATAGCGTTTTTAATGTAGTAAAACATCCCGAGGAGAGTTATCAAAGAAAATTGGATATGGAGTCACAGAAGGAGAAATTGGGGCAGATGACCAAAAGCTTGGTCAAAGAGGCAAATCTGAAGGAGCATTTGAAGGAGAAGAAGAGCAGCGTAGAGTTTTAGGGACGGAATTCCAGAACTTAGGAGCTAGGTAGCTGAAAGGACGACCATGAATAATGGAGCATCAAAATATGGGATGTGCAAGAAGCCAGAACTGGAAGAGGGTAAATATCTTGGAGGGTTGTATGGGTGGAGGAAATTACAGAGATAGGGAGGGGTGAGGCCATGCAGGGATTGAACAGTAAGCATTTTAAAATCGAGGAATTACTTGACCTGAAGCCAATTTTGTCCAGCGAGCACAAGGGTGATCGGTGGACAGGATTTGATGTGTGTTAGCACATGAGAAGCAGAGTTTTGGATGACCTCAAATTTACAGAGGGTAGAATGGGGGAGGCCGGCCAGGAGTACGTTGGAACAATCCAGTCTAGAGGTAACAAAGGCATGGATGAGGGTTTCAGCAGCAGATAAACAGGCAGGGGCAGAGTCGGGCAATTTACAGAGGTGGAAATAGGCAGAGATGATGTCAGAAGCTCATCCTGGGATCAAATAGGACACCAAGGTTGCAAAACCTCTGGTTGAGTGTCAGTTGCCAGGGAGAGGGATGGAGTCGGAGGCTAGGGAACGGATTGTGGTGTGGAGACTGAAGACAATGGCTTCAATCTTCCCAATATTTAATTGGAGGAACTTTCTGCTCATCCACCACTGGATATCAGAAGAGCAGTGTGATAATTTATTCAAAAGAGGTGGTGGTGAGGTAAAGCTGGGCACGATCAGCGTACATGTGAAAACCGATGCTGTATTGAGGGACAGCATGTAGATGAGGAGGTGCCAAGGATAGATCCTTGGAGGAGAACAGAGGGAACTGTGCAGGAGTGGAGGAGAAGCCATTGCAGGTGATATCCTGTCTACGATTAGATAGATAAGAATGGAACTAGGAGGGTGCAGTCCCACCCAGCTGGACAACAGGGGAGAGGTGTTGGAGGAGGATGATGTGGTCGACCACGTGAGAGACTGCAGACAGGTCAAGAAGGATGAGGAGGGATAGTTTACTTTTGTCATAGTTATACAGATGTCATTTGTGATTTTGATAAGAGCTGTCTCTATACTGTGGCAGGGATCGAAACCTGATTGGAGGGATTCAAGCATGGAGTTCCAGGAAACATTGTCATGGATTTGGGAGGCAACAAAACATTCAAGGATTTTGGAGAGAAAAGGGAGTTTGGAGATGGGACTTTAGTTTGCAAGGATGGGGAGATCAAGGGTTGTTTTTTCTTTAAGAGGGGACGATGATGGTGGATTTAAAGCAGCGCGCAACAGTACGTGAAGAGAGAGAACTGTTAACAGTATCAGCTAACATGGGGCCGTTGGTTGGTCAGCAGTTTAGAAGGAATAGGATAAAGGGAGCAGGAGGTGGGTCTCATGGACAAGATGAGCTCGGAGAGGGCATGAGGGGAGATAGGAGAGAAACTAGAAAATGATGTGGGTTCAGGTCTCGGACAGGGGTTTTTTTAGACGCCGTTTGGCCTGATGGGCTAGTGGAAGGAAGGGAAGCGGCAGAGGTAGTTGATCAGATGGTCTCAATGTTAGTGACAAAGAAGTCTATGAGCTCCTTGCACTTATTGGAGGTGAGGGTGGAGGTGACAGGGGATAGTGAGAGCACTTCAAAAGGAATGAACTTGTGTTAAAGATATTATAAAGACTCAACACACTGTTGGTTTAAAGCAAAAATTATTTATTTGACTCTTATGCAAAACATTCCACCCTATAACTATGCTACAGTTTATTAACATCAGCAGAAATAGACCCTAATGCACATAGTTCAGTCCTGGATGTGATTAACAGGAGCATCCAACCACTGCAGTTACTTGTGAACTCGCTTGTGTCTCAGTAGGTGGGATGACTGCGTAAATCCCTTCCCACAGATGATGAAGGCGAACGGCCGCTCCCCAGTGTGAATGCGCTGGCGTGCAGTGAGGTTGTCTTATCTTATCATCTGAACCCAGTCCCGCACTCAGAGCACCTGAATAGTCTCTCGTCAGTATTAACACATTGATGCATCACCATTTCAGTGTAACGTTTAGACCAACACCCACAGTCCAGACATTTAAAAGGTCTGTCCCCAGTGTGAACTCGCTGGTGTGTCAGCAGGTGGGCTGAAGTAGTGAATCACTTCCCACACTCTGAACAGCTGAACGGCCTCTCTCTGGTATGAGTGTGTATCGATAAGTTTTATGCTCAGACGGGTAATTGAATCCCTTTCTCACAGTTCCCACACTGCCACGGCTTCTTCCCAGCATGACTGCGCTTGTCTGTTGACAGGCCAGATAATTGGCTGAAACCTCGTCCACACACACAGCACGTGTACAGTTTCTCCCCACTGTGATCAGTGCTTTTTCCTTTCATGTTCAAAATTTGGTGATGTTCGGGTTACAATAGATTGTACACAATAGATCCCGATCTAATGTTTGCTTTGCATTTCAAGGTTGCAATTCCTTCCCTTCTAAAGGCCTGTGAAGTTAATTTAAAACAGAAAAAAGCAGAGTGTGAGAGAACCCACAAAAAACACAAAGGCAGGTTGAGAAATGGAGCTCAATGAGTCTGGTAATTTATGGGGCCGACACTAGGAAAATGTGACCATGAAAGCTGCTGGATTGACGTACAACCCCAACTGGTTCACTAATGTCCTTCAGGGAAGGGAACCTGCCACCCAGTCTGGACCTACACAAGACTCTGCCCTCTATGGGAAGAAAGAGAGAGAGGGAGAAGGAGGGGCAGGGAGAGGAGAGGGATTTTATATATGTACAACTTTATGTGTGACTGAGCAGTTTAAGGTGCTGGATTAAGGTTCCAGACTCTGTGGAGGTGTGGGTTTAAGTCCCACAGCTGCCAAAATTTGAATCCAGCATTGTTTTGGGCACCATGAGCCTGGTATGTCAGCTTCTTGTCAGATGAAGAAGTCAACCTCTTCCACACGGCGTGTTCAGTTTCACCATCTTGGCTACTGTGCTAATATATGAAGCCACACCTAGTATTCAGAAACTCTGTCAGCCTGCAAGGATAGTTTTCTACTGATGCTTGTCTTTTTATAAAGCTTCAATGTCAAGAGATAGGGCTTTTCTAGGAGAGCAGTTTGAAAAGCTTCAATGGGTGTCAGTGGTATAAGCAGCTCTGCAATTCTTTCAAATAACTCAACTTTAGAAAAGTCTCAGTCCCTGCCCATTGTGCCCACAGCGACTGGCAAATTGGTCAATTGTCTCTTTTCACTGCTGTCTATATGACATAAATTCCAACCGACATCTCCTGAAATTGAGTTTCACATGGATTTGTTCTTCTAGTGTGGTCTATAACTTCATAGGACTTGCTGATCATCTTCCAATAAGCTTGAGGTATTCAGCCTATGAAGACCTTCATTTCCGATAGCTATCTTAATTTTGACTGCTAGTTTATTTGGTTCTGATGCAGCCAAATCAAGGAACCATAGCTCTACACTTTGTTTGAAAACTTTGAATTCGGAAAGAGGATCCTTCCTCGAATTTAATCGAGATCTTGCTGACATTCCTGAGATTTTCCATGATTTCCTAGATAGGAAGAAGCTTTCCTGCTTTCCTCCACAGGATGGGTTCAATGTGCTGCAGATCTGGCTGCCTGCAGTATTTTTACCTGCCAGCACAGCACCTGTTTTTGAACTCTATGGCACTGCGGGTCTGTGGCCATGTTGTTCGTCTACGCCTGGTTTTTCAGGCACTGTCCACAAAGTGGTGTTTTGGTACAAATGGCACCATGACGCCTCAAATAGCTGCGATGGCTTTTTCAGCCTTTTATTTTAAGCCTGCCTTTGAATCGATCCCTTTTTAAAGCCTGCCTTTGAGCATTTTTAAAGCCTGCGTTTGAAGTAACTTGCACTGGCCCAATCCAAATCAACTCATAGCACCGCTTCGCTATTGAACCAGTGGCCCCTTAGTACAGTTACTCACGTTCCCAATGGAGTACTGTCTGCTGATAGTGCATCACCTCACGGAGCTCTGTTGACCGCTTCTGTGCTCCTCGCAGAATGTTGCTGTAGTCCCAAGCTGAATCTGATGCTCTCCTAATGTGCCTTAAAAACTCAAAATCTTAGACAAATCATTCACTGCGGCCATATTGTGTTTCCTCTATCCTTCGAACGCAAACTCACCAATCAGATAGGACTGGTAAACTATATTGTGAGCTATTTATTTGAAGATTACAGTAGTATATAAATATTGCTGGAGAGGTCTTACCAGTGCATCTTTCTTGGTCAGCTAACACATTCCAACGATTGTGACACATGACAGACGACATCTCCTCTCTGATGATGAGGTAATTAAGGACTTGTCAGCAGATCATGCTTAATTAATCCAATGGAATTTTTTGATGAACTAACAGAGAAGGTTGATGAAGGAATGTGTTGCATGGTGTTATATGGACGTTAAGAAAACATTTGATAAGGTACCACTGAAAAGGCTGGTTAGAAAAATTGAGGCTCATGGACTAGTGGTGGGGTGGGGGGGGGGGGGGGTGGTGGGTGGGTGGTGGTGCAGTGGTGGTGGAAGTCAGCGTACCATAGATAAAAAAGGCTTCAGGACAGAAAACCGCTGGTCATAGTAAATGGTTGTTTTTCAGACTGGAGTTTGGTAGACAGTGGTGTTCCCAAGAATCAGTACTGGGACCACTGCTTTTTTTTAATTTATGTGTATGACGTGGATCTTGGAATACAAAGGCGGAGTTCAAAATTTGCTGACAACACCAAACTTGAAGGTCCAGCAAACAGTGACGATGATATGAGCTGCCTGGAACAGGACATAGGTAGGCTAGCAGAATGGGCCAAAATGTCATAGATGGAATTTGATGCTGACAGTGTGAGGTGATGCATTCTGGCAAAAGGAATTGAGAGAGGCAATATAGCCTTAGTGGACCAGTTCTTTTTAGTTTAGAGATACAGCACTGAAACAGGCCCTTCGGCCCACCGAGTCTGTGCCGACCATCAACCACCCATTTATACTAATCCTACACTAATCCCATATTCCTATCACATCCCCACCTGTCCCTATATATTTCTTTACCACCTACCTATACTAGGGGCAATTTATAATGGCCAATTAACCTAAGAACCTGCAAGTCTTTGGCATGTGGGAGGAAACCGGAGCACCCGGAGGAAACCCACGCAGACACAGGGAGAACTTGCAAACTCCACACAGGCAGTACCCAGAATCGAACCCGGGTCCCTGGAGCTGTGAGGCTGCGGTGCTAACCACTGCGCCACTGTGCCGCCCTTTACAACTGGGTTCAGAGTCATTACAGCCTTGGCTCAAACATGGACAAAAGATCAGAACTCAAGAGGTGAGGTGAGAGTGATTGCCATTGACATCAAGGCAGCATTTGACCGAGTATGGCATCAAGGAGCCCTAGCAAAACTGAAGTCAATAGGAATCAGGAGAAAATTCTCTGCTGGTTGGAATCGTACCTTGCACAAAGGAAGATGGTTGTGGTTGATGAAGGTCAATCATCTCAGCTCCAGGACATCACTGCAGGAGTTCCTCAGGGCAGTGTGCTAGGCCCAACCATCTTCAGCTGCTTCATCAATGACCTTCCGTCAATCATTAGGTCAGAAGTGGTGATGATTGCACAATGTTCAGCACCATTCACGACTCCTCAGATACTGAAGCAGTCCTTGTAGAAATGCAGCAAGACCTGGACAATATCCAGGCTTGGGCTGATAAGTGGCAAGTAACATTCGTGCCACACAAGTGCCACACACCAGCTCCATCAAAAGAGAATCTAACCATCTCCTCTTGGCATTCAATGGCATTACCATCGCTGAATCCCTCACTATCAACATCCTCGGGGCTACCATTGACCAGAAACTGAACTGGAGTAGCCATATAAATACTGTGGCTGCAAGAGCAGGTCAGAGGCTAGGAATCCTGCAGTGAGTAACACATCTCGTGACACCTCAAAGCCTGTCCACCATCTACAAGGCACAATCAGGAGTGTGATGGAATACTCTCCACTTGCCTGGATGAGTGCAGCTCCAACAAAACTCCAGGACAAAGCAGCCCGCTTGATTGGCACCCCATCCGCAAACAGTCACGTGCTCCACCACCGACGCACAGTGGCAGCAGTGTGTACCATCTACAAGATTCACTGCAGCAATGCACCAAGGCTCCTTAGGCAGCACCTTCCAAACCCGAGACCTCTATGACATAGAAAGACAAGGGCAGAAAATGCATGGGAACATCACCACCTGCAAGTTCCCCTCCAAGTCACACAGCATGCTGACTTGGAACAATATCACCATTGCTTCACTGTCGCTGGGTCAAAATCCTGGAACACTCTTCCTAACAGCACTATGGGTGTACCTACCTCACATGGACTACAGCGGTTCAAGAAGGCAGCTCAGCACCACCTTCTCAAGGGCCATTACGGATGGGCAATAAATCCTGGCTTAGCCAGCGACGCCCACATCCCATGAATGAATAAAAAAAAAGAACAGCTGGGGCTTGAGTACTGATCCTTGTGGTACATCAGTCACAGCCTGCCAATGTGAGAATGACCCATGTAATCCTACTCTCTGTTTTCTGCTTGTTAACCAATCCTTAATCCATGCCTGTATATTACCTCCTATCCCATGTGCTTTAAATTTGCTAACCAACCTCCCACAGAAAGTGAGTCCGGAGAATTGATAATAGATAATAAGGAGATGCCAGATGAATTGAACAGATATTTTGCATTGGTCTTCATTATAGAGGATACAAGTAACATCCCAGTATTAGCTGTGTCAGGAAATGGAAGGAATGGAGGAACTCAAGAAAATTACAATCACAAGTGAAGTGGTACTGAACAAATTGTTGGAGTTGTGGGCTGACAATTATCCAGGTCCTGATGGGCTTCACCCAAGGGCCTTAAAAGAAGTGGCTAGTGAGATAGTTGATGCATTAGTTTTAATTTTCCAAAATTCCCTAGATTCAGGGAAGTTTCTGCTAGACTGGAACATAGCGAAAGGAACTATTTTATTCAAAAAGGGAGGGAGACAGAAAGCAGAAAAATGCAGACCAGTTAGCTTAACATCTGTCTTAGAGAGAATGTTAGAAGCTATTATTAAAGACGATATAGCAGGGCACTTAGAAAAAATCAAGGTAATCAGGCCGAGTCAACATGGTTTTGTGAAAGGGAAATCATTTCTAACCAATTTATTGGAGTTCTTTGAGGGAGTTGTATGTGCTGTGGATAAAGGAGAACCAGTGGATGTATTGTACTTAGATTTCCAGAAGACATTTGATAAGGTGCCACATCAAAGGTTATTGCAGAAAATAAAATCTCATGGTGTAGGGGGATAACATATTTGCATGGATAGAAGATTGGCTTCTTCTTCTTCTCCTTTGGTCTTCTTGTCTCAAGAGACAATGGATAAGTGCCTGGAGGTGGTCAGTGGTTCGTGCAGCAGCGCCTGGAGTGGCTATGAAGGCAAATTCTAGAGTGACAGACTCTTCCATAGGCACTGTAGATAAAATTGGTTGTCGGGGCTGTTACACAGTTGGCTCTCTCTTTGTACTTGTCTTTTTTCCTGCCAACTGCTAAGTCTCTACGACTTGCCACTCTTTAGCCCCGCCTTTATGGCTGTATGCAAGCTCTGGCGATCACTGGCAACTGACTCCTATGACTTGTGGTCACTGTCACAGGACTTCATGTTGCGTTTGCAAACGTCTTTAAAGCAGACATGGATGGCTGGTGGGTCTGATACCAGTGACGAGCTCACTGCACAATGCGTCCTTGGGGATCCTGCCATCTTCCATGCGGCTCACATGGCCAAGTCATCTCAAGCGCCGCTGGCTCAGTAGGGTGTATATCATGGGGATGTTGGCCACCTCGAGGACTTCTGCTTTGGAGATACGGTCCTGCCCCCTGATGCCAAGGATTCTTCGGAGGCAGCGAAGATGTAATGAATTGAGACATCGCTCTTGGCTGACATATGTTGTTCAGGTCTCGCTGCCATACAGCAAGGTACTGAGGACACAGGATTGAAACACTCGGACTTTTGTCTTCCATGTCAGTGTGCCATTCTCCCACACCCTCTTGGCCAGTCTGGACATTGCAGCAGACGCCTTTCCCATGTGCTTATTGATTTCTGCATCGAGAGACAGATTACTGGTGATAGTTGAGCCTAGGTAGGTGAATTCTTGAACCAGTTCCAGAGCGTCGTCGCCGATATTGATGGATGGAGCATTTCTGACGTTCTGTCCCATGATGTTCATTTTCTTGAGGCTGATGGTTAGGCCAAATTCATTGCAGGCAGCCGCAATCCTGTCAATGAGTCTCTGCAGACACTCTTCTGTGTGGGATGTTAAATCAGCATCGTCAGCAAAGAGGAGTTCCCTGATGAGGACTTTCCATACTTTGGTCTTCGCTCTAAGACAGACAAGGTTGAACAACCTGCCACCTGATGCTGTGTGGAGGAAAATTCCTTCTTCTGAAGCCTTGAACGCATGTGAGAGCAGCAGGGAAAAGAAGATCCTGAACAGTGTAGGTGCAAGAACACAGCCCCGTTTCACACCACTAAGGATAGGAAAGGGGTCTGATGAGGCTGAATTGTGCCTTTCATATTGTCATGGAATGAGCTGATGATACTCAGTAGCTTTGGTGGACATGCGATCTTTGCTAGTAGTCTGAAGAGACCACGTCTGCTGACGAGGTCAAAGGCTTTGGTGAGATCTATGAAAGCAATGTCGAGGGGCATCTATTGTTCACGGCATTTCTCCTGTAGCTGGCAAAGGGAGAACAGCATGCCAATGATGGATCTCTCTGCTCGAAAGCCATACTGTGCCTCAGGATAGACATGCTCAGCCAGATTCTGGAGTCTGTTTAAAACGACTCAAGCGAAGACTTTCCCCACTTTGTTGAGCAGGGAGATTCCACGGTAGTTGTTGCAGTCACCATGGCACCCTTGTTCTTATAGAAGGTCATGATATTGGCATCGCGCATGTCCTGTGGTACTGCTGCCTCATCCCAGCACAGGCAAAGCAGTTCATGGAGTGCTGAGAGTTGAGCAGGCTTGATACTCTTGATTATTGCCGGGGTAATGCCATCCTTTCCAGGGGCTTTCCCACTGGGTTGAGAATCAATGGCATCACTGATTTCCGATTTTGTTGGCTGTTCGTCCAGCTGATCCATGACTGGCAGAGACTGGACTGCATTGAGGGCGGTCTCAGTGACAAAATGTTTCCTGGAGTACAGTTCTAGGAAGTGCTGCACCCAGCGGTCCATTTGCTTGTGTTGGTCAGTGATTGTCTCCCCTGATTTAGACTTGCGGGGGGTGGCGGGGGGGTGGGGGGTGGGGGGGGTGCGATCTTCTTGATGGTTGGCCCAAATGCTCTCTTAATGCCTCTGAATGCATTCCTCTGATGTTTCCAGTGTCAGAGGCCAGCTGAACATGACTGCATAGGTGCTGCCAGTAGTCATTAGCACAATGCTTGGCTGTTCTTTGTGCAGCACTTCTGGCTACTTTAAGTGCTACGGATGTTAACTCGCTGGGGACTTTCTTGTAGTTCAACAGTGCAGTGCACTTAGCGGCTATGACAGGTTCCAGCTCTTCAAAGTGAGATTGAAACCAGTGTTCATTCTGCTTCTCACGTTTGCCAAAGGTGGTCATTGCTGAGTCATAGATGGCATCTCTGTTGTGGGCCCACATGGTCTCTGCATCTCCTGTAGGACTGTTTTGAAGGACTTTTTCTAGTGAATTTAGAAACTTATGTAACAGCTGTGGATAAGGAATTCTGATTGTGTTGATGCACGAGTGGCCCTTCTGCTTGGAGTGATGTAGTTCTTTGGTTTGAGTCTAACCTTGCTGCACACCAGGGAGTGGTCAGTGTCACAGTCTGCACTGTGAAGGCTGCATGCGATTTGGACATTATTTATAGAGGCTCACCTTGTAACGATGAGGTCCAACTGGTGTCAGCGGCGTGATCTTGGGTGCCTCCAAGAAACATGGTGACAGGGTTTAGTATGAAAGAATGAGTTGGTATTGCAGAGGTTGTGATAGGTACAGAACTCCAGCAGTCTCTGTCCATTCTCATTCATCCTTCCAATGCCATAGCGCCCAAGGCAGGAGGGCCATGAGTCATGGTCGGCCCCAACCCTGGAGTTAAAGACCCCAACAGGAACAAATGTTTGGTATTAGGAATGATACTAATGATATTATAGAGTTCCTCGTAGAACTGGTCTTTAACTTCAGGTGGGGAGGACAGTGTTGGAGCATAGATGCTGAGTAGGTGTACTGGGCCAAAGCCGATGAGCAGTCGGATGGACAATATGCGTGCTGAGCCATTTGAAGGTGGTTCTAACATGCTGAGCAAAGAGTTTCTGATGGCGAAGCCCACTCCATGCTGTCTTGGTTCTTCGGGATCCCTACCCTGCCAGTAGAAGGTGTAGCAGGATCCATTGTCGGAGGTAAAAGGGGCACCACAAATGGATAGTTAAGTATCTGAAACCATATTTGGGGACTTAGATAATCCAAATGAGATGTTTAACAGATCGTTTATCATTGCAGCATATCAATCTGATCAAGAGATATGCCAAACGGCATTGACGGCTCTGACAAAGCTGAGGTGAAAGAAGGCTATTATATGACAAACGGGGTTTTAAGGAGGAAATGGAGACCGCCTCATAGACCTGCAGGCGAAGAGTGGACAGTTGTTTAACAGATTGTGGCACCACCTAACCATCGCCAGGGATTGTTAAGGTTAGCACATGACATTCCTTTAGCAGAACATAGGGGAATTCGGAACACCAAATCACGCATAAGCCAACATTATTACTGGCCAGATCTTACAAAGGATATAAGACAATTTTGTGGAATATGCCATACATGTCAAATGATGGGAAAACCCATAACCTACCACAAAAGCGGCACCGCCAGTTCCCATATCAATGATTGAGGAACCGTTTAGCAGGGTATTGGTAGACCGTGTAAGACTCTTGCCAAAAACAAAAGCGGGACATCAATACATACTTACTGCCATGGATATGGCTACTTGATTTCCAAAGGCCATTCCTTTGAGGAAAATTACTGCTAGAACAGTAGTAGAAAAGTTAACCCAATTCTTTGAGATATGGGTTGCACTTGATGTTCAATCAGATCAAGATTCTAATTTCTTGTCTAAGATATTTCAAGAAGGCATGGGCGATTTGGTGATTAGACAGTTGCAATCTTCAGCATAACACCCACAGTAACAGAGAGCTTTAGAGAGATATCACCAAACTCTCAAAACGATGATTAGAACATACTGTCACAAATATACACATGACTGGGATAAAGGACTAGACTTTCTTTTATTTTCCACCAGAGACACATTGAATGAATCTACATGCTTTGGTCCTTTCGAATTGGTTTCCGGTCATGAAGTAAGAGGTCCTCTAAAACTTATAAAAGACAGATCCTTGGAACAAAAGAATTAATCTTCGATACTGAACTACGTATCTGTGTTCTGGGAAAGGCTCACAAAAGTTTGCAGTGTGGCTCAGAAAAATCTTGAAGCATCCCAAGCCAATATGAAAAAATGGGCAGACAAGAATGCAAAAGCCCTCGATTTTCAACCAGAGAATGAATATTAGTGTTGTTACCGTAACAGGGAGAACCATTAGAAGCATGCTTTAGTGGCCTAAGGAGAGTGATCAAAAGAGTGAGTAAGGTAGATTACCTGAGTGACACCCCTGATCACTGGAAGAAGAACCGTTGTGTCACATCAATATGCTAAAGTAATATTATCGTAGGGAAGAGGTTATGCCAGTACAGGTATGTCAGGTCATCGGGACTGTTCAGAAGGAAAAGGATACTGAGGACGAGGCAGAAGCAGGCCTCGACATTTCTCAGTTTGAAGCTCCAACTATAAGATTAGTGAATACAGAATGGCTAGGAAATTTGGACACCATGTTCTTGTACATAGAGGCAAAAGAACGTGGTGACATACCCAGGCTTTTCATAACAGTTAAAAGAGTTTGTAGGGATAAGCCGAGATGTACAACCTTAGCCACACAAGATCTGGATATAGGGGGAACCATTTCTTTAACACAACATCCTTGCTGATTAGGTCCAGCCAAACAGGTCCACATGGAAGCAGAGGTCCAATGCATGATGACGAGCAGCTTAGCTGAACCTTGTCAGGACAGCTGAAATTTGCAGGTGGTCTTGATGCCTAAACCTGGTGGGTCGGCTCAGATTTGTATGGAGTTCAGAAAGCGCACCACAGTAACGAAGGCAGACTCTGACCCAAATTCTCATTTAGTAGACTGTATGGACAGTGTGGGTAACATCAAGTGTCTTAAAGAGACAAATGTGTTGGAGGGATACTGTCAAATTCCTTTGACACCTCAACATAAGGTGAAATCAGCTTCTGTAACACTGGCCGGGGCTTTTCAGTATCAAGTGATGTTACACAGGTTAAGGGGTACTCGAGAAACTTCTCAGAGAATAATGAACCCAGTAGTGGCCAGTTTTCCTACCTGTGCATTTCACCTGGCTGAGGTGATGGCCTATCGGGACACTTGGAAGGAAAACATAAAACATGGGAGACTAGTTTGGAAGGTTGAATTGGGCAAATTGGGACAACCTTTGTAAAATTTAAAGCCTAAAAAGTTTTGATGGTATTTATTTCTGAAGTCTTATCATGATTGAGAATTGTATCTTTATTGGGGGAATTTTTTTTAAAGTATTTTTCCAATTTATATATTTTTTTGCATTGTAATGAACCGCATTTCGGGAATGGCATTTAATTTCGCCGGGGCGGAGGTGTCATGGTCTTGTTTATTTTTTCTCTTCTGAAATACTGTGTGTGCCTTTAAGACTGTAAATAGATCAGTGCACCTTTAAGACAGAAAGTTCCAGAGACTCAGTTTGCCAGTTACATTCTGGATGCCAAGCAACAGCAGGAGAAGAAAGAGGTCACGTTGCAGTTTTGACTTTTTGCACCAGCTGGCAGAGACTGATTTTAAGCAGAGAGAGAGAGAGTTGTGAGGCGATTTGAACTGAATAAGCTGTCTTATTCCTCTAACAAAATTCTGCAAAGCTTCAAGCCAAATTAATTCCCTAAGAAAAATAGGAAAATCTTTTCTTAACAAATTATTGGCATTTTGCTGTGTTCATCACTGAAGGGTCAGTTTAACGGTACAACAGCTGTACTGCTGAATTTCTATCTTTTAAGGACCTTTTCTTCCATCCGACCCCCATGAAGACTTAAAGTGACCTTTGACTGTTTCTACATTGGAAGACTCCATTTGTCAGGAAAGTAGCTTGCAAAGACTTTAATTTTATTTTATTCTCAACGGCCAGCTAATTTGAAATCAAACCACTGTTAATTTTGAGTATATGTATACGAATACAGCAGTTAGATTTTTAAATAAGAAGTTATAAGGTCTTCATACATAGGTTTATCTTAATAGGGTTTAAAATGTTAGTTTTCTTTTTAAATAAATGGTTAATTTGTTGTTGTCTAAAAATACCTGGTTTGGTCCACTTCATTCAGGGGATACAAGAGTGTCCAATTTGGCTGCTTTTCTGATTTGAAAAGCTTAAATAAATATGCTGAAACCTATGGGCAACATGACTGAATTAACAGTACGTTACCCCCACCGTGGTTGTAACAAGGTTTGCAGAAAAGCAGTGTCCTGATGGAGCAGGAAACCATATCAAGTATCTGGCCCTAGTTCCATTCCCAGGCTTCTATTTGATTGGCAGTTGGAAGCTGCATCTTCAATGGTCTTGGGTGATGCCACTGTACGCTTGCTTCCTACATGAGAAAACCTTACACCACCACTACCACATTCTTCATTATTTCATCGATGGACTTAATCAAGTTTGACTGACATAATTTCCCCTTTTCAAAACCTTGTTGGCTGTCACTTATTAATCTATATTCTGCCAAATTACAATTAATTGTGTTCCAGGTTTTGTTCACTAGAAATTTTCCTGACAATGATGTTTGGCTGACTGGCCTGTTTTACCGGGTTTATATCTCTCTCCATTTCTGAACAGCAGTAAACACTTGCAATCCTTCAGTCTTCTGGAACAATGGTGGGTAAGATTTTAGAAACAATAATCATGGGGAAAAAATCATCAGGGACTTGGAGAGTTTTGAGTTAAATTGAGGCAGATTATATTTGACTAAGCTAATTGAATTACTTGATGAAGTCACAGAGAAGGTTGATGAAGAGATTGTGGTGGATGTTAATTATATAGATTTTAAGAAAATGTTTGATAAAGTATCACATAAACGGCTGGTTCCCAAAATTAAGGCTAATGGAATTGGTGGGTCAGTGTCCAATTCGGTAAAAAAAAATGGCTTAAGGACAGAAAACAGCGACTCATAATACATGATTGCTTTTCGACTGGAGGATGGTAGTTCTCTAAGGCCGCTGCCTTTCTGATGTAAGCAAATAACTTAAATCTTGGACTGCAATGTAGAATCTCCAAATTTGCCAGAGATACCAAACTTGGACAAGTGGCCAACAGTGAGGATGATATGAAACGACTGTGACAGGACATGGATAGACCAACAGAATGGGCAGAAAGGTGACAAATGTAATTTAATACTGACAAGTGTGAGGTGATGCATTTGACAGAAGGAATGGAGAGAGGCAATATATGCTTAATGTCACAGTTCTAAAGAGTGTGCAGGAAGAGAGGGACTTGAGGGTGCATGTAGATCGATCTTTAATGGTGTGAGGACATATTGAGAGAGCACTTACAGAAGCATTTGGGATCGTGGGCTTCATAAATAGTGACATTGAGTGCAAAAGCAGCCAGGGTATACTGAACTTTTATAAAGCTCTGGTTAGGCCTCAACTGGATTATTGCATCCAGTTCTGATCACACATTTCAGGAAGAATGTGGGGGTCCTTGAGAGGGTGCAGAGTAGATTTATGAGAGTGTTTACAGTTATGGGGGATTTTAGTTACATGGTTAGGTTGTAAAAGCTAGTGGTGTTCGCCCTGCAGCAAAGGAGATTGAAGGGAGAGTTGATTGAGTAACAACTGATTATGATAGGCTTGGATAAGTTAGACAAGAAAAAAAAACCTATTCCCATTAACTGATGGTACAAGGACTAGGGGGCACAGATTACATACGAACATACAAACATACGAATTAGGAGCAGGCATAGACCTCTCAGACCCTCGAGCCTGCTCGGCCATTTAACAAGATCATGGCTGGTCTGATTCTAACAACAACTCCACATTCCCGCCCACCTCCAATAACCTTTCACCCCTTGCTTATCAAGAATTTTTCTACCTCTGCCTTAAAAAATATTCAAAGGCTCCGCCTCCACTGCCTTTTGAGAAAGAGTTTGAAAGACTCACGAGTCCCTGGAAGAAAAAAAATTCTCCTCATCTCTGTCTTAAATGGGCGACCCATTATTTTTAAACAGTGACTCCTAATTCTAGATTCTCCCACAAAAGGAAACATCCTTTTCACATCCACCTTGTCAAGATCCCTCAGAATCCTATATGTTCCAATCAAGTTGTCTCTTATGTTTCTAAGCTCCAGCACATACATGCCGAGCCACCCTTAAATAAAGAGACCAATACTGCACACAGTTTTTTTTTGCCAAAATGGACAATTTCACATTTTACTCACTCACTTTATCTATACCCCTTTGTCACCTCCTATATCCCATTCAAACTTACTTTCATAGAGTGATGCAGCACCAAAACAGGCCCTTCAGCCCAACGAGTCTGTGCCAACCATCAACCACCCATTTATACTAATACTACATTAATCCCATTTTCCCTCTCACATCCTCACCTTCCCTCAATTCTCCTACCACCTACCTACACTAGGGCAATTTTTTTACAATGGCCAATTTACCTATCAACCCACAAGTCTTTGAGAATGTGGGAGGAAACCGGAGCACCCAGAGGAAACCCACACAATCACAGGGAGAACTTGCAAACAGGCAGTACCCAGAACAGAATGCGGGTTGCTGGAACTGTGAGGCTGCGGTGTTAGCCACTGCATCACCAGATCTTTCTGCCACCAGCCAATTTAGCCACCATACCTTCGGTCCCTTCATCCAAGTCATTTATAAAAAATGTAAAACGTTGAGACCCCAGCACTGATCCCTGCAGCACACCACTCCTGACATTTTGCCAACCAGAAAATGACCCATTTATGACTACTCTGTGTTTCCTGTTAACTAGCCAATCTTCTATCCATGCCAAAATGTTATCCCCTACACCATGAGCTTCAATTTTCAGCAGCATTCTTTGATGTGGCATCTGATCAAATGCCTTCTGGAAATCTATGCACAGTACATCCATCAGTTCCCCTTTACCCACACCACATCTTACTTCTTCAATAAATTGGGTAAACACAGTTTCCCTTTCACAATACCATGTTGACTCTGCCTGATTACCTTGAATTTTTCTAAGTGCCCTGCTATAATGTCTTTAATAATAGCCTCTAACATTTCCCCGATGACCGATGTTAAGCTAACTGGCCTGTAGTTTCCTGCTTTCTGTCTATCTCCTTTTTTTGAATAAAGAAGTTACATTCGCTAATTTCCAATCGAACGGAATCTCGGGAATTTTGGGAAATTAAAACCAACACATCAACTATCTCACTAGCCACTTCATTTAAGACCCACGGATGAGGTTGATCAGGACCCTAGGACTTATCAGCCTGCAGCTCCAAACATTTGTTCAGTACCACTTTCTTGATGATTGTAATTTTCTTGAGTTCCTTTTTCCCTTCCATTTCCCGATTTTCAGCTATCTCTGGGATGTTACTTGTATCTTCTATGGTGAATCCAGATGCAAAATACTTGTTCAATTCATCTGCCATCTCCTTATTTTCTTTTATTAATTCTGCAGACTCACTTTCAATAGGATCAGCGCTCACTTTGTTGACTCTTTCCTTTTTTAAAGGACAATAGAAAATCTTAATATCTGTTTTTATATTTCTTGCCAGCATTCTCTCTTGCTCTAATGTTTCCCTCCTTATTAATTTTTAGTCGTTCTCGGCTGCTTTTTATATTCTATCCAATCTTCTGACCTGCCATCTCTGCGCAATGATATGCTTTTTTTCTCTAAGTTTGATATTATATTTATCTTTTTTAGTTAACCACGGATGGTGGGTCCTCCCCTTGGAATTTTTCTTTCTTGTTGGAATGTATCTATTTTGTCTATTCTGAAATATCCCCTTAAATGTCTGCCACTGCATCTCTATTGACCTATCCCTTAACCTATTGTTCCATTTCACTTTATCTAGCTCTGCTTTCATGCCCTCATAATTGCCCTTATTTAATTTTAAAATATTGGTCTTAGACCCACTCTGGACTCCCTCAAACTGAATGTAAAATTCAATCCTATTATGATCGCTGCTGCCTAGGGTCACCTTCAAAATAAAATCATTAATTAGTCCTATCTTGTTGCACAGTACCAGATCTAGTATAGCCTGCTGTCTTGTTGACTCCAGAACATACTGTTCTAAGAAACTATCCCAAAAATATACCTGATATAAACTACCTTTGCCCATCTGATTTTTCCAATCTTAATGTAGATTAAAATCCCTCATAATTATCGCCGTACTTTTCTGACAAGCACCCATTAGTTCTTCCTTTATACTCCGTCCTACTGTGTGGTTACTGTTAGGGGGCCTGCACACCACTCTCACAAGTGACTTCTTACCTTTATCATTTCTCGTTTTGACTCAAATCGATTCTACATCCTGGTTTCCTGAACTTAGGTCATCCCTCCCTTCCCTCTCTATTGTACTAGTACCATCATTAGTTAGCAGAGCCATCTCCCAACCCTTTCCTAGTTTCCTGTCCTTCCTAAATGTCATTTACTTTTCAATATTCAGGCCGCAATCTGTGTCATCCTGCAGCCATGTCTCTGTATTGGCTATCAGATCATAGTTATTTATTTCTATTGACGCTATCAGTTCATCTGTTTTGTTTTAAATGCTACATACATTCAGATACAGAGCCTTTAGTATTGTCCTTTTATTATTTTTGACACCTCTAGCCTTGTCTGCTGATTTACGCTAATATTTGTACTCACAGTCACTTCATGTCACGGTCTGTTTATCTTTTACCATAATAAGACCTTTCTCTCTTGCCTTGTCGCTATTCTATGATTGACCACTTCTTCCAAATTTCGATCCCTTGCCTCCACTATTTATTGTAAAATTCTCTCTACTTCCCTAGTTATGCAGCTTGCTAGAACATTGGTCCCAGCATGGTCCAGTGTAGACCGTCCCAAAGGTACAGTTCCCACTTTCCCTGGTACTGGTGCCAATTCCCCACGAATGGGAACCCAATTCTACCACACCAGTCTTTGAGCCATGCGTTAATTTCTCTAATCTTATTTACCCTACTCCAATTTGAACGTGGCTTAGGTAATAATCCAGCGATTATTACCTTTGAGGTTCTGCTTCTTAATTTGGTGCCAAGCTCCTCATACTGACTATGCAAAACCCCTTTCCTAGTCCTGCATATGTCGTTGGTACCTCTCCAGATGTCTCAAACTCTGGTACCGGACAAGCAACACTGCCTTCGGGACTCTTTCTCTTTGCTGCAGAGAACAGTGTGAATCCCCCTGACTATATTGTCCCCTACTACCACTACTTTCCTTTTTCCTCCCCCCGTTTGAATGGCCTCCTGTACCATGGTGCCATGGTCAGTCTGCTCATCCACCCGAAAGCCCTCACTGTTGTCTATACAAGCTGCCAGAACCTCAAACTTGTTGCTCAAATGCAAGGGCTGAGGCTCCTCCACCCCCATCTTATCCATCGACTTACCTGCCTCACTCACAGTCACACGCTCCTGTCCTGATCACTGACCAAAACAGAAGACCCTATCCAAAGGGATGTGACTGTCTTCTGGAACAAAGTCTCCAGGTAACTTATCCCCTACCTGCTGCAGCACAGTGTCTGCAGCTGAGCCTCTACTTCAATGATTCTGAGCTGAAGCTCCTCAAGTCACAGACACTTACTACAGACATGGTTGCTATGGTTTACCGTGGCATACAGGAGCTTTCACCTGCTGATGCCATGATACACCACCTGTCCATCCATCTTTATCCTGATTGAATATTTTGGATAAGGGATGGAGGCGGCATATGAGGAAGCATTATTTTGCATAGTGAGTGGTAATGAGCTGGAATTTGCTGCCCATGGGAGTGGTGGAAGCAGAAACAATCAATGATTTCAAAAGGAAATTGGATGGGCACAGAATCACAGAATCGTTACAGCACAGAAGGAGGCCATTCAGCGCATCGTGTCCACATCGGCTCTCTGAAAGAGTAACTACCTCAGTTCCATTCCCGTGCCTTGCCCCCATAACCCTGCACAGTAATCCTTTTCATATAACTGTCTCATTCCCTTTTGAAAGCTTCAGTTGAACCTGGATGCTGCCTGTTCCACTGAAGCATCACTGCCTCTTACAATAAATAAACATGCAGTGTTTTGGGGATCGAGCAAGCGAGTGGGGCCGACTGGATTGCTCCACGGAGAACCAGCATGATGTTGATGGACTGAATGGCCTCCTTATATGCCATAAATTACTTTATGACCGCTTGCTTATTCAAAGAAGATTGAAAAAATGTTGCCAGAGCCTTTGCTATTTCCAGCCTAACCCACCACCCTTACCACCCACCACCCTTACCACCCAAGAATTTAAGATACATCCCATTCAGACCTGACTTTTTTACTTAAAGCACTCTCAAACTATCTATGTATTTTTTATCCTTTCCAATTGCTCTACCCTCCTCAGTTACAATGGTTTTGGCAGGAATTCCCCGCTATTGTGGACACAAAATGTAATTTGTCACATAGTGTTTGAATTTCATGCAAGCATTTCATGAATGTATAACATAGGATTGACAATGGTTGACAATTTATGGTGAATTATATAATTATTCCCATTATTAATGAATTTGAGTTTCGAACAACACGTAGTTCCCTCCCTAGTGACGGCACTGAAATATACTGTGCAGGCTTGCGTCCTACAATGACGCTGAAAGCTGCACTGCCAGGAATTCACCAAGATCATTAAAGAGGGCAATTTTATGTGAGCGGTGGGGGTGGCGTCGTCGGGGGAAACCAACTCTCAGATCCCCATGTCCCCTCTACTACGAACGTCCCGCTGAATTTAGTGCCGATTAGGCACTTAACTGAACAGTGGTGGGTCTTCCATAGGAACCCGCCACAGGAAGTGCACCCCTTGGCCAATCAAAGGCCGACAACATGTCATGCCACGTCTGTACCTGCAGCGACCAGGCACTGAGGAGCGGTGCTGGAACCAGGCTCACGGTAGGTTAGGGCAGCAGGGGTGTGGGGGGGGGGAGGTTCATGTGATGTGGGGGTTGTGGGTGAGGGCGATAATCAGCAAAGGGGTGGCCAACAGTGGGCTACCCCCTTCCCAATACCGGGTCACTCATTTAGGCAGTAAGTGCCTTTGAACGCAGGGTTTCCCGCCACAGGGTAATTGCGGATGTGGTGAAGAGGCCTTTAATAGGGGGTTAATTACCTAGTTAAGGGCCTCAATTTGCGGTGGAGCATGAAGGCCATTCACAGGCCTTCTCACACCAGATTCAATTTTGGTGGATGTGGGATGGTGGCTGTTAAATGCTAAACGTTGGTATTGCAAATAAACCCTGCTACTGTCCCCGCCCCCTTCTTGCCACAATCCCACCCGACTTAATGCTCTCCCCACATCCAAACCTGCCAGAGCGTGGGAGGGGAGGGGGAGCATAAATTCCACCCAAAGTATTACACTCACGGAAAAAAATGACAAAAAATTAAGATGGATTCAGCTCTTGGTATTCATTAGTAGTAGCAGTGTTTATTACTCATAGTAGTATTTATTACTCATGGCAGGGTTTATTTTTAGTACAAAACGTTTATCATTTAATAGCTAGAGGCATAGCAGGGCTGTTCAACCTCTGAAGTGCACATCCTGTGGGATCTCCAGGATGCCTCTCGTGCCCTGGAAAGCTGTATGTGCAGGAAGTGTCGTCAGTTGCAGCAGCTCTGGGCTTCGGGACTTCGAGACTTGAGCAGCAGCTGATGTCACTGCGGAACATCCATGAGTTTGAGAGCTCCAGGTATAGCACATTTATAGATCTCGTCATCACACAGCTTAAGAGTATGCAGGGAGAGAGGGAATGGGTGACCACCAGACAGTCGAAGAAACAGGCAAGTAGTGCAGGAGACTGCCCCCTTCCCCCCCCCCCCACCCCCCCCCCCCCCACTACCCTCGAGTAAATTTCACTCTCCAAAAAGTATCCACTTCTGAATACTGTTGAAAGTGATGGTTCACCTGGGGAGTGCAGCCAGAGCCAAGGCCATGGCATCACGGGTGGCTTAGCTGTACAGGGTGGGGCGGGGGTGGGGGATGCAGTTGCACAAGGAAGACTGGAAGAGCAATGGTGATAGGAGGTTCAATAGTCAGTGGAACAGGCAGGTGTTTCTGTGGCCACAGACATGAATCCAGGATGGTGTGTTGCCTCCCTGATGCCAGAGTCAAGGATGTCACTGAACGGCTGCAGAGCACCCTTACTGAAGAAGGTGAACAATCAGCAGTCATGTTCCACATTGGTACCAACGACATAGGGAGCAAGAGGGATGTGGTCCTGCAGAAAAAGTTTAGTGAGCTAAGTAAGAAATTAGCAAGCAGGTCCTAAAAAGTAGTAATCTCCAAATTACTCCCAGTATGACACGCAAGTAAGTATAGAAATAGAAGGATAGTACAAAAGGACGTGTGGCTGGAAAGATGTTGCAGAAGGGAGGGTTTTAGATTCTTGGGACTTTGGGACAGGCTCTGGGGGAGATGGGACCTATACAGGCCAGACAGGTTGCACCAAAACAGAACCAGGACTGGTTTTCATGCAGGGAGATTTTCTAGTGCTTTTGGGGAGGGTTTAATCTAATTCAGCAGAAGTGCTGGAACCAGGAGGAAATAGGACAAAGGAATACCAAGGTGATGTATAGCACTGGAGTAGGGAATTGTTAGTCATTAGAAGATTTAATAAGTACGGTGAGAGTAAGGGAGAAGTAAATAAAGTCTAATTTAGGGATAATGTGCTTGAATGTGAATGCACGAAGTGTGGTTAATAGGATTAGTGAGTTACAAGTGCAGATTGCCATGTGGAAATATGATGTTGTGACTATAACAGAGACCTTGCTCAAAGAAGGGCAGGACTTGGTGTTAAATATTCCTGGATACAAGGTGTTCAGGAAAGATAGGACATGGAAAAAGGCAGAGGTGTGGCAGTCAACCATAGAATACCATTTTAGATCCCATATGTCATTAATCTCAGACATGCCATATTGTCAGTATAGGGAGGAACAGGTGACATTGGATCTATGGGGCTAGAAACACGTGTACTGGATTTGTGGGCATGGTGTCACAATTTACAGTCTGCCCATCCTGGTTTTTATAGAGGTGGGAAGCACGCAAATTTGAAGCACCTACATCATCTGCATTATTGCAGAGTGTGGGAAGTGGTTCCAGCACTGCTAAATTATTCTTGGCGCTGTCGGCTGCCTATGCACTCAGCAGCGGACTAGGTAGTATGGTGAAGATACCACGTGATGCAGCCAGCCTGATCTTCTTTAAGACCGGCTGTCCCTCCCAAAGGAATATTATCGGTGGATTTCAAATGATGGAAGAGACAGCACCAAGGCACAGAGAAGGTTGCAGGGTGACAGAAACGATGATGGAGGCATTAGTGGTGGGGCTGGGCAAGAGGAGGGTTGTCATGGTGCCAACTTGGGACAGTGGACCTCAAGGAACACCCTGAGAAAGTAGTGGGAGCAGGTGGCAGGGAGGTCATTGCCCAGTGCCTGGGTCCGAGGACCCTGACAGCAGTGCCACAAGATGTCCAATGATCTCACGTGGGTGGAGAAGGTCAGTGAAGGCGTCTTCACATGATAGCTCCTACTCATACACCACCGACCTCTGACAATGCTCAATGCACCATATGCAACAAACTGAGAACAGACTACGACACTGAATTGTGTGCTCCTTATACATTCTTAAATTCACACAGTGGGTAAGGATCCCATCACACTCACATGCCGTGCAGTGATGGAAATAGAAAAATCAATTGGAAAGTTATAGAAAAAAAAGAATAATTTAAAAAGCCTGGTACACTTGCCTTCAACAAAATGGAAGATATAGTTGCATGACATATACCTTCTTTTGCACAAAAATACACATTCATGTCTGCTAGAACTAAAACTCATTAATCCCATCTGCATCTTAATTAGACAACTCATCACATGTCGATGTGAGCTATCCTCAAAGACGAGCTAAAACAAAGACACTCACCAGCTACAATCACCAGAATAAAGTGTGAACATCCCTCAGCTGAACAAAAGGCGCTGAAATAAGAAGCTATTGTATAGCCCCTCTGGAACCGAAAGCTAAAGCCACATGGGCAAAACTAACTACCTTTACAGGTAAACCTTTTGGAGAACAAAGAAGTCATCAAGTCATCAAATCATCATCAGTCAGAGATCTCCAGCCACAGAAAGAACATCGAAAGCCATCTTCAATACCAGCATAAGGCTCAGTGAGAGCGGGAGAGAGATCAATTCCAGCTAAGACAGTTGAAACCCGCTGAGACGAGTGGACAATCAACCTCAGCAGATAAATAATACAGTACCTTTTAAACATCTCCTCCAGCTGTGAAAATTGAACTAAGAAATACCGTCAAACTGAAGTGTTGACTTCCAGAAGACTTCAGCAACCCAGCAAATGCAAGACAACCAGTAAAAAGACCTGCAACTTTACAAGTTAACTTCCAAGACTATTCTATATGTTTTTCCTGAAAACAGAAGAATTTTACACCTTCAACCCTTCCCTCTTACCCTTCACCTTCTATATGCATGTGAGAGTGAATGCATGCGTTGGTGGTGTTGTGATCATTTCGGGTGATTATTGTTCAATAACTATTTAATCTTCTGTTGCAAACCTGCTAGAAAACCTGTCACTGTCGGTTTTGATGGCAAACAAAGCACAGGGGCAGAAACACTATTTTAACGAAAACACTATCTATGGTCAGTTAGGAGGCGAAAAGTAGACATCAGCCATCATATTTCTCACCTGCCCATAAGAATCCCAAAGCAACTGACCATGTATTTGGGAGGGGAGGCCGTGTGCTAAATGGACAAGAAGAGAAAAGGATGGGATATAGTATACAATTCATGGTGTATTTTACTATTTTCATGATTTAACTAATTTAACAATTACACTCAGTGGATATTTCACTCCATACTTTAACTCCTCTCTGAATTTACTCTGGGTCCCTGCATAAATGAATGGGTTGATGCAAGAACTCAAAAACTGAAGCATATATCCAACTTCCTCCAGAATAAATGTTGATTCAGTTAAATTGGAACCTGAAAAATAAGTAACGTCCGCAATTCGGACATAGAGGATCGTTATAAAAAATAGCAAATATAACAGGATGAAACTGCCTGAAATGGCAAAGAGTAAAACAATGGACTTTTTCCGTTTCTCCATTTCTGGGTCACTCTGAATCTCTGAGCTGTGGCCACGGAGTCTTCTGCGGCCTCGACTGGCCACTAGAATGTGTCTGACGGTCAGAGCATTGAGCAGTAAAATGAGAATGAAAGGCAGACAAGGGGTTAAAATGCAATGAATCCAGTCAAATGCTGCCCAGACAAGTGACGTATAAAATGTCGATGTTATACCGCAGAAGAACGGCACGTTGTTAATTATGTACAAAGGTTCATATATAAAATACAAGAAGGAATTTTTTAAACAGCTCAGCATGGATACAGTTCCGATAACCCGCACTGCAGTTTCCTTGGTGCAATATTTTAGTTTCAGCTTCTGGCAACAAATGGCCACAAATCGATCAAAAGTGAAAGCGACTGTTAACCAGGCAGAACTATCTATGATCGCATAGATAAGGGAAACACAGAAACTACATACTGGTGTGAGGGACAGGAAACTGAATGGAAAATAAATACCAGCAATCCGGTTTAATATCACAGCAGTGATCATGAGCAGGAGATCTGTCACTGCCATAGACACCAGGTAGTAAGTGATACATCTGGAGAGACCACATCTTCCTCGGGACAGGATCACAATCACTGCCAAGTTAGCTGCAACAGAGACAGAGAGATTAAGAGAAAAAGGGAGGGTGCATACGTCCCCCAACAAAGTCATCCATTTTGCAGGATTCTGTGCGAAATTGCAACTTTGAGACATGATCCCGAGTTAAAAACTATTGCTTAAGCTACAGGCACTCGCTTCTGTGTTTAACGCAAACATTCGGGTTCAGAATACAACAGACTAATGACACTGCAAAGTAAAGCATTACAATGAAACCTAACAGAGAACAAGAATGCATCGAAAGCAGATTGAAAGCAAAACAGGAACAACAAATATACATGAAAAATAACACATCAGCAAATTACAGAAAATATTGAAGAGGTAAATGACAAAATAACCATCAATAAGTGTGAGGACGCAGTGATAACTCCGAATTATACTTTGGCAGCAATCTGGCATAATCGGTATCAATTTGAACCAGCAGAACTGACAGATAATAAGGTTTCATTCATAGAAAGGTACCTTCTACTATGTATCACTCCCTCAGTACTGTATTGTGCTATCGGGATAAGTGATCAGCTTAGTTCCATAGTGGACACTGAAATTAAAACTTTGCTCCTCAGATGCGAGAGATGTCATGAAATACGTGACCTCACGCAATATGGAGAAAATAGTAAAGCGATTTCGAGACATTACCAGGTGCAAAGAGCAGCGGTCACTGTGGAATTGTAAGAAGCAGCTATTGCAGAAAAGGAGACCTCGGCTGAACCAGTGAGTGTTAGAAGCTGAAAGAAGAAAGACTGCATTGTATGAATTTGGGGCAAATGCAGATCGATCATAAAATGGTCACTGATACATTGCTTGTATTTCTGTAAACAGTGCAATGCCGAATAATGTCCCTTCACCAAATTAAATCATGAAATTCAGTAGGGAATTATTCAATGGTGCATTTCTATCAATCAATCAATCACTCACTTGTGGGAATTACTCTGTCACGGTTAATGTGAATAGCACAATAGATCTACATGTTCACCATGATAACTATGTGATAATTCAACCAAAGTAACACTGTTAATAACACGATAGAACTACATTTACACCGTGATAACTTTGTGAAAGTCTACCCACAGTAGCATTGTCAATATCTCAATGGAACTACATTTAAATCGTGAGCTAGTGATGGTGATTGGAATAAATTATATAAAAAAAGGGATAAAATTGTACTTGTCAACAGAAGATAGTATTAAAGGGGAGAAATTATATCGTTAATGTGAAGTTAATATGCTGCTAAAAAGGGAGGAATAACATTGTTAAAGGAAAAAAAATACAGTATTAAAGATGAAAAATTATGTCAGTAAAGGGAAGAAATTATATCAGTAAAATTGAGAATTTAGTGGGAAAAAAGCACTGTAAAAGGAGAGAAATTATATCAGTTAAAAGAGGGAAATTGTCTCACTAATGGGAAGAAATGATCCTGTTAAATGGGAGAAATTAAACTGTTAGAGGGATTTAATTACCATATTAATTGGGAGAAATTAGCCCATTAAAGAGGAGAAGTTATGCCATTAAATGAGAGAAAGTAGATCAGCCACGATGAAGAAGCACTACTGGTAAATTTGAGCAGTGACACAGTAATTCTCGTAATTACTACCTAACTGCAATACTTTACCTGGAACCCCAATAGCTGCAAGGATGGGATAGTAAATGGCAAACACCAGACCTTTTGGTATTCCGTGCATTTCTATCAGAATCTTTGAACGTGTTCTGCACTACACTGAAAGATTGTCACATTTATACTCGATTGCAGGCGCCAGGGAGATAATTAGATGGTTTGTTCTTTTACATTAATTGCACTAATTGAAAGAAACACATTAGTGAAGCTGATGTCAAGTTCATGTTTTGATGGAATGGAACGTTTCTCGAGGCATCTGACATGACCTAAATGGTCGTGAGTCTTTGTAACTCTCTTCCTCAAAAGGCAGTGGAAGCAGAGTCTTTAAATATTGTTAAGGCAGCGGTAGATGGATTATTGATAAGCAAGGGGGTGGAAGGTTATCGGGGATAGCCAGGAATGTGGAGTCGAGGTTGCAATCAGATCAGCCATGATCTTATTGAATGGTGGAGCAGGCATGAGGGGCTGAGAGGCCTACTCCTGCTCTTAGTTCATATGTTTTAACAAAGTGAAATATCCAGAGAGTGAAGAATGATCCAAGTTACATTTATTCATAAAAGAAAATGAATAGCTAAATAGGCAGCTGAATGGTGAAAGGGAGTGTTATACACCAGGAATTATCAGGGTTAATCCCCTCAATTCTGAATTAAGTGGCCTCAGTGCAAGTTATAACTGAGCAAAGAGATTCTAGTCCTAAAGCATATCGCAGCCAAGTTTTCAGTTCAGATCATTGCTAAATCCATGTGATAATGGGTCACATGCAATGTGGTTCCAAATGTCTTTGACATTGCATACTCACTTTAACGTGACTGTCTGTGTATTCAGTGTGGACTGGCCTGGTTCTGTATGGTTACATCGGTGTGCATAGGTCCAGTTCTTCATGATTTCTTTCAATGCAGACTTGTACAGGTCAATGCCGTTATATTCAATGTGGGAAGGTTCAATTCCGCTTGCATAGGTCCAGTTTAGCACAGTTACGTTTAGTGTGAGCATTTCCAGCTCAGCACCATTGCATTATGTGGCCAGGTCCTGGTCAGCATGTTTAAATTCAGTTTAAACTGGTCCAGCTCATCTTAGTTACCTTCTGTGTGTACAGGTTCATTCTAGCAAGATTGCACGCAGTCAAAGACAGGTTCCCTTCAGCATGGTTAAATTCAGTATGAACAGGTCCAATTCAGCACTGTTATATTCAGCACAGACAGGTCCAGGTCCAGGTCAGAATGGTTATATTCAGTGCGTAAAGGTCCAGTTCAACACCGTTAATTTCACTGTGGTCTAATCTGATTCAGAAAACCTAAATTCAGTGTGAACATGTCCAGGTCAGCGTTGTTATAGTTCTGGTGGACCAGGGCAGGAAAAGTTCACTAAATTTACATTGAGTGTTGACAAATCTAATTCAGTTCAGCATGGCTCCATTCAGTGTAGACTGGTCTAGTTCAGCATGATTACATTCCAGTGTGACAAGTCCAACACAAAGCGAGCACCTTCAGCGTAAACAAGTTCAATTCAGCACAGTTACATTCATTCTGCACAGGCACAGTTCCACTGGCTTATATTCTGAGTTAACATGAGTTAATCTGCGTGGTTACTTTCAGTGTGCACAGTTCCAAGTCAACATGGTTAATGCCAGAATGGGCTGGTCTACGTTAGCGATATTATATTTAGTCTGACATAAAAATGTAAAATGCTATACATATTCAGCAGGTCTGGCAGCATCTGTTACCATACAGCCGAGCCACTGCAGAGAAATACTTAGCCTAAAAAGTGGGATTAATCTGCATGAACTGATTTTCACTTTGAACACACTTAGCACAGGAGTGAAGAAAAGTCTTACAGCAATGATAGAAAGGTGAAAACAATAGGTGCAAGATGGCACTAACAGCACACTTCCAATCCTGCATGTAATGTGACTTAGTCATATGGATTATTTGACACACACACAGACACACACATAGACAAGTTAACGGGAAAATAAAAAGGTTTTGTTTTGTTTAGAGCACTATTACAAAAAAAAAGACAGAAAACCACTTAGGCTGAATAAGTGCTGATTCTTGAAGAAAAAAAAAGTAAGATATTGAAAGATGTCCTTGTTTTGGTTTGGCATCCCAAATGCATATAGATGGCTGTAACTGGAATCTTCATATTACAGTTCTTTCCAGGCGATGTTGAAGATCAGTTTGGCTATGCTTTCCAAGAAATACAGTGACAGAGGCTTCAACTAGGCAGCAGGGGTTACAGTTCCCACACATTTGACACACTGGATATGCATGGTTTCTTTCCAAGGGAGAGAAAGAGATAAGCTGTGTTTTCTTGTCAGGCAAAAAACAACTTTCCTTTTAACAATTCAAAGTGAAACCAAAAAAGTTCCAGAAGTCAAGTTTCCTGACCTCTATAAATCTTGACCTGTCACTTCCCTGTAAACATTTTCTCTAGGTCAAATAAACAATCTCCCTGCTGGGTATTTTACCTGAAAACAGGTACCTCCCAGTAAGAGCTTGTTTACAAGCTAAGTCCAGGAAGCCTTCAGGTGACCTCTTAAAAAAAACACAAAGTTCAGCATCTGTTCAAGCTTCCAGGTGAATCAATGTCCATAATTCAAAAATAAGTCCTTAAAAACATATTTTACAAAAAATAGAAGCACTCTTGTAACAATTTAAAAAAAACGAAAACAGTGGTGGGAGTATTTTATAGGCACCCGAATAAGAATTGTAGTGTTGGGCTGAGGACAAATTCGGAAATTTTAGGCTTATGTAACAAGGATAATAAGGTACTTAAGGAAGACCTTTAATCTTCATCTAATCTGGGCAAACCAAATTTGAAATAATAATGTAAAGGATGAGTCCATGGAATGCATTCAGGATCGTTTTCTAGATCAGTATGTCAAGGAATCAACTAGGGAACAGTTTATTTTTGATTTAGTATTGTGCAGTGAGACAGGGCTAATTAATAAACTTGTAGTAAAGGGCCTCTAGGAAAGAATGACCATAATATAGTAGAATTTTGCATTGTGTTTGGGAGTAATTTAATTAAGTTCAAAACTAAATTGAAAAAACAAAAACAAACTACGTATGCCAGAGGGACGAATTGACTAAGGTAGATTTTGATATTAGATTAAAATATATGATGATAAATAAGCAATGACAAACATTTAAATAAATAAATTATATTCAAGAAAGGAATGGGACTCTATTCAACAAAGGAGGGAGACAGAAAGCAGGAAACTATAGGCCAGTTAGCCTGACATCTGTCATTGGGAAAATGGTCGATTCCATTATTAAAGAAGTAGGAGGAGAACATTTGGAAAAATCATAATGCAATCAGATATCGTCAATGTGATTTTATGGAAGGGAAATTGTGTTTGACAAATTCATTCTAGTTCTTTGTGGATGTAACAGATAGGGTGATAAAGTGAAACCAGTAGATGTAGTGTATTTGGATTTCCAAAAGGCATTTGATAAGTCCACAGAAGAGGTTACTCAACACGATAAGAACTCGTGGTGTCGGGAATAATATATTAACATGGGTAGAGGATTGGTTAAATAACAGGAAACAGAATTTTGGGATAAATGGGGCACTTGCAGGTTGACAAGCTATAACCAGTGGACTGCAACAGGGATCAGTGCTGGGGCCTCAACTATTTATGATCTATATCAATGACTTGGATGAAGGGACCAAATATAATGTAGCCAAATTTGCGGGTGATGCATAGATAGGTAAGAAAGCAGGCTGTGAGGAGGGCGTAAAGTGTCTCCAAAGAGATGCAGATAGGTTAATTGAGTGGGTAAACATTTGGAAGATGGAGTATAATGTGGGAAAATGTGAGTTTGTCTTCATTAGTGGGAAGAATAGAAAATTAGAATATTATTTGAATGGAGAGAGACTGGGATGTTGTGCTATAGAGGGATCTGGATGTCCTCGTATATAAATCACAAAACGTTAGCATGCAGGTACAGCAAATAATTAGGAAGGCAAATGGAATGTTGGCATTTATTGCAACGGTGATGGAGCATAAAAATAAAATTGTCGTGCTACAACTGTACAGGACATTGGTCACACCGCATCTAGAGTACAGTGTACATTTTTGGTCTCCTTATTTAAGGAAGGATATGCTTGCATTGAAAGAAGTGCCGATAAGTTTTGCTAGGCTGATTCCTTCAATGAAGATTTTGTCTTATTAGGAAAGGTTGAACAGGTTGAGCCTATACTCATTGAAATTTAGAAGAATGAGAGGTGATCTTATTGAAAAGTATAAGGTTCTGAAGGGGATTGACAGGGTAGATGCTGAGAAGATGTTTCCCCTCGTGGGGGAATCTAGAGCTAGGGGAAACCATTTAAAAATAAGGGGTCTCACATTTAAGATGGAGATGCGGAGGAATTTATTCTCTCAGAGGGCCATTAATTTTTTGGAATTCTCTTTCCCAGACAACAGTGGATGCTGGGTCATTGAATATATTCAAGGCTGAGTTTGACAGATTTTTGATCCACAAGGGAGTCAAGGTGATGGGGGCAGGCAGGAAAGTGGAGTTACGGCCATAATCAGATCATCCATGATCTCATTGAATGGTGGAACAGACTGGAGGGGCCGAATAGCCTACTCCTGCTCCGAATTCCTATGTCCTGATGTTGCTGCGGTATTTATTCTCCCAGTTTACGTTCCCTTTATATTTAGCATTAGAACAAACGTATCAGGCAGATTTTGGAAAACATTTAAAGATGTTGCAAGGATTTCACAGCAAGAGAACACTAGAGTTTGCAACACGCTTGGCTAAAAGTCAACCAACATATTGTGGAACATGAGCTCTTACACCTGCTTAATTTATGACATAAAATCTGAAATGTTAGCCATATAACCTGTGAGCATGAGGCATGCTGACTAAGTCTAGTAAATGTTATTCAATTGATGAATTTAAAATCGACTTCATTGAAATGAACACGATGCTCAAATTTATGGTTAGGCTCTTTTTAAACATTTGTCGGTGCTGGCGCTCAGTGCTGGAGTCATAGGGTCTATGGACGATAATACTGCAGAGTTACCAGAGCAATAGACCCTTTCATAACAGAAATGTGCACAGGAGTAAATCAGCAAGAGAACATTGTCAGCTTTATTCCAGATTCAATGAACAACTACCACTTCATAGAGAAAAGTAAAGTAACGATACTCTTCCCATTGTCACAGGGCGATATGTGGTACAGACATTGGGTTTGCCTCTCATGAAAATTCCCTTCTTTAGCAAAGAAATTGATCACCCACAAAACACTTGTCAAGTGGCCGAGAAATGAATTGACTGTAAATCATAAGGATTACGCAATTGGTACAGTAAAGACAACTTTCAGTAAAATTGGGATGTGTTTCTGGCACAGGAAGGTCACCTGTCAGTAAATTGGGCCGTTTGTGTCTTTAGTATGGGAAGATCACCTGTCAGTAAATTGGAATGTTTATCTCACTGGTACAGGAAGGTCACATTTCAGCAAACTGGGATGTTTGTGTCTCTGGTACTGGAAAGTCACCTGTCAGGAAAATGGGATATTGGGATGTTTGTGCGTTTAGTACAGGAAGGTCCCCTGGAGGTAAATTGGGATGTTTATGGCTCTGGTACAGTAAGGTCACCTGTCCGTAAATTGGGATGTTTGTGTCTCTAGTACAGTAAGGTCACCTGTCTGTAAATTGGGATGTTTGTGTCTCTGGTACAGTAAGGTCACCTGTCTGTAAATTGGGATGTTCGTGTTTTTGATACAGGAAACTCACCAGTCTGTAAATTAGGATGTTTGTGACTCTAGTACAGGAAGGTCACCTCTGAGTAAATTAAGATTTTGTGACTCTGCAACACAAAGATCACCAGTCAGTAAATTGAGAGGTTTGCGGTTTTCGTGCAGGAAAGTCACCGGTCAGTAAATTGAATGTTTGTGTTTTTAGTGCAGGAAGATCACCTGTCAGTAAATTGGGATGTTTGTGTCTCTGGTACAGGAATGTCACCTGTCAGTAAATTGGGATGTTTGTGTCTCTGGTACAGGAATGTCACCTGTTAGTAAATTGGAATGTTTGTGGCTCTGGTACAGGAATGTCACCTGTTAGTAAATTGGGATGTTTGTGTCTCTGGTACAGGAAGTTCACCTGTCAGTAAATTGGGATGTTTGTGTCTCTGGTACAGGAATGTCACCTGTCAGTAAATTGGAATGTTTGTGGCTCTGGTACAGGAATGTCACCTGTCAGTAAATTGGAATGTTTGTGGCTCTGGTACAGGAATGTCACCTGTCAGTAAATTGGGATGTTTGTGTCTCTGGTACAGGAATGTCACCTGTCAGTAAATTGGAATGTTTGTGGCTCTGGTACAGGAATGTCACCTGTCAGTAAATTGGAATGTTTGTGGCTCTGGTACAGGAATGTCACCTGTCAGTAAATTGGGATGTTTGTGTCTCTGGTACAGGAATGTCACCTGTCAGTAAATTGGAATGTTTGTGGCTCTGGTACAGGAATGTCACCTGTTAGTAAATTGGAATGTTTGTGGCTCTGGTACAGGAATGTCACCTGTCAGTAAATTGGAATGTTTGTGGCTCTGGTACAGGAAGGTCACCTGTCAGTAAATTGGGATGTTTGTGTCTCTGGTACAGGAATGTTACCTGTCAGTAAATTGGGATGTTTGTGTCTCTGGTACAGGAAGATCACCTGTCAGTAAATTGGGATGTTTGTGTCTCTGGTACAGGAAGGTCACCTGTCAGTAAATTGGGATGTTTGTGTCTCTGGTACAGGAAGGTCACCTGTCAGTAAATTGGGATGTTTGTGTCTCTGGTACAGGAAGGTCACCTGTCAGTAAATTGGGATGTTTGTGTCTCTGGTACAGGAAGTTCACCTGTCAGTAAATTGGGATGTTTATGTCTCTGGTACAGGAAGGTCACCTGTCAGTAAATTGGGATGTTTGTGTCTCTGGTACAGGAAGGTCACCTGTCTGTAAATTGGGATGTTCGTGTTTTTGATACAGGAAGGTCACCAGTCTGTAAATTAGGATGTTTGTGACTCTAGTACAGGAAGGTCACCTCTGAGTAAATTGGGATGTTTGTGTCTCTGGTACAGGAATGTTACCTGTCAGTAAATTGGGATGTTTGTGTTTCTGGTACAGGAAGGTCACCTGTCAGTAAATTGGGATGTTTGTGGCACTGGTACAGGAAGGTCACCAGTCAGTAAATTGGGATGTTTGTGTCTCTGGTACAGGAAGGTCACCTGTCAGTAAATTGGGATGTTTGTGTCTGTAGTACAGGAATGTCACCTGTCAGTAAATTGGGATGTTTCTGTATCTGGTACAGGAAGGTCACCTGTCAGTAAATTTGGATATTTGTGACTCTGGAACACGAAGATCAGCTGTAACTAAATTGGGTTGTCTGTGTTTTTAGTACAGGAAGGTCACCTTGTCAGTAAATTGGGATGTTTGTGACTCATTGGTACAGCAAGGTCATTTGCCGGTTAGTTGGGATATATATGCCTCTGGTACAGAATGGGCACTTGTCAGTAAAGTGGGATGTTTGTCTCACTAATGTAGAAAGTTCATGACCACCATGGCACATCACAACACCTCGGATACCACTGTATGATTCTTATCTTTACACTATTATAACCCATGATTGCCTTGGTGGCCATAAAAGATAGAAATGTTTCCCTTTGCTATTTATCACTGTTCTGACAACAGTATGTTTGTTTCCTGAAGTATTGACTGTTGGATCAATGATTATATTATAAGGAAGAATTATGATTGGAACTTATTCTTTTCTCTGTATAAGTAATTTTACAATTCGATTCAATACATATTTGCCCGCGCTCTTTAACTCCTCTCTGAATTTGCTCGGAATCGCTGCATAAATAAATGTGTTGGTGCAAGAGCTTAGAAGCTGCAGCATATTTCCCATTTCCCGGAGAATAAATTTGGGATCACGGAAGCTTTTGATGTTGTAATTGTTTGTGATGAGTACATGTAAGAACTGTACAACATGCGTCATCCACAGCAGGATGAAACTGCCCGAGATGGTGACGAGTCAAACAATGAACTTTCTCCGTTTCTCCATCTCTGGGTCACTCTGATTTGCTCCATTGCTATGGGTCTGGAGTCTCCTGTGTGCCGTACTGGCCGCTAGAATGTACCTGACAGTCAGTGAATTGAGCAAAATAATCTGAAAGAACGGGGCATCAGGGGTCAAAATACAGTCGAGCCAGTCATATGCTGTCCATACGGTGAAATATAATGGATATCCTTAAGTTTGCAATACCACGGGACATTGGCAATTATGGAGATGAACTCGTTTACAAAGTACCAAAGGATATTGATTAAACAGCCCAACATGCAGACCGTCCCTGTAACAAAAGCCACCGTTTTCTCAATGTAATATTTTATTTTCAGCTTCTGGCAGCAAATGGCCATAAATCGATCAAAGCTGAAGATCACCGTTAACCAGACAGAACTGACTCTAGCACAATACTGAGACTACACGCCGGGGATAGGACAGGAAAGCACCTGGAAAAAAAATTACCTGATGATCTGGTTTAATATCACAGCGGTGATAATGACTAATAGATATGACACCAGGTAGTAGTACATCCCAAGAGGCCGCATTTTCCTCGGGACAAGTTCACAATAGCCACTAAATTAGCTGTAAGGAAGACAGAGAGAGAGATAAGAATTTACAGACTGGAGCACAGGCAAAAGTATCACCTTAATAGGAATTATATTAAGTTTACAACCTTAATGCGAGAAAAGATGGGGACTGATATAATCATTGTAAGGTGGAGGTGAGAGTGCACAGAGGCTTCAGATGAATTAAACATATTTGAAATCATTGGAAAACAAAATCCATACAAAACTGTGAAATTTTCAAATAACAAAAATGTTCTGTTGCATAATGATGAATAAAATAAATCAGTATTCTGTGCATTGCATTTTAGAAATGATGTGAAGGCTTCACAAAGGGTGCAGTAGAAATTCACGAGAATAGTTCCAGGGATGGGGGACTTCAGTTACATGGATATATTGGAGAAGCTGGGGCTGTTCTCCCTAGAGAAGAATAGTTTAGGCAGAGCTTTGATAGAGGTTTGCAAAAGCAGTGCAGACAGAGTTGATGGAGAAAAAACTGTTCCCTTGGACGAAAGAGTCGAGAACCAAAGAACACCAATTTGAAGCGACAAAAGGATTAAAGAGGACCCAAAAAATAATCTTTTAAGGCAGCGACTGGTTAGGATCTGGAATTCACTGTCTGATGGGTTTTTGGAGGTAGATTCAAGCATGGCTTGCAGAAAGGAATTGAATAATTATCTCAACGGAAAATTTGGAGGTCTATGATGAAACGGCATGTGGACTGTGACGAGGTGAATTGCTCTTGTACACAGTTGGCAAGGCCGCAGTGGGCAGAATAGCCTCCTTCTGTGCTGTAACCATTCTATGATTCTAGTAACTAATATAAACAGATTTAAGATAATTAATTAGGAAACATGAAGAATGCTAACTAATGCAATAAAAGTCAAACCAGTTTAAAATGAATAGTACAACCAATGAAACAAAGATTCTGGAGCCTTGTGTTCGTGTGTCCCTCCCAGATGAGTATCTCACTATATTAGAACTGCTTCACATTGACAAATCCAGCAAACTGTCTATACGAATCAGCCCCCACAAATAACAGCGAGATCTTTAACCAGTGAGTCCAGGAATGGCCACATTGGTTGAAAATAGAATATTGTCCAGAGCACCAGGAGATCCGCTGTCTCTGTGTCCTTTCAGTGTCCCCGCGCATGTGCTGTAATGTTCAGTCTTTGGCATAAAGCACGGCCGGCAGTCTCCAGTCAATGACAAAGTCAATATTCCAACCGCACAAACCACAACCATTCAAAGGCCAAACAGGACAGCGACTTTATTTAGAAGGGAAAATATATTAATTTTATGACATCAATTTACAATATCGTGGTTGGCTGTAGGTGTAGGTGTGAACCTGCTGAAATTACTAGCATGGAAGAAAGAAACGATTGTTTTATTTCAAATGATATATTAAGATTCACTAATGTCTTCTGTATACAAAAGCACACTATTGAATGTAGCAGAAAGTGGTAACTTGGAGGAAATATTGTGTCAACATTGAACATTTTCTTCTCGGTGTTAGGTCCATGGGAGGCACCAGAATTTCTAGGGTCCTGGATGATCAGAAAATAAAAAAGGGACATCTCAATAATAGGAGTCCCCTGCAAATCCTGCTGTTATATTTTCAGTTGCCACCTGCTCGGCAGGAAGAATTTTTGTATGCCACCTCCTCTCTGTCCAATTTACCTGCTAAATAATTACCACAATAAATGAAATGCTCACTTTGCCACTTTTTACGTGATAATGTTTCTCTGAGAAAATACACACGGTTAACATTTTTTAGCCGTTAAGGTTATGTTGAAGCCATCTAGTGAGGTGGAGCTTCTTGCTGCTGCTGTAAACCGGGGCTGACAGCTGTGGTCCACGGTATGTCAGCACGATACGGGTGCACTTCCGGTTCCAACGGCAGTTTCCAATCTCCAACTGACTGGAGACAGAAATGGAATACAGAGCAATTCGAGAACGGAGTTGACAATGCCATGATGCATTGGAGATGATGCAAAATCTGCACAACACTGGTCTCAACACCTTTCAAGCGCTGAGTTCATTTTTTGTGACCTAATTATAAAAGCAATTTTAAATCAGAGAAAAAAATGTAGAGTAGATTATTTAAGATAGAAACAGACAAGCAGATATATTTTTGATGCGAAATATCAAACGTTAAGGTTTTTTTTACGAACACAGTTAAATAATTCTAGTGTTCGATATTAAAATAAACATTTAGAGGGTATGTAGTAAAAATTATCAGCAGAGTAAAATCTTGGTAGACAGCTTTAAAATCGGAGCTACTGTGAGAATTTAAACCCAGGAAACCATTTGTGTGTATTGCAGGGTTTGATGACGCGGGGACAAGGATGAATGTTAGGGGTGTTTAACGGAAGTGTGAATGTTCAGTAGCATTGTTTAATAAAATGAAGTTATCGTGGACATGTAGCCAACATTGAGCAGTAGGGATGAAAGAAGAAAAATGATAATGTTATAAAAAGGGGAATAATTTATATTGCTAAAGGAGATATGGACTATTTGATTGAGAATCACAATAAGAAAGCTCAGGAGACATTTGTGATGTATAAGTAAGTAGAGCATCGTTCTCTCTTAAACAAAATGTCACTGTCCATCACTGAACTTATTGCAGCTTCGGTAACGAGGGTGTATAGCATGAGACTTAGATTAGAGATACAGCACTGAAACAGGCCCTTCGGCCCACCGAGTCTGTGCCGAACATCAACCACCCATTTATACTAATCCTACACTAATCCCATATTCCTACCAAACATCCCCACCTGTCCCTATATTTCCCTACCACCTACCTATACTAGTGACAATTTATAATGGCCAATTTACCTATCAACCTGCAAGTCTTTTGGCTTGTGGGAGGAAACCGGAGCACCCGGAGAAAACCCACGCAGACACAGGGAGAACTTGCAAACTCCACACAGGCAGTACCCAGAATCGAACCCGGGTCCCTGGAGCTGTGAGGCTGCGGTGCTAACCACTGCGCCACTGTGCCGCCCTAATTAGTATCGGATGCATGAAGGTGTGGTACAATATTACATCAGATGATGTCTTCTAAGAATGTTGAATAAATTGTCACTTTGGACAACGTTAACGGTGATTTTTTAAAATTAAAGAACAGGATATATTGTAGGACAGAGGGAAGTAAGACTGGAGTAAATGCTTCCAGATTACAGTTTGCAGTGGCCCAGGTGGCATGGGTGAAAAGGAGCTCCTCTGTGGTTACCGTTCAGAGATTGTTTTTGATTCACTACAGAATAATGATCCGCTCACAAGTATCATGTTTTTCAACCAAAACGAAGGGAAGTAACCTGCTGCACACCATGCATAGAAACATAGAAAATAGGAGCAGGAGTACACCCTTTGGCTCTTCGAGTCCGCTCCACCATTCATTATGATCATGGCTGATCATCCAACTCAGTAACCTGTTCTCGCTTTCTCCCTATATCCTTTGATCCCTTTCGCCCCTAGAGCTATACCTAACTCCTTCTTGAAAACATGCAATGTTTTGGCCTCAGCTGCTTTCTGTGGTAGCAAATTCAACAGGATCACCACTCTCTGGGTGAAGTAATTTCTCCTCATCTCAGTCCTGAAAGGTTTACCCCGTATCCTTAGTCTATGACCCCTGGTTCTGGACTCCCCCACTATCGGGAACATGCTTCTAATGGGCCTTTCTAATCTCTGAAGGTTTTGGGTGACAATTACTCATACTTAGCAGTAGACTGCTCAAATACGACTGGGAGAAATGAACATCGGAACAGGAGGAGGTCATTCAGGTTCACAATCCTGTTCCGTCATTCAGTTAGATCATGGTTGACTTGTATCTTAACTTCATTTACCCATCTTAATTCCCTATCCATTATTACCAATGCCAGACATAAAACAACAACCTCGTTTGGAAATTTCAATTGGCCCACAGCCTAAGCAACATTTTGGGGGGGAGAGTTCAAGACTTAGAATCAAAAAATCATGCAGCACCGAAGGAGGCTGGTCAGCCCATCCTGCCTGTGTAGACTCTTATAAGAAGCTATCCAATTATTCATATCCCCGGTTTTCCCCATAGACGTGAGCATATTTCTGTTTAATGAATATATCCAACTTCGTCTTGAAAGTTACCATTAAATCTTCTTCCACCAGCATTTCGGGCAATGCGCCAACAACAACAACAATTTGTATTTATGTAGCACATTCAGCATAGTATAACCTCCCAAAGCAGTTCACAGGAATGTTAAAACGTGACACCAAGTCACATAAAGAAATATTAGTCTTTAAATAGCGCCTTTAATGACCACCAGACGTGTCAAAGTACTTTAGAGCCAATCAAGTGCTTCTGAAGTGTAGTCGCTGTTGGAATGTACGAAATGCTCCAGCCATATGTACACAAGCTCTACAAACAGGCATGTTATAATGACCAAATAAGCTCTTTTTGTTATGTTGGTTGAGGCATAAGCATTGACCAGGACACTGAGGACAACTTCTCTACTCTTATCCAAGATTATGTCATAAGATCTTTTACAGCCACCTGAGAAGTCAGATAGGGCCTCAGATTAACATCTCAACCACAAGACGGCACCTCCGGCGGTGCAGCGCTCCATCTGCAATGCATTGGAGTGTCAGCGTTGATTTTTCAACTTAAGTGCTGGAGTAGGAATTGAACTCAGAAATTGCTAACTCAGCGGCTAGAGTTCTACCAGCTAATACATGGCTGACACGTGAAGTGCTATGATGGTACGTGACCAAAAGCTTGATCAAAGCGGTAGGTTTTAAAATGGTCGAGAGGCAGTGAGGTTTAAGAGACAAGTTCCAGAGCTTCGGGCCTGAAGACAGGGCCAGAGATGGTGGAGAGATTGAAATTGGGGGCGCTTAAGAGGATAGAATTAGATGAGTGCTGATATCATGGAGGGTTGTGGGTTAATGTTACAGTTACACGAGCTAGG
The DNA here is from genome assembly GCF_036365525.1 of Heterodontus francisci. NCBI lineage: Eukaryota > Metazoa > Chordata > Chondrichthyes > Heterodontiformes > Heterodontidae > Heterodontus > Heterodontus francisci. The sequence continues at coordinate 22,736,317 of NC_090404.1, forward strand.
GAGCAGTGAGGCCATGGAGAGATGTGAAAAAACATTTTAAAAAAATCACAAATAGGAGCAGGAGTAGACCATGCAACCCTCGAGCAGGAATAGACCATACGCCCCTCGAGCAGGAGTAGACCATACGACCCCTCGAGCCAACTCCACCATGCAACACGATCATGCCTGACTATTTACCTCAACTCCACTTTCCTGCCCGTTCCCCATATCCACTGATTTCCTGAGAGATCAAAAATCCATTGATCTCAGTTTTGAATATGCTCAATGATGGAAGATTCACAACCCTCTCGGGTTGAAAATTCCAAAGATTCACAACGGTCAGAGTGAAGAAATTTCCCCTCATCTCAATCCTAAATCATCGGCCCATTATTGTGAATTGATGTCCCCGTTTTCTAGTTTTCCCAGCCAGGGGAAACAACCTCTCGGTATATACACTGCCAAGCCCTTTTAGAATGTTGTATATGTCTAAAGGTCACATTTCATTCTTCTGAACTCCGGAGAATGTAAGCCCAATTCACAGTCTGTCATCATAAGACGACTCTCTCATCCCAGGGACCAAATGACTGATTTTTTGCTGTACTGCATCTAAAGCAAATATATCCAGCCTTAGATATGGAGGCCAAAACTCCACAAAGTAATCCAGATGTGGGCTCACCAAAGATCTATGCAATTGTCGCAAACTTACGTTTTCCTGCACTCGTGTCCCCTGGCAATAAAGATCAACATGCCAGGTGCCTTCCTAATTACTTTATATACCTGCTTGCTAACTTTCTGTGTTCCTTATACCCAAGTTTCTCTGAACATCTACAGATAAAAGCCTCTCATCGCTGAAAAAAAACTGTTTTTATATTCTTACAAGCAAAGTGAAGGAACCTCGCACTTCCCCACCTTGTACTCCATCTGCCACCTTGCTGTTCATACACTTATTTGTCTATATCTATTTGGAGCCTCTTTGTGCCCTCCTCACATCTTATAGCTTTTTATCATCAGCAAATTTAGATGCATTACTCTAGGTGTCTTCATTTAAGCCATTAATATAGATTGTAAATATCTGAGGCCCGAGCACTGATCTTGGTGGCACTTTAATCTTACAGCCTGCCAACTTGAAGATGTCAACTTTATTCATACTCTCGGTTCCGTATTCGTTCACCAATCCTCCATCTATGCTAATATATTGCCCCCAACTCCATGAACCCTTATCATGCATATTAACCTTTTATGTGGAGCATTATCGAATGTATTTTAGAAATTCAAGTATGCTACATCTACTGGTTCCCCTATATCTGTCCTATTGGTTAAGTCCTCAAAAACTAAAATAAATTTCTAAAATACGATTTCTCTTTCATAAAACCATATCTATTCTGACTGATCCTACAATGATTCTCTAAGGGCATTGTTGAGTCTTCCTTAATAAATGATTCCAGCACTTTGTCGATGACTGAATTCTGGTTAGCTGGTCTGCATTCCCCTGTTTTCTCTAACTTTCATTTCTTGGAAGAACAGTTATTTTTTTTTTAACTTCCAGTCTGCTGGGACCATTCTGGAATCTAGGGAATTTTGGAAAATCGCAGCAAGTGCATGCACTATCTCTGCAGTTATCTCTTTTTGACCCTTGTATATAGGGCATCAGTTCCTAGCGATTTGTCAATGTGTAGTCCTTTAATCTTCTCCACTGCTCTTTCTTCGCTGATATTAATTACCTTAAGTTAATTACTCGTAATAGCCCTTTGGTTTCCCTCGATTTATGGCACATAATTTGTGTCTTCGACTGTGAAGACAGTGCACATTTTTTTTTTATCAACGTCTCTGCCATTCCTTATTCCCCATGATAATTTCTCGTGTCTCTGCCTCTGAGGGACGAAAGTTTAGTTTAGCTACTCTCCTTCATTTTAAGTAATTGTGAAGGCTCTTACAATCTGTTTTCTTATTCCTGGCTGGTTTACTCTCACTTTCTATGTTTTCCTTTATATCAACTTTTTGGCCGCCCTTTGCTGGTTTATGAAACACTTCCAGTCCCCAGACTTGTTACAATTTTCTGCAACATTATAATCCTCTTCTATGAATCTGATACTACTCTTAACATACATGGTAAGTCACAAATGGAGTTTTCCTGCTGAATTTTTGCCTGTTAATGGAATATATTTTTGGAGAACATTTTGAATTACTTCTTTTAAATACTTCCCACTGTTTATTTACAGCCATACCTTTTGGTCTATTTATCCAATCTGTCTTAGGCAGTTCTGCCCTCATATCTGTGCAATTGGCTTTGGCTAAGTTTAAGATACTTGTTGGGGACTGGAGTACGTTGATTTCAAAATTAATATGGAATTCGATTGTATTATGATCATGTTTTCCCAAAGGATCTTTTACAATGAGATTACTAATTAAACCTGTCCATGCACAATACTATATCTAAGATAGCTTTATACCCAGTTGGTTCCACCATAGAGTAGTCCAGGAAATTGCCCTGAAATCATTCTGAAAACTCATCTTCTAAGAATGAGAATTTTAAATCGAGGTGTTGCTTAACCGGGAGACAATGTAGGTTAATAAGCACAGGGGTGATTTGCGAATTGGCCTTGATGTGAATTAGGATACTGGCAGCAGAGTTTTGGATGACCTCAAATTTGCAGAAGCTAGAACATGGGAGACTGACCAGGAGTGTGTTGGAATAGTCAAGTCGAGAGATAATAAAGACACGGATGAGCGTTTCAACAGCAGACGAGCTGAGGTATGGGCTGAATCATGCGAGGGTACGGAGGGTAAAATATGCTTATACAACTGGAAATACATTCCAGATCGTAACGTTTTGCTAAGTAAAATAAAGTCTCCTCATCTCCCCTCTGGCTTATTTGCTAATTAACTTAATTTTTATTATTTGAGAAACTGTATTTTAATATGAAATCTGAGAGAATCAGAGAGACAAAGAGGAAGGTGTAATGTTGTGCTGCAGACAACTGAATTCAGTTTAGCATTAAGAAGCCGATGAGAAGGCCCAATCTTGTAGTGCAGGATACCCGAAATGTCGAAAAAAGTAAGGCGGGGAAGGAGCTCAATAAGGAAGTGGCATTAAGCGGAACACAGACTAGGTCTTTAATGTCCTGTAATTTGCATGCAGAAGGGAAGCTATGATGATCAGGAGTTCTGACGTATGTGGCTGTGGGAGGCAAGTTACTTCCAAAGTGAAAAAGAAATGGGAATCCATATGTGTCATTCAGACATCTAAATAAGAGAACGTCACACATAGATTATCATCAGTCAGAATAGTCAAGGGAAATAAGATAACAGGATAAGCAGAAACCAGATCTTTTTTTTTCCATCCCTCCTTCCTTCCTCTCCAATTATTTAATGCGAACTGTGAAGCAAATTATCACATCCGACTGTTGTGGCCTTACAGTATTTTGATACCTGCTGTGTTATTGTGCTGACAGTCCGTGTGACTATGACTCTGTGTATTCCTGCACACACAGGTAAGCCGCAGTATACCTGACTTGTGCACTTGTGATTACCAGCTGCATTTGCCTTTGGATTTTGGTGATGCATCTGCCTGCCCTCTATTCACTATCAGATACTAAGATGAGTCACACTGGCATTTGACCTGCTCGGTCTACGAACCAATACATGTAATTATTTGCTATTTCTTTTCATGGTTACACTCCATCGTTACATTTGTTTCTTAATTGCTGCTAACGACAGAATAGACGGTTTTATAGCAGCTTCACATGCCAGATCTGTGGGACAAATAAACAAAGTCAATGATATTCCAAATCTCGGATTGGAAATACCTTATGAAGTTGCAAAAAGCTGTCAGGAAAACCTATGCTATGTGAAACTGAAAAGCAGCCAAAGACTGTGCGATGTAAATTTTCTATTCATAACTCAGAATAAATTAACACAATAGTGAAATCAAATCTGTAACTATTAGTATTTCAGTACTTTGGGTATACCGTCAGCATATGGAAGGTATAATCTCAGTATTGTGATGATATGAGGTCAGTTTATGCACTGTCGAAAGGTCAAAGGACTGAAGCATTAACTCTCTTTTCTCTCCACAGATGCTGCCTGTCCTGCTGAGCATGTCCAACATTTTCTGTTTGTGTTGCAGTTTATGGGCTGCATAGGATCTGTGTTGTGATGATACCAGGTCATTGTATGGGTTGTATCAGATCAGTATAATTTTTGGATCCGAACAGTATTTGACTGCAATATCAGTAGAATTTTACTTGTCTAAGAACAGTTCATGCATGGTATTGGATCTGTATTGTGGATGTGACTTAGCTTATGAGTAGTAAACGATCAGTATTGTGGTTGCATACAATTAATGTACTGGTGGTATAGGATCAGCATTCTGATGTGATTATCAGTATTAGGTTTGATATTAGGGTAGTAATGTATTTTCATCCATTAGACCAATTTATTCTGGTATGGGATCACCCCTGCAGTGGGGGAAGAGGTGATGTAGTGGTGATATCACTAGACTAGCAATGCAGAGGCCCAGACTGTTGCTCTGCGGTCATAGGTTGAAATCCCACCACAGTAGGTGGTGAGATTTAAATTCAATTAACAAATCTAGAATTAAAACGCTAGTTTGATGATGAAACCATTGTCAATTGTTACATCCTGGTTCACTAATGCCCTTTCTTTTCCTTTCGTGATGGAAATCTGCTATCCATACCTGGTCTGCATACATGTGACTCCAGACCCACAGCAATGTGGTTGACTCTGAAATGGCTCAACCAGCAATTCAGTTCAAAGGCAATTAGGCAAAGACAATAAATGCTGGTCTAGCCAGCGACTCCCAGATCCCATGAAAGAATAAGAACAAAATGTTGCAAAAGGTGTTTTTTTTCTGAGTTGTTATACGATTTGGTATTGTGATGATTTAAGGTTAGTTTATGTGTGATAGTCGATGAATATTCTGATGGTAGGTCAGTTTATGGGTGACATGGGATCAGTATTTTGATTTACTAGGCCAGTTTCTGGTGATGTGTGGTTAGTTGTGATTGTATAAAATCAGTTTGTGGGTAAGATGGGATTATTATTTTGATTTATTAAGCTAGTTTCTGGTGGTATGTGGTCAATATTGCAATTGTATAAGATCTGTTTATGGGTCAGATAAGATCAGTATTGTTGTTGTTTACAACGAGTATTTGAGTGGTATCAGCTGGGAATTATGTTACTCTAACATCAGTCTATGAGTGGAAAGGATGTAAATTATGGCTACAAGGTCAAGTTAAAATAGGATATTTATTTAGAGATACAGCACTGTTTTGTGATGCAGCAGGCCCTTCGGCACAGGGGGAACTTGCAAACTCCACACAGGTAGCATCCAGAATCGAACCCAGGTACCTGGAGCTGTGAGGTTGCAGTGTTAACCACTGTGCCGCCCGTTTCATCCAGGCTGTGGAGGTCACGGGTTTGGAAGCGCTGTCAAAGTTGTTGCTGTGCATCTGTAGATCGTGAACTCTGCAGCCACATTGCACCATTGGTTGTTTAAGATGGGGGATGCTCAATCAATCTGGACGCTTTGTATTGGATGGTGTCAAGCTTCTTGATTGTGCTTGGAGGTGCACCCATCCAGACGAGTGGGAGCATTCAATCACCCTCCTGGTTCACGTCTTTGAGATGGCGGGCAGACTTGGGGGAGTCAGAATGTGAGTCAGAAAGTTAATAAATCAAAATCACTCATCGCGGAATTACCAGCAGCTGACCAGCTATTGTAACCACAGTATTTATGTGCCTGGTCCACTTATGATTCTGATCAATAGTGAGCTCCGGGATGTTGCTGATTTTTCTTTTTTATTCTTTCATGGGATGTGGGCGTCGCTGGCCAGGCCAGCATTTATTGCCCTTCCCTGATTGCCCTTGAGAAGGTGGTGTTGAGCTTCTTTCTTGAAGCGCTGCAGTCCATGTGGGGTAGGTACACCCACAGTGCTGTTAGGAAGGGAATTCCAGGATTTTGACCCAGTGACAGTGAAGGAACGCTAATATAGTTCCAAGTCAGGAAGGTGTGTGCCTTGGAGGGGAACTTGCAGTTGGTCGTGCTCCAATGCATCTGCTGCCCTTGACCTTCTACCTGGTAGAGGCCACGGGTTTGGAAGGTGCTGGCTAAGGCAGCTTGGTGAGTTGCTGCAGTGCATCTTGTAGATGGTACACACTGCTGCCACTGTGCGTTGGTAGTGGAGGGAGTGAATGTTTGTGAATAGGGTGACAATCAATCGGGCTGTTTGCCCTGGATGGTGTCGAGCTTCTTGAGTGTTGTTGGAGCTGCACCCATCCAGGAAAAAGGAGAATATTCCTTCACACGCCTGAATTGTGCCTTGTAGATGGTGGATAGGCTTTGTGGAGTCAGGAGGTGAGCAACTCGCTGCAGGATTCCTAGCTTCTGACCTGCTCTTGTAGACACGGTATTTATATGGCTACTCCAGTTCAGTTTCTGGTCAATGGTAGCACCCCAGTATGTTGATAGGGAGTGTGTGTGTGTGTGCGTGGGGTGGGGGGGGGGGGGGGGGGGGGGGTTCAGTGATTTCAACGCCATTGAATATCCTGAAGAACTCGTACAGTGTTTACTTGGAGCTGAGCTGATTGATCTCCAACGACCACAACCATCCTCCATTGCTAGGTACGGCTCCAACCAGCAGAGAGTTTTCTCTCTGTTTCCCAGTGACTCCAGAATTTCAAGGGGAGATAGTTAGATTCTGTCTTTTGGAGATGGTCATTGCTTGGCATGCGTGTGGCATAAATGTTACTTGCCACTTATCAGCCCAAGCCTGGATATTGTCCATGTCTTGCTGCATTTCTACACGGGCTGCTTCAGTATCTGAGGAGTCCTGAATGATGCTGAACATTGTACAATCATCAGCAAACATCTCCAGTTGGGACCTTATGATTGAAGGATGGTCATTGACCGAGCAGTTGAAGATGGTTGGGCCTAGGACACTACCCTCAGGAACTTGTACAGTGTTGTCCTGGAGCTAAGATGATTGTCCTCCAACGACCATAACCATCTTCCTTTGTGCTAGGTATGACTCCAACCAGCGAAGAGTTTCCCCCCGATTCCCATTGCCTTCAGTTTTGCTAGGGCACCTTGATGCCATACTTGGTCAAATACTGCCTTGATGCCAAGGACAGTCACTATCACCTCGCCTCTTTTCTCCATGTTTGAAGCAAGGCTGAAATGAGGTCTGGAGCTGAGTAGTCCTGGCGGAACCCAAACTGAGCTTAACTGAGGCAGGTTATTGCTTAGCAAATGCCACTTGTTAGCACTGTCGATGGCACCTTCCATCACTTTACTAATGATCGAGAGTAGACTGACGGGGAGGTAATTGACCGGGTTGGATTTGCCCTGCTTTTTATTTGTGTACAGGCATACCTGGGCAATCGTCCACATTGCCAGGAAGATGCCAGTGTTGTAGCGGTATTGGAACAGCTTGGCTAGGGTACGGTAAGTTCTAGAGCACAGGTCTTCAGTGTTATTGTTGGAATGCTGTCAGGGCCATAGCCTTTGCAGTATCCAGTGCTTTCAGTCATTTCTTGATATCACGTGGAGTGAATCGAATTGGCCGAAGATTAGCATCTGTGATGCTGGGAACTTCAGGACGATGCCAAGATGGATCATCCACTCGAACTTTTGGTTTAAGATTGTTGCAAATGCTTATGCCATGTCTTTTGCACTGATGTGCTGGGCTCCACCATCATTGAAGATGGGAATATTTGAGGAGCCATCTCCTGCATGCTTCATTGAAGCAGGGTTGGTCCCGCTGGCTTAATGGCAATGGTAGAGTGCGGGATATGCCAGGCCATGAGGTTACAGATTGTGTTTGAGTACAATTCTGCTGCTGATGACTCACAGCACCTCATAGATGCCCAGTTTTGCATTGTTCGATCTGTTCCAAATCCATCCAGGTTTGCACGGTGGTCGTGCCACACAGCACAATGGTGGTTATCCTCAATGTGAAGATCGGACTTCATCGCCACAAGGACTGTACGGTGGTCACTCTTACCAATGCTGTCATGGACAGATGCATCTGGCGCAGGCAGATTGGCGAAGATGAGATCAGGTATATTTTTCCCTCAACACCTGCCGCAGTCCTGGTCTAGCAGCTCTGTCTGTAGTGATGCTGCCGAATCACTCTTGGCCAGAACCCCGCCCCAGTGTACATTCTGTGCCACTGCCCCTGTCAGTGCTGTTCAACACGGAGGAGTACTGATTCATCAGCTGGGGGCGATATGCAGTAATCAACAGGATATTTCCTGGCCCATATTTGGCCTGATGCAATGAGACTTCATGGGGTCTGAAGTTGATATTGAGGAGACCCAACGCAATTCCCTACTACCTGTAAACACTGTATCACCACTTCTGGTGGGTTTAACCTGCCAGTGGGGACATATCCAGGGATGGTGATGACAGTGTTTGGGAAATTGTCTGTAAGATACGATTTAGTGTGTATGACTGCTGCTTGACTAGTCTGTCCCAACTTTGGTACAAGCCCCACGATGTTATTAAGGAGGAATTTGTCGGCTTGACAGGGCTGTTTTTGCCATTGTCATTTCTAGTGCCTCCATCCATTTTCATTCCTTATCGAATTTGTAGCCGTTATATATAACTTGCTAAACCATTTAAGACATCATTTAAGAGTCAATTGCATTGCTGTGGACCTGGAGTCAGATATGGGCCCATCAAGGTAAAGACAGCAGATTTTCTTCCCTGAAAGGCATTAGTGAACTAATTGGGTTCTAACAACAATTGACAGCGGTTTGATGGTCATCATTAGAGTAGCTTTGTAACTCCAAATTTATTATTTGAACTCAAATTCCATTTTCTGCCGCAATGGGATTCTAACCCATGTCCTCAGAGCAATATGCTGTTTTTTTGGGTAATGAGTGCACTGACAATACCAGAACGCCACCACCTTTTCTTGATATGGAGGAGCTAATCGATGATGATAATGTCATTAAATATCATGAGACGGTGGTAAAACTTTCTCTGTTGGAGACTGCCAATACCTGGCAAGCAGCACGAATGCTGCTTGACACTTATCAGCACAAATATAGATGCTATCCAGTTTGTTACAGACAGGTAGGGGATAATAGAGTTTTCTTTACCCTTTCCACCTCTCAACCTACAGAAGACAGTGTATGTTAAAAGTGTTTTTCAACCCCTGAACGTTTTCATAGTCAACAAATGAGAGGTTTTCTCATTTCTCTAAATTTAAAACAAAGATAAATGTTTATTGTACAACAGCCGAACCTTCACCCACACTCATACACACACACACGCTCACACACACGCTCACACACAAGAGAAGATAGTGATCGAAAAATAACGTGTTTCGGTCTGAGAGTTTTTTTTTAAGGTTTCACTGTCAAACTTGTTTTTCCCCAGGGTAAAGACTTGAAATTATGCAAGCCTGTTTTTCTTTCCTTTTTCTGGTTCACTGAAGGAAAAAAGGAACGCAGAAGGCTCGGGAGAGCAGATGTGTCACTGCAGATTTGTCTTGTTATATCTCAGTCACAATTCAATGGCGAAAGTTTTGTTCGATTTCTGAGGTAGGGGGTACAAGGCCAACACTAGTCTCTGCTTCCATGCAATTTGAAGATGGTGATCTTAGGCAGGGTCCTTCGTTTTTACTGGAATAGATGGGATTCTAACTTTTGAACTAATAACTGAATGAAAACCAACACTGATTCACTCCAATAATTCTGTAATGCGCTGCTATTCAGTCATGCACCGCCTGATTGGTCAGTTTGAATTCAGGCAGCTTTGGTGTTTGTATTTTTTTTTATCAGTTCCTTATATAGTTCATAATTTCTCCTTACATGAGCGTGACAAGGTCTTACTGTATGTGGACATGGAATCCTTCACCATCTGAGGAATTAGAACTTAACCAGAGTAACATAGATAATTTATGGCACAGGAGGAGGCCGTTCGACCCAACGTGTCTGTGCCAGCCGAAAAAGAGATATCCAGTCTCACCCCACATTCCAGCTTTTGGTCTGTAACCCTGTAGTTTCAGCATTTCGAGTGCATATCCAAATATTTTTTTAAAATGCAACAAGGGCTTCTGCCTCGATCAGTTTTTCAGGCACCGTGGAACTAAACACTGTGCAATCATTAGCAATATCTGTACTTTTAACCGAACGATGGAAGGAAGGTCAGTGATGAAGCAGCTGAAGACATTTGGGCCTTGGACATTGCCCTGAGGAACTCCTGTAGCGAAGTTCTGGGGCTGAAATGATTGACCGCCAACCATCAAAGCCATCTTCCTTTAAGCTAGATAGGATTTCAGCCATTGGAGAATTTCCCCCCAATTCCCATTAACTTCACTTTTACTGGGGCTCCTTGATGCCACACTCGGTCAAATGCTGCCTTGATGTCAAAGACATTTGCTCTCACCTCACGACTGGAATTCAGCTCCCTTTATCCATGTTGTACAGAGGCTGAAATGAGATCTTATCACTTCAAATAGATTGCACTATATCTTAAACTCTTGTCTTAACATTTCAATTGAACTGTATTTGATCTGAGAATCGTATATTAGCACTTGAATACATTTTAATGCTTGGATTTAAGTGATGATAGAATGTATTTGTAGTGATGTGATATGGGTTGATGATACCATAGAGCGCTTTTGAGTGTCATGATGCTGGTCTAAGATACAATGTGATGATTTTGACCTGATAAGGCACGGATGTAAGATACATGAGAATAAAGCCAAGGATGCTACGGTTTTTAAACAGCCTTCCCAACTTGTCCTGCCACCTTGAATGATTTGTGTAGATGAACTGCAGGTGTCTCAATTCCTGCACCGTTTTAAAATTGTGCAATTTAGTTTATATTGCCTCTCATTATTCCACCAACAAAATGTATCATTTCACATTTCTCTGTACTAAATTTAATCTGCCACGTGTCCGTCCATTTCACCAGTCTATGTTCACTTGAAATATATTACTATACTCCTCATTGGTGACTAACTTTCCAAGTTTCATATCAAAATTTCAAATTATGCCCTGTCCATGTCATTAGCATGCACCAAAGAGAGAAGTGGTCCGAATGCCAAACACAGAGAAGACCACTGTGAACTTTGTTCTCTTCTGAAAAAACAATCATTCACACCCACTTTATGCTATCTGTCCCTTGACCAATTTTATATCTATGCTTCTACTCTCCCTTTAATCCCAAGGGCATTAACTTTGCAGTAAGTCTACTTTATGATGCTTTATCAACGCCTTTTGAAAGTCAATATACACAACGTCAGGCACAACTCCCTCACCAAACCGCTCTACTTGTATCTTGAAACCATTTGTCATCACGTAAATACATACATTCTATTGTATCTTAAAACCGCGTTTTATCACTTCAGATAGATCGTATTGTATTCTATAGCGGTGAGTTTTCGGTTCAACTACGTTCTTTCACATTAACACAAGCGTGAAAAGGACTGCCTTAATTTGTTTGTTCAGCTGACTGTAACTAACACCTATGACGATCCAAACTAATTGCCTCTCCAGCAGTGAACATCAGATATAAATGGATGTGTTAGACTGCGTATTTCGGGGGGCAGAGTGTACCAGTGTATTATTCTCACAGAAATTGCATGCACCAGGGAATGGTGCATTTATTATTCTATTCTTGCAACATTTGGTGTTCCAAGTAAAGTTGTACAGTAAACGAATAATGGGATAAATCTATGTTTAACTGTGTCGTCGCTGAATCGCTGTTTATCCCATATTGGCCATGTTTCCCTCTTAGCCGCCTTCTGAGTTTTCAGTTCAATCAGAGCAGTAGCCCAACTCTCCATTGTGTGTTCACTATGATTTCTTATTGAAATACAAAATTCATTGAGTCTCCAACACAGAGAAGCCTTTTATAATATCATTATCTTCTGGATTATTGTAAGGAGAGATTGTTCCATAACATGCTCTTCAATTTTCAAATCACATTAAAATGTATCTATGTCTACTCACAGCTCTGGAATCAGTTTTCGTAACTCGTTCACTGCTTACAGTTCCATGGATCTCACACTTGCTTTGATGATTGGGTTGACTTTTTCCCAGTGCCCGCTGTCCAACAATGTAAAAGGTTGAGGTGGCTGTGGATGGCAGCATGGCAAAATAAAATGTTTAAAATTATATAATAATGCATTTTGGACACTATAATGAAAGCTGTGACTTGATGTTAAACTAGATTCCGAAGACTTGAATGCGCATACAAGTATTTTCTGTTTTGCTCCACAGATGCTGCCAGTGACGTGCTGAATATTTGCGGCATTTTCTGTTTACATTACATGTATTTGTTGTTGTTCGTTGTGCATTGAGTGATTTTGTCGAACCATTATCAGCTATGAACGGTTATGAAGTCTCTGCTGTCCCCCATTACCGTTAACTGGTGCAGTCAATTCTCCTAATAAATACATGTCATTGTCCAGGCCGTGTGAGATCCTCCAGAGTTTATTACATCCATATTCAGCCACTTTATCTGGTGAATTGTATTGTGAAATCAGAGTTTTCATTCAGAAGGTCGTGGATTCGAGCCACACTGCAGGCCCTGAGTCCATAACCTAGTTCCGTGCTCTCCCAGTGAATTACTAAGGGAGAGTAGCACTGTCTGATCTGCTGTCCCATCGATGACATGTCAACTTCTTCGTGTAAAGAATCCCGTGACACTATTGGAGGAAGTGTAGGGCTCACTCCCTGTGTGATAAACAGCATTTCCCCTCAAACAACGTCAGAAATACGAGCAGAGGAATCTGTCAAAGTTCTCACTGCTGTTTGGCTGGCTGCTACATCTCCCTCCATTACAGGAGTCACCAGTCTCCTGCCAAACTGATGCTGTAACTGTGTGGCTGATCACTAATTCCATCCTTCTCTTTCTCTTCACCCCACCTCCTACAGCTAACTTGGTGATGATTGTGATTCTGTTCCGCGGAAGGTGCGGTCTCTCAGGATGAATCACGCGGTACCTGGTGCCCATGGCAGTAACATATCTGCTGGTTATTATCACTGCTGTGATATTAAGTCGACTTCTTGCAATCTATTTCCCAGTTAGTTTCCTTTCCACCACTCCGGGCTGTAGTCTCGTTATTGTCCTAAGCTGCGCTTCCAGAGACAGTTCTGTTTGGCTAACAATCGCTTTCACCTTCGATCGCTTCATAGCCATTTGTTGCCAGGAGTTGAAATTGAGATACTGCATCGAGAAAACAGTGGCTGTTTTTAGCGGAATGAGCTGCGTGCTGTGCTGTTTAAAAAACATCCCTTTCTACTTCATATATGAGCCTATGGATATAATTAATAATGTACACTGGTACTGCAGCATAAAAGAAATTACGTATGTTTCAGTTCCATGGAGAATCTTTGACTGGTTGGACCTTATTCTAACTCCATGCCTCCCATTGATCCTGATTTTACTGCTCAGTGCTCTGACAGTCAGACACATCTGAACGGCCAGTACAGCTCGCAAGAGACTCTGAGCCCACAGCAATGGAAAGAAACAGAGCGACCCAGAGATGGAGAGCAGGAGAAAGTCCATTATTTTACTCTTCACCATCTCGGGTAGTTTCCTCCTGCTGTGGTTGACGTATGTTATAAATTTCCTATTTGTACAAATTACAGACAATAACTATTCTATAGGTTCCAATTCCAATGACCCAAAGTTTATTCTGCAGGAAAGCGGATACATGCTTCAACTCTTCAGTTCCTGCACCAACACATGTATTTATGCAGGGACCCAAACTAAATTCAGAGAGGAGCTGAAGAATGCAGTTAAATACTCCTTAAGTCTAATTATTAAATGGCATAAACAGTGAAAATTGCTGAATAATTTATTGCAGTAATCCTGGCTCAGTTTTCAATTGCAATAAAGAGGGACTGAAAGGTTACTCAGTATTGCAACGGTGTCTGAACTGGTCATTTACATTCTAGTCTCGGCTATAATATTCATAACGTGAAATGCAGCTGAAATATGGGTACAGTAGCCTATTGGATATGGCACTGATATGGCAACCAAAAGTTCCGATAACACGGTAAGGAGTTGTGATATTGAATTCAGTTAAATTCTGGTTATTTGTTAGTTGGCAGCAGAAGATGCTCTGAAGAGCCGTTGGAGTTTGATATAAAACAAACTCCTTCAGCAACGTCATTCAGGGAATGGAACTTTCCACCCTACCCGGCCTGGGTTCACATATGACTCCAGTCCCATGCGAAGAGGCCCCTCTAACACTCTACCTCTCTCTCTTATTCCCTCTTTATTCTTTCTCTACCTTTTCCTCCTCTGCTTATTTCTAGTCGACTGCAACTTTACAGAGAGTTCTCATCTTTATATGAATCACAGGCCGCCCATTCGCTGCAAATTGATTATATTTCCAGACCATCAATTACTGTCACAAGAGTCTGCGAGGCGAAGCAGTTCCACTCCCAGGTCAGCTGCTGGGTGGTAACAGGATCAGTTTAGGTATGGAATTAAGTCAGTTTATGGATATTAGGGTTCTGTAATGCTATAAACTCTGTCTATGGTTGCTGTAGGATCAGTATTGGGATACTGTAAGGTCAGTTTATGGGCTGTTGGGTCAATAATGTGGACATAAGTTCTGTATATGGGTTATAGGGTCGGTTTGTGAGTATAATGTCGGTATATGTGTCATAGGGCAAGTAATATGGATATCAGGGCATATATCTGTATCAGGTCAGTATTGTGGGTATAAGAACAATATCTGTGTTATAGGGCCAGTATTGCGGGAAAAGGTCAGTCTATGTGTTTTAAGGTCGACATTGCAGGTGCAAGGTCTGTTTATGTATTATAGGGTTAGTATTTTCTGTGTAAGGTCGCTGCATGGATTACAGGTTCAGTATTGTGGGTATAAGGCAGTATATCTGTTATAGGATAGGTATTGTGAGTATGGTCAGGATATGTGTTATGGGGTGAGGATTGTCTGGGCTGTATAAGGCCACTCCACGGATAAGAGGTTCAATATTGTGGGTGTAAGGTCAGGATAAAGGGGTGTAGAGTCGATGTTGTGGGTATAAGGTCAGGATTTGTGTTATAGGGCCAGTATTGCGAGAGAGAAAAAGGCCAGTATATGCCTTTTAGGGTTTGTACTGCGGGTGTAATGTCAGTTTATGTACTATAGCGTCATTATTGTAGGTATAAGATAAGTAAATGCGTTATAAGGTCAGTATAGCGGGTTTAAGGTCAGTTCATAGGTTAAAGGGTTGTGTGGGACTGCAGATTAATGAAAGACAGTGAAATAGATGGAATATAGGAATAGAGGAAAAATAAATAGACCATTCAGCTCATTGACTCTGTTCCTCTATTCAGCACGATCCTAGCTGATCTATATCCTAAATCTATGCAGCTGTCTTGACTCCATTTCCTTATGTACTTTTGTGTCGCAAAACTTTATGGATCTCAGATTAAAATTTATTCATCGAGCTAACATCTACTGATTTCTGTGGGTGACTGTTTCACACCTCTACCACCCTTTGTCCGAATGCTGTTTCCTACCTTCTCTTCTGTATGATCCGACACTAATTTTACAATAATGTCCTCTTATCCAAGACTCCTGCATCAACAGGAAACATTTCCACCATCTACCTGATCAATTCATTTTAAATTCCTCAGCACCTCAATCAAATCACCCTTTCAATGTTCATGGTCAGTCGATTAACAGCTATTAGATGTACTCTGTCCTCTTACTTTAACCCTTGGAACTCTGTGAAATCCCTCCAAACCAATGCATTCTTCCTAAGGTGTAGTGCCCAGCACTGTACACAGTACTCCAGATGTGGTCTAACAAGGGCTTTGTATGGCTGTAGCGATACGTCTTCCACTTTATATTCTAGCTGTCTGGTTATAAACTATTAACCTTGCTGAATATTTTGTACCTGACTGCTATATTTTAGTGATCAGTGTACACAGAACTCTAAATTTATTTGAACCTTCGCTGTTTTTAGCTTTTTACCATTTGAGTAATATTCAGTTCCACAACAGATGACCTCACACTTCACTGAGTTGTCTCAGTTTCACCCAATCACTTAATTTATCAACTTCTGTTTATAATTTTATGCTACTGTCTACGCTATTTACAATGCCACCAATCTTTGCACTATTAACATACATAGATAGATGTCTTCTACTGTGGTATCAAAGTTATTAGTACATATAGTGAAAAGTGAGGCCTCTGCATATATTCCTGTGGCCACCACTAGTCACTAACTTCCAATTTGAGTATATAATGGTACAATTACTGTCGGGACTGCAAACTTTGAAAGAAGAGCTAGGAACTTCCCAGACCAACTAAAGAATTACAGAAGATTTAACGTTTCATTACTTTTACTATAAGAGCTAAACACAAAAAATCAACATTAACTAAACTGTACTTAGTAGTTAGTTAATGCCTTAAATTACAGAGAAAGATAGTTCCCATTAACTTATTAACATACTCGAAAACCCCACACCACATTTATATGTTACACAGTGTTCTCAGCGGAAAGTTTCCTTCAAATTAAAAGTCCCAAACTCCTACCAGGTGCAATGGGTTGGATCTCCCAGCATCCTTGGCAAAGCCAACGCGCTCTTCGCTTACTTATTCTGAGCACATTAGACTGGACTTCCGTTAATAAGGCAATCTCTGGTGACCACATTGGTCTTTTCTCCGACACAAACCTCGAGCATTCGACATGAGTTCAAATCTTAGTATCCTTTTGCTGTATCGGTGATCTGAAGAGCAGTTGTTTTCCCAGAAAACGACCCACAGGTCTCTCTCTCTCTCATTCCTCACCAACCACCCCACCCTCACCCCTCTGTATTTAGACTGCGCAGCAGATTGCAGATCTTCTTTTTAGCTCCAGATCTATGAAAGTCTGTTGAATTTATCCATAGAGTTCTACTTTTTTTTTCTCTTGGCATTTCCTCACGGATGAAGATGTGGTAAGGTTGTACTCATCGATGCAGGCATGCTGGTGGCTAATCAGACCTATCCATGACTGGCGGGTGCAAGTGAAGGTGTAGTCGCTGTTGAGGGCAATTGGCTCTATCCTTCTCCTCCTTTTCTCTTTCATGCTCGTTCTTTGCTCAGTCTCAAAGGGTCTGTAGCCCTCCTGATGTAGCAACTTCAGGCATCACGATCTATAGCCTCTGCTTCCCACTGGCAATGGTCGATGTGGCTCACAGAGAGGGACGTCTTCAGGGAGTCTTTGAAACGTTTGCATGGAGCCACTGTGTTCTTTTTAACCGTGGTCAGCTCTCCATACAACAGGATCTTGAGAAGGCGACTGTCGTCCATCCGGGCAATGTGATCCATCCAATGCAGTTGGCTTTGCAGGAGGATGACCTCGATGCTGGTGATGTTGGCTGCTTCCAGGTCTTAAGTCTTTGTGATGCAGTCCTGCCAGCGGATCTTGAGGATGCTGTGGAGGCAGCGCTGATGGAAGAGCTCATGATAGGATCCGTGACTCGGCGTCATACAGAAGGGTGGTGAGGACTGTGCTTTGCACACTTCGAGTTTCGTCTGTGCTCTGAGGCTGTGTTTGCTCCACATTCGTTTGTAGAGTCTACCGAATGTACTGAGAGCCTATTGCCCACTTTCTTGTCCATGGCGGCATCAAACGAGAAGACTCTCCCCAAATTAGTACATTGTTTGACGGCATTCAGCTTGGTTCCCTCGATGACAGTGCTTGGTGGTCTATATTCTTCTTGGGGTGCAGGATGACGCAGGACTTCAGTTTTCTTTAAACTGAGTTTTAGTCCGAAGTTGTGCCACCTCGGAAAAATGTGTTGTTATACGAGAGAACAGTCATCAGTGAAAATAACTTCATGGATGAGTTTTTCTAGAGTCTTTATGTGAGCATGAAGATGCCGGAGGTTGAAAAGGCCTCCATCAGTCCGGAAGCATAGGTAAAGTCCCCCTATAGGGTCGTCCGTTGCCTGCTGCAGCATCATGTTGAAAAAGATGGTGAATAAGGTCGGGGCCAGCACACCTCCCTGCTTCACTCTATTCAAGATTTGGATGGGACTCGAGAGGTCGCTGTTTTGTTTTTCATATAACTGCTTCACGATTGCCAGGAACCTGGGTGGGCAGCCAAGTTTTTCAAGGATTTTCCGAAGTCCATCTCTGTTCACAGTGTCGAATGCCTTGGCGAGGTCTACAAAACTGATGCACAGGCCTTTGTTTTGCTCGCGACGCTTTTTTTTTGTAATTGAATGAAAATACCATGCCTGTGGTGCCTCTGTTTGCTCTCTAACCATACTGCCTCTCTGGGAAGCTTAGTTCTGAAATGGTAGGCACAAGCCTGTTCAGAAGTATTCCAGCCAGAATCGTCCCAGCAATAGAAAGGAGAGTGATCCCACAGTAGTTGGAGCAGTCTGAATTTTCTCCTTTGTTTTTGTACAAGATGATGATAAAGGCATCACGAAGATAATGTGGAACCCTGCCCTGCTCCCAGCAGACCGTGTAAAATTCATGGAGCTTTCTTACACCGTTACATCAAACACTCACAGGGCAGGTAAAGCACGGTTTAGCTAAGAGTCTATAGTCATTTGTCTTTGAGAATTCTCAGAGACCATAAGTTTGACCATGGCAAAACCACCAGCTCCTTCCTTTGTTCCCAGGTGTTAACAATTACAACTCAGATCTGCATTTTAGAGCCTCTGGGATCCCTGTTTACAATATGTGAATCTGAGAGAGCAAAACACACTCTCCTCTACGCGTTCCAACTTACATTCTGCTTTCAAAAGTGTCTTCGATCTTAGTTACTTGTTCTCATGGCAATCAAGACCTCCGGCTTGGCTCTGGGCAGCGTTTGCGTGAGGTCACATGTTTTTCCGAATGTCCATTTTACTCTGCATTAAAGATCATAGTTTTTAAAACATACTGGAAAGTCCAGCGCTTTTACTATTTATATACCTCAATGAAACTTTTAGAAATGCTTGTATATTAGTTTTCAGTCCCTTCTCATACTCGCTTTCCTTCTGTTTCTTCTTTTTTTCACTTATTCACTGAACTTTCCATAGTCAGCCTAGTTCTCACTTATTATAAACCTGATATTTTTCATGTGCATCTTTTGTTCTGCTTCACATGACTCTTTATTTCTATCATCATCCAACAAACTCTGGCTTTATTTGTGCTACTTTTGCACCTTCTGGAAGTGTAGATCTACTGAACCAAACTATCTCCTTGTTCAATTACAGATTTACCTGCCACTATTTGATTCTTATTTACCTCAGTCAGATCCATTCTCATCCCATTGAATTTGCAACAGTTTATAAGAATAAGAGATGGTCACATCAAACAGTCACTGGGCGAGCAAAGCAAGGGTAGATAAATAGTAAAGTTCTCTCTACAGTGTTCTATCAAACACTTCCAGCCTGCAATAAGCACAGGGAGGTTGGTACTAGGCACTGCAGTGATTTTATAAAGAATCGTCATTCAGCCCAGTTGGTCCACGCCTTGTTCCTTTAAACGTGATGAGCTGGGACATCCTGTCTCAAAACACATCCCACTCTGTTCACACTGAGAATCCCCTTGTGAATATCTGGGATATCCTGTCCCATAACACATCCCACCCTCTACATATGGAGAATCCCATGGTGGAGAACTGGGATATCCTGTCTCAAAATACATCCCACCCTCTACAGAATGAGAATCCCAGTGTGAAATGCTGGGAAATCCCATCTCAAAACACATTGCACTCTGTTCATACTAAGAATCCCAGGGTGGAGAGCTGGGACATCTTGTCTCAAAACACCACATTCTGTTTGTACTGAGAATCCCAGGGTGGAGAGCTGGGACATTTTGTCTCAAAACACATCTCACCTGTTCATACTGAGTATCTCAGTGTGGAGAGCTAGGACATCCTGTCTCAAAACACTTCACACTCTGTTCGTACTGAGAATCCCAGGGTGGAGAGCTGGGACATTTTGTCTCAAAACACTTCTCACCTGTTCATACTGAGTATCTCAGTGTGGAGAGCTAGGACATCCTGTCTCAAAACACTTCACACTCTGTTCGTACTGAGAATCCCAGGGTGGAGAGCTGGGAGATCCTGTGTCAAAACACATCCCACCCTGTTCATACTGAGGAACCCACTGTGGAGGGCTGAGAGATCCTGTCTCAAAACGCATCCCACCTGCTCATACTGAGAATCCCAGAGTGGAGGGCTGGGACATCCTGTCTCAAAACACCACGCATCTGTTCATAATGAGAATTCCAGGGTGGAGAGCTGGGACATTCTGTCTCAAAACACATCCCACCTGTTCATACTGAAAATCCCAGGATTGAGACAAGGATCAGCCTATCTCAATATGTGCTCCAGAGCTTTCCATACCCCTAGCAAAGCTGTTCCAGTACAGTTACAACACTGGCATCTACCCGGAAATGTGGAAAATTGCCCAGGTATTTCCTGCACACAAAAAGCAGGGCAAGTCCATCCCGGCCAATTACATCCCCACCAGTCTACTTTTAATCATCAGTAAAATGATCGAAGGTTTTGTCGACAGTGGCATAAAGTGGCACTTGCTCAGCAATAACCTGCTCAATGATGCTCAGTTTGGGTTCCGCCAGGGCCATTCAGCTCCTTACCTCTTTACAGCGATGGTCCAAACGTGGACAAAAGAGTTGAATTCAAGAGGTGATGTTCGAATGACTGCACTTGACATCAAGGCAGCATTTGACCGATTATGGAATCAAGGAGCCCGAGCAAAACTGGAGTCAACAGGGGAACTCTCCACTGTTTGGAGATGTACCTAGCGCAAAGGAAGATGTTTGTGGTTGTTGGAGGTCAATCATCTGAGCTCCAGGACATCACTGTACGAGTTCCTCAGGTTAGTGTCCTAGGCCAAACCATCATCAGCTGCTTCATCAATGACCTTCCTTCAATCATAAGGTCAGAAGTAGGGATGTTCGCTGATGATTGCACAATGCCCAGCACCATTCGTGACCCCTGAGGTACTGAAGCAGGCCGTGTAGAAATGTAGCAAGAACTGGACAATATCCAGGCTTGGACTGAAAAGTGGCAAGTAATATTTGCACCACACAAGTGCCAAGCAATGATCATCTCTGGCAAGAGAGAATGTAACCATCTCCCCTTGACATTCAATGGCTTTACGATCGCTGAATCCCCCACTATCAACATCCTAGGGGCTACCGTTGACCAGAAACTGAACTGGAGTAGCCATATAAATACCATGACTACAAGAGCAGGTCAGAGGCTCGGAAGCTTCCAGCGAGTAACAAACCTCCTGACTCCCCAGCGTCTGTCCACCATCTACAAGGCACAAGTCAGGAGTGTGATGGAATATTCTGCACTTGCCTGGATGGGTGCAGCTGCAACAACACTCAAGAAGCTCGACACCATCTAGGACAAAGAAGCCCACTTCATTGGCACTCCATCTACAAACATTCACTCCCTCCACCACCGACGCACAGTGGTGACAGTGTGTACCATCTACAAGATGCACAACAGCAACTCATCAAGACTCTTTCGACAGCACCTTTCAAACCCGCGACCTCTACTACCTGGAAGGACAATGGCAGTAGATGCATGGGAACACCACCGCCTGCAAGTTCCCCTCGAAGCCACACACCATCCTGATTTGACACTATATCACTGTTCCCTCACTGTCGCTGGTTCAAAATCCTGGAACTCCCTTCCTGACAGCACTGTGGGTGTACCTACCACATGGACTGCAGCGGTTCAAGAAGGCAGATCACTAACACTTTCTCAAGGGCAATTAGGGATGGGTAATAAATGCTGTCCGAACCAGGGACGCCCACATCACATGAACGAATAAAAAATGTATGTAAATGCACAGTGTGTCATGAGTAATGTTGGTGAGTGACAAGCAACAACAGTCATGTGGGAATATGATGCAATTGCAATGAAGAAAATGTGGCTTCAAATAAGGACTGGGAGCTTAATATTGAAGGATACAATGTGTTTGGAAAAGATAGGGAAGGGAAACAGGGAGGTGGGGTGGCAGTACTGACTAGACAACAGATTGTAGTGTTGGACAGGATGTTCCTGAAGTGGTCAGGACAGAATTCATTTGATTAGAGTCGATCACGCTAATGGGCTTATTTATAGGCCTCTAAATAGTGTGTGTGTGTGTGTCAGAGAGAGAGAGAGAGAAGCAAATCTGCAGGGAAGTTACTGAGATGTGCTGGAACTATAAAGTAGTGATATTGAGGAACTTTAGTTACCCAAACATTGATTGGGATAATGTTAGGACGGTGTTAGGGTAAGGATGGTGAGGAATTTCTGACATGTATTCAACAGAACTTCTTTGACCAGTATGTTCTCAGTTTAACTAGGAAGGAGACATTGATGGATTGGTTGCTGGGGAATTAGGTGGGCCAAGTGTCTGTGGGGAACACTTGGGTAACAGTGATCATTGTGTCATAAGGTTTAGAATAGTAATGGAGAAAAGCAAGGAACAATCTGAAGTAGAATTTCTAAATTGGAAGAGGGATAACTTCAATAAGATGAAAGGAGATCAAGCCAGGGCGAAATGTAACCAAAGACAGACAGGAAAAACTGTAATTGAACAATTTGTGATCTTTAAGGAGCAGATGCTTCAGGTACAGGCGAGGTGCATTCCAACAAGGGTAAAGGTAAAGGAAACTAAATCAGTTCTCCTTGGATGACGAGGGACACTACGATGAAACAAAAAAAAAGATGGTGTAAGATGCATGTCATGTGAATTCTTCAAGGGAGAACCAGGCCAAATGCAATAAGTTGAGAGGTGAAGTGAAGAAAAAAATAAAACTGACAGAGAAAAAATGAGGATAGGCAGTTCTCATAAAAGGCGACACTAAAGTCTTCTGCCGGCAAGTAATTAGCAAGTGTGTTGTTAGAGGCTGGGTGTGTCCTTTAGGGACAAAGCATATGATATATGCTTAGAATCACAGGGCAAGGCTAGATAGGCAGGAATTACTGGAAAGGATGATTATGTATGAAACTGACTGGCCTGTAGTTATTAGAAACAATAATCCTTTTGAATTCATTGATTGCCTTCGCTCCCACCCCCCCCCCCCCCTCGGGAGCAGCAAGTTCCAGGTCATTACCATTTGCTGTGTATTGAAGTTCTTCCTCATATTCCACTTGCATCTATTGCCGAAACGATGTCCCCTCGTTCGTGTATCATTTGTTTTTGGGAACAGTCTTTCCTTATCTAGCTTATCTAACCCTGTCATAACCTTGTACACCTCTATCAAATCTCCCCTCAATCTCTTTTGCTCCAGAGAGCACACTCCCAATTTTTCCAACCTAACCTTGTAACTAAAATCCCCCATCCCTGAAACCATTCTGGTAGATCTCCTCTGCACGCTCTCTTTATTCCTAAAGTGTGGTGACCAGAACTGGAGTCAATACTGTAGTTGAAGCCTAACCAGAACTTTATAAAGGTTCATCCTAACTTCCCTGCTTCTGTGCTCAATGCCTAGATCATGTTAATTTTAAATTTCATATTGTTGGATCTTTGTTCACGATATGTATTAAGGGATATGAGATATATAGAGTTCAGTCACAAAGAAACCACGCTCTCATTGCATGGTGGAACAGACACGAGAGGCAAACTGGCTAACTCTTATAATTATAGAAACTTACAGCACAGAAGGAGGCCACTCAACTCTTTGTGCTTGTGCTTAGTTGCGCACACCCATTTTTTCTTTGTACCCCTCATTTTGTTTATTTGTTCCTGGTATTTGGCCGTCGCTAGCAAGGTCAGCATTTTTTGCCCATCCCTATTTGGTCCTCGACAGCCGAGCGGCTTGCTCAGTCATTGCAGTGGGCAATTAAGAGTTAACCACATTGCTGTGGGTCTGAAGTATTATATAAGCCAGATCAGGTAAGGATGGTAGATTTCCTTTTCTAAAGGACATTATGGAAACAGGTGGACTTTTGCATCAATAAGTGACAGTTTCAAGCCACCATTGCTGAGACCAGCTTTCAATTCCAGATATTTTATTAAACAACTGTATTTATTATTTAATGGAGTTTAAGTTCTACCAGCTGCTGTGGTGTGATTTGAATCCATAGCCCTAGAACATTTTCTGAGCTGCTGGCTTACCACTTCAGTGATATAGCACTATGCAACCCTCTGAAAGACCTAGGAACTCACTTTTAAAATTACTGATAGTATCAGGTTCCACCAGCTTTTCAGGTAAAGCATTCCAGATCCTGACAGCTCTCTGATGGCACAGAAAATACTGAGCTTGATGTTAAGTTCAAGAGGTTGTGAAGTGCTGAATTGAAATGTGAGTTGTTCTTCCCCTAGCTCCCATTGAGCTTCATTGCAAAAGTGCAGGAGGCCGAGGACAGAGAGGTCAGAGTGGGAGTCGGACAGAGAATTAAAATAGAAAACGTCGAGAAAGTCAGGGCCAAGCTTGCAGACTGAGAAGAGGGGTTTCACAAAGAGACCACCCAATCCACGTTTAGTCTTCCCAATGTAGAGGAGACTGCATCATGAGTGGTTAATACTAAATTGCAAGAAGAACAAATAACAATTTATATTTATATAGTGTCTTTAAAGTAATTAACATCCCAAGGCGCTTTACAGGAGAATTCTATAACATAATATGACACTGAACCAAATAAGAAGCTATTAGGATAGATGACCAAAAGCATGGTCAAAGAGGTAGGTTTTAAGGAGTGTCTTGAAGGAAGGAAGCGAGACAGGGAGGTGGAGAGGTTTAGGGAGCGAATTCCAGAGCTTGAGGCCGAGGCAATGAAGCCAAGGTAACCAATGGTGGAGAAATTAAAATTGGGGATGCTTAAGGGGACAATATCATATGAGCCCAGCTATCTCTGAGGGTTGTGGAGCTGGAGGAAATTATAGATAACGAGGGGGAGACCACAGCCAGAGTGACATCCCGACCCCCCAAAATGATCCCCACACAGCCTGGACCTCCACATTGCCTTTATTAGCTGAGGCATAGAATAGAGAAAGGGGAGGATAGGCTGGAAGAGTATAAAATACTGGTTAGGCTGCTGCTGGAGTACTGCACATGTAGTTTTGTTCACTGCACTATCGCAAAGGTGTGATTGCACTAGAGAGGGTATGGAGGAGATTTGCCAGGATGTTGCCTGGCCTGGAGAATTTTAGTTATCAGGAAAGATTGGATAGATGAGGTTTGTTTTATTTGGAACAGAGGAGGCTGAGTGGAGGCCGAATTGAAGTCTATAAAATTATGAGCGGTCTAAAGAGAGTGAATAGGAAGGACCTATTTCCCTTGGTTGAGGGATCCATAAATGGGGGCATAAATTTAGGATAAGAGATAGGAGGCTTAAAGGGGATTCGAGGGGAAATGTTTTCACCTAGAAGGTGGTGGGGATCTGGAACTCGCTGCCTTAAAGGGTGGTAGAAGCAGAAACGCTCATAACATTTAAAAAAAAGTACTTGGGGATATGCACTTAATGTGCCCTAAACTACAAGGCTACGGACCAGGAGCTGGAAAGTGGTATTAGGCTGGATGGCTCCTTGTCGGCCGACACGGACACGATTGGTTCAATGCTTTCCTTCTGTGCTGTAAATTTCTGAGATTCTAAGTTGAGGAGCATCTGCTTCACATAACTATACTGTAACCTCTCACACTGAATATATACATGGCCCATAGACTCCTGTAGGTTGCAAACATCGCCTGTAGCCTTGGAGTGCGTGAATCTGCTTAAAACCCTGTTGTCCAGGATGCTGCATCTCCTGGGCACTCGGAACCAGTTGGGAACAGATACCCCCTGATGCCCTGCCCATTCCCTGTGCCCAAACCAAGATGGTCACGCAGGCGCCCTGACTCACCACCTCCCTCTCCAAGTGAGTTTAACGGTAATACTCTATTAGTAAATAAGGTAAAATCAGGGGAAAATGGCAGGACGTTAACATTAAAACCGTGCAATATGAATACCCAGTGGATCTGTAGATAGATCGGGTTAATGGCACAAATAGAAATGGTTTGATCTAATAGTATTATGGAGACGTGGTTGCATAGTGACCAAGATTGGGAACTAAATATTCCAGGGTACTTGACATTTTGCAAAGACAAACAAAATGAAAATCAAGTAGGGTAACCCTGATAATAAAGGTTAACATAAGGACAATAATAATGAAGGATTTTCGTTCGTAAGGGTCGGAAATAAAATCAGGCACAAAGGTTGATATTCAACGGCCAAGCCTGAACTGCACCAGCCATATAAACACGATGGCTACTAGAGCAGGTCAGAGGCTGGAATTTCTGTGGCAAGAAACTCACCTCCTGACTCCCCAAAGTCTGCACACACCAAATGCAACCTCACTTAACTGGGTCTGTGCACACTAAATGTAAGCATGCTGTCCACACTGAATGTAGCCGTATGAAACTCGCCGTTTCGACAATAAATGTAACCCTGATGAACTGGACCCCTCCACACTTAAAGTAACGTTGTAGTATTGGACCTGTACACACTGGCAGTAACCGTGCTCAACTATCCATCTGCGCACGAGATATTAACCACGCTGAGCTGGGCAAAATCACATTGGCAGTAACCCATGCTGAATTATATCAGCCCACATTTCAATGGAACTGGCTGAAACTAACCTGCCCTCACTGAAAGTAACAATGCAGAACTGGATCTGTCCATTCTGAATGTGAGTGTGCTGAACTGGAACTTGCAACACTGAATATTACCGTGCAGATCTGGACCAGCCTACACTAAGTATCACCGTGCTAATTGTACCTGTCTCTACCCAACATACTGTACTGAACTTGAGCAGGCAACGCTGATTGCAACGGTGCTGAATTGGACTTTTCAACAATGAGAATTAGCATGCACAACTGGAACTATGTACACGGAATTTAACAAGGCTGAACCTGTTACCACTGACAGTAACTGGTAAACTAAGCCCGTGCGCCCTGAACGCAACTTTCCTGAACTAAACCTGTGCATACAGATTGTGACCCTGCTGAACTTGGCCTGTTCAACTGCATATAACCGCGTCCAACTCGACCAGTCGCACTAAATGTAAATGTGCTCAACTGGACATGTCTCCACTGAATATAACCATACTGAATTTGACCATCAATACGGAAGACAACCGTGCTGAACTGGACGTTTTTACACCATTCATAAACGTGCACAACGCCACACTGATACTACCGTGCTGACCTAGACCTGTCCATACTGAATACAGTCAGCTGCCTTGATGTGGATGCACCATCTTAGAGAGATTTGGAGTCAGGTGCATATGCCCCGGGATTACACGGACTGGAGCTAAATAGTGATCAGGATGGAGCACTTGGCTGCATTTTCCTTCAGGACCAGAATATGTTCTTATTTGTAATGGGTTGAAGGATTGTGGCGAACGGGCAGGAAAGTGGAGTTGAGGCCGAGATAAGATCAGCCATGATTGTATTGAATGGTGGAGCAGGCTCGAGGGGCTGAATTGCCTACTCCTGCTCCTAGTTCTTCTGTTCTTATGTTTTAATATCTCTGGGGTCAGTTATACCTTGTGCTGTTTGCACTTAACTCAGAATTAAAGGGTGTAAGCCCTAGGATTGACTTTCACAATTGCAACCACGTATTAAACCTTTCATTATCGTATCTGTAACTAGGATCACATTGTAATCTCTGACATTTCACCCTAAAGCCGTGTCAGGTGCCTTGGAAAAACATTGCATTCCACCAAAACAAAAGCAGGAACCCGGCAGCAGATGCACTAATCTTTTTGTTTCAATGATTGTAATTAATGTAAAACATCAACCCCTCTAATTATCTCCCTAAAGATTGACATCAGGTATAAATATGACAATCTTTGAGTACAGTTCAGAACGTTTACAAAGCTGCTGATAGAAATGCATGCATCACTAAAAGGTCTATTGTTTGCCATTTACTATCCAGTCCTTGCAGCTATCGGGGTTCCAGGTAAAATATTGTACTTAGTTATTTGTTACGGGAATCATTGATTAGCTGTGTCACTGCTCTCATTTACCAGCATCACTTCTCCGCATTCTGGATATCCCTGCTTCCTTCTTACAAGTTGATTTCTCCACTTTAACAATAACATTTCTTCCTTGAAATTGGTATATTTTCTCCCCTTTTACAATATCATTTTTTTCCATTTTAACGGTATAAATTCTCCATTTTAACTTTTTTTTCCATTCAGTGATATAATTTCTCGACATGATTTCTCCCCTTTAGAAGTGTAATTTCTCCCCACGACTGATATAATTTCTTTACATTAACAGTGAAATTTCTCTTGCTTACCAGTATCACTTTCCACTTCCACAGCATAATTTCTCCTCTTTAACGCTCCTATTTCCTCATTAACCAGTGTAATTTGCCCTGCTTACCAATATAATTTACTGCAACTAATTGTGTATTTTCTTCGCTTTACTTGTGCCATTTCACGATGTAAATACAGTTTCATTGTGTCATTGATACTGTTACTGTGGGTGGATTTTGCACAGATACCACTAATGTTGGTGAATTATCACACTATTATCACGATGTAAATGTAGTTCTATTGTATTATTGACACTGTTACCGTGGGAGAATGATCACACTAGTATCACAGTGTAAATGTAGTTCTATTCTGTTTTGGCACTGTTACTTTGGGTGAATTATGACACTGTTATCATGTTGCAAATGTAGTTCTTGTGTTTTGGTGAAAACAGAGACATCTTGTCGAAGCTTTTCATCTTGTACTGATCAGGACAATACGCAAGAATAACTAATGGAGGGGAAAACAACAACTTATACTGCATGAGACGCGAGGGCTGATTGGTTGGCAAGTGAAATTTGATTGGTAGAGGCGTTGCCATGGAGAATGCACCAGTTTACGGTGACTGCCAAGCTATGCTTGAAATTTAAACCGAGCAGCTTGACTCTGATTGGTCAAGGCATTGCCCTAAGAATGAACCAGCGATGGCTGTCCTTTATTTTGTTTTGCTGAAAGAGGCACACTGTGTGTACATGCTCCTTCTGTCTGTAAAGAACAGGGCCCTGTGTATCAATGTATGTAGCTTCCAGTATGAACAAAAGTGCCACACTGAGAGCCCGACTGACAATCTTAAATTGGTTGTCAATGCAATTCTTAGCACTGAAGATTATTTAGCAAATGTTGTCCAATCACAGAATCACATCTAATGTTGGACACTGTGTTTTGAGTTTTGCAAGAATGGGCTGGTTGGGTACAGTCTGTTTCTTGCCCGTTGCAAACAGTGGAAGGAACATGATGTTTGATAGCCTGAAAACGTGGTAGAGGAAGAAAACCTCATCTTTTGCACATCTAGCCTTTATATCTAGCATCACACTGGCATTGAAATTCATACATCAGATTACTCATTTGTGTGATAGGCAGAACGGCTTTTTGGCTTGACGGCAGCATCCTGTTAGTGACGAACACCACACATGTTGCTACTGCATGGTAGCAGCGTGAAACAGCTAGCTTCACCAGTTCTGTTGAAGGGTCACTGACCCAAAACGTTAGCTCTGTCTCTCACTCCACAGATGCTGCCAGTTCTGTTGAGTATTTCCAGCATTTCTTGTTTTTATTATAGCTAGTTTCACCTGTTGCACAAATTTTCAAAAATTCAAATGTTGATATCCCGGTGTACGTGGAGTTATATTGTGTTAATAGTAGTGACAGTTGCTGTCTGATTTTCACAAATGATTCACTGATTAAAATTATTCAACAATTAAATAATTCTGACTGTTTTTTAATTAATTTGTTGAAAGGCATTATTAGGCACAGAGTTGTTAACAGGAATATAAGCAATGTAACAAGTGACCGTTTTTTCAATGAATCTGCACTTACCCTAAACTGACAGAGCGCTGATTCAGTCTACAATTCTCACTACTTGACCCCAGCCTCCTCTTCCACAGTGGCTACTGCTAACTGCTCTACAGTGACGACTATGGAGTGTGAATGTTCCTTCTGTTCTGAGACTCTGGAAATGTCCCGGACTGTTCCCGTCTTCAATCTTTTCTCCATATTTTGAATTGCTCGAGGCATCCCTCGCAGTTGAGTTTAAAAGGTTTAATTTCAATACCCACTATAGGACAAAGCTGATCGTGTATGTTGACAGCGCAATGCAGTACTAGTGAATTGCTGCATTGTTGGGGGGAGCTTTCCTCAATGAGGACTAACAGAGAAGCAGCCTGGGTTATCGTTGCACCTTCAACAACAATCCCTCGGGAAAGTCAGAAAACAATAATTGTCGATTGAAGTTTCAGTATAGCGTGTGAAAGCTGCGAATTTCACACACAATTCTGTAAAATGGATGATTTTGTTGGGAATCGGACCAGTAATTTTCCTGCTTTCGGTCGCTCACATGCATGCACTCTCCCTCTTTTTCTTAGTCTCTCTCTTTCTCTATTACAGCTAACTTGGCAGTGATTGTGATCCTGTCCCGAGGAAGATGCGGTCTCTCCAGATGTATCACTTACTACCTGGTGTCTATGGCAGTGTCGGATCTCCTGGTCATGATCACAGCTGTGATTTTAAACCGGATTGCTGGTATTTATTTCCCAGT
The DNA here is from genome assembly GCF_036365525.1 of Heterodontus francisci. NCBI lineage: Eukaryota > Metazoa > Chordata > Chondrichthyes > Heterodontiformes > Heterodontidae > Heterodontus > Heterodontus francisci. The sequence goes on from NC_090404.1 coordinate 22,766,814, forward strand.
CAGTTTCCTGTCCATTACACCGGTATGTAGTCTCCATTCTGCCCTAAACTATGCGATCATAGACTGTTCTGTCTGGCTAACGGTCGCTTTCACTTTTGATCGATTTATGGCCATTTGTTGCCAGAAGCTGAAAATAAAATATTGCACTGAGAGAACGGCGGCACGTCTCATCGGAATCGTATCTACAGTGAGCTGTTTAAAAAATATCTTCATGTATTTTTTATATGAACCTTTGTATATAATTAACAATATACCCTGGTTCTGCAGTGCAAAATTATTATTCTTTGCATCTCCTGCATGGGCTGTATATGATTGGATTCATCGCATTTCAACCCCTTGTCTCCCATTCATTCTGATTTTACTGCTGAATGCTCTGACCGTCAAACACATTCTAGCGGCTAGTAAAGTCCGCAGGAGACTCAGGGTCCACAGCAATGGAGAGAAACAGAGTGACCCAGAGATGGAGACGCGGAGAAAGTCCATTGTTTTACTCTTCGCCATCTCGGGCAGTTTCATCTTGTTATATTTACCACTTCTTATAAATTTCCTTTATATCCGAATTGCGAAGTTTAGTTATTTCTCCGGTTCCAATTTTAGCAAATCAAAGGTTATTCTGGAGGAAAGCGGATATATGCTTCAGTTTCTGAGTTCCTGCGTCAATCCCTTTATTTATGCAGGGACCCAGAGAAAATTCAGAGAGGAGTTCAAGAATGGAGTGAAATATCCATTGAATCGAATCATTAAATTGTTTAAATGATGACAATTGTACATGAATTGCATGTTATATTCCATCCATTGCTGTTTCTGTACATGTCACACAAAAGTTGTCACTGGGTTTGAGATCCTTATCCATTGTGTGAATTTAAGAATGTATTAGCAACGCCGCATCGCCACACAATTTTGTGCTGTAACATGTTCTCCTTTAGTTTCCTGTTCTCTTCCCTGTGCTGACTCAAGCTTAGTACATTCCCATCCGCCCCGAGGGCCCAGGGTTATCGTTACACTCATGTGGGATACAGAGAATCGGACCTCTGATCTGTTATTAGATATCAGATTTAATTATTCAATGAAGGGACATCAATATCACCGCTGGGAATGATTTGGGTCTTAAGGGTGGGATAGGCACTGAATTAGAAACGCGTAATGCCCTATGCATTGTTCTCCAATCCATAGGCACATCCTCACAGCCACACTCTTGTGCCCATAAACATAGGAACAGAGGAAATACTGGTGGAAAAAGGCAAATCGCCATCTAGTGAGCCTGCTAGGCTATTCATTGGTCAATTAGATCAACACCTCTGTTTTATCAAACAAAATAAAATTATTTTTAAAAAGTGCTCCTTTTTCAAAAGGGATGCAAACAATAAACATCCAAATCTTTAAAAAGCAAATTCAATAAACATATTACCTTCACTACAGACTATGCACTCCAGTCACTTTGCCTTCTACCATCCAGGTAGTCCCCTGATACAATGTTAATAGAGGTTTTGACTAATGACAGCAATCGCTATAAACTACAACAGAGTGAGACATAAGGCGAGGAAAACCCGAGTAGTGGAGACCTTTAGGTACCATATTTACAAAGTCACCTGCTCCTCTCAAACAATGCTACACTTGTCAATTACCATGTCTCAAATTTCTCACATACTGTATCCCAAAATGACACCCAATGAATGAAATCTGTCTAATTTGCAATGTAAGAACGAATAGTAACTGTAGGGAGTCTCTTCAAAGACCGTGCACTTAGTGAAATATTGTTTCAGCGGATTGGCTTTGAATTTTCCACCTTCAAGTGCAGGCTGTGACTTATGGTTCTACTACTCTGGAAAATGTGTTCAGCTCTACATTGTCTTGTCCCGTTTTATAATTACAGAACCATGAACTGTTTATGGCACCGAAAGAGGCCGCTTGTCCATTGTGTCTGCGCTGGGCAAAAAACAAAAACAAAAAAACAAGGATCCACCCAGCCGAATTCCACTTTCCAGAATTTGGTCCGTAGCCCTGCAGGTCGCTGCAAGTGCACATCCAGGCACCTTGTAAAGGAGATGAGGTTTTCTACATGTATCACACTTTCAGGCAGTGCGTTTCACACTTCTGGGTGATTTTTCCCCTCATCCCCTCTCTAATCCTTCCACCAATCACTTTAAATCAATACCCCCTTGTCATTAAACATTCTGCTATGGTCAATATGCCCTTTCCAACCACTCTATCCTGGTCCCTCACAATTGTGTATATCATAATCAGATCTCCCTTCAGCCTCCTCTGTTCCAAGGAATCTGGGAAACAGAAAGTATACCACCTTTCCTTTTCCAATATGAACGTGTTCAATATACATAATTGTTCCTCACAATCCAATCTAATCCATCCCCTTAATTATTCTGGTTACTCTCCTCAGTGTCTGTTCAATCCTCGCAGCATCCTGTGGTGTCCAGAACAGTACAGAGCAATCTAAGTGAGGTTGCACCGATGATTTATAAAATGGTAGGATTACCTCACTAACTCGGTTCCATATTGCCATTTTTAAACATCCCAACGTCTGATTCAGTTTGCTGATTGGTGTGATAACTTCCGTTTATTTTCGATCAAAAACAACAGATCTCTTTCATTTTCCATTCATATTAATTTATTTTCATTTAAGTATATACCTTTTTGACAGCTTCTCTCCATGTGATGTACTTAACATTTCTCTGCGTTGAATGTCATTTGTCGCCTGTCTGCCCAATTTCCAAATAGTTCAATCCTCACATAGATTATCCTCTTCAGCTTTGAAGTGCACCAACTGTATCAGTTTTGTTTCACCTGAAAGTGTATCCGTTGTCTTGTGACTCCTCATTCCTGATCATTTAAAAGCAATTAAATTAAAGCAGTGGAAAACAAATCTCTGAGGGAAAATCCCGATATTGGTCGCCTTTGGGTTGTACCGATTGAACAATTACAAAACTCTTTTAAAATATTTTGACTGATTCCTGTTCTTCTTTGAGTCCCATCATTTACACTGGAATGTTGATGAAGAAATACACAAATCCAACTGCACCACATCCACCGCCTTAACCCTATCAAACTCCTCTGTCACACGCTCAAGGAAAATAAGTGAACTATGTTGGCAATGGTCTCCCATTCATGAAAACACATTGATTATATTTTAAGATTATATTTCCATCCAGATGCTCCGTGATCTTATGTTTAATAGGGGTTTCCACAATTAATTGTTAATCACAATTAACATCTAACCAACTAGTCCACAGTTTCTAGAGTCACTTTTCGAAACTTTTAAGAAATTTAGAAGTAGCATCTTCTCTTCTCCATACCTCACCCCCCCCCCCCACCCACTACCCCCACACACACACCTCTCTAGTATTCAATCATTTCTTCTAGATTTATGCCCAATGTCCACTATTTATCCGTTATGTCTCTAAATATCAGGAATGCATCTCATCTGTCCTCTGAGATGAATTCATCTTCAGTTTGCTCAACTGATCGTCAGCCATGCTGATGGGAATATGATTAGTGTCACAGCTAATCCCTGAAAGACCCTATAGTTACCTGGTCCCTTCTGCATAACAATTTTTCATTGCTCTTTCCTTACCTTTTTACCCTCCAGACTTTCCTTTTTGTATTATACACTATTTTGTATCAACATTATTTTTGTGCTACTTAGTAATGTCATCAGCAAACTTGGATATACGGCTTCCTATTCCATCATCTCTTGGAGTACCTTTTGATATTGCATCCATCTTAATTCTGTGAAATTTTCCGCAATGAAATTTAATGATTTATCTATTTCTTTGTACTTCTGGGAGCATAGCTTTCAGGGTCACGGTAGAACAGAAGGTTCCCCAGCATATCAAGGTGCAGTCAATGTGAAGCGGTATATCTGTTGGTAGAAACACAAAGTCTTTAATAATATCAGGCAATTATATAATTGATGGTAAATTGTTCTCAACTTCACATTGATTTGGATGTAAATTCATTATATGCTTCCATTAAATTTAAACAATACATGATTAAATTGAATTTGTCTTCACAAAAGAGGAGAAACCTGCCAGTGGTACGGTGAAGAAAGATGGGCAGCACAATTGGACAAGATAAAAGTAGACAAATGGCTTGGCCGTGCTCGGCGTAGAAAGGTCACAGGGTCTTGATGGAATGGATTCTTGGCTGCTGAAGGAATTTGCGGAAACTCTGGTCACAATTTGTCAACTTTCCATGGATACAACAGATGTGCTAGAACACTCGAAGGCTGAAAATGTTTCTGTGCTGTTCAAAAAGCGGAGAGGCATACACCTGTAATACAGGATAGTCAACCTAACATCAGTGGAAGACAATGTTCTAGTAAATAATATCCGGGATAAAGTTCACTACCCTTACAAGAACATAGGATAATAAATGACAGCATCTCTGTGTGTGATCATGCCCCCTACATTTACGTCCAAATCGTTAATGTATACCACAAAGACCAGGGGCCCAGTACTGAGCCCTATGGAACACCACTGGAAACAGCCCGCCAGTCGTAAAAACACCTGTCAACAGTTACCCTTTGTTTCCTGCCACTGAGCCAATTTTGTATCCACCTTGCTACATTTCTCTGGATCCCATGGGGTTTTATTTTTTTAACCAGTCTGCCATGTGAGACCTTGTGAAAAGCCTTGCTAAAATCCATGTAGACCACATCAACGGCACTACCCTCATCTTTCTTCCTTGTCACTTCTTCAAAAAATTCGATTAAGTTGGTCAAACATGATTTCCCCTTAACAAATCCAAGCTGTCCATCCTTGATTAACCTAAACCTTTCTAAGTGACAGTTTATCCATCTCTCAGAATAGGTTCCAATAATTTGCCCACTACTGAGGTTACACTGACTGGCCTGTAAGTATTCGGTCTAACCTTTGCTCCCTTTTTAAACAGGGGTACAACGTTAGCAGTTCTCCAATTCTCCAGCACCACACTTGCATCCAGTGAGGACTTGAAAATGATGTTCAAAGTATTCATGAAGAACCATACCAACATCTTATGCCCCTACATACAGGTTACCTTTTTGGTCTTTCATTGGCCCTAATCTCTCCTTAGTTATCCTATTACTCTTAATGTATTGATAAAACATCTTTCGGTTCACCTTAATTTTGCTTGCCAATATTTTTTCATGCCATCTCTTTGCTTTCCTAATTTCCTTTTTGATTTCACCTCTCCCCTTTCTATATTCCTCTCAGTTTTCTGTAGTATTGAGTTCTCTGTGTTGGGCATACGCTTTCCTTTTCTGCCTTATCTGACCCTGTAAGCTCCTTGACATCCATGGGGCTGTAGATTTGGCCGTCCCACCCTTTTTCTTTGTGGGATTATGTTTACTCTGAACCGCTGGAATCTCACTTTTGAATGCATCCCTCAGCTCTGACACTGATTTACCTTGAAGTAGCTGTTTCCAGTCCACTTTCGCTAAATCACTCCTCAGTTTAGTAAAATTGGTCTTTCCCCAGTTGAGAACTCTAACCATAAAATAAAAACAAGAAATGCTGGAATCACTCAGCAGCTCTGGCAGCATCTGTGGAAAGAGAAGCAGAGTTAACGTTTCGGGTCAGTGACCCTTCATCGGAACTCAGATTTCATTTTATTTCAGATTTCCAGCATCCACAGTATTTTGCTTTTATTTGAGAACTCTAACCCCTGTTCTATCTCTGTCCTTTTCCATAATTATGTAAAAACTGACTGAATTATGATCGCTACAACCAAACTGCTCTCCCACTGCCACTCTTTCCACCTGCCCAGCTTCATTTCCGAAAACTAAGTCTAAAATTGCACCCATTCTTGTTGGACTTGCTACATACTGGGCAAAAAGGTCTCCTGAGTGCACCTGAAGAACTGTGCTCGCTCAATTCCTTTCAAACTAAAACTATCCCAGTTAATATTGGAGTAATTAAAATCGCCTACTATTACTGCCCTATTGTTCTTGCACTTCTCAGAGATTTGCCTACATATCTGCTCTTCTATCTCCCTCTGACTGTTTTGCGGTCTATAGTATACTCTCAGCAGTGTGATTGCGCCTTTTTTGCTCCTTAGCTCAATCCATATGGCCTTATTTGATGAGCATTCCATAATATAATTCCTCCTCATAGCTGTAATAGTTTCTGTGACTAATATTGCCGCTCCACCTCCATTCTTATCCCACTCCCTATCACGTCTGGAAACCCTGTAACCAGTTGAGCTGGCATTCGTGCCCCTCCTTAAGCCATGTTTCTGTAATAGCTATGATATCACACAGTCACGTGTCTACATTTGCCCTCAGCTCATCTCCTTTGTTTGCTATACTTATTGCATTGAAGTAAATACCCTTGAGCACTGCCTAACTCTTTTTATTTAACTTTCTAACCTTTGTCTCTTCTATCTTCCAGGTTCATCCATTAATTTTCTGCGTTCCATTTTCATTTCTGATGGTCTACATCCCCCTGCCAAACTAGTTTAAACCCTCCCCAACAGCACTAGCAAAACATCCTGCAAGGAACTCAGTCCCGGCTCTGTTCAGTTGCATCCCATCCTGCCTCTATAGGTTCCATATCTCTTAGAGTTAGTCCCAAAGTCGCCAGAATCTAAAGACCTCCCTGCTGCTCCATCTTTTCAGCCACGCATTCATTTGTCTTATTCTTCTTTTCCTATACTCACTTGCACGTGGCACTGCCAGCAATCCAGAGGTCGCTACTTTTGAAGTCCTGCTTTTTGTTTTTTTACATAGTTCCCTAAATTCTGACTGCAGGGCCACATCCCTAGTTCTACCTATTTCGTTGGTTCCGATGTGGACCACGACTACTGGCTGTTCACCTTCTCACTTCGGGATGCTCTGCAGCCGCTCAGTGACATCCTTGACCCTGGCACAAGGGAGGGAACACACCATCCTGGATTCACGTCTGCAGCCACAGAAACACCTGTCCATTCCCCTTACTATTGAATCACCTATCACTATGGCTCTTCCAGTCTTCCCTGTACCCCACTGTACAGACGAGTTCCTGGCTGCACTCCCCATGTGTACCATCACTTTCCTCAGAACTGAATACCTATTGGAAAGTGAGATGCATTCAAAAATCTCCTGCACTACCTGCCTGATTCTTTTTGACTGCCTGACGGTCACTCATTCCCTCTCCACCTGCGTACTTTTAAGTTGTGGGGTGACCACATCTATAAACGTCCACGAGTCCAGAACATGTTGTTCAGTGAGATATCCCACATGATAACTTGGCCAAAGTCATGTGGTTGCAGGCTATAATCTCAATCAACTTTGACCTACCAAAGGGCAACCACAGGGTGAGCCCAGCACGCGCTAAAGTGAAAGAGCTATTTATGGCCCAGAGAATGAAATGGCTCATTATCATTTTTTTTTTTGCTGTGATATAGTTGAATATTGCAATGGATTGAAAATAGTAGCAACTTGATCATTAGCCTGAATACATAAAGATATAAACTCGTCTTTCAGGAGGTCGTGCATGAAGAATGATTGAGGCACTCAGCTTCCATATGAAACTTTTTATTTGCTGCTCACACTATATTCGCTAATATATTCGGTAGGCAGACTGCGATGCAACAAATATCCACAGACGCCAGTATACAGATTAGCAGGTACAGGCACCATTGCCAACCATCACAGTGGGATAAGCTGATAAAAACAGAGCGAACAACAGATGTATGTGTTGACCTGAACCTGTGAAATCAGACAGAACAATCTCAGCAGAGCGAGAGTCTGTGAAATTGTTGACACTCATACTGTGGGGAGGAAACCCTCGAGTTCATCGCTGAGAGAAGAGAATCGAGAAAGGTGAAGCAGGACCAGGAATTGTGCAAAGACTCATTCCATCCTCAGCACACTCCCCTTCACAACAGTGAACTTGTTTGGGCAGCTGGTGGAGGTAATATTATGTCAGTTTGCTTCAATGGTAACAGTCCAGCCTTGGAATTGGACAGGTGTAACTTCAAATCCCACTACAGGACAAAATGCATCAAATATCGGCTGATAGTTAATTGAAGCGGTATGGGAGATGGTTCCTTTCAGGGCAGTGGGTAAACTGTCTGTTCAGATCGGTAAAATGGGCTCTGTAGCGCTATTTGAAGAATAATTCTCTGAGTGTCATGGTCAATATTCCTTCCTCAAAGCATATATACTTCTCTCATTGAGGGAAGCTGTTGTGCACACTTCTGCTGCCATGATTACCCATTAAAACAACAATGACTGCAAATCAGACTGTTAGCTTTTTATTTGGAATGGCCTGAGGATGTATCAGACGCTATATAAATGCGTGTGTTTTTCTTCTTAAACTGAAATATGGAGGTGGGATCAGTGATTCCATTCTGTATCCCTCCAGCAGTGCTCTTTTCTCAAAGAACATCTCAGTTTGGCTAAGGAGTCCCAACCACAGGCTGCAAGTGTTCGCTTCTGGTGGTGGAATGAACAATTTCACAACTGCTTAAAATAGCATTATTTACAGTGCAATTCCAAGCAGCAGTAAACTGAATGCAGTTTTCAATCCTGACAATCTCGTTGCAGAATATTCCAGGGAACGCACTGACACGGGATGGCTCTTCAAGTTGGACAAATTCATGCACCATATATCGTATTAATATTTAATGACAAATGAGAATTATTTAACATTTCCTAATATTAATTTGAACATATTTTGAAAATGTTTCCATCTGTTTTGACGTGTGAGGCGAACAGGATGACCACTGCAGCATGATGGAAACACTGTGACTGAGTGGAGAATGCCGGTGCTATAAATACAATTCTTGTCCAAAATGGCAGACATAGATCTACTAATAGAATCATAGAATGACACAGCGCATAAGGAAGCTATTCGGCCCATCATGTCTATAGCGCTCTTTGAAAGAGCTGCTGAATTAGTCCCACTTCCCTGCTCTCTCCACATAACACTGATTTTTTTCCCTTTGGAGCAACTATCCAATTTGCTTTTGAGAATTGTGATTTAAGAAAAAAACAACATTGAAGGAGGTGGAGGATATTCTGCAGTGTCAATACAGCGTGTGCAAAAATTGACAAAGTTTCCCTCACCCAATGGCACCAAAGGTTGAACTCAGGATCCTCATATACTTAGAATTTGTTTTCAACAAAAGTATTTATTTCTGGAATTGATTTCAAAGCAACATTTTTGAGAAGTTTATTCTGATCAAACAAGTCCTTATTTTGCTGAGTCCATATATGGAATCTAATTAACCTCGCTAATAAATCTGTTACAGAGGCAGGAAATAAATTATTTAAGGAAATAAATTTGCAGGGGTAGAGCACGGGAATAGGACAGATTTGATTGCTTTACGAAGAGCAGGCATAGAATTGATGGGCCTAATGTCCTCCATCTGTGCTGTAAATGACACCAAGGTGTTAAAACAATAAGACAAGGCAATAAAGTTTATTTCCCTGTAAGACCGTTGTATAGATGTGAAAGCAACAGCAGTGGTACTGAGAAACATACAAGACAGAAGGAGGCCATTCGGCCCAGCATGCTTCTTTCAAACAGCAATTGCGCTTCATTGATCAGAAGTGGCATTTATGCCAGTTTGAATGGCAGGCAGAATAATGTTTTATTTATTTTATTTTATTTATTAAGAGATATAGCACTGAAACAGGCCCTTCAGCTCACCGAGTCTGTGCCGCACATCAACCACCCATTTATACTAATCCTACATTAATCCCATTTCCCCTACTACAACCCCACAATTCTCCAACCGCCTACCTTACACTAGGGGCAATTTACAGTGGCCAATTTACCTATCAACCTGCAAGTTTTTGGCTGTGGGAGGAAACGGGAGCACCCGGTGGAAACGCACGTGGTCACAGGGAGAACTGGCAAACTCCACACATCCAGTACCCAGAATCAAACCCGGGTTGCTGGAGTTGTGAGGCTGCGGTGCTAGCCACTGCGCCACTGTGTTCCATTGACACCCCCATTTTGCCTTGCACCGTCATTTCTTTTCTCAGTTTGTCCCTCATTCATTGCAACCTATCATATCCCTTCACTTCTGTTCTTTCAGTTCCGTAACTGCGACTCTGTACTTGTTTTCAACCTGTTACATGTCTGCCTTTTCCAGTTATGATGAACTATCATTGAACTGGAAGTTTAATCCTGCTTCTCATTCCACGGATGCTTTCATACATCTGAGCATTTTTTTGTTCTAATTCAGCAAGGATTTCATGTTAGATGTAACAGGTGTGCAGCAACAAGACATTTTTGCTCCCTCACCAGGATTCTATCCCAGGCCACAGCAATGAATATGCCAACTCCTAACTACTAGAGCACCAGGGAAGATGCCGCACAACATTACAAGTTAGCTGACCCATGCTGATATAACCATTTCTTCACTTCAGGTCACCTTCGCCATAAATACATTTCTTGTCCAAAATGGCATGTTTATTGATAATCCAAAGGATTCATTCAGCCAGTAACAGCACCGAGTTCCATAGGGATGCACATGATTGAACAGTGAGGTGAAATACTACTACAAACTCAGGAATACAAGTTTCAATTTCAATTTGTTAGAGGCTATTAATAAAGACGTTATAGCAGGGCATTTAGAAAAATTCAAGGTAATCAGGCAGAGTCATCATAGTTTTGTGAAAGGGAAATCATGTTTAACCAATTTATTGGAGTTCTTTGAGGGAGTTATATGTGCTGTGGATAAAGGGGAACCGGTGCATATATTGTACTTAGATTTCCAGAAGGCATTTGATAAGGTGCCACAGCAAAGGTTATTGCAGAAAATAAAAGCTTATGGTGTAGAGGGTAACATATTGGCATGGATAGAAGATGGCTAGCTAACAGGAAACAGAGAGTAGGCATAAATTGATCATTTTCTGGTTGGCAAGATGTGACGAGTGGTGTGCCACAGGGATCAGTGCTGTGGCCTCAACTTTTTACAATTTATATAAATGACTTAGATGAAGGGACCAAAGGTATGGTTGCTAAATTTGCCGATGAAACAAAGATAAGTAGGAAAGTAACTTGTGAAGAGGACATAAGGGGGCTACAAAGGGATATAGATAGGTTAAGTGAGTGGCAAAGACCTGGAAAATTGAGGATAATGTGGGAAAGTGGGAAATTTTCCACTTTGGCAGGAAGAATGAAAAAGAAGCATATTATCTAACTGGTGAGAGATTGCAGAGCTCTGAGATGCAAAGGGATCTGGGTGGCCTAATACATGAATCGCCAAAGGTTAGTATGCAGGTACGGCAAGTATTTAGGAAAGCCAATCGAATGTTATCATTTATTGCGAGGGGAATTGAATACAGAAGTAGGATGGTTATGCTTCAGCTTTACATGGCATTGGTGAGATCACATCTGGAGTACTGTGCACAGTACTGGTCTCCTTATTTAAGAAAGGATGTAAATGCTTTGGCGGCAGTCCAGAGAAGGTTTACTGGACTAATATCTGGAATTGGCAGGTTGTCTGACGAGGAAAGATTGGGCATGCTAGGCTTGTATCCGCTGGAATTTATAAGAGTAAGGGGGACTTGATTGAACCATATAAGTTCCTGAGGGGTCTTGACAGGGTGGATGTGGAAAGGATGTTTCCCCTTGTGGGAGAATCTCGAACTAGGGGTCGCTGCTTAACAATAAGGCGTCGCCTATTTAAGACAGAGGTGATGAGATTTTTTTTCTCTCAGAGGGTCGTGAGTCTTCGGAATTCTCTTCCTCAAAAGGCAGTGGAAGCAGAGTCTTTGAATATTTTTAAGGCAGCAGTAGATAGATTTTTGATAAGCAAGGGGATGGAAGGTTATCGGGATTAAGTGGAAATGTGGAGTAATCAGTTCAGCCATGAATTTATTGAATGACGGAGCAGGCTCCAAAGGCCGGGTGGCCTACTCCTGCTCCTAATTCGTATGTTAGCATGTTTGCATGTTCGTAAAAATGCACAATCTTAATCATGTGGCTCCTGTGAAATGTGCAAGGCAACCCATGGTAGTCACACACCAATCGAAACAGCTGGCACACATCAAATTCTGTCAGTTTCTTGTGACATTTCATTCTGCTTCTGTCTCTGCTTTTCCTGCAGCTCCCTCTGCTCCTCCAGCTCCCAGGCAAATTAGATGCTTGATGCAAACACTGTGTATTGTTGAAGTGCAGCTTTCCTTGGAAAGCAGGGCGTGGGAGTGAAAGACGAAGGAGATTGAGAAGTGATTCATTTTGCAGGTAACAGGATAAATAGGCTCGAACATCTCATCTTCCATCCTTCTTCCAGCCACTGAATACAGGAATGCACAAGAGTTGTTCCCACTTCCCCGTTATGTACTATCACACTCTCTTTCCAATCTTGCACATATTGCTCAGCTTTGAAATTGTGTATATTTTGACACCAGCTTTCAATGTGACAAAAGAAGAGCTAAGATACACAAACGTTGTGAAGCTTGTTGGTGTCATACCTAACAGAAAGGAAGATGGTTGTGGTTCTTGGAGGTCAATCATCTCTGTCCCAGAACATCATTGCAGACTTCCTCAGGATCGTGTCCTAGGCCCAAACATATTCAGATGCTTCATCAATGACATTCCGTCCATCATAAGGTCAGAAATTGTGATGTTTGATGATGTTTGCACAGGGTTCAGTACCATTCATAACTCCCTAGATACTAAAGCAGTTCATGTCCATATGCAACAAGACCTGACAACATTTAGACTCGGACTGATAAGTGGCAAGTTACATTCTCGCCACACAAGTGCCAGGCAATAACCATCTCAAACAAAAGAGACTCCAACCATCTCCTCTTGGTGTTCAATCCCGGTACCATCTGTGACTCCCCGACTATCAACCTCATGGGGGTATTCATTAATCAGAACCTGAACTGGACCAGCCATATAAATACTGTGGCTTCAACAGGAGGTCAGAGGCTGGGAATTCTGCAGCGTGTAGCTGACCTCCTGACTCCCCGCTGCCTGTCCACGATCTACAAGGCACAAGTCAGGAGTGTGATGGAATACTCTCCACTGCCTGGATCAGTGCAGCTCCAAAAGGACCTTCAACACCAACCAGAACAAAGCAGCCCGCGTGATCAGCATCTGATCCACCACCTTAAACACTCAATGCCTCCACCAATGGCACATAGTTGCAGCAGCGTGTATGATCCGCAAGATGCTCTGCAGCAACTTGACACGGCTCCTTTAACAGCACCTTCTAAACCCATGACCTCTACCTAAATTCCCAAGGGCAGTAGACGCATGGGAACACCACCACCTACAAGTTCTCTATAAAACCACTCACCATTTTGACTGGAATTATATTGCCATTTCTTTACTGTCGCTGCAACTGTCCACCTAACAGCAGTGTGGATGTACCCGCACCACATAGACTGCAGTGGTTGGAAAAGGCGGCTCACCAACACGCTCTGAAGGGACAATTAGGGATGGGTACCGAATGCTGGTCTTGTCAGTGACTCTCACATCCCACGAATGATGGAAACAAGGAATACTGTTTGACTCTTCTCATTTGCTGCTGAAGCCCTGATCCGTGCTTTTGTTCGTTCTAGACTTGTCTATTCTAATGCTCTCCTGGCCGGCCTCTCATCTTCTACCCTGCTCATCCAAATATCTTTGCTTGCTTCTAATCTCACACCAATGCATTTCACCCATTAGCAATATGCTCACCACCCTACATTGTCTCCCGGTCCAGCATTACCTCCATTTTAAAATTCTTATCCTTGTTTTCAAATCGCTCCATGGCCTCACCCTGCCCAATCTCTGTAGCTTTTTCACAGATATACAAACCGTTGCAATATCTGCACTCTTCCAATCTTGGGGCTTCTGTGTGTCCTTGATTTTAATCATTCCTCTCCTGGTGGCCGTGACATCAGCCTTAGCCCTAAATTCTGGAATTCACTTCCTGAACTTCTCTGGTCCTAGATTTGGAAAAAAAAACTCCAAGTTAACAAAAAAGTACGCCATGAGTTTTAAATTGTGATTCTACATAAAGAATAGAGCAATGAAGTGATAAAAAGAGAAATTGTGCAAAAATTGAGAGCCACGTGTGGATCGCTGCCTGTCAGATTATCTTCTCATCTGACTACCATTCTCTCTATCTATCTATCTTGCTACAACTGTGCAGGGCATTGATGAGACCACACCTAGAGTACTGTGTACAGTTCTGTGCTCCTTATTTAAGGAGGGATATAGTTACATTAGAGGAACTTCATAGAAGATACACGAGGCTGATTCCTGGGATTAAGGGGTTGTCTTATGAGGAGAGGTTGAACAGATTGGGCCTATAGTTATTGGAGTTTATAAGAATGAGAGGCGATATTATTGAAACAAATAAGATTCTGAGGGGACGTAACAGGGTAAATGCTGAGAGGATGTTTCCCCTCTTGGGAATCTAGAACTAGGCAGCACAATTTCTAAATAAGGGGTCTCCCCATTTAAGATGAAAATAAGGAGGATTTTTTTCTCTCTCCGATGGTCGTTAATCTTTGGAATTTTCTACCCAGAGAGTATTAGAGGCTGAGTCATTGAATATATTCAAGGCTCAGTTCGACAGATTTTTGATCTACAGGGCAATCAATGCATGCAAGAAAGTGGAGTTGAGGCCACAATCAGATCAGTCATGATCTATTGAATGGCGGAGCAGGCTCGAAGGGCTGAATGGCCTACACCTGTTACTATTTCTTATGTTCTTATGTCCAGATGTGTGCAGTTTGCTGCCGGGTCACAGGATATTGATCAAGACTCGAAACACTGAGTTATTTCCCTTCTATGCCAAGATCATTAAGGACATTGTAGATTCCAACTGCCAACAAGTAGAGGCCAGGAAATGGTGATGAGACCTGCTGGTGGTTTTGGTTTGCTGCTACACCATGGTGGTGCTTTACGATAAACCCTCTCTTCTGCTAAAAGATCAGTCACAGGTAAAGTAATTAGGTTCTGGCCCTGGATTCAGTTATAATGCTTCACGTTTAACACAGAATTCCATCAGACAGCTTCTGTTGCTCTCAGTCTGAAATATAAGCTTCTTTTTTTCTTCCTTGCAGTGAATTTAGTGATGATTGTGATCCTGTCTCGAGGAAGGTGCGGTCTCTCCAAATGTGTCACCCACTACCTGGTGACCATGGCAGTAACGGATTTACTGGTCATTATCACTGATCCGATATTCAGACAGATCCGTATTCACGATCAAGCCCAGTTGCAATTCATGTAGAAGATTAAAATGTGTAATATTCGCGCCATCCTGCTTTATGCAGCCACAGACTGCTCTGTCTGGTTCACAGTCTTTTTCACCTTTGATCGATTTGCATCCATTTGTGGCCGGAAGCTGGAAGTAAAATATTGCATTAAGAGAACTGCAGCGGTGGTTCTAGGAACAGTGAGTGTGCTGTCCTGTGTAAAGAACACTTTCTGGTACTTTATGTATGGAAGTCAATATATATTTTCCAATAATCTCTGGTTTAGTTCAGTAACATTGGATGTCACTTATTCACCAGTATGGACAATAATTGAATAGTTTCATTGCATTTTGACTCCATTTGTCCCATTCGTTATAATTCTGCTGCTCAATGCTTTAACTATCAGACACATTTTAGTGTCGAGCAGAGCTCGCAGGAGACTCTGTGCCCACAGCAGTGGGGGAGAATCCCAGTGACCCAGAGATGGAGAAGAGAAGGAAATCCATCATTTTACTGTTTGTTATATCAGGGAATTTTATCCTGTTATGGGCTGTGTTTCTGTTAGATTCTGTGTGTAAACGATTGTATTTGTTAGATGTTATTCCTGTTTCTCTACCTGAATTTGTACAGGAACTGGGATTCATGCTTCAGCTTCTGAGTTGCTGCACCAACACGTGTATTTATACAGTGACCCAGGCTAAATTCAGAGAGGGGTTGAAGAATGTGATAAAATATCCCTTTACTGTAATGGTTAAATTCATTAAATAATGGTTAGACTTTCTACCATCACAACGTGTGGATTTGCTGTCCCAACCAATCCCTCATCTCTATGATACACACACCATGAGGTTGGTTTTCATCTTTCACCACCCGAATTTAGTGACTAGCAGAAACAGTTGATGTGGGAAGTCTGGAGAAACCAGTCTTGCTAGATTCCTGCTGGCGTTCAAATCTTTAAATATATTCAAGAAGGAGATAGATATATTTCTTAATGCCAAGGGGATCAAGGGATATGGGGAAAAAGCAGGAACAGGGTACTGAATTAGACGATCAGCCATGATCTTTTTTGAATGGCGGAGCAGGCCCGAGGGGCCGAATGGCCTACTGCTGCTCCTATTTTCTGTGTTTCGCTGTTCAGCTCCGTGTAGACCTCCGGTGTGGCCTATCCCAGTTGCTAATCTCCAGTCTGCCAGGCTCAGTTTCATGTGTTTAACCAAAGAGGGCGAGGTGGGGAAGGTCGCTGTGTCCCCAGTACATCCAGGGAAAGATCGCGGAAAAAGCTCAATACAACATTCAGACTGGGAGGAAGGCTTTGAAAGTCTCCACAGTCATTGGCTTCAGCCTTTAAAAGGTTCCATGCATTTAACCAAGCGGATATAAAGCAGTTTTTGGACCCGGTGAGGGGGAACTGGCTTGCATCCATTTAAAGTTCTCCATATGCAGGTTATGTTGCAGTGAAATGTAACAAACCAAGTGCCCTTTGAACCCAGCCAGAGTTAGCACCTTCAGTGGAGGGACAGGGAACCAGGGAGTGTCGAACTAAATCCAACCAGAAGCAGCACCTTCAAGGGACAGAGAGGGGAACCAGTGAGTTTAGATCTGAACCCAGTCAGAGATAACACCTTCAGGTGAAGAGAGAGAGAGGGGAACCAATGAGTGCAGATCGGAACCCAGTCAGAGATAACACCTTCAGGTGAAGAGATAGATGGGAACCAATGAATATAGATATGAGTCCAGTCAGCGACAACACCTTCAGGTAAAGAGAGAGAGAGGGGAACCAATGAGTGTAAATCTGAGCCCAGTCAGAGCCAACACCTTCAGGTGAAGCAAGAGAGGGGAACCAAAGAGTGTCGAACTGAGCGGAGCCAGAGGCAGCAACATCACTGGAGGAGCGACAGGGTAACTACTGTGTGTAGAATTGAATGCAGCCAGAGACAGCAGCTTCCGGGGACAGAGAGGCGAACCAGTGAGAGTCAGCACCTTCTGGTGAGGAGAGAGGGGAATCAGTGAGAGTAGAACTGAACCCAGTCAGAGACAACACCTTTCAGAGCGGAGAGAGAGGGGAACCAGTAAGTGTAGAACAGAAACCAGCCAGAGTCAGTACCTTCAAGGAAGGAGAGAGAGGGGAATCAGTGAGTATAAAAAGGAATGAAAGTAAAATACTGCAGATGCTGGAAATCTGAAATAAAATGAAAAAGTGCTGGTGATACTCAGCAGGTCCGGCAGCATCTGTGGGGAGAGAAGAAAAGTTAAATGGTGCAGATGGTTCCTTGCGTTTGGTTTTCAGTACAGGGAGGAGGAAGAGTGTGTGGGACAGGGATTTACAGCTTTGGGGAACAAGAAAGGAAAAACGATTCCACAGAAACTGGAATTATCTGTTCTGAATTTCTATCCTGCACTGACAGTGATGCATGTTGTAAACTCCTTTTGCGGGATATTAGAAGGGGAGAATTTACAGACATTGATTTTATTCTTACTCTGCAGACATGGGGTTTCTCACAATCTTTCCTGAAGGTGTTGGTAAGTTCAAGGGTTACTGTTCACCTCCAATTGAATAGTAACCATTAAAAAATCAAACCAAACATCACATCAAGGTCTGACAGTCACTCGATTCATCAGGATATGAACATTATTGACCTTTGATCATTGAGACAAAAAAGCCTCACTCAGAGCCAGAAGAAACTGTACCCATGTTCCGTGTATGGACGAGGCTTCAGCCGATCATCTGGCCTGTCGAAGCACAAGCGCAATCACACTGGAGAGAAGCCATGGAAATGTGGGAACTACGAGAAGGAATTCAATTACTTGCCTGAGCTGGGAACTCATCTGTGGCCGGGGACAGGCCGTTTACCTGCTGCATGTATGGCAAGGGATTCACTCAGTCTTCCAACCTGCTGACACACTAGTGCGTTCACACCAGGGAGAGGTCGTTCACCTTCTCCATGTATGCGAAGGGATTCACTGTCATCCAGCCTCTTTACACACCAGCAAGTTCACACCGGGGATAGACTATTCACCTGCGTCATATGTGAGAAACGATTTAATCTATCACCCAAACTGCTAACAGACCAGCGAATTCACAAGTGACTGTAGATGTTGGATTCTGCTGTTGTTAATAACATCCAGAACGGAACCGTATTCAATCTTCCATTTAAGGTTTGTTTCTGCTAATTTTAATAATGCCTGCAACTAATGATCTCTGTAAATTTTCTTCGTTTTGTGAGGCCTGTTTATTTCAATATGCGCTATGTTTAAATCAATGACCGCACACACACTGTATCTTAAAGGGACCAATTTTCACCTTACAGAGCATCTCTGCTAGCCTGTTATCCAGAGAAGGTATCAGTAACACACCCGGGATCACTGAACAGAAAACGAAGTCTGTAAGTCATTTTCAGCAACTGGACTAAGTGTGTATCCCACCGCATCTCTCTCACCTTCGATGTGCGAATAGAGCATCACGTCTGCCAATCTGGTTTACATTTAAATTGAAATCCACTCAGCAAATGTATTTAACAAAAGACGAACAATTAAACACATTAAATAATTTCCAAAATACTCAGTGATTTGCTGTGATTTGGAATGCTCTGCCTGAAAGGTGGAAGCAGATTCAATAATAACTTTGCAAAGGGAATAGGATAAATATTTAAAAGGAAGAGTTTGCTGGGCTGTGGGAAAAGGCCAGGGGAGAGGGACTAATTGCCAGCTCTTTCTAAACTGCTCCCTTCCCTACAACGAAAGCATTGTATAGAGTTCAGAAAAGATTCATGAGAATGGTTCCAGGGATAAGGAACTTCAGATAGATTGGTGAAGTTAAGACTGTTTTCCTTGGAGAACAGAAGACTGAGAGGTGATTTGATAGAGGTATTCAAAATCATGAGGGGTCTGAACAAAATAGATAGGGGGAAATTGTCCCCACTCATGAAAGGATTGAGAATAAGAGAGCACAGATTTAAAGTAATTGGCAAAAGACGCAAAAGTGACATGAGGAAAACATTTTCATGCAGTGAGTGGTTATGATCTGAAAAGTACGACCTGAGAGTGTGGTGGAGGTAGGTTCAATTGAAGTATTCAAAAGGGAGTTCGACTGTAACCTGAAAAAAGGAAGAATGTGCAGGGCAAGGGGGAGAAGGCAGGGAATGGTACGAGGTGAATTGCACATTCAGAGAGCCGGTGCAGACACGTTTGGCCGAATGGCTACCTTCTGTGCTCTAACAATTCTGTGATTCAATGCAGCTCCACATTGACAGGATACAATCTGATGTCTACCACACACCGCCCCCACCCCGAGAATAAAGAAAGATCTAAACTCTGTAATAAATCAGCTTGATTTCAAACGATTTGCAACAAGTTGGGGTGCCGTTGCCTCGTCCCCCCGTCCCTAGGGTACAAACATTTGAGCTGCTGTGCCCTCTAATTGTGGCCCTGAGGCTGTGCTCCCTGCTTAAGACGCGGGCTCCACGCAGTTAAATCCTCTGCCGACCCTGCACTCGCTTCCCTGCCCTGGTTGCTGTGCGCAGCCCATCCCCCTCCCCTCCCTGCTCCTGCGCACCGGGCTCCTGCAACAAGAATGCGGCAAAAACACCGCAAGTCGCATTCTGGGCACTTTGCAGAACACCTTCGTTCAGTCTGCGAGCATCACTCCGAGTTTCTGGTCACTTGCCATTTTAATTCTCCGCCCACTCCCACTCAGACCTCTCTGACCTCGGCCTCCTGCACTGTTCCAGTGAAGCTCAATGTTAGCTCGAGGAACAGCAGCTCATCTTTCAATTAAGCACCTTCCGGACTCAACATTGAGTTCAGCAGTTTCTGCACCAACAGAGAGAGTCAGGATCTGGAATGCCTACCGGAAAAGATGGTGGAAGCTGATTCGATCAGTCATTTTAAAAGAGAGTTGACAGGTATTTGAGAATGAAGAACTTACAGGCTTACAAACAACAAGTGGGTGTGTGGAACTAAGCACAACTGCTCTTTCAAAGAGCCAGCACAAGCACAAGCACAAAGAGTTGAATGGCCACCTTCTGTGCTGTAAGTTTCTAGGATTCTAGGAGCTGGCCATTTAACCCCTCGAGTCTGGTCCACCATGCAATGAGATCACGGCTGATCTGTGACCTAACTCTACATACCCGCCTTCGTTCCATATCCCTGCATACTTTATGTTAACAAAGATCTATCAATATCAGGTTTAGAATTAACATTGATCTCGCATCAACTGCTGTTTGGGAAAGTAAGTTCCAAACTACTACCACCCCAGTGAGGCTAGAAATAGGATGATAGTGCAGCTAAACACGTGGCTGAACAGCTGGTGTAGAAGGGAGGGTTTCAGATATCTGGGCCATTGGGATCTCTTCAGGGACAGATGGGACCTGTACAAGAAGGACGGGTTGCATCTAAACTGGAGGGGCACAAATATCCTGGCTGCGAGGTTTGCTACCATCACTCGGGAGGGTTTAAACTAGTGTTGCAGGGGGGTGGGAACCAGAGCAGTAGGACAGCAAGTGAAATAAATGAGGGGGAACTAGTAAATAAGGCCAGTAAGACTAAGATGAAGAGCAGGCAGGGAGATGTTGCAGAGCACAGCAGGACTGGTGGTCTGAAGTGCATTTGTTTCAATGCAAGGCGTATAACAGGTGAGGCAGATGAACTTAGAACTTGAATTAGTACTTGGAACTATGATGTTGTTGCTATTACAGAGAGGGTTGAGGGGAGGACAGGATTGGCAGCTAAATGTTCCTGGATTTAGAAGCTTCAGGCGGGATAGAGGGGTTGTAAAAGGGGTGGGGCAGTTGCATTACTTGTTAAGGAGAATATCACAGCTGTACTGCGGGAGGACACCTCGGAGGGGTAGTGCAGCGAGGCAATATGGGTGGCGCTCAGGAATAGGAAGGGTGCAGTCACGATGTCGGGGGTTTTCTACAGGCCTCCCAACAGCCAGCGGGAGGTAAAGGAGCAGATATGTAGACAGAGTTTGGAAAGATGTAAAGGTAACAGGGTTGTAGTGGTGGGTGATTTTAACTTCCCCTATATTGACGTGGACTCACTTAGTGCTAGGGGCTTAGATGGGGCAGAATTTGTAAGGAGCATCCAGGAGGGCTTCTTGAAACAATATGTAGATAGTCCAACTAGGGATGGGGCCGTACTGGACCTGGTTTTGGGGAATGAGCCCAGCCAGGTGGTCGAAGTTTCAGTAGGGGAGGAATTCGGTAACAGTGACCATAACTCCTTAAGAATTAAGGTACTTGTGGATAAGGATAAGAGTAGTCCTCGGGTGAAGGTGCTAAATTGGGGGAAGGCTAATTATAACAATATTATGCAGGAACTGAAGAAATTAGATTAGGGGCGGCTGTTTGAGGGTAAACCAACATCTGACATGTGGGAGTTTTTCAAACGTCAGTTGATTAGAATCCAGGACCAGCATGTTCCTGTGAGGAAGAAGGATAAGTTTGGCAAGTTTCGGGAACCTTGGATAACGCGGGATATCGTGAGCCTCGTCAAAAAAAAGGAAGCATTCGTAAGGGCTGGAAGGCTAGGAACAGATGAATCCCTTGAGGAATATAAAGACAGTAGGAAGGAACTTAAGCAAGGAGTCAGGAGGGCTAAAAGGGGTTATGAGAAGTCATTGGCAAACAGGATTAAGGAAAATCCCAAGACTTTTTATACGTATATAAAGAGCAAGAGGGTAACCAGGGAAAGTGTTGCCCCACTCAAGGACAGAGAAGGGAATCTATGTGTGGAGCCAGAGGAAATGGGCGAGGTACTAAATGAGTACTTTGCATCAGTATTCACCAAAGAGAGAGACGTGGTGGATGATGAGCCTAGGGATAGTCTCAGTCATCTCATTATCAAAAAGGAGGAAGTGTTGGGTGTCCTGCAAAGCATTAAGGTAGATAAGTCCCCAGTGCCTGATGGGATCTATCCCAGAATACTGAGGGAGGCAAGGGAAGAAATTGCTGGGGCCTTGACAGAAATCTTTGCATCCTCATCGGCTACAGGTGAGGTCTCAGAGGACTGGAGAATAGCCAATGTTGTTCCTTTGTTTAAGAAGGGTAGCAAGGATAATCCAGGAAATTATAGGCCGGTGAGCCATATGCCAGTGGTAGGCAAATTAGTAGACAGGATTCTTCGGGACAGGATTTACTCCCATTTGGAAACAAATGGACTTATTAGCAAGACGCAGTATGGTTTTGTGAAGCGGAGGTCGTGTCTCACTAATTTGATTGAGTTTTGTGAGGAAGTGACGAAGATGATTGATGAAGGAAGGGCAGTGGATGTTAACTATATGGACTTCAGTAAAGCCTTTGACAAGGTCCCTCATGGAAGACTGGTACAAAAGGTGAAGTCACACGGGATCAGAAGGGAGCTGGCAAGATGGATACAGAACTGGCTCGGTCATAGAAGACAGAGTGTAGCAGTGGAAGGGTGCTTTTCTGAATCGAGGGATGTGACTAGTGGTGTTTCACAGGGATCAGTGCTGGGACCTTTGCTGTTTGTCGTATATATAAATGATTTGGAGGAAAATGTAGCAGGTCTGATTAGTAAGTTTGTGGACGACACAAAGATTGGTGGAGTTGCGGACAGTGATGAGGATTGTCAGAGGATCCAGCAGGATATAGATCGGTTGGAGACTTGGGCAGAGAAATGGCAGATGGAATTTAATCCAGATAAATGTGATGTAATGCATTTTGGAAGGTCTAATGCAGGTGGGAAGTATACAGTAAATGGCAGAACCCTTAGGAGTATTGACAGGCAGGGAGATCTGGGCGTACAGGTCCACAGGTCACTGAAAGTGGCAACGCAGGTGGATAAGGTAGTCGAGAAGGCATACGGCATGCTTGCCTTCATCGGTCGGGGCACAGATATAAAAATTGGCAAGTCATGCTGCAGCTGCACAGAACTTTAGTTAGGCCACACTTAGAATATTGCGTGCAATTCTGGTCGCCACACTACCAGAAGGACGTGGAGGCTTTGGTACAGAAGAGTTTTACCAGGATGTTGCCTGGTCTGGAGGACATTAGCTATGAGGAGAGGTTGGATAAATTCGGATTGTTTTCACTGGAACGACGGAGGTGGAGGGGTGACATGATAGAGGTTTACAAAGTTATGAGCGGCATTGACAGAGTGGATAGTCAGAAGCTTTTTCCCAGGGTGGAAGAGTCATTTACTAGGGGACATAGGTTTAAGGTGCGAGGGGCAAAGTTCAGAGGGGATGTGCGAGTCAGGTTCTTTATACAGAGGGTGACGAGTGCCTGCAACTTGCTGCCAGGAGAGGTGGTGGAAGCAGGTACGATAATGACGTTTAAGAGGCATCTTGACAGATACATGAATAGGATGGGAATAGAGGGATATGGTCCCCGGAAGTGCAGAAGGTTTTAGTTTAGGCAGGCATCAAGATCGGCGCAGGCTTGCAGGGCCGAATGGCCTGTTCCTGTGCTGTACGGTTCTTTGCTCTTTGTTTTTTGTTCTTTTCGTGTCTAAGTGTTTGCTAACTTCACTCCTGAACTGTCTAGTTCTATGTTTTGCACTACATCCCCACTCCTACATTCCCCAAAGAGTGGAAAGAGTTTCCCTTTATCTAGTCTATCAGTTCCAATTAATATCTTGAAAATTTTGATCAAAGTATCGCTGAATCTTTTAATTTTCAGGGAATACAACCCACATAATAAGGTAATGCATCTGGCAAAAGGGATAGAGGGAAGCAATATATTCTTAATGGCAAGTTCTAAACAACGTGCAGGGGCACAGGGACCTGGGTGTTCATGTGCACAGATCTTTGAAGCTAGCAGGACATATTGCGAGAGCAGTAAGCAAAGCATATGGGATCTTGGGCTTCATAAATAGAGGTACTGAGAAAAAAGCACGGAACTTATGGTGATTTTTATTTCAGCCATAATTAGAGGCTTTGTGTATCTCGGTGCTTTTCCAGTCACACAATTGGAGTACTTCATCCAGTTCTGGTCATCATACTTTAGGAAGGATGTGATGGTTCTTGAGAGGGTGCAGAGGCGATTTACCAGAATGGTATCTAGTATGGGTATTTAGCTACAAGGTTAAGTTGGAGAAGCTGGGTTTATTCTCCTTGGAGGAAAGGAGGCTGTGGGGAGATCTGATAGAAGGGTACAAGATTATGACAGGTTTAGATATTGTAGACAAAGAAAAGCTGTTCCCAGTAGCTGATGGTACAAGGACTAGGGGCACAGGTTTAAGGCTTTGGATAAGAGATACAGTGGGGATGTGAGCAAGATCATTTTTTATACAACGACTGGTAAAGACCTAAAACTCGCTGCCTATGAGGGTGGTGGAAGTGAAAACAATGAATGGCGTCAAAAGGAAATTGGATAGACATTTGATGGAAATAAACTTGCAGGGCCATGGGACCAGAGCGGGGGAATGGGACTGACTGGATTGTTCTACAGAGCTGGCATGGACCCCAGGGACCAAACGGCCTCCTTCTGTGTCATTATGACTAAGACTCATTTGTGTAATCTCTCAATGTAATTTTTAACCCTTGGAATCCAGGTATCATTCAGGTGAATCAACACGGCACTCTCTCCAAGGTCAACATATCTTTGCTACGGTGTGGTGCCCAGAACTGAACACAATACTCCAGGTGTGGTCCAACCAGAGCTTTGTGAATCTCAATGATTTTCTGGTCACAATGTCACTTCAAATCTTTTCCCACAGACAGAACTGATAAACCTTTTCCTGACCACATTAAAAGTTCGATGATATTCAGGACCTGTTAAATTGAGCGACTGTCAAATCTTGTTGTGATGCTTGGTTTGAGCTTTCTTTCTGCAAATCCTCTCCTTCTAATACCCTGTAAAAAGAGTTTTTAAAAACCCATTAGTATCAGTCCAGGATAGAAAGTCAGAAGAGACAAACATTTCTCTTGGTTTGAGTTTGTCGTGTGTAAATCTTCCCCTTCTATGCCCTGTAAAAGGTGTGAACAAAAGCCATCACTGTCCGTCCAGGATAGACATTCACAACATCCACTCCGCCTGCTTCCTGGACCAGGATGGCTGCGCAAGCGCCCTGCTGCATATTGCTTCTTAGAAAGATGGTGGCAAGTCGAGGGACCTCCTCGTGGGACTGCTCCTGGTCCTGGTCAAAGTGGCCATCAACAGGTCCAGACAGCGGGCATTCGAGGGGGTCGTCCAGACAGGCTGCCTGTCTCTCTTCTGTGGTTACATCTGTGCTTGGGTGTCCCTGAAACAATATCGTTGGTAAGCTTGGGGCCTTCGCAACTGGTGGGCACTGGCGGGACTGGAATGTATCATCACCACTAGGAATTACATTTTATTTTGATTTAGTTATGTTTTCTTTGTAGTTTTTGTTGCCGTATGTTACTGGTGCACCTCCTTTTAAGTTCCAAATGCAACAAAAAGGAGCTACACAGGTCAGGGACCGACTTCCACATCCAATATCCATCCCAATACAACTGGCTCTTAATAGTTCCGTCTGTATTTCCTGACACAATTCTGTGAGCAACATCTGCAATAAAACAAAAGGAAAATACTGCAGATGGTGGAAATCTGACATAAAAGGCGAAAATACTGGAAATATTCAGCTGGAGATAGAAACAGAGTTAACATCTCAGGCGCATCGAGGTGCTGAAACCTGCAGCCTGGACCTCGGACTGGGAGAAAGAGGCAATATCGTCCAACACTCACAGGAACCTACAATCCACCTCCATTACCGGGATAGGGAGACAGAGTTTAGAAACACTCAGCAACACGACTCCAGTAAAACATCCGAGGAGGAAAAGGGGGAATCCACTGCCCTATGCTGTGCCCCAAATGGTTTCTCCCTCCCTCCACGCCCCCAGACCCCTTTAAAACTGATGTTATAGGTTTTAATCCTTAGTTCCTCTAAAAGAGTTGGAAAGTTGGCGGCCGTTAACCTGGGCCTGTTACCCGGAGAACCCCAGCAGCTGCTGTCCCACTCGGTGCAAACGCGCGACTGAGAGCTTCTTATTGGGGGTGTTGAGGGCTGCGCCGGGTGTTTCTGAAGCCTCCCCGCCCGTCTGCCGGCTCCAACGCTCCCTCCGCCCCGTTGCCGCTTGCCACCTGCAGATGCAGATGCGAGCGGACTGCACATTCTCCGGATACTGTTCGGAATTGTGCATGCTACAAACTCCATTCAGGCTGAGTCTGTGCAGTGCTTTCTTATGGTGTGAATAGGGAACATTTTCCACTGCGGAGAATATCGCTAAAACCTCTGCCATTGTCCATTAGAATACGAGTGGCGGAGCGCAGCGAGGCAGGTGGAGCGGCAAACAGTCGGGAGCGCCGAGCAGACGGGCGCGGGAGGGAGCACGGAAGAGAAACCGCAATTAAGAGGGGAACTAAATTCACTGATTGAGGCGGAGGTGGCGGCCCTTGAGAATTTTGGGTTTACTTTTCAATTTTATTTTAAATTAGGCATCGCCATCTTTATTACTGGCAGCTGCCAAAGACATTGACGTTTCAGTCGATGAGGCTGCATGTGCGCAGGTGTCAGTGGTGTGCCAAATAGCGCTTGTGTTCTCAACAAATTCGACTCCATTGAATTTTTCTTCGCATGTAACATGAACTCTCTCTCCATTCTCATAGAATTGTTACCGTGCCGAAAGAGGCCATTCGGCCCATTGTGTCTGCGCTGGCTCTCCCAATGAGCATTTCATCTCGTGCCACTCCCCCACCTTCTCCCCTTAACCCTGCATATTCTTCTATTTCATATAACAGTCTAATTCCTCAAATCGCTTTTGCTTCTTTTACCAGTTACTTTAAATCTGTGCCCTGTCATTATTGATTGGTTCAGAATTGGACTGGTTTCTCCCTATCTACTCTGTCCAGACCCCTCATGTTTATAAATTCCTCTATCAAATTAACTCTCAGCTTTCTCCTCACCAAGGAAAACAGTTCTAACTTCTCTAATCTATCTTCAAAACTGAAGTTTTTCGTCCTTGGAATAATTTTGGAGAAACTTTCCTTCATCCTCTCTAATGCCTTCACATCCTTCCTAAAATGTGGCGCCCAAAACTGCACGCAATACTCCAGCTAAGGCCAAACTAGAGTCGTATACATGTTCAACATAACGTCCTTGCTCTTGTACGCTATGCCATTATGAATATAGCCCAAGATACTGTATGTTTTATTAACCACTCTCTCAACTTGTTCTGCCACCTTCAATGTCTTATGCACATAAACACCCAGGTCCCTCTGCTCCTGCGCTCCCTTTAGAATTGCATCCTTTATTTTATATTATCTCTCCATGTTCCTCTTACCAAAATGAATCACTTCACATTTCTCCACATTAAATTTCATCTGCCACCTGTCTACTTTTCCACCAACCTGGCTATGTCCTTTTGGAAGTTCTTTACTATCCTGCTCACGGTTCACAATGCTTCCAAGTTTTGTATCATCCACATATTTTGAAATTGTGCCCTGTACACCAAGGCATAGGTCATTAATATATATCAGGAAAAGCAAAGGTCCCAACACTGATCCCTGGGGAACTCTTCTACAAGCTTTCCTCCAGCCCGAAAAACATTGATTAACCACTACTCTTTGTTTCCTTCATGCAGCCAATTTCGTATCCTTGTTGCTACTGTCCCTTTTATTCCATGAGCTACAGGTTTTATGTTGTGTGGCACTGTCTCAAACGCCTTTTGAAAGTCCATGTACACCACATCAACAGCATTGCCCTCATCAACCCTCTCTGTTACCTCCTTAAAAACTCCAGCAAGGTAGTTAAACATGATATTCCCTTGTGAATTCCATGCTGGCTTTATTAAATTAACCCACATTTGTCCATCTGACAATTAATTTTGTCCCAGATAAATCTTTACAGTTTCCACACCACCAAAGTTAAACTGACTGGCCTGATCTTTACACCCTTTTTTGAACAAGGGTGTAACGCCTGCAATTCTCCAGTCCTCTGGAACCACCCCCGAGTCTAAGGAAGACTGAAAAATTATAAGCAGTGCCTCTGCGATTTGAACCCTCACTTTTTTCAGTATCCTTGGATGCATTTTATCTGGTCTTGGTGCCTTATTCACTTTAACTACAGATAGCCGATCCAACACCTCCTTCCTCCTTATCAATTTTAAACGCTTCTTCTGTCTGAATTACCTCCTCTTTCACCATTGTTTGGGTTGCATCTTCTTCCTTGGTAAAGACAGATGCAAAGTGTTCATTTAATCCCTCAGTTTGCCCTCTGCCTCCGTGCACAAATCCCCTTGTTAGTCTCTAATCAGCCCCACTCCTCCTTTTACAACCCTTTTACTATCATCTACAGAAAACTTTGGGATTCCCTTTTATGTGAGCCTTTCATAATCTTTTTCTATTCTCTCTGCTTCTCTAATTTGCTTTTTGACTTCCCCTCTGAACCTTCTATACTCAACCAGGTTCACAATAGTATTCATTACCTGGCATCTGTCATAAGCACACTTTTTCTTCTATATTTTAATCACTATCTCTTTTGTCGTGCAGGGACCTCTGGATTTGCTTGTCCTACCTTTCTGCTTTGACGGAACATACATTGACTGTGCCTGAACTATCTCTTCTTTTAAGGTGCTCAGCTACCGTTTTTCCTGAGGACCTTTCATTCAATTTATTCATTGCAGATCCGGTTTTAGTCGATTGAAGTTGGCTTTCTCCCAATTAATTATTCTTACTCTGGATTGATCTTTGCCTTTTTTCCATAGTCAGTCCAAAACTTATGATACAATGATCACTTTCCCCGAGATGATCTACTGATACTTGATCCACTTGGCCCACCTCATTCACGATAACCTAGTCTCGCAGTACCTCCTTTCCCATCGGATTAGAAACAGACTGCTCTCGAAAATTTTTCTGAACACTCTTTGGGAACTCTTGCCCCTCACTGCCCTCGACACTACTACTAACCCAGTTTATGTTTAGATAACTAAAGTCCCCATTATAATTGCCTTATAATTTTGGCACATCTCTGTAATTTCCTTGCAAATTTGCTGTTCCACGTCCTTCACACTAATTGGTGAACTATAGACATCACCGAGCAATGGTAACTGCACCTGTTTTATTCCCTAGCTCTAGCCAAATTGATTCTGTCTTCGACCTCTCTGAGACATCCTTTTTCTCCAGCCCTAATCAATAACGCCACCCCTTCCCATTTTTTCCATTTCCTATCTTTCTTGAACACGTGGTATCCAAAGATATTCAATACCCAGCCTTGCCCTTCTTTGAGCCGGATCTCTGTTATAGTCACAACATCATATTTCCACATGTCAATCTGTGCCTGTAACTCACCAATCTTATTAACAACACTCCCTGCATTCACATACACATTCACATTAACCATGATTTAGACTTTATTACTTTGTCTTACTTTTACCCCACCCAATAACTTACTATTCTCTACTCTAGTGCTATCTATCTCTTGCAGTATTATGTGCGCCTTGGTATTCCTCTCTGATATTGCCTCCTGTTTCCCACACCCCTGCCAAGTTAGTTTAAACCCGCCCCCAACGGGCTCGCAAATCTCCCACAAGGTAATTTGTCCCAGCTCTGTTCACGTGTAACCCATTGGGCTTGTGCAGGTCTAACCTTCTCCAGCACTGGTCCCAGTGTCCCAGGAATCTAAACCACTCCCTCCTGCACTATGTTTCCAGTCACGCTTTCATCTGTATTATCCGCCTATTTCTATACTCACTTGTGCATGGTACTGGGAGTAATCCAGAGATTACTACTTTTGAGTTGTTGCTCGCTAATTTCTCACCAAGCTCCCTAAGCTCTTGCTGCAGGACCACATCGCTCTTCCTACCTATTTCATTGGTACCAATGTGACCACGACTGCTGGCTGTTCACCCTCCCCCCTAGAGTGCTCTGCAGCTGTTCAGTGACATCCTCGATCTTGGCAGCAGGGAGGCAACATAGCATCCTGGATTCCCGTCAGTAGCCACAGAAACGCCTGTCTGCTCCCATGACTATCGAATCTCCTATCATTATCACTCTTCCAGTCTTCCTTGTGCCCCCTGTGCAGTTGATCCACCGTGGTGCCAGGCCTTGGCTGTGGCTGCAGTCCCGAGATGAACAATCACTTTCCTCGATATTCAAAACTGAATGCTAGAGAGCGAAATGCACTCAGGGGTTTCCTCCAATACTTGCCTGTTTCCTCTTGACTGTCTGCTGGCCACACTCTTAGCTTTGGGTGACCACATCTATAAACGTGCTATCCACGAATACCTCAAACTAATGGATGCACCACAGTGACGCCAGCTGCTGCTCAAGTTCTGCAACCCGGAGCTCAAGCTGCTGCAGCTGATGGCATTTCCTGCACATATGGTTATCCACGACTCGAGAAGTGTGCTGGAGTTCCTACATATCACAGGACGTGCACTGCAGAGGTTGGAACAGTCCTGTCATTTCACTATCTTCGATAATAAACTTTGTTACTAAAAATAAACCCTGCTACTAATAAACCCTGCTACCGCTAATACTAGTAACTCTACCACTTGTAATACTAAACTTTCTCAACACTCATCTACCTTACTACCATAAATAGGCCCTACCAATACTAAAACGCTAATAATAGTGGGAATATCCTCACCAATCGCAACAAACCTTATTTAAAATATAAGACAAGACTCACCAGTTACTTGTGACATATACTTAATATTTTTAACGCTTTTAAACTCCCAGTTGTTTATAAGCAACAAATACTCACCAGACAATCAACGCACCTCTTTCCTGTGATGTCATGATCTGATTTTTTTCCCCCCCCCTTTTTTTTGAAACTCCAGCGCATCGAGTTGCTCGCAGGTTTGCCCGCTGCTCCCAACTCTCTCCAGGTACAAGGAAAGCCCCGAGTCTGGGTCTCTCTTTATTCTCTCCCATAAGGTTCCTCGGAGGTCCACTGCCGCCCTTGACTCTCTCCAGATACGTGGAAGGCCCGGGCCTGGGTCTCAATTTATTCTCTGTCTGGTAGGTTCCTCGCAGGTCCGCCATCGCTCCTGACTGAGAGGAAAAAGAGCAGGGGGGAGGGGGGTGCTCTGAGTAAGACTAGAACAACGAATGTTCCACATATCCTACAAAAAAAAACAGACATAGCTAGGACCCATACGAGTTCCAATAGCAAAAGATTTTATTTAAGGTAAGTGAGTGGAATTAAAAGAGCATTTTGTTTAACGTGAGAACAAGCTCAGTCAGCAGGAGGAGGGTGATGGTGGATGGGGACTGGTTGGGTCTTCGGTCAAGAAAGAAAGAGCAAGTTCTCAGATCATCCTGGTGGGGAGATGAAGGGATGGAGAGATCGGATATCCATGAAGAAAAGGAGAGGGTTTGGGCCAGGACAGCGAAAACTTCCAGCCTTACAGAGGGCATCAGATGACTCACGGATGGAAGTGTGAAGAGAATGAATGGGACGTTTTC
The DNA here is from genome assembly GCF_036365525.1 of Heterodontus francisci. Taxonomy (NCBI): domain Eukaryota; kingdom Metazoa; phylum Chordata; class Chondrichthyes; order Heterodontiformes; family Heterodontidae; genus Heterodontus; species Heterodontus francisci. The sequence continues at coordinate 22,798,335 of NC_090404.1, forward strand.
ACAATGCATGCAATCATGCTGAACAGGATCAGCCCATACAGAAATTAACAGTATGGAACTGGCCCTGTGCAAACTGATTGTAACTGTGCTGATCTAGCCATGTTTACAATGAATGAAAACGTGCTGAAATGTTGCTGTACACACTAAATATAAATCTGAATACCGATGCTGCCAGACCTGCTGAATATTTCCAGAATTTAATGTTTTGCTTTTTGTGACCTGGACCAGCCCACTTTGGCAGTAATCATGTTGAACTGAACCTGCATACACTGAATGTAACCGTGCTGAATTGGGCCATCTTAACTCAGAATGTGGCACGTGGAACGGGACCTGTGCAGACTGAATATAACCGGATTCAATTGAATCTGGTACGGTGAAAGTAATCACTTTATGCCAGACGTGTCAACACTGAATGCAATCTTGTTGAGCAGCATGTTACCGTGCTGAACTAAACTGGACTTGCCAACACTGAATGAAAATTTCTGATGAATTCTGATGAGAGGTTACAGACCTGAAACGTTAACTCTGTTTCTATGTCCATAGATGCTGCCAGACCTGCTGTGTATTTCCAGAACTTTCTGTTTTTATGGTAAATTTACTGAACTGGTCCTGTACACCAGAACTAAAATAACACTGACTTAGACATGTCCAGACTGACTTTAATCTGCTGAACCACATCTGTACACACTGAACTTAATGGTGCTGAACTTGACATTTCCGAGCTGAATATAACCACCCTGACCCAGACCTGCATCTATCCATACTGAATTGACAGTACTGAATTGTACCTGTCCATATTGAATTTTTTAGCCATGCTGAAGTGAACCTGTCCCAGACTGTACACAACCTTTCTGGAATGAGCCTGTAACTGCGCTGATGTGAACAGAAAACACACAGAATTTAACAACAAAAGCAAATTGCTGAAGATGTTGGAAATCTGAAATAAATACAGAAATTGCTGGAAATACTCAGCAAGTCTGGCTGCATCTGTGGAGAGAGAAGCAGAGTTAACGTTTCAGATCTGTGACCTTTCATTAAAACTGGCAAAGGTTAGAAAAGAATTAGATTTTACGCAAGAGAAGTGGGTGGGGGTGGGGTGTAGTGGTGCGGCAGAAGAGAACAATAGTAAAGGTATAGGGCAGAGAGCAGGAGAGATTAAATTTGTTTTAAAAACTGTCCTGGGACAAAGGCAAAGACTGTGTTAACACTTGTGGTGAATGACAAAACATTAGTCCAGAGAGAGTGTTAATAATGGAATAATGAGCAGCTCTGTCCACATGAAAAACCGTCACATGGTTAAAAAATAACTTCAGTTCGAGTCTTACTCAGAGCCCCTCCCGCTTTCTTGTTCTTTTCAGTCGGGAGCAGTGGCGGATCTGCGACAAACCTACCAGAGAGAGAGTAAAGAGAAACCTAGGCTCGGGCCTTCCACTTATCTGGAGAGAATCATGAGCAGCGGTGGACTTGTGAGGAATGTACCGGGGAGAGAATAAAGACAGACCCAGGCTCAGTGCCTTCCTTTTACCTGGAGAAAGTCGGGAACAGTGGCGGATCTGCAAGGAACTTACCTCGATGCGCTGGAGGTTGTAAAAAGGGAAAATAAAATAACATCTTGACCACACTTCTTCACACCCTTTTTCCTGTAAGGACTCCATCCCACTCTTCCAGTTTCTCCATCTCTGGTGCATCTGTTATGAAGATGCAACCTTACACAGCAGTGCTTCTGGTGTTTCTTCCTTTTTCTTCAGCTGAGAACTCCTCCCCAGTCTGGTTGACAGGGCCTTCAACCGTGTCCACCCCATTTCGCGCACTTCTGCCCTAACACTTTCCCCTCCCTCCCAGACCAACGACAGGGTTCCCCTTGTCCACACTTTCCACCCCACCATCCTCCACATCCAAAGGATCATCCTCTGCCATTTCTGCCACCTCCAGTGCGATGCCACTGCAAAAAACATTTTCCCTTCCCCTCCTCTGTCTGCATTCTGAGGGGATCGTTTCCTCCATGACACCCTCGTCCACTGCTCCATCACTCCTGACACCTCGTTCCCTTCTCACAGTGCCTTCTCATACAATTGCATGAGGTGTAATACCTGTCCTTTTACCTCCTCTCTCCTCACCATCCAAGGTCCCAAATACTCCTTCCAGGTGAAGCAGCGATTTCGTTGTACTTCCTTCAATTTAGTATACTGTATTCGCTGCTCATAATGCAGTCTCCTCTATATTGGGGAGACCAAATTCAAATTGATGGATCGCTTTGTGGAACACCTCCTCTCAGTCCAAAAGCGTGACCCCCAGCTTCTGATTGCTTGCCAATTCAACAACCACCCCCCTCCCCACACCCTGCTCTCACGCCAACGTTTCTGTCTTTGGCCTACTCCTGTGTTCCAGTGAACATCAATGCAAGCTCGAGGTGCAGCGCCTGACCTTTAGATTAGGCACTCTACAGCCTGTGGACTGAACATTGAGTTGAATAACTTCAGAGCATGACTGGCCATTTCTAATATTTTTTTTACCATGTGCCTGTTTTTCATGTAGACAGAGCTGCTCATTATTCTGCTATTAATATTGTCTCTGGATTAATGCTTTGCTTTTCACCATAAGCATGAACACCTTCTTTCCCTTTGTCCCAGGACAGCTGTGTTATTGAATCTCTCCTTCCATCTGCCTATCACACACCTTCCCTTTTGTTATTTTTCCCACCACCTTCACTTGCTTAAAACCTACTTCTTGTCAGGATTTAACAATGTTGAACAGGACCAGTTTGCACTGACGTTTATCACGCTGAATAGGACCTGTCTACATTGAATGCAACTGCGTAGCACTGGACATGTTCATCCCGAATGTAACTGTTGAACTGGACCTATGTAAGGTGAACTGGACCTGGACACATTGAATATAATGGCACTGGCCTGAAAAAGTCTGCAATGAAAACAATTGTGAACAATTAGGCCTGTGCACAATGAATGTAACCGGACTTGACTGGACCTGTCTACACTGAATACACAGGCAGTTGTGTTAACGTGAATACACAGTCTCAGAGAGATTTGCAATCGCGTTGTATGTGACCCGTGATCACATCGACTGAATTATGATCAGAGATGAGAACTTGTCTGCATTTTCATTTAGGACCAGAATATCTCTGGTCAGTTATACGTTGTGCTGCGACCACTAAACTCACAGTTGTGAGGTTTAAACCTAATAATTCCTTATGTGCAACGTTCACTTTTACCATTTCAACCACTTATTTAGTTTTTTTTTATTATCGTTTATGGAAAAATGTAATTGGGAACATTCTGCATTGTCTCGGTATTTCACTTTAGAGCCGTATCAGGTCCCTTCAAAACATTCCATTTCATCAAAACATAAACAGGAGCCTGACATCAGCTTCACTAATACGTTTGTTTCAATTAGTGCAATTGATGTTCAAGAGCAAACCATCTAATTATCTCCCTGGAGCCTGATATCAGGTATAAATATGGTCATTTTTCGATGTAGAATTTTAGAGTTTCTGATAGAAATGCACGGATCACCGAAAGGTCTGGTGTTTGCCATTTACTATCCCATCCTTGCAATTATCGGGGTTCCAGGTAAAGTACTGTTGTTAGTTATTAATTACGGGAATTATTGCTTAGCTCAATGGTGGATTTCGAGCAGAGAGATCCACCATTGACATGCTGTTCTCCCTTCGCCAGCTACAGGAGAAATGCCACGAACAAAGATGCCCCTCTACGTTGCTTTCATTGATCTCACCAAAGCGTTTGACCTCGTCACCAGAGGTGGTCTCTTCAGACTACTGGAAACGATCGGATGTCCACCAAAGCTACTAAGTATCATCACCTCATTCCATGACAATATGAAAGGCACAATTCAGCATAGCGGTGCCTCATCAGACCCCTTTCCTATCTGGAGTGGTGTGAAATAGGGCTGTGTTCTCACACCTACACTGTTTGAGATCTTCTTCTCCCTGCTGCTCTCACATGCGTTCAAAGCTTCAGAAGAAGGAATTTTCCTCCACACAAGATCAGATGGCAGGTTGTTCAACCTTGCTCATCTAAGAGCGAAGACCAAAGTACGAAAAGTCCTCGTCAGGGAACTCCTCTTTGCTGACGATGCTGCATTAACATCTCACACTTAAGAGTGTCTGCAGAGACTCATCGACAGGATTGGGGCTGCCTGCAATGAATTTGGCCTAACCATCAGCCTCACGAAAATGAACATCATGGGACAGGACGTCAGAAATGCTCCATTCATCAATATCGGTGACCACACTCTGGAAGTGGTTCAAGAGTTCACCTACCTAGGCTCATCTATCACCAGTAACTTGTCTCTCGATGCAAAAATCAATAAGTGCATGGGAAAGGCTTCCACTGCTATGTCCATACTGATTAAGAGAGTGTGGGAAAATGGCGCACTGACACGGAACACAAAAGTCCAAGTGTATCAAGCCTGTGTACTCAGTACCTTGCTCTATGGCAGCGAGGCATGGACAACGTATGTCAGCCAAGAGCGATGTCTCAGTTCATTCCATCTTTGCTGCCTCTGGCGAATCCTTGGCATCAGGTGGCAGGACCGTATCTCCAAATCAGAAGTCCTCGAGGTCGCCAACATCCTCAGCATATACACCCGACTGAGCCAGTGGCACTTGAGATGGCTTGGCCATGTGAGCCGCATGGAATATGACAGGATCCCCAAGGACACATTGTACAGCGAGCTCGTCAATGGTATCAGACCCACCGGCAGTCCATGTCTCCGTTTTAAAGACATCATCAAACGCGACATGAAGTCCTGTGACATTGATCACAAGTCATGGGAGTCAGTTGGCAGTGATCGCCAGAGCTGGCGAGCCGCCATAAAGGCGGAGCTAAAGTGTGGTGAGTCGAAGAGACTAAGCAGTTGGCAGGAAAAAAGACAGAAGTGCAAGGGGAGAGCCAACTGTGTTACAGCCCCGAGAACTAATTTTATCTGTAGCACCTGTGGAAGAGTCTGTCACTCTAGAATTGGCCTTTATAGCCACTCCAGGCGCTGGTTCACAAACCACTGACCACCTCCAGGCGCTTACCCATTTTCTCTCGGGACAAGGAGGCCAAAGAAGATGAAGAATTGCTTCGCTGTGTCACTGCTCAGATTTACCCATTGTACTTCTCCACCATGCTGATATCCTTTCTGTCATTTAGTGCCATAATTTCTCCACATTAACGCGATAGTTTCTACCATTTAATGTGATAATTTGTATCCTTTAACAGTATAATTACTCTTGTTCAATGGGATAATTTTTCCCCATTAGTGGGACATTTTTCCTTTTTAACTGGTATAATTTCTTGCACTGTTACAGTATTTTTTCACTTTAACGGTACGAATTCTCTATTTTAGCGATATAATTTCTTCCCTTTACTGACATAATTTCTCATCGATGATTTTGTATTTTCTCCCCTTTCTCAGTGTCATTTTTCCCCTTAATCTACACACAATTCCTTTGCATGACAGGTATAACTCGCCTATGGTATACTATCTTATCTTGGTCGGTACCATTTCATCCCTTTAATTATTTAATTTCTGCCATTTACCACTACCATCTCACGATTTAAATGCAATTCCAATGTGTTATTGACAATGTTACAATGGGCGAATTATCATGCTGTTATCACGGTGTGCATGTATTTTGATTGTGGTATTGAAACTGAGTGAATTAGCACACTTATCAAGGGTGTAAAGTATTTCCATTGTGTGATTGACACTTACTATGGATGAGTTATCACACTTATCAAGGGTGTAAATGTAGTTCTATTGTGTTATTGACAGTGGTGATATGAGTGAATGATCGCAAAGTTATCACAATGTAAATGTAGTTCTATTGTGCTGCTGAGACTATTACTGTGGACGAATTATCATTCTGTTAACTCGGTGTAAATGTAGCTCTATTGTGTTATTGACACTGATACTGTGAATGAATTATCACTCTGTTGTCACGTGTAACTGTAGTTTTATTGAGTTATTGATACTATTACTGTGGGCGAATTATCATATGGTTAACTCGGTGTAAATATAGTTCTATTGTGCTATTAACACTGTTACTGTGAGTGAATTATCACACTGTTATCATGTATAAATGCACTTTTATATTTCTACTGATGCTGTTACTGTGGGTGAATTACCAAGCTGTTATCATAGTGTAATGCAAATGAATTTTGTTATTGGTATTTACAGTGACAGAGTAATTCCAACAAATGATTCATTTATTGAGAGTATTGAAACATTGAATAATTCCCCACTTAATTTAATGAAGGAATTCACTGAACGACATTATTAATGGGGGGGGGGGGGGGCGGTAGTGTAGTGGTAATGTCATTGGACTAGTAATCCAGTGGCCCTCTTAAATCTGCTGTGTAATAGGTTACTGTTATGTACTTTTCTTCTGTATTTGTTATTCCCACATTAATTTTAATGGGCTTCTGATGCCTTGTTGATCATTGTTATGTTTCTTTATTTTATATTTTGATGTCACCGGCCTGACTTATTTTGCATCCAGATGATTACTTTAAAAACAGAAATGAGAAGAAGGGATCGTTTCCAACTCAGGATTACGTGTCAAAGCTGTACATTTCGCCCAGAGTCCTGTAAAGCGGGTGATTTTTTTGGAAGGTGGACCATTAACTGTCCTGTTCTCTGTCTGTCACACATGCACTCTCGCTCGTTTTCTTTTCTCTCTCACTCTCTTCTATTTCTCTCTTGTACAGCTAACCTGGCAGTGATTGTGATCCTGTCCCGAGGAAGATGCGGCCTCTCCAGATGTATCACTTACTACCTGATGTCCATGTCAGTGACAGATATCCTGGTCATTATCGCTGGTGTAATATTAAACCGGATTGCTACTAATTATCTCCCGTTCAGCTTCCTGAATATCACACCGGTATGCGGCCTCCGTCTTGCCCTGAACTTTGCAGTCATAGATAGTTCTGTCTGGTTAACGGTCGTTTTCACATTTGATCGATTTGTGGCCATTTGTTGCAAGAATATGAAAATAAAATATTGCTCCAAGAAAACAGCGGCTCGTGTTATAGGAACAGTCTGTACACTGAGCTGTTTAAATAATATCTTCGTGTACTTTACATGTGAACCTATCTATATAATCAACAATATACCCTGGCTGTGCCGCATACCATTAGTATACTATACATCACCTGCATGGGCTGCATATGACTGGATTCGTCGGGTTTTAACCCCTTGCCTCCCATTCGTTCTGATTTTACTGCTGAATGCACTGACAATCAGGCACATTCTAGTGGCCAATAAAGCCCGCAGGAGACTCATGGCCAACAGCAATGGAGAGTTTCGGAGTGATTCAGAGATGGAGAGCCGGAGAAAGTCCATCGTTTTATTGTTGTCCATGTCAGGCTCTTTCATCCTGTTATGGATGATGTATGTTATAAATTTATTGTATGTGCGAATTACAAATAGTAAATATTTCGCAGGTTCCAATTTAACTGACCCCAGATACATTCTGCAGGAAAGCGGATATATGCTTCAGTTTTTGAGTTCTTGCATTAACCCCTTCATTTATGCAGGGACCGAAAGTAAATTCAGAGACGAGTTAAAGAAAGGGGTGCAATTTCCAATGAGTCTAATTGTTAAATTATTTAAACGATGAAAATAATAAAACCCAGCATGAATTGCACATTATATTCGACCCACTGCTCTTTTTGTCTACGTCATAAATGGTTTCCACTTCTGCTGCACTTACCCACTGTGTGATTTAAAAAAAAATGTATAAGGTATTCTGCATCAGCAAACAGTTCAGTGTTATGACATATTCTCAGTTAGTTTCCAGTTTTCTTCCTCGTGCTGGCTTAGGCCTGGTGCTGAGGATGCAAAGATAGTTAGAAATGTATGCTCCAGCTCCGAGGGCCCCTGAGTGTTTCTACATTCATGTGGAATACAGCAATTCCGACCCCTGATCTGTTATAGGACGCTCGGTTTAACTGTTTGCTAAATGGAACACAGCATGCCTCCTGGGAATGGTTGGATCTTTAGGGTAGGATACGGTCTGAAATAAGAATACTGTCCCCACGCATTGTTCGCCCCTCTCTAGACACTACCTCCCCATACTCCCGCCTCCCCCCACCCCTTACCCCACCCCCGATTCACATTTCTGTTCCCATGAACATAGGAACAGAGGAATTGCTGGATGAAAAAGACCATCACCATCCAGTTCACCTTCTACTCCTCTAATTGGTCAATTTGGGGCTTTTCTATTATTACTAACAAAGTGAATAACCTTACATTTCCCCACATACTCCATCTACCATCTTGTGTCCACTCAACTAACTTGTCTATAGCTCTTTTCAGCCTCTTTGTGCCCTCCTCCCAGCATACATTTCTAACTATCTTTGCATCCTCAGCAAGCGTAGATGGAGTCATAGAGTCATTTGAGGCATTGAAGGAGACCATATGGCCCCTTGAATCCTTGCTGGCTCTCCCAGCAATCCAGTCTTACTCCCCCATTCGATCCCCATTGTTCTGAAAGTTTATTTTCTTCAAGTGCTCATCTAATTTCCTTTTGAAATCATTGATTGTCTCTGTTTCCACCACCCTCGTGGGCAGCGAGTTCCAGGTCATTGTCACTCGCTGTGTAAAAGTTCTTCCTCACATTCCCCCTGCATCTCTTGCCCAAATCCTTCGATATGTGCCCCCTAGTCCTTGTAAGCTCAGTTAATGGGAACAGTTTTTCCTTGCCTAACTTATGTAAGCTTATCATAATCTGCTACCTCTATCAAAACTCCCCTCAATCTCCTTTGATCCAAGGAAAACAACCTGAGCTTTTCCAACTGAACTGGCAAATTTTGAAATTCGGTTTTATTTCAAGATCCAAGTCATTGATATATAGCAAAAAAAACAGTAGTCTTATTACTGACCCTTGGAGAACATCATTATCTACCATTCTCCAGTCTGAAAAAACTACCATTTACCACGACTCACTGTTTTTTGTCCTTAAGCCACTTTTTCTTATCTAATTGGACACTGACCCTCCTGTTCCAAGAGCCTCAATTTTGATAACCAGACTTTTATCTGGCACTCATAAAACACTTTCTTTAAATTCATATAAGCAACAAGCACCGCATTCCGTTCATCAATATTTTCTGTTACTTCATCAAAAATTGAATTAGATTTTTCAAGCATGATCTGTCTTATGCAAATGACTGCTGGGCATCCTTAATTAACTCAAACATCTCCAAGTGCTGGTTGATTTTTCCCTTTATTTTTGTTTCCAAAACATTACCCAACATTGATGTCTAATTAACTGGCATATAGTTGTCCTTCCACACTTTCTTGAATAAAGTTGTCACATTTGCCACTTTCTAATTCTCTGGCACCTCCCCCATATCTAGGTAAAATTGGAAGATTATTGTAAGCCCTTCCACTATCTCCACCTCTAGTTCCTTAAGCAATCAGGTTGCAAGCCACCCCGTTTCTCAATTTTACCCTATCCATTGTCTCTACTCTCTCCACTTCTACCAATATTTTTTTCAGATTTTCCTTCCTTAATAAACACCAATAGAAAGTACTCATTAAGTATTTTAGCCTTGACATATGCCTCTAAGCATACATTACCCTCTTTGCCCTTAATAGGCCCCATTCCACCTCTCACAACCCATTTGCTATTTATAGGCAGGAGAAGATCGTTTTGGGTTCCCTTTTATGTTGATTGCCATTCTATCCTCATATTTTGTCTTTGTCAGTCTTAGTTTCCTCTTCACCTATCTTAACTTATTGTGTTTGCTTTGGTTATCACTTGAAGAATTCACCTGAAATGCACCATGCACCCTCTTTTGTGTTTCATCATAATCGCTAGCTTTCTCGTCATACGAGGAACCCTATTTTTGTTTACCCTACCTTTCGCCCTTGTTGGAAAGTATCTAGCATGTACCTGAAGATAACCTATTGTTCAGTCACAGTTTCCACATACATTACTCTTGGTCTCTTCGTCTAAGTCATTGATATAGATTCTGAATAGCTGAGGCCCCAGCACTGATCTTTGCAGCACTCCACTAGATACAGCCTGCCACGTTGAAAACGCCCACTTTATCCCTACTCTCTGCTCCTTATCCGTTAATCAATCCTCCATCCATGTTAATATATCACCCCAATCTCCATGAGCCCTTCCCTTGCGTATTGACCTTTTGTGTGGAAAAGTATCGAATGCCTTTTGGAAAAACAAACAAACATAATACATCTGATGAAGGGTCACTGACCTGAAACGTTAACTCTGCTTCTCTCTTCACAGATGCTGCCAGACCTGCTGAGAATTTCCAGCATTTCTTGTCCTTATTTCAGATTTCCAGCATCTGCAGTATTTTGCTTCTATATTATTATATAAATATACTATATCTACTGCCTCCCTTTTACCTACCCGACGAGTTAAATCTTCAAAAAACTAAAATAAAAATTTTAAACACGATTTCCCTTTCGTAAACTCATGTTCACTTTGTCTGATCATGCTATGATTTTCTGAGTGCATTGTTAATTCTTCCTTAAGAATAGATTCCAGCACTTTGCTGACGACTGATATCAAGCTAACTGGTCTGTAGTTCCTTGTTTTATCTGTCCCTCCTTTCTTGAATAACAGAGTTATATTTGGTCATTTCCAATCTGCTGGGACCGTTCTAGAATCCAGTGAATTTTGAAAAATCGTAGCAAGTGCAAATATCTCTGCAGCATCCTCTTGTATATGAATTAGGAGAAGGAGTAGGCCATTCTTTCATAATGCTTGGATGTAGGCCATCAGGTCTTTGTGATTTGTTAACTTTTAGTCCCTTAAGCTTCTCCAAATATTTTTTTCTCTGTTGGTATTAATTATATTAAGCTTTTCCATTTTTTCCACTGGTATAAATTACCTTAAGTTCACTCTGAGTCTCCCTTTGATTTTGCTATTTTTTTAGTATGTAATTTGTGTGTTCAATGGTGAAGACAGGCACAAAATATTCGCTCAACGTCCCTGCTATTTTCTCATTCCCCATGATAATTTCTCCTGCCTCTGCCTTGAAGTGACGAATATTTACTTTAGCTGCTCTTCTCTATTTTATATACTTGTAAAAGCTCTTACAGCATGTTTTCATATTCCTGGCTAGATTACTGTCATATTCTATTGTCCTCCTTTTTATCAAGTGTTTGGCCGCCCTTTGCTGGTTTCTAAAACACTTCCAGTCCTAGGCTTACTATAAATATTTGCAACATTATTAACTTTTTCTTTTAATCGTGTCTGACTAACTTGATTGAATCTTTTGAAGCGGTGATGAAATGTGTAGATGCGGGTAAAGAAGTTGATGTAGTCTATATGGACTTCAGTAAGGCTTTTGATAAGGTCCCACATGGGAGATTGGTTAAGAAGGTAAGAGCCCATGGGATCCAGGGTAATTTGGCAATTTGGATCCAAAATTGGCTTAGTTGCAGGAGGCAGAGGGTAAAGGTCGAGGGTTGTTTTTGCGACTGGAAGACTGTGACCAATGGTGTACCACAGGGATCGGTGCTGTGACCTTGCTGTTTGTAGTGTACATTAATGATTTATACGTGAATATAGGAGGTATGATCAGTAAGCTCGCAGATGACACGAAAATTGGTGGTTTCGTAAATAGTGAGGAGGAAAGCCTTAGATTACAGGACGATATAAATGGGCTGATAAGATGGGCGGAGCTGTGGCAAATGGAATTTAATCTTGAGAAGTGTGAGGTGATGCATTTCGGGAGGACTAACAAGAGAAGGGAATATACAATGGATGATAAGACCCTCGGAAGTACAGAGGGTCAGAGGTACCTTGGTGTACTTGTCCATAGATCACTGAAGGCAGGATCATAGGTACATAAGGTGGTTAGGAAAGCATATGGAAAACTTGCCTTTATTAGCCGAGGCATAGAATATAAGAGCAGGGCGGTTATGATGGAGCTGTATACAATGCTAGTTAGGCCACAGCTGGAGTACTGTGTACAGTTCTGGGCACCACACTATAGGAAGGATGTGATTGCACTGGAGAGGGTGCAGAGGAGATTCACCAGGATGTTGCCTTGGCTGGAGAATTTCAGCTATGAAGAGAGACTGAAAAGGCTAAGGTTGTTTTCCTTGGAGCAGAGAAGGCTGAGGGGAAATATGATTGAGGTATACAAAGTTGTGAGGGACATTGATAGGTTAGATAGGAAGAAAGTTTTTCCCTTAGCGGAGGGGTCAATAACCAGGGGGCATAGATTTAGGGTAAGGTGCAGGAGGTTTAGAGGGGATTTGAGGAAAAGAAATTTCACCCAGAGGGTGGTTGGAATCTGGAACGCACTGCCTGAAGAGGTGGCAGAGGCAGGAACCCTCACAACCTTTAAGAAGTATTTAGATGAGCACTTGAAACGCCAGAGCATACAAGACTACGGGTCAAGTGATGGAAAATGGGATTAGAATAGATAGGTGCTTGATGGCTCTATGACTCTATGACTCTAATACTATTCCTACTATTTATTCATAAAGCACAGATGGATCTTTCTTGCTGAGTTTTTGCTTGTTACTGAAATGCATTTTTGTTGAACATTTCGAATTGTTTCCTTTAAATAGTTTCAATTGTTTCTTTACCACCATACCTTTAGTCTATTTGCACAATCATCCTTTGCTAGTTCTCCACTAATACCTATATAATTAGCTTTGTTTAAGTTTAAGAAATTTGTTTGGGATTGGAATATGTCGCTTTCAAATTTAATATGGAGCTCAATTGCATTATGATCACTATTACTGCAACAAAGGCTTGGAACAAACACAGTGGGTCGAATGTCCTCTTCCAGTTCTGAGGGCGAAATGGCCAACTTCAATGCTGTGAAACATAATGGTTCTAATATGTTAAGCAGATGCTGTGTCAATGAAGTTACAAGTGTAGGTGTCTCACTTATTTGCTTTAGTTCCCTGGATTCTCAAATTACGAAATTACCCTCGATTAGCCTTTTTGAATACAGATGCTATTAAAACATAAGCAAGAGAGCATATAGGTGAAGCAAAGCAATCAGAAGAGACTCTGTGGTTAGAATTTAGGAGTAATCGCGGACTAAACATATTATGGGAGTTGACTCTAGACCTGACAGCAGTAATTCAGTGGCATAATGTATAAATTCAGAGATTAGGTTTGCAGAAAAAAAAAGACTTTTTCTTACAGGTATGACATCAATATTCATATAATATTGGAAATAACACAGTAGCGTAAGTCAGAAAGGTAGCGGATTTCTTAAGTGCTTTTTGGAGTAATGCATTCTACAACCAACCAGAGAGCAGGCTATGCCAAATTTTGTGAGGGGGAATGAACCAGACTTACTAATCTAACACGAAGGGAACATTAATCTAACTCTGCTCATAATTTGAAGAATTCAATGTCGGGTTTGAAAAGGAGAAACTTAACACTGTTGCTAAGAGTCTAGATTTTGCTTAAGCTAAATTAACGGGATGAAACAGAGACTGAAGGCAGCAAACTGGTCAAACCTATTATCGGGTAAAACTACACATGAACTGCGAGAGGTTTTCAAAATTCAACTTAATACAGGGCCAGTGTGTAACCCAAAGGGACAAGAGCTCCACGTACCAAATAAAACAGCAATGGTCGGCAACAAGAGATGACGGATAACATAAAACGAAAGGAAAGAGTAATCAAAAGTGTGAAGAATAATGTAGATCCAGCGGACTGTGAGAGATAAAGAATAGCAATAGTAAAGTACAAAAGGCAGTAAGAACTGCAAAAAAGGAATTTTAAAGAAGCTTTCAAAGGATATCAAGATTAACGCAAAAGATTTCACAATTACAGTAGAAGATAAAGTACTGTAAAAGTTAATGTGGGACCTTTAATAGCAGATACTGGTAAATGAGGCAATGGCAAACCTGTTATCTTTTTTATTAGATTGCCAAGCTAATTTCATACACTCCATAGGCCCCACTCCACAACATTACTGAAATTCCCTCAGGTTTTCTTTGCCAGTATCCCTCTTTCACGCCCAAACATTACTCATTGCAAGGATTTTGAAGGATTAAAAAAAAATCTTGCATTTACGATTTACGAAGTGGCACTTATTATTGGAGGAGTTAAAATTCTCTCCTTTGGACAGCAGAATAAAGTGAAGGCTCCAAGTAAATGTTAAACAGAAAAGATATATTTCTTGCACATAATTTAATGGTGATTAGTGATGTGGATGCGATTCAGCTCTAAATAAATGAACGCAAATCCAGGACTACTTATGGGCAATCAGCCCAAATTGATGAAATGCATGTCCCTGCCGTTTGACAAATGCAGATTTGTGCTTCTGTTCTGACTTTCAATAGTGGTGAATGTCTCAGCATTCACGACTATTGGGACTGCAAAATGCGGGTCAGTGAGTATAGAATGGAACCGAGCAGCGGAGAAAATCTTTGTCATTTCAGTCAGCGAGAAAGATTTCAAACGCCAGTGTGACAGGGAAAGCATCTCAGTGACAGTGTGCTAATGTTTGACTGTGGAAAGAGTTTCAACCAGTTACTCAGCCTGAAAAAGTCACGCCATTCACATGCTCCATGTGTGGGAAAGGATAAAACCAGCCCTCCCAGCTGCTCACACACCAGTATCTTCACAAGGGAGTGAAGCCACTTAAAGAACAATGGGTGGGAATGGATTCAATAGTGCATAACAATTGCTGACACGTCAGAGAGTTTATATGTGACTATGCGGTTTGGATTCTGTTGTTATTAAAAGTGTTAATCATATTCAGGATGGTTTCATATTCTGGATAAAGGTCAAATAAAGCAAATGTCAATGCATCAGGTTTAACCCTGGCATTGAAAGGTCCAACCATTGTGTTATAAATGATTATCAAAGTTTCCTTGTTCATCTATTCCATGCCACTATCTATAATGCACAGGTTTCCACATAAAGTTTTCACCAACCTTACGAACTTGTCCAACTCCTTCAATGATTTGTATAAGTGCACTTCCTGGTTTATCTGTTTCTGCATCCGCTTTAAAATTGTACCATTTTGGGTAATATTGTCCCAACCAGCTTTATCCATTCAAAGTGCGCCACTTCACGTTTCTTTGCATTAAATTACATCTGCCATGCGTCGGTCATGTCACCAACCGGCCAATGCCCCCCTGAAGTCCGTTCCTGTCCTCTTCACTGTTTACAACATTCCCAAGTTTTGTGTCATCTGTATACTTTGAAATCATGCCAGTTGGACCCGAGCCCAGGTAATTAACATATTTCGAAAAGAGCAATTGTCTTAATACCGACCGCTGGAAGGCACCACTATACATTTTCTTTCCGTATGTAAAACTACCATAACAAAACTATTACCACCCTCGCCATTATTTCATCAAAGTACTCAACCAAACTTGTCTGACACAATTTGTCTGTTGCAAATCCATGTTGGCTGTCATTTCGGAACCGTTGCTCTTTCAAATTGCAATTAATTTGTCCCGGATTTTGTTCACTGGATCTTTTCCTGCCATTAATTTTAGGCTGACTGACCTGTATTACTGGCTTTAACGTCTCACGTTTTTTAACAACCGTACACATATACGAACATACGAATTAGGAGCAGGAGTAGGCCACCTGGCCTTTGGAGCCTGCTCCGTCATTCAGTAAGTTCATGGCTGAACTGATCGCAAATGCTACATTTCTGCCTACTCCGATAATCTTCCACCACCTTGCTTATCAAGAATCTATCTACCTCTGTCTTAAAGACTCTGCTTCCACTGCCTTTTGAGGAAGAGAAATCCAAACACTCACGACCCTCTGAGAGAGAGAAAAAAATCTCCCCATCTCTGTCTTAAATGCGTGACCCCTCATTTTTAAATAGTGATCCATAGTTCTAGATTCTCCCACAAGGGGAAACATCCTTTCCACATCCACCCTGTCAAGACCCCTCAGGATCTTAGATGCTTCAGTCAAGTCTCCTCTTACTCTTCCAAATTCCAGCTGATACAAGCCTAGCCTATCCATTCTTTCCTCATAAGACAGCCCGCTCATTCCAGGCATTAGTCTTGTGAACATTCTCTGTACTGCCTCCAACGCATTCACATCCTTCCTTAAACAAGCAGACCAGTACTGTACACAGTACTCCAGATGTGGTATCACCAATGCCCTGTATAGCTGCAGCATAACCTCCCTATTTTTGCATTAAATTCCCCTCACGATAAATAATAACATTCTACAAGAAATGCTGAAACTACTCAGCAGGTCTGGCAGCTTCTGTGGAAAGAGAAGCAGAGTTAACGTTTCGGGTCAGTGACCCTTCACTGACCCGAAACGTTAACTCTGCTTCTCTTTCCACAGATGCTGCCAGACCTGCTGAGTGGTTCCAGACTTTCTTGTTTTTATTTCAGATTTCCAGCATCCGCAGTATTTTGCTTTTACAATAACATTCTATTGGCTTTCCTAATTACCTGCTGTACCTGCATACTAACCTTTTGTGATTTGTGGACTAGGGCACCCAGATCCCTCTGCATCTCAGAGCTCTGCAATCACTCGCAATTTAGGTAATACGCTTCTTTTTTTTAATTCTTCCTGGCAAAGTGGACAATTTCACACTTTCCCCATACTCCATTTGTCAGGTCTTTGCCCACTCACTTAACATATCTATATCCTTTTGTAGCCCCTTTATGTCCTCTTCACAACTTACTTTCCTATCTAAATTTGTGTCATCAGCAAATTTAGCAACCATACCTTCAGTCCCTTCATCTATGTAATTTATATAAATTATATAAAGTTGAGGCCCCAGCACAGATCCCTGTGGCACACCACTCGTTAATTCTTGCCAATCATAAATGACCCATTTATGCCTACTCTCTGTTTCCTGTTAGCTAGCCAATCTTCGATCCATGCCAATATGTTACCCCCTACACCATGAGCTTCTATTGTCTGCAATAACCTTTGATGTGGCACCTTATCAAATGCCTTCTGGAAATCTAGGTGCAATACATCCACTGGTTCCCCTTTATCCGCAGCACACGGAACTCCCTCAAAGAACTCCAATAAATTGGTTAAACATGATTTCCCTTTCACAAAATCATGTTGACTCTGCCTGATTACCTTCATTTTTTTCTAAATTCCCTGTATAACGTCATTTAATAATACCTTCTAATATTTTCCCTAAGACAGATATTAAGCTAACTGGCCTGGAGTTTCCTGCTTTCTGCCTCCCTCCCTTTTTAAATAAAGCAGTTACATTCGCTATTTTTTAATCCAATGGAACCTTCCCCGAATCTGGGGAGTTGTGTAAAATTAAAAATAATGCATCAACTATCTCACTTCTTTTAACACCCTAGGATGAAATCCATGAGGACTCAAGGACTTCTCCGCCCACAGCTGCAACAATGTGTTCAGTTCCACTTCCCTGGTGATTGTAATTTTGTTGAGTTCCTCCCTCCCTTCCATTTCCTGACTTACAGCTAATACTGGGATGCTACTTCAATCCTCAATAGTGAAGACCAATGCAAAATATCTGTTCAATTCAGCTGCCATCTCCTTACTATCCATTATTAATTCCCCAGGCTCACTTTCTATCGGACCAATGCTTGCTTTGTTAAGTCTTTTCTTTAAAAAAATATAGAAACGCTTACTATTTGTCTTTATATTTCTAGTTAGCTTCCTCTCGTACTCTAACTTTACCTTCCTTATCAATATTTCAGTCATTATTTGCTGTTTCCTTATAGTCTGTCTAATCATCTGACCTGCCTCCCATATTTGCGCAAATATAGCCTTTTTCTTTAAGTTTGATACTATCTTTAACTGTTTTCGTTAATCACAGATGGCGGGTCCCACCCTTGGAATTTTTCTTTCTTGTTGAAATCTATCTATTCTGTGCGTTCTGAAATACCCCGTTAAAGATCTGCCACTGCATCCCTTAACCTGATGTGCTAGTTCACTTTAGCTAGGTCTGCTTTCATGCCCTCATAATTTCCCTTATTTAAGTTTAAAATATTAATTTTGGACTCACTCTTCTTTCCCTAAAACTGAATGTAAAACTCAATCATATTGTGATCGCTGCTACCTAGGGGGGCCTTAATATGAGGTCATTAATTAGTCCTATCTCGTTGGACAACACGAGGTCTTGTATGACCTGCTCTCTGGTTGGCTCCAGAACGTATTGCTCCAAGTATTATCACAAAAACATTCTATGTATTCCTCATCTAGGCTACCTCTGCCCATCTGATTTTTTTCCAAGTCTATATGTAGGTTAAAATCCCGCATAATTATTGCTGTACCTTTCTGGCAACCATGTAATATTTGGAACCCTCCATCTCAGGCACCTGTCGTGCATTCAAAGCAGGTTGAAAAATTGTTGCCAGAGCCTTCGCTATTTCTAGCCTTACTCCTCTCAACAATTTAGTATCCATTCCATTAGGCCAGTTGAATTATCTACTTTGAGCACTCCCATCATATATCCCTATGTTTATCCTTTCCAATTACTCTACCCCTCCTCCTTTACAGTGCCATTGATAGGTTTCTCCGCTGTTCTGAACACAAAGTGAAATAAATCTCATTATGTCTGAATTTAATGTAAGCATTTAATGAATTTACATTATAACTCAAAGTGTGGTTGACAATTTGCAGTCAGTAATGTTACTACCATTATTAATGAATTTCCACCAACAAATATATTGCTCCCGAGTGACTGTACCTTGATGTACTGGTAAAAATCCTAGACTGCCATGACCGTGAAAGCCAGGAGTTCATCGAAAGAAATAAAGCATTTGCGATCTGAAAGAAAAATGTCAGAGAATAGAGATGCAGTCAACACCATGTCTAGAGATGAAAGAATATGGAGCCATGCATAGGTTTCTGACGTCACTGTTAGGCGACACAGTGAGCAAGGCATGTGGTTTCAATACCAAAAATCATGCCTGGTGTGTAAAAAGGGCATAACGGTAGCAATGAAAATTTTTGCATTGCATATGGTAAGAGAATAGAACGTTATTTTGTCTTTAGTTACATTAGAGAGAGAAGTAAAACTATGGATGGAGGATGGCAACTGAAAATGTAATCGACTGCGGGAATGACAACTGATGCTTCACCGTCTACAATAGCGCTAAATGAGGATTTATTTTTGCCTCAGTTTGTACCAAACAGGGAACAGGTAATAGATACATTTAACCTGGAATTGGGAACTCGGGGATGTTTCAGAGGTAAGTTGTGACATTGCTCACATTACTACCAGCATGGTTCAAGGACAGCTGTGCAAACTTTAGACGAATCAATCTTGGGACCTAATAAGATGAGGGAGAAAATAGCCGGGCTTCAGTCATAAATCAATGAGAAATTATTAAATACTGGAAAGGTGTCTGGGGACCAGAAAAAGGCAGAGTCTGGGCCACTTTGTTTAATATAGCGATAGTGACAAAGGAGAATATGTTCCAGTGAATAAAACACCCAGTGTGGGTAATGTTGTAGAAACCCTTATTAAAGGCAATATTGTCGAGCATCTGGTTGGAAGTATAACGTTAAATTATAGCTAATATGTGGTCCGGAAGGGAAGGTATTGCTTATCTAGTTCACTAATTTATTCGAGTGTATGACAAAGGAGCTTGATAGAGACAAAGCAGTGGATTAGATGCACGTGCATTTCTTCCTCCTTTTATAGAATTCCCTGGAAAGGGTAAGACTGGAAAGAAACATAGCAGGAATCAGTGGAAATATTTTACAAAGATTTCGTGATTGGGTGATCAATAGAGCCCAGGGGTGGTGATACAGAGTTTGTCATAGGACTGCGCAAAGGTTATCAATGGGCTCTCATCGAAATCTGTTTTGGTCCGCTTTTGCTGGAGACCTTCATAAATGATTTGAAACCACGAGTCACAAGTACAAAGGTTATATTTGCAGAGGCAACAAGGCTGATGAGGATGCTGGACTGCAAACGTGAACAAGATAAGATACTGGAGGATTTAGCCCTTTGGAATTGGGCAGACTGGTGACAGATGACATTCAATATAGAGAAAAGCAAAGAGCATCAAACTGAGACAAGAGATCCTGGAAGAGACCATCACTTAAATGAAAGGAAATTAGTTTGTATGGGTTTCTGTTTGACAATAAATTGAAGCTATCACAGTAATAACCAAAGCAAAGGAGATGTTGCATTGTATTAAAGGGTCAATATTGATCTGAGAGAATGAGGTAATCCAACCTCTTTAGAAATCATTGGTGCAACCTCACTTAAATTACTGTGAACAGTTCTGGACACCGTAGGATACTGCAGCTATTCAATGAACACAAAAAATAATAACCCGGATGATTAAATGGATGGATGGATGGATTTTTGGTTGGATGGATCGCATTGTGAAGAGATATTATGTAAATTGAGCATGTTGTCACTGGAAAAGAAATAAAAATGAGAGGTGATCTTTTTCTTGTTTTTAGTACTCTAAAGAGATTGGATGATATCAAGCTCTGTAAGTTAGTGCAATTTGTCCAGAACAGTAGAACCAAAGGAGATGGCAGCGCTTGAAGGGAGTACATTTAAAAGGATTCTGATGAAGCAAAGCTTCACTGAGTGGTCGATCTAAGGGACAAACCCCGAGGGATAAAGTAAAGCAATTAAGATTGATTCTTACAATGCGAATTGAACGCATGCCAATTCATAGAGCAACATATTTGAATACAAGATGTGATTAATATGAGACATGAAATGAGGTAAGTGTAGAGTTCATGGACGGAAGAGGTGATCTTAGAACTATGGCCAAAATTTGTGTGCCCCTTATTTTGCATGTGGGAGTCACATTACGTGACCTGCAGACACTGTTTCTGATCACGTTGGATAGCACGCAACTATCTATTGGAATAAAGTTAGAGTAAACAATTAGATGGAGAAAGAACTTCCATAAAATGGTCAGGAGAGCTTCCTTGACCAGTATGTTCTCAATCGAACTGGCAAGAAGGAATTGTTGGGTCTGATGCTGGGCAAAGAGGTGGGCCAAGTGGGCTAAGTGTCTTTGGATAAGAGTGATCATCATATCATAATGTTTATAATAGTAATGGAGAACCTCAAGGAATAATCTAAAGTAAAACTTCGAAACTGGAAGAAGACCAACTCGATGGGATGAAAAGTGATCTAGCCAGGGTAAAATGGAAACAAAGACTGACAGTAAAGATGGCAACAGAACAACAGGTGATACATAAGGAGGAGATATTTGAGGTACAGGCTAGGCACATTAAACCAACATTGAAGGTTAGGGAAACCACAGCTCCTTGGATGATGAGGGATATAGACAAAATGATGAAAACAAAAAGCTGGTGGATAATGCATGTCGGTGAATTCATTTAGTGAGAATCAGGCCAAATACAATAAGTTGAGAGGAGAAGTGAAGAGGAAAATAAGACTATCAAAGAGAGAATATGAGAATAAATGTCAGTTAGCATAAAAGCAAACCCCCAAATCATCAATCGGCATGTAAATAGTAAGCAGGTACTAAGAAGGGTGGGTCCTATTAGAGAAAAAGAGGATGATATATGCTTAGAGAAGTTGTTAAGGATACTGAGGAAGTGGATGCTAACAATATATGGGCATTGGTGGAGATAGTAGAGGAAATGCATGGTACAAAAATTGAAAGGCAGGATGAACTGGAAAGATTAGCTATGCTTACAGTGGGTAAGTCACCAGATCCGGATAGCTTCCATCCCAGAATGCAAGTTGCTAAACGAAGTAGAGATGGAGATAGCTAAAGAGCTTGCTATAATCGTCCAATCTTCTCGAGATATGGGGAGGTGACAAAGAATTGGAGAGTGACAAATGTCATACCCGTGTTCAAGAAAGGGTGTAAGCACATTCCTAGTAACTACAGGCCAGTTAGGTTGAGGCAGGCCTTGCATATTGGTATGCAAACTTGGAAGTCTGACAATCAGTGGGTATGATAACAATCGACTGCAACAGGACATAGATAGGCTAGCAGAATGGCCAGACATGGGGCAGATGGAATTTAATACAGAGAGGTTTGAGGTCATGCATTTTGGCAGGGGACAGGAGAAGGCCATATATACTGAAGGCACAATTCCAAAGAATGTGCAGGGACAGAGGGACCCGTGGGTTCATGTGTATAGATCTTTGAACTTGGCAGTGCATACTGAGAGAGAACTTAGCAAAGCATACGGGACCTTGGTCTTCCTAAATAGTTATTGAGTAGAAAAACAATGAAATTATGCTGAACCTTTATAAAGCTCTGGAGTATTGTGTATAGTTCTGGTCATCACACTTTAAGAAGAATGCGAGGGTCCTTAAAAGCGTGCAGAGCAGATTTACCATAATTCTTCCAGGGATGAGGGAATTTAGCTGCAACGTTAGTTTGGAGAAGCTGGGGTTCATTCTCCTTGGAGCATAGGAAATTGAAGGGTGATTTTATAGAGATGGAGAGCATTATGATTGATTTCGATAAGGTAGACAAAGAAAAACTGTTCCAATTGACTGACGCTGAAAGGCGAGTGGATACAGATTTCAGGTTTTGAGCAAGAGCTACGGGGCTGGAGGATGGGGAGCAGTTGTAAGGAAGAACGTTTTTACACAGCGAGTGGTAATGACATGAAACTCCCTGCCCACGAAGATGGTAGAAGCAGAGACAGTCATTGATTTCAAAAGAAGCTTGGATGGGAACTTGAGGGAAATAAACTTGCAGGGCTACGCAGGTATAGCAGGAGAATGGGACTGACGGCATTGATTTAGAGATACAGCACTGAAACAGGCCCTTCGGCCCTCCGAGTCTGTGCCAACCATCAACCACCCATTTATACTAATCCTATATTCCTACCACATCCTCACCTGTCCCTACATTCCCCTACCACCTATCAAAACTAGTGACAATTTATAATGGCCAATTCACCTATCAACCTGCAAGTCTTTTGGCTGTGGGAGGAAACCCACGCAGACACAGGGAGAACTTGCAAACTCCACACAGGCAGTACCCGGAATTGAACCCAGGTCGCTGGAGCTGTGAGGCTGCGCCGCTAACCACTGCGCCACTGTGCCACCCTGTACAAAGAACAGGCATTTACTCAATTGTCTGAACTGTGGCTTTCTATGCTGTAATGACTCTATGACCTGATCTTCAGGATTGCAGCATGTGGTCAAGAGAGTCACACGCTGCTAAAAAAAGCAGCAAATACAGTAAATGCTCAGCAGGTCTGGCAGCATCTGTGGAGAGAGAAGCAGAGTTAACGTTTCAGATCAGTGACCCTTCATCAGAACGAGCAAAGGTTAGAAATGCATTAGGTTTTATTAAGCGAAGGGAGGGGTGGGAAGTGCGCTGAAGTTGGGAAGAGAACAAAAGGGAGGGTGTGTGATAAGGCAGAGGGCAGGAGAGATGTCAAGTGACAAAGGGAATGAGAGTGTTAATGGTTGTGGTGAAAGACAAAGCATTAGTACAGAGAGAGTTTGAATGGCAGATAGCAGCTATGTCCAAAAGCACAACATGAAAAAACAAGTTCAAGGCAGGCACATAGTCAAAAATAAAATAATAAAAACAGTTCAGGAATTGTTGAGCTCAATTTTAATTTTGCAAGGTTGCAGGGTGCCTAATCGAAACATGAGGTGCTGCTCCTCAAGCCTTTGGCTGTGGGAGGAAACCGGAGCATCCGGTGGAAACCCACATGGTCACAGGGAGTACTTGTAAACCCCACACAGGCAGTACGCAGAATCGAAACAAAAACAAGGAATGCTGGAATCACTCAGCAGGTCTGGCAGCATCTGTGGAAAGAGAAACAGAGTTAACATTTCGGGTCAGTGACCCTTCTTCGGAACACAGAATCGAAGCTGCGTCGTTGAGCTGTGAGGCTGCGGTGCTAACCACTGCACCACTCAACCAGCTACTGATTTTTGGTAACTAGCACTTCAGATATTTTCCCGTCTTGGCTGCCCATAAAATATGTGCTCCAGGTGAGGCTCGAACTCACAACCTCGGCATGGCTCCCTTTGTACTGTCATATAAGTACCACGCGCTAACCGATTGCGCCACTGGAGCTCTTGCATTGGGATCTGTATGGTGCGAGCCACTGGTCCGGAATGGGACATGCTTAGTGACTGATTCATTTGACAGCTTCCTGGCGGGCGAGATCACAGTCGAGTCAACTGCAAAGAAGCTTGATTAGGCGTCATACAGGAGACAGCTTTTTGAAAACATACCGAGATGTATTGGCTGTCCTGCCAGGCACCTTCCTGTTACTGTCAAGAAATCTGGCTCCAAACTGATAGAGGGCATGGCGCAGAGCTTCCCCCCTCTGAAGACTTCTACTCTGTTGAGTGGACAGTTCCAAGGAGGAAGACATCCAGAGTGTCATAAAACAAAATGAAATTAATCTAAGAATAGTGCTGCCATTTTAAAGGGATAGAAACAATAAACACACAAAATATAAAAAGTGTCGAATTGAATGAGAATATTATCTTCACTGTGCACTGTGCACTCCAAAAATAATCCAGAGTTGATCCAAACACTTGGCATTCGTAAAAGTTCTCAAAAAATGTTTTACCTGCAATTTGGGATTCAGGCCCCCGAAGGAACTCGAGTGCGGGGTCCATTTTCCATCTCTGCATCTGTTATTTGTAGAGTGATGCACTAATATATTAGCTGGACCTGCCTGGTCCAAGTTTTGGAATCCTGGGTCACATCATCCACTTGAGCTGTGTGGGATCAGGATAGCCTCGACTCACTCCCTTCTGGGAAATGCAACGGACGCCTCCACTTGCCAACTTTTACGAATGGAATGCTGGGCGGGCGGCACAGATGGTGTATGATGCCACCGCTGCATCACTGCTGCAATTCATTTGTTCTCCTGATTCCTGAAGGTCTCCACCCCAGGGAATTTTTCTCGCCTCAAGCCTGCCTCTGTTGCAGACTAATTGATAGAGAATGATTGTTATGTTTGGTCAACAACTCCATTATCATTGAATCATGTGACTGTCAGGATGTTTGACAGCAAACTGGACAGGAGTGCACAGTCAATAGTGAAGATAATATTCCCATTCAGTGTGACTTTTTTTGTGTGTTTATTGTTTCCATCCCTTTAAAATTGGGCACTTTTGTTCGCTGGATTTTGTTTTGTTTTATGACACTGGGGATAGTGTCCTAATTGGCCAATTAGAGTAGACAATGAACTAACTGGTGTTTTGTCTTCATTTTTCGACCAGTGATTCCTCTCTTCCTATGTTTATGGGAACAGGAGTGCAACTGGGGTTTGGTAGCCAGCGAGTGGTGAACAATGCATGGAGACAGCATTCTTATTTCAGACTGTATCCTATCCTCAAGATCTGCACCATTCTCAGGAGGCATATTATGATTTCTTCAGTAAGCATTTAAACTTGGCATAACATAACAAATCAGGGGTCGGAATTTCGGTCTTCCACATGTATACAGCGAAAGTCCGGGGCCTTGGAGCTTGTGGAACTGCACCAGGCCTAGGGCAGCACGAGGAAGAGAACTGGAAACTCACTGAGTATATGTCACAACACTGAATTGTGTGGTGGTAAAGTGATGCATCCTTACTCATTTTTAAAATCACACTGTGGATAAGTGTACCAGGAAGCGGAGGCCATGTCTGATAAAAAGAGCAATGGATGGAATATAATGTGCAATTCATGCAGATTTTTTAAAAATTATTTTCATCATTTAAATAATTTAACAATTCTACTCATTGGATATTTCACCCCTTTCTTTAACTCGAATCTGAATTTACTTTGGGTCCCTGCATAAATGAATGGATTGACGCAAGAACACAAAAACTGAAGCATATATCCACTTTCCTCCAGAATATAATTTGATTCATTGAAATTGGAACCCGAGAAATAAGTAATGCTCACAATTCGAACATAGAGGAAGGATACAAGTTGTAACAAATTTAACAGGATAAAAGCACCCGAGACACAGAAGAGTAAAACGATAGAGTTCCTCCGCTTCTCCATCTCTGGATCACTCTGAGTCTCTCCATTACTGTGGGACTGGAGTCTCCTGCGAGCATTACTGGCCAATCGAATGTATCTGACGGTCAGAGCATTGAACAGCAAAATTAGAATGTATGGGAGACAAGGATTTAAAATCCGATGAATCCATTCATATGCGTCCCATGCAGGTGATGTGAAAAATATTGATTTTATGCGGCAGAACCAAGGTATATTGTTAATTATATACACAGGTTCACATATAAAATACACAAACGCATCATACAAACAGCTCAATGTACAGACAGTTCCTATAACCCGTGCCGCTGTTTTCTTGGAGCAATATTTTATTTTCAGCTTTTTGCAACAAATAGCTATAAATCGATCAAATGTGAAAAGAACCGTTAACCATACAGAACTATCTATGGCTGCAAAGTTCAGGGCAACACGGAGACCACAAACCGGTGTGATGTTCAGAAAACTGAATGGGAAATAATAAATAGCAATCCTGTTTAATATCACAGCCGTGATAATGACTAGAAGATCCATCACGGCCATGGACACCAAGTAGTAGGTGACACATCTGGAAAGACCGCATCTTGCTCGGGACAGGATCACAATCACTGCCAAGTTAGCTGTAAAAGTAAACAGATTGAAGAGATTGAGAGAGAAAAGACAAAGAGGGAGAGTGTACATGTGAGAGACAGAGTGAGTACAGGACAGTTACTGATCCATTCCCAACAAAATGAACCATTTTACTGCATTCTTTACGAAATTTCCAGCTGTGAGGCGTGATCCTGAGTTGGAAACGATCTCTTCTGCTCTGTTTCTGCTTTTAAAGTAATCATCTGGATGAAAATAAGTCAGGCCAATGACAGCAAAATGTAAAATAAAATGAAGAAATATAATAGATATCAATGACGCAAAAGAAACCCATCAAAATCAACGTGGGAACATCTAATAGTGAATAAAAGTGCATAACTTATTACAGAAGATAGTTAAAATGGTGAATAATACAACAAAATACATTGTCTGCAAACTAACAATTAGGTAGTAAAATAAAACTTGCATTTAAAATGAACTATATCCACTGACTATCATAAATGCTATCATCCAAAGAAGTACTGTAAAATTAATTCACTCTTGGAACATTTGGCAGTCAACTTTCTCAAATATATCCTCAAACACAGAGGAGCAACCAGAGAATTCGCATTTTCTGACTTTGTCAGGGCTATTTTGGAAAGGATGCAGTGTTAACTTCAGCGCTTCTCTTAATAGTCACTTGGGACCTTCCGTATTGATCTGAACCATTGGAACTTACAGGTGTTGAGGTCTCATCCTTCAATGCAGTATCAACGCAGTACTGCGCTGTGCTTTTGGTATAAAAGATCAGCTTAGTCCGATAGTGGATATTGACATTAAAATGTTGTGCCCAGATGCGAGAGACGGCACCAGTTATGCTTCCTCACTCAATGTGGAGAACAGAATGAAGAAGGAAACAGTCCGGGACATTATCAGGTGCAAGGAGCAGGAGGAAAGTTCTAATACAGCAGCTGTCATGTGGAACAGTTAGCAGCAGCTAATATGGAAAAGGAGAACCGGGGTGAATCAGTGCAGAAAGACTGCATGCTGTGTGTTTAGGGCAAAAAACAGATCAGAGATAAAACGACTGCTTAAATTTTTGTCAACAACTCGATGCCAGATAATGTCTTTCAATAAATTTATTCTTTAAATTCAGTGGGGAATTGTTCAGCGGTTCAATACTCTCAATACATGAATCATTTGTGGGATTTACTCTGTCACTGTCAATAGCAATAACACAATTGATCAGCATTACACTGTGGTAACACAATGGAACTACACTCACCATGATAACAGCACGATAATTCATCCACAGTGACAATGTCACTAACACAATAGAGCTACATTTAAGCCATGATAACAATGTGATAATTCACCTACTGTAACAGCATGAATAACACAATAGAACGACATTTACACTGTGATAATTCTCTCACTGTAAGTGTCAATCACAAAAAACGAATTACATTTGCACAGTGATAACAGTGCGACAATTCAGTCACAGTATCTGTCAATAACAAAATAGAACTACGTTTACACTGCTGAAAGTGTGCAATAATTCACCCAGAGTAACAGTGTCAACAGCACAAGAAAATGCATTTAAGCAGTGATAACATTAGAATAATTCACCCACTGTAACAATGTCAATAACACAATAGTTCTACATTTAAACTGTGTTAACAGTGTGATCATTCCCCCACAGTAACAGTATCAATACCATAATAGAACTACATTTTAATTGTGAGATGCTAGTGGTAAATAGATGAAATTATATAATATGATTAAATTATATAATTAGGGGGATGAAATCGTACCATCAAGAGAAGATACGATACAATCAAATGGGAAAAAGCTATACCTGTAATATGAAGAAACTATGCTGGTACAGGGCAGAAATTCCAATGTTAAAGGACAGAAGTTGCAGCATTAATGGTGAGACTTTATTACAGTAAAGGGAAGAAACTTTATATCGTTAAAACTGATCATGCAAAAATACTGCAACATCCGAAGAAATTATACCAGTTAAAAGGGAGAAACTGTCCTGCTAAAGGGGAGAAATTATTCCATTAAAGGGGAGAAATTATACAGTTAAAGGGACAAAATCATCTCATCAAATGGTAGAAGCTATCCCATTAAAATGGAGGAAGTATGCCATTAAATGAGAAAGAGGATGTTAGCATAGTGAAGAAGAACCAAAGATAAACGGGAGCAGTGACACGGCTAAACAACAATTTCTTTAATTAATAACTAACTACGATACTTTACCTGGAACCCCAATAATTGCAAGGATGGGATAGTAAATAGCAAACACCAGACCTGGTGGTAATACGTGCATTTCTATTGAAAGCTCTGAGGGCGTTCTGCACGACGGTGAATGATTGCCACATTTATATCTGATGTCAGGCTCCAGGGAGATAATTAGATAGTTTACTCTTTAACATTAATCATATTAATTGAAGCAAACCTGTTAGTGATGCTGATGTCAGGCTCGTAATTATGTTTTTATGGAATTGAATATTTTTCAAGCGTTCTGACATAGCTCGAAATTGAAATACCCAGAGAGTGCAGAATGATCCCAGTTACATTTCTTCATAAATAGATTATGAAAAGCGAAATAGGCGGTTGCAATGGTGAAAGTGAGTGTTTTACACGAGGAATTATGGGGTTTAAACCACTCAATGCTGAGTGAAGTGGTCTCAGCATAAGGTATAACTGTCCAGAGATATTCTGTACCACCGCATTCAATATCCTGGGGCTGACCATTGACCAGAAACTGAACTGGAGTAGCCATATAAATACAGTAGCTATCAGACCAGGTCAGAGGTGAGGAATCGTGCGTCAAGTACAGCACCTCCTGATTCCCCAAAGCCTGTCCACTGTCTACAAGGCACAGGTCAGGAGTGTAATGGAATATTCTCCACTTGCCTGGATAGGTACAGCTCCAAAAATGCTCAAGAAGCTCGATACCATCTAGGACAAAGCAACCCGCTTGATTGGTATCCCGTCCACAAACATACACTGCCTCCACTACCAACGCACTGTGACAGCCATGTGTGCCATCTACAAGATTCACTGCAGCAATGCACCAAGGCTCCTTAGACAGCACCTTTCAAAGCATCGACCTTGACCACCTAGAAGGACAAAGGCAGCTAATGCATGTGAATACCACCACTTGCAAGTTCCCCTCGAAGCCACACGCCATCCTGACTTGGAACTATATCGCCGTTCTTTCACTTCCGCTGGGTTAAAATCCTGGAACTCCCTTCCTACCCCACATGGACTGCAGCGGATCAAGAAGGCAGGTCATCACAACCTTCTCAATGTCAATTAGGGTAGGGAAATAAACGCTGGCATAGCCAGCGATACCTACATCCCATGAACGAATAAAAAAAAATGAAAACATCACCAAGTTCTCGTCCCAACCATGGTTCAATCCGTGTGATTAAGGGTCACATGCAACGCTGTTCCTCTTCCCTCTGAGTCTGTCAGCTCTCTTTAACACAACTGTCTCTCTATACAGTGTGGGCAGGTCCAGTTCACCTTCCATAGGTGCAGTTCAACACAATTACATTATCCAGTGCTGCACCGTTGCTTTCAGTGTGGTGAGGTCCTGCACAGCGTGTTTCAATTCGGTGTAAACTGGTCCAGTTCAGCGTCGTTGCATTCCATGTGTACAGGTTCAGGTGTTACATTCACCATGGAGAGGTTCCTTCCAGGAAGGTTGCATACAGTCTGGGCAGGTTCACCTCAGCAAGATAATTTCAGTGTGGACAGGTGCAATTCAGGACAGTTATATCCAGTATAGGCAGACCCAGATTCAAGTCAGGGCGGATATATTCAATGTGGAACGGTCCAGTTCAGCACAATCAGTTTCAGTGTAAACAGATCTGTGTCAGCAAGATTAAAGTCAGTCTGTACATGTCTAGGTCAGTGCTGTTACAGTTCTGGTGTACAGGGCCAGTGCAGTAAATTTACTGTCAGTGCTGAAATATCCAATGCAGTTCGGCATATGCAGTGTGGACTGGTCCAGTACATTATGGTTATATTCAGGGTTGACACGTCCAGATTAAAGTTATTACATTCACCGTAAAAACGTTCGGTTCACCGTGGTAACATTTCACCTGCACAGGCCAAGTTCCACAAGTTTACATTCTGAATTATCCTAACGGCACAGTTACATTCAGTGTATGCAGGTCCAGCTCTAGATGGTTACTGACAAAGTGAGCTGGTCCAGTTCAGCTAGGTTATATATATTGTTTTTATTCATTCGTGGGATGTGGGTGTCGCTGGCTGGGACAGCATTTATTTCCCATCCCTAATTACCCTCCAGAAGGTGGTCGTGATCTGCCTTCTTGAACCGCTGCAGTTCTTGTCAGGTAGGTGAACCCACAGTGTTGCTAGGAAGAGACTTCGAGGATTTTGACCCAGCGACGTTGAAGGAACGGTAATATAGTTCCAAGTCAGGATAATGTGTAGCTTGGAGGGGAGCGTGCAGCTGGTGGTGTTCCATGAGTCTGCTGCCCTTGTCCTTCTAGGTGGTAGGGATCGCAGGTTTGTAAGGTGCTCTCTAAGGAGCCTTGCTGCGTTGCTGCAGTGCATCTTGTAGGTAGTACCACTGTGCTTCGGTGGCCGAGGGAGTGTATGTTTGTGGATGGGGTGCCAATCAAGCGGTCTGCTTGTCCTGGATGGTGTCGAGCTTCTTGAGTGTTGTAGGAGCTGCACCCATCCAGGAAAGTGGAGAGTATTCCATCACACTCCTGACTTGTGCCTTGTTGAAGCTGTACAGGTTTGCGGAGTCAAGAGGTGAGTTATTCGCCGAAGGATTCCTAGCCTCTGACCCGCTCTTTTTGCAATGGTATTTTTAAGGCTACTCCAGGGCAGTTTCTGCTAAATGGTAACCTCCAAGATGTTGATAGTGGGGGAATTCAGCGATCGTAATGCCTTTGAATATCAAGGGGAGATGGCTAGATTTTCTGCTGTTTGAGATAGTCATTGCCTGGCACTTGTGCGGCGCGAACGTTACTTGCCACTTATCAGCCCAAGCCTGGATATTGCCCAGCTCTTGCTGCATTTATACACGCATTATTTCAGTATCTAAGGAGTTGAGAATGATGCTGCACATTGCACAATCATCAGCGAACATCCCCATTTCTGACCATATGTTTGAAGAAAGGTCATTTATGAAGCAGTGAAAATAGTTGGGCCTAGGACACTACCCTGAGGATCTCCTGCAGTGATGTCTTGGGACTGAGATGATTGACATCCAACAACTACAACCATCTTCCATTGCGCTAAGTATGACTCCAACCAGTGTCTGTTTTTTCTATGCTGTAATGACTCTGTGACCTGATCTTCAGGATTGCAGCATGTGGTCAAGGCAGTCACACGCGGCTATAAAAAGCAGCAAATACAGTAAATGCTCAGCAGGTCTGGCAGCATCTGTGGAGAGAGAAGCAGAGTTAACGTTTCAGATCAGTGACCCTTCATCAGAACTAGCAAAGGTTAGAAATGCATTAGGTTTTATTAAGCGAAGGGAGGGGTGGGAAGTGCGCTGAAGTTGGGAAGAGAACAAAAGGGAGGGTGTGTGATAAGGCAGAGGGCAGGAGAGATGTCAAGTGACAAAGGGAATGAGATTGTTAATGGTTGTGGTGAAAGACAAAGCATTAGTACAGAGAGAGTGTGAATGGCAGATAGCAGCTATGTCCAAAAGCACAACATGAAAAAACAAGTTCAAGGCAGGCACATAGTCACAAATAAAATAATAAAAACAGTTCAGGAATTGTTGAGCTCAATTTTAATTTTGCAAGGTTGCAGGGTGCCTAATCGAAACATGAGGTGCTGCTCCTCAAGCCTTTGGCTGTGGGAGGAAACCGGAGCATCCGGTGGAAACCCACATGGTCACAGGGAGTACTTGTCAACTCCACACAGGCAGTACCCAGAAGCGAAACAAAAACAAGAAATGCTGGAATCACTCAGCAGGTCTGGCAGCATCTGTGGAAAGAGAAGCAGAGTTAATGTTTCGGGTCAGTGACCCTTCTTCGGAACCCAGAATCGAAGCTGGGTCGTTGAGCTGTGAGGCTGCGGTGCTAACCACTGCACCACTCAAGCAGCTACTGATTTTTGGCAACTGGTACTTCAGATATTTTCCCGTCTTGGTTGCCCATAAAATACGTGCTCCAGGTGAGGCTCGAACTCACAACCTCGGCATGGCTCCCTTTGTACTGTCATATAAGTACCACACACTAATCAATTGCGCCACTGGAGCTTTTCACTGGGATCCGTATGCTGCGAGCCACTGGTCCTGAATGGGACATGCGTAGTGACAGATTCAATTGACAGCTTCCTGGCGGGCGAGATCACAGTCGAGTCAACTGCAAAGAAGTTTGATTCGGCGTCATACAGGAGACAGCTTTTTGAAAACATACCGAGATGTATTGGCTGTCCTGCCAGGCACCTTCCTGTTACTATCAAGAAATCTGGCTCCAAACTGATAGAGGGCATGGCGCAGAGCTTCCCCCCTCTGAAGACTTCTACTCTGTTGAGTGGACAGTTCCAAGGAGGAAGACATCCAGAGTGTCATAAAACAAAATGAAATTAATCTAAGAATAGTGCTGCCATTTTAAAGGGATAGAAACAATAAACACACAAAATATAAAAAGTGTCGAATTGAATGAGAATATTATCTTCACTGTGCACTCCAAAAATAATCCAGAGTTGATCCAAACACTTGGCATTCGTAGAAGTTCTCAAAAAATGTTTTACCTGCAATTTGGGATTCAGGCCCTCGAAGGAACTCGAGTGCGGGGTCCATTTTCCATCTCTGCATCTGTTATTTGTAGAGTGATGCACTAATATATTAGCTGGACCTGCCTGGTCCAAGTTTTGGAATCCTGGGTCACATCATCCACTTGAGCTGTGTGGGATCAGGATAGCCTCGACTCACTCCCTCCTGGGAAATGCAACGGACGCCTCCACTTGCCAACTTTTACGAATGGAATGCTGGGCGGGCGGCACAGATGGTGTATGATGCTACCTCTGCATCACTGCTGCAATTCATTTGTTCTCCTGATTCCTGAAGGTCTCCACCCCAGGGAATTTTTCTCGCCTCAAGCCTGCCTCTGTTGCAGACTAATTGATAGAGAATGATTGTTATGTTTGGTCAACAACTCCATTATCATTGAATCATGTGACTGTCAGGGTGTTTGACAGCAAACTGGACAGGAGTGCACAGTCAATAGTGAAAATAATATTCCCATTCAGTGTGACTTTTTTGTGTGTTTATTGTTTCCATCCCTTTAAAATTGGGCACTTTTGTTCGCTGGATTTTGTTTTGTTTTATGACACTGGAGATAGTGTCCTAATTGGCCAATTAGAGTAGACAATGAACTAACTGGTGTTTTGTCTTCATTTTTCGTCCAGTGATTCCTTTGTTCCGATGTTTATGGGAACAGGAGTGCAACTGGGGTTCAGTAGCCAGCGAGTGGTGAACAATGCATGGAGACAGCATTCTTATTTCAGACTGTATCCTATCCTCAAGATCTGCACCATTCTCAGGAGGCATATTATGGTTTCTTCAGTAAGCATTTAAACTTGGCATGACATAACTAATCAGGGGTCGGAATTTCGGTCTTCCACATGTATACAGCGAAAGTCCGGGGCCTTGGAGCTTGTGGAACTGCACCAGGCCTAGGGCAGCACGAGGAAGAGAACTGGAAACTCACTGAGTATATGTCACAACACTGAATTGTGTGGTGGTAAAGTGATGCATCCTTACACATTTTCAAAATTACACTGTGGATAAGTGTACCAGGAAGCGGAGGCCATGTCTGATAAAAAGAGCAATGGATGGAATATAATGTGCAATTCATGCAGATTTTTTTTTTATTATTTTCATCATTTAAATAATTTAACAATTCTACTCATTGGATATTTCACCCCTTTCTTTAACACGAATCTGAATTTACTTTGGGTCCCTGCATAAATGAATGGATTGACGCAAGAACACAAAAACTGAAGCATATATCCACTTTCCTCCAGAATATAATTTGATTCATTGAAATTGGAACCCGGGAAATAAGTAATGCTCACAATTCGAACATAGAGGAAGGATACAAGTTGTAACAAATATAACAGGATAAAAGCACCCGAGACACAGAAGAGTAAAACGATAGAGTTTCTCCGCTTCTCCATCTCTGGATCACTCTGAGTCTCTCCATTACTGTGGGACTGGAGTCTCCTGCGAGCATTACTGGCCAATCGAATGTATCTGACGGTCAGAGCATTGAGCAGCAAAATTAGAATGTATGGGAGACAAGGATTTAAAATCCGATGAATCCATTCATAAGCGTCCCATGCAGGTGATGTAAAAAATATTGATTTTATGCGGCAGAACCAAGGTATATTGTTAATTATATACACAGGTTCACATATAAAATACACAAACGCATCATACAAACAGCTCAATGTACAGACAGTTCCTATAACCCGTGCCGCTGTTTTCTTGGAGCAATATTTTATTTTCAGCTTTTTGCAACAAATAGCTATAAATCGATCAAATGTGAAAAGAACCGTTAACCATACAGAACTATCTATGGCTGCAAAGTTCAGGGCAACACGGAGACCACAAACCGGTGTGATGCTCAGAAAACTGAATGGGAAATAATAAATAGCAATCCTGTTTAATATCACAGCCGTGATAATGACTAGAAGATCCATCACGGCCATGGACACCAAGTAGTAGGTGACACATCTGGAAAGACCGCATCTTCCTCGGGACAGGATCACAATCACTGCCAAGTTAGCTGTAAAAGTAAACAGATTGAAGAGATTGAGAGAGAAAAGACAAAGAGGGAGAGTGTACATGTGAGAGACAGAGTGAGTACAGGACAGTTACTGATCCATTCCCAACAAAATGAACCGTTTTACTGCATTCTTTACGAAATTTCCAGCTGTGAGGCGTGATCCTGAGTTGGAAACGATCTCTTCTGCTCTGTTTCTGCTTTTAAAGTAATCATCTGGATGAAAATAAGTCAGGCCAATGACATCAAAATGTAAAATAAAATGAAGAAATATAATAGATATCAATGACGCAAAAGAAACCCATCAAAATCAACGTGGGAACATCTAATAGTGAATAAAAGTGCATAACTTATTACAGAAGATAGTTAAAATGGTGAATAATACAACAAAATACATTGTCTACGAACTAACAATTAGGTAGTAAAATAAAACTTGCATTTAAAATGGACTATATCCACTGACTATCATAAATGCTATCATCCAAAGAAGTACTGTAAATTTAATTCACTCTTGGAACATTTGGCAGTCAACGTTCTCAAATATATCCTCAAACACAGAGGAGCAACCAAATAATTCGCGTTTTCTGACTTTGTCAGGGCTATTTTGGAAAGGATGCAGTGTTAACTTCAGCGCTTCTCTTAATAGTCACTTGGGACCTTCCGTATTGATCTGAACCATTGGAACTTACAGGTGTTGAGGTCTCATCCTTCAATGCAGTAGCAACACAGTACTGCGCTGTGCTTTTGGCATAAAAGATCAGCTTAGTCCGATAGTGGATATTGACATTAAAATTTTGTGCCCAGATGCGAGAGACGGCACCAGTTATGCTTCCTCACTCAATGTGGAGAACAGAATGAAGATGGAAACAGTCCGGGACATTACCCGGTGCAAGGAGCAGGAGGAAAGTTCTAATACAGCAGCTGTCATGTTGAAGAGTTAGCAGCAGCTAATGTGGAAAAGGAGAACCGGGGTGAATCAGTGCAGAAAGACTGCATGCTGTGAGTTTAGGGCAAAAAACAGATCAGAGATAAAACGGCTGCTTATATTTCTGTCAACAACTCGATGCCAGATAACGTCTTTCAATAAATTTATTCTTTAAATTCAGTGGGGAATTGTTCAGCGGTTCAATACTCTCAATACATGAATCATTTGTGGGATTTACTCTGTCACTGTCAATAGCAATAACACAATTGATCTGCATTACACTGTGGTAACAGTGTGTTAATTCACTCCCAGTAACAGTATCAATAACATAATGGAACTACACTCACACCATGATAACAGCACGATAATTCATCCACAGTGATAATGTCACTAACACAATAGAGCTACATTTAAACCGTGATAACAATGTAATAATTCACCGACTGTAACAGCATGAATATCACAATAGAACGACATTTACACTGTGATAATTCACTCATTGTAAGTGTCAATCACAAAAAACGAATTACATTTGCACAGTGATAACAGTGCGACAATTCAGTCATAGTATCTGTCAATAACAAAATAGAACTACATTTACACTGCTGAAAGTGTGCAATAATTCACCCAGAGTAACAGTGTCAACAGCACAAGAAAATGCATTTAAGCAGTGATAACACCCACTGTAACAATGTGAATAACACAATAGTTCTACATTTAAACTGTGTTAACAGTGTGATCATTCCCCCACAGTAACAGTATCAATACCATAATAGAACTACATTTTAATTGTGAGATGCTAGTGGTAAATAGATGAAATTATATAATATGATTAAATTATATAATTAGGGGGATGAAATCGTACCGGTCAAGAGAAGATACGATACAATCAAATGGGAAAAAACTATACCTGTAATATGAAGAAACTCTGCTGGTACAGGGCAGAAATTCCAATGTTAAAGGGCAGAAGTTGCAGCATTAATGGTGAGACTTTATTACAGTAAAGGGAAGAAACTTTATATCGTTAAAACTGATCATGCAAAAATACTGCAACATCTGAAGAAATTATACCAGTTAAAAGGGAGAAACTGTCCTGCTAAAGGGGAGAAATTATTCCATTAAAGGGGAGAAATTATACAGTTAAAGGGACAAAATCATCTCATCAAATGGTAGAAGCTATCCCATTAAAATGGAGGAAGTATGCCATTAAATGAGAAAGAGGATGTTAGCATAGTGAAGAAGAACCAAAGATAAACGGGAGAAGTGACACGGCTAAACAACAATTACTTTAATTAATAACTAACTACGATACTTTACCTGGAACCCCAATAATTGCAAGGATGGGATAGTAAATAGCAAACACCAGACCTGTTGGTAATACGTGCATTTCTATTGAAAGCTCTGAGGGCGTTCTGCACGACGGTGAATGATTGCCACATTTATATCTGATGTCAGGCTCCAGGGAGATAATTAGATAGTTTACTCTTTAACATTAATCATATTAATTGAAGCAAACCTGTTAGTGATGCTGATGTCAGGCTCGTAATTATGTTTTTATGGAATTGAATATTTTTCAAGCGTTCTGACATAGCTCGAAATTGAAATACCCAGAGAGTGCAGAATGATCCCAGTTACATTTCTTCATAAATAGATTATGAAAAGCGAAATAGGCGGTTTCAATGGTGAAAGTGAGTGTTTTACACGAGGAATTATGGTGTTTAAACCACTCAATGCTGAGTGAAGTGGTCTCAGCATAAGGTATAACTGTCCAGAGATATTCTGTACCACCGCATTCAATATCCTGGGGTTGACCATAGACCAGAAACTGAACTGGAGTAGCCATATAAATACAGTAGCTATAAGACCAGGTCAGAGGTGAGGAATCGTGCGTCAAGTACAGCACCTCCTGATTCCCCAAAGCCTGTCCACTGTCTACAAGGCACAGGTCAGGAGTGTAATGGAATATTCTCCACTTGCCTGGATAGGTACAGCTCCAAATATGCTCAAGAAGCTCGATACCATCTAGAACAAAGCAACCCGCTTGATTGGTATCCCATCCACAAACATACACTGCCTCCACTACCAACGCACTGTGACAGCCATGTGTGCCATCTACAAGATTCACTGCAGCAATGCACCAAGGCTCCTTAGACAGCACCTTTCAAAGCATCGACCTTGACCACCTAGAAGGACAAGGGCAGCTAATGCATGTGAATACCACCACTTGCAAGTTCCCCTCGAAGCCACACGCCATCCTGACTTGGAACTATATCGCCGTTCTTTCACTTCCGCTGGGTTAAAATCCTGGAACTCCCTTCCTACCCCACACGGACTGCAGCGGATCAAGAAGGCAGGTCATCACAACCTTCTCAATGTCAATTAGGGTAGGGAAATAAATGCTGGCATAGCCAGCGATACCTTCATCCCATGAACGAATAAAAAAAAATGAAAACATCACCAAGTTCTCGTCCCAACCATGGTTCAATCCGTGTGATTAAGGGTCACATGCAACGCTGTTCCCCTTCCCTCTGAGTCTGCCGGCTCTCTTTAACACAACTGTCTCTCTATACAGTGTGGGCAGGTCCAGTTCACCTTCCATAGGTGCAGTTCAACACAATTACATTATCCAGTGCTGCACCGTTGCTTTCAGTGTGGTGAGGTCCTGCACAGCGTGTTTCAATTCGGTGTAAACCGGTCCAGTTCAGCATAGTTGCATTCCATGTGTACAGGTTCAGGTGTTACATTCACCATGGAGAGGTTCCTTCCAGGAAGGTTGCATACAGTCTGGGCAGGTTCACCTCAGCAAGATAATTTCAGTGTGGACAGGTGCAATTCAGGACAGTTATATCCAGTATAGGCAGACCCAGATTCAAGTCAGGGCGGATATATTCAATGTGGAACGGTCCAGTTCAGCACAATCAGTTTCAGTGTAAACAGATCTGTGTCAGCAAGATTAAAGTCAGTCTGTACATGTCTAGGTCAGTGCTGTTACAGTTCTGGTGTACAGGGCCAGTGCAGTAAATTTACTGTCAGTGTTGAAATATCCAATGCATTTCGGCATATGCAGTGTGGAATGGTCCAGTACATTATGGTTATATTCAGGGTTGACACGTTCAGATTAAAGTTATTACATTCACCGTAAAAACGTTCAGTTCACTGTGGTAACATTTCGCCTGCACAGGCCAATTTCGACAAGTTTACATTCTGAATTATCCTAACGGCACAGTTACATTCAGTGTATGCAGGTCCAGCTCTAGATGGTTACTGACAAAGTGAGCTGGTCCAGTTCAGCTAGGTTATATATATTGTTTTTATTCATTCGTGGGATGTGGGTGTCGCTGGCTGGGACAGCATTTATTTCCCATCCCTAATTACCCTTCAGAAGGTGGTCGTGATCTGCCTTCTTGAACCGCTGCAGTTCTTGTCAGGTAGGTAAACCCACAGTGTTGTTAGCAAGAGACTTCGAGGATTTTGACCCAGCGACGTTGAAGGAACGGTAATATAGTTCCAAGTCAGGATAATGTGTAGCTTGGAGGGGAGCGTGCAGCTGGTGGTGTTCCATGAGTCTGCTGCCCTTGTCCTTCTAGGTGGTAGGGATCGCAGGTTTGTAAGGTGCTCTCTAAGGAGCCTTGCTGCGTTGCTGCAGTGCATCTTGTAGGTAGTACCACTGTGCTTCGGTGGCAGAGGGAGTGTATGTTTGTGGATGGGGTGCCAATCAAGCGGTCTGCTTGTCCTGGATGGTGTCGAGCTTCTTGAGTGTTGTAGGAGCTGCAGCCATCCAGGAAAGTGGAGAGTATTCCATCACACTCCTGACTTGTGCCTTGTTGAAGCTGTACAGGTTTGCGGAGTCAGGAGGTGAGTTATTCGCCGAAGGATTCCTAGCCTCTGACCTGCTCTTTTTGCAATGGTATTTTTAAGGCTACTCCAGTTCAGTTTCTGCTAAATGGTAACCTCCAAGATGTTGATAGTGGGGGAATTCAGCGATCGTAATGCCTTTGAATATCAAGGGGAGATGGTTAGATTTTCTGCTGTTTGAGATAGTCATTGCCTGGCACTTGTGTGGCGCGAACGTTACTTGCCACATATCAGCCCAAGCCTGGATATTGCCCAGCTCTTGCTGCATTTATACACGCATTATTACAGTATCTGAGGAGTTGAGAATGGTGCTGCACATTGCACAATCATCAGCGAACATCCCCATTTCTGACCATATGTTTGAAGAAAGGTCATTTATGAAGCAATGAAAATAGTTGGGCCTAGGACACTACCCTGAGGATCTCCTGCAGTGATGTCTTGGGACTGAGATGATTGACATCCAACAACTACAATCATCTTCCTTTGCGCTAAATATGACTCCAACCAGTGTCTGTTTTTTCTATGCTGTAATGACTCCATGACCTGATCTTCAGGATTGCAGCATGTGGTCACACGCTGCTATAAAAAGCATCAAATACAGTAAATGCTCAGCAGGTCTGGCAGCATCTGTGGAGAGAGAAGCAGAGTTAACGTTTCAGATCAGTGACCCTTCATCAGAACTAGCAAAGGTTAGAAATGCATTAGGTTTTATTAAGCAAAGGGAGGGGTGGGAAGTGCGCTGAAGTTGGGAAGAGAACAAAAGGGAGGGTGTGTGATAAGGCAGAGGGCAGGAGAGATGTCAAGTGACAAAGGGAATGAGAGTGTTAATGGTTGTGGTGAAAGACAGAAACATTAGTACAGAGAGAGTGTGAATGGCAGATAGCAGCTATG
Organism: Heterodontus francisci; assembly: GCF_036365525.1. Classification (NCBI taxonomy): domain Eukaryota; kingdom Metazoa; phylum Chordata; class Chondrichthyes; order Heterodontiformes; family Heterodontidae; genus Heterodontus; species Heterodontus francisci. The sequence goes on from NC_090404.1 coordinate 22,839,269, forward strand.
TCCAAAAGCACAACATGAAAAAACAAGTTCAAGGCAGGCACATAGTCAAAAATAAAATAATAAAAACAGTTCAGGAATTGTTGAGCTCAATTTTAATTTTGCAAGGTGCCTAATCGAAACATGAGGTGCTGCTCCTCAAGCCTTTGGCTGTGGGAGGAAACCGGAGCATCCGGTGGAAACCCACATGGTCACAGGGAGTACTTATAAACTCCACACAGGCAGTATCCAGAATCGAAACAAAAACAAGAAATGCTGGAATCACTCAGCAGGTCTGGCAGCATCGGTGGAAAGAGAAACAGAGTTAACATTTCGGGTCAGTGACCCTTCTTCGGAACCCAGAATCGAAGCTGGGTCGTTGAGCTGTGAGGCTGCAGTGCTAACCACTGCACCACTCAACCAGCTACTGATTTTTGGTAACTAGCACTTCAGATATTTTCCCGTCTTGGCTGCCCATAAAATATGTGCTCCAGGTGAGGCTCAAACTCACAACCTCGGCATGGCTCCCTTTGTACTGTCATATAAGTACCACGCGCTAACCGATTGCGCCACTGGAGCTCTTACATTGGGATATGCATGGTGCGAGCCACTGGTCCGGAATGGGACATGCGTAGTGACTGATTCATTTGACAGCTTCCTGGCGGGCGAGATCACAGTCGAGTCAACTGCAAAGAAGCTTGATTAGGCGTCATACAGGAGACAGCTTTTTGAAAACATACCGAGATGTATTGGCTGTCCTGCCAGGCACCTTCCTGTTACTGTCAAGAAATCTGGCTCCAAACTGATAGAGGGCATGGCGCAGAGCTTCCCCCCTCTGAAGACTTCTACTCTGTTGAGTGGACAGTTCCAAGGAGGAAGACATCCAGAGTGTCATAAAACAAAATGAAATTAATCTAAGAATAGTGCTGCCATTTTAAAGGGATAGAAACAATAAACACACAAAATATAAAAAGTGTCGAATTGAATGAGAATATTATCTTCACTGTGCACTGTGCACTCCAAAAATAATCCAGAGTTGATCCAAACACTTGGCATTCGTAAAAGTTCTCAAAAAATGTTTTACCTGCAATTTGGGATTCAAGCCCCCGAAGGAACTCGAGTGCGGGGTCCATTTTCTATCTCTGCATCTGTTATTTGTAGAGTGATGCACTAATATATTAGCTGGACCTGCCTGGTCCAAGTTTTGGAATCCTGGGTCACATCATCCACTTGAGCTGTGTGGGATCAGGATAGCCTCGACTCACTCCCTTCTGGGAAATGCAACGGACGTCTCCACTTGCCAACTTTTACGAATGGAATGCTGGGCGGGCGGCACAGATGGTGTATGATGCCACCGCTGCATCACTGCTGCAATTCATTTGTTCTCCTGATTCCTGAAGGTCTCCACCCCAGGGAATTTATCTCGCCTCAAGCCTGCCTCTGTTGCAGACTAATTGATAGAGAATGATTGTTATGTTTGGTCAACAACTCCACTGTCAGGGTGTTTGACAGCAAACTGGACAGGAGTGCACAGTCAATAGTGAAGATAATATTCCCATTCAGTGTGACTTTTTTTGTGTGTTTATTGTTTCCATCCCTTTAAAATTGGGCACTTTTGTTCGCTGGATTTTGTTTTGTTTTATGACACTGGGGATAGTGTCCTAATTGGCCAATTAGAGTAGACAATGAACTAACTGGTGTTTTGTCTTCATTTTTCGTCCAGTGATTCCTTTCTTCCTATGTTTATGGGAACAGGAGTGCAACTGGGGTTTGGTAGCCAGCGAGTGGTGAACAATGCATGGAGACAGCATTCTTATTTCAGACTGTATCCTATCCTCAAGATCTGCACCATTCTCAGGAGGCATATTATGATTTCTTCAGTAAGCATTTAAACTTGGCATGACATAACAAATCAGAGGTCGGAATTTCGGTCTTCCACATGTATACAGCGAAAGTCCGGGGCCTTGGAGCTTGTGGAACTGCACCAGGCCTAGGGCAGCACGAGGAAGAGAACTGGAAACTCACTGAGTATATGTCACAACACTGAATTGTGTGGTGGTAAAGTGATGCATCCTTACATATTTTTAAAATCACACTGTGGATAAGTGTACCAGGAAGCGGAGGCCATGTCTGATAAAAAGAGCAATGGATGGAATATAATGTGCAATTCATGCAGATTTTCTTTTTATTATTTTCATCATTTAAATAATTTAACAATTCTACTCATTGGATATTTCACCCCTTTCTTTAACTCGAATCTGAATTTACTTTGGGTCCGTGCATAAATGAATGGATTGACGCAAGAACACAAAAACTGAAGCATATATCCACTTTCCTCCAGAATATAATTTGATTCATTGAAATTGGAACCCGAGAAGTAAGTAATGCTCACAATTCGAACATAGAGGAAGGATACAAGTTGTAACAAATATAACAGGATAAAAGCACCCGAGACACAGAAGAGTAAAACGATAGAGTTTCTCCGCTTCTCCATCTCTGGATCACTCTGAGTCTCTCCATTACTGTGGGACTGGAGTCTCCTGCGAGCATTACTGGCCAATCGAATGTATCTGACGGTCAGAGCATTGAACAGCAAAATTAGAATGTATGGGAGACAAGGATTTAAAATCCGATGAATCCATTCATAAGCGTCCCATGCAGGTGATGTAAAAAATATTGATTTTATGCGGCAGAACCAAGGTATATTGTTAATTATATACACAGGTTCACATATAAAATACACAAACGCATCATACAAACAGCTCAATGTACAGACAGTTCCTATAACCCGTGCCGCTGTTTTCTTGGAGCAATATTTTATTTTCAGCTTTTTGCAACAAATAGCTATAAATCGATCAAATGTGAAAAGAACCGTTAACCATACAGAACTATCTATGGCTGCAAAGTTCAGGGCAACACGGAGACCACAAACCGGTGTGATGTTCAGAAAACTGAATGGGAAATAATAAATAGCAATCCTGTTTAATATCACAGCCGTGATAATGACTAGAAGATCCATCACGGCCATGGACACCAAGTAGTAGGTGACACATCTGGAAAGACCGCATCTTCCTCGGGACAGGATCACAATCACTGCCAAGTTAGCTGTAAAAGTAAACAGATTGAAGAGATTGAGAGAGAAAAGACAAAGAGGGAGAGTGTACATGTGAGAGACAGAGTGAGTACAGGACAGTTACTGATCCATTCCCAACAAAATCAACCGTTTTACTGCATTCTTTACGAAATTTCCAGCTGTGAGGCGTGATCCTGAGTTGGAAACGATCTCTTCTGCTCTGTTTCTGCTTTTAAAGTAATCATCTGGATGAAAATAAGTCAGGCCAATGACATCAAAATGTAAAATAAAATGAAGAAACATAACGGATATCAATGACGCAAAAGAAACCCATCAAAATCAACGTGGGAACATCTAATAGTGAATAAAAGTGCATAACTTATTACAGAAGATAGTTAAAATGCTGAATAATACAACAAAATACATTGTCTGCGAACTAACAATTAGGTAGTAAAATAAAACTTGCATTTAAAATGGACTATATCCACTGACTATCATAAATGCTCTCATCCAAAGAAGTACTGTAAAATTAATTCACTCTTGGAACATTTGGCAGTCAACGTTCTCAAATATATCCTCAAACACAGAGGAGCAACCAAAGAATTCGCGTTTTCTGACTTTGTCAGGGCTATTTTGGAAAGGATGCAGTGTTAACTTCAGCGCTTCTCTTAATAGTCACTTGGGACCTTCAGTATTGATCTGAACCATTGGAACTTACAGGTGTTGAGGTCTCATCCTTCAATGCAGTAGCAACACAGTACTGCGCTGTGCTTTTGGTATAAAAGATCAGCTTAGTCCGATAGTGGATATTGACATTAAAATTTTGTGCCCAGATGCGAGAGACGGCACCAGTTATGCTTCCTCACTCAATGTGGAGAACAGAATGAAGAAGGAAACAGTCCGGGACATTACCAGGTGCAAGGAGCAGGAGGAAAGTTCTAATACAGCAGCTGTCATGTGGAACAGTTAGCAGCAGCTAATATGGAAAAGGAGAACCGGGGTGAATAAGTGCAGAAAGACTGCATGCTGTGAGTTTAGGGCAAAAAACAGATCAGAGATAAAACGACTGCTTATAATTTTGTCAACAACTCGATGCCAGATCATGTCTTTCAATAAATTTATTCTTTAAATTCAGTGGGGAATTGTTCAGCGGTTCAATACTCTCAATATATGAATCATTTGTGGGATTTTCTCTGTCACTGTCAATAGCAATAACACAATTGATCTGCATTACACTGTGGTAACAGTGTGTTAATTCACTCCCAGTAACAGTATCAATAACATAATGGAACTACACTCACACCATGATAACAGCACGATAATTCATCCACAGTGATAATGTCACTAACACAATAGAGCTACATTTAAACCGTGATAACAATGTGATAATTCACCTACTGTAACAGCATGAATAACACAATAGAACGACATTTACACTGTGATAATTCACTCACTGTAAGTGTCAATCACAAAAAACGAATTACATTTGCACAGTGATAACAGTGCGACAATTCAGTCACAGTATCTGTCAATAACAAAATAGAACTACATTTACACTGCTGAAAGTGTGCAATAATTCACCCAGAGTAACAGTGTCAACAGCACAAGAAAATGCATTTAAGCAGTGATAACATTAGAATAATTCACCCACTGTAACAATGTCAATAACACAATAGTTCTACATTTAAACTGTGTTAACAGTGTGATCATTCTCCCACAGTAACAGTATCAATACCATAATAGAACTACATTTTAATTGTGCGTTGCTAGTGGTAAATAGATGAAATTATATAATATGATTAAATTATATAATTAGGGGGATGAAATCGTACCATCAAGAGAAGATACGATACAATCAAATGGGAAAAAACTATACCTGTAATATGAAGAAACTATGCTGGTACAGGGCAGAAATTCCAATGTTAAAGGACAGAAGTTGCAGCATTAATGGTGAGACTTTATTACAGTAAAGGGAAGAAACTTTATATCGTTAAAACTGATCATGCAAAAATACTGCAACATCCGAAGAAATTATACCAGTTAAAAGGGCGAAACTGTCCTGCTAAAGGGGAGAAATTATTCCATTAAAGGGGAGAAATTATACAGTTAAAGGGACAAAATCATCTCATCAAATGGTAGAAGCTATCCCATTAAAATGGAGGAAGTATGCCATTAAATGAGAAAGAGGATGTTAGCATAATGGAGAAGAACCAAAGATAAACGGGAGCAGTGACACAGCTAAACAACAATTACTTTAATTAATAACTAACTACGATACTTTACCTGGAACCCCAATAATTGCAAGGATGGGATAGTAAATAGCAAACACCAGACCTGGTGGTAATACGTGCATTTCTATTGAAAGCTCTGAGGGCATTCTGCACGACGGTGAATGATTGCCACATTTATATCTGATGTCAGGCTCCAAGGAGATATTTAGATAGCTTACTCTTGAATATTAATCACATTAATTGAAGCAAACCTGTTAGTGATGCTGATGTCAGGCTCGTAATTATGTTTTTATGGAATTGAATATTTTTTAAGCGTTCTGACATAACTCGAAATTGAAATACCCAGAGAGTGCAGAATGATTCCCGTTACATTTATTCATAAATAGATTATGAAAAGCGAAATAGGCGGTTGCAATGGTGAAAGTGAGTGTTTTACACGAGGAATTATGGTGTTTAAACCACTCAATTCTGAGTGAAGTGGTCTCAGCATAAGGTATAACTGTCCAGAGATATTCTGTACCACCACATTCAATATCCTGGGGCTGACCATTGACCAGAAACTGAACTGGAGTAGCCATATAAATACAGTAGCTATAAGACCAGGTCAGAGGTGAGGAATCGTGCATCACGTACAGCACCTCCTGATTCCCCAAAGCCTGTCCACTGTCTACAAGGCACAGGTCAGGAGTGTAATGGAATATTCTCCACTTGCCTGGATAGGTACAGCTCCAAAAATGCTCAAGAAGCTCGATACCATCTAGGACAAAGCAACCCGCTTGATTGGTATCCCATCCACAAACATACACTGCCTCCACTACCAACGCACTGTGACAGCCATGTGTGCCATCTACAAGATTCACTGCAGCAATGCACCAAGGCTCCTTAGACAGCACCTTTCAAAGCATCGACCTTGACCACCTAGAAGGACAAGGGCAGCTAATGCATGTGAATACCACCACTTGCAAGTTCCCCTCGAAGCCACACGCCATCCTGACTTGGAACTATATCGCCGTTCTTTCACTTCCGCTGGGTTAAAATCCTGGAACTCCCTTCCTACCCCACATGGACTGCAGCAGATCAAGAAGGCAGGTCATCACAACCTTCTCAATGTCAATTAGGGTAGGGAAATAAATGCTGGCATAGCCAGCGATACCTACATCCCATGAACGAATAAAAAAAAATGAAAACATCACCAAGTTCTCGTCCCAACCATGGTTCAATCCGTGTGATTAAGGGTCACATGCAACGCTGTTCCTCTTCCCTCTGAGTCTGTCGGCTCTCTTTAACACAACTGTCTCTCTATACAGTGTGGGCAGGTCCAGTTCACCTTCCATAGGTGCAGTTCAACACAATTACATTATCCAGTGCTGCACCGTTGCTTTCAGTGTGGTGAGGTCCTGCACAGCGTGTTTCAATTCGGTGTAAACTGGTCCAGTTCAGCGTAGTTGCATTCCATGTGTACAGGTTCAGGTGTTACATTCACCATGGAGAGGTTCCTTCCAGGAAGGTTGCATACAGTCTGGGCAGGTTCACCTCAGCAAGATAATTTCAGTGTGGACAGGTGCAATTCAGGACAGTTATATCCAGTATAGGCAGACCCAGATTCAAGTCAGGGCGGATATATTCAATGTGGAACGGTCCAGTTCAGCACAATCAGTTTCAGTGTAAACAGATCTGTGTCAGCAAGATTAAAGTCAGTCTGTACATGTCTAGGTCAGTGCTGTTACAGTTCTGGTGTACAGGGCCAGTGCAGTAAATTTACTGTCAGTGTTGAAATATCCAATGCATTTCGGCATATGCAGTGTGGAATGGTCCAGTACATTATGGTTATATTCAGGGTTGACACGTTCAGATTAAAGTTATTACATTCACCGTAAAAACGTTCGGTTCACCGTGGTAACATTTCACCTGCACAGGCCAATTTCCACAAGTTTACATTCTGAATTATCCTAACGGCACAGTTACATTCAGTGTATGCAGGTCCAGCTCTAGATGGTTACTGACAAAGTGAGCTGGTCCAGTTCAGCTAGGTTATATATATTGTTTTTATTCATTCGTGGGATGTGGGTGTCGCTGGCTGGGACAGCATTTATTTCCCATCCCTAATTACCCTTCAGAAGGTGGTCGTGATCTGCCTTCTTGAACCGCTGCAGTTCTTGTCAGGTAGGTAAACCCACAGTGTTGTTAGCAAGAGACTTCGAGGATTTTGACCCAGCGACGTTGAAGGAACGGTAATATAGTTCCAAGTCAGGATAATGTGTAGCTTGGAGGGGAGCGTGCAGCTGGTGGTGTTCCATGAGTCTGCTGCCCTTGTCCTTCTAGGTGGTAGGGATCGCAGGTTTGTAAGGTGCTCTCTAAGGAGCCTTGCTGCGTTGCTGCAGTGCATCTTGTAGGTAGTACCACTGTGCTTCGGTGGCAGAGGGAGTGTATGTTTGTGGATGGGGTGCCAATCAAGCGGTCTGCTTGTCCTGGATGGTGTCGAGCTTCTTGAGTGTTGTAGGAGCTGCACCCATCCAGGAAAGTGGAGAGTATTCCATCACACTCCTGACTTGTGCCTTGTTGAAGCTGTACAGGTTTGCGGAGTCAGGAGGTGAGTTATTCGCCGAAGGATTCCTAGCCTCTGACCTGCTCTTTTTGCAATGGTATTTTTAAGGCTACTCCAGTTCAGTTTCTGCTAAATGGTAACCTCCAAGATGTTGATAGTGGGGGAATTCAGCGATCGTAATGCCTTTGAATATCAAGGGGAGATGGTTAGATTTTCTGCTGTTTGAGATAGTCATTGCCTGGCACTTGTGTGGCGCGAACGTTACTTGCCACATATCAGCCCAAGCCTGGATATTGCCCAGCTCTTGCTGCATTTATACACGCATTATTACAGTATCTGAGGAGTTGAGAATGGTGCTGCACATTGCACAATCATCAGCGAACATCCCCATTTCTGACCATATGTTTGAAGAAAGGTCATTTATGAAGCAGTGAAAATAGTTGGGCCTAGGACACTACCCTGAGGATCTCCTGCAGTGATGTCTTGGGACTGAGATGATTGACATCCAACAACTACAATCATCTTCCTTTGCGCTAAGTATGACTCCAACCAGTGTCTGTTTTTTCTATGCTGTAATGACTCCATGACCTGATCTTCAGGATTGCAGCATGTGGTCACACGCTGCTATAAAAAGCATCAAATACAGTAAATGCTCAGCAGGTCTGGCAGCATCTGTGGAGAGAGAAGAAGAGTTAACGTTTCAGATCAGTGACCCTTCATCAGAACTAGCAAAGGTTAGAAATGCATTAGGTTTTATTAAGCGAAGGGAGGGGTGGGAAGTGCGCTGAAGTTGGGAAGAGAACAAAAGGGAGGGTGTGTGATAAGGCAGAGGGCAGGAGAGATGTCAAGTGACAAAGGGAATGAGAGTGTTAATGGTTGTGGTGAAAGACAAAAGCATTAGTACAGAGAGAGTGTGAATGGCAGATAGCAGCTATGTCCAAAAGCACAACATGAAAAAACAAGTTCAAGGCAGGCACATAGTCAAAAATAAAATAATAAAAACAGTTCAGGAATTGTTGAGCTCAATTTTAATTTTGCAAGGTGCCTAATCGAAACATGAGGTGCTGCTCCTCAAGCCTTTGGCTGTGGGAGGAAACCGGAGCATCCGGTGGAAACCCACATGGTCACAGGGAGTACTTATAAACTCCACACAGGCAGTACGCAGAATCGAAACAAAAACAAGGAATGCTGGAATCACTCAGCAGGTCTGGCAGCATCGGTGGAAAGAGAAACAGAGTTAACATTTCGGGTCAGTGACCCTTCTTCGGAACCCAGAATCGAAGCTGTGTCGTTGAGCTGTGAGGCTGCAGTGCTAACCACTGCACCACTCAAGCAGCTACTGATTTTTGGTAACTAGCACTTCAGATATTTTCCCGTCTTGGCTGCCCATAAAATATGTGCTCCAGGTGAGGCTCAAACTCACAACCTCGGCATGGCTCCCTTTGTACTGTCATATAAGTACCACGCGCTAACCGATTGCGCCACTGGAGCTCTTACATTGGAATATGTATGGTGCGAGCCACTGGTCCAGAATGGGACATGCGTAGTGACTGATTCATTTGACAGCTTCCTGGCGGGCGAGATCACAGTCGAGTCAACTGCAAAGAAGCTTGATTAGGCGTCATACAGGAGACAGCTTTTTGAAAACATACCGAGATGTATTGGCTGTCCTGCCAGGCACCTTCCTGTTACTGTCAAGAAATCTGGCTCCAAACTGATAGAGGGCATGGCGCAGAGCTTCCCCCCTCTGAAGACTTCTACTCTGTTGAGTGGACAGTTCCAAGGAGGAAGACATCCAGAGTGTCATAAAACAAAATGAAATTAATCTAAGAATAGTGCTGCCATTTTAAAGGGATAGAAACAATAAACACACAAAATATAAAAAGTGTCGAATTGAATGAGAATATTATCTTCACTGTGCACTGTGCACTCCAAAAATAATCCAGAGTTGATCCAAACACTTGGCATTCGTAAAAGTTCTCAAAAAATGTTTTACCTGCAATTTGGGATTCAGGCCCCCGAAGGAACTCGAGTGCGGGGTCCATTTTCTATCTCTGCATCTGTTATTTGTAGAGTGATGCACTAATATATTAGCTGGACCTGCCTGGTCCAAGTTTTGGAATCCTGGGTCACATCATCCACTTGAGCTGTGTGGGATCAGGATAGCCTCGACTCACTCCCTTCTGGGAAATGCAACGGACGTCTCCACTTGCCAACTTTTACGAATGGAATGCTGGGCGGGCGGCACAGATGGTGTATGATGCCACCGCTGCATCACTGCTGCAATTCATTTGTTCTCCTGATTCCTGAAGGTCTCCACCCCAGGGAATTTATCTCGCCTCAAGCCTGCCTCTGTTGCAGACTAATTGATAGAGAATGATTGTTATGTTTGGTCAACAACTCCATTATCATTGAATCATGTGACTGTCAGGGTGTTTGACAGCAAACTGGACAGGAGTGCACAGTCAATAGTGAAGATAATATTCCCATTCAGTGTGACTTTTTTTGTGTGTTTATTGTTTCCATCCCTTTAAAATTGGGCACTTTTGTTCGCTGGATTTTGTTTTGTTTTATGACACTGGGGATAGTGTCCTAATTGGCCAATTAGAGTAGACAATGAACTAACTGGTGTTTTGTCTTCATTTTTCGTCCAGTGATTCCTTTCTTCCTATGTTTATGGGAACAGGAGTGCAACTGGTGTTTGGTAGCCAGCGAGTGGTGAACAATGCATGGAGACAGCATTCTTATTTCAGACTGTATCCGATCCTCAAGATCTGCACCATTCTCAGGAGGCATATTATGGTTTCTTCAGTAAGCATTTAAACTTGGCATGACATAACAAATCAGGGGTCGGAATTTCGGTCTTCCACATGTATACAGCGAAAGTCCGGGGCCTTGGAGCTTGTGGAACTGCACCAGGCCTAGGGCAGCACGAGGAAGAGAACTGGAAACTCACTGAGTATATGTCACAACACTGAATTGTGTGGTGGTAAAGTGATGCATCCTTACACATTTTTAAAATCACACTGTGGATAAGTGTACCAGGAAGCGGAGGCCATGTCTGATAAAAAGAGCAATGGATGGAATATAATGTGCAATTCATGCAGATTTTCTTTTTATTATTTTCATCATTTAAATAATTTAACAATTCTACTCATTGGATATTTCACCCCTTTCTTTAACTCGAATCTGAATTTACTTTGGGTCCCTGCATAAATGAATGGATTGACACAAGAACACAAAAACTGAAGCATATATCCACTTTCCTCCAGAATATAATTTGATTCATTGAAATTGGAACCCGAGAAGTAAGTAATGCTCACAATTCGAACATAGAGGAAGGATACAAGTTGTAACAAATATAACAGGATAAAAGCACCCGAGACACAGAAGAGTAAAACGATAGAGTTTCTCCGCTTCTCCATCTCTGGATCACTCTGAGTCTCTCCATTACTGTGGGACTGGAGTCTCCTGCGAGCATTACTGGCCAATCGAATGTATCTGACGGTCAGAGCATTGAACAGCAAAATTAGAATGTATGGGAGACAAGGATTTAAAATCCGATGAATCCATTCATAAGCGTCCCATGCAGGTGATGTAAAAAATATTGATTTTATGCGGCAGAACCAAGGTATATTGTTAATTATATACACAGGTTCACATATAAAATACACAAACGCATCATACAAACAGCTCAATGTACAGACAGTTCCTATAACCCGTGCCGCTGTTTTCTTGGAGCAATATTTTATTTTCAGCTTTTTGCAACAAATAGCTATAAATCGATCAAATGTGAAAAGAACCGTTAACCATACAGAACTATCTATGGCTGCAAAGTTCAGGGCAACACGGAGACCACAAACCGGTGTGATGTTCAGAAAACTGAATGGGAAATAATAAATAGCAATCCTGTTTAATATCACAGCCGTGATAATGACTAGAAGATCCATCACGGCCATGGACACCAAGTAGTAGGTGACACATCTGGAAAGACCGCATCTTGCTCGGGACAGGATCACAATCACTGCCAAGTTAGCTGTAAAAGTAAACAGATTGAAGAGATTGAGAGAGAAAAGACAAAGAGGGAGAGTGTACATGTGAGAGACAGAGTGAGTACAGGACAGTTACTGATCCATTCCCAACAAAATCAACCATTTTACTGCATTCTTTACGAAATTTCCAGCTGTGAGGCGTGATCCTGAGTTGGAAACGATCTCTTCTGCTCTGTTTCTGCTTTTAAAGTAATCATCTGGATGAAAACAAGTCAGGCCAATGACATCAAAATGTAAAATAAAATGAAGAAACATAACAGATATCAATGACGCAAAAGAAACCCATCAAAATCAACGTGGGAACATCTAATAGTGAATAAAAGTGCATAACTTATTACAGAAGATAGTTAAAATGCTGAATAATGCAACAAAATACATTGTCTGCGAACTAACAATTAGGTAGTAAAATAAAACTTGCATTTAAAATGGACTATATCCACTGACTATCATAAATGCTCTCATCCAAAGAAGTACTGTAAAATTAATTCACTCTTGGAACATTTGGCAGTCAACGTTCTCAAATATATCCTCAAACACAGAGGAGCAACCAAAGAATTCGCGTTTTCTGACTTTGTCAGGGCTATTTTGGAAAGGATGCAGTGTTAACTTCAGCGCTTCTCTTAATAGTCACTTGGGACCTTCCGTATTGATCTGAACCATTGGAACTTACAGGTGTTGAGGTCTCATCCTTCAATGCAGCACCAACACAGTACTGCGCTGTGCTTTTGGCATAAAAGATCAGCTTAGTCCTATAGTGGATATTGACATTCAAATTTTGTGCCCAGATGCGAGAGACGGCACCAGTTATGCTTCCTCACTCAATGTGGAGAACAGAATGAAGAAGGAAACAGTCCGGGACATTACCAGGTGCAAGGAGCAGGAGGAAAGTTCTAATACAGCAGCTGTCATGTTGAAGAGTTAGCAGCAGCTAATGTGGAAAAGGAGAACCGGGGTGAATCAGTGCAGAAAGACTGCATGCTGTGAGTTTAGGGCAAAAAACAGATCAGAGATAAAACGACTGCTTATATTTCTGTCAACAATTCGATGCCAGATAACGTCTTTCAATAAATTTATTCTTTAAATTCAGTGGGGAATTGTTCAGCGGTTCAATACTCTCAATACATGAATCATTTGTGGGATTTACTCTGTCACTGTCAATAGCAATAACACAATTGATCTGCATTACACTGTGGTAACACAATGGAACTACACTCACCATGATAACAGCACGATAATTCATCCACAGTGACAATGTCACTAACACAATAGAGCTACATTTAAGCCATGATAACAATGTGATAATTCACCTACTGTAACAGCATGAATAACACAATAGAACGACATTTACACTGTGATAATTCACTCACTGTAAGTGTCAATCACAAAAAACGAATTACATTTGCACAGTGATAACAGTGCGACAATTCAGTCACAGTATCTGTCAATAACAAAATAGAACTACGTTTACACTGCTGGAAGTGTGCAATAATTCACCCAGAGTAACAGTGTCAACAGCACAAGAAAATGCATTTAAGCAGTGATAACATTAGAATAATTCACCCACTGTAACAATGTCAATAACACAATAGTTCTACATTTAAACTGTGTTAACAGTGTGATCATTCCCCCACAGTAACAGTATCAATACCATAATAGAACTACATTTTAATTGTGAGATGCTAGTGGTAAATAGATGAAATTATATAATATGATTAAATTATATAATTAGGGGGATGAAATCGTACCAGTCAAGAGAAGATACGATACAATCAAATGGGAAAAAACTATACCTGTAATATGAAGAAACTATGCTGGTACAGGGCAGAAATTCCAATGTTAAAGGACAGAAGTTGCAGCATTAATGGTGAGACTTTATTACAGTAAAGGGAAGAAACTTTATATCGTTAAAACTGATCATGCAAAAATACTGCAACATCCGAAGAAATTATACCAGTTAAAAGGGAGAAACTGTCCTGCTAAAGGGGAGAAATTATTCCATTAAAGGGGAGAAATTATACAGTTAAAGGGACAAAATCATCTCATCAAATGGTAGAAGCTATCCCATTAAAATGGAGGAAGTATGCCATTAAATGAGAAAGAGGATGTTAGCATAGTGAAGAAGAACCAAAGATAAACGGGAGCAGTGACACGGCTAAACAACAATTTCTTTAATTAATAACTAACTACGATACTTTACCTGGAACCCCAATAATTGCAAGGATGGGATAGTAAATAGCAAACACCAGACCTGGTGGTAATACGTGCATTTCTATTGAAAGCTCTGAGGGCGTTCTGCACGACGGTGAATGATTGCCACATTTATATCTGATGTCAGGCTCCAAGGAGATAATTAGATAGCTTACTCTTGAATATTAATCACATTAATTGAAGCAAACCTGTTAGTGATGCTGATGTCAGGCTCGTAATTATGTTTTTATGGAATTGAATATTTTTTAAGCGTTCTGACATAGCTCGAAATTGAAATACCCAGAGAGTGCAGAATGATTCCCGTTACATTTCTTCATAAATAGATTATGAAAAGCGAAATAGGCGGTTGCAATGGTGAAAGTGAGTGTTTTACACGAGGAATTATGGTGTTTAAACCACTCAATTCTGAGTGAAGTGGTCTCAGCATAAGGTATAACTGTCCAGAGATATTCTGTACCACCACATTCAATATCCTGGGGCTGACCATTGACCAGAAACTGAACTGGAGTCGCCATATAAATACAGTAGCTATAAGACCAGGTCAGAGGTGAGGAATCGTGCGTCAAGTACAGCACCTCCTGATTCCCCAAAGCCTGTCCACTGTCTACAAGGCACAGGTCAGGAGTGTAATGGAATATTCTCCACTTGCCTGGATAGGTACAGCTCCAAAAATGCTCAAGAAGCTCGATACCATCTAGGACAAAGCAACCCGCTTGATTGGTATCCCATCCACAAACATACACTGCCTCCACTACCAATGCACAGTGACAGCCATGTGTGCCATCTACAAGATTCACTGCAGCAATGCACCAAGGCTCCTTAGACAGCACCTTTCAAAGCATCGACCTCGACCACCTAGAAGGACAAGGGCAGCTAATGCATGTGAATACCACCACTTGCAAGTTCCCCTCGAAGCCACACGCCATCCTGACTTGGAACTATATCGCCGTTCTTTCACTTCCGCTGGGTTAAAATCCTGGAACTCCCTTCCTACCCCACACGGACTGCAGCGGTTCAAGGAGGCAGGTCATCACAACCTTCTCAATGTCAATTAGGGTAGGGAAATAAACGCTGGCATAGCCAGCGATACCTACATCCCATGAATGAATAAAAAAAAAATGAAAACATCACCAAGTTCTCGTCCCAACAATGGTTCAATCCGTGTGATTAAGGGTCACATGCAACGCTGTTCCTCTTCCCTCTGAGTCTGTCGGCTCTCTTTAACACAACTATCTCTCTATTCAGTGTGGGCAGGTCCAGTTCACCTTCCATAGGTGCAGTTCAACACAATTACATTATCCAGTGCTGCACCGTTGCTTTCAGTGTGGTGAGGTCCTGCACAGCGTGTTTCAATTCGGTGTAAACTGGTCCAGTTCAGCGTAGTTGCATTCCATGTGTACAGGTTCAGGTGTTACATTCACCATGGAGAGGTTCCTTCCAGGAAGGTTGCATACAGTCTGGGCAGGTTCACTTCAGCAAGATAATTTCAGTGTGGACAGGTGCAATTCAGGACAGTTATATCCAGTATAGGCAGACCCAGATTCAAGTCAGGGCGGATATATTCAATGTGGAAAGGTCCAGTTCAGCACAGTCAGTTTCAGTGTAAACAGATCTGTGTCAGCAAGATTAAAGTCAGTCTGTACATGTCTAGGTCAGTGCTGTTACAGTTCTGGTGTACAGGGCCAGTGCAGTAAATTTACTGTCAGTGTTGAAATATCCAATGCAGTTCGGCATATGCAGTGTGGACTGGTCCAGTACATTATGGTTATATTCAGGGTTGACACGTCCAGATTAAAGTTATTACATTCACCGTAAAAACGTTCAGTTCACCGTGGTAACATTTCACCTGCACAGGCCAAGTTCCACAAGTTTACATTCTGAATTATCCTAACGGCACAGTTACATTCAGTGTATGCAGGTCCAGCTCTAGATGGTTACTGACAAAGTGAGCTGGTCCAGTTCAGCTAGGTTATATAAATTGTTTTTATTCATTCGTGGGATGTGGGTGTCGCTGGCTGGGACAGCATTTATTTCCCATCCCTAATTACCCTTCAGAAGGTGGTCGTGATCTGCCTTCTTGAACCGCTGCAGTTCTTGTCAGGTAGGTAAACCCACAGTGTTGTTAGGAAGAGACTTCGAGGATTTTGACCCAGCGACGTTGAAGGAACGGTAATATAGTTCCAAGTCAGGATAATGTGTAGCTTGGAGGGGAGCGTGCAGCTGGTGGTGTTCCATGAGTCTGCTGCCCTTGTCCTTCTAGGTGGTTGTGATCGCAGGTTTGTAAGGTGCTCTCTAAGGAGCCTTGCTGCGTTGCTGCAGTGCATCTTGTTGGTAGTACCACTGTGCTTCGGTGGCAGAGGGAGTGTATGTTTGTGGATGGGGTGCCAATCAAGCGGTCTGCTTGTCCTGGATGGTGTCGAGCTTCTTGAGTGTTGTAGGAGCTGCACCCATCCAGGAAAGTGGAGAGTATTCCATCACACTCCTGACTTGTGCCTTGTTGAAGCTGTACAGGTTTGCGGAGTCAGGAGGTGAGTTATTCGCCGAAGGATTCCTAGCCTCTGACCTGCTCTTTTTGCAATGGTATTTTTAAGGCTACTCCAGGTCAGTTTCTGCTAAATGGTAACCTCCAAGATGTTGATAGTGGGGGAATTCAGCGATCGTAATGCCTTTGAATATCAAGGGGAGATGGTTAGATTTTCTGCTGTTTGAGATAGTCATTGCCTGGCACTTGTGTGGCGCGAACGTTACTTGCCACTTATCAGCCCAAGCCTGGATATTGCCCAGCTCTTGCTGCATTTATACACGCATTATTTCAGTATCTGAGGAGTTGAGAATGATGCTGCACATTGCACAATCATCAGCGAACATCCCCATTTCTGACCATATGTTTGAAGAAAGGTCATTTATGAAGCAGTGAAAATAGTTGGGCCTAGGACACTACCCTGAGGATCTCCTGCAGTGATGTCTTGGGTCTGAGATGATTGACATCCAACAACTACAATCATCTTCCTTTGCGCTAAGTATGACTCCAACCAGTGTCTGTTTTTTCTATGCTGTAATGACTCCATGACCTGATCTTCAGGATTGCAGCATGTGGTCAAGGCAGTCACACGCTGCTATAAAAAGCATCAAATACAGTAAATGCTCAGCAGGTCTGGCAGCATCTGTGGAGAGAGAAGCAGAGTTAACGTTTCAGATCAGTGACCCTTCATCAGAACTAGCAAAGGTTAGAAATGCATTCGGTTTTATTAAGTGAACGGAGGGGTGGGAAGTGCGCTGAAGTTGGGAAGAGAACAAAAGGGAGGGTGTGTGATAAGGCAGAGGGCAGGAGAGATGTCAAGTGACAAAGGGAATGAGAGTGTTAATGGTTGTGGTGAAAGACAAAGCATTAGTACAGAGAGAGTGTGAATGGCAGATAGCAGCTATGTCCAAAAGCACAACATGAAAAAACAAGTTCAAGGCAGGCACATAGTCACAAATAAAATAATAAAAACAGTTCAGGAATTGTTGAGCTCAATTTTAATTTTGCAAGGTTGCAGGGTGCCTAATCGAAACATGAGATGCTGCTCCTCAAGCCTTTGGCTGTGGGAGGAAACTGGAGCATCCGGTGGAAACCCACATGGTCACAGGGAGTACTTGTAAACCCCACACAGGCAGTACCCAGAATCGAAACAAAAACAAGAAATGCTGGAATCACTCAGCAGGTCTGGCAGCATCTGTGGAAAGAGAAGCAGAGTTAATGTTTCGGGTCAGTGACCCTTCTTCGGAACCCAGAATCGAAGCTGGGTCGTTGAGCTGTGAGGCTGCGGTGTTAACCACTGCACCACTCAAGCAGCTACTGATTTTTAGTAACTCGTACATCAGATATTTTCCCGTCTTGGTTGCCCATAAAATACGTGCTTCAGGTGAGGCTCGAACTCACAACCTCGGCATGGCTCACTTTGTACTGTCATATAAGTACCACGCGCTAACCGATTGCGCCACTGAAGCTCTTGCATTGGGGTCCGTATGCTGCGAGCCACTGGTCCTGAATGGGACATGCGTAGTGACTGATTCATTTGACAGCTTCCTGGCGGGCGAGATCACAGTCGAGTCAACTGCAAAGAAGCTTGATTAGGCGTCATACAGGAGACAGCTTTTTGAAAACATACCGAGATGTATTGGCTGTCCTGCCAGGCACCTTCCTGTTACTGTCAAGAAATCTGGCTCCAAACTGATAGAGGGCATGGCACAGAGCTTCCCCCCTCTGAAGACTTCTACTCTGTTGAGTGGACAGTTCCAAGGAGGAAGACATCCAGAGTGTCATAAAACAAAATGAAATTAATCTAAGAATAGTGCTGCCATTTTAAAGGGATAGAAACAATAAACACACAAAATATAAAAAGTGTCGAATTGAATGAGAATATTATCTTCACTGTGCACTCCAAAAATAATCCAGAGTTGATCCAAACACTTGGCCTTCGTAAAAGTTCTCAAAAAATGTTTTACCTGCAATTTGGGATTCAGGCCCTCGAAGGAACTCGAGTGCGGGGTCCATTTTCCATCTCTGCATCTGTTATTTGTAGAGTGATGCACTAATATATTAGCTGGACCTGCCTGGTCCAAGTTTTGGAATCCTGGGTCACATCATCCACTTGAGCTGTGTGGGATCAGGATAGCCTCGACTCACTCCCTTCTGGGAAATGCAACGGACGCCTCCACTTGCCAACTTTTACGAATGGAATGCTGGGCGGGCGGCACAGATGGTGTATGATGCCACCTCTGCATCACTGCTGCAATTCATTTGTTCTCCTGATTCCTGAAGGTCTCCACCCCAGGGAATTTTTCTCGCCTCAAGCCTGCCTCTGTTGCAGACTAATTGATAGAGAATGATTGTTATGTTTGGTCAACAACTCCATTATCATTGAATCATGTGACTGTCAGGATGTTTGACAGCAAACTGGACAGGAGTGCACAGTCAATAGTGAAGATAATATTCCCATTCAGTGTGACTTTTTTTGTGTGTTTATTGTTTCCATCCCTTTAAAATTGGGCACTTTTGTTCGCTGGATTTTGTTTTGTTTTATGACACTGGGGATAGTGTCCTAATTGGCCAATTAGAGTAGACAATGAACTAACTGGCGTTTTGTCTTCATTTTTCGTCCAGTGATTCCTTTCTTCCTATGTTTATGGGAACAGGAGTGCAACTGGGGTTCAGTAGCCAGCGAGTGGTGAACAATGCATGGAGACAGCATTCTTATTTCAGACTGTATCCTATCCTCAAGATCTGCACCATTCTCAGGAGGCATATTATGATTTCTTCAGTAAGCATTTAAACTTGGCATAACATAACAAATCAGGGGTCGGAATTTCGGTCTTCCACATGTATACAGCGAAAGTCCGGGGCCTTGGAGCTTGTGGAACTGCACCAGGCCTAGGGCAGCACGAGGAAGAGAACTGGAAACTCACTGAGTATATGTCACAACACTGAATTGTGTGGTGGTAAAGTGATGCATCCTTACACATTTTTAAAATCACACTGTGGATAAGTGTACCAGGAAACGGAGGCCATGTTTGATAAAAAGAGCAATGGATGGAATATAATGTACAATTCATGCAGATTTTTTTTTTTATTATTTTCATCATTTAAATAATTTAACAATTCTACTCATTGGATATTTCACCCCTTTCTTTAACTCGAATCTGAATTTACTTTGGGTCCCTGCATAAATGAATGGATTGACGCAAGAACACAAAAACTGAAGCATATATCCACTTTCCTCCAGAATATAATTTGATTCATTGAAATTGGAACCCGAGAAATAAGTAATGCTCACAATTCGAACATAGAGGAAGGATACAAGTTGTAACAAATATAACAGGATAAAAGCACCCGAGACACAGAAGAGTAAAACGATAGAGTTTCTCCGCTTCTCCATCTCTGGATCACTCTGAGTCTCTCCATTACTGTGGGACTGGAGTCTCCTGCGAGCATTACTGGCCAATCGAATGTATCTGACGGTCAGAGCATTGAGCAGCAAAATTAGAATGTATGGGAGACAAGGATTTAAAATCCGATGAATCCATTCATATGCGTCCCATGCAGGTGATGGAAAAATATTGATTTTATGCGGCAGAACCAAGGTATATTGTTAATTATATACACAGGTTCACATATAAAATACACAAACGCATCATACAAACAGCTCAATGTACAGACAGTTCCTATAACCCGTGCCGCTGTTTTCTTGGAGCAATATTTTATTTTCAGCTTTTTGCAACAAATAGCTATAAATCGATCAAATGTGAAAAGAACCGTTAGCCATACAGAACTATCTATGGCTGCAAAGTTCAGGGCAACACGGAGACCACAAACCGGTGTGATGTTCAGAAAACTGAATGGGAAATAATAAATAGCAATCCTGTTTAATATCACAGCCGTGATAATGACGAGAAGATCCATCACGGCCATGGACACCAAGTAGTAGGTGACACATCTGGAAAGACCGCAACTTCCTCGGGACAGGATCACAATCACTGCCAAGTTAGCTGTAAAAGTAAACAGATTGAAGAGATTGAGAGAGAAAAGACAAAGAGGGAGAGTGTACATGTGAGAGACAGAGTGAGTACAGGACAGTTACTGATCCATTCCCAACAAAATCAACCGTTTTACTGCATTCTTTACGAAATTTCCAGCTGTGAGGCGTGATCCTGAGTTGGAAACGATCTCTTCTGCTCTGTTTCTGCTTTTAAAGTAATCATCTGGATGAAAATAAGTCAGGCCAATGACATCAAAATGTAAAATAAAATGAAGAAACATAACGGATATCAATGACGCAAAAGAAACTCATCAAAATCAACGTGGGTAAGGCTTCGACTGCTATGTCCAGACTGGCCAAGAGAGTGTGGGAAAATGGCGCACTGACACGGAACACAAAAGTCCGAGTGTATCAGGCCTGTGTCCTCAGTACCTTGCTCTATGGCAGCGAGGCCTGGACAACTTATGCCAGCCAAGAGCGACGTCTCAATTCATTCCATCTTCGCTGCCTTCGGAGAATACTTGGCATCAGGTGGCAGGACTATATCTCCAACACAGAAGTCCTTGAAGCGGCCAACACCCCCAGCTTATACACACTACTGAGTCAGCGGCGCTTGAGATGGCTTGGCCATGTGAGCCGCATGGAAGATGGCAGGATCCCCAAAGACACATTGTACAGCGAGCTCGCCACTGGTATCAGACCCCCCGGCAGTCCATGTCTCCGCTATAAAGACGTCTGCAAACGCGACATGAAATCGTGTGACATTGATCACAAGTCGTGGGAGTCAGTTGCCAGCATTCGCCAGAGCTGGCGGGCAGCCATAAAGACAGGGCTAAATTGTGGCAAGTCGAAGAGACTTAGTAGTTGGCAGGAAAAAAGACAGAGGCACAAGGGGAGAGCCAACTGTGCAACAGCCCCGACAAACAAATTTCTCTGCAGCACCTGTGGAAGAGCCTGTCACTCCAGAATTGGCCTTTATCGCCACTCCAGGCGCTGCTTCACAAACCACTGACCCCCTCCAGGCGCGTATCCATTGTCTCTCGAGATAAGGAGGCCCAATAGAAAGAAATAAGTTCACGTGTAATTAAAGCACAATCCCCCGAAGGGGAAATGCAGGACAAAGAAGTCCAGAGCTCCCTAGATGATCAAACATGTAGAGAGTAAGATGAAGAAGAAAAGAGGTGCATATGGAAGACTTCAGGTGAATGATGCAAGTGAGGATAAGGCTTGATACAGAAGGTTGAGCAGGAAGTGGATAAACAAATGATTGAAGCAAAGAGACAGTATGAGAAGAGAATGTCAGCTAACATTTAAAGGAATCCAAAAGTCATTTACAGGCATGTAAACAGTAAAAGTGTAGTAAAATGATGCATGGGGCCAATTCGGGACCTAAAATAAGATATAAATGTGGAATTGGGGTGCGGCAGAAACCACATCTGCCAAATGGAAGCATATTAATTTCGGCATATGGACCACTATTTGAACTTGTACTGGACATTGAACATAACCTGCTTAAAAATACCACAGAGCAGTTGTTGAATACATGGCTGCACATTTGTGTTCTGAGAGACAGTTGTCTAGAGATACAATGGGAGTGGTCCCTGATTCAATAGTGTTGATCAAAAGACATTGAGAGTCATTGGCTGTGTAAGGGCTAGCACTCCACCACCGCCACCACAACCCCCCACCACAACCCCCCACCGCAAACCACCCCCCCCCCATCACCACCACGACCATCCACCCCCCCCCCAACGAGTGTGTCTAGTAAGCTTTGAAGAATCAACAATCCTCGCAGCCGATACTGCTTCAAACAAAGAGCTAGTCACATGAATAACTTGCAGGCCAACCTGGGAATTGATTTAATTGTGCCTCACAGAAAAGTTTTGAGACAGACTGCAATTTTGAAGACTAAAGGGAAGCAAGGGATTGCTCTCCGTCTGTCTCTCTCTCTCACGCAAAGTTCCATGGACCCACAGAAGTAATTTAAGCCTCAAATCACAAGATACCTGCAGCATTCTGGTACCAGCGAAACAAGTTTGGAAGTGTGCACTGGGCCCCAACGAGAACTGCAAGACTTAACTTCAATCAAAGACTTCACAGAAAAACTAAAACACAGTAGCTGAATCCCATCTACTACTTCAAACCTTCCCCCTTTAATTCTTTATCCTCCTCTGTATCTATTTTTGTTTGTGTATATAGTGTATGCATGCTAGCATGGTCACGTCACATATTTTTCGTAGTTTTAACTGAGGTAGGGTGTTAAGGTTAATAAACTTACACCTTTCTTGTTCAAACCTGAGAAAGCTCGTCTGATTAATTCCTTTGCAATTACAATTAGAAAGCAGTGAGCGAGGACTCACTGAGGGGAAATTAAAAACACTGTATTTTAAAAGTTAAACCCTGTAATGGCCAAACCAGGAAAGGGGCGAGAGGGGAGCCTGAGACCCCTTCCACACCTGTTCATAACATGGGGGATGTTTGAAGTACTGAGTGAATACTTTATATCTGTCTTTACCTAGGAAGAGCATGTTGCCCAAGTCATGGTGAAAGAGGAGCTAGTTGGGATACTGGATGGGCTAAACATTGATTTTAAAAAAAGGAGGTATTGGATGGGCTGGCTAGACTTAAAGTTGATAAGTCCCAGGACTAGATGAGATGCATCCATGGATACTGAGGGAAGTAAGGGTGGAAATTGCAGAGGCCATTGTCATATTCTTCCAATCCTTCTTAGATACAGGGGTGGTTCCAGAGGAATGGAGAATTGCAATTTATTTATTTAGAGATACAGCACTGAAACAGGCCCTTCGGCCCACCGAGTCTGTGCCGACCAACCACCACCCATTTATACTAGCCCTGCAGTAATCCCACATTCCCTATCACCTATCTACACTCTGGGCAATTTACAATGGCCAATTTACCTATCAACCTACAAGTCTTTGTCTGTGGGAGGAAACAGGAGCACCTGGCAAAAACCTACACGGTCACAGGGAGAACTTGCAAACTCCACACAGGCAGTACCCAGAATCGAACGTGGGGGGGTTCCTAGAGCTGTGAGGCTGCAGTGCTAACCACATGCAAAGTGAAATTACTGTTGTAAGTTACAACAGAGAGAGTGCGACACAAACACGGATTCAGCAGATGTCAAAATACAACCTTAACAATTGCATTGTAACATGGAACTGTCTTTCTATGCCTATTTATTATCTTTAACTAATGATTAGCTCTGTAGTGAACTGTTTAAATTTAGAAATGATCTAAAGTGCAGTTGACAAGACTTGAAATTGCACAGTGAATCCCCCAGTGATATTTAGCTTTAATCACTTGCCCACAATTACATCCCATGGAAGTACACTGCTCGAATGTTGAGTTATGATATAGATTAGTCGTGATCTAATTGAATGGTGGAGCTGGATCGAGGCGATGATTAGTCGGCATCAACCTTCCTAACATTAAGATCAATTTGTATTTATAAAGTGCAATTCTTTATTCTGAAACGTCTGGTGCCACTTCACAGCAGCGTGACAAGACAAAAATTGACATCGGATCAGTAAGGGAATATTACGGCAGATGACCAAATGCTTCATCAAAGTTATTGGTTTTCGGGAGTGTTTTATAGGAGAAAGGACAGTTAGAGAGGTTTAGTGGGGTAATTCTAGAGCTTGATTACAGAGCCAATGTAGGTCAGTGAGAACAGACTTGTGACCACGATTGATGAAGGAGAAGTGTTAAGTGTCAGGGTGGCAAAGCTTAAATAATCTTTCTCACGCAAAAACCTTCAGCCATCAGATTGATAGAGTTTCACTCCACCTGGATTGGAATTCGATTCATCAAGAGAGTAGAACTCTGCTTTTAATTGTCATTTATACAGAGGTGGTATTACATTTCTATGACACAGTACAATATTTGGGGAATATCTGGCAACCTGAGGAGTGGAGTGACAGTCTCTCTCTCTCTCTCTCTCTCTGGCTGTGGTTGGGTCCCTGTGCTGGGTTTGAAAAGTGAAAAATAAAGTAACAGTGACATCACGGGGATTCTGTAAACTGATTGCTTTGTAACAGCTGTTATTACCTGCAAATAGCTTTAAAAAATCAGAGAGAGAGAAAAGTTATTAAAAAACTCAAGTAGCTACATTGCAAATGATTAGGTTACTACTAAGGTTTTATAATTAGTGTAATATATTAATAATTATTATTTAGAATTGTGCTGTTTGGACAGAGTGAGGCTATGAGTTGTGTGTGAAGGATTTCACTGGAGAAAGAGGTGTTCTTTGCCGTCTTTCTTTTGTTTTCTGCCTTTTCAGCCTCCACGGTACAGGGGAAGAAGCCGCTTGGTAAGTAACTGGGAAGTTATTCCACTTATTGCACGAGCAATAATTAGTTTGTGAAGCTATGTAATGGCAGGGCAGCTCAGCAAAGTGGAATGTGCCACTTGTTTCATGTGGGAAGTCGTGCTTGCACTATGTACCCCTGACAAACACATCTGCAAGAAGTGTCACCAGCTGGAGAAGCTTGAGTTCCGGGTTTTGGAACTCAAGCAGCGGCGGGTGTCACTGTGGGACATCCGCGAGGCAGCGAAACATGTGGATAGCATGTTTCAGGAGGTAGTCACATTGGTGCTTAAGACAGCACAGGCAGAGAGGGACTGCGAGGCTGCCAGACAGACAAAAAGGTCAAGGCAGGAGTCCCCGGAGGGCATCCCACTTTCTAACCAGTATTCAGTTCTGAGTACCGATGGGAGAGAGGGTTCCTCTGGAGAGTGCAGCAAGAGTCATGAACAGAGCACCATGGGTGGCTCAGCTGTGTAGGGAGGGAGGAAAAAAGACAAAAGAGC
Organism: Heterodontus francisci; assembly: GCF_036365525.1. Classification (NCBI taxonomy): domain Eukaryota; kingdom Metazoa; phylum Chordata; class Chondrichthyes; order Heterodontiformes; family Heterodontidae; genus Heterodontus; species Heterodontus francisci. The sequence goes on from NC_090404.1 coordinate 22,864,702, forward strand.
AATAGTGGTAGGGGATTCTATAGTTAGGGGATCAGACAAGCGTTTGTGTGGTGGCAGACGTGATTCCAGGATGGTATGCTGTCTACCTGGTGCAAGGGTCCTGGATGTCACCGAGTGGATACAGAGCATTCTGGAGGGCAAGGGTGCACAGCCGGAGATTGCGGTCCACATTGGTACCAACGATGTGGGAAGAAAGAGGGATGAGGTCCTGCAGGCTGAGTTTAGGGAGTTTGGAAAGAGTTTAGCAAGGAGGACCTCAAAGACAGTAATCTCCAGATTGCTCCCAAGGGCACGTGCTAGTGAGCATAGAAGTAGGAGAATTACACCAAATGAATGTGTGGCTGGAGAGATGGTGTGGGGCAGAGGGCTTCAGATTTCTGGGTCATTGGGATGGATTCTGGGAAATGTGAGACCTGTTGAAGCTGGAGGGTCTGCACCTTAACAGGACTGAGGCAAATATCTCTGCAGGAAGGTTTACTGGTGCTGTTAGAGATGGTTTAAATTCGTTTGGCAGGGGAATGGGAAACTGAGCGCAGTCTCAGACAGGACAATTTCAGGACAGGGGACGGGAGACAGAAAATTAATGAGTGACTCTGAAAGACAGAAAGAGCAAAGGTTAAAAAATGTGCAGCACAAGAATTTGGCTGTGTTCAATTTATTTAAATGCAAGGAGTATAGTAATAAAGCCGATGAGCTGAGGACACAGATAGACAAATGGCAACATGATGCTATTGCTATAATGGAAACTTGGCAGGATACAGGTTGTGGTTGAGCACAATTCTGCTGCTGATGATTATCCACAGCACCTCATGAATCCCAGTTTTGCGTTGCTAGATAAGTTCGAAATCTCATTAAGCACGGTAGTAGTGCCACACAACATGATGGGGGGTATCCTCAATGTGAAGACGGCACTTCATCTCCACAAGGAGTGTGTGGCGGTCACTTGTACCAATACTGTCATGGAGATATGCATCTGTGACATGTAGATTGGTGAGGACGAGGTCAAGTATGGTTTTCCCTATTGTTGGTTCCATCACTTCCTTCTGCAGACCCAATCTTAGCAGCCAAGTCCTTTAGGATTCGGCCAGTAATGGTGCTACCGAACCACTCTTCACGAAGGACATTGAAGTTCCCCACCCAGAGTACATTCTGAGCCTTTGCTACACTCAGTGCTTCCTCCAATTGATGTTTAGCATTGAGGAGCACTGATTCATCAGCTGTGGTTGGAGGAGATATTCGATGGTAATCAGCAGGAGGTTTCCTTGCCCATGTTTAATCTGATTGTGCAGGACTTCATGGGGTCCAGAGTCAATATTGAGGCCTCCCAGGGCAACACCCTCCCGACTGAATATCACTGTGGCACCAGCTCTACTGCGTCTGTCCTTCCCATGGGACATACCCTGGGATAGTGATGTCTGGGACATTGTCTGTAAGGTATGATCCCAATAGGCTGCTGCTTGACTAGGCTTGAGGCAGTTCTCCCAATTTTGCCACAAGCACCCAGATAATATTGAGGAGGACGTTGCAGGGTTGACAGAGCTGGGTTTGCCGTTGTATTTTCCAGTGCCGAGGTGAATGCCAGGTGGTCCGGCCGGTTTCATTCCTTTTTGTAGGCTTTGTAGCAGTTTGATACAACTGAGCGCTAGACCATTTCGGAGGATATTTAAGGGTCGACCACATTTATACCAGACCGGGTAGATTTTCTTCCCTAAAGGACATTAGTGAACCAGATGGGTTTTTACAACAATCGACAACGGTTTCATGGTCACCATCAAACTAGACTAATTCCAGATTTTTATTAATTTAATTGAAATTCCAACATCTGCCGTGGCGGGATTTGAACCCCAGCTCCCATAGCATTAGCCTGGGGCGCTGGTTTACTCATCTAGTGACACTATCCCTACGCCATCGCCCTCTCAGAGGAACTTGGAGCCAGTTGCGCCTGACCTGTGATAACACGAACTGACTAATATTCAGGGGCAAGAATGTAAGGCATTTTTAGGTCGGAATATCTCTGGTCATTTAAATATTGTGCTGACAGCAGTTAACTTAGCAATAAGTGAGTTAAACTCGGGAATTTATCGTGCACGAGGCTCACTTTCACCATTTTAGTCGCCTATAAAGCTTTTCGTTATCATTTATGCAGAAATATAACTGGGATCACATTGTCGTCTCTGGGTATTTCACTTTGGAGACTTGTCAAACCATTTCATAAACATTTAATTCCAACAAAACTTAGCACGGGTTTGGCAATGGCTGCTTTTATTCATCTGTATCAATTAGTGTAATTAATACAAAAGAAACATCTATTTATCTCCCTGGAGCCTGACATCATGTATACATGCAGCAATCTTAGAGTTTAGTGCAGAGTGCGCTTCAAGTTTCTGATAGAAATGCATGGATCAGCAAAAGGTCTGGCGTTTTCCATTTTCTATCCCGTCCTTGCAGCTATAGGGATTCCAGGTAAAGGATGTAGCTCGTCCTTAGTTGCAGGAATCATTGGTTCACAGTACCGCTGCTTCCATTTACCATATTCTACATTTTACAACTGCTATTTTGGGAGAATTGTCATATTGTCATCACGGTGTAACGAGTTTACATATTGCTGATATTATTTCTTCCTGTTACCAGGACAAATTCTACCCCCCAACCGCTCCCCCGCCCCTCTTCAATGGTATAATTTCTCCCTTTAACGAGATAATTTCACCCCTTTTACAGTATCATTTTCGCCAATTTAATGGTATCAATTCGCAATCTTAAGGACATTGGCTCATTTCCTGATATACTTTCTTCCCAATAATGCTATAATTTATGCCCTTTCACGGTGGTATCGTATCTTGACATTGCCACTGACAGTACAATTTCATCCCTTTAGAGTTATCATTTTCTCCATACCTGGTATATTTTTTTTACCTCTGTAACAATATAATTATGTCCCTCTAACTGCATACTTCATCCCCTTTTCTTGGAACAGTTCATGGTACGAATATAGTTCTGTTGTGTTTTTGACACTGTTACTGATGGTGAATTATCAAACTGTTATCACGATGTAAATGTATTTCTATTCTGTTATTGACACAGTTACACTGGGTGCATTATCACACAAATGTCATGGTGGAAATGTAGTTCAATTGTGTGACTGACACTGATACCGCAGATGAATTATCACACTGTTAGCATCTTGAATATATAGTTTCATTGTGTCAGCAAACGGGTCATAAGATCTGGACAGCAGGAAAAGCAAGCAGAGGTTCTTCAGAATTTGTTGGGGTTTTGAATTCTCTCTGGTGTGAACGACGGCCCCATCTGGAAGGCGCTGGCCAGGGACGTGAGAGGCGACCCGAGTGCCCACGAGGTGGTCGTCGAGGCTCAGGGCCTCAAACCGGCCTCGGTCGCCCTTCCGCCGTCACTGCTGGGAGCCGGGAAAGAAGCTCCACCATCAGCTGAATGGGAGCAAGAGCGCAGCTTCAGCCTGGAGGACGCTGATATCGAGGAGGCTGTGTAGGCTGTGGGCTGGCCCGCTTGCCAGGGTTGCGATGCTCGCCGGATGACTCCCCCCTTCCCCCCACACCACATTCCCCCCAGCAGCCCCTTTCCCCACTCCATCGCACCCCTCCCCCTCACACCTCTGTCCCCCACCCCCTCTCCCCCGCAATGGATTCCCCCACCCAATCTCCCCCCGCAACCCCTTCCCAGCTCCCCCCTCGCACTTCTTTCCCCTCACCCCCTGGCAGCCACTTCCCAGCTCCCCACTCCCACTGCCTTCCCCCGCACCATCTTCCCCTCGCTCCATCTTCCCCTCCCACCCCCTCCCCTACCGACCTTCCCTGCTCCCCATCACACCCCCTTCCCTCCACCCCCTCCCCCCGCACCCCTCCCCCTCGCACCTCCACCCCGCCCCCCCCCCCCCCCCGGCAACCACCGGCATCCACCTATCCCTGAGCAGGGGCCCTAACAACTTCACTGTCTTTTGGGCATCTCTGGAGAGACCAAGGCTAAGGGAGTAAACCCTAACAGAAAATCCAGTGAAACCCCGAAGGCAGTCATGTGTCACATTTGGCAAGCTTCCGGCAGTTCCTGCAGCTATACCAGTGCCAAACGTCGTGCTGTGCACTCCTTTGCACCCCACCAGGAAGGTCGAGTGGGGAGTTTTGATCCTTGGGCAAATCACACCCTCCATACATCCGCCCAGGCATGCGCCATGGAGAGGTCACTCCATAGTCGCCTTACAAATACCAAAACAACACGGAAGAAAACAGTTACGGGTTATAAGTCCAGCTCAATTGGCGTAGAGATTGGGCGTCACGGGTTGCCTTTGTCGGTGGGCGACGTCATTGCATCTCACTGGACAGCTACCGCCTGCCTCAAACCGGGCAGTCCCCACTCAGTAAGATTCTATCGCGCCACAGTCCACCTGCTTCAATGGGTGCTTGGAGCTCAGGGTCATTTCCTGACAAGTGGACTGATACACCGCACGAAACAGCATGACAGAAAAAGGAAAGATGGTACCAACCCTTCGTTTTGCAAGCTGGAACATCAGAACTATGTGCCCTGGCCTGTTGGAAGACCTTAAACAAATCAACGATTCCCAGAAGACTGCCATCATTAACAATGAGCTCAGTAGACTCAATGTGGACATTGCAGCACTTCAGGAGACATGCCTCCCTGCGAGCGGATCTCTAAGCGAGAAAGACTACACCTTCTTCTGGCAGGATAGGGTTCCTGAAGAACCAAGACAGCATGGAGTGGGCTTTGCCATCAGAAACTCTTTGCTCAGCATGATAGAGCCACTTTCAAATGGCTCAGAACGCATACTGTCCATCTGATAGCTCACCGCCTCTGGTCCAGTACACCTACTCAACATCTATGCTCTAACATTCTGCTCCCCACCTGAAGTTCGAGGCCAGTTCTACGAGGAACTCCATAATATCATTAGTAGCATTCCCAAGACTGAACATTTGTTCCTGTTGGGGGATTTTAATGCCAGGGTTGGGGCCGACCATGACTCATAGCCCTCCTGCCTTGGGCGCTATGGCATTGGAAGGATGAATAAGAATGGACAGAGACTGCTTGAGTTGTGTACCTAAAACAGCCTCTGTCACCAGGTTTCATGAAGGCACCCAAGATCACGTCGTTGGCACCAGCTGGACCTCCTTGTCACAAGGTGTACCTCTTTAAACAGCATTCAAATCACACGCAGCTTCCTCAGTGTGGATTGCAGCACTGACCACTCCCTGGTGTGCAGCAACGTTAGACCCAAACCAAAGAAGCTGCAACACTCCAAGCAGAAGGGCCGCCCGTGCATCAACACGAGCAGAACTTCTTATCCACAGCTGTTACATAAGTTTCTAAATTCACTTGAAAAAGCCCTCCAAAACGCTCCCACAGGAAATGCAGGGACCAAGTGGGCCCACATCAAAGGCGCCATCTATGACTCAGCAATGGCCAGCTATGGCAAACGTGTGAAGCAGAATGCAGACTGGTTTCAATCTTACTTTGCAGAGCTGGAACCTGTCATAGCTGCTAAGCGCAATGCACTGTTGAACCACATGAAAACCCCCAGCGAGTTAACATTCATAGCACTTAAAGCAGCCAGAAGCATTGCACAAAGAACAGCCAGGCGCTGCGCAAATGACTACTGGCAACACCTCTGCAGTCGTAATCAGCTGGACTCCGACACCGGAAACATCAGAGGAATGTATGATGGCATTAAGAGAGCTTTTGGGCCAACTATCAGGAAGATCGCCCCCCTCAAGTCTAAATCAGGGGACACGATCACTGACCAATGCAAGAAAATGGACCGTTGGGTGGAGCACTACCTAGAACTGTACTTCTGGGAAAATGTTATCACTGATACCACCCTCAATGCAGCCCAGTCTCTGCCAGTCATGGATGAGCTGGATGAACAGCCAACAGAATCGGAACTCAGTGATGCCATTGATTCTGTGGCCAGTGGAAAAGCCCCTGGGAAGGACGGCATTACCCCTGGAATAATCAAGAGTGCCAAGCCTGCTATACTTTCCACGAACCGCTTTGCCTGTGCTGGGATAAGGGAGCAGTACCACAGGACATGTCCGATGCCAATATCATCACCCTCTATAAGAACAAGGGTGACCGTGGTGACTGCAACAACTGCTGTGGAATCTCCCTGCTCAGCATAGTGGGAAACAACTTCGCTCGAGTCATTTTAGACAGGCTCCAGAAGCTGGCTGAGCATGTCTACCCTGAGGCACAGTGTGGCTTTCGATCAGAGAAATCCACCATTGACATGCTGTTCTCCCTTCGCCAGCTACAGGAGAAATGCCACGAACAACAGATGCCCCTCTACGTTGCTTTCATTGATCTCACCAAAGCCTTTGACCTCGTCAGCAGACGTGGTCTCTTCAGACTACTAGAAAAGATTGGATGTCCACCAAAGCTACAAAGTATCATCATCTCATTCCATGACGACATGAAAGGCACAATTCAGCATAGGAGTGCCTCTTCAGACCCCTTTCCTATCCTGAGTGGTGTGAAACAGGGCTGTGTTCTCGCACCTACACTGTTTGGGATCTTCTTCTCCCTGCTGCTCTCACATGCATTCAAGTCTTCAGAAGAAGGAATTTTCCTCCACACAAGATCAGATGGCAGGTTGTTCAACCTTGCTCATCTAAGAGCGAAGACCAAAGTACAGAAAGTCCTCATCAAAGAACTTCTCTTTGCTGGCGATGCTGCATTTACATCCCACACAGAAGAGTGTCTGCAGAGACTCATCGATAGGATTGCGGCTGCCTGCAATGAATTTGGCCTAACCATCAGCCTCAAGAATGCGAACATCATGGGACAGGACCTCAGAAATGCTCCATCCATCAATATCGGCGACCACGCTCTGGAAGTGGTTCAAGAGTTTACCTACTTAGGCTCAACTATCACCAGTAACCTGTCCCTCGATGCAGAAATCAACAAGCGCATGGGAAAGGTGTCTGCTGCTATGTCCAGACTGGCCAAGAGAGTGAGGGAAAATGGCGCTCTGACACGGAGCACAAAAGTCCGAGTGTATCAAGCCTGTGTCCTCAGTACCTTGCTCGACGGCAGCGAGGCCTGGACAACGTATGTCAGCCAAGAGTGACGTCTCAATTCATTCCTTCTTCGCTGCCTCTGGAGAAGCCTTGGCATCAGGTGGCAGGACTGTATCTCCAACGCAGAAGTCTTCGAGGCAGCCAACATCCCCAGCATATACACCCTACTGAGCCAGCGGCACTTGAGTTGGCTTGGCCATGTAAGCCACATAGAAGATAACAGGATTCCCAAGGACACATTGCACAGCGAGCTCTTCACTGGTATCAGACCCACCGGCCGTCCATGTCTCCGCTTTGAAGCCGTCTGCAAACGCGACATGAAGTCCTGTGAAGTTGATCACATGTAGTGGGAGTTAGTTGCCAGTGATCGCCTGAGCTGGCAGACAGCCATGAAGGTGGGGCAAAAGAGAGGCGAGTCAAAGAGACTTAGCAGTTGGCAGGAAAAAAGATAGAAGCGCAAGGGGAGAACCAACTGTGTAACAGCCCCGGCAACCAATTTTACCTGCAGCGTCTGTGGAAGAGTCTGTCTCTCTAGAATTGGCCTTTATAGCCACTCCAGGCACTGCTTCAAAAACCACTGACCACCTTCAAGCGCTTACCCATTGTCTCTCGAGACAAAGGAGGCCAAAGAAGAAGATTGTGTTACTGCCACTGTTACAGTGGTGAATTATCACATTGTAATCACGGTTTAACTGGAGTTTTGTTGCATTATTAATACTGTTACTTGAGGCAAATTATCGCATTGGTGTAACAGTACAAACATTGTTCTGTTGTGTTATTGAAACTGTTGCTGTGAGTGAATTATCACACAGATATCACAGTGCAAATGTAGTTCTGTTGTGTTATTGACACTGTTACTGTAGATGAACTATCACACAGTTATCAACTTGAATATGTAGTTTCATTCTGTTACTGGCACTGTTACTGTGGTTGTATTATCACACTGTCATCACGGTGTAAATGCAGTTCTATTGTGTTATTGACACCGTTGCTGCTGGATGAATTATCACACTGGTGTTCCAGTGTAAATGTAGTTCTATTGTGTTATTGACACTGTTACTGTGGATGGATTGTCACACTGATGCCATCGTATACAAGTAGTTTTATTGTGCTATTGATACTGTTGCTGTGGGTGAATTATCACACTGTTATGACGGTGTAAATGTAATTCTATTGTGTTATAGAAACTAGAGATGCTGGAAATACTCAGCAGGTCTGGCAGCATCTGTGGAGAGAGAAGCATAATTAACATTTCAGGTCAGTGACCCTTCATCAGAACTGGCAAAGGTTAGAAATATAATATGTTTTATTCAAACAATGCGGGGGTGGGGCAAGAGATAACAAAAGTAAAGGTGTTGATAGGACAGGGTAACTGCGAATAACTGAGCAGAAGGTCATGGAACAAAGGCAAACGGTATGTTAATGTTGTGTTGAAAGACAAAGCGTTGGCGCAGAGAGGGTGCTAATGGACAAAAAAAATTAACAGCCCTGGCCCAAAGCACAAACATAAAAAAAACAGTGGGCAGACACATGGTAAGAAAAATGAATGATGAAACAAACTAAAATAAAACAAAAAAGAAAAGCGAAAACAGAAAAAGAAACTGAAAATAAAAAGGAAGGAGGGACATCGTTCCCTGAAATTATTCAACTCAATGTTCAGTCCGGCAAGCTGTAGTGTGCCTAATCGGTTAATGAGATGCTGTTCCTCGACCCTGCGCTGATGTTGACTGGAATACTGCAGCAATCCCAGGACAGATATGTGGGCATGAGAGCAGAGGGGGGGGGGGGGGTGGGGGGGTATTGAATTGGCAAGCAACCAGAAGCTCGGAGGTATTCCGCAAAGAGGTCACCGAATCTGCGTTTGGTCTCCCCAGTGTAGAGCAGACCACATTGTGAGCAGTTCTCTTGTGTTATTGACACTGCGTGAAGTATCACACTGTTATAGAACATAGAACATAGAATAGTACAGCACAGTACAGGCCCTTCGGTCCACGATGTTGTGCCGAACCTTTAACCTACTCTAGGAACCTACATACCCTTCATACTACTATCATCCATGTACCTATCCAAGAGTCGCTGAAATGTCCCTAATGTATCTGCTTCGACTACCACAGCTGGCAGTGCATTCCACGCACCCACCACTCTCTGTGTAAAGAACCTACCTCTGACATCTCCCCGAAACCTTCCTCCAATCACCTTAAAACTATGCCCCCTGGTGATAGCACTTTCCACCCTGGGAAAAAGTCTCTGGCTATCCACTCTATCTATGCCTCTCATCATCTTGTACCCCTCTATCAAGTCACCTCTCATCCTTCTTTGCTCCAATGAGAAAAGCCCTAGCTCGCTCAATCTTTCTTCGTAGGACATGCCCTCCAGTCCAGGCAGCATCCTGGTAAATCTCCTCTGCACCCTCTCTAAAGCTTCCAATTCCTTCCTATAATGAGGCGACCAGAACTGAACACAATATTCCAAGTGTGGTCGATCCAGGGCCTTATAGAGCTGCAGCATAACCTCGCGGCTCTTAAACTCAATCCCCCATTAATGAAAGCCAACACTCCATACGCTTTCTTAACAAGCCTATCAACTTGGGTGGCAACTTTTAGCGATCTATGGACATGGACCCTAAGATCCCTCTGTTCCTCCACACTACCAAGAATCCTGTCTTTAAGCCTCTATTCTGCATTCAAATTCGACCTTCCAAAATTAATCACTTCACACTTTTCCAGGTTGAACTCCATCTGCCACTTCTCAGCCCAGCTCTGCATCCTGTCAACGTCCCGTTGCAACCTACAACAGCCTTCCACACTACCCACAACTCCATCAACCTTCGTGTCATCGGCAAACTTACTAACCCAGCCTTCCACTTCCTCATCCAAGCCATTTATAAAAATCACAAAGAGCAGAGGTCCCAGAACAGATCCCTGTGGAACAACACTGGTCACCGAGCTCCAGGCTGAATAATTTCCATCAACCACCACCCTCTGTCTTCTATGGGCCAGCCAATTCTGTATCCAGACAGCCAACTTTCCCTGTATCCCATGCCTCCTTACTTTCTGACTGAGCCTACCATGGGGAACCTTATCAAACGCCTTGCTAAAATCCATATACACCACATCCACTGCTCTTCCTTCATCAACGTGTTTTGTCACATCTTCAAAGAATTCAATAAGGCTTGTGAGGCATGACCTGCCCCTCACAAAGCCATGCTGACTGTCTTTAATCAAGCTATGCTTTTCTAAATAATCATAAATCCTGTCTCTCAGAATCCTCTCCAATAATTTGCCCTCTACCGATGTAAGACTGACTGGTCTATAATTCCCAGGGTTATCCCTATTCACTTTCTTGAACAACGGAATAACATTTGCCACCCTCCAGTCATCTGGTACTACTCCAGTGGACAGTGAGGACGCAAAGATCATCGCCAAAGGCGTGGCAATCTCTTCCCTCGCTTCCCATAATATCCTTGTGTATATCCCGTCTGGCCCCGGGGACTTATCTGTCCTCATGTCTTTCAAAATTTCCAGCACATCCTCCTTCTTAACATCAACCTGTTCGAGCATATCAGCCTGTTTCACGCTGTCCTCACAAATGACCAGGTCCCTCTCACTCGTGAATACTGAAGCAAAGTATTCATTTAGGACCTCCCCTACCTCCTCCGACTCCAGGCACAAGTTCCCTCCACTATCCCTGATCGGCCCTACCCTCACTCTGGCCATCCTCTTGTTCCTCACATAAGTGTAGAATGCCTTGGGAATTTCCTTAATCCTACCAGCCAAGACTTTTTCATGTCCCCTTCTAGCTCTCCTAAGTCCATTCTTCAGTTCCTTCCTGGCTACCTTGTAACCCTCTAGAGCCCTGTCTGATCCTTGCTTCCTCAACCTTAAGTAAGCTTCCTTCTTCCTCTTGACTAGCTGTTCCACATCTCTTGTCATCCAAGGTTCCTTCACCCTACCATCCCTTCCTTGCCTCATCGGGGCAAACCTATCCAGCAGTCGCAGCAAGTGCTCCCTAAACATCCCCACATTTCTGTCGTGCATTTCCCTGAGAACATCTGTTCCCAATTTATGCTCCCCAGTTCCTGCCTAATAGCATTGTAATTCCCCCTCCCCCAATTAAATATTTTCCCATCCCGTCTGCTCCTGTCCCTCTCCATGACTATAGTAAAGGTCAGGGAGTTGTGATCACTATCACCGAAATGCTCTCCCACTGAGAGATCTGCCACCTGGCCTGGTTCGTTGCCAAGCACTAAGTCCAACATAGCCTCCCCTCTAGTCGGCCTATCTACATATTGAGTCAGGAAACCTTCCTGGACACACCTGACAAAAACTGCTCCATCCAAACTATTTGCACTAAGGAGGTTCCAATCAATATTAGGGAAGTTGAAGTCACCCATGACAACAATCCTGTTACTTCTGCACCTTTCCAAAATCTGCCTCCCAATCTGTTCCTCCGTGTCTCTGTTGCTATTGGGGGGTCTATAGAAAACTCCCAATAAAGTGACTGCTCCTTTCCTGTTTCTGACTTCCACCCATAATGACTCAGTAGACAAACCCTCCTCGACGACCTCCCTTTCTGCAGCTGTGATACTATCCCTGATTAGCAATGCCACTCCCCCACCTCTTTTACCTCCCTCCCTATTCCTTTTGAAACAACTAAACCCCGGAACATCTAACTTCCATTCCTGCCCCTGTGATATCCAAGTCTCCGTAATGGCCACAACATCGTAGCTCCAAGTACTGATCCATGCTCTAAGTTCATCACCCTTATTCCTGACACTTCTTGCATTAAAATAGACACACTTCAACCCATCATACTGGCTGCAACTTTGCCCTGTCAACTTTCTAACCTTCCTCACAGACTCTCTGCACTCTGTATCTGCCTGTTCAACAGCTACCCCATCCACTGATCCATAGCTCCGGTTCCCATCCCCCTGCCAAACTAGTTTAAACCCTCCCGAAGAGCGCTAGCAAACATCCCGCCCAGGATATTGGTGCCCCTCCAGTTCAGATGCAACCCGTCCTTCTTGTACATGTCCCACCTTCCCCAGAAGGTATCTCAATGATCCACATCTCTGAAGCCCTCCCTCCTACACCAGCTCTGTAGCCACGTGTTCAGCTTTACTCGCTCTCTGTTTCTAGCCTCACTAGCACGTGGCACCGGTATCAATCCTGAGATTACTATCCTGCTCGTCCTGCCTTTTAGCTTCCAACCTAACCCCCGATATTCGCTTTTCAGGTCCTCATCCCTTTTCCTAGCTATGTCATTGGTACCGATGTGTACCACAACATCTGGCTGCTCCCCCTCCCCCTTAAGAATCCCATAGACTCGATCCGAGACATCCCTGACCCTGGCACGTGGCAGGCAACATACCATCTGGGAGTCTCGTTCGCGACCACAGAATCTCCTGTCTGTTCCTCTAACCATTGAATCTCCTATCACTATCACTCTCCTATTCTCCCCCCTTCCCTTCTGAGCCACAGAGCCAGGCTCAGTGCCAGAGACCTGGCCGCTGTGGCTTTCCCTGGTAGGTCGTCGTCCCCAACCGTATCCAAAATGGTATACTTATTATTGAGGGGAACGGCCACAGGGGATCCCTGCACTGTGCACCTATTCCCTTTCCTTCCCCTGATGGTCACCCAGCTACCTTTATCCTGTAACCTAGGTGTCACTACTTCCCTATAACTGCTCTCTATCACCCCCTCAGCTGCCTGAATGAAACGAAGTTCATCCAGCTCCAGCTCCAGTTCCCTAACGCGGTCTGTGAGGAGCTGGAGTTGGGTGCACTTCTCACAGGTGAAGTCAGCAGGGACACAAGTGGTGACCCTCACCTCCCACATCCTGCAAGAGGAGCATGCAACTGCCCTAGCTTCCATCCCCTCTGCTCTAAATTGACACAGAGATTAAGTAAAAATAAAGGAAAACCTTACCTTACCAAACCCTCCACACAAGAGTCCTTGTTTTTTGGTTAGAGGAGGAGGATGGGTGGGAGACACGACAGGTGCAGTGTTTCGGGTTTAGCCACTGCCTGAATATATAAGTTCACTTACCCAGCATGCCCCGTGTCCGCGTCCGCCGAATCACTAGGTAAGTACTTTATAGTGAAACTTACCTTCCCAGCTGCCCCCTGGCTCGCACTCTCACTGCTACCGCTGTTCAAAAAGAAACTGCTGAATCGCTAGGTAATCACGGTTTAAATGTAATTCTGTTGTGTTATTAATACTATTACTGGGGAGGAATCATCACATTGGTGTTACAGTGCAAATATTGTTTTATTGTGCTATTGACACCATTACTGTGGGCGACTGATCACATTGGTGTCACAGCGTACATGTAGTTCTATTGTGTTATCGACACTGCTACTATGGATGAATTATCACACTTTTATTACAGTTTAAATGAAGTTCTATTGTGTTATCAGTGCGATTACTGGAGGCAAATTCTTACATTGATGTAACAGTGCAAACATTGTTCTATTGTGTTAGTAGCACTGTCACTGTAGGTGAATTATCACACTGTTTATGCCCGTGCAAATGAAGTTCTAGTTTTGCTATTGACACTGTTACTATGGGTGAATTACCACACTTTTACCACGGTTGAAATGTTGTTCCGTTGTATTATTAATGCTATAACTGGTGGCGAATTACCACATTGGTGTCATAGTGCAACTATTGTTCTATTGTGTTGTTGACGCTGTTACTGTGGGGGGATTAACACTGTGGTCACGGTTTAAATGTAATTCCATTGTATTATTGACACTGTTCCTTTTTTGAATTATCACGATGTAAATGAAGTTCAATTGCATTATTGACACTGTTGCTGTGCGTCAATTATCACACTGTCAACATGGCTTTAAATGTAGTTCTGTTGTGTTCCTGACACTGTTGCTGTGGATGCATTATCACACTATTATGAAGGTGTAACTGCAGTTCTATTGTGTTATTGACACTGTTGCTGTGGGTGATTTACCACTCTGATGTCACAGTGTAATTGTAGCTCTATTGTGTTCTTGACACTGTTGCTGTGAGCAAATTATCTACTGATGTCACAGTGTAAGTGCAGTCCTGTTGTGTTATTGACACTGTTACTGTGGGTGAATTATCACACTGATATCACAGAGTAAATGTAGTCCTATTGTGTTATTGACACTGTTACTGTGGGCGAATTATCACACTGTTATCACGATCTAAATGTGCTATTGTGTTATTAATACTGTTGCTGTGAATGAATTATCACTGTTGTCACTGTCTAAGTATAGTTCTACCGTATTATTGACGCTTACTGTCATTGAATTATCACACTGTTATCATGGTGTAAATATAGTTCTATTGTATTATTGATACTATTGCTCTGGGTGAATTATCACACAGTTATCACTGTGTAAATTTCGTTCTTTTGTATTATTGATACTGTTTCTGTGGGTGAATTATCACACTTATCTCGAGAGACAATGGATATGCGCCTGGAGGTGGTCAGTGGTTTGTGAAGCAGCGCCTGGAGTGGCTATAAAGGCCAATTCTGGAGTGACAGGCTCTTCCACAGGTGCTGCAGAGAAATTTGTTTGTCGGGGCTGTTGCACAGTTGGCTCTCCACTTGCGCCTCTGTCTTTTTTCCTGCCAACTACTAAGTCTCTTCGACTTGCCACAATTTAGCCCTGTCTTTATGGCTGCCCGCCAGCTCTGGCGAATGCTGGCAACTGACTCCCACGATTTGTGATCAATGTCACACGATTTCATGTCGCGTTTGCAGACGTCTTTATAGCGGAGACATGGACGGCCGGTTCTATTGTATTATTGATACTGTTTCTGTGGGTGAATTATCACACTGTTATCACAGTGTAAATGTAGTTCTATTCTGCTATTAACACTGTTACTCTGGGTGAATTATCAGACTGTAATCATGGTGTAAATGTAGTTCTGTTGTATTATTGATACTGCTGCTGTGGGTGAATTATCACACTGTTATTATAGTGTAAATGTAGTTCTGTTGTGTTATTGACACTATTGCTATGGATCAATTATCATTCTGTTATCACGTTGTAAATGTGATTATTGACACTGCCAATCTGACAGAACTATCACTCTGTTATCACAGTGTCAATGGAGTTCTATTATTGACAGTGTTACTGTGGGTGACTTATCACACTGTTATCACGATGTAAATGTAGTTCTATTGTATAATTGATACTGTTGCTGTTGGTTAGTTATTACACAGTTATCAGGGTGTTAATGTCACTGTCTACAAGGAGGTCTATTGTGTTCTTTACTTTGACAGGGGTCTGATTTCCACAAATGATTCATTGTGTGAAATCATTCAGCAATTGAATAATGCCCGACTGAATTTAACGAAGTGATATTGTTTGGTATTCCGTTGTTGACTGAAATATAAGCAGTGCAACGTGTGGTCACTTTACGAATGAATTTGTACTTACTCTAAACTCACAGACAGCAATTTGTTTTTTTTTCTCCGTATAACTCTAACGGTTCATTCCAGCTCTCCTGTTCCACTTTAGCTACTGCTGACTGTTCCACCGTGACCAATACAGAGTCTGAGCGTTCCTTTTACTTCTTGCACCTGGCAGTAGTCCTGTCTGTTTCCGTGTTCACACTTTGCTCCACATTGTGTGTGGCCATAGAACGGGTGACATCTTTCGCATCTTCGGCACACGTTTTCATTGCAATATTCACTATAGGACTAAGCTGATCATTCATCCTGATAGCACAGTGCAGTCCTGAGGAAGTGCTACATAATCGGAGGGACCTTTCATCGAATAAGACCTCGTCATCTCCCAGTTTCGCTGGTACAGATCAACACGGGACATGGAAGGCGACTATCAGGAGAAGCACTCAGAGTTATCGCTGTGCTCTCACCAACATACCCTCTGCAAAGCCTGAAAACGGCAAATGTTTGAGGGTATTTTCGAACACATTGACTACTGAATTTTCCAATAGTGAATAATTTTACAGTAGTTCTTCTGATTAAGGCGTTTTAGGTCCTTACCAGGATATAATTCGTTTCAAGTGCAAGCTTTTTTGTTGGTTTCTGTGTATTTTCGATTCCTTTTTGTTCTTCATTTTGTTTCATTGCATTTTGCATTCTGATGTTGGTGGTCTGTCTTATTTTTAATCCGGATGATTATTTCAAACACAGAAACAGTGCCTGTAGCGGAAGCAATCGTTTCCAACTCACGATCTCGTGTCAAAGCTACAAATTTTGCACAAAAATGTTGCTAAACTGTTGAATTTACTGGAAGTCAGTCTTGGTCTTGCTCATACATAAGCACGCTCCACGTTTCGCTCAGTCTCTCTCTCTTTCTGTTACAGCTAACTTCATAACCATTGTGATCCTGTCCAGAGGAAGATGCAGTCTCTCCAGATGCATCGCCTACTACCTGGTGTCCATGGCAGTTACAGATCTCCTGGTCATGATCACGCCTGTGATATTAAACTGGTTTGTTTGTATTTATCGCCTCTTGTTGTTTAAAGTTTTCTGTCATACAGGGAAAAGGTCAAGGCTTCCTTTATCATGGGTACTTTCCAATTAA
The DNA here is from genome assembly GCF_036365525.1 of Heterodontus francisci. Taxonomy (NCBI): domain Eukaryota; kingdom Metazoa; phylum Chordata; class Chondrichthyes; order Heterodontiformes; family Heterodontidae; genus Heterodontus; species Heterodontus francisci. The sequence continues at coordinate 22,881,301 of NC_090404.1, forward strand.
TCCTCCCTAATCCCAATCATCTTTCGCTTTGTGTTTAAAGGATGCCTTTCTTAACCAATCAAGGATCATTATTTGCGTGTTGGTAATTTTTGGATTTGCATAAGTATTCCCCCTTTGTGTTTATTATTGTATTCCATGCTTTTACATTCTAACGTTCCTTATCTCAATTCAAAACTACATTTTGTTCTTACAGACTCTGCTTTCACTCTCTGCTCTCAAAGTCTCACCGTTTTACTTCAACTAAGCATTTTAAAACTTGACATAATCTCCCAGAATGCCTCTACCTTGTCACCTTGGCTATAGTGTACATTTTTTTCTAGGTTTCCCACTTTACCATAATACAAAGAAGAGTTCTAATACAGCTACACGTTAGTTGAAATAACAAATCAGTTGTTCGTTTACAATAGCTAAATTTTAAAAATGAATATTGTGGTTAGCAACTTTTTAGTAAACTAATAATGTTACACTACACTTAAGAGTCGAATCATTCCGAGCAGGGATATTAATGTCCCTTCAATGAACACTTAACCTTGATAACTAATAACAGATCGGACTCCGTCTCCCACATGAATGTAACGATATTTAGGGGCCCTTGCGGCTGATGGGAATGTACTAAGCTAAAGTCGGCAGAGGTAGGAGCCTAACTAACCGAGAGCATGTCACAGCACTGAATTTTGCGTTGATGCGGTGTTGTTTATCCATTCTTAAAATCAGATAATGGATAAGGATATCAAAGCGAGCGACTATTTTTCTGGGAAGGGGGCCGAGTACAACATGCATAAGGACAGCAATGAATGGAATATAACGTGCTATTTATGTTGAATTGCACAATTTTCATCGTTAAAACAATTTAGCAATTAGACTCAGTGGATATTTCACCCCGCTTTTTAACTCTTCTCTGAATTTTCTCTGGATCCCCGCATAAATAAATGGATTGACACAGGAACTCAAAAGCTGAAGCATATATCCGCTTTGGTCCAGCATAAAATTTGCTCCATTGAAATTGGAACCGGAAAAATAACTAAGTTTTGCAATTCGGACATAGAGGAAATTTATAAGAAGTAGCAAATATAACAGGATGAAACTGCCCGAGATGCAGAAGAGTAAAACGATCGACTTTCTCCGCTTCTCCATCTCTGGGTCACTCTGAGTCTCTCCGCTGCTGTGGGACCGGAGTCTCCTGCGAGCTCTACTGGCTGCTAGAATGTGTCTGACTGTCAGAGCATTGAGCAGTAAAATCAGAATGAATGGGAGACAAGGGGTCAAAATGCGATGAATCCAATCATATGCTGCCCATGCCGGTGATGTATAAAATATTAATTTTGTACTGCAAAACCAGGGTATATAGTTAATTATATATAAAGGTTCATATATAAAATACCGAAAGGTATTTTTTATACAGCTCAGTGTGGACACGATTCCTATTACCCGTGCTGCCGTTTTCTCGGTGCAGTATTTTATTTTCAGCTTCTGGCAACAAATGGCCATAAATCGATCAACAGTGAAAGCGACAGTGAACCAGACAGAACTGTCTACGATCGCAAAGTTTAGGGCAGAACGGAGACTGCATAGCGGTGTGATGGATAGGAAACTGAGTGGGAAATAAATACCAACAATCCGGTTTAATATCACAACGGTGATCATGACCAGCAGATCTGTCACTGCCATGGACATCAGGTAGTAAGTGATACATTTGGAGAGACCGCATTTTCCTCGGGACAGGATCACAATCACTGCCAAGTTAGCTGTAATAGAGACAGAGAGAGAATAAGAGAAAGAGGTAGAGTGTAGGTGTGTGAGAGAACGAAAACCGAAAAATTATTGGTCCAGTTTCCAACAAAATCATCCGTTTTACAGAATTCTTTGTGAAATTCGCAGCTTTGACGGGTGACCCTGAGTGGAAAACTATCGCTTAACCTCCGTGCACATGCTTCTGTGTTTACAATATCATCTGGATCACAAATCAGATAGGTCAATAACATCGGAATGTAAAATAATACAAATAATGGAGAACAAGAAGGCATCGGAAACCCATTGAAACCGAAATGGTAACATCAAGCAGACAAGAAAAATAACATCAGTGACATATTCTAGAAGATATTTAACAGAGTAAATAATACAATAACCGACAATAAAAGTGTAAACTAACAGGGAAGTAAGAAAAATTTGCATTTAAAACGGATTATATACTTAAAACCCCCCATCCAACGAATTCCTGTAAAATGATTCATTGCTGGAAGATTCGATTGTGAACTTGTTCAGAAAGATTCTCAAGCAGAGAGAACCAAAATGGACAATTAATGCTTTCTCACTTTCCAAAGGGGATGTTGTTGAAGACGCAGTGATAACTCAGACTGCTTCTCCATTGGTCCCCTGAGAACTTCCGTGTCAATATGAACCTCCAGAACAAGCTTATTATGAGCTCTCATTTGAGGAAATATCCCTCCTGCAATGTGGCAGTTCTCCAGTACTGTGCTGAGCTGCCAGCATAGGTGATCAGCTTAGTCCAATAGTGGGTATTGAAATTAAAACATTGTTTTTGACTCAAATGCGAGTGATGTCACCAGTTACACAAAATATTCAGAAAAGATTGAGGACAGTCCAGGATATTGCCAGGGGCTCATAGAGTCATAGAGTTATACAGCATAGAAGGAGGCCCTTCGGTCCACCGTGTCTGTGCCAGCCATCAAGCGCCTATCTATTCTAATCCCATTTACCAGCACTTGGTCCATAGCCTTGTGTGCAGAAGGAACATTCACGCCCGGTATAGGCCACTGGAGAACAGTCATCAGCAGCTAATGTGGAAAAGAAGAGCCGGTTCAAGCAGCAAGAGTTGGAGACTAAGATCACAAACACCTCATTCTGTGAGTTTATGGGAAGTGCAGATTCATTCATAAAATGGCCACTTGTTAGTGCTTATGTTCCTGGTAACAATTCGATGCCTGATAATGTTCTTTCTATAAATTTATTAGTTAAATACAGCCAGGATTTATTTAATTCTTGAAGAATTTTAATCAGCGAGACAGTTGTGAAAATCAGTCAATTATTGTGCTTTCCATTAACACAACACACCTCCAAGTACACGGTGATAACATTGTGATAAATCATCCACGGTAGCAACGACAATAACATAATGGAACTACATTTGCACCATGATAACATTGTGATAATTCACCCACAGTAATAGTGTCACTAATGCAAAGGAATTACATTTACGCCATGATAACAATGTGATAATTCACCTACAGTAAGCAGCAACAGCATAGAATTACATCTTCACCATGAAATGGCACAGTAAATTGGAGAAATTATACAGCCAGAAGCCCTAGATTGCACATTTAAACGGGAAAAATTACACCAGTTAATGGGAAAATGATACGACTGAAGAGGTGAAATTGAGCTGTGAAAGTGGAAAGTGATATTGGCAAGCAGGAGAGATAGCATTAGAAATGTATAGAGATTAAACCAGTAATGGGGAGAAATTATACTTCTGAAAAGGAGTAATTATATAATTAATGACGAAAAACATCAGTGAATGTAAAAAATGCGCCGTTCAAATGGGAAATTAATACCGTATGAATGGAAAAAATATATATACTGTAAAAGGGGAGTAATTATACTAACTGGAGGGAAGAAATTTTCCCATTAAAGTAGAAGATTATCCCATTTAAAGGGGACAACGAATATCCAGAGCGTGGAGAAGCGCTACTAGTAAATGAGAGCAGTGACACATCTAATCAATGATTACTACAACTAATAATTAACTATAGTACTTTACCTGGAACCCCAATAGCTGCAAGGATGGGATAGTAAATGGCAAACACCGGACCATTAGCTGTTGCATGCATTTCTATCAGAAGATTTGAGCACCCTCTGAACGATGTTCAAAGATTATCATATTTATACCCAACTTCAGGCTCCAGGGAGATAATTATATGCATTGATGTTTTACATTAATTACACTAATGAAAAAAACAGATTTGGCAGCTGCTGCCGGGATCATGTTTTTGTTTTGATGGAATGCATTCGTTTTGAAGGGATCTGACACGACTCTAAAGTGAAATACCCAGAGGCTATAATATGGTCCTAGTCACTGTTAAAATAATGAATGGTTTAATAGACAGTTGCAATGAGATATTCTGCTCCTGAAGGAAACGACAACAAAGTTGTCCCTCCTGAACACTATTCAGCTCCAGTCCGTGTGATCCCGGGTCATATGCACCTGACTCCAAATTCTGCTGAGATGGTGCATTCACTTCAACGCAGCTGAATTTATTCAGGGTGTACTGCTCGAAGTCAGCACAGTACTTTCAGTCTGCATAGGTGCAGTTGTGTACGTTTATGTTTTGTTTGGAAACGTTTAGTTCAGCATGGTTCCATTCGGTATTGACGGTTAAGTGCACTACAGTTATATTCAATGCACACATGTCCAGTTCAGCACATTTACAGTTAATATAGACTGCTCCTGGTCGATGCAGTTATATGCAGTCTAGAGAGGTCAAGTTCAGCAGGATCACAATCTGTGTTCACAAGTTTAGTTCAGCACAGTTACTCTCGGTATTAATGGGTTCAGTCTGGTTACATTCCACGTCCAGTTGTGCATAGCAAATCTCAGTGTTGAAAAGTCCAATTCAACACGATTGTATTCAGCATTGACCGGTCAATTTCAGTAAAGTTGCGTTTGGTAGACACAGACTCAACAAGCACTGTGATAGTTAGTGTGGGCTGGTGATACAAGATACTGGATGGTCTTGCCAAGGTGAATGTGAGTGAGTCCAGAACTAGGGGACATTATTTTAAAATTAGGTGACGCCCTTTTGGGACAGAGATGAGGAGATTTTTTTTCTCTCAGAGGGTTGTGTGACTTTGGAACTCTCTGCCTGAGAAGGTGGTGGAGGTGGGTCATTGAACATTTTTAAGGCAGAGGTAGATAGATTCTTGTTAGGCAAGATAATCAAAGGTTATGGAGAGTAAATGTAAGTGTGGAATTCGGGACACAGACAGATCAGCCATGATTTTATTGAATGGCAGAGCAGACTCGAGGGGCCGAATGGCCTATTTCTGTTCCTAATTCGTATGTTCGTATGGTCCAGACCGACAATGTAATATTCAGGGTCTAAAGTTCAATTTCAGCACAATCACATTCCAAGTGGACAGATCCAGTTTTGTACTGTTACTTTCAGTGAGGGCGGCTTCAATTCCGCTGGGTTCCATTGAATGTGGACAGGCCCAATTCAGCACGATTACTGCCAATATGATATTGCCCAGATCAGCGCACTTAGATTTAATGTGTAGATGGCTAGTTGAACACAGTTACTGTCAACGTGTGCAGGTCCAGTTCTGCACATTTACTTTCAGTGTGGAGGGGTGCAGTTCATTAAGGTTACGTTTATTGTACAAATGCTCAGTTTCGCATGGCTACACTCAGTGTGGACATGTACATTTCGGCTTTTTTGCATTTATTGTGCATGGATTCAGTTAAGTAAGGTTTCATTCGGTGTGGAAAGGCTTTGGGGAGTCAGGAGGTGAGCTACTTGCGGCAGAAATCCCAACCTCTGACCTGCACTTGTAGTGACAGTATTTATAAGGCTGGTGCACCTAAACATCAGCCGTTGAATGTCGACCATTCTTACAAGATCCTTTTATTTATTGATGTGCATCTCTGTCAAGGCAGGGATTTGTTGCCCATCTTAATTGCCTTTGATTAACACAATATCCAACAGTGTAGCTACCACTTGGAATCTATTCTAGAGAAAGGATAAACTGTCACTTAGAAAGGCACAGGTTAATCAAGGATAATCAAGGTGAGGTAAGAGTGACTGCCCTTGACATCAAAGCAGCATTTGACCGAGTATGGCATCAAGGAGCCCTAGCAAAACTGAGGTCAATGGGAATCAGGGGGAAAAATCTCCGCTGGCTGGAGTCATACCTAACGCAAAGAAAGATGGTTATGGTTGTTGGAGGTCAATCATCTGAGCTTCAGGACATCACTGCAGGAGTTCCTCAGGGTAGTGTCCTAGGCCCAACCATCTTCAGCTGCTTCATCAATGACCTTCCTTCAATCATAAGGTCAGAAGTGAGGATGTTCACTGATGATTGCACAATGTTCAGCACCATTCGTGACTCCTCAGATACTGAAGCAGTCCATGCAGAAATGCAGCAAGCCCTGGACAATATCCAGGCTTGGGCTGATAAGTGGCAAGCAACATTCGCGCGACACAAGTGCCAGGCAATGACCATCTCCAACAAGAGAGAATCTAACCATCTCCCCTTGACATTCGACGACATTACCATCGCTGAATCACCCACTATCAACATCCTAGGGGCTACCATCGACCAGAAACTGAACTGGAGTAGCCATGTAAATACCATGGCTGCAAGAGCAGGTCAGAAGCTAGGAATCCTGAGGCGAGTAACTCAACTTCTGACTCCCCAAAGCCTGTCCACCATCTTACAAGGCACAAGTCAGGAGTGTGATGGAATACTCTCCACTTGCCTGGATGGGTGCAGCTCCAATAACACTCAAGAAGCTCGACACCATCCAGGACAAAGCAGCCCGCTTGATTAGCACCCCATCTACAAACATTCACTCCCTCCACCACCGACGCACAGTGGCAGCAGTGTGTACCATCTACAAGATGCACTGCAGCAATGCACCAAGGCTCCTTAGACAGCACCTTCCAAACCCGCGACCTCGACCAACTAGAAGGATAAGGGCAGCAGATGCATGGGAACACCACCACCTGCAAGTTCCCCTCCAAGTCACACAACATCCTGACTTGGAACTATATCACCGTTCCTTCACTGTCGCTGGGTCAAAATCCTGGAACTCCCTTCCGAACAGCACTGTGGGTATACCTACCCAAAATGCACTACAGCGGTTCAAGAAGGCAGCTCACCACGACCTTTTCAAGGGCAATTAGGGATGGGCAATAAATGCTGGCCTGGCCAGCGTCGCCCACATCCCATGAAAGAATAATATTTAAAAATTCAGCATGGATTTTGTAAGGGAAGAACGTGTTTGACCAACTTGATCGAATTTCGGAAGTAAGAAGAAAGATAGATGAGGGTAGAATAGTGGATGTGGTCTACCTGGATTTTAGAAAGGCTTTTGACAAGGTCCCACATGGAAGACTTTAAAAAAAATACAATCCCATGGAAAATGGGAAATTCAGCAAGTTGTAAACAAAATTGGCTCAGTCGTAGGAAACAAAGAGTAATTGTTGACAGATGCATTTGTGACTGGAGGGCTGCTTCCAGTGACATTCCACAGGGCTCAGTACTGGGTCCCCTGCCTTTTGTGGTACATATTAACGATTTAGACATAAATGTAGGGGGCATGATCAAGAAGTTTACAAATGACACAAAAATTGGTCGTGTGGTAGATAGTGAAGGAGGATAGCTGTAGGTGGCAGGAAGATATCGATAGTCTGGTCAGATGGACAGAAAAGTGTCAAATGGAATTAAACCCGGAGAAATGTGAGGGGATGCATCTGGGAAGGTCAAACAAGGCAAATAAATACACGATTAATGGAAACATTCTGAGAAGTGTAGAGGAAGTGAGGGACTTTGGAGTGAATGTCCAAAGATCCCTGAAGGTAGTCGGACAGGTCGATAAATTGGTGAAGAAGGCATACGGATTCCTTTCCTTTATTAGCATAGGAATAGAATATAAGAGCAGGGAGGCTATGCTGGAACTGTATAACTTATTGGTTAAACCATAACTTGAGTGCTGTGTGCAGTTCTGGTCACCTCATTGCAGAAAGGATGTAATTGCATTGAATGGGTAAAGAGGAGTTGTACGATGATGTTGCCAGGGCTGGAAAAATGCAGCTATGAGGAAAGATTGGATAGGCTGGTGTTGTTCTTCTTGGAACCGAGAAGGTTGAGGGGAGGTCTGAATGAAATGTACAAAATTTTGAGGGGCCTGGATAGAGTGAAGGTGAAGGACCTATTCACCTTCGCACAGAGGTCAGTAACTAGGCGGCATAGATTTAAAGTGATTGGTAGAAAAATCGGAGGGGTATTGAGGATTTTGTTTTCACACAGAAGGTGGTGGAGGCAGAAACGCTCCAATCATTCAAAAGAAGTCTGAATATGTACCTTAAGTGCTGTAATCTGCAAGGCTATGGACCAAATGCTGGAAGGTGGGATTAAAAGGATGGTTCATTTTTCGGCCGGCACAGACACGATGGGTCAAGTGGCCTCTTTCTGTGCCTTAACCTTTCAATGGGTCTTTTTCTATGAAACACCTCTCACATGTCTTATCTTCTCCTTGTTATTTCGTATCTCTGCTCATACTGATTTAACTTCCTGTTCTTTTGAGCCAAGATCCTTCCCTACTGGATTTAAGACTACCCTTTTGTCTTAGGTGCATCTCTTTTAGCCTAAATTCCCTATTTTCTCTTTCATTTTCTCCCTGAAGTTCAGTTTTCTTATTGTTATTGCTTTTTTTTTCTTTTTCAGCCTCAGGTTTATTTTCGTTTCTAACTGAATCCTAGCCAATACCATTGCATAACCCGATGACTTCAAACCTTCTTATATAAGGGTACTTATATTACCCTTCTTTTTCTTCTTCTTCTTCTTCTAATTCCAGATGTTGCACTATTATGTCAATTATCTCTGCTTTTTGGCACCTGATTTCAATTCCACCCCCAATTCTTCTGCCAATTCTTTTAATGTGTCCTTGGTTAAAGGCATCAAGTCCCTGAGGGAAACATATTCCTTTCGCAAAAACTCTCCTGCAGGCGATAATGCCATTACTGTGGCTTAGACTGTATCTTATTATACAAGGGGCCTGGTTCCTTTTATTTCTTCATAATTGGCGTTAGATTTAGATCCCAACAATCGAGTTTCCAATTGATATGATCCCAGACACGAGAGCAATTGATATCCTGCCAGATGCAAGACCCCAATTTGTATGTTATCCCAGAAACAAGCAATTAATATGATTCCAAGCACGAGCCCTCCAAATTAGTCTGATTCTGATCCCAGATGTGAGCAACCTAATTAAAACACGTTTCGATCACAAATGAGCCCCCAATTAATATATGATAAGACCTCTCACGCCAAAGCCCCCAACCAAAATACATGATTCAGATCATGGTGGGAGCAACGTACTGTCAATTTAGTCCCGTTGCTCCAAAGGTTGCAACATATTTCTTTAAGTTTTCTAAACCAAAGAAAGCAGCAGCCGAATTGAAGAATCTAGTAACCCCCGAATGAAGCGAATCAAACTAGGTATCTTTAGATTTCAACAAATTAACTATTTATTTTTTAAAAACTAAAAAAAAATCTGAAACACTACTAAGATAAACCAATATCTAAAGATGCTATAACTTCTTATTTAAGAAGCTAACTCCCACATTCGCATACATATACACAAACTAACAGTAGCTTGTGTTTTAATTAACTGCCCGAAAAAATAGTAAAAAACAAAAAAGTCTTTGCAGAGTATGCTTCCGAAGAACAGTCTTCTGATACAACAGATTCAAAGTTCAATTTCAGTCTTCCAAGGTCTGGTCAATCTGAAGATCCTTTCAAAGAGAGGAATACATCAGTTCAGTTCAATAATAGTAGTTTTAAATTCTTCATTTTTTCCGGTGATGAACACAGCAGATCAATAATTTGTTGTGAAAGAATAAAAAAAATATTTCTTAAGGAATTAACTTGGCTTGAAGCAATTTAGACGTTTGAGAGAATAACTACCCAGGGTTTAAATTGACTTAGAGATCCCTTCAATTTCCTGCATCTGCTGGACCAGTCTGTCATCTGAACAAACCAGTTTTTTGCCAGCTACTTTCAAAGTCAAAATGGATAAATTGAAGCTCTGTTCATTCTCTCTGTCTGATTGTTAGCTGGCAACCAGAATGCTCCTTGGCTCACTGACTCCAGAGCTTGCTGCCTGAAAGAAGTACTGATCTTTTACAACTTTAAAGGCGCGCCACAATATTTCCCAAAGAGAATAAAAAAGGACCGTGACAGTTGTAAGTCCTGGTGAATTTCGTTTCTGTTTGGTGAGGTGTCCCACACTGAACAATTAGATACCACTCGAAGTCTCCAGACGAATTTGACGAAACATTCTTTTAATAGATAGGCATTCGAAGTACTTTGATTGCAGGAGGGATCACACAGTTCTTTTAACAATGAGTAGAGCCATGGATTTATTTGGATTCGAAATTACGTAGTTTTTCAAGAGAAACTTTACTGACAATTCCAGCAAACACAAACAAACAGCAGAGAGAACCTCTTGAAGGCAAGTGTTTTATTTTCATGTATTTCATTCTCTTCTTCGGCAATACCGATACTGAAGGTAAATATAAATGCCCCTGCTAAGAGAGATATGCAACTTCTTCCTTCAGAACATGCTTCACTGGACTCACATTTAACTGGTTAAAACCAGTCTTTATCCAGAGTTAAAAGCTGCAGTACACCATATGATCTTCTCTCTCTTCTGCTGTGGCCTAGGAAACAAGTGCAGCTGCTGGTGCAGTTTGCTCAGTCTTAAAGCAACACTGCTTTTAAACAGAGTTTTAAAGGCACAATGCTCTAAATAGGGGAGAAAAAAGCAACAGCTCGCCCTTGGTGAAATGGAACACCATTCTTAAAATGCTTTTCATTACAAGGCAAAAAGAAAAAGAAACTGAAACACTTTAAACATTTTTTTGTTCACATTCATGACCCCATTCACTCTACTGATAATTTATAGAATTTTAATTTATACCATCGCCATTCATGTAACTTAACATAGTTAAATTCGTGACGAAGCATTGGCGATAACATTGCTTTTGCCGGAAATCTGTACAATTTTCAAAGGATAAGGCTGTAAAAATAAACTCCATCTAAATGTCTTAACATATCGGTTTTTACATTTTTCCAGCAATGTTAATCGTTCATGGTCAGTGCATATTAGTGCTTCATTATAGTCTTGGTGGACATATGCTTTGAAATGTTTGAGAACCAGCAAAAGTCCGAATGATTCTTCTTCCACAGTGGAATACCTTTTCAAAGCAATTTAGTTTTCAAGAAAAGCATTCTACTGCCTTCTCTATGCCCGATTCGTCATCTTGCAATAGGACTGCACCAACCCCCAGGTCGCTCACATCGATCGCTATTAAAAGGGTTTAGAAAAATTTGGAGCAGCCAGCACTGGTTCATTAGCTTTTTTAAAATTCTTTTCTTTTATGGGATGCGGGCGTCGCTGGCCAGGCCAACATTTATTTCCCATCCCTAATTGCCCAGGAGATGGTGGCTGTGAGCTGCCTTCTTGAACCGCTGCAACCCATGTGCGGTCGGTACACCCACAGTGCGATTAGGAAGGGAGTTCCAGGATTTTGACACGACAGTGAATGGACGACAATATAGTCCCAAGCCAGTGTGTGGCTTGGGGGGAATCTTGCAGTTGGTGGTGTCCACATGCATCTTCCGCCCTGTCCTTCTAGGTGGTAGAGGTCGAGGGTTTGAAAGGTGCTATCTAAGGAGCCTTGGTGCATTGCTGCAGTGCTTCTTATAGATGGTGCACACTGCTGCTACTGTGCTTCGGTGGTGGAGGGACTAAATGTTTGTAGATGGGGTGCCAATCAAGTGGACTGCTTTGTGCTGAATGGTGTCAAGCATCATGAGTGTTGTTGGAGCTGCACCACCCATACAAGTGAAGAGCATTCCATCACACTCCTGACTTGTGCCTTGCGGATGGTGACCAGGTTTGGTCAATGTTAACCCGCAGGATGTTGGTTGTGGGGGATTCAGCGATCGTAATGCCATTGAATGTCAAGGGGAGATGGTTAATTTCTCTGTTCTTGGAGATGACCATTGCCTGGCACTTGTGTGGCGCAAATGTTACTTGCTACATATCACCTCAAGCCTGGATATTGTCCAAGTCTTGCTGCATTTCTACATGGACTGCTTCAGTATCTGAGGAGTCGGAAATGGTGCTGAACATTGTGCAATCATCAGTGAACATCCCCATTTCTGACCTTATGATCGAATGAAAGTCATTGGTGAAGCAGCTGAAAATGGTTGGACCTAGGACACTACCCTGAGGAACTCCTGCAGTGATGTCCTGGAGCTAAGATGATTAACCTCCAACAACCACAAGCATCTTCCTTTGTGCTAGTTCCGATTCCAACCAGCAGACAGCTTTCTCCCTGATTTCCATTAACCCCAGTTCTGCTAGGGCTCCTTGATGCCATATTCGGTCAAATGCTGCCTTGATGTCAAGGGCAGTCACTCTCACCTCACCTCTGGAGTTCAGCTTTTCTGCCCATGAACAAAGGCTGTATTGAGCTCAGGAGCTGAGAGGCCTTGGAGGAGCGCGAACTGAGCATCACTGAGCAAGTTATTGCTCAGCAAGTGCCTCTTGATAACATTGCCAATGACACCTTCCATCATTGCACTGATGATCGACAATAAACTGATGGGGCGGTAATTGGATGGTTTGGATTTGTTCTGCTTTTTGTGTCCAGGGAATACCTGGGAAATTTGCCACATTGTCGAGTAGATGCCAGTGTTGTGGCTGTACTGGAACAACTTGGCTAGGGGCATGGAAAGTTCTGAATTACTTAGTTAAGATTGCCTTTCGCTTTTCAAAACCTGCCTGGCATTCATCTGATCATACCAGTTTGTTTTCCTTTCTTGCAGCAAATGGGTTAATGGAACAGCCACTGTATTAAAATTCCATACAATTGTTTTGTAAAAGAATGCACATCCCTAAAACGTTCATTAGATCATGTTTAGATTTAGGGATAGGGAACTCTATGAAGGCCTGTACCTTTACAATTTTTTGGCAACACTTGCCCTTTTCCCACTATGTCTTCGAGATACGTTACTCTTGTTTTTCTGAATTCGCTTTTTTCCAGATTTATCACTAAGTCTGCTGCTTGTAGTTTTTTAAAACAGAATTTGGAGCTGTTTTAAGTGTTCTTGCTAAGTGTTACTGTATATTAGGGTATCATCGAGATACACTACACAGTTGGTTACTCTGGCTACCACCTGATTCATTAATCTTTGAGAAGTGGCTGGGGCATCTTTTAGCCTGAATGGCATCACCCGGCACTGATAAAGACCAGCAGGTGTTACAAAAGAAGATATCCCTTTGACTCGAGGAGTCAATGGAACTTGCCAATACCCATTTAACAGGTCGATCTTGGTAAGAAACCTAGCACTACCCACTCTGCCGATGCAATCTTCTAAATGCAGAATTGGGCAGGAGTCTGCCTTTGTTACTGCAGTGACTTTTCTATACAAAACCAGGCTGATCCATCAGGTTTAGGTACTAGATTATTGGTGAACTCCATCTGCTTTGACTAGGTTCGATCAAGTTGTTTTCCAGCAAGTATTGCATTTTTACTTTTACTTGGGCCTGTTTGTCTGGATTTAAGTGGTAAGGATTTTACGTTAAAGGAACGATTCCCCTATATCCAAATAATGTTTATTTAAGGCTCTACATTCAGGTTTAACCATACAAACTCTTTCAAATGTTGTTAAAAGCCTGCTTAGGTGTTCACCTTGTTTTGCATCTAAGTGCAAAAGCATGATGTCCAATTTTCTTCGACATTCTGTGTTCGCTAACCTGATAGTTGGACGTTCAATCTTTGAATTGTCTCGGCCTCCTTTTGTCTCGTCCTCACTCGCCTTTTCCTTCTCACCAGTCGTGATCGCCTGACATAGGAGGCTTTTCCCCCTCCCTGCGATAATATTGCTTTAACAGATTGATGTGACACAAACGGTTCTTCTTCCCGTGATCACGGATGACAATCAAGTAATCTACCGTACCCATTCTTTAAATCTCTTTCTATGGGCGTCTCTACCGCGTTTTAATGGCTCCCCCTGTAATGGTAACAACATCAAAACTTCATTTCCTGGCTGAAAATTGCGGGTGTTTGCATTCACGTCTGCCCATTTTTCTCATATTGACTTCGGATGCTTTAAAGGTATTCCTGAGCCTCACCAGAAGCTTTTGTGAGCCTTTCTAAGAACACAGATACATAGTCTCATATCGAAAATGCATTTCTTTGTTCGAAGAATCGGTCTTTATGAGTTTTTGAGGACCTCTTACCTCATATCTGTAAACCAGTTCGAATTGACTGAAGCCTGTAGACTCATTTGGTGAGTCTCTGGTGGCAAATGAAAAAAATTTTAGTCCTCATCCTAGTCATGCGGACACTTGTGACAGTTTGAGCTAATTATTTCTTTGAGAGTGTAGTGGTACCTCTCTAAAGCTCCCTCTGACTGTGGGTAATATGCTGAAGATTTTAATAGTCTGATACCCAAACTGCCCAGGACGTCTTGAAATATCTTAGACATGAAATTAGAACCTTGATCCGATTGAACTTCAAGTGGTAACCCATATCTCGTAAAGAATTGGGTTAACATTTCTCCTCTTATCTTAGCAGTAATTGTCCTCAAATGAATTGCCTTTGGAAATCGAGTCTCCATATCCATGATAGTCAGTATGTATTGATGTCCCACTTTTATTTTCGACAAGTTTCCTACACAATTTCCCAATACCCTGCTGAATGGTTCCTCAATCACTGGTATGGGAACTAGTGGTGCCGATTTTATGGTAGTTAGCGGTTTTCCCACCATTTGGCATATATGGCATGTCCTACAAAATTGTTTCACGTCCCTTGTAAGGCTTGGCCAGTAATAATTTTGACTTATACATGATTTACTCTTCCGAATTCCCCTATATCCTGCAAAAGAAATGTCATGTGCTCACCTTAATAATGGTTGGTGATATTTAGATGGCACCACCATCTGTTCAATAACTGTCCAGTTTTCATCGCAGGCCTATGAGGCAGTCTCCATTTCCTCCTTAAAACACCGTTTTCTGTATAATAGCTTTCAGGAACTCCTTTCGCCTCAGCTTCTGTCAGAGCCATCTGTGCCATTCTGTATAACGGTGGATCAGCTTGCTGTGCTGCAATGATAGAAGATCTGTTAAGCATCTCATCTGGAATATCTAAACTGCCAAATACGTTTTCAGGTACTTGTCTACATTTTTGCGGTGCCACTTTTACTTCTTACAATGGAACCTGCTTAGCCATTGCTTGGGTCACTGCACACGCAGAAAATATTTCTGTATCTTGTTCCTGTAATTGTTCCTTTTCTTTAACTTCACAAGGCTTTTTATACGGATATAAAGAGCAAGAGGGTAACCAGGGAAAGAGTTGGCCCACTCAAGGACAGAGGAGGGAATCTATTTGTGGAGCCAGAGTAATTGTGCGAGGTACTAAATGAGTACTTTGCATCAGTATTCACCAAAGAGAAGGATTTGGTGGTTGATGAGTCCAGGGAAGGTAGTGTAGATAGTCTGGGTCATGTTGTTATCAAAAAAGAGAAGGTGTTGGGCATCTTGCAAAGCATTAAGTTAGATAAGTCCCCAGGGCCTGATGGGATCTACCCCAGAATACTGAGTGAGGCAAGGGAAGAAATTGCTGGGGCCTTGACGGAAATCTTTGTATCCTCATTGGCTACAGGTGAGGTCCCAGAACACTGGAGAATAGCCAATGCTGTTCCTTGGTTCAAGAAGGGTAGAAAGGATAATCCAGGAAATTATTGGCCGGTGAGCCTTGCGTCAGTGATAGGGAAATTATTGGAGAGGATTCTTCGAGACAGGATTTACTCCCATTTGGAAGCAAATGAACTTATTAGCGCACGGCAGCATTGTTTTGAGAAGGGGAGGTCGTGTCTCACTAACTCGATTGTGTTTTCTGAGGAAGTGACAAAGATGATTGATGAAGTAACGGCAGTGGATGGTGGCTATTTCGACTTCAGTAAAGCCTTTGACAAGGTCCCTCATGTCAGATTGGTACAAAAGGTGAAGTCACACGGGATCAGAAGTGAGCCAGCAAGATGGATACAGAATTGGCTCGATCATAGAAGACAGAGTCTTGCAGTGGAAGGGTGCTTTTCTGAATGGAGGGCTGTTACTAATGGTGTTCCACAGGGATCAGTGCTGGGACCCTTGCTGTTTGTATTTTACATATAAATGATTTGGAGGATCATGTAGTTGGTCTGATTAGTAAGTTTGCGGACAACACAAAGGTTGGTGAAGTTGCAGATAGTGATGAAGATTGTCAGAGCATAGAGCAGGATATAGATCGGTTGGAGACTTGGGCAGAGAAATGGCAGATGGAGTTTAATCTGGACAAATGTGAGGTAATGCATTTTGGAAGGTCTAATACAGGTGGGAAGTATACAGTAAATGGCAGAACCCTTAGGAGTATTGACAGACAGAGAGATCTAGGCGTACAGGTCCACGGGTCACTGAAAGTGGCAACGTAGGTGGATAAGGTAGTCAAGAAGGCATGTGGAATGCTTGCCGTCATCGGTCAGGGCATAGAGTATAAAAATTGGCAAGTCATGCTGAAGCTGTACAGAACCTGAGTTAGGCAACACTTAGAATATTGTGTGCAATTCTGGTCGCCACACTACCTGAAGGACGTGGAGGCTTTGGAGAGGGTATGGAAGAGGTTTACCAGCATGTTGCCTGGTCTGGAGGGCATTAGCTAAGAGGCGAGGTTGAATAAACTCGGATTGTTTTCACTGGAACGACGGAGGTGGAGGGGCGACATGATAGAGGTTTACAAAGTTATGAGTGGCATGGACAGAATGGATAGTCAGAAGCTTTTTCCCAGGGTGGAAGAGCCAGTTACAATGGGACATAGGTTTAAGGAGCGAAGGGCAACGTTTGGAGGGGATGTGCGAGGCAAGTTCTTTACACAGAGGGTGGTGAGTGCCTGGAACATGCTGCCGGGGGAGGTGGTGAAAGCATGTCCGATAACGACGTTTAAGAGGCATCTTGACAAATTCATGAATAGGATGAGAATACAGGGATATGGTCTCCGGAAGTATAGAAGGTTGTAGTTTGGACAGGCATCAAGACCGGCGCAGGCTTGGAGGGCCGAATGGCCTGTTCCTGTGCTGTACTGCTCTTTGTTCTTTGTTTTGTTCTTTGTTCCTTTGTAATTATTGGAGAAACTGATACATTTGATCCGGCCAAATCATTTCGTTGGAGTAGATCAATTTCCTCTACCAGCAAACTGTGGACAGCTCCTAAAGCTTCCATCCCAGATATTAGGTAATTTTCTAAGTGCACATTATATAAAGGACAGGTATATACTCCCCGTCAATTCAATGAACTAAACCTTCAGCTTTCAAGGCCTCTCTGGTGGATATGTTATATCTTTCCCCAGAAAGAGTGATTGAGTTGCTCCTGTATCCCCGAGTATAATGATAGGTTTTCCTACCTCACTTAAAGGATATGGAATTACTTTCCCCTTTGACCAAAATATATTATATCTTTCGCATATATTATTCACAACCTCGACATCCCTTTAGTTTTTTGTATTTGGTTTTACAGCTGCCATTACAGCAACAGCCTGTTCTGCTGTCCTCCCAGTCAGAGCTAGTTTTCTGCATTAGCTTTGGGCACCCCAAGAAGTCCTATGAGTTTTCCTCACATTTTGCAGAATTCTGAACGAAGATGACCCGTTTTGTGGCAAAGATACCGCTTCGGCTTACAAACCTCACTCCTACCCTCAGCACCTCCCTTTCTGGCCTGAAGAGGTGATCCTGGGGCTTTCCCAGCTGTTCCATCTTTTCCCTTCTACTTGCTTTCCTTTCACTTTTCCTCTTGCTATCCTTCTCAGATTTATGGGGATGATGGACAAAAGGTTTTGGCTTTTTCACAAGCTTAAAATCATCCACAATTTCTGCTGCTTGCCCAGCTTTCAAAACTTTCTGTTTACCGACATTAGTTCTAACTACTGAAGGAATGGATTTTTAAACTCTTCCAAGAGAATTAATGTTGGAAGGTTTACATATGTGGTTTCAATCTTTAATGCCCGTATCTAATAGTCAAAATTAATTTGCTTCATCCTCTCAAATTCTACATACGTCTGTCCAGACAATCTGCACATGAAACTTCTGAAGGTAAGCTTCAGGGACTAACTCATATGCAGCAAGAATAGCCCTTTTTGCCATCTTATAATTTGCAGAAGCCTCTTCAGGAAGCATGGAATAAACTTCATCAGCTGTGCTTATCGAACTGTTTTGCATAAGCAGTGTCCAGATTTCCTATGGACATTTCATTTGTTTGGTTATGTTTTCAAAATGTATTACAAATGCCGAGATATCCCTTTCCTCAAACTTCTGAAGAGGTTACATGAATTTAAATAGCTTTTCGCTGGGTCCTAGGCTGAATTCAGATTCTTTCTGGCCTGAACTTTATCTGGATTCAAGACTATTCCTTTGTCTTAGTTCCATCTCTCTTAACCTAAATTCCCTCTCTTCTCCTTCACTTTCTCTCTGAAGTTCAAGTTTTCTTATTGCAACTGTTGTTTCTTTTATCTTTGTTCAGGGTTTCTGAATTCTTTTTCAGCCTCACATTTTGTTTCTTCGTTTCTAACTTCATTCTATCCAATTCTATTGCATTACTTATATTCTTATTGTTTTCTTCCTCTTCTTCATCCAATTCCAGATGTTGGAATATTGTGTCAATTGTCACTGCTTCTTTCGCACATGATTTCAATTCTAACCGCAATTTTGCTGTCATTTCTTTTAGTTTGTTCTTAGTTACTGTTGTCAAGTCACTGTGGGAAACATTCTCCTTTCCCAGAAACTCTGCTGCAACTGCTCATGCCATTTCCATGATACAGCCTTTACCCTTATATTACTTTTATTTTGTTTTTCTCTTTAAAATTATTAGTCCTTAATAATTAATGTAATTGGCGTTGGTTTTGGATTGGACAATCGAGCAATTAATATGCTCCCAGATGCAAGCCTCCTATAATATATGTTATCCTGGAAACGACTGAGGTGGGAGTACTGCACTGTCAATTCAGCCCCAATACTCCACAGGTCGCAGCATATTATTAATGTTTTTCCCACCTACTGTAAATTAGACAAATTAAACACTTGTGTAACCCACGGAATTAAACAGACCAAACCAGGTATCTTTAGACAACAACAAATTAACTATTTATTAAGAAACTAAATCTTAACACTATTAGGATAAATTTGTGTCTAAAGACTTTATAACTTCTTATTTTCTCTTACCCAAATGCAAACACATCTCAAGCGCCACTGGCACATCCCCAGCATATACACCCTACTAAGCCAGCGGTGCTTGAGATGGCTTGGTCATGTCAGCCACATGGAAGATGACAGGATCCCAAGGACACATTGTATAGTGAGCTCGTCACTGGTATCAGACCCATCGGCTGTCCTTGTCTCCGCTTTAAAGACGTCTGCAAATGCAACATGAAGTCCTGCGACATTGATCACAAGTTGTAGGAATCAGTTGCCAGCGATCGCCAGAGCTGGTGGGCAGCCATAAAGGATGGGCTAAAGATTGGCGTGTCGAAGAGACTTAGCAGTTGGCAGGAAAAAAGACGGAAGCGCAAGGGGAGAGCCAACTGTGTAACAGCACCGACAATCAATTTTATCTGTAGCACCTGTGGAAGAGTCTGTCACTCTCGAATTGGCCTTTGTAGCCACTCCAGGCGCTCTTTCACAAACCAATGACCACCTCCAGGCGCATACCCAATGTCACTCAAGACAAGGGGACAAAGAATGCACACACACACAGTTGCATTCAAAAATCAACAGTTAACCAATTTTTAAAATAGTATTTCTTAGGAATAAAATAAATAGCTGGTTTTTAAGTCCTGGTCAGTTACGTTCCTGGTTGGTGGGGTTCCCAGATTCAGACAATCAGATGCCATTCAAATTCTTCAGGTGAATTCGACGAAATAGTCTTTTAATATAATGGCATTCAAAGCACTTCGGTTGCAGCAGGCGTCACACAGTTCATTTAACAATTAGTATAGCCACAGGTCTATTTAGATTCTATAATTGGTAGTTTTTCAGTCGAAAATTTACTGAGAATTCCAGTAAACACAAACAAACGACAGAGAGTGCCTCTTGAAGGCTAATGTTCTTTTTTCCCAGTTAGATTGTTTCTCTCATTGGGCAACACAGAGCCTGAAGATAAATGTAGATTTTCCTGCTAAGAGAGAAATACAGCTTCTCCCTTCAGAGCATGCTTCGCTTTTCTCCAGTTCAAACTGATTGAAGCCTGTCTTTATCCACAGTTAAAAGTTACAATACACCATGTGACCTTCTCTCTCTCCTGCCGTGGCTGAGGAAACAGGTGCAGCTGCTGGCACACTGTGCTCAGTCTTAAAGGAACACGGTTTTAAACAGAGGAGGAAAGAAAGGTTCTGTGACAATACAGAATGGGCTTCAAAGAGTGTACTGAGAATGTTTTATGGGATAGATTAGATTGGACTATGGGGAACGATTATGTATGTATATGTATACACTCATTGGAATGGTCAGATCGTGGGGTGGTATACTTTCTGTTTTCCAAGTACTAAAGGGAGTGATGATGTAGAGCTCGACAAGTTTTCCATAACAGCAGAAGCAGAGGTCACATGCTGCAGGGGGTAAGTTCAAAGCCAATCTACTAAAACAATACTTCACTCAGTTGTCGATCGATGGAGCAGAATCCCTATTGCTAAGGTGAAAGCAGTTAATATTGATTCTTACAATGCAAATTAGATAGATTTCATTCATAGGATGCCATTTTGGGATACGGTATGTCAGAAATTTAAAACATGCCTTGTGATTGTGTAACATTGCTTGTGAGGTGCAGGCGACTTTGTAAATATGCTTCCTAAAGCTCTCCACCACTGGGGTCTTCCTTGCATCACCTCTAGGTCTGTTGCAGTCAAGTTTATAGCGGTTGCTATGATCAGTCAAAAGCTCTATTAACATTGTATCATGGGACTACCAGGACGGAAGAAGGCAAAGTGAATGGAATGTCTTTTCGATAGTGAAGATAATATCCTGATTTAATTTTATAACTTTTTTTTCCTGATTTTGGGTGTTTAGTGATGGTATCCTTTTTTTTAAAGAGCTCTTTTGTTTGAATAATTATATTTTGTTTGGAGACGCAGGGCTGTTGTCTTAGAGGTCAGTGAAAAGAGTAGAAGGTGAACTGGGCAATAATTTGTCTTTTTTCCTCCAGAATTTCCTCTGTTCCTATGTTTATGGAGACAAGAATGTGGCCCTGAGGTGACGCCTATGGATTGGATAACAATGCATGGGGCATTACACGATTCCATTTCAGGGCCTATCCTACCCTTAAACCCAACTACTTACCATAATTCCCCAGGGATAGTGACGTCCCTTCAGTGAACAGTTAAACTTGATATATAATAACAGATCAGAGGTCAGACTCTCTGTCTCCCACATGAATGCAGTGATACTCCACCTTGTGATTGATGGAAATGTACCAAGCTTGAGTTAGTGCAGGGAAGAGAACTGGAAACTAAACAAGAGCATTTTGCAACACTGAATTGTGCGGTGATGCGGCATTGCTTATAAATTCTCCAATTCACTCAATGGGCAAGGACCTCAAAGCGAGTGACTATTTTTCTGGGAGGGAGGCCTTGAGTGACATACACAAGAACAGCAATGGGTGGAATTTAACGTGCAATTCATTCTGAATTGTACTTTTCTCATCATTTAAACAATTTAACAATTATACTCAGTGGATATTTCACTCCATACTTTAACTCGTCTCTGAATTTACTCTGGGTCCCTGCATATATAAATGGATTGACGCAGGAACTCAAAAACTGAAACACAAATCCAAATTGGTCCAGAATAAAATTTGATTGTTTGAAATTGGAACCGGAAAAATAATTAAGATTTGCAATTCGGATATAAAAAAAATTTACAAGAGATAGCAAATATAACAGGATGAAACTGCCCGAGATGGCAAAGAGTAAAACGATGGACTTTCTCCGCTTCTCCATCTCTGGGTCACTCTGAGTCTCTCTATTGTTGTGGACCCGGAGTCTCCTGCGTGCTCTACTGGCCACTAGAATGTGTCTGACAGTCAGAACATTGAGCAGTAAAATCATAACGAATGGAAGGCAAGGAGTTAAAATGCGGTGAATCCAATCATATGCAACCCATGCAGGTGATGTATAAAATACTGATGTTATTCTGCAGAACCAGGGTATATTGTTAATTATATATAAAGGATCATATATAAAGTACAAGAAGATACTTTTTAAAAAGCTCAGTAGAGACACCGTTCCTATGAGACATGCTGCCATTTTCTCAGTGCAGTATTTTATTTTCAGCTTCTGGCAACAAATAGCCATAAATCGATCAACAGTGAACGCGACCATTAACCAGACAGAACAGTCTATGACCGCATAGTTTAGGACAATATGGAGCCTGCATACTGGTGTGATTGACAGAAAACTGACTGGGAAATAAATACCAGCAATCCGGTTTAATATCACAGCGGTGATCATGAGCAGGAGATCCGTCACTGCCATGGACACCAGGTAGTAAGTGATACATCTGGAGAGACCGCATCTTCCTCGGGACAGGATCACAATCACTGCCAAGTTAGCTGTAATAGAGAGAGAGAGAGAGTCTAAGAAAAAGAGGGTGAGTGTGTGTGTGCGAGCGAGAGAAAATAGGAAAATTACTGGTTTGACTGCCAACAAAACCAACCGTTTTATAGTACTCTGTGTGAAATTCGCAGCTTTGACACCTGATCCTGAGTTGGAAACGATTGCTTAACCTCCAGGCTCTTGTTTCTGTGCTTAAAGTAATTCTTTGGATTAAAAATGAGACAGGAGAATAACATCAGAATGTACAATAATTCATGATGGGCCGAAGGGCCTATTTCTGTGCTGTACAACTCTAATACAATAAAACATAATGGAGAACAAGAAGGCATTGAAACCCTATTGAAACCAAAATGGGAACATCAAAAAGACAAGAAAAATGAGATCAGTAAGATATTCTAGAAGATATTTAAGATGGTAAGTAATACAATAACCGACATGAAACTAACAGGAAAGTCGGACAAACTTGCATTTATAGCAGTTTATATCCCGCTGAAGATCTAAAAGGCCCTCATCCAACGAATTAATGAAAACTTATTCATTGTTGGAAAATTCGACTGTGTACCTTTTTGAAATGATCCACTAACAGAGTGACCCGAATGCACAATTTGTGTTGTCTGACTTTGCAGAGGGAATGTTGTTGAAGACGCAATGACAAATCCAAGCGCTTCTCCTGTTACTCACCTGGGAACTCCAGTGTCGATCGGCACCAGAGGATACAAACAGAAAGCGTTGTAAATCCTCATCAGGTCCGGCAGCATCTGTGGGGAGAATCACATTCAACGTTTCAGGTCTGTGACCTTTCATCAGAGTTCTGGTGAAGGTTCGGAGACCTGAAACATGAACACTGTTTCTCTCTCCACAGATGCTGCCAGAGCTATTGACTATTTCCAGCAGCTTATTTTCTTTCAGTTTATTTTAGGTTTTATAGGATTCGCTGAATATTTATTTTATTATTATAATGGATTATGACGCCTTTTTTGAGGAAAGGGCCTTCCCACAATGCAGCACTTCATCAGTACTGCGCCAAGCAGTCAGCTTAATCCAACAGTGGGTATTGAAATTAAAACTTTTCGGCTCAAATGTGAGAGATGCCACCAGTTATACAGCCTCGAAAAATGTGGAGAAAAGATTGAAAAGGGGAAGGAACCAGAACTTTGCCAGCGGTTTGGAGCAGAAGAAACATTCGGAGTCAGTAGTAGTCACTGGAGAACAGTCAGCTGCAGCTAATGTACTAGAGTAGAGCCGGGCGCATGCAGTGAAAGTAAGGATCTGAGAGCAGAAACGCTGAGCGCTGTGAGTTTAGGGTAAGTGCAAATTCATTCATAAAACTGTGCCGAATAATTTCCCTTCAATGAATTAAATGATTAAATTCAGTCAGGAATTATTTAATTGTTGAATAATTTCATTCTGTGATTTATTTGTGAAAATCAGACAACCGCTGTCAATGTCATTAACACAGTAGACTTCGATGTACACTGTGGTCACAATGATAATTCACCCACAGTGACAATGGCAAGAGCAAAACAGAATTCAATTTACAAAGTAATAACAGTGTAGTAATCTGCCCAGAGGGACAGTATCAATAGCACAATAGAAATTCATTTACACCATGATAACAGTTTGATAATTCACCCACTGTAACAGTATCAATAGTACAAAAGAAATACTTTTACACTGCAATAGCAGATGCAGTGCCAGCAACACAAAAGAAATACATTTAAACTCTGGTAACAGTATTATAACTCACCCACAGTAACAGTGCCACCAACACAGTAGAACTACATTTACCCAGTGATAACAGTGTAATAATTCACCCACAGAAACCGTATTAGTAACACAATAGAACTGCATTAATACCATGAGATCAGTGTGATAATTCCCATACCATAAAAATGCCAACAACATAATATAAATGAATTTACATTGTGATAATTGTGTGGTACTTCACCGTTGTAACAATGTCAATAACACAATAGATCTATATTTACACTGTGAAATGGCAAAAGCAAAGGGGAAAACTTATACAGTTAGAAGCAAGAATAAATTATTCGTTTTAAAAGGACAAATTACACCAGTTAATAGGAAAATGATACTGCAAAGGAGGAGAAATTGTGTCGCCACAGTGGAAAGTGATATTGGAAAGTGGGAGAAATTACATTTGTAATGAAAAGAAATTTTATCAGTAAAATTGGAAAAGTCAATTCGAAAGGAGAGAAATTACACAATTAATGACGATAAATTATATCAGTAAATAGAAAGCATTATACCATTAAAATGTATAAATAATACCAGTAATGTGGAAAATGATATTGTTAATAGGAGACATTTTATCAATTGAAGGGAAGAAATCTTCACATTAAAGTGGAAAAAATATCCCATTAAACGGGAGAAAATACATCCAAAACATAGACAACCATGAGTGGCAAATAAGAGCACTGACAAAGGTAATCAATGATTTCCTTAATTAATATCTAGGTACAATAGTTTACCTGGAACCCCGATAGCTGCAAGGATTGGATAGTAAATGGCGAACACCAGACCTTTTGCTGATCCATGCATTTCTATTAGATCCTCTGAGCACGCTCTGAACTGCACTCAAATATTGTGACATTTATAGTTGATATCAGGCTCCAGGGAGATAATTAGATGGTTTGATGTTTCACATTAATTACACTAATTGAAACAATCAGATTAGTGCAGCTGCTGCCAAGCTGCCAGGCTTTTGTTTTTGTTTTACTGAAATGAAATATTTTTTCAAGGGATCTGACACGGCTCTAAAGTGGGATATCCAGAGATTGCAATATGATCCTAGTTACAGTTACGATAATGAAA
Source organism: Heterodontus francisci (assembly GCF_036365525.1). Lineage (NCBI taxonomy): Eukaryota > Metazoa > Chordata > Chondrichthyes > Heterodontiformes > Heterodontidae > Heterodontus > Heterodontus francisci. Next base: position 22,906,578 of record NC_090404.1, read on the forward strand.
AGTTTACTTGGCGGTGAAATGATGAAAGTTAACCTTGTATATGAAAAATCTCGAGATGTAAACCCTTTTATGCTGAGTTAAGTGTCCTCAGCACAAGGTATAACTGACCAGACCTGAAGGAAACTGCAGTCAAGTTCTCGCTCCGGATCACTATTCATCTCCAGTCCGTGTGATCTCTGGTGATGTGCACCTGACTCCAAATCCCTCTAAGACGGTGTATCAGCTTCAATGTAGCTGATGGTATTCAGTGTGGTCAGCTGTAGGTCGGCACGGTACTTGCAGTGTGCATTGGTGCAGTTCTGCACGTTTATATTTAGTGTGGAAGCGTCATGCTCAGCGGGATTGCCTTCAGTATTGATGGTCAAGTTCAATAATGTTATAGTCAGTGGAGATGTGACCAAAGAATGCAATTAGATTTAGTGGGGACAGGTCGAGTTCGGTGCAGTTATATACAGTGTGAAGATGTCAAGTTAAGCACAATCACAACATGTGTGCACAGGTTTAGTTCAGTATTGTTACATTCAAGGTGCACCGGTTTAATTCATCACTGTTACTCTCAGTCTTAACGGCTTCAGTCTAGTTACATTCAACAGGCATAGGTTCAGCTGTGCACACTAATTCTCATTGTTGAAAAGTCCAATTCAATGCGGTTGTATTTAGTGTTGACTGATCAAGTTCAGTACAGTATGGTTGTGTTTGATAGAGACAGGTACAATTTGTCTCGTGACATTTAGTCTGAATTGGTCCAGGTCTGCAGAGTAATATTCAGTGTTGAAAGTTCCCGTTCAGCACACTTACATTCAGAGTGCACAGGTCCAGTCTGTATTGTTACATTCAATGAGGCAGCTTCAGTTCTGCCTGCTTTCATTGAATGTGGACAGGCAAAAATTCAGCACGGTAACTGCCAATATGATCTTGGCAAGCTCAGCGTGCTTATATCTAGTGTGTACATGACTACTGAACATGGTTGCTGCCAGTGTGTGCAGTTCTGATACTGCCATTAGTTTCAGTGTGGTGGGTTCCAGTTCATCAGGCTTACACTTATTGTAGAAACGTCCAGTTTCGCATGGCTACATTCAGTGTGGACAGGTCCAGATCAGCATGCTTACATTTCATGTGCACAGATGCAGTTAAGTGAGGTTGCATTCGGTGTGGACAGGCTTTGGGGAGTCAGCAAGTGAGTTGCTCGCCACAGAGATCCCAGCCTCTGACCTGCACTTGTAATGACAGTAGTTATAAGGCTAGTGCAGTTACGTTTTGGCCATTGAATGTCAACATTTGTTACAAAATCCTTTTCTTTCTTGATGTGCGTCGCAGGCAGAGTAGGCATTTGTTTTGCATCATAAATGTCTTTGATGAACACCATATACAACGGTACAGCTGCTACTAGGAAGCCTATAATCTGCTCTCACATGTCTTGACTTCTCCTTGTTGTTCCATATCACTACCCGTACTGATTTTATTTCCTGTTCTTTCAAGCCAAGATCCTTCCTCACTACTGTCCTTATGTAATCATTTATTATCAGGGCTACCCTACCTCGTTTTTCATTTTGTCTGTCTTTGAAAAATACCATGTACTCTGGAATATTTAGTGCCCAACTTTGGTCACCACGCAACTACGTCCGAATAATATTATTAGATCAAACCATTTATCTCTAATTGTACCTATCTTTCTACAAATCGTCGAGGCATTCAATAAAGAGGTTTTGATTTGAATTGTCTGCCATTTCCCCTGATTTTACCTTATTTGCTGATACACTATTACCGTTAAACTCTCCATCCCTTCCTTTTACATTCTGCTTAACTTTACACAAAGTGTCACACTGCTCTGTGTCCTTGACTTTTCTCCTTAAATTCCCCATCAAATTAAGCCTCCCCAACTTTTTATCTGAAAGCCCATCTACAGCGTTGGTTGTAGGAGTCGTCTGGACATTGGCCCCAGCCCAGTTTAAGCAGATCTCATCCCAACAGAACAGCTCCTTCTTGCCTCAGTGTTGGAGCCAGTGACCCAAGAAATAAAATACCTGTCTCCCACGCCACTATTTGAGCCATGTCGGCAACTCATAGCATTGATCGGTTATTCCTCTATCCCTTCTAAATTCTGACCTTTTCACTAAACACGTGGAGCAGGGTAAAGCTACATTGCTCAGCTATTCCTCTGTTACCTCGACATACTGTCTAGTTCCCAAGACACTGTTATCCGTAAAAATAATTTCAGCAGTTGTTCTTCTATTAGGTTAGAATTCTGTTCGTTCGCCAAACACCTGGGACAAGGAAAATCTATATTGATCAATCAATCCCCGATTACCTGCCCATTTTATCCCAATGACCAAACATCTTAGCCTTGATAAATATGCTTTGGTCATGTAATCCTCTATTAGCCGTACATTCTATTCCATTGACAAAACTCATCGGACGTGTTAAAGGTACATTAAACAGCTAATCCTTTATTACCCATACATTCTATCCCATTAACTAAACATCTGAGGCACGGTAAAGCTACATTCAACAGCTGTTCCTCCATTATCCGAACATTCGCATACATGATTGGGGAGCAGATGTGCAACAAAACGAATTGTGGTTCTTTAGACTAGCGAACTGTATGCATAAATAGCCATTTGGGAATATAACATTCTGGCGATGTCTGAAACCTGGCTCAATATCAGGGATGATTTTGTGCTTCACAATCATGGATGCAAGGTTTTCAGGAAAGAACGAAAAGGAAACTGAAGGAGAAGAGCCGCTTTGATGAAGAAAACGATTACAGGACTTCCAATAATGTCCTTTAGGAATCAAAGGTAGTGAGCATTGAGGAAAAAAAGATGTTGAAAGTGCTATTACGCTAATTGGTGCAGTTCATGGCCCACAATATAATAGGAAGTAGGTAGAGGAGCAGGTTTGAAACACAATTAACGACAGACGCAAGAACTATAGAGTAGTGGTAATGGGAGATATAAATTTCAGTAATATTGAATAAGGCAGTGACGCTGTTAAGGGCAGAGATGACAGGAAGTTCTGAAGTGTGTTCAGAAGATTTTGTTTTGATTAGGATGCCCAACGGCGTAATAGACAATGCTGGAACTTGTCCTGGGAAATGTCACTATTGAGAAGCAGCACTGAAATAGTGATCATAGTATTTTATTGTTTAGATTAGTTATTCAGAAGCACAGTGAAGTATCTAAAATAAAACAACACCGAACAAGAGCTGAACGAATTTCAGCGACGAGAGGAGGAATCTGCAAATCAGGTAAATTGGAGTCAAAGCGTGGCTTGATAATCCAAGGGAGAATCTGGCTGAATATAAAAGAAAGTACAAAGGGGAGGTGAAAAGTTAATAACAGGTGCAAACAGAGTGTGAAAACGAAAATAAAACGGCGTTGTGAGAGGGGTTGTGGAGCCAATAGAGGACCAAAATGACGATGTGTTGGTGATGACAGTAGGCATGCCCAAGGCACTAAATGAGTATGTTGTCATCAGTGCCTACCAAGGAAGAGGCAACGTTCTGGCAAAATGAGGAAGTTTCCCTGCATGATTTATAACAAATAAATACTAAAACTTCTGGTGTACTTGAAGTGGTCAAGTCAACAAGTCCAGGGTGTTGCTGAGGGAAGTAAGGAGAGAAATTGCAGAGCTCATGACCACAATATTTCTGTCCTCCATGGATACAGAGGTGTTGTCAAAGGATGTTAGCAGAAAAGCGAAGATAAGGTGAGTTACTCGCCGCAGGATTCCAAGCCTTTGACCTGCTGTTGTAGCCACGGTTTTTATATGGCGACTCCAGTTCAGTTTCTGGTCAATGGTAGCCCCTGGGAAGTTGATTTAAAAAGCTAACTCTCACATTAGCATACATATACACAAACTAACAGTGGTTTGGGTTTTAATTAGCTGCCCGAAAAAATAGAAAAAACAATAAAATATTTGCAGAGTATGCTTCTGGCGAACAGTCTTCTGATACAACAGATTCAAAGTTCACTTGCAGTCTTCCAAGGCCTGATCAACCCGAAGATCCTTTCAAAGGTAGGAATTCATCAGTTTAGTTCAATAATAGTCGTATTAAATTCTTCATTTTTTCTGGCGACGAACACAGCAGATCAGTAATTTGTTGTTAAAAAATAAAAACATATATCTTAAGGAATTAACTTGGCTCGAAGCATTTTAGAAGTTTGGGAGAGTAACTACCCAGGGTTTAATTGATTTAGAGATCCCTGCAATTTCCTGCATCTGCTGGAACAGTCTGTCAACTGAACAAACCAATTTTTTGCCAGTTAGTTTCAAAGTCAAAACGGCTACATTGAAGCTCTGTTCATTCTCTCGGTCTGGTTGTTAGCTGGCAACCAGTATGCTCCTTGGCTCACTGACTCCAGAGCTTGCTGCCTGAAAGAAGTACTGATCTTTTACAACTTTAAAGGTGCACCACAATATTTCCCAAAGAGAATAAAAAAGGACCGTGACAGTTGTAAGTCCTGGTGAATTTCGTTTCTGTTTGGTGAGGTGTCCCACGCTGAACAATTAGATACCACTCGAAGTCTCCAGACGAATTTGACGAAACATTCTTTTAATAGATAGGCATTCGAAGTACTTTGATTGCAGGAGAGATCACACAGTTCTTTTAACAATGAGTAGAGCCATGGATTTATTTGGAATCTAAATTACGTAGTTTTTCAAGAGAAACTTTACTGACAATTCCATCAAAAACAAACAAACAGCAGAGAGTCCCTCTTGAAGGCAAGTGTTTTATTTTCATGTTTTTCTTTCTCTTCTTAGGCAATACAGATACTGAAGGGAAATATAAATGCCCCTGCTAAGAGAGATATGCAACTTCTTCCTTCAGAGCATGCTTCACTTGACTCACATTTAACTGGTTAAAGCCAGTCTTTATCCAGAGTTAAAAGCTGCAGTACACCATATGATCTTCTCTCTCTTCTGCTGTGGCCTGGGAAACAAGTGCAGCTGCTGGCGCACTGTGCACAGTCATAAAGCAACACTGCTTTTAAACAGAGTTTTAAAGGCACACTGCTCTAAATAGGGGAGAAAAAAGCAACAGTTCGCCCTTGGTGAAATGGAACACCATTCTTGAAATGTTTTTCATTACAAGGCAAAAAGAAAAAGAAACTGAAACACTCGAAACATTTTTTTTTCACATTCATGACCCCATTCACTCTACCGATAATTTATAGAATTTTTCTTTGTACCATCGCCATTCATGTAACTTAACATAGTTAAATTCGTGACGAAGCATTGGCGATAACATTGCTTTTGGCGGAAATCTGTTCAATTTTCAAAGGATAAGGCTGTAAAAATAAACTCCATCTAAATGTTTTAACATATCGGTTTTTACATTTTTCCAGCAATGTTAATCGTTCATGGTCAGTGTATATTAATGCTTCATTATAGTCTTGGTGGACATATGCTTTGAAATGTTTGAGAACCAGCAAAAGTCCGAATGATTCTTCTTCCACAGTGGAATACCTTTTCAAAGCAATTTAGTTTTCAAGAAAAGTATTCTACTGTCTTCTCTATGCCCGATTCGTCATCTTGCAATAGGACTGCACCAACCCCCAGGTCGCTCACATCGATCGCTATTAAAAGGGTTTAGAAAAATTTGGAGCAGCCAGCACTGGTTCATTAGCTTTTTTAAATTCTTTTCTTTTATGGGATGCGGGCGTCGCTGGCTAGGCCAACATTTATTTCCCATCCCTAATTGCCCAGGAGATGCTGGTTGTGAGCTGCCTTCTTGAACCGCTGCAACCCATGTGGGGTCGGTACACCCACAGTGCTATTAGGAAGGGAGTTCCGGGATTTTGACACGACAGTGAATGGACGACAATATAGTCCCAAGCCAGTGTGTGGCTTGGGGGGAATCTTGCAGTTGGTGGTGTCCACATGCATCTTCCGCCCTGTCCTTCTAGGTGGTAGAGGTCGAGGGTTTGGAAGGTGCTATCTAAGGAGCCTTGGTGCATTGCTGCAGTGCTTTTTGTAGATGGTGCACACTGCTGCGACTGTGCTTCGGTGGTGGAGGGACTAAATGTTTGTAGATGGGGTGCCAATAAAGTGGACTGCTTTGTCCTGAATGGTGTCAAGCTTCTTGAGTGTTGTTGGAGCTGCACCACCCATACAAGTGAAGAGCATTCCATCACACTCCTGACTTGTGCCTTGCAGATGGTGGGCAGGTTTGGGGAGTCAGGAAGTGACTCACCACCGGATTCCTAGCCTCTGAACTGCTCTTGTAGCCACGGTATTGATATGGCTACTCCAGTTCAGTTTATTTAGTTTAGTTTAGAGATACAGCACTGAAACAGGCCCTTCGGCCCACCGAGTCTGTGCCGACCATCAACAACCCATTTATACTAATCCTAGACTAATCCCGTATTCCTATCACATCCCCACCTGTCCCTATATATTTCCCTACCACCTACCTATACTAGGGGCAATTTATGATGGCCAATTAACCTATCAACCTGCAAGTCTTTGGCATGTGGGTGGAAACCGGAGCACCCGGAGGAAACCCACGCAGACACAGGGAGAACTTGCAAACTCCGCACAGGCAGTACCCAGAATCGAACCCGGGTCCCTGGAGCTGTGAGGCTGCGGTGCTAACCACTGCGCCAATGATCAATGTTAACCCGCAGGATGTTGATTGTGGGGGATTCAGCGATCGTAATGCCATTGAATGTCAAGGGGAGATGGTTAATTTCTCTGCTGTTGGAGATGCCCATTGCCTGGCACTTGTGTGGCGCTAATATTACTTGCTACATATCAGCTCAAGCCTGGATATTGTCCAGGGCTTGCTGCATTTCTACATGGACTGCTTCAGTATCTGAAGAGTCGGAAATGGTGCTGAACATTGTGCAATCATCAGTGAACATCCCCATTTCTGACCTTATGATCGAATGAAAGTCATTGGTGAAGCAGCTGAAAATGGTTGGACCTAGGACACTACCCTGAGGAACTCCTGCAGTGATGTCCTGGAGCGAAGATGATTGACCTCCAACAACCACAAGCATCTTCCTTTGTGCTAGTTCCAATTCCAACCAGCAGACAGATTTCCCCCTGATTCCCATTAACTCCAGTTCTGCTAGGGCTCCTTGATGCCATATTCGGTCAAATGCTGCCTTGATGTCAAGGGCAGGCACTCTCACCTCACCTCTGGAGTTCAGCTTATCTGCCCATGAACAAAGGCTGTATTGAGCTCTGGAGCTGAGAGGCCTTGGTGGAGCCCGAACTGAGCGTCACTGAGCAAGTTATTGCTCAGCAAGTGCCTCTTGATAACATTGACAATGACACCTTCCATCATTGCACTGATGATCGACAATAGACTGATGGGGCGGTAATTGGATGGTTTGGATTTGTTCTGCTTTTTGTGCACAGGGAATACCTGGGAAATTTGCCATATTGTCGAGTAGATGCCAGTGTTGTGGCTGTACTGGAACAACTTGGCTAGGGCATGGAAAGTTCTGAATTACTTAGTTAAAATTGCCTTTCACTTTTCAAAAACTGCCTGGCATTCATCTGATCATACCAGTTTGTTTTCCTTTCTTGCAGCAAATGGGTTAATGGAACAGCCACTGTATTAAAATTCCATACAATTTTTTTGTAAAAAAACGCACATCCCTAAAACCTTCATTATATCATGTTTAGATTTAGGGATAGGGAACTCTATGAAGGCCTGTACCTTTACCATTTTTTGGCAACACTTGCCCTTTTCCCACTCTGTCTTCGAGATAAGTTACTCTTGTTTTTCTGAATTCGCTTTTTCCCAGATTTATCACTAAGTCTGCTGCTTGTAGTTTTTTTAAACAGAATTTGGAGCTGGTTTAAGTGTTCTTGCCAAGTGTTACTGTATATTAGGGTATCATCGAGATACACTACACAGTTGGTAACTCTGGCTACCACCTGATTCATTAATCTTTGAGAAGTGGCTGGGGCATCTTTTAGCCTGAATGGCATCACCCGGCACTGATAAAGACCAGCAGGTGTTACAAAAGAAGATATCCCTTTGACTCGAGGAGTCAATGGAACTTGCCAATACCCATTTAACAGGTCGATCTTGGTAAGAAACCTAGCACTACCCACTCTGCCGATACAGTCTTCTAAATGCAGAATTGGGCAGGAGTCTGCCTTTGTTACTGCAGTAACTTTTCTGTAGTCTATACAAAACCAGGCTGATCCATCAGGTTTAGGTACTAGATTATTGGTGAACTCCATCTGCTTTGACTAGGTTCGATCAAGTTGTTTTCCAGCAAGTATTGCATTTTTACTTTTACTTGGGCCTGTTTGTCTGGATTTAAGTGGTAAGGATTTTACGTTAAAGGAACGATTCCCCTATATCCAAATCATGTTTATTTAAGGCTGTGCATTCTGGTTTACCCATACAAACTCTTTCAAATGTTGTTAAAAGCCTGCTTAGGTGTTCACCTTGTTTTGCTTCTAAGTGCAAAAGCATGATGTCCAATTTTCTTCGACATTATGTGTTCGCTAACCTGATAGTTGGACGTTCAATCTTCGAATTGTCCAGGCCTCCTTTTGTCTCGTCCTCACTAGCCTTTTCCTTCTCAACAGTCGTGATTACCTGACATAGGAGGCTGATCCCCCTCCCTGCGGTAATATTGCTTTAACAAATTGATGTGACACAAACGGTTCTTCTTCCCATGATCACGGATGACAATCAAGTAATCTACCGTACCCGTTCTTTAAATCTCTTTCTATGGGCGTCTATACCGCGTTTTAATGGCTCCCCTTGTAACGGTAACAACACCAAAACTTCATTTCCTGGATGAAAATTGCGGATGTTTGCATTCACGTCTGCCCATTTTGCTCATATTGACTTGGGATGCTTCAAAGGTATTCCTGAGCCTCACCAGAAGCTTTTGTGAGCCTTTCTAAGAACACAGATACATAGTCTCATATCGCAAATGCATTCCATTGTTCGAAGAATCTGTCTTTTATGAGTTTTTGAGGACCTCTTACCTCACATCTGTAAACCAGTTCGAATTGACTGAAGCCTGTAGACTCATTTGGTGAGTCTCTGGTGGCAAATAAAATAAAGTTTCGTCCTTTATCCCAGTCATGCGGATGCTTGTGACAGTTTGAGCTAATTATTTCTTTGAGAGTGTAGTGGTACCTCTCTAAAGCTCCCTCTGACTGTGGGTGATATGCTGAAGATTTTAATAGTCTGATACCCAAACTGCCCAGGACTTCTTGAAATATCTTAGACATGAAAAAGAACCTTGATCCGATTGAACTTCAAGTGGTAAACCATATCTCGTAAAGAATTGGGTTAACATTTCTCCTCTTATCTTAGCAGTAATTGTCCTCAAAGGAATTGCCTCTGGAAATTGAGTAGCCATATCCATGATAGTAAGTATTTATTGATGTCCCACTTTTGTTTCCGACAAGTTTCCTACACAGTTTCCCAATACCCTGCTAAATGTTTCCTCAATCACTGGTATGGGAGCTAGTGGTGCCGATTTTATGGTGGTTTGCCGTTTTCCCACCATTTGGCATATATGGCATGTCCTACAAAGAATGCACCCACACACAGATGTGCTCAAAAATCAACAGCTAACCAGTTCTAAAAATAGTATTTCTTAGGAATAAAATAAATAGCTGCATTTTAAGTCCTGGTGAGTTACGTTCCTGGTTGGTGGGGTGTCCCAGATTCGAACAATCAGATGCCATTCGAAGTCTCCAGGCGAATTCGACGAAATAGTCTTTTAACAGATAGGCATTCAAAGCACTTCAGTTGCAGCAGGCGTCACACTCTTCATTTAACAATTAGTATAGTCATAGGTATATTTAGATTCTAAAATTGGTAGTTTTTCAGTAGACAATTTACTGAGAATTCCAGTAAACACAAACAAAGGACAGAGAGTCCCTCTTGAAGGCAAATGTTCTTTTTTTCTCTCCTTAGGCAATACAGATCCTGAAGATAAATGTAGATTTTCCTGCTAAGAGAGATGTACAGCTTCTTCCTTCAGAGAATGCTTCGCTGGACTCCAGTTCAAACTGGTTGAAGCCAGTCTTTATCCACAGTTAAAAGTTACAGTACACCATGTGACCATCTCTCTCTCCTGCTGTGGCCGAGGAAACAGGTGCAGCTGCTGGCACACTTTGCTCAGTCTTAAAGGAACACGGTTTTAAACAGAGGAGGAAAGAAAAGTTCTGTGACACTACAGAACGGACTTCAAAGAGAGTACTGAGAATGATTAATGGGATAGATTAGATTGGACTGAGGGGAACGATTATGTATGTATATGTATACGCTCATTGGAATGGGAAGATCGAGGGGTGGTATAATTTCTGTTTTCCAGGTTCTAAAGGGAGTGATGATGTAGAGCTCGACACGTTTTCCTTAAAAGCAGAAGCAGAGGTCACAGGCTGCAGGGGGTAACTTCAAAGCCAATCTACGAAAACAATACTTCATTGAGTTGTCGATCAATGGAGCAGAATCCCCATTACTAAGGTGGAAGCAGTTAATATTGATTCTTACAATGCAAATTAGATAGATTTCATTCATAGGATGCCATTTTGGGATACGGTATGCCAGAGATTTTAAACATGTCATGTGATAGTGTAACATTGCTTGTGAGGTGCAGACGACTTTGTAAATATGCTTCCTAAAGCTCTCCACCACTGGGGTCTTGCTCAACTCACGTCTAGCTCTGTTGTAGGCAAGTTTATAGCGGTTGCTATGATTAGTCAAAAACTCTATTAACATTGTTTCATGGGACTACCAGGATGGTAGAAGGCAAAGTGAATGGAATCTCTAATCGAAAGTGAAGATAATATCCTGATTTAATTTTATAACGTTTTTATGTGATTTGAGTGTTTATTGTTAGTATCCGTTTTTAAAAAGGGGCACTTTTGTTTGAATAATTTTATTTTGTTTGGAGACGCAGGGCTGTTGTCTTCGAGGTCAGTGAAAAGAGTGAAAAGTGAACTAGGCAATAATTTGTCTTTTCTCCTCCAGAATTTCCTCTGTTCCTATGTTTATGGAGACAAGAATGTGGCTGTGAGGTGACGCCTATGGATTGGACAACAATGCATGGGGCATTACACGATTCCATTTCAGGGTCCATCCTACCCTTAAACCCAACTACTTACCATAATTCCCCAGGGATAGTGATGTCCCTTCATTGAACAGTTAACCTTGATATATAATAACAGATCAGAGGTCAGACTCTCTGTCTCCCACATGAATGCAGCGATACTCCACCTTGGGATTGATGGAAATGTACCAAGCTTGAGTTAGTGCAGGGAAGAGAACAGGAAACTAAACAAGATCATCTTGCAACACGGAATTGTGCAGTGATGCGGCGTTGCTTATAAATTCTCCAATTCACTCTATGGGCAAGGAAGTCAAAGTGAGTGACTATTTTTCCAGGAGGGAGACCTTGAGTGACATACACAAGAACAGCAATGGATGAAATATAATGTGCAATTAATTCAGGATTGTACTTTTCTCATCACTTAAACAATTTAACAATTAGACTCAGTGGATATTTCACTCCATACTTTAACTCGTCTCTGAATTTACTCTGGGTCCCTGCATAAATAAATGGATTGACACAGGAACTCAAAAACTGAAACACAAATCCGGTTTGGTCCAGAATAAAGTTTGATTGCTTGAAATTGGAACCGGAAAAATAATTAAGATTTGCAATTCGGATATAAAGGAAATTTACAAGAGGAAGCAAATATAACAGGATGAAACTGCCCGAGATGGCAAAGAGTAAAACGATGGACTTTCTCCGCTTCTCCATCTCTGGGTCACTTTGAGTCTCTCCATTGTTCTGGACCCGGAGTCTCCTGCGTGCTCTACTGGCCACTAGAATGTGTCTGACAGTCAGAGCATTTAGCAAGAAAATCAGAACGAATGGGAGACACGGAGTTAAAATGCGGTGAATCCAGTCATATGCAATCCATGCAGGTGATGTATAATATACTGAATTCATGCTGCAGAACCAGGGTATATTGTTAATTATATATAAAGGATCATATATAAAATACAAGAAGATATTTTTTAAAAAGCTCAGTATAGACACCGTTCCTATGAGACATGCTGCCATTTTCACAGTGCAATATTTTATTTTCAGCTTCTGGCAACAAATGGCCACAAATCGATCAACAGTGAACGCGACCATTAACCAAACAGAACTGTCTATGACCGCATAGTTTAGGGCAATATGGAGACTGCATACTGGTGTGATGGACAGAAGACTGACTGGGAAATAAATACCAGCAATCCGGTTTAATATCACAGCGGTGATCATGAGCAGGAGATCCGTCACTGCCATGGACACCAGGTAGTATGTGATACATCTGGAGAGGCCGCATCTTCCTCGGGACAGGATCACAATCACTGCCAAGTTAGCTGTAATAGAGAGAGAGAGACTAAGAAAAAGGTGAGCGTATGTGTGCGGGCGAGAGAAAATAGGAAAATTACTGGTCTGACTCAGAACAAAATCAACCGTTTTATAGTACTCTGTGTGAAATTCGCAGCTTTGACACCTGATCCTGAATTGGAAACTATTGCTTAACCTCTGGGCTCTTGTTTCTGTGCTTAAAGTAATTCTCTGGATTAAAAATCAGACAGGTGAATAACATCAGAATGTACAATAATTCATGATGGGCCGAAGGACCTGTTTCTGTGCTGCATAACTCTAATACAATCAAACATAATGGAGAACAAGAAGGCATTGAAAACCAATTGAAACCAAAATGGGAACATCAAAAAGACAAGAAAAATAATATCATTAAGATATTCTACAAGATATTTAAGATGATAAGTAATACAATAACCGACATGAAACTAACAGGAAAGTCGGACAAACTTGCATTTAAACCAGATTATATCCCGCTGAGGACCGAAAACGCCCTTGTCCAACGAATTGATGAAAAATGATTCAGTGTTGGAAAATTCGACTGAGTACTTTTTTTGAAATAATCCACAGACACAGAGAATCGAATGCACAATTAGTGTTGTCTGACTTTGCAGAGGGAATGTTGTTGAAGACGCAATGATAGATCCAATCTCTTCTCCTGTTACTCACCTGGGTACTCCCGTCTCGATCAACATGAGAGGATACAAACAGAAAGCGTTGTAAATCCTCATTAGGTCCGGCAGCATCTGTGGGGAGAATCACATTTAACGTTTCAGGTCTGTGACCTTTCATCAGAGTTCTGGTGAAGGTTCGGAGACCTGAAACATTAACTCTGCTTCTCTCTCCACAATGCTGCCAGAGCTATTGACTATTTCCAGCAGTTTATTTTTTTTTCAGTTTATTTTAGGTTTATAGGATTCGCTGAATATTTATTTTATTGGTATAATAGATTATGACGCCTTATTTGAGGAAAGGACCTTCCCACAATGCAGCACTTCCTCAGTACTGCGCTGCACAGTCAGTTTAATCCTATAGTGGGTATTGAAATTAAAACTTTTTGGCTCAAATGTGAGAGATGCCACCAGTTATACAGCCTCGCAAAATGTGGAGAAAAGATTGAAAAGGGGAAGAAACCAGAACTTTGCCAGCGGTTTGGAGCAGAAGGAACATTCGGAGTCAATAGTAGTCACTGGAGAACAGTCAGCTGCAGCTAATGTACCAGAGGAGAGCCGGGCGCAAGCAGTGAGAGTAAGGATCTGAGAGCAGAAACACTGAGCGCTGTGAGTTTAGGGTAAGTGCAAATTCATTCATAAAACGGCCACTTGTTACATTGCTTATATTTCTGTCAACAATTCGATGCTGAATAATTTCCCTTCAATGAATTAAATGATTAAATTCAGTCAGGAATTATTTAATTGTTGAATAATTTCATTCAGTGATTCATTTGTGAAAATCAGACAACCGCTGTCAATGTCATTAACACAGTAGACTTCGATGTACACTGTGGTCACAATGATAATTCACCCACAGTGACAATGGCAAGAGCAAAACAGAACTCAATTTACAAAGTAATAACAGTGTAGTAATCTACCCAGAGGGACAGTATCAATAGCACAATAGAAATTCATTTACACCATGATAACAGTTTGATAATTCACCCACTGTAACAGTATCAATAGTACAAAAGAAATACTTTTACACTGCAATAGCTGAAGCAGTGCCAGCAACACAATAGAATTACATTTAACCTCTGATAACAGTATTATAACTCACCCACAGTAACAGTGCCAGCAACACAGTCGAACTACATTTACCCCGTGATGATAGAGTAATAATTCACCCACAGAAACCGTGTTAGTAACACAATAGAACCGCATTAATACCCTGAGAACAGTGTGATAATTCCCATACCATAAAAATGTCAACAACATAATATAAATAAATTTACATTGTGAGTATAGTTTGGTAATTCACCTTTGTAACAATTACACAATAGATCTACATTTACAATATGAAATGGCAAAAGCAAAGGGGAAAACTTATACAGTTAGATGCAAGATTAAATTATTTGTTTAAACATTACACCAGTTCATGGGAAAATGATACTGCAAATGGGGAGAAATTGTGTCACCACAGTGGAAAGTGATATTCGAAAGGAGAGAAATTACATCATCAATGACGATAAACTATATCAGTAAATGGAATGAATTATATAATTAAAATGTATAAATAATACTATTAATGTGGAAAATGGTACTGTAAATAGGAGAAATTATATCAATTGAAGGGAAGAAATCTTCACATTAAAGTGGAAAAAAATATCCCATTAAACGGGAGAAAATGCATCCAAAACATGGACAAACACGAGTGGCAAACAAGAGCACTGACAAAGGTAATCAATGATTTCCGTAATTAATATCTAAGTACAATAGTTTACCTGGAACCCCGACAGCTGCAAGGATCGGATAGTAAATGGCGAACACCAGACCTTTTGCTGATCCATGCATTTCTATTAGATCCTCTGAGCACACTCTCAACTGCACTCAAATATTGTGACATTTATAGTTGATATCAGGCTCCAGGGAGATAATTAGATGGTTTGATGTTTCACATTAATTACACTAATTGAAACAATCAAATTAGTGCAGCTGCTGCCAAGCTGCCAGGCTTTTGTTTTTGTTTTACTGAAATGAAATATTTTTTCAAGGGATCTGACACGGCTCTAAAGTTAACCTTGTATATGAAGAATCCTTGGATGTAAACCCTTTAATGCTGAGTTGTGTCCTCAGCACAAGATATAACTGACCAGACATATTCTGGTCCTGAAGGAAACTACAGTCCAGTTCTCGCTCCAGATCACTATTCATCTCCAGTCCGTGTCATCTCTGGTCATGTGCACCTGACTCCAAATCCCTCCAGATGGTGCATCAGCTTCAACGTAGCTGATGGTATTCAGTGTGGTCAGCTGTCGGTCAGCACGGTACTTGCAGTGTGCGTAGGTGCAGTTCTGAACATTTATATTTAGTGTGGAAATGTCAGGTTCAGCGGGGTTGCCTTCAGTATTGATGGTCAAGTTCAGTACTGCTTTAGTCAGTGGAGATGTGTCCAATGAAACGCATTTATATTTAGTGTGGACAGGTCGAGTTCGGTGCAGTTAAATACAGTGTGAAGATGTCAAGTTAAGCACAATCACAACATGTGTGCACAGGTTTAGTTCAGTATTGTTACATTCAGGGTGCACCGGTTTAATTCATCACAGTTGGTTGCTCTCAGTCTTAACGGCTTCAGCCTCGTGACATTCAACAGGCACAGGTTCAGCGGTGCACATTAATTCTCATTGTTGAAAAGTCCAATTCAATGCAGTGTTGACTGACCAAGTTCAGTACAGTATGGTTGTGTTTGATAGAGACAGGTACAATTTGTCCGGTGATATTTAGTCTGAATTGGTCCAGGTCGGCAGAGTAATATTCAGTGTTGAAAGTTCCAGTTCAGCACACTCACATTCAGAGTGCACAGGTCCAGTCTGTATTGTTACTTTCAGTGAGGCAGCTTCAGTTCTGCCTGGTTTCATTGAATGTGGACAGGCCAAATTCAGCACGGTAACTGCCAATATGATCTTGGCAAGCTCCGCGTGCTTATATCTAGTGTGTATGTGACTATTGAACATGGTTGCTGCCAGTGTGTGCAGTTCTGATACTGCCGTTAGTTTCAGTGTGGAGGGTTCCAGTTCATCAGGCTAACACTTATTATAGAAACATCCAGTTTCGCATGGCTACATTCAGTGTGAACAGGTGCAGATCAGCATGCTTACATTTCCTGTGCACCAATGCAGTTAAGTGAGGTTGCATTCAGTGCGGACAAGCTTTGGGGAGTCAGCAAGTGAGTTACTCGCCGGAGAGATCCCAGCCTCTGACCTGCATGTGTAATGACAGTAGTTATAAGGCTAGTGCAGTTACGTTTCGGCCATTGAATGTCAACCTTTGTTACAAGATCCTTTTATTTCTTGATGTGCGTCGCAGGCAGAGCAGGCATTTGTTTTGATTTATAATTGTCTTTGATGAACACCATATACAACGGTACAGCTGCTACTAGGAAGCCTATAAACTGCTTTCACATGTCTTGACTTCTCCTTGTTGTTCCGTATCACTACCCATACTGATTTTATTTTCTGTTCTTTCAAGCCAAGATCCTTCCTTAGTACAGTACTTATGTAATCATTTATTACTGTGGCTACCCTACCTCGTTTTTCATTTTGTCATCTTTGAAAAATACCATGTACTCTGGAATGTTTAGTGTCCAACTTTGGTCACCATGCAACTACGTCTGAATAATGTTATCAGATCATACCATTTATCTCTATTTGTGCTTATCTTTCTACAAATCATCTAGCCATTCAATAAAGAGGTTTTAATTTGAATTGTCTGCCATTTCCCCCTGATTTTACATTATTTGCTGATGCACTATTATAGTTATTCTCTCCATCCCTCCTCTTACATTCTGCTTAACTTTACCCAAATTGCCACATTCCTTGACTTTTCTCCTTAAATTCCACATCACTTGAAGTCTCCCCAACTTTTTATCTTAAAGCCCATCTATAGCGTTGGTTGTTGGATTCGCCTGGACATTGGCCCCAGCCCAGTTTAAGCAGATCTCATCCCAAAAGAACAGCTCCTTCTTGCCTCAGTGTTGGAGCCAGTGACCCATGAAATAAAATTCCTGTCTCTCACGCCACTATTTGAGCCATGTAGGCAACTCATAGCATTGATCAGTTATTCCTCTATCCCTTCTAAATTCTGACCTTTTCACTAAACACGTGGAGCAGGGTAAAGCTACATTGATCAGCTATTCCTCTATTACCTCGACATACTGTCTAGTTCCCAAGACACTAGTATCCGAGTCAAATAATTTCAGCAGTTGTTCTTCTATTAGTTTAGAATTCTGTTCATTTGCCAAACACCTGGGACAAGGAAAATTTACATTGATCAATCAATCTCCTATTACCCGCCCATTTTATCCCAATGACCAAATATCTTGGCCAGGTCAAATACACTTTGGTCTATTAGCCGTACATTCTATTCCATTGACAAAACACCTCGGACAGGTTAAAGGTACATTAAACAGCTAATCCTTCATTACCCATATATTCTGTCCCCCATTAACTAAACTTCTGAGGCACGGTAAAGCTACATTCAACAGCGGTTCCTCTATTATCCGAACATTCACATGCATGATTGGAGTGCAACAAAACGAAGTGTGGTTGTTCAGACTAGTGAACTGTATGCATAAATAGCCATTTGGGAATATAACATTCTGGCGATGTCTGAAACCTGGCTCAATATAGGGGATGGTTTTGTGCTTCACAATCATGGATGCAAGGTATTCAGGAAAGAACGAGAAGGAAACTGAAGGAGGGGAGCCGTTTTGATGAAGAAAACGATTACAGGACTTCAAATAATGTCCTTGAGGAGTCAAAGATGGTGAGAATTGAGAAAAAAAAAGATGTTGAAAGTGCTATTACACTAATTGGTGCATTTCATAGCCCACAAAATAGTAGGAAGTAGATAGAGGAGCAGATTTGAAACACAATTAACGATAGAGGCAAGAACTATAGAGTAGTGGTAATGGGAGATATAAATTTCAGTAATATTGAATAAGGCAGTGACGCTGTTAAGGGCAGAGATGACAGGAAGTTCTGAAGTGTGTTCAGAAGATTTTTTTTTTGATTAGTGCGCCCAACGGGGTAATAGACAATGCTGGAACTTGTCCTGGGGAATGTCACGGTCGAGAGGCAACTCAGGAATAGTGATCATAGTATTTTAATGTTTATATTAGTTATTCAGAAGCATAAGGAACTATCTAAAATAAAACAACACCGAAGAGGAGCTGAACGAATTTCAGCGAATTGAGGAGGAATCTGTAAATCAGGTAAATTGGAGTCAAAGTGTGGCTTGATAATCCAAGGGAGAATCTGGCTGAATATATAAGAAAGTACAACGGGGAGGTGAAAAGTTAATAACAGGTGCCAACAGAGTATGAAAACGAAAATAAAACGGCATTGTGAAAGGAGCTGTGGAGCCAATTAAGGACCAAAATGACGATGTTTTGGTGAAGACAGTAGGCATGCCTGAGGCACTAAATTAGTATTTTGTCATCAGTGCCTACCAAAGAAGAGGCAACGTTATGGCAAAATGAGGAAGTTTCCCTGCATGAGTTATAGCAAATAAATAGGACGTACTAAAAATTCTGGTGTACTTGAAGTGGTCAAGTCAACAAGTCCAGGGTGTTGCTGAGGGAAGTAAGGAGAGAAATTGTGGAGCTCGTGATCACAATCTTTCAGTTCTCCATGGATACAGAGGTGGTGTCAAAAGGATGTTAACAGAAAAGAGAAGAAAAGGATGTCAATCACAGGCCAGTCAGTTTAACATTGGTGGTGGCAGAAGCAATTAGAAGCAATTAACCAGGACATCAGTTACTACTAAGGAAGAGGCAAAGTTATGGCAAAATGAGGAAGTTTCCCTGCATGATTTATAACAGATAAATAGGGGGATATACAATGGCATCCCCCAATGTTCACTGCACTGACCACTGCTGTTATTGTTATACATTAATGGCTTGTATTTGGGGAAAGAGGGCACAATTTTAAACTTGATAGATGACGTGAATCTTGAGAATGGAGTAAACATTGAGGAAGATACTAATAATCTTCAAGAGGATATAGACAGGCTGACAGAATTTGCAGACAAGTGACAACGAAATTTAACCCAGAAGTGTATGAGGTGATACATTTTGATGAGAAGAATGAGACATAAAAGGTACTAAGTCATACAATTTTAAAGTGAGTGGGAAAGCGGGGAGACCTTGTAGGTTCTTCTGCACAAATCGTTGCAGGTGGCAGGACAGGTTAACACAAGAACACAACAACGCAAGAAACAGGAGCGGATGCAGACCATATGGCCCATGGAGCCTGCTCCGCCGTTCAATACGATCATGGCGGATGTTGGGCATCAATTCCAGTTTCCAGCCTGCTCACAATATCCCTTGATTCCCTGTGCAACCAAAAATCTATCTATTCCAGCTGTACATGTATTCAATGATGGAGCATCCACAAACCTCTGGGGTAGAGAATTCCAAAGATTCACAACACTTTGGGTGCAGCAATTTCTCTTTATCTCTGTCCTGAATGATTGGCCCCTTATCCTGAGACTGCGTCCCCGTATTCTAGATTCCCTGACCAGCAGAAACAATCTCTCAGCTTCTCCTCTATCAAGCCCTTTCAGAGTTTTGTATGTTTCAATTAGATCGCCTCTTATTCTTCTAAACTCCAGAGAATATAGGCCCAATTTACTCAGCCTCTCATCATAGGACAACCCCCTGATCCCAGGGACCAAGTTAGTAAATCTTCACTGCACTGCCTCCAATGCAAGTATATCCTTTCTTAAATGTGGAGACCAAAACTGCACACGCTTTTCCAGGTGCGGTCGCACCAAAACCCTGTACAAATTTAGTAAGACTTTTTTATTTCTGTACTCCTTGCAATAAAGGCCAACGTGCCATTTGCCTTCCTAATAGCCTGTTGCACCTGCATGTTAAGTTCGTGCGTTCTTTGTACAAGTGCCCCCAAGTCTCTCTGAACATCAACACTTCACAGTTTCACACCTTTTAAAAAATATTCTGGTTTTATTTTTAATTTTATGACCAAAGTGAGCAACTTCATACTTCCCTACATTATACTCCATTTTCCATCTTGTGGCCCACTCACTTAACCTGTCTATATCTCTTTGCGGCCTCTCGACATCCTCCCCACAGCTTACATTTCCACCGAGCTTTGTATCACCAGCAAACTTAGATACATTACTCTCTGTCTCTTCATCCAAGTCATTAATATAGAGTGTAATTGCTGAAACCCCATCAGTGATCCCGATGGCACCCCACTATTCTCTGCCAGACAACTTGAAAATGCTCCATTTATGCGCACTCTCTGTTTCCTGTCTGTTAACCAATCCTCTATCCACGCTATTCGGGGACTCATCAGATTTTGAAAACTGAAAGCTGTTTGAACTCATCATGCGCTGATCTCACAAGCAACGAGGTACATTGAGATACATGGGTAGTATGAACTCACATTCCCACACTCCCCAGCTTCTCTCCCTGCTCTTTTTGCCAGACATTTTCTGGTTAATACTTGTAAAGTTATTGTACCCTGCACAACAGCATTCAGCATTGTCCAGTTGTAGTCCTTGTTTCCAAACATGCCTTCCTTCATAAATTAATATTACCAAAAGAATGAGCTGAAGCAACATCAGCATAAGATTTTGGTATATCATCGTGTTCCTCACACAAATAGCTGTCGGGTTACATCCAAATAACTGTGCCCACAAGCTCACAAATGATGTTCTCAATTTCAGCCGTGTGATGATTGAAATCCACAACAATTGCTTGATTCAAGAACTGCAGCTGTGGAAACCTTCTACTCAATTTCCACATCCCCTTCTTCCAAATGACAACATGATTAGAATCTAAGCAAGTTTGCTGC
This sequence comes from Heterodontus francisci, assembly GCF_036365525.1. Taxonomy (NCBI): domain Eukaryota; kingdom Metazoa; phylum Chordata; class Chondrichthyes; order Heterodontiformes; family Heterodontidae; genus Heterodontus; species Heterodontus francisci. The sequence goes on from NC_090404.1 coordinate 22,927,494, forward strand.
AAATGTATATCATCCACACCATGGAGAAACTGCCAGAGAGGGCAAACAGTAAAACAATGGACTTTCTCTAGCTTTTCATCAATGTGTCACTCTGATTCTATCCGTTGTCCTGGATCGGAGTCTGCTGTGTGCTTTACTGACAATGAGAGTGAGCCTGAAGTTTAGAGCATTGAGCAAAAGATCAGAAAGAATGGGGTTAAAATACGGTCAGTCCATTGCAAAGCTGCCTTATTCTTGAAGTAAAATGTATATCTTTCAGTCTGCAATACCACGGGACATTGTCAGTTGTAGATTGCGTCGTGCATAAAATACCATTGGAGATTGATTAAGTAGCCCAAGGAACGTGCAGATCGTTCCTACAACCAGAGCTGCCATTTTCTCAGTGCAATATTTTGTTTTCTGCTTCTGACAACACATGACTACAAATATATCAAAAGTGAAAGTGGTTGTTAGCCAGACAGTCGTGTCTATGAATGCATTAATTAACGTAATCCTGATATTACACACGGAAGTAATGCACATGACGCTACCTGGAAAGTAAATCACTAGTAATTTGTCTTAATATCACAGTGATGATAATGACCAGGAGATCCGTCACCACCATAAACACCACATACCGCATGATACATCTGGAGAGACTGCACCATCCTCAGCATAGGATCACAGTATTCACTAAAGTTACTGTGTGAGAAAGAAAGAGGGGTTACAGAATTTGCTCTCAGGCGAAGCAATATATTGATCTTTAACAGCCAGCTACTAAAAACAGCAGGACGACCAATAACCAGTTGGTCCTGAAATGACAACATTGATCTAGAATAGAATATTGTCCAAAATACCAGGAGACCTGCTGGTCTTTCTTCAAAGCAATTCTTAATTTCCATCCTACCTAGCTAACCAGGGCAGCACTCCCTTAATACTTCCCAGTGACAATATAGGCCGTGGACTAAACTCCTGACTGGGTCTTCAAACCGATAACTCTCTAACTGAGAGTCCGACGTTCTAAAACATAATTATACAATTTAAATAAGCACATAAAATTAAATAGCAGGACGCTTCCAATGACATCCGTGGTCACTGGAAAAGCGGCAAATGGAGAAATTCTGAGGGGCAGGTAAAGTAAACGTCAGGACTAAATTCGGATTTGGGCTTTCAAATGGATGATTGAGTAAAAGTGAGCTGGTTGATCTGGTGGATAGGAATGGTCCTGAAGTTAAAAGAGGAATCCAAAAGCCAGACCGTATGTTTGAGTCCGTGAACAAGGTTGGTGTGACAGTTGGATTTGGAATCATAAAGGACGGTGACCAGCACAAGGATCAGAAAGAACTTTTGGGATGATAGAAGTTTGCAGCAGATAAAACAGGGACAGCTGGTTTGGCAAGAGCATTGAGAGATAAACTTGTAGAGTGAAATAAACCAAGTGGATGGGGGAAAACACTGAGAGGTAAATCAAAGACATGTGGAGAGCAGTAAGAGATGAAAGAACTGATGGAATCTGGATCCAGGAATGGATGCTCTTGGAAAATTGACTATTAATGAATCCTGTCACTTTCTTCATTATTCTGAATGATCAATGACATACTGGACTACAATTTACCTTCAACAGTTTCTTTGCTTAAACCAGTCACGATTACATTACCTAATGAATAAATTCACCAATTGTCAAAGTATTCTTTATTTAATCAAACCAGTTAGTAATTAAAGCATTTGAGTAATTCAACCATCGATTTATATTATTCTGTAACCAAGTAACTCATTGAATTTGTTACTAAATCCGGTACAACATTTTAATGCTAGAAAAATAGCAATTCCATGTCATTCTTACAGCCATGTCAATTAATTGATAACCTCTTGTTTCTCAATTGAATTGTTGAATTTTAAAACGATCAGAAGTTCTGAAATCCACTCACATGTTCTGGGGCTCTTTAGTTTGATGGTGGGATTTCCTTTGAACAAATGGGCAGGGCTTTTGCACAATATTACATTTGTTGGAGTTCACTGTTTACTTGAGAGCCGATGGACAGATTGGGCACAAAGAAAGAGGGTTTAGGCCCCCATTAAGCCCCTAGAGTCTGTTTTACTATTCAATTAAGCCATGGTTGATGTGTGTTTTAACCCCATTCACCCACGTTGGTTAATACCCCTAATTACCCTATCCTTTGTGTGAAGAAATATGTTCTGAATTCATCCATGAATGGCTTATTTTTAATGATACAACATCTGGGCACCCCGCAGAGAATACCTGTTCATCTACCCCATCAAATCTTAAATTCGACTTAATCTTCTCAACTCAGGGATACAAACCACGTTTATGCAATGTGTTCTCACAATTTAACCCTCTCAACTCCTCCATAATTCTAGTAAATCTGTGCTGCACGACCTCCAAGTCCAATAAATCTCCTAATATGTGGCACGTAGAACTGAAGGCAGCACTTCCGATGCATTCCAACAAGCGTTTGTGTATTCCAGCCCCTATGAGAAAAAGGCTAAAAGATAATGACTAATTTTTCTGCAATGCCTTACCTAGAACAGCGATAGTTGCAAGGACAGTGTAGAAAATGACATATATCAGCCCTCTGGACATGGCATTCATGTTATCTGAGAAGAAGCAGTGTCTGTTCAGGATCTCACACTGTCACCAAATCAGCATGTAAAAAGGTTCATAGTTGAGCATTGTTGTTGTGTAACTACAATTACCGAAATACAGGGCCTCAACACAGGAGGATGCCTTCTAAGATGCCACACAAAAGGTGCATACGGAATATAACGGTTCGTAGAGTTGGGGTGCAATATATCAGCATGGATAGATGATTGGCTAATGGGCAGGAAGCAAAGTGTAGGGATAAATGGGACATTTGCAAGTTGGAAGGCTGTAAGGAGTGGATTGCTGCAAGGATGAGTGCTGCAGCCTCTGCTATTTATAATCTATATTAACAACTTAGACATTAAGAATGCAAGCTTAGAGGAGCTACAAACAGACTGCAAAGAGGCATAGATAGGTTAAAGGAATGGGCAACAAGGTGGAAGATGTATTATAATGTGGGAAAGAGTAAGGTTATTTACTTTAGTAGTAAAAATAGAAAAGCAGAATAGTTTTAAAATGCGTGAACATTGTAAATGTTGATGTTCGAGGGGCTTGTGTATTTCTACAAGGAACTCAGAACGTTAGCATAAGGCAAATTGCATGTTAGCCTTTTTTTTTGGAAAGGGGATTGGGGTAGAAGAATAAAGAGGCCTTTCTTCAACAGCAGGTTGACTGCAATGGTTCAAGAGGGTAGTTCCCCAGCACCTTCTCAAGGGCAATTAGGGATAGGCAGAAATGCTGGCCTTGTGAGCGACGCTCACATACCATGAAACAAACAAAAAATGTATAGGACTCTGCTGAGGCCACATCTGGAGTACTGTGCACAGTCTTGATGTCCATATTTAAGTAAGGATACACTTGCATTGGAGGCGAATAGTGAAGGTTCACTCGATTGGTCCCTGAGATGAGAGTGTTGTCCAAAGATAATAGGCTGAATAAATTGATCTATATCCTCTGTATTTTAGAAGAATGAGAGGTGATCTCAATGAAAAAGACACGATTCAAAAGTGGCTTGACAGAGTCGGATCTTGTTTCCCCTGGCTGGGGAACTTAGAACATGGGGCACAGTCTCCGGATAAGGGGCTGATCATTTAGGACTGAGATGAGGAAAAATGTCTTCACTCGTCTCTCAAAGATGTTGGGAATGAGCGGGGACAGTGGAGTTGAAGCCGAAGATCAGCCATGATTGCATTTAATGGCAGAGCAGGCCTGAGCGGTAGTATGGTTTATGCCTGCTGTTATTTCTTAAGTTCTTACATAATGACAATTGCAATGTCACTCTACCAGTCATACCCATTTATGGAGATATGAGGTAGGCAGATTATAGGAGCAAGCTGCAATAACCAAACACCAAAGCCATTGAATATAGCGTCTTGAACACATGAGCCAGCTGCCAAACGACTTCTTTTCCCGATGGAAATCGCACCATCTTCAAGAAAAGAGGAAGGGAGAAATAATGGGATGGAAATTAAAGGTTTTCAGGAAATTATGACTAAGGGTGTTTGCTCCCAATGCATTGAGATATTACCCGAAACTGGGAAAATTGTGGAAGACGGAGTTCAAGTTTGGGAGGTATGAGCTCATCCAGATTGGGCCTGAGAATATAGGTCATGGCATTTCTAAATTGTGTGCAGCTATGAGCTATAGAGCAGCAGAAAGATTTAGAGCCCACGTCCAGAAGTCGCTAAACACTACCCGACAAGACAAGCAATATACAGAAAGGCAACTGGAATGTCAGCCTGTTCACTAGTAGACTGGAATATAAAGGGTGGAAGGTTTTTTTAGAGATACACCACTGAAACAGGCCCTTCGGCCCACCGAGTCTGTGCCGACCATCAACCACCCATTTATACTAATCCTACACTAATCCCATATTCCTACCACATCCCCACCTTCCCTATATTCCCCTACCTATACTAGGGGCAATTTATAATGGCCAATTTACCTATCAACCTGCAAGGGGTTAATGTATCTGAGTAATTACACATGAATTTGTTGTGGACGCAATCGCACCTGGAGTTACAAAGTAATATGCGAACAATCGGAAGCCATTCATCCACTCTAGCTGGTTCTGCAATGCAACTCCTTCATAGCAGATCGTCATGTTCACTCCAGCTACCTACCTTTATTCGATATCCCTTAATAACTTTACCGAAAAAATTATCACAGTTTTTAAATTTACAACTGACATCGGCAAAAACAACTTTCATGTGGGGAGTTGGTGTCAGTAGTTTCAAATTCACTCTACATTTTGTGAAACATACTTCCTGACAACAGGTCTGAATGTTCTGGCACTAATTATACGGCTATGCACCTTTGTTGGTCAGTTAGAACACGTTCTCTTCTTCTCTCATTGATAGACTCCCCTGTCAGGTTGCATTCCTATGTATATACAGTTATGACTGGTCATTCCACCATGAATGAAGGAATATGGACAAGCCAATGTGTTGCAAGTTTGAAACTGTACCTAATGAGCTTTTGACTCCAAAATCATATATCTCCAATTGCAGGGATAGGTTATATAATTATTTTTCTCTCCTTTAGTATCCGACTTCTTGCTGCACTTTAAATACAATCCTCAGTACCCAACAATGGACGAGCTTTAGGCCCCTAGTTAAAACATAAGAGAGAACTCGAACAGATATACAAATTTAAAGAAACGTCCCTACTTGTTTTCGCCAAGAATCAATACAACGGGTGGGAAATAAGCAATTTGAGTTCCACCAGGGGCACTCAGCTCTAAACCTCAATACAGCTTTGGTCCAAACAAGGGCAAAAGAGCTGATTTCCAGTGGTAAGGTGAGAGTGACTGCCCTTGATATCAAGGCAGCATTTCACCAGGTGTGGCGTCAAGCAGACCTAGCAAACTAGAAGTCAAGGGGATCCTGGGAAAAACTCTGTGCTGGTTGGAGTCAGACATAGCACAATGGTAAATGATTTTGATTGTTGGAAGGCAATCATCTCAGCCCCAAAACACCACTGCAGGAGTTCCTCAGGGTAGTGTCCTAGGCCCAGCCATCTTCAGCTGCATCATTAATGACCTTCCTTCAATATAAGGTCATAAATGGGGATATTTGCTGATGATTTCACAGTGTTCAGTGCCATTCGCAACTCTTCAGATACAGAAGCAGTCTCTGTTCATAAGCAGCAAGACCTGCAAAGCATTCAGGCTTGGGCTGATAAGTGGCAAGTGAGATCAACACCACACAAGTGCCGGACAATGACCATCTCCAACAAGAGAGAATCTAAACATCTCCCCTTGACATTCAACGGCATTGTTATCGCTGAATCTCCCACCATCAAACCCTGGGTGTTACCAGTGGTCAGAAACTTAACTGGACCAGCCAGGCAAATGCTTTGGTGACAGCATCAGGTCAGAGGCTGGGAATTCTGCGGCAAGTAGCTCAACTCCTGACTCCTCAAAATCTGTCCACCATCTACAAGGTAATAGTCAGGAGTGCGATGGACCACTCTGCATTTGCCTGGATGAATGCAGTTTCAACAACACTCAAGAAGCGCAGTACTATCGAAGACAAAGCAGTTCACTTGATCAGCAGCTCGTCCATCGTCAGTACACAGGGGCAGCAGTGTGTACCATCTACAAGGTGCTCTACAGCAAGTTACCACGCCTCCTTTGACAGTGGTTTACAAATCCATGACCTATACCACCTAGAAGGATAATGGCAGCAGATGCATGGGAACACCAGCACTTGCAAATACCACTCCAAGTCATACGCATTCTTGACTTGGAACTATATCAATGCTCCATCACTGTCGCTGGATCAAAATCATGGAACTCACTTCCTAACAGCAGTGTGGGTATACTGACACTTCATGGATTGCTGTGGTTCAAGAACATGGCTCACAGCCAACTTCCCAAAGGCAATTCGTGATGGGCAAAAAATGCTTGCCTTACCAGCGACGCTCACATCCCATGAATGAATACAAAATGTGTTATCAACACAATAAATGTAGAAAATAATCTACTTCTCATCGTATTGCTCGCTCAACTGAAAACATGTCTGTACGTCATTTCGCTGGAAATCCCGGAAAGATGATAGAAACGGGAATTTATCTCGGACAAGTAATGCTAACCTATTTCATTAATGGTGATGAAGTAAATGGCACATACATGTACATTACAATCATTACAATCTCTGATCCAATTTGAAGAACAATTTTTCATTTTTTCAATATTTTACAGCTGAAGCACCCCCCCCCCCCCCCCCCCATAAATTGCATTGACATCTTTTTCTGTAATGTATATACTGAGGCATAAAAATATGAATATATGGTGTAGATGGTAGTAAAAATATGACGCTGTATCAAACTAACGGATGACTGTCACTTGTTCAACATATAAATGTACACTGTAACATGTAAGGCCTTTAAAGTAGTGTTGGAATTGCAACAAAACAATGTGTTGCTCCTCTATATGATATCCTGGTAACAACTAACATCAATAGAACAATGCATAACTTCTCCATATGATGTCTCCTGACCATTAAAATCTATCAAAAAACATAATCCTCCATATAATATCCCACTACGATTTACACCAGTAGGGCAATGCCAAACTCCTCCTTATGATGTTCCCTTGAAAAATATAATCAGTAGAACACGTGACTCCACCATATGATATTCCCTGATCACTAACACCAGCAGCTTACCCAAAACTTCCAGAGTGTGTTCCATGGCAACCATAATGAGCTGAACAGCATCTGACTCTTCCAAATAATGTCCGCTAGCGTGACTTTAACAGAGGCCCTAACCATTCTAAAATATCCGGTTCAATTATCTAACTGAGGTATAATGTGATGTTTTTACAGCTACAGCGATATCTGGCATTGCATAGGAATATACAAACAAGTGGATGCAGTTTGGCCACTCTAGCCTGTTCCAGAATAAATCTCCTTCATAGCAGATCTCATGTTAACTTCATTTACCCGCCTTGGTTCCATATCCCTTAATAACTTTACCTAACAAAAATCTATTCATCATAGCTTCAAAGCTTTCAGTTGAACTAGCCTCGTGTCTTTTGAGGAGGGGTGAGGGGATATATTTACAGCACTTATTCATGAGAAAGTACTTCCTGAAAACACGTCTCATGCTCTAGCAGTAATTTTAAACTTGTACCCATTTGTTCTGACCTCACCTTCTTGAGAAAATAGATTATCTCCATATTTCGCATCAAATCCTTTAATCTTCTTATACACCTCATTTAGTTCACCTCTAAGGCCTCTATATACAAGGAAATACAAAGCTAGGCTATCATTATGATGTATCATTTTGGCAAAAACAACAGTCACACGGGTTTAATTAATAGGAAGGGCAAAGAGCAATGATTGGCCAATTACCAACCAAGACACGTCCATTGTTACACGCCATATCAAGCGCTCGTGCACATGAATGCATCCTTTTGGAATGGAGTGATAAGGTCAGGCCATTTCTCTCCTCCTCAAAAAGAAGTTTCTGTGTGAATGATAAGGGCCTGTTATTGATAGTGTTTTGTGACCCTGTCCCTCTCCGGCATTGTGGGAAGCCTTAGAGAGCTTGACGCTGAACTCTCCGATTTTTCCATAGCCACTTGTGAGCCGGACCCTCTCCCATACTGGACAAAGATCCCGTCATGGGGAGATGTAGCCCTTGTGAGCTCAGCACGGAACCCCTGGATTCAGCGAGTGATTCAAAAGGTGAGTTACTCGCCGCAGGATTCCTAGCCTCTGACCTCCTTTTGTAGTTAGAGTATTTATATGTCTACTGCAGTTCAGTTTCTGGTCAATGGTAACCCACAGGATGTTGATAATGCAGGATTCAGTGATCGTAAAGCTATTGAATGTCAAGGGGAGATGGTGAGATTATCTCTTGTTAGAGATGGTCATTGCCTGCCACTTGTGTGGCGCGAATGTTAGTAGCCACTTATCAGCCAAAGCCTGGATATTGTCCAGGTCTTGCTGCATATAGACATTGACTGCTTCAGTATCTGAGGAGTCACGAATGGTGCTGAACATTGTGCAATCATCAGCGAACATCCCCACTTCTGACTTTATGATTGAAGGAAGATCATTGATGAAGCAGCTGAAGATGGTTGGAATGAGGACACTACCCTGAGGAACTCCTGCAGTGATGTCCTGGAGCTGAGATGATTGACCTCCAACTATCACAGTCCTTTGTGCTAAGTACGACTCTAACCAGTGGTGAGTTTTCCCCGATTCCCATTGACTCCAGTTTCGCTAGGGCTCCTTGATGCCATACTCGGTCAATTGCTGCCTCGATGTCAAGGGCAGTCAATCGCACCTCACCTTTGGAATTAAGCTGTTTTGTCCATGTTTGAACCAAATGAGGTCAGGAGCTGAGTGGCACTGGTGGAACCCAAACTAAGCATCACTGAGCAGGTTATTGTTAAGCAAGTGCCACTTGATAGCACTGTTAACGAACATCTTCCATCACTTTTCTGACCAACGACAGTCGACTGATGGGGTGGTAATTGGCTGGGTTGGATTTGTCCTGCTTTTTCTGTACAGGACATACCTGAGCAATTTTCCACATTACCGTGTAGATGCCAGTATTGAAGCTGCACTGGAACAACTTGGCTAAGTACATGGCTAGTTCTGGAGCACGTCTTCAGTACTATTGCCGGAATGTTGTCACAGCCTATAGCCTTTGTAGTATCCAGTGCCTTCAGTCGTTTCTTGATATAACGTGGAGTGAATCGAATTGGCTGAAGGCTGGCATCTGTGATAATGGGGACTTAAGGAGGAGGCCGAGATCAATCACCCACTCAGCACTTCTGGCTGAAGATTGTTGCAAATGCTTCGGCCTTATCTTTTGTACTGATGTACTGGGCTCCCCCATCACTGAAGATGGGTATATTTGCGGAGCCGTCTCCTGCTGTCAGTTGGTTAATTGTCCACCACCATTCACGACTGGATGTGGCAGGACTGCAGAGCTTAGATCTGATCCGTTGGTTGTGGGATCGCTTAGCTCTGTCTATTGCATGCTGCTTCCGCTGTTTGGCATGCAAGTAGTCCTGGGTTATAGTCTCACCAGGTTGACACCCCATTTTGAGGTATGCCTGGTGTTGCTCCCAGCATGCCCTCCTGCACTCTTCATTGAACCAGGGTTGATCCCCAGCTTGAGGTAATGGTGGAGCGGGGGATATGCCAGTTCATAGGAAGTGGCCCTGGAAATAGTGGATGCATTGGTGGTCATCGTTCAAAATTCTATTGACTCTGGAGCAGTTTCTACAGATTGGCGGGTGGCAAGTGTAACCCCACTATTTAAAAAAGGAGGGAGAGAAAAAATAGGGAATTACAGACCAGTTAGCCTTACATTAGGAGTGGGGAAAATGTTAAGAGTCTATTATAAAGGATGTGATAGCAGAACACCTGGAAAGCATAAACATGATTGGACAAAGTCAGCATGGGTTTACGAAAGGGAAATCATGCTTAACAAATCTACTGGAGTTGTTTTCAGGATGTCACTAGTAGAATAGATAAGGGAGGATCAGTGGATGTGATGTATTTGGATTTTCAGAAGGCTTTTCATCATGTCCCACATAAGATGTTAGTGTGCAAAGGAGAAATTTCTTCACTCAGAGGGTGGTGAACCTGTGGAATTCTCTACTGCAGAAAGCAGTGGAGTCCAAGTCATTAAATATATTCAAGAAGGAGATAGATAGATTTCTCAATGCCAAAGGGATCATGGGATATGGGGAGAAAACGGAAACAGGGTACTGAATTAGACGATCAGCCATGATCTTTTTGAATGGCAGAGCAGGCCCGAAGGGCCGAATGGCCTACTCCTGCTCCTATTTTCTATGTTTCTGTGATGTTACAGATTGTAGTTGAATACAATTATACTGCTGCTGATAGCTCACTGCGTCTCATGGATGCCCAGTTTGCATTGGTAGATCTGTTCTAAATCTATCCCATTTAGCACAGTGATAGTGCCACACAATCCGATAGCGGTTATTCTCAGTGTGAAGACGGGACTTAGTCTCCCCAAGGACCGTGTGGTGGTCACTCCTATCAATACTTTCATGGACAGATGCATCAGTGGAAGGCAGGTTGGTGAGGGCGAGTTCAAGTATATTTTTCCCTCTTGTTGGTTTTGTGTATCCGGATTTTAATCGCTCCACACCTGTTGACAATGTCTTCAGCTGCCTGGGCCCTAATCTCTGGAATTCCCTTCCTAAATTACTCTGCTGATAAGAGTAAGGAATTTAAAATAATTAGTACTGACAGAAAAATTACTGGAGAAACTGAAGCGGCTAAAATCCAACAAATCCCCGGGACCTGTTGGCCGAGATCTTAGGGTTCTAAAAGAGGTAGTTGCAGAGATAGTGGATACAATGGCTATGATTTTCCAAAATTCCCATGATTCTGGAACGGTCCCAGCAGATTGGAATTTAGCATATGGAACACCGCTATTCAAGAAAGGAGGGAGAGAGTAAGCAGATAACTGCAGGCCAGTTAGCCTGACATCAGCCGTCAGGAAAATGCTAGAATCTATTATGAAGATAGCATTAATAATGCACTTAGAAAAATATAGTATGATGAGAGCAAGTCAACATGGTGTTAGGAAAGGAAAATCCTGTTTGGAAATTGATTAGAGGTTTGGAGGATATAACTAGTAGGATAATAAAGGGAACCCAGTAGATGTATTATACTTTGATTTCCAAAAGGTATTTGATAAGTCTACTACACAAAATATGGATTCTTGGAATTGGAGTGATTATGTTAACACAATAGAGGAAGCAGAAAGTGGACATAAATGGGGTATCTTCTAGTCGGCAGGCTGGGACAAGTGGAGTGCCACAAGGATCAGTTCCAGAGCCTCAGCTATTATAATCAGTATTAATGACTTAGACAAAGAGACAGGGAGTAATGTATCTGAATTTTCTAACGATACAAAGCTAGGTGGAAAACAAGCTGTGAAAAAGATACAAAGAGGATGCAAAGAGATGTAAGTAGGCAACAAGGTGGCAGATGGGAGTATAACGTGGGGAAATGTGAGGTTATTCATTTTGGGCATAAGAATAAAAAAGCAGAATATTTTTTAAAAGATGTGAAACTTGTAAATGTGGATGTTCAGAGTGAAATAGGTGTACTCTCCCCAGTGTGACTGCGTTGATGAATTTCCAGCAAGGTTGGAAAGTTGAATCCCTTCCCACAGTCCCCATATTTCCACGTGGTGCGGGCGTCCTTGTGTCTCTCCAGGTTGGATGATCAGTTGAAGCCTCGTTCACACACAGAACACGTGAATGGTGCCATGTTTTGTCAATCTGTGTAACTGTTTAAAGCTCTTTCCACAGTAAGTGCACTGGAACACTCTCATTCGGCTGTGTGTGTCTCAATGTGTTTCCAGTCACACTGATGTTTGAAATCTTTTCCCACAGACAGAACAAACATTTCGCCTTCCACATTCAAAGGCCGATGATATTCAGATCCTTATGAATCGAGTAACGCTGTCAGATCCTGCCATGATGTTTAGTTTCAGTTTACCATCTGTAAACCGACCCCTTCGAATACCCTGTAAAAGAAGTTTAGAAAAGTCATCACTGTCAGTCCAGGATAGAAATTCAGAACACACAATTTTAGTTTCTTCCATCTCATATGGTGCAATGAAGGTAAAAGAAGCCAAAATCAGCAACAAAGTGCCAAGAAAAGCTAAGAAAACCTTGCCAAGTAAACCAGAATGCTGTTACCAGTGTCTATGAGACACCTTGTCCCCTGAGGTGCCCACCAGTTGTGGAAGGTATCAAGCCTATCGGTGGACACCACATGCTCCCTTTTCCAGGACTACCCAGGCACAGACAAGACTATGGAGAAGATCTTCTGACTTACCCACCCTGCCTCCCTCCACTCCGTGTGGCCAAAGATTAGGAACGCGTGGCTAAACTGTAACTACACAGGGCTGCAAACTATCGCATTGAATGTAGGAACATAGGAACAGGAGTAGGCCATTCAGCACTTCAAGCCTGCTCCGCCATTCTAGATCATGGCTGATTTTCTACCTCAATGCCATATTCGCGCACTATCCCCATATCCCTTCATGTCATTAGCAAATAGAAGTCTAGCAATATCTGTCCTGAACTTACTCAATGACTGAGTTTCCACCACCCTCTTGGCAGAGATTTCCAAAGATTCACCACCCTCTCAAGGAAGAAGTTCCTCCTCATCTCAGTCCTAAATGGTTTGCCCTTAATTCTGAGAATGTTTCCCTTAATTCTAGACCCCACGACCAGGGAAAACATCCTTTCTGCACCTACCCTGTATACCCTTTTAAGAATGTTGCAAGTTTCTATGAAATCGCCTCTCATTCTTCTAAACTCCAGAGAATATATGCCCAGTCTCCTCAATATCCCCTTATAGGACAATCCCACCATCTCAGGAATCAGTTTGGTGAACCTGGTGAATGTTTACAAGTCCCATGGACTCTTGTAGGTTGCAAATATCACAAATAGCCTGTTACTGGGTAAAGCTGCTTAAAACCCTGTCGTCCATGATGCTGCACCTCCCGGGCATTAGGATCCTAGGAAGCAGAGACTCTGGAACCCCGTCCACTCTGTGCCCTCACCAAGGTGACTGCACATGCACCCAGATCCCGCCCTGTCGAAGATGGCGGCCAGTGCCCCCGCTCCCTGGGCCAGTCACCGCAGGGTAAACACGGGCCCTGTGGCTTCTTATTCGGGGCCTGAGGCTGACCCCAAGTGTTTATGAAACTTCCCAGCCCACCCCACCCCACCCCACAGCTGCAGTTCCTCCCCTCCACCCACTGTGGACTTAATTTTAGGAAATGAAGATGGGCAGGTGGAAGGAGTGACAGTGGGAGAGCATTTTGGTGGTAGTGATCATAATTCAGTGAATTTTAACATAATTATGGAAAAGGACAGAGATAGAACAGGAGTTAGAGTTCTCAATTGGGGCAAGGTCAATTTTACTAAACTTAGGAGTGATTTAGCAAAACTGGACTGGAAACAGCTATTTGAAGGTCAATCAGTGTCAGAGCAGTGGGAGGCATTCAAAGAGGAGATTCAAGTCGTTCATAGTAAACATATTCCCACAAAGAAAAAGGGTGAGATGGCCAAATCTAGAACCCCCTGGATGTCAAGGAGCTGACAAGGTAAGATAAGGCAGTAAAGGAAAGCTTATGTTCAACACCGAGAACTCAATACTACAGGAAGCGAAGAGGAGTCTAGAAAGTAGAGGGGTGAAATCAAAAAGGAAGTTAGGAAAGCAAAGAGAGGGCATGAAAGAATATTTGGCAAGAAAAATCAAGGTGAACCCAAAGATATTTTATCAATACATTAAGAGTAATGGGAATAACTAAGGAGAGAGTCGGGCCCATCAAAGACCAAAACAGCAACCTATGCGTAGGGGCAGAAGATGTTGGTCTGGTTCTTAATGAATACTTTGCACCTGTCTTCACAAAAGAAGGGTATGATGCAGATATTATAGTTAAGGAGGAAGAGTGTGAAGTATTGGATGTGATAAACATAGGGAGAGAGGAAGTATTAATGGGATTAGCATACTTGAAAGTCGATACATCGCCAGGGCCAGATGAAATGTATCCTAGGCTGTTAAAAGAAGTAATACAGAAAATAACAGAAGGTCTGACCATCATTTTCCAGTCCTCACTGGATATAGGCGTGGTGCTGAAGGATTGGAGAACTTTTAAAGTTGTACCTCTGTTTAAAAAAGGACCGAGGGATAGACCGAATAATGGTAGGCCAGTCAGTCCAAACTCAGTAGTGGGCAAATTGCAGGAATCCATTCTGAGAGACAGGATAAACTGTCACTTAGAAAGGCACAGGTTAATCAAGGATATTCAGCATGGATTTGTTGAGGGAAGATCTTGTTTGACCAAATTGATCGAACTTTGTGAAGAAGTAACAAGGAAATAGATTAGGGGAGTGCAGTTGATGTGGATTTTAGCAAGGCTTTTGACAATGTCCTACATGGCACTGGTTAAAAAAATAAAATCCCATGGGATCCATGGAAATGCAGCAAGGTGGATACAAAATTCGCTCAGTGGCAGGAAACAAAGGGTAATTGTTGATGGGTGTTTTAGTGATTGGAGGGCTGTTTCCAGTGGTGTTCTGCAGGGTGCAGTATTGGGTTGCCTGCTTTTTGTGGGATATATTAACGATTTGGACGTAAATGTAGGGGGTATGATCAAGAAGTTTGCAGATGACACAAAGATTGGCTGTGTGGTAGATAGTGAGGAGGATAACCATGGGCTGCAGGAAGATAATGATGGTCTAGTCAGATGGGCAGAAAAGTGGCAAATGGAATTCAACCTGGAGAAGTGTGAGGTGATGCATTTGGGGAGGTCAAACAAGGCAAAGGAATATACCATTAATGGGAAAATACTGAGAAGTGTAGAGGAAGCGAGGGACCTTGGAGTAAATGTCCACAGATCCCTGAAGGACAGTTCGATAAGGTGGTTAAGAAGGCATATGGAATCCTTTCCTTTATTAGCTGAGGTATAGAATATCAGAGCAGGGAGGTTATGTTGGAACTGTATAACTCATTGGTTAGGCCACAACTTGAGGATTGTATGCAGCTCTGGTCACCTCATTAGTAAAAAAATTGCACTAGAGAGGACACAGAGGAGATTTACGAGGATGTTGCCAGGATTGGAAAAATACAGCTATGAAGAAAGATTGGAGAGGCTGGGGTTGTTCTCCTTGGAACCGAGAAGACTGAGGGGAGATCTGATTGAAATGTACAAACTTTTGAGGGGCCTGGATAGAGTGGAGGTGAAGGGTCTATTCACCTTAGCAGAGAGGTCAGTGACGAGGGGTCATAGGTTTCAAGTGATTGTAGTAAAATTAGAGGGGAGATGAGGAAAACTTCGTTCACCCAGAGAGTGTTGAGGGTCTGGAACTCACTGCCTGAAAGGGTAATTGAGGAAGAAACGCTCAACTCATTCAAAAGGTGTCTGGATATGTTCCTCAAGTGCCATAAAGTGCAGCACTACAGACCAAATGCTGAAAGGTGGGATTAGAATAGGTGGCTCGTTTTTCGGCCGGGACAGACACGATGGGCCAAGTGGCCTCTTTCTGTGCCTTAAACTTTGTGATTCTATCTCCTCCCGCCTCCCGATCTGCCTGTTCCACCTCAGTCCGTCAGTGTTTTTGGTTTTTGTTCCTGGATATTCCTGGACTCCCTTTAATAGTGGAACTTAGTCCCTCCTTTTAATTTATTATTCGTTTCAAACAGGGCCTGTCACCGGGAGAAGCCCAGCTCGGTGCACACGCGGGACCTGGAGCTTCTTATTGGGGGCTTGCGGCTGACATCGAGTGTTTCTCAAGCCTCCTCACCCAACCGCAAGCTCCATTCCTCCCCTGCGCCCCTTCGACTCTCACCCGCTGCAAAAGCATCTCCAGCACCGGCACGGCTCTGATCACACTGATACTACGCATGCTTCAGATACTGGCCAGCATTGCACCTGCGCGCTGGGCTCCTGTAGAGTGAATTGGATACCGTCACTGACACAGGGGATGTTGGATAACAGACCCGCCATTGGTAACCCCATTTAGTGCACTGAAATTATGTTCTGTGTTCAGATTGTGGTGAAATTTATTAAATAACCCATATTGAAACCCAAGTGTATGGGCTCTCTGTAATCATTGAGTCCTGGATATGATTAATAACAGTGTTAGAGATACTTGCCTGAGAGGGAGTGCAATGAACTTGGAACTATATCGCCGTTCCTTCACCATCACTGGGTCAAAATCCTGGAGCTCCCTTCCTAACAGCACTGTAGGTGTACCTACCCCACATTGACTGCAGCGGTCCAAGAAGGCCACCTCTTTTTCAAGGGCAATTAGGGATGGGCAATAAATGATGGCCCAGCCAGCGATGCCCACATCCCATGAATGAATTTTTTAAAAAGTTCTCTGGACTGATTCTATGATTGTCCTATGCGGAGAGATTGATTGGAAGAGGCCTATATTCCTTCAAGTTTGCTGAATTTCAGATAATCTCATTGAAACATATAAAATCTTTAAGGGAATAAAAGCAAAATACTGCAGATGCTTGAAATCTGAAATAAGAACAGGAAATGCTGGAAATACTCAGCAGGTCTGGCAGCATCTGTGGAGAGACGTGAGAGACTTGACAGAGTAAATGCTGGGAAGATGTTTCCCCTGGCTGGTGTATCTAGAACTAGAGGTCACAGTCTCTCAGCAAGAGTTCAACCATTTAGATTTTTTTTTTTAAATTTTATTCTTTCATGAGATGTGGACATCATTGGTAAGGCTAGCACCTGTTGCTCATCCCTAATTCCACTTGAGAAGGTTAGAGTCATAGAGTCGTACAGCAAAGAAACAGGCCCTTCGGCCCACCGCGTCCATGCCGACCATAATGCCTATCTATACTAATCCCACCTGCCTGCATTAATTTCATATCCCTCTATGCCTTGCACATTCAAGTACCTGTCCAGATGCCTCTTAAATGTCGCTACTGTTCCTGCCTCCACCACCTCCTCAGGCAGCTCATTCCAGATACCCACTATTCTTTGTGTAAAAAATTTACCCCTTTGATCCCCTTTAAACCTCCTCCCTCTCACCTTAAATCTCTGCCCTCTAGTTTTAATCACCCCTACCATGGGAAACAGACTCTGGCTTTCTACCCTATCTATGCCTCTCATAATTTTATATACCTCTATCATGTCCCCTCTCAGTCTCCTTCACTCCAGGGAAAACAGGCCCAGCCTTTCCAATCTCTCTTTATAACTCAAGCCCTCCAAACCAGGCAACATCCTTGTGAATCTTTTCTGCACCCTCTCCAGCTTAATCACATCTTTCCTGTTGTGCGGCGACCAGAACTGCACACAGTACTCCGAATGCAGCCTAACCAACGTTATGTGCAACTGTAACATGACGTCCCAACTCTTGTACTCAGTGCCTCAGCCGATGGAGGCAAGCATGCCATACACCTTCTTCACCACCCTTTCTACCTGTGTGGTCACTTTCAGGGAACTATGTACTTGCACCCCAAGGTCTCTCTGCTCAACAACACTCCCCAGGGCCCTGCCATTCACTGTATATGTCCTGCCCTGGTTTAACTTCCCAAAATGCATCACTTCACACTTGACTGTGCGAAATTCCATTTGCCATTCCCTTGCCCACTTTCCCAGTTGATCTATATCCTGTTGCAACCTTAGACAACCGTCTTCACTGTCCACTATACCACCAATTTTGGTGTCATCTGCAAACTTACTAATCAGGCCCCTTACATTCACATCCAAGTCATAACTATATATGACAAACTTATACTGAGCCGATATGATGAAAATTGTTTTCAACGAAAGGATTAAAATTCTCCATTCCAAAGGGCAGTGGATGTGCAGTTGAGTATAATCAACACAGAGATTGATCGATTCTTCGATACTAATGGAGTGAATGAATATGGGGATATTGCGGGAGGGTGATGTTGAGGTAGAGGATCCGCCATGATCTTATTGAGTGGCGGAGCAGATTCGAAGGGGTATGTAGCCTACTCCTGCTCCTATTTACGTTCCTCTCCTGAAGGTGCTGATTCTGGCCAGGATAAGAGTAAAGCTCCTTCTACACTGTTGCATCAAACACTCCCAGGACGGGTATATCATGGGTTAGATACAGAGTAAAGGTCCCGCTACACTGTTCCATCAAGCACTTCCAGCCCTTAATGAGCTAAGAGAGGTTGGTTACTGGGCAATGCTGTGATTTTATAAAGAAATGCCTTTCATCCCAGCTGGTCCTCGACTTGTCCCTTTAAAGGTGGAGAGCTGGGACATGCTGTCTCAAAACACATTCCACCCTGTTCATACTGAGAATCCCAGGGTGGAGAGCTGGGACATCCTGTCTCAAAATACATCCCACTCTGTTCATACTGAGAATCCCAGGGTGGAGAGCTGGGACATCCTGTCTCAAAACACATCCCACCCTGTCCATACTGAGAATCCCAGGGTGGAGAGCTGGGACATCCTGTCTCAAAACACATCCCAACCTGTTCATACTGAGAATCCCAGGGTGGAGAGCTGGGACATCCTGTCTCAAAACACATCCCACCCTGTTCATACTGAGAATCCCCGGGCGGAAAGCTGGGACATCCTGTCTCAAAACACATCCCACTCTGTTCATACTGAGAATCCCCGGGCGGAAAGCTGGGACATCCTGTCTCAAAACACATCCCAACCTGTTCATACTGAGAATCCCAGGGTGGAGAGCTGGGACATCCTGTCTCAAAACACATCCCACCCTGTTCATACTGAGAATCCCAGGGTGGAGAGCTGGGACATCCTGTCTCAAAACACATCCCACCCTGTTCATACTGAGAATCGCAGAATGGAGAGCTGGGACATCCCGTCTCAAAACACATCCCACCCTGTTCATACCGAAAATCCCAGGGGAAGGACCAAAGTCCAAAGCATGGAACAAAAACAAGGGGGGAGAGAACAAGAGGTAAATCAAGGACTGAGGGACACCAGGCTTCAGTATTGGAGTCTGTCGACTTCAGGAGGGGAAGACTGAGTTCAGTAGCTTTAGGATCCAGGAAGAGAACAAGGAGCAGATGTGGAGACTGGTGTGGATTGCAGCAGAGTGAGGGTGTAGGTGGGAGGGAGATTGTGACGGTCTGTGTATTCAAGGGTGTAGGAGGAACAAGTAAGGCAAGGTCAGAGGAGCAAGTACTGCAGAAGTGTCCATAAATAGTGAGAGAGAGGGAGGATGGGGGTTAGAGTGGACCATGGACAGTCTGTTAAACTGTTTATTTGCTGTAACTAGTTTTCCTTCTGTTAAAAATAGCCTCCTGTAGCCCAGTGACACAAACAGCCCATTAAACTCCACCAATGTCCTTTGGTCTGGTGAGGGCTCCCTTTTGTGAAACATCGGTTGTTGTTAAAGCTTTTCATTCTGACACACTCACAGTGTGAAATGAGCTGCAGAACTGCCGACACCACCAGCTTTAAGGAGACATTTCCCTTTGGAGATGGGATTGTTCATTGAGTTTGATCGGGGGATATTGGGCAGGAAGCACACAGCACAGACATTACACTGCAGCTGGGACATGTGAGAGTGTTACAGTGAGGCTTTCAGGCACTTTATTAAATACACGCACAGCAGAAGCATATTAATCTGATAGGAGATCACTTACCCATGAGTAGCCAGCAGTGTGGAGTCTCCTGAAAGTCCCTTTACAGCCAGTATTTAGGACACAGAAAAGATTTTCAGTAAGATCAGGGATGTATTTGTTCACACAAACTAAACTCCTCAAAATACTGAGGTATTTCACCTTCATTTACAGACACTCCAACTATCATGTGATGGGCAACAAATGCTGGCCTTGCTAGCGAGCCCACATCCCATGAGAACACAAAAAAGTGTGATTGACGGGAGCTGCAACCAATAGGAAAAGCACGGGTGGCGATGGAGGACCAAACTGTAGGTTGGTCCTCCAACCAATCGGGGCGAGGGGCGTGGCTGAGCCCAGATCTCTCGAATTGACTGAAACTCTGCATTATTTTGAAACTTGATTTCTCTCAAACTCCAGGAGCAAACTGGCCCTTTCTGTTGTGACAGGACAGGTTTAGAGCATGTTCAATAAGGCATATAGCATCCTAGGATTTATTAATAGAGGTACAGAGTACAAAAGCAAGAAAGTCACCTTAAACTTGTATAGAACACAGGTTGGTCTCAACTGGAATACTGTATCCAGTTCTGGGCATCACACTTTAGGAAAGATGTGAAAGAGTGCAGAAGAGATTCAAGAGAATAGTTCCAGGGATGAGAAACGTCAGTTACATAGATAGATTGGAGAGATTGGGATTGTTTTCCTTGAAGAAAAGGTTGAGGAGACTTCATAGAGGTATTCAAAATCATGAGGGGTCTGGACAGAGTACAAAGGGAAAAAGTGTTCTCATTGGTGGAAGGATCAATTAGGTAATTGGCAAAAGCAGCAATGGCGAATTTAGGAAAAACATTTTCATGCAGCGAGTGGTTAGCATCTGGAATGCACTGGCTGAGAGCGTGATGGAGGCAGGTTCAATCGAGGCTTTCAAGAGGAATTTGGGACTGTTATCTGAAAAGGAAGAATATGCAGGACTACAGTGAGTAGGTGGGGGCGGGGCACTAAGTAAATTGCTCCTTCAGAGAGCCAGTGCAGACATGATTGGCCAAACGGCCTCATTCCGTACTTTAACAATTCTGTGAATAACTATCACTAGAGAAAAGGTACGTGGAAAACTATTGGGAGTAAAGGCTGAGAAGTGCCCTAGACCTGATGGCCTGCATCCTAGGGACTTAAAAAGCAGCTGCAGAGACAGTATAAGCATTTGTTGTAATCTTCCAAAGTTCCCGAAATTCCAGAAAAGTCCCAGCAGATTGGACAACCGCGAATGTAATGCCTCTTTGCAAGAAAGAAGGGAAGAGAAAACAGGAAATGACAGGTCAGTTAGCCTAACATCTGTCAGTGGCAAAATGCTGGAGAACATTATTAAGGAAGTAGTAGCTTTTTAGATAATCATAATACAATCAAGCAGAGGCATCATGGTTTTATGAAAGGGAAATCTTGTTTGACAAACTTATTGAAGTTGTTTGAGGATTTAATGAACAGGGTGGATAAAGGGGAATCAGTAGATGTCCAGTGGATTTCCAAAGGCATTCGATCAGGTGCCACATAAAAGGTTATTGCAGCACAAGATAGGACCTCATAGTGTGGGGAGTAATATATTATCATGATTAGAGAATTGGCTAACTAACAGGAAACAGAGTCGGGATAGATGGGGCATTTTCAGGTTGGTAAGCTGTAACTAGTGGAGTGCCACAGGGATCAGTGCTGGGGCCTCGACTATTTACAAACTATATTAATGACATGGATGAAGGGACTGAGTGGATTGTAGCCAGATTTGCTGACAATACCAATGTAGGTAGGAAAGCAAGTTGTGAGGAGGAAAGAAAGAGTCTGCAAAGGGATAGATAGTGAAGTGAGTGGGAAAAAAGTTGGCAGATGGAGTGCAATGTGGGAAAATGTAAGGTTGTCCATTTTGTTGGGAAGAATGGACAGGTGGGGATGTTTGGTAGGAATATGGGATTAGTGTAGGATTAGTATAAATGGGTGGTTGATGGTCGGCACAGACTCGGTGGGCCGAAGGGCCTGTTTCAGTGCTGTATCTCTAATCTAATCTAATCTAATCTAATAGAAAAGCAGAATATTATTTAAATGGAGAGAGACTGCAGAATGCTGCAGGAGAGAGAGACCTGGGTGTCCTTCTACAGGAATCACAGAACGTTAGCATGCAGGTACAGCAAGTAAGTAGGAAGGCAACTGGAATATTGTCCTTTATTGCAAGGGGAATGGAGTATAAAAGTAGAGAAGTCTTGCTACCACTGTGCATGGCATTGGTGAAACCACACCGAGAGTACTGTATACAGTTTTGGTCTCCTTACCCAAGGAGGGATACACTTGCATTGGAAGCAGGTTCACCAGGCGGATTCCTATGAAGAGCGGGTTTTCTTATGAGTAAGGGTTGAGCAGGTTGGGCCAATACTCAGCGGAGTTGAGAAGAATGAGAGGTGATCTTAATGTGAGGGGACTTGACATGGTAGATGCAGAGGGGATGTTTTTCCCTCATGGGGGAATATAGAACTAGGGGGCACAGTTTAAAAATAAGGAGTCTCCCAATTAAGACAGATGAGGAGGAATTTCTTCTCTGAGGGTTGCTATTCTTTGGAATTATCTTCCCCAGACAGTAGTGGAGGCTGGATCATTGAATACATTCAAGGCTGTGTTAGTCACATTTTTGATCTACAAGGCAGTCAAGGGTTATGGGAGGCTGGCAGGAAAGTGGAGTTAGGGCCATAATCAGATCAGCCATGATCTTATTGAATAGTGCAGCAGGCTTAAGGGGCCGAAAAGCCTGCTACTGCTCATATTTCATATGATCTTCGCAGGGCCCAGGGGGATTAATGCTCGGGTTTACAGGGCCCAGGGGTTGATTAATACACGGGTTTACAGGGCCCAGGGGTGGATTAATACTCGGGTATACAGAGCCCAGGGGTGGATTCATGTTCGAATTTACAGGGCCAAGGAGTGGATTAATGCTTGGGTTCGCAGGGCCCAGGGTGGATTAATGCTCGAGTTTACAGGGCCCATGGGTGGATTAATGCTCAGGTTTACAGGGCCCAGGGGTAGATTAATGAAATGTCTGGTTCTACGTTTTATACTATGCCCTCTAGTACTGGATTCCCCAACCATTGGATATAGCTTTCTCTACCCACCCTATCTGTTCCAATTAATATCTTGAAAACTTTGATGAAAGCATCTCTTAATTTTCTAAATTGCAGGGTATACATCCCTCAGTAAGGTGAAGCATTCTGTCAGAACAGATACTGAGAGGCAATATATATTTAATGGCACAGTTCTAAAGAGTGTGCAGGGACAGAGGGACCTGGTGCTCCGTGTGCATAAATCATTGAAGGTGGCAGGACATACTGGAAGAGTAACTGGCAAAGCATTCAAGAAGGAACATAGGAGCAGGAGTAGGCCATGTACCCATCAAACCTGCTCCGCCATTCAATATGATCATGGCTGATCATCCACTTCAATGCCTTTTTCCCACACCATCCTCATATTCCCTTATGTCATTTGTATTTATAAATCTGTCAACTCTGCTTTAATCATACTCAATGACCGAGGTTCCACAGCCCTCTGGGGTAAAGAATTCCAAAGATTCACAACTCTGAGTAAAGAAATTTCTCCTCTTCTCTGTCCTAATTGGCTTCTCCCTTATTTTGAAATTGTGTCCCCTGGTTCTAGATTCCCCAAACAGGGGAAACATCTTAGCTGTATCTACCCTGTCTATTCCTTAAAGTATTTTGTAGGTTTCAATGAGATCACTCTCATTCTTCGAAGCTCTAGGGAATACAGGCCCAGTTTCCCTAATGTCTCTTCATGGGACAGTCCCGCCATCCCAGGAACAAGACTGGTGAATCTTTGCTGCACTCCCTCTATGGCAATAATATCCTTCCTAAGGTAAAGGGACCAAAACTGCACACAGTACTCCATGTGTTGTCTAACCAAGATTCTATACAACTTGAGCAAGACTTTACTACTCCTGTACTCAAATTCTTTTTGTGATAAAGGCCAACATACCATTAGCTTTCCTAATTGCTTGCTGAACCTGCATATCAGCTTTCAGTGACTTGTTGTCAAGAACACTCAGGTCCCATTGTACATCTACATTTTCTAATCTCTTACCATTTAAGAAATACTCTGCACATCTATTCCTCCTACCAAATTGGATAACCTCACGTTTCCACATTATATTCCATCTGCCACATTCTTGCCCACTCACTAAGTCTGTCCAAATCCCCTTTGCGTCTTCCTCACAACACATAATCCCACCTAGTTTTGTGTCATCTGCGAGCTTGAAAATATTACATTTGGTCCCCACATCCAAATCATTGATGCACAGTGTGAACAGCTGGCACCCAAGCACTGATCCCTGCGCTACCCCACTGGTCACAGCCCACCAAACTGAGAATGACCTGTTTACTCCTACTCTCTGCTTTCTGCATGTCAACCAGTCCTTAATCCATGCCAGTATATTACTTCTTATCCTATGTGCTTTAATTTTTCTAACTAACCTCCTGTGGGGGATTTTATCAAAAGCCTTCTGAAAATCCAAGTATACCACGTCCACTGACTCCCCTTTATCAATTCTGTTGGCAACATCCTCAAAAATCTCCAACAGGTTCATCAAACATGATTTCCCTTTCATAAATCCATGTTGAATATGCCCAATCAGACCATTATTATCCAAGTGTTCATTTATCACATCCTTTAGAATAGATTCTAACATTTTCTCAACAACTAATGTAAGGCTAACAGGTCGGTAATTCCATGTTTTCTCTCTCTCTCCCTTCTTAAATAGTGGGGTGACATTTGCTTCCTTCCATCTGCAAGAACCGTTCCAGAATCTATAGAATTTTGGAAGATGATCACCAATGCATCCATTATTTCCATAGCTACCTCTTTCAACTCTCTGGGATGTAGACTATCAGGTCCCAGGGACTTAGCAAACTTCAGCCCCATCAATTTCTCCAATACAACCTTCTTACTAATACTAATTTCCTTCAATTCCTCATTCTCCCTAATGTCTTGGATCTCTAATTCTGGGAGATTTCCTGCATCTTCCTCAGTGAAGACAGACGCAAAGTAATCATTTAGCTTCTCTGCCATTTCTCTGTTCCCTATCATAAATTTTCGTGATTCTGCCTGTACTACACCCACATCTGTCTTAGCCAAACGTTTCCTTTTTACCGACCTATAGAAGCATTTACAGTCCATTTTCTTTATGTTTTTTTTTGCAAGCTTGCACTCATATTCTATTCTCCCTTTCTTTATCAGTTTCTTGGTCCTCCTTTGCCATATACTAAAATCCTCCCAATCCTCAGGTTTACTACTATTTCTGGCAACTCGATAGGCCTTTTCTACTAATCTTATACAATCCTTAACTTCCTTTGCTAGCCACAGTTGACTGCCTTTACTTGTGGGTTTTTTGTACCTTGAAGAATGTATAGTTGCTGTAAACTATGCAATATTTCTTTAACGATTATCCATTACCTCAGTACTGTCATACCGTTTAATGCATTTTCCCATTCCACCTCAGCCGATTTGCCCCTCATAGCTTCATAAATTCCTTTGTTCAAATTTAACACCCTGGCTTCAGATAGAATTTTACATTATGTTTGAAAGTTCAATCATATTATAGTCACTTATCCCTAAAGGTTCTTTTACAACAAGATTATTAATTAGCCCATCTATACTAGATCTAAAATAGCCTGTTCTCTAGTCAGTTCCTCAACATACTGTGCTAGAAAACCATCCCTAACACACTCCAGAAACTCGTCCTCCACAGCATTAGTGCTCATTAGGTTTACCCAGTCTATATGCAGATTTAAATCACCCATGATTATTGTATTACCGATGCGACATCCTTCTCTAATCCCCTGATTAATAGCATGCCCCACACTACCACTACTGTTTGGTGGCCTATAAACAACTCCTACCAATGTTCGCTGCCCCTTGCTGTTTCTTAGCTCCACCCGAACAGATTCCACATTTTGTTCTTCCGATCTGAGATCCTCCCTTATTAATGTACTGATCCCATCCCTTATTATCAGTGGAACGCTACCTCCTTTTCCATTTTGCCCGTCCTTCCTAAATGTTGAATATTCTTGAATGTTCAGTTCCCAGTCTTGGTCACCCTGTAGCTACGTTTCCGTAATGGCAATTTACCCATTTACCTCTATTTGGGCCTTTAAATCATCTACCTTGTTGCGAATGCTGTGTGCATTCAGGTAGAGTGCCCTTAACCTTGTCTTCGTGACATTCTGCATTCTAAGCTGTGTTGATGCTCGCTTTTGTTTCACCTGCCTTCTAATATCTTTGCTACTTTTCTACCTCGTGTTACCAGCTTTACTTCCTTCCAATTTGAGCTACCCCTCAGGTTCCCATCCCCCTGACAAGGTAGTTTAAACCCTCCCCAACAGCACTAGTAAATCTTCCTGCAAGGATATTAGTTTTGGTCCTGTTTCGGTGTAACCCGTCCATTTTCTATTGGTCCCACCTGACCCACAACCAGTCCCAATGCCTCAGAAATCTGATTCCCTTCCTCCTACATCAATTCTCCAGCCACATGTTCAATCAATCAATCCTCCTATTCCTATGCTCACTAGCACGGGGAACTGGGAGTAATCCTGAGATTGCTGCTCGAGGCCCTGCTTTGTAATTTCCTTCCTAATTCTCTAAAATCTGCTTTCAGGGCCTCATCCCTCTTCCTACCTATGACATTGGTACTAATGTGGAAAATGACCTCTGGCATTTCACCCTTCTCCAGAGGATGTCTTGCAGCCACTTCGTGACATCCTTGACCCTGGCGCCAGGGAGGCAACACACCACCCTGGAGTCACATTTAATGCTGTAGAAACACTTCTCTGATCCCCTGACTATCGAATCTCCTATTGCTCTTCCACTCTTCTTCCTTCCCTCCTCTGCAGCTGAGCCACCCGTGGTGCCATGGTCTTTACTTTGGCTGCACTCTGCTGAGGAACCATCGCTGTCACCAGTATCCAAACTGGAAAGCCGATTAGCAAGCAAGATAGACTCAGGGGACTCCTGCACTGCCTGCCTGGTTCGCTTAGACTGCCTGGCGGTCACCCATTCCCTCTCTGCCTGCATATTCCTAATCTGCAGTGTGACCACCTCCCTAACTGTGCTATCCACATTATCCTCTGCCTCCCGGATGCACAACAGTGACTCTAGCCACCACTCGAGTTCCAAAACCTGGAGCTCAAGCTTCTGCAGACAGTGATACTTCCTACAGATGTGTTCAGCGAGCACAAGTGGTGCGTCCACGACTCCCCACATACCGCAGGATGTACATTCCAGTTGGCCAAGCTGACTTGCCAAACCGTAACTTTAAAAATTTATTACAATGAGAATTAGAATAACTTACCAGCTGCTCACCAATCAGCTTCTTCCCCTATACCGAAGAGAGAGGCAGCTACTGGAGGCTGAAAAAAGGTAGAAGAAAGTATGAAAGAAAGAAAGGAGCTTCTCCCTCATGCACAAAACTCCCACTTTACGGCAGCACTGAGAGTTCCTGAATTTATACTCTGAAAACAATGTTATTAGCTCTGCTAGAACTCAGAAATCAGTTTAAGCTAGCTACCTACTGAACTAGCTATAGCTACTCATAATGTTTTTATACCCCTGTTTAAAATTGAAATAACCTAATTTACCTCTTAACTGAAGCAGTAATTTCACTTATTTGCTAAATGTAAACAAAACAAAAACTAGTCTTGAGAGATTAACCCTTAAAATCCACTCACTTACCAAACTCCCTTCTTCACATTCAGTGCAGAACTGATGAAAGGTCACAGACCTGAACTGTTAACTCTGCTTGTCTCTCCACAGACACTGCCTGACCTGCTGGACTCAAAAGTACTCCGGATTAAACCCAGCAGTTTGTCCTCCATCTCCATTCTAGCTCAAATTAATGCAACAAAAAGACCTACACAGGAGACCAGGAACTAACTTCCACATCCAACACCCACCACGACACTAACCAGCTCTTAATTGGTCCGTCTGTGTTTCTCGACTGGGTTCCGTGAGCAATGCCTGCAATAAAACAAAAGGAAAATACTGCGGATGCTGGAAATCTTAAATAAAAGGAGAACATGCTGGAAATACTCAGCAGGTAAAGCATCTGTGGAGACAGAAATAGAACAAATGCTTCAGGCACAATCAAGCCTCCGGAGCCTGTAGCCTGGTACTCGGAGTGTGAGGAGGAGGAAGAATCAGGAGAGGCAATATAGAGTCAAAGAGTTATACAGCACAGAAACAGGCCCTTCGGCCCATCGTGTCTGTGCTGGCCATACAGCAACCAACTATTCGAATCCCAAATTCCAGCACTTGGCCCGTAGCTCCGTATGCTATGGCATTTCAACTGCTCGTCTAAATACTTCTTAAAAATATAGTCAAAACACTCACAGCAACCTACAATCCACCTGCATTACCGAGATAGGGAGACAGAATTTCCAAACACTCAGCAACACGACTCTAGTAAAACCTCCCAGGAGGAAAAGGGGGAGCAGTGTGTGTACCTGCCCTGATATCCCCCTCCCCAGGCCTGTCAGTCAAACCCTCCACTCCTCCCAGTCCACAGTTCAGCCTAGCAGCTTCCTGCACCTTGAGCCAGCCCTGCCCAGGTGTGGCCAGTCCAAGGGCAGTCTTTGTGGAACCAGGGAGTGGGGACCTCCTGCCCTGTGCTGTGTCCCAAATGGTTCCTCCCTCCCCTCCCCCAGGCCCCTTTATAACTGAGCCATGTTTCCTTTAAAGTTTTGCCCTTTGATGTTACAGTTTATTCATCCTTAGTTCCTCCAAAGGAGTTGGAAAGATGCAGCCGTTAATCCTGGTCCTGTCATTAGCAGAAGCCCCGCCGCTGCCGCCCCACACTGTACAAACGCGGGACCAGGAGCTTCTTACTGGGGATGTTGCGGCCTACACCGGGTGTTTCTGAAGCCTCCCCGCCCACCCGCCGATTCATCTCCTGCACTCGGCGGTTTCTCACCCGCTGCGGATCGGACACGATCGCATGTCCAGCTCCAGTCACAGCCTGGCATCACGCCTGCGCGCCGTCTCCGGTAGTGAGGATAGGGCATAGTCTGAACCCCGGGGAATGCTGGGTAACAACTCCGCCATTGAAAGGCCATTTCCTAAATAGAAAATTGTGTTATGTGATCTAATTGAGATTGGAGCAAGATATTAAATTAATAATCACTGAACATAGAAACTCAAGTGATGGCTTTTAGAAACTACTTTACACTGGGGACTATGGCTGCACTCGATGTGTTGCCCCAGGGTTTATGAACGCGCTTCCTCCATCCTCTTCCGTCCATTTCCATTTCCCACACTTTTTCTCTAATTCCTTCCCAGAAGCACGATAATGGTTCCCCTTGTCCTCACCTTCCACCCCAGCAGCCTCTACATTCAATGCATCATCTTCCATCATTTCCCGCACCTCTAGTGCGATTTCCCCACCAAACACATCTTGCCCTTCCCTTTCAGTATTCTAGAGGGACATTCCCTCCGTGACACCCTAGTCCAAACCTCTATCACATCCAACAACCCCATGCAACCCCTTCCCATGCAAGCACAGGATATGTAACACTTGCCCTTTTACCTCCTCCCTTCTCACTCTCCAAAGCCCGAGACACTCCCTTCAAGATGAAACAGCGATTTATTTGTACTTCCTTCAAGTTAGTATACTGTATTCACGGCTCATGATGCAGTCCCCTCTACAATGGGGAAATAAAAACAGATTGGGTGACCGCTTTGCAGAACATCTCCGTTCAAACTGCAAGCATGACCCTGACCTTCTGATCGCCTGTCATTTTAATTCTCCACCTTGCTCCCATGCTGACCTCTCCGTCCCCAGCCTCCTACACTGTACTAATGAAACTCAAATGAAGCTCGAGGAACAGCACCTCAGCTTTCGATTCGGCACTTTACAGCCTTCCAGACTCAACATTGAGATTAACAATTTCAGATCATAATCACCACACCCAGTTTTTCCAGACAGCAGCTGTTGGGAATGGTTTTGCTATTCCCATTTAAACCTCCTCTGGGCACATCTATTTACTAGTACCATTACCATCTGCTTTTGCCTTGTACCATCCTCCCTTTGCCATTCTCTTTTGTTCTTTCCTCTCTCTTTCCCTGCCTCTGTACTTGCTTAAAACTTGTTACATCATCTCTAACTTTTTCCAGATCTAATGAAAGGAAAAAGACCTGAAACGGTAACGCTGTTTCTCTCTCCACAGATGCTGCCTGACCTGCTGAATATTTTCTGTTTTTATTTCAAATTTCCAACATCTGCAGTATTTTGCTTTTGGTTTAAGTATCAGTTCTGAGTTACAAGGGGCCTAAATCTGGGCCTCTTCTGTTACAATTCTGCAGGATGTAAACAGTAACCTTAACAGTAACACTTATCAGCACCTTTTGGAGAGATGGCGTGATCGCACCTGGATGCAGAGTGTGAATACAATCAATGTCTGTAAATCTTCTCCTTCTAATACCCTGTGAAAGGAGTTTGCAAAAGTCATCACTATCAGTTCAGGATAAAATTCAGAACAAACAATTCTTGTTTCTATGGAACATTTTTTCCTCTCTTGTTCCCCCAAAGCTGTAAATCCCCGTCCCACACTCTCCCTCCTCCCTATGCTGAAATCCAAACCCATCGCACCATCTGGACCATTTCTTTCCTCCATTGCCAGTTTTCTCCCTCCCTCTGCTCTGGCTGGTTCTCCAATCCCTTTGTGCAGAGTGCTGATGTCTCATGCAGCTCCCAGTAATAACAATAGACCTGCTCAATAGGTCACAAAAAATGAATTCAACCCAAACTCCCTCAGTGGCTGCGATTGTCGCCTCCATTCCACCCCCAACATAATCACGCTCCCCCTTGCAATCGCGCTTCTCTTTGTCGCTCCCTCCCATGCCCATCTGCTCACTGCTTGCTCCCCGCCTCACTGCTGCCTCCCTCAGCCGCTTGCTCCTGGCCTCGCTGTTCCCACCGCCACCCACGCCACAGCAGTTCACTCTCTGCATCCTCTCCCGGCCACTGGCTCCCAGCCTTGCCACTTTCCCCTCTCAGCAGCTCGCTTTCTACTTCCTCCATTGGCCGGTCATTCCCAGCCTCACCACTTTACCGCTTCTCAGCCACTTGCTCCCAACCTCGCTGCTTCCCCCCTTCAGCCACTCGCTCCTGGTTTTACCACCTCCCCCCTCTTGGCAGAAATTGAGATGAAATTAACAAATTATTCATACAGAAACCCAAATGCATGGGCACACTTTGATTATTGACTCATGGATGTGATTATTAACAACTTTGGATATACTTGCCTGAGAGGGAGTGCAACAAATCTAGACTGATTCTCTGATTGTCCTATGAGGAGAGATTGAGTAGATTAAGCCTGTATTCACTCGAGTGAGAAAGAATTCGAGTTCACATACACCCAAGGACTGCAGGGGTTCAAGAAGGCAACTCAGCACTACCTTCTCAAGGCAATTAGGGATGGGCAATAAATACGGGCCTAGCCAGGAACACTCACATCCCATGAATGAATATTAAAATAAATTATGAAAAATACAATTTTTAAGAAGCTTGACAGCGTAGATACTGGAACAATATTTTCCCTGTTGGGGAGTCTAGAACTAGGGATACAGTTTCAGAAGAAGACTTCAGCCATTTAGGACTGAGAGGATGGGAATTCTTTCACTGAGAGTTGAAATTCTCTATCCCAGAGGGCTGTGAATGGTCTGCCCATGAATCTATTGAAGACAGAGTGATAGAATTTTGGATACATGGGGAATCAAGGAATATGGGAAAAGTGCAGGAGGGTGATGGCAGGTAGATCAGCCACAATCTTATTGAATGATGGAGCAGATGCTCTCTCTGTCACTGTCTCTATTTAATACATAAAAACATGCCACACACAGCAATCTGACTGCATTTTTAAAAATGCTTAGACAGAAATATTCCATAGCACATTTCAATTAAGATTACATCTGAGATAGAATGAGACAGAAATATGGACAGAGAGCGAGAGCGAATGAGAAAGAGGAACAGAGATGCAACTTAGATCAGAATTTAGGAGAATAGAATTAGGGAGAGACAGGCACAGGCAGAGACAATAGAGACAGAGATAAAGAGACAGAAAGAGGGAGATACACAGATAAGGTAGGTGGAGGTAACTGTCTCAGGTTTATAAGCATGATTTACATTTGGATGTTGCTGGGAGGTTGTCTGTCTAACTGAGAGAGGGAACCTGGAATCTTGCTGTGCTATTTTGTTTAAAAATATTCCTGCCTTATCTTTTAATCAATTACCATCTAAAACAGATTTATCTGGCTGGGATCACATTGCTGTTTGTGGGATTTTGCTGTGCAAAATTTCTCTACTGTGTTCCCTACATTACAACAGTGACCATTGAGTAAAGCACTGGTCGAGGATTTAAATTAAAGTTGTTAACTTGGACCCATTATGATTATCAATTAATTCTTGTGTTTTAGGTAGTGCGACGGTTAAATGACATGTGCAGTAGCCACCTTAGCTCAGTACCATTTGGAACTCCTCAGATACTGAAGTGGTCCCTGCCCATATGCAGTGAGACCTGGACAACATTCAAGCTTGGGCTGATAAGCGGCAAGTAACATTCGCGCCATACAAGTACCAGATAATGACCATCTCCAACAAGAGAGAATGTAACGATCTTCCCTTGATGTTCAATGGCATTACCATCGCTGAATGCCCCACTATCAACATCCTGGGGGGTTAGTATTGACCAGAAACTTAACAGGACCAGCCATATAAATACTATGGCTACAAGAGCTGGTCAGAGGCTGGGAATTCTACAGTGAGTAACACACCTCTTGATTCTCCAGTGCCTGCCCACCATCTGCAGGGCACAAGTCAGGGGTGTTATGGAATACTTTCCACTTGCATGGATGGGTGCAGCTCCAACAACACTCAAGAAGCTCGACACCATCCAGGACAAATCAGCACACTCAATCTTCACTCCACCCGCCACCTTTAACATTCATCCTCTCCAACACTGACACACAGTAGCAGCAGAGTGTACCATATACAAGATGCACTGCAGCAACTCACCAACCTTCCAAACCTGTGACCTCTTCCACCTAGAAGGACAAGGGCAGCAGACACGTAGGAACACCACCATCTACATACAAGTTCCCCTCCAAGTCCCACACCATCCTGACTTGGAAATATAACAGCATTCCTTCACTGTTCCTGGATTAAAATATTGGAACTCCCTTTTTAAAAGGACACTGGGTTTACCTACCCCACATGGACTGCAGCGATTCAAGAAGGCAGCTCACCAGCCCCACCATCTCAAGGGCAACTTGGGATGGGAAACAAATGCTGGCCTTGCCAGTGATACCTTACATTCCAGGAAATGAATAACAAAAACACAAATTTCACTGAGGTTCTGATGGTGGATTTTTTTCCCTCTCTGTGCCTTTCCATCTTTCTGAATGAGAGAAGCAGGGATGGGCAGGGGGTGGGGATGAGGTAAGGAGAGTGGGAGAGAGAAAGGACAGAGTGAGGGTAACAGTGGGACAGACAGCAAAGCAGAGGGACGGGGGATGAAGAGTCACAGGATCTGGGCTCTCCCAGCGTTTAGAGAAAAGCCCCTCAGTCACACCCGTCCAGAAGGTTAGATATGCAAAACTAAATGCTGTGGCAGTTATTTTAAAAAGTCTCCCAAAGGAACCAGCAGCTTCTTCCTAGTTTAATAGGAATTTTGCACTTTCTGAGGGTGGTTGGTGGGGAGGGGGGGGATGTGAAGGGAGGTCTCCAGACTTGGAGTACAACTGTGTGTGTGTGTGTGTGTGTGTGCGGGGGAGGGGGTGGTGCAGTTTGCTGCAGGTGTGAGGATGGAGAAGCTGTGGCTCTCACGTCCCATCTGGATATAATCACATTGCTGCTTGCTGCGTCCAAATTGCCTGCAGCATTTCCTGCATTGCAACAATGACCAGGCTTTTAATTTATTGATCAGGAGGCTGTGAAATAAGACCTGAACCTGTCTAAAGGCCTGTTATAATTCCTGATTAATGCTTGTGTTTTAGGCAGTGCAAAGAAGAGGGTTAAATGAACCCCATTTTAATTTATTTATTTATTGATACAGCACTGAAACAGGCCCTTCGGCCCACCGAGTCTATGCCGACCAACAACCACCGATCTATACTAACCCTACAGTAATCCCATATTCCCTCTCACCTACCTACACTAGGGGCAATTTACAACGGCCAATTTACCTATCACCTGCAAGTCTTTGGATGTGGGAGGAAACCGGAGCACCCAGCGAAAATTCACAAAGACACAGGGAGAACTTGCAAACTCCGCACAGGCAGTACCCAGAATCGAACCTGGGTCCCTGGAGCTGTGAGGCTGCGGTGCTAACCACTGTGCCGCTCATTCATTTTACTGAGATTCTGATAGTGGATTTCTCTGTCTCTCTCCAGCTTTCTCTATCTCTCTTATTTCTCCACAGCCTTCTCTCCTTTTCTCTGTTTAAACTTTAAATAAATAAATAAAAATTCTGCAGATGCAATGTAATTTGCTGTTATTGTAAGTGGGAGGGAATGGGGAAGAGTGGCTCCAATTTATCGATTTTCACATTGCTGCTTGTGGGATCTTGCTGTGCACAAATTGCCTTCAGCGTTTTGGACTTTGCAACAATGCTCGTGTTTCAAAAATTAATTAATTGTCTAATTCCACAGTGTCAGGAGTGCTTTCACACAGTTTGTTGTAATTCCTGAATAATCCTTGTGTTTTAGGTGGTGAGATGAACTTTGAGGTTTAATGCAATGTAGAGCAGCCATTTTAACTCATTTTGCTGATTGTGGATTTCTTTCTGTGGCTCTGTCTCTCTCCCTCTGAATGAAACAGGAGAGGGAGAGAGAGTGAGGGAAACAGTGGCAGAAACTGCAAACAAGAGGGGCAGGGGGACGAAGACCCGGGTTCGGTTCTGGGTGCTGCCTGTGCGGAGTTTGCAAGTTCTCCGTTACCGCTTGGGTGCTCCGATTTCCTCCCACATGCCAAACACTTGCGGGTTGATAGGTAAATTGGCCATTGAAAAAAAAAATTGCCCTTAGTGTAGGTAGGTGGTAGGAGGATTGAGGGAAGGTGGGAATATGAGCGGCAAAATGGGATTAATGTAGGATTAGTATAAATGGGTGATTGATGGTCGACGCGGACTCGGTGGGCCGAAGGGCCTGTTTCGGTGCTGTATCTCTCCATGACACTATGACTCTAAGAGACACAGGATCTGGGGGTCTCCAGTGTGGCATCACTGCCCAGATCCCAGCTTCTGGAGCAAATCCCCTCAGTCACACCCTTCCAGAAGGTCTGATTTGCAAAAATAAATCCTGGGACACTGATTTTAAAAGGTCTCCTGAAGGAATCAGCAACTTCTTCCCACTGTAACAATGAATGTAGAAAACACCAATCCTGGGCTGAGTGGGTACAGGGGCAGTGAACAGGAGAGGGATGGGGAATCACCAGTGTGTGTGTTTTTACAATGAGGCATAAACAGATAGTGAGACACAGAGAGAAATAGAGGGAGAGAAAGAGATTGAAATGACAGGTTAAACACAGAGGGAGAGAGACAGGCTCTGCGATCTCCAGTGTTTAGTGACTGCCCAGCTCCCAGCCTGTGCAAAAATCACCCTCAGTCCCTTCCCAAAGGTCTGATGTGTAAAGAGAAATCCTGGGACAATGATAAGGAATTAGAACCTTAATGGCAGTTTTAAAGAGAGTTTAGCAGCTTCTGGACAAACTGGGGCCTGGTCATGTCACTGTTCTCCTGTCGATTAGCTGAAAGATGCAGCAAATGTTCTCAACAATGATCTTGTATGGATAAGTTCACAGATCATCAAAAAGCAGCTCCCTGGAATGTCTCTGGTCAAAGCAGCCATGGTACCTGGATTAACATGACAATGGGAAAGATCTCAGCTCCTAATAGCCTCTCTCACATTTTAAATCTGTTCCCTCTTTCGTCTCTGGGTTTATAGTGGGGGATGTGTAAATGGTGTTGCTGAGATTTTCCATGTTAGTGAGTGACAGAGAGAAAAGGAACCCTGGGCTATTGATGTGTCTTTTATTATAAAAAGTCTTGGATTTTGTTTTCATCGATATTTCGTTTCTCGTTCTCCAGGAGATTTTTAGAAGCTGCAACATGTTGATGCAGAGGGAGTGTGTGTGTTTTGACAAGAGGAATCCTTGGACAACAGCTTCTTCCAGAGGGGAATAATAATAAAAATATATGTTTCTTTGTGTCGCTTATTCTTAGCTACAGAAAAAGGTCTTGTGATTTAGGGGGTTATCAGGCAGTTCTGATGAAGGGTCACTGACCTGAAACGTTAACTCTGCTTCCCTCTCCACAGATGCTGCCAGACCTGCTGAGTATTTCCAGGATTTCTTGCTTATATTTCAGATTTCCATCATCTTCAGTATTTTGCTTTTAAACTAATTGATGTGTTGTGACCTGTGGAGAAGTGGGACTGAATTGACAGCGCACTCCTCCCACCTCGATCGTAACACTGTGCATCGCTATCTCTCGACATCCTTTATATCTCTGCCTGTCTAAACGTTAAAGATAGTATAAAACTTAAAGAAAAAGCATATAATTACTCAAAGATGGGTGGCAAGTCAGAAGATTGGACAGAATACAAAAAACAGCAAAGAATGACTAAAAGATTAATAAGGAGGGGAAAATTAGAGTACGAGAAAAAGCTAACTAGAAATATTAAAACAAATAGTAACAGTTCCTATAGATATTTAAAAAAAGAAGAGTTAACAAAGTGAGCATTGGTCCTATCAAAAGTGAATCTGGGGATTTAATCATTGAGAGATACAGCACTGAAACAGGCCCTTCAGCCCACTGAGCCTGTGCTGACCATCAACCACCCATTTATACTAAACCTACATTAATCCCATATTCCTACCACATCCCCAACTTCCCTCTCCTACCACTTACCTACACTAAGGACAATTTACAATGGCCAATTTACCTATCAACCTGCAAGTCTTTGGCTGTGGGAGGAAACCAAAGCACCTGATGGAAACCCACACACTCACAGGGAGAATTTTCAAACTCCGCACAGGCAGTACGCAGAACCGAACCCAGGTTGCTGGAGCTGTGAGGCTGCGGTGCTAACCACTGCACCACTGCGCCACCTCATGTTAACTAAGGAGATGGCAGATGAACTGAACAGGTATTTTGCATCAATCTTCACTACAGAGGATACATGTAACATCCCAGAAATAGCTGTAAGTCAGGAAATGGAAGGGAGGGAGGGACTCAAGAAAATTACAATCACCAGGTAAATAATACTAAGCAAATTGTTGGAGCTACGGGCTGACAAATCCCCAGGTCCTGATGGATTTCATCCTAGGGTCTTAAAAGAAGTGACTTGTGAGATAGTTGATGCGTTGGTTTTCATTTTTCTAAATTCCCTAGATTCAGGGAAGTTTCCATCAGATTGGAAAATAGCCAATGTAACTCCTTTATTCAAAAAGGGAGGGAGACGGAAAGCAGGAAACTGCAGGCCAGTTGGCTTAGCATCTGTCATAGGGAAGAGGTTAGAAGCTATTATCAAAGACGTTATAGCAGGTCACTTAGAAAAATTCAAGGTCATCCCGCAGAGTCAACATGGTTTTGTGAAAGGGAAATCATGTTTAACCAGTTTATTGGAGTTCTTTGAGGAAGTAACAGGTGCGGTGGATAAAGGGGAATCAGAGGATGTACTGTACTTAGAGTTACAGAAGGCATTTGATAAGGTGCCACATCAAAGGTTATTGCAGAAAACAAATCTCATGGCGTAGGGTGTAAAATCTTGACATGCATAGAAGATTGGTTATCTAACAGGAAACAGAGAGTAGGTATAAATGGGTCATTTCTGGTTGGCAAGATGTAACGAGTGATGTGTTCAGGGATCAGTGTTGGGGCCTCAACTTTTTATAATTTATATAAATGACTTAGACCAAAGGTATGGTTGCAAAATTTGCTGATAACACAAAGATAGGAAGGAAAGTAGGTCGCAAAGAGGGCAAAAGGAGGCTACAAAGGGATATAGATAGGTTAAGTGAGTGGGTCAAGATCTGGCAATTGGAGTATAATGTGGGAAAATGTGAAATTGTCTATTTTGGAAGAATAAAAAAGAAGCATATTATCTAAATGGTGAGATTGCAGAGCTGAGTGCAGAGTGATCTGGGTGTCCTAGTGCATGAATCACAAAGGTTACTGTGCAGGTACAGTAAGTAACTTGGAAAGCTAATAGAAGGTTATAGTTTATTGTGAGGGGAATTGAATACTAAAGTAGGGAGGTTTTGCTTCTGTTATAGAGGGCACTGGTGAGACCACATCTGGAGTACTGTGTATAGTACTGGTCTCCTTATTTAAGGAAGGATGTGAATGCGTGGGAAACAGTTCAGGGATGGTTTACTAGACTAATATCTGGAATGGGCAGGTTGTCTCATGAGGAAAGGTTCGACAGGGTAGGCTTGTGTCCACTGGAGTTTAGAAGAGTAAGAGGCGACTTGATTGAAACATATAAGATTCACAGGGGTCTTCACTGGGTGGATATGGAAAGGATATTTCCTCTTGTGCGAGCATTTCAAACTAGAGGTCACTGTTTAAAAATAAGGGGTCAGCCATTGAAAATAGAGATGAGCGGAATTTTTTTTCTCTGAGGGTCTTTTCTATGAGTCTTTGGAACTCTCTTCCTCGTAAGGTGGTGGAAGCAGAGTCTTTGTATGTTTTTAAGGCAGAGGCAGATAGATTCTTGATAAGCAAGGGGGTGAAAAGTTATTGAGGATAGGCGGGAATGTGGAGTTGAGGTTACAATCAGATCAGCCATGATCTTATTGAATGGTGGAGCATGCTCAAGCGGCTGAGTAGCCTACTCCTGCTCCTAATTCATATGTTCGTATGAACGGACCTGTCTAATTCCCCCCTCCCTGTAAACAGACCCTGTCTAATTCCCCCCTCCCTGTGAACAGACTCTGTCTAATTCCACCCTTCCTGTGAACAGACCCTGTCTAATTCCCCCCTCCCTGTGAACAGACTCTGTCTAATTCCACCCTTCCTGTGAACAGACGCTGTCTAATTCTTTAATTTTCTTTAATTCCTGAACAGATTAGCAGCTGTGAATCTATAACATGAACCCAACGTAAAATGTCTCCACACCCCTGCACCTTTAATTCATACCCAGCCACAAACGGAGGGGCAGACACACAGCAAGGACATGCAGAGGCTCACTTCACGTACAGGATGATCCCAGCCCCAGACATATCCTTCCTATCCAGTCTCTTTTTGAATGAGTTGAGGGACTTTGCCTCAACTACCCATTCAGGCAGTGAGTTCCAGACCCCCACCAACCTCTGGGTGAGAAAATGTTTCCTCATCTCCCTTCTAATTTTTCTACCAATCACTTTAAATCTCTGCCCCCTTGTCACTGACCTCTTTGCTAAGGTGAATAGGTCCTTCACCTCCACTCTATCCAGGCCCCTCAAAAGTTTGTACATTTCAATCAGATCTCCCCTCAGCCTTCTCTGTTCCAAGGAGAACAACCCCAGCCTATCCAATCTTTCCTCATAGCTGCACTTTTCCAGTCCTGGCAATATCCTCGTAAATCTCCTCTGTACCCTCTCTAGTGCAATTACATCCTTTCTGTTATGAGATGACCAGAACTTCACACAGTACTCAAGTTATGGCCTAACCAATGAGTTATATCGTTCCAGCATAACCTCCCTCTTATATTCTACACCTCGGCTAATAAAGGGAAGGATTCCATATGCCTTCTTAATCATCTTATTGCCCTGTCCTGCTACCTTCAGGGATCTGTGGACATTCACTCCAAGGTCCCTTACTTCTTCTACACTTCTCAGTATTTTCCCATTAATCATGTATTCCTTTGCCTTATTTGACTTCTCCAAGTGCATCACCTCACACTCCTCCAGGTTGAATTCCATTTGCCAGTTTTCTGCCCATCTAACCAGAACATCAATATCTTCCTGCAGCCTACGGCTATCCTCCTTGCTATCTACCACATGGCAATTCTTTCTGTCGTCTGCAAACTTCTTGATCATGCCCCCGACATTTATATCCAAATTGTTATCTATACCTTAAAAAGCAGGGAACCCATACTGAGCCCTGTGGAACGCCACTGGAAACAGCCCTCCACTTATTAAAACACCTGTCAACAATTACCCTTTGTTTCCTGCCACTGAGCCAATTTTGTATCCACCTTGCTGCATTTCACTGGATCCCATGAGATTTTATTTTTTAACCAGCCTGCCATGTGGGACCTTGTCAAAAGCCTTGCTAAGATCGATGTAGACCACATCAATTGCACTACCCTCATCTATCTTCCTTGTTATCTCTTCAAAAAATTTGAATAATTTAGTCAAACAAGATCTTCCCTTAACAAATCCATGCTGACTCTCCATGATTAACTTGTCTCTCAGAATAGACAGCAATAATTTGCCCACTACTGAAGTTAGACTGACTGGCCTGTAATTATTTGGTCTATCCCTCGCTCCCTTTTTAAAACAGGAGGTACAACGTTAGCAGTTCTCCAGTCCTCCGGCACCACATCTGTATCCAGTGAGGACTGGAAAATGATAGTCAGACCTTCTGCTATTTCCTCTCTTGCTTCTTTTCACAGCCTAGAATACATTTCATCTGGCCCTGGTAATTTATCAACTTTCAAGTATGTTAGTCCCATTAATACGTCCTCTCTCCTTATGTTTATCACATCCAATAATTCACACCCCTCTTCCTTAACTACAATATCTGCATCGTCCCCCTCTTTTGTGAAGACAGATGCAAAGTATTCATTAAGAGAACTACCAACATCTTCCACTCCTACACATAGATTAACATTTTGGTCTTTTATGGACCCTACTCTCGCCTTAGTTATCCTCTTACTCTTAATGTATTAATGTATTGTCCCTCATCTCCATTTGCCCACAAGAGAGAGGCAGAGACAGTCAGGGAGCAGACTCACAGAGAGGGAAAGGAAACACCGGCCCAGACTTTGACTTGGTGCAACGGTATAAACTGGGGGTAAATAAAAAAGCAAAATACTGCAGATGCTGGAAATCTGAAATAAAAACAAGAAATGCTGGAAATACGCAGCAGGTCTGGCAGCATCTGTGGAGACAGAAGCAGAGTTATTGTTTCAGGTCAGTGACTCTTCATCAGAACTGGCAAATATTAGAAATGTAACAGGTTTTAAGCAAATAAAGCAGGAGTGGGGCAAGGGATAACAAAAGGGAAGGGTCACAGAGAATAACTGACCAGAAGGTCATGGAGCAAAGGCAAACGGTATATTAACAGTGTGTTGAAAGACAAAGTATCAATGTAGAGAGGGTGTTAATTGACAGAAAAATGAACAGCCTGGCCCCAAGCACAAACATGAAAAAAAACAGTGGGTAGGCACAGTAGAAACAAACTAAACAAACTAAAATAAAATAAACAGATAAAAAGGAAGAAAACTTTAACTAAAAATAAAAATGGGAGCCCATCATGCTCTGAAATTATTGAACTCAACATTCAGTCCGGTAGTCTGTAGCATGCCTAATCGGTAAATGAGATGCTGTTCCTCGAGCTTGCGTTGATGTTCAATGGAACACTGCAGCAATCCCAAGACAGATATGTGGACATGAGAGCGGGGTGGGCGGGTTACATTTCTAATATTTGACAGTTCTGATGAAGGGTCACTGGCTCTGCTTCTCTCTCCACAGATGCTGCAAGACCTGCAGAGTATTTCCAGCATTTCTTGTTATTATTATAGCATAAACCGAGCGTTTGTTTCACATCTCTCCCCTGCTTTTACATCAACACGAGTAAAACTCAGGAAAGATGGAAAGCAGGATCCCGGTTCATTGTCACCGGTGCAACACCACGGCACTGAGTCCAAATCTACCCCAGTGAGAGGCACTGAGACACAGAAACCAGAGATCCTGGGAGAAGGACAGAACTGAGTGACAGAGAAATAAACAGAAAAGAGAGAATCACAGAAACCAGTGATAGGATCTGAGAACAGGAGGCAGAGATACTGAGATCAATAAAAGCAAAATACTGTGAATGTTGCAAACCTGAAATAAAAACAGAAAGTGCTGGAAATGCTCAGCAGGTCTGGCAGCATCTGTGTTTGTTGTGATCTCGCTGTTTAGATTATCTCCGAACTCCACCCGCCTCCCTCTCACCTGCTGTTTCAGAACCTGCTGGCCGCGCATGCTCAGCCCACACTGCCCGTGCGCCTGATTGACGGAGGCTGCGACCAATAGCGGAGTGGGGACGGGATGACCGTGCGGGCTGACAGTCCTCCAACCAATCGAAGCAAGCGAGGGGCGTAGCGAGCGGCAAAGTGCGGGTTGGCCCCACAACCCTCCCCCACCCCCGTCCTCCAGTCGCGCCCCCGTCAATCAGCCAACATTGTGAGCTGTCGGGTCAGAGGTCGCTGTGCAATGCCTCAAGGCGCAGGGTTTGCAGCTTGCGTGGTGTGAGTCTTATCTGCAGTTGGTAAGTGGCGGCGAGGCTCCAGAAATACCCGGTGTAGGCCTCTACACCTGCCACAATGAGAAGCTCCCTGTCCCGCATTTGCACCGAGCAGGGCGGCACCTGCGGAGCTTCTCCCGGTGACAGGCCCGGTGTTAACGGCCGCCAGATTTCCAGCTCTTTTGGAGGAATTAAAGATTAATCAAGTGTAACATCAAAGGACAAAACTTTAAAGGAAACTGAGCTCAGTTATAAAGGGGCCTGGGGGAGGGGAGGGAGGAACCATTTGGGACACAGCACAGGGCAGGAGGTCCCCCCTCCCCCACTCCCTGGTTCCACAAAGACTCCCCTTGGACTGGGCCACACCTGGGCAGGGCTGGCTCAAGGTGCAGGAAGCTGCTAGGCTGAGCTGTGGACTGGGCGGAGTGGGGGGTTTGACTGACAGGCCTGGGGAGGGGGATATCAGGGCAGGTACACACACTGCTCCCCCTTTTCCTCCTGGGATCTTTTACTGGAGTCGTGTCAGTGGGTGTTTCTAAACTCTGTCTCCCTATCCCGGTAATGTCGGTGGATTGTAGGGTGCCTTTCCCCAGGGTATTGTGCAGCAGGGTACATGCGTGGCCATCCTTGGCCAGGAAGCAGGAGGAGAGATTGACTGTGATGGCTTTTACCGGAGCTTGGAAGGTGAAGGTTTACACACAGCAAATTCAAACCTGGAGAAAAATGTTTTGTCTCTTGTGAGTTTCTATCCTGGACGGACAGTGATGGCTTTTGTGAACTTCTTTCACAGGGTATTAGAAGGAGAGGATTAGCAGAGGGAAACTGAAACCAAGCATAACCTCAAGATCTGACACAGTCACTCGATTCATCGGGACATGAATATCATCGACCTTTCAAATGTTGAATAAAAAGGTTTGTCTGTTCTGTCTGTGGGAAAAGGTTTGACATTTCAGTGACTGGAAAAGCACTAAGATACACAAAGCCCTGGTTAGAACACACCCGGAGCACTGGTGTTTAGATCTGGGCACACACCTTAGGAAGGAAATACTGACCATGGAGGGAGTGCAGTGTAGATTTACCTGAATGATGCCTGGACTGCAAGGGTTAAATTATGAGGAGGGATTACACAAATGAGTCAGAGAGTCATTATAGCACAGAAGGAGGACATTCATCTTTTTGATTCCAGGCCAGCTGTCTGTACAGCAATCCAGTCAGTCCCGTTCCCCTGCTCTATCCCCCTAATCCTGCAGGTTTATTTTCCTCAAGTGCCCATCCAGTTTCCTTTTGAAATCATTGACCATCTCCACTTCCACCACCCTCATAGGCAGCGAGTTCCAGGTCATTACCACTCACTGAGTAAAAAAAAAGATCTTCTTCACATTCCTCCTGTATCTCTTGCCCAAAACCTTAATCTGTGTCCCCTAATCCTCGTACCATCAAATAATGGAAAGGGCTTTTCTTTGTCTAGCTTATCTGAACCTGTTGTAATTTTGAACACCTTTATCTGTTCTCCCCTCAATCTGCTTTATTCCAAAAGGAGAACAACCTCAACTTCTCCAACCTAACCTTGTAGCTAAAGTCCCTGATCCCAGGAACCATTCTGGTAAATCTCCTCTGCACCCTCAAGGACTTTCACATCCTTTCAAAGGTATGGTGACCAGAACTCTAGTTGTGGCCTAACCAGAGCTTTATAAAGGTTCAGCATAACTTCTCTGATCTTGCACTCAATACCTCTATTTATGAAGCTCAACATTCTAAATGTTTTGCTGACTACTCTCTTAATATGTCCTGTCACCTTCAAAGATCTATGCACGCGAACCCCCAGGTCCCTGCACAATCTTTAAAACTGTACCATTAAGTGTATATTGCCTGTCACGATTTTTTCTGTCAAAATGCATCACCTCACCCGATCAGGTTTGTATTCACTGGAATTTAGAACATTGAGAGGTGATTTGATCAAAGTTTTCAACATATTAATTGGAACCGAGAGGGTAGATGGAGAAAAACAATTTCCCCTGGTTGGATAATCAAGTACCAGGGGGCATAGTCTAAAACTTAGAGCCAGAAATTTCATTAAGCCACCCCTGGGCCCTGTAAATCAAGCAGGAATCCACTCCTAGGCCCTGTAGACTAGAACGTTAATTCACCCGTCCCCGTAAACCGCAGGATTAATCCACACCTGAACCCTGTAAACCCAAGCATGGATCCACTCCTAGGCCCTGTAAACACGAACATTAATCCACCCCGGGTCCTGTAAACCTGAGCATTTATCAATCCTTGTGTCCTGTTAGTCAGACACAATCTTCAGACAGACCAATTAAGAGCGGTTTGTATCAGGATGAGCATTGGATGCGGACGTCAGTCCCTGCCCTCCTGTGTCAGTCTTTTTTGTTGCATCTGTTGGAAATGGAGGAGAAGCTGCT
This sequence comes from Heterodontus francisci, assembly GCF_036365525.1. Lineage (NCBI taxonomy): Eukaryota > Metazoa > Chordata > Chondrichthyes > Heterodontiformes > Heterodontidae > Heterodontus > Heterodontus francisci. Next base: position 22,972,144 of record NC_090404.1, read on the forward strand.
GGGTTTAACCCCGAGCTTTATACAGGTTCAGTCCAGTCTGGCCCAACAATTTCCAATGTGAGACTGTCGAGGGAGGTAGATTGGAGGGGAATGTGCAGCAGGGCGCATGCATGACCATCCTGGGCCAGGAAACAGGAGGGGAGAATGTTGTTAGTTTCTATCCTGACTGACAGTGATGCCTTTTGTAAACTACTTTTACAGGGATGAGAATGGCAGGATTTGCAGATGGGAATGTCGAGTCAAAAATCATGTCAAGATCTGACAGTTACTCGATTCATCAGGACCTGAATATCATCGGCTTTTGAATGTGGAAGGAGAAATTTTTGTCGATTCTGACTGTGCAAAAAAGATTTCAAACATCATTGCGACTGGAAAAACACCGAGACACACACACCCGAGTGAGAGTGTTCCAGTGCACTGACTGTGGAAAGAGCTTTAACCAGTTACACAGCCTGAAAAAAACATCACATCATTCACAATGTGGAGAACCCATTGAGGTGTTCTGTGTGTGGACGAAGTTTCAACTGATCATCCAACCCATAGAGATATAAGGTCAGACGCACAATGGAGAAACCTTGGAAATGTGGGGATTGTGGGAAGGGATTCAATCGCCCGTCCCAGCTGGAAACTCATCGACGCAGTCACACTGGGGAGAGGCCATTCACCTGCTCTGTGTGTGGGAAGGGATTCACTCAATTATTCACCCTGCTGACACACCAGCGAGTTCACACTGGGGAGAGGCCGTTCACATGCTCTGTGTGTGGGAAGGAATTCAGTCAGTCATCCACCCTGCTGACACACCAGCGTGTTCACACTGGGGAGAGACCATTTAAATGTTCCGACTGTGAGAAGAGCTTTAAAAGGAAAGGTGGTCTACAGATACACCAACGCATTCACACTGGTGAGAGGCCGTTCACCTGCTCTGAGTGTAAGAAGGGATTCACTGACTCATCCACCCTGCTGAAACACCAGCGAGTTCACACTGGGGAGAGGCCGTTCACCTGCTCAGAGTGTGAGAAGGGATTCACTGACTCATCCACCCTGCTGTCACACCAGCGAGTTCACACTCGGGAGAGGCCGTTTAAATGTTCTGACTGTGAGAAGAACTTTAAAAGGAAAAGCGATCTACAGACACATCAACGCATTCACACTGGGGAGAGGCCGTTCACCTGCTCCGACTGTGGGAAGGGATTTACTCGATTATCCCACCTGCTGACACACCAGCTGGTTCACACTGGGGAGAGGCCGTTTAAATGTTCGGACTGTGAGAAGAGCTTTAAAAGGAAAAGCGATCTACAGACACACCAACACACTCACACTGGGGAGAGGCCATTCACCTGCTCCGGGTGTGGGAAGGGATTTACTCGGTTATCGCACCAGCTGAATCACCAGCGAGTTCACACCGGGGAGAGGCCGTTTAAATGTTCTGACTGTGAGAAGAGCTTTAAAAGAAAAAGTGATTTGCAGACACATCAACGCACTCACACTGGGGAGAGGCCATTCACCTGCTCCAAGTGTGGAAAGAGATTCACCCAGTTACCCCACCTGCTGAGACACCAGCGAGTTCACCGATAATGGCAGGGGTTGGATTCTGCAGTTGCTGCTGTTAATCACATCCAGAACTGAACCGTGACTGAAAGCCTGTTTCCTGTGGGGTTTCACCGTGCTCAGCGCCAGGTCCCTTGCTTTTTGTGGTATATATCAATGATTTACTTAAATATAGGGAGCGTGATTAAGAAGTTTGCAGATGAGACTAAAAGTGGCCGTGTGGTTGACAGTGAGGAAGAAAGCTGCAGACTGCAGGAAGATATCAATGAACTGGTCAGGTAGGCAGCCGAGTTAATTAAAGAAAGCCAGTGTGGATTTCTTAAGGGAAAATCATGTTTAATTAACTTGCTGGAGTTTTTTTGAGGAGCTAACAGAGAGGGTTGATGAGGGCAATGCAGCTGATGTTGTGTACATGGACTTTCAAAAGGCATTTAATACAATACCACACAACAGACTTGTGACCAAAGTTATAGCTCATGGAACAAAAGGGACGGAAAGAACATAGATACGGAATTGGCTTAGTGACAGGAAACAACGAGTAGTTGTTAATGGATGCTTTTCGGGTTGGAGGAAGGTTTGTAGTGGAGTTCCCAGCGGTCTATGTTGGGACCCTTGCTTTTCCTGATATATATTAATGACCTAGACCTTGGTGTACAGGGCACAATTTCAAAGTTTGCAGAGGATACGAAACTTGGAAGCATTGTGAACTGTGAGGAGGATAGTGTAGACCTTCAAAAGGACATAGACAAGTCTGTGGAAGAGGCAGATAGGTGGCAGATGAAGTTCAGTGCAGTGAAATGTGAGGTGATTCATTTTGGTAGGAAGAACATGGAGAGATAATATAGAATAAAGAGTACAATTCTAAAGGGGGTGCAGGAGCAGAGTGACCTGAGTGTATATGTGCACAAGTCATTGAAGGTGGCAGGACACGTTGAGAGAGCGGTTAATAAAGCATACAGTATCATGGGCTTTATTAATAGGGCATAGAGTACAAGAGCAAGGAGGTTTGTTGAACTTGTATAAGACACGAGTTCAGCCTGAGCTGGAGTATTGCGTCCAGCTCTGGACACTGCACTATAGGAAAGATGTGAGGACATTGGAGGGAGTGCAGAAAAGATTCACAAGAATGGTTACAGGGATGAGGTACTTCAGTTATGAAGATGGATTGGAGAAGTTAGGACTGTTTTCCTTGGAGAAGACTGAAAGGTGATTTGATCGAGGTATTTAAAATCATGAGAGGTCTGGACAGAGTAGACAGAGAGAAACTGTTCCAACTCTTGAAAGGATCGAGAATGAGAGAGCACAGATTTAAAATAATGGGTAAGGGAAGCAGAAGTGACACGAGGAAAAACTTTTTCATGCAGCGAGTGGTTAAGGTCTGGAATGTGCTGCTTGAGAGTGTGGTGGAGGCAGGTTCAATTGAAGCATTCAAAAGGAAATTAGACTGTTATATGAAAAGGAAGAACGTGCAGGGTTACGGGGAGAAGGCGGGGGAATGGCATTAGGTGAAGTGCTCTTTCGGAGAGCCAGTGTAGACACGATGGACCGAATAGCCGCCTTCTGTGCTGTAACAATTCGGTGATTCTGTGAAAATGGCAAGTGGAATTCAATCCGGAGAAATGTGAGAAAATGCATTTGGGCAGGGCAAAAAAGGCAAGGAAATACACAATAAATGGTAGGATACTGAGAAGTGTAGGGGAACAGAGGGACCTTGAGTGCATGTCCACAAGTTCCTGAAAATAGCTGGACGAGTAGATAAGGCGGTTAACAAGGCATACGTGATGCTTCCTTTTATTGGTCAAGGCATAGGATACAAGAGCTGGGATGTTTTGCTGGAACTGTATAAAACACTGATTAGATCACAGCTGGAGTACTGTGTGCAGTTCCAGTCACCACGTTACGGGAAGGATGTGATTGCATTAGAGAGGGTACGGAGGAGATTTACAAGGATGTTGCCAGGATTGGAGAATTTTAGGTGTGAGGAAAGATTGGTTAGGCTAGGGTTGTTTTCTTTGGAACAGAGGAAGCTGAGGTGTGTAAGATTATGAGGAGCTGTGATAGAGTGGATGGGAAGGAGATATTTCCATTATCAGAGAGTTCAATGATCAGGGGACATAGATTTACAGTAATTGGCAGAAGGATTGGAAGACAGTTGAGAAATCTTTTCACCCAGAGGGTTGAGGGGGGGGGGCGGGTGGTTGGTGTCTGGAACTCACTGTCTGAAAGGGTGATCGAGGCAGCAATCCTCATCACATTTAAAAAGTACTTGGATATGAAATTGAGGAGCCGTAACCTACGAGGCTACAGACCAAGAACTGGAAAGTGGGATTAGACTGGATAACTGTTTGATGGCCAGTCTGGACATGATGGGCTGAATGGCCTCCTTCTGGGCCATAACTTTACTATGTTTCTATTCTGACAGTTGGGGTTTGTTTCTGCTGATGTGACTAATCCCTGTAACTTGGCTGGAATTTAATATTCTGGTTAAATGCCAAATAAATCAGCTTTGTTTCAAACACACTTTTGTAGATTTATGTCTTTCCCACCTGAGTGTTTAGCATCACCTGGCTGGAGCTCAGAAAGGACAATCTGGGGGGAGGATCGTACGGCAGGAACAGAACTTCAGCCTGAACACAGTCCGTCAGGATCACACTGAGAGGGACAAACGGCACTTTGGTCTTTCTCGTCTCTCTCCACTGACAGCAAAGTCCCCGTGTGGGTTAATCCTGAGGCCTGTAAGAAATGTGTCCCAGCCACTCTCTTCGATGGTTCAGACATCCTGGGCACGGAACAGAAGGCTCCTTTACAACTGTGTTTAGAGTCAGGAAGAACAACGGTGAATGCGGGAAACGTGCTGTCAAATCAGAGATTGGTGTAAAACTGGGATCTGTTCCTGACAAAGTGAAACAGCAGGTTTAAGTTTCCAGTCTGAAAATGACTGTGGTAATTATTTTACAAAACTTTCATGTGTTTGTGTGACAGTCCTGAGTCTACCATTGTAAGGCAGCTGTTAAATCATTTAAAATGTAACTGTTCAAAATAAATTGGTTAAACCCTGGCTTAAAATAGCAGGCGGAGGAGTTCATAGGAGCCTGTTAACTTCTGGTACAAATATACAATGGACATTTAATCAAGAAAGACCTTGGTCGTATGTTCATATGACCTGCAAAGTGTTTCTAGGAAACAGTGCTGCTCAGAAGGGATTTCCAGGACCCACTTGTTGTTATTTCTGGTAGTTTCACAATTGTAGGTAGAACCAGCTCTGCTTTCATGCCCTCATAATTGCCCTTATTTAAGTTTAGAATACTAGTCTTGGACCCACTCTTCTCTCCCTCAAACTGAATGTAAAATTCAATCATATAATGATTGCTGCTACCTAGGGGTGCCTTAACTCTGAGGTCATTAATTAATCTTATCTCTTTGCACAATACCAAGTCTAGTATAGCCTGCTCTCTAGCTCCAGAACGTATTGTTCCAAACAATTATCCCGAAACATTCTATGCACTCCTCATCTAGGCTACCTCTGCCCATCTGATTTTTCCAGTCGATATGCAAGTTAAAATCCCCCATAATTATCACTGTACCTTTCTGACAAGCTGCCATTATTTCTTCCTTTATACCCCATCCTACAGCGTGGTTAATGTTAGGTGGCCTGTACACCACTCCCACAAGTGACTTCTTGCCTTTATGATTTCTCATCTCTACCCAAACTGCTTCTACATCCTGGTCTCCTGAACTTAGGTCATCCCTCTCTATTGCGCTAATACCATCATTAATGAACAGAGCTACCCCTCCAGCTTTTCCTAGCTTCCTGTCCTTCCTAAATGCCATGTACACTTCAATATTCAGGTCCCAATCTATGCCATCCTGCAGCCATGTCTCTGTAATGACCATCAGATCGTACCTATTTATTTCCAGTGTGCCTGCATCGATGAACATCCAGTTCTGATGTGTAATTGAATGCCTTCCCACAGTCCCCACATTTCCACTGTCTCTCCATGATGCAGGTGTCCTTGTGTCTCTCCAGCTTAGATGATCAGTTGAATCCAAGTCTTCACACAGAACAAGTCTATGGTTTCTACCCACTGTAAATGGTGCAATGTTTTTCAGGCTGTGTAACTGGTTAAAGCTCTTTCCACAGTCAGTGCACTGGAACACTCTCACTCGGGTGTGTGTGTCTCAGTGCTTTTCCAGTCACACTGATGTTTGAGATCTTTTTCCACAGACAGAACAGACAAACATTTCTCCCTCTACATTCAAAGGCCGACAATATTCAGGTTCTGATGAATCTAGTGACTCTATCAGATCCTGACATGATGTCTACTTTGAGTTTCCAGTCTGCAAATCCTCCTCTTCTAATATCCTGTAAAAGGAGTTTACAAAAGTCATCACTGTCAGTGCAGGATACAAATTCACAGCATTCTCTCCTCCTGCTTCCTGGCCCAGGATGGCCGTGCATGCGCCCTGCTGCACATCGTCCTGAGGGAGGCAACACACCATCCTGGATTCACGGCTGCAGAAATACCTGTTATTCCCCCATCACATCTCCATTCACTATTACTCTTCCAGTCTTCTTTGTGCCCCCCTCTGCAGTTGAGCCAACCATGGTGCCATGGCTTGGCTCTGGCAGCACTCCCCAGATGGACCGTCACTTTCATGAGTACTCAGAACTGAACACTGTTTGGAGAATGGGATGCACTCAGGGGTCTCCTGCACTACCTGCCTGTTTCTTCTTGATTGTCTATTGACCACCCTCTCACTCTGCATATCCTGAAGCTGCAGGGTGACCACATCTATAAACGTGCTATCCATGAAGCTCTCAACTTCACAGATGTGCTGCAGCGATGCCAGCTGCTGCTCATGCTCTGAAACCCGGAGCTCGAGCTGCTTCAACCGACAATACTTCCTGCATAAATGCTTATCCTGGACACAGGAAGTATCCTGGACACAGGAAGCGTCCTGGAGTTCCCACTTGGCACAGGATGTGCACTCTAGAGGTTGGAACAGCCCTCCCACTCCTCTATCTATTTAGGAATAAATCTTGCTACAATGAATAAACCTTACCACTTAAAAGTAAAAGACTCACCAGCTATTCACTTCCCTTCTGTTATTGAGTCACAGAGTGATTTATGGCATGAGGCCATTTGGCTCGAGTCCATGCCAGCTCTCGACAGAGCCGTCCAATCAGTCCCACTCCCCTGCTTTATTCGCCTAGCCCTGTAAGTTTATTTCCTTCATTAGTTTCCTTAATTAAATGGGTGTACCTTTAATTCTCACTTTGGGATGTAGCGGTACTAATGCTTAAAGTATCCCAAAGACATTTCTTCCTGTTATTTGAACCCAGCTAATGCCTTGATCAAAGCAGCGGAGGGAGGAATTCCATAACCACATGAGGTGCTCCGATCCTAGTATCCAACAACACGTTGCAGCTTTTTCCAAACCTTGGGAGATATCGCCTTGCCTCAAGTGTTAAAGTTCACATATCCTGCAACAATGAATCTCCAATGCAATCAGCTATTTATTTAAACATCATCAGGTTACAAGATCCTGGCAACACAATATCTGAAGCAGCACTAGCTGACTGACTCTACCCTCTTCTGCTTTCCTTATTGTTGATAGCATCTCGCCTCCAGGCGTCATTTAAATCTCGGGAAGCTCCCCCTTATTCTGAAGAAAACTGGAATGTTTAATTTCCAGCTCCTTGGACTAACTTCCTAACTTTGGAGAAAGGGAAACAAAGCTACAATACTTACCAGCCAATCAACTCACAGGCTTCTTGACTCGGTGGAAACGGGAGATGGGCAGCACAGTGGTTGGGAGGGGGAGGGGGGGGGGCCTTCCCGCGCCTGCGCTTTGCAAGCCTTTCTGATGGCGATAGGCCGTATTCTTGACCGCCGAGCATTCTGGGCAGGACAGTCTACCATTTATCCGTAATAAAATGAACTGAAAGTTCATGTTTCATCCTGAGAAAAATACAATAGTATAAAAGACTGAACATATAATTAGGACGCGTTTGCTGGCAACGCAACCCCTCGGTAGGTGCCCCACTAGCACATGCGCAAATGCAGCCTCGACGACTGAGGCGTCACTGTCTTCCTGTCTCCAGCTGCCAGTAATAAAGATGGCGCTGCTCAACTTGACACAAAAACTGAATTAAACCCAAACGGCCTCAATGCTCGGCATCGCAGCCTCACTCGCCGCATTCAGGTATCCGCAACCTCCCTCGATCGCTGCGTTTAGTTGGCCCCTCAATTGCCGACCCTGCTCCCGTGACCGTCTGTTCGCCAGTTCCCACGACTCGCCACTGCGATTGAGACGATCACTGGCCATACCCAACATTCCCGGCGCTGGAGACCAGTGCTCAGGCGCCCTTTCAAGCAGCATTCCGAGCATGCGCATTGCGATTTGCAGCTTCAGTTGTTCAGTGGCCGAGGGGCGAAGGGAGTGAAGGAGTTGTCCGGTGGGTGGGGAGGCTTCAGAAACACCCGGTGTAGGGCGCAACACCCCCAATAAGAAGCTCCCTGCTTCCACAAAGACTTACCCCTTGGTCTGGGCCACACCAGGGTAGAGCTGGCTCAAGGTGCAGGAAGCTGCAAGCTGCTCGGTTGAGCTGTGGAGTGGGGGGTTTGACTGACAGGCCTGGGGAGGGGGCATATCAGGGCAGGCACACACACTGCTCCCCCTTTTCCTCCTGGGATGTTTCACTGGAGTCGCGTTGCTGAGTGTTTCTAAACTCTGTTTCCCTGTCCTGGTAACGTAGGTGGATTGTAGGTTGCGGTGAGTGTTTTGACTATATTGCCTCTCCTCATTCTTTCTCCTTCTCCCACTCCGAGTTCCAGGCTGTAGACTTTGGTGGCTCGATGCGCCTGAAAGGTTTACTCTGTTTCACTCTCCACAAATGCTGCCTGACCTGCTGAGTATTTCCAGCATTTTCTCCTGCTATTTCAGATTTCCTGCTATTTCAGATTTCCAGCATCCGCAGTATTTTGCTTTTGTTTTATCGCAGGTGTTGCTCTCAGAACTGAGTCGAGAAACACAGACGGACCAATTAAAAGCCGGTTTGTATCGGGGTGGGTGTTGGATGTGGAAGTCGGTACCTGACCTCCTGTCATTTTTGTTGCATCAATTTGATGTGGAGTGGAGTGGAGGTGGAGGAGCAGCTGCTGGGTTTAATCCCGAATACTTTTGTGCCCAGTCGTGCCCACCAATTTCCAATGTGAGACTGTCAAGGGAGGTGGGTACCAGGGGAGATGAGGTTGCTAAACAGACACCAGCCACTGAAAGTAAAAGAATAAAAGCAAAATACTGCGGATGCTGGAAATCTGAAATAAAAACAAGAAATGCTGGAACCACTCAGCAGGTCTGGCAGCATCTGTGGAAAGAGAAGCAGAGTTAACGTTTCGGGTCAGTGACCCTTCATCGGAACTGACAAATATTAGAAAAGTCACAGGTTATAAGCAAGTGAGGTGGGGGTGGGGCAAGAGATAACAAAGGAGGTCTAGATTGGACCAGGCCACATAGCTGACCAAAAGGTCACGGAGCAAAGGCAAACAATATGTTAATGGTGTGTTGAAAGACAAAGCATTAGTACAGATTAGGTGTTAATACACTGAATATTGAACAGCAGCAAGTGCAAACCTGAAAAAAAAAGTGGGTAAGCAAACTGAACAAACTAAGATGAAATGAAATAAATGCAAAAAAAAATTGTAAAAAATGTAAAAAAGAATGTAAAAAAAGGAAGAAAAAATAACTAAAAATGAAAGTAAAATGGGGGGAAAGTAAAAGAATATTGTTTTAGTAACAAGTATGTCTGTCAAGCTTTTAATCCATTTTACATATACAGATTTTTTTTTGCTTCATTCTTGGAATGTGGGTGTCACTAGCCAGACCAGCATCGCTTGTCAATTCCCAATTGCCCATTGAGAAGGTGATGGTGGGCCATCTTCTTGCACCACTGCAGTCTGTGTGGTGAAGGTGCTCCCACAATGGTGTTAGGGAAGGAGTTACAGGATTTTCACCCAGAAATGATGAATTAATGGTGAAATATACACAATCGAACATCAATTTGCAGTTATGTAGTACCTTTAGTGTAAGAAAATGTTCCAAGATGTTTCACAGGAATGTTATAAAGCAACATATGACACTGAGCCACAAGAAGAAATATTAGGGCACATGGTCAAAAGTTTGCTCAAAGAGGTGGGTTTTAAAATGTGTCTGAAGCACAGAAGGTGAGATAGAGGAGCTGAGAGGACTAGAGAGGGAAGGTGAAAGCTTTTGGGCTTGGCAAGTGAAGGCACGGCCACCAGTGGTGGAGCAATGACAATTGAGGATGCTCAAGATGCCAGAATTCGATTAGCCCTGATCTCTAGGAGGGTTGAAGAACAGGAGGAGATTGCAGAGATAGTGAGGGACGAGGGCATGGGGGGATTTGAAAACAAGGATGAGGATTTTAAAATTGAGATGGTGCTTAGCTGGGAGTCTGTGTAGGCCAGTGAGCACAGTGGTGATGGGTGAACAGGACTTGGTTCGAGTAAGGACACAGGCAGCAGAGTTTTGGATGATCTCAAGTTTACGCAGGGTAGAATGTGGGAGGCCGGCCAGGAGTGTGTTGGAATAGTCAAGTTGAGAGGTAACAAATACATGGATGTAAGTTTCAGAGGCAGATGAGCTGAGGCAGTGGCGAAGTTGGCCGATGTTACTGAGGTGGAAATAGGTGGTCTGAGTGATGGCACCGATATGCAGTCAGAAGCTCATCTTGGGGTCCAATGTGACACCAAGGTTATGAACGGCCTGTTTTAGCCTCAGACAGTTGTCAGGGAGACGGATAGAGTTGGTAGCTAGGGAGTGGCGTTTGTAGCAGGAACTGAAGACAATACCTTCAGACTTCCCAATATTTAATTGGAGGAAATTTCTGTTCATGCAGTACTGGATGTCAGACAAGTCACGATTGTGTGTGACATGGAAGGGAACTTGGAGGTGATGAAGTTCACATACACCTGCTACCCTGGTCCTTCTAGATGCTGGAAGTTGAGGGTTTGGGAGGTTCTGTCAAAGGTCTGTCCGAATTGTACATATATAAAATCCTTCTCCTGTCCCTGCCCCTCCCACCTCTCCCTTTCTCCCTCTCTCTCTCACTCTCACTCTCTCTCCCCTTCCCATAGAGGGCAGAGTCTTGTGTAGGTCCAGACTGGTTGGCAGGTTCCCTTCCCTGAAGGATGTTGATTGTACGTCAATCCAGCAGCTTTTATGGTCACTTTTTCCCAGTGCCGGCCCCATAAATTACCAGATTCATTCAAAACCATTTCACAACCTGCCTTTGTGTTTCTGTGGGTTCTCTCACACTCTTTTTTTCTGTTTTGAATCAATTTCACAGGGTTTTAGAAGGGGAGGAATTGCAGCCGTGAAATGTAAAGCAAACGTCAGATCAGGATCTGAAGGAGTCGCCCAATTGATCGTAACCTGAATATCACTGGACTTCCAACGTGAAAGGGAAAAGCACTGATCACAGTGGGGAGAAACTGTGCACGTGTTTTGTGTGTGGATGAGGTTTCAGCCGATCATCTGGCCTGTCAAAACACAAGCACAGTCACGCTGGGAAGAAACCATGTAAATATGGGGACTGTGGAAAGGGATTGAATTATCCAGTTGAGCTGAAAACGCATCCACGCAGTCACACCTGGAGAGATGGTTCACCTGCTCTGAGTGGGAAGGGATTCACTCAATTATCCGACCTGCCTGCACATCAATGAGTTCACACTGATGCAAGACCTTTTAAATGCCCAAACTGTGGAAATTGGTACGAACGTTCTGCTGAACTGATGATCCATCAATGTGTTTACACTGACGAGAGACCGTTCAGGTGTTCTCATTGTGGGACTGGGTTCACCCAATCATCTGATCTCACTGTACACCAACGCAGTCACACTGGGGAGAGGCTGTTCACCTGCTTAGAGTGTGGGAAGGGATTTACCACTTCATCCAACCTGCTGAAGCACCAGCGAGTGCACACTGGGGAAAGGCCGTTCACCTGCTCAGAATGTGTGAAGGCATTTACTACTGCATCCAACCTGCTGAAACACCAGCGGGTTCACACTGGGGAGAGGCCGTTCACCTGCTCTGAGTGTGGGAAAGGATTCACTACTTCATCCGACCTGCTGGCACATCAGCGAGTTCACACTGGGGAGAGGCCATTCACCTGTTCAGAGTGTGGGAAAGGATTCACTACTTCATCCGACCTGCTGAAACACCAGCGAGTTCACACTGGGGAGAGGCCATTCACCTGCTCACAGTGTGGGAAGGGATTCACTCAGTCATCCAGCCTTCTGATACACCAGCAAGTTCACACTGGGGAGAGGCCATTCAGCTGCTCAGAGTGTGGGAAGGGATTCACTCGGTCATTCAACCTTGTGACACATCAGCGAGTTCATACAGGGGAGAGGCCATTCACCTGCTCAGAGTGCGGGAAGGGATTCACTACTTCTTCAGCCCTGGTGAGACACCAGCGAGTTCACACTGGAGAGAGGCCGTTCACCTGTTCCGAGTGTGGAAAGGGATTCACTCAGCTATCCAACCTTCTGACACACCAGCGAGTTCACAAGTAACTCAGGGATGAGAAACTTCCGCAAAATAGTAGATTTGCGACCTTGGGGTTTTGAAAATTCACCCTTTCTGACCTTGACCAAAAGACCGGCTTCAAAAAAAAAAAATTGGAACTGTCAGTTCACGGTTTTTTGAAGCCGTCCAACAACAAAGCTGCCCGGAGGTCTTTTTATCTGTTTTTAAGTCATCTTTATTTTTTATAGTTTTCCATCGCGGTGGAAATGAACTTCAACCAGGAAAGCAAGTGGGTGGAACTGCATACTCCTTCACAACCTCAGTGTGTCCGTCTTTTGTAAATGGCCAAAAAAGAGGTGTGTGTATACACAGACCAATTCCCAATCTTTTTGCCTTCATGGGATATCTTAACAGAAACCAGCTGAGAACAGCTTATTTGACATTACTCAAAATTAATGGTTCAGGATCAGTAGCCGGCAAGTCGCTGGTCTGCAGCAAAAACATTGGTCTGTCAATAGGAATTTGAAACTTGCTTCCATTTACACAGCAGTGTGTGTCTGAAGTAGTTTCTGAAAACTCTGCACAAACTGGTTAGTGCATGTGAATATCCTGCAGTGAGCATGAGCTGTATAAACTGAATATATCCTGTACTTTGCAGCAACTGAAGTGATCTGGAATTTCCACTTATCGGTTTGCTCAGGTGTATGGCTGAATTCCATTAATTGTTCATCTCCACTTTCACTGTCTACTGCCCCAGTCACACTGTAAACCTTGAGTCAGTGTGAAGCTGTCTTTTGCACCAGAGTGATGCAAGGCAAGGAGTATAACTCTGGCCATTTTCTTCAATGTGTGGTTTGAAATGGCTTATTATCTGGAAAAGGCTGTCCTGCACCACAAGTGCTGTGCATTGGCTACATTGCAACTATCCTGTGAGCTCTCTGCAGTCACTATAAATGGTCACTGGGTTTCTGAGGCTGATAGCACAATATAGATGTATGAATATGTATATACAGAGTGCTGCCTTTCTGCAAGCCAACACAAATTTTATGATTTTCCGCTCACGTTGCTGTTAAATAGAAAAGGAGCCAGAAGTGTTTATCACTGTTGGGATACACAGCTGTCCATTGGACCTGCTGCATTGTCACAGGGCCATTACCAAACTTCTGAGCCTCATTTGGGATGATATAACAGAACTCAAACTTGTTACGGTAGAGGTCGTTGTCGTCGTCTGTCTCTCGATTCGAGGATGACGTCTACTCAAGGTCATGAGTTTCTGCCATGGGTCTTCAGATCACTGAACAGGCCGATTCTTGACCCGCAGATCTTTGGGCACGTGGGGCAGGACGTCCCACGAGGTATTGGGACCTCTACTTCCTAGAGGCAGAACACTAGTCTCATTACTCGTTCACTGTCGCTAGCAAGGTCTGGTACAATTTTTACATTGCATAATATTTGGACCCTTTGCAGAGAAAAAACACATCTTTAATTAGTTTTCATTAAGATTATGATGAGGTCTACACTGCAAAGAAGATTATTTTAGTTTAGAATCTTTATAATGTGACCATTATTTAAAATTATAAAATCTACCACGGGTCATGATATTTAAAAACAAGCATTCTATCTGCAGAGACACCACATTTGCTAAAGTTAATAAGGTTATTTTTCTCTTTTGTGCTTGGAGGTAAATAATAGTCCAGAAGAAAATTGAGTCAGGAGTATCACATGCTCCTAACAGAACGTATGTGATATTCCTGTCCATTTAAGTTAATGGACAGCAAATTGGACAGGCTGCATAACTGGTATACAATCCTCCCCACCTGTTTTTGTTTTCTGCTTTGTTCAGGTAATTATGTCATAGCACAAAATAAGAAAATTACCCCACTTATTTTTAAGTTTCTGGATTGCTAATGTCTCATAAATGTTTACTTTTTATGAATTTATATATCTACTGATTTGTGCACATCACTTACCAAGGTACCAGAACGTGCCATCTGGTATGTTTATATATGTTGCTTTCCATTAAAGCTGACACATCTTCACAGAACATCTTTTCCATGAGCAAGCAATAAATAGGCAGAAGCAGGACACTGAGAACATGAAGCTCTGTAAAACCAGTTATCAGCTGTCAGGTAAGTCTCATGAAATTGTATTCTGAGTACAGAGCAATTTTATTCATTACAGATGCAAAATTGTACAAAATTGCCATTACTCAACCAGTTTGCTTCAATAACAGTGCTATAATTACAGGATTCCTTGTCATAAAAAAATCAGACTATTTTGTCTTTGGCCACTAATTTTCAGACATTTTGGTCTTTGGCCACTGTCACCCCTGCATTTGCTATTTGTTTTGTGAAATACTCTCCGTTTTAGTGCTCAACTGCAGGATAACTGATTACATTAATATATGTTTATGCATGTCTATAAAGTGCCCTGATTTAATTATGTTGTAATTTGTAACCAATAAATGATGTTTCAGGCATGACTTGTAGTCTGGTATCTTGGTGATTTGTCAAAAATGGAAAATAGGAAAGGGAGTAGGCCATTCGGCCCTTCGAGCCTTCCCCACCATTCATTATGATCATCCAACTCAGTAGCCCGTTCCGGCTGTCGCCCCATACCCTTTGATCCCTTTAGACCCAAGAGCTATATCTAACTCCTTCTTGAAAACATACAATGTTTTGGCATCAACTGCTTTCTGTGGTAGCGAATTCCACAGACTCACCACTCTCTGAGTGAAATAATTTCTCATCTAAGTCCTGAAAGGTTTATCCCATATCCTTAAACTATGACCCCTGCTTCTGGACTCCCCCACCATCGGGAGCACCCTTCCTGCATCTACCCTGTCAAGTCCTGTTAGAATTTTAGAGGTTTCTATGGGATTCCCCCCTCACTTTTCTGAACTCCAGCGAATATAATCCTAACCGACTCAATCTCTCCTCATATGTCAGTCCCGCGATCCCAGGAATCAGTTTGGTAAACCTTCGCTGCACTCCCTCTATAGCAACAACATCCTTCCTCAGATAAGGAGATTAAAACTGCACACAATATTCCAGGTGTGGTCTCACCAAGGCCCAGTATAATTGCAATTGTAAGAAAAGCGAACATATCATTTGCCTTCCGAATTGATTCCTGTACCTGCATGTTAACTTTCTGTCGTTAACATACGAGGACACCATGTCCCTCTGAATGCAAGCATTTCTTAGTCTCTCAACATTCACAAAAAAATGGTGATTTTTTTTGTTTTTCCTATCAATGACTTGCGGAGGACTATCTGCGTGCCAAACTGCGTAAGCAGCAAGTGATAGACAGAACTAAGTGACCCCATAACCAACGGATCAGATCTAAGCTCTGCAGTCCTGCTACATCCAGCCGTGAATGGTCGTAGACAATTAGAAAACTAACTGGAGGAGGTGGCTGCACAAATATCCCCATCCTCAATGATGGGAGAGCCCAGCACATCAGTGTAAAAGATAAGGCTGAAGCATTTGCAACAATCTTCAGTCAGAAGTGCTGAGTTGATGATCCATCTCGGCCTCCTCCTGAAATCTCCAGCATCACAGATGCCAGATTTCAGCCAATTCGATTCACTCCACGTGATATCAAGAAACGACTGAAGGCACTGGATACTGCAAAGGCTACAGGCCCTGGCAATATTCCGGCAACAGTAATGAAGATCTGTGCTCCAGAATGTGCCACATCTCTAGCCAAGCTGATCCAGTACAGCTACAACATTGGCATCTACCCTGCAGTGTGGAAAATTGCCCAGGTATGTCCTGTACACAAAATGCAGGACAAGTCCAACCCGGCCAATTACCGCCCCATCAGTCTGCTCTTAATCATCAATAAAGTGATGGAAGGTGTCATTGACAGTGCCATCAAGCGGCACTTGCTTAACAATGACCTGCTCAGTGATGCTCAGTTTGGGTTCCGTCCAGGGCCACTCAGCTCCACTTACAGCCTTGGTTAAAACATGGACAAAAGAGCTGAGCTCATGAGGTGAGGTGAGAGTGACTGCGCTTGACTTCAAGGCAGCATTTGACCGAGGATGGCATCTAGGAGCCCTAGCAAAACTGGAGTCAATGGGAATCAGGGAGAAAACTCTCCGCTGATTGGAGTCATACCTAGCACAAAGGAAGATGTTTGTGGTTGTTGGAGGTCAATCATCTCAGCTCCAGGAAATCACTGCAGGAGTTCCTCAGGGTAGTGTCCTAGGCCCAACCATCTTCAGCTGCTTCATCAATGACCTTCCTTCAATCATAAGCTCAGAAGTGAGGATGTTCGCTGATAATTGCACAATGTTCAGCACCATTCGTGACTCCTCAGATACTGAAGGAGTCCGTGCAGAAATGCAACAAAACCTGGACAATATCCAGGCTTGGACTGATAAGTGCCAAATAACATTCACGCCACACAAGTGCCAGGCAATGACCATCTCCAACAAGAGAGAATCTAACCATCAACCTCCTAGGGGCTACCATTGACCAGACACTCAACTGGAGTAGCCATATAAAAACCTTGGTTGCAAGAGCAAGTCAGAGGCTCAGAATCCTACGACAAGTAACTCACATCCTGACTCCCCAAAGCTTGTTCACCCTCTACAAGGCACGAGTCAGGAGTGTGATACTCTCCATTTGCCTGGATGTTTGCAGCTCCAACAACAGTCAAGAAGCTCGACACCATCCTGGACAAAGCTGCCGGCTTGACTGGCACTCCATTTACAAGCATTCACTCCCTTCACCACCAACTCACAGCGGCAGCAGTGTCTGCCATCTACAAGATGCACTGCAGCAACTCACCAAGGCTCCTTCGACAGCACCTTCCAAACCTGTGACCTCTACCAACTAGAAGGGCAAGGGCAGCAAATGCATGGGAACACCACCACCTGCAAGTTCCGCTCCAAGTCACACACCATCCTGACTTGGAACTATATCACCATCCCTTCACTGTTGCTGAGTCAAAATCCTGGAACTCCCTTGCTAACAGCACTGTGGATGTACCTACCCCACATAGACTGCAGCGGTTCAAGATGGCAGCTCACCACCACCTTCACAAGGGCAAGTATGGATGGGCAATAAATGCGATGCCTACATCCCGTGAATGAATAAAAAAAAACTTCACACTTCGCCACATTGTATTCCATCTGCCATGTTCTTGTCCACTCACCCAACCTGTCTATATCCCTCTGCAGCCTATTTGTGTCATCCTCACTGCTTACTTTCCCACCTAACTCTGTATCTTCAGCAAACCTGGATACATTACACTCAGTCCCCTGTTACAAATAGGTAGGAAATGGGGTGACTGGCTTCCACTTATCACCTCCCAACTGACCACAGATAGTGTTTTTGTTAAACTAGCTTTTCAGCCCCTGAGTGTTTTGACGGTTAAATAATCAGACCAATGACAGATTTTCTCGTAGCTTCAAAGTAAGAAAGATAACTACCTATTTTTTCAAAGTGACTTCTGACAACACAGTGGCCCGCCAATGTCATCAGAGCGCTGCAAGCTGCGCACGTGCCAAACGGTCTCCTACTCTCCATGCATGCGTGGCCTGCTGTCTTACCAGGACTGATGAATGTTTCTAAACACTGTCTCCCTATCCCGGTAATGTCAGTGGATTGTAGGTTTCTGTGAGTGTTGGACTATATTGCCTCTTCTCATTCTTTCTCCTTCTCCCACTCTGAGATCCAGGCTGCAGGCTGCAATGACTCAATGCGACTGAAACATTAACTCTTTTTCTCTCTGCACAGATGCTGCCTGACCAGCTGAGTATTTCCAACATTTTCTCCTGTTATTTCATATTTCCAGCATCAACAGTATTTTGCTTTTGTTTTATTGCAGGTGTTGTGCACGGAACTGAGTCGAAAAACAGACCGTTTCAAAGCCACTTTGAATCAGTCTGGGTGTTGGATGTGGACATCAGTGCCTGACCTGTGTAGATGTTTTTTGTTTCATCAGTTTGAGCTGGACTGGAGATGGAGGAGAAGCTGTTGGGTTTAACCCGAGTAATTTTAATCCCAGTCAGGCTCAGCAATTACCAATGTGAGACCGTCAAGGGAGGTAGATTGGTGGGGAATGTGCATGACCATCCTGAGCCAGGAAGCAGGAGGGGAGAATGTTGTGTTTTTTTTTATTCATTCATGGGATGTGGGCATCGCTGGCCAGGCCAGCATTTATGGCCCATCTCTAATTGCCCTTGAGAAGGTGGTGGTGAGCTGCCTTCTTGAACCGCTGCAGTCCATATGGGGTAGGTACACCCACAGTGCTGTTAGGAAGGCAATTCCAGGATTTTGACAGTGAAGGAACAGCGATATAGTTCCGAGTCAGGATGGTGTGTCGCTTGGAGGGGAACTTGCAGGTGGTGGTGTTCCCATGCATCTGCTGCCCTTGTCCTTCTAGTTGATAGAGGTCTCGGGTTTGGAAGGTCCTGATCCCTGGAACCATTCTTGTGAATCTCTTCTGTACTCTCTTCAATGCCCTCACGTCTTTCCTCAAGTGTGGTGCCCAGAATTGGATGCAATGCTCCAGCTGAGGTCAAACTATTGTCTTATACAAGTTCAACATAACTTTCTTGCTCTTGTACTCTATGTCCCTATTAATAATTCATCAGGACCTGAATATCATCGGCTTTTGAATGTAGAAGGAGAAATATTTCTCTTTTCTGACTGCAAAAAGATATCAACCATCAGTGTGACTGGAAACACTGAGACACATATACCGAGTGAGAGTGTTCTAGTGTACTGACTGTGGAAAGAGCTTTCACCAGATACACAGCCTGAAACAACATCACACCATTCACAGCGGGGAGAAACCGTACACGTGCTCTCTGTATAGATAAGGTTTTAACTGATCACCCCACCTGGAGAAACTGTGGAGAAACCGTGGAAATGTAGGGACTGTGGGAAGCGATTCAATTACCCATCCCGCTGGAAACTCATCAACACAATCACACTGGGGAAAGACCATTTAAATGTTCCAGCTGTGAGAAGAGCTTTACAAGAACAAGGGATCTGCAGAGACACCAACGCACTCACACTGGGGAAAGGCCATTCATCTGCTCTGAGTGTGGGAAGGGATTCACTCCGATACCCAACTTTCTGGTGCACCAGCGAGTTCATACTGGGGAGAGGCCATTCATCTGCTTTGAATGTGGGAAGGCTTTCACTCAGTTATCTCAGCTCAATGAACAGAAATTTGTTCACACTGATAACCGACCTTTTAAATGTTATGACTGTGAGAAGAGATTTTAAAGTAACAAGGATTTACTGAAACCCTGATGTACTCATGCTGGGGAGAGGCCGTTCATCTGCTCTGAGTGTGGGAAAGAATTTACTCACTCATCTCAGCTCAATAAATACGAATTTGTTCACTCTGATAACCGACCTTATCAATTTTCTGACTGTGAGAAGAGTTTTAAACGGAAACAGGAATTACTGGCTCACCAATGCACTCACACTAGGGAGAGGTCGTGCTCTGAGTGTGAGAAGAGATCTTCTGATACACCAGCGAGTTCACAGTGGGGAGAGATTGTTCACCTGCTCTGAGAGTGGGAAAGGGTTCATTCATTTATCCCACCTGCTGATAACCAGCTTGTTCACATTGGGGAGAGGTCATCCACGTTCTCCAAGTGTGGGAAGGGATTCAATCAGTCATCCCACCTGCTGGTACACATGTGAGTTCACAAGTAAGTGCAGGGGTTGTATTCTGCTGTTAATCACATTCAGAACTGAATCATGACTGGAGGCTTGTTTCCAGTGGGATTCCACAGTGGTATATGTCAATGAATTAGACCGATATGTAGGGGCCATTATTAAAAAGGTTTGCAGATGAGATAGAAATTGGCCGTGTGGTTGACAGTGAGGATGAAAGCTGTAGACAACAGGAAGATATCAATGGACTGGTCAGGTGGGCAGAAAATGGCAAATGGAATTCAATCCAGAGAAGAGTCAGGTAATGAATTTGGGAGGGCAAACAAAGCAGAGGATACACAATGAATGGTAGGATACTGAGAGTGTAGAGGAACAGAGGGACCTTGGAGTGCATGTCCACATATTCCTGAATGTGGCTGCACAGGTTGATAAGGTGGTTAAGAAGGCATACTTGATGCTTTCTTTTATTGGCCAAGACAGAGGATATGAGAACTGGGATGTTATGCTGGAACTATTTAAAACTCTGGTTTGCCACGGCTGGAATACTGCATGCAGTTCTGGTCAATGCATTACAGGAAGGATGTGATTGCATTAGTACAGAGGAGATGTGCAAGAACGTTGCCAGGATTGGAGAATTTTAGCTGTGAGGAAAGATTGGTTAGGTAGGGTTGTTTCTTTGGTTTGGTACAGAGGAGGCTGAGATGTCTAAAATTATGAGGGGCTGAGATAGAGTGGATAGGAAGGAGATATTTCCATTATCAGAGAGATCAATGACCAGGGAACATAGATTTAAAGTAATTGGCAGAAGGATTAGAAGACAGTTAAGAAATCTTTTTGCCAAGAGGGATGTGGGGTGGTGTCTGGAACTCACTGCCTGAAAGGGTGATAGAAGCAGCAACCCTCAACACATTTAAAAAGTACTTGGATATGCGATTGAGGAGCCCTAACCTACGAGGCTACAGACCAAGAGCTGGAAAGTAGGATTCGACTGGATAACTCAACGGCCAGTGCGGACATGATGGGCTGAATGGCCTCCTTCTGTGACATAACTTTTCTCTGTTTCTGTTTTGGCAGTTGAGGTTTGTTTCTGCTGTTGAGAATAATCCCTATAACTTGGTTGGAGTTAAATATTTTGGATAAACGTGAAACAAATAAACTTTGTTTTAAACACACTGTTGTAGATTTTTGTCTTTCCCACCTGAGTGTTTAGCGTCACCTGGCTGGAGCTCAGAAAGGACAATCTGGGGGGAGGATCGTACAGCAGGAACAGAACTTCAGCCTGAACACAGTCCTTCAGGATCACACTGAGAGGGACAAACGGCACTTTGGTCTTTCTTGCCTCTTTTCACTGACAGCAAAGTCCCCGTGTGGGTTAATCCTGAGGCCTGTAACAAATGTGTCCCAGCCGCTCTCTTCCAAGGTTCAGAGCTCCTGGGCACGGAACAGAAGGCTCCTTTATAATTGTGTTTAGAGTCAGGAAGAACAACGGTGAATGCTGGAAACGTGCTGTGAAATCAGAGATTGGCGTAAAACTGTGATCTGTTCCTGACTGAAAGTGAAACGGCAGGTTTAAGTTTCCAGTCTGAGAATGACTGTAATAATTATTTATACAAGTTGAACATGTTTATGTGACAGTCCTGGGTCTACCATTTTAAGGCAGGTATTAGCTCATTTAAAATAGTCCCATTAAAATTAAAGTGGTTAAATTCTGTATGGTTGCTGCTGATACAATTATACAACAGTCAATTTATCACCAAATAAAGAAGGATCTGCAGTGTGTTTCCAGGAATTCCCTATTGATGTGTTAGTGTTAGATGTCAGAATACACAACCCAGAACATGCAGTGGGTGTGATCTTGACATTTACTCGAGGATCATTCCCACTGTGAATCTCCAACACTGACCCTGCTAAAGGTTGCAGAATTGGATTTTTTTTTCCTGGATGGGATTGTCGATGGCTAGGCCAGCATTTGTTGCCCATCCCTAATTTCCCTTGAGATGGTGGTAGTGAGCCCCCTTCTTGAACCGCTGCAGTCCATCTGGTGTAGATACACCCACAGTGCTGTGAGGAAGGGAGTTCCAGGATTTTGACCCAGTGACAATAAAGAAACAGCGATATAGTTCCAAGTCAGGATAGTATGTGGCTTGGAGGAAACCTTGCAGGTGATGGTGTTCCCATGTGCCTGTTGCTCTTGACTTTCTAGGTGGCAGAGATCACGGGTTCAGAAGGTGCTGTGGGAGGAGGTTTGGCGAGTTGCTGCAGTGTATCTTGTATATGGTGTACACTGCTGCCACTGTGCCTCAGTGGTGGAAGCAGTGTATGTTTAAGGTGGTAGTTGGGTGCCGATTAGTGGGATACTTAATCCTGGAACAAAATGGATTCCGTTTCTAGGAGTATAGGGACAAATATCACCTACAATTGAGGGAGACAATATCAGCCATTAGCAAAGCTAAGATATAAGTTTAACTTCTCTTGTTTTCAATTCTATCCCTCTAGAAATGAACCCCAGTACTTTATTTGCTTCTTTTTAAGGCCTTATTAACCTGTGTTGCCACTTTCATTCGTCTGTGTATCTGTACCCTCGACCCCTTTGCTCCTCTGTCCCATTTAGACTCTTACTATCCAAGTAGTATGTGGCCTCCTTATTCTCCCTACCAAAATACTTCACAGCATATTTATCTATATTGACATTCATTTGCCAATTACAATCCCATTCTGCAAGTTTGCTGATGTATTTCTGCATTTGCACAGTTCCAGCAGATGAGAGGGGGGCAGGTTCAAAGAATGACAGAATTGTTACAGTGCAGAAGGAGGCTATTCAGCCCATCGTGTCTGCACCGGCTCTCCAAAAGAGAAATTCACTCAGTCCTATTCCCCTGCCTTCACCCCATAACCCTGCACATTACTATACGACCATACGAAGTAGCAGTCCATTGAGCCTGTTCCACCATTTAATAAGATCATGGCTGATCTCATTCTGTCTCGAATTCCACACTCCCATTTATCCCTGATCGCCTTTGATTCCCTTGCCTAACAATAATCTCTCTACCTCCACCTTAAAAATATTCAATGACCCCACCTCCACCACCTTCTGAGGCAGAGAATTCCAAAGTTGCACAACCCTCTGAGAGAAAAAAAAAATCTTCTCATCTCTGTCCTAAAATGGCGACCCCTAATTTTAAAACAGTGCCCCCCTAGTTCTAGTAAACCTCCTCTGAACCGCCTCCAATGCATTTACATCCTTCCTTAAATAAGGAAACCAAAACTGCACACAGTATTTGAGATGTGGTCTCACCAATGCCCTGTATAACAGAAGCATAGCATCCTTACTTTTATTTTCAATTCTGCTTGTAATAAAGGATAGCATTCCATTGGCCTTCATTATTACTTGCTGTACCTGCATATTAACCTTATCTGACGCCTGCACTAGAACACCTAGATCCCCCTGCACCTCGAAATTATTCAGTCATTCCCCATTGAAGAAATGCTCTGCCTTTTTATTCTTCCTGCCAAAATGAATATCTTCACATTTTCCCACATTATACTCCATCTGCCAGATCTTTGTCCATTCACTTACCTATCTACATCGGTCTGCAACCTCCTTCTGCCCTCTTCACAACATACTTTCCTACCTATCTTTGTGTCATCTGCAAACTTAGCTCCCAACTCATCGCTCCCCTCATCTAAGTCATTGATATAAATTGTAAAAAGTTGAGGCCCCAGCACAGATCCCTGCGGGACTCCACTTGTCACATGCTGCCAATCGGAAAAGTACCCATTTATGCAAATTTTCTGTTTTCTGCCAGCCAGAAATCTTCCATCCATGCTAATATGCTATCCCCTACGCCATGACCTCCTATTTTGCGCAATAACCTTTAACGTGGCATCTTGTCAAATGCCTTCTGGAAATCCAAGTACAGTACGTCAATGGGCTCCCCTTCATCCACAGCTCGTGTCACTCCCTCAAAGAACTCCAATAAAGTGGTTAAATATGATTTCCCTTTCACAAAACCATGCTGACTATTCCCGAATACCTTATGTTTTTCTAAGTGCCTCCTTAATGATCGATTCTAACACCTTCCCCATGACAGACGTCAAGCTAACTGACCTATAGTTACCTGTTTTCTGCCTCCCCCTCTTCATGAATAGAGGGGTTATATTTGCTACTTTCCAGTCTGATGGAACTTTTCCAGAATCTAGTGAATTTTGAAAAATTAACAACAAAGCATCTACTCCCCCATTAGCCATCCCTTTTAAGACCCTAGGATGAAGCCCATCAGGTCCCGGGGACTTGTTAACCTGCAGCTCCATTAGCTCCTTTTCCTATAGCAATCTAATTCCCTTATGAATGCTTCAATTGAACCTGCCTCCACCACACTCTCAGGCAGTGCATTCCAGATCTTAACCACTCAGTGTGTGAAAAAGCTTTTCCTCATGTCACTTTTACTTCTCTTACTAAACACTTTAAATCTCCTTCTCAATCCTTTCGCGAGTGGGAACAGTTTCTCTCATTCTGCTCTGTCCAGATCTCTCATGATTTTGAATGCCTCTATCAAATCACCTCTCAGCCTTCTCTTCTCCAAGGAAAATAGACCCAACTTCTCCAATCTATCTTCATAAGTGAATTTCCTCATCTCTGGAACCATTCTTGTGAATCTTTTTTTGCAGACACTCCAATGTTGCCACGTCTTTCCTAAATTGCAGTGCACAGAGTTGGAGGTAATACTCCAGCTGAGGCTGAACTACTGTCTTATACAAGTTCAAAACAATCTTCTTGCTCTTGTACTCTATGCCCCTGTTAATAAAGCCCAGGATACTGTATACTTTATTAATCACTCTGTCAACCTGTCCTGCCACCTTCAATGACTTATACACATATACACCGAGGTCCCTCTGCTTCTGAACCCCCTTTACAAATTGTACCCTTTATTTTATATTGTCTCACAATGTTCTTCCTACCAAAATGAATAATTTAACATTTGTCTGCATTGAACCTCATCTCTTTCTTCCCAGGAATCAGCCTAGTGAACATTCTCTGAATTGCTTCCAATCTAAATATATCCCTCCTTACGTAAGGGGACCAAAACAGTACACAGTATTCTAGGTGCAGTCTCACCAATGCCCTGTATAGTGTAGTAAGCGTTCTCTACTTTTATACTCCACCACCCTTACAATAAAGGCCAATATTCCATTTTCCATCCGAATTACTTGCTGTACCTGCATGTTAACATTTTGTGATTCCTGTACACGGACACCCAGATCCCTCTGTACTGCAGCACCCTGCAGTATTTCTCCATTTAAATAACATTCTGCTTTTCTAATCTTCCACTAAAGTGGGCAACCCCATATTTTCCCACATTATACTCCATCTGCCAATTTATTTCCCACTCATTTAACTATATGTATCCCTTTACAGACTCTTTCTATCCTCCTCATAATTTGCTTTCCTATCTATCATAGTATCATTAGCAAATTTGGCTATTATCCACATGGTCCTTTCATCCTTGTCATTAATATAGATTGTAAATAGCAGAGGTCCCAGCACTGATCCCTGTGGCACTCCACCAGTTACAGTTTGCCAACCTGAAAATGACCCATCTATCCAGATTCTGGTTCCTGTTAGTTAGCCAATTCTCTATCCATGCTAATATATTAGTCCCAACATCATGAGTTGCTACCTTGTGTAATAACCTTTTATCTGGCACCTTATCGAATGCCTTTGGAAATCCAAATACCCAATATCTGCTGGTTCCCCTTTATCCACCCTGTTCGTTAAACCCTCAAACAACTCTTCATAAGTTTGTCAAACATGGTTTCCCTTTCAGAAAACCACGTTGCCTCTGCTTGATTATATTATGATTATCTAAATGTCTTACCAGTTCCTCAATAATGTTCTAATGCATTTTCTCAATGACAGATGTTAAGCTAACTGGTCTGTAGTTTCCTGCTTCCTCTTTCCCTCCTTTCTTGAATAAGGGCATTACATTCGTAGTTTTCCAATCCGCTGGGACCTTTCTGGAATCCAGAGAATTTTGGCAGATTACAACTAATGCATCCACTACATGACATTTCAATTCCATCTGAATGCCTCGATTGAACCTGACTCCATCACACTCTCAGCCAGTGCATTCCAGATCCTAACGACTCAGTGTGAAAAAGTTTCTCCACAAGTTGCCATTGCTTCTTTTGCCAAATACCTTAAATCTGTGGCCTCTTGTTCTCAATCCTTCCACCAATGAGAACAGCTTTCCCCTATCGACTCTGTCCAGACCCCTCATGATCTCCTCTCAATCTTTTCTGCTCCAAGGGAAACAGTCCCAACATCTCCAATCTTTCCACATAACTGAAGTTCCTCACCCATGGAACCATTCTCAAAAATCTTTTCTGCACTCTCTCTCTAATGCCTTCACATCTTTCCTAAAGTATGGCACCCATAACTGGAAGCAATACTCCAGTTGGGGCTGAACCAGTGTTCTATACAAGTTTAACATAACTCCCTTGTTTTGTACTCCTTGCCTCTATTAATTAAGCCGAGGATGCAATATGCTTTATTAATCCTGCTCTTAACCTATCCTATCACAACAGAAAAGGACAGTTTACTCCTGGAGCTTGAGAAAAATCAAGTTTCAAAATGATTCAGCCAATGAAGGAGGTCTGGGCTCAACCACGCCCACTTGCCTCAGTCTTGAGGACCAAACTTCTGCTTGGTCCTCCAGCCCCACCCTGCTCCTCCTATTGGTCCAGTACTCCTGTCACTCACACGGCAGTCAGAGATTCTGTAATTTTTTTTTATTCATTCATGGGATGTGGGCATCGCTGGCCAGGCCAGCATTTATTGCCCATCCCAAATTGTCCTTGAGAAGGTGGTGGTGAGCTGCCTTCTTGAACCGTTGTAGTCCATGTGGGGTAGGTATACCCACAGTGCTGTTTTTTTATTGACTTTGTAGTGGTTAGATACAACTGAGTGGCTTGCTAGGCCATTTCAGAGGGCATGTGTCAACCACATCGCTGTGGGTCTGGAGTCAAATGTAAGCCAGACCAGGTAAGGACAGCAGATTTCCTTCCCTAAAGGACATCAGTGAACCAGATGGATTTTTACAACAATCGACAATGGTTTCATGGCCATCATTAGACTAGCTTTTAATTCCAGATTTATTAATTGAATTCAAATTCCACCTTCTGCTGTGGTGGGATTTGAACCCATCTGAACCCAGAGCAATACCCTGGGTCTCTGGGTTACTAGTCCAGTGACTATACCACTACGCCACCGCCTCCCCTAGGAAGAAGAAATGAAGAAGAAATAACTCAGTATTTTTGGGAGGTTGGTTTTTGTGAACAAATATATCCCTGATTTTACTGAGACTCTTTTCCATGTCCCAGCTCCTGTAAATACTGGCTATAAAGGGACCGGACACTCAAGAGGCTCCACACTGCTGGCTGCTTGTGTATAAGTGATCTGTCAGATTAATGTGCTTCTGCCGTGTGTTTGTTCAATAAAGTGCCTGAAAGCCTCACTGTAACACTCGCACATATCCCAGCTGCAGTGCAATGTCCGTGCTGTGTGCTTCCTGTCCAATATCCAAGTTCTCCCTGTGTCTGCGTGGGTTTTTGCCGGATGCTCCAGTTTACTCCCACCACCAAAGACTTGCAGGTTGATAGGTAAATTGGCCATTATAAACTGCCCTAGTATAGGTAGGTGGTAGGGAAATATAGGGACAGGTGGGGACGTGGTAGGAATATGGAATTAGTGTCGGATTAGTATAAATGGGTGGTTGATGGTCGGCACAGACTCGGTGGACCAAAGGGCCTGTTTCAGTGCTGTATCTCTAAATAAATAAATAAATATCCCGCGACTAAACTCAATGAGCAATCCGATCTGCGAAGGGGAACGTCTTCTTAAAGCTGATGGTGTCGGCAGTTCTGCAGCTCATGTGAGTGTGTCAGAATGAAAAGCTTTAACAACAGCTGATGTATCACAAAGGGAGCCCTCACCAGACCAAAGGACATTGGTGGAGTTTACTGGGCTGTTTGTGTCACTGAGTTACAGGAAGCTATTTTTACATAAGGAAACTGACCACAGCTAACAGACAGCTTAACAGACTGTTCATAGCCCATTTTAACAGCCACCCCCTCCCTCTCACTATTTATGGACTCTGCTGCAGTAATTACTCCTCTGACATCACTTGTCCCTCTGACACCCCTGATGCATAGCCCTACACAATCTCCCTCCCCTCACATCCTCACTGTGCTGGAATCCACTCCAGTCTCTGCATCTGTTCCTTGTTCTCTCCCTGGATCCTAAAACTACTGAACTCAGTCTTCCCCTCCTGAATTCTACAGGTTCTAAAACTGAAGCCTGGTATCCCTCAGTCCCTAATCCTTGATTTACCTCCTGTTCTCCCCTCCTCTTTCTCCCCTTGGCTTTGTTCTACAATCTGGGTCTTGGTCCTTCCTCTGGGATTCTCAGTATGAACAGGGTGGGATGTGTTTTAAGACAAGATGTCCCAGGAGAAATGTTTGTCTCTTCTATCTGTGGGAAAAGATTTCAAACATCACTGTGACTGGAGAAGCACTGGGACACACACCCGAGTGAGAATGTTCCAGTGCACTGACTGTGGAAAGAGCTTTAACCAATTACACAGCCTGAAAAAACATCACACCATTCACAGTGGGGAGAAACTGCACATGTAATGTGTGTGTTGATGAGACTTCAACTGATCATCCAAGCTGGAGATGCAGCAGGACAACTGCCACATGGACAAACCATGGAAATGTGGGGACTGTAGAGAAAGGATTAAATTCTCCATCAGAACTGGCATATCATCTGCTCAGTTAGACGTGGGAGAGGTCGTATACCTGCTGTGTGTGTGGGAAGGGATTCACTCCCTCATCCATAATGTGAAAACACCAGTGAGCTAACATGTCACTGCAGGGGTTGGATTCCCAAAGAAAGTTATCAAACAAAAATTGACACGGAGCCACATAAGGAGAAATTAGGGCAGAAGACAAAAGCTTGGTCAAAGAGGCAAATGTGAAGGAACATCTAAAAGAAAAGAGAGGAAGAGAGGCAGAGAGTTTTAAGGAGAGAATTTTAGAACTTAGCAACTGGGCATCTGAAAGCACTGCCACCAATGGTGGAGCAAACAAAATATGGGATGTGCAAGAGGCCAGAATTGGAAGAGGCAGATATCTCGGAGGGTTGTAGAGTGGGAGGAGATTACAGAAATAAGGAGGGACGAGGGCATGCAGAGATTGAAAGCAAAGTAAGAATTTAAAAATTGAGGCATTGCTTGACCAGAAGCCAATGTAGTCCAGTGGGGAAAAGAGTGATAAGTGAACAGGATTTGGTGTGTGTTAGGACACGGGCAGTGGAGATTTGGATGACCTCATGATTATAGAGGGTAGAATGTGGGAGGCCAGCCAGGAGTGCATTGGAATAGTCCAGTCTAGAGGTAACAAAGGCATGTATGACAGTTTCAGCAGCAGATGAGCTGAGGTGGGGAAGAGTCGGGCAATGTTACTAGATGATGGCACAACTATAATGTCGGAAGCTTATCTTGGGGCCCAATAGGGCACCAAGGTTACAAAACATCTGGCTTACTGTCAGTTGCCAGGGAGATGAATGGAGGCAGATGCTAGGGAACGGATTGTGGAATGGTGACTGAAGACAATGGCTTCAGTCTTACAAATATTTAACTGGTGTAATTTTGTGACTAGATGTCAGACAAACAATGTGATACTTTAGTCAAGAGAGGTGGTGGTGAGGTAAGACTGGGTGTGATCAGTGTACATGTGAAAACGAGCGCTGTGTTTTCAGATGGTGCTGTTAAGGGGTAGCATGTAAATGAGAATAGGAGGGGCCAAGGAGAAATTCTTGGAAGACACCAGAGGTAACTGTGCAGGAGAGGGATGAGAAGCTATTGCAGGTGATACTCTGGCTATGATTAGATAGATAAGAATGGAACCAGGAGGGTGCAGTCCCACCCAGCTGGATAACAGTGGGAAGGTATTGGAGGAGGATGGTTTGGTCAACCGTGTCAAAGGCTGCAGACAGTTCGAGAAGGATGAGGAGGGATAGTTTACTTTTGTCATAGTTATATAGGATGTCATTTGTGACTTTGATAAGAGCCGTTTCTGTACTGTGGGAAAGGGAGAAACCTGATTGGAGGGATTCAAACATGGGGCTCTGGGAAAAATTGGCACAGAATTGGGAGACGGCAAAACATTCAAGGATTTTGGAGAGAAATGAGAAGTTGGTGATTGGGGTCTAGTTTGCAAGAACGGGGTCAAGTGTTGTTTTCTTTCTGAGGGGGTGTGATCATGGCAGGTTTAAAGGAGAGAGGTACACTAGCTAAAGAGAGAGAACCGTTAACAATATCAGCTAACATGGAGAAATTGGCTGGTCAGCAGTTTAATGGGAATAGGTCGAAGGAGCAGGAGATGGGGTTCATGGACGAGATGAGCTCAGAGAGGGCCTGAGGGCAGAAACGAGAGAAACTAGAGAAAGATGTGGGTTCAGGGTTTAGCAAGGGGGAGTTTAGAGGCAGTTTGATCTGGTGGGCCAGTGGGAGTGAGGGAAGCAGCAGAGGCAGCTGATTGAATGGTCTCAATCTGAGTGACAAAGAAGGACATGAGCTCCTCATACTTGTTGGAGATGAGGATGGAGGAGACAGGGGAGAGGGAGAGCACTTCAAAAGCAACTAACTTGTGTTAGAGATATTAA
The DNA here is from genome assembly GCF_036365525.1 of Heterodontus francisci. Lineage (NCBI taxonomy): Eukaryota > Metazoa > Chordata > Chondrichthyes > Heterodontiformes > Heterodontidae > Heterodontus > Heterodontus francisci. Next base: position 23,002,615 of record NC_090404.1, read on the forward strand.
AAAGGCTTCACACACTGTTTAACACTGCTGATTTATTTGACATTTACCCAGAATATTAAACCCTATAACTGGGTTGGAATTTATTAACATCAGCAGCAACAAACCCCAATTGACATGGTTCAGCCCTGGATGTGATTAACAGGAGAATCTAACCACTATAGTTACTTGTGAACTTGCTGGTGTCTTGGCAGGTGGGATGAGGTAGTGAATCCCATCGCATACTGTGCAGGTGAATGGCCTCTCCCAGTATGAAGTCGCTGGTGTCTCAGAGGTCGGATGAAGGAGTGAATTCCTTCCCACAGATGGGGCAGGTGAATGGCCACCCCCATATGCGCCAATGGATCTCCAGCTCGGATGGGTAATTGAATTCCTTCCGTCAGTCCCCACATTTCCATGGTTTCTCCCTAGTGTGACTGCACTTGTGTTTCAACAGGCCAGATGATCGGCTGAAATCTCGTCCACATATACAACATGTGCACCGTTTCCCCACACTGTGATCGTGCTTGTTTTCTTCCAAGTTCAAAATCCTACAATACGCAGGATTGGGTGACACCATCAGATCTTGAAGACATGTTTGCTTTGATTTTCCTGGCTGCAAATCCTCCCCTTTTAACACTCTGTGAAATTGATTTGAAACAGAAAAAAGGGAGTGTGAGAGAACCCACAGAAACACAAAGTCAGGTTGTGAAATGGAGTTGAATGAATCTGGTAATTTATGGGGCCGGCACGAGGATTGCGTGACCATGAAAGCTGCTGGATTGACGTACAGCCCCAACTGGTGCACTAATGTCCTTCAGGGAAGGGAACCTGCCACCCAGTCTGGACCTACACAAGACTCTGCCCTCTATAGGAGGGCGTGGAGAGAAGAGAATGAAGGAGAGGGATTTTATATATCTACAACTCGGCCAGAAGGTTCAGAATCTCCCAAACACTACAATTTCACCACCTAGATGGACCAGGGTAGTCTGTGTATGCACAGATCATCATCAAATCATACACCATCCTAACTTATCTGATCTCCAGTACAGGATGAACAGAAATTTCCTCCATTTAAATATTGGGAAAACCAAAGTCATTATCTTCAGTTGCCACTACAAACTCCACTGGCCAGCCACTGACTCCATCCCGCTGCCTGGAAAATGTCCGAGGCTGAACCAAACCTCAGTAACATCGGCAGACATGTGCCACTGCCTCAGCTCATCTGCCTCTGAAACTTACATCCATGTATTTGTTACCTCTCAACTTGACTATTCTAACACACTCCTGGCCGGCCTCCCACATTCTACCCTCCATAAACTTGAGATCATCCAAAACTCTGCTGCTTGTGTCCTTGCTCGAACCAAGTCCTGTTCACCCATCACCACTGTGCTCACTGGCCTACACAGGCTCCCAGTTAAGCTGCACCTCAATTTTAAAATCCTCATCCTTGTTTTCAAATCCCTCCATGCCCTCGCCCCTTATTACCTCCTCCAGTCCTATAACTCACCAAGATACCAGGGCTCATCTAATTCTGGAATCTTAAGCATCTTTGATTTTAATTCGTGGCAATGCCTTCAGCTGCCAAGGCCATAAGCTTTGGAATTCCCTCCTTAGAGCTCTCGGCCTCACAACCTCGCCTTCCCTGTTTTTGCCACGCCTATCTCTTTGACCAAGCTTATGTGGCTCAATGTCAAACTTTGCTTTATAACAATCCTGTGAACTGCCTTGGAACATTTCATTGCTTTAAAGGCGCTACATAACTTCATGTTGATGGTGATTTGGACATATATCACCATTCCTTCATCATCACTAGGTGAAAATCCTGTAACTCCTTCTTTAGCACCATTGTGGGAGAACCTCCACGACACAAACTTCAGAAGTTCAATCAGAAGGCCCACCATTACCTTCTCAATGGGAAACTGGGGATATATGCTGGTCTGGCTAGTGACACACATATCCTAATGAAGCAAATAAAATCTTTATGTAAAATTGATTAAGAACATCCACAGAAATACTTGTTACTAAAGCAATACTCTCTTATATTGAGCTATTCGTGTCTATTTAGCAACCTGATCGCCCCTGGAATCTACCTCCCTCGGCAGTCTCAAGTTGGAAATTGTTGGGCTGGACTGGGCTCAAAAGTACTTGGGGTTAAACCCAGCAGCTTTTCCGCTCCAGATCAAACTTATGCAGCACAAAAGACCTACAGAGGAGGTCAGGAACCGACTTCCACATCCAACACTCCTCCTTAAAAACAAGAATTAGGAATAGGAGTAGGCCATTCAGTCCTTCGAGCCTGCTCCTCTATTCGATAAGATCAGGACTGATTTGATTGTGGCCTCAACTTACTTTCCTTCTTATCTTGGTGTCATCATAAAATTTAGCTACCATATCTTTGGTCGCTTCATCCAAGTCATTGATATATATTGCAAATGAAACTAAGGCCCCAGAACTGATCCTTGTGGTGCTCCACTAGTCACAGCTTGCCAACCTGAAAAATACCCATTTATCTCTACTCTCTGCTTCCTGTTATCTAACCAGTCCTTCATCCATGCTGATAGGTTAACCCCTGCACTATGTACTCTTATCTGGAGTAGTAACCTTTGATATGGCACCTTATCAAGTGCCTTTTGGAAATCTAAGTACACCACATCCACAGGTTCCCTTTTATCCACCTTGCTTGTTACTTACTCCAAGAACTCAAATAAATTGGTGAAATACGATTTCCCTTTCACAAAACCACGCTCACCCTGTTTCGTCCCATTATGATTTTCTCAGCATCCTGCCAGAACCTCTTTAATAATGGATTTTAGTAATTTCCCTAGGACAGATGTTTGGCTAACTGGCCTGCAGTTTCTTGCTTTCTGAGTGCCTCCTTTCTTGAAGAAAGGATTTACATTTCCTATTTTCTAATCTGCTGGGACCCTTCCAGAATCTAAGGAATTTTGGAAGATTATCACTAAAGCCTCTACTATATCTGCAACCACTTCTTTTAAGACCCTGGGATGCAGGCCATCTGGTCCTGGGGACTTATCAGCCTTTAGGTCTAATAGTTTTCCCAACACCTTCTCCCTGGTGATGATAATTGTTTTAATTTCCTCTCTCCCTTTCACCTTGATTTTAAAGTATCTTTGGCAGGTTTTCTAAGTCTTCTACAGTGAAAACAAACACATAATACCTGTTCAACGTCATTGTCATTTCCTTGTTTTCCATTATCAATTCCCCAGACTCTCTCTCTAGAAGACCAACATTAGCTTCAGTTACTTTTTTCTTCTTTGAATACTTGTACAAACTTTGTTTTTATATTACTAGCTCGTTTTCCTTTATATTCTACTTTTTCCCTCAATTATTTTTCATCATTTTTTGTTGATTCTTAAAATCTGTCCAATCATCAGACCTATCAGTAATCTTTGCAGAGTTTTATAGTGTTCCTTTTGATTTGATATTATCCTTAACTTCCTCTTTTAGCCACGAATGATGCATCCTTCTCAAAAAATTCTTTCTCACTGGGATAAATCTTTGATAGTTATTAAATATAGAGCAACTCTACTGTCTGAACTTGTTCCGATGAAGGGTCACTGACCCGAAACGTTATCTCTGCTTCTCTTTCCACAGATGCTGCCAGACCTGCTGAGTGGTTCCAGCATTTCTTGTTTTTATTTCAGATTTCCAGCATCCGCAGTATTTTGCTTTTATTGTAATCAAATTTCCCAGTTTACTTTAGCTAGCTCTGCCTTCGTACCCCTGTAATTAACTTTATTTAGGTTGAAAACGCTAGCCTTTGACCCACACTTCTCCACTTCAAACTGAAAGTGAAATTCTATCATGCTATGATCGCTGTCGCCTAGAGGCTCCTTTACCAAAAGGTTATTGATTAATCCTGTCTCATTGCACATTACCAGGTCTCGAACAGCCTGCTCCCTAGTTCGCTCTGGAACTTATTGCTCTAAAAGATTGTCCCAAATACATTCTATGAACTCATTTTCTAGGCTACCTTTGCCAACCTGATTCACCCAATCGACATACAAAGTCACCCATGACTATTGCGGTACCTTTCTTCTACACCCCATTTATTTCCTCCTGTATACTCTGCCCTACATTGTACCAACTGTTAGGCCTATAAGCTACTCCAGGTGCCATCTTAACTTTCCTTTTTTTTTTATCTCTACCCAAACTGATTTTATATCTTGCTCTTCCGAGTTATGATCATCTCTGGCTACTGTACTAACGACATCCTTAATTAACAAATTTGCCCCACTACCTTTTCCTAGTTTCCTGTCTTTTCAAAATGTGGAATACCTTTCAATATTATTTCCCATCCTTGATTACCTTGCAACCATGTCTCTGTTATTTCTATCTGCATTAATAATTCATGCATTTTTTTTTTTAGGAATGCGGCACACATTCAGATTCATAGCCTTTAACTCTGTCTTTTTACCGTTTCTGAAATATTTGGCTTTATCTACTGGTGCAGTCTTACGTTTGTATGCTCTGTCCCTTCCTGCCACACTATGGTTATCATTACCCAAATCGCTACTCTGCTATATTACCTACCTCATTGTTTTCCTTTGATTTACCACATCTCCTTCCACATGCTCCCTTCCCTCTACTATTTAGCTTAAAACCATCTCTACCACACTAGTTATATGACTCACCGCAACATTGATCTCAGAATGGTTCTGGTGAAGACTGTCTCAATGGTACAGCTCCCTCTTTGTCCAGTACTGGTGCCGGTGCCCATGAATCAAAACCCGTTTCTCCCACACCAATCTTTGAGACACGCATGCACCTCCTTAATCTTTTTGACCCTATGTCAATTTGCTCGTGCCTAAGGAATAATCTAGAGATTACTATCATTGAGGTTCTGCTTCTTAAGTTAGCCACTAGCTGTTCATACTCCCTATGCAGAACCTCTTTCCTAGTTCTATCAATGTTGTTGGTACCCACGTGGACCATGATAACTGGATCCTCCCCCTCTCAATGCAAGTTCCTCTCCAGCCACGAGCAGATGTCCCAAACCCTGGCACTGGGCAGGAAACATAGCCTTCTGGACTGTCGCTCTTGGCCGCAGAGAACTGTGTCTATCCCCCTGGCTATACGGTCTCCTACTGCTCCTACATTCCTATTTACTTCCACAGTTTGAATGGCTTCCTGTACCATGGTGCCATGGTCAGTTTGCTCATCTAACCTACTGATCTCTCAACCATACAAGCTGAGAGAACCCCAAACCCACTGGACTATTGCAAGGGCTGAGTCTCCTGCACTTCTACCTTCTCGCTCCCCTTATCTGCCTCAGTCACAGTCACACGCTCCCTGACCACATCAGAAGATGCTATCCTGTGGTGTGTGACTGCTTTCTGGAACAAAGCGTCTAGGTAACTTTCTGCCTCCCTGGTACATCGCAGTATCTATAGCTTGGCTTCCAGATCATCTACTTGGAGTGTAGACACTTATTGCAGACACGTTTACCGTGGAACACATTGGTGTCCACGAGCTCCCAAATACTGCTGCAACACGTCACCTGCCCTGTCAACCTGATACTGTTTCAAATAACAAATTAATTGTTTTCTTAATGTTTTAATTAATGCCTCTCCTCACCAGCACTTACTGTACAAATTTAAACCTTGGTAATACAATAAAACTTTCCGCTTAAGTATAAAACTAACTGAAACTATTTGTTTTTGTTCCCCAGCTACCAATTCCATCCCTCCACCACCTGCATGACTCTGATCACAGTGACACTGCACATCCTCCAGATACAGCCCGGCACTGTGCCTGTGTGCTGGGCTCCTGTAGAATGAATAGACCACATTTACACGTGCGGGAATGTTGGATAGTAACCCGGCCATTCAAAGACATAATTAGTGAATAGAAATGATATTCTGTAATCGGATTGTGATGTAATTATGAAATGATTGATACAGAAACCCAAGCAAATGGGTCTGCTGTGATTGTTGAGTCCTGAATATGATTAATAGCAGCTTTGAATATACTTCCCTGAGAGGGAGTGCATCAAAGGTTTACTAGACTGATTCTTGGGATTGGGGGTGATTGTCCTATGAGAAGCTCAGAGTCATGCTTTCAGACTGAACGGAGGTGTTCCGCAAAACAGTCACCCAATCTGCTTTTAGCCTCCCCAATTGTGAGCAGTGAATAAAGGATAATCAATTGAAATAAATACAAGTAAATCGCTGTTTTTTTTTATTCATTGGATATAGGTGTCACAGGCGAGGCCAGCATTTATTGCCTATCCCTAGTTGCCCTTGAACTGAGTGGCTTGCTAGGCCATTTCGAGGGCATGTAAGAGTCAACCACATTGCTGTGGATCTGGAGTCACGTGCAGGCAGACGAGGTAAGGACAGCAGATTTCCTTCCCTAAAAGACATTAGTGAACCAGATGAGGTTTCACAACAATCGACGATGGTTTCATGGCTATCATTAGACTAGCTTTTAATTCCAGATTTATCAATTGGAATCAAATTCCACCTTGTGCTGTGGTAGGATACAAACCCATGTCCCCAGAGCAATACCTGGGTCTCTGGGTTACTAATCCAGTGACAATACCAGTACGCCACCACCTCCCCCATGTGTGTTTGAGGCCTTGGATGGTGAGGGGAGAGGAGGTAAACGGGCAGGTATGACACCTCCTGCAAATGCATGGGAAGGTGCCATGGGTAATAGAGGAGTGGACCTGGGTATCAAGGAGGGAAAAGTCCCTTTGGAATGCTGACAGAGGAGGGGAGGGGAAGATCTGTTTGGTGGTGGCATCACACTGGAAATGGATCCTTTGGATGTGGAAGCTAGTGGAGTGGAAAGTGAGGACAAGGGGAACCCTGTCGCAGTTCTGGAAGGGAGGGGAAGGGATGAGGGCAGAAGTGCGGGAAATGGATTGGACACGGTTGAGGGACCTCCCAACCACAGTGGGGGCGGGGGGTGGAGGGTGGGGTAGTGGAATCTTCGATTGAGAAAAAAAGAAGACATATCAGAAGCACTGTTGTGGAAGGTTGCGTCTTCAGACAGATGTGTCAGAGACGGAGAAATTGGGAAAATGGAATGGAGTCCACATTATTTTGCTTTTATATTATTGAAATTCTCTACCACAGCAAACTGTGGACATTCAGTCATTGCGTATATTCAACACAGAGAGGATAGACTTTTCAATACTAGGGAAAATCAAGCAATATGGAGATATTGCAGGAGTGTGATTAAGGTGGGAAGATCAGCCATTATCTTATTTAATGATGGAGCAGACTCAAAGGGCCGAATAGCCGATTCCTGGTCCTATTAATGTTCTTGTGTTCTTCTCCACAAGGTGCTGACCCTGCCTGGGTTCAGGTATACACTTACTGGTTCCTCTCTCTTGTCTCCCCTAAATGTGCTGATTCTGCTGGAGTTCCATTCTATATTCATTGGTTCCCCTCTCTCTTGTCCCCTGAAGGTGCTGACTCTGACTAAATTCAGTTCCACACTCAGTGGTTCCCCTCTTTCTCCCTTCCCTGAAGGTGCTGAATCTAGCTGGGCTTAAAAGGGCATTTGATATGAATGATTTTCACTGGAACATAACCTGTCTATGGAGAACCTTTAAGTGAAAACATGCCTCTCCCCACTGCCTGGCGCCAGGGCATGCTCCACTTTAAGTCCATTCAGATAAATTCACTGACCTTGGAGCATTTCAAAGCCTCCCTGCCAGTCTGCATTCTGTATTGAGGCCATTTCTGCGATGTTTCCCTTGGTGTACTGGAGACTCAACAGCCTGTCCGCCATGGACTGTAAACTGGCAAAGCGACCTTCCCCGGCCAGCCCCCTTTGCCTAAACACATGAAACCCGAGGCTGGCAGACTGGAGCTTAGGAACTCGGACCTGGTCACATCAGAGGACTACATTGTGCTGAAAACTAGCAGGAATCGAGAAAGACTGGTCTCTGCGGACTTCCCATATCTATCGTTTCTGTTAGTCACTGAATTTGGGTGGTGAAAGATGAAAACCATCCTAACTGTGTGTGTATCGCAGAGATAAGAGGATTGGGGTCGGTCAGCAAACTAACACGTTGCGATTATTATCTGATGAATTTAACCATTACAGTAAAGGGATATTTCACCACATTCTTCAACTCCTCTCTGAATTTAGTCTGGGTCACTGTATAAATACACGTGTTGGTGCAGCAACTCAGGAGCTGAAGCATAAACCCCAGTTCCTGTACAAACTGAGGTAGATATACAGGAATAACGTCTAACAAATACAATCGGTTACACACAGAACTCAACAGAAACACAGCCCATAACAGGATAAAATTCACCGATATAACAAATAGTAAAATGATGGATTTCCTTCGCTTCTCCATCTCTGGGTCACTGGGATTCTCCCCACTGCTGTGATCCCGGAGTCTCCTGCGAGCTCTGCTTGACACTAAAATGTGTCTGACGGTTAAAGCATTGAGCAGCAGAATTATAACAAAAGGAACAACTGGGTTTAAAATGTAATGAAGGGATTCAATTATTGTCCATACTGGTGAATAAGTGACATCATCTGTTACATAACAAAACCAGGGATTATTGCCAAACCTATATTCACTTCCAGACATAAAGTACCAGAAAGTGTTCTTCACACAGAACAGCACACTCGCTGTTCCTAGAACCACAGCCGCCGTTTTCTCAGTGCAATATTTTATTTTCTGCTTCTGGTCACAAATGGCCACAAATCGATCAAAGGTGAAAGTGACTGTGAACCAGACAGAACAGTCTGTGGCTGCATAAAGCAGGATGGCGTGGACATTACACAATTTAATCTTCGACATGAACTGAAACTGGGCCGGATAACGAATAGGAATCTGTCTGAGTATTAGATCAGTGATAATGACCAGTAAATCCGCCACTGCCATGGCAACCAGGTAGTGGGTGACACATTTGGAGAGACTGCACCTTCCTCGAGACAGGATCACAATCGTCACTAAATTCACTGTAAGGAAGAAAAGAAAATAATTTATATTTCAGACAGAGAGCGACAGCAGCTGTCTGATAGAATTCTGGGTCAAATATTCAACGTTATTAATGAATCTAGGGACAGAATCTAATTACTTTACCTGTGACTGATCTTTCAGCAGGACAGAGGGTTTATAGTAAAGCATTGCCCTGTTGTAGCAGCAAACCAAAATAACCAGCAGGCTCCAGCTCCAATTCTAGACCTCTACTGGTTGCCAGTTGGAATCTGCAATGGCCTTAATGATCTTGCAATAGAAGGGAAAATAACTCAGTGTTTCTAGTCCTGATCAATATCTTGAATCCCTTCAGCAAACTGCACGCCTCTGGACATAAGAACATAAGGAATAGGAACAGGAGTAGGCCATTCCGCCGCTCGAGCCTGCTCTGCCATTCAGTAAGATCATGGCTGATCTGATCGTGGCCTCATCTTCACTTTCTTTCCAGCACCCGCTAACCCTTGACTCCCTTGCAGATCAAAAATCTTTCTAACTCAGCCTTTAATATATTCACTGACCCAGCCACAACTTCTTTCTGGGTAGAGAATTCCAAAGCTTAACAACCGTCAGGGAAAACAAATTCCTCCATGTTTCCATCTTAAAAGGGAAGACCACTTATTTTGAAATTGTGCTGCCAAATTCTCGATTCCTCATGAGGGAAACATCCTCTTCATGTCTACCCTGTTAAGTTCCCTCAGAACCTTAAATGCTTCAATAAGATCACCTTTCATTCTTCTAAAATCCAATGCTTATAGGCCCAACCTGCTCAACCTCTCCTCATGAGACAATCCTTCATCCCAGGAATCAGCCTAGTGCACCTTATGTGAAGTACCTCAAATGCAACCAAATCCCTCCATAAATAAGGAGTACAGAATTGTACACAGTACTGTAGGTGTGGTCTCATCAATGTCCTGTGCAGTTGTAGATAGATAGATAGATAGATAGATAGATAAATAGATAGATAGATAGATAGATAGATAGATAGATAGAAAGAAGTTAGATGCAAGAAAGGTAGATAGATAGATAGATAGACAGATAGATAGATATGGTAGTCAGATGAAAAGATAATCAGAAGGATAGTGAACCACCCGAGGTTATCATTTTTTTACACAATTTCTCTCTTTATCGCTTCATCTCTCTATTCTTTATATAGAATCACAATTTAAAACTGATGGAGTATTTTTTCTGTTAACGTGGAATTTTTCTCCAAATCTTGAACCAGAGAGGTTTAGGGAGTAAATTCCAGAATTTAGGGAAAATACTGAGAAGTGCAGAGGAGGTGAGGGACCTTGGAGTGAATGCCCAAAGATCCCTGAAGGCAGCAGGACAGTTTGATAAGGTGGTCTAGAAGGCATATGGAATCCTTTCCATTATTAGCCGAGGTACAGAATATAAGAGCAGGGAGGTTATGCTGGAACTGTATAATTCATTGGTTAGGCCACAACTTGAGAACTGTGTGCAGCTCTGGTCACCTCATTAAAGAAAGGATGTAATTGCACTAGAGAGGGTACAGAGGAGATTACGAAGATTTGCCAAGACTGGAAAAATGCAGCTATAAGGAAAGATTGGATAGGCTGGTGTTGTTCTCCTTGGAATAGAGAAGGCGGAGGAGAGATCTGATTGAGATATACAAAATTGTGAGGGGCCTGGATAGAGTGGAGGTGAAGAGTCTATTCGCCTTAGCAGAGAGGGGGCATAGATTTAAAGACATTTGTGGAAAAATTAGAGGGGAGATGAGGAAACAAATTTTCATCTAGAGGGTGGTGGGGGTCTGGAACCCACTGCCTGAAAGGGTCGTTGAGGCAGAGACCCTTAACTCATTCAAAAGGAGTTTGGATATGCACCTCAAGTGCCGTAATCTGCAGGGCTACGGACCAAATGCCGGAAGGTGCGATTAGAATAGGTGGATCGTTTTTCGGCTGGCACAGACTCGATGGGCCAAGTGGCCTCTTTCTGTGCCTTAAGCTTTCTATGATCCTATGAAATGGCCATCGGGGAGAAAATATTAAAATCAGGGACACACAGAAGGTCAAGATTGGAGGAGTACAGAGATTACAACGGTTTGTATATCTATACAAAGCTAGTTATTGGGCAGGGTGAGGGAGGCATCAGAGGGACGCGAATTTTAAAATTGAGATGCTGCTGGACAGGGAACCACTGTATGGTGGTGACATAGCACTAATAGATGAACTGCATTGGAGTAAGATTGAAATTATGCAAAAGGTAATTTGATGAGCTCAAAATTTTGCAGGTAGAACATGAAAGACTGGCCAGGACAGCATTGGAATAGACGAGTCTACAATGAATAAAGGCATGGATCAGGGCTTCAGCAGCAAATGAGAAGAGTCAAACAGTGTTTTTTTTTATTTTAATTCATTCAGGGGATGTGAGCATCGCTGGGAAGACCAGCGTTTGGTGCCCATCCCTAACTGTCCCTTGAGAACGTGTTGGTGAGCCATCTTTTTCCAACCACTGCAGTCTATGTGGTGCGAGTACATCCACACTGCTGTTAGGCAGGGAGTTGCAGTATTTTGATACTGCCACAGTAAAGAAATGGCAATATATTTCCAAGTCAGGGTGGTGAGTGGTTTTGTCGAGAATTTGCAGGTGATGGTGTTCTCATGCATCTACTGCCTTGTTCTTGTAGGTAGAGGTCGCAGGTTTAGAAGGTGCTGTCAATGGAGCTTTGTCAAGTTGCAGCATTACATCTTGTGGATGGTCCACACTGGTGCCACTGTGTGGTGATGGTGGAGGGAGTGAATGCTTAAGGTGTTGGATGGGGTGCCGATCAAGTGGGCTGATTTGTACTGGATGGTGTTGAAGGTCTTGAGTGTCATTGGAGCTGCACTCATCCAGGCAGTAGGGAGCATACTCCTGAATAGTGCCTTGTAGATGGTATACAGGCATCAGGGAATCAGGTGTTCAGCTAGTCGCTGCAGAATTCCCAGCCTCTGACTTCTTGTCAAGTGCTGCCTTGATACCAAAGGCAGTCACTCTCACCTCATCTCTTGAATTCAGTTCTTTTGCCCACGTTTGGACCAATTCTGTAATGAGGTCTGGAGCGAGTGGACCTGGCAGAATACAAACTGTGCTACGATGAGCAGGTTATTGCTTTGCAAGTGCTGGCTAATAGCACTGTCATTGCCACCTTCCATCACTTTGCCGATGATTGAGAGGAAACTAATGTGGCACTAATGTGGATTCAATTTCTCCTGCTTTTTGTGGATAGGATATATCTCGGCAATTTTCCACAACATCGAGTAGATCAGTGTTGTAGCTGTACTGGAGCAGCTTGGTCAGGGGTGCTGCTAGTTATGGAAAGTAAGTCTTCTGTAAGTTCTAGATTCTCCTACGAGGGGAAACATCCTTACCACATTGTCATGCAGGCCCCCACCTGCCAGGAATGAGGCACATTAATTTCGACACATGGGTTTTAAATTTCAAACTGTTGCTGGGAAGAAGAGAAGGTCTGTGACAAGGGGTTGCCAGGCCACTGGCTGGAAAGACATTTTTGCATATTAACAGACAGTGCGTGGAAAAAAGGAGCTATCCCCTGCTCCAATATAATCCACAAACAGACCTGGTCAAAGCAGTTAGTCACATGACTAACCTGCTTGGCAGTCTGGGGTTTTTTGTCTGAATTGCACAGTTTGAACTGAAAGTCTGAAAAACACTGTTTGCTCCTGGATTGAAAATACCTCTCCTGGCTGACTCACCACAACCTCTTCTGTCTGCTCCCATCTCTTTCTCACGGAACCCCAAAACGCACTGAGAACACATGAACCCCAAAAGCGGAAAGTCTCCTACAGTGAGCAAGGTTTAAGAAGAATACTGGACCCCAACGAAAAGCAATATCCACTTACAATCAAGGACTCTACCGCGAGCTCAATGCGTCGTAGCAAAAATCCCTCTTCAGAGATTGCCTCAAACTTTTCCACTTCATTTTTCTTCTGCTCTTTCTGTCCCTATCTGCATGTGTGCATCGCATATGCATGCTAGTGTGGGCGTGTTGTGTATTGGTAGGCATTAACCGAATTAGAATTTACGTTTAAGTTGAAATTTCACTTTTCTTCTTTATAACAGAGAAAACCTGTTGTACTGGTTTCTTTGCATTATAATTGGAAAGTGGTGAACAAGGATTCACCAAGGGGGAGCTAAAACACGGTTTGTTTAAAATTAAACCCTCTTACAGTAAGACTAGGTGAAGGCTGAAAGGGAGCCCTGGACCTTTTTTTCACCTGGTCATAACAGAAATTTGGGTGCTAGCGTCTTGAATTGACCCAAAGACAAACGACAGAAATTGGAAGTGGGAAGTCAAATTGTTCCCAATCAAAAAAAAGAGCAAGTTTTTAATACAGGTTTTCTTGTGGTTGTGAGTGATTGAATACCAACATGTCTGAGAATGAAGCCAGCAGCTCCCCAAGCCGGGTGAAGTAAATTGGGATAAGTTAAAAGCACTGTCAATGGAGGAGTTGAGGAAAATGGCTGAGTAGTGTGGGATCACTGTACGTGGCAAGGCTAGGAAGTCAGAACTCCTAAGGCGAGTGGCCAACCATTTTTCCCTTGAATCTGAAGAAGCAGAAACAGTGTTGCAAGCAGACTCCGACAGGTATTGTTAGCAAAGATACAATTGGAACAGAGGAAGCTTGAATTACAGGAGAGGGAGAAAGAAAGAGCCTGCTAGAAGGAACGTGAAGAAAATCAAAGGCAGGCGAGAGAGAGAGAGAAAGAATATTCCAGAAAGAATGCAAAGAAAGAGAGTTGAAGTGGCTTGAGTTAACTAGGGGGCGACAGAGTAACCCCAGTGAAAGCATGGCCAATATGGAGGAGCATAATTCAGGGCTGGGTACCGAATTGTTAAAACTAGCTCATCTAATCCCAAAATTCAATGAGGAATATTTGGAGGCATTTTCTATGTCATTTGAGAAACTGGCAACGCAGCTAAAATGGCCACCTGTTCTCTTTTACTACAAGCAAGTTAACTGAGAAAGTCTATGAGGTTTATTCCCTGTTTCCAGATGAGAGTTCATCAAATTATGAACTGACCAAAAATGCTATCCTTTGTCATATGAATTAGTACCCTAAGCTGATCGCCAAATGTTTAGAACCCTCAAGAAGAAAGCTAATCAAATTTATCTGGAGTTTGAAAGAAGTAAGCAGCTGGCATTTGACCAGTGGCTGAGGGCTCTTAACGTACAGCTCAGCTATGAGAAGAATGAGAGGGGATCTCATAGAAACCTATAAAATTCTAACAGGACTAGACAGGCTAGATGCAGTGAGGATGTTCCCATTGGCTGGGGAGTCCAAAACCAGGGGTGAAAGTCTCAGGATACGGGGTATGCCATTTAGAACCGAGATGAGGAGAAATTTCGTCACTCAGAGGGTGGTGAACCTGTGCAATTCTTTACCGCAGAAGCCAGTGGAGGCCAAGTTATTAAATATATTCAAGAAGGAAATAGATATATTTCGTAATATCGAAGGGATTAAGGGATATGGGGAGAAAGTAGGAACAGGGTACTGAAATAGACGATCAGCCATGAACTTTTCCAGATGGTTGAGCAGGCCCGAAGGGCAGAATGGCCTACTCCTGCTCCTATTTTCTATGTTTCTATGCAACCCCCCCTGACTACCCTATCCCCTACTACCACTACATTCGTTTTTTCTCCCTCCACTTGAATGGATTCCTGTACCATGGTGCCATGGTTAAGTTGCTCATCCATCCTGCAGCTCACTCTCTCATTCAAACAAGTTGAAAGAACCTCAGACCTGTTGGACAATTGCAAAGGCTGAGGCTCCTGCATTCCTGCCCTCTGGGTCCCCTTACCTGCCTCAGCTGCAGCCACAGTCTCCTGTGCCTGACCACTGATCAAATCAGAAGACCCTATCCTAAGGGGTGTGGCCGCCTCCCGGTGCAACATGTCCAGGTAACTTTCCCCCTCGCTGATGTCCCGCAGTATCTGCACTTCGGTCTCTAGTTCAATGATTCTGAGCCGAAGCTCTTCAAGCTGCAAGCACTTACTGCTGACGCTGTTGCCCTGGATCACACTGGCATCCAGGAGCTCCCACATGCTGCAGCCATGACACATCACCGTTCTTGTCATCCTTAATGTGTTTTAATTAACTACTTAATTATTTTATTAAATTATTTATTTTATTTTCCTTGTATATATATATTTTTTATTAAGCTTGCCACTAGTTCCTTTACTATTTTAAACGTTAGGATTAGAATGGACCTTAATCACTTGCCAGATACTCACCAAACTGGTAGCTTCTTCCCAAACCAATCACCTACCTGCTTGCCTGGGATGTCATAGCTTACTAGGTACTCACCAAACAGCTCCTTCCACTGCACCAAAGCAAGAACCAAATTCTTCTTCTTTTCTTCTTTGGCCTCCTTGTCTTGCGAGACAATGGGTAAGCGCCTGGAGGTGGTCAGTAGTTTGTGAAGCAGTGCCTGGAGTGGCTATAAAGGCCAATTCTAGAGTGACAGACACTTCTACTGGTGCTGCAGATAAAATTGGTTGTCGGGGCTGTTACACAGTTGGCTCTCCCCTTGCGCTTCTGCCTTTTTTCCTGCCAATTGCTAGGTCTCTTCGACTCACCACACTTTAGCCCCGCCTTTATGGCTGCCCGCCATACTGGATGGTTAAAAGAGTAGGAAAAAATGGAAAAATGGAGCATCTCTGCCCTATTCACCGAACTCGCCACTCACCAAACATGGATCTCCACACTGAGCTTTTAATCTGCACTCTGTGAGTCTACTAGACGTTACCAATGATAATAAAGCTTTGACAATACTAATAAGCCTTACAGCTATTAGTAAACCGTACAAATGCTGATAACTCCTAACAAGACTTAATGCATTAAGTTGTCCTAATTTGAACTAATGCACTCATTACTGGTCTCTCTCTCTCTCTCTGTACTATAAATCATAAAATTCGCTTTAGTTTTTAGTTTATATACTAATAAATCGATCAAGTTATATACTATGTTTGATTTAAATTAAATTAAAATCTTACCAGTATACTCACACTGGCGGTTGTCCATTTCCCTGCTCTCACTGTCGATTGCGACGTCACTCTGATATGATATTTCTATTTTGCCCTGCTCCACTCCCGCCGTGCTCCTCTCTCTCTTGCTCTGCCTATCTCAGGTTTCACAGCAGATTTCAACGGGAGAGGAACAATGTCAGAGCAGAAGGAACCATTACCTACATCAGCAAACATGAAGAGCAGGTAAGGAAGTTGGATGCTTCGCAGTTTGGTGGGAGTAGGGTTGATGCGCCTCGTGGACGAAGTGAAGGCATGAGGGAGAGAAATGCAAGTTCAGGGTAAGTGTTAGATTTGGCCCAATTGGCCGAGCAAAGGGAGACGATTAGCAGCGACAGCTGACAGTCTCAATCTTCGTGACAAAGTAGTTCATGAGTTCCTCACACTTGTTTTTGAAGGCGAGGTGGAGGAGACAGTGGAGAGGGTTTAAGAAGATGGTTTGTAGTTGAGAAAAGAACATAAGAACTAGGAGCAGGAGTAGTCAATTCAGCCCCTGAGCCTGCTCCACCATTCAATACAATCATGCCCGTTCTCCATAACCCTTCAACACGTTTCTAATTAAAAATCTGTCTCTCTCATCCTTAAATTTACCCAATGTCTCGGCGGCATCCACCGCACTCTGGGGTAGTGAATTCCACAGATTCACGACCCTTTGACAGAAGTAATTTCTCCTCATCTCTGTTTTAAATCTGCTACCCGTTATCCTAAAACTATGACCTCTCGTTCTAGATTGCCCCACAAGAGGAAACATCCTCTTTATGTCTACTTTGTCAATCTCATTAATCATCGTAAATACCTCAATTAGATCTTGTCTCATTCTTCTAAATTCCAGAGAGTAATGGCCTAAACTGCTCAATCTCTCTTCATAAGACAAGCAACACCCCCCCACCTCACACCCCCCCACCCACCCCTCCCCCACCCCATCTCTGGAATCAATCTAGTGAACCTCCTCTGAACTGCCTCCAATGCAACTGCATCCTTTTTCAATTAAGGGGACCAAAACTGTATGCAATACTCCAGGTGCAGTCTCGCCAATGCCTTGTACAGTTGCAGCAACGATTCCCTACTTTTATACTCTACTCCTTCAGCAATAAATGCCAAAATTCCATTTGCCTTCCTTATCCCTGGCTGTACCTCCATACTAGTTTTCTGCAACTCATACACGAGGACACCCAGATCCCTCTGCACTGAAGCACTCTGATGTTTCCCTCGACTTAGATAATAATTTGCCTTTCTATTCTTCCGACCAAAAAATGGATAACCTCACACTTATCCACGTTAAAATCCACCTGCCAAATTTTGGCCCATTTATCTAATCTAACCATAGGCATTTGTTGATTTCTTATTTCTTTATTGCAACTCACTGTCCCACCTATTTCAGTGTCATCTGCATATTCGCCTATAGTACCTTCTATCCCTGCATCCAAGTCATTCATATAGATTGTAAATAGTTGGGGCCTGAGGACCGAACCCTGTGGCACCCCACTAGTTACATCTTATCAACAAGAAAAAGACCCATTTATCCCGACTCTCTGTTTTCTGTTGGTTAGCAAAGCCTCTATCCAAGCCAATAAATTGCCCCTATCCTCATGTGAACTTACCTTGTGTATTAACCTTCCGTGGGCACCTTATCAAATGCCTTCTGGAAGTCCAGATAATCTACATCTACATCTATTATCCACTTTGCTTGTTCCAGCTTCAAAGAACCCTAGCAAATTAGTCAAACATGATTTACCCTTCATAAAACCATGCTGACTCTGATGGATTGCATTTTGACTTTCTAAATGTCCTGTTATTACTTCCTTAATAATGGATTCTAACAATTTCCCTATGACAGATGTTAAACTAACTGGTCTATAGTTTCCTTCTTTCTGCCTCCCTCCCTTTTTGAATAAGGGCATTACATTAGCTTTTTTCCAATTCACTGGAACCTTTCTCACATCCAGAGAATTTTGGAATATTATAACCAATGGATCCACTATCTACACTGCCACTTCCTTTAAGACCCTAGGACGTAGGCCATTAGGCCCTGGGACTTGTCTGCCTTCAACCCCAATAGTTTGCTCAGTACCTTTTCCCGAGTGATGATGATTTTTCTAAGTTCCTCCCTTTCTATAACCTCTGCATTACCTGTTACTATTGGGATGATACTCGTGTCCTCCACCGTGAAAACTGAAGCAAGATACTGATTTTGTGTCTCTGCCATTTCTGTGTTCCCTTCTATTAACTCCCCAATCTCATCCTCCAACGGACCAACATTCACTTTAGCTACTCTCTTCCCTTTTATATACTTATAGAAGCTTTTGAAATCCGTTTTTATATTTTGTGCTCGTTTTCTTTCATAATTTACCTTTGCTCTTTTTATTACTTTTTTAGTAACCCTTTGTTGATCTTTAAAATGTTCCCAATCTTCCAGCCTGCTACTGGCCTTTGCAATATGGTATCCCTTAGTTTATGTCTTTATGCTATCCTTAACTACCTTGCTTAGCCGTGGATGTTTCTCCACCTCCTAGAATCTTTCCTCCACTCTGGAATGTATTTAGGTTAGGATAAGTTGAATATCTCCTGAAACATCTGCCACTGCTCGTCAACTGTCCTACCTTGTTGTCTTCCTGCCCAGACCACTAGGGCCAAATCTGTCCTTATGCCTATGTTTAACACCTTTGTTTAACACCAGAATGCTCATGTGGGACTCCAGCTTCTCGCTCTCAAACTGAATTTGAAATTCTAGCATGCTATGATCACTTTTCCCTAGAAGATCCTTAACAATAAGATCATTTATTAATCCCACCTCATTAAATAACAGCGAATCTGGAATAGCCTGCTCCCTGGTTGGTTCCACAACATATTGCTCCAAAACACAATGTCTAATACATTCAATGAACTCTCCCTTGAAGCTACCCTTGCCAATTTGACTAATCCAGTTTATATGCATATTAAAATCACCCATGATTATTGCCATTCCTTTCTTACAAGCCCCCTGTATTTCCTAGTTTATACTGTGCCCCAAAGCGGGACTACTGTTTGGGGACCTATAGATTACTCCCAGCAGGGACTTCTTTCCCTTGCTATTTTTTATTTCTACCCAGACTGATTCTACGTCTTGATCCCCAGTGCCTACATCGTTTCTCACTACAGCACTGATCTCTTCCTTTTCAAACAAAGCTACAACACCTCCTTTTCCTTCTTGTTTATCTTTCCAAAATACTGAGTACCCTTGGATATTCAATTCCCAAACCTGGTTTCCCTGCAACCACGTCTCAGTGATCACCACTAAATCGTACCCATTTGTCTCTATTTGCGCTGTTAACTCATTTATTTTATTCCAATTGCTTCGTGCATTCAGATACAAAGCCTTTAAGTTTGTTCTATTATTAAATTTCCCTACATTTGTACGAATCTTTGGTGAAATATGATGTTCACACGTTCTGTCCCTTTCCTTTTATTTTCTGGTAACAAACAGCCTCATCACTAACCTGCACTCCTACCTTCTCCTTTAACTTCCTGTTTTTCCATGCAACTGAACCCTACCTCCCCACCACCCCACCACCAACCCCCTCCAGCCCCCCACCCCCCGCCCCCGCCCCGCCCACGATTTTGTTTAAAGCCCTTTTTACAGCCCTAGTTATGCGATTCACCAGGACTCTGATCCCAGCATGATTCGGGTGGAGCCCGTCCCATTGGAACAGTTCCCTCCTTCCCCAGTACTGGTGCCAATGTCCCACGAATTCGAACACATTTCTCCCACACCAATCTTTGAGCCATGCATTTACCTCTTTAATCTTATTGACCCTTTTCCAATTTGCTCGTGGCTCAGGTACTAATCTGGAGATTATTACCTATTGGTTCTGCTTTTTAATTCTTTCCCTAGCTGCTCATATTCCCTCAGCAGAACCTCTAACCTTGTTCTACCTATATTGTTGGTACCTACGTAGACCATGACATCTGGATCTTTCCCCTCCCACTCCAAGTTCCTCCAAAAGAAGCCGTGGTTTATCTTTACATTCCAGAATGATCCTGGAATAGTGAGCAGTTTTAGCTGAGGGGAGCAGGAACTCGATACTGCTTTACGTGGTCCAGCCATTTTTCGTGTTGACTGGTAAAAACAGTCGTTTGCCATGGACATTAATCTGTGTGCCTCTAATATAGGGAGTGAAGATGAGGGCCGTGCCAGGGTGAACGGCCAGGGTGAGAGACACTATTAACAAAAGGCAGCAAAGGTGCAGATAAGGAAGTGAATGAGCAGATTGGTAGCTGCAGAAATCCTGTAGTGAATGAAGTGCCATAGGCTAGTCAGTTAGCAATTGTAAATTCAGAGCTAGCTGCTCTTACTCACCCAGCTGCTCTGATAATGAAACTGACATCTACCAGAAGGTGAAGGATTTCCTTGGTTAATTCTATCATAGATAAAACTGAACAAGTTATCAGAAAAGTGATTGAGTTCTCACTAGTGCCATAAACTCACATCTACTCACCAACACCTTGGTCACTGATACTCGACTTAGGTTCCAGAAGCACCCAGATGCAAAGCTCATCACATTCTTGATGCAGAAATAGTTTCAATAGTATAGGAATAGGAGGATACAGCAGATGAATATGTTGCTGCTGAGATGGTGCAGGAGGGAGGGCTTTAGTTTCCTGGATCACTGGGACTGTTTCTGGCAAAGGTGGGACCTGTACAAGTTGGACGGGTTGCACCTGAACCTGAATGGGACCAACATCCTTGCTGGAAGGTTTGCTGGTGCTGTTGGGGGTGGAGGGGGTGGGGGGTAAACTAATTTGGCAGGGGGATGGGATACAGAGTGGAGATACAGTAAGGGGTGATGCACAGTCGAATATAGGAGAGAAACAGAATCAGTCTGGAAGGCAGAGCAAATATCGACCTGTTAAGGCACAAGTGAAAAATGCAAGGCTGGATTGTATTAATTTAATGCAAGAGTCTTACTGGTAAGGCAGATGATTTGCGGGCATTGATTAGAACATGGGATTATGATATTATTGCTATCACAGAGACACGGTTGAGGGAGGGGCAGGACTGGCAGGTCAATATTCCAGGGTATAGAATCTTGAGACGTGACAGGGGAGGGGATAAAAGAGGAGGTGGTATTGCACTGTTGATCAAGGAGTCAATTACTGCAGTAAAGAGGGATGATATCTTAGAAGGTTCTTCAAATAAGGCCATATGGGTGGAACTTAAAAACAAAAAGGGGGCAATCATTTTGCTGGGAGTGTATAACAGGCTTCCAAACAGTCAGGAGAGATAGATGGGCAGAGATGTAGGCAAATCTCAGAGTGGTGTAAAATAATTGGGTATAATAGTAGGGGATTTCAACTTCCCTAATATCAACTGGGATAGTCTTAGTGAAAAAGGCTTAAAGGGGGTGGAATTCTTAAAATGCATACAGAAGAGCTTTTTGAGCCAGTACGTAGAAAGTTCTACAAGAGGAGAGGCAGTACTGGACTAAATCCTGGGGAATGAAGCTGGACAAGTGGTAGAAGTATCAGTGGGGGAACATTTCGGGGATAGTGACCATAATTCTGTAGGATTTAAGGTGGTTATGGAAAAGGACAAAGACCGGCCAGAAACAAAGGTACTGAATTGGAGGAAGGCCGATTTCAGCATGAGAAAACAGGATCTGGCCAAAGTAGACTGGGAGCAGCTACTTGTAGGAAAGTCTACATCAGACCAGTGGGAGTCATTCAAAGAGGAAATAGTGAGAGTTCAAAGCCAACATGTACCCGTTAAGGTGAAGGGTAGGACCAACAAGTCCAGGGAACCGTGGATGTCCAGGGATATAGAGGATTGGATCAGGGGGGAAAAAAGAGGCTTATGGCAGATTCAGAGCGCTGTAAACAGCAGAGGACCGAGAGGAGTATAGAAAGTGTAGGGAGGTACTTAAAAAGTAATTACGAGAATGAAGAGGGGGCATGAAAAAGCACTGGTGGGCAAGATAAAGGAAAATCCTAAGGCATTCTGTAAGTATATTCAGGGCAAGAGGATAAGCGAGGAAAGAATAGGGCCCATTGGGGACCAAAGTTCCAATCTGAGTGTGGAGCCGGAGGGTAGAGGTGAGGTTTTCAATGATTGCTTTTCATCTGTGTTCACTATGGAGAAGGACAATGTAGGTGTAGAGATCAGGCAGGAGAATTCTGATATACTTGAACATATGGGTATTGAAAGGGAGGAAGTATTAGCTATTTTAACGGGCATAAAGGTGGATAAATCCCGAGGCCCAGATGAGATGTATCCCAGGCTGTTATGTGAGGCAAGGGAGGAGCTAGCAGGGGCTCTGACACAAATTTTCAAATCCTCTTTGAGCACAGGAGAGGTACCAGAGGGCTGGAGGACAGCGAATGTGGTACCATTATTCAAGAAGGGTAACAAGGATAAATGAGGTAATTACAGGCCGGTGAGTCTAACATCAGTGGTAGGGAAACTATTGGAAAATATTCAGAGGGACAGGATTAATCTCCACTTGGAGAGGCAGGGATTAATCAGGGATAGTCACCATGGCTTTGTCAGGAGGAGATCATGTCTAACAAACTTGACTGAATGTTTCAAGGAGGTGTGTAGATGAGGGTACAACAGTTGATGTAGTCTATATGGACTTCAGTAAGGCTTTTGGTAAGGCCCCACATGGGAGATTGGTTAAGAAGTTAAGAGACCATGGGATCCAGGGCAATTTGGCAAATTGGATCCAAAATTGACTTAGTGGCAGGAGGCATCGGGTGATGGTCGAGAGTTGTTTCTGCGAGTGGAAGCCTGTGACCAGTGGTGTACAGCACGGATCGGTGCTGGGACCCTTGCTTTTTGTAGTGTACATTAATGATTTAGACGGGAATATCGTAGGTATGATCAGTAAGTTCATAGATGACACGAAAATTGGTGGTGTCAGAAATAGTGAGGAGGAATGCCGTAGATTTCAGGACGATAGAAATGGGCTGGTAAGATGGATGGAGCAGTGACAAATGGAATTTCATCCTCAGAAGTGTGAGGTGATACATTTTGGGAGTACTAACATGGCAAGGGAATATACAATGGATGGTAGGACCAGAGGAAGTACAGAGGGTCAGAGGGACCTTGGTGTACTTGTCCATAGATCACTGAAGGCAGCAGCACAGGTAGTAAGGTGGTTAGGAAGGCATATGTGATACTTGCCTTTATTAGCCAAGGCACAAAATATGAGAGCAGGGAGGTTATGATGGAGCTGTATAAAATGCTAGTTAAGCCACAGCTGGAATACTGTGTACAGTTCTGGGCACCACATTATAGGAAGGATATGATTGCACTGGAGAGGGTGCAGAGGAGATTCACCAGGACGTTGCCTGGGCTGCAGCGTTTCAGCTATGAAGACATACTGAAAAGGCTGGGGTTGTTTTCCTTAGAGCAGAGAAGGCTGCGGGGAGACATGATTGAGGTATACAAAATTATGAGGGGCATTGGTAGATTAGATAGGAAGAAACTTTTTCCCTTAGCGGAGCAGCCAGTAACCAGGGGGCATAGATTTAAGGTAAGGGTCAGGAGGTTTAGAGGGGATTTGAGGAAAAACAAATTCATCCAGAGGGTGGTTAGAATTTGGAACGCACTGCCTGAAGGGGTGGTAGAGGCAGGAACCCTCACAACATTTAAGAAGTATTTAGAGGAGCACTTGAAACGCTATAGCATACAAGGCTACAGGCCAAGTGCTGAAAAATGGGATTAGAATAGGTAGGTGCTTGATGGCCAGCACAGACACGATGGGCTGAAGGGCCTGTTTCTGTGCTGTATGGCTGTAACAGGAGTCAAAGTGGAAAAATTCCAATGGCTGAGATTATACCTGGCACAAGGAAAATGTGTGTCGTCTCACCTGATGGAAGTGTCCTGAGAGCAATCATCTTCATCTGCCTCATCAATAAACTTCTGCCATCATAAGATCGTTCTCTCATGATTCTGCCGTTTGCAGCATAATTTACAACTCCTCCAGGAGCCAGATCTGCATAATACCCAAGCTTGAACTGATTCCCAGCAAGTAACTTTCTAGTTTAGTAAGTACCAAGTATATTGATCAAAACGAAGACCACCCACCTCTCCTTGAAGCTCACCGAATCCTCAACATTAAACACAATTGACTGAACCTTGGGCTGGACTAGGCATATCAACACTAACTGCAAGAACAGGGAAGAGGCTGGGCACTCTGAGACAAGTGGCTCACCGCCTTACACGCCCAAAGCCTAACAAACTCCATCAGGTGATGGAATATTCAACACTCATCTGAATGGGCATTGCAACAACACACAATCAGCTCAACACCATCCAGGACACAACAGTTTCTTTCATTGGAAACTATGTATCATTAGACTCAATAGTCACCTCCTCCACCACTGTGGATGCAGCAAGTATGTCTTCAGAATGAACTGCAGCAAAATATTGAGGTTACGTAAACAGCGCCTCCCTCCCCCTCGAACTTTATATCGAGAAGGAGAAGAAAAGAAATGCCATGAGCACCATCAGTTCTAACAATCTGTACTGACTTGAACATATATCCCTGTCCCTTCTTCAGTGCTCATTCACAGTCCCTGAATTCCCTAACACCATGTGAGAGCACCGTCAGCAGAAGGATTAATTTAGCTCAGGGAGAAAATCCATCCCCAGATTCTCAGCTCACGTCCGTATGGACAATAAATGGAACCTTGCTGGAGTCACCCACAACCCAGAAACAAATTTAGACAAATAATTCAATGGGAGTGGAATTATGAACTGCAGTTGTGAATAAACCGTAGTTGGCCAGGGAAGGAATGTAGTCCGTGGATGGAAAGGAGAATAGAGTCTGTGGCCAAGGTAGAAGAAAGAAGTGTTTGGCAAGGAAGGGAAATAGAGTCCATGGCCAGAACGGGGAATGGAGTCTGTGACCAAGATGGGAAATAGTTTCTGTGACCAGGGAGGGGAAATGAGCCTATGGCCAGCGAGGGAATGGATTCTGTGACCATGGAGGGGAATGGAGCCTGTGACCAGGGTGATGAATGGAGTCTGTAACGAGGGTGGGGAATGGAGTCTGTGACCAAGGGAAAGGAGTCTGTGAACAAGGGAATGGAATCTGTGACCAAGGGAAAGGAGTCTGTGAACAAGAGAATGGAGTCTGTGAACAGGAGAATGGAGTCTGTGACCAGTGAGGGGAATGGAAGCTGTGCCCAGGGAGGGGAATGGAGGCTGTGACCAGGGGAATAGAATCTGTGACTAGGGAGGAAAATAGAGTCTGTGGCGAGGATACAGAGATTGTGGCGATGGAATAATTGAATTATTTGCTGAAATTAGAATCTTCATGACCAATGTATTGAATGCAAACATTGTTAAATGGAAAACTTCCCGAGCACATTACAAGTTACTTTGAACAAACAGACCATCAATTTCAATAGACTGATAATATGAGCGACAATATAAGATGTCACAGTGGAGTTTTAGAAACTGATTGAACACATTTGTAACAGTGTTAACCATTTGCCTTTCATCTCCTCGTGAGAACTGACTAGATCAATAATTGATAGAGTGATTATGAGGCAGGAAATATCCACAAATTTCACCGGTCACAGTCCTCTGTTTCCAATCAGCTGGAATAATTTCCACCAACTGGAGGTGGTAGATAGTCAATGTGGATCACCGAGATGTCCTGAACTGTAGCCGAAAATGGAAATAAATCAGTTCAAATAGAACTGATAAACATTTTCCTGGAACATGTATTATAGTTTTAATCCTGTCCTGACCATTTAAAATCTGCGGCCATAAGGCAGAGAGATGGTGGAAAGTAAGACAGCTCCTTGGAACTGAATTATTAATGGATATTGTCTCACACTTCAGAGTTCATTTGTGATCTATCTGTCAGCGCTGGTTTACACAGATCAGTGTCATTAATTATATCCAGTGGACCTTAAACTCCTTTTATCTCTGAAAACATATTTCTGATTCGATAATAGGGTTCAGAGAAGAGAGCAGACTGATGACAGCTGTCCAATAAAGAGAATTGATCTTTTTTCTGTATGTAAGTAATTCAAATAAAGGTTAAATTCTAAAACAGACTATCGCTGATACAAGTTTATGAAAACGCAAACTTTTCATTGAAACAGGGGCCAGTGAATAAGCAACTCAACTAATATTACACAACAGAAACACAGCACATTACTAGACACAGAACAAGAAAACTACACAGCATACAATTAATAATCAGGTCTAAAGAAAAAGTCCAGTAAATGTATTGAAACATGGTTTACAGAATTAATTGCTGAAATAGTGACTCACCAGGAACGCCAACAGCAGCGAGGAGCGGGTAATAAACCCTTTGCATATCGAAAAGTGCCCACATAATCCTCAGCTCAGTTGGAATTTGCCAGAACATATTTTTTGTATCTGTGAAATTCAGTGATTGCTGTTTGTACTGGAGACCAAACTCAGTCAAACACTGATGTAAACACTGAAAACGTTCCCTATTTATAGCCGAGGGAACTCACCAGTGAACCAATTAAACTATGCACTTGACAATATTAGTAACAATCACTCAACAAACACAATGACTTAATCCTTTAATTCCATCAATTTATATTGCTAAATCTAGTAAAAGAAACCTGCTATTCATAGCAAATTAAGTCACCCAAAACAAGAATGTTACTTAAAATGCACATTTGTAATATTGAATGGTGCAGTCTTACAGCACTGATCTGAAGTGACCAGCTTCATTTAGAGTGCCATTATTTCTAAGATGTAATGTCATCCTGGAATGCCAGTCTTTCAATTTACTTCTTAGCAAAGATCTTAATAAAAGTACTAAAGGCAAAAATGGATGGATAGAGGCGGGCTAAATAGTCCTCAATGGGAAAAATGGGAGCTGTGAATACAATGGTCAATAAGGACACATGAGGGATGATATTGAAATGGTCAGTAAGGATACATGGGGACTGATAGTACAATGATCAGTCAGGATAAATAGGACTGATAATCTAATGGTCTGTAAGGACGCAAGTGAACTGATATTCCAATGGTCAGTAAGGATATATGGGACTGATAACACAATAGTCAGTAAAAAGGCCTTCCTATGATTTTGTTTTTCTTCTCAGAGCTGTACAAGGGGAGACGAGAGGACAGAAGGAGATAAAAGGACAGAAAGAAGATATTGAAGGGATGAGTCATCCTCCACTTCATAGGTGGGGAATTCTACCCAAAGAATCTTCCTTTTTTTGTTGCTTAACTGCAGTCAGTGGAATTTTAATAACACCAGTGAGAGCACATGCTGTAAACTCGAACACTCGAAGTGAATTACTATTGAATCTTCGAATCATAATTGTTGGAGGCAAAGAACAAAGAACAAAGAAAATTACAGCACAGGAACAGGCCCTTCGGCCCTCCAGATCCAGATCCTCTATCTAAACATGTTGCCTATTTTCTAAGGGTCTGTATCTCTTTTCTTCCTGCCCATTCATGTATCTGTCTAGATACATCTTAAAAGACGCCATCGTGCCCGCGTCTACCACCTCCGCTGGCAACGTGTTCCAGGCACCCACCACCCTCTGTGTAAAGAACTTTCCACGCATATCCCCCCTAAACTTTTCCCCTTTCACTTTGAACTCGTGTCCTCTAGTAATTGAATCCCCCACTCTGGGAAAAAGCTTCTTGCTATCCACCCTGTCTATACCTCTCATGATTTTGTACACCTCAATCAGGTCCCCCCTCAACCTCCGTCTTTCTAATGAAAATAATCCTAATCTACTCAACCTCTCTTCATAGCTAGCGCCCTCCATACCAGGCAACATCCTGGTGAACCTCCTCTGCACCCTCTCCAAAGCATTATAAACAACAACAACTTTCATTTATATGTCGCTTTTAATGTAGAAAAAGTCCTAAGGCCCTTACAAGAGCGTTATCAAATAAATTTCTCTCGGGCAGAGGCACGTGTCCCTGAATGGAATCCGTTCCTGAAGAAATGGAATTGGGAAATTTAGGCGGTTTCACTCTCTCTAAACAAGACCTTGTGAAAACCAAATGGATAGAAGCTACTGAACCCATTGAGAGTTACTTTCATTGTAAAATAATGCAGGACTTTTATAACCAACCCAGAATCTCAGCCTATAAGCAGAATTCTCATCCTGAGCATTAGTTGGTTTTCACGGCAATGGTTTTAATTTCCATAGTGGAACAATATTCATATGTACTGTAATTATTCATGCAATACAATATTAATATAACATCACTGACATGCATTGTTATATTATTGGTAATACGGACACCTGATTATAAACTCTTTATAAATTGAAATACGTTCTGTTAACGTTATCTGCAATGTTCCAAACCCGCTGCACCAGGAGCCAGCGTTAAAAGCCAATCTCTTAGCAATGAATGGATGGATGTTCTGCCAGCAACAATGAATCACCCAGTAACTTGTCGGCTAATAGGTCTGTGCTAGAAAGTGGTGATTTTCTTTATAATGTTAAGTCTGCACAGCCAGCCGAAGAGTCCATTTCAGACTCATACAGTGATTGGAATAGATACAATAACTGAAGGCAATTTATAAAATAATTGACTGGTGTTTGAGAAACATCCTGAATCGAACAGCAATCTGTCACTCTGATACAAATTCTCAGTTACAAATAAGGCTTCCATCAGTCGCTGTATCTTGTTGGAGCAGTCAGAGGACGGTAGTCTGATAGTAATTTTACAAGATTAAAAATCCAGAGACATGGATGAATCTAGCAAAGGCATGAGGTGGGAGTGGAGTCTAAATTCACCCAAATAGTAAATCTGTAACAAAACTTTATCTTCAGTAATGATAACCATGCAACTTCCAGATTGTTTTTCTTTCAGAAACAACTAGTTCATTAATGCCCTTTAGGGAAGTAAACCTTCCATCCTTACCTAGTTTGGCCTAAAATGTGACTCCAGACCTCCAGTCCTCTGTGAAAGCCTGGTGAGCTCCTCAGTTGCAGTTGACTCATCAACAATGATCACATTGCAACTATAACATGGAATGGCAAAAGTAGTGAGGTATCTCATGTGCTGTATTGAGAGAGACTGATCTTTATTGCACTGATGAAATGACTATTTTGAATTGTTTTGTAACGTATTTTTAAAAAAATTATTAATTACGTATATTTTTTGAAAAATGAAGTTTGGCTCTGCCAATGGCTCTTACACCTCAAGAACGAATACAAAAGAATACACAATGTGGAATTTGTAGAAATCGAATTCCCTTTTCCTGCAGTAAATTTAAACACTTGTGTAAGAGTGTCACAAGTCCCTGTGAAATTGAAATAGACCAAGATTGAAAACTTCCCCTTGGAAGGTGAAATGCGAACACTGACCAAAGGCCTGGTAAAACAGAAAGGTTTCAAGAAGGCTTGTCAATTAGGAAGGAGACACAGGTAAATCGAACAGTTTAGGTACAGAGTTACAGAGATTGAAGTAAAGAACAGAAAGGCCGTTCAACAAGAATGAGTGAAGGAAGGGTATGACAGAGATTGAAATAAAAAGAAATAATAATGAGGGAAGGAAGGGAGTGACGGAGAAAATGTAAACTTTTCAGCGAATATGCTTGCACCTAATAATGCGAGTCTAACAGTGACCTTGGAACTGAGAACTCAGCCTAAAGGTGAACTTGTTCTTAATACCCTGCTGTAGTGAAGACCCTGCAATTGATACCCCCGTCTTACAGTGACCTTGTAACTGATAACTCGCTGTAATTATGACGCTGTAATCGATACCCTCGTCTTATTATAACCTTGTAAGCACGACCCCGGACTGATAGTGGCCTGGTAATTGATTTCCTGGCGGTACTGTTCCCTGGAAATAATCATGTGCGATATTATCCTACTAATATTTAACACATTCCTATGACATTCCAACTTGGCCAACTCTAACTCAATCCACTTTAAGGATAAATGGATTGATGCCTTCCTGACAATAATGGGAGGCTAATTTCATAGTGCAGCTTCATATTCTGCAACTCAATATTTCATGGTGCCATTTGTTTGTTGATGCATTGTTGACATCCTGGAATTTTCACATAGAAAGTGGCTGTTTCAGCCAATCAGTCCATTTTCGGTGTTTATGTCCCAGATTAGAATTAGTCCTCATCTTATACACCCGCCAATTCCCCACCCTATTTATCTCCCTGTCATTCAGCCACAATTATAATCTGTTGTTCAATGTTGACATGGTCTCTGCATCAATCACTGACTCTGCTCATACATTTCACAACTCACAACCCTCTGTGCAAAACAATTTCTCCTGCCTATAAATATACCCTAGCTGTATTTCCACACACTAGGTAACATCCCAGTGACTGAATTGTAACCTCTCTGTGACCTCTGCACCATTCCTATCATATAGAACCTAACAACAACAAAATAAATTTCTATTTATAGAGGAACTTTAATGCAATAAAACTTCCCAAAGCGCTTCACAGGAGCATTAACACACAATTAGACACCGACCCACATTAGGAGATATTAGGACAGATGACCAGAAGCTTGTTAAAAGAGGTAACGTTTAGGGAGGGTCTAAAGGGGGAAAGATAATGACAGGCAAAGAGGGAATTCCAGAGTTTATAGCCTGGCAAACTGAAGGCACGGCTATCAATGATGTTGTCAATGATATTGATGGTTGAAAGTAGGACAATGGTAATGCTGTGGAATGTCAAAGGCGATGGTTACACTTTCTCTTGTTGAAATTTATTATGGAATGATGATCATTTATAGAACAACTAAAGATGTGTAGGTCTTAGACACGGCCCTGTGGAACGCCAGCAGCGATGACCTGTGGCTGAGATGATTGACCTCGAATCTTAATTACTTCAGTCAATAGAAAGCTTTCCCCAAGATTGATGCTAGTTTTACCAGTGTTTCATGATGCCACACTAGGTTAAATGCTACATTTTGCCAAGGGCAGTTAGTCTCATCTGACCTCTGGAATTCAGCTTTTGTCCATGAGGTCTGGAGATGATTGATCATAGCAGAAGCCAAACTAAGAATCGGTGTGAAGGTTATTGGTGAGTAAGTGTTGCTTGTTAGCACTGTCGACAACCCCATCCATCACTTTGTTGATAATGGAGCATTAATGGCTGGAATGGATTTGCCCTGCTTCGTGACGACAGGAATTACCTGGAATCACAGAATGGTTAAAGCATAAAAGTAGGCAATTCGGCCCATTGTGTCTGTGCCAGCACTCTGAAAAAGTAACTTACCTAGTCCCAGAACTACGCCGTGTTCAAGTTGAGGCTGAACCAATGTTTTATATAGGTTTATCATAACTTCCTTGCTCCTATTTTTAAGGCCCAGGATCCCATATGCTTTATTAACTGCTTTCTCATCTTTCCATCTTCAATTATTTATGTACATATACCCCCAGACCCTACTGCAGAACCACCTTAAGAATTGTACCTTTCATTTAATATTGCCTCTCCTCGTTAGTCCTCCCAAAATGATTCACTTCACACTTCTCTGTGACATTAAATTTCATCTGTCATTTGTCCACATATTCTGCCAGCCTCTCTATGTCCTCTTGAAGTTTATGATTATCCTCCTCACATTTCACCGCGCTTCAAAATTTTGTGTCATCTGCAAATTTTGCAAGAGTGCCCTTTAAACCCAAATCTAGGTCATGAATATATATATAAGACACAACGATATTGTGATGACTGAGGCGGGAGTAATGCACTATTGATTCAGTCCCAATATTCCACAGGTCACAGCATATTGTGAACGTTTTCCCACCTACCAGAAATTAGCCAAATTAAGCACTTCAGTAACCCCCCAGAATAAAACAGTCCAAACCAGGTATCTTTAAACAACAAATTAACTTTTTATTAATAAGCTAAATCTTAAACACCATTAAGATAATTTTATGTCTAAAGACATTATGAGTTCTTATTTATTCTAACTCCTCCATTCACACACATACATTCAGAAACTAACGGTTAACCAGTTTTTAAAATAGTATTTTAAAAATGAGCTGTTTCTTAACAATGTATAAAGAACTGGGTTGTAAGTCTTTGTGAGTTACGTTCCTGAAGGGCGAGGTATCCTAATGTAAAAATGATCAGATGCCGCACGAAGTCTCCAGGTGGATTTGATGAACAGTCTTTTCTTGATAGGCATTCAAAGGACTTCGGCTGCAGCAGCTGTGACACAGTTCATTCAACACGGGGTATAACGAGAGGCCTATAATTAGTAGTCTGTCAGCTGAAACTTTACTGTGAATTCCAAAAAACACAATCAGTCAAGATAGAGTCAATCTTGAAGCAAAGACCTCCCAGATTGGAAGTAAATAAAATGTCCCGAAGAAGGGTCACTGACCCGAAACGTTAACTCTGCTTCTCTTTCCACAGATGCTGCCAGACCTGCTGAGTGGTTCCAGCACTTCCTGTTTTTAGTAAAGAAAATGAATTTTGCTACATCCAGCAATACACATGTTTTCTTAAAAGGGTTTTTCTTTTCCTGGGGCAATTAACACAGCCTGTAGCTCATTGTAGAATTGTTGCTGAGAGAATTAAACAGCTCCTTCCTCCAGTAAGCAGGCTTCGCTGGACTCTCCCAGCTCAGACCGGTTGAAACTGTTTTTTACACATAGTTAAAAGTTACGGTACACCATGTGACATTCTCACTCTCCTACTGTGGTATAGGTAACAGCTGCAGTGCTGGTACCCTGTGCTGAGTCTCAAAAGCACACTGATTTTAAACAGTGGCTTAAAGGCACACTGTTTCACACTGAGGAAGGGGGAAAAAAACAGTTCCGTTACATTATACTGACTAAAGGAATGATGGTGCAAGGAAAATGTAGGTGATAATGGGACAACATTTTTTGCCTGCTGTTCAACCCGACATTATTAGTACCCCTGATCAACCAATCATAACTTCACTGTCAAAGAACCACGCCAGGTGGAATGGCCTCTTCCTGTGCTGTACCGTTCTATAATTGTATCTTTATCAACACCACCACTGCTGCCTTCACAGTCATTCCAGGAACATAGGACTTAGGAGCAGAAGTAGGCCATTTGGCCCTTCAAGCCTGCTTCACCATTTGATCATATGATGGCTGATTTGATTGTGGTCTCAACTCCATTTTCCTGTCTGACCCCCATAATCCCTGACTCCCTTGTCTGTCAAAAATCTATCTAACTCAGCCTTGAATAAGTTCAATGACTCAGCCGCAGACTTTGAGAATAAAAATCCTCTTCATCACTGTCTTAAAAAGGAGACGTCTATTCTTAAACTGTGTCCGCTAGATCTAGACTCCCCACAAGAGGAAACATCCTTCTGATAACCACACTATTAAGTCCCCTCAGGATCCTATATGTTTCAATAAGATCACCTTTCATTCTTTAAACTCCAGTTCAACCTTTCTTCATAAGATAAAGCCTTCACCCCAGGAATTAGTTGACTGAACCTTCTCTGAAGTACTTCTAATGCAATTATACCTTTCTTCAAAGAAGGAAAGAAATGTACACTGTTCTCAAGATGCGATTGCACCAAGGTCCTGTACAGCTGCAGTAAAACCTCGCAATTCTTGCACTTGATTCCCCTTGCAATAAACGGCATCCCATTTGCCTTCCTAATCACTTGCTGTACCTGCGTACTAACCTTTTGCGATTCATATACCGGGACACCCAAATCCCTCTGTACCACCGAGTTCCTCAATCTCTCTGCATTTAAGCAGTATACAGCTTTTCTATTCTTTTTGCCAGAGTGGACAAATTCACATTTTTCCACATTTGTCAAAAGTGTTTTTTTTCCAACTCACCTAACCTATCTATATCCTTT
This sequence comes from Heterodontus francisci, assembly GCF_036365525.1. Lineage (NCBI taxonomy): Eukaryota > Metazoa > Chordata > Chondrichthyes > Heterodontiformes > Heterodontidae > Heterodontus > Heterodontus francisci. Next base: position 23,036,392 of record NC_090404.1, read on the forward strand.
TGTAGACTCCTTACCTCCTCTTGAGAACTTTCTTTCCTACCTATCTTGGTGTCATTTGAAAATTTAGCTATCATACATTCGGCCCCTCCAGCCAAGTCATTGATATAAATCACAAATAGTTGAGGACCCAGCACTGATCCTTGAGACACTCCACTAGTTATGGCTTGCCAACCTGCAAAAGACGCTATTTCCTACTGCTTTTCCTGTTAGCTAATCAGTCCTTTATCCAGGCTAATATGTTACCCCACACATCATGTGCTCTTATCTTGTGCAGTAACCTTTGAAGTGGGGCCTTTTGGAAATCTAAGTACACCCACATCTACAGGTTCCCTTTTATCCACCTTGCTTGTTACTTCCTCGAAGAACTCTAATAAATTAGTTAGACAGGATTTCTCTTTCACAAAAGCATGCTCACTCTGTCTGAATCCATGATGATTTTCTAAGTATCCTGCTATAATCTCCTTATAAATCGATTCTAGCAATTTCCCTATGACAGATGTTGGGCTAATTGGCCTATAGTTTCCTGCTTTCTGACTGCCTCTTTTCTTGAATAAAGGAGTTACATTTGCTATTTTCCAGTCTACTGGGACCTTCCAGAATCTAAGTAATTTTGGAAGATTATAACCAAAGTCTTTGCTATCTCTGCGCCACTTCTTTTAAGATCCTAGGATGCAGGCCATCTGGTCCTGGGGACTTACCAGCCTTTAGGTCTAACAGTTTTCCCTGCAGCTTTTTCCTGGTGATGGTGATTGTTTTAAGTTCCTCCCTCCTTTTCACCTCTTGGCCAGGTTTTCTAACTCTTCTGAAGCAAAAGCAGTCACTTATTTATCCTGTTATTTGCAAAACCCATTGCTTCTCAATGTCCTGCATCTTTCATTCCCACTGCCTGCTTTCCAGGTAAAGCTGGGCTTCATGAAATTTGTGTGTTTGCATCAAGCAGCTAATTCAACTGGGAGCTGGAGGAGCAGAGGGAGCTGGAGGAAAAGAAGTGACAGAAGCAGAAGAAGATCCCACGTTAAACTGGCTGAATTTGATGTGTGCCAGTTGTTTCTATTGATGTATGACAACTGTGCATTACCGTGCACATTTTACAGGAGCCACATTGACTAGGTTTGTACATCCTGGAAATTGAAACTTGTACGTTCACAGTTTGTGTTACTATTTCATCTCCGTGTCCATTTCATGTTCACTCAGCCCTGACATTGGTTGAACAAGACTAAATGTTCTGAGAACACCAAGTGTTCTGACTAAATATGCCGTTTTGTGCGAGAAACAAATCTGTGGGCCAAGTGTTCTGAAGTGAGAAATGGAAAACAGTGCCGATGAACTAACCCTGGTAGTCTAATGGTTAGGATTTGGCATTCTCACTGCTCTGACCAAGGTTCAATTCCCAGCCAGGGAAAGAGGTTTTTCTTCTTCCTTTGCAAACTTTCACGGACATGACTTACTTGCTGAATGAAAACAGACAATGTTCAGCACCTCTTGCAGTATCTGTGGACTGAGAAACAGATTTAAAGCTCCAGGTTGGTGATTATTCATCAGAGCTGCAGAAGTCAGAGATGTAACAGGTCACAAACAATTACAGAGACAGAGCTCGGGGAGTGAAAGAAAACAAGGTAAGGGCTCTGAAAGATTCCAAGATGCGAAGATATTGTTATGACCGAGATGGGAGCAACGTGCTGTCAATTCAGCCCCATCACTCCACAGGTCACAGCATTATTTAAGTTTTTGCACCCAACTGGAAAACAACCAAATAAAACCTCATTATTTCCCATTTAGATTTAGGGATAGTGAACTCTACGAAGGCTTGTACCTTTACTGTTTTTGGCAATACCTGTCCTTGCCCCACTATGTGTCCGAGGTAAGTTACTCTCGCTTTTCCGAATTTGCTTTTTTCCATATTTATCACTAAGACCACTGCTTGTAGTTTTTTAAACAGAATTTTTAGCTGGTTTAAATGTTCCTGCAAAGTGTTACTGTATATTCGTACACCATCGAGATACACTACAAAGTTGGGAACGCTGGCAACCATCTGCTTCATTAATCTTTTAAAAGTGGCTGAGGTATTTTTTTAGCCTGAATGGCATCACCCGGCACTGTTAAAGGCCGTCAGGTGTTACAAAAGCTGATATCTCTTGGCACGAAGAGTCAAAGGAACTTGCCAGTCCCCCTTTAACAAGTCAATCTTGGTAACAAGCTAGTACTGCCCACTCTGTCGATACTAAACGTGGAATTAGGTAGGATTCTGCTGTCAATACCACATTGACTTTTCTGTAGTCTATACAAAATCGGGTTGACCCGTCAGGTTTAGGTACTAGAATTATTGGTGAACTCCAGCTGCTTTGACTAGGTTCGATCAAATTGTTTTCCAGAAGGTACTGGATCTTTGTGGTTACTTGAGCCTGTTTGTTCGGAATTAAGTGGTAAGGAAGTTGTTTGAAAGGAATGGTTCCCCCTATATCCACATCATGTGTGGCTAAGGTTGTACATCCTGGCTTATCCCTATAAACTCTTTTAAATGATGTTGTTTTGCCTCTAAGTGCAAAAGCGTGTTGTCCAATTTTCCTAACCATTCTGTATTCGCTAATCTAATAGTTGAAGGTTCAATCTGAGAATTTTCTTGGCCTGGTTCTGCCGCATCCTCACTATCCTTTTCCTTCTCAACAGTCCCGATTACCTGACATGCGTGTACTGGCTTATCTCCTTCCTGCAATAATATTGCTTTAACATATTGATGTGACACAACCGGTTCTTTTTTGGGTGATCAGGGGTGTCAATCAAGTAACCTACCTTACCCATTCTTTTGATCACTCTGTATGAGCCACTGAACCATGCTTGTGATTGTTCCCCCTGTGACGGTAACGATACTACTACTTCATCCCTTGGTTGAAAATTTCAGGCTTTTAATTCTTGTCTGCTCATTTTTTTATATTGACTTGGGATGCTTTAAGGTGTTCCTGAGCCACACCACAATCTTTTGTGAGCCTTTCCCAAACGCATATGCACAGTCCATTAAAGAAGATTAATTCTTGGCTTCCAAGACTCTGTCTTTTATGAGTTTTAGAGGACCTTTTTCTCCATGTTCATAATCAATTCAAAACGACTAAAGCCTGTAAACTCATTTGGTGAGTCTCTGGTGGAAAATCAAAGGAAGTCTAGTCCTTTATCCCAGTCATGGGGGGAGGGGAACCTCCGTGCTGCCCCCCGATGCTCGGCGGTGGCACCCCAATTACCATATGTAAAGCGTCATTTACCTCTCCTGATTATGCAGCCCACCGCCTCTCACTCCACACTTCCACATTTTATGTTGAACGGGCTGCCGTCATGTGCCGTCCCAGTCACGGACATAAACGCTGACGGGACATCAAAAGCAGGAATACTCGACAGTGAATCTATGTCCAGATATACAGGGGCCTCAATTCTGCATACTTGAAGGGAAGTGGGAGGGGGGTGCGATTACAGGTGCTACGTCTGCAGATGTGTAGAGAGTCACTGCGATTCTTCCCTTCATAAAGGTTGTCAGCTTTGTGCCAATGATTGCCTCTGTCAATGAAGGAGGAATGGTACTCGAGTCACCCTGTATGTGGGGAGAGTGCCAGAAACGGTAGTTGTGTGAAGCTTAATATGTCTGGTGGGCCAATCGATGAGGCTTGTACAATCTTTATATTGTCATGCGGTGCCACTCAGTGGGAGTTAAGGAGGGCAATGCCATGGTGTGCCATATAGATGCTGTATGAAAGCACCTGATGTACCATTCAACATCAATCTCTGATCTGTCAGGAACCTTCGAAGAAGTTAAGGAACCGAGTTGAATTGCAACTCGGAGATGGGGATAGTTCACCCTGCATTAATTGATGCTCTTCTATGTGGGCTGCAACTGCCTTTTGGTTTTGCAGCCCACATAGAGGCCCCTGGTAGTGAGCAGAAGCACCTCAGCAGAGCTCGCCACTACAGATCGCCGTGTATCTACAGGTCCTGGATGACATACCTGCAGATAACACCATCCACGGAGCTACAAGAGGCACCATTGAGCAAGCGAGCGGCATGCTGAAAATGTAGCATAAAATGGAAAGGGGAAGTCATGCAGCTGGAAGCGGGCCCACATTGTGGGGGCTATGGTTCGTGACATATTTTCTGTTTGTGAAAAATAAGGACACTTAAACCAATAGGACTAATTTTAGGCTAGGTAAAATGATATATTGAATTCTGAGCTAATGATTGTTTTATTACGAAATGGTTTTCCAAGGTTATACGCTGTTCAAACCTTTGTGCTCGAACAATGGGGGAGATGGGTTGAAGATCTCAGCACGACTTTCAGGGGGCCAGCTGAGATAAATGTGCAACTGCAGAATTGCAAAAATCGTTGGCATCAGCATGACTGTGACCTTTAGGGTCCTTGCTAAAATAGCAAGAAGCAGGAAGCATCTGCAAAGCGTGCAGATTGAACCATTAACTAATTAGCGTCTAACAATGATTTCAACCTGGACCAATTTCGATTCATAACCATGGACTCTTAGATAATGTGGAGAGAGCAAGTAAAAGGGCAGGTATTACACTTACTGTGATGGCATGGGAAGGTGCCGTGAGAAGGGGACGAGGTGTCGGGGGTAATGGAAGAGTGGACCAGGGTATCATGGAGGGAAAGATCCCTTCGGAATACTGACAGGGGAGAGGAGGGGAAGATGCATTTGGTAGTTGCACCATGCTGGATGCAGCAGAAATGGCGGAGGATGATCCTTTGGATTTGGAGACTGCTGGGGTGGAAAGTGAGGACAAGAGGAACCCTGTCACGGTTCTGGGAGGGAGGGGAAGTGGCGAGGACTGAGGTGCAGGAAATGGGCCTGACACAGTTTAGGGCCCTGTCAATCACAGTGTGGTGGAATCCTCAGTTGAGGAAAAAGGAAGACATATCAGAAGTGCTGTTGTGGAATCAGGAGCCTGGGATGTATGTTCCTGGGAAATGAATTATTAATGATTCCAGCCTGAATGATCAATAACACGTGCAGCTACAATTTACCTTTAACAAGTTCTTCCTTAAAACCGATCAAAATCTCGTTACTTAATAAATCAATTTATCAGTTGTTCATTTATTAACAATTTAATCAAAATCATTAGTGATTAAAGCATTTAAGGAAGTCACTCAGGACCAATATAATTCTGGAATCAAAAAACTCGTTGGAGGACTTCATCATTAAATCCAGAAGAGTGCAAGAAAAGTGTGGTTTTCATCCAATCATACACCATGTCTATTAATTGTTGCCCCTTTGTTTGCATGCCATCCCAAGAGCCATGTATATTAATCCTTTTCCCTTTATTTTCTCATGGTGTATCTAATTCCGACATGGTCAGAACAATGCGTTCCACATACTCATCTTCGACTTACATCTGGGTGCTCTTCAGTTCCTTGATGGGAAGGGCTTTGGACTGATGTGCAATTTCCGTATTTCACACAGTTGGTATGAATTCACTGTTTGTTCCACAACTGCTGAACAGTTTAAGAAAATAGTAGGCCATTCAGCCCTCGAGCCTCATCCACCATTCAAGTAAATCATGGCTGATGTGTACTTTTATTCAATTTTGCCACCTCAGTTCCATATTCCTTAGTACCCTTATCTAAAAAACAATCAATCAATGTGAGCTGTGACATTTTCAATTGGTCTTGTCTCAACATCTTTTTGGTAGAGAGCTCCAGGTTTGCTCCACATTTTGTGTGAAGGCATGCTTCCTAACTTCACTCCTGGACCCCCTAGCTCTAACTTTACTTTTCTGTCCCTTCTTCAGGAGTCACCCAAAAGAGGAAAAAAAAATGTTTCTCTCCTGTAGCAAATCCTTAAACATCTTAAAGCCCCACTTAAGCTCTTTAGCTCAGGAATACAAACCACGTTTAGAAACCTGATCTGAATATTTAATACCCTAAGTCCTGGCATCCATTTGGGCAAAATGCACTGCACCCCCTCCAAGGCCAATAAATCCTTCCTGAGCTGCAGTGGCTAGTCCTGACCGCAGTACTTTAGATGCAGTCTAACCCGAGCTCTAGTATTTCAGGCCACTTAAGATAAGGCTAACAATCGGCTAGATGACAAATAGATAGCTGCAATACTTGACCCAGAAGAGCGATAGCTGCAAGGTCAGTGTAGCAAATGGCATATTCTCGACCTCTGGGTGGGGAATGCATTTTCTGAGAAGCAGTGCTCTGTTTGGGAGCCCACACGTGCTCTGTTCGACATTCAAAGGATCCTTTATTATACCTGAAGTTAAACCCCAGAGGCTGAATGAGGTAACATCATCATTAATGTTAGTTACAGTCATTGAACAAACATATTAGATGACTCCATTATTTACATTACATACAGTCACTGAACAAATTAATTAGGTTAAATCGCCTTTAATGTTAGTTGTAATCACTGAGCAAATGAATTAGGTTACATTGCCATTAATGTTAGTTACAGTCATTGAACAAACACGTTAATTTTGTCGATTTTACCATCCGTTCTAATGCTACAGAACGTATAAACATAGATTTCACAGAGTTTTAAAAGGAAACTTTATGTTCTTTAGGGAAGAAATCACCTTGTCCTCATGCAGTCTGGCCTATATATGGTTTCAATCGCCTAGCATCGTGGTTGACACTTAACTACCCTCTGAAGTGGCCAGGAAAACCAACCAACTGTATCAAACAGCTGGAAAGGAACGAAATAATAAAAATAGGTGAACAAATGCATTCTCAATAACACGTGGGGGCAGGTGTCAAATGTTAAAGAGCTGCCTCACAGATGTCTTCAGCAACGGTCTGAGTCATATTCTCAGAATCGTACCTATCAGCCAACATCCTTGGCTCTGTCTGATTCCTCCATATATGAATATGGTGGCATACAGGCAGGAGGGATTGACACTGTAACCCATAAGAGTTCATGGTTTCAGCTTAAACATGGGAAAGGAAACCTCCTGCTGATTGTCATCTAATGCACTCCCTCAAGCTAATGAACTTGTACTTCGCCATTCTAAAATCACTTTAAGGAAGCACTCAGAAGAACAAAAGCATTAACTATACATCGAGTGGGCGACTTCAATGTACATCACCAAGAGTGACTTGTAAGTATCACCATTGACCGAGCTGACCGAGTACTGAAGGACATAGCGACCAGACCGCTTGTGGCAGGTGATGATTGAACTAATACGAGGGGAAAACCTACTCGTCCTCGTCCTCACGCATCTACCTGTGCCCGTTACATCTATCTATGACAACATTGGTAATGGTATAAATTGTACATTCCTCGTTGAGACCTAGCCCCATCTTCACACTGTAAACAAGCTCCATTGCATCATATAAAATAACCGTGCACTAAGTGGTATAACTAAAGGACACGTCTAAAGACTAAAAACTAGACTTCCATGAGGCGCTGTGGGCCATCAGCACAAGCAGAATTGTATTCCATCTTAATCTATAACCTCATCACCCGTCATGTTACTCATTTCTCCATCACCATTAAGTCAGGTTGTCAATGCCAATTCAATGGGGAGTGTAAAAAAGCCACAGAAAAATATTCGAATTTGAAAATGAAGCACCAACCTGATGAAGCTGTAAGACTGGACTTCATGCACATGACTTAAGAACATTGAAGCAAAAGAAGAATATTCAGCCCCTGGATCCTGATCAGTTTTGGAAACAGCACCTCAGGAATGATATATTGTACTTGGAGGGAGTGCAGCGCAGACTCACCAGAATGATACAGCGATAAAGGTATTACATATTGAGGACAAACTGCACCGACTAGGCTTGCATTCACTTGAGTACAGGAGACAAAGAAATGATCTAATTTAACTGTTTAAGACGATTGAAGGATTTAATAGTTAGCTAAGGGCAAATTATTTCCTCTGGTGTGCAGTTCAGAACAAGGAGCAGAAAGGAAAATCAGGGTACATATTTCACAATGAAGAGTGTAAATTTGGAACATTTTCCCAAAAATCTGTTGATGCTGGGTAAACTGAAAATTCCAAAACTGAGATTTGAGAGATATTTGTTAGGTATTGCTTCTAGGGGTACGGGAACAAGGCAGATAAATGATTCATGGTTTATTAATTATCTAATACAATGCTGGAATAGAGTCGAAGGGCTACATGGTTTATTCCTGTTCTCACATTGCTGTGAGTTCCTAAGTCCAACATTGGTAGCTAGCCGACAATCTGTAAAACAGATCATGCGTATCCTGTCCACTAAAACAGGACAGGTCGATCCTGGTCAATTACTGCCACTTAAGCCTTCTCCCAATCATCAAATAGCACGCTTATTTGCCAATAAACTGCACACCCATACTCAGTTTGAGTTCCCACAGAATCATTCGACCCCAAACCTCATTGCAGCCTTAGCTGAAATATTGAATGAAGAACTGAATTCCAGAGATGAATTGAGAGAGACAAACCTTGATATCAAGGCCTAACATTGAAACAAGGGATGAATTCCAGAGATGACATGAGAGAGACCGTTCTCGATATCAAGGCCTACATTTAAACAAGAGCTGATTTCTAAAGAACAAGTGAGAGAGACCATTGTTTACATAAAGAGTACAATCGACCGAATGTAGCATCAAGGAAGGAAATACTTGCATTCATCTTGCACCATTAACAGCCTCGGGACGTCTCAAAGCGATTTATGGCCAATGGAGTACTTATGAAGTGTTAACTACTCTTGTAAAATGTAGACAATAGGGTGGACGTCAATGAGGATCAAGGGGGAAAACTCGCCATACTTCTCTCTAGCAAAAAGGAAAATGGTTATGGTCGTTGGAATCTAATGATCTCAGCTCAAGGGCACCACTGCAGGAGTTGCTCATGGAAGGCATCCTAGGCTCAACCAGCTTCTTCATAAATGACATTGCTTCCAACATAATTTCAGAAGTGTGGCTGTTTTCTGATGATTGTACAATACTCAGATCCATTCGCAATTCGTGAGATGCTGAAGCAGTCCATGCGCACATGCAGCAGGAATGGACAGCAAACAGGCTTGGGCTGATAAGTGGCAAGTAACATTCACGTCCAACAGTGCATGGCAGCCAGCATCTCCACCAAGAGAGAACATAGCCACCTCCCCTTGACGTTCAATGGCATTGCCACTAGAGTCTGGCCATTAACATCTTGAGGTGATTCATTAACAAGAAACGTAACTGGACCAACCACATGAATCCTAGAAGAACAAGTCAGAGCCCGGATATTTTGCAGCGAGTGACTCACTCCTGACTCCCAAAGTCTCTCTGCAGGGCACAATCATGGAGTGTGATGAAATATTTTCCACTTCGCTGGATAGGTGCAGCTCCAACAACACTCAAGATGCTCAGTACTATCCAGAAAAAAAACAGTACGCTTGATCATCACCCCTTTCGCCCACTTAAACATCCACTCCCTCCACCACCAGTGCACTGTAACTGCAATGTATGCTCATTACAAGATGCCCTGAAGCAACTCACCAAGACTTCTTCAAAACATCTCACAACTCTGCAACTTACACGAACATAAAGGAAAAGGGCATCAGATAAATGGAAACCATCCCCTTCACACATCGTGCTGACACTGACGTTTAGGGCCATCTCATCATTGCCACTGGGTCAAAGGTTTTGGACTGCCTATGTAAAAGCACTGTTATATGGACTGCAGGAGTTCAAGAATATGGCCAGAACGACCATCTGAAGGGCAACTTGGAATGAGCAATAAATGCAGGCCTTGACAACAGTACCCATATCCCAGGAATGAATAACAATGCACCGATTAGATACATTCTGATCTGAATATTTGAAGCACATTGATTTTTTTTCTGGTTTAGTCCTTTAAAATTCTTCAGAAAGTGTATCTTTCTAACTTGCTATGTACATGGAGGAACTGGGCCTCACACACAGGGATGGTCCTGGCTTTATTGTTCACCTAATTCTCAGTTGGGAGAATTGGGCTGGAATGACGAAATGGGCATTAGAATTAGCAAGAATCTTCCTGGTCATTTGGCAGGAGGTTCCTTTTACCGATTGGTATCCAACAAAATTCCTACTGGAACGTTCCAGTATATGAGGACCGGATAGAGACAGGGTCGTCTAAGGAAAGCTCAGATGTACCACTCCAACAAACCCAATAGTCCATCCACTCTCATTGTCCAGAGCCAAACATGAAGAATAGAGGTGCTGGTGTGATACGAGAGGGAGAAGGTAGAGCTTCCTTCACTGCTCAGGATACCGAACTCAGCACAAAACACCAGCGACACAGGACAAGGGTGAAAATTGACAGAATAAACCCACATTTATGCAATAAGGTGCATGTTCGTCAAAGGGAAAATGTTCATATAAATTGTGTTCATATTGGATATAGAGTTTACTTTTAACTCAACAATTACATCCTGAGAACTCTCAATAATCTCATGGATTTCCTTATCTCCATTATACACAACATCTTTTCAGTGGTGTTCATTTCTTTGTCCCCTTCTTTCGACCTCAAAAGCCAGAATCTCGACTAATCACCTCCTCCCCAACCCACTGTTCTCAACTAAACATTCGACACTGCCTTTTTCACAATTTCTCATACACACCTCTCGAGTCTCCTCTACATTTGTTTCCTCCTTGTGACCCACATTCTGCTTAATTGATCCCAGTACATTCAATTCCTGGCTGCTCAACTCCACTTCCAATAAATCAGATGTGTGAGGGTTTAGCTTCATTGGCCCCTCCAGAGGTGTGAACATATAATTCAGACTAACACTCCGGTGCATTAGTGAATGAGTGATGCATTGTTCGACAGATGAGATGTTGAGCCAACTCTGCACCATCTGCCTCTTAAATAGATGAAAAAAATCCCATGTCAGTATTTCAAGAAGAGAGAGGAGTTCTCTCAGATCCTGTCAGCATTTATCTCTCAAATAGCATCACTACAAATAAATAGCTGATCATTAATCCCATTGCTATTTGTAAGACCTTATTGTACCCAGTTGGCTGTCCAGTTTCCCTTACATAACAACTAGACAAAGAGGCAGTTTCAACATTATTATTAATTTGAGGAACAAAGGAAAAGCTTAGCAAATAAACATACATTAAAATACAAATGAAGGCGGGTGTGCTTATCCAATTTCTTTTATCACAATGATAGTCCAAAATGCTGCCGATTCAAGTGCGAGAGGGAGACGGTATATATCTCTCCCGTGGTCACTCTGCTCCACATCATTACCCGGGAGTGGGGGGGGGGGGGCGGGGGTCCTACGCTATCACTAGCTAGGACACCGGGGACAGCTGTCCTTCCAATAACGTGTGTGATCTTTTGGGTACACTTGAGACCGCTGATGGACCTTCATATTTCCATTTGATCCGAAAAATTACACCTCCAGCAATGCAATATCCGTTTAGTACTGTGCTGTGAGATTTAGCCTAGTTCTTGTGCTCAAGTCTCCATAGTTGGACGTCAGTCCACAAGATTCTGACTTACAAGCGATTCGGGCTACGCAATCAGCCACAACAAGATTATGTGTTCGACAGATACTTAACGTCGGAAAAGATATTTCAGGTATAATGACAGAATGGGTGTTAGAATTGTCTGACAATTTATTGGTAGTTTGCAAGAAAAAGCATACAACCTTCTGCTGCTGGCTGGTATCAAGGGACCAAGGTGCCGGAAAGATCCCGTATATGATTATCGGATGGTGACAGGATCTGACTCAGCGAAGACTCCCTGCTATACTGGTCCAATATTTTGTCTCCTGTCACTGTCCAGAGCCAAACATGAAGAATGGTGATATTACTGCGATACCAGGGAGATATCGGAAATTGCTCCATTGCTCACAGAACGGGAATCAGAATGAGGCAGGGATATCAAGGGAGAAGTTGTGAAATTGAGTAAAAGCTGCACACATACAGTGCTGGTGCGTATCACCAAACAAGAATGATTCATGTAAATTGTGTTAACACTGGATATGTGGTGGGTGGCCTTCTTTCAACTCATAAACTGCATCTCGAGAACTCTTAATGATCTTATGAATTTCCTTGTCTCTAAGATTGCAAACATCTTCACAGAGGTCTTGTTTGCTTTCTCCTGTTCCTTCAATCCCCAGCTCCCATCTTCTGCCTATCCCCCACCTCCCCCACAATTGTAACACAGAAACACGGACACTGTCTTTCTGGAGTTTTCACTCTCTCATACCATATTCATTTGCTACATAAGACCAACCTCTGCTCCATCGATAACCATACACTGAATTCCTAAGTGCTCGACTCCACTCCCTTTACCCAGTGCTGTATGATACAGCCCATGGTTCTTTTTTTGCAGGCATCAACCTGACGCCTTCAAACATGTTATCCTCCACCCCGACCCAAAAAACCTACAGACCCATCCTTCACCTCCAACTCCCACACTGTTTGAATTTCTCCATTCCAGCTTTCCTCCCTTGTTACGGCAACAGATCATTTGAGAAGAATGTTGTTGGACAGTCTGAAGGTTTCCACTGAAGTCAGTTGCCTGAAAAGTCAATCCCAAGGGTCTGCAAGTCACTCAACTCTATCCCTGTGCAGTCGGTCACCTTGCGAGGAATAGAATGTGATGGTGCGTTGTGCAGTGGACATGACTCTCCACTAAATGAAAAGTCATAATATTTTATCGTTTGCACTAACTTCACGGTTAAGTTTATCACATTTCTCTGAACCATGAAAAGATAGTTAAAATAACTGAAGTGATTTTTCCAGATGTTCTCTCTCCTCCGCTGTAACTTTGACATAAGAGACCCAGGAACCTGGGAAAATACTGCATAGGACACAATGCAAACACTGGGGGCAGCCATGGCTTAGTCACAGCACTCGGTACACACTGCTGCCACGGTGCGTCGGTGGTGAAGGGAGTGAGTGTTTGTAGATGGGATGCCAAACAAGTGGGTTGCTTTGGCCAGGATGGTTTCTAGCTTCTTGAGTGTTGTTGGAGCTGCACCCATCCAGGCAAGTGGAGAGTATTCCATCACACTCCTGACTTGTGCCTTGTAGATGGTGGACAGGCTCTGGCGAGTCAAGAGGCGAGTTACTCGCCTCAGGATTCCTAGCCTCTGACCTGCTCTTGTAGCCACGGTATTTATATGGCTACTCCAGATCAGTTTATGGTCAATGGTAGCTCCCAGGATGTTGGTAGTGGGGGATTCAGCGATGGTAACGCCATTGAATGTCAAGGGGAGATGGTTAGATTCTCTCTTGTTGGAGATGGTCATTGCCTGGCACTTGTGTGGCGTGAATGCTACTTGCCACTGCTCAGCCCATGCCTGGATATTGGCCTGGTCTTATTGCATTTCTACATAGACTGATTCAGTATCTGAGGAGTCGTGAATGGTGCTGAACATTATGCAATCATCAGCAAACATCCCCACTTCTGACCTTATGACTGAAAGAAGACCATTGATGAAGCAGCTGAAGATGGTTGGGCCTAGGACACTACCCTGAGGAACTCCTGCAGTGATGTCCTGGAGCTGAGATGATTGACCTCCAACAACCACAACCATCTTCCTTTGTGGTAGGTAGAATTCAAACCAGCAAAGAGTTTTCTCCCGATTCCCATTGACACCAATTTTGCTCGGGCTCCTTGATGCCATATCGTTCAAATGCTGCCTTGATGTCAAGAGCAGTCACGCTTACCTCACCTCTTCAGTTCAGCTCTTTTGTCCATGCTTGAACAAAGGTCGTAATGAGGTGAGGAGCTGAGTGGCCCTGGTGGAACACAAACCGAGCGACACTGAGCAGGTTATCATCGAGGATACAGCACTGAAACAGGCCCTGAGGCCCACCAAGTCTGTGCCAACCATCAACCACCCATTTATACTAATCCTACATTAATCCCATATTCCCAACTACATCACCATCTTCTCTCAATTCTCCTACCACCTACCTACACTAGGGGCAATTTACAATGGCCAATTTACCTATCAACCTGCAAGTCTTTGGCTGTGGGAGGAAACCAGAGTGCCCAGCAGAAACCCATGCAGTTACAGGGAGAACTTGCAAACTCCGCACAGGCAGTACCCAGAACCAAACCCGGGTCGCTGGAGCTGTGAGGCTGCGGTGCTAACCACTGCTAAACAAGTGCTGTTTGATAGCACTGTCAATGACACCTTCCATCACTTTACTGATGATGGAGAGTAATGGGGCGGTAATTGGTCGGGTTGGATTTGCCCTGCTTTTTGTGTACAGGACATTTTCCATATTGCCAAGTAGATGCCAGTGTTGTAGCTGTACTGGAACAGCTTGGCTAGGGGCACAACAAATTCTGGAACACAGGTCTTCAGTACTATTGTCAGAATGGTGTCCGAGCCCGTAGCCTTTGCAGTATCCAGTGCTTTCGACCTTTCCTTGCTATCACGTGGGTGAATCGAATTGGCTGAAGTCTGGCATTTGTGATGCTGGGGTCTTCAGGAGGAAGCAGAGATGGATCATCCACTCAGATTTGTTAATTGAATTCAAATTCCACCTTCTGCCGTGGTGAGATGCGAAACCCTTCCCCAGGAAAATACTCTGGGCTTATGGGTTCCTAGTCTAGCAACAATGCCACTATGCCACCGCCTCCCATATAGCCACTTATTTAAAAAGCTAATTCCTGCATTCACATACATATAATAAAATTAACAGTCAGCCAGTTTTTAATTAGCTGACTGAAAAATAAAAATAATGTCTTTGCAAGTTACATTCCTGACGAATGGAATCTTCTGATGTAGAAACAGTCCAAGGTCGCTTGAAATCTACACAGTGGTCTGATGAACAAAAAGGTCCTCAAAGATAGGAATTTAGCAGTTCGGCTGTTGTAGCATTAACTGTCCCTTCGGTCATGAACACAGCAATGGTACTTTGCTAAGAAAGAAAAGCTTTTCTTACTTTTCTTAGGGAATTAATTTGGCTTGTTGCTTGGTAGAATCTTCAGAGAGAAAGCACAGCTTCGCTTTATAGAATTTTGAGAGGGAAATAACACAGCTCCTTCAGTTCAAAACGTATCAGAACACTCTCTCTACTCAAAGCAGTCTGTGCCAGCTGGTTTTCAAAAGTCAAATTGCAACAGAAGAGCACGTGACCACTCCCTCGCTGCTGCTGCTTGGCAACCAAAACGCACTCTGGCTGACTGAGTCTCTGGAACTTTCTGTCTTAAAAGTGCACTTATCTTTGTACAGTCTTAAAGGTACACACAATATTTCCAAGGAGGAAAAAAAAATAAGACCGTGACACATCCACCCCTGGCGAAATAAAACGCCATTCCCGAAATGCGTTTCGTTACAATGAAAAAAAATAGAAATTGGAAAAACACTAAAATTTTTCCTGCATTTGCACACCATTCACTCTGCTAATATTTTACATTATTTTCTTTACACCATCGCCATCTATATGAGTTAGCGTTGTTAATTCCGTGACAAAGTGTCTGTGATAACATTATTTTCCTCCAAAATATGTACAACCCTTAGATGATAAGGCTTTAACAAAAGGCTCCATTTTAAAATTCTAGCATTTCGGTTTTTAAACTTTTCACAAACGTTAATGGGTTTTGGTCAGTGTATATTAGTATTTCATTATCGTCCTGGTGGACATATACCTCAAAATGTTTGATAGCCAGTGAAAGTCTCAATGTTTCTTTTTCCACAATGGATTTTTTTTTTGATGATAATTTAGTTTTCTGGAAAAATACCCTACTGGTTTCTCTATGCACGATTCATCATCCTGCAATAGGACTGCACCAACACCCAGGTCATTAGCATCGATCGCTATTTTCAAGGATTTGGCGAAATTTGGAGCATCCAACAGTGGTCCATTAGTTAGGATTGCCTTTAGCTTTTCAAAAGCTGCCTAGCATTCATCTGAACATAGAACTTGTTTTTTCTTTTTTTGTCGAAAGTTGGTTAACAGAGCAGCCACTGTACTAAAATTTCGTGCAAATTTCTGGTAAAAATCATGCATCTCTAAAAACCTAATTATTTCCCGCTTAGATTTAGGGATAGGGAACTCGATTACGGCTTGTACCTTTGTAGGTACCTTTGTACCTTTGCTTTGTCCCTTTTTTCAAAATTTATCCAAATTTAAGCCCACGGCTTGCAACTATTCAAACAGAATTTTTAGCTGGTTTAAGTGCTCTTACCAAGTGTTACTGTATATTAGTACATCATCAGGATACACTACACAGTTGGGAACAATGGCTACCACCTGATTCATTAATCTTTGAAAAGTGGCTGGGGCATTTTTTTTTAGCTCAAATAGCTTTCCCCGGCACTGATAAAGACCGTCAGGTGTTACAAAGATGATATCTCTTTGGCTCAAGAAGGCAGTATCCCTTCAACGAGTAGATCTTGGTAAGAAACTTAGCACTGCCCGCTCTGTTGATGCAGTCTTCTAAACGCGGAATTGGGTAGGAGTCTGCCTTTGTTACCACATTGACATTTCCATAGTCGATACAAAATCGAGTTAACCCAATGGGTTTAGGTACTAGAACTACTGATGAACACTAGCTACATTGAATAGGTTCGATCAAATTATTCTTCATTACGTACTGGATCTCTGCTTTCACCTGGGCTTGCTTGCCCGGACTCAAGCGGTAAGGGTGTTGTTTTAAAGGAACGGTCCCCCCTATATCCACATCATGTGTAACTAAGTTTGTACATTCCGACTTATCCTTACAAACTCTTTTAAACGTTGTGAAACGCCTGGTTAAGTCTTCATTTTGTTTTGCTTCTAAGTGCAATAGCATGTGGTCTAATTTTCCTAGCTATTCTGCATTCGATAATCTGATAGTTGGAGGTTCAATCTGAGAATTTCCTAGGCCTCCTTCTGCCTCATCCTCACTATCCTTTTCCTTCTGAACAGTTTCGATTACCTGACATACGTGTACTGCCTTATCCTCCTCCCTGCCATAATATTGCTTTAGCATATTGATGTGTCACAACTGGTACTTCTTCTGGCGATCAGGGGTGTCAATCAAGTAATCTACCTTACCCACTCTTTTCTGAATGCCTTGCAGCCATGAATAGTAAGAAACACAAACATCCCCTATTTTGAGCCAGGTCTCAGACATTGCCAGCATGTCTTTTTTCCACTTGACTGTTTCTGCCTGAAGGTCGCCAATCTTATTAACTGCACTTCGCATTTTCATACACATGCACTCCAAACACGTATGTGAATGTTCGAGGAATAGAGGAACAGTTATTCAATGTACCTTTATTCTGACCCAGGTGTTTGGTTCGTGGGTTAGAATGTACGGGTAATAGAGGATTACCTGATCAACGTATTTTTAACTGGATCCAGGTGTCTTGTCAATGGGATAAAATGTAGGGGTAACAGAAAATTATGTGATCAAATTATCTTTAGCCAGCCTAACCTGTTTGGTCAATGGGATGATATGAACATGCACACAGGATCAGTTAATCAAAGCATATTTAACCAGCCCAAAGCATTTGATCAATGTGTTAAATTGTACAGGCAATAGAAGAGTTTCTGATCAAAGTATTTGTAACCGGTCAAGATGTTTGATCATTGGAAAAAAATGTACAGGTAATGGGAGACTGACAGATCATTGTCTCTTTACCCTGTCCCAGGTGCTTGTTTAATGTTATAGAGTGTACAGGTAATAGAGGATTAGCTGATGAAAGTATTTTTAATTGGCCCAAGATGTTTGGACAATGGGATAAAAATTACAGGTAATAGGGTATTGACTGATCAATGTAACTTTACCCTGTCTCAGGTGTTTGGTGAAAATACAGAATTCTATTATAATAGAAGAACTGCTGCTGGGAATATTTTACTTGGACCCCGGTGTTTGGTGAACTGGACAGTATGTCAAGGTAATAGAGGAATAGTTGATCAGTATAGCTTCCCCTTGCCCAGATATTTGGTGGAAGGAACAGAATTTATGAATGATGCCAGAAAAACAGATCAATGCTATGAGTTGAATATGTAGTTCAAACAGTGGTGTGGGAGACAGGCATTTCTATCCATGGATAACTGGCTCCAGTAAAGGGGGAAGAGGGAACTGTTCTGTTGGGACCTTTTTCTTTTTTCTTTTCTTTCTTTTCTTTTTTTCTTTTGGGCCTCCTTATCTCGAGAGACAATGGATACGCGCCTGGAGGTGGTCAGTGGTTTGTGAAGCAGCGCCTGGAGTGGCTATAAAGGCCAATTCTGGAGTGACAGGCTCTTCCACAGGTGCTGCAGAGAAATTTGTTTGTTGGGGCTGTTGCACAGTTGGCTCTCCCCTTGCGCCTCTGTCTTTTTTCCTGCCAACTACTAAGTCTCTTCGACTCGCCACAATTTAGCCCTGTCTTTATGGCTGCCCGCCAGCTCTGGCGAATGCTGGCAACTGACTCCCACGACTTGTGATCAATGTCACACGATTTCATGTCACGTTTGCAGACGTCTTTATAACGGAGACATGGACGGCCGGTGGGTCTGATACCAGTGGCGAGCTCGCTGTACAATGTGTCTTTGGGGATCCTGCCATCTTCCATGCGGCTCACATGGCCAAGCCATCTCAAGCGCCGCTGACTCAGTAGTGTGTATAAGCTGGGGGTGTTGGCCGCTTCAAGGACTTCTGTGTTGGAGATATAGTCCTGCCACCTGATGCCAAGTATTCTCCGAAGGCAGCGAAGATGGAATGAATTGAGACGTCGCTCTTGGCTCGCATACGTTGTCCAGGCCTCGCTGCCGTAGAGCAAGGTACTGAGGACACAGGCCTGATACACTCGGACTTTTGTGTTCCGTGTCAGTGCGCCATTTTCCCACACTCTCTTGGCCAGTCTGGACATAGCAGTGGAAGCCTTACCCATGCGCTTGTTGATTTCTGCATCTAGAGACAGGTTACTGGTGATAGTTGAGCCTAGGTAGGTGAACTCTTGAACCACTTCCAGAGCGTGGTCGCCAATATTGATGGATGGAGCATTTCTGACATCCTGCCCCATGATGTTCGTTTTCTTGAGGCTGATGGTTAGGCCAAATTCATTGCAGGCAGACGCAAACCTGTCGATGAGACTCTGCAGGCATTCTTCAGTGTGAGATGTTAAAGCAGCATCGTCAGCAAAGAGGAGTTCTCTGATGAGGACTTTCCGTACTTTGGACTTCGCTCTTAGACGGGCAAGGTTGAACAACCTGCCCCCTGATCTTGTGTGGAGGAAAATTCCTTCTTCAGAGGATTTGAACGCATGTGAAAGCAGCAGGGAGAAGAAAATCCCAAAAAGTGTGGGTGCGAGAACACAGCCCTGTTTCACACCACTCAGGATAGGAAAGGGCTCTGATGAGGAGCCACCATGTTGAATTGTGCCTTTCATATTGTCATGGAATGAGGTGATGATACTTAGTAGCTTTGGTGGACATCCGATCTTTTCTAGTAGTCTGAAGAGACCACGTCTGCTGACGAGGTCAAAGGCTTTGGTGAGATCAATGAAAGCAATGTAGAGGGGCATCTGTTGTTCACGGCATTTCTCCTGTATCTGACGAAGGGAGAACAGCATGTCAATAGTCGATCTCTCTGCACGAATGCCACACTGTGCCTCAGGGTAGACGCGCTCGGCCAGCTTCTGGAGCCTGTTCAGAGCGACTCGAGCAAAGACTTTCCCCACTATGCTGAGCAGGGAGATTCCACGGTAGTTGTTGCAGTCACCGCGGTCACCTTTGTTTTTATAGAGGGTGATGATGTTGGCATCGCGCATGTCCTGGGGTACTGCTCCCTCGTCCCAGCACAGGCATAGCAGTTCATGTAGTGCTGAGAGTATAGCAGGCTTGGCACTCTTGATTATTTCAGGGGTAATGCTGTCCTTCCCAGGGGCTTTTCCGCTGGCTAGGGAATCAATGGCATCACTGAGTTCCGATTTGGTTGGCTGTATGTCCAGCTCATCCATGACTGGTAGAGGCTGGGCTGCATTGAGGGCAGTCTCAGTGACAGCATTCTCCCTGGAGTACAGTTCTAGGTAGTGCTCAACCCAGCGGTCCATCTGTTTGCGTTGGTCAGTGATTATGTCCCCCGATTTAGATTTGAGGGGGGTGATCTTCTTGATGGTTGGCCCAAGAGCTCTCTTCATGCCATCATACATTCCTCTGATGTTTCCGGTGTCTGAGGCCAGCTGAATATGACTGCATAGGTGTTGCCAGTAGTCGTTTGCGCAACGCCTAGCTGTTCTTTGTGCAGTACTTCTGGCTGCTTTAAGTGCTGCGGATGTTAAATCGCTGGGGGCTTTCTTGTAGTTCAAAAGTGCAATGCGCTTAGCGGCTATGACAGGTGGGACAGTTGGGACCAAGTCCACTTAAACCATGTTGGGACCAGTTCCCAGTAGAATCCAATAACTAGCGCTGTAGATGAGGCTTTAATTAAAAAGTTGGCGAGGCTTAAAGTGATGGGGAATTTTAAAATGTAAAGTGAAAAGTCAAGGGTCCAGAGCAGTGTAGCGATTTGGGTAAAGTTAAGCAGAATGTGTCAGGATAGGACAGAGAGTTTAATGGTAATAGTGTATCAGTAAATAAGGTAAAATCAGGGAAAATAGCCGAAAGTTAAAATTAAAACTGATGTAAGGCAACCCTGATAATAAAAGAACACATAGGGACAGTAGTTAAGGAATGATCTTGGCTCTAAAGAATAGGAAATTAATTCAGTATGGGTAGAGATGTGAATTAAAAGGAGAAGCTAAGACATGTAAGAGCAGTTTATAGATCTCCTAGTAACAGCTATGCTGTTGGATATGGTATTAAACAACGACAATTAGGATGGACAACAAATGCCTGCCTTGACAGAGATGCACATCAAGAAATAAAAGGATATTGTTACAAAGGCTGACATTCAATGGCCGAAACTTAACTGCACCAGCTGCGTACTATGGTACAAGAGCAGGTCAGAGGCTGCGATTTCTGCCACGAGTAATTTACCTGCTGACTCCCAAAAGCCTTTCCATACCGAATGCAAACTCACTTAACTGGATCTCTGCACACAAAATACAAGCATGTTGAACTAGACTTGTCCACGCTCAGTGTAGCTATGCAAAACTGTTAGTTTCAACAAAATATGTAACCCTGATGAACTGGACCCCTCCACACTGAAAGTGACTCTGCAGTACCAGACCTGCGCAGACTGGCAGCAACCATAATCATCTAGCTATCTGTACACTAGAGGTAAACACGCTGAGCTGGGCCAGATCATATTGGCAGTAACCGTGCTGACCTAGACCTGCCCACACTGAATGCAGTTCGTTGTGTTGAAGTGGATGCACTATCTCAGAGAGATTTGGACCTGCGATCACACAGACTGGAGCTGAATGGTGATCAAGAGTGAGAACTTGGCCACAGTTTCCTTCAGGACCAGCATATCTCAGATCTTTTATGCGTTGTGCTGTGGGCACGTAACTCAACATTAAAGGGTTTAAACCTGGGGATTCCTCCAATACAAGGTTCACTTTCACCATAGCAACCGCATATTAAAATTTTCATTATGCTAACTGTAACTAGGATCACATTATTGTTTGGGTATTTTACTTCAGAGCCGTGTCAGCTCCCTTGAAAAATATTCCATTCCATCAAAACAAAAACACAGGACTGGCATCAGCTGCACTAATCAGCTTGTTTCAATTAGTGTGATTCATATAAAGGATCGAAACATATAATTATCTCCCTGGAGCCTGATATCAGGCGTAAATATGACAATCTTTGAGTGCAGTTCCAAGCGTGCTCAGAACTTCTGATAGAAATGCATGGGTCAGCAAAAGGTCTGGTGTTTTCGATTTACTATCCCATCCTTGCCGCTATCGGGGTTCCAGGTAAAGTATTGCAGTTAGTTATTAGTTACGAAAATCATTGATTAGTCTTGTCACTGTTCGTATTTACCACTAGCGTTTCTCGACATTATGGATCGCTCTTCTCCCCTTTAATGAGGTAATTTTTCTACTTTAATGAGAAGATTTCTTCCCTCCAATTGTTGTAATTTCTCCTATTTTACAGGATCTTTTTTTTTCTACTTTAACGGTATTATTTCTCCATTTTAATGATATAATTTCTTCAAAACCTACTGATTTTTTGGAATTAATGCTATAATTCCTCTCCTTTGGGAGTGTCATTTCACACCATTACTGGGATAGTTTATTTTAATTACCAGTGTAATTACTCCCACTTTCCAGTATCACTTTCTACTTTGGCAGCACGATTTCGCCTCGTCAGCAATTTATTTTCCCATTAACCAATGTAATTTCTCCGATTTAAAAGTACAATTTAGCCTTCTAACTGTATGGTTCTCCCCTTTAGGTATGCCATTTCACAGTTTAAATATAGTTCTATTGCATTATTTCCACTGTTACTGCGTGCAAATTATTACACTGTTATCATAGTATCAATGGATTTCTATGGCTTTGCTGGCACTGTTACTGTGGGTGAATTATCACACTGTTGCCATTGTATAAATCTAGTTCTATTGTACTATTGACAGTATTACTGTCGGTGAATTATCATACTGTTATCACGGTGTGCATCGAGTGCTACTGTGTTAATGAAATTGACAACGGCTGTCTGATTTGCACAAATGATTCACTGATTTAAATTATTCAGCAATTAAATAAATCCTGAATCAATTTAATGAGTCAGTTCATTGATGGGAAATTATTGGGAATCGAGTTATTAACAGAAATATAAACAAGTTAACAAATGGCCGTTTTTTGAATGAATTTGTACTTACCCTAAACACACAGCATTCAGTGTTTATGTTCACAGTCTCAAATTCGCAATGCTTCAGTCCGGCTCTCCTCTTCCACATTAGCTACTGCTGACTGTTCTGCAGTGAACACTGCTGAGTCCGAATTTTCCTTCTGCTCCAAGCTCCTGGCAACGTCCCGGACTGTTCCCCCATTCAATCATTTTGAAGTAATTCATCGGATGAGAGCCTTTTAGGTCCTGAGCAGGATAGAACCAGTTTAAAATGCAAGGTTTTGCTCTTTTCCTGTTAGTTCCCACTTTTATTGTCGGTTATTTTATTGTTTACCCTCTTAAATATATTCTATAATATGTTACTGGTGTTATTTTTCTTGTCTGTTTGATGCTCCCATTTTAGTTTCAATGGGTTTCCAGTGCTTTCTTGCTCTCCATTATGCTGGATCGTTTTATTTTATATTCTGATGTTATTGACCTGTCTTATTTTTAATCCATGTGATTATGTTAAACACAGAAGCAAGTGTCCGGTGGTTAAGCCATAGTTTTCCATCATGTGTCATAGCTTGTAAATTTCACAGCAAATATTATGTAAAATGGATGATTTTGTTAGGAGTCAATCCAGTAGGTTTCCTGTTCTGGCTCATTTACAAACGTACACTCTTTCTCTCAAGTCTCTCTCTGTCTCTATTACAGCTAATTTGGCAGTGATTGTGATCCTATGCCGAGGAAGATGCGGTCTCTCGAGATGTATCACATACTACATGATGTCCATGGCAGTGACGGATCTCCTAGTCATGATCTCCACCGTGATATTAAACCGGATTGTTGGTATTTATTTCCCACTCAGTTTCCTGTTCATCACACCGATATGCAGTCTGTGTATGGCACTAAACTTTGCGATCATGGATAGTTCTGTCTGGATAACGGTCGCTTTTACCTTTGATCGATTTATGGCCATTTGTTGCCAGAAGCTGAAAATAAAATACTGCACTGCGAAAACAGCAGTACGGGTTATTGGAATCGTGTCTACTGTGAGCTGTTTAAAAAATGCCTTCTTGTATTTTATTTATAAACCTTTGTATATAATTAACAATATACCCTGGTTTTGCAGCATAAAATTAATATTTTATACATCACCAGCGTGGGCCGCCTATGACTGGATTCGTTCTATTTCAACCTCTTGTCTCCCATTCATTCTGATTTTACTGCTTAATGCTCTGACCGTCAAGCACATTCTCGTGGCCAGTAGAGTTCGCAGGAGACTCCGGGCCCATAGCACTGGAGAGATGCAGAGTGACCCAGAGATGGAGAAGCGGAGAAACTCCATCGTTTTACTCTTCTGCATCTCGGGCAGTTTCATCCTGTTATATTTGGTAATTCTTATAAATTTCCTTTATGTCCGAATTGCAAAACTTAATTATTTTTCCGGTTCTAATTTCAACAAATCAAATTTTATTCTGGACCAAAGCGGTTATATGCTTCAGCTTTTGAGCTCCTGTGTCAATCCATTTATTTATGCAGGGACGCAGAGAAAATTCAGAGAGGAGTTAAAGAATGGAGTGAAATATCCACTGAGTCTAGTTGTTAAATTGTTTAAATGATGAAAATAGTAAAATCTAACATGAATTGCATTGTGTATTCCTCTCATTGCTGTTCTTGTGGATGGCACACACTTCCCTTCTCCCCTTCCACATTCCCATGGTTTCTCCATTGTGGGGGTGTCATTGTGCCTCTTCACGTTGGAGTTCAGTTGAAGCCACATTCCACATGGAGAACACGTGTACGGTTTCTCCCCCTTGTGAATGGGGCATTTTTTTTCAGGCTGTGTAACAGGTTAAAGTTCTTTCCAAAGTCAGTACAATAAAAGATTTTCACTACAGTGTGCACGTGTCTCGGTGCTTTTCCAGTCACACTGATGTTTGAAACCTTTTTTTTCTACAGATAGAACAGATAAATAGTTTTCCTCTGTGCTCGGTTCAGCAGTACTCTGAGGAATCCCCTCCTCTCCTTTCCCTTGAAGGTACTGTTATGAAGGAACGTAAGATCAAAAGTAGGCCATTTAGCCCCTCAAGCATGTTCCACATTCAATTAGATCGTGGATGATCAGTATATTAACTCAATTTATACACCTTGTTTTCGTAATCCTTCATATCCATGCCTAACCAAAAGTTTGTCAATCTCAGTATTCAAATTTTCAATCGACCACCAGTCTCAACCGCTGCTGGAGAGAGAATTCCAGATATCCACTACCCATTGTGTGAAGGAGCACTTTCAGAAATCATCTCTGAATGATTTACCTTTAATTGTGCATGAAGTGTGCAGTCGTGGACTGCACAAGTTTCCCTCTACCTATCCATCAAATCCATTAATATTCTTAAACACTATGGCTGGGTTCATTCTACATTCACTGGTTCCCCTCCTTTTCCACTTCTGAAGGTGCTTACTCTGGCTGGGTACAGTTCTTCACTCACTGGTTCCTCTCTCTCTCTCTCTCTTCCCCTGAAGATATTGGAACTGTCTGGGTTCAGTTCTGCACTCAATGGATCCTCTCTCTCTCTCTCTTTTTTCCCCTGAAGGTACTGACTCTGACTGGATTCAGTTCCATACTGACTGGTTCCTCTCTCGCTCCTTCCCTGAAGATACTGACTCTGGCTGGGTTCAGTTCTGCACTGACTGCTCTCTCTCTCTTTTCCCCTGAAGGTGCTGACTCTGCTGGGTTCAGTTCTACTCTCGCTGGTTCCACTCCCTCTCCTCCCCTAAATGTGTTGACATATAGAAATAAACATATGATAATAGGAGGAGTCCATTCAGTCCTTCCACCCTGTCCTCCCATTCATTCAGATCATTGATGATCTGCTATATTATCTTCATTTGTCTTCCTCCCATGACCATTAATACGCTTGCCTAACAAAAGTCTACCAATCTTAGTTTGGAATTGTTCACTTGATCCACACTTTCAATAGTTTGTTTTGTTATGTGATTAGATTACATTAGGGTGGTTATGTTAATGGAGGAAAAATCCTGACGCCCAGACTAACGGTCTGACGACATGAGTTCAAATTCCACCATTGCAGCTATGGAATTAAAGTTAAGTTAATAAAATAAAGCTGGCATAAAAAACGCAAATAATTATGCATTTGTCATTAAAGAAAAGGTTCACTAATGTTCTTTAACCAGTCTGGCCTCCGTGCTACTCCAGACAAACCACAATGCAGTTGACTCTTCACTAATCTCTGAAATGACCGAGCAAGATGTGCACTTGTATCATATCTCGAGGATGAAAGCATATTGAGAATAAAACTGGACCATTCACTGGACTTTAGCCTGGGCATCAGATTCCAACATGACAAGGTCAAACATGAAAATCAGAGGAATAGCTGAGATGCTCTTACGGGCAGCCTGTATGGACAAGACGGTCTGTAACTATTCCATGATC
This sequence comes from Heterodontus francisci, assembly GCF_036365525.1. Taxonomy (NCBI): domain Eukaryota; kingdom Metazoa; phylum Chordata; class Chondrichthyes; order Heterodontiformes; family Heterodontidae; genus Heterodontus; species Heterodontus francisci. The sequence goes on from NC_090404.1 coordinate 23,062,459, forward strand.
CTATGAGTCTATTATTCATCACCTACACCTGGGTTTTGTTCAACATTTAGGAACGCTGTCACACAGACTGGTCACTAACAAATTCAGACAAGACAGGCCCATGGTGGCACAGTGTTATACAATTGGGAGAGATTGATCCTGGGAGTCCTCAATATAGACACCGGATGTCTTAAGTCTTCTCGCATCAGGTAACACTTGGAGAAGGAAAAACCTGTGCTGATTACTGTCTTCCTTCACCTGATGAATCAGTACGCTTCCATATTGAACACCAGTCGTAGTAAGCACTATAGGTGGGGGAATTCAATGCCTGTCACTAATAATGGCTTAGTGGTGCCAATACTGGCTACGTCCTGAAGGACATAGCTGCCAGATTGGGCCAGCAGCATGTGGTGAGTTAATTAACAAGAAAGAAAATCCCACTTGACCTCGTCATCGGGAATCTGCATGTCGTAGATGCCTCTGTCCATGAAAATATTTATAGGAGTGACCAGAACACAGTCCTTGTGGAAACTGTGTCCTCTTTTCACTTGGAGGATATGCTACACTGTGTTGTGCAGCACTACCTCCAGGCTAAATGGGATAGATTCAGGACAAGTCTTGCAGCTCAAATCTCGGCATCTGCGAGGCACTGTGCATCATCAGCAGCCGCAGAATTTTATTCCACCACAATCCGACACCTTATAGCCCAGTATATCCTCACGCTACCACAACCATGAAGACAGGGGCCTAACACTGGTTAAATGAGGAGTGTCGAAGAGAATGGCAGGAGCAGCACCAAACGTACCTGAAAATGAGGTTCCAATCTGATAAAGCTACAACACAGGACTGCATGCATGCAAAACAACGGAAGCAGTATGCTATTGACAGAGCTAAGTAATCCCACAACCAAAAGATCAGATGAAAGCTTAGTCCAGCCACATCCAGTCGTGACACGTTGGTGCAAAAGACAAGCATTTGCAACCATCTTCAGCTGAAAGTGCCGCAGGGATAATCCATCTCAGCCTCCTCCTGAAAACCCCACCATCATAGATACCCGTCTTCAGTCACGTTAACTCACTCCACGTGATATCCATAAATGGCTGAAGGCACTGGATACAGCAAAGACTATGGGCCCTGACAGAGTCCGGGCAATAGTACTGATGACTTGTGCTCCAGAAGAAGCAATGTCCTTAGTCAAGCTGTTCCGGAACAGCTGCAACACAGGCATTTACCCGAGAATGTGGGAAAATGCACAGGTCTGGCCTGTCCACAAAAAGCAAGACAAATCCAAACCAGCCAATTACCACCCGATAACGCTACTCTCAAAGTGATGGAAGGCGTCATTGACAGTGCTATCAAGCGGTTCCTACTCACCAATAACCAATAACCTTGCTGCCAAAGGAATTAAATGTCAGGTACTGTGTAGAACGGGTGACCGATCAAATACAGCCTTTTTTCTGCCATCACCCAAGACGAATTTCTCGCACTCTATCTCCTCTATATACCCGTGATTTGAGCATTTAGTGCGACTATTTCCAGTTTAATCATGCTTGATGGGATTGTATTGTACTTTATATTGTATTTCTTCCTACATAAGGTGTGGCTCATTTAATTATTTGAAGGCCAGCCGTATATTCTCAGCGGCTGTAAGATCAGCTACAACAGCAATATAATGAGTTATATTGAAGAGTTACGCCCCCTTTCAAGCCGCGACAATTCCAAATGTCAGCTTTGAGATGGATGTATTTCACTGCGTGATTATCTTCACAGGTATTTTTAGTTTCCTTATTATCAATTCTACCTATAGTTCTGTATTTATGACCCTTTTCCGAGTATGAAAGCTCTCCCTACCCTAATTCGTATGAATGGGCTAGGGTACAATCCTCCACCCACCATCTCTCTAACAGAGGGAGATATTTAATGATAAACTAGCAGCTGTTAAAGTCAATCATGAATTAATGTTATGACATCAGACTTCTGGGTTCAGGGAATACCGGATCCAGCTCTGCTATGAGGAGTTCAGTAGGGTTTGAAACTGCTAGCTGTGTTATATTTTATTAAAATGTATCCATCCATTCCAGGTAGGCTCTGGGTGATGCAACTGATATTTTATAGCGATTAGTTTTGGGATGTGACAGAGACACACAAAAGTGATCAATATACAACCTTTAATTTCCAGCTGAACATTCTGCTAGTCACTGTTTCATAACCCAACAAAACAAAGCTTTGCTTGAATGTCATTGTCATTAAATTCATTCATCCAATGAAAGCATTTTCTAATATCAATATATCGCTTCACACAAAACAAATCATATCGGCTAATAACTCCACCTGATAACGGTGCTACTTTATAACCACAGTCATTCTGTTTTATGATAAGGGGAGATGAGGGTCTGCCAGATGCAGGGGGAAGCACTGACCAGTTCTTTGTGCTGCACTAATCGAAGCTGTCGCTGAGATGTACACGTGATCCTGCTCAGTGCTGGTTAGTCAGGGAAGCGCTGGTCGATTTTCACCCTTCCTAACCCAGGAGCACCTGCACCAGATGCAGCGCATTTACTGCCCCTTCCACTGGAGGAAATTAATTCAGCGCAAATTTGAGATTACCTGGATTTTACGGGTCAATTCCCCACACAATGATAAACTCGTTTTTCAAACACCTTAAATGTTGGAATTGGAGAAGGAGGCGAATGCAGTGACAAGAATCAAAGTTAGGATATTTTGGGACATGATATAATTCTGTACGATACAATGAGACAAACTGATACAAAATATATCCAGGTCGTAGATGCAAGTCTGGATCACTTTCTGCCGCCCTGCCTGTGAATTAATCTTCGGAATAGCAAACCCAGTGATGCAGCAGCTGAAGGCACAGTGGTTCAGTGGTTAGCGCCGCAGCCTCACAACTCCAGCGACCCGGGTTCAATTCTGGGTACTGCCTGTGTGGAGTTTGCAAGTTCTCCCTATGACTGCGTGGGTTTTCGCCGGGTGCTCCAGTTTCCTCCCACAGCCAAAAGACTTACAGGTTGATAGGTAAATTGGCCATTTTAAATTGCCCCTAGTATAGGTAGGTGGCAGGGAAATATAGGGACAGGTGAGGATGTGGTTGGAATATGGGATTAGTGTAGGATTAGTATAAATGGGTGGTTAATGGTCGGCACAGACTCGGTGGGCCGAAGGGCCTGTTTCAGTGCTGTATCTCTAAATCAAACAAGCAGAACCTCAAAGGAAATACCCTTCAGATTACTTATGGTACCGCAGATGAATATGTGGCTGGAGATATGGTGCAGGAGGGAGGGCTTCAGATTACTGGAACACTGGGATTTGTTCTGGGGGTGATGGGACCTGTACAGATCTGGCTGGTTCCTCTGAACAGAACTGGGACAAATGTCCTTACAGAGCGATTTGCCAATACTATTGGGGAGGGTTTGAACTAAATTGACAGGGGTGTGGAGTCTAGGAGACAATATTTAAGAGGAAAACAGAGGTCCACAAAGAAGTGGGAGATACCGACAGTACTAGAGTATGAAATAGTAAGGTATTGGTGGATTCAGAGTAATAAGGAATGTAATATGGTCCAATTTATGTTTACTGTGCATGATGTAAATTCGTTGAGTGTGGAAAAACAACGTTTGTAAATAAGGTTGGTGAGCTGCAGGTGGAGATAGCCACATGGAAATATGTTGTCGTAGTGATAACAGAAACCTGGCTCCGAAAAGGACAAGACTAGATACTAAATATTTCCGGATACAAGTTATTCAGGAAAGGCAGGAAAGAAAAGAAAGTGGGAGAAGTAGCAGTATTGATTAGGGAGAACATTATAGTGCTGGCGAGAGGTGATATTCTAGACGTGTCAAGGGCAGAATCTATTTGCTTACAGCTAAGAAATAATTGTGCCACCAATATGTTTCTGGGTGTATTCTATAAGCCACCAACTAGTGGAAAAGATACAGAGGAACAATTTTGCAGGGAAATGACAGAAAGCTGTAAGAATTATAGAATAGTTATAATGGGGAAATTTACCCTGAAATAGACAGAGAAGGGCAAGATGTTCCAGAGTGTGCTCAGGAGAATTTTCTACATTAGTATGTTTCCAGTCCAAAGAGGAAGGAGGCATTGCTGGATTTGTTTCTGGGGAATGCAGTGGATCAAGTGGATAATTGTCAGTTGGAGAATGTTTAGGGACAGTGATCATAGTATCATAAAGTTTACGTTGGCTATGGAAAAGGAAAAGGATCAATGCAAAGTGAAAATAATCTATTGGGGGTGGGCCAACTTCATTGGAGCAAGAACAAGTCAGGCCCAAGTAACTTGGAATCAAAGATTGGCAGGTGAAACTGCAACGAAAGAATGGACTCCCTTTAAAAAGGTGACAGTCAAGGTACCTTTTCACGAGGGGAAAAGGTAGGGCAAACAAATCCAGAGCTCCCTGGGTAACGCATGAGATCGAGAGTAAGATGAAGCTGAACAAGAATGCATATGACAGATGTCAGGTAGTAATACGAATGAGAAACATGCTCAATATAGAATGTTGACAGGGAAGTGAAAAAATAAGAGAAGCATAGAGAGAGCATGAGAAGAGACCAGCAGCTAACATAAAAGGGAATGAAAAATTCTTCAATTGGCACATAAATAGTAAAATGGTGTTATAACCAGGAGAGAGGCCGATTGGGAACTTAAAAACGGATTTACACATGGAGGCACGAGGCATGGCTGAGGTTCTTTGTCTTGTCCTTTTCCAAGGAAGAGTTGCTGCCCAAGTCATAGTGAAACAGTAGTTAGTTGAGACACTGGATGGGTGAAAGATTGAGAAAGAGGAGATCTTAGATATAGTGGCTGCACTCAAAGTTGTTAAATCATCAGGACCAGATGAGATGCATCCAAGGGTACTGAAGGAAGTAACGGTGGAAATTGCTGAGGCACTCACCATAATTTTCCAATCCTCCTTAGGTGCATGGTATTGCCAGAGGACTGAAGAATTGCAAATGTTTAAAAAGGGGTATAAGAATAGCCCCAGCAACTACAGTGTTTAACCTCTGTGGTGGGAAAGCTTTTAGAAACGATAATTCAGGACTATATTAACATTCACTTGGACAAAAAGATGAATTCCAGAGGTGAGGTGAGAGTAACTGCCCTTGGCATCGATTCAGCATTGAACCGAATGTGGCATCAAGGAGCACTGGTAACATTGGCGTCAATTGGAATCTTGCGGAAATCATTTTATTGACTGAAGTCATGAAGATTCGAGACCAATCTTCTCAACCCTAGGGCATCGCTGCTGGCGTTCCACAGGGCAGTGTTTGAGGCCTACCTATCTTTAGCTGTTTTATAAATTATCCTCATTGCATAATAAGTTCCAGCAACTGTAACCATCTCCTTTGACACCCCACACCATTGCTATCATCCTACTTCCCACATCAATATCATTAGCAACACCATTGGTGGCCGTGCCTTCAGCTGCGGAGGCTGTAAACTCTGGAATTCCCTCTTTATTCCTCCTTTAGACCCGCCTTAAAAGTTACTTCGTTTAACACGTTTCTGGTCATATGTCCTCATATCCCCTAATGGGGGTTGGTGTCAAATTCTGTTTGCTAATGCTCCTTTGAAGTGTTTTGGGGCATTTTATTGCGTTAACATACCTCGGTAACTGCAAATGTTATTGTTCGGCTCTATATGATAGAAATGGTGCTGAGGTCACAGAGAGGTTACAGTTCAGTCACTAAGATGTTACCTCGTGTGTGGAAATGCAGATAGGGTATATTTATAGGCAGGAGAAACTGTCGTGCACGGAGGGTTGCGAGCTGTGAAATGATTGAAGCAGAGATCATGCCAACATTGAAAAACAGGTTAGAATGGTGTTTGAATGACAGGGGATAAATAAGGCGGGGAATTGTCGGGTGTGTGAGATTAGGACTAATTCTAATCTGGGGCATAAACACTGAAACGGACTGACTGGCTGAAACAGCCTTTTTCGATGTGGCAATATCTATGAAAATTCCAGGATATCAACAATGCATCAGCAAACAAATAGCACCATGTAATATTGGGGTACAGAACATGAAACTTCACTATGAAATTAGTCTCCTCATATTGTCAGGAAGGCGTGAATCCATTTATTCTTAAAGTGGATTGAGTTGGAGTTGAGCAATCTGCAATGTCATAGGAATGTGTTAAATATTGGGAGGATAATATCCTGCACTGTTATTTCCAGGTTACAGTACCACCAGGAAATCAATTACCAGGCCACTGTCCGTCTGGGGTCGTGCTTACAAGGTTACAATAAGACTGGGCTATCAATTACAGGGTCATCATTACAGAGGTGTATTAGTTACAAGGGCACTATAAAGCGGGAGCATCAAATATAGGGTCATCACTGCAGCGGGATATTAATTAAACAGTCACTTTTAGGCTGAGTTCTCAGTTACAAGGTCACTGCTAGATTCGCATTATCAGGTGAAGTCATTATTTGCTGCAAACTTTACATTTTCTCTGTCACTCCCTTCCTTTCCTCATTATTATTTCTCTTTATTTCAATCTCTGTAATACCGTCCCTTCACTCACTGTTCATGGGCAGCCTTTCTCTTCTTTACATCAATATCTGCATCTCTGTACGTAAATTGCACGATTTACTTGTGCCTCCTTCCTAATTGACAAGCCTTCTTGAAACCTTGCAGTTTTATCAGTCCTTTGGTCAGTCTTCCTATTTTGCCTTCCATGAAGAGGTATTCAATCTTAGTCTATTTCAATTTCACAGGGACTTTGTGACTCTCCTACATAAATGTTCAAAAATTGTTCAAAAGTTGTTCAAAAGTCTGAGCCAGATATTCTTCAACAGTTGCCATTCAGATAAGACTCCAGACTTGGTTTTGTTTTTAAGATAATGCAGATTTTTGATTTACTGCAGGAAAAGGAAGCTGATTTCTACAAATTCCACATGGTGTATTCTTTTGTATTCATTCTTGGTATGTAAGAATCATTGGCACGGCCAAACTTTTTTTCAAAAATATACTTAATTCATTAAAAAGTTGCAAAAATACATAACAGAACAATTCAAACTGGACATTTCATAAAGTTCAATAAAGATCAGTTTCTTTCAATACAACACATGAGGTTCCTCACTACTCTTGCCATTCTAGGTTTCAATGTGATCAGCAGTTGGTGAACCAACGACAACTGGATAGCTCATCAGGCCTTCACAGAGGGCTGGAGGTCTGGAGTCACATATTAGGTCAAACTAGGTAAGGATGGAAGGTTTACTTCCTTAAAAGGCATTAATAAACCAGATGCACTGAAAAAACAACCTGCTAGTTGTATGGTTATGATTACTGCAGATCGCATTTTATTTCAGCTTTACTATTTGGGTGAATTTAAAATCCACTTGGTGCCATGGTGGGATTTGACCCCCATGTCTTTGAAAGATTCATCCATGTCTCTGGATTGTTAATCTTCCAAAATTTCTATGAGGCTACCATCCTCCTATTGCTCCTACCTAATACAGCAACTGATGAAAGCTTTCATTGTAACTGGGAATTTGTGGCGTAGTGAGAGATGGCTGTTCGATTCAGGATGTTTCTCTAATAGCAATCAATTGTTTTATAAATTACATTTGGTTATTGTATCACTGTATGAGTCTGGAATGGACCCCTCGGCTGGCTGTGCAGACATAACGTTAGAAATGAAATAATCAATTCTCCAGCATAGAACTATTAGTTGACAAATTAATGGGGGATTTGTTGTTGCTGGGCAGAACATTCATCCATTCATTGCCAAGAGATTGGCTTTTAGCCCTGATTCCAGGTGCAGCCGGGTCCATAATATTGCAGGTAGCATTAACAGAAAGCATTTCAATTATTACAGAGTTTATAATCCGATGCCTGTATTACCGATAATATAGCAATGCATATCAAGGTGTGTTCCCGCTACTTAGTGATGTTATATCAATATTGTATTGCATGAATAATTGCAATACATATGAATATTGCTCCACTACGGAAATTAAAACCATCGCGATGAAAAGCAATGAATGCTCAGAATGAGAATTCTGCTTATAAACTGAGATTCTGGTTTGATTATAAAAGCCCTGCATTACTTTACAATGAAAGTAACTCTGAATTGGGTAAGTGGCTTCTACTGAGTTCAGTAAAAATATTTCAGTTAATCTTCCTGTAAGATCAAGTGATGTCAGCAGAGGATAAACAGCTGAATGGTGAGTAGGTCGTGAGGCTTTATTTACTTCAGTAGTAAGTTTACTAGTCTAATATATAGAGACGTGGCAGGGCGGATCAAACCAGTGCATGCTGCTCCACTTTGAATCTCTGCGATGCTTCTCATGTCCTGGAAAATCAGAAGTACAGGATGTGTCGTTAGCTGGCAGAGATCCAGCTCAGGGTTTCAGAGCTTGAGCAGCAGCTGGCATCACTGTGGCGCAACTACAAGAATGAGAGTTTTGTGCATAGTGCATTTATAGATGTGGTAACTACCCACCCCACCCCACCCCAAACCCCCATCTTAAGGATATGCAAGCAGAGACGGAATGAGTGATCGCCAAGCAGTAAAAAAGAACCAGGCAGATATTGCAGGAGTCCCCTGAGTGCATCTCACTCTCCAGCCAGCATTCAGTTCTCTGGGGTGTGCAGCCAGAGCCTTGTCCGCAGCACCCCGGCTGCCTCAACTGTACAATGTTCCGAAGAAGGGTCACTGACCCGAAACGTTAACTCTGCTTCTCTTTTCACAGATGCTGCCAGACCTGCTGAGTGGTTCCAGCATTTCTTGTTTTTATTGCCTCAACTGTACAGTGGGCCAGGAGGTAAATTGGAGACGCTATAATGATAGAGGACTCGATAGGGGAACAGAAAGGCGTTTCTTCAGCCACAGATGTGAATCCAGGATGGTATGTTTCCTCCATGGATCCAGGGCCACTGAGAATCTTCACAGCACTCTGAGGAGGGAGGGTAACCTGCCAGCAGTCGTTGTCCATACCAGTACCAGTGACATAGGTAGAAAGAGAGATGAGGTACTGCAGTTTAGGGAGTTGAGGGAGGAACTAGCAAGCGGGAACTCAAATATAGTAATCTCCAGATTACTCTTGGTGACAATTGCTATCGTGTATTATAGAAGTAGGAGGATAGAGAAGATGAATACCTACCTGGAGAGATGATGCAGGGAGAGGGCTTTAGATTCCTGGTCATTGAACCTGTTCAGGGGGAGATGGTACTTGATGCGCTGTACTGAACAGAGCCAGAACAAAGTCCTTGTTGGGCAATTTGCTAATACTATAGGGGATGGGTATAACTTAACTTGGCAGGGGTGTACGAACCAGGAGGCAATATTAGAGAGGAAAACTAAAGTGCACAGTGATTGGAGGAGACAGATATTAATAGAGTAACAAATAGTAAGGTGGTGTTTAAGTAAAATGAAATGCAATAAGATCTAAATTAGGTTTACTGTGTAAACATGTGAACACATGGAGTCTGGTAAATAAGCTTGGTCAGATTCAGGTGCAGATAGCCACATGGAAATATGATGTGGTGATAACAGTAACCTGGCTCAAAATGGACAGAACTAGGTACCAAATATACCTGGATAGAAGGAGTGTAGAAAAGATAGGACAGGAAAGAAAGGAGGAGGGGTAGCAGTATTGATTAAGTATAACATTACAGGGCTGGAGACTGAGGATGTCCTAGAGGGGTCAATGACCGAATGTACTTGGTTAGAGCTAAGAAACAATGGAGGTATAATTAGATTGCTGGGTGTATTCCATAGGCCACGAACTAGTCAGAAAGCTATACAGGAACAAATATGCAAATATGAAATTACAAAGAGGTGCAATAATTATAGAGTAGCTATAATGGCGGATTTAAAATATCCTAATACAGACTGGGATATTAACAGTATAAGGGGAAGAGAAAACACTCAACAGCTCTTGTTACATCTGAGGAGTGAAAAACAGGCTAATCTTCCAAGTCGATGATGATTCATCAGAGCTGTAGAGGTCAGAGATGGAATAGGTTGAAAGCACGTACAGAGACAGAGCTAGGGGTGTGAAAGAAAACAAGTGAAGGACTGTGGAAAGTGGCAAGACGGAGTGATATACTGGCTGAAGAGATGCTGGGGCGAGGCAAAATGTAGATGGCAATGGGACAGATTTTTCTGCCTGCAGTTCAATTTGTCAGAAATATTGTCCCTGGTCAACCAATCACAACTGCTCTGTATAATAAGCTTGACGGGCCGAATGGCCTTCTGTGCTGTACTTTCCTATTATTGTATATTTCGCAACACCACTGCTGCTGCCTTCACAGTCATTCTGCCATCTTACAACCCATTACAGACAAATACACTTTCTTGCCTTATGTCCTGTTCTTTTCACATCATGACACTGGGGAAATGCAGCGAGAAGTTTAATTTTCATTTCTATCACCAGATTTGGAACCAGACCTCCTGAATGACAATTGAAATGGTGCCAACCCTTCACTGCAGCTCAGCCCATCAAAACATTCCCTGTTATCATCGGCCTGTTAGGTGTCTTCTTACCCTGCATCTGCTGAACAACATTAGCTTCACATAGCTCCGCTTTCTTCACATTGAAAACCAGTGAGAATTTATGCACAGTTTGAAATCTAAGAAATGTGTACAAGATTGGAAGGAGAGTGTGACTGTTGATAATTGCGAATGGGAACAACTCTTGCACATTCCTGTATTCAGTATCTGGAAGTAGCAGGAAGATGAGATCACAGTGTTTATTTATCCTGTTATCTGCAAAAATCATTGCTTCTCAATGTTCTGCATCTTTCATTCCCACTCCCTGCTTTCCAGGGAAAGTTGGGTTTCATGAATTCGGTGTGTTTGCATAAAGCAGATAATTCACCTGGGAGCTGGAGGAGCAGAGGGAGCTGGAGGATAAGCAGTGACAGAAGCAGAAGGCGATGCCACATGAAACTGGCAGAATTTGCTGTGTGTCAGTTGTTTCTATTGATGTTTGATGGCCGTGCATTGCCTTGCACATTTCACAGGAGCCACATTGATTAGGTTGGTGCATTTTGGAAATTGAAACTTGTGCCTCTGCAGCTTTATGCTCCTGGCAACACACTCGGTGTCTTTTGTGGTCTAGCTAAACATCTGAATTTTTAAATGAGAAAGCAGTCTCTGATGAAAGTGGCCTGAAGTGAAGAAATAGCAAAAGCAGCGTGGATCAGCTAATGTGCAGTGAAGTCTGGTAGACTGAACAGCAGGCAGAAATAGCTGTCCCATTACCACCCACATTTTCCTTGCACCATCATCCCTTTTATCAGTACATCACTCTGCGTTATAACTTTTCACATCCTTTCACTTCCCTTATTCAGTCTCTATAATTGTATCGACCTGTTACATCTCTGACTTCTCCATCTCTGATGAATAATCACTGATCTGGAGCTTTAATTGCGTTTCTTCTCTCCATTGTTAGCCCCAGATGTGCTGAGCATTTTCTGCTTTTATGTAGCAAGTAAATCATGTTTGTGAGAGTTGCCATAGCAGCAAGAAGGTATCATTTTCTGATCAGGAATCAAACCCAGGCTATGGCAGTAAGTGCACTCAATCCTAACCACTCGAGCACCAGTGAAGCTCGGCAGTGCCTTTTCAAGTTAGTTGCTTTTCCCATTTCTTTACTTTCAGCAAGAAATTTCTCTGATTCTCTGAAGATTCGAGTTCTGCCGTGGTCATTTTACACTCAGAAATCTGGTTCAACTTAATGAAACCAAACGGCATTCCCACTCTTTCACTGAAGGTTCCATTTCCTTCAAAATAGTGCAAGGATCTTTATTAAAAATACTTCTTCAGGTTGTTCTCTGTTTTTATTTCTCATCCATTTTACCTTTTGTTTAGTTTCTAACAAATCCACAATATCTAATAGATAAATGTGAACATTTTCAATTAGCAGAATGAGCGTTGCGTCAATCAGATTACAGCAAATACCTGCCAGATCGGTGAACAAGTCAACGATGTCCCCAGTCAACTCACGAGAACTGATGCAAAAACGCTGTGAGCAGGGTTTGAACCTGCGCGGGGAAACCCCATTGAATTTCAAGTCCAACGCCTTAACCACTCGGCCATCACAGCACACTGACACCAGCTCTCTATAATTAAATTGTCTGTGCAAAGTATGAGAGAATTGCCCTGAACAGATTCTGCAGAAACATTGTCTTTGAGCCTTGACTTCTGTTGCATCTCCCAGTTCATGTGAAAATTAACATGATGGAATCAGTGAATTTTGCAGCACATTGGGAAGGCTGTCCACCTCCGAGCCTGTGCCAGCTCTTTGAAAGAACTGTCAAGTTTGATCCCACAATCCAGCTTTTCCCCATCACCCCAGAAATTCATCCTTTTCGCTATTCTCTGTTGTATGTCCGTCAGAAAATTATGCATCGACGCTGTCACTGACCCTTTAATTCTATCCACTTTAAGTTTTCTAAAAAGTCGATTATGTGGCATTTCAACAGATGCCTTTTGAAAGTCCATGGCCACAACATCAAACACACTGTCACTGCATTCATCAAATTTCTCCATTACTTCATTAAAGAACACATTTCATAGAAAAGATCCAACTGCTATGAAAACAACGCCCAGTTCCTCAGTTCACATCCTTTGTCTCAGAAGATTCCACAAAGAAATATTGTCAACAACCCGCCACTATCCTTTTGTAGCGTGTGTCTGCTGAGCAGTCACTCAGACCTAAATGTATGGACTGAGTTCAAGGCCCAAATGAACATTGGTGCGAATGGAACATGTGCAACATAGAAACAGCGGTGGTAGCCGAGCAATGTTAAAGCCTTTAAGAAAATAAAAGCAAATGCTATACAGTCGGCTAAGCTGCAGTAAAGTGACATGGAAGCAAGTCAGTATTAATAGTGGAAGGAATAATCTGAGAGAAGAGGTGGGTTTGAATGTGAAAAGTAAAGCATTGGCATGTGTAAGTGTGATGAAGTAAGAGGGGTCAATATGTTTTCTCCATCCGGGAGAAATACAGTTTCATGGAATAAAGATTGGTTATTTTATGCATTCTATTAGCAGGTGCTGTTGTCTTTTGATTTTATTGTAGGTCGAGCATTGTTTACAGTCTCAGGAGTCTTTATAGGGCTAAAGAATAAATCGTTTATTATATACATATAATTATTTACCTGTACTGCTGCCTTCAGTGATCTATGGACGAGTACACCAAGGTCCCTCTGACCCTTTGTACTTCCTAGGGTCCTACCATCCATTGTATATTCCCTTACCTTGTTAGTCCTCCCAAAATGCATCACCTCACACTTCTCAGGATTAAATTCCATTTGCCACTGCTCCGCCCATCTTACCAGCCCATCTATATCACCCTGCAATCTAAGGCTTTCCTCCTCACTATTTACAACACCACCAATTTTCGTGTCATCTGCCAATCCCATCTCTATAAGCCAACAAGTGGAGAATTTTCCCCTGATTCCCATTTGGCTCGGGCTCCTTGATGCCACACTCGGTCAAATCGTGCCTTGATGTCAAAAATAGTCACTCTTGCCTCAACTCTGACAGTCAGCTCATTTGTCCATGCTTGACTAAGGCTGTAATGAGGTCTGGTCTCCAAATTGTAGAGATGGTGCAATAGCTTTAGATTTCAGCACAGGGAGGAGGGAGAGTTTGTAGATGGGGATTGCAGCTTTGGGGGAGCAGGAGCTGATTCTTAGAAACTAGAGTTGTCTGTTCTGAATTTCTATCCTGTACCTACAGGGCTGACTTTTGTAAACTCCTTTTACAGGGTATCAGAAGAGAAAGATTTAAAGATGAGAAATGAAAACCAAAAAATCTCAGCGAGATCTTACAGAATCAGTAAATTCATATACAATCGGCCTCTGATTATGGCAGGAGAAACGTTTGTTGTTTCTGACTGTGGCAAAATATTTAATACATCATTGAGACTGGAAAAGCACTGACACACACACACACCTGAGGGAGAGTGTTCCAGTGCACTAACTGTGGAAAGAGCTTCAACCAGTTACACAGCCTGAAAAACAATCATACCATTCACGGTGGGGAGAAACTGTACATGTGTTCTCTGTGTGGATGAGACTTTATCTGATCATCCAATCTGAAGAGACAGAGGACAGTTGCACCACGAAGAAACCGTGGTAAAGGATTGGATTACCCATCAGAATTGAATTTCATCAGCGGACTCACACCAGGGAGAGGCTGTTCGCCTGCTGTGTGTGGGGGAAGAGAGTGACTGCATTATCCCACCTTCTGACATATCCATGAGCTCATACGGAGGAGAGGCCATTCATCTGTTTTGTGTGTGGGAAGGGATTCACTCACTCATCCACCAGCAACCTCACATATGACTGGAGGGGTTGGATTCTGTTGTTACGACTATTGTGAATCACATCCAACAATTTGCCTTCATTAAACATTTTTAACTTTATAGTAAAACATCCAAAGCTGAGCTATAATACAAAATTTGACACTGAGCCACATAAGGAGAAATTAGAGCTGATGATCAATAGCTTGCTGAAAGAGGTACATTTGAAGGAACATCTTAAAGGAGGTGGGAGAGGTAAAGAGGCTGAAAGGTTTATGGAGGGAATTCCAGAATTAGGGACCAGCAGCTAAAAGCACGGCCACTAATGGTGGAGCAAACAAAATATGGGATGTACAAGAGGCGAGAATTGGAAGAGGGCAGATATCTCGGAGGGTTCTGATGAAAGGCCACAAACTTGAAACATTAATTCGGTTTCTTTCTCCACAGATGCTGCCAGACCTGCTAAGTATTTCTAGCATTTTCTGTTTTTAGATCAGAATTCCAGCATCTGCGGTGTTTTGCTTTTATCTTGGAGGGTTATAAGCTGGAAATTACAGAGATAGGGAGGGGTGAGGCCAAGCAGGGATCGAAAACAAGGATGAGAATTTTAAAAATGAGTTGTTGTTTGACCAGGAGCCAATGTAGTCCAGTGAGCACAGGGGTGATGGGTGAAAAGAATTTAGTATGTGTTACAGAGTTTTGGATGACCTCAGTTTAAAGAGAGTAGAATATGGGAGGCCGGCCAGGAGTCCATCAAGTCTCGAGGTAACAAAGACATGGATGAGGGTTTCAGCAGCAGATGAGCTGAGGCAGGGATGGAGTTGGGCAGTGTTACAGAGGTGGAAATAGGTGGTAGTAGTGATGGAGTGCATGTGTGGTCCTACACTCACCTCGGGGTTGGATTATGACATTAAGTTTGTGAAAGGTCTGGTTTAGTCTCAGACAGTTGTCAGGGAGAGTGATGGAGTCAGTGGCTAGAGAACATGTCTTCAGCCTTCCCAATACTTAATTGGAGTAAATTTCTGCTCAGCCACATCTGGATGTCTGAAAGCAGTCTGAAAGCAGTCTGACAATTTAGCAACAGTGGAAGAGTCGAGTGAGGTGGTGGCGAGGCTGCATAGGTGTAAAAACTGATGCTGTAATTTTGGATGATGAAGTCGAGAGCAGCATGTAGATGAGAAATAAGAAGGGGGGATCTTTGGACGAGACCAGAGATAATTGTGCAGGAGTGGGAAGAGAAGCCATTTGCAGGTGATACTCTGGCTTTGATTCGATAAGAATGGAACCAGGACGGTGCAGTCCCACCCAGCTGGATAACAGTGGAGAGGTGTTGAAGGAGGATGGTGCGGTCAACCATGTCAGAGGCTGCAGACAGCTCCAGAAGGACGAGGAGGGATAGTTTTCCATTGTCACATAGGATGTCATCTGTGACTTTGATAAGAGTTGTTTTGATTCTGTGGTATGGGTGGAAACCTGATTGGAGGGATAGAAACATGGAATTCCAGGAAATATGGGCACGGATTTGGGAGGTGACAACACGTTCAAGGATTTTGGAGAGGAACCGGTGGTTGGAAATGGGGCTTTTGTTTGCAAGGATGGTGAGGTCAAGGTTTTTTTGAGTGGGGTTGATGATGGCAGATATAAAGGAGAGAATGACAGCACCTTAAGAGACAGAAACATTAATATCAGCTAACATGGGGAAGTTGGCTCGTCAGCAGTTTAGTGGGAATAGGGAGCAGGAGGTGGATCTCATCAACAAGATCAGCTCAAAGAGGGCATGAGGGGAGAATCGAGAGAAACTAGAGAAAGATGTAAGTTCAGGGCTCAGACGGGGTCGCGGGGGGTGGGGGTTCTTTAGAGGTAGTTTGGCCCAGTGGGCTAGTGGAAGGGAGGGAAGCAGCAGAGGCAGCTGATTGGATGGTTTCAATCTGAGTGACAAAGAAGACCAGGAGCTCCTCGCACTTGTTGGAGGTGAGAATGGAGGAGAGGGAGAGCACTTCAAAAGCAACTAACTTATGTATGAGATATTAAAAAGACTCAACACACTGTGTGTTTAACACAATGCTGATTTATTTGACATTTATCTATAATATTAGTCCCTATAACTGGGCTGGAGTTTATGAATATCAGGAGAAACAGACCCCAATGGACATGGTTCAGTCCTGGATATTATTAACAGCAGAATCCAAGCAATGTAGTGACTTGTGAACTCGCTGATGTTTCAGCGTATTGGATGACTGAGTGAATCCCTTCCCACACTCTAAGCAAGTGAACGGTCTCTCCCCAGTGTGAAATTGCTGGTGTGTCAGCAGGTGGGATGATGAAGTGAATCCTTTCCCACACAAAGAGCAGGTGAATGGCCTCTCCCCAATGTGAAGTCGCTGGTGTTTCAGCAGGTGGGATGAGTGAGTGAATTCCTTCCCACACTCGGAGCAGTTAAATGGCCTCTCCCAGTGTGAGTGCACTGGTGTACACTGAGTTCAGATGAAAACCTGAACGCAGTCCCACAGTGAGAGCATGTGAATGGTCTCTCGTCAGTGTGAACACATTGATGGGACATCAGTTCCTGGGAGCTTGTATTGCAATTCACACAGTCTGGACATTTAAAACGTCTCTCCCCAGTGTGAACTCGCTGGTGTGTCAGCAGGTGGCATGACTGAGTGAATCCCTTCCCACACACGGAGCAGGTAAATGGCCTCTCCCCAGTGTGACTGCACTGATAAGCTTTCAGCTGGGATGGGTAATTCAATCCCTTCCCACAGTCCCCATATTTACATGGTTTCCCCCCGGTGTGACTACGCTTATGATTCGACAGGCCAGATGATTGACTGAAGCCTCGTCCACACACCAAACAGACATATGGTTTCTACCCACTGTGATCAGTGTTTTTCCTACTATATTCAAAGATCTGAAGATATTGAGGTTACAATAAATTGGGCGACACCATCAGATCCTGATGTTTGAGTTTCATGACTGCAAATCCTCCCCTTCTAATACCATGTGAAATTGATTTTAAACAGAAAAAAGGGCGCGAGAGGACCCAGGAAAACACAAAGGCAGGTTGTGAAATGAAGCTGAATGAATCTGGCAATTTATGGGGCCAGCACTATGAAAAAGAACCACAAAAGCTGCTGAATTAATGTACAACCCCAACTGGTTCAATAATGTCCTTCAGGGAAGGGAACCTGCCCACCAGTCTGGACCTAAACAAGACTGTCCTCCATGCGAGGAAAGAGAGAGAGGGAGAGGTTAGAGGGGTATGGAATGAAAGAGAGGGATTTTAATTATCTACAACTCAACTCAGTTTTTGATATTATTTCACAGGATGTGGGTGTCGCTGGCTAGGCCATCATTTATTGCCCATCCCTAACTGCCCCGGGGAAGGTGGTGGTGAGCTGAATTCTTGATCTGCTGCAGCCCTTAGGATGTAGGTACACCCACAGTGCTGTTAGGACAGGAATTCCAGGATTTTGCAGCGAAGGAATGGTGAAATATTTTTAAGTGAGGATGGTGTGCAGCTTGGAGGGGAACTTGCAGTTGGTCGTTTTGCTGCACTTGTCCTTCTAAATGGTAGAGGTTGCAGGTTTGGAATTTACAGTCAGAGGAGGCTCGGCAGTAGTAGACAGTGGACAAGCTTTGGGGAGACAGGAGGTGAGTTATGCACCACAGAATTCCCAGCCTCTGGCCTGCTCTTGTAGCCACAGATCTGATATGGCTGGTCCAGTTCAGTTTCTGGTCAACAGTAATCCCAACGGATGCAGTGGATCAACAATGCAGCTCACCACTACCTTCTCCAGGAGTGGTAATAAATGCTGGCCTAGCCAGCGACACCCACGTCCTGTGAAAGAATGTCTGCTCCAGATGGACTGCAATGGTTCGAGATGGCAGCTTACTACCATTTCTCAAGGGTAATTAGGGATTGACAACAAATGCTGTAGGGAGTGAGGGTAACAGTGGGACAGGCAGCAAAACAGAGGGGCAGGGGGATGAAGAGACACAGGATCTGGAGGTCTCCAGTGTGAGTTTACAGCGTCTAGAGAAAAGGCCCTCCGTCACACCCGTCCAGAAGGTCTGATTTGCAAAAATAAATCCTGGGGCAGCGATTCAAAAAAAGCATCCTGAAGGAATCAACAGCTTTTTTACCAGTCTGATGAGGAATGCAGCACTATCTGGGGGCTGAGGGGATGCCCCAGACTTAGACTACACCCAGGGTGGTGGAGGGGTGGGGGGGGGGGGGGGGGTGCGGTGCGGGGTGCTGCGGTGGGCTTGCAGCAGGTGTGAGGTGTGAGGATGGGGAAGCAGTGAGGCCCATGTCCCATCTGGATATAATCACATTGCTGCTTGCTGTGTACAGATTGCCTGCAGGATTTCCTGCATTACAACAATGACTAGACTTTTAATTTATTGATTGTAAAGCAACCGGGAGGGTGTGAAAGAAGTTCTGAACCTGTGTAAAGGCTCGTTATAATTCCTAATTAATGCTTGTATTTTAGGCAGTGCAATGAAATTTGATAGTTAAATGAACACCATTTTAATTCATTTTACTGAAATTGTGCTTGCAGATTTCTCTGTGTTTCTCTTTCCAGCTTTCTCTCTCTCTCTATTTCTTACTAGTCTTATCTCTTCTTCTCTGTTTAAACTCTTAGTAAATCATAAAAATACCACAGAGAATGATGTGATTTGCTGTTATTATAGGTGGGAGAGGATGGGTTTAGCATCTTCTGGACAGACTGGGGCCTGGTCATGTCACTGTCCTCCTGTAGATTAGCTGAAAGATGCAGCAAATGTACTCAACAATGACCTTGTATGGATAAGTTCACAAATCATCAAAAAGCATCTCCCTGGAATGTCTCTGGTCAAAGCAGCCATGGTACCTGGATTAACAATACAATGTGCAAAATCTCAGCACCTAATAGACTCTCTCACATTTTAAATCTGTTCCCTCTTTACAGTCTCTGGGTTTATAGTGGGGGATGTGTAAATAATGCTGAAATTGTTCATGTCAGTGAGTGAAAGAGAGAAAAGGAGCCCTGGGCTATTGATGTGTCTTCTATTTTAAAAATTCGTTGCTTTGTTGCCATCAATGTTTCATTCCAGGAGATTTTTAGAAGCTGCAACATGTTGATTCAGGGAGAGTGTATGTGTTTTGACAAGAGGAATTCTTGAACAGGAGCTTCCTCCAGATATCTAATAATAAAGATATATGTTTCTCTGTGTCATTTACTCTTACCTACAGAAAGAAGTCTTATGTCCTCGGGGGTTTGAGATGTTTTTACAACAAGGTGGAGGGGGAGGGGGGGCCTCAGAAACTCAAAGGTTGAGAACCGCTGCTCCAGAGCACCCAATGTAACCTGTATATTTCACCCTCTCTATCTCTTCCTGCAACGTTATCTCTGCACCTCCCTGGCTGTCAGCCTCTCCACATCTTTCTTTATATCTCAGTATCTGTCTTTATATCCCTATCTATATATCGCTATCTCTCAACATCTTTTATATCTCTTCCTCTCTATATTTCTACAAATTCTCTTTTTAATCACGTTTCTTTCTCTGTTTGTCAATCTCTTCCAAAGCTTCTGTCTCTGTCAATCTCCCAGTATCTCAGCCTTCTCTACTTTTTCTGATTCTCTGTCCCTCTGTTTATTTATCGCTCACTCAGTTCTGTTCTTCTCCCTGGCTTTCTTGTTTCTCTTTCTCAGTGCCTCTCGCAGGGGGAGATTTGGACTCAGTGCCATTGTGTTGTACAGGTGATAATGAACCGGGATCCTGCTTTCCATCTCTCCCGAGTTTTACTTGCGTTAATGTAAAAACAGAGAGAGATGTGAAACAAGCGGCCGGTTCACAACCACCCAGTTTGTACTATTGCAGCAAGTCAAAGTCTAGCCCAGTGTTTCCTGTCCCTCTCTGTGTGTCTGCTCCCTGGCTGTCTCTGCCTCTCTCTCGTGAGCAAATGGAGGTGAGGGACAGCTTAGCCATGATCTGGCATTGGTGGAACTGGCTCGAAGGGCTGAATGGCCTCCACCATCCCGTTCCTGTGCTAACCAATGTTTCTGTGTGTCTGTCCTCTGTTGGGGGAAGAGCCAGCAAGCTCAGATTTTTATTCCCAGTGGACTGATAGGGTTGGAGGGACAGGCAAAACACCTTTCTGCAGTGAAGGACATGTCTGGAGCTGGGATCGTCCTGTGAATGAAGGGACAGAAAGTCAGCGAGCCTCTTCATGTCCTTGCTTTATGTTCCTCCTTCCTTTGGCTGGATATGAATTAAAGGTGCCAGTTTGTGCAGCCATTTTGCATTTGATGCATTTTTATAGATCCACAGTTGCTTATCTGGACAGGAATTAAAGCAAATTAAAGAATTAGACAGGGTCTGTTCACAGGGAGGGGGGAATTAGACAGGGTCTGTTCACAGGGAGGGGGGAATTAGACAGGGTCTGTTCACAGGGAGGGGGAATTAGACAGGGTCTGTTCACAGGGAGGGGGGAATTAGACAGGGTCTGTTCACAGGCAGGGGGAATTAGACAGGGTCTGTTCACAGGGAGGGGGGAATTAGACAGGGTCTGTTCACAGGGAGGGGGGGAATTAGACAGGGTGTGTTCACAGGGAGGGGGAATTAGACAGGGTCTGTTCACCGGGAGGGGGGAATTAGACAGGGTCTGTTCACAGGGTGGGGTTTTTTAGACAGGGTCCGTTCACAGGGAGGGGGAATTATACAGGGTCTGTTCAAAGGGAAGGGTGAATTAGACAGGGTCCGTTCACAGAGAGGGGGGATTTAGGATATGTTCACAGGGAGAGGTGATTTAGACAGGGACTGTTCACAGGGATTGAGGAATTAGACAGGGTCTGTTCACATTGAGGGGAGATAATTGTGCAGGAGGGTCTGTTCAGAGAGGAGGATGGGGTGGGGTTGGGGGCTTCCATTAAAGGTTTGGATAATTAGACTGGGGGGAGTCTATTTGCGGAGGTATTGATTCCCAGCCCCAAATGTGGAGGGGGCCATAAATGTCCCGTCCCTCACACAAGCACCAAGGGGGAAGCTCTGTTACACCAGGCAATGCCTCACTGTCCTAACACAGAGTTCAGAGACACAAATAAACACAGAGTCTTCACACTCTGCCTCCTGTAAGGACTCCATTCCATTCTCCCAGTTTCTCCGTCTCTGACACATCTGCTCTGATGATGCAACCTTCCACAACTGCGCTTCTGATATGTCTTCCTTCTTCCTTAACCGAGGATTCCCCCCCCCACCCCCCACCCCACCTCCCCTCAGTCCCACAACTAAGGTTGACAGGGCCCTCAACTATGTCCGGCCCATTTCCCACACCTCTACCCTCATCCCTTGCCTTCCCTCCCAGAACCACAACAGGGTTCCCCTTGTCCTCCTCACTTTCCACCCATCAGCCCTCAAATCCAAAGGATCATCCTCCGCCATCTCCAGCATGATACCATCACCAAACGCATCTTCTTCACCCCTCCCTTGTCAGCATTCTGAAGGGATTGTTCTTTCTGTGACACCGTGGTGCATTCCTCCATTACCCCCAAAATCTTGTCCCCTTTCCGAAGCACCTCCCCATGCAATTGCTGTAGTTGTAATACCTGCCCATTTACCTCCTCTCTCCTCACAATCCCAGGCCCCAAACACTCCTTTCAGGTGAAGCAGTGATTTTCTTGTACTTCTTTCAAATTAGTATACTGTATTCGCTGCTCACAATGTGGTCTCCTCTACATTGGCTGACCAAACGCAGATTGGGTGACTGCTTTGTGGAACACCTTCGCTCAGTCCAAAAACATGATCCCGAGCTTCCTGTCGCTTGCCATTTCAACACACCCCGTTTCTCTCATGCTCATTCTCTATCCCGGGCTTGCTGCAGTGTTCCAGTGAACATCAACGCAAGCTCGAGGAAGAGCATCTCATTTACTGATTAAGCACTGGACTGAACATTGCATTATGTAATTTCAGAGCATGGCTGGCCCTCTTTTTTTATTTTAATTTTATTTTTTCTTATTTTTTATTTGTATTTTATTTTAGTTTGTTTCATCATTCTTTTTTTATCATGTGCCTACCTACTGTTTTTTTCCATGTTTGTGCTTTTGGCCAGGGCTGTTCATTATTCTGTCATTTGACACCCTCTCTGTACTGACGCTTTGTCTTTCACCACACTATTAACATATCCTTTGCCTTTGCTCTATGACCTTCTTGTCAGTCGTTCTCTGTGACACTCTGTCCTATCAACACCTTCCCTTTTTTTATCATCTGCCCCACCCCCTCTTTGTTTGCTTAAAACCTATCAGGGCGGCACAGTAGCCTCACAGCTCCAGGGACCTGGGTTCGATTCTGGGTACTGCCTGTGTGGAGTTTGCAAGTTCTCCCTGTGCCTGCGTGGGTTTTCGCCGGGTGCTCCTGTTTCCTCCCACAGCTGAAGACTTGCAGGTGATAGGTAAATTGGCCATTGTAAATTGCCCCTAGTGTAGGTAGATGGTAGGGAATATGGGATTACTGTAGGGTTAGTATAAATGGGTGCTTGTTGGGTGGCACAGACTCGGTGGGCCGAAGAGCCTGTTTCAGTGCTGTATCTCTAAATTTCTAACTTTTGCCAGTTCTGATGAAAGGTCACTGACATGAAACGTTAATTCTGCTTCTCTCTCCACAGATGCTGCCAGACCTGCTGAGTATTTCCAGCAATTTTTGTTTTTATCTCAGATTTCCAGCATCTGCAGTATTTTGCTTTTATTATAGAGTCCAACAGCACGGTTCAGAGACACACACAAAAACTCACACAGTCCCGCAACACAGTTCAGAAACACACACAAACTCACAGAGTCTCATAACACGGTTCAGAGACACATGAAAACTCACAGTCCCACAACACGGTTCAGAGAGACACAGAAACCCATACAGATCCACAACATGGTTCAGAGGCACACACAAACTCACACCGTCCCACATACTGGCTCAGAGGCACACAGAAACTCACACGGTCCCACACCACATTTAAAATACCCATTGAGCGAGATACCAACTTGATTGCATTTGTCCCCTCCAGGAGCACAAGAGGGAACAATGGTTCTTACTAGTTCTGATACAGCATGAGGCTTGTCACTCGAACTACACTCCACCCAGCCCAGAGTGACCCACCGACCAGATAGCAGCTTTCAGTGTCTCAGACCCTGTCCCGCCGGCATGGGAGAGACCAAGTTGAATCTGTCTGTATCAGGGGTGCCTGGGGGGATCGGTTAGGAGGAGGGTGGAGGTAGTCTCCAGAATAAAGCCAGAAAGTACTGGAAATACTATCTGGTCTAGCAGCACCTGTGAAGAAACAGAATTAATGGTTTGAGTCAGTCATTTAAGACTGAGATGAGGAGGAATTACTTTACTTGGAGGGTGGTGAATCTTTGGAATTCTCTACCCCAGAGGCCTGTGGAAGCTCAATCATTTAGCATGTTCAAAATATAAATCGATTTTGGATACTAATGATATCAAGAGATATGGGGATAAAAGAAAAATACTGCAGATGCTGTAAATCTGCAATAAAAACAAGAAATGCTGGAAATACTCAGTAGGTCTGGCAGCATCTGTGGAGAGAGAAGTAGAGTTAATGTTTCAGGTCAGTGATCCTTCATCAGATCTGGCAGAGGCTGAAAATGTAATAGGTTTTAAGCAAGTGAAGCGGGGGGTTGGGGCAAGAGATAACAAAATAGAAAGTGTTGATAGGACAAGGTAACAGAGAATAAATGACCAGAAAGTCATGGAGCAAAGGCAAACCGTATGTTAATGGTGTGGTGAAAGACAAAGCGTTAGTACAGAGCGGGTGTTAATTGAAAGAAAATGGAACAGCCTGGCCCAAAGCACAAACATGAAAAAACAGTGGGTAGGCACAGTAGAAACAAACTAAAGAATCTAAAATAAAATAGAAAAGAAAAAATAACTAAAAATAAAAAGTGGGGGGGGGGGGGGGCCGTCATGCTCTGAAATATTGAACTCAATGTTCAGTCCAGCAGGCTGTAGTGTGCCCAATCGGTAAATGAGGTGCTGTTCCTCGATCTTGCATTGATGTTCACTGGAACACAGCAGTAAGCCCAGGACAGAGATGGGCATGAGAGCAGGGGTGAGTGCTGAAATGGCCAGCAAGTGGAAGCTCGGGGTCATAGGCGCAGTGGTTAGTCCTGCAGCCTCACACCTCCAGTGACCTGGGCTTGGTTCTGGGTACTGCCTGTGCAGAGTTTGCAAGTTCTCCCTGTGACTGTATAGGTTTCTGCCGGATGTTCCAGTTTCCTCCCACAGCCAGACTTGCAGGTTGATAGGTAAATTGGCCATTGTAAGTTGCCCCTAGTGTAGGTAGGTGGTATGAGAATTGTGGGGATGTGGTAGGGAATATGGGATTAATGTAGGATTAGTATAAATGGGTGGTTGATGGTCGGCACAGACTCGGTGGGCTGAAGAGCCTGTTTCAGTGCTGTAAAAATGGTATTAGTTCAATCACTTCGGTAGACATATGGATGAAAATGGAATAGTGTAGGTCAGATGGTTTCACAGTTCGGCGCAACATCGAGGGCCGAAGGGCCTGTACTGCGCTGTAATGTTCTATGTTCTATATCTCTCTATGACTCTATGCTTTCGGACTGAGCGGAGATGTTGCGCAAAGCGATCACCCGGTCTGTGTTTGTTTTCCCCAATATTGGGGGGAAATGGCATAGTGGTAGATGTTCAGCCATAACCTGTTTGAATGGCGGAGCAGGCTCGATGGGCCGTGTGGCCTACTCTTGTTCCAATTTCCTATGTTCCTAAATATCTTACTCTGTCCTCACACTCACACCTTTAACAATCTCCCTCCTGTTGGATTCTCTCTGTATCAACTCTGCTCCCAGTGGGAGTGGGTCATTTCATTTATATTACATCTATTGCCTTACCTGGTAAGATTTTTCTTTTAGCAATCTGACTGACATTGTTGTGGGACTTAGTGAGTTTGCGATTGTTTCTGAACCGTGTTGTGGGACAGTGTGAGTTTCTGTGTGTCTCTAAACCGTGTTGAGTAGCTTGTCAATTTAATTTTAGTTTGATCGCAGAAAATTATTCTCTTTCGCTAATTAGTAGCTTCAATGGTGGTTCTGTTACCCGGCATTCCCACGGGAGTGAATGCGCCTTATTCACGCTACAGGAGCACTGCGCGCAGGCGCAGTACTAGCCTATATCCTGAGCATGCGCAGTATCCTTCCGATCAGAGTCGCGCGACTGCTGGAGACACTTTTGCAGCGAGTGAAAGCCGGCAGATAGGCGGCGAGGCTTCTGAAACATCTGAGGCAGGCCGCAAGCTCCGAATAAGAAACTCTAGGTCTCGCGTTTGTAGCTGCGGGGCTTTTTGCCTGGAAAAGGTCCAGGTTAACGTTCACCTCATTGTAAATGAATGTGGGAGGGTTTAGTGAGCCGCCATCTTGGTAGAGCGGGGAGCACACCGCATGCGCTGCTATGTTAGTGACGGCACAGAGGATGGGCGGGGCTGCAGTGTCCCAGTGACCAGGAGACAAAATGATTGATTCATTGATTTTATTCTCACTGCACACAGGGGCTGGAGAACTGAACCCAGCCAGAGTAGAGGGAGGGAGAAAACTGACAGTGGAGCAAAGAAATGGTGCAGATGGTGCCAAGGGTTTGGATTTCAGTACAGGGAGGAGGGAGAGTGTGTGTGGGACGGGGATTTACAGCTTTGGGGGAACAAGAGAGGGGGGGGGGGAAAGTCCCATAGAAACTCGAATTGTCTGCTCTGAATCCATATCCTGTACTGACAATGATGACTTTTCATAGGGTATTAGAAGGAGAAGATTTACAGAGATTGATTGATTGTATTCTCACTCTGCATTCAAGGGCTATCGCACCATCTCTCCTGGTCCTGTTAAGATTACTGTAACATAAGGGCTGCAGATATAGGCCCCTTGTAACCAGTACTGCTGATGTTGGAAATCTGAAGTAAAAATAGAAAGTCATGGAAATATTCAGGTCAGGCAGCATTTGCAGAGAGAGAAACAGAGTTAATGTTTCAGGTCTTTGCCCTTTCATTAGAACTAGAAAAAATAAAGGTGATATAATAGTTTTTAAGTAAGTACAGAGACAGAAAGAGAGAGAGGAAAGACCAAAAGGGAATGGCAAAGGGAGGATGGTACGAGGCAAAAACAGATGGTAACAAAACTAGTAAAAAGAAGGTAGGTCAAGAGGAGGTTCAAATGGGAATAGTTAGAACCATTCCCAATAGCTGCTCTCTGGAAAAACTGGGTGTGATGATTATGATCTGAAACTGTTGATCTCAATGTTGAGTCTGGAAAGCTGTAAAGTGCCTAATCGAAAGCTGAGGTGCTGTTCCTCGAGCTTCTGTTGAGCTTCATTAGAACAGTGTGGGAGGCTGAGGACAGAGAGGTCAGCCTGGGAGCAAGGTGGAGAATTAAAATGACAGGCAATCAGAAGCTCCGGGTCACACAGCAGTCAGAACAGAGATGTTCTGCAAAGCGGTCGCTTAATCTGCTTTTGTCTCTCCATTTGTACAGGAGGCTGCATCATCAGCAGTGAATACAGTATACTAAACTTGAAAGGAGTATAAGTAAATCTAGAAATGATAATTCGGGACAAAATGAATAGTCACGTGGGCAAATGTAGGTTAATTAGGGAAAGCCAGCATGGATTTGTGAATAGCAAATCATGTTTAACTTGCTTGCTGTAATATTTTGATGAGATAACAGAGAAGTTGATAAGAACAATGTTGTTTATGTGTACATGGAGTTCCAAAAATATTGATAAAGTGCCACACAACAGACTTGTAAGTAAAGTTATAGCTCATGAAACAAAAGGGACATTAGCAACATGGATGTGAAATTGGCTGAGTGACAGGCGAGAGAGTAGTGGTTAATGGATGGAAAAATACTGGTGGGCAAGATAAAGGAAAATCCTAAGGTGTTTTATAAGTATATTAAGGGCAAGAGGATAACCAGGGGAAGAGGAGGGCCCATTAGGGATCAAAGTGGCAGTCTGTGTGTGGCGCCGGAGGACGTATGTGAGGTTTTAAATGATTACTTTTCATCTGTGTTCACTATGGAGAAGGACGATGTAGGTGTAGAGATCAGGGAGGGGTATTGTGATATACTTGAACAAAATAGCATTGAAAAGGAGGAGGTATTAGTGGTTTTAGGGGGCTTAAATGTGGATAAATCCCCAAGCTCAGATGAGATGTATCCCAGGCTGTTATGTGAGGCAAGGGAGGAGATTTCAGGGGGTCTGACACAAATTTTCAAATCCTCTATGGCCACAGGAGAGGTGCCAGAGGATTGGAGCACAGCGAATGTAGTACCATTATTCAAGAAGGGTAGTAGGGATAAACCAGGTAATTACAGGCCAGTGAGTCTAACGTAAGTGGTCGGGAAACTATTGGAAAAAATTCTGAGGGACAGGATTAATCTCCACTTGGAGAGGCAGGGATTAATCAGGTATAGTCAGCATGGCTTTGTCAGGGGAAGATCATGTGTAACAAATTTGACTGAATTTTTTGAGGAGGTGTGCAGATGAGGGTAAAGCAGTTGATGTAGTCTACATGGACGTCAGCAATGTATTTGATAAGGTCCCGCATGGGTGATTAGTCAAGAAGGTAAGAGCCCATGGGATCCAGGGCAATTTGGCAAATTGGATCCAAAATTAGCTTAGTGGCAGGAGGCAGAGGGTGATGGTCAAGGGTTGGTTTTGCGATTGGAAGCCTGTGACCAGTGGTGTACCACAGGGATTGGTGCTGGGACCTTTGCTGTTTGTCGTGTACATTAATGATTTAGACGTGAATATAGGAGGTATAATCAAGTTCAAAGATGACACAAAAATTAGTAGTGTCATAAATAATGAGGAGGAAAGCCTTAGATTACAAGACAATATAGATGGGCTGGTAAGATGGGCGGAGCTGTGGCAAATGGAATCTAATCCTGAGAAGTGTGAGGTGATGCATTTTGGGGGGACTAGCAAGGCAAGGGAATATACAATGGATGGTAAGACCAGAGGAAGTACAGAGGGATCTTGGTGTACTTGTCCATAGATCACAGAAGGCAGCAGCACAAGTAGATAAGGTGGTTAGGAAGGCATATGGGATACTTGCCATTAATAGCCGAGGCATAGAATATAAGAGCAGGGAGGTTATGATGGAGCTGTATAGAACGCTAGTTAGGCCACAGCTGGAGTACTGTGTACAGTTCTGGGCACCACACTATAGGGAGGATGTGGTTGTACTGGAGAGGGTGCAGAGGAGATTCACCAGGATGTTGCCTGGGATGGAGTATTTTAGCTATGAAGAGAGACTGGGTAGGCTGGGGTTGTTTTCCTTCGAGCAGAGAAGGCTGAGGGGAGACCTGATAGAGCGATACAAAATTGAGGGGCATAGACAGGGTAGATAGGAAGAAACTTTTTCCCTTAGCGGAGGTGTCAATAACCAGGGGGCATAGATTTAAGGTAAGGGACAGGTGGTTTGGAGGGGATTTCGGGAAAAAAAATTTCCCCAGAGGGTGGTTAGAATCTGGAACAGACTGCCTGAATGGGTGGTAGAGGCAGGAACCCTCACAACATTTAAGAATTGTCTAGACGAGCACTTGAAACGCCATAGCATACAAGGCTACGGGCCAAGTGCTGTAAAATGGGATTAGAGTATATAGGTGCTTGATGGCCAGCATGGACACAATGGGCCGAAGGGCCTGTTTCTCTGCTGTATAACTCTCTGACTCTCTTTCAGTAGAGGCTTTTAATCCATTTTACATATACAGATTTTTTTTTTTACTTCATTCCTGGGATATGGGCATCACTAGCCAGACCAGCATATATTGCCAATCCCCAGTTGCCCATTGAGAAGGTGATGGTGGACCTTCTTCTTGAACCGCTGCAGCCCGTGTGGTGAAGATGCTCCCACAATGGTGTTGGGGAAGGAGTTACAGGATTTTCACCCAGTGATGATGAAGGAACGGTGATATATGTCCAAGTTAACAACAACTTGTATTTATGTAGCACCTTTTAATGTAATAAAAGTGTTCCAAGGTGTTTCACAGGAGTGTTATAAAGCAACTGACCCCATAAGGAGATGTTAGGGCAGATGACCAAAAACTTGATCAAAAAGGTAGATTTTAGGAAGTGTCTCTTCAGAGACAATGTGCAGCAGGGCGCATGCGCAGTCATCCTGGACCAGGAAGCAGGAGGAGAGAATGTTGTGAAACTCTATCCTGGACTGACAGATGGCTTTTGTAAAATAAAAACAGAAAGTGCTGGAAATACCTGGCAGGTCTGGCAGCATCTGTGGAGAGAAAAGCAGAGTTAACATTTCAGGTCTGTGGCCTTTCATCTTTTGTAAACTCCTTTTACAGGGGCTAAGATGTGGAGGATCTGAAAACGAAACATCACGTCAAGATCTGACAGTCAGTTGATTCATCAGGAACTGAATATCATTGGCCTTTGAATGTGGAAGGAAAAAGGTTTGTCTGTTCTGTCTGTGGGAAAAGATTTCAGGTATCAGTCTGACTGGGAAAGCACTGAGATACACAAAGCCCTGGTTAGACCACACCTGGAATATTGTGTTCAGTTCTGGGCATCACACCTTAGGAAGGATATATTGGCCTCAAAGGGGGTTCAGTGTAGATTTACCAGAATGATACCTGGACTCCAAGGGTTAGATTACAAGGAGAGATTACACAAATGAGTCATAGAGTCATTACAGCACAGAAGGAGGACATTCAGCTTTTTGATTCCAGCTCTCTGTAGAGCAATCCAGTCAGTCCCATTCCCCTGCTCTATCCCCGTAGTCCTGCAGGTTTATTTCCCTCAAGTGCCCATCCAATTTCCTTTTGAAATCATTGATCGTCACCACTTCCACCTCCCTCGTAGGCAGCGAGTTCCAGGTCATTACCACACACTGTGTAAAAAAAACTTCTTCCTCATACCCTTCCTGTATTTGTTGCCCAAAACCATAATCTATGTCCCCTAGTCCTTGTACCATCAGATAATGGGAAGAGCTTTTCTTTGTCTACTATATCTAAACCTGTCATAATTTTGTACTCCTCTATCAGATCTCCCCTCAATCTCCTTTGCTCCAAGGAGAACAACACCAGTTTCTCCAACCCAACCTTGTAGCTAAATTCCCTCATCTCTGGAATCATTCCGGTAAATCTCCTCTGCACGTTATCCAGGACCTTCACATCCTTCCTAAAGTGTGGTGACCAGAACTAGACACAATACCCTAGTTGTAACCTAACCAAAGCTTTATGAAGCTTCAGTGTAGCTTCACTGCTTTGCATTCAATGCCTCTATTTATGAAGCCCGAGATTTCAAATGCTCTGTCAGCTTTTCTCGCAATGTGTCCTGCTACCTTCATTAATTAATGCACATGAACCCCCAGGTCTCTCTGACCCTGCACACTCTTTAGAACTGTACTATCAAGTGTATGTAGCCTTGCCCTATCTCTTCTGCCAGAATGCATCACCTCATTATGAGGGTTGTATTCATTGAATTTAGAAGATTAAGGGTTGATTTTCTCAAGGGTTTCAAGATGTTAATTGGAACTGATAGGGTAGATAGAGAGAAACTACTTCCGTTGGTTAGGGAATCCAGTAGTAGGGAGGATAGAATAAATCCTAGAGCCAGACCTTTCATTAATCCACCCCTGGGCCCTGTGAAGATCACAAGAAATAGCAGCAGGAGTAGGCCATTCGGCCCCATCAGCCTGCTCCATCATTCCATAAGATGATCTGATTCTGGCTTTAACTCCACTTTCCACCCCCACCACTGCCCCCCCCCCCCCCCGCCCCCCCCAAATAACCCTTGACTCCCTTGTAGGTCAAAAATCTGTCTAACCTAGCCTTGAATATATTCAATGACTCAGCTTCCACTGCTCTCTGGGGAAGAGAATTTCAAAGATTATCGACCCTCTGAGAAGAAATTTCTCCTCGTCTTCACCTTAAATGGGAGACCCCTTATTAAACTCTGCCCCCTAGTTCTAGAATCCCTCACCAGGGAAAACATCCTCTCAGCATCCACCCTGTGAAGCCCCCAGAATCTTGCATGTTTCAATAAGATCACCTGCTCAACCCTTCCTCCATAAGACAACCCTTTCTCCCCAGGAATCAGCCTAGTGAACCTTCTGTGACCTGCTTCCAATGTAAGTGTATCCCTCCTTAAATAAGGATACCAAAACTCTACACAGTACTCTAGGTCCAGTCTCACCAATGCCCTGTACAGTATAGCAAACGTTCCCTCCTTTTATACTCCATCACCCTTGCAATAAAGGACAATATTCTATTTGCCTTCCTACTTACTTGCTGTACCTGAATGTTAACTTTGTGATTCCTGTACAAGGACACCCACATCCCTTTGTACCATGGCATTCTGCAGTCTCTCTCCTTTTTAAATAACATTCTGCTTTTCTATTCTTCCCACCTTACATTTTCCCACATTACACTCCATCTGCCAAAATTTTTCCCACTTACCTGTGTCCCTGTGTCTGCATGGGTTTTCGCCGGGTGCTCCGGTTTCCTCCCACCACCAAAGACTTGCAGTTAATAGGTAAATTGGCCATTATAAATCGCCCCTCGTATAGGTAGGGGAACATAGGGACAGGTGGGGATGTTGTAGGAATATGGGATTAGTGTAGGATTAGTATAAATGGGTGGTTAATGGTCGGCGCAGACTCGGTGGGCCGAAGGGCCTGTTTCAGTGCTGTATCTCTAAATAAAAATAAATTACTTAACTATCTGTATCCCTTTGCAGACTGTGTCTTCCTCACAACTTGCTTTCCGACCTATCTTTGTATTGTAAGCAAATCTGGCTATAATCCACTCGGTCCCTTCATCCCTGTCATTAATATTGATTGTAAATATTTGAGGCCCCTGCACTAATCCCTGTGGCACTCCACTGGTTACAGTTTGCTAACCTGAAAATGCCCCATCTATCCTGACTCTGTTTCCTGTTAGTTAGGCAATCCTCTATCCGTGCTTATTACTCCCAGCACCGTGAGCTCCTATCTTGTGGCACCTTATCAAATGCATTTGGAAATCCAAATACACGACATCTGCTGGTTCCCCTTTATCCACCCTGTTAATTATATCCTCAAACAACTCTAATAAGTTTGTCAAACATGATTTCTCTTTCATAAAACCACATTGCCTCTGTTTGATTGTACTATGATTATCAAAATGTCCTACTACTTCCCTAATAATGTTCTCCAGCATTTTCCCAATGACAGATGTTAGGCCAACTGGCCTGTAGTTTCCCGCTTTCTATCTCCCTCCTTTCTTGAATAATTTGGGGTTTTCCGATCTGCTGGGACTTTTCGGAATCTAGAGAATTTTGGAAGATTACAACCAATGCATCCATTATCTCTGCAGCCACTTCTTTTTAGGATCCTAGGATGTAGGCCATCAGGTCCAGGGGGCTTGTCAGCCTTTACTCCCAATAGTTTTCTGAGTACCTTTTCTGTAGTCATGGGTATTCATGGAATTATTACTGCTCAGAATGAGGCTATTCGACCCATTGAGGCTGCACTGGCTCTCCAAAGGAGCAATTTACCTAGTGCCCTTCCCCCACCCTCTCCCTGTAGCCCTGCACATTCTTCCTTTTCACATGACAATCCAATTCCCTCTTGAATGCCTCAATTGAACCTGTCTCCACCACACTCTTAGTCAGTGCATTCCAGATCCTAAACACTCAGTGTGAAAAAAGTTTCTCCACAACTTGCCATAGCTTCTTTTGCCAATTACCTTAAATCTGTGGCCTCTTGTTCTCAATCCTTCCACCAATGAGAACAATTGTTTCCCTATCGACTCTGTCCAGACCCCTCATGATCTCCTCTCAATCTTTTCTTCTCCAAGGAAAACAGTCCCAACTTCTCCAATCTTTCTACACAACTGTAGTTCCCCATCCCTGGAACCTTTCTCATGAATCATCTTTGCAGTCTCTCTAATGCATTCACATCTTTCCTAAAGTGTGGCACCCAGAACTGGACACAATACTCACAGTTGCGGCCGAACCAGTGTTCTATACAAGTTTAACGTAACTTCCTTGCTTTTGTACTCTATGCCTCTATTAATAAAGCCGAGGATGTGACATGCTTTGTTACCCTGCTCTTAGCCTGTCCTGTCACAACAGAAAGGGCCAGTTTACCCCTGGAGCTTGAGAAAAGTCAGGTTTCAAAATGATGCAGAGTTTCAGCCAATGACGGAGGCCTGGGCTCAGCCCCGCCCACTTGCTGCCTTAGGCCCCACCCCTCAGTCCGATTGGTTGGAGGATCAACCTTCTGCTCGGTCCTCCCGCCCCACCCTGCTCTTCCTCATTCTTCCTGAGCTCCTGTCAATCACACGACAGTCAGATTCTGTAAATGAAGGAGAAATAACTCGGTAACTTTGCGAGGTTAGTTTGTGTGAACAGATATATCCCTGATTTTACTGAGACTCTTTTCTGTGTCCTGTCCAGCTCCTGTAAATACTGGCTGTAAAGGGACCGGACTCTCAGAGGCTCCACGCCGCTGGCTGTTCGTGTGTAAGTGATCTATCAGATTACTGTGCTGCTTCTGTGTGAGTGTTTAATAAAGCCTCACTGTAACACTCTCACATATCGCAGCTGCAGTGTAATGTTTGTGCTGTGTGCTTCCTGTCCAATATCCCCCTGATCAAACTCAATGAACAATCATCTCCAAAGGGAAATGTCTCCTTAATACTGACAGTGTCAGCAGTTCTGCAGCTCATTTCACACCGAGTGTGTCAGAATGAAAAGCTTTAACAGCCGATGTTTCACAAAGGGAGACCTCACCAGACCAAAGGACATTGGTGGAGTTTAATGAGCTGTTTGTGTCACTGGGCTACAGGAGTCTATTTTTAACAGAAGGAAAACTGGTCACAGCAAACAGTTTAACAGACTGTCCCTGGTTCACTCTAATCCCCACCCATACTCTATCTCATTCACAGTATTTATGGACACTGCTGCAGTAATTACTCCTCTGACCTTAGAGTCATAGAGTCGTACAGCATAGAAACAGGCCCTTTGGCCCACCGCGTCTATGCTGACCATAATGCCTCTCTATACTAATCCCACCTGCCTGCATTAATTCCATATCCCTCTATGCCCTGCTCATTCAAGTACCTGTCCAGATGCCTCTTAAATGTCGCTACTGTTCCTGCCTCCACCACCACCTCAGGCAGCTCATTCCAGATACCCACTATTCTTTGTGTGAAAAATTTTCCCCTTTGATCCCCTTTAAACCTCCTCCCTCTCACCTTGAATCTATGCCCTCTAGTTTTAGTCACCCCTACCATGGGAAACAGACTCTGGCTATCTACCCTATCTATGCCTCTCATAATTTTATATACCTCTATCATGTCCCCTCTCAGCCTCCTTCGCTCCAGGGAAAACAGACCCAGCCTATCCAATCTCTCTTTGTTACTCAAGCCCTCCAAACCAAGCAACATCCTTGTGAATCTCTTCTGCACCCTCTCCAGCTTAATCACATCCTTCCTGTAGTGCAGCAACCAGAACCGCACAGTACTCCAAATGTGGCCTAACCAACGTCATGCACAACTGTAACATGACGTCCCAACCCTTGTACTCAATGCCTGGGCCGATGAAGGCAAGCATGCCATACACCACCTTC
The DNA here is from genome assembly GCF_036365525.1 of Heterodontus francisci. Taxonomy (NCBI): domain Eukaryota; kingdom Metazoa; phylum Chordata; class Chondrichthyes; order Heterodontiformes; family Heterodontidae; genus Heterodontus; species Heterodontus francisci. The sequence goes on from NC_090404.1 coordinate 23,097,366, forward strand.
ACCCTGTCTACCTGTATTGCCATTTTCAGGGAACTATGTACTTGCACCGAAAGGTGTCTCTGCTCAACAACACTCCCTAGGGCCCCGCCATTCACTGTATATGTCCTGCCCTGGTTTAACTTCCCAAAATGCATCACTTCACACTTGTCTGCGTTAAATTCCATTTGCCACTCCCTTGCCCACTTTCCCAGTTGATCTATATCCTGTTGTAACCTTAGACAACCTTCTTCATTGTCCACTATACCACCAATTTTGGTGTCATCTGCAAGCTTACTAATCATGCCCCTTACATTCACATCCAAGTCATTAATATATATGACAAACAACAGAGGGCCCAGCACCGATCCCTGCAGCACACCACTGGTCACCGGCCTCCAATCTGAAAAACAACCCTCCACCACCAGCCTCTGCCTCCTACCACCAAGCCAATTTTGTATCCAATTTGCTTGCTCACCCTGGATCCCATGTGTTCGAACCTTCTGGACCAGCTTACCATGCGGGACCTTGTCAAAGGCTTTGCTAAAGTCCATGTAGACAGCGTCCATTGCCCTGCCCTCGTCAATCCTCTTGGTCACCTCCTCGAAAAACTCAAATTCGTGAGACATGATTTCCCATGCACAAAGCCATGCTGACTATCCCGAATCAGACCATGCCTTTCCAGATGCATATAAATCCTGTCTCTCCGAATCCCTTCCAATAACATTCCAACTACTGATGTAAGGCTCACTGGCCTGTCGTTCCCTGGTTTATCCCTGCTGCCCTTCTTAAATAAAGGCACAACATTAGCTATCCTCCAGTCTTCCGTTACCTCACCCGTGGCTAACGATGATACAAAAATCTCTGCCAGGGCCCCAGCAATCTCCTCCCTTGCTTCCCATAGCATCCTAGGATACACCTGGTCAGGCCCTGGGGATTTATCCACCTTAATGCGCTTCAAAACCTCCAACACCTCCTCCTTTGTAATGTTGATATGCTCCAGGATATAGGTGTTCCCTCCCTTGAACTCACAAGCTTCCATGACCTTCTCCACGCTAAATACGGATGAGAAATATACATTTAAGACCTCACCCATTTCCAGTGGCTCCACACACAGATTGCCACACTGATCCTAAAGGGGACCTACTCTCTCCCTAGCTACCTTTTTACTCTTCATATACTTATAGAATCTTTTAGGATTTTCCTTTATCTTATCTGCCAGGGAAATCTCATGGCCCCTTTTTTCCCTCCTAATTTCCTTCTTAAGTGTAGTCCTACATCCCCTATACTCCTCAAGGGACTAGTTTGATCCCAGCTGCCTATACCTGACGTATGCCTCCTTCTTTGTCCTGACCAGACCCTCGATATCCCTCGTCAACCAAGGTTCCCTAAACTTGCCAGCCTTGCCCTTCCATCTAACAGGAACATGCCGGCCCTGAACTCCTCCTATCTCACTTTTAAAAGCCTCCCACTTTCCAGACGTCCCTTTACCTGTAAACAGCCTCTTCCGTTCAACATTTGAGAGTTCCTGTCTGATGCAATCGAATTTAGCCTTCCCCCAATTTAGGACTTCAACCTGAGGACCAGTCCTATCCTTTTTCATAACTTTCTTGAAGCTAATAGAGTTATGGTCACTGGTCCCAAAGTGCTCTCCCACTGACACATCAATCACCTGCCCATCCTCATTTCCTAAGAAGAGGTCGAGTGTAGCCCCTTCTCCAGTAGAGCCATCCCCATACTGCTTCAGAAAACTATCCTGGACACACTTAACAAATTCTTCCCCATCTGATACCTTAGCACTAAGGCAGTCCCATTCAATATTAGGGAAGTTAAAATCACCTACTATTACAACCCTATAATTCCTACACCTATCTGTGATTTCCCTACATATATGCTCCTCCACTTCCCTCTGACTATTGGGGGGCCTATAGTATAATCCCATCAAAGTGATCACCCCTTTCTTATTCCTAAATTCTACCCATTTGGCCTCGCTGGACATTCCCCCCAGGATATCCTCTCTAAGTACTGCCGTGATGTCCTCCCTAATCAATAGTGCAACTCCCCCTCCTCTCTCACCTCCACCTCTGTCACACCGGAAAGATCGAAACCCCGGAACATTGAGCTGCTAGTCCTGCCCATCCCTCAACCACATTTCCGTAATAGCTATAATATCACAATCCCATGTACCGATTCATGCTCTGAGTTCATCTGCCTCACCTGTAAGGCTTCTTGCATTAAAGTAAATGCAGTTTAGCCTACCAGACCTTCCACACTCCCTGTCCAGCCTCTGCCCGGCCTGCCTACTGGACTTGCTTGCTTTAACCTCTACATTTGCCTCAACTATCTCATCTGAGAGACTACTACTTGGGTCCCAAACCCCTGCAAGACTAGTTTAAACCCTCCCGAGTAGTGCTAGCAAACCTCCTCACAAAGATATTGGTCCTCCTCCAGTTTAGATGCAACCCGTCCTTGTACAGGTCACCTCTGCACCAGAAGAGACCCCAATGATCCAAGTAGCTGAAGCCCTTCTGCCTACACCAGCTCTTCAGCCATGCATTCATTTGCCTAATCCTCCTATTCCTACCCTCACTAGCACGTGGCACAGGGAGTAATCCTGAGATTACAACCCTAGAGGTCCTGCTTTTTAACCTTCTGCCTAACTCCCTATATTCACTTTGCAGGACCTCATCTCTCTTCCTGCCTATATCGTTAGTACCAATATGGACCACGACCTCTGGCTGCTCACCCTCCCCATTCAGAATGTCCTGCAGTCGCTCCGAGGTATCCTTGACCCTAGCACCAGGGAGGCAACATACCATCCTGGAGTCTCGTTTGTGGCCACAGAAATGCCTATCTGCACCCCTTACGATAGAATCCCCTATCACGATAGCTGTTCCAACCCTTTTCCACCCCTGCTGTGCAGCAGAGCCCTCCATGGTGTCACGAACTTGGCTGTTGCTGCTTTCCCCTGGGAGGTCATTTCCCCCCCACCCCCCAACAGTATCCAAAGCGGTATATCTGTTTGAGAGGGGAATGGCCACAGGAGACTACTGCACTACCTACCTACGCCTACTACTCCGTCTGGTGGTCACCCATCTCTTTTCTGCGTGTGCAGCCATTACCTGCGGTGTGACCACCTCACTAAACATGCTATCCACGACTTCCTCAGCATCACGGATGCTCCACAGTGAATCCACCCGCAGCTCCAGCTCCGTAATGCGGGTAGCCAGTAGCTGCAGATGGATACACTTCCTGCACACATGGTCGTCAGGGACACTGGAAGCGTCCCTGATTTCCCACATAGCACAGGAGGAGCATATCACGGGGCTGAGCTCTCCTGCCATGACTTGCCCTTGGGTTAATTAGTTACTCCCTTAATTAAAAAACACTAATTATACTAGGGGCCTTGTTCTACCCACTCCAATCTAAAGTCTTTTTTAAAAAAAACACTTTAGTAGTACTCACCTTATCGCCAGGGGTTTTATTTTCAACAAAAAAAAACTTACCCCTTTTTTTTTAAGGTATTCTAACAGCTGCTACTCACCAACCAATCACCTTGCAGCTCTCCTGTGATATCACTGTTGGCTTTTTTTTCAAAACTCAGGCGCGCTGTCGCTGCTCTTTTTAAACACTGCCGGTCTCACTCAGTCTCCTTCTTTCCCGCTGCTGCTGCTCTTTTTAAACACTGCCGGTCTCACTCAGTCTCCTTCTTTCCTGCTGCTGCTGCTCTTTTTAAACACTGCCAGTCTCACTCAGTCTCCTTCTTTCCCGCTGCTGCTGCTCTTTTTAAACACCGCCGGTCTCACTCAGCCTCCAAGCCATCAAAGCCACCTTTCCTCTCTTGTTCCTCCAACACCCCTAATACACAGTCCTACACAATCTCCCTTCCCCCTACATCCTCACTGTGCTGGAATCCGCACCAATCTCCCCATCTGCTCCTTGTTCTCTTCCTGGATCCTAAAACTACTGAACTCAGTCTTCCCCTCCTGAAGTCTACAGGCCCAAAAACTGAAACCTGGTGTTCCTCAGTCCCTACTCCATGAGTTACCTCCTGTTCTCTCCTCCTCTTTCCCATCTTGGTTTTGTTCCACACTCTGGGCCTTGGTCCTTCCCCTGGGATTCTCCGTGTGAACAGGGTGAAATGTGTTTTGAGATGGGATGTCCCAGCTTTCCACTAAAGGGACAAGGAGAGGATCTGTTGGGCTGAATATTGCTGGTTTATGACATCACTGTGTGGCCCAGTAACCAACCTCTGCTGAGTCCTGCTCATTATGGGCTGGGTTTAGCTCAGTGCTGTTACAGGAAGGGAGACAGGAGCAGGATTGAGCTGTGTGGAGCCCAGGATTAATAGGGAGAGATACAGGAGAGAGAAATGTAATTGTACTGGACACTCCCTGTCCTGCAGTATCTTTATCCGGATAAAGATACTGATGGTTTGTGTTCCCTGCTGTATGTGAATCTTCAGGGGAGGAGAGAGAGGGGAACCAGTGAGTGTAGAACTGAACCCAGCCAGAGTCAGCACCTTCAGGGGAGGAGAGACAAGTGAAAGAAACAGAGAGATATTGGAATTTGTGCATTCTTGATTTCAGCACAGGGAGGAGGGAGAGTGTGTGAGACTAGGATTTGCAGATTTGGAGGAAGAAGAGAGGGAAAATGTTCCATAGAATCTAGAATTCTGTTCTAAATTTCTATCTTGTACTGACAGTGATGACGTTTGTAAACCACTTTTACCTGGTGGTGGAGATGGGGGGTGGGTGGGGGGAACGTTAGAAGATGGTATTTTTCAGCTAGGGAACTCAAACCAAACATCTTGTAAAGAACACCAAGGCTCCTTAGACAGCACCTTCCAAACCCGCGACCTCTACCAACTGGAAGGACAAGGGCAGCAAGTACATGGGAACACCAACACCTGCAAGTTCCCCTTCAAGTCACACACCATCCTGACTTGGAACTATATCGCCGTCCCTTCACTGTCGCTGGGTCAAAATCCTGGAACTCCCTTCCTAACAGCACTGTGGGTATACCTACCCCAAATGGACTGCAGTGGTTCAAGAAGGCAGCTCACCACCACCTTCTCAAGGGCAATTAGGGATGGGCAATAAATGCTGGCCTGGTTAGCGACGCCCACATCCAGTGAATGAATAAAAAATAAAGATCTGATAGTGCCACTCAATTGATCAGGATCTGAATATCACCAGGCTTTTAATGTGGAAGGAGAAATGTTTGCCTGTTCTGTCTGTGGGGAAAGATTTCAAACAGCAGTGTGGCTGGAAAAGCACTGAGACACACACACCCGAGTGAGAGTGTTCCAGTGCACTGACTGTGGAAAGAGCTTTAACCAGTTACACAGACTGAAAAAGTAATACCATTCACAGTGGGGTGAGTGGGTGGGGAGGAAACTGTACACGTGTGTGTGTGTGTGTGGATGAGAGTTCAACTGATCATCCAAGCTGGAGATGCAGAAGGACACCTGCACCACCAAACAACCGTGGAAATGTGGGGACTGTAGAAAAAGGATTTAATTACCCATCAGAACTGGAATCTCATCTGCTCAGTTAGACTCGGGACCTGCTCTGTGTGTGGAAAGGGATTCACTCAGTCAGGCAAACTTCTGATGCACCAGGCTGCGCTCACTTAGGAGAGGCCGTCTACCTGATCTGCGTGTGGGCAGGGATCCATCCTGTAAAAACACCAGCGAGCTCACATGTCACTGCAGGGGTGGATTCTGCTGTTATTGCTGTTAATCACATCCAACAATTTGCCTTCATATAACGTTTTTAACGCAGTAAAACATCCCAAGGAGCATTATCAAAGAAAATTTGACAGGGAACCATATAAGGAGACATTAGGGCAGATGACCAAAAGCTTGGTCAAAATAGTAAATTTGAAGGAGCATCTAAAAGAAGAGAGAGGCAGAGAGTGTTTAGGGATAGAATTCCAGAACTTGGGGACCAGGCAGCTGAAAGCATGAGCGCCAGTGGTGGAGCAAACAAAATATGGGATGTGCAAGGGAGCAGATATCTCGGAGGGTTGGAGGGCTGGAGGAGATTAGAGATGGGGAGGGTCGAGGACATGCAGGGATTGAAAGCAAAGTAAGAATTTTAAAACTGAGGCGTTTGCTTGACCAGAAGCCAATGTAGTCCAGCGACAAAGAGTGATAAGTGAACAGGATTTGGTGTGTGTTAGGACACAGGCAGTGGAGATTTGGCTGACCTCATGTTTATAGAGGGTAGAAGGTGGGAGGCTGGCCACGAGTGCATTGGAACAGCCAAGTCTAGAGGTAACAAAGGCATGGGTGAGGGTTTCAGCAGCAGATGAGCTGAGACAGTAGAGTCGGGCAACGTTAGTGATGGCACGGATATAATGTCAGAAGCTCAACTTGGGGGGCCAAATAGGGCACCAAGGTTGCAAAACATCTGGCTTAGTGTCTGTTGCCAGGGAGATGAATGGAGGCAGAGGCTAGGGAATGGAGACTGAAGACAATGGCTTCAGTCTTCCCTGTATTTAATTGGTGGAACTTTGTGCCTTTCACCACTGGATATCGGACAAGCAGTGTGATAATTTAGTCGAGAGAGGTGGTGGTGAGGTAGAACAGGGTGTGATCAGTGTACATGTCAAAACTAATGCAGTGTTTTCAGATGGTGCTATTGAGAGACAGCATGAAGATGACAAATAGGAGGGGGCCAAGAATAGATCCTTGGAGGCGACCAGAGGTAACTGTGCGGGAGTGGGAAGAGAAGCCATTGCAGGTGATACTCTGGCTATGATTAGATAAGAATGTGTAGGATTAGTATAAATGGGTGGTTGATGTTCGGCACAGACTCGGTAGGCCGAAGGGCCTGTTTCAGTGCTGTATCTCTAATCTAGTCTAATGGAACCAGGAGGGTGCAGTCCCACCCAGCTGGATAACAGTGGAGAGGTGTTGGAGGAGGATGGTGTGGTCAACCGTGTCAGAGGCTGCAGACAGGTGGAGAAGGATGAGGCGGGACCTTTGTCTCATGCATAGGATGATATTTGTGATTTTGATAGCTCTTTCTGTTCTGCGGCAGAGGTGGAAACCTGATTGAAGGGATTCAAACATGGAGCTCTGGGAAAAATGGGCACAGATTTCGTAAACGACAAAGCATTCAAGGATTTTGGAGAGGAAAGGGAGGATGGCAATTGGGGTTTAGTTTGCAAGGGCGGTGGGGTCAAGTGTTATTTTTTGAGGACGTGTGATTAAAGGCAGATGTAAAGCAGAGAGGGACAGTACCTGAAGAGAGAACCATTAAATATATCAGCTAACATGGGGAAGGTGGCTGGTCATCGGTTTAGTGGGATGAGGGTCGAGGGAGCAGGAGGTGGGTCTCATGGACAAGATGAGCTCGGAGGGGAAATGAGGGGAGATAGGAGAGAAATTAGAGGAAGATGTGGGTTCAGGGCTCGGGCAGGGGGGATCATTAAGAGGCAGCTTGGCCTGGTGGGCTAGTGGAAGGGAGGGAAGCAGCAGAGGCAGCTGATCAGATGGTCTCAATCTGAGTGACAAAGAAGACCATGAGCTCCTCGCACTTGTTGGAAATGAGGATGGAGGAGACAGGGGAAAGGGAGAGCACTTCAAAAGCAACTAACTGGTGTTAGAGATATTAAAAAGACTTCACACACTGCTTCACACTGCTGATTTATTGACATTTATCCAGAATATTAACACCTGTAACCGGGCTGGAATTTATTAACATCAGCAGTAACAAACCCCAATTGACATGGTTCAGCCCTGGATGTGATTAACAGGAGAATCCAACCACTATAGTTACCTGTGAACTCGCTGGTGTCTCGGCAGGTGGGATGAGGTAGTGAATCCCATCGCACACTGAGCAGGTGAATGGCCTCTCCCCAGTGCGAACTCGCTGATGTCTCCAGCGGTCGGAAAAAGTAGTGAATCCCTTCACACACACGGGGCAGGTGAACGGCCTCTTCCCCCCCACTATTGTGATGGCGCCAGTGAGTCTCCAGCTCAGACGGATAACTGAATTCCTTCCGACAGTCCCCACATTTCCACGGTCTCTCCCCAGTATGACTGCGCTTGTGATTTAACAGGCCAAATGATCGGCTGAAGCCTCGTCCACACACACAACACGTGTACTGTTTCCCCCACACTGTAAACGGTGCTTTTCTTTCTTCCAAGTTCAAAATCTTACGATACTCGGGTCACGATAAATTGGGTGACTCCATCAGATCCTGAAGACATTTTTGCTTTGAGTTTCCCAGCGGCAAGTCCTCCCCTTTTAACACTCTGTGAAATTGATTTGAAACAGGGAAAAAAAAGGGAGTGAGAGAGAACCCATAAAAAGAAAAAGGCAGGTTGTGAAATGGAGCTGAATGAATCTGGTAATTTATGAGGCCGACACGAGGAAAAAGTGACCATGAAAGCTGCTGGATTGACGTTCAACCCCAACTGGTTCACTAATGCCGTTTAGGGAAAGGAACCTGCCACCCAGTCTGGACCTACGCAAGACTCTGCCCTCTATTGGAGGAGGGAGAGAGAGAGGTGGAGAGCAAGGAATGAAGGAGAGGGATTTTATTTATCTACAACACGACCAGAATGTTCAGAACCTCCCAAACTCTCCAATTTCACCACCCAGACAAACCAGGGTCGCCTGTCTATGCACAGATCATCACCAAGCCACACACCATCCTGACTTAGCTGACAACCAGTACCAGATGAACAGAAACTTCCTCCATTTGAATATTGGGAAAACCAAAGCATTGTCTTCGGTCCCCGCTACAAGTTCCACTCCCTAGCCACTGACTTTGTTCCTCTCCCTGGAAACTGGCTGAGGCTGAACCGGACCCCAGTAACATTGGCCGACTTTGCCGCTGCATCAGTTCATCTGCTTCTGAAACTCTCACCATGCATTTGTTCCCTCTAAACTTGACTATTCTCACACACTCCTGGCCAGTCTCCCACATTCTACCCCCCATAAACTTGAGATCATCTAAAACACTGCTGCCTGAACTATGGACCCATAGAAAAATTATGGCACAGAAGGCGGCCATTCAGCCCGTTGTGTCCGTGCCAGCCGATGCAAAACTAGCCGCCCAATCTAATTCCACCTTCTAGCAACTGGTCTGTAGCCTTGCAGGTTACAGCACTTCAGGTGCATGTCCAGGTACCTTTTAAAAGAATTGAGGGTTTCTGCCTCCACCCCCAATCTAAGCAGTGAATTCCAGACACCCACCACCCTCTGGGTGAAAAAGCTTTTCCTCATGTCCCCTCTAATTCTTCTACCAATCACCTTAAATCTGTGCCCCCTGGTAATTGACCTCTCTGCTAGAGGAAACGGGTCCTTCCTGTCTACTCTATCTAGGCCCCTCGTAATTTTGTACACCTCAATTAAGTCACCCCTCAGTCTCCTCTGTTCTAAGGAAAACAACCGTGGCCTATCCAGTCTTCCTTCTTGGCTGCAACTTACAAGCCCCAGCAACGTTCTTGTAAATCTCCTCTGTACTCTCTCCAGAACAATTATGTCCTTCCTGTAATGTGGTGACCAGAACTGTACGCAATACTCCAGCTGTGGCCTAACATTTTATACAGTTCCAGCATTACATCCCTGCTTTTGTATTCTATACCTCGGCCAATAAAGAAAAGCATTTCATATGCCTTCTTCATCACTATATCTACCTGTCCTGCCACCTTCAGGGACCTGTGGACATGCACTCCAAGGTCTCTCACTTCTACTCTCAATATCCTCCCGATCATTGTATATTCCCTTGCTTAATTTGCCCTCCAAGTGCATTACCTCACACTTCTCTGGATTGAATTCCATTAGCCACTTTTCCGCACACTCAACCAAACCATTGATATCTTTCTGGAGTCTACAGCTGTCTTCCCTCCCCAAATGCATTACCTCACACTTAGCTGGATTGAATTCCATTTGTCTCTTTTTCGCTTATTCAACCAAACCATTGATATAATTTTGGAGTCTACATCCATCCTCTTCACTATCAACTACATGGTCAATTTTTGTGTCATCAGTAAATTTCCTAATCACGCCTCCCACATGTAAGTCCAAATCATTAATATATACCACAAATAGCAAGGGAACCAACACTGAGCCCTGTGGAATGCCACCGGAAACAGAATTCCCTTCACAAAAACATCTGTCGACTACTACCCTTTGTTTCCTGTCCCTGAGCCAATTCTGGATCTAACCTGCCACATTCCCCTGTATCCCATGGGCTTTCATTTTACTGACCAGTCTGCCATGTGGGACCTTGTCAAATGCCTTACTAAAATCTATGTAGACCACATCCACTGCACTACCCTCATCAATCCTCCTTGTTACTTCCTCAAAAAACTCAAATTAAGTTAGTAAGACACGACCTTCCCCTAGCAAACCCATGCTGACTATTCCTGATTAATCCGTGCCTTTCTAAGTGGCAGTTTATCCTGTCCCTCAGAATTGATTCTAACAATTTACCCACCACAGAGGTCAGACTGACTGGCTTATAATTATTTGGCCTATCCCTCGCACTCTTTTTAAACAATAGTATAACATTCGCAGACCTCCAATCCTCTGGCACCTAGCCCGTATTCAGTGAGGATTTGAAGATGATTCTCAGTGCATCTGTTATTTCCTCCCTGGCTTCCTTTAACAACCTGGGATGCAATCCATCCGGCCCTGGTGATTTATCCACTTTCAAGGATGTCAGACCCTCTAGTACTTCCTCTCATTATGCTAATCATATCTAATATTTCACTTTTACTACAATGTCTGCATCATCCCTCTCCTTTGTGAAGACAGAGGCAACAAACTCATTAAGAACCCTGCCCACATCTTCTGCATCCATATGTAAGTTCCATTGTACATCTCTGATGGGCCCCACCCTTTCCTTGGTTATCCTCTTGCTCTTAATGTACTGATAAAAAGAAAATTGGGTTTTCCTTGATTTTTACCTGCCAATAGTTTTTCATGTCCTCTCTTTGCTTTTCCAATAACCTTTATTACTTCACCCCTGCACTTTCTATACTTCTCCAAGCTTTCTAAAGTGCTAAGTTTTTTTATGTTCATCACAAGCTTTCTTTCTCTGCTTCAGCATACCCTGTAAGCCTCTAGCTAACCAGGGGCTCTAGATTTGGCCGTACCACCCTTTATATTTGTGGGGACATGCTGACACTGTGCCTGTAGTATCTCGCTTTTGAATGCCTCCCACAAGTTTGCCACTGATTTTCCTTACAGTAACTGTATCCTGTCTACTTTCGCCAGATCACCTCTCAGTTTCATAAAAATTTGCCTCCCCCAATTTAGAACTTTTACTCCTGTTTTATCTTTGTCCTTTTCCATGATTATGCTAAAACTGTGTTATGGTCGCTATCTCCAAAATGGTCACCCACTGCTACTTCATCTACTTGCCTAGTTTCATTACCGAAGACTAAATCTAGAATTGCACCCCCTCTCATTGGGCTTGTTAAGTGCTGGCTAAAAAAGTTCTCTTGAATGCAGTTCAAGAATTTTGTGCTCTCTGTGCCCTTCACACTGTCTGTATCCCAGTTGATATTAAGATAGTTGAAATCTACAACTATTATTACCCTATAGTTTTTACACTCAAATTTGCCTACATATTTGTTCCTCTATCTCCCTCTTGCTATTTGAGGGTCTATAGTACACTCCTAGTAGTGTGGCTGCCCCTTTTTTATTTCTGATCTCCACCCATATGGCCTCATTTGATGATTCATTTAGCATATCATCCCTCCTCACAGCTGTTATTGATTCCTTAGCTAATAATGCTACACCCCCTCCTTTTTATCCCCCTCTCTATCTCGCCTAAAATCTCTATATCCAGGGATGTCAAGTTGCCATTCTTGCCCTTCTTTAAGCCAAGTTTCCATTATAGCAACAATATTGTGTTGCCATGTGTCTATCTGTGCCCTCAGCTCATCGGCTTTATTTACTATACTCCTTGCATTTAAATAAATACCCTTTAACACTGCCAAATTCCTGTGCTGCACACTTTTTAACCTTTGCTTCTTCTTGTCTTTGAGTCACTCGCTAACTTTCTGCCTTCCATTCTCGCCCTGAAATTGTCCTATCTGAGACTGCCCTCAGGTTCCCATCCCCTGTCAAACTAGTTTAAACCATCCCCAACAGCACTAGCAAACCTTCCTGCAAGGATATTTGTCCCAGTCCTGTTCAGGTGTAGACCGTCCGGCTTGTACAGGTCCCACCTTCCCCAGAACCGGTCCTAATACCTCAGAAATCTGAAGCCCTCCCTCCTGCACCATCTCCCCAGTCACGCATTCATCTGGTGTATTCTCCTATTTCTATACTCACTAGCACGTGGCCTTGGGAGTAATCCGGAGATTACTAGCTTTGAGGTCCTGTTTGCTAATCTCTTTGCTAACTCCCTAAACTTGGCCTGCAGGACCTCATCCCCCTTTCTTCCTATATTGTTGGTACCAATGTGGACCACAATCTCTGGCTGTGCATTCACACCCTCCAGAATGATCTGTTGCTGCTCGGTGATATCCATGACCCTTGCACCAGGGAGGCAACATACCATCCTGGAATCACTTCTGTGACCACAGAAACTCCTATCTGTTCCCCTAAGTTTTAGAATACTCATGGACAAAGACGAGAGTGGTCCTAAAGGAAGGGTGCTAAATTGGGGGAAGGCCAACTATACCAAAATTCGGCAGGAGCTGGGGAATGTAAATTGGGAGCAGCTGTTTGAAGATAAATCCACATTTGATATGTGGGAGGCTTTTAAAGAGAGGTTGATTAGCGTGCAGGACATGTTCCTGTGAAAATGAGGGATAGAAATGGCAAGATTAGGGAACCATGGATGACAGGTGAAATTGTGAAACTAGCTAAGAGGAAAAAGGAAGCATACATAAGGTGTAGGCGGCTGAAGAAAGACGAAGCTTTGGAAGAATATCGGGAATGTAGGACCAATCTGAAACGAGGAATTAAGAGGGCTAAAAGGGGTCATGAAATATCTTTAGCAAACAGGGTTAAGGAAAATCCCAAAGCCTTTTATTCATATATAAGGAGCAAGAGGGTAACCAGAGAAAGGATTGGCCCACTCAAGGACAAAGGAGGAAAATTATGCGTGGAGTCAGAGAAAATGGGTGAGATTCTAAACAAGTACTTTGCATCGGTATTCACCGAGGAGAGGGACATGACGGATGTTGAGGTTAGGGATAGATGTTTGATTACTCTAGGTCAAGTCGGCATAAGGAGGGAGGAAGTGTTGGGTATTCTAAAAGGCATTAAGGTGGACAAGTCCCCAGGTCTGGATGGGATCTATCCCAGGTTACTGAGGGAAGCGAGAGAGGAAATAGCTGGGGCCTTAACAGATATCTTTGCAGCATCCTTAAACACGGGTGAGGTCCCGGAGGACTAGAGAATTGCTAATGTTGTCCCCTTGTTTAAGAAGGGTAGCAGGGATAATCCAGGTAATTATAGACCGGTGAGCCTGACGTCAGTGGTAGGGAAGCTGCTGGAGAAGATACTGGGATCGGATCTATTCCCATTTGGAAGAAAATGGGCTTATCAGTGATGGGCAACATGGTTTTGTGCAGGGAAGGTCATGTCTTACCAACTTAATAGAATTCTTTGAGGAAGTGACAAAGTTGATTGATGAGGGAAGGGCTGTAGATGTCATATACATGGACTTCAGTAAGGCGTTTGATGAGGTTCCCCATGGTAGGTTGATGGAGAAAGTGAAGTCGCATGGGGTCCAGGGTGTACTAGCTAGATGGATAAAGAACTGGCTGGGCAACAGGAGACAGAGAGTAGCAGTTGAAGGGAGTTTCTCAAAATGGAGACTTGTGACCAGTGGTGTTCCACAGGGATCCGTGCTGGGACCACTGTTGTTTGTGATATACATAAATGATTTGGAGGAAAGTATAGGTGGTCTGATTAGCCAGTTTGCAGACGACACTAAGATTGGTGGAGTAGCAGATAGTGAAGGGGACTGTCAGAGAATACAGCAGAATATAGATAGACTGGAGAGTTGGGCAGAGAAATGGCAGATGGAATTCAATCCGGGCAAATGCGAGGTGATGCATTTTGGAAGATCCAATTCAAGGGTGAACTATACAGTAAATGGAAAAGTCCTGGGGAAAATTGATGTACAGAGAGATTTGGGTGTTCAGGTCCATTGTTCCCTGAAGGTGGCGACGCAGGTCAATAGAGTGGTCAAGAAGGCATACGGCATGCTTTCCTTCATCGGACGGGGTATTGAGTACAAGGGTTGGCAGGTCATGTTACAGTTGTATAAGACTTTGGTTCGGCCACATTTGGAATACTGCGTGCAGTTCTGGTCGCCACATTACCAAAAGGATGTAGATGCTTTGGAGAGGGTGCAGAGGAGGTTCACCAGGATGTTGCCAGGTATGGAGGGCGCTAGCTATGAAGAGAGGTTGAGTAGATTAGGATTATTTTCATTAGAAAGACGGAGGTTGAGGGGGGACCTGATTGAGGTGTACAAAATCATGAGAGGTATAGACAGGGTGGATAGCAAGAAGCTTTTTCCCAGAGTGGGGGATTTAATTACTAGGAGTCACGAGTTCAAAGTGAGAGGAGAAAAGTTTAGGGGGATATGCGTGGAAAGTTCTTTACGCAGAGGATGGTGGGTGCCTGGAATGTGTTGCCAGTGTAGGTGGTAGACGCGGGCACGATAGCGTCTTTTAAGATGTATCTAGACAGATACATGAATGGGCAGGAACCAAAGAGATACAGACCCTTAGAAAATAGGCGACAGGTTTAGATAGAGGATCTGGATCGGCGCAGGCTTGGAGGGCCGAAGGGCCTGTTCCTGTGCTGTAATGTTCTTTGTTCTTACTATAGAATCCCCTATCACTATTGCTCTCTCATCTTTTCTCCTCCCTCCCTGCACAGCTGAAGTACCCATGGTGCTCTGGTCATGCCTCTCACTGTACTCTCCAAAGGAACCCTCTCTCCCATCGGTACGCAGAACTGAATATCGGTTAGAAAGCGGGATGCCCTCTGGAGACTCCTGCACTACCTACCTTGTCCTTCTTATCTGTCTGGCAGCCACCCAATCCCTCTCTGCCTGTGCTCTCAAGCTCCAGGGTGACTACCTCCTGAAACATGCTATCCACAGACTTACTCGGACCATGTTCTAGCCGCCAGTTTCAAACCCTTTCCACTTCCCTAGTTCATCGGCCCCCGCACGTTTCAGATGTAGACTGTCCCAACAGTACAGCCACCACTTTCCCCAGTACTGGTGCCAGCGCCCGACGAACCGGAACCCACTTCTACCACACCAGTCTTTGAGCCACACATTAATTTCTCTAATCTTATTTGCCCGACGCCAATTTTCACCTGGCTCAGGTAATAATCCAGAGATTACCTTTGAGGTTCTCTTTCTTAATTTGGTGCCTTGTTCCTCATACTGACTATGCAGAACCTCTTTCCTTGTCCTGCCTATGTCGTTGATACCTACATGGGCCACGACGACTGGATCCTCCCCCTCCCACTGTAAGTTCCTCGCCAGCCCTGAGCAGATGTCCCAAACTCTGGCACCGGGCAGGCAACACAGCCATCTGGACTCACGCTCTTTGCTGCAGATAACAGTGTCAGTACCCCTAACTATGCTGTCCCCTACTACCACTACATTCCTTTTTTCTCCCTCCACTTGAATGGCTTCCTATACCATGGTCAGGTTGCTCCTCCACCCTGCAGTCCCCACTCTCATCCAAACAAGCTGAAAGAACCTCAAACCTGTTGAACAATCGCTGAGGCTCCTGCACACCTTACCTCTGGGTCCCCTTACCTGCCTCAGCTGCAGCCACACTAGCCTGTCCCTGACCAACTCAGAAGACCCTATCCTAAGGGGTTTGACTGCCTCTTGGTACAAAGTGTCCAGGTAACTTTCCCCCTCCCTGATGTGTCGCAGTGTCAGCAGCTCAGACTCCAGTTCAATGACTCTGAACTGGAGCTCTTCCGGCTGCAAACACTTACTGCAGACGTATTTTCCCTGAATCTCGCTGGCATCCAGGAGCTCCCACATGCTGCAGCCATGATGCATCACCTGTCCTGCCATCCTTAATGTGTTTTAATTAACTACTTAAATATTTTATTCAATTATTTATTTTTATATATTTTATTAAGCTTACCACTAGTTCTGTTACTATTTTAAATGTTAGGTGTAGAATAGACCTGAACCACTTATCAGATACTCACCAAACAGATAGCTTCTTCCCCAACCAATCACCTAACTGCTTGCCTCTGATGTCACACTTGTGTCTGGGTCTGTTCACAGGGAGGGGGGGGATTAGATAGGGTCCGTTCGCAGGGAGGGGGGAATTATATAGGTGTGTCTGTTCAGAAAGGAGGGTAATTCTACAGGGGAGGATAATTAGATGTGGGGGTTCTGGTTTCTGTTCAAAGGGGAGGATAATTTGACCGGGGGTAGTATTTGCGGGGCGGTGGTATCAGCGGCAGCGTAGGCATTGAAGTCTAGTTCCAGGTGGCAGTAAAGTCCAGTTCCTCACTCCCACACACACGCAGGATGAAGCTCTGTTACACCAGGCAGTGTCTCACTGTCCCAACACAGAGTTCAGAGACACACACAAACTAACACACAGTCCCACAACTCTCGTCTGGGTATTCTGCTGTATGGAGGTAACTTCAGCATCTCGGAAGTTAAGGAGGTGGTGGGTGGTCACCTCCTTGTAGCAGACGTAATGTACAAAAATTCTCCGCATCCTGTTAATAAACGTGCACATCCTGGTTCATTACAGTGAGTGGCTGATCATCCTCCAGCAGCTCCCACTGCTGCTGGTGATGTCCAGACCGGTCATTCTATGCGGTCACTTCAACAGCATCATCGATGCAGCTAGACAATCTAGCAGGGCTGACAGTCAAATGGACACCACATCCAAACTCCTGATGGAAATGGTAAAAGATGCCAAGCTGCACGATTTCTTCAGCAACCCTGCAGATGGAGTGCAACGTAGATACATCTGGTCAAGACCAGACAGGTCTGTCCATTCCAGGATTGACTTCCCATTTGTGTCCCATGCATTCACGGTCAGATCCACTGACATCAAGCCGGTGTTCTTCTCTGGCCACTGCCTCCTACTGGCTGACTGTCACTTACAGGTTGACCAATGGGTTGGCAGGGGGACATGGAAGCTGAACATAAAACTGTTGACCCCAGAGAAAATTAAGGAACTCAAAGGAGATTACAAAGATTGTGGAACAGTGAAACCCCTCTTTGAAATCCCGACACACAGGTGGGAAGTGATCAAGGTGAACATCAAGAGGTTCTTCATCCTCGAAGAGGTTCGGGAGGTGAGAGAGAGAGAGAGACAGAAGAAATGTCCCGACTCCAGAAACGCATACAGAATCTGCTCCTGCTGCAGTCAAGGAGGATCTCCAAGGTGAAGAGCCAACAGGCCTAGCTGTTTGTCACGGAGGCCTCCAAGATCATCTTCTGGTCCAGAGTCAGCTCTGTGGAGCAGGGTGAGACGTGCTCGCGCTTCTTCCAAAAGGTACAGAGAGAGAGTTCTGTGATCAACACCTGAAGGAAGACGATGGCTCGGTAACATCATCACAGTCTGACATACTAAGGATCAGCAAATTCTTTTATGCCAGGATGTACGATGTGAAGCCCATGGACAGCACGGCCTCCCAGTCTTTCCTGTCCTCTATCACGGAGGTCTTCGATGACAGTACGTGGGACAGTCTGGACAAACTGTTAACTCTGGACGAGCTGACAAAGGCTGGCGGATCCTTCGAGATGAGTAAAACTCCCGGAAGCGACGGTTTACCGGTTGAGTTGTATTCGACTTTGTGGGACTGGATGGGCCCAGGCCTGCTGGAAGTGTACGAGAGTATGCATCTGGCCGGCAGCATGTCAGAATCCATGAGGAAAGGCATCATCGCCCTCATCTACAAGCAGAAGGGCGAAAGGGTGGCATTCAGAAATCGGCGGCCCATCTCACTGCTTAATGTGGATGACAAAATTCTGTCCAAGGTCATGGCTAATCGGGTCAAGCATGCTCTGGAGTTGGTGATTCACCCTGACCAGACCTTTACTGTACCTGGCAGGAAGATCTCTGTTAGCCTTGCGCTACACAGGGATACGATCGCCTACGCACAGGACAGCAGGGTGGGCACCTGCCTCATCAGCTTGGACCAGGAGAAGGTCTTTGACAGGATATCACACACCTACATTATCGACATGCTCTCCAAAATAGGGTTCGGGGAGGGAATCCGCAATTGGATCCAACTGCTCTACACAAACATCCATAGCACAGTCTCAATCAATGGGTGGCAAGGTTTTCCAATCAAATCTGGAGTTCTAGAGTTGTACAACACAGAAACAAGCCCTTCAGCCCATCATGTCCATGCCGGTCATCAGACACCTATCTATTCTAACCCCATTTTCCAGCACTTGGCCCGTAGCCTTGTACGCTATAGCGTTTCAAGTGCGCATGTAAATACTACTTAAATGTTGTGAGGGTTCCTGTCTCTACCACCCCTTCAGGTAGTGTGTTCCAGATTCCAACCACCCACTGGATGAAATTTTTTTTCCTCAAATCCCCTGCCCCGACCTTCAATCTATGCCCCCTGGTTATTGACACGTCCGCTAAGGGAAAAGGTTTCTTCCTAACTACCCTATCTATGCCCCCCATAATTTTGTATACCTCTATCAGGTCTCCCCTCAGCCTCCTCTGCTTTAAGGAAAACAACCCTAGCCTATCCGGTATCTCTTCATAGCTGAAATAGGCTGTGCTCTCTCTCCACTGTCTTGTTCACTTGCTGTATTGAACACTTTACTGAGTCCATCAGGAAGGATACAGGCATAAGAGGAATGACAATCCCAGGCAGTGGGGGGATGGTGGCACAGTGGTAATGTCACTGAATCAGTGATCCAGAGATCCATGCTAATGCCCTGTGGACATAGGTTCAAATCTCACCATGGTAGCTGGTGGAATTTAAATTCAATTTTTTTAATTAAAAAAAAAATGCTTGGAATTGAAAGCTAGTCTCCGTAATGGTGCCATGAAACCATCATTGATTGCCATAAAAACCCATCTGGTTGACCAATGTCATCCTTACCTGTTCTGGCCTACATGTGACTCCAGACCCACAGCAATATGGTTGACTCTGAACTGCTCTTTGAAATAGCCAAGCAAGTCGTGCAATTGGGGATGGGCAACAAATGCTGGCCTTTCCAGTGACATCCACATCACATGAAAGAATAAAGAAATTAGGTCAAAGTCTCCTGTGCCTGGATGATGTGAACCCGGCCAGAGTCCGCACCTTCAGGAGAGGAGAGAGAGGGGAATCAGTGAGTGTAGAACTGAACCCAGTCGTAGTCAACACCTTCAGGGGAGGAGAGAGAGAGGGGAACCAGTGAGTGTAGAACTGAACCCAGTCAGAGTCAGAACCTTCAGGGGATGAGAGAGAGAGGAACCAGTGAGTGTAGAACTGAACCCAGCCAGAGTCAGCACCTTCAAGGGAGGAGAGAGAGGGGAACCAGTGTGAATAGAAATGAAACAAGAACAGAAAATGCTGGAAATCCTCAGCAGGTCAGGCAGCATCGGTGGAGAGAGAAGCAGAGTTACTGTTTCAGGTCAGCATTATGTGAAATCGATTGGACGCGGTTGAGAGCCCTGTCAAGTGATGTAGTTCAATCTGAAAATTGGGTCTTAAATCTAAACAAAGGAAACTATGAAGGTATGAGGGGGAAATTGGCTCAGGTAGATTGGGAAACTACATTAAAAAGTATAATGGTAGAAAAGCAACAGCTAGCATTAAAACCAGTAGGAAAGGTGATCGAACCATGGCAACAAGAGAAGATTGTATTAGATCAAAGGAAGAGGCTGATAAAGTTGCCAGAAAAATAGTAAGCCTGAAGATTGGGAGCAATTTAGAATTCAGCAAAGGAGGACCAAGAAACTGATGATGAAGAGAAAATAGAATATGAAAGCAAAGTATTAAGAAACATAAAAATGGACTGTAAAAGTTTCTATAGGTATGTAAAAAAGAAAAGATTATCAAAGACAAAAGTGGCCTCACTATAGTCAGACAGAAGAATTTATAATGGAGAATAAGGAAATGGCAGAGAAACTAAACAAATACTTGGTGTCTGTCTTCATGGAGGAAGATACAGAAAACCTTTCAGGAATACTAGAGAATCAAGGGACTAGCAAGAATGAGGAACTGAAAGAAATTAGTATCAAAGAGTAGTACCAGAGAAATTGATGGGACTGAAAGTTGATAAATCACCTGGACCTGATGATCTACATCCCAGAGTATTGAAAGAGGTGGCTGTAGAGATAATGGATGCATTGGTGATCATCTTCCAAAATCCTATAGATTCTGGAATGGTTCCTGAAGATTGGAAGGTAGCAAATGTAACCCCGCTATTTAAGAAAGGAGGGTGGGAGAGAGAGAATGGGAAACTACAGACCTGTTAGCCTGACATCAGTAGTAGGGAAAATGCTAGAATATATTATAAAGGATGTGATAACTGGACACTTGGAAAATAATGGCAGGATTGGGCAGAGTCAACATGGATTTATGAAAGGGATATCTGTTAGAGTTTTTTGATGTGACTAACAGAATAGATAAGGGGGAACTCGTGTATTTGGATTTTCAGAAGGCTTTCGATAAGCTCCCATACAAGAAGTTAGTAAGAAAAATTAGAGCACATGGGATTGGGAGTTATATGCTGGCATCAATTGTGAATTAGTTAATGGACAGAAAATAGAGAGTAGGAATAAATGGGTCATTCTCAGGTTGGCAGACTGTGACCAGTGAGGTACCGCAAGGATCAGTACTTGGGCCCCAGCTGGTCACAATCTACAGCAATGATTTGGATGTGGAGACCAAATGTAATATTTCCAAGTTTGCTGATGACACAAAACTAGGTGGAACTGTGAGGAAGAGCAAAGAGGCTTTGGGGGATTTAGACAGGCTAAGTGAGTAGGCAAGAACATGGCAGATGGACTGCAATGTGAAAAAATGTGCAGTTTGGTGGGAAAAATAGAAATTCACAGAGTATTTTGAAACTGCTGAGAAGTGTTGATGACCAAAGGGACCTGGGTGACCTTATTCATAAATCACTGAAAGCTAAGCTGCGAGTATAGCAGGCAATTAGGAAAACAAATGGCCTTTCTTGTAAGAGAATTTAAGGAAAGAAGTAAAGAGATCGTGCTGCAATTATATAGAGCCCTGGTGAGATTGCACCTGGAGTATTGTGTACAGTTTTGGTCTCTTTCCTTAAGGAAGGATATGCTTGGTGTAGAGGGAGTGCAACAAAGTTTCATCAGACTGATCCCTGGGACGGTGGTGTCCTATGAGGAGACTGGGTCTATATTCACTTGAGTTTAGAAGAAAGAGAGGTGATCTCATTGAAGCATATACAATTCTTGCAGGCTCGACAGGGTAAATGCAGGAAGAATTTTATCCCCTGGCTGGATGTGTAGAACCAGGGGACACAGTCTCAGAATAGGAGGTCGGCCATTTAGTACTGAGATGAGGAGGAATTTCTACACTCAGAGGGTGGTGCATCTTTGGAATTCTCTATCCCAGAGGGCTGTGCAGGCTCAGTATGTTCAAGACCGAGACCGATAGATTTCTAAATATTGAAGATATCAAGGGATACGGAGATAGTGAAGGAAAATGGCATTGAGGTACAAGATCAGCCATGACCTGGTTGAATGGCGGAGCAGGCTCGAGGGGCCGAATGGCCTACTCCTCCTATTTTCTATGTTCCTCAGTTGAGGAAAAAGGAAGACATATCTGCAACGCCAGTATGAAAGTTTGCATCGTCGAAACAGATGCGATGGAGAAACTTGGAGAATGGAATCGTCAAAAGCGACATGAGGAAAAAATTCTTCATGCAGAGAGTGGTCATGATCGGGATTGTGCTGCCTGCGAGTGTGATGAAGGCAGGTTCAATTGAGGCATTCAAAAGGGTATTAGATTGTTATTTGAAACGGAAGAATATGCAGGTTTAAGGGGAGAAGGCGAGGGAAATGGCATTGGGTGAATTGCTCATTCGGAGAGCCAGTGCAGACACGATGGGCCGAATGGCCTCCTTCTGCGCTGTACCAATTCTGTGATTCTGAGAGTCCTTGCAGGAAGTGGGGCATGAGGATGTGCCGACCAGGTAGCTGTGGGAGTCTGTGGGCTTCTAGTGATTGTTGGCAGATAGCCTAGCCCCAGAAATGGAGACAGAGAAGTCAAGGAAAGGAGAAGTGTCAGAGATGGACCATTTGTAGGGGGAGGTGGTGGTGTAGTGGTTCAATAACCCAGACGCCTAGGTGAATGCTCTGGGGACATGGGTTCAAGTCCCACTCGGTAAAATTTAAATCCAATTCATAAATCTGGAATTAAAAGCTGGTTTGATGGTAACCATGAAACAGTCATTGCAAAAATCCATCTAGGTCAGTAATGCTCCTTAGGGAAGGAAATCTGCTGTCCTTGTCTGGTCTGGCCTACATGTGGCATCAGACCCACAACAATGTGGTTGACTCTTAAATACCTACAGTGGGCAATAAATGCTGGCCTAGCCTGTGATGCCCACATCCGATGAACAAAAATAAGGTGGAAACTGGAAACAAAGTCAATTAATTTTTCCAGTTCAGCACAAGAGCAGAAAGTGGCACTGATAGTTATCAATGTATTGTCATCAAAGAGGTGAGGGAGGGGGCTTGATCAAACACCAGGAGGGAAATGGAAAGCAAATGAAGGTGAACAATGTAGAAGAGATAAATGTCAGAGAGAAGAGCAGAACTTGTTCAAGGTGGACATTCCTAGCAGTGAATTAAACACTAATAAAAAGGCAAAATACCTGAGGATTCTGGAAATCTGAAATAAAAGCTGGAAATACTCAGCAGATCAGGCAGTATCTGTGGAGAGAGAAACAGAGTTAACTTTTCAAGTCGGTGACCTTTCATCAGAAACTAATGGGACAAAGCGCTGACAAATCCCCTGGACCTGATGACCTGCATCCTAGGGTTTTAAAAGAGGTAGCTGCAGCAGTAGTGAAAGCATTGGTTTTGATGTTTAAGAATTCCTTAAATTCTAGAACAGTTCCCAAGGATTGGAAGGTAGCAAAACTAACCTCACGATTCAAGAAAGGAGGAAGAGAGAAATCGGGGAAGTATAGGCCAGTTAGTCTAACATCAGTAGTGGTAAAATTCTTGAATGTATTAGTCGGGACGTGGTCAGAGTACTCAGAAATAATAATGTGATTAAGCAGAGTCAACATGGACTTATGAAAGAGAAATCATGTTTAACAAATGCTATAGTTTCTTGAGGATGTAACTGGTAAGGTGGATAAGGGGGAACCAGTAGTGTATTTGGATTTTGAAGAAGCAAGAACTAGTGGATAAGATGCCACACCAGAGATTATTAGAGTCATAGAGTTATGCAGCACAGAAACAGGCCCTTCAGCTCATCATGTCTGTGCCGGCCATACAGCACCCAACTATTCTAATCCCATATTCCTGCACTTGGCCAGTAGCCCTGTATGCTATGGCGTTTCAAGTGCTCATCTCACATATTACACAAAATTAGGACTGATGGGATTGAGGTAATATATTAGCATGGATTGAGGATTGATTAATGGACAGAAAACAGAGAGGAGGAATAAATGGGATATTTTCAGGTTGGCAGGCTGTAACTAGTGGGGTACCGAAAGGATCAGTGCTTATCACTCAGCTATTCACAATCTATATTGATGACTCAGAAGAGGGGACTCCGTGTAATGTATCCAGGTTTGCTGACGTTGTAAAGTTAGGTGTGAAAGTAAACAGTGACGAGGACACAAAGAGGCTAAAGAGGGATATGGACAGGTTGGGTGACTGGGCAAGAGAATGGAAGATGGAATACAATGTGATGAAGTGTGAAGTTATCCACTTTAAGGAAAATAAAAAAACAATATTTTTATGAATGGTGAGAGACTGAGAAATGTTTGCATTCAGAGGGGCCTGGGTGTCCTTGTACATTAATCACAAAGTTAACATGCAGATACAACAAGCAATTCGGAAGGTAACCGGTATGTTAGATTTTGTTACAAAGGGATTGGGCTATCAGAGTAAAGAAGTCTTACTACAATTATACAGGACATTGGTGATGCCCCACCTGGAGTAGTGTGTGTAGTTTTGGTTCCCTTACCTAATGAGGGACATACTTGCCCTTGAGGGAATGCAACAAAAGTTTACTAGGCTGGTTCCTGGGATGAGAATGTGGGCGTCTCTGGAAAGGCCAGCATTTCTTATCCATCCTTAATCACCTTTGGTGGTGGTGAGCCATCTCCTTGAATATAACTCAGGGTGGTTTAGAACCAACCATATTTCTGTCAGTCTGGAGTCACATTTAGGCCAGATTGGTTAAGGACGGCAGATTTCCTTCCCTGAAAGAAATTCGTGAACCAGGTGGGTTTTTAGGACAATCTGGTAGTTTCAAGTTCACCATTACTGATACTTGCTTTTGTTTCCCAGATTTATTCAATTAATTGAGTTTAAATCCCTAAACTGCTGTGATGTGATTTGAATTTGTGTCTCTGCATCATTAGTCCAGGCCTCTGGATTACTAGTTCAGTAACATAACCACTCTGCTACAGCACCCCCACTATGATCCATCTCCTCCTATGAGGAGAGATTGAGTAGACTAGGCCTATATTCCCTGGAGTTTAGAAAAATGAGACGTGATCTGACTGAAACATAATACATTTTTAAGGGACTTGTCAGGGTAGATGCTGAGAAAATGTTTCCCCTGTCTGGGGAATATAGAACACTGGGTCACAGTCTCAGGATAAGGGGTTGGCCATTTAGGACTGAAATGAGGAGAAATTTCTTCACTGAAAGGGTTGTGAATCTTTGGAATTGTCTACCCCAGGGAGCTGTGGATGCTCAGTCGTTGAGTATATTTAAGACAGAGATTGATAGATTTTTGGGTACTGAGTGAATTAAGGGATATGGGGATAGTGCAGGAAGATGGAGTTGAGGCAGAAGATCAGCCATGATCTTGGTGATTGGCAGAACAGGCTCGAAGGGCCAAATGGCCTCCTCCAGCTCCTATTTCTTATGTTCATTAAACCTCAGTCTGGTTCCTCTCAAGCTGCTGAGTGAGTGAATTAAATCTTTCTTGACAAATCACCAAGATACCAGACTACAAGTCATGCCCGAAACATCATTTATTGGTTACAAATCACAACTTAGTTAAATCTGGGCACACAGACACTTTATAGACATGTATAAATACATAGAAATGTAATCAGAGTTATCCAGCAGTTCAGCACTAATAGGGAGAGTATTTCACAAAAACAAGTAACTAATTCAGGGGTGAGAGTGGCCAAAGGCCAAAAGATCTGATTTTTTTTCTGCTTTGACAAGGAACCATGTAATTATAGCACAGTTAATAAAACAAACTGGTTGAGTAATGGCAATTCTGTACAATTTTGCATCTGTAATGAATAAAATTGCACTGTACTCAGAATACAATTTGATGAAACTTACCTGACAGCTGATAATTGGTTTTACAGAGCTTCATGTTCTCAATGTCCTGCTTCTGTCTATTTATAGCTTGTTCATGTAAAAGGTGTTCTGTGAAGATGTGTCAACTTTAATGGAAAGCAATATATATAAACATACCAGATGGCACGTTCTGGTATCTTGGTAAGTGATGTGCACAAATCAGTAGGTATATAAGTTAATAAAAAGTAAATATTTATGAGACATTGACAATCCAGAAACTTGAACATAACTGGGGTAATTTTCTTATTTTGTGCTGTGACATAATCACCTGAACGAAACAGAAAGCAAAACCAGGTAGGGAGGATTGTATACCAGTTATACAGCCTGTCCAATTTGCTGTCCATTAACTTAAATAGACAGGAATATCACATACATTCTGTTAGGAGCATGTGATACTCCCAACCCAATTTTCTTTTGGACAATTATTTACCTCCAAGAACAAAAGAGGAAAATAACATTATTAACTTTTGCAAATGTGGTGCCTCTATAGATAGAATGCTTGTTTTTTAAAATATACTCATGGTAGATTTTATAATTTAAAATAATTAGTCACCATTTTTCAAATCCTCTCTGGCCACAGGAGAGATAGCAGAGGATTGGAGGACAGCGAATGTGGTAACATTATTCAAAAAGGGAAGCAGGGATAAACCAGGTAATCACAGGCCAGTGAGTCAAACATCAGTGGTAGGGAAACTATTGGAAAAAATTCTGAGAGACAGAATTAATCTCCACTTGGAGAGGCAGGGATTAATCAGGGATAGTCAGCATGGCTTTGTCGGGAGATCGTGCCTAACTAACCTGATTGAATTTTTCGAGGTGGTGACTAGATGTGCAGATGAGGGTAAAGTCTATACGGACATCAGTTAGGCTTTTGATAAGGTCCCGCCTGGGAGATTGGTTAAGAAGGTAACAGCCCATAGGATCCAGGACATTTGGCAAATTTGATCCAAAATTGGCTTAGGGGCAGGAGGCAGAGGGTGATGGTCGATGGTTGTTTTTGCAAGTGGAAGCTTGTGACTATTGGTGTACCACAGGGATTGGTGCTGGGACCCTTGATGTCTGCAGTGTACATTAATGATTTAGCCGTGAATATAGGAGGTATGATCAGTAAGTTCGCAGATGACAAAAAAATTGGTGGTGTTGTAAATAGTGAGGAGGAAAGCCTTAGATTACAGGATGATATAGATGAGATGCTAAGATGGGCGGAGCAGTGGCAAATGGAATTTAATCCTGAGAAGCATGAGGTGATGCATTTTGGGAGGAGTAACATGGCAAGGGTATATACAATGGATGGTAGGACCTTAAGAAGTACAGAGCGTCAGAGGGACCTTGGTGTACTTGTCCATAGATCACTGAAGGCAGCAGCACAGGTAGATAAGGCGGTTAGAAAGGTATATGGGATCCTTGCCTTTATTAGCCGAGGCATAGAATATAAGAGCAGGGAGGTTATGAGGGAGCTGTATAAAACGCTAGTTAGGCCACAGCTGGAGTACTGTGTACAGTTCTGGGCACCACACTATAGGAAGGATATGATTGCACTGGAGAGGGTGTAGAGGAGATTCATTAGGGATGTTGCCTGGGCTAGAGCTCAGCTATGAAGAGAGACTGGATAGGCTGGGGTTGTTTTCCTTAGAGCAGAGAAGGCTGAGGGGGGGGACCTGATTAAGGTATGCAAAATTATGAGGGGTATTGATAGCTTAGATAGGAAGAAACTTTTTCCCTTAGCAGAGGTGCCAGTAACTGGGGCATAGATTTAAGGCGAGGCAGGAGGTTTAGAGGGGATTTGAGGAAAGAAAGTTTCACCCGAAGGGTGGTTGGAATCTGGAACACACTGCCTGAAGGGGTGGTAGAGGCAGGAACCCTCACAACATTTAAGAAGTATTTAGATGAGCACTTGAAACGCCATAGCATACAAGGCTACGGGCCAAGTGCTGGAAAATGGGATTAGAATAGTTAGGTGCTTGATGGCAGGCACAGACACGATGGACTGAAGGGCCTGTTTCTGTGCTGTATAACTCTATGATGATGACTCTATTATAAATATTCTAAACTAAAATAATCTTGTTTGCAGTGCAGATCTCATTATAATCTTAATGAAAACTAATTAAAAATGTGGTTTTCCTCTTCAAAGGGTCCAAATATTATGCAACATAAAAATTGTACCAGATCTTGCTTGCGACAGTGGAAAAGTAATGAGACTAGTGTGGTACCTGTCGGAAGCAAATCCTACACTCCGGGTCCCGCTACCTGGTGGGACGTCCTGCCCCAGGTGCCCAAAGATCTGCAGGTCGAGAATCGGCCTGTTCAGCCACCGGAAGACCCAAGGCAGAAACTAGCGATATTGAGTAGACGTCATCCTCGAATTGAGGGACAGCCGACGACTTCTACAGTAACAAGTTTGAGGTTCTGTTGCATCATCCTCGAATCAGGTTCAAAAGTTTGGTAATGGCCCTGTGACAATGCAGCAGGTCCAATGGACAGCTGTATATCCCAACAGTGATAAACATTTCTGGCTCCTGTTCTACTGTATCAATTGGTGCAGTGGCAGCTGCATTTAACAGCAAGGTGAGCTGAAAATCATAACTATTGTGTTGGTTTGGAGAAAGGCAGCACTCTGTATATACATATTCATACATGTACAGAGTATTGTGCCATCAGCCTCAGAAGCCCAGTGACCATTTACAGTGACTGCAGAGAGCTCACAGGATAGTTGCACTGTAGCCAATACACAGCACTTGTGGTGCAGGACAGCCTTTTCCAGATAATCTTAAGCAATTTCAAACCACACATTGAAGAAAGATGGCCAGAGTTATACTTCTTGCCTTGCATCACTATGGTGCAAAAGACAGCTTCACACTGACTCAAGGTCTATAGCAGGGTTGTCCAACCTTTTCACGTGGGGGACCACATTACAATTTTTGTCCTACATGGGGGAGGGGGATGGTGAGAGGGAGGCAGATGAGCCAATTTCAGAAAGATAAAGGCATTAAAATTTATCTTACTATTAATCAATACAACAACAAAGGTGCATTTTTGTGAAGAAGCTTTAAATGAGAAGAATAATTTATTAACTTACTTTCTGGTCACTATGTTGGACACTGATTTAGTGAGGTACCTGGCATTTTTGTGCCTGCACAAGTAGTCAGTGTTTGCCTGCACACTTGTTATCGTGATGTAGAGTATTCTGGATAGATGTCATTCTGTCAGGAGTGACCTTGACCACTCTGTCGCCCTCTCTCTGGGCCCTGCTCTCTCTCTCTCTGTCCCCCTTTTTCACTCTCTCTCTGTCCCCCTTTTTCTCTCTCCGTCCAATCTCTCTGCCTCCTTTCTCGATTTACCCTCCTCCCTCTCTCTCTTTCTGACCCCTCTCTCTACCCCTGCTCTACCCCCTCTCTCTACCCCTGCTCTACCCCCTCTCTCTACCCCTGCCCCACCCCCTCTCTCTCTGCCCCACCCCCTCTCTCTCTGCCCCACCCCCTCTCTCTCTGCCCCACCCCCTCTCTCTCTGCCCCACCCCCTCTCTCTCTGCCCCACCCCCTCTCTCTCTGCCCCACCCCCTCTCTCTCTGCCCCACCCCCTCTCTCTCTGCCCCACCCCCTCTCTCTCTGCCCCACCCCCTCTCTCTCTGCCCCACCCCCTCTCTCTCTGCCCCACCCCCTCTCTCTCTGCCCCACCCCCTCCCTCTCTGCCCCACCCCCTCCCTCTCTGCCCCACCCCCTCCCTCTCTGCCCCACCCCCTCCCTCTCTGCCCCACCCCCTCTCTGCCCCACCCCCTCTCTGCCCCACCCCCTCTCTGCCCCACCCCCTCTCTGCCCCACCCCCTCTCTGCCCCACCCCCTCTCTGCCCCACCCCCTCTCTGCCCCACCCCCTCTCTGCCCCACCCCCTCTCTGCCCCACCCCCTCTCTGCCCCACCCCCTCTCTGCCCCACCCCCTCTCTGCCCCACCCCTCTCTCTCTGCCCCACCCCCTCTCTCTCTGCCCCACCCCCTCTCTCTCTGCCCCACCCCCTCTCTCTCTGCCCCACCCCCTCTCTCTCTGCCCCACCCCCTCTCTCTCTGCCCCACCCCGCTCTCTCTCTGCCCCACCCCCTCTCGCTCTCTCTCTGCCCCACCCCCTCTCGCTCTCTCTCTGCCCCACCCCCTCTCGCTCTCTCTCTGCCCCTCCCCCTCTCGCTCTCTCTCTGCCCCTCCCTCTCTCGCTCTCTCTCTGCCCCTCCCTCTCTCGCTCTCTCTCTGCCCCTCCCTCTCTCGCTCTCTCTCTGCCCCTCCCTCTCTCGCTCTCTCTCTGCCCCTCCCTCTCTCGCTCTCTCTCTGCCCCTCCCTCTCTCGCTCTCTCTCTGCCCCTCCCTCTCTCGCTCTCTCTCTGCCCCTCCCTCTCTCGCTCTCTCTCTGCCCCTCCCTCTCTCGCGCTCTCTCTCTGCCCCTCCCTCTCTCGCGCTCTCTCTCTGCCCCTCCCTCTCTCGCGCTCTCTCTCTGCCCCTCCCTCTCTCGCGCTCTCTCTCTGCCCCTCCCTCTCTCGCGCTCTCTCTCTGCCCCTCCCTCTCTCGCGCTCTCTCTCTGCCCCTCCCTCTCTCGCGCTCTCTCTCTGCCCCTCCCTCTCTCGCGCTCTCGCTCTGCCCCTCCCTCTCTCGCTCTCTCTCTGCCCCTCCCTCTCTCGCTCTCTCTCTGCCCCTCCCTCTCTCGCTCTCTCTCTGCCCCTCCCTCTCTCGCTCTCTCTCTGCCCCTCCCTCTCTCGCTCTCTCTCTGCCCCTCCCTCTCTCGCTCTCTCTCTGCCCCTCCCTCTCTCGCTCTCTCTCTGCCCCTCCCTCTCTCGCTCTCTCTCTGCCCCTCCCTCTCTCGCTCTCTCTCTGCCCCTCCCTCTCTCGCTCTCTCTCTGCCCCTCCCTCTCTCGCTCTCTCTCTGCCCCTCCCTCTCTCGCTCTCTCTCTGCCCCTCCCTCTCTCGCTCTCTCTCTGCCCTCCCTCTCTCGCTCTCTCTCTGCCCCTCCCTCTCTCGCTCTCTCTCTGCCCCTCCCTCTCTCGCTCTCTCTCTGCCCCTCCCTCTCTCGCTCTCTCTCTGCCCCTCCCTCTCTCGCTCTCTCTCTGCCCCTCCCTCTCTCGCTCTCTCTCTGCCCCTCCCTCTCTCGCTCTCTCTCTGCCCCTCCCTCTCTCGCTCTCTCTCTGCCCCTCCCTCTCTCGCTCTCTCTCTGCCCCTCCCTCTCTCGCTCTCTCTCTGCCCCTCCCTCTCTCGCTCTCTCTCTGCCCCTCCCTCTCTCGCTCTCTCTCTGCCCCTCCCTCTCTCGCTCTCTCTCTGCCCCTCCCTCTCTCGCTCTCTCTCTGCCCCTCCCTCTCTCGCTCTCTCTCTGCCCCTCCCTCTCTCGCTCTCTCTCTGCCCCTCCCTCTCTCGCTCTCTCTCTGCCCCTCCCTCTCTCGCTCTCTCTCTGCCCCTCCCTCTCTCGCTCTCTCTCTGCCCCTCCCTCTCTCGCTCTCTCTCTGCCCCTCCCTCTCTCGCTCTCTCTCTGCCCCTCCCTCTCTCGCTCTCTCTCTGCCCCTCCCTCTCTCGCTCTCTCTCTGCCCCTCCCTCTCTCGCTCTCTCTCTGCCCCTCCCTCTCTCGCTCTCTCTCTGCCCCTCTCTCGCTCTCTCTCTGCCCCTCTCTCGCTCTCTCTCCGCCCCTCTCTCTCTCTCTCTCCGCCCCCCTCTCTCTCTCTCTCCGCCCCCCTCTCTCTCTCTCTCCGCCCCCCTCTCTCTCTCTCTCCGCCCCCCTCTCTCTCTCTCTCCGCCCCCCTCTCTCTCTCTCTCCGCCCCCCTCTCTCTCTCTCTCCGCCCCCCTCTCTCTCTCTCTCCGCCCCCCTCTCTCACTCTCTCCGCCCCCCCTCTCACTCTCTCCGCCCCCCCTCTCACTCTCTCCGCCCCCCCTCTCACTCTCTCCGCCCCCCCTCTCACTCTCTCCGCCCCCCCTCTCACTCTCTCCGCCCCCCCTCTCACTCTCTCCGCCCCCCCTCTCACTCTCTCCGCCCCCCCTCTCACTCTCTCCGCCCCCCCTCTCACTCTCTCCGCCCCCCCTCTCACTCTCTCCGCCCCCCCTCTCACTCTCTCCGCCCCCCCTCTCACTCTCTCCGCCCCCCCTCTCACTCTCTCCGCCCCCCCTCTCACTCTCTCCGCCCCCCCTCTCACTCTCTCCGCCCCCCCTCTCACTCTCTCCGCCCCCCCTCTCACTCTCTCCGCCCCCCCTCTCACTCTCTCCGCCCCCCCTCTCACTCTCTCCGCCCCCCCTCTCACTCTCTCCGCCCCCCCTCTCACTCTCTCCGCCCCCCCTCTCACTCTCTCCGCCCCCCCTCTCACTCTCTCCGCCCCCCCTCTCACTCTCTCCGCCCCCCCTCTCACTCTCTCCGCCCCCCCTCTCACTCTCTCCGCCCCCCCTCTCACTCTCTCCGCCCCCCCTCTCACTCTCTCCGCCCCCCCTCTCACTCTCTCCGCCCCCCCTCTCACTCTCTCCGCCCCCCCTCTCACTCTCTCCGCCCCCCCTCTCACTCTCTCCGCCCCCCCTCTCACTCTCTCCGCCCCCCCTCTCACTCTCTCCGCCCCCCCTCTCACTCTCTCCGCCCCCCTCTCTCTCTCTCTCTCTCCGCCCCCCTCTCTCTCTCTCTCTCTCCGCCCCCCTCTCTCTCTCTCTCTCTCCGCCCCCCTCTCTCTCTCTCTCTCTCCGCCCCCCTCTCTCTCTCTCTCTCTCCGCCCCCCTCTCTCTCTCTCTCTCTCCGCCCCCCTCTCTCTCTCTCTCTCTCCGCCCCCCTCTCTCTCTCTCTCTCTCCGCCCCCCTCTCTCTCTCTCTCTCTCCGCCCCCCTCTCTCTCTCTCTCTCTCCGCCCCCCTCTCTCTCTCCGCCCCCCTCTCTCTCTCCGCCCCCCTCTCTCTCTCTCTCTCTCCGCCCCCCTCTCTCTCTCTCTCTCTCCGCCCCCCTCTCTCTCTCTCTCTCTCCGCCCCCTCTCTCTCTCTCTCTCTCTCCGCCCCCCTCTCTCTCTCTCACTCTCCGCCCCCCTCTCTCTCTCTCACTCTCCGCCCCTCTCTCTCTCTCTCACTCTCCGCCCCTCTCTCTCTCTCTCTCTCTCCGCCCCCCTCTCTCTCTCTCCGCCCCCCCTCTCTCTCTCTCCGCCCCCCTCTCTCTCTCTCCGCCCCCCTCTCTCTCTCTCCGCCCCCCTCTCTCTCTCTCCGCCCCCCTCTCTCTCTCTCCGCCCCCCTCTCTCTCTCTCCGCCCCCCTCTCTCTCTCTCTCTCTCTCTCCGCTCCCCTCTCTCTCTCTCTCCGCCCCTCTCTCACGGCACCCCCCCCCCCCCACTGACAGTTGCTGAGAGCACGATCTTTCAGCAGTTGCTTAATCAGTTTTTCTCAAATCTCAAGTCAGTTTCACAGGTGACAGATCCTGACATTGGGAACAGCAGTTTTTGAACTTCGGACAGATTCAGAGTTTTCCAGCAGGCTTTTAAAAAATCCAGAATCTGTCCTGAGTTCAGAAACTGCTCTTCCTGATGTCAGAATCTGTCAGCTGTGAAACTCAGCACAACTGTTTTTTTTTTTAAAAAGCCAGTTTGCAAGAAGACGAAAAAGGAAAATTTCTCATCTCCGGTCACGGACCCTTGATGATGATGAGGAACAGTTTACACCGGAGGGCCATAGCTTTAGCAGGCTGGATCCTGGCCTCTGGGCCATATGTTGAATAACCCTGGTTTGCAGTGTGGGACAGCAGACAGTGAAAGTGGAGATGAACAATGAATGGAATTCAGCCATACACCTGAGCAAACCGATAAGTGGAAATTCCCAATCACTTCAGTTGCTGCAAAGTACAGGATATATTCAGTTTATACAGTTCATGCTCACTGCAGGATATTCACATGCAGTAACCAGTTTGTGCAGGGTTTTCAGAAATTACTTCAGACACACACTGCTGTGTAAATGGAAGCAAGTTTCAAATTCCTATTGACAGACCAATGTTTTTGCTGCAGACCAGTGACTTGCCAGCTACTGATCCTGAACCATTAATTTTAAACCATGTCACATGAGCTGTGTCAGTTATTTATTTTTTTTTTATTTAGAGATACAGCACTGAAACAGGCCCTTCGGCCCACCGAGTCTGTGCCGACCATCAACCACCCATTTATACTAATCCTACACTAATCCCATATTCCTACCACATCCCCACCTGTCCCTATATTCCCCTACCACCTACCTATACTAGGGGCAATTTATAATTGCCAATTTACCTATCAACCTGCAAGTCTTTGGTGGTGGGAGGAAACCGGAGGACCCGGCGAAAACCCACGCAGACGCAGGGAGAACTTGCAAACTCCACACAGGCAGTACCCAGAATTGAACCCGGGTCGCTGGAGCTGTGAGGCTGCGGTGCTAACCACTGCGCCACTGTGCCGCCCATTCTCAGGTGGTCTCTGCTAAGATATCCCATGAAGGCAAAAACAAACATTGGGAATTGGTCATACATACAAACATACGAATTAGGAGCAGAGGTTGGCCATTCGGCCCCTCTAGCTTGCTTCCCCATTCAGTAAGGTCAAGGCTGATCTGTTTGTGTCTCGAATTCCACACTCCCATCTACCCTGCATAACCTTTGATTCCCTTGCCTAACAGGAATCTATCGACCCCCACCTTAAAAATAATTCAATGACCCCGCCTCCACCACCTTCTGAGGCAGAGAGTTCTAAAGTTGCACAACCCTCAGGAAAAAAAAATTCTCATCTGTCCTAAAAGGGCAACCTCTAATTTTAAAACAGTGCCCTCAAGTTCTGGACTCACCCACAAAAGGAAACATCCACCTTGCCAAGACCATTCAGGATCTTATAAACTTCAATCAAGTCTCCCTTCATTCTTCTAAACTCCAGTGAAAACAAGCCCAGTCTGTTCAACTTTTCCTCATAAGACAACCGGCTCATTCCAGCTATCAGTCTAGTAAACCTCCTGTGAACCTCCTCCAATGCATTTCCATCCTCCTTAAATAAGGAGACCAAAAGTGCACACATTATTCAAGATGTGATCTCGCCAATGCCTTCTTTCACAGAAGCATAACATCCTTACTTTTATTTTCAATTCCTCTCATAATAAAGGATAGCATTCCTTGAGCATTCTTTATTACTTTTTGTGACTCATGCACTAGAATACCTAGATCCCTCTGAGTTCTGCATTCGTTCTCCGTTTAAGTAATACTCTGCTTTTTTATTCTTCCTGCCAAAGTGAACAACTTCACATTTTCCCACATACTCCATCAGCCAGATCTATATCGGTCTGCAACCTCCTTATGTCTTCTTCACAACATACTATCCTACCTATCTTTGTGTCATTGCAAATTTATCTACCATGCCATCACTCCCCTCATCTAAGTCATTGATATAAATTGTAAAAAGTTGAAGCCCCTGCAGGACTCCACTCGTCACATCATATTAATCAGAAACGGATCCATTTATGCATACTCTCTGTTTTCTACCAGCCAGCCAATCTTCTATCCATGCTGGTATGTTACCCCCTACACCATGACTTTCCACTTTGTGCAATAACCTTTTTTGTGGCGCCTTGTCAAATGCCTTCTGGAAATCCAAGTACAGTATGTCAACGGGATCCCATTTATCCAGAGCATGTTTCTCCTTCAAAGAACTCCAATAAGTTGGTTAAATATGATTTCCCTTTCACAAAACCAGGCTGACTATTCCCGATTACCTTGAGTTTTTCTAAGTGCCCAGATATAGCCACCTTAATGATCGATTCTAACACCTTCCCCATGACAGGTCTGTGTATACTTCTTTTTAGCCATTTACAGAAGACTGAAGTTGTGAAGGAGTATGCAGTTCCACCCACTTGCTTTCCTGGTTGAAGTTCATTTCCACCGAGGTGTAAGAAAATAAAAAATAAAGACTTAAAAACAGCTTTGTGGTTGTCCAGCGTTAAAAAAAATCAGAACTGTAAGTGGTTACGGACGGAAAGGGAGAAGCCAATGGTGGATTTCCAAAACCCCAGTGTCGGAAATCCGCCATTTGGCAGACATTTCTCATCCCCGAGTTAATTGTGAACTCGTTGGTGTGTCAGAAGGTGGGATGACTGAGTGAATCCCTTCCCACACTCAGAGCAGCTGAACGGTCTCTCCCCAGTGTGAACTCTCTGGTGTTTCTGAAGGTTGGATGAAGAGGTAAATCCCTTCCCACACTCTGAACATGTGAACGGTCTCTCCCCAGTGTGAACTCGCTGGTGTGCCAGCAGGTGGGATGACTGAGTGAATCCCTTCCCACAATCTGAGCAGGTGAACGGTCTCTCCTCAGTGTGAACTCGCTGGTGTCTCAGCAGATGGGATGACTGAGTGAATCCCTTCCCACAATCTGAGCAGGTAAACGGTCTCTCCCCAGTGTGAACTCGCTGGTGTGTCAGTAGGTCGGATGAATATGGAAATCCCTTCCCACAATCTGAGCAGGTGAACGGGCTCTCCTCAGTGTGAACTCGCTGGTGCGTCAGCAGGGTGGATGAAGTTTTGAATCCCTTCCCACACTCTAAGCAGGTGAACGGCCTCTCCTCAGTGTGAACTCGCTGGTGTGTCAGCAGTACAGATGAAGTTTTGAATCCCTTCCCACACTCTGAGCAGGTGAATGGCCTCTCCCCAATGTGAACTCGCTGGTGTGACAGTAAGTTGGATGACGTTTTGAATCCCTTCCCACACTCTGAGCAGGTGAACGGCCTCTCCCCAATGTGAAGTCGCTGATGTGTCAGCAGGTTGGATAAAGTAGTGAATCCCTTCCCACACTCTGAGCAGGTGAACGGCCTCTCCCCAGTGTGAACGCGTTGGTGTCTCAGCAGGGTGAATGAGTGAGTGAATCCCTTCCCACACTCCGAGCAGGTGAACGGCCTCTCCCCAGTGTGAACTCGCTGGTGTCTCAGCAGTTCGGATGAGTGAGTAAATCCCTTTCCACACTCGGAGCAGGTGAATGGCCAGTCCCCAGCGTGAACTCGCTGGTGTGTCAGCAGGGCGGATGAAGTATTGAATCCCTTCCCACATTCAGAACAGGTGAATGGCCAGTCCCCAGTGTGAACTAGCTGGTGTGTCAGCAGGTTGGATGAAGTAGTGAATCCCTTCCCACACTCTGAGCAGGTGAACGGCCTCTTCCCAGCATGACCTCGCTGGTGTGTCAGCAGGCCAGATGACTGAGTGAATCCTTTCCCACACTCTGAGCAGGTGAACGGCCTCTCCCCAGTGTGAACTCGCTGGTGTATCAGCAGGGTGGATGAATCAGCAAATCTGTTCTCACACACAGAGCAAGTGAACGGCCTCTCCCCAGTGTGACCTCGCTGGTGTGTCAGCAGGTGAGATAACTGAGTGAATCCCTTCCCACACTCAGAGCAGGTGAACGGCCTCTCCCCAGTGTGAATACGCTGATGTACAGTCAGATCAGATGATTGCCTGAACCCAGTCCCGCAGTGAGAGCACCTGAACGGTCTCTTGTCAGTGTGAACACGTTGTTGGGACATCAGTTCAGCAGACTTTTTATAGCAATTCCAACAGAATGGATATTTAAAAGGTCTCTTGTCCGTGTGAACAAGGTGGTGTGTCAGCAGGTTGGATGAAGTAGTGAATCCCTTCCCACACTCAGAGCAGGTGAACGGCCTCTCCAGGGTGTGACTGTGTGGATGAGTTTCCAGCTGGATAATTCAATCCCTTTTCACATTCCCCAAATTTGCATGGTTATTCCCCAAATTTACATGGTTTCTCCCCAGTGTGACTACACTTGTGATTCGACAGGCCAGATCGGCTGAAACCTCGTCTATACACAGAACACGTGTACAGTTTCTCCACACTGTGATCAGTGCTTTTTCCTTTCACGTTCAAAATATTCGGGTTACGATAAACTGGGCGACTCCTTCAGATCCTGATCTGATGTTTGCTTTGCATTTCACGGCTGCAATTCCTCCCCTTCTAATACCCTGTGAAATTGATTCAAAACAGAAAAATGAGTGGAAGAAAACTCACAAAAACACAAAGGCAGGTTGTGAAAAGGAGCTGCATGAATCTGGTAATTTATGGGGCCGGTACGAGGAAAAAGTGACCATGAAAGCTGCTGGATTGACGTACAACCCCAACTGGTTCACTAATGTCCTTCAAGGGAAGGGAACCTGCCAAGATTCTGCCTTCTATGGGAGGAAAAAGAGAGAGAGAGGGCGTGCTGGGAGGGGCAGGGAGAGGAGAGGTACTTTATATATCTACAACTCGACCAGAACTTTGACAGAACCTCCCAAACCATCAACTTCCATCATCTAGAAGGACCAGGGTAGCATGTGTATGTGAACACCATCACCTCCAAGTTCCTCTCCCTGTCACCACCATCCTGACTTGTCTGACATCCAGTACTGGATAAACAGAAATTTCCTCCAATTATATATTGGGAAGTCTGAAGCCATTGTCTTCAGTTCCTGTTACAAACTCCACTCCGTAGACACCAACTCCATCTCTCTCTCTGGAAACTGTCTGAGGCTACGCAAGACATTTCATAACCTTGGTGTCATATTTGACTTCGAGATGAGCTTCCGACTGCATATCAGTGCCATCACTCAGACCGCCTATTTCGACCTCAGTAACATCACCAAACTTTGCCACTGCCTCAGCTCATCTGCCTCTGAAACTTACATCCATGTATTTGTTACCTCTCAACTTGACTATTCTAACACACTCCTGGCCGGCCTCCCACATTCTACCCTCTGTAAACTTGAGATCATCCAAAACTCTGCTGCCTGTGTCCTTCCTTAAACCAAGTCCTGTTCACCCATCACCACGGTGCTCACTGGCCTACACAGACTCCCAGTTAAGCACTCTCTCAATTTTAAAATCCTCATCCTTGTTTTCAAATCCCTCCATTCCCTCACCCCTCACTATCTCTATAATCTCCTCCATTCCTACAACCCTCCGAGAGATCAGGGCTCATCTAATTCTGGCATCTTGAACATCCCTGATTTTCATTGCTCCACCACTGGTGGCCGTGTCTTCAGCTGCCAAGGCCATAAGCTTTGGAAATCCCTCCCTAATCCTCTCCGCCTCTCTACCTCACCTTCCCTGATTCAGACACTGATTAAAACCCACCTCTCTGATCAAGCTTTGGTCATTTGCCCGAATATGTGCTTATGTGGCTCAGTGTCAAATGTTCCTTTTAACACTCCTGTGAAACGCCTTGGAACATTTTATTACATTAAAGGTGCTATATAAACACAAGTTGTTGTTACCTTGGACATATATCACCGTTCCTTCATCATCACTGGGTGAAAATCCTGTAACACCTTCCCTAACACCATTGTGGGAGCACCTTCACCACACAGACTGCAGCAGATCAAGAAGGCGGCCCACCATCACCTTCTCAATGGACAACTGGGGATTGGTAACATATGCTGGTCTGGCTAGTGACGCCCATATCCCAAGAATGAAGTAAAAAAATCTGTATATTTAAAATGGATTAAAAGCCTCTACAGAGATACTTGTTACTAAAACAATACTCTTTAACATTGAGTGGTTGGTCTCCGTTTAGTAACCTCATCTCCCCTGGAATCTCCCTCCCTTGACAGTCTCACATTGGAAATTGCTGGGCCTGACTGGGCTCAAAAGTATTCTGGATTAAACCCAGTAGCTGCTCCTCCATCTCCACTCCAGATCAAACTGATGCAACAACAAAGACCAACACAGGAGGTCAGGGACCGACTTCCACATCCCGATACAAACCGGCTCTGAATTGCTCCGCCTGTGTTTCCCGACTGAGTTCTGCGGGAACCGCGCTCTCTGCCTCAGCCCCTGCTCACCGCGCATGCTCCGCTCACACCGCCCGATCGCTTGACTGATGGCAGCTCCGGACCAATAGGGAGAGCGGGGCGGAGCTGGAGGTCCGAGCTGACTGTGGGTCCTCCAAGCCACTCGCAGCGAGTGATCGGCGGAGCTCCGCCCTCCTGTCCTGTCCACTCTTTCTATTGGTCCGTAGTTGCCATCAATCACCTGGCCGTTGTGA
Organism: Heterodontus francisci; assembly: GCF_036365525.1. NCBI lineage: Eukaryota > Metazoa > Chordata > Chondrichthyes > Heterodontiformes > Heterodontidae > Heterodontus > Heterodontus francisci. Next base: position 23,136,849 of record NC_090404.1, read on the forward strand.
GCGGCAGCAGGATGGTGGGTCAAGTTTAAGTGCGCAGGCGTATTGCGAAACAGTGTTTAGAGCATGCGCAATGCGAGTGATGGCGGTAGGGCATCCCGAACCGGTAAGTGGTGGAGGGAGCAGCAACTGCGGGGCTTCTCCTGGTGACAGGCCCGGGGTTAACGGCCGCCAGATTTCCAGCTCTTTTGGAGGAAGTAAAGGGTAATAAACTGTAACATCAAAGGGTAACATTTAAAGCAAACTTAGCTCCGTTGTAAAGGGGCCTGGGGGCACCATTTGGGACACAGCACAGGGCAGGAGGTCCCCCCTCCCTGATTCCACAAAGACTCCCCCTTGGACTGGGCCACACCTGGGCAGGGCTGGCTCAAGGTGCAGGAAGCTGCAAACTGCTAAGCTGAGCTGTGGACTGGGAGAAGTGGGGGGTTTGACTGACAGACCTGGGGAGGGGGTTATCAGGATAGTCATAGAGTCATAATACAGCACAGAAACAGGCTCTTCGGCCCATCGTTTCTGTGCCGACCATCAGGCACCTTCCTATTCTAATCCCATTTTCCAGCACTTGCCCTGTAGCCTTGTATATCATGGCGTTTCAAGTGCTCATGTAAATACTTCTTCAATGTTGTGAGGGTTCCTGCCTCTACCACCTCTTCAGGCAGTGTGTTCCAGATTCCAACCACCCTCTGGGTGAAATTTTTTTCCCTCATCCCCTCTAAACCTCTTGCCCCTCACCTTAAATCTGTGCCCCCTGGTTATTGACCCCTCCGCTAAGGGAAAAAGTTTCTTCCTATCTAAACTATCAATGCCCCTTATACCTCAATCATGCCCCCCTCAGCCTTCTCTACGCTAAGGAAAACAACCCAAGCCTTTTCAGTCTCTCTTCATAGCTGAAATGCTCTAGCCCAGGCAACATCCTGGTGAATCTCCTCCGCATCCTCTCCAGTGCAATCACATCCTATAGTGTGGTTCCCAGAACTGTACACAGTACTCCAGCTGTGGCCTAACTAGCATTTTATACAGCTCCATCATAACCTCCCTGCTCTTAAATTCAATGCCTCGACAGGTCTACACACTGCTCCCCCTTTTCCTCCTGGGATGTTTTACTGGAGTTGTGTTGCTGAGTGTTTCTAAACTCTGTCTCCCTATCCTGGTAATGTAGGTGGATTGTAGGTTGCTGTGACTGTTGGACTATATTGCCTCTCCATTCTTCCTCCTTCTCCCACTCCAAGTTCCAGGCTGCAGGCTCTGGCCGCTCAATGTGCCTGAAATGTTAACTCTTGCTGTCTTCACAGATGTTGCCCAACCTGATGATGATTTCCAGCATTTTCTCCTTTTATTTCAGATTTTCAGCATCTGCAGTATTTTGCTTTTGATTTATTGCAGGTGTTGCTCACAAAACTTGAGTTGAGAAACACAGACAGACCAATTAAGAGCCAGTTGGTATTGGGGTGGTTATTGAATATGGAAGTCGGTCCCTGACCTGTGTAGGTCCATTTTGTTACATTAGTAACTTAAAGGGAGTTGCGCCAGAAATATGCTGTAACAAAAATTAAAGGAAACTTAACTAAATCAAAATAAAATGTAATTCCTCATGGTGGTGATACACTGTAATCCCTCCAGAGCCCATTAGTTGTAGAAGGGCTCAAGCTTACAGGTGGATACCGCATGCTCCCTCTCCAGGGACACACAGGCACCGATGTAGTCACAGAAGAGGGCAGACAGCCTGGCGAGCCAGTAATACGCAGTAACAAAAACTATAAAGTGGAACAATGGAGCCCTGGTTAACGGCCACCATCTTTATAAGAGGCAATGTGCAGCAGGGCACATGTGTGGCAGGAGGGGAGACTTGTAAATTTCTATCCTGGGCTGACAGTGATGGCTTTTGTAAATTCCTTTTACAGGTGCTTAGAAGGAGAGGATTTGCAGACGAGGAATTCGAATGAAGATCTGACAGAATTACTCCATTCATCAGCATTGGCCTTTGAATGTGGAAGGAAAAAGGTTTGTCTGTTCTGTCTGTGGGAAAAGATTTCAGTATCAGTGTGACTGGAGAAGCACTGAGATACACAAAGCCCTGGTTAGACCATACCTGGAGTATTGTGTTCAGTTCTTGGCACACACCTTAGGAAGGATTTATTGGCCTTAGAGGAATTGCAGCGTAGATTTACCTGATTTAACCAGGGTTAAAGTACAAGGAGAGGTTATACAAATGAATCAAATCTCTTTCTTTTTATACACCCATCTTCAAAGATCTATGCACATGAATCCCAGGTCCCTCTGTCCCTGCACACTCTTTATGATTGTGTCATTAAGTATATATTGCCTCTGCCTTGTGCTGAAGTGCATCACCACACGATGGTTGTATTTCCTGGAATTTAGAAGATTGAGGTATGCTGTCAACAAAGTTTTCAAGATATTAATTGCAACTGATGGGTGAGAGAGAAACTATTTCCTCTGGTTGGGATACCTCGTATTAGGTCTCATAATATAAAAGTTAGAGCCAGACATTTCATCATCCACCCCTGGGCTCTGTAAACTCGAGCATTAATCTACCCCTGGGCCCTGGAAATCTGAATATTAATCCACCCCTGCTGTTGATACACAGAATTACAGCCCAGAAACAGGCCGTTCAGCCCCATTAGTTTGTGCTGGTGTTTATAATCCACATGAGCCTCCTCCCAATCTAATTGCTTCGTCCCACCCTGTCCTCAAATCCCTCTAGTCCCTGTTCTAGCATAAATGTATTGAGCCTCTCCTTAAACGCATCGTTGCTATCTGCTTCAACCACTCCTCGTGGCGGCGAGTTCCACATTCTCACCCAGTTCCGAAGAAGGGTCACTGACCCGAAACGTTAACTCTGCTTCTCTTTCCACAGATGCTGCCAGACCTGCTGAGTGGTTCCAGCATTTCTTGTTTTTATTCCACATTCTCACCAATCTGAGTAGAGAAATTCCTCCTAAGTTCTCTATTTGACCTGTTAATGTCTGTCTTATATTGCTGCCCCCTTGTTCTGACTCACTGATAATTTTAAAGACCTCTATCAGATCTCCTCCTGGTCTTCTCTTTTCCAGAGAAAGGAGCCCCAGCCTGCTCAATCTTGCTGGATAGTAGCATCTTCTCTGGTGATATCTTTGTATATCTATTCTGCACTTCCTTCAGTGTTTCAATATCCTTTTTTAATCTGGAGACCAGAACTGCTCACAGTCCTTCTAAGTGAGGTTCTCTATAAATTTAACATTCCCTCCCTGCTGTTACATTGTATTCCTCGAGAAAAGAACATCAGCTCTTTCTTTGCTCTCTTATCGACTTGTGTTGCTCCTTTTAGTGATTTATGTGACTCTGTTCCCAGATCTCTTTGCTCCTCTGCTCCATTTAATTTCTTACATTCTAACCAATAACTGGCCTCCTTATTCCTCCTCCCAAAATGACCCAGCTCACATTTCACTATGTTGAATTTCATTGCCCATTTATCTGTCCAGTTTGCCAGCCTATTTATTGTACTTCACACCAAAGTTGAAGGCCCGGGCACTCGGGTTTCTTAAAAATTCATTTAATTTTGTTCATTGCCTCTCTGGCCTCAAACTCCATGGGATGACACAAAAATAATCATCCATTCAGCAATTGGAGCTTTCACTGGCAGATTAATTACCCAGAACTCCCCAGGGGTCAGAAAGTCCCCCATCAATGACGACATGAACCCAGTGCGCCGGCGCGGGATCAGACAATGCTCTGACATGCGCAGTGCAGGTGGTGGCAACAGACTGAGGTGGAACAGGAGGCTTGGCAGGCGGGAGGAGATTGTGGGTGCAGGAGAGGAATTGGAGCCGTGGGTGGGCTGGGAAGCTTCATAAACACCTGGCGTCGTTCTCGAATAAGAGGCCACAGGCCCCGTGTTTACCCCGCGGTGACAGGAACGGGAGACGCCCTGACTGCCATCTTCAACAGGACACGGTCAGGGTGCATGGGCCACCATCCTGATAGGAACATAGGAAATAGGAGGAGTAGGCCATTCGGCCCCTCGAGCCTGTTCCGCCATTCAACTAGATCATGGCTGATCTTCCTCAGCACCATATTCCTTGATATCCTTAATATGTAGAAATCTATCGATCTCTGTCTTGAACATACTCAGTGACTGAGCCTCCACTGGGGTTGAGAATTTCAAAGATTCACCACCATCTGAGTGAAGAAATTCCTCCTCATCTCCGTTCTAAATGGCTTACCTCTTACTCTGAGACTATATTCCATGGTTCAAGCCCCGCCCCAGCAAGGGGAAACATCCTTCCTGCATTTACCCTGTCCCGCCATGTTAAGAATTTTGTCTGCTTCTATGAGATCCCCTCTCATTTTTCTAAACTCTGGAGAAGATAGGCCCAGTCTCTTCATAGGACAATCCCACCACCCCAGGCATCAGTCTGGTGAATTTTCATTGCACTCCTTCTATGGCAATTAAATGCTTCCTTGGGTAAGGAGACCAAAACTCTGCACAATACTGTGCGGTCTCACCAAGGCTATATACAATTGCAGCAAGACCTCTTTGCTTCTGTACCCAAATTCCCTTGCAATAAAGGCCAACATACTGTTTGCATTCCTAATTGCTTGCTGCACCTGCATGTTAGCTTTCAGTGACTTATGAACAAGGACATCCAGGTCCTTTTGGACATCAACACTTCCCAAACTCTCATCATTGAAGAAATACTCTGCATTTCTGCTTTTCCCACAAAAGTGGAGAACTTCACATTTTTCCACATTATATTCCATCTACCATGTTCTTGTCTGCTCGCTTAGCCTGTCTAAATCCCCTTGAAACCTCTTTCCATCCTCTCGCAACTCTCATTCGCACCTAGTTCTGTGTCATCAGCAAACTTAGAAAAATTACATTTAATCCCTGCATACAAATCATTGGCATTGTTACAACCACTCAGGAAAAAGCCCCCAGTCAATATATCTGATTCTGATCACAGTGGGAGCAATGCACTGTCAATTCAGTCCCGTCGCTCTGCAGGTCGCAGCATATTTCTATAAGCTTTCCAAATCGGAAAAAGCAGCCAAATTGAATAAACCCGAATGAAGCGAACCAAACTATGTATCTTTAGATATCAACAAATCAACTATTTAGGAAAAAAAGTAAAATCTTAGACATTGGTCTACCTTAGTAGTGTTTAACGACCTTATAACTTATTTAAAAATCTAACTCCTGTATTCACGTACATGTACTCAAACTATCAGTAGTTTGGTTTTTAATTAGCTGCCCAAAAAAATTTTTTTTACAAGTCTTGCAAGTTGCGTTCCTGATAAATGGAGTATTCCAATACAACACCATCAAAGTTCATTTGCAGTCTTCAAGGTTTGATGAAACAGAAGGTCCTTCCAAAGATAGGAATTCAGCAGTTCAGTTCAGCAGTTGTAGCATAAACTGTCCCTTCGGTGATAGACACAGCAATACTGATACTTTGAGAGAAAAGGTTTTCTTATTTTTCTTAGGGAATTCATTTGTCTTGTTGCTTTGTAGAATCTTCTTGAGAGAGATAACATAGCTCTTTTCCCTTCAGTTTAAATTGTCTCTCAGAGGGCTCTCAACTCCTTCCATCAATTGCTGGAACAGTCTGTCTCTGTCCAAACTAGTTTTTGCCAGCTAATTTTCAAAGTCAAAACCGCTACATTGAATCTCTGTCCCCCCTCACTGTCTGGCTGTTGCTTGGCAACCAGAATGCACCTTGGCTCACTGTCTCCAGAACTTGCTGCCTTAAAGATGCACTGATCTTTTACAGTCTTAAAGGTGCAACGCAATATTTCCGAGGAGAGAGGGGGGAAAAAAACACAGGACCGTAACAATATAGATTATAAATAGCTGGGGCCCAAGCACTGATCCTTGCGGTACCCCAGTAGTCACAACCTGTCAACATGAGAATGACCCCTTGATTCCTACTCTCTTTTTTTTTTGTCCGTTAACCAATTCTCAATCCATGTCCGTATGTTACCTCCAATCCCATGTGCTCTAATTTTGTTTACTAACCTCTTGTGTGGGACCTTATCAAAAGCCTTCTGAAAATCTAAATATACGACATCCACTGGTTCCCCCTTATCTATTCTGCTGGTTACATCCTCAAAAAACTCCAACAGGTTTGGCAAATATAATTCCCCTTTCATAAATCCCAATCCTACCATTATTTTCTAAGTATCCAGCTATCACATCCTTTATAATAGATTTGAGCATCTTCCCTACTACTGATGCCAGGCGAACACGTCTGTAGTTCTCTGCTTTCTCTCTCCCTCCTTTCTTAAATAGTGAGGTTACATTTGCTTCCAATCTTCAGGAACCATTCCAGAATCTATAGAATTTTGGAAGATGACCACCAATGCATCCACTATCTCTACAGCCACCTCTTTCAACACTCTGGGATGTAGATCATCAGGTCCAGGGGATTTGTCAACTGTTAATGCCATTAATTTCTCCAGTACTACTTTTTAAAATAATACTAATTTCTTTCAGTTCCTCATTCATCCCTTGTCATAGAGTCAGTGATAGATACAGCACTGAAACAGGCCCTTCGGCTCACCAAGTCTGTGCCAACCAACAACCACCCATTTATACTAATCCTACATTAATCCAATATTCCCTACCACATCCCCACCATTCTCCTACCACTAGGGGCAATTTACAATTTACCTATCAACCTGCAAGTCTTTGGCTGTGGGAGGAAACCAGAGCACCCGGTGGAAACCCACGCGGTCACAGGGAGAACTTGCAAACTCCGCACAGGCAGTACCCAGAACTGAACCCGGGTCACTGGGAGTTTTTTTATATCTTCCTCCATGAAGACAGACATCAAGTATTTTAGTTTCTCTGCCACTTCCTTATTCCCCATTATAAATTCCCCTGTATCTTCCTGTAATGGATCCACATTTGTCTTTGCTAACATTTTCCTTTTTACATACCTATTGAAAGTTTACAGTATGTATTTGTTTCTTGCTAGTTTACTTTCATGTTCTATTTTCTTGGTCCTCCTTTGCTGAATTCTGAAATGCTCCTAATCCTCCGGTTTACTAAATTTTTTTGGTAACTTTATAAGCCTTACATTGATCTCATACAATCATTAACTTCTCTTTTTAGCCATGGTTGGATCACTTTTCCTGCTTGTTCTTTGTACCTCAAAGGAATGTAAATTTGTTGTAAAGCTTGTATTAATTCTTTAAATGTTAGTCATTGCCTGTTTACTCTCATAGCTTCTAATATTGTTTCCTAATCTACCACAGCCAACCTGAATATCATCAGATTTTGAACATGGAAGGAAAAAGCACCGATCACAGTGGAGAGAAACCGTACACGTGTTCTGTGTGTGGGCAAGGTTTCAGCCAATCGTCAGGCCTGTTGAAACACAAGTGCAGTGACACTGGGGAGAAACAGTGTAAACATGGGGACTGTGGAAATGGATTTAATTATACAGTTAAGCTGGAAGCTCATCCAGATAGTCACACCCTGGAAAGACCGTTCACCTGCTCAGTTTGTGGAAAGGGATTCACGAAATCATCCAACCTACTGACACACCAGCGAATTCACACTGGCGAGAGGCCATTCAGCTGCTTCATGTGTGGGAAGAGATTTACAGATTCATCCAACCTGCTGACACACCAGCGTGTTCACACTGGGGAGAGGCCATTCACCTGCTCCATGTGTGGGAAGGGATTCACTAATTCATCCAACCTGCTGAGACACCAGCGAGTTCACACTGATGACAGACCTTTTGAATGTCCAGACTGTGGGAATTGCTATAAAAGTTCCTGGGAACTGATGTCCCATCAACGTGTTCACACTGACGAGAGACCGTTCAGGTGCTCTCACTGCGGGACTGGGTTCCGGAGATCAGGTGACCTCACTGTACACCAGCGAGTTCACACTGGGGAGAGGCCGTTCTCCTGCTCCGAGTGTGGGAAGGGATTCACTCGGTCATCCCACTTGCTGAGACACCAGCGAGTTCACACTGGGGAGAGGCCGTTCACCTGTTCCGTATGTGGGAAGGGATTTGCTCATTCATCCACACTGATGACACACCAGCGAGTTCACACTGGGGAGAGGCCATTCACATGCTCCGTGTGTGGGAAGGGATTCACTAGTTCATCCAACCTGCGGACACACCAACGAGTTCACACTGGGGAGAGGCCATTCACCTGCCCGGAGTGTGGGAAGGGATTCATTAATTCATCCAACCTGCTGACACACCAGCAAGTTCACAAGATACAACAATGATTGGATTCTGCTGTTTAATCACCTCCAGGGCTGAACCATGTTCATTGGGGTCTATTTCTGCTGATGTTCATAAACTCCAGCCCACATATCAGGGTTAATAATCTGGAGAAAAGTCAAATAAATCAGCTTTGCGTTGAACACAGTGTGTCAAGTCTTTTTACTATCTCTAATACAAGGTATATCCTTGAGAATTGCTCTCTCTCTCCCCTGTCTCCTCCAACAAGTGTGAGGAGCTCATGGTCTTCTTTGTTACTAAGATTGAGACCATCTGATCAGCTGCCTCTGCTGCTTCCCTCCCTTCCACTAGCCCACCAGGCCAAACTGCCTCTAACATTCCTGTGTTTTTTCAGAGTTGACGTTTGTGGAGAAATAAAGGGCCCATAGGATCACTGGAAATCACATTATCCATGGATCTCCAGGTCAGAAGAGCTTGGAGAAATAAAGGAATTTTGTTTTTGAAGTCTGGGAGATCCAGCCCCTGGAATTTGGTACTTTTAACCACAAAAGATTTCATCAAAAAAGGACTGTGTAATGTATAAGTGTGATGTGAGATGTTCACGTGATGTTTGCTAGTGCTTAATAACCAGTGTTTCCTGTCTCTCAGCTTTGTTTCTACTGCTCCTGCATTCAGTCATTCCCATTATTATTTCTCTGCTCACTCCTTACTTGTAATTGTCCTTATTATTTTTTCTCTGTTCTTTTTCCTTACTCCATTTCCTCTCTGCTTTAAATCTCTGCATCCCAATCATTCAGACTTTGTTCCCGAAGTTGGCGAGGATGTAAGAAGTGCCATGCAGCATGATCTATAACATGATTTCAGTGGTGGGGAGAGGTTACTGAGCACAATGCAATATTTCCAATTGTTTAACATCAGGAAATGAGGTTGAGATCCCTCTGCTACAGGAGGTGTTCATTCTGAAGGTGTTTTATCTGAAACAGTAATCATAAATTTATCTTGTGCAAATGATGATTGACCTATTATTTATTTGTTTCATGGGATGTGGGCATCAGTGGCCAGGCCAGCATTTATTGCCCATGAGAAGGTGGTGGTGAGCGGTTGCCTTGAACCACTGCAGTCCATATGAGGTAGGTAGACCCACAGTGCTGTTAGGAAGGGAGTTCCAGGATTTTGATCCAGCGACAGTGAAGGAACGGCGATATAGTTCCAAGTCACGATGGTGTGTGGCTTGGAGGGGATCTTGCAGATGGTGGTGTTCCCACGCATCTGCTGACCTTGTCCTAGGTGGTAGAGGTCATGGGTTTGGAAGATACAGTCTAAGGAGCCTCTGTGTGTCGCTGCAGTGCATCTTGTAGATGGTACACACTGCTGCCACTGTGTATCGGTGGTGGAGGGAGGAATGTTTATGGACGGGGTGCCAATCAACTGGGTTGCTTTGTCCTGGATGGTGTCGAGCTTCTTGGGTGTTGTTGGACCTGCATCTATCCAGGCAAGTGGAGAGTATTCCATCACACTCCTGACTTGTGCCTTGTAGATGGTGGACAGGCTTTGGGGAGTCAGGAGGTGAGTTACTCACCTCAGGATTCCTAGCCTCTGACCTGCTCTTGTAGCCACAGTATTTATATGGCTACTCCAGTTCAGTTTCTGGTCAAAGGTAACACCCCAGAATGTTGATAGTGGGGGATTCAGCAATTGTAATGCCTTTGAATGTCAAGAGGATATGGTTAGATTCTCTCCTGTTGGAGATGGTAATTGTATGGCATGAGTTCTACTTGCCACTTATCAGCCCAAGCTTGGATATTGTCCAGGTCTTGCTGCATTTCTACAGGGACTGCTTCAGTATCTGAGGAGTCACGAATGATGCTGAACATTGTGCAATCATCAAACATCCCCACTTCTGACCTTATGTTTGAAGGAAGGTCATTGATGAAGCAGCTGAAGATGGTTGGGCCTAGGACACTACCCTGAGGAACTCCTGCAGTGATGTCCTGGAGCTGAGATGATTGACCTCCAACAACCACAACCAACTTGTTTTACGGTAGGTGTGATTCCAACCAGCAGAGTTTTCCACCTAATTACTATTGACTCCAATTTTGCTAGGGCTCCTTGAGGCCACACTTGGTCAAATGCTGCCTTGATGTCGAGGGCAGTCACTCGTACCTCACCTCTTGAATTCAGCTCTTTTGTCCATGTTTTAACCAAGGCTGTAATGAGGTCAGGAGCTGAGTGGCCCTGGCGGAACCCAAACTGAGCATTACTGAGCAGGGTTATTGCTAAGCAAGTGTCGCTTGATAGCACTATCAATGACACCTTCCATCACTTTACTGATGATCGAGAGTAGACTGATGGGGCGGTAATTGGCCAGGTTGGAGTTGTCCTGCATTTTGTGTATAGGATATACCTAGGCAATTTTCCACATTGCCAGGTGTGATGCTAGTGTTGTGGCTGTACTAGAACAGCTTGGCTAGGGGCATGGCTAGTTCTGGAGCACAGGTCCTCAACAATATTGCCGGAATGTTGTCAGGGCCTGTAGCCTTTGCAGTATCCGGTGCCTTCAGTCATTTCTCTATCACATGGAGTGAATTGAATTGGCTGAAGACTGGGATCTGATACTGGGGACTTCAGGAGGAGGCCAAGATGGATGCACCCCTCCACTGCCTTTGTTCGGCGGAGAGTTTCATCTGCTGACCTTTTTTTATTAAAATAAAACCACCCAGTTTTTATATCTACTCGGCACTTCTGACTGAAAATTGTTGCAAATGCTTCAGCCTTATCGTTCGCACTGATGTGCTGGGCTCCCCCATCATTGAGGATGGGGATAATTGTGGAGCCACCTCCTCCTGTTTAATTGTCCACCATACATGACTGGATGAGGCAGAACTGCAGGGCTTAGATCTGATCCATTGGTTATGGGATCGCTTAGCTCTGTCTATCACATGCTGCTTATGCTGTTTGGCACGCAGATAGTCTGGGCTGTAGCTTCACCAGCTTGATACCTCATTTTGAGGTATGCCCTTTTGCATTCTTCATTGAACCAGAGTTGATTCTCCAGCTTGATGGTAATGGTAGAGTGGGGGATATGCCGGGCCATGAGGTTACAGATTGTGGTTGAGTACAATTCTGCAGCTGCTGATGGTCCACAGCGCCTCATGGATGCCCAGTTTTGCATTGCTAGATCTGTTCAAAATCTATCCCATTTAGCACAGTGGTTGTGCCACACAACACGATAGAGGGTATCCTCAATGTGAAAACGGGACTTTGTCTCCACAAGGACTGTGTTGTCACTCCACCAATACTGACATGGACAGGTGCATTTGCGGCAGGCAGATTGGTGAGGACGAGGTCAAGTATGTTTTTCCCTCTTGTTGGTTCCCTCACTGCCTGCCACAGACACAGTCTTGCAACTATTTCCTTTAGGGCTAAGCTAGCTCGGTCAGTAGCAGTACAACTGAGCCACTCTTGGTGATGGACATTGAAGTGTCCACCCAGAGTATAGTCTATGCCTTTGCCACCCTTAGTGCTTCCTCCAAGTGCTGTTCAACATGGAGGAGTACTGACTCATCAGCTGAGGGGGGGGGGGGGGGGCGGTAGGTGGTAATCAGCAGGAGGTTTCTTTGCCCATGTTTGACCTGATGCCATGAGACGTCATGGGGTCTGGAGTAGATGTTGAGGACTTCCCGGGCAACTCCCTCCCGACTGTATACCACTGGTAGGGAAATATAGGAACAGGTGGGGATGTTTGGTAGGAATATGGGATTAGTGTAGGATTAGTATAAATGGGTGGTTGATGTTCGGCACAGACTCGGTGGGCCGAAGGGCCTGTTTCAGTGCTGTATCTCTAATCTAAACTGGAGACTCCCAGAGTTTGTCTCTCTCGCTCTGTTTAACTTGTCCTTTCAATCCATTTCTCACCCTCTTTGTCTCTGCAAGCAGCATTGTGATTACATCCAGATGGGGCATGAGCCCCATTCCTACCCCATCCTCATGCCTGCTGCACCTCCCCATGTGTATTCAAAATCTGGGGACATCCCCTCAGCCCCCAGAAGGAGCTAAATTCCTCATTAACCTGGGAAGAAGCTGCTGATTCCTTCAGGAGACTTCTTGAAATCATTGTCCCAGGATTTAATTTTGGAAATCAGACCTCTGGAAGGGTGTGACTGAAAGGCCTTTCTGTGGATGCTGGGAGCTGACATTGGAGACCCCCAGATGCTTTGTCTCCTCATCCCCTGCCCCTCTGTATTGCTGTATCTCCCACTGTTCCCTCACTCTCTCCGTTAGCAGCTTCAGTGGCAAGACTGCAACCCAGCGTTCCGCATGGAAGTGAAAGTGCCCCATTGAGTGGGTGGAAAAGTGGCAAATGGAATTCAATCCAGAGAAAGGTGAGGTGATGCATTTGGAGAGGGCAAATAAAGTGAGGGAATACACAATAAACGGGAGGATATTGAGAGGAGTAGAAGTGAGAGAACTTGGAGTGGCAGGACAAGTAGATAGAGTGAAGTAGGCATATGGATTGCTTTCCTTTATTGGCAGAGGTATAGAGCACAGAAGTAGGGATGTGATGCTGGAGTTGTATAAAATGCTGGTTCGGCCGCAGCTGGAGTATTGCATCCAGTTCTGGTCACCACATTACAGAAAGGACATAATTGCTCCGGTGAGGGTGCAGAGGAGATTTACAAGAATGTTCTCAGGGCTTGAGAGTTGCAGCTATGAGGAAAGATTGGACAGGCTCGGGTTGTTTCCCCTGGAATTGAGGAGACTGAGGGGTGACGTGATTGAGGTGTACAAAATTATGAGGGGCCTACAGTTCAGGGGAGGGGACACCTATATCCAGGAGCATATCAACATTACAAAGGAGGAGGTGTTGGAGGTTTTGAAGCGCATTAAGGTGGATAAATCCCCAGGGCCTGACCAGGTGTATCCTAGGATGCTATGGGAAGCAAGGGAGGAGATTGCTGGGGCCCTGGCAGAGATTTTTGTATCATCGTTAGCCACGGGTGAGGTTCCGGAAGACTGGAGGATAGCTAATGTTGTGCCTTTATTTAAGAAGGGCAGCAGGGATAAGCCAGGGAACTACAGGCTGGTGAGCCTTATATCAATGGTGGGAAAGTTATTGGAAGGGATTCTGAGAGACAGGATTTATATGCATCTAGAAAGGCATGGTCTGATTAGGGATAGTCAGCATGGCTTTGTGCATGGGAAATCATGTCTCACGAATTTGAGTTTTTCAAGGAGGTGACCAAGAGGATTGATGAGGACAGGCCGATGGACATTGTCTACATGGACTTTAGCAAGGCCTTTGACAAGGTCCCGCATGGTAGGCTGGTCCAGAAGGTTCGAACACATGGGATCCAGGGTGAGCTAGCAAATTAGATACAAAATTAGCTTGGTGATAGGAGGCAGAGGGTGGTAGTGGAGGGCTGTTTTTCAGATTGGAGGCCGGTGACCAGTGGTGTGCTGCAGGGATCGGTGCTGGGCCCTCTGTTTGTCATATATATTAATGACTTGGATGTGAATGTAAGGGGCATGATTAGTAAGTTTGCAGATGACACCAAAATTGGTGGTATAGTGGACAGTGAAGAAGGTTGTCTAAGGTTACAACAGGATATAGATCAAGTGGGCAAGGGATTGGCAAATGGAATTTAATGCAGACAAGTGTGAAGTGATGCATTTTGGGAAGTTAAACCAGGGCAAGACATATACAGTGAATGGCAGGGCCCTGGGGAGTGTTGTTGAGCAGAGAGACCTTGGAGTGCAAGTACATCGTTCTCTGAAAGTGGCAACACAGGTAGACAAGGTAGTGAAGAAGGCGTATGGCATGCTTGCCTTCATCGGCCGAGGCATTGAGTACAAGAGTTGGGATGTCATGTTACAGTTGTACATAACGTTGGTTAGGCCGCATTTGGAGTACTGTGTGCAGTTCTGGTCGCCGCACTACAGGAAAGATGTGATTAAGCTCGAGAGGGTGCAGAAAAGATTCACAAGGATGTTGCCTGGTTTGGAGGGCTTGTGTTATAAAGAGAGATTATATAGGTTGGGTCTGTTTTCCCTGGAGCGAAGGAGGCTGAGAGGGGACATGATAGAGGTATATAAAATTATGAGAGGCATAGATAGGGTAGATAGCCAGAGTTTGTTTCCTATGGTAGGGGTGACTAAAACTAGAGGGCATAGATTTAAGGTGAGAGGGAGGAGGTTTAAAGGATCAAAAGGGTAAATTTTTCACACAAAGAATAGTGGGTATCTGAAATGAGCTGCCTGAGGAGGTGGTGGAGGCAGGAACAGTCATGACATTTAAGAGGCATCTGGACAGGTACTTGAATGAACAAGTCATAGAGAGATATGGAATTAATGCAAGCAGATGGGATTAGTATAGATAGGCATTATGGTTGGCATGGACGCAGTGGGCCGAAGGGCCTGTTTCTATGCTTCACGACTCTATGACTCTAGACAGAGTTGACAGAAAGGACCTCTTTCTCCTAGCAGGGAGGTCGGTTACCAAGGGACACAGATTTAAGGTGATTGATAGAAGGATTCGCAGGGTCATGAAGAAAAACATTTTCACCCAGAGGGTGGTGGGTGTCTGGAATTCGCTGCCAGGAACAGTGGTGGAAGCAGAAACTCTCAATTTTTTTTTTAAGAGGTACCTGGACGTGTGCCTAAGGTGCTGTAACCTGCAGGGATATGGACCAGGTGCTGGAAGGTGGGATTAGTTTGAGTGGATAACTCATTCGGTCGCTTGCACACGATGGGCTGAACGGCCTCCTTTGCTTCTTTTCACTCTCCCTGCAGCCCAGCGCGCAGGTGCAGTGCTGACCTGTCATTTGGAGCATGCGCAGTATCACTTTTATCAGAGTGCTGCAGACGCTTTTGGAGCCGGCGGGCGGCTTCAGAAATGCCCGGTGTAGGCCGCAAGCCCCGAATAAGAAGCTCCAGGTCCCGCGTGTGCAGCTCCGGAGATTTTTCTTGGGAACAGGTTCAGATTAATGTCGCCATCTTGGTTGAGCGGCGAGCAGAGCGCATGCGTGCCTGTCTTGGTGACGACACAGAGTGGGCGGGGCTTCAGGGTCCCAGTGACTGGGAGAGAAAATCATTGATTTTATTCTCATTCTGCACACAAGGGCTGGAGAACTGAACCCAGCTAGAGTAGAGAGAGGGAGAAAACTGGCAGTGGAGGAAAGAAATGGTACAGATGGTGCCATGGGTTTGGATTTCAGTACAGGGAGGAGGGAGAGTGTGTGGATGGGGATTTACAGCTTTGGAAGAACGAGAGGAAAAAAATGTTCCATAGAAACTAGAATTGTCTGTTCTGAGTTTCTACTGTGTACTAACAGTGATGAATTTTGTAAACTCTTTTTGCAGGATATTAAGGTAGGAAGGATTTACAAATAGGAGACTCAAACTAAAGTTCACATCAAGATCTGACAGTCACGTGATTCATCAGGACCTGAATATCATCATTCTTTGAATGTGGAAGGAGAAATGTTTGTCTGTTCTGTCTGTGGGAAAAGTTTTCAAACATCAGTGTGACTGGAAAAGCACCGAGACACACACACCCGAGCGAGAGTGTTCCAGTGCACTGACTATGGAAAGAGCTTTAACCAGTTACACAGCCTGAAAAAAATCACATCATTCACAGCGGGGAGAAACGTGTTCTGTGTGTGGAGGAGGCTTCAACTGATCATCCAACCTGGAGAGGCACAAGGCCACCTGCATCATGGAAAAACCATGGAAATGTGGGGATTGTGGTAAGGGATTCAATTACCCGTCTGAGCTGGAAATGCATCGACGCAGTCACACCGGGGAGAGGCCACTTACCTGCTCTGAATGTGGGAAGGGATTCTCCAAACCATCCCACCTGCTGACACACCAGCGGATTCACACCGGAGAAAGGCCGTTCTCCTGCTCCGTGTGTGGGAAGAGATTCACTCAGTTATCTCACCTGCTGCCACACCAGCATGTTCACACTGATAAGAGACCTTTTAACTGTTCTGACTGTGAGAAGAGCTTTAAAAGCAGATATGATTTGTTAAAACACCAGCAAGTTCACACTGGGGAGAGGCCATTCACCTGCTCTGATTGTGGAAAGGGATTCACTCGGTCATCAAACCTGCTGACACACCAGCGGGTTCACACTGGGGAGCGGCCGTTCATCTGCTCCATGTGTGGGAAGGAATTCACTCAGTCATCCCATCTGCTGGCACACCAACGGGTTCAGACTGGGGAGAGGCCGTTCACCTGCTCCGAGTGTGGGAAGGGATTCACTCGGTCGTCAAACCTGCTGGCACACCAGCGAGTTCACACTGGGGAGCGGCCGTTCATCTGCTCCGTGTGCGGTAAGGGATTCAGTCATTCATTCACCCTGCTGAGACACCAACTTGTTCACACTGATTAGAGACCTTTTCAACGTTCTGACTGTGAGAAGAGCTTTAAAAGCAGAAATTACTTGATGCGACAGCAGCAAGTTCCCACTGGGGAGAGGCCGTTCACCTGCTCCATGTGTGGGAAGGGATTCAGTCAATCATCCCATCTGCTGAGGCACCAGTGAGTTTCCAAGTAACTTCAGGGGTTGGATTCTGCTGTTATTGCTGCTGATAATCACATCCAGGACTGAGCCATGTTCATTCTGACAGTTGTGTTTGTTTCTGCTGATGTTAATAACTCATATTTATGGGCTGGAGTGTAATATTCTGCCTAGATTTGAAATATATCAGCTTTAGTTTAAACACATTGTTGATTTTTGTCTTTCCAACCTGAGTGTTTAGCATCACCTGGCTGGAGCTCAGAAAGGACAATCTGGGGGGAGGAACATACGGCAGGAACAGCACTTCAGCCTAAACACAGTCCTTCACGATCACACTGAGAGGGACAAACGGCACTTTGGTCTTTCTCATCTCTCTTCACTGACAGCAAAGTCCCCGTGTGGGTTAATCCTGAGGCCTGTAAGAAATATGTCCCAGCCGCTCTCTTCCATGGTTCAGAGCTCCTGGGCACGGAACAGAAGGCTCCTTTACAACTGTGTTTAGAGTCAGGAAGAACAACGGTGAATGCTGGAAACGTGCTGTCAAATCAGAGACTGGTGTAAAACTGTGATCTGTTCCTGACTGAAAGTGAAACGGCAGATTTAAGTTTCCAGTCTGAAAATGACTGTGGTGATTATTTTACAAAGATTTAATGTGTTTGTGTGACAGTCCTGAGTCCATCATTTTAAGGCAGGTGTTAGCTCATTTAAAACAAACCTGTTTAAAATAAATAGATTAAAGTTTGCATGAAAATAGCAGATGGAGGAGTTCACAGGAGCCTGTGAACTGCTGGTACAATTATACAACAGACATTTGATCTCCAGATAAGGAAGGACCTGCAGCGTGTTTCCAGGAGTTCTCTGATTTGTTGATGTGTGAGTGTTAGACACCAGGATAAATAAAAATACATGACCCGGAATATCCACGGGAGTTACTCTGGGATCACTCCCACTGTGGAACTCCACCACTGACCCTGCTGAAGTTTGTAGGCTCAGGGAGTGGGGTCTCCAGGAGTGGACTGTAAGAAAGCTGGGTTTCAGTATCCGGACAAATCCATGGTGAGGAAGCAGAGGAATCCTTACTAAGGAACTGTCTGGGGTTTTACCTGTCAGTGTTGGTCTAGGGGTGAATGATGCCTGACTCCTCGAACTGTCTTACATTGAACCCAGTTTGGAACAAGATGAATTCAGTTTTTGGGAGAATAGAGACAAAGATCACCCACAATTGAGGGAGACCAAAACAGCCATTAGAGAAGCTGAGAGATGATGCACCAATTGTGGTAATATTTGTAAAAGCTCTTCCAGCTACATCAGGAGTCAGAGACACAGAAACATAGAGTTACATAGAATTGCAGTGAGTGCATAGAGTGTATCAGGCCTGTGTCCTCAGTACCTTGCTCTACGGCAGCGAGGCCTGGACAACGTATGCCAGCCAAGAGCGACGTCTCAATTCATTCCATCTTCGCTGCCTTCGGAGAATACTTGGCATCAGGTGGCAGGACTATATCTCCAACACAGAAGTCCTTGAAGCGGCCAACATCCCCAGCTTATACACACTACTGAGTCAGCGGCGCTTGAGATGGCTTGGCCATGTGAGCCGCATGGAAGATGGCAGGATCCCCAAAGACACATTGTACAGCGAGCTCGCCACTGGTATCAGACCCACCGGCCGTCCATGTCTCCGTTATAAAGACGTCTGCAAACGCGACATGAAATCGTGTGACATTGATCACAAGTCGTGGGAGTCAGTTGCCAGCATTCGCCAGAGCTGGCGGGCAGCCATAAAGACAGGGCTAAATTGTGGCGAGTCGAAGAGACTTAGTAGTTGGCAGGAAAAAAGACAGAGGCGCAAGGGGAGAGCCAACTGTGCAACAGCCCCAACAAACAAATTTCTCTGCAGCACCTGTGGAAGAGCCTGTCACTCCAGAATTGGCCTTTATAGCCACTCCAGGCGCTGCTTCACAAACCACTGACCACCTCCAGGCGCGTATCCATTGTCTCTCGAGATAAGGAGGCCCAAAAGAACAAAAGAAGCATAGAGTCAAATCGAATTGACATCAGTGGTTCCTAAAGTGTTTTGGTTGAAGGACCCCTTTTCAAATGGATTAATAATCACAGACACCACCGCCCCCACTCACCTAAATTATACTATAAACTCCTTGTACATTTATATTTCTGAATATAAAGTTCATCAGTGTCCTGTTACAGTGACTTGCAGGAACATTTACCAGGGCTGTTCGATATAGTGAACATTGATGTGATTGGTGATGTGAAAACGTTTATCCTCCCTTCAGCTGAAAGGTAACCCGACAGGAAATATCCACTGAGTCTCATTGTAAAATTAATTTTTCCATGCAAATGATAGACATGAGTGTTAATTCAGCTTTCTATCACCTCCCAGTGGGACTGTCCTGTCCTGTCACTGCTGGGTCAGACCCTGTCCAGTTCCACCAGCCCCGATCATGTGAGCCATCTCGACATCCATGTGTGAGAAAGACAATCCCAGATCTGATTTGCTGCAAATTAAATTTCATGTTTCACATTTTATTCATGGAGATGGCTTGTTTATTGAGGGTAGGATTATCATCACAATGACAACACACTGTGTCTACCCATCATTCTCGCCGATGCACCTTCACCTCACAGTCGGGATCGTGTGTCTGTGAAGGGGAGGTTGTTGTCCTGTCTAGACCA
This sequence comes from Heterodontus francisci, assembly GCF_036365525.1. Classification (NCBI taxonomy): domain Eukaryota; kingdom Metazoa; phylum Chordata; class Chondrichthyes; order Heterodontiformes; family Heterodontidae; genus Heterodontus; species Heterodontus francisci. Next base: position 23,156,259 of record NC_090404.1, read on the forward strand.
CCCTGAATATCCTTGCTGAATAACTGTCAGGAACAGAAGGTCCAGGGATTGTGAGAGGAGCCTCAGGCCATCTGTTGCGGCGATCCTGTGAAATAGAGGAACACATGAGTGAGAGGAGGCCATTTAACCTCTTCAGGCTGTTCTGTCGTTCAATTATCTCTGTCTTTTACTCTCCTTGTCTGTCTATCTGTCTCTCACTTTCTCTATCTCTCTCTGTCCATCTAGCCTGTTATACCATTCAATTACCTCAGTACTGATCTGCATCTCAACTGCATTTACACAGTTTAGTTCAACATCATTTAATAATCTTACCCAAGGTAAATATATCCTCATGTTTTGAAATACACTCTGTCTCTCACTGTCAGTCTGTCTGTCACTCTGTTGTTACAGTCCTGTGTTTTTTTGTCTCCTTGGAAATATTGTGGTGCACCTTTAAGGCTGTAAAAAGATCAGTACATCTTTAAGGCAGAAGGTTCCGGAGGCTCAATCATACAGAGTGCATTCTGGTTGTCAAGCAACAGCGACAGAGAGAGAGAGGACACGAGATTCAATGTTGCAGTCTTGATTTTTAAAATTAGCTGAGCAGCAGTTAGTTGGGAGCTCTGAGACAATTTAAACTGAAGGGAAAAGAGCTGTGTTATTTCTCTCTCAAAATTCTACAAAGTTTCAAGCTGAATTCATTCCATAAAAAGTAAGAAAAACTTTTTCTTTCACAACAAATTATTGATATCTGCCCTGCTCATTGCTGGAAAAAAGAAGAGTTTAATACCACGACAGCTGAACTACTGAACCGCAATATTTGGAAGGACCTTTAGTTTTCATCAGACCTTGGAAGACTGCAAGTGAACTTTGACTGTGTTGTACTGGAAGACCATTCATCAGGAGCGTAATTTGCAAAGTCTTTATTTTTTTTCTATTTTCTCGGTCAGCTAATTTAAAACTGAGTGCATGTATGTGAATGCAGGAGTTAGTTTTTTTAATAAGTTATAAGGTCTTTAGATATTGGTTTATTTTAGTAATGTTTAAGATTTTAATTTTTTAATAAATTGTTAATTTGTTGATTCCTAAAGATACCTGGTTTGGTTTGCTTCATTCAGGGGTTACTAGATTGTTCAATTTGGATGCTTTTTTCGATTTGGGAAGCTTCAAGAAATATGCTGCGACCTGTGGAAGGATGGGACTGAATTGACAGTGTGTTGCTCCCAGAATCATATATTTTGATTGGGGGCTTTGTCATAACGCTGTTTTGTTCGGTCTCATTTTCTATTCACTGACATTGATTCTCCACCTCAGACACAGAGTAGCTGCCACTCCAAGGTCAACACAACACCCAAGATGAACCCAGGACTGTGACCTCATACAGAACACAATTGGACCAATGTTCCCAGTCATTTCCAATCAGGGTTCATGAAGTTGACGGTGGATAAGAACAACATTAACCAGAGTGGAAGGGAATCGAACTCATCCTGGTGTCAATCAGCTGCTGACTTGAAGTCCCACTAATCTTCCATTTGTCTGATCTCACCGTCTCCTTACTGTATTAGGAAATGTCTGACTTGAGTGCAGCAGAAAAGCTGACTTATCCGGACGTGTAAAGATGGTCACAATATAAATCCAATTTAACTTTAAGCATGTGAATGAAATGCTTTGAACTAAATGCCTACAGGTTTACCTGTGGGTTTACAATGTGGGCTCCTTCCGAGAGTCTCATCGACCTAAAAGCTTCCATTAAACACATTTCCTGAGTGGATTTAAATTTAAACTGGGTTTTCCAGGTGCGATGTTCTATTCACACATCGAAGGTGAGAGAGAAGTGCAGCAGTTCAAAGTGATTTACAGACTGGGTTTTGTGTTTAGCGATCCGGGAGACATTACTGATATCTTCCCTGGATACATCCCATGAAAGAATACAAAAGAAATGCTTCATTAACTGCTCGTTCATCCTGTCCTGTCCCCTTCAATTCTACGACCTAGAAGGAAAAGGTCAGCAGATGCATGGGAACACCAAAGCAAGTTCCCCTCCAAGCTACATAGAATCCTGCCATTCCTTCACTGTTGCTGGGTCAAACAGCACTGTGGGTGTAACTACACCACATGGACTGCAGTAGTTCAAGAAGGTGGCTCACCACCACCTTCTCAAGGGCAATTAGGGATGGACAATAAATGGTGGCCTCGCCAGCGATGCTCACATCCCATGAATGCATTTAAAAAATATATACAGTGTAAGAGAGAGAGAGCGGATAGCGAATGAGAGAGAGGGTGGAGGGACAGACAGAAACAGAGAGAATTTGGAAGGTGAGACAGACTGTCAGACAATGTATCAATTGCAGACAGCCTTGTATATTCCCGTTTTGTCTAGAAAGATCCTATTGAAGATGTAGCTTCAGCTCTCACTGATATTGTAGCAGAGACAGACACAGTATTAACCCCACACTCAGGGAAAGTGCCAGCGAGTGATAAACAATGTCCCATGTTTAACCTTCTCTCCCCTGTTGGACTCGCTGCAGTCCTGTAGTTCAGGGCCATACTGTCACTGAGCGAGTGTTTCACACCGATTAAGTTAATCTGGGACTGTTACTGTGAAATATTGACTTCTGCATGATCCCAGCAAACACACAGACTGACCCGTTCCACATATGTTTCTGCAGGATTGTTCTGTGAGGACGGGCTCATGAACAGCAACACCCTGCGCAGAATGATCCCATATTGAAGTTCTTAAAGGGGCAAGCCCCCAGTTTTCAACATTCTCTGAACTTTGCCACCCGTCCCAGACGTTTTGCTCAGAATCTAATAAAAGTCAATTGGGGAAAGTTCCCACTGCTTTATGTTTTCCGACTTGTTGCAGAAATCTCCGCCTGCGCTCCCCTCCTCCAACACTGCCTGTGAGCGGAAGAAGATGGTTTAAAACAGCCGCGAATGGAGAGATCCTAGTCCCAGAGGAAAGGAGCAAACAGCAGCGTCCTTCCAGCAGCAACATCACTTTGGCAGCGGGTCCGCATATGGACTCGGAGATCAGCATTGAATCCAGGCCACGTTCAGTGGAGCTGAGGGCTGTTTGTAAGAGGCAGAATGGTGCAGGAACATGGAGTGAGTGGGGGAAAGGAGAGGCCATTCTCGGGTGCATGTGGACAGGGAGAGGGAGACAGAATGGGAAGAAGCTGCTATGTCTCCCTTTTTCCTCAACTGAGGATTCCTCTCCACTGTGGTTGACAGGCCCCTCAACTGTGTCCGGCCCATTTCCCGCACCTCTACCCTCACCTCTTCCCCTCCCTCCCAGAACCACGACAGGGTTCGCCTTATCCTCACTTTCCACCCCATCAGCCTCCATATCCAAAGGAACATCCTCCATCATTTCCGCCACCTCCAGCGTGATGCCACTACCAAACACATCATCCCCTCCCCTTCCCTGTCAGCATTATGAAGGGATCGTTCCCTCCGTGACACCCTGGTCCACTCCTCCATTACCCCCACCACCTCATCTCCTTCCCACGGCACCTTCCCAGGAGATGTATTAGCTACCCATTTATCTCCTCTCTCCTCACTATCCAAGGCCCCAAACACTCTTTTCAGGTGAAGCAGCGATTTACTTGTCCTTCTTTCAAATACTGTATTCGCTGCCCACAACGTGGTCTCCTCTACATTGGGGAGACTAAGCACAGATTGGGTGACCACTTTGCGGAACACCTCCACTCAATCCAAAAGCATGACCCCGAGCTTCCTGTTGCTTGCCATTTCAACACTCGCCCTGCTCTCATGCTCACATCTCTGTCCTGGGATTGCTGCAGTGTTCCAGTGAACATCAATTCAAGCTCGAGGAACAGCGTCTCATTTACCGATTAGGCACAATACAGCCTACCAGACTGAACATTGAGTTCAATAATTTCAGAGCATGATGAGCCCCATTTTTTATTTTTATTTTTTGCATTTGTTTTCTTTTCTCTTTGTTTATTTTATTTTAATTTGTTTAGTTTCTTTCTACTGTGTCTACCCACTTTTTTTTCATGTTTGTGCTTTGGGCCAGGGGTGCTCATTTTTCTGTCAATTAACACCCTCTCTGCACTAATGCTTTGTCTTTCACCACACTTTAACATACCGTTTGCCTGTGCTCCATAACCTTCTGGTCAGTTATTCGCTGTGACCTTGTCCTATCAACCCCTCTTTTGTTATCTCTTGCCCCACCTCCGCTTTATTTGCTTGAAACCTATTACATTTCTAATCGTTGCCAGTTCTGATGAAGGGTCACAGACCTGAAATGTTAACTCTGCTTCTCTCTCCACAGATGCTGCCAGACCTGCTGAGTATTTCCAGCAATTCCTGTTTTTATTTCAGATTTCCAGCATCTGTAGTATTTTGCTTTTATTTTAGTGTTTAATTCACTGCCACTTCTCTTCCGGAATGCCTAAATGAAGATGTTCTGCTTTGCTCTCCGACGGGATTTTCGTTTGTTTCTTTTACCTTGTTCACCTTCATTGCATTCTATTTCCATCCTGGAAATAGCCACATCTCCTTCCTCAGTGCCTGTCTCCGGCTCCAACTTATTCCACGTGGGTTCCAATTGCAGTTTCACCCTTCATGTTTTGAATCCACCCAGGATCACAGGTATCTCAGAGAAATGCAATGTTCCTCAGACTGCTGTTCTCACAGCATCCTGAGATCCACACTCAGTGCCATGAGCCGCCACATGTACACACTGGACCTCTCTCTCCAGAAGCACTGCCTCACTGTATCTCAAAGCTGTTCTACTCTATAATTTCATTTCATCCTTCATCTTACCTGACGCATTAACAAAAGCTTTTTTTCTTCCTTTCAGGTGTTAAGGAATGCCATCTCCAGCAGCTGATGAGTTTGCAAGTTCTCCCTGTGTCTGCGTGGGTTTTTGCCAGGTGCTCCGGTTTCCTCCCACATCCAAAAGACTTGCAGGTGATAGGTAAATTGGCTGTTGTAAATTGCCCTTAGTGTAGGGAGGTGATAGGGAATATGGGATTACTGTAGGGTTAGTATAAATGGGTGGTTGTTGGTCGGCACAGACTCAGTGGGCCGAAGGCCCTGTTTCAGTGCTGTATCTCTAAATAAAATAAATAAATATTATTTAAATGGAGAAAGACTGCAGAATGTTATGGTACAGATGGATCTGGATGTCCTTGTAACTGAATCACGAAAAGTTAGCATGTAGGTACGGCAAGTAATTAGGAAGGCAAATGGAATGTTAGCCTTTATTGCAAGGGAAATGGAGTATAAAAGTAGGAAAGTTTTGCTATGACTTTAGAGGGCATTCGTGAGAGCTCACCTAGAGTAGTGTGTACAGTTTTGGTCTCCTTACTTAAGGAAGGATATAATTGCATTGGATGCAGTTCAGATGTAGAAGTGTTTCCTAACTTCACTCCTGAAAGATTTCACTCTAATTTTAAGACTGCCTCCCCTCGTGCTAGACTCATCAACCAGCAGAAATTGTTTTCCTCGATCTCCAATACCAGTTCTGCTAACAGCTGGAAAACTTGTACCAAATCACCTCCAACCATCTACATTCCAGGAAATACAACCCAAGTTTGTGTAATCACTTGTCCTAATTTATCTGTTGGAGTTCTGTTAACATTCTGGTGAATCTAGACCATATTCCATCCACATCCTTCCGAAGGTATGGTGCTCCAAACTGAAGATAGCACCTTCAAAATATTCCATGGACTCACGAATTGTCTGTTTTAAATTTCATACTGTACTTAAAACATTTTACAGATATTAGAAGAGGAGGATTTATAGATAGAATCATAGAAGGTTTAAGGCGCAGAAAGAGGCCACATGGCCCGTCATGTCTGTGCGGGCCGAAAAATGATCCACCTATTCCAATCCCATCTTCCAGCATTTGGTCCATAGCCCTGCAGATTACAGCACTTGAGGTGCATATCCAGACTCCTTTTGAATGCCTCAACTACTCTTTCAAGCAGTGAGTTCCAAACCCCCACCACTCTCTGTGTGAAAAGATGGGAAATACAAATCAAACATTGCATCATATTCTGATAGAATCACCTGATTCATCAGGAACCGAATATCATCGGCCTTTGGATATAGAAGGAAAACGTCCCAATCACAGGGTGAGAAATAGTGTGCATGTTCTGTATTTATTTATTTATTGAGATACAGCTGAGTCTGTGCCCCACTGAGTCTGTGCCATTTTATACTAATCTTACATTAACCCCATATTCCCTACCACGTCCCCACCATTCTCCTACCACCTACCTACACTAGGGGCAATTTACAATGGACAATTTACCTATCAACCTGCAAGTCTTTGGTTGTGGGAGGAAACCGGAGCACCTGGCAGAAACCCATGCGATCACAGGGAGAACTTGCAAACTCTGCACAGGCAGTACCCAGAAGTGAACCTGGGTTGCTGGAGCTGTGAGGCTGTGGTGCTAACCACTGTGCCACCCTAATATGAATGTATCTTCAGCTAATCGTCTGGCCTGTGAAACTCCTCAACGGTGGGAATGCGGGGACTGTGGGAAGATTCACTTGTCCGTCTGAGTTGGAAACCTATGGATACAGTCATTTCAATCGGATCATAAAAACTCATTTTCTATTCCCTAATTAGCACTTTCAATGGTGAATCTATTACCCAGCATTCCCGCGGAAGTGACTGTTCCCTATGCACACTGCAGCAACTCAACGCTCAGACACAGCGCTAGATTGTAACTGGAGTATGCGCAGTGTTACTGTGATCAGAGCTGTGCGAGTGCTGGAGACGCTTTTGCAGCGGGTGAGAGTCGGCGGAGCGCAGGGGAGGATTGGCGCCCGTGGGTGGGCGGGGAGGCTTCAGAAACACCCGGTGTCGGCCGTCAGCTCAAATAAGAAGCTCCGGGTGCCGCGTTTACACTGAGCGGGGCGGCAGCTGCGGGGCTTCGCCCGGTGATGGGTCCCGGTTAACGACCGTCAGATTTCCAGCTCTTTTGGAGGAATTGAAGATTAATAAACTGTAACATCAAAGCACAAAACTTTAAAGGAAACTGAGCTCAGTTATAAAGGGGCCTGGGGGAGGGGAGGGAGGGAGGAACCATTTGGGACACAGCACAGGACAGGAGATTCCCCCCTCCCTGGTTCGACAAAGACTCCCCTTGGACTGGGCCACACCTGGGCAGGGCTGGCTCAAGGTGCAGGAAGCTGCGAGGCTGAGCTGTGGACTGGGAGGAATGGGGAGTTTGACTGACAGGCATGGGGAGGGGAATATCAGGGCAGGTACACACACTGCACGGGAACCAACAAGAGGGAAAAACATACTTGACCTGTGCCTGTTGCAGATGCATCTGTCATTGACAGTACTAGTAGGAGTGACCAGTGCACAATCCTTGTGGAGATGAAGTCCCATCTTCACATTGAGGATACCCTCCATCATGTTGTGTGGCACTAACAATGTTCTAAATGGGATAGATTTTGAACAGGTCTAGCAACTCAAAACTGAGTATCCATGAGGTGCTGTGGGCCATCAGCAGCAGCAGAATTGTACCCAACTACAATCTGTAACCTCATTGCCCGGCATATCCCCCGCCCTACCATTACCATCAAGCTGGGGGAATCAATTCTGGCTCAATGAAGAGTGCAGGAGGGCATGCCAGATGCAGTACGAGAAATACTTCAAAATGGGGTGTCAACCTGGTGAAGCTACAACCCAGGACTACTTGCATGCCAAACAGCATAAGCAGCATGTGATAGACAGAGCTTAGCAATCACACAACCATCGGATCAGATCTAAGCTCTGCAGTCCTGCCATATCTAGTCATGTATGGTGGTGGACAATTAAACAACTAACTGGAGGAGGTGCCTCCACAAATATCATCCTCAATGATGGGGGAGCCCAGCACAGAGTGCAAAAGAAAAGGCTGAAGCATTTGCAATAACCTTCAGCCAGAGGTGCTGAGTGGATGATCCATCTCGGTCTCTTCCTGAAGTCACAGATGCCAGTCTTCAGCCAATTCGATTCACTCCATGTGATATCAAGACACAACTGAAAGCAGTGGATACTGCAAAGGCTATGGACCCTGACAACATTTTGGCAATCGCACTGAAGACCTGTGCTCCAGAACATGCCACGCCCCTAGCCAAGCTGTTCCAGTACAGCACCAACACTGGCATCTACCCTGCAATGTGAAAAACCATCCATGTATCTCCTGTAGCATCACTGACCTAAAACATTAACGCTGCTTCTCTCTCCACAGATGCTACCATATATGCTGAGTATTTCCAGCATTTCTTGTTTTTATTATAGAAGTTCCCAGATTGTGAGAGGAGCAATAGGGCATCAGTCTCGGTGATTCTGTAAAATAGAGCAACACATGAACAGGGGGAGGCCATTCAGCCCCTCGGGCCTGTTCTGCCATTCAATACAATATTGAATGTCCTCAGCTACATTTACCCGGTCTGTATCTCAGCTACATTTACCCGGTTTGGTTTTGTATCCCTTAATAACCTTACCCGATAAAAATATATCAAACTCAAGTTTTAACATTCACTCTGTCTGTCTCTCACTGTCAGTCTGTCTGTCGGTTAATCTGTTTTTATCTGCCACCCTCTTTCTGTCTCTCTCTGTCTCTTTCTATCTTGCTTGGTTTCTGTTTCTATTCACTGACATTGATTCTCCAACTCAGACACAGAGTAGCTGCCGCTCCAAGGTCAACACAACACCCAAGATGAACCCAGGACTGTGACCTCAGACAGAACACAATTGGACCAATGTTCCCAGTCATTTCCAATCAGGGTCCGTGAAGCTGACAGTGGATAAGAACAACATTAACCAGAGTGGACGGAAATCAGACTCATCCTGGTGTGAGTCAGCTGCTGACTTAAAGCCCCACTGACCTTCCATTTGTCTGATATCACCGTCTCCTTACTGTATTAGGAAAAGGCCGACGTGAGTGCAGCAGAAATGCTGATTTATCCAGAAATGTACAAAATTGCCACAATATAAATCCCAATTTAAATTTAAACATGTGATTGAAACGATTTGAACTAATTGCCTACAGGTTTAGCTGTGGGTTTATAATGTTGGCTCCTTCAGACAGTCTCATCGACCTAAAGGTTCCTGTTAGAGTGGATTTAAATTTAAACCAAAATGGTGTGCAGATTGCAAGCTGAGTGTGAAGATTCGAGTTTGGTGGGTGGGCATTTTTAGTGTTATCTTTTTAAAAGTCTGGTCTGCAATTAGCATTTAACTGGAATTTACCCTCTAGTTAAAGCAGGGTTAAGGAAGTAAAATAAGGTTAAGAAAGCAAAGTAAGTTTCTTACAGTCTTAGCCGTGGATTAACAGGATCTACCGCAGAATTGCTGACTAGTTAAGTAGCTGACCAGTCTAATATGGTTGCTGCAGTTTCAGCTTTAGAAGTAGAAATGCAGAGGTCTGGGTGCAGTCTGCAAATGGTGTGCAGATTGCACGCTGAGTGTGGAGATTCGAGTTTGTTGAGTGGCGAGTTCAGTGAAGGGTGAAGGATGTGCTCCATTTTCCTAATATTTTTCTACTGTTTTTAACCCTCCAGTATATGGTTCTTGCTCCAGTGCAGTGGAAGGAGCTGTTTGGTGAGTATTTGGAAAGTTATTCTACTTGGAATAAATAGTCTGTTAAGTTAAGGTATGGCAGGGCAGCTGTGTCAAGTGGATGTACAGCCTGTGGCATGTGGAAAGTTATGGATACACCATGTGTCCTGGACAAACACATCTGCAGGATGTTTCGCCAGCGGCAGAAGCTTGAGCTCCGGGTTACGGAACTCGATCGGCGCCTGGAGTCACTGTGGTGTATCTGCAAGGCAGAGAACTACATGGATAGCACATGTAGGGAGGTGATCATCCAACAGGTTAGGGGGATGCAGGCAGATAGAGAATGGGTGACCGCCAGGCAGTCTAAGAGAACCAGGCTGGTAGTGCAGGAGTCCCCTGAGGCGATCTCACTCGCTAATCGGTTTTCCATTTTGGATACTGGTGAGGGTGATGGTTCCTCAGAGAAGTGCAGTCAGAGTCACAGGTAGCTCAGCTGCACAGGAGGGCAGGAAGAAGAGTGGTACAGCAGTAGTGATACTGGATTCGTTAGTTAGGGGAACAGACAGGCATTTCTGTAGCAGTAAACGAGACTCCAGGATGGTGTGTTGCCTCCCTGGTGCCAGGGTCAAGGATGTCACGGAATGGCTGCAGGACATTCTTCTGGGGGAGGGTGAACAGCTGGAGGTCATGGTCCATATTGGTACCAAAGACATAGGTAAGAAGAGGAATGAGGTCCTGAAAGCAGATTTGAGGGAGCTGGGAAGGAGATTAAAAAGTAGGACCTCAAAAGCAGTAATCTCAGGATACTCCCAGTCCCATGTGCAAGTGAGCACAGGAATAGGAGAATTGAGTGATCGAACACATGGCTGGAGAACCGGTGTAGGAGGGAGGGCATCAGATTTCTGAGGCATTGGGACCTGCACAAGACAGACAGGTTGCATCCTGGCAGGACTGGGACTAATATCCTCACAGGAAGGTTTGCTGGTACTGTTGGGAAAGGTTTAAACTAGATTGGTAGAGGGATGGGAACCTAAGAGGGACCTCAGATTGGAGGTAAGCAAAACTGGTAACTTGTCAGGGGTGTGGAGGAACCAGTAGGAAATATCTGAGAGGAATACCAAGATGCACATAATACTGGGGGAGATAGATAGCACTAGAATAGGGAATAGGAAGTTATTGCGTGGGGTCAGAGTAAGGGAGAAAGTAATAAAGTCTGAATCAGGGTTAATGTGCATGTATGTGAATGCACTGTGTGGTTAATAAGATTGGTGAGGTACAGGCACAGATTGCCATGTGGAAATATGATGTTCTGGCTATGACAGAAACCTGGTTCAAAGAACGGCAGGACTGGGTGCTAAATATTCTTGGATACAAGGTGTTCAGGAAAGATAGGAAAGGGAAAAGAGGGAGAGGGGTGGCAGTATTGATTAATGAGAGCATTGCAGTGTTGGAGTAAAAGGATGTCCCAGAGGGGTCGAAGACAGAATCAATTTGGCTGGAGCTAAGGAACAAAAACGGTGCAGTTAATTTGCTCGATGTTGTCTAAAGGCCACCAGCTAGTGGGAAGAAGGTGGAGGAACAAATTTGCAAGGAAATTACAGAGAGGTGCAAAAATTATAGGGTAGTTATCATGGGGGACTTTAATTATCCAAACATAGAGTGGAATAGTAGTCGTGTAAAGGGCAGTGAGGGGCAAGAGTTCCCAGAGTGTGTTCAGGAAAATTTTCCACAGCAGTATGTTGCTAGTCCAATGCGAAAGGAGGCACTGCTAGACCTGGTTCTTGGGAATGAGGTGTGGCCAAGTGGATCAAGTATCAGTAGGAGAGCATGTAGGGGAGATTGATCATTGTCTCATAAGATTTAGGCTGACTATGGAAAAGGACAAAGAGCAATCCAGAGTAAGAATAATTAACTGGAGGAAAGCCAACGTCAATGGGGTGAGAATGGAGCTGGCCGAATAAATTGGATTCAAAAGTTGACAGGAAAACTGGTAGCTAAACAATGGGCTACCTTTAAAGATGAGATAGTTCAGGCAGAGTCAACATATGTTCCCTTGAAGGGAAAAGGCAGGGCAAACAAATCAAGGACTTCCTGGATGACAAAATAGGGCACAGTGGCGCAGTGGTTAGCACCGCAGCCTCACATCTCCAGCAACCCGGGTTCAATTCTGGGTACTGCCTGTGTGGAGTTTGCAAGTTCTCCCTGTGTCTGTGTGGGTTTTCGCCGGATGCTCCGGTTTCCTCCCACAGCCAAAGACCTGCAGGTTGATAGGTAAATTGGCCATTATAAATTGCCCCTAGTATAGGTAGGTGGTAGGGGAATATAGGGACAGGTGGGGATGTGGTAGGAATATGGGATTAGTGTAGGATTAGCATAAATGGGTGGTTGATGGTTGGCACAGACTTGGTGGGCCGAAGGGCCTGTTTCAGTCCTGTATCTCTAAATAAAATAAATAAATTAAGATAAAGAAGAAAAAGTGTTCTTATGACAGAGACCAGGTAGAAAATATCTGGAACCAGGCTGAATATAATGTCCAGAGGGGAAGTGAAAAAGCAAGTAAGAGAAGCAAAGAGAGAGCATAAAAAGAGACTGGCAGCTAGTATTAAAGAGAATCCCAAAGTTTTTGATAGACGTATAAACAGTAAAAAGGTGGCAAAAGGAAGTGTGGGGACGATTAGGGACTATTAAAGGGATTTACACCTGGAGTCAGAGGGCATAGCTGAGGTATTAAATGAATATTTTGCATCTGTCTTTACCAAGGAAGAAGATGCAACCCAGGCAATGGTGAAAGAGGAGGTAATTGAGACACTAGAAGGGTTTAAAATTGATACAGAAGGCGTATTAGATAGGCTGTCTGTACTTAAAGTGGATAAATCACCAGGACAAGATAAGATGCATCCAAGGATACTGAGGGAAGTGAAGGTGAAAATCGCAGATTTTTTCAGTCTCCCTTAGACTCGGGGTGGTGCCAGAGGACTGGAGAATTGCAAACGTTACTCCCTTGTTCAAAAAGGGTGGTAAAGATAAGTCCAGCAGCTTCAGGGTAGTCAGTTTAACTTCAGTGGTGGCAAAACTTCTAGAAAGAATAACTTGGGACAAAATTAATAGTCACATGGACAAATGTTGGTTAATTAGGGAAAATCCTGTTTAACCAACTTGCTGGAGTTTTGTGGAGGTGACAAGAAACAAAAGTACTGGTTAATGGATGTTTTTCGGGATCAATGTTGGGACCCTTGCTTTTCCTGATGTCTATCAATGACCTAAATTTTGGTGTACAGGGCACAATTTCAAAGTTTGCAGATGAAATGAAACTGGGAAGCATTGTGAACTGTGAGGAGGATAGTGTAGAACTCCAAAAGGACCTCGACAAGTTGGTGGAATGGGCAGATAGGTGGCAGCTGAAGTTCAATGCAAAGAAATGTGATGTGATACATTTTGGTAGGAAAAACATGGAGAGAAAATATAAAATAAATGGTACAATTCTAAAAGGGTGCAGGAGCAGAGGGACCTGGGTGTATATGTGCATAAGTCATATGGCAGGATAGGTTGAGAGAGCAGTTAATAAAGCATACAGGATCAAGGGCTTTATTAATAGAGGTATAGAGTACAAGAGCGAGGAAGTTATGTTGAACCTGTATAAGACACTAGTTCAGCCTCAGCTGGTGTATTGTGTCCTGTTCTGGGCACCACACTTTCAGAAAGGCATGAGGGCATGGGAGAGAGTACAAAAAAAAAATCACGATAATGGTTACAAGGATAAGGAACTTCAGTTATGAAGATACATTGAAGAAGTTAGGATTGTTTTCCTTGAAGAGAAGGCTGAGAGGTGATTTGATCGAGGTATTCAAAATCAAGAGGGGCCTGGACAGAGTAGATAGAGAGAAACTGTTCCGACTCGTGAAAGGATCAAGAACGAGAGGGCACAGATTTCAAGTATTTGGTAAGAGAAGCAAAAGTGACTTGAGGAACTTTTTCACGCAGCGAGTGGTTAAGGTCTGGAATGCGCTGTCTGAGAATGCGGCAGAGGCAGGTTCAATTGAAGCATTCAAAAGGGAAAAGGTTCAAAAGATTGTTACATGAGATAAATGTGCAGGCTTACAGCGAGAAGTGTGGCTTTCGTGCAGAGAGATCGACCGTTGACATGCTGTTCTCCCTTCGTCAGATACAGGAGAAATGCCGCGAACAACAGATGCCCCTCTACGTTGCTTTCATTGATCTCACCAAAGCCTTTGACCTCGTCAGCAGACGTGGTCTCTTCAGACTACCAGAAAAGATTGGATGCCCACCAAAGCTACTAAGTATCATCACCTCATTCCATGACAATATGAAAGGCACAATTCAACATGGTGGCTCCTCATCAGAGCCCTTTCCTATCCTGAGTGGCGTGAAACAGGGCTGTGTTCTCGCACCCACACTTTTTGGGATTTTCTTCTCCCTACTGCTTTCATATGCGTTCAAGTCCTCGGAAGAAGGAATTTTCCTCCACACAAGATCAGGGGGCAGGTTGATCAATCTTGCCCATCTAAGAGCAAAGTACGGAAAGTCCTCATCAGGGAACTCCTCTTTGCTGACGATGCTGCTTTAACATCTCACACTGAAGAGTGCCTGCAGAGTCTCATCGACAGGTTTGCGGCTGCCTGCAATGAATTTGGCCTAACCATCAGCCTCAAGAAAACGAACATCATGGGGCAGGACATCAGAAATGCACCATCCATCAATATTGGCGACCACGCTCTGGAAGTGGTTCAAGAGTTCACCTACCTAGGCTCAACTATCACCAGTAACCTGTCTCTAGATGCAGAAATCAACAAGCGCATGGGAAAGGCTTCCACTGCTATGTCCAGACTGGCCAAGAGAGTGTGGGAACATGGCGCACTGACACGGAACACAAAAGTCCGAGTGTATCAAGCCTGTGTCCTCAGTACCATGCTCTATGGCAGCGAGGCCTGGACAACGTATGTCAGCCAAGAGCGACGTCTCAATTCATTCCATCTTCGCTGCCTCCGGAGAGTCCTTGGCATCAGGTGGCAGGACCATATCTCCAACACAGAAGTCCTCGAGGCGGCTAACATCCCCAGCATATAAACCCTACTGAGCCAGTGGCGCTTGAGATGGCTTGGCCATGTGAGCTGCATGGAAGATGGCAGGATCCCCAAGGACACATTATACAGCGAGCTCGTCACTGGTATCAGACCCATCGGCCTCCATGTCTCCGCTTTAAAGATGTCTGCAAACGCGACATGAAGTCCTGTGACATTGATCACAAATCGCGGGAGTCAGTTGACAGCGATCGCCAGAGCTGGCGGGCAGCCATAAAGGCGGGGCTAAAGTGTGGCGAGTCGAAGAGACTTAGCAGTTGGCAGGAAAAAAGACAGAGGTGCAAGGGGAGAGCCAACTGTGCAACAGCCCCGACAAACAAATTTCTCTGCAGCACCTGTGGAAGAGCCTGTCACTCGAGAATTGGCCTTTATAGCCACTCCAGGCGCTGCCCCACAAACCACTGACCACCTCCAGGCGCGTATCCATTGTCTCTCGAGACGAGGAGGCCAAAGAGAGACAGCGAGAAGGTGACGGAATGGAACTGAGCGAATTGCTCTTTCGGAGAGCCAGTGCAGACACGATGGGCCGAATGGCCTCCTCCTGCACTGTTGCAATTCAGTGATTCTGTGAACCTGCTGGAACCGGGCTCCCCGCCTCAGCCCCTGTTGGCCACGCACGCTCACCTCACACCGCCCGCCCGGCAAATTGACATTAGCTCCCCACCAATAGGAAGACCGGGGGCGGGGCTGGAGGACTGCATGGGATATGGATCCTCCAACGAATCGGAGCACGTGAGGGGCGGGGTCGTCTCGGCGTTCCTCCCCCACCCCCTCTTTCTATTGGTCCGAAGCTGCCGTCAATCAGCCGACAATTATGGCAGTATCCAGTACGCAGGCTCATTGCGGCACAGGGTTTGGAGCGAATGTGAGTAATGGCGGTGGAGAGACGCTTGAGAGTTGGTCCTGCTGCCGGTAAGCAGCGGCTTGGCGGAGGGAGCGGTGGAGCCAGCGGGTGGGGAGGCTTCATAAACACCCAATGTAGGCCTCAACATCACCAGTAAGAAGCTCCCGGTCCCACGTTTGCACCGAGCTGGGCGGCAGCTGCGGGATTTCTCCCGGTGACAGGCCCGGGGTTAACGGCCGCCAGACTTCCAGCTCTTTTGGAGGAATTAAAGATTAATAAACTGTAACATCAAAGGACAAAACTTTAAAGGAAACTGAGCTCAGTTATAAAGGGGAGGGAGGAACCATTTGGGACACAGCACAGGGCAGGAGGTCCCCCCTTCCCCACTCCCTGGTTCCACAAAGACTCCCCTTGGACTGGGCCACACCTGGGCAGGGCTGGCTCAAGATGCGGGAAGCTGCAAGCTGATAGGCTGAGCTGTGGACTGGGAGGAG
Source organism: Heterodontus francisci (assembly GCF_036365525.1). Taxonomy (NCBI): domain Eukaryota; kingdom Metazoa; phylum Chordata; class Chondrichthyes; order Heterodontiformes; family Heterodontidae; genus Heterodontus; species Heterodontus francisci. The sequence continues at coordinate 23,172,216 of NC_090404.1, forward strand.
TGGGGGGTTTGACTGACAGGCCTGGGGAGGGGGTTATCAGGGCAGGTGCACACAGGCAGCAGATTTTTGGATGATCTCAAGTTTACGGAGGGTAGAATGTGGGAGGCCGGCCGGCCAGGATAGTGTTGGAATAGTCAAGTTGAGAGGTAACAAATGGGCGGATGTAAGTTTCAGAGGCAGATGAGCTGAGGCAGTGGCAAAGTCGGGTGACGTTGCTGAGGTGGAAATAGGCGGTCTCAGTGATGGCATCAATATGCAGTCGGAAGCTCATCTTGGGGTCAACTATGACACCAAGGTTATGAATGGTCTGGTTTAGCCTCAGACAGTTGCCAGGGAGAGGGATAGTGTTGGTGGCTAGGGAGTGAAGTTTGTCGTAGGAACTGAAGACAATGGCTTCAGACGCCCCAATATTTAATTGGAGGAAATTTCTCTTCATTCAGTACTGGATGTCAGACAAATCAGGATGGTGTGTGACTTCGAGGGGAACTTGGAGGTGATGGTGTTCGCATACACCTGCTACCCTGGTCCTTCTGGATGATGGAGGTTGATGGTTTGGGAGGTTCTGTCAAAGTTCTGGTCGAGTTGTCGATAAATAAAATACCTCTCCTCTCCCTGCTCCTCCCACTTTTCTCTCTCTCCATAGAGGGCAGAGTCTTGGGTAGGTCCAGGCTGGGTGGCAGGTTCCCTTCCCTGAAGGACATTAATGAACCAGTTGGGTTTGTACATCAATCCAGCAGCTTTTATGGTCACTTTTTCCTAGTGCCGGCCCCATAAATTACCAGATTCGTTCAGCTTCATTTCACAACCTGACCTGTGTTTTAGTGGGTTCCCTCTCACTTTTTTTTCTGTTTTAAATCAATTTCACAGGGTTTAGAAGGGGAGGATTTGCAGCTGTGAAATGCAAAGCAAACATTTGATCAGGACCTGAAGGAGTCGCCCAATTTATCGTAACCTGAAATCATCAGATTTTGAAGGTAGAAGGCAAAAGCACCGATCACAGTGGGGCGAAACTGGACACGTGTTCTGCGTGTGGACGTGGTTTCAGCCGATCGTCCAGCCTGTGGAACCACAAGGGCAGTCACACTGGGAAGAAACCATGTAAATCTGGGACTGTGGAAAGGGATTGAATTATCCATTTAAACTGGAAACTCATCCACGCAGTCACAGCCTGGAGAGAACATTCACCTGCTCTGAGTGTGGGAAGGAGTTCACTCAATCAGCTAACCTGCTGAGACATCAGTGCATTCACACTGAAGAGAATTTTTAAATGTCCAAACTGTGGGAGTTGCTATAAAATTTCCACTGAACTGATGATGCATCAACGTGTTCACACTGACGAGAGACCTTTCAGGTGTTCTCACTGTGGAACTGGGTTTAGGCGATTAGGCAATCTCACTGAACACCAGCGTCTTCACACCGGGGAGAGACTGTTCACCTGCTCAGAGTGTGGGTCGGAATTCACTACTTCATCCAGCCTTCTTGCGCACCAGCGAGTTCACACTGGGGAGAGGCCATTCACCTGCTCTGAGTGTGGGAAGGGATTTGCTACTTCATCCAACCTGCTGACACATGAGCGAGTTCACACCGGGGAGAGGCCTTTCACCTGCTCTGAGTGTGGGAAGGGATTTGCTACTTCATCCAACTTGCAGACACACCAGCGAGTTCACACTGGGGAGAAGCCTTTCACCTGCTCTGAGTGTGGGAAGGGATTTGCTACTTCATGCAACCTGCTGACACACCAGCGAGTTCACACTCGGGAGAGGCCTTTCACCTGCTCTGAGTGTGGAAAGGGATTCACTGATTCATCCAACCTGCTGACACACCAGCGAGTTCACACTGGGGAGAAGCCATTCACCTGCTCAGAGTGTGGGAAGGGATTCACTCAATCATCCAACCTTCTTGCACACCAGCGACTTCACACAGGGGAGAGGCCGTTCAACTGCTCAGAGTGTGGGAAGGGATTCACTCTATTATCCCATCTGCTGCGACACCAGCGAGTTCACACTGGGGAGAGGCCATTCACCTGCTCAGAGTGTGGGAAGGGATTCACTCAATCATCCAGCCTTCTTGCACACCAGCGACTTCACACTGGGGAGAGGCCATTCACCTGCTCAGAGTGTGGGAAGGGATTCACTCTGTTATCCCGCCTGCTGAGACACCAGCGGGTTCACACTGGGGAGAGGCCGTTCATCTGCTCTGAGTGTGGGAAACGATTCACTACTTCATCCCACTTGCTGACACACCAACGAGTTCACATGGGGAGAGGTCGTTTACCTGTTCAGAGCGTGTGAAGGGATTCACTAAATCATCTGACCTGCTGAAACACAAGCGAGTTCACAAGTAAATCAGGGATGAGAAATTTCTGCCAAATAGTGAATTTCTGACATTGGGGTTTCAGATACCCACCATTAGCTTCTTCCTTTCCGACCTTAACCAAAAGACCACTTCACTGACTTCCAATTTCTTTTAAAGCTGACCAATCACAAAGGAGGTCTTTTTAACCTGTTTTTAAGTCATCTTTATTTTTATAATTTTCACGATGGGCCGAAGGGCCTGTTTCTGTGCTGTATAACTCTATGACCTTGGTGGAAATGAATTTCAACCAGGAAAGCAAGTGGGTGGAACTGCATACTCCTTCACAACTTCAGTGTGTCAGTCTTCTGTAAATGGCCAAAAAGGAGGTGTGTGTAAACACAGACCAATTCCCAATGTTTGTTTTTGCCTTCATGGGATATCTTAGCAGAGACCACCTGAGAACTGACACAGCTCATTTGACATGGTTTAAAATTAATGGTGCAGGATCAGTAGCTGGCAAGTCACTGGTCTGCAGCAAAAACATTGGTCTGTCAATAGGAATTTGAAACTTGCTTCCATTTACACAGCAGTGTGTGTCTGAAGTAATTTCTGAAAACCCTGCACAAACTGGTTACTGAATGTGAATATCCTGCAATGAGCATGAGCTGTATAAACTGAATATATCCTGTACTTTGCAGCAACTGAAGTGATTGGGAATTTCCACTTATCGGTTTGCTCAGGTGTGTGGCTGAGTTCCATTCATTGTTCATCTCCATTTTCACTGTCTACTGCCCCAGTCACATTGTAAACCTTGAGTCAGTGTGAAGGCATCTTTTGCACCATAGTGATGCAAGGCAAGGAGTATAACTCTGGCCATCTTTCTTCAATGTGTGGTTTGACATTGCTTAAGATTATCTGGAAAAGCCTGTCCTGCACCACAAGTGCTGTACATTGGCTACAGTGCAACTATCCTGTGAGCTCTCTGCAGTCACTATAAATGGTCACTGGGCTTCTGAGGCTGATGGCACAATACTCTGTACATGTATGAATATGTATATACAGAGTGCTGCCTTTCTCCAAGCCAACACAATAGTTATGATTTTCAGCTCACCTTGCTGTTAAATGCAGCTGCCACTGCACCAATTGATGCAGTAGAACAGGAGCCAGAAGTGTTCATCACTGTTGGGATATACAGCTGTCCATTGGACCTGCTGCATTGTCACAGGGCCATTACCAAACTTTTGAGTCTGATTTGGGGATGATGCAACAGAACCTCAAACTTGTTACTGTAGAGATCGCCATTGGCTGTCCCTCGATTCGAGGATGACGTCTACTCAAGGTCGCAAGTTTCTGCCATGGGTCTTCAGGTCACTGAACAGGCTGGTTCTCGACCTGCAGATCTTTGGGCACTTGGGGCAGGGTGTCCCACCAGGTAGTGGGACCCGGAGTGCAGGATTTGCTTCCGAGAGGTACAATACTAGTCTCATTACTTTTCCAGTGTCGCTAGCAAGATCTGTTACAATTTTCTCGTTGCATAATATTTGGATCCTGTGAAGAGGAAAATCACATTTTTATTTAGTTTTCATTAAGGTTATGATGAGATCTGCACTGCAAACAAGATTACTTTAGTTCAGAATCTTTACAATCTGACTCATTATTTAAAATTATAAAATCTATCATGATGGTTAAAAACAAGCATTTATCTTTAAAGAGACCACATTTGCAAATTTTAAGGTTATTTTCATCCTTTGTGCTTTGTAAATAATTGTCCAATAGAAAATTGGGTTGGGAGTATCACATGCTCCTAACAGAATGTATGTGATATTCCTGTCCATTTAAGTTAATGGACAGTAAATTGGACAGGCTGTATAACTGGTATACAATCCTCCCTACCTGGTTTTACTTTCTGCTTCGTTCAGGTGATTATGTCACAGCACAAAATAAGAAAACTACCCCAGTTATGTTCAAGTTTCTGGATTGTCAATGTCTCATAATTTTTTTATGTTTTATTGACGTATATACCTCGTGATTTGTGCACATCGCTTACCAAGGTACCAGAATGTGCCATCTGGTATGTTTATATATATTGCTTTCCATTAAAGTTGACACATCTTCACAGAATACCTTTTACATGAACAAGCTATAAATAGGCAGAAGCAGGACATTGAGAACATTAAGCTCCTGAAAACCAATTATCAGCTGTCAGGTAAGTCTCATGAAATTGTTTTCTGTGTACAGTGCAATTTTATTCATTGTATCTGTAAAATTGTATGAAATTGCCATTACTCAACCAGTTTGCTTCAATAGCAATGCTATAATTACATAGGGGTAGGCGGTGGTGTAGTGGTATTATCACTGGACTAGTAACCCAGGGTATTTCTCTGGGTTACGAGTCCAGTGATAATACCACTACACCATGGTATACATGGGGACATGGGTTCGAATCCCACCACAGCAGAAGGTGGAATTTGAATTTAATTTATAAATCTGGAATTAAAAGCTAGTCTAATGATGTATGAAACCATTGTCGATTGTTGTAAAAACCCATCTGGTTCACTAATGTCCTTTAGGGCTTACCTGGTCTGGCCTACATGTGACTCCAGACCCACAGCAATGTGGTTAACTCTTACATGCCCTCTGAAATGGCCAAGCAAGCCACTCAGTTATACCGAACCAATAAAAAGGAATGAAACCGGACGGACCAGCTGGCATCGACCTAGGCACCGCAAAGGGTATTGGGAAACCCAGATCTGTCGACCCTGCAAAGCCCTCCTTACTAACATCTGGGGGCTTGTGCCAAGGTTGGGAGAGCTGTCCCACAAACTAGTCAAGCAACAACCTGACATAGTCATACTCACGGAATCATAACTTACGGACAATGTCCCAGACACTGCAATCACTATCCCTGGGTATGTTCTGTCCCACAGGCAGGACAGACCCACCAGAAGTGGCGGGGCAGTGGGATACAGTAGGGAGGGAGTTGCCCTGGGAGTCCTCAACATTGACTCCGGACCCCATGAAATCTCATGGCATCAATTCAAACATGGGCAAGGTAACCTCCTACTGATTACCACCTACCGCCCTCCCTCAGCTGATGACTCAGTACTCCACCATGTTGAACACCACTTTGAGGAAGCACTGAGGGTGGCAAGGGCACAAAAGGTACTCTGGGTGGGGGACTTCAATGTTTATCACCAAGAGTGGCTCGGTAGCACCACTGCTGACCGAGCTGGCCAAGTCCTAAAGGACATACCTGCTACACTGGGTCTGCGGCAGGTGGTGGGGGAACCAACACAAGGGGAAAAACATACCTGACCTCATCCTCACCAATCTGCCTGCCACAGATGCTTCTGTCCATGACTGTATTGGTAGTAGTGACCATCGCACAGTCCCTGTGGAGACGAAGTCCCATCTTCACATTGAGGATACCGTCCATCGTGTTGTATGGCACTATCACCATGCTAAATGGGATAGATTTCGAACAGATCTCGCAATGCAAAACTGGGCATCCATGAGGCGCTGTGGGCCATCAGCAGCAGCAGAATTGTACTCAACCACAATCTGTAACCTCATGGCCCGGCATATCCCCCACTCTACCATTGCCATCAAGCCAGGAGACCAACCCTGGTTCAATGAAGAGTGCAGGAGGGCATGCCAGGAGCACCAGGCATACCTCAAAATGAGGTGTCAACCTGGTGAAGCTACAACACAGGACTATCTGCATGCCAAATTGCGTAAGCAGCATGCGATAGACAGAGCTAAGCGATCCCATTACCAACGGATCAGATCGAAGTTCTGCAGTCCTGTCACATCCAGCTGTGAATGGTGGTGGACAATTAAACAACTAACTGGAGGAGGTGGCTCCACAAATATCCCCATCCTCAATGATGTGGGAGCCCAGCACATCAGTGCAAAAGATAAGGCTGAAGCATTTGCAACAATCTTCAGCCAGAAGTGCCGAGTTCATGATCCATCTCGGCCTCCTCCTGAAGTCCCCAGCATCACAGATGCCAGATTTCACCCAATTCGATTCATTCTGCGTGATATCAAGAAATGACTGAAGGCACTGGATACTGCAAAAGCTATGGGCCCTGATAATATTCCAGCAATAGTACAAAAGACCTGTGCTCCAAAACTTGCCGCGCCCCTAGCCAAGCTGTTCCGTACAGCTACAACACTGGCATCTCCAATGTAGAAAATTGCCCAGGTATGTCCTGTACACAAAAAGCAGGACAAGTCCAACCCGGCCATTTACCACCCCATCAGCCTACTCTCAATCATCAGTAAAGTGATGGAAGGTGTGATCAACAGTGCCATCAAGCGGCACTTGCTTAGCAATAACCTGCTCAGTGACGCTCAGTTTGGGTTCCGCCAGGGCCACTCAGCTCCTGACCTCATTGCAGCCTTGGTTCAAACATGGACAAAAGAGCTGAACTCAAGAGGTGAGGTGAGAGTGACTGCCCTTGACATCAAGGCAGCATTTGACCGAGTATGGCATCAATGAGCCCTAGCAAAACCGAGGTCAGTGGGAATCGGGGAAAACCCTCCGCTGACTGGAGTCATACCTAGCACAAAGGAAGATGGTTGTGGTTGTTGGAGGTCAATCATCTGAGCTCCAGGACATCACTGCAGGAGTTCTTCAGGGTATTGTCCTGGGCCCAACCATCTTCAGCTGCTTCATCAATGACCTTCCTTCAATCATAAGGTAAGAAGTGAGGATGTTCACTGATGATTGCACAATGTTCAGCACCATTCATGACTCCTCAGATACTGAAGCAGTCCGCAGAGAAATGCAGCAAGACCTGGACAATATCCAGGCTTGGGCTGATAAGTGGCAAGTAACATTCGCGCCACACAAGTGCCAGGCAATGACCATCTCCAACAAGAGAGAATCTAACCATCTCCCCTTGACATTCAACAGCATTACCATCGCTGAATTCCCCCACCATCAACATCCTAGGGGCTACCATTAACCAGAAACTGAACTGGAGTAGCCATATAAATACCGTGGCTACAAGAGCAGGTCAGAGGCTAGGAATCCTGAGGTGAGTAACTCACCTCCTGACTCCCCAAAGCCTGTCCACCATCTACAAGGCACAAGTCAGAAGTGTGATGGAATACTCTCCACTTGCCTGGATGGGTGCAGCTCCAACAACACTCAAGAAGCTCGACACCATCCAAGACAAAGCAGCCCGCTTGATTGGCAACCCATCTACAAACATTCACTCCCTCCACCACCGACGCACAGTGGCAGCAGTGTGTACCATCTACAAAATGCACTGCAGCAATGCACCAAAGCTCCTTCGGCAGCACCTTCCAAACCCGCGACCTCTGCCAACTAGAAGGACAAGGGCAGCAAATACATGGGAACACCACCACCTGCAAGTTCCCCTCCAAGTCACACACCATTCTGACTCGGAACTGTATCGCCGTTCCTTCACTGTCGCTGGGTCAAAATCCTGGAACTCCCTTCCTAACAGCACTGTGGGTATACCTCCCCCAAATGGACTGCAGCAGTTCAAGAAGGCAGCTCACCACCAGCTTCTCAAGGGCAATCAGGGATGGGCAATAAATGCTGGCCTGGCCAGCATCACCCACATCCCATGAATGAATAAAAAAAAAAATGATTCCTTGTGGGAAAAAAAATCAGACTTGTTTAGCCTTCAGCCACTAATTTTCAGACCTTTTGGTCTTTGGCCACTCTCACCCCTGCATTTGTTTTGTGAAGTGCTCTCCCTTTTAGTGCTCAACTGCTGGATAACTGATTGCATTTATCTGTGTTTATACATGTCTATAAAGTGTCTGTGTGCCCAGATATCACTAAGTTGTGATTTGTAACCAATAAATGATGTTTCAGGCATGGCTTGTCGTCTGGTATCTTGGTGATCTGTCAAAAAAGATTTAATTCACTCACTCAGCAGCTTGAGAGGAACCAGACTGAGGTTTAATGAACATAAGAAATAGGAGCTGGAGGAGGCCTTTTGGCCCTTCGAGCCTGTTCTGCCATTCAGCAAGATCATGGCTGATCTTCTACCTCAACTCCACCTTCCCGCACTATCCCCATATCCCTTAATTCACTCAGTACCCAAAAATCTATCCATCTCTGTCTTAAATATACTCAACGACTGAGCATCCACAGCTCCCTGGGGTAGACAATTCCAAAGATTCACAACCTTTTCAGTGAAGAAATTTCTCCTGATCTCAGTTGTCATGATCCTGTCTTTTTTTTTTCTCTGGGAAATATGAGGTGTGTCTTTAAGACATCAAAGGAGCCATACTGCTTTAAGAACCGGCAAACTTCAGGAGTTTGAGAAAGTGCATTTTTGTTGTTGTTAGAGACAAGCATATGGAGAGGGAACCAATCAGCTTCAAAGAATGCATCCTGGTTATGCGGCAACAGCCATTCAGGGACCAAGGACCAGATATAAAATGTTACATATATCTTTTGAACTAGCTTTTTAATTGAAAGGAGACTGTTCTTGCTGGAGACACAGACAGATAGCTGTGTGTTAGAACCTGAAAGAAGAGCTCTCAGCCCATTTCAACTGAAGTAAAGGAAGGTAGACTGTGACAATCTTTTATCCCTCAAAAATTCTAAAGCCAGATTGATTCATTTAAAAAGTGTTTGCAAGTCATTAATTGGAAAGTTTAAAATGATGTTAGGCAATGTGTGGAGGGATACTGATTGAATTAACAGTGCGTTTCTCCCACTACAATAAGAATCATTTATTTTCATTGGGGGCGTTAACTGGAGTGGTTGGTTGTAACATATTAATTGGGAGCTCATCCAGGATTTCAATCACATATTAATTGGGTTTCCCGTCTGGGATTTGAATCGTATCTTAATTCGGCGGCTCGCGTCTGGGATCAGAATCAGACTAATTTGGAGGTCTCGCATTTGGAATCATATTAATTACCCGTTTCTGAGATAACATATTTAAATCGGGGTCCCCCGTTTGGCATCATATTAATTACTCTTGTGTTTGGGATCATATCATTTGGAAACTCGATTATTAGGAGCTAAATCTAACACCATTTACCAAGAAATTAAAGGAACCAGGTCTCTTGTATAATAAGGAACAGTCTATACCATTGTTATGGCATTTTTAGTGGTTGCAGCAGAGTTTTTGGGAAAGCGGAATGTTTCCCTGAGTGACTTGACAACTTTAACAACAAATTAAAAGAATTGGCAGTGAAATTGGAGTTGGAATTGAAATCAGGTGCCAAAAAAGCAGAGATAATTGGCATGATAGCTGAACATCTGGAATTAGTAGATGATGATGATGGTACAGATGAAGGGCAATATGAGGAACAAGAAAAGGAATATGAGACTCGAGAGTAGTAGGTCTGAGAGTAATGCAGTGGAATTGGCTAGAATTCAATTTGAAATGAAAAAAACTGGAGCTTCAAGGAAAAATAATTAAGCAAACTTGAATTGGATAAAGAGGAAAAGGAAAAAGGGCATTTTGGAGAGAAAGTGAAAGAGAAGAGAGGGAATTTCAGTTAAAAGTGATGGAACTGAGACAAAAGGGTAGTCTTGACTCCAGGGAAAATTCGGGTCAGGAAGAATCTGAGTTTAGATCAGAACCCGACGAGAAGTTGTTTGAATTTATACAGGCTTTTCCTAAGTTCGAGGAAAGGGACGTACAGGCATTTCATATCTTTTGAGAAAATAGCCAAACACATGAAATGGCTGAAAGAAAGCTGGGCATTGCTTATTCAGGGAAGGCTGATAGGCAGAGTTCATGAAGCTTATGCCATGCTTTCTGAAGAGGCTACTCTCGCTGCATATAAGTTAGTCCCTGAAGCTTACCGTCAGAAGTTTAGGAACTTTCGGAGATTGGCTGGGCAGACATATTTAGAATTTGAGAGGGTAAAGCAAATGACTTTTGACCATTGGATAGGGGCATGAAAGATAGAAACCACATACAAGAACCAACGAGAATTGATTCTCTTAAAGTTTAAAAACTCCATCCCTTCAGTGGTGAGAACTCATATAGATAACCTGAAAGTTTTGAAAGCTAGGCAAGCAGTGGAAATTGCTGATGATTTTGAGCTTGTGAGTAAGCCAACTTAATTTGTCCATCACCCCCATAAACCCGAGAAGGATAGAAAGTGGGAGAGTGAAAGGAAGGCAAGTAGCCGGGCACATGAAGGAACAGCTGAGAATGCCCCAGGATCACCACCTCAGGTCAGAAAGGAAGGTGCTGAGGGTAGAAGTGAGGTTCGCAAGCCAAAGTGTTATCATTGCAACAAAGCAGGTCACCTTCGTTCAGAGTGCTGGAAATTGGGAGGTAAACCCATAGGACTTGTTGGGGTACGCAAAGTTAGTGCAGAGGAAAAGACTCTGACTGAGAGTATATCAGACCAGGCTATAGCTTTAATGACAGCTGTGACTGAAACCAGATACTAAAACTAAGAGGAGTGCAGAGGTTAAGAATAAAATACCTGAGAGTTATACTGAATATCTGTCAAAGGGGAGCATAACTCCGTATCCTGTAAGTGAGGCAGGAAAACCTATCATTATACTCAGACACAGGAGCAACCCAAATGCTCTTGCTGGGGAAAGATATAATGTTTCCACCAGAGAGCGCCTTGAACGCTAAAGTTTGAGTTAATGGAATTGGCAGGGTGTGTATACCCATACCTTTGAATAAAGTACGTCTAGAGAGTGACTTAATATCTGGGAATATTAACTGTAGGTGTTGTCCACAGTTTACCTGCTAAAGGGAATTGATCTATTCCTAGGAAATGATTTGCTGGATCAAAAGTATCAGTTTCTCCGAGAGTTAGAGAGGAACCAAGTGAAATTAAGGAAACGGAGCAATTACAGGAACAAGTTCCGGGAATATTTCCTGCATATGTAATTACCCAAACAATGGCTAAACAAGATCCATTGTCGGAGGTAAAAGGGGCACCACAACTAGATAGCCAGGCATCTGAAACCTTATTTGGGGATTTAGATCATACAAATGAGTTATTTAACAGATCTTCTATCATTGCAGCACAGCAAGCTGATCCAGAGATATACCGAATAGCACAGATGGCTCTGTTGGAAGCTGAGGCGAGGTTTTGAGGTGGAAATGGAGACTGCCTCATAGACCTGCCGATGAAGACTGGACAGTTGTTGAACAGATAGTGGTACCACCTAAATATCACCAAGGATTATTAAGGTTAGCACACAACATTCCTTTTGCAGGACATAGGGGAATTCAGAAGACCAAATCACACATAAGCAAACATTATTGCTGGCCAGGTCTTACAAAGGATGTGAGACAATTTTATAGGGTGTGCCATACCTATCAAGTGGTGGGAAAACCACAACCTACCCTAAACCCAGGGGATGAAGTATTAGTGTTGTTACCTTCGCAGGGAGAACCATTAAAAGCATGGTTCAATGGTCCATATAAAGTGATCAAAAGAGTGGGTAAGGTAGATTACTTGATTGACATCCCTGATCGCTGGAAGAACGGGTTGTGTCACACTAATTTGCTCAAACCATATTACCACAGGGAGGAGGATAAGCCAGTATAGGTACGTCAGGTAATCGGGACCGTTGAGAAGGAAAATGGTCGTGAGGATGAGGCAGAAGCAGGCCTGTGAAAGTCTCAGATTGAAACTCCAGCTATCCAATTAGCCAACGCAGAATGACCAGGAAAATTAAACAATCGGCTTTTATGCTTAGATCCAAAACAGCATGAAGTCCTAACCAGGGTTTTCACAACGTTTCAAAAGGTTTGTAGAGATAAGCCAGGATGTACAACCTTAGCCACACATGATGTGGGCATAGGGGGAACCATTCATTTAAAACAATATCCTTGTTGCTTAGGTCCAGATAGACAGGCCCAAGTGGAAGCAGAGGTACAACACATGCTGAAGGGCAGCTTAGTTGAACCTAGTCAGGACAGCTGGAATTTGCAGATGGTCTTGATGTCTAAATCTGGTGGGTCGGCTCAAACTTGCATAGACTCTAGAAAAGTCACTATGATAAAGAAGGCAAACTTTGACTCAAATTATCATTTAAAGAACTGTATGGACAGAGTGGGCAACTCAATGTGTCTTAAAGAGACAGATGTGTTGGAAGAAATCTGTCAAATTCCTTTGACGCCCCAGGGTAGAAAAATATCGGCTTCTGTTACACTGGACAGGGTTTTCCAGTGCCACATAGGTTATGGGGTATTCGAGAAGCTTCTCAGAGAATAGTGAACCCAGTAGTGGTCAGTGCTCCTAGCTGTGCAGTTCACTTGGCTGAGGTGTTGGACAATAGGGATGCTTGGAAGGAAAACACGAAACAATTGGAAAACTATGCTTGGAAATTAAAAAATGGGTTAATTGGGGCAACCTTTTGAAAATTTAAAGCCAAAATGTTCTGGTGGAACTTGTTGCTGTAGTCTTAACATTTTTGAAAAGTGTATGCCAGTAAATGTGGGGGGGGGTGGGGGGGGCTGCAAAATGTGTTAGTGTTTTTTTCAATTTGTATTTTTTTTCCCATTGTAATGAAACACATTCTATGAATGGTGTTTCATTGCACTAGGGGTGGAGGTGTCAGGATCCTGTCTTTTTTTTTCTCCGGGAAATATGTGGTGTGTCTTTAAGACAGCAAAGGAGCCATACTGCTTTAAGAACCAGCAAGCCTCAGGAGTTACAGAAAGTACACTTTGGTTGGCGTTAGATACAAGCATAAGGAGAGGGAACCAACCAGCTTCAAAGAATGCATCCTAGTTACGCGGCAACAGCCATTCAGGGACCGAGGACTGGATATACAATGTTGCAATTATTTTTTGAACCGGCTTTTTAGTTGAAAGGAGAGTGTTCTTGCTGGAGACACAAACAGACAGCTGTGTGTTAGCATCTGAAAGAAGAGCTCTCAGCCCAATTCAACTGAAGGAAGGGAAGGTCGACTGTGACAATGTTTAAAATGATATGTTGGGCGATGTGTGGAGGGACGGGATTGAATTAACTGCGTTTCTCTCACCACAATCAGAATCGTTTATTTTGATTGGGGGCTTTGACTGGAGCGGTCGATTGTAACACGGTCCTAAATGGCTGACACATTATCCTGAGACTGTGGCTCGGTTTTCTGGATTCCCCAGCCAGGGGAAACATTTTCTCAGCAAGTACCCTGTCAAGTCCCTTAAGAATTTATTATGTTTCAGTCAGATCACCTTTTATTCTTCTAAACTCCAGGGAATATATGCCTAATGTACTCAATCTCTCCTCATAGGAGGATATGTAGCAGAGCAGGGGTGAGGCAGCATAGTGGTTATATTACTAAACTAGTAATCCAGAGGCCTGGACTAATGATGCAGAGCCATGAATTCAAATCCCACAATGGCAGTTCAGGGATTTTAACTCCATTAATTCAATAAATCTGTGATTAAAAAATTAAAGCTAGTATCAGTAATGGTGACCATTAAACTACTGTATTCTCCTAAAAAAATTTTTAAAAAACACCTGATTTACTAATTTCCATTAGGGAAGGAAATTTGCTGTCCTTACCCAAGCTGGCCTATGTGTGAGTTCAGAACCAAAGAAATGTGGTTGACTCTTAACCACCCTATGAAATGGCCAAGCAAACCACTGTTTTATTCAAGGTGGTGGCTCACCACCACCTTCACGAGGGCAATTGGGGATGGGCAATAAATGCTGGCCTTTCCAGCAATGCCCACATTCTGTAAATAAATACAACAATCACCTCATTGCAGGACCCAGACTAGTGAACCTTCATTCAGTGCACTCCCGCAAGGGCAAGTATGTCCTGCCTCTGGTAAGGAAGCCGAAACTGCATGCAGTATTCCAGGTGGGGCCTCACCAATGTCCAGTATTATATTGTAGTAAGACATCCTTACTCTTATACCCCAATCCCTTTGTAACAAAAGCTAACACACCATTTGCCTTCCTATTTGCTTCCTGTACCCACATGTTAACTTTTTGTGATTCATATACAAGGACACCAGGTTCATCTGAATGCAAACATTCCTAAAAAACGGATTTATTTTTCCGATCAAAGTGAGTGACTTCCTACTTCACATTGTATTCCATCTGTCATGTTCTTGCCCACTCACCCAATCTGTCTATATCCCTCTGCAGCCTGTTTGTGTCATCCTCACTGCTTACTTTCCCACCTAACTCTATAATGAACGCAAACCTGGATACATTACACTCAGTCCCCTGTTACGGACAGGTAGGAAATTGGGTGGCTGACTTCCACTTTTCACCTCTCAACAGACCACAGATAGTGTTTTTGTTAAACTGTTGGTTCAGCCCCTGAGTGTTCTGAGGATCAAGTAAACAGACCAACAAAATGTTTTCTTGCAGGTTTAAAGAAAGAAAGATAACTACTTATTTTTTTGACAATAACTGAATTGTTCACAACCTTCACTCGCACACATTCACGCACATAAACACACATAAGGATCAATAGAAAGGAAAAGGTAAGATGCACTTAAAGTCCCAAGTGATGTAAGAGTTTTGTGGTTTGCAAAAACCTGTTGAATCGTCTCGGGAGGAAAGTCTTTTCAAAGATGCAGGCCTGGATGTTTGTAATCTTGAACTTGCTGAAATGTTGCAGACTTCTGGTTTACTTCCGCTGGTGGGGAATTCAAAGTCACCTTGTGATTTCTCTCTGCCTCAGTTGTTCAAAGATGGTTTGAAACTGTTTTTGCAGGTAGGGCACCTTTGCTCAGCTGGTCGGCCTCACAGCTTCTCTGGCTGGAAGTATAGCCTTCAGTCTCTCTCCATCTCTCTCTTTAAGAAAAAGTTCTGTCAGCTTGGTTTCAGTCAAGTTACCAAAGAATACTCTCCCCTGCAGGGTTCATACAATGTCTTTGAACTTGCACCATTATTAAGAATGGGTTTGAAGATGGCTCATCATGATACCGGGTGTTAGGTCACACCTATTATTTTGGTTTTGAATCCACAGTCTTCCTCTCTGCCAGGGTCTTTGATAACTCAATTGTTGAAGATAGGAGCCACTTTGCTTTGAATTGCCTGTTCCCCATTTTAATGTCTTCCCTGGACCAGATGTGATGATGGGTTTTGGTCTCCAACAGCCCAAATATATTTTCTATTACAGGAGGGGAGTCACCTGACCCCCCTACCCAATCTTGTCTGCAGCAATGTGTCCATGTTTTGAAGTTTAACTCACCAGTTCATTTTTTTTAATAGTTCATAACTGCTCCAGTTCACTTCATTTTTCATCCTTGCTCCTTCTGTGAGTGTAACAGCTGAATATGACTGGGTTCAGTTCTGCACTCACTGGTTCCCATCTCTCTCCTCCCCTGAAGGTGCTGACTCTCTCTGTGTGTATGTGCTCTCTCCCCCTCCTCTGACACTCTGGCCCTCCCTGTCCATTGTAACATCTCTCAGTTCTGGCGATGGACTCTCGCTGACCACTCTCCATTTCTCCTTCTTATGCAGATGTGCCCTGATCGTTGCCTTTCCATATCATACAGCAGAGAAGCAGGCCATTCGGTCCATCATGTCTGTGTTGTAAAGGAGCCTTCTGTTCCATGCCGAGGAGCTCTGAACCATGGAAGAGAGCAGCTGGGACATAATTCTTACAGGCCTCAGGATTAACCCACACGGGGACTTTGCTGTCAGTGAAGAGAGACGAGAAAGACCAAAGTGCCGTTTGTCCCTCTCAGTGTGATCCTGAAGGACTGTGTTCAGGCTGAAGTTTTGTTCCTGCCGTACGATCCTCCCCCCCCCCCCCACCAGATTGTTCTTTCTGAGCTCCAGCCAGGTGATGCTAAACACTCAGGTGGGAAAGACAAAAATCTACAACAATGTGTTTAAACCAAAGCTGGAAACAGAGCAGAGCTTAAGGGTAAATAAAAACAAGAAATGCTGGAAATACTCAGCAGATCGGGCAGCATCTGTGGAGAGAGGAGCAGAGTTAACGTTTCAGGTCAATGACCCTTCATCAATTCTGATGCAGAGTCTGCATAGAGGGCAGGAGAGATTAAAAGACCAAGCATTTGTCCAGAGAGGATGTTAGTGGCAGAATAATGAAAAGCTCTGTCTGAAAGCAGAAACGTGAAAAACAAGTTTTGACCAGCACATGCTTAAAACAACCAATCAAAATGAACTCACTGTTGATTCCGGAATGCTGTAAAGCAAAGGAAACCTTCCCAGCTAAACCAGAATGTTGTTACCCATGTCTGTGAGACACTGTGTATCCTGAGGTGGTCTGCCCGAAACTTGCTGGTCTTCCAGCGCAAAGAGTTGTCCACCACCGAATGTTGCAGACTGGCACATTCCAAGGTCCAGGACTACGTGCTGAGGGACGCACTAAAGCTTGGGGCAGCCGCAGCAAAGGCTCAATGGGGAAAGACCACAGTGTAAGGTTCCCCCACCAAGCTGGACTGAGGGGCTGGATCCATGGGAAACCCCTCAAACTGTATCGTTAATATTCTCAATTGCTGTAAATGTAAAACTGTAATTGACATGACAATTGTGAAACGGAAGGGTTGGGAAGAAACTCATGACAGTATTGAAGGAAACTGATCTCCCTTGCAATGTTTGTATTTTTTGGTGCTGTTTGGAAACTGTTTGGCAATGTAATTTTTACAGATTTTTATGAATAAAGTATATTTTGGAAATAAAATAAAAAAATCCTGAGGTGTCCACCAGATGCAGAAGATATCAAAGAAGGTATCGTGAGCTCCCTCTCCTGGGCCACCCGGACATTGACAAGACCACAGGAGAGAGGCTGGCAGCCAGAGTGACACCCTGACCCCCAACAGGGTCCCGACATATCCTGGACCTACACATTGCTGTGTTAATGAAGCCCAAGAACAGGTCCAGGAGCAGATCCTCCGACTTACTCACACCCCTCCACACCAAGCAACCAAAGATGAGAGGAATGTGGGGCTAAACTGTTATCAATAAAAGTTGAGGAGCAGCCCCTTCAGGTAACTCTGTTATAACTAAATGTTGAGGAGCAGCACCTTCAGGTAACTATACAGGGACTGTAACCTCTCACACTGTATACATGGCCCATGGACTCCTCTTGGCTGCACGGGCACAGATGGGAACAGAGACCCTGAAGCCCTGCCCACTCTGTGCCCTCACCAAGATGGCGGCTCTTGTTCCCTCCCCCAGGCCTGTCACCGCGGGGTAAACACGGGACCTGTGACCTCATTTTCGGGGCCTCAGGCTGACCACAGGTGGTTTCCTTTATTCATTCATGGGATGTAGGCGTCACTGGCCAGGCCAGCATTTATTACCCATCCCTGATTGCCCTTGAGAAGGTGGTGGTGAACTGCCTTCTTGAACCGCTGCAGTCCATTTGGGGTAGGTCTACCCACAGTGCTGTTAGGAAGGGTGTTCCAGGATTTTGACCCAGCGACAGTGAAGGGACGGCGATATAGATCCAAGTCAGGATGGTGTGTGACTTGGAGGGGAACTTTCAGGTGGTGGTATTCCCATGTATTTGCTGCCCTTATCCTTCTAGTTGGTAGAGGACGCGGGTTTGGAAGGTGCTGTCTAAGGAGCCTTGGTGCATTACTGCAGTGCATCTTGTAGATGGTACACACTGCTGCCACTGTGCGTCGGTGGTGGATGGAGTGAATGTTTGTAGATGGGTTGCCAATCAAGCGGGCTGCTTTGTCCTGGATGGTGTCGAGCTTCTTGAGTGTTGTTGGAGCTGCACCCATCCAGGCAAGTGAAGAGTATTCCATCACACTCCTAACTTGTGCCTTGTAGATGGTGGACAGGCTTTGGGGAGTCAGGAGGTGAGTTACTCACCTCAGGATTCCTAGCCTCTGACCTGCTCTTGTAGCCACGGTATTTATATGGCTACTCCAGTTCAGTTTCTGGTCAATGGTAGCCCCTAGGATGTTGATGGTGGAGGATTCAGCGATGGTAATGTCGTTGAATGTCAAGGGGAGATGGTTAGATTCTCTCTTGTTGGAGATGGTCATTGCCTGGCACTTGTGTGGCGCGAATGTTGCTTGCCACTTATCAGCCCAAGCCTGGATATTGTCCAGATCTTGCTGCATTTCTACACAGACTGCTTCAGTATCTGAGAAGTCACAAATGGTGCTGAACATTGTGCAATCATCAGTGAACATCCCCACTTCTGACCTTATGATTGAAGGAAGGTCATTGATGAAGCAGCTGAAGATGGTTGGGCCTCGGACGCTACCCTGAGGAACTCCTGCAGTGATGTCCTGGAGCTCAGATGATTGACCTCCAACAACCACAACCATCTTCCTTTGTGCTAGGTATGACTCTAGCCAGCGGAGCGTTTTCCCCCGATTCCCATTGACCTCAGTTTTGCTAGGGCTCCTTGATGCCATACCCGGTCAAATGCTGCTTTGATGTCAAGGGCAGTCACTCTCACCTCACCTCTTGAGTTCAGCTCTTTTGTCCATGTTTGAACCAAGGCTATAATGAGGTCAGGAGCTGAGTGGCCCTGGTGGAACACAAACTGAGCGTCACTGAGCAGATTATTGCTAAGCAAATGCCACTTGATGGCACTGTTGATCACACCTTCCATCACTTTACTGATGATTGAGGGTAGGCTGCTGGGGCGGTAATTGGCCGGGTTGGACTTGTCCTGCTTTTTGTGTACAGGACATACTTGGGCAATTTTCCACGTTGCAGGGTAGATGCCAGTGTTGTAGCTGTACGGAACAGCTTGGCGAGGGGTGTGGCAAGTTCTGGAGCACAGGTCTTTAGTACAATTGCCGGAATATTGTCAGGGCCCATAGCTTTTGCAGTATCCAGTGCCTTCAGTCGTTTCTTGATATCACGCAGAGTGAATCGAATTGGCAGAGGTCTGGCCTCTGTGATGCTGGGGACTTCAGGAGGAGGCCGAGATGGATCATCAACTCAGCACTTCTGGCTGAAGATTGTTGCAAATGCTTCAGCCTTATCTTTTGCACTGATGTGCTGGGCTCCCCCATCATTGAAAATGGGGATATTTGTGGAGCCACCTCCTCCAGTTAGTTGTTTAATTGTCCACCACCATTCACGGCTGGATGTGGCAGGACTGCAGAGCTTAGATCTGATCCGTTGGTTATGGGATCGCTTAGCTCTGTCTATCGCATACGGTTACGCAGTTTGGCATGCAAGTACTCCTGGGTTGTAGTTTCACCAGGTTGACACCTCATTTTGAGGTATGCCTGGTGCTGCTCCTGGCATGCCCTCCTACACTCTTCATTGAACCAGGGTTGGTCTCCTGGCTTGATGGTAATGGTAGAGTGGGGGATATGCCGGGCCATGAGGTTACAGATTGTGGTTGAGTACAATTCTGCTGCTGCTGATGGCCCACAGCGCCTCATGGATGCCCAGTTTTGCATTGCTAGATCTGTTCGATTTATCCCATTTAGCACGGTGATAGTGCCACACAACACGATGGACGGTATCCTCAATGTGAAGGCGGGACTTCGTCTCCACAAGGACTGTGCGGTGGTCACTCCTACCAATACTGTCATGGACAGATGCATCTGCGGCAGGCAGATTGGTGAGGATGAGGTCAAGTATGTTTTTCCCTCGTGTTGGTTCCCCCACCACCTGCCGCAGACCCAGTCCAGCAGCTATGTCCTTTAGGATTCGGCCAGCTCGGTCAGCAGTGGTGCTACCGAGCCACTCTTGGTGATGGACATTGAAGTCCCCCACCCAGAGTACATTTTTTGCCCTTGCCGCCCTCAGTGCTTCCTCCAACTGATGTTCAACATGGAGGAAAACTGAGTCATCAGCTGAGCGAGGGCGGTAGGTGGTAATCAGTAGGAGGTTACCTTGCCCATGTTTGACCCGATGCCATGAGACGTCATGGGGTCCGGAGTCGATGTTGAGAACTCCCAGGGCAAATCCCTCCCTACTTTATACCACTGTGCCACCATGTCCCGCCGGTGGGTCAGGACTTACCCGGGGATGGTGATGGCAGTGTCTGGGACATTGTCTGTAAGGTATGATTCTGTGAGTATGACTATGTTGCTTGACTAGTCTGTGGGACAGCTCTCCCAACTTTGGCACAAGACCCCGGATGTTAGTAAGGAGGACTTTGCAGGGTCAACAGGGCTGAGTTTGCCATTGTCGTTTCCGGTGCCTCGGTCGATGCCGGGTGGTCCGTGCGGTTTCATTCCTTTTTATTGACTTCGTAGCGGTTAGGTACAACTGAGTGGTTTGCTAGGCCATTTCAGAAGGCATGTAAGAGTTAACCACATGTGGTTGCTGTGGGTCACATGTAGGACAGACCAGGTAAGGACAGCAGATTTCCTTTTCTAAAGGACATTAGTGAACCAGATGGGTTTTTACAACAATCGACAATAGTTTCATACATCATTAGATTAGCTTTTAATTCTAGATTTATAAATTAAATTCAAATTCCACCTTCTGCTGTGGTGGGATTTGAATCCATGTCCCCAGAGAAATACCCTGGGTCTCAGGGTTACTAGTCCAGTGATAATACCACTACGCCACCACCTACCCAAAAAATTCCCAGCCCACCACCGCCCCAATTCCTCCCCTGCCCCCGCAATCTCCTCCCGCCTCTGTCGGTCAGTGTTTTTGGTTTTTGTTCCTGGATATTCCTGGTCTCCCTTCAATCGGGGAACTTAGTCCCTGCTTTTAATTTATTATTAGTTTCAAACAGGGCCTATCACCAGGAGAAGCCCCACAGCCGCCGCCCCGCTCGGTGCAAACGCGGGACCTGGAGCTTCTTACTGGGGCCTACACCGGGTGTTTCTGAAGCCTCCCCGCCCACCCGCCGGCTCCATTCTTCCCCTGCGCCCCGCCAACTCTCACCCGCTGCAAAAGCGTCTCCAGCACTCACATGGCTCTGAGCACAGTGACATTGCGCATGCTCCAGAGGGAGGCGAGCATTGTGTCTGCGCGCTGGGTTCCTGTAGCGTGAATAGGGCACGTTCACTACCGCGGGGGATGCTGGTTAATTGACCCCGCCTTTGAAACTGTTCATTAGGAAATAGGGAATAATTTTCTGTGATCAAATTTTGTTGAGTCCTGGATGTGGGTAATAACAGATTTGGATAAACTCGCCTGAGAGGGAATGCAATGAAGTCTTATAGACTGATTCTATGAGTGATCGTGCAGATTTAGCCTCTATTCAGTCGAGTTTGGAAGAATTCGAGCTGACCTAGTTGAAACATAAAATTCTGAAGAGGCTTAACAAGGTCGATGCTGGAAAGATGTTTTCTCTTGCTGGGGATTCTAGAAATAGAGGTCACAGACTCAAAATAAGACTTCAGCCATTTAGGACGGAGATGAGCAAAATTATAGCTCATGGAATAAAAGGGACAGTAGCAACATGGATATGAAATTGGCTTAGTGACAGGAAATAGAGAGTAATGGATGTTCTTCGGGCTGGAGGAAGGTTTGTAGTGTTCCCCAAGCATCAGCGTTGGGACCCTTGCTCTTCCTGATATATAGTAATGAGCTATACCTTGGAGTACAATTAAAAAATTTGCAGATGATACAAAACTTGAAACAATTGTGAACTGTGAGGAGGGTAGTGTGGAACTACAAAATGACATACACAATTTGGTGGATTGGGTGGACAAGTGGCGAATTAAGTTCAATGTGGAGAAATGTGAGGTCATTCATTTTGGTAGGAAAAACATGGAGAGACAATATAACATAAAGGCTATAAATCTAAAGGGGGTGCAAGAGCAGAGGAACTTGGGTGTACATGTGATAAGTCATTGAAGGTGTCAGGACAGGTTGAGAGAGCAGTTAATAAAGCATACAGTATCCTACGTGTTATTCATAGGGGCATGGAGTACAAGAGCAAGGAAGTTATGTTGAACTTGTATCAGACACTAGTTTGGCCTCAGCTGGAGTATTGCGTCCAGTTCTGGGCGCTGGACTTTAGGAAAGATGTGAGGACATTGGAGAAAGTACAGAAAAGATTCACGAGTATGGTTCCAGGGATGAGGAACCTCTGGTATGAAGACAGATTGGAGAAGTTGAGATTGTTTTCCTTAGAGAAAAGGCTGAGCGGAGATTCAATAGAAGTGTTCAAAATCATCATGGGTCTGGACAGAGTGGATAGGCTCGAGAATGAGAAGGCACAGATTTAAAGTGATTGACAAACGAAAAAAAACAACACAACGAAAAACTCAGCGAGTGTTTAGGAAGTGGAATGCACTGCCTGAGAGTGTGGTGGAGGCTGTTTCAATCGAGGCATTCAAGAGGGAATTAGACTGTTAGCTAAAATGAAGTCACTGCTGACAACACAGAGCATGCACAGAGCGATTGCGTACATCATCAATGTGTGCGAACATTTGCCAGCCTGCCAGTATAAATGCGCGCATCAGCACACAATGATGGCACCACCCCTCAATAGCCATCTCCTTTCACCATCCCTGCCTCAATTGCCACTTCATCCCACTCAATCCCTGTCATGCTGCTGCCTTCCCTCAGCCACTCGCTCCCCCGCACCGCTTCCCCACTCCCCCGCCCCCCCCCCCCCCCCAAGCTACTCATTCCTGCACCACTAGCTGCTCTACTCCTCAGCCACTCGCTCCAGGCCTCCATGCTACCACTGCACCCCCACCCCCTTAGCCATTTGCACCCACCCCTGACGCTTTCTCCCCCACCCCCTCCTCCCCACCGGCTCCTTCCCCCACCTTAGCTGCTCACTCCAGACTTTTCTGCTGCCCCTTGCCCCCCACACCCCTGGGCTGATTGTTCCCCACTCCTCGATTTCTGACACCCCATTCTCTGGCCGCTTATTCCCCGCTTCCTGCCCGCCCCCCACCCCCCACCATCCAGTAGATCCAGGCCATGACACTTCCCTCCTCTCGGTTACTCATTCCTACGTCGCCCCATCACCCCTCATGGCTGCATTTCTTCCTCGTGCCACATAACAGAAAACGATCGAAGGTCAGAGTGAGTGGCCGAGAAGTGGCTTGGTCGGTTTGCAGCAGGTGTGAGGATGGGGAAGCAGTGGGACCCACGTCCCATCTGGATATAATCACATTGCTGCTTGCTGTGTACAAATTGCCTGCAGAATTTCCTGCATTGCAACAATGACCAGACTTTTAATGTATTGATTGTAAAGCAGACAGGAGGGTGTGAAATAAATTCTGAACCTGTATAAAGGCTTGTTATAATTCCTGATTAATGCCTGAGTTTTAGGCAATGCAAAGAAGCTTGAGGGTTAAATGAACCCGATTTTAATTCATTTTACTGAGATTCTGGTTGTGGATTTGTCTATCTCTCTCCAGCTTTCTCTCTCTCTCATTTCTCCACAGTCCTCTCTCCTTTTCTCTTTTTAAACTTTTCAATAAATAATAAAAATTCTGCAGACTGTGATGTCATTTGTTGTTAATATAGGTGGGAGAGGATGGGGAAGGAGTGGCTCCAATTTATCTATTTTCATATTGCTGCTTGTGGGATCTTGCTGTGCACAAATTGCCTTCAGCGTTTTGGACTTTGCAACAGTGCTTGTGTTTCACAAATTAATTAATTGGCTAATTCCACAGTGTCAGGAGTGCTTTCACAACGAATATGATTCCTGAATAATGCTTGTGTTTTATGTAGTGAGATGAATTTTGAGGTTTAAATGCAATCTGCACCAGCCATTTGAACTTATTGAGTTTCTGATTGTGAATCTCTCCGTCTTTCTCTCTGTCTCTCTCTCCCTCTCTCTCTCCCTCTCTCTGTCTCTCTCTCGCTGTCTCTCTCTCTGTATCCCTCTCTCTGTGTCTCTCTCTCTCTCTGTCTCTCTGTCTCTCTCTCTCTGTCTCTGTCTCTCTCTCTCTCTCTCTCTCTCTCTATCTGTCTCTCTCTCAATGAGAGAAACAGGAGAGGGAGAGAGAGAGAGAATTGAGGGAATGAGGGAAGCAGTGGGAGGGACTACAAAACAGAAGGGCAGGGGGATAAAGAGACAGGATCTGGGGGTCTCCAGTGAATCTTCACTGCCCAGCTCCCAGCCTCTGGAGTAAATCCCCTCAGTCGCACCCTTCCAGAAAGTCTGATTTGCAAAAATAAATCCTGCGTCGGTGATTTTAAAAGTTCTCCTGAAGGAATCAGCAGCTTCTTTACACTCTAACATTGAATGTAGAAAACACCAATCCTGGGCTGAGTGGGTACAGGGGCAGTGAACAGGAGAGGGATGGGGAATCGCCGGTTTGTGCTTTAACAATGAGGCATAAACAGATGGTGAGACACAGAAAGAAATATAGAGAGAAAGAGATTGAAATGACAGGTTAAAAACAGAGGTTGAGACTGACTCTGGGGGTCTATAGTGTTTAGTGACTGCCTAGCTCCCAGCCTTTGTAGAAAACCAAAATAAAAACAAGAAATGCTGGAAACACTCAGCAGGTCTGGCAGCATCTGTGGAAAGAGAAGCAGAGTTAATGTTTCGGGTCAACGACCCTTCTTCGGAACTAGCAAATATTAGAAATGTCAAAGGTTATAAGCAAGTGAGGTGGGGATGGGGCAAGAGATAACAAAGGAGAAGGTGTAGATTGGATAAGGCCACATAGCTGACCAAAAGGTTATGGAGCAAAGGCAAACAATATGTTAATGGTGTGTTGAAAGACAAAGCATTAATACAAATAGGGTGTTAACGGACTGAAGGTTGAACAGCCGCAAGTACAAACATGAAAAAAAACAGTGGGTAAGCAAACTGAACAAACTAAGATGAAATGAAATAAACATGAAAAAAAAGTTGGAAAAATGTAAAAAAGAAAAAATAACTAAAAATAAAAGTAAAATGGGGGGCCCGTTGGGACGGGGACGAGGTGGTGGGGGTAATGGAGGAGTGGATCAGGGTGTCGCGAAGGGAACGATCCCTTCGGAATGCTGACAGGGGAAGGGAGGGGAAGATGCGTTTGGTAGTGGCATCACGCTGGAGGTGGCGGAAATGGTGGAGGATGATCCTTTGGATATGGAGGCTGATGGGGTGGAAAGTGAGGACAAGGGGAACCCTGTCACGGTTCTGGGAGGGAGGGGAAGGGGCGAGGGTAGAGG
The DNA here is from genome assembly GCF_036365525.1 of Heterodontus francisci. Classification (NCBI taxonomy): domain Eukaryota; kingdom Metazoa; phylum Chordata; class Chondrichthyes; order Heterodontiformes; family Heterodontidae; genus Heterodontus; species Heterodontus francisci. Next base: position 23,197,458 of record NC_090404.1, read on the forward strand.
TGCAGGAAATGGGCTGGACATGGTTGAGGGCCCTGTCAACAACGGTGGGGGGGAATCCTCGGTTGAGGAAAAAGGAGGTCATATCAGAAGCACCGTCATGGAAGGTAGCATCATCAGAGCAGATGCGTCGGAGACGGAGAAACTGGGAGAATGGAATGGAGTCCTTACAGGAGGTAGGGTGTGAAGCAGTGTAGCCGAGGTAGCTGTGGGAGTCGGTGGGCTTATAATGGATATTAGTAGACAACCTATCCCCAGAGATGGAGACAGAGAAGTCGAAGAAGGGAAGTATCAGAGATGGACCATGTAAAGGTGAGAGAAGGGTGGAAATTGGAAGCAAAGTAGATAACGTTTTCCAGTTCGGGGCGGGAGCAGGAAAGAGCACCGATACAATCATCAATGTACCGGAAAAAGAGTTGGGGGAGGGGGCCTGAGTAGGACTGGAACAAAGAATGCTCAACATATCCCACAAAAAGACAGGCATAACTAGGACCCATGCGGGTACCCATAGCAACACCTTTTACTTGAAGGAAGTGAGTGGAGTTGAAGGAGAAGTTGTTCAATGTGAGAACAAGTTCAGCCAGGCAGAGGAGGGTGGTGGTGGATGGGGACTGGTTGGGCCTCTGTTCAAGGAAGAAGCGGAGAGCCCTTAAACCATCCTGGTGGGGGATGGAAGTGTAGAGCGATTGGGCATCCGTAGTGAAGAGGAGGCGGTTGGGACCAGGAAACTTGAAATTGTCAAAATGATGTAGGACGTCAGAAGAGTCACAGATGTAGGTGGGAAGAGACTGGACCAGCGGAGAAAAGATAGGGTCAAGATGGGAAGAAATTAGTTCAGTGGGGCAGGAGCAGGCTGATGCAATGGGTCTGCCGGGACAGTCCCGTTTGTGGATTTTGGGAAGAACGTAGAAGCGGGTTGCAGGACTATGAGGTTGGAAGCTGTCGAGGGAAGATCTCCAGAGGAGATGAGGTCATTGACAGTCCTTTGGACAGTGGCTTGATGTTCGGTGGTGGGGTCATGGTCCAGAGGGAGGTAGGAAGAAGTGTCTGTGAGTTGGCGTTGAGCTTCTGCAAGTTAGAGGTCGGTACGCCATACAACAACAGCACCACCCTTGTCTGCAGGTTTGATGACCATGTCGGGGTTAGACCTGAGAGAACGGAGTGCCTCAAGTTCAGAGGGGGACAGGTTAGAGTGAGTGAGGGCGGCAGGGAAATTGAGATGACCAATGTCTCCCCGACAGTTTTCAATGAAGAGCTCAAGAGTGGGTAAGACACCTTTTTACATTTTTTACAACTTTTTTTTCATGTTTATTTCATTTCATCTTAGTTTGTTCAGTTTGCTGACCCATTGTTTTTTTTCATGTTTGTACTTGCTGCTGTTCAACCTTCAGTCCGTTAACACCCTATTTGTACTAATGCTTTGTCTTTCAACACATCATTAACATATTGTTTGCTTTTGCTCCATGACCTTTTGGTCAGCTATGTGGCCTTGTCCAATCGACACCTTCTCCTTTGTTATCTCTTGCCCCACCCCCACCTCACTTGCTTATAACCTATGACATTTCTAATATTTGCTAGTTCCGAAGAAGGGTCACTGACCCGAAACGTTAACTCTGCTTCTCTTTCCACAGATGCTGCCAGACCTGCTGAGTGGTTCCAGCATTTCTTGTTTTTATTTCAGATTTCCAGCATCCGCAGTATTTTGCTTTCATTTGTAGAAAAGCACCCTCCCAGCTCCCTTCTCACACCCTTTGTAAAGATAAATCCTAGGACAATGATAAGGAATTAGCACCTTAATGGCAGTTTTAGAGAGAGTTTAGCAGCTTCTGGACAGACTGGGCCCTGGTCATGTCACTGTCCTCCTGTAGATTCACTGAAAGATGCAGCAAATGCTCTCAACAATCTCCTTGTATGGATAAATTCACAGATCATCAAAAAGCAGCTCCCTGGAATGTCTCTGGTCAAAGCAGCCATGGTACCTGGATTAACATGACAATGGGCAAGATCTCAGCTCCCAATTGCCCCTCTCACATTTTAAATCTGTCCCCTCTTTCCAGTCTCTGGGTTTATAGTGGGGGATGTGTAAATGATGCTGAGATTGTCCATGTTAGTGAGTGACAGAGAGAAAAAGAGCCCTGGGCTATTGATGTGTCTTCTATTTTAAAAAGTCTTTGTTTTGTTTTCATCAATGTTTCATTTCTCTCTCTCCAGGGTATTTTTAGAAGCGGCAACATGTCGATTCAGAGAGAGTGTGTGTGTGTTTTGGCAAGAGGAATTATTGGACAAGAGCTTTCTCCAGAGGGGAATCATCATAAAGATATATGTTTCTCTGTGTCACTCATTCTTACCTACAGAAAAAAGTCTTGTGTTTTAGGGGGTTTGAGATATTTTTACAACAAGGCGGAGGGGGAGGGCCTCTCCATGTCTTTCTTCATATCTCAGTATATTTCTTTATATACCATTCTATGTGTCACTATCTCTCGACATCCTTTATATCTATGCCTCTCTATATTTCTGCAAGTTCTTTTTATAATCTCTTCTCTCTCTATCTAACTATCCATGTCTTCCAGAACTGTCTCTGTCACTCTCTCAGTAGCTGTGCCATCTGATCTCTGTTCCTAACAATACTTTCTGTGATTTTCTCTCCCTCTCTATGTATCTCAGTTCTGTCCTACTCCCTGGATCTCTGGTTTTTGTGTCTCAGGGCTTCACTGGGGGAGATTTGGACTCTGTGTATACTGTTGTACAGGTGATAATGACCTGGGATCCTGCATTTCATCTCTCTCTATTACTCGCGCTGATGTAAAAAGAGGGGAGAGAGGTGAAACGGGAAGCTGGTTCATAACCACCCAGAATACAGAGGGGAAGTGAAAAGGCAAGAGAAGCAAAGAGAGAGCATGAAAAGAGACTGGCAGCCAACATTGTAGGGAATCCCAAAGTTTTCATATAGACATATAAATAGTAAAGGGACGAGTTGGGCCGAGGCGCTAAGGGAGATAAAGTTGATCTACGCATGGAGGCCTCCTGTTCCGCCCCGCTCCTGCTATTGGTCAGGAGCTGCCGTCAATCACCCGGACATTGCGCGCTGGCAGGTCAGAGGTCAAGTACCGGGTGCGCAGGCTCATTGCGGTGCAGTGTTTGGAGCGAGTGCAAGCGGTGGAGAGTCGCTTCTGTAGTCGGTAAGTGGCGGCTTGGTGGAGCCGGCGGGCGCGGAGGGTTAAGAAACATGCAGTAATAGGCCTCAATACCCCCAATAAGAAGCTCCCGGTCCCGCGTTTGCACCGAGCGGGGCGGCAGCTGCGGGGCTTCTCCCCGGTGACAGGCCTGGGGTTAACGGCAGCCAGATTTCCGGCTCTTTTGGAGGAATTAAAGATTAATAAAGTGTAACATCAAAGGACAAAACTTTAAAGGAAACTGAGCTCAGTTATAAAGGGGCCTGGGGGAGGGGAGGAACCATTTAGGACACAGCACAGGGCAGGAGGTCCCCCCTCCCTGGTTCCACAAAGACTCCCCTTGGACTGGGCCACACCTGGGCAGGGCTGGCTCAAGGTGCAGGAAGCTGCAAACTGCTAGGCTGAGCTGTGGACTGGGAGGAGTGGGGGATTTGACTGACAGGCCTGGGGAAGGGGATATCAGGGCAGGTACACACGCTGTTGAGAGTTGAGAAACACGGATGGATCAATTAAGAGCCGCATTATTTAATTGGAGGAAATTTCTGTTCATCCAGTGCTGGATGTCAGACAATTCAGGATGGTGTGTGACTTGGAGGGGAACTTGGAGATGATGGTGTTCACATACACCTGCTACCCTGGTCCTTCTGGATGATGGAAGTTGAGGGTTTGGGAGGTTCCGTCAAAGATCTGGTCGAATTGTAGATATATAAAATACCTCCCCTCTCGCCACCCCTCCCAACTCTCTCTCTTTCCCTCTCACTGATTCTCTCTCTTCTCCCAGAGAGAGCAGAGTGTTGTGTAGGTCCAGACTGGGTGTCAGGTTCCCTTCCCTGAGGGACATTCGCGAACCAGTTGGGGTTGTGCGTCAATCCAGCAGCTTTCATTGTCACTTTTTCCTCAAAGCGGCCCCATAAATTACCAGATTCATTCAGCTCCATTTCCCAACCTGCCTTTGTGTTTTTGTGGGTTCTCTTACACTCAATTTTCTGTTTTAAAACAATTTCACAGGGTTTTCGAAGGGGAGGATTTGCAGCCGTGAAATGCAAAGCAAACGTCAGATCAGAATCTGGAGTCGCCCAATTTATCGTAACCTGAAAGTCATCAGATTTTGAACGTGGAAGGAAAAAGCACGGATCACATTGGGGAGAAATTATAACGTGTTCTCTGTGTGGATGTGGCTTCAGACGATCATCTGGCCTGTCGAACCACAAGAGCAGTCACACTGGGGAGAAACCAAGTAAATATGGGGACAGTGGAAAGGGATTGAATTATCCAGTTGAGCTGGAAACTTGTCCACGCAGTCACACCCTGGAGAGTGGACACACCTGCTCAGAATGTGAGAAGGGATTCACTCAATCATCCAACCTGCTGACACATCAGCGAGTTCACACTGGGGAGAGACCTTTTAAATGTTCAGACTTTGGGAATTGCTTTAAAGGTTCAGCTGAACTGATGTCTCATCAACGAGTTCACAATGACGAGAGACCTTTCAGGTGTTCTCATTGCGGGACCGGGTTCAGGCGATCATCTGATCTCACTGTACACCAGCGAGTTCATACTGGTGAAAGGCCGTTCACCTGCTCCGTGTGTGGGAAAGGATTCACTCAGTTATCCCACCTGCTGACACACCAGCGAGTTCACACTGGGGAGAGGCCATTTACCTGCCCAGAATGTGGCAAGGGATTCACTACTTCATCCGATCTGCTGACACACCAGCGAGTTCACACTGGGGAGAGGCCGTTCACCTGCTCAGAGTGTGGGAAGGGATTCACTACTTCATCCAACCTGCTGAAACACCAGCGAGTTCACACTGGGGAGAGGCCATTCACCTGCCTTGAGTGTGGGAAGAGATTCACTCATTTATCCAGCCTGCTGAGCCACCAGCGAGTTCACACTGGGGAGAGGCCGTTCACCTGCCCAGAGTGTGGGAAGGGATTCACTCAGTCATGCAACCTGCTGACACACCAGCGAGTTCACACTGGGGAAAGATCGTTCACATGCTCAGAGTGTGGGAAGGGATTTGCTACTTCATCCGCCCTGCTGAAACACCAGCGAGTTCACACTGGGGAGAGGCCATTCAACTGCTCAGAGTGTGGGAAAAGATTCACAACTTCATCCCATCTGCTGACACACCAGCGAGTCCACACTGGGGAGAGGCCGTTCACCTGCCCAGAGTGTGGGAAGGGATTCACTACTTCATCCGACCTGCTGAAACACCAGCGAGTTCACACTGGAGAGAGGCCGTTCACCTGCTCAGACTGTGGGAAGGGATTCACTCGGTCATCCACCTTGCTGAGACACCAGCCAGTTCACACTGGGGAGAGGCCGTTCAACTGCTCTGAGTGTGCCAAAAGATTCACTACTTCATCCGACCTGCTAAAACACCAGCGAGTTCACACTGGGGAGAGGCCGTTCACCTGTTCAGAGTGTGGGAAACGATTCAGTCAGTCATCCCACCTGCTGAAACACCAGCGAGTTCACAAGTAGCTCAGGGATGAGAAGTTTCTGCAAATGGCGGATTTCCGACATGGTGGATTCGGAAATCCACCATTGGCCTCTCCCTTTCCGACCTTAATCGCTGACAGTTCCATTTTTTTAAATGCTGGACAACCACAAAGCTGTTTTTAAGTCGTTTTTATTTTTTATTTTATTACAATTGGTGGAAATGAACTTCAACCTCTAATTAGCAGGAAGTGACGAGTGGTGTCCCACAGGGGTCTGTGCTGGGGTCTGAACTTTTTACAGTTTATATCAATGACTTAGATGAGGGGAGCGATGGCATGATAGCTAAATTTACAGATGACACAAAGATAAGTAGGAAAGTATGTTGTGAAGAAGACATAAGGAGGTTGCAGACCGATTATAGATAGGTTGAGTGAATGAGCAAAAATCTGGCAGATGGAGTATAATGTGGGAAAATGTGAAGTTCTTCACTTTGGCAGGAAGAATAAAAAAGCAGAGTATTACTGAAACGGAGAACGATTTTAGAAACTCAGGTGCAGAGGAATCTAGGTATTCTAGTGCATGATTCACAGAAGGTTAGTATGCAGGTTCTGCAAGTAATAAAGAAGGCTAATGGAATGCTATCCTTCATTATGAGAGGAATTGAAAATAAAAGTAAGGATGTTATGCTTCAGTTATACAGGGCATTGATGAGACCACACCTAAAATACTGTGTGCAGTTTTGTTCTCCTTATTTAAGGAAGGTTGTCAATACTTTGGCACGGTTGAGAGGAGGTTGACTAGATTAATACCTGGAATGAGTGGGTTGTCTTGATAAAAGTTTGGACAGACTGGGCTTGTTTTCACTGGAGCTTAGAAGAGTGAAGGGAGACTTGATTGAAGTTTATAAGATCCTGAACAGTCTTATCAGGGGGAATGTGGAGGGGATGTTTCCTGTTGTGGGTGAGCCTTAAAATTAGGGGTCACCTAATTGTTTGAGGATGGAGATGAGGAGAAATTTTTTCTGAGGTTTGTGCAACTTTAGAACTCTGTGCCTCAGAAGGTGGTGGAAGCAGGGATATGGAATATTTTTAAGGTGGGGGTACAGAGATTCTAGTTAGGCGAGGGAATCAAAGGATTTTGGGAGTTTGGAATTCGAGACACAAACAGATCAGCCATGATCGTATTAAATGGCAGAGCAGGCTGGAGTGGCCGAATGGCCGACTTCTGCTCCTAATTCATATGTTTGTATGTATGACCAATTCCCAATGTTTGTTTTTGCCTTCATGGGATATCTTAGCAGAGACCACCTGAGAACTGACACAGCTCATTTGATATGGCTTAAAATTAATGGTGCAGGATCAGTAGCTGGCAAGTCGCTGGTCTGCAGCAAAAACATTGGTCTGTCAATAGGAATTTGAAACTTGCTCCCATTTACACAGCAGTGTGTGTCTGAAGTAATTTCAGAAAACCCTGCGCGAATTGGCTACTGCATGTGAATATCCTGCAGTGAGCATGAACTGTATAAACTGAATATATCCTGTGCTTTGCAACAACTGAAGTGATCTGGAATTTCCACTTATCGGTTTGCTCAGGTGTATGGCTGAATTCCATTCATTGTTCATCTCCACTTTCACTGTCTACTGCCCCACACTGTAAACCAGGGTTGTCCAACATACGGCCCGGAGGCCAGGATCCAGCCTGCCAAAGGTTTCCATCCGGCCCTCGGATGTAAACTGTACCCGGGGCCGTTCCTCATCCTCATCAGGGCTCCGTGACTGGAGATGAGAAATTTCCCTTTGTCGTCCTCTTGCAGAACAGCTTTATAAAAATAAATGGCGCTGTGTTTCACAGCTGACAGATCCTGATATCAGGAAGAGCAGTTTCTGAACTTGGGACAGATTCTGGATTTTTTAAAAGCCTGCTGGAAAACCCCGAATCTGTCCGAAGTTCAGAAACTGCTGTTCCCGATGTCCGGATCTGTCAGCTGTGAAACTGACTTGAGATTTGAGAAAAACTGATCAACCATCTGCTGAACATTCCTGCTCTCTGCCGGAGAGAGACAAGGGGGCAGAGAGAGGGTGGGCAAAGCGAGCAAGTGGGGGAGGGAGCAGAGAGAGCGGGACAGCAAAAGAGGGGAGCAGAGAGAGGGAGGTGGGTGGGGGGGGGGGGGGGTGCAGCGAGAGAGAGAGGTGGGCCGACAGATAAAGGGGTAGAGAGAGGGGGAGTAAATAGAGAGGGGGCAGAGAGTGAGATGGGGAGAGATGAGGGCAGGCAGAGAGGGTGAGGCGGGGGGGTGGTGAGAGAGAAGGGGGCAGAGAGAGTGTGGGGCAGAGAGAGGGGGACGTGAGAGTAACAGGTGGATGAGAGGGGAGGCAGAGAGAGAACGTTAGGGGTCAGAGAGATAGAGCCGGTCAGAGAGAGAGAGGGGGATAGAGTGGGGGGTTGCAGGGAGAGAGGGTGTTATTGCAGAGATAGACAGTGGGCAGGGAGAGAAAGAGGGAGAACAGAGAGAGAGGGGGGGCACAGAGAGAGGGAGAGAGAGTGATAGAATGACATCTATCCAGAACACATTGCATCACTACAAGAAGTGTGTGGGCAAACATTGGCTACTTGTGCTGGCAGAAACATGCCAGGTATCTCACTAAATCAGTGTCCAACATAGTGACCAGAAAGTAAGTCAATAAATTAGTGTTCTCATTTAAAGCTTCTTCACAAAAATGCACTTTTGTTGTAGTTTTGATCAATAGTAAGATAGCTTTTAATGCCTTTATCTTTCCGAAAGTGGCTGATCTGCCCCACACCCTCCGCCCATGTAAGACAAAAATTGTAATGTGCCCCCCCCCTCTACCCGCCACGCAAAAAGGTTGGACAACCCAGCTGTGAACCTTGACTCAGTGTGAAACCGTCTTTTGCACCATAGTGATGCAAGACAAGGAGTATAACTCTGGCCATCTTTCTTCAATGTGTGGTTTGACGTTGCTTAAGATTATCTGGAAAAGGCTGTCCTGCACCACAAGTGCTGTGCATTGGCTGCAGTGCAACTATTCTGTGAGCTCTCTGCAGTCACTATAAATGGTCACTGGGCTTCTGAGACTTCTGGCACAGTAGTCTGTAGATGTACGAATATATATATACAGAGTGCTGCCTTTCTCCAAGCTAACACAATAATTATGATTTTCAGCTCAGCTTGCTGTTAAATGCAGCTGCCACTTCACCAGTTGATGCAGTAGAACAGAAGCCAGATGTGTTCATCACTGTTGGGATATACAGCTGTCCATTGGACCTGCTGCATTGTCACAGGGTCATTACCAAATTTTTGAGCCTGATTTGGGGCTGATGCAACAGAACCTCAAACTTGCTGCGGTCGAGGTTGTCGTCAGCTGTCCCTCAATTCGAGGATGATGTCTACTCAAGGTCGCAAGTTTCTGCCATGGGTCTTCAGGTCACTGAACAGGCCGATTCTCGACCCACAGATCTTTGGGCACATGGGGCAGGACGTCCCACCAGGTAGTGGGACCCAGAGTGCAGGATTTGCTTCCTAGAGGTACAACACTAGTCTCATTACTTTTCCACTGTCACTAGCAAGATCTGGTACAATGTTTATGATGCATTTGAAGAGGAAAACCACAATTTTAATCAGATTTCATTGAGGTTATGATGAGATCTGCACTGCAAACAAGACTGTTTTTAGTTTAGAATCTTTATAATGTGACTAATTATATTATAAAATCTACCATGAGTCATGATATTTAGAAACAAGCATTCTATCAAAAGAGGCACCACATTTCCTAAAGTTAATAAGGTTATTTTCCTCTTTGTGCTTGGAGGTAAATAATTGTCCAAAAGAAAATTGGGTCGGGAGTATCACATGCTCCTAACAGAATGTATGTGATATTCCTGTCTATTTAAGTTAATGGACAGTAAATTGGACAGGCTGTATAACTGGTATACAATCCTCCCTACCTGGTTTTGCTTCCTGCTTCGTTCAGGTGATTATGTCATAGCACAAAATAAGAAAAATGACCCCACTTATGTTCAAAGTTTCTGGATTGTCAATGTCTCATAAATGTTTACTTTTTATTAATTTATATATCTACTGATTTGTGCACATCACTTACCAAGGTACCAGAACGTGCCATCTGGTATGTTTATATATATTGCTTTCCATTAAAGTTGACACGTCTTCACAGAACACCTTTTACATGAACAAGCTATAAATAGACAGAAGCAGTACATTGAGAACATGAAGCTCTGTAAAACCAATTATCAGCTGTCAGGTAAGTCTCATGAAATTGTATTCTGAGTACAGTGCAATTTTATTCATTACATATGCAAAATTGTACAAAACTACCATTACTCAACCAGTTTGCTTCAATAACTTAAGATGGAGCACAGTGGGGGTGTTTGAGCATAATGGTAGCAAAAACAGGGAGGTAGATTATTATCTGAACGGCTATAAACTGAAGGGAATATGCAGCGAGACCTGGGTGTTCTCGTACACCAGTCGCTGAAAGTAAGCAAGCAGGTCCAACAGGTGGTAAAATAGGCAAATGGTATATTGGCCTTCCTAGCGAGAAGATTCGAGTACAGGAGCAGGGATGTCTTGCTGAATTTATACAGGGCCTTGGTGAGACCACACCTGGAATATTGTCTGCAGTTTTGGTCTCCTTATCTGAGGAAGGATGTTCTTGCTGTCGAGGGAATGCAGCGAAGGGTGAGGGCGGCACAGTGGCGCAGTGGTTAGCACCGCAGCCTCACAGATCCAGCGACCCGGGTTCAATTCTGGGTACTGCCTGTGTGGAGTTTGCAAGTTCTCCCTGTGTCTGCGTGGGTTTTCTCCGGGTGCTCCGGTTTCCTCCCACAAGCCAAAAAGACTTGCAGGTTGGTAGGTAAATTGGCCATTATAAATTGCCACTAGTATAGGTAGGTGGTAGGGAAATAGAGGGACAGGTGGGGATGTGGTAGGAATATGGGATTAGTGTAGGATTAGTATAAATGGGTGGTTGATGGTCGGCACAGACTCGGTTGGCTGAAGGGCCTGTTTCAGTGCTGTATCTCACCAGACTGATTCGTGGATTGGCGGGACTGACGTATGAGGAGAGATTGAGTCGGTTAGGATTATATTCGCTGCAGTTCAGAAGAGTGGGGGGATTTCAGAGACAAAGTGATTACTGACAACGCAGCTGGCAGCTTATGTCATCCAACAGCGCCCTCTGCGCATGCGCTGTGTTCCGCAGTGCCAGGACTGGTTGGCGCATGCAAAGATGGTGGGGGGATCCGGGCCGAAGAGAGCAGGGGTGGGGGGAGAGTGGGTCTGGGTAGTGGGGAGAGAGCAGGGGTGCGGGAAGGGGGTCTGGGGAATGGGGAGAGTGTGGCCGAAGACCTTGCTGGTGGCAGGTGCACTCTCCTCCTTCCCCCCCACTGCCCATCTGCTCGCTGTCAGCCCCTGGCCAGCTCGCTCACCACCCCCGACCGCTTGCCACACCGCCAACCGCTGGCTCACCCACCTGCCCGCTCGCTCCCACCCCTCCCTGGCTTGCTCTCTCCCCTCCGGCCATTGTGTGCTGCCATGTGTTTAGGTTGCCATCCTGTGATTATTTGAGCAGCGCCATCTTTAATCCTGGCAGCTGCCTAACGGCGCAGACTGTGACGTTTTAGTGGCACAGGCTGTATTTGTTTTCAAGAAGGAGTTAGATATAACTTTTGGGTTCAAAGGGATCAAAGAATATGGGGAGAAAGCAGGAACAGGTTACTGAAAGATAAGGATGAAGCATTTGCAACAATCTTCAGCCAGAAGTGCCGAGTTGATGATCCATGTCGTCCTCCTCCTGAAGTCCCCAGCATCACAGATGCCAGACTTCAACCAATTCGATTCACTCCGCGTGATATCAAAAAACGACTGAAGGCACTGGATACTGCAAAGGCTGTGGGTCCTGACAATATTCTGGCAATAGTACTGAAGACCTGTGCTCCAGAACTTGCCACGCCCCTAGCCAAGCTGTTCCAGTACAGCTACAACACTGGCATCTACCCTGCAATGTGGAAAATTGCCCAGGTATATCCTGTAAACAAAAAGCAGGACAAGTCCAACCTGGCCAATTACCGCCCCATCAGCCTACTCTCAATCATCAGTAAAGTGATGGAATTAGAACATTACAGCGCAGTACAGGCCCTTCGGCCCTCGATGTTGCGCCGACCTGTGAAACCATTTGACCTACACTATTCCATTTTCATCCATATGTCTATCCAATGACCACTTAAATGCCCTTAAAGTTGGCGAGTCTACTACTGTTGCAGGCAGGGCGTTCCACGCCCCTACTACTCTCTGAGTAAAGAAACTACCTCTAACATCTGTCCTATATCTATCACCCCTCAACTTAAAGCTATGTCCCCTCGTGTTTGCCATCACCATCCGAGGGAAAAGACTCTCACTATCCACCCTATCCAACCCTCTGATTATCTTATATGTCTCTATTAAGTCACCTCTCCTCCTTCTCCAACGAAAACAACCTCAAGTCCCTCAGCCTTTCCTCGTAAGACCTTCCCTCCATACCAGGCAACATCCTAGTAAATCTCCTCTGCACCCTTTCCAAAGCTTCCACATCCTTCCTATAATGCGGTGACCAGAACTGCACGCAATACTCCAGGTGCGGTCTCACCAGAGTTTTGTACAGCTGCAGCATGACCTCGTGGCTCCGAAACTCGATCCCCCTACTAATAAAAGCTAACACACCATATGCCTTCTTAACAGCCCTATTAACTTGGGTAGCAACTTTCAGGGATTTATGTACCTGGACACCAAGATCTCTCTGCTCATCTACACTAACAAGAATCTTCCCATTAGCCCAATACTCCTTCCAAAGTGAATCACCTCACACTTCTCCGCATTAAACTCCATTTGCCATCTCTCAGCCCAGCTATGCAGCCTATCTATGTCTCTCTGTAACCTACAACATCCTTCGGCACTATCCACAACTCCACCGACCTTCGTGTCATCCACAAATTTACTAACCCACCCTTCTACACCCTCATCCAGGTCATTTATAGAAATGACAAACAGCAGTGGCCCCAAAACAGATCCTTGCGGTACACCACTAGTAACTAAACTCCAGGATGAACATTTGCCATCAACCACCACCCTCTGTCTTCTTTCAGCTAGCCAATTTCTGATCCAAAGCACTAAATCACCTTCAATCCCATACTTCCGTATTTTCTGCAATAGCCTACCGTGGGGAACCTTATCAAACGCCTTACTGAAATCCATATACACCACATCCACGGCTTTGCCCTCATCCACCTGTTTGGTCACCGTCTCAAAAAACTCAATAAGGTTTGTGAGGCACGAACTACCCTTCACAAAACCATGCTGACTATCGCTAATGAACTTATTCTTTTCAAGATGATTATAAATCCTATCTCTTATAACCTTTTCCAACATTTTACCCACAACCGAAGTAAGGCTCACAGGTCTATAATTAACAGGGCTGTCTCTACTCCCCTTCTTGAACAAGGGGACAACATTTGCTATCCTCCAGTCTTCCGGCACTATTCCTGTCGACAATGACGACATAAAGATCAAGGACAAAGGCTCTGCAATCTCCTCCCTAGCTTCCCAAAGAATCCTAGGATAAATCCCATCTGGCCCAGGGGACTTAACTATTTTCACACTTTCCAAAATTGCTAACACCTCCTCCTTGTGAACCTCAATCCCATCTAGCCTAGTAGTCTGTATCTCAGTATTCTCCTCGACAACATTTTCTTTCTCTACTGTAAATACTGACGAAAAATATTCATTTAACGCTTCCCCTATCTCCTCTGATTCCACACACAACCTCCCACTACTATCCTTGATTGGCCCTAATCTAACTCTAGCCATTCTTTTATTCCTGATATACCTATAGAAAGCCTTAGGGTTTTCCTTGATCCTATCCGCCAATGACTTCTCGTGTCCTCTCCTTGCTCTTCTTAGCTCTCCCTTTAGATCCTTCCTGGCTAGCTTGTAACTCTCAAGCGTCCTAACTGAGCCTTCACGTCTCATCCTAACATAAGCCGCCGCCTTCCTCTTGACAAGCGCTTCAACTTCTTTAGTAAACCACGGGTCCCTCGCTCCACAACTTCCTCCCTGCCTGACAGGTACATACTTATCAAGGACACGCAGTAGCTGCTCCTTGAATAAGCTCCACATTTCGATTGTGCCCATCCCCTGCAGTTTCCTTCCCCATCCTACGCATCCTAAATCTTACCTAATCGCATCATAATTTCCTTTCCCCCAGCTATAATTCTTGCCCTGCGGTATATACCTGTCCCTGCCTATCGCTAAGGTAAACCAAACCGAATTGTGATCACTATCACCAAATTGCCCCCCTACATCTAAATCTAACACCTGGCCGGGTTCATTACCCAGTACCAAATCCAATGTGGCATCGCCCCTGGTTGGCCTGTCTACATACTGTGTCAGAAAACCCTCCTGCACACACTGGACAAAAACTGACCCATCTAAAGTACTCGAACTATAGTATTTCCAGTCAATATTTGGAAAGTTAAAGTCCCCCATAACAACTACCCTGTTACTCTAGCTCCTGTCAAGAATCATCTTCGCTATCCTTTCCTCTACATCTCTGGAACTATTCGGAGGTCTATAGAAAACTCCCAACAGGGTGACCTCTCCTCTCCTGTTTCTAACCTCGGCCTATACTCCCTCAGTAGACGAGTCCTCAAACGTCCTTTCTGCCGCTGTAATACTCTCCTTGATTAACAATGCCACACCCCCCCCCTCTTTTACCATCTTCTCTGTTCTTACTGAAACATCTAAATCCCGGAACCTGCAACATCCATTCCTGCCCCTGCTCTACCCATGGAGGGTGTCATCAACAGTGCCATCAAGTGGCACTTGCTTAGCAATAACCTGCTCAGTGACGCTCAGTTTGGGTTCCGCCAGGGCCACTCATCTCCTGACCTCATTACAGCCTTGGTTCAAACGTGGACAAAAAAGTTCAACTCAAGAGGTGAGGTGAGAGTGACTACCCTTGACATCAAGTCAGCATTTGACCGAGTATGGCATCAAGGAGCCCTAGCAAAACTAAGGTCAATAGGAATCAGGGGAAAACCCTCCGCTGGCTGAAGTCATACCTAGCGCAAAGGAAGATGGTTGTGGTTGTTGGAGGTCAATCATCTGAGCTCCAGGACATCACTGCAGGAGTTCCTCAGCGTAGTGTCCTAGGCCCAACCATCTTCAGCTGCTTCATCAATGACCTTCCTTCAGTCATAAGGTCAGAAGTGGGGATGTTCACTGATGATTGCACAATGTTCAGCACCATTCGCGACTCCTCAGATACTGAAGCAGTCCGTGTAGATATGCAGGAAGACTTGGACAATATCCAGGCTTGGGCTGATATGTGGCAAGCAACATTCGCGCCAGACAAGTGCCAGGCAATGACAATCTCCAACAAGAGAGAATCTAACCATCTCCCCATGACATTTAATGGCATTACCATTGCTGAATCCCCCACCATCAACATCCTAGTGGTTACCATTGACCAGAAACTGAACTGGAGTAGCCATATAAATACTATGGCTACTAGAGCAGGTCAGAGACTAGGAATGCTGCAGCGAGTAACTCACCTCCTGACTCCCCAAAGCCTGTCTACCGTCTACAAGGCACAAGTCAGGAGTGTGATGGAATACTTTCCACTTGCCTGGATGGGTGCAGCTCCAACAACACTCAAGAAGCTCAACACCATCCAGGACAAAGCAGCCCGCTTGATTGGCACCCCATCTACAAACATTCACTCCGTCCACCACCGATGCACAGTGGCAGCAGTGTGTACCATCTACAAGATGCACTGCACCAAGGCTCCTCAGACAGCAACTTCCAAAACTGTGACCTCTACCAACTAGAAGGACAAAGGCAGCAAATTCATGGGAACACCATCACCTGCAAGTTCCCCTCCAAGTCACACACCATCCTGACTTGGAACTATATCACCGTTCCTTCACTGTTGCTAGATCAAAATCCTGGAATTCCCTTCCTAACAGCACTGTGGGTGTACCTAACCCACATGGACTGCAGTGGTTCAAGAAGGCAGCTTACCACCACCCTCTCAAGGACAATTAGGGATGGGCAATAAATGCTGGCCTGGTCAGTGACGCCCACATCCCATGAATGAATTTTTTTTAAAATTGGATGATCAGCCATGATCATAATGAATGGCGGAGCAGGCTCGAAGGGCCAAATGACTTACTCCTGCTCCGATTCTCTCTGTTTCTATGTAACAGTGTTATAATTAAATGATACTTTGTCAAAAAAAATCAGACTTTTTTGTCTTCAGGCACTAATTTTCAGACCTTTTGGTCTTTGGACACTCTCAAATCTGTATTTGTTACTTGTTTTGTGAACTACTCTCCCTATTAGCGCTCAACTGCTGGATAACTCTGATTACATTTCTGTGTATTCATACATGTTTATAAAGTGTCTGTGTGCCCAGATTTAACTAAGTTGTGATTTGTAACCAATAAATAATGTTTTGGGCATGACTTGTATTCTGGTATCTTGGTGATTTGTCAAGAACGATTTAATTCAGTCACTCAGCAGCTTGAGAGGAACCAGACTGAGGTTTAATGAACATAAGAAATAGGAGCTGGAGGAAGCCATTTGGCCCTTCGAGCCTGTTCTGCCATTCACCAAGATCATGGCTGATCTTCTACCTCAACTCCACCTTCCCGCACTATCCCCATATCCCTTAATTCCCTCAGTACCCAAAAATCTATCAATCTCTGTCTTAAATATACTCAACGACTGAGCATCCACAGCTCCCTAGCCCAATAGGAAAGGAAATCTGCCGTCCTTATCCGCTCTGGCCCACGTTACTCCAGATCGAGAGAAATGTGCTTGATTTAACTGCCCTATGAAACGGCCTAGCAAGCCACTCAGTTATATTCAAGGAGGTGGCTCACCGCCACCTTCTCAAGGGCACCTAGGAATGGCAATAAATGCTGGCCTTTCCAGCAATGCCCAGATTCTGTGAATAAATAGAACAATCTTGTTATCCCAGGACCCAGACTACTGAACCATTTTTTTACCATGTGCCTGCCCACTTTTTTTTCATGTTTGTGCTTTTGGCCAGGGCTATTCATTATTCGGTCATTTCACACTCACTCTGCACTAACACTTTGTCATTAACTCATCCTTTGCCTTTGCTCCATGACCTTCTGGTCAGTTATTCTCTGTGACCCTCTGTCCTATCAACAGCTTCCCTTTTGTTAGCTTTTGGTCCACCTCCCCCCCCCCCCCCCCCCCCCCACTTTATTTGCTTGAAATCTATTACATTTCTAAGCTTTGCCAGTTCTGATGAAAGGTCACTGACCTGAAACATGAACTCTGCTTCTCTCGCCACAGATGCTGCCTGACCTATTAAATATATCCAGCATTTTTTTGTTTTTAATCCTGTTTAAAATGAATTGGTTAAAGTCTGAATTAAAGTAGCAGATGGAGGAGTTTACAGGAGGTTGTTAACTGCTGATACAATTATACAACAGATATTTGATCTCTCGATAAAGAACGACCTGCAGCGTGTTTCTAGGAATTCCCTGTTTTATTGAAGTTTGAGTGTTAGAAACCAGGATAACTAAAAAAAACATGACCCTGAACGTCCACGGGGGTGCAATCCTGACAGTTACTCTGGGATCACTCCTGCTGTGCAACTTCACCACTGGCCCTGCTGAAGGCTGTAGGCTCAGGGAGTGGGGCCTCCAGGAGTGGACTGTAAGAAAGCTGGGTTTCAGTATCCTGACAGATACATGGTGAGGAACCAGAGGAATCCTTACTAAGCAAACGTCTGGGATTTTACCTGTCAGTGTAGGTCTCGGGGTGAATGATGCCTGACTCCTTGAACTGTCTTACATTGAACCCAGTTTGGAACAAGATAGGATCAGTTTCTAGGAGAATAGGGACAATATCACCCACAATTGAGGGAGATAAAAGCAGCCATTAGAGAAGCTGAGATCTTTGGAAAAGAAGATGCTGCACAATTGTGGTGATAATAGTGAAAGCTTTACCAGCTACATTAAGAGTCAGAGACATAGTAACATAGAGTTACATAGAATTACAGTGAGTACATAGAGTCACATTGTATCAACAGCAGTGGTTCTCAAAGTTTTTTGGGTTGAAGGACCCCTTTTCAAATGGATTAGTAATCACACACCCCGCCCCCACTTAAATTGTACCATAAACTCCTTGTACATTTACATTTCTGAATGTAAAGTTCATCAATGTCCTGTTAAAGGGACTTGCAGGAAAGTTTACCAGGGCTGTCTGATATCGTGATTGGCGGTGAAAACTTTTATCCTCCCTTCAGCTGAAAGGTAAGCCGACAGGAAATATCCACTGAGTCTCATTGTAAAATTAATTAAAAATGAAAATGTTATATGAAAATGCCAGATTCAGAGTGCTGAAAACAATGGAGGCACTAGAGAAGTATAGAAAGTGTAGGGAGGTACTTTAAAAAGTAATTAGGAGAGCAAAGAGGGGGCATGAGAAAACAAGATAAAGGAAAATCCTAAAGCGTTTTATAAGTGTATTAAGGGCAAAAGGATAACCAGGGAAATAGTAGGGCCCATTAGGGACCAAAGTGGCAATCTGTGTGCGGAGCCGGAGGACATAGGTAAGGTGTTAAATGATTACTTTTCATCGGTGCTCACTAGGGAGAAGGACGATGTAAGTGTAGAGATAAGGAAGGGGTATTGTGATATACTTGAACATTTTAGCATTGAAAGGGAGGAAGTGTTAGCTGTTTTAGTGGGCTTAAAAGTGGATAAATCCCCAGGCCCAGATGAAATGTATCCCAGGCTGTTATGTGAGGCAAGGGAAGAGATTGCAGGGGCTCTGACACAAAGTTTCAAATCCTCTCTGGCCACAGGAGAGGTACCAGAGGATTGGAGGGCAGTGAATGTGGTACCATTATTTTGGAAGGGAAGCAAGGATAAACCAGATAATTGCAGGCCGGTGCATGTAACATCAGTTGTTGGGAAAATATTGGAAAAAATTCTGAGGGACAGGATTAATCTCCACTTGGAGAGGCAGGGATTAATCCGGGATAGTCAGCATGGCTTTGTCAGGGGGAGATTGTGTCTGACTAACTTGATTGAATTTTTTGAGGTGGTGACGAAATGTGTAGATGAGGGTAAAGTAATTGATGTAGTCTACATGGACTTCAGTAAGGCTTTTGATAAGGTCCCGCATGGGAGATTGGTTAAGAAGGTAAGAGCCCATAGGATCCAGGACATTTGGCAAATTGGATTCAAAATTGGCATAGTGGCAGGAGGCAGAGGGTAATGGTCGAGGGTTGTTTTGCGAGTAGAAGCCTGTGACCAGTGGTGTACTGCAGGGATAGGTGCTGGAACCGTTGCTGTTTGTAGTGTACATCAATGATTTAGACGTGAATATAGGAGGTATGATCAGTAAGCTCGCAGATGACACGAAAATTGGTGGAGTCGTAAATATTGAGAAGGAAAGCCTTAGATTACAGGACGATATAGATGGGCTGGTAAGATGGGTGGAGCTGTGGCAAATGGAATTTAATCCTGAGAGGTGTGAGGTGATGCATTTTGGGAGGACTAACAAGGCAAGGGAATATACAATGGATGGTAGGACCCTAGGAAGTACAGAGGGTCAGAGGGACCTTGGTGTACTTGTCCATAGATCACTGAAGGCAGCAGCACAGGTAGAGAAGGTTGCTAGAAAGGCATATGGGATACTAGCTTTTATCAGCCGAGTCATAGACTATAAGAGCAGGGAGGTTATGATGGAGCTGTATAACACGCTAGTTAGGCCACAGCTGGAGTACTGTGTACAGTTCTGGGCACCACACTATAGGAGGATGTGATTGCACTGGAGAGGGTGCAGAGGAGATTCAGCAGGATGTTGCCTTGGCTGGAGTATTTCAGCTATGAAGAGAGACTGGATAGGCTAGGGTTGCTTTCCTTTGTGCAGAGAAGGCTGAGGGGGGAACATGATTGAGGTATACAAAATTATAAGGGGCATTGATAGTTTAGATAGGAAGAAACTTTTTCCCTTAGCGGAGGGGTCAATAACCAGGAGGCATAAGGTAAGGGGCAGGAGGTTTAGAGGGGATTTGAGGAAAACTTTTTTCACCCAGAGGGTGGTTGGAATCTGGAACACACTGCCTGAAGGGGTGGTAGAGGCAGGAACCCTCACAACATTTAAGAAGTATTTAGATTGGCACTTGAAACACCACGACATACAAGGCTACAGGCCAAGTGCCAGAAAATGGGATTAGAATAGTTAGGTGTTTGATGGCCGGCACGGACACGATGGGCCGAAGGGCCTGTTTCTGTGCTGTGTAACTCTATGACTCTAATGATTCATACTTTAGATCTTTGAAACTTACAAAATTTTTATAGGGTGTGACAGGATGGATGTGGATAGGATGCTTCCACTGGCCGGTGAGTCCAGAACAAGAAGATAGTCTCAGAATAAGGGGCAGGCCATTTAAGACTGATGAGGTGGAATTTCTTTGTTCAGAGGGTGGTGAATCTCTGGAATTCTCTACACCAGAGGGCTGTGGAGCTCAATCATTGAGCAAGTTCAAGACAGAAATTTGATAGATATCTGAATACTAATGACATTAAGGGATATGGGGATAGTGGGGATGAATGACGTGGAGGTAGATGATCAGCCATGATCTATTTGAATAGTGTAGCAGGCTCGATGGGCCAAGTGGCCTACTCCTGCTTCTATTTCCTATGATCCTATGAATTAGGAGAAATTACACAGGACACACGAGTTCCGTATTTAAGACTTTATTATCTTTAAGCCAGTTTCAAAACCACTATCACTGTTGAATCCTCCACAATTAATGCTTATCTATGGATTTGAACAGTACACCAATAATATTACCAGATATTACACATACAACCACCCATGGATGATCAGTCCAGCATTGACTGTAGATCTCCATAGGTCCTGCTGAGTCACCATCTTTTATACCCTTTTTCAGGGTGGACCTGACTTGTTATATTGACAGGATCTTAATGTCCTATAAACTTCTTAATAATGCATCGAGTTCTTTGTTTAAACCACGCAGCAAAAGCCTTCCCTGACATTATCCATCTTCCGTGAGCTTCTAGCGTCTTAATCAGGTTTTACACCATCTTCCCTTACCTTGTCCTGTACCGTTCCCATAACTGGTTTTATAATTCCCTTGAAGCACCCCATTTCTGGCCTTCAAACCGTCAAGAATTTCATTATTCATACTGGCCTGTTATTAATTATTTATGTTCAGAGCTGTTCATAATGGTTATCCAATCCAACTGTTCTCATTTCTTATCAAACTACTGAAATATGAAGTGCTGCACTAAGGTCCACACACTAAGTAACTTTCATATTCCAGCAAACATTTTTTAATTAGGCACAGTTAACTGCAAGATTTAATATAGCTTCAAAATGTAGTAAAAACAAGAAATGCTGGAAATACTCAGCAGGTCCAGCAGCATCTGTGGAGAGAGAAGCAGAGTTAACGTTTCAGGTCAGTGACTGTTCATCAGAACTGCTTGATACCTATCACATTTCTAATATTTGCCAGTTCTGGTGAAGGGTCACTGACCTGAAATGTTAACTCGGTTTCTCTCTCCACAGATGCTGCCAGACCTGCTGAGTATTTCCAGCATTTATTTTTATTTCAGATTTCCAGCATCTGCCGTATTTTGCTTTTATTTTAAAATGTAGTTGTTATTCTTAATCTCACATAGGGCCACATAGCCAGAAATTCCATAGCTGGGGGGAACCTTGTTTTCTGCATCGTCCAATGGTTCTTTCTTATCTGTGAAAGACAGCTTGCAGGATCCAGCTGTACAGTTACTTTGAAAAGGTTTTTTGGCCTTGCAAAGCATTCTGATATAGAAAAGTTTGGTCAACTGGTATCAAACCCATAACCGTACACTACCAAGGCTAGCAGAGACACTCCGGAAGATATGGGGAGCTGGGACTTGTCAATAAGAGTAACTAAAGATATGAGAACTGAAATAATCTGGAATTAGAAAGGAGAAAAAGCCCAAGAATGGAACAGTCAGTAACAGGACATCAATTAGTCTCCTCTATTTTGGAGAAATCAGGGACACACTGTGCATTTGAATCAAAGCTGTTTATTTAACAGATATCAACGATACCTACAGCTGAGTTATAGGGTTATTAACATCACCAGAAACAAAGTCTGTCATAATGAACATGATTCAGTCCTGGATGTAATTAACAACAGCAATAACAGTAGAATCCAACCCCTGCAGTCACTTGTGAACTCGCCGGTGTCTCAGCACGTTGGATGAACTAGTGAATCCCTTCCCGCACACGGAGCAAGGGAATGGGCGCTCCCCAGTGTGAACTCGCTGATGTCTCAGCAGATCAATTGTGCTTTTAAAGCTCTTCTCACAGTCAAAACATTTAAAAGGTCTCTTATCAGTGTGAACAAGTTGGTGTGAAGTGAGGTTGGTTAAACAAGTGAATCCTTTCTTACACAAGGAGCAGGTGAATGGCCTCTCCCCAGTGTGAATGCGTTGGTGTGCCTGAAGATCCCTTCTACTTTTAAAGCTCTTCTCACAATCAGAACATTTAAATGGTCTCTTATCAGTGTGAACAAGTTGGTGTGAAGTGAGGTTGGTTAAACAAGAGAATCCTTTCTTACACAAGGAGCAGGTGAATGGCCTTTCCCCAGTGTGAATGCGTTGGTGTGTCTGCAGACCCCTTCTACTTTTAAAGCTCTTCTCACAGTCAGAACATTTAAATGGTCTCTTATCAGTGTGAACAAGTTGATGTGAAGTGAGGTTGGTTAAACGAGTGAATCCCTTCCCACACACAGAGCAGATGAAAGGCCTCTCCCCAGTGTGACTGCGTCGATGAGATTCCAGCTTGGATGGAGAGATGAATCCCTTCCCACAGTCCCCACATTTCCATGGTTTCTCCGTGCTCCAGGCGTCCTTGTGGCTCTCCAGGTTGGACGATCAGTTGAAGCCTTGTCCAGACACAGAACATGCATACGGTTTCTCCCTGCTGTGAATGATGTGGTCCAAGAGCTTCTATAGATATTTTAAAAAGAAAAGAGTAAACAAATTGAGCGTAGGTCCGATAGAAAGTGAGTCTGTGGGATTAATGGTGGATAAGGAGATAGCAGATGAATTGTATAGATATTTTGCATTGATCTTCACTATTGAGGATACAAGTAACATCCCAGTATTAGCTGTAAATCAGGGAAGGGAGGGAGCAACTCAAGAAATTTACAATCACCAGGGAGGTAGTACTGAACAAATTGTTGGAGTTGCGGGTTGACTAGTCCCCAGTTTCTGATGGACTTCATTCTAGGGTATTAAAAGAAGTGGCTAGTGAGATAGATGATGCGTTAATTTTAATTTTCCAAAATTCCCCAAATTCGGGGAAGGTTCCGTTAGATCAGAAAATAACTGTAACTCCATTATTCAAAGAGGGAGACAGAAAGCAAGAAACTACAGGCCAGTTAGCTTAACATGTGTCTTACGGAAAATATTAGAAGCTATTATTAAAGACATTATAGCAGGGCATTTAGAAAAATTCAAGACAATCAGGCAGAGTCAACACGGTTTTGTGAAAGGGAAATCATGTTTAACCAATTTATTGGAGTTCTTTGAGGGAGTTACATGTGCTGTGGATAAAGGGGAACCGGTGGATGTATTGTACTTAGATTTCCAGAAGGCATTTGATAAGGTGCCACAAAGGTTATTGCAGAAAATAAAAGCTCATGGTGTAGACAGTAACATATTGGCATGGATAGAAGATTGGCTACCTAACAGGAAACAGGCAGTAGGCATAAATGGGTCATTTTCTGGTTGGCAAGATGTAACAGGTAGTGTGCCACAGGGATCTGCGCTGGGGCCTCAACTTTTTACAATTTATATAAATGACTTAGATGAAGGGACCAAAGGTATGGTTGCTAAATTTGCTGATGACACAAAGATAGAAAGGAAAACAACTTGTGAAGAGGACATAAGGGATTTCGGGACATGAAGAGATGTAGATAGGTTAAGTGAGTGGGCAAAGACCTGTCAAATGGAGTATAATGTGTGAAAGTGTGAAATTGTCCACTTTGGCAGGCAGAATAAAAAAAAATTATCTAAATGGTGAGAGATTACAGAGCTCTGAGGTGCAGAGGGATCTTGGTGTCCTAGTGCATGAATCACAAAAGGGGAAGGTATCTGTATGCAGGTACAGCACGTAATTAGGAAAGCTAATAGAATGTTATCATTTATCGCGAGGGGAACTGAATACAGAAGTAGGGAGGTTATGCTTATACAGGGCATTGGTGAGACCACATCTGGAGTACTGTGTACAGTATTGGTCTCCTTATTTAAGGAAGGATGTAAATGCGTTGGAGGCAGTACAGTACAGAGAAGGTTTACTAAATTAATGCCTGGAATGGGCGGGCTGTCTTACGAGGAAAGACTGGACAGGCTAGGCTTGTATCTACTGGAATTTAGCAGAGTAAGAGGCGACTTGATTGAAAAATATAAGATCCTGAGGAGTCTTGACAGGATGGATGTGGAAAGGATGTTCCCCTTGTGGGAGAATCTAGAACTAGGGGACACTGTTTAAAAATAAGGGGTCGCCCATTTAAGACAGTGATGAGGAGAGATTTCTTCTCTGAGGGTCATAAGTCTTTGGAATTCTCTTCCTCAAAAGGCAGTGGAAGCAGAGTCTTTGAATATTGTTAAGGCAGAGGTAGATAGATTCTTGATAAGCAAGGGGGTGAAAGGTTATCGGGGCAGGTGGAAATGTGGAGTAATCAGTTCAGCCATGAACTTATTGAATGGCGGAGCAGGCTCGAGGGGCCGAGTGGCCTACTCCTGCTCCTAATTCGTATGTTTATTCAGGTTAACTGGTTAAAGCTCTTTCCACGGTCAGTGCACTGGAACACTCTCACTCGGGTGTGTTTCTCGGTGCTTTTCCACTTACACTGATGTTTGAAATATTTTCCCACAGCCGAAAATATGTAAATCCTTTCCTAATATCCTGTAAAAGGAGTTTACAAAAGTCATCTCTGTAAGTGCAGCACCCTCAGTGGAGGGGAGAGAGAGGGGAAATCAGTAAGTCATTGCGAATTTAAAATAGAAATAAAGTTTGTGCAGAAATAGATGGACACGGACAAAACGGGAATGGAGTCCAAAAACAACTGATTAGAACAAAATGAGTCTCACTGCACGAGAGATAAAAATGATCTTATTCGGGGCCTCAGTCCTAATCCGGGTGTGAATTAAGTTTCCCACTCCACCCACGGCTCCAGTTCCTACCCTGCGCCCCAATCTCATCCCGAGCCATCACTCCTATTGCGCATGCTCAATGCATTGACCAGCCCTCCACGTCGGCGCACTGGGCTCTTGTGGTCATCGATTGGGGACTTTCAGAACCGCGAGGAACCCTGGGTAAAGACCCCGCCATTGGAAGTCCGTTTCGGTACAAGGAAAATTTGTTGTCATCCGATTGAGATGCAGAATGCAGAAAACGCTGGAAATACACAGGAGAAAAAACAGATTTAACATTTCAGGTCTGTGAGACCTTTCATCGGAACAAATTCAGGAAAAATCGTGTTTGACCAGCTTGATTGAGTTTTTTGATGAGGTAACTATGGTGGAGGGCAGTGCAGTTGATATTGTTTATCTAGACTTCCAAAAGGCATTTGATAAAGTAACACTTATTATACATGTTAGCAAAATTGAAGCCCATGCAGCAACAGCAAAGATACAAAATTGGCTAAGGGATAGAAACCAGTTGTGCTAAATGTTTGTTATTTGGACTGGAGTGAGGTATTCAATGGAGTTCCCCAGGGTTCAGTACCAGGACCACAGCTGTTTTTGATGTGCATTCATGAATTGGGCTTGTGGGTACAAGCCACAGCTTTGAAATTTGCAGATGATGCGCACAAAAATTGGAGAAGTCGTAAACAGTGAGGAAGATTGTAATAGATTTCAAAACGGCATAGGCAGGGTGGTGGAATGGGTGGGCACATGGCAGATGAAATTCAACTCCGAAAAGCATGAGGAGATATATTTTGGTAGGAAAAATGACGAGACAATACAGGTCAAATGGTGCAATTTAGTTAGAATTTGGATTGCACGGCCTGAGTGGGTGGTGGATACAGGTTCAATAAGAGCCTCCAAAAGGGAATTCGATATATACCTGAAGCAGGAAAAAAACTGCAAGGATATGGGGAAAGAATGGGAGAGTTAGATGAATTGGATTGTTCTTCAAAAGAGCTGGCACAGACTCGATGGGACGAATGCCCTCCATCTATGCTGTACTATGCTATGATTCTTATGATATTAGAGTGCTGGGCCTCCCATGCTGTCTTCTTTACATATGGATCCTACTTGTTGGGGCAAAGTGGGACTGACTGCATAGGTCCATGGAGAGCCAGCATGGACTCGATGGAGTGAATGGCTTCCTCTGTGCCATAATTGACTATGACTGTGAGTTACAGTCCCAGTTCACTTTAAATCAGTCCAGTGTACAGCTGGCTGAGCTGTGCACTTAATTTCCTGAGATTGTGTAAAACCAGGTTCAGCTCCTCAACTGCGTACCTTTCTTACCCAGACATGTCCTCATTTTTGCAGCGGTTTCTAACTGTCAAAACAGTTTCTTAACCACACGGTTAGAAACCATTGCAGAGCAATGTGGTTCATAACTGTTTTACAGTTAGAAACCATTGCCAAATAATATGGTTCAATAACTGTCTGACCATTAGAAACAATTGCAACACAGTCAAAACAGTTATTGAACCACATTGTTCTATCTTTATTTGTCATCTGACTTATTTCATTACCAATTTTTTTTTTTTGGACTCCATTCCTGCTTTTCACTTGTCCAGCTATTTCTGCATAAACCGTTTTCCCCATTTTAAAATCAATAGTGACTGACTGGATCCCCTCCTCCTCCCCTGAAGCTGCTGACTCTGGCTGGGTTCAGTTCTACACCCACTGGTTTCCCTTCATATGAAGGTGCTGACTCTGACTGGGGCCAGTTCTACACTCACTAGTTTGTGTGTCTCTCCCTCTACTCTCCTAAAGATGCTGACTCTGACTGGGGCCAGTTCCACACACACTGGTTCTCCTCTCTCTCTCCTCCCCTGACGGTGCTGACTCTGGCTGGGTTCAGTTCTACACTCACTGGTTCCCCTCTCTCTCTCCTCCCCTGACGGTGCTGACTCTGGCTGCGTTCAGTTCTACACTCACTGGTTCCCCTCTCTCCTCCCCTGAAGGTGCCGACTCTGGCTAGTTTCAGTTCCACGCCCGCTGGTTCCTCCCCTGAAGGCGCTGACTCTGGCTGCGTTTATTGCTGGTTGATCTCCACTGTCTCCTACAAGTGCCCAAAGTTACAGACACTGCTTTATCTGGAGATGTTTGGAGACGGGAGGGCTTGGTGGGGGAGTGATTCTAACTTTGTGTACTTGAATGGGTCGAGTTAAAATCAGGGTCTGACTCGTCTCCAGGCTACTTGTTCTCCCCCGTCTCCACCCCACGACGTCGAAACTCCACAGCTGCTGCCAGACCTGCTGTGTATTTCCAGCGCTTTGTGTTTATTTCTGTTGTTGGCTTCGCCTGATGCTACATATCAGGTCAGGAAAACAAGTCCCCTTTAACTATCACGAGTAGAAAACGTGTCTGCGCTCATTCCCCCAGTTCCTTAAATGTCTGAAACTAATAAAATCCAGGAAAATCCAAACCATTTACTCACAAATATTAAAATATGTCTCCACTCCACCAGGCTGATCTCTTCAAATAGGTTGAGCAATTGGATATGGGATGTTGAAATATTTCTGGGTTGTGTTTTTTTTTAAAAAAAACCATTGAGAGCCGAGCAGCTCCTTCTGGGTTTCACACAGAGCCTGGGCTCCGAGTTACTGAACTCACTCGCAGAGATACAGCCCCTCTCCACTGCCATTGGATAGATCACCACCACAAGGAGCCAATCACAGCCTAGATCCACACTCCCTATTGGTGAGAAGCACTGTCAATCATCTTATCTCAAACGGCTCACAGGAAATCAATATCCTGTACTTAAAGTAACGACGTTTGTAAATAAAAAAAAACACCGACAAGGTGGCTGAGAAAGAATTTGCAGACAGGAAACTCAAAGCAAATATCGCTTCAAGATGAGTCACAGAGATATGTGGATTAATGAAGGAAAGCCAGCAGGGATTTGTTCAGGGCGAAAATCATGGAGTTTTTTTTGATGAGCTTCCAGAGAGGGTTGATGAGGGCAATGCAGTTGATGTGGTGTCCGTGGTCTTCCAAAAGGCATTTGATAGAGTAACAGGCTTGTCAGCAAAGTAAAGCTCACGGAATAAAAGGGACAATAACAACAAGGAAATGAAATTGGCTGAGTGACAGGAAACAGAGAGTAGTGATTAACAGTTCTTTTTCGGTTAGGAGGAAGGTATATAGTCGGGTTCCCCAGTGGTCGCTAAAGGGAACTGGGGGTATTAGTTCACAGATTGTTGAAGGTAGCAGGGCAGGTTGAGAAAGTGGTTAATAAGGCATAGGGGATCCTGGGCTTTATAAATAAAGGCATAGAGCACAAAAGCAAGGAAGTTATGATGGATCTTTCTTAAAAACTGGTTCGGCCTCAACTGTGAATATTGTGTCCGATTCTGGATATCACACTTCAGGAAGGATGCAAAGACATTGGACAAGGTTCAGGAGAGATTTACAAGAATGGTTCCACGGATGAGAGACTTCAGTTATGAGGAAACATTGGCAAAGTTGGGGCTGCTCTCCTTAGAGAAGAGAAGCTTGAAAGGAGATTTGATAGAGGGGTTCAAAATCATTTAAAGTCTGGACACTGAAAATACGGAAAAACTGTAACCGTTGGCAGAAGTGTTGACAACCGGAGGACACCTAGTAAAGGTGATTGGAAAGAGAAGAAATGGTGACCGAGGAAAAACGTTTTTACAAGGCGAGTTGTTCGGATCTGAAATCCATGGTCTGAGAGTGTGTGGGAGGCTGAGCGAGTGGTTCAGATCTGGAATCTACTGCCTGAGAGTGTGTTGGAGGCTGGGCGAGTGGGTCGGATCTGGAATCCACTGCCTGAGAGTGTGTTGGAGGCTGGGCGAGTGGGTCGGATCTGGAATCCACTGCCTGAGAGTGTGTTGGAGGCTGGGCGAGTGGATTACATCTGGAATCCATTGCCTGAGAGTGTGTTGGAGGCTGGGCGAGTGGTTTACATCTGGAATCCACTGCCTGAGAGTGTGTTGGAGGCTGGGCGAGTGGTTTACATCTGGAATCCACTGCCTGAGAGTGTGTTGGAGGCTGGGCGAGTGGGTCGGATCTGGAATCTACTGCCTGAGAGTGTGTTGGAGGCTGGGCGAGTGGTTTACATCTGGAATCCACTGCCTGAGAGTGTGTTGGAGGCTGGGCGAGTGGGTCGGATCTGGAATCCACTGCCTGAGAGTGTGTTGGAGGCTGGGCGAGTGGTTTACATCTGGAATCCACTGCCTGAGAGTGTGTTGGAGGCTGGGCGAGTGGGTCGGATCTGGAATCTACTGCCTGAGAGTGTGTTGGAGGCTGGGCGAGTGATTTAGATCTGGAATCCACTGCATGTGAGTGTGTTGGAGGCTGGGCAAGTGGTTCAGATCTGGAATCTACTGCCTGAGAGTGTGTTGGAGGCTGGGCGAGTGATTTAGATCTGGAATCCACTGCCTGAGAGTGTGTTGGAGGCTGGGCAAGTGGTTTCGATCTGGAATCTACTGCCTGAGAGTGTGTTGGAGGCTGGGCGAGTGGTTTCGATCTGGAATCTACTGCCTGAGAGTGTGTTGGAGGCTGGGCGAGTGGGTCAGATCTGGAATCCACTGCCTGAGAGTGTGTTGGAGGCTGGGCAAGTGGTTTCGATCTGGAATCTACTGCCTGAGAGTGTGTTGGAGGCTGGGCGAGTGGTTTCGATCTGGAATCTACTGCCTGAGAGTGTGTTGGAGGCTGGGCGAGTGGATTACATCTGGAATCCACTGCCTGAGAGTGTGTTGGAAGCTGGGCGAGTGGGTCGGATCTGGAATCCACTGCCTGAGAGTGTGTTGGAGGCTGGGCAAGTGGTTTCGATCTGGAATCTACTGCCTGAGAGTGTGTTGGAGGCTGGGCGAGTGGTTTCGATCTGGAATCTACTGCCTGAGAGTGTGTTGGAGGCTGGGCGAGTGGATTACATCTGGAATCCACTGCCTGAGAGTGTGTTGGAGGCTGGGCGAGTGGTTTTCATCTGGAATCCACTGCCTGAGAGTGTGTTGGAGGCTGGGCGAGTGGTTTACATCTGGAATCTACTGCCTGAGAGTGTGTTGGAGGCTGGGCAAGTGGTTTACATCTGGAATCCAGTGCCTGAGCGTGTGTTGGAGGCTGGGCGAGTGGTTTTCATCTGGAATCCACTGCCTGAGAGTGTGTTGGAGGCTGGGCGAGTGGTTTTCATCTGGAATCCACTGCCTGAGAGTGTGTTGGAGGCTGGGCGAGTGGTTTACATCTGGAATCCACTGCCTGAGAGTGTGTTGGAGGCTGGGCGAGTGGTTTACATCTGGAATCCACTGCCTGAGAGTGTGTTGGAGGCTGATGAGTGGTTCAGATCTGGAATCCACTGCCTGAGAGTGTGTTGGAGGCTGGGCGAGTGGTTTCGATCTGGAATCTAATGCCTGAGAGTGTGTTGGAGGCTGGGCGAGTGGTTTACATCTGGAATCCAGTGCCTGAGAGTGTGTTGGAGGCTGGGCTAGTGGTTCAGATCTGGAATCCACTGCCTGAGAGTGTGTTGGAGGCTGGGCGAGAGGGTCGGATCTGGAATTTACTGCCTGAGAGTGTGTTGGAGGCTGGGCGAGTTGTATCGATCTGGAATCTACTGCCTGAGAGTGTGTTGGAGGCTGGGCGAGTGGGTCGGATCTGGAATCTACTGCCTGAGAGTGTGTTGGAGGCTGGGCGAGTGGTTTACATCTGGAATCTACTGCCTAGGAGTGTGTTGGAGGCTGGGCGAGTGGATTACATCTGGAATCCACTGCCTGAGAGTGTGTTGGAGGCTGGGCGAGTGGGTCGGATCTGGAATCTACTGCCTGAGAGTGTGTTGGAGGCTGGGCGAGTGGTTTCGATCTGGAATCTACTGCCTGAGAGTGTGTTGGAGGCTGGGCGAGTGGTTTCGATCTGGAATCTACTGCCTGTGAGTGTGTTGGAGGCTGGGCTATTGGTTCAGATCTGGAATCCACTGCCTGAGAGTGTGTTGGAGGCTGGGCTAGTGGTTCAGATCTGGAATCCACTGCCTGACAGTGTGTTGGAGGCTGGGCGAGAGGGTCGGATCTGGAATTTACTGCCTGAGAGTGTGTTGGAGGCTGGGCGAGTTGTATCGATCTGGAATCTACTGCCTGAGAGTGTGTTGGAGGCTGGGCGAGTGGGTCGGATCTGGAATCTACTGCCTGAGAGTGTGTTGGAGGCTGGGCGAGTGGTTTACATCTGGAATCTACTGCCTGAGAATGTGTTGGAGGCTGGGCGAGTGGGTCGGATCTGGAATCTACTGCCTGAGAGTGTGTTGGAGGCTGGGCGAGTGGTTTCGATCTGGAATCTACTGCCTGAGAGTGTGTTGGAGGCTGGGCAAGTGGTTTCGATCTGGAATCTACTGCCTGAGAGTGTGTTGGAGGCTGGGCGAGTGGTTTACATCTGGAATCCACTGCCTGAGAGTGTGTTGGAGGCTGGGCGAGTGGTTTAGATCTGGAATCCACTGCCTGTGAGTGTGTTGGAGGCTGGGCGAGTGGTTTACATCTGGAATCCACTGCCTGAGAGTGTGTTGGAGGCTGGGCGAGTGGTTTCGATCTGGAATCTACTGCCTGAGAGTGTGTTGGAGGCTGGGCGAGTGGGTCGGATCTGGAATCTACTGCCTGAGAGTGTGTTGGAGGCTGGGCGAGTGGTTTACATCTGGAATCCACTGCCTGAGAGTGTGTTGGAGGCTGGGCGAGTGGGTCGGATCTGGAATCTACTGCCTGAGAGTGTGTTGGAGGCTGGGCGAGTGGTTTACATCTGGAATCCACTGCCTGAGAGTGTGTTGGAGGCTGGGCGAGTGGGTCGGATCTGGAATCCACTGCCTGAGAGTGTGTTGGAGGCTGGGCGAGTGGTTTACATCTGGAATCCACTGCCTGAGAGTGTGTTGGAGGCTGGGCGAGTGGGTCGGATCTGGAATCCACTGCCTGAGAGTGTGTTGGAGGCTGGGCGAGTGGGTCGGATCTGGAATCTACTGCCTGAGAGTGTGTTGGAGGCTGGGCGAGTGATTTAGATCTGGAATCCACTGCATGTGAGTGTGTTGGAGGCTGGGCAAGTGGTTCAGATCTGGAATCTACTGCCTGAGAGTGTGTTGGAGGCTGGGCGAGTGATTTAGATCTGGAATCCACTGCCTGAGAGTGTGTTGGAGGCTGGGCAAGTGGTTTCGATCTGGAATCTACTGCCTGAGAGTGTGTTGGAGGCTGGGCGAGTGGTTTCGATCTGGAATCTACTGCCTGAGAGTGTGTTGGAGGCTGGGCGAGTGGGTCAGATCTGGAATCCACTGCCTGAGAGTGTGTTGGAGGCTGGGCAAGTGGTTTCGATCTGGAATCTACTGCCTGAGAGTGTGTTGGAGGCTGGGCGAGTGGTTTCGATCTGGAATCTACTGCCTGAGAGTGTGTTGGAGGCTGGGCGAGTGGATTACATCTGGAATCCACTGCCTGAGAGTGTGTTGGAGGCTGGGCGAGTGGGTCGGATCTGGAATCCACTGCCTGAGAGTGTGTTGGAGGCTGGGCGAGTGGTTTCGATCTGGAATCTACTGCCTGAGAGTGTGTTGGAGGCTGGGCGAGTGGTTTCGATCTGGAATCTACTGCCTGTGAGTGTGTTGGAGGCTGGGCTATTGGTTCAGATCTGGAATCCACTGCCTGAGAGTGTGTTGGAGGCTGGGCTAGTGGTTCAGATCTGGAATCCACTGCCTGAGAGTGTGTTGGAGGCTGGGCGAGAGGGTCGGATCTGGAATTTACTGCCTGAGAGTGTGTTGGAGGCTGGGCGAGTTGTATCGATCTGGAATCTACTGCCTGAGAGTGTGTTGGAGGCTGGGCGAGTGGGTCGGATCTGGAATCTACTGCCTGAGAGTGTGTTGGAGGCTGGGCGAGTGGTTTACATCTGGAATCTACTGCCTGAGAATGTGTTGGAGGCTGGGCGAGTGGGTCGGATCTGGAATCTACTGCCTGAGAGTGTGTTGGAGGCTGGGCGAGTGGTTTCGATCTGGAATCTACTGCCTGAGAGTGTGTTGGAGGCTGGGCAAGTGGTTTCGATCTGGAATCTACTGCCTGAGAGTGTGTTGGAGGCTGGGCGAGTGGTTTACATCTGGAATCCACTGCCTGAGAGTGTGTTGGAGGCTGGGCGAGTGGTTTAGATCTGGAATCCACTGCCTGTGAGTGTGTTGGAGGCTGGGCGAGTGGTTTACATCTGGAATCCACTGCCTGAGAGTGTGTTGGAGGCTGGGCGAGTGGTTTCGATCTGGAATCTACTGCCTGAGAGTGTGTTGGAGGCTGGGCGAGTGGTTTAGATCTGGAATCTACTGCCTGTGAGTGTTTTTGCGTCTGGGCGAGCGGTTTAGATCTGGAATCTACTGCCTGAGAGTGTGTTGGAGGCTGGGCGAGTGGTTTCGATCTGGAATCTACTGCCTGAGAGTGTGTTGGAGGCTGGGCGAGTGGTTTAGATCTGGAATCTACTGCCTGAGAGTGTGTTGGAGGCTGGACGAGTGGGTCGGATCTGGAATTTACTGCCTGAGAGTGTGTTGGAGGCTGGGCGAGTGGTTTACATCTGGAATCCACTGCCTGAGAGTGTGTTGGAGGCTGGGCGAGTGGTTTACATCTGGAATCCACTGCCTGAGAGTGTGTTGGAGGCTGGGCAAGTGGTTTAGATCTGGAATCTACTGCCTGTGAGTGTTTTTGCGTCTGGGCGAGCGGTTTAGATCCGGAATCCATTGCCTGAGAGTGTGTTGGTGGCTGGGCGAGTGGGTCAGATCTGGAATCCACTGCCTGAGAGTGTGTTGGAGGCTGGGCGAGTGGTTTACATCTGGAATCCACTGCCTGAGTGTGTGTTGGAGGCTGGGCGAGTGGTTTACATCTGGAATCCACTGCCTGAGAGTGTGTTGGAGGCTGGGCAAGTGGTTCAGATCTGGAATCCACTGTCTGTGAGTGTGTTGGAGGCTGGGCGTGTGGTTTAGATCTGGAATCCACTGCCTGAGAGTGTGTAGGAGGCTCGGCGAGTGGTTTAGATCTGGAATCTACTGCCTGAGAGTGTGTTGGAGGCTGGGCGAGTGGTTTAGATCTGGAATCCACTGCCTGAGAGTGTGTTGGAGGCTGGGCGAGTGGTTTAGATCTGGAATCTACTGCCTGAGAGTGTGTTGGAGGCTGGCCAAGTGGGTCAGATCTGGAATCCACTGCCTGAGAGTGTGTTGGAGGCTGGGCGAGTGGTTCAGATCTGGAATCTACTGCCTGAGAGTGTGTTGGAGGCTGAGCGAGTGGTTTAGATCTGGAATCCACTGCCTGAGAGTGTGTTGGAGGCTGAGCGAGTGGTTTACATCTGGAATCTACTGCCTGAGAGTGTGTTGGAGGCTGGGCGAGTGGTTCACATCTGGAATCTACTGCCTGAGAGTGTGTTGGAGGCTGAGCGAGTGGTTTAGATCTGGAATCCACTGCCTGAGAGTGTGTTGGAGGCTGGGCGAGTGGATTACATCTGGAATCCACTGCCTGAGAGTGTGTTGGAGGCTGGGCAAGTGGTTTAGATCTGGAATCTACTGCCTGAGAGTGTGTTGGAGGCTGGGCGAGTGGGTCGGATCTGGAATCTACTGCCTGAGAGTGTGTTGGAGGCTGGGCGAGTGGTTTACATCTGGAATCCACTGCCTGAGAGTGTGTTGGAGGCTGGGCGAGTGGGTCGGATCTGGAATCTACTGCCTGAGAGTGTGTTGGAGGCTGGGCGCGTGGTTTACATCTGGAATCCACTGCCTGAGAGTGTGTTGGAGGCTGGGCGAGTGGTTTCGATCTGGAATCTAATGCCTGAGAGTGTGTTGGAGGCTGGCCAAGTGGGTCAGATCTGGAATCCACTGCCTGAGAGTGTGTTGGAGGCTGAGCGAGTGGTTTACATCTGGAATCCACTGCCTGAGAGTGTGTTGGAGGCTGGGCGCGTGGTTTACATCTGGAATCCACTGCCTGAGAGTGTGTTGGAGGCTGGGCGCGTGGTTTACATCTGGAATCCACTGCCTGAGAGTGTGTTGGAGGCTGGGCGAGTGGTTTACATCTGGAATCCACTGCCTGAGAGTGTGTTGGAGGCTGGCCAAGTGGGTCAGATCTGGAATCTACTGCCTGAGAGTGTGTTGGAGGCTGGGCGAGTGGTTTACATCTGGAATCCACTGCCTGAGAGTGTGTTGGAGGCTGGGCGAGTGGGTCGGATCTGGAATCTACTGCCTGAGAGTGTGTTGGAGGCTGGGCGAGTGGTTTACATCTGGAATCCACTGCCTGAGAGTGTGTTGGAGGCTGGGCGAGTGGGTCGGATCTGGAATCCACTGCCTGAGAGTGTGTTGGAGGCTGGGCGAGTGGTTTACATCTGGAATCCACTGCCTGAGAGTGTGTTGGAGGCTGGGCGAGTGGGTCGGATCTGGAATCTACTGCCTGAGAGTGTGTTGGAGGCTGGGCGAGTGATTTAGATCTGGAATCCACTGCATGTGAGTGTGTTGGAGGCTGGGCAAGTGGTTCAGATCTGGAATCTACTGCCTGAGAGTGTGTTGGAGGCTGGGCGAGTGATTTAGATCTGGAATCCACTGCCTGAGAGTGTGTTGGAGGCTGGGCAAGTGGTTTCGATCTGGAATCTACTGCCTGAGAGTGTGTTGGAGGCTGGGCGAGTGGTTTCGATCTGGAATCTACTGCCTGAGAGTGTGTTGGAGGCTGGGCGAGTGGGTCAGATCTGGAATCCACTGCCTGAGAGTGTGTTGGAGGCTGGGCAAGTGGTTTCGATCTGGAATCTACTGCCTGAGAGTGTGTTGGAGGCTGGGCGAGTGGTTTCGATCTGGAATCTACTGCCTGAGAGTGTGTTGGAGGCTGGGCGAGTGGATTACATCTGGAATCCACTGCCTGAGAGTGTGTTGGAGGCTGGGCGAGTGGGTCGGATCTGGAATCCACTGCCTGAGAGTGTGTTGGAGGCTGGGCGAGTGGTTTCGATCTGGAATCTACTGCCTGAGAGTGTGTTGGAGGCTGGGCGAGTGGTTTCGATCTGGAATCTACTGCCTGTGAGTGTGTTGGAGGCTGGGCTATTGGTTCAGATCTGGAATCCACTGCCTGAGAGTGTGTTGGAGGCTGGGCTAGTGGTTCAGATCTGGAATCCACTGCCTGAGAGTGTGTTGGAGGCTGGGCGAGAGGGTCGGATCTGGAATTTACTGCCTGAGAGTGTGTTGGAGGCTGGGCGAGTTGTATCGATCTGGAATCTACTGCCTGAGAGTGTGTTGGAGGCTGGGCGAGTGGGTCGGATCTGGAATCTACTGCCTGAGAGTGTGTTGGAGGCTGGGCGAGTGGTTTACATCTGGAATCTACTGCCTGAGAATGTGTTGGAGGCTGGGCGAGTGGGTCGGATCTGGAATCTACTGCCTGAGAGTGTGTTGGAGGCTGGGCGAGTGGTTTCGATCTGGAATCTACTGCCTGAGAGTGTGTTGGAGGCTGGGCAAGTGGTTTCGATCTGGAATCTACTGCCTGAGAGTGTGTTGGAGGCTGGGCGAGTGGTTTACATCTGGAATCCACTGCCTGAGAGTGTGTTGGAGGCTGGGCGAGTGGTTTAGATCTGGAATCCACTGCCTGTGAGTGTGTTGGAGGCTGGGCGAGTGGTTTACATCTGGAATCCACTGCCTGAGAGTGTGTTGGAGGCTGGGCGAGTGGTTTCGATCTGGAATCTACTGCCTGAGAGTGTGTTGGAGGCTGGGCGAGTGGTTTAGATCTGGAATCTACTGCCTGTGAGTGTTTTTGCGTCTGGGCGAGCGGTTTAGATCTGGAATCTACTGCCTGAGAGTGTGTTGGAGGCTGGGCGAGTGGTTTCGATCTGGAATCTACTGCCTGAGAGTGTGTTGGAGGCTGGGCGAGTGGTTTAGATCTGGAATCTACTGCCTGAGAGTGTGTTGGAGGCTGGACGAGTGGGTCGGATCTGGAATTTACTGCCTGAGAGTGTGTTGGAGGCTGGGCGAGTGGTTTACATCTGGAATCCACTGCCTGAGAGTGTGTTGGAGGCTGGGCGAGTGGTTTACATCTGGAATCCACTGCCTGAGAGTGTGTTGGAGGCTGGGCAAGTGGTTTAGATCTGGAATCTACTGCCTGTGAGTGTTTTTGCGTCTGGGCGAGCGGTTTAGATCCGGAATCCATTGCCTGAGAGTGTGTTGGTGGCTGGGCGAGTGGGTCAGATCTGGAATCCACTGCCTGAGAGTGTGTTGGAGGCTGGGCGAGTGGTTTACATCTGGAATCCACTGCCTGAGTGTGTGTTGGAGGCTGGGCGAGTGGTTTACATCTGGAATCCACTGCCTGAGAGTGTGTTGGAGGCTGGGCAAGTGGTTCAGATCTGGAATCCACTGTCTGTGAGTGTGTTGGAGGCTGGGCGTGTGGTTTAGATCTGGAATCCACTGCCTGAGAGTGTGTAGGAGGCTCGGCGAGTGGTTTAGATCTGGAATCTACTGCCTGAGAGTGTGTTGGAGGCTGGGCGAGTGGTTTAGATCTGGAATCCACTGCCTGAGAGTGTGTTGGAGGCTGGGCGAGTGGTTTAGATCTGGAATCTACTGCCTGAGAGTGTGTTGGAGGCTGGCCAAGTGGGTCAGATCTGGAATCCACTGCCTGAGAGTGTGTTGGAGGCTGGGCGAGTGGTTCAGATCTGGAATCTACTGCCTGAGAGTGTGTTGGAGGCTGAGCGAGTGGTTTAGATCTGGAATCCACTGCCTGAGAGTGTGTTGGAGGCTGAGCGAGTGGTTTACATCTGGAATCTACTGCCTGAGAGTGTGTTGGAGGCTGGGCGAGTGGTTCACATCTGGAATCTACTGCCTGAGAGTGTGTTGGAGGCTGAGCGAGTGGTTTAGATCTGGAATCCACTGCCTGAGAGTGTGTTGGAGGCTGGGCGAGTGGATTACATCTGGAATCCACTGCCTGAGAGTGTGTTGGAGGCTGGGCAAGTGGTTTAGATCTGGAATCTACTGCCTGAGAGTGTGTTGGAGGCTGGGCGAGTGGGTCGGATCTGGAATCTACTGCCTGAGAGTGTGTTGGAGGCTGGGCGAGTGGTTTACATCTGGAATCCACTGCCTGAGAGTGTGTTGGAGGCTGGGCGAGTGGGTCGGATCTGGAATCTACTGCCTGAGAGTGTGTTGGAGGCTGGGCGCGTGGTTTACATCTGGAATCCACTGCCTGAGAGTGTGTTGGAGGCTGGGCGAGTGGTTTCGATCTGGAATCTAATGCCTGAGAGTGTGTTGGAGGCTGGCCAAGTGGGTCAGATCTGGAATCCACTGCCTGAGAGTGTGTTGGAGGCTGAGCGAGTGGTTTACATCTGGAATCCACTGCCTGAGAGTGTGTTGGAGGCTGGGCGCGTGGTTTACATCTGGAATCCACTGCCTGAGAGTGTGTTGGAGGCTGGGCGCGTGGTTTACATCTGGAATCCACTGCCTGAGAGTGTGTTGGAGGCTGGGCGAGTGGTTTACATCTGGAATCCACTGCCTGAGAGTGTGTTGGAGGCTGGCCAAGTGGGTCAGATCTGGAATCCACTGCCTGAGAGTGTGTTTGCGTCTGGGCGAGCGGTTTAGATCCGGAATCCACTGCCTGAGAGTGTGTTGGTGGCTGGGCGAGTGGTTTACATCTGGAATCCATTGCCTGAGAGTGTGTTGGAGGCTGAGCGAGTGGTTTAGATCTGGAATCCACTGCCTGAGTGTGTGTTGGAGGCTGAGCGAGTGGTTTACATCTGGAATCCACTGCCTGAGAGTGTGTTGGAGGCTGGCCAAGTGGGTCAGATCTGGAATCCACTGCCTGAGAGTGTGTTTGCGTCTGGGCGAGCGGTTTAGATCCGGAATCCACTGCCTGAGAGTGTGTTGGTGGCTGGGCGAGTGGTTTACATCTGGAATCCATTGCCTGAGAGTGTGTTGGAGGCTGAGCGAGTGGTTTAGATCTGGAATCCACTGCCTGAGTGTGTGTTGGAGGCTGAGCGAGTGGTTTACATCTGGAATCTACTGCCTGAGAGTGTGTTGGAGGCTGGGCGAGTGGATCGGATCTAGAATCCACTGCCTGAGAGTGTGTTGGAGGCTGGGCGAGTGGTTTACATCTGGAATCCATTGCCTGAGAGTGTGTTGGAGGCTGGCCAAGTGGGTCAGATCTGGAATCCACTGCCTGAGAGTGTGTTGGAGGCTGAGCGAGTGGTTTAGATCTGGAATCCACTGCCTGAGTGTGTGTTGGAGGCTGAGCGAGTGGTTTACATCTGGAATCTACTGCCTGAGAGTGTGTTGGAGGCTGAGCGAGTGGTTTAGATCTGGAATCCACTGCCTGAGAGTGTGTTGGAGGCTGGGCGAGTGGTTCACATCTGGAATCTACTGCCTGAGAGTGTGTTGGAGGCTGAGCGAGTGGTTTAGATCTGGAATCCACTGCCTGAGAGTGTGTTGGAGGCTGGGCGAGTGGTTCAGATCTGGAATCCACTGCCTGTGAGTGTGTTGGAGGCTGGGCAAGTGGTTTAGATCTGGAATCTACTGCCTGAGAGTGTGTTGGAGGCTGGGCGAGTGGGTCGGATCTGGAATCTACTGCCTGAGAGTGTGTTGGAGGCTGGGCGAGTGGTTTACATCTGGAATCCACTGCCTGATAGTGTGTTGGAGGCTGGGCGAGTGGGTCGGATCTGGAATCTACTGCCTGAGAGTGTGTTGGAGGCTGGGCGAGTTGTTTACATCTGGAATCCACTGCCTGAGAGTGTGTTGGAGGCTGGCCAAGTGGGTCACATCTGGAATCCACTGCCTGAGAGTGTGTTGGAGGCTGGGCGAGTGGTTCAAATCTGGAATCTACTGCCGGAGAGTGTGTTGGAGGCTGAGCGAGTGGGTCGGATCTGGAATCTACTGCCTGAGAGTGTGTTGGAGGCTGGGCGAGTTGTTTACATCTGGAATCCACTGCCTGAGAGTGTGTTGGAGGCTGGCCAAGTGGGTCAGATCTGGAATCCACTGCCTGAGAGTGTGTTGGAGGCTGGGCGAGTGGGTCAGATCTGGAATCCACTGCCGGAGAGTGTGTTGGAGGCTGAGCGAGTGGTTTACATCTGGAATCTACTGCCTGAGAGTGTGTTGGAGGCTGAGCGAGTGGTTTAGATCTGGAATCCACTGCCTGAGAGTGTGTTGGAGGCTGGGCGAGTGGTTCAGATCTGGAATCCACTGCCTGAGAGTGTGTTGGAGGCTGGGCAAGTGGTTCAGATCTGGAATCTACTGCCTGTGAGTGTGTTGGAGGCTGGGCGAGTGGGTCGGATCTGGAATCTACTGCCTGTGAGTGTGTTGGAGGCTGGGCGAGTGGGTCGGATCTGGAATCTACTGCCTGTGAGTGTGTTGGAGGCTGGGCGAGTGGTTCGGATCTGAAATCCACTGCCTGAGAGTGTGTCGGAGGCTGGGCAAGTGGTTCAGA
The DNA here is from genome assembly GCF_036365525.1 of Heterodontus francisci. Classification (NCBI taxonomy): domain Eukaryota; kingdom Metazoa; phylum Chordata; class Chondrichthyes; order Heterodontiformes; family Heterodontidae; genus Heterodontus; species Heterodontus francisci. Next base: position 23,237,752 of record NC_090404.1, read on the forward strand.
TCGGGAATCCGCTGCCTGAGAGTGTGTTGGAGGCTGGGCGAGTGGTTTACATCTGGAATCTACTGCCTGAGAGTGTGTCGGAGGCTGGGCAAGTGGTTCAGATCGGGAATCCGCTGCCTGAGAGTGTGTTGGAGGCTGGGCAAGTGGTTCAGATCTGAAATCCACTGCCTGAGAGTGTGTTGGAGGCTGGGCGAGTGGGTCGGATCTGGAATCTACTGCCTGAGAGTGTGTTGGAGGCTGGGCGAGTGGTTTACATCTGGAATCTACTGCCTGAGAGTGTGTTGAAGGCTGGGCGAGTCATTCGGATCTCAAATCCACTGTCTCTGAATGTGTTGAAGGCTGGGTGGGTGGGTCGGATCTGGAATCCACTGCCTGAGAGTGTGTTTGTGTCTGATTCAATCGATTCAAAGAGAAATGGATATTTCTCTGCAAAGTAAAACAATTGCAGGGTGATGGAGAAAAGGTGTGGGAGTGGGAGTAACTTAATTGTTGTTGCAGAGAGCCAGCACAGGCTTGATGGGCTGAATGGCCTCATTCTGTGCTGTCACCTTTCTGTGAAGCAGTAAGCACAGAACTGAACACGGTTGATTCAGCACATTCAGGGGTATAGAGGGTTGGGGGGAGGGCACGCAGTTCATGTGGAACTGAAACCAGAGTCAACATCTTCAGGGCAGGGAGGGATGCAGTGACTGTAGAACTGAGTTCTCGCATTTCTGAAAACTAGGACTTGTAGAAACAAGTAAAATTCCATAGAAATGAGAATTGCCTGTTTTGAATTTCTATCCTGTACTTAGGATGCTGACTTTTGTAAATTCCTTTCACTGGGTATTAGAAGGGGAGGATTTACAGACAAGAAACTCAAAGTAAACATCACATCAAAAGTCACTCGATTCATCAGGATCTGAATATCATCGGCCTTTGAATGTGTAAGGAGAAATGTTTGTCTGTGGGAAAGCTTTCTAACATCAGAGTGACTGGAAGAGTACTGAGACACACACACCCGAGTCAGAGTGTTCCAGTGTACTGACTGTGGAAAGAGCTTTAACCAGTTACACTGCCTGAAAAAAAATCACACCATTCACAGCAGTGAGAAACCGTACATATGTTCTGTGTGTGGCCGAGGCTTCAACTGATCATCCAAACTGGAGGGAGGGTCACAAGGACATACGCACCACGGAGAAACCATCGAAATGTGGGTACTGTGGGAAGGAGTTCAGTTACCCGTCCAAACTGGAAACTCATCGGCGCAGTCACACGGGGGGAGAGGCTGGTCACCTGCCCCGTCTGCTGGAAGGGATTCACTCAGTTACCCAACCTTCTGACGCACCAACGTACTCACACTGATGAGAGGCCTTTTGAACGTTCTGACTGTGAGAAGCGATTTAAAAACATAAAGGATCTGCTGCCACACTGGCAAACTCACATCGGCGACAGGCCATTCATCTGCTGCCTGTGTGAGAATAGACTCGCTTAGTTATCCCACCTTCTGACACATCAACTTGTTGACTCTGATAAGAGGCCATTTAAATGTCCTGACTGTGAGAAGACCTTTATAGGGGGAAAAAAGATCTGCTGAAACCCCAAAGCACTCACTCTGGGAAAAGACTGTTCACCCTCTGTGTGTGTGTGAAAAAATTCACTCGGTCATCCACATTGCTGACACAGCAACGAGTTCACACTGGGCAGAAATCACAAGAAATAGGAGGTGTCAGCCATTTGGCTCCTTGAGCCTGCTCTGCCCTTCAACTTGATCATGGCTGATCTGATTGTGGCCCTAACTGTACCTCCCCCACAACCCCTGACTCCCTTGTTGATCAAAAATCTGTCCAACTCAGCCTCGAATACATTCAATGACCCAGCCTTTACTGCTGTCTGGGGTAGAGAATTCCAAAGAATTAACAACCCTCAGAGAGGAAATTCCTTCCCATTTCCATCTCAAATAGGAGACACCTTATCCTGAAACTGTGTCTGCTAATTCTCGATTCCCCCACGAAGGTAAACGTTCTCTCAGCATCTGTCAAGCCCCCTTAGAATCTGATATGCTTCAATAAGATCACTCGCCATTCTTCTAAACTCCAAAGAGTACAGGCTCAACCATTCCTCATAAGACAACCCCTTCATCCCAGGAATTAACCTTCTCTGAATTGCCTCCAATGCAAGTATATCCCTACTTAAACACAGAACTCTAGATGTGGTCTCACCAGCACCCGATACAGTTGGAGCAAAACTTTCCAAATATTACATTCTATTCCTCTTGCAATAAAGGCCACCATTCCATTTGCCTTCCTAATTACTTGCTGCACCTGATGCTAACCTTTTTGTGATTCATGTATGTGGACACCCAAATCCCTCTGTAGTCTCTCTGCATTTAAATATTTTGCCTTCCTATTCTTGCTGCCCAAGCAGATAACCTCACATTTTCCCACATTATACTCCATCTGCCAAATCTTTGCCCACTCATTTAACTTAATAATATTACAGGGACACATTCCCTGGTTCCCAGCAGTTACTTTTCTTGAGTAATTTTATTAACCCTAAACTACCCTGCCTATTGTTAATTCTGTTATTTCTTATAGTTTCACAATTATAGGTAGAAACATCACATATTATAATCTAATCTATTCTATAGCTTATTTTGGTTTAAATGTATATTGTGGTTAATAACAGACAACCTCTGTCCTTTCCCCTGATCTGATTAGAATTTTTTAGAATTAGAATTAGAATTAGAATATTACAGCGCAGTACAGGCCCTTCGGCCCTCGATGTTGCGCCGATCATCTGACCTACACTATTCCATTTACATCCATATGTCTATCCAATGACCACTTAAATGCCCTTAAAGTTGGCGAGTCTACTACTGTTGCAGGCAGGGCGTTCCACGCCCCTACTACTCTCTGCGTAAAGAAACTACCTCTGACATCTGTCCTATATCTTTCACCCCTCAACTTAAAGCTATGTCCCCTCGTGTTTGCCATCCTCATCCGAGGAAAAAGACTCTCACTATCCACCCTATCTAACCCTCTGATTATCTTGTATGTCTCTATTAAGTCACCTCTCCTCCTCCTTCTCTCTAACGAAAACAACCCCAAGTCCCTCAGCCTTTCCTCGTAAGACCTTCCTTCCATACCAGGCAACATCCTAGTAAATCTCCTCTGCACCCTTTCCAAAGCTTCGACATCCTTCCTATAATGCGGTGACCAGAACTGCACGCAATACTCCAGGTGCGGCCTCACCAGAGTTTTGTACAGCTGCATCATGACCCCGTGGCTCTGAAACTCGATCCCCCTACTAATAAAGGCTAACACACCATATGCCTTCTTAACAGCCCTATTAACCTGGGTAGCAACTTTCAGGGATTTATGTACCTGGATACCAAGATCTCTCTGCTCATCTACACTACCAAGAATCTTCCCATTAGCCCAGTACTCTGCATTGCTGTTACTCCTTCCAAAGTGAATCACCTCACACTTCTCCGCATTAAACTCCATTTGCCATCTCTCAGCCCAGCTCTGCAGCCTATCTATGTCCCTCTGTACCCTACAACACCCTTCGACACTATCCACAACTCCACCGACCTTCGTGTCATCCGCAAATTTACTAACCCACCCTTCTACACCCTCATCCAGGTCGTTTATAAAAATGACAAACAGCAGTGGCCCCAAAACAGAACCTTGCGGTACACCACTAGTAACTAAACTCCAGGATGAACATTTGCCATCAACCACCACCCTCTGTCTTCTTTCAGCTAGCCAATTTCTGATCCAAAGCTCTAAATCACCTTCAACCCCATACTTGCGTATTTTCTGCAATAGCCTACCGTGGGGAACCTTATCAAACGCCTTACTGAAATCCATATACACCACATCCACGGCTTTACCCTCATCCACCTGTTTGGTCACCTTCTCGAAAAACTCAATAAGGTTTGTGAGGCACGACCTACCTTTCACAAAACCGTGCTGACTATCGCAAATCAACTTATTCTTTTCAAGATGATTATAAATCCTGTCTCTTATAACCTTTTCCAACATTTTACCCACAACCGAAGTAAGGCTCACAGGTCTATAATTACCAGGGCTGTCTCTACTCCCCTTCTTGAACAAGGGGACAACATTTGCTATCCTCCAGTCCTCCGGCACTACTCCTGTCGACAATGACGACTTGAAGATCAACAACAACGGCTCTGCAATCTCCTCCCTGGCTTCCCAGAGAATCCTAGGATAAATCCCATCTGGCCCAGGGGACTTATCTATTTTCACTCTTTCCAAAATTGCTAACACCTCCTCCTTGTGAATCTCAATCCCATCTAGCCTAGTAGGCTGTATCTCAGTAATCTCCTCGGCAACATTTTCTTTCTCTACTGTAAATACTGACGAAAAATATTCATTTAACGCTTCCCCTATCTCCTCTGATTCCGCACACAACTTCCCACTACTATCCTTGATTGGCCCTGTTCTAACTCTTATCATTCGTTTATTCCTGATATACCTATAGAAAGCCTTAGGGTTTTCTTTGATCCTATCCGCCAATGACTTCTCGTGTCCTCTCCTTGCTCTTCTTAGCCCTCCCTTTAGATCCTTCCTGGCTAGCTTGTAACTCTCAAGCGCCCTAACTGAGCCTTCACGTCTCATCCTAACATAAGCCGCCCTCTTCCTCTTGACAAGCGCTTCAACTTCTTGAGTAAACCACGGCTCCCTTGCTCGACAACTTCCTCCCTGCCTGACAGGTACATACTTATCAAGGACACGCATTAGCTGCTCCTTGAATAAGCTCCACATTTCGTTTGTGCCCATCCCCTGCAGTTTCCTTCCCCATCCTACACATCCTAAATCTTGCCTAATCGCGTCATAATTTCCTTTCCCCCAGCTATAATTCTTGCCCTGCGGTATATACCTGTCCCTGCCCATCGCTAAGGTAAACCTAACCGAATTGTGATCACTATCGCCAAAGTGCTCACCTACATCTAAATCGAACACCTGGCCGGGTTCATTACCCAGTACCAAATCCAATGTGGCATCGCCCCTGGTTGGCCTGTCCACATACTGTGTCAGAAAACCCTCCTGCACACACTGGACAAAAACAGACCCATCTAAAGTACTCGAACTATAGTATTTCCAGTCAATATTTGGAAAGTTAAAGTCCCCCATAACCACTACCCTGTTACTCTCGCTCCTGTCGAGAATCATCTTCGCTATCCTTTCCTCTACATCTCTGGAACTATTCGAAGGTCTATAGAAAACTCCCAACAGGGTGACCTCTCCTCTCCTGTTTCTAACCTCGGCCCATACTACCTCAGTAGACGAGTCCTCAAACGTCCTTTCTGCCGCTGTAATACTTTCCTTGATTAACAATGCCACACCCCCCCCCTCTTTTACCCTCTTCTCTGTTCTTTCTGAAACATCTAAATCCCGGAACCTGCAACATCCATTCCTGCCCCTGCTCTACCCATGTCTCCGAAATGGCCACAACATCAGGATCCCAGGTACCAACCCATGCTGCAAGCTCACCCACCTTATTCCGGATGCTCCTGGCGTTGAAGTAGACACACTTTAAACCAAGTTCTTGCTTGCCAGTGCCCTCTTGCGTCCCTGTAACCTTATCCCCTACCTCACTACTCTCAACAGCCTGTACACTGGCACTGCAATTTAGGTTCCCATTCCCCTGCTGATTTAGTTTAAACCCCCCCGAAGAGCACTAACAAATCTCCCCCCCAGGATATTGGTACCCCTCTGGTTCAGGTGAAGACCATCCTGTTTGTAGAGGTCCCACCTACCCCAGAAAGAGCCCCAATTATCCAGGAAACCAAAACCCTCCCTCCTACACCATCCCTGCAGCCACGTGTTCAACTCCTCTCTCTCCCTATTCCTCTCTTCGCTAGCACGTGGCACAGGCAACAACCCAGAGATAACAACTCTGGTTGTTCTCGCTCTAAGCTTCCACCCTAGCTCCCTGAATTTCTGCCTTAAATCCCCATCTCTCTTCCTACCTATGTCGTTGGTGCCTATGTGGACCACGACTTGGGGGTGCTCCCCCTCCCCCTTAAGGATCCCAAAAACACGATCGGAGACATCACGTACCCTGGCACCTGGGAGGCAACACACCAACCGTGAGTCTCTCTCGTTCCCACAGAACCTCCTATCTGTTCCCCTAACTATGGAGTCCCCAATGACTAATGCTCTGCTCCTCTTCCCTTTTCCCTTCTGAGCAACAGGGACAGACTCTGTGCCAGAGACCTGCACCCCATTGCTTACCCCTGGTAAGTCGTCCCCCCCAACAGTATCCAAAACGGTATACCTGTTGTTGAGGGAAACGGCCACAGGGGATCCCTGCACTGCCTGCTGGTTCCCTTTCCTTCCCCTGACGGTAACCCATCTACCTACTTCTTTTACCTGAGGTGTGACTGCCTCCCTATAACTCCTGTCAATAATCCCCTCCGCCTCCCGAATGATCCGAAGTTCATCCAGCTCCAGCTCCAGTTCCCTAACGCGGTCTGCGAGGAGCTGGAGTTGGGTGCACTTCCCGCAGATGCAGTCAGCAGGGACACTCTTGGCGACCCCTACCTCCCACATTCTGCAGGAGGAACATACAACTGCCTTTACCTCCATTCCCACTATTCTAGATTCCCAATAAATCTACTGAAAAACCAAACAAAAAAAAAAGTCAAAACTTGTTCGCTTAGCAATCCGACGGACTGAAGTTTTAAATAAAAAGCTTACCTTATCAACACCCTAGAGTCCTTTTTTTTTTTTGGTTAGAGGAGGAGGGTGGGTGGGAGACACTACACGTGTAGTGTCTCGGGTACTGCCACTGCCCAAATAAATAGTTTTCCCCTACCCAGCAGTCCCCGGTCCTCCGAAACAAAAAAGGGATTAACTTGTAACTTACTGAAATTGACCGCTCAGCTGAAAGTCCGCTCCGCACCCCGTTCTATCAAGGCTGCTCCTCGCAAAAGAGTTTCCAATGAGCTGATTCTGTGGACTGATTCTTATCACTATTGCCATGGCGACCTGTCTGCAGTGAAACACCTGTTTGAGTTTCGAACCCAGACTAAACCTCTCCGTCCCATAATCAGACATTTGATGTCAATGTATTTTAAACATGTTATTTTCATATCCCTAGACCCTACAAGGTCACTGAAGGCAGCAGCACAGGTAGATAAGGTGGTTACGAAGGCATATGGGATACTTTCCTTTATTTATTTATTTTATTCATTCATGGTATGTGGGAGATGCTGGCCAGGCCAGCATTTATTGTCCATCCCTAACTGCCCTTGAGAAGCTGGTGATGAGCTGCCTTCTTGAACTGCTGCAGTCCATGTGGGGTAGGTATACCCACAGTGCTGTTAGGAAGGGAGTTCCAGGATTTTGACCCAGCGACAGTGAAGGAACGGCGCTATGGTTCCAAGTCAGGATGGTGTGTGACTTGGAGGAGAACTTGCAGGTGGTGCTGTTCCCATGTATGTGCTGCCCTTGTCCTTCTAGTTGGTAGAGGTCGCGAGTTTGGAAGGTGCTGCCTAAGGAGCCTTGGAGCATTTCTGCAGTGCATCTTGTAGATGGTACTGTTGCCACTGTGCGTTGGTGGTGGAGGGAGTGAATGTTTGTAGATGGGGTGCCTATCAAGCGGGCTGCTTTGTCCTGGATGGTGTCGAGCTTCTTGAGTGTTGTTGGAGCTGCACCCATCCAGGCAAGTGCAGAGTATTCCATCACACTCCTGACTTGTGCCTTGTAGATGGTGGACAGGCTGTGGGAAGTCAGGAGGTGAGTTACTCGCCTCAGGATTCCTAGCCTCTGACCTGCTCTTGTTGCCACGGTATTTATATGGCTGTTCCAGTTCAGTTTCTGGTCAATGGTAGCCCCTAGGATGTTGATAGTGGGGGATTCAGCGATGGTAATGCCGTTGAATGTCAAGGGGAGATGGTCATTGCCTGGCACTTGTGTGGCGCGAATGTTATTTGCCACTTATCAGCCCAAGCCTGGATATTGTCCAGGTCTTGCTGCATTTCTAAGCGGACTGCTTCAGTATCTGAGGAGTCACGAATGGTGCTGAACATTGTGCAATCATCAGCGAACATCCCCACTTCTGACCTTATGATTGAAGGAAGGTCATTGATGAAGCAGCTGAAGATGGTTGGGCCGAGGACACTACCCTGAGGAACTCCTGCAGTGATGTCCTGGAGCTCAGATGATTGACCTCCAACAACCACAGCCATCTTCCTTTGTGCTAGGTATGACTCCAGCCAGCGGAGGGTTTTCCCCCTGATTCCCATTCACCTCAGTTTTGCTGGGGCTCCTTGATGCCATACTCGGGTCAAATGCTGCCTTGATGTCAAGGGCAGTCACTCACACCTCACCTCTTGAGTTCAACTCTTTTGTCCATGTTTGAACCAAGGCTATAATGAGGTCAGGAGCTGAGTCGCCCTGGCGGAACCCAAACTGAGCATCACTGAGCAGGTTATTGCTAAGCAAGTGTCGCTTGATGGCACTGTTGATGACACCTTCCATCACTTTACTGATGATTGAAAGTAGGCTGATGGGGCGGTAATTGGCCAGGTTGGATTTGTTCTGCTTTTTGTGTACAGGACATACCTGGGCAATTTTCCACATTGCAGGGTAGATGCCAGTGTTGTAGCTGTACTGGAACAGCTTGGCTAGGGGCGCGGCAAGTTCTGGAGCACAGGTCTTCAGTACTATTGCTGGAATATTGTCAGGGCCCGTAACTTTTGCAGTATCCAGTGCCTTCAGTCGTTTCTTGACATCACGCGGGGTGAATCGAATTGGCTGAAGTCTGGCATCTGTGATGCTGGGGACTTCAGGAGGAGGCCGAGATGGATCATCAACCCGGCACTTCTGTGTGAACTCACTGGTGTGTCAGTAGATCCTTTTCACTTTTAAATCTCCTCACAGTCAGAACATTTAAAAGATCTCTGTTCGGAGTGAACAGGTTGGTGTTCCAGAAGGTCGGAAGACTGAGTGAATCCCTTCCCACACACGGAGCAGGTGAACGGCCTCTCCCCAGTCTGACTGCGCCGATGAGTTTCCAGTTCAGATGGGCAATTGGATCCCTTCCCATAGTCCCCACATTTCCACGGTTTATCTGTGCTGTGGGTGTCCTTGTGTCTCTCCAGCTTGGATGCTCACTTGAAGCCTTGTCCGCACACATAGGTGTACAGCTTCTCCTTACTGTGAATGGTGTGATGTTTTTTCAGTCAGTGCACTGAACATTCTCACTTGGGTGTCTGTGTCGCGATGCTTTTCCAGTCACATTGATGTCTGACATCTTTTCCCACAGAAAGAACCGACAAACGTTTGACATTCAGATCTCGCCATATAAAGTGACAATGTCAGATCTTGATGTGATGATTGGTTTGAATTTCCTGTCTGCAAATCCTCTCCTTCTAAGCCCGCTTCTAAGGAGTTTACAAAAGCCATCACTGTCAGTCCAGGATAGAAATTCACAACACTCTCTCCTGCTTCCCGGCCCAGGATGGCCACGCATACGCCCTGCTGCACAAGGCCAAGAAAGGTGGCAGCCGCTAACCCGAGCCTGTTAACTGAGAGAGGCCCTGCAGCTGCCACCCCACTCAGTGCAAACATGGGGCTGGTAGCTCCTCATTCGGGCTTTGAGACCTGCACCGGGTTTTTGTAAATCGGATAATGTTCCCTGAGTTACACGGGGGCTGTACTCTGTGTAAATCCGACATTGCCCTGGGGTTTATTAACCTGCTCCGTCTAGCCTCCTCCTTCCTGTTCCGTTCCATTTCCTCCACTTTGCTCTCATCCTTTCCCTGTCTCTCAGACGCATGACAGAATTCGCCTTGGCCTCACCTTCTACCCCACCAATGCATCATCCTCCATCACACCTCCAGTGTGATTCCACCACCAAACACACCTTCCTCTCCCCTTTCAGCATTCTAGTCCGACCGTTCCTTCTGCGACACCCTGATCCAAATCTCGATCACATCCAACACCCATTTCTCTTCCCATGCAAGCACAAGAGATGTAACACCTGCCCTTTTAACAAGGAAAATTTATGAGGGTCGTGTAGTTGATGTGGTGTACATGGATTTTAGCAAGGCTTTTGACAAGGTCCCATGTGGCAGACTGGTTACAAAAATAAAAGCACATGGGATCCAGGGAAATGCAGCAAGGTGGGTACAAAATTGGCTCAGGAAACAAAGGATAATTGTTGACGGCTGTTTTTGCGAGTGGAGGGCTGTTCCCAGTGGCGTTCCGCAGGGATCAGTACTGGTTCCCCTGATTTTTGTGGTATATATTAACGATTTGAACGTAAATGTTGGGGGCATGATTAAGAAGTTTGCGGACCATACAAAGATTGGCCATGAAGTAGATAGCGAGAGGATAGTTGCAGGCTGCAGGAAGATATTGATGGTTTGGTCAGATGGGCAGAAAGGTGGCAAATGGAATTCAACCCAGAGAAGTGTGAGGCAATGCGTTTGGGGAGGTCAAATAAAGCAAAGGAATACACAATTAATGGGAGAATATTGAGAGGTGTAGAGGGAGTGAGGGACCTTGAAGTGAATGTCCACAGATCCCTGAAGGTAGCAGGACAGATTGATAAGGTGGTTAAGAAGGCATATGGAATCCTTTCCTTTATTAGTCGAAGTGTAGAATACAAGAGAAGGACGGTTATGCTGGAACTGTATAAATCATTTGTTAGGCTACAACTTGAGTACTGTGTGCAGTTCTGGTCACCTCATTACAGAAAGGATGTAATTGCACTGGAGAGGGTACAGAGGAGATTTACGAGGATGTTGCCAGAACTGGAAAAATGCAGCTACGAAGAAAGATTGGATAGGCTTGGGTTGTTCTCCTTGGAACAAAGAAGGCTGAGGGGAGATTTGATTGCGATGTACAAAATTTTGAGGGGCCTGGATAGAGTGGATGGGAAGGGCCTATTTACCTTAGCAGAGAGGTCAGTGACTAGGGGGCATAGATTTAAAGAGATTGGTAGAAACATTAAAGGGGAGATGAGGAAAATTGCTTTCACCCAGAGGGTGGTGATGTTCTGGTACTCACTGTCTGAAAGGGTAGTTGAGGCAGAGACCCTCAACGCATTTAAAAGGGGTCTGGACATGCACCTCAACTGCTGTAATCTGCAGGGCTATGCACCAAATGCTGGAAGGTGGGATTAGGCTGTGTGGCCTGGTTTTCGGCCGGCACAGACACGATGGGCCAAGTGGCCTCTTTCTGTGCCGTAAACCTTCTATGATTCTAACTTGCCCCTTCTCACTGTCCATGGTCCCAAACACACCCTCAAGGTGAAACTGAAATTTACTTGTACTTATTTCAATTTCGTATACTGTATTCACTGCTCACAATGCAGCCTCCTATACATTGGGGTGATGAAATGCAGACAGGGTGATCACTTTGTGGAACACCTCCATTCAGTTTGCAAGTATTGCCCTGAACTGGTCGCCTGCCATCTTAATTCTCTCTTCCACTCCCACTCTGCCCTTGGCCTCCTACACTGTTTGAATGAAGCTCAATAGAAACTGGAGGAACAGCAGCTCATCTTTCAATTTGGCACTTCAGTCTTCCGGACTCAACACTGAGTTCAACAATTACAGATCATTTCAGTTACAATTCAGTGGGATGTAAACAGTAACCCCGACACTTACCAGCACCTTAGAGCCCTAGAAGAATTACGACACAGAAAGAAGCCATTTAGCCCATCGTGTCTGCACCGTCCGAAAAATCTAGCTGCCCAATCTAATCCCACCTTCCAGCACCTGGTCCATAGCCTTGCAGGTTACAGCATTTCATGTGCATGTCCAGGTACCTTTTAAATGTGCTGAGGGTTTCTGCCTCCACCACCATTCCTGGCAGTGAATTGCAGACACCCACCAGACTCTGGGTGAAAATGTTTTTCCTCATGTCCCCTCTAATCCTTCGACCAATCACCTTAAATCTGTGCCCCCTGGTAATTGAACTCTCCACCAAGAGAAACAGGTCCTCCCTGTCTCATCTATCTAGGCCCCTCATAATTTTGTACACCTCTATTAAGTCATCCCTCAGCCTCCTCTGTTCTCGGGAAAACAACCTTAGCCGATCCAATCTTTCCTCATAGCTGTAACTTTCGAGCCCAGGCAAAATTGTTGTAAATCTCCTCTGGAGTCTCCCCAGAACAATTATGTCCTTTCTGTAATGTGGTGACCAGAACTGTACGCAATACTCCAACTGTGACCTAACCAGCGTTCCAGTAGTACATCCCTGCTTTTGTATTCTATATCTCAGCCAATAAAGGAACGCATTCCAAATACCTTCTTCACCACTCTATCCACCTGTCCTGCCACCTTCAGGGACATGTGGACCCTCTCAATATTCTCCCATTTATTGTGTATTCCCTCGCTTTATTTGCCCTCCCTAAATGCATTTCCTCACACTTATCTGGATTGAATTCCATTTGCCACTTTTCCACCCAATCAACCAAACCATCGATATCTTTCTGGAGTCTATGGCTATTCTCTTCATTATCAACTACAGGGCCGATTTTTGTGTCATCAGCAAATTTCCAAATTATGCCTCCCCATTTAAGACCAACTCATTAATCGAAACCACAAACAGCAAGGCACCCAACACTGAGCCCTGTGGAACTCCACTGGAAACAGCTTTCCATTCACAAAACCATCCAACGACTACTGTCATTTGTTTCCTGTCCCTGATCCAACCTGCCACATTCCCCTGACTCCCTTGGGCTTTCATTTTACTGACCAGCCTGCCATGTGGGACCTTGTCAAATGCCTGACCAAAATCCATGTATACCACATGTACTGCACTTCCCTCATCAATCCTCCTTGTTACCTCCTCAAAAAACTCAATTATGTTAGTAAGACATGACCTTCCCTTAACAAATCTATGCTGACCATCCCCGATCAGTCCATGCCTTTCTAAGTGGCAGTTTATCCCGTCTCTCAGAATAGAGTCTAACAATTTACCCACACCGAAGTCAGACTGACCAGCCTTTAATTATATGGCCTATCCCGCACACCCTTTTTAAACAATGGTACAACGTTCGCGGACCTCCAGTCGTCTGGTACCTCTCCTGTATCTAGTGAGGATTTGAAGATGATCCTCAGCGCATCCTCTATTTCCTCCCTAGCTTCCTTTAACAACCTGGGATGTAATCCATCTGGCCCTGGTGACTTACCCACTTTTAAGGATGTTAGACCCTCTAGTACTTCCTCTCTCATTATGCTTATCGTATCTAATATTTCACACTCCTCGCACTAAGGGGCAAAAAACGTTAGTGGGGGTTGGATATTGACCCCCAAACTGTAGTGGTGATGTTGGAAATGGCATTAAACAGGAAATTAGAGACACATGCGATAAAGGAACATCTGTAATTATGGGTGGCTTTATTAGAACAAAGAACAAAGAAAATTACAGCACAGGAACAGGCCCTTCGGCCCTCCAAGCCTACGCCGATCCAAATCCTCTATCTAAACCTGTCGCCTATTTTCTAAGGGTCTGTATCTCTTTACTTCCTGCCCATTCATGTCTCTGTCTAGATACATCTTAAAAGACGCTATCGTGCCCGTGTCTACCACCTCCGCTGGCAATGCGTTCCATGCACCCACCACCCTCTGCGTAAAGAACTTTCCACGCATATCCCCCCTAAACTTTTCCCCTTTCACTTTGAACTCGTGTCCCCTTGTAATTGAATCCCCCACTCTGGGGAAAAAGCTTCTTGCTATCCATTGTCTATACCTCTCATGATTTTGTACACCTCAATCAGGTCCCCCCTCAACCTCCGTCTTTCTAATGAAAATAATCCTAATCTACTCAACCTCTCTTCATAGCTAGCGCCCTCCATACCAGGCAACATCCTGGTGAACCTCCTCTGCACCCTCTCCAAAGCATCCACATCCTTTTGGTAATGTGGCGACCAAAACTGCACGCAGTATTCCAAATGTGGCCGAACCAAAGTCCTATACAACTGTAACAATTCTGCATATAGATTGGGCAAATCAAATTAGTCACAATACTGTAGAGGAGGAATTCATGGAGTGTATATGGGATGGTTTTCTGGACCAATACGTTGAGGAACCAACTAGAGAACAGGCCATCCTAGACTGGGTGTTGTGTAATGAGAGAGGAATAATTGACAATCTTGTTGTGCGAGAGCCCTTGGGGATGAGCGACCATAATATGATAGAATTCTTCATCAAGATGGAGAGTGACGTAGTTGATTCTGAGACTAGGGTCCTGAATCTTAATAAAGGAAACTACGAAGGTATGAGGCGCGAGTTGGCTATGATGGATTGAGAAACGTTATTAAAAGGGATGATGGTGGATAGGCAATGGCAAACATTCAAAGAGCGCATGGATGAACTGCAACAATTGTTTATTCCTGTCTGGCACAAAAGTAAAAAGGGAAAGGTAGCCAAACCATATCTTACAAGGGAAATTAGAGATAGCATTAGATCCAAGGAAGAAGCATACAAATTTGCCAGAAAAAAACAACAGACCTGAGGATTGGGAGCAGTTCAGAATTCAGCAAAGGAGGACCAAGGGATTGATTAAGAAGGGGAAAATAGAGTACGAGTAAGCTTGTGGGGAACATAAAAACTGACTGTAAAAGTTTCTGTAGGTATGTGAAGAGAAAAAGATTGGTGAAGACAAATGTAGGTCCCTTACAGTCAAAAACAGGGGAATTTATTATGGGGAGTAAAGAAATGGCTGACCAACTAAATGCACACATTGGTTCTGTCTTCACAAAGGAGGACACAAATATCATACCAGAAATGTTGGGGAACACAGGGCTTAGTGAGAGGGAGGAATTGAAGGAAATCAGTATTAGTAGAGAAATGGTGTTGGGGAAATTGATGGGATTGAAGGCCGATAAATCCCCAGGGCCTGATAATCTACATCCCAGAGTACTTAAGGAAGTGGCCCTAGAAATAGTGGATGCATTGGTGGTCATCTTCCAAGATTCTACAGACTCTGGAACAGTTTCTACAGATTGGAGGGTAGCTAATGTAACCCCACTATTTAAAAAGAGAGGTAGAGAGAAAATGGAATTATAGACCAGTCAGCCTGACGTTGGTAGTAGGGAAAATTCTACAGTGCATTATCAAAGATTTTATAGCAGAGTACTTGAAGAACAGTGGTAAAATCAGACAAAGTCAGCATGGATTTACGAAAGGGAAATCACGCTTGACAAATCTACTAGAATTCTTCGAGGATGTAACTCGTAGAGCTGATGAGGGACAGCCAGTGGATGTGGTTTATTTGGACTATCAGAAGGCTTTCAACAAAGTCCCACATAAGAGATTAGCGTGTAATATTAAAGTGCATGGGATTGGGGGTAGTGTATTGCGATGGATAGAAAATTGGTTGGCAGACAGGAAACAAAGAGACGGAATAAACGAGTCTTTTTCCGAATGGCAGGCAGTGACTAGTGGGGTACCACAGGGACCAGTGCTCGGACCCCAGCTATTCACAATATATATTAATGATTTAGATGAGGGAACTAAATATAATACCTCCAAATTTGCAGATGACACAAAACTGGGTGGGAGGGTGAGTTGTGAGGAGGATGCAGAGAGGCTTCAGTGATTTGGACAAATGCATGGCAGATGAATATAATGTGGATAAATGTGAGGTTATCCACTTTGGCAGCAAAAACAGGAAGGCAGATTATTATCTGAACGGCTATAAACAGAGAGAGGGGAATATGCAACGAGACCTGGGTGTTCTCGTACACCAGTCGCTGAAGTATGTTCCCGATGGTGGGGGAGTCCAGAACCAGGGGTCATAGGCTAAGGAAATGGAGTAAACCTTTCAGGACTGAGATGAGGAGAAATTTCTTCACCCAGAGAGTGGTGAGCCTGTGGAATTTGCTACCACAGAAAGCAGTTGAGGCCAAAACATTGTATGTTTTCAGGAAGGAGTTAGATATAGCTCTTGGGTCTGAAGGGATCAAAGGGTATGGGGCGAAAGCAGGAACAGGTTACTGAGTTGGATGATCAGCCATGGCCATAGTGAATGGTGGAGCAGGCTCGAAGGGCCGACTGGCCTAATCCTGCTCCTATTTTCGATGTTTAACTACAATGTCTGCAACATCCCTTTCCTTTGTGAAGACAAAGGCAAAAAACTCATAGTGAATAGGACAGATTTACTTCTTTAGTTCTGAAGAAGGGTCACTGACCTGAAACGTTAACTCTGCTTCTCTCTGCACAGATGCTGCCGGACCTACTGAGTATTTCCAGCATTTCTTATTTTTATTTAAAATTAACATCTACCTGCATATTTTTTTGCCCCAGAAGCACTGCAAATAAGGTCCACCCCAGCCCCCACAAGGTTTTTTTTTAACAAAACAAGCAACATTGTGAAATGTCCCTTTCGGGAGCGGGTGGTTGCCGTCCATCTTTCTATGGGGCTGTGGTGCTTCGTTTCGCCTGATTTATTAGCTTTGGTCCAGATTTGCCCCTAACAAAGATGGCGGCGGTTGTCGGAGGCGCGCGCAGATTTTTTTTGCCGCCTGGAGAAGTTTCGGCGGGAATCGGTTAACGGTCGCGAGCGTTGCCATGGCGGCGGGGGCGGGGGCTTGGTGACGGCGCGCGCTGGTGGGGGCGGGGCTTGGTGACGGCGCGTGCCGGCGGGGGCGGGGCTTGGTGACGGCGCGCGCTGGTGGGGGCGGGGCTTGGTGACGGCGCGTGCCGGCGGGGGCGGGGCTTGGTGACGGCGCGTGCCGGCGGGGGCGGGGCTTGGTGACGGCGCGTGCCGGCGGGGGCGGAGCATCAAGCTGAGCAGCAGTAGGTGAGCGGCCAGGAGCAAGGTGGATGAGAGAGCCTGGGGTTGGAGTGGGAGGCGGTAGGCTTCTTTCCTGGGGAGGACACCACTCTGACTGGGGCCACCTAAAACACTGAAACACAGGAATTTTAATGTCAGCCTCTGAGGGGGAGGCAATGGGTGCAAGAAAACCTGGTTGATAATGACTGGTCTTGGATGGGTTTTGGTGTCTCCAGTGGGTGAGGTTCAGATTTTCCACCAGTCCCTTTGAGGAAAGGACTGGCTGCAAGTTTTTACTCATTCATTCTTGGGATGTGGGTGTCACTGGCAAAGCTGGTATTTATTACCCTGTCCCTAGTCTCCCCTTGAGAAGGTGCTGGTGGTGGGCGGCAGCCTCCTTGAACCGGTTTCATACGACTGAGTGGCTCGTTTGGCCACTTCAGGGGCAGTTAATAGTCGACCATGTTAGTGTCAGACTTCAGTCACCTTTCCAGCCCCAGACCGGGTAAGGTCGGCAGGTTTCCATCTCTTGAGGGGCATTAATGAACCAGTTTTATGTTAATTGTGAAAATGTGGACCTTTATCCCTTTGCTGTTTGTGGGATCTTGCTGTGCACAGCTTGGGCTGCCCACATTATCTTACATTACAAGAGTGAATGCACATTTTAAAGATGCTTAATTGGCTGTAAAGTGCTTTGGAACATGCTGAGGTCGCGAAAGTTGTTATATAAATACACGTCTTTAGGCACTTCAGCAGCTTCATGGTCACTTCTACTGATAACCAGCTTTTTTATTTCCAGATTTTGACTTCCAATTCTCAAATTGCCATGGCAGGATCCGAACTCTCAGTCTCTGGATAAATGTCACAGAACCATGACTGAGTACTTAACTTGGAATTTGGTAAGTGTGGGAATTTCAAGGGTTGATCTCTTTCTAAAATCTAGTCAAGTTTCCATTTAGCATTTAACTTGAGCTTAACATTGAATTGTTCCTTTTTGTTTTCGTCAGTGGTAAACAAGCTTCCTGCTAGCGTCAGCAGCACAGTTAGTTACTTAGGTAGTTAGTTAGAACTGGTTCCCTAGTCAGCAGGGCCTGACTCAGGTCTCTGGAATTCTAGTGAGCATAAATACAGGAGGTTTTGCAAATGCACAAGTAAGCAGCACAAAGATCTGCTCGACTGAGTGCTGAACACGGGAATTGGTGCAGTGAGGGAGGAGGTGCTGTTTAGTTTACTTTTAGTTTAGTTTAGAGATACAGCACTGAAACAGGCCTTTCGGCTCACCGAGTCTGTGCCAACCATCAGCCACCCATTTATACTAATCCTACACTAATCTCATATTCCTACCACATCCCCACCTGTCCTTATATATTTCCCTACCACCTACCTATACTAGGGGCAATTTATAATGGCCAATTTACCTACCAACCTCCAAGTCTTTTGGCTTGTGGGAGGAAACCGGAGCACCCGGAGAAAACCCACGCAGACACAGGGAGAACTTGCAAACTCCACACAGTTCTGGTCTTTTACAGAACAAGCAGTGATCCAAGAGAGGGTGCCAGAGACGATGAGACCTGAGCTGAGGCCCAGAGGCTTTAATTAAGGAGCAGCTAGGTGATTGGTTGGTGAGTTTTAAGGTTTTTCTTCTTTCTAAACTGGGTCAGTAGTTTAAACTGGTACTGGCGAGATAAAAGTATTTTATGAAATTTGTATGTTAACCAGTTAAACTACTTAAAACTACAAATTATCAGTAATATTTCTAAACTTGAAACATAATTGGTTAAATAAAGCACAATAAAGATGGCAGGGCAAGTGATGTGTTGCAGCTGTAGCGTGTGGGAGCTGGTGGACACCAGTGTGATCCACTGCAACCACATCTATAGTAAGTGTCTGCAGCTCGATGAACTTCGGCTCAGAGTTGTTGAGCTAGAGTCCGAGATTCAGATACTGCGATGCTTCAGGAAGGGGGGAAAGTCACCTGGACGCTTTGTTCCAGGAGGCCGTCACACCCTTTAGGCTAGGTACTTTAGATTTGGTCAATGGCCAGGGACAGGAGTGTGACTGAGTGAGGCAGGTCTGGGGATCCAGAAATTAATAATGGGGAGCCTCAGCCCTTGCACTTGTTCAACAAGTTCAAGGCTCTTGCAGCTTCTGTGGTCGTGAGTAGGGACATCAAACTGACCACAGTGCTGTGCTGCAGGGGACCATTCAAGTGGGGGGAGTAAAAGGGAATGTAGTTGGGACAGTATAGTTGGGGGGGGTGGGGGGGTGGGTATAGGTACTGTTCTCCACAGCCGGGAGCGTGAGTCCTGAATGCTGTGTTGCCTGCCCGGTGCCAAGGTCAAGGACAATTCCTTGGACTGGAGAGGAACTTGGAGCGGGAGGGGATGCAGCCAGCTGTCGTGGTCCATGTGGGTACCAACGATATGGGTAGGACTAAGAAAAAGGTTCTGCTGAGGGAGTAGGAGTTGTTAGGGGCTAAATTAAAAAGGTAGAACCACAAAGGTGGTAATCTGTGGATTACTATCTGAGCCACAAGTAAATTGTCTTTGGATAAATAAGATCAGGGAGTTGAATGCTTACTCAAAGATTGGTGTGGGAGAAATGGGTTTGGATTCATGGGGCACTGGCACCAGTACTGAGGAAAGAGGGAGCTGTACCATTGGGACAACCTTCACCTGAACTGTGTTGGGACCAGTGTCCTGGTGAATCATATAACTTGGGCTGTAGAGAGGGCTTCAAACAAAATCGTTGAGGGTGTGAAGGGTTCAGGTGAGGGGAAATTTTGGAAGTTAATGAAAAAGGACAGGACAGTATTGCAGGGTAGCAACACGGGCAATGATGACCAGAGTATGACGAGAAGGGATAGAGCGTACACGAGTAAGAGTGCACCAGCAAATAAGGTCAGAATAGGGAAAAATGGTGAACAGGCAAAACTAAAGGCACCCCATCTGAATGCACGCAGAGTTCATAAAAAGATGGATGAACTGATATACCCATTTATTTCTATTTGTGCTATGATGGCCCCTTCAGAGACATGGTTGCAAGGTGACAAAGGCTGGGAGCCAAATATTCAAGAGTATTTGACATTTTGAAAGGATAGGAAGAAAGGCAAAGGAGGTAGGGTAGCTCTGTTAATAACAGATGAGATTAGTACAGTAGTGAGAATGATCTTGGCTCGGAATATCAAGATGTTGAATCAGTTTGGGTGGAGATAAGAAATAGCAAAGGAAAGAAGTCACTGGTGGGAGTAGTTTATCGGCCCCTTAAAGGTAGCTACATTGTAGGACAGAATAGAAATCGAGAAATAATGAGGGTTGCAGAATAGGTTCTGCAGTAAATGTAGATGATTTTAATCTTCATATAGATTGGACTAATCAAATTGGCAAAGGTAGCCTGGAGGATGAGTCCATAGAGTGGATTGGGGCAGTTTCTTGGAGCAATCCATTCTGGAACCAATCCGGGAGCAGGCTGTTTTGGACCTGGTAATGTGTAATAAGACAGGATTAATAAATGATGTCATAGTAAAGGATACTCTAGACAAGAGTGATCATAACATGATAGAATTTCACACAGTTTGAGGGTGAGAAGTTTGGGTCTGAAACTCGTGCCTTAAACTTAAATGAAGGCAATTACAAGGGAATGAAGACCAAGTTGGCTAAAGTGGATTGGGAAAATAAGTGAAAAGGTAAGAAAGTAGAGAAGCAGTGGCAGACATTTAGGGAGATAGTTCATAACTCTCAACAAAATATATTCCATTGAGAAAGACTCTGAGAAGGATGGACCATCTGTGGCTAAGGAAATTGAGAATGGTATCAAATTAGAAAAAAAAGGCATACAATACTGCAAAGATTAGTGATAGGCCAGAAGATTGGGAAAATTTTAGAAACCAGCAGAGGATGACGACATAAAAGGGTGAAATTAGAGTGAGAGTAAACTAACAAGAAATATAGACACAGGCAGTAAAAGCTTTTACAAATATATAAAAAGGAAGAGAGTGGCTAAAATACGTGTTGGTCCCTTAGAGGATGAGACTGGGGAATAAATAATGGGAAACAAGGAAATGTCAGAGACTTTGAACAAGTATTTTGTATCTCTTCACAGTAGAAGACACAAAAAGCATCCCAAGAATAGCAGAAAATCATGAGACAAAGCAAGGGGGGAACCTAAAACAATCACTGTCGCTAGAGAAACAGTACTAGGAAAACTCATGGGACCAAAGGCTGAGACGTCCCATGGACCTGATGGCCTGCATCCTAGGTCTTAAAGTAAGTGGCTGCCAAGATAGTGGTTTTACTCTTCCAAAATTGCCCAGATTCTGGAAAGGTCCCAGTGGATTGAAAAACAGCAAATGTAACACCTCTATTCAAGAAAGGGGGCAACAGAAAGCTGGAAACTGTAGGCCAGTTCACCTAACATCTGCCATTGGGAAAATGCTCGAATTCATCATTTAAGGAAATAGCAGCAGTGTATTTAGAAAATCATAATGCAATCAGGAAGGGGCAACATGGTTTTATGAAAGGGAAACCGTGTTTGACAAATTTATTAGAGTTCTTTGAAGATGCAACAAGCCGGATAGATAAAGGGGACCCAGTAGACGTGCATTTACTGTTGCTTATTCACACTACAGGAGCTCACTGTGCAGGCGCGGTGCTGGACTGTATCTGGAGCATGTGCAGTGTCGCTTTGATCAGAGCTGTCCAAGTGCTGGAGATGCTTTTGCAGCGGGTGAGTGTTGGCGCGGCACGGGAGGAATGGAGCCGGTGGGTGGGCGGGGAGGCATCAGAAACACCCGGTGTAGGCCGCAAGCCCCCAGTAAGAAGCTCCAGGTTCCGCGTTTGCAGCCCGTGGGCTTTTTCGGGGAATAGGCCCCCCCGGGTTAATGGCTGCCATCTTGGTTAGGCGGGAGTGGAGTGCATGCGGGGCCATCTTGGTGATGACACTGAGTGGGCGGGAACTCAAGGTACCAGTGACAAAAAGAGAATTGACAGAACACTGTTCACCCAATTTTCCCAGAGCCCGTTCACTCTTGCCAGGACTGTTCTGCGCAGACACAGATGGTCTGTGTGTGCGTGGTGACGTCTTCACGCTGCGGTAATTGCTTGGCGACGTCATCCCACTCATCAGTGGCGCGATTTTTGAAATCTCTGACTCCAGGATTTCAGAGATCTTTCCAGCTGCAGCTCCAGCCCGAGGTTTTAAATTCGAAAACAGTGAATAAGTTTCACAGGTGATTATTTTTGAGAATTTATGTACATTTTAGAACTTTTAGTGCTCTGCTGTATTATCTGTGGGAGGTTCCACAACTCTGGAGCTGATGTGCTGCTTTGCTGTGGAACTGAATCCATGTCCATCTTTTGCTCTGTTTCACCTCTGCCATTGTCTAACTTCCTCTGTCTCTAATAATGGCTGTATTTTAGCTGTGTTTGATATTTTACTGTTAATTCCCCCGACCATGCACTGCTGGGTTATCAGCTTTATCTTCCTACAGTATCTTTCATGGTCAGGAATTGTTTTTCCTGCACTGTGGTCCAATTCCCTTCCACTCTGAGCTTATACTAATCATCAAATTCTACATCATTTTTATTCCCCGTAACTTATTCTGCTCACCCTGAAATGTTAACTCTCTTTCTCTCTCTACAGATGCTGTCTAACCTACTGAGTATTTCCAGCACTTTCTCCATCTATTTCATATTTCCGCAGTATTTTGCTTTTGTTTTATTGCAGGCGTTGCTCGCAGAACCGAGTCTGATGATACAGACAGAACAATTAAGAGAAGGGTGAGTGTTGGATGTAGGTGGTTTTTTGTTGCATCCATTTGAGCTGGAGTGGAGATGGAGGAGAAGCTGCTGGGTTTAACCACTAGTGCTTTTGAGCTCAGTCGAGCCCAACAATTTCCAATGTGAGGCTGTGAAGTGTGGTAGATTCTAGGGGAGATTAAGTTGCTAAAGAGATATTCACACAATGTAAAAGAATATTGATTTAGGAACAAATATTTTTGTCAAGGCTTTTGACGCATTTTACATATGCAAATTTTTTTACTTCATTCTCAGGATATGGGTGTCACTAGCAAGACGAGCATATATTGTGAATCACCAGTTGCCCGTTGAGAAGGTGATGGTGGGCCTCTTGACCTGCTGCCGTTTGTGTGGTGAAGGTGCTCCCACAATGGTGTTAGGTAAGGAGTTACAGGATTTTTACCCAGTGGCAATGAAGGAACGGCGATAAAGGCCCAAATCAATAACAACAACAACTTGTATTTATATAGCACCTTTAATGGAATAAAATGTTCCAAGATATTTCACAGAAGTGTTATAAAACAATTTGACACAAAGCCACAGAGCAAGATATGAGGGCAGATGACCAAAAGCTTGGTTGACTAGGTAGGTTTTAAGTAGTATCTTAAAGGAGTAAAGAGAGGTAGAAAGGCGGTGAGGTTTAGAGAGGGAAGCAGCAGAGACAGTTTTATATTGCTTTAGTGTAACTTCTTGACCTTTGTACACAATGTCACTAATTATAAAGTCCAGGTTCCCATATACTTTATTAACTGCTTTGCTAACCTGTCCTGCCACTCAAAGATTTGTCCACAAACAACCAGGCTGTAGTTAAGTTGAGAGGGGAGGTGAAGAGGAAAATAAGACTGGCAAAGAGAGAATATGAAAATAGCATGGCAGTTGACATAAAAGGGAACCCAAAAATCTTCTACCAGCACGTAAATAGTAAGCAGGCAGTAAGAAGTGGAGTGGGGCCTATCAAGGACAAAGAAGGTGATAAATGTTTGGAGGCACAGGGCAAGGCTAGATTTCTTTCGATCGGTGTTTACTAAAGAAGAGGCTGGGTGACAAAATATCAGTAGAAGCAGAGATGGGGTGAAAATTGACAGGCAGGATGTACTGGAAAGGCTGGCTACACTAAGAGTGGATAAGCTACCTGGTCCGGGTGACTTGCACCCCAGGTTGCTAAAAGAAGTGGGAGTGGAGATTGTGGAAGAGCTTGCCATATTCTTCCAAACTTCTTTAGCTACAGGGAAGGTGCCAGAGGAGTGGGAAATGGCAAATGTGACACCCTTGTTCAAAGAAAGGTGCAAGGACATTCCGAGTAACTACAGGCCAGTCAATTTAACATCAGTGGTGGGTAAAGTTTTTAGAAACAAGAAGCAGGGAAAAAATAAACAGGCACTTGGAGAGTTTGGGTTAATTAAGGATAGCCAATACAGATTTGAAAAAGGCAGATTGTATTTGACTAATCTAATTGAAAATTTTAAATAAGTAACAGAGAAGGTTGATGAAGGGAATGCAGTGGATGTTGTTTATATGGATTTTAATAAAGTATTTGACAAAGTACCATAAAAAACTGGTTAACAAAATCGAGGCTCATGGAAAAGGAGGGCCAGTGTCAGCTTGGATTTTAAAAAATGGTTTAAGGACAAACAGCGATTTGTGCTAAATGGCTGTTTCTCAGACTCAAGTCACAACACAGAAGGAGGCCATTCGGCCTGTCGTGTCCGTGCTGCCTCTACGTAAGAGCAGCTCACCAAGTCCCAGCCTTTCCCTGACAGACCTGCAAATTTTCCTCTTCAGATATTTCATAGACTGATAGAATGTTTAAGGCACAGAAAGAGGCCACTTGGCCCATCGTGTCTGGTTTGGCCTAGGACACTACTTTGAGGAACTCCTGCAGTAATGTCCTGGAGCTGAGATGATTGACCTCCAACAACCACAAACATCTTTTTTTATGACTCCAACTAGCCGAAAGCTTTGCCCAATTCCCATCGACTCCAGTTTGGCTAAGGCTCCTTGATACCATAATCGGTTCAATGTTGCCTTAATATCCAGAGCAGCTCTTTCGTTCATGTTTGGACCAAGGCTGTACTGAGGTCAGGAGCCGAGTGGCCCTGGCAGAACCCAAACTGAGCATCGGTGAGCAGGTTATTGATGTTTAAGTGCTGCTTGATAGCACTGTTGGCAACACCTTCCATCACTTTGCTGATGATCGAGAGTAGACTGAAGGGGCGGTAATTGGTTGGATTGGATTTGTCCTGCTTTTTGTGGATAGGGCAGACGTGGGCAATTTTCCACATTGCTGGGTAGATGCCAGTATTGTAGCTGAACAGGAACAGCTTGACTAGGGGAGATGATAGTTCTGCAGTACTTGTCTTCCATACTACAGCCAGGATGTTGTCAGGACCCATAAGCTTTGCAGTATCCAGTGCCTTCAGCTGTTTCTTGATATCACACTGCTACCTGTGAGGGGTTCCATGGCTCTGGGGCTGATGTGCTCCTTTGCTGTGGATCTGAATCCATGTCCATCCATTGCTCTGTTTCCCCTCTGCCTTCCCCGATTTCCGCCCCCCACCCCCCCCACCATTGTCTGACTTCCTCTGCCTCTAATAATAATTGTCTTTTAGCCATGTTTGATATTTTGTTGTTACTTCTGCTGACCGTGTCTAAATGAGGTTTCCATTGCTGTCCATCTGCCTGACCATGCATTGCTGAATTACCAGCTTTATTTTCACACAGTATCTTTCATGGTCAGGAATTGTTTTTCTTGCACTAGAGTCCATTTCTGTTCCACTTCTGAGTTTATATTGACCATCAAATTCTGCGCTTGTAATTCATTTTGCACACCCTGAAACGTTAACTCTGTTTCTCCCTCTCCACAGATACTGCCTGACCTCCTGCATATTTCCAGCATTTTCTCTTTATTTCAGATTTCCAGCATCCGCAGTATTTTGCTTTTATATTATTGCAGGTGTTGCTCACAGAACTGAGTCTAGCGACAGTTTGTATCGGGTTGGGTGTTGGGTACCGAGGTCAATTCCTGGCCTTCTGTGCAGATCATTGTGTTGCATCAGTTTGAGCTGCAGGAGCAGCTGCTGGGTTTAACCCTGAGTACTTTTGAACCAAGTCGGGCCCAACAATTTCCAATGTGAAACTGTCGAGGGAGGCAGATTCTAGGGGAGGTTAGGTTGCTGAGCCGACACTGTCAATACAATGTAATAGAGTATTATTTTAATAACAAGTATTTCTGTAGAGGCTTTTAATCCATTTTACATGTACAGATTTTTAAAATTCATTCAGAATCTGGGAATCGCTAACAGCCCAGCATATGTTGTCAATCCCCAGTTGCCCCTTGAGAAGGTGATGTTGGGCCGCCTTCCTCAACCATTGCAGTTCTTGTCGTGAAGGTGCTTCCATAATGCTGTTAGCTAAGGTGTTAAAGCATATTCAGCCAGTGATGATGAAGGAACAGTGATTTGTGTCCAAGTCAGGATGGTGTGTCATTTAGAGGAACTTGGAGGTGGTAGTGTTCCAATGCACCTGCTTTCCTTGTCCTTTTATCTTGTGGATGTTGCCGGTCTGGAATTCAGGTCGAGTTGTAGATGTATAAAGTTCCTCTCCTTCCCCCAAACCTACCATCATGTCAAGATCTGACAGTCACTCAACTTATTGTAATCTGAATATCGTCAGCCTTTGAACATGAAAGCAAAAAGCACCAATCACAGCGGAGAGAAACCATACACATGTTCTGTGTGTGGACAAGGTTTTGGCCAATCAACTGGCCTGTCGAGACCTAAGAGCAGCCACACTGGGGAGAAACCGTGTAAATGTGGGGACTGTGGGAAGGGATTCAATTACCCGTCTGCGCTGGAAACGCATCGACGCAGTCACACCGGGGAGACGCCGTTCACCTGCTCCATGTGTGGAAAGGGATTTACTCGGTCATCCAGCCTCCATACACACCAGCGAGTTCACACTGGTGAGAGGCTGTTCATCTGCTCCATGTGTGGAAAGGGATTCATTACTTCATCCAAACTGTTGAGACACCAGCGAGTTCACACTGATGAAAGACCTTTTAAATGTCCAGACCGCGGGAATTGCTCCAAAGGTTCTGTGGAACTGCACTGACATCAACATATTCATGCTAACGAGACCGCTCAGGTGCTCTCACTGCGGGACTGGGTTCAGGTGACCATCTGAACACACTACACCAGCGTAGTCACACTGGAAAGGCCGTTTACCTGCTCTGTCTGTGGAAAGGAATTCACTGTTATCCAACGTGTTGAGTCACGAGTGAATTCACACTGGGAAGAGGCCGTTCACCTGCTCCAGGTGTGGAAAGGGATTCACTCAGTCATCCCACCTCCCTAGACATCAACGTGTTGAAAGTGATGAGAGAACTTTGAAATGTTCTGACTGTGAGGAGATTTAAAAGCAAGCAGGATCTGCGGAGACATCAGCAAGTTCACACTGGGGAGATGCCACTTGCTTGCTCCTTGTGTGGAAAGAGATTCAGTGAGTCATCCAAACTGCTGAGGCACCAGTGAGTTCATGCTGGGGAAAGGCTGCATCGAGTGTGGGACAGGATTCACTCAGTTATCCAACCTACAGAAGCACCAGTGAGTTCACAAGTAACAGCAGGGGTTGGATTCTGCTGTTGCTGCCATTAATTACATCCTGGGGGACTGAACCATGTTCATTCTGACAATTGGCATTTGTTTCTGCTGATAACCGCATTAACGAGCTGGAGTTTAATATTCTGGATAAATGTCAAATCAATCAGTTTTGTTTTAAACACATTGTAGATTATTGTCTTTCCCACCTGAGTGTTTAGCATCACCTGGCTGGAGCTCAAAGGACAATCTGGGAGGAGGATCGTACGGCAGGAACAGAACTTCAGCCTGAACACAGTTCTTCAGGATCACACTGAGAGGGACAAACGGCACTTTGGTCTTTCTCGTCTCTCTTCACTGACAGCAAAGTCCCCGTGTGGGTTAATCCCGAGCCCTGTAAGAAATGTGTCCCAGCTGCTCTCTCCCATGCTTCAGAGCTCCTGGGCACGGAACAGAAGGCTCCTTTACAACTGTGTTTAGAGTCAGGAAGAACAACAGTGAATGCTGGAAATGTGCTGTCAAATCAGAGATTGGTATAAAAACTATGATCTGTTCCTGACAGTGAAACGGCAGGTTTAAGTTTCCAATCTGAAAATGACTATTGTAATTATTCTGTGGAGATTTAATGTGTTTATGTCACAGTCCTGAGTCAACCATTTTAGCACAGGTGTTACTTCAGTTAAAATAAACCTGTTGAAACTAAATAACTTAAAGGCTGCATTAAAATAGCAGGTGGGGGAGTTTACAGGAGCCTGTTAACTGCTGGTAAAATTGTACAACAGACATTTGATTTCCAGAGAAAAAGGACCTGCAGCGTGTTGCCAGAAATTTATTGTTTTATTGATGTGTGAATGTTAGACACCAGGATAAGTTTTAAAAAAAAAAATACACACAACAGCCACAGGAATGCTATCACGACAGTTACTCAGGAATCACGCCTGCTGTGGAACTCCTCCACTGACCCTGCTGAAGGTTGTAGGCTCAGGGAGTGGGGTCTCCAGGAGTGGACTGTAAGAAAGCTGGGTTTCAGTATCCTGACCGATACATGGTGAGGAACCAGAGGAATCATTAATAAGGAACTGTGTCTAGTTTTATCTGTCAGTGTAGGTCTAGGGGTGAATGATGTCTGACTCCCTGAACTGTCTTACATTGAACCCAGTTTGGAACAAGATGGATTCAGTTTCTGGGAGAATAGGGACAAATGTCGCCCACAATTGAGGGAGACAAAAACACCCATTAGAGAAGCTGAGAGATCTTTGGAAAAGAAGATGGTGCACAATGGTGATAATAATGGCAAAACCTTTTCCAGCTACATCAGGAGTGAGAAGATGGGAACAGATGGTTTCGAGCCACTGAGAGACAGTTCAGGACAGATTGAAACAGATTTCCAGGCTATGACAGAGCTGTTAAATGACTATTTCACATCATTCTGACTCTGTGGATGATGCTCAGATTCCAGCTGTGGGATGTGCTGTCGACAATAACATCATAAATATTCAATTAGAAAGGGATTGTCATCCTGGATAAAATAGGAAATCTCAAACTAGATGGTGCTCCAGGTCCAGATGATAGCCACCCAAGGGTGTTTAAAGAGATGGGACGGATGCTCTGTGAGCCCCTTGCCCGTATCTTCAACAGCTCAATAGAGTCAGGGATTGTTCCCTGAGATTGGAAGGTAGGTGATGTAGTTCCCATTTTCCAAATCGGAGATAAATCCGAGGCAGGGAACTACAGGCCCATCAGCATGAGCTCTATCACAGGGAAGGTACTTGAAGGGATCCTAAGAGATGCTGTTTCTGATCACTGGGGTAGAGAAGGAGCCATTAGAGATACTCAACACGCTTTGGAAAAGAAGATAGCGTCTTATAAACTTGTTTGTGTTTGTGAAGAAGTTGCTGTGTTGGTGGATGAGGGGAGACATTGTCTATCTCAGGGTGTAATCCAACAACAACAACTTCTATTTACATGGAGGATTGGGTTGGAGGAGGTGACAGATACTGAGGATCAAGTTGACATTGTCTACCTCAGGGGTGTTAAACTTATTTTCCATGGTGGGTCTGATCTGATATCCTGGCACTGGGTGAGGGTCACAGTCAACAAAAGTTATTAAAATAGAACTAGATGCAGATAAATTTTATTCACTACTCTTACTGCTCCCGATACCTGGCACCTCTTAGCTTGAACTGTCACATGAACACTTGGAGCAAATGACTGGGCTGAGTTCTGTATGGGATAAAACAACAAGGACCACGTATCATAGAAATTTACAGCATGTAAAGAGGCCATTCAGCCCATCGTATCTGTGCCAGTGAAAAAAATCATTCAGGATAATGCCTCTTTCCAGCTCTTGGTTCTTAATCTTGTATGTTACAGCACCTCAAGTGCAAGATGCAAGTCATTTTTAGATATGATGAGGGTTTCTGCCTCTCCCACCCTTTAAGGCAGTGAATTCCAAACCCTCACCACCCTCTGGGTGAAAAAACTCCTTCGCTTTTCCCTAAACCTACCAATTATTTTAAATCTATGCCTCCTGTCTATTGACCCCTCTCCTAAGTAAAATAACTTCTTCCTAACCAATCTATTTAGGCCCCTCATAATTTTATACATCTTAATTAAATCTCCCCTCAGCTTCCTCTTCTGAAGAAAACAACCTTAGTCTATCCAACCTCTACCTTGCAGAGGCTCAGTGCCAATTCTCAGACACTACTTCCTTCCTCCCCATGGACCATGACCCCAACAACAAACATCAAGCTACTGTCCACAGGACTGGCACTGACCTCATCTCCTCTGGAGAGCTTCCCTCTACAGCTTCCAACCTCATAGTCCCGCAACCCCGGACAAGCCGCTTCTACCTCTTTCTTAAAATCCACAGGACTGTCCTGGCAGACCCATCGTTTCTGCCTGTTCCTGCCCCACTGAACTTATTTCTTCTTATCTTGACCCTATCTTTTCTTCCCTGGTCCAGTCTCTTCCCACCTACATCCGTGACTCTTCTGACACCCATGTCATCTTGACAATTTCCAGTTTCCTGGCCCTAACCGCCTCCTCTTCACTGGATGCCCAATTTCTCTACACCTCCATCCCCCACCAGGATGGTTTGAGGGCTCTCCGCTTCTTCCTTGAATAGAGGCCCAATCAGTCCCCATCCACCACCACCCTCCTCTGCCTGGCTGACCTTGTTCTTACATTGAACAATTTCCCGAACTCCACTCACTTCCTTCAAGCAAAAGGTGTTGCTATGGGTACCCACATGGGTCTTAGTTATGCCTGTCTTTTTGTGGGATATGTGGAACATTCGCTGTTCCAGTCCTACTCAGGCCCCTCCCCCAACTCATTTTCCAGTACATTGATGACTGTATTGGTGCAATTTTCTGCTCCTGCCACAAACTATGCTTCCAATTTCCACCCTTCTCTCAACTTTACATGGTCCATCTCTGACACTTCCTTTCCCTTTTTCGACCTCTCTGTCTCCATCTCTGAGGATAGGCTGTTTATTAATAATTATTATAAGCCCACCGACTCCCAAGGCTACCTTGACTACACATCCTCACATCCTGCCTCCTGGAAGGACTCCGTTCCATTCTCCCAGTTTCTTCATCTCCGACGCCTCTGTTCTGATGATGCAAGCTTCCACAACAGTGCTTCTGATCTGTCTTCCTTTTTCTTCAACTGAGAATTTCCCCCTCCCCCCCACTGTAGTTGACAGGGCCCTCAACCGTTTCCGGCCCATTTCCCGCACCCCTTCTCCTCCCTCCCAGAACTGCGACAGGGTCCCCCTTGTCCTCACTTACCACCCCACCAGCCTCCACATTCAAAGGATCATCCTCTGCCATATCCACCATGTCCAGCGTGATGCCACTACAAAATGCATCTTCCCCTCCCCTCCCGTCAGCATTCCAAAGGGATCATTCCTTCCACGACACCCTGGTCCACTCCTCCATTACACCTGACACCTCATCCCCTTCCTATGGCACATTCCCATGCAATTGCAGGAGGTGTAATACCTGCCCTTTTCCCTCCTCTCTCGTCACTACCTAAGGCCCCAAACACTTCTTTCAGGTGAAGCAGTGATTTACTTGTACTTCTTTCAATTTAGTATACTGTATTCGCTGCTCATAATGCGGCCTCCTCTACATTGGGGAGACCAAATGCAGATTGGGTGACCACTTTGCGGAACACCTCCGCTCAGTCCGAAAACATGACCCCGAGCTTCCTGTTGCTTGCCATTTCAACACCCCCCCCCCCCCCCCCCCCCTGTTCTGTCCTGGGCTTGCTGCAGTGTTCCAGTGAACATCAACACAAGCTCGAGGAACAGCACCTCATTTACTGATTAGGTACGTTACAGCCTACCGGACTGAACATTGAGTTCAGTCATTTCAGAGCATGTGTAACCCCCCCCTTTTTTAGTTTTACTTTGTATTTTTTTTAATTTCTTTTTATTCATTTTATATTTTAGTTTGTTTCATTTCACTTTTTTTTAACTATGTGACTGCCCACTTTTTTTTTTCATGTTTTTGCTTTTAGCCAGGGCTTTTATCATTCTGTCACTTAACACCCTCTCTGCACTAACACTTTGCCTTTCGCCACACCATTTTCCCCACACTGTTTGTCTTTGCCTTTGCCCCATGACCTCCTTGTCAGTTGTTCTGTGACCCTCTGTCCTATCAACACCTTAACATTTGTTCTCTTTTGCCCCATCCCACTTTATTTGCTTAAAATCTATTACATTTCTAACCTTTACCAGTTCTGATAAAAGGTCACTGACCTGAAACGTTAACTTTTCTTTCTCCGCAGATGCTGCCAGACCTGCTGAGTATTTCCAGCACTTTTTGGTTATATGCCAGTGTATCCAATCTTCAGCTCATAGCTAAAATTCTCCAGTCCTGGCAAAATTATTGTAAATCTCCTCTACTGTCTGTGATGTGATCACATCCTTTCTGTAATGCAGTGACCAGAACTGTACACAGTGCTCTAGCTGTGGTCTAACTAGTGTTTTGTTCCAGCATAACCACTCTCCCATCTTCCATTGACTTCAATGTAATGGAAACTGACAGTGTGAACCTGTCAGCATTTGAACAATATTTGCAAATGATTCGAGGGTTTCTCACAGTTGGGACCTTTTCTATTCTGTCCCCTCGAAGTGATGAGAACAGACATTCTCCTGTGCACAATGAGCTGGGGTGATGGGGACATAGTGGTAATGTCACTGAGTACTACCCTGGGGGCATGAATTCATTAGAACATAAGAACTAGGAGCAGGAGTAAGCAATTCAGCCCCTCGAGCCTGCTCCACCATTCAATACGATCATGGCTGATCTCATCTCGGCCTCAACACCATTTTCCTGCCCATTCTCCATAACCCTTCAACCCATTACTAATTAAAAACCTGTCTATCTCCTCAAATTTACTCAATGTCGCGGCATCCACCGCACTCTGGGGTATTGAATTCCACAGACTCTCAACCCTTTGAGAGAAGTAAGTTCTCCTCATCTCTGTTTTAAATCTGCTACCCCTTATCCTAAAACTATGACTTCTCGTTCTATATTGCCCCACCAAAGGAAACATCCTCTCTATGTCTACTTTGTCAATCCCTTTAATCATCTTATATACCTCAATTAGATCTCCTCTCATTCTTCTAAACTGTAGAGAGTTAAGGCCTAAACTGCTCAGTCTCTCTTCATAGACAAACCCCTTATCTGTGGAATCAATCTAATGAATCTCCTTTGAACTGCCTCCAATGCAATGACATCCCTCCCCAAGTAAGGGGACCAAAACTGTATGCAATACTCCAGGTGCGGTCTCACTAATGCCTTGTATAGTTGCAGCAACACTTCCCTACTTTTATACTCTATTCCTTTAGCAATAACTGCAAAAATTCCATTTGCCTTCCTTATTACCTGCTGCACCTGCATACTAGTTTTTTGCGATTCATGCACAAGGCCACCCAGATCCCTCTGCACCAAAGCACTCTGAAGTTTCTCTCCATTTAGATAATTATTTGCTTTTCTATTCTTCTGACCAAAATGGATAACTTAGCCACATTAAACTCCATCTGCCAAATTTTGGCCCATTCACCTAACCTTTCCATATCCATTTGTAAATGTCTTATTTCTTTATTGCAACTTACTATCCCACTTATTTTAGTGTCATCTGCAAATTTGGCTATAGTAACTTCTATCCCTGCATCCAAGTCATTAATATAGATTATAAATAGTTGGGGCCCGAGGACCGAACCCTGTGGCACCCCACTAGTTGCATCTTGCCAACCAGAAAAGGACCCATTTATCCTGACTCTCTGTTTTCTGTTGGTTAGCCAATCCTATATCCAAGCTAATAAATTGCCCCTAACCCCATATGATCTTACCTTGTGTATTAGCCTTTTGCGCGGCACCTTATCAAATGCCTTTGGAAGTCCATTTATACTACATCTACAGGATCCCCGTTATCCACTTTACTTGTCACATCTTCAAAGAACTCTAGGAAATTAGTCAAACACGATTTACCCTTCATAGAACCGTGCCGACTCTGATGGATTGCGTTTTGACTTTCTAAATGTCCTGTTATTACTTCCTTAATAATGGATTCTAACAATTTCCCAACAACAGGTGTTAAACTAATTGATCTATAGTTTTCTACTTACTGCCTCCCTCCCTTTTTGAATAAGGGCGTTAATATTAGCATTTTTCCAATCCACTGGAACCTTTCCCGCATCCAGGGAATTTTGGAATATTATAATCAATGGATCCATTATCTCCGTTGCCACTTCCTTTAAGACCCTAGGATGTAGGCCATCAGGCCCTGGGGACTTGTCTGCCTTCAATCCCAATAGTTTGCTCAATATTTTTTATCTAGTGATGATGGTTGTTCTAAGTTCCTCCCTTTCTATAACCTCTGCATTACCTGTTACTATTGGGATGGTACTTGTGTCCTCCACCGTGAAAACTGAGGTAAAATACTGATTTAATATTTCTGTCATTTCTGTGTTTCCCATTATGAACTCCCCAGTCACGTCCTCCAAGGCACTAACATTCACTTTAGTTACTCTCTTCCCTTTCATATACTTACAGAAGCTTTTGCTATCCGTTTTTATATTTTGCGCTAGTTTTCTTTCAGAATTTACCTTTGCTCTTTTTATTACTTTTTTAGTAACCCTTTGTTGATCTTTAAAAGTTTCCCAATCTTCCAGCCTGCTACTGGCCTTTGCAATATGGTATGCCTTAGTTTTTGTCTTTATGTTGTCCTTCCTTGCTTAGCCATGGATGTTTTTTCCCCTTCTTACAATCTTTCTTCCTCTCTGGAATATATTTTAGTTGTGAGGAATTGAACATCTCCTTAAATATCTGCCACTGCTCATCAACTGTCCGACCTTTTAGTCTTCCTGCCCAGTCCACTCGGGACAAATCTGTCCTCATGCCTATGTAATTACCTTTGTTTAACTCCAGAACGCTAGTTTAAACCACATCATGGCAGCTAGTAGAATTTAAATTCAATCAATTAAAACTTGAATTAACTAAACAATCTGGAGGTGATAGTTTTATAACACCATTACTAAGACTAGCTATCATTGATTGTTGTAAAAACCCATCTGGTTCACCAATGTTCCTTATGGAAAGAAATAATGCTGTCCTTACCTGGTCTGGCCTGCATGTGACTTCAGACCTACAGTAATATTGTAGGATGGTTCATTGCTTGGTGTAGTGTCTTAAAAAGTATAAGCTTAATTAGAAGTGATTTTGATCAGCAATAATGCTTTCAAATATTGTTAAAGTAACTATAATACATGGAAGCTCAGTTAAACATGGTATGAGGCTGAGAAGCAAAGCCTGATGCTGAGCTAAGGTTATGTTAAAAAAAAACTGGCAAGGCAGTGAAAAAGAAACCTTGAGTTAAATGTGAAAAGAATGTGGTGGTATGTTTGAAACTAACAGATAATGAAAAACAGCACATTAATTAAGTTACAATCAAAACAGAAGATTTTAAGCTTCTAAGATCTGTTATCACAAGAATAAAAGACATTGCTGTAACTCATGTAACAACTGTTTGTATGAAGGTTCAAGATAAGGAATAACAAAGTTGTAAGAAAATGGAACAAAGTGATACCAGAAAATTAAACATAAATTTAATGTTAAAGTTTTACAAAATGATGATTAAACAGAATGAGTGAGATTGTCCAGGCAGTTGTCAGTTGCCACGTAGGGTAAAGAACAGCTATTGAACATGAGAAGCAGCATAAAAAAACCCAGAAGAAGAGGAGAATCTTCAGTTCACAGAACACAACAAGAGAAAGAGAGACCATGCCGCAGTCACTTGGAGGGCTGCCATTGAGGTTCTGAGGAACAGATTGTGACTATTGTCTTTGTTATGTATTACTTCTTTGTACTGAATGTAAACTAAAAACTCTGCTATACCTAGAAGCAACATATACCTGTATCCATAGTGGTTTGTTGTAGTCACGGACAAGTCACCCTTGTTGGATTAAATTGAATCCTGGAAGTAGCAGGAAAGCTACAATTGGCGCCCCAGATATGGGACTCCGACGAACAACTGAAACCAGGTATTGTTGAGTATAAGGCAGCAGACACCAGTGTTTTCAGCTTCATTTTTTAAACCAGCTGATAGTGTCTCACTAAGTCCACCAAGATGCCTGATGGGGATCTTTGGACAAAGGAGGTGAATGTGCCCCACTTGCAATTTTATGGATCAGAACCGCAGATTCTTGGTGGACATGAAAGGTCAATGACTCATACAAACGTGAGGGCGATCTCCCAGTTTGGATAAGAAATTGTAAAAAAGATAGTATAACGACAGCACACATAACAGGTTGTACTCTCCTGGGAAGAATTTCCATGTGGGAAATAAAAAAGGGATATAGAGTGTGTATTAGGTGCAAGGCAAAAGACGGGGTGATGGCAGCATGTGGAAATTTCTGCTGAAGAACAAACGGACTTGGGAGCGAATAAAACTCAGGCCCCGTGGTATCAGAGAGTGAAGGATGCATCCAGTTGTGTTGGCCTCGATGGTGGAAGAGACACGAAGGCCAATACTCTTGTATTGGGTCTAACGTAAAGTCCAATAATGGAAACTGGGTCAACAAACCCCCTTTCATAACTTTTAAGCTAAGGGGAGCATATAACTACCCTGTCCCTGTCGTTTTAAGCTTAACCGATTTAGTATTGCCTGAGTGGTATGACAATAAAATAATACAGTTAACTCGAGATAATACAGCAGGTTTTCAACCAGTATTGGGAAAAGGTTACCTTGTCACAAGTGTCGAAGGGTGCACAGAATGCATTCCTCCATGAGAACAATACTGGAAATGAAATGAGTCAAACAAGTAGGCGAAAGACAGGGTTTATAAATGTTGGATTCATTGGTTTTAATACCTTAATGATTAACTTTATGGATTTGGCAGTTTCACAGATACAGTTAGGAATGGTGCAGGAGAAATTGAAAAATATACTCAGTAAAGAGAATAGCATAGAACACGAAGAGGTGGGAAGAGGATCAGATAATGGTCGTGCACTTACGAGACATTATACACAAGGTAGAAAATCATGTGAAAAATATTAATGACATTATCTGAGAGGACAGAAAGGCCACTGACCAGGCGGCTCATAACAATGTATGTGTCATGTACGGGAATTGGTTGGTAGAACAGTTCAGAGACAGCCTAGAAGTTATCAATGAAGGACGCCTTTCCACTTGGGTAACAAATAGACAGTTATCAGGAAGATGCAGAATTCTGTAAAATTAGGAGTTTGATTGAGGTTTGTCCGGTCAAGCACGGATGCCACAAGGTGGGAACCAGAAGCTATTGGACGAGTAGTATAGATCCCCAGTCTTAAGAATTGAACCAGCCTAATCCTCTGTTTAGAGCAGAAAACATAGGGATCGTGAGGATGAATGTCATTAGTCAATTCCTGACAGCACCCCAATTCTTCATCCAGCTAGAAGAACTGTCTTGGATAGAACCAAACCTACAGGGATGCAGAACATGTAAGGATGCCCTCATTTGTCCAAATGATTAAATGATCATTCAAGAGACACATGTGGTTTCATTTGGAATGAGAAGATGCTGAACTGTACTGTGGAAGTTACAGGTCCATCAGATGTGAGAACGAGAATGGCCTATGTACGAGAAGGGAAGTACAGTTTCACCACCTTAGAAGACAATTACCATCACGGGAACTTAAATGTTCAATCAAACCTGGGACCTACTGTATTACACCTACCAAAATTACAGTGATAGGGTTAAAAACCTTTCTCACCAGTGCTATGCCTGACCAATGGGTCTTTGGAGTAAAAGATGGCTTGAACATAAACCTAGAGAATTATATCACTAAATTTGGGTATGACGTCCCTGAACTACATATAGCCTTGACAACATTAATAAATAAAGTGAATGCCTCCCAGTGCCATTATTACACACTACAGCAAGGAAATAAAGCTATAGCTAAGGAAATTCCAGGGGTAGGGGATTCAACACATTGAGTTAAACATGGAAGTTTCCCCTTGGATTAGGATATTTTCACATGTGTTGGTTATAAGCCAGTTATTGGCACTAATATGCTGACTGCTCCACA
This sequence comes from Heterodontus francisci, assembly GCF_036365525.1. Classification (NCBI taxonomy): domain Eukaryota; kingdom Metazoa; phylum Chordata; class Chondrichthyes; order Heterodontiformes; family Heterodontidae; genus Heterodontus; species Heterodontus francisci. Next base: position 23,275,476 of record NC_090404.1, read on the forward strand.
CTTACTACTTGAAGCACCTGGTGTGCCAGACAAGATCACAATTAAACATGATCACAGCACAACATTTCTTGGAAATGAGTAAATATGTAAGTTCAAAATAATCAAGAAATTAATGCCTTGTCCTCAAGGTGGGGATATTGTAAGATAATTCACTTCTTGGTTAATTGCTTCAAACCCACTAAGATCACCCAGATAGGGAGTGATATCATGTTCCCTGTACCTACCCATAACATCAATGAAATCAGAGTCAACTTTGGAATGCAGGAGGAAGCACTGAAGGCAGTTGAGACACCCCATACTGCCTCTATCCTTAGATTTAAAATCCATAATTAAAATACTGTAACATCCCAAAAGACAAGATAATGAACAAAGAGAGAAAGGAGTTGAAAATCTGGGAAATAGACATAGATGGGAAACAGTTGTGAATGCAAGTCAACATCCCTGGCTCAGAACTAGTTCATGTTGGGACAACGGGTAGTCACAATTGTAATAATAGCCGTCCTCTGTTACTTGAGAAATCTTACCTCAAGACTGCTGAAGTGCACTGAATTGAGCTGGAACCCAGCTCTTATGTCTAAAAGAAAATAATAGTCAATGAAAAGTAGTGAGGGGTCAATATGTTGTCATATATGTCACCCTCAAACTGGGGAGTTGTAAGTAGGTTTGGTAACTGTGTTTTAGCTTAACGACCATTTTCACATTGTATCATCCGTAATAACTAACAAGGTCAAGCAAGTCATCTTAATACTAACACATGACCAAAGAAGTCATTTTTGTGTCTTGTATCAGCAACTGTATTAATCAACTTAATGTATTAAGTAGTAACCCGTCAAGAAACAATGATTACAAAGCAATGGAGCTTGATTGAGTTGTAATTAATGAATTAACAATCATGCTAGACAGAATGGGCTTTAATTTAAAAGTATTAAGTTTAAAAACTAAGTCTTAAGCTTGTAAGAAATTCAATATCAGTAGGACTTTGTAACTCACTGTGACACAAAGTCAGCAGAAAAAGTATTGTGAGCCTGATAACATTCATTAACTTTGCTAAAAAGGAATCAATTTCTGTACAAATTCATACTGTTGAAGGAGAAAACAACCGTAATGAACGGAACTGTTCACAGGTTTTTATTGCAATTATTGGAAAAGTGTTTCATTGATTAAGCCCCAATTAGAGTCGGGCATTAACTGACCTCACAAGGCCTGGACTAACCATTGGTGGTCTGATGGCTAAAAAGGCTATAAAAGAACAGCTATTGAACATGAGAAGCAACACAAAAAATCCAGAGGAAGAAGAGAAGAGAATCTTCAGTCAACAGAACACAGCAAGAGAAAGAAAGACCGCACCACAGTCACTTGGAAGGCGATCACTGAGGTTCTGAGGAACTGACTGTGACTATTGTCTTTGTTAAGTATTACTTTTTTGCACTGAATTTAAACTACTTAATAAATCTGCTACACTTCCAACCAACATATACCTGTAACCACAGAGGGTTGTTGTAGTCACGGACAAGTCACCCTTGTTGGATTAAATTGAATCCTGAAAGTAGCAGGAAAGCTGCACTTTCTTGACAAATCACCAAGATACCAGACTACAAGTCATGCCCGAAACATCATTTATTGGTTACAAATCACAACTTAGTTAAATCTGGGCACACAGACACTTTATAGACATGTATAAACACATATAAATGTAATCAGAGTTATATAGCAGTTGAGCACTAATAGGGAGAGTATTTCACAAAAACAAGTAACAAATACAGGGTGAGAGTGGCCAAAGACCAAAAGGTCTGAAAATTAGTGGTCGAAGACTAAAAAAGTCTGATGTGTTTTGATGAGGAATCATGTAATTACAGCACTGTTATTGAAGGAAACCAGTTGAGTAATGGCAATTTTGTACAATTTTGCCTCTGTCATGAATAAAATTGCACTGTACTCAGAATACAATTTCATGAGACTTACCTGATAATTGGTCTTATGGAACCTCATGTTCTCAATGTCCTGCTTATGCCTATTTATAGCTTGCTCATATAAAAGGTGTTCTGTGTCAACGTTAATGGAAAGCAATATATATAAGCATACCAGATGGCATTTTCTGGTACCTTGGTAAGTGATGTGCACAAATCACGAGGTATATACGTCAATAAAACTTAAAAAATTATGAGACATTGACAATCCAGAAACTTGAACATAAGTGGGGTCATTTTTCTTATTTTGTGCTGTGACATAAACATCTGAACAAAGCAGAAAGCAAAACCAGGTAGGGAGGATTGTATACCAGTTATACAGACTGTCCAATTTACTGTCCATTAACTGAAATGGACAGGAATATCACATACATTCTGTTAGGAGCATGTGATATTCCCAACCCAATTTTCTTTTGGAAATTATTTATCTCCAAGCACTAAAGAAGGAAATAACCTCAATAACTTTAGGAAATGTGGTGCCACTATAGATAGAATGCTTGTTTTTAAATATCATGACTCAAGGTAGATTTTGTAATTTAAAATAATTAGTCACATTATAAAGATTCTCAACTAAAATAATCTTGTTTGCAGTGCAGATCTCATTACGATTGTAATGAAAATAAATTTAAAAATGTGGTTTTCCTCTTCAAATGCAATGTAAAAATTGTACCAGATCTTGCTAGCGACAGTGGAAAAGTAATGAGACTAGTGTTGTACCTCTAGGAAGTACATCCTGCACTCTGGGTCCCACTACCTGGTGGGACGTCCTGCCCCATGTGCCCAAAGATCTGCGGGTCGAGAATTGGCCTGTTCGGTGACCTGAAGACCCATGGCAGAAACTCATGACCTTGAGTAGACGTCATCCTCGAATCGAGGGACAGCTGATGATGACCTCGACAGTAACAAGTTCTGTTGCATCATCCTCAAATCAGGTTCAAAAGTTTGGTAATGGCCCTGTGACAATGCAGCAGGTCCAATGGACAGCTGTATATCCCAACAGTGATGAACACTTCTGGCTCCTGTTCTACTGCATCAATTGGTCCAGTGGCAGCTGCATTTAACAGCAAGGTGAGCTGAAAATCATAACTATTGTGTTGGCTTGGAGAAAGGCAGCACTCTGTATATACATATTCATACATGTACAGAGTATTGTGCCATCAGCCTCAGAAGCCCAGTGACCATTTATAGTGACTGCAGAGAGCTCACAGGATAGTTGCACTGCAGCCAATGCACAGCACTTGTGGTGCAGGACAGCCTTTTCCAGACAATCTTAAGCAATTTCAGACCACACACTGAAGAAACATGGCCAGACTTTTATCCTTGCCTTGCAACACGATGGTGCAAAAGACAGCTTCACACTGACTCAAGGTTTACAGTGTGACTGGGGCAGTAGACAGTGAAAGTGGAGATGAACAATGAATGGAATTCAGCCATACACCTGAGCAAACTGATAAGTGGAAATTCCAGATCACTTCAGTTGCTGCAAAGTACAGGATATATTCAGTTTATACAGCTCATGCTCACTGCAGGATATTCACATTCAGTAACCTGTTTGTGCAGAGTTTTCAGAAATTACTTCAGACACACACTGCTGTGTAAATGGAAGCAAGTTTCAAATTCCTATTGACAGACCAATGTTTTTGCTGCAGACCAGTGACTTGCCAGCTACTGATCCTGCACCATTAATTTTAAACCATGTCAAATGAGCTGTGTCAGTTCTCAGGTGGTCTCTGCTAAGATATCCCATGAAGGCAAAAATAAACATTGGGAATTGGTCTGTGTATACACACACCTCCTCTTTGGCCATTTACAGAAGACTGACACACTGAAGTTGTGAAGGAGTTTGCAGTTCCATCCACTTGCTTTCCTGGTTGAAGTTCATTTCCACTGAGGTGGAAGATTATAAAAAATAAAGACAACTTAAAAACAGGTAAAAAGATCTCCGGCCAGCTTTGTGGTTGGCCGGCTTTAAAAAAAAACAGAACTGTCAGTGAACTGACATTTCTAATTATTTTTCAAAGCCGGTCTTTTGGTCAAGGTTGGAAAGGGAGAAGTCAATGGTGGATTTCAGAAACCCCAATGTCAGAATCCATTATTTGTTGGAAATTTCTCACCCCTTAGTTACTTAGAACTCGCTGGTGTGTCAGGAGGACGGATGACCGAGTGAATCCCTTCCCACACAAAGTGCAGGTGAATGGCCTCGTCCCAGTGTGAATGCACTGGTGTGTTAGCAGGTTGTAGAACTGAGTGAATGCCTTTCCACCTCGGAGCAGGTAAACAGCCTCTCCGCACTGTGAACTCGCTGGTGTTTCAGCGGGGCGGATGAAGTAGTGAATCCTTTCCCACACACGGAGCAGGTGAATGGCCTCTCCTCAGTATGAACTCGCTGGTGTGCCAGAAGCTGGGATGGCATAGTGAATCCCATCTCACACTCTGAGCAGGTGAATGGCCTCTCCACATTGCGAACTCGCTGGTGTGTCAGCAGGTGGGATGAAGTAGTGAATCTCTTCCCACACTTCGAGCAGGTGAATGGTCTCTCCCCAGTATGAAATCGCCAGTGTGTCAGTAGGACAGATGACTGAGTGAATGCCTTTCCACAGTCAGAGCAGGTGAATGGCTTCTCCCCAGTATGAACTCGCCAGTGTCTCAGCAGGGCGGATGAAGTAGTGAATCCTTTCTCACACATGGAGCAGGTGAATGGCCTCTCCCCAGTGTGAATTCGCTGGTGTGTCAGCAGGTCGCCTGGAGTAGTGAATCCCTTCCCACACACGGAGCAGGTGAACGGACGCTCCCCTGTGTGAATGCACTGGTGTACAGTGAGCTCAGATGATCGCTTGAAACCAGTCCCACAATGTGGACACCTGAATGATCTCTCGTCAGTGTGAACACGTTGACGGGACATCAGTTCAGCATAACTTTTATACCAATTCCCACAGTCTGGACATTTTAAAAGGTCTCTCGACAGTGTGAACTCGCTAATGTCTCAGCAGGTCGAATGATTAAGTGAATCCCTTCCCACACTCGGAGCAGGTGAACGGCCTCTCCAGGGTGTGAATGTGTGTTTGAGTTTCCAGCTCAACTTGAGAATTCAATTCGCTTCATTTACATGGTTCCTTCCCAGTGTGACTGCACTTGTATTTCGACTGGCCAGATGATCGGCTGAAACCTTGTCTATACACAGAACACATGTACAGTTTCTCCCCACTGTGATCGGTGCTTTTTCCTTTCATGTTCAAAATCTGGTGATATTCAGGTTATGATAAACTGGGCGACTCCGTCAGATCCCAATCTGACGTTTGCTTTGCATTTCACGGCTGCAATTCCTCCCCTTCTAAAACCCTGTGAAACTGATTTAAAAAAGAAAAAAAAAAAAGTGTGAGAGAGAACCCACAAAAACACAAAGGCAGGTTGTGAAATGGAGCTGAATGAATCTGGTAATTTGAGGTGCCAGCACTAGGAAAAAGTGACCATGTAAGCTGCTGGATTGACTTACAACCCCAACTGGTTTTCCTCATTCTGTTCATAACCTTGGTGTCATATTTGACCTCGCGATGAGCTTTCGACTGCATATCGGCACTATGACTCAGACCGCCTCTTTCCACCTCAGTAAAATCGCCGACTTCGCCGCAGCCTCAGCTCTGAAACTTACATCCATGCATTTGTTACTTCTCAACTTGACTATTCTAACACACTCCTGGCCGGCCTCCCACATTCTACCCTCTGTAAACTTGAGATCATCCAAAACTCTGCTGCCTGTGTCCTTACTCGGACCCAGTCCTGTTCACCCATCACCACGGTGCTCACTGGCCTACACAGGCTCCCAGTTAAACAGCACCTCAATTTTAAAATCCTCATCCTTGATTTCAAATGCCTCCATTCCCTCCCCCCTCACTATCTCTATAATCTCCTCCAGTCCTACAACCCTCCGAGAGATCAGGGATCATCTAATTCTGACATCTTGAACATCCCTGATTTTCATTGCTCCACCACTGGTGGCCGTGCCTTCAGCTGCCAAGGCCATAACCTTTGGAAATCCCTCCCTAATCCTCTCCGCCTCTCGACCTCACCTTCCCTGATTCAGACACTGATTAAAACCCACCTCTCTGATCAAGCTTCTGATCATCTGGGTTTTATTAACCCGCCTCCCTCTCGCCCGCTGGATCCGCGCTCTCTGCCTCAGCCCTGCTGGCCGTGCATGCTCACCTCATACGTTCCGCCCTCCTGGCTGATTGACGGCAGCTCCGGACCAATAGGAAGAGCGGGGTCACGGCAGGAGGACCGGGCGGGCGATGGGTCCTCCAACCAATCAGAGTGAATGTGGGCGAGGCTGAGCCAAGGATGGGCGGGGACTCTGCTGCCCAGTCCCGCTCCCTCTTACTATTGGTCCACAGCTGCTGTCAATTAACAGGACATTTCTCGCGGGCGGGAACTTCCGGAGACGAGGGCGCAGGTGCAATGCGGAACAGTGAGAGTGATGGGTGTGGAGCGACATTTGTGACCCGCATTGGTAGGTTAATGGCCGCCAGATTTCCAGCTCTTTTGGAAGAATTAAGGTTTAATAAACTGTAACATCAAAGGGCAAAACTTTAAAGGAAACTTAGCTCAGTTATAAAGGGGCCTGAGGGACCATTTGGGACACAGCACAGGGCAGGAGGTCCCCTCTCCCTGGTTCCACAAAGACTCCCCTTGGACTGGGCCACACCTGGGCAGGGCTGGCTCAAGGTGCAGGAAGCTGCAAGGCTGAGCTGTGGACTGGGAGGAGTGGGGAGTGTGGGGGGGGGGGGTTTGACTGACAGGTCTGGCAGCATCTGTGGACAGAGAAGCAGAGTTAACGTTTCAGGTCAGTGAGCCTTCTTCAGAACTGGCAAATATTAGAAATGTAAACAGTTTTAAGCAAGTAAAGCGGGGGTCGGGCAAGAGATAACAAAAGAGGTGTTGACAGGACAAGGTCACAGCGAATAACTGACCAGAAGGTCATGGAACAAAGGCAAACAGTATGTTAATGGTGTGTTGAAAGATGAAGCATAAGTACGGCGAGGGTGTGAATTGACTGTAAAGCACAAAGCACTCCAAGCACAAACATTAAAACTTAAAAAAAACGGTGGGTAGGCACAGTAGAAACAAACTAAACACACTAAAAAAAACCTAAAATAAAATAACCAAGTAAAAAAGAAAAATTAACTAAACATAAAAATGGGGGGCCTGTCATGTTCTGCAATTATTGAATTCAATGTTCAGTCCGGCAGGCTGTAGCATGCCTAATCGGTAAGTGAGATCCTTGAGCTTGTGTTGATGTTTGCTGGAACACTGCAGCAATCCCAGGACAGGGATGTGGTCAGGGGTGGGGTAATGTTGAAATGGCAAGCAACCAGAAGCTCGGGGTCATGCTTTTAAACTGAGCGGAGGTGTTCCCCAAAGCGGTCACCCAATCTGCGTTTGGTCTCCCCAATGTAGAGGAGACCATATTGTGGGCCGCGAATACAGTATACTACATTGAAAGAAGTACAAGTATATGGCTGCTTCACCTGAAAGGAGTGTTTGGGGCCTTGGTTAGTGAGGAGAGAGGAGGTAAATGGGCAGGTATTACACCTCCTGCGATTGCAGGGGAAGGTGCTGTGGGAAGGGGGCGAGGTGGTGGGGGTAATGGAGGAGTGGACGAGGGTGTCGCGGAGGGAACGATCCCTTCGGAATGCTAACGGGGAAGGGAGGGGAAGATGTGTGGCATCACTGAGTGTTTCCAGCATTCTTTCCTTTTATTTCAGATTTCCAGGAGCCGGAGGCTGGTGGGGTGGGAAGTGAGGACAAGGGGAACCCTGCCATGGTTCTGGGAGGGAGGGAAAGGGGTGAGGGTAGAGGTGCGGGAAATGGGTAGAATCATCAGAGCAGATGCGTCTGAGATGGAGAAACTGGGAGAATGGAATGGAGTCTTACGGGAGGCAGGGTGTGAAGAAGTGTAGTTGAGATAGTTTCAATAATCTCAGAGCACGACAGGCCCAGCCCCCTTTTATGTTTAGTTATTATTTTTTTTCTTCTTTATTTGGTTATTTTATTTTAGGTTTTTTAGTGTGTTTAGTTTGTTTCTACTGTGCCTACCCACTATTTCTATTTTTAAAAAATGTTTTTAATGTTTGTGCTTGGAGTGCTTTGTGCTTTACAGTCAATTCACACCCTCTCTGTACTAACGCTTTTTCTTTCAGCACGCCATTGACATACTGTTTGCCTTTGTTCCATGACCTTCTGGTCAGTTATTCTCTGTGACCTTGTCCTATCAACACCTCTTTTGTTATCTCTTGCTCCATCCCTGCTTTACTTGCTTAAAATCTTTTACATTTCTAATATTTGTCAGCTCTGAAGAAGGGTCACTGACCTGAAACGTTAACTCTGCTTCTCTGTCCACAGATGCTGCCAGACCTGCTGAGTATTTCCAGTATTTCTTGCTCTTATTTCAGATTTCCAGCATCTGCAGCATTTTGCTTTTATTTTAGTTTGACTGACAGGCCTGGGGAGGGGGATATCAGGGCAGGTACACACACTGCTCTCCCTTTTCCTCCTGGGATGTTTTACTGGAGTCGTGTTGCTGAGTGTTTCAAAACTCTGTCTCCCTATCCCGGTAATGTAGGCGGATTGGAGGTTGCTGTGAGTGTTGGACTATATTGCCTCTCCTCGTTCTTCCTCCTTCTCCCACTCCGAGTTCCAGGCTGCAGGCTCTGGCAGCTCTTTGCGCCTGAAACATTAACTCTGTTTCTCTCTCCACAGATGTTGCCTGACCCACTGAGTGTTTCCAGCATTTTCTCCATTTATTTCAGATTTCCAGGAACCGCAGTATTTTGCTTTTGTTTTATTCCAGGTGTTGCTCACAGAACTGAGTTGAGAAACACAGACGGACCAATTAACAGCCAGTTGGTATTGGGGTGGGTGTTGAATGTGGAAGTCGGCCCTTGACTTTCATAGGTTATTTCTGTTGCTTAAAGTAACTTTAAGTGAGTTACACTAGTAGTACGTTACAAAGGAAACTGAACTAAATCAGAATAAAAAGTAATTGCTGGGGATGATTATACACTCCAGTCCCTCTAGTGCCCACCAATTGCGGAAGGGCCCAAGCTTACAGGCAGATGTCGTGTGCTCCCTCTTCAGGGACACCTGGGCACAGACGTAGCCACAGAAGAGAGACCGACAGTCTGGTTGGCCAAGCCCCTAGAATGCCTGCTGCCTGGACCTGTTTATGGACAGTGATGACTTTTGGTAAACTCCTTTTTACAGGGGCTTAGAAGGGGAGGTTTTGCAGACGGGAAGCTTGAACCAAACATCACATCAAGATCTGACGAGAGTTACTCGATTCATCAGGACCTGAATATCATCGGCCTTTGAATGTGGAAGGAAAAAGGTTTGTCTGTTCTGTCTGTGGGAAAAGATTTCAGGTATCAGTGTGATTGGGAAAGCACTGAGATACACAAAGCCCTGGTTAGAGTATGTCTGGAGGACAGGTTTCAGTTCTGGGCACCACACCTTAGGAAGGATATCCTGGCCTTTGATGGAGTGCAGTGTAGATTCACCTGAACGATACCTGGACTCCAAGAGTTAAATTACAAGGAGCGATTCCACAGATCAGCATTTAAAGTCATTCTGGGACAGAAGGAGGCCATTTGGCCCCTTGAGTACATGCCATCTCTGTACAGCAATCCAGTCAGTCACATTCTCCCGCTCTGTCCCCATTTCCTTCAAGTGCCTATCCAATTTCCTTTTAACATCATTCATCATCATCTACAACTCTATCAGATCTCCCCCACTATCTGCTTTCCTCCAAGGAGCACAACACAGCTTCTCCAATCTAATCTTGTAGCTAAATTCCGTCATACCAGGAGCCATTCTGGTAAATCTCCTCTGCTCCTCCTCAAGGATCCACACATCCTTCCTAAAGTGTGATGATCAGAACTGGATGCAATAATCTAGTTGTGGCCGAACCAGAGATTTCTAAAGCTTCAGCATAACCTCCCTGCTTTTTCACTTAATACCTCTGTTTATGAAGCCCAAGATCCCATACGCTTTGCTAACTCCTTACTCATTAGGTCCTGCCACTTTCATGGATAAATGCACATGAACCCCCTCAGGTCCCTCTATTCCTGTGTAACTGTGTCATTAAGTATGTCTAGCCTCTCCTTATCCCTTCTGCTGGAATGCATCACCTCACTATGAGGGTTGTATTCCCTGGTATTTAGAAGATTAAGAGGTACTTTGATAAAAATGTTTAGGATATTAATTGGAACTGATAGGACTAGGGGCAATAGTGTAAATCTTAGAGCCAGACCTTTCAGGAGTGAAGTTAGGAAACCCTTCTACACACAAAGGATGATAGAAATTTGGAACATTCTTCTACAATATTAATTTTAAATCTGACATTGATAGATCTTTGTTAACCAAAGGTATTAGTGGATATGGGACAAAGGCGGGTTTATAGAGTTAGGTCACAGATCAGCCATGATCTCATTGCCTGGTGGAACAGGCTCGAGGGGCTAAATGGCAAACTCCTAGAATCATAGAAACTTACAGCACAGAAGGAGGCCATTCAACCCTTTGTGCTTGTGCTGGCTCTTTGAAAGAACAGTTGTGCTTCGTCCCACACGCCCACTTGTTGTTTGTAAGCCTGTAAGTTCCTCATTCTCAAATACCTGTCAACTCCCTTTAAAAATGACGGATCGAATCAGGTTCCACCACCTTTTCAGGTGGAGCGTTCCAGATCCCGACAACTCTCTGTTGTTACAGAAACTGCTGAACTCAATGTTGAGTCCGGAAGGTTGTAGAGTATCTAATTGAAAGATGAGCTGCTGTTCCTCGAACTCCCATTGAGCTTCATTGGAACAGCGCAGGAGGCCGAGGTCAGAGTGGGAGTGGGATGGAGAATTAAAATGGGAAGTGACCGGAAACATTTCAGGATCACACTTGCAGACTGAACGGAGGTGTTCCTCAAAGTTATCACTCAATCTGTTTGGTCTTCCCAATATTGAACAGACCACATTGTGAGCAGTGAATATAATATAGTAAATTGCAAGAAGTACAAGTTAATTACTGTCTGGTTTCATTCCACAAAACCTTGAATAGCCCAAAGGTAGATACTTTATTTGAAAATTAAAGGTTATAATGTGAAGCAAACCAATTGCCAGAATATTAAACTCCACTCCAGCTATAAAGATTGATGAACATCAGAAGATATAAAGGCACTGTGAGAATGAACATGGTTCAGTCCCGGATGTGATAAACAGCAGCAAGAACAACAGAATACAACTCCTGCAGTCACTTGTGAACTTGCTGATGTGTTAGCAGGTAGGATGACTGAGTGAATCCCTTCCCAGGCACTGAGCAGGTGAATGGCCTCTTCCCAGTGTGAACTCACTGGTGTGTCGGGCAATCTGGGGTGTCAATCAAATAATTTACTTGACCACTTTTATACAGACCACTGAACCGTGCTTTCAGCAGCTCACCCTGTAAAGGCAGTAATACTAACACCTCATCCCCTGGTTGAAATGTTCAGGTCTTGGCATGCTTGTCTGTCCATTTCTTCATAGTTATTTGGGAAGTTTTAAATCTAGCACAGAAGATTCATCCCTCAGTTCCAAAAACTTTTCTTTCATTAGTTTTGAGGACCTCTTATCTCATGTCTGTAAACTAATTCAAAAGGACTAAAACTCGTAGATTCATTGGGTGAATCCCTAGTGGCGCAAACAAGAAATTCTAGCCCTTTATCCCGATCATGGGGATATTCATGACCGTATGCCCTGATCATCATTTTGAGGGTCTGATACCTTTCTAAAGCTCCTTGTGTCTGTGGGTGGTATGCTGAAGACATTAACTGTTATAACCAAATTATCCATAACTTCCTGAAAAGTTTTAGACATAAAATTAGAAGCTTGATCCGACTGAATCTCAATCAATAATCCATATCTCATGAAGAACTGGGTTAACTTCTCTCCCACTACCCGAGCAGAAATTGTTCTTAAGGAAATGGCCTCTGGGAACCAAGTAGCCATATTCATGATGGTGAGTATACATTGATCCACTTTTGTTTTCAGTAAAGATCCTACACAGTCTACCAACACCCTACTAAATGGTTCCCCAAAAACTGGTATAGGAATTAGAGGTGCTGGTTTTATGCAGGTTGTGCTTTTCCCACATTCTGGCACGTATGGCATGTTTTAAAAACGGGCACAACGTCCTTGGAAAGACCTGGCTAGTAAAAGTATTGGCTTATTCTGCTTTGGTCATCCGGATTCCCATATGTCCCACTATAGGAATTTCTTGTGCTAAGCTTAATAGTTCCTGGCGATATTTTGGCGATACCACTATCTGATGAACAACCGTCCATTCTTTGTCCACAGGTCTGTGAGGAGGTCTCCACTTCCTCATCAGAATTCCATTTAATATCATAGTCTTCTGGAACTCCTTTTGCCTCAGCTGTTAGAGCCACTTTATTTAACACTGGATCAGCTTGCTGAGCTGTGATCAGAGAAGACTTATTAAATATTTCCTTTGGATTATCCAAATCCCCAAAGAAAGTTTCAGATCTTCGGTTATCAATTTTACCTCTGACAATGGAACTTGTTTAGCCATTGCTCGGGTTACTACACATGAAGGAAAAGTTCCTGGAACCTTTTCCTGTAACTGTTCTGCCTCTTTAACTTCACTTGTTTTTTCCGTGACTACTGGAGAAGCTACTACTTTTGCTCTGACCAAATCATTCCCCAGAAATAAGTTAACTCCGTCTACTGGCAAACTATGGACAACTCCTACAGTTACCGTTCCAGACATTAAGTCACACTCTAGATACACACATTACGAAGGTATGGGTATATACGCCCTGCCAATACCGTTCACTAAAACCTTGGCATTCAGTGCACTCTCTGGTGGAAATGTGATGCCTTCCTGCAGCAAAAGAGTTTGGGTAGCTCCTGCGTCCCTACATACAACTTCAGGTTTACCTTAAAAGCAAAATACTGCGGATGCTGGAAATCTGATATAAAAACAAGAATAGCTGGAATCACTCAGCAGGTCTGGCAGCATCTGTGGGAAGAGAAGCAGAGTTAACGTTTCGGGTCAGTGACCCTTCATCGGACCCTTCATCCGATGAAGGGTCACTGACCCGAAACGTTAACTCTGCTTCTCTTTCCACAGATGCTGCCAGACCTGCTGAGTGATTCCAGCATTTCTTGTTTTCATTTAAGGTTTACCTTCCTCACTTGAGGAATAAGTAGTTACTTTTCCTTTTGACAAGAATTCCCGATAACTCTCAGGTATCTTATCCAGAGCCCCTGCACTCTCACTGGTTTCTGTACTTGGCCTTACAGCTGCAGTCAGAGCTATAGCCTGATGTGCTGTATTCTTGATACTTTCACTGCATCGGCGTTTAGTATCCCAGTAAGTCCCATGAGTTTACCCCACAACTTCCAGCATTCTGCACTAAGGTGTCCCACCTGGTGACAATGGTAACACTTAGGCTTGCAGACCTCAGTTCCACCCTCATCATCTTTCTTTCTGGCCTGAGCATGAGATCCCAGTGCCGTTCCCAGCTGTCCCTTCTTGTCCCCGGCTCCTTGCCACCTTTCACTCTCCCACCTTCTATCCTTCTCAGGTTTGTGGGAGTGACGGGCAAAGGATTTGAGTCTATACACAAGCTCCTAATCATCAGCAATTTCCGCTGCCTGAGTGGCCTTTGAAACCTCTGGTTCTCTACATGGCTTCTAACTAACGGAGGGAGTGAATTCTTAAATTCTTCCAGGCGAATTCATTCCCTCAGGTTCTCATACATAGCCTCCATTTTTACTACCCATATCCAACAATCAAAATTAATTTGCTTTACCCTCTCAAATTCTCTCTCAGTCTGCCCAGACAAAACACTGGAGGTTCCAAAATTTCTGTCAGTAAGCTTCAGGGACTGACTCATACTCAGCGAGAATAGCCTTTTTTGCCATCTTATCTGCAGAAGCCTTCTCAGAAAGCATGGCATAAATTTCATGAGCTCTGCCCATCAATGTGCTTTGCATAAGCAGTGTCTAACTTTCCTTTGGCCACTTCATCTGTTTGGCAGTATTTAAAAAAAAAAAATAAAGAAAAATGCTTCTACGTCCCTTTCCTCAAACTTCGGAAGAGCTTGCACAAATTTAAACAGCTCTCCACTGGGTCCTGGGCTGGTCAGATCTTTCCTCACCAGTATTTTCCTTGGAGTCAAGACCATCCCTTTATCTTAGTTCCAGCTTTTTAAATTCGAATTCCTTTCCTTCTCCTCTTTCCAGCTGCTCTGCTTGCTCCATTTCAAATTGTAGATCAAAATTTTCATTTCCAATTGCAACTGAATTTTAGTTAATTCAACTCAGCTACCATCTGGTTTGCCGCCTCCTTCCAATTGAAATGTTGGGCTATTACTGCAATTATGTCTGTTTTCTTAGTCTCTGGTTTTAACTCTAACTGTTCTGCGAAATCCTTTAGTTTAACCTTGGTTAAGCGTCTCAAATCACTCAGGGATACATCCTCCTTCCCCAGAAAGGTTGCAGAGTGTTTAAGACACTCTGATAGAGTAACTTTATTCTATTGCAAGGAAACCTGGCTCTTAATTTTTCCTTTTATTATTACCCCACTTACAATTGTACGTTGTCGGTGTTGGGTTTATCCCAGCAAGAGAGCCCCAATTATATATGTTGTGACCGAGGCGGGAGGAGTGCATTGTTTATTCTAGTCCCACTTCTCCACAGGTCACAACATATATTTTACATTTTCTCACTTACCGATGTGGTCAATCATATACTCTATTTTTCCCAGAATATAACACACTAATCAGGTTTCTTTAATGAACAACCAAATTATCAGTTTATTATAAAACAAGCCTTAACTATTAATGAAGTAAAGCATAAACACACAGATAGAAATTTTAAAGTCCTCTTTTTACCTTAGCCCATCTTACTCAACACACACACACGCACACACATACATACACCGGTTAACCGGAAAAATAAAAGGGATTTTGATTCAGAGCTCTGTTACAGGCATAGAAAACTTTAGGCTGATAACCTTCTCATTGTTGAAGAAAACAGCAGATGTTGTTCCAAAACTGACATACGGTATAACTTCCGAGTACACGTAGACGGGTCACAGATCTTTTGGAACATTTCTTTTTAGGTGGCGTTGGAAGTGAATTTAGCAGACTTTTCTTCAAAGACAGGAGACACGATGAATTGACACAGTGGACTTCTCAGGGTCTTTTAGAGGTGCTGGAAAGCGAGCTGGGTTGTGGTCTTGTCTCCTTCCTTCACTTCTTCAGCAGCAGGCTAACTTTATCAGCCGTCCGCTCCAAAAGGTAAAACACACTGACACGACAACCAAAAGCTTGCAAGTTTTCTGCTCTCTCAGGTGCGCTTCTGCCCCTGGGCTTGTCCTATCTGGGTGCATGACTGACCTCTCTGCCCAAATTTTCCTCTGTTACCAAGGTTTTTGTTCTAGTTTTAACAAGCCATGTAACAAGCAGTAAACATTGTTGCCAAACTAGTTCTTTCAGTGCCCTCTTGATTAGCCTTTTGGGGGAAAAAAAACTGGTCTAACATTTCTTCAGCTTGACAATGAATTCTTCAAAAAATATTTTAACAAAAAAAAATCACTTTCATAAGACTGGGTTCAGTTCTCCAGCACCTGTGTGCAGAATGAGAATAAAATCAATGAGTCAATGATTTTCTCTCCAGGTCACTGGGACCCTGAAGCTCCGCCCACTCTCTGTTCTGGTCTGACAAATTACCAGATTCATTCAACTCAATTTCACAACCTGTCTTTGTGTCATTTGTGTGTTCTCTCTCACTCCCTTTTTTTCTGTTTTAAATTAATTTTACAGGGTATTAGAGGATTTGCAGACAGGAAAATCAAACAAAACATCACGTCAAGATCTGACAGTTACTGGATTCATCAGGACCTGAATATCATTGGACTTTGAACATGGAAGCAAAAAGCAGCGATCACAGTGGGGAGAAACTTTACACGTGTTCTGTGTGTGGACGAGGCTTCAGCCGATCATCTGGCCTGTCAAAACACAAGTGCAGTCAAACTGGGGAGAAACCTTTTAAATGTCCAGACTGTGGGAATTGCTATAAAACGTCCAGGCAACTGATGTCCCATCAACGTGTTCACACTGACGAGAGACCGTTCAGGTGTTCTCACTGTGGGGCTGGGTTCAAACGATCATATGACCTCACTGTACACCAGCGTATTCACTCCGACAAGAGACCTTTTAAATGTCCGGACTGCGGGAATTGCTACAGAAGTTCCAGGGAACTGATCTCCCATCAACATGTTCACACTGACGAGAGACCGTTCAGGTGCTCTCACTGCGGGACTGGGTTCAAGCAATCGGGCAACCTCGCTGTCCACCAGCGAGTCCACACTGGCGAGAGGCCGTTCACCTGCTCTGATTGTGGGAAGGGATTCATTCAGTCATCCTCCTTGCTGAGACATCAGCGAGTTCACACTGGGGAGAAACCTTTCACCTGCTCAGAGTGTGGGAAGGGATTCACTCAGTCGTCCCACCTGCTGACACATCAGCGAGTTCACACTGACGAGAGACCTTTTAAATGTCCTGACTGTGGCAATTGCTATAAATGTTCTGCTGAACTGATATCCCATCAACGTGTTCACACTGACGAGAGACCATTCAGGTGTTCTCAGTGCGGGACTGGGTTCAGACGATCATCTGATCTCACTGAACACCAGCGCATTCACACTGGGGAGAGGCCGTTCACCTGCACTGTGTGTGGGAAAGGATTCACTCAGTCATCACACCTGCGGGGACACTGGCGAGTTCATAATGACTAGAAACCTTTTTAAATGCATGGACTGTGGGAATTGTTCTAAAATTTCTGAGGAACTGATGTCCCATCAACGTGTTCACACTGATGAGACATCATTCAGGTGCTCTCTCTGTGGGACTGGGTTTAGACAATCAGGCCAACCCGCTGTACAGCAGTGAGTTCACACTGGGGAGAGGCCATTCACCTGCTCCTTGTGTGGGAAGGGATTCACTCAGTAATCTAACCTTCTGACACACTGGCGAGTTCACAGGTGATTACGAACATATGAATTAGGAGCAGTAGTGGGCCACTTGGCCCTTCGAGTCTGCCCCGCCATTCAATAAGTTCATGGCTGAACTGATTACTCCACATTTCCACCTACCCCCCATCACCTTTCACCCCTTGCTTATCAAGAATCTATCTACCTCTGCTTTAAAAATATTCAAAGACTCTGCTTCCACTGCCTTTTGAGGAAGAGAATTCCAAAGACTCACGACTGAGAAAAAATTTCTCCTCATCTCTGTATTAAATGGGCAACCCCTTATTGTTAAGCAGTGATCCCTAGTTCTAGATTCTCCCACAGGGGGAAGCATCCTTTCCACATCCACCCTGTCAAGACCCCTCAGGATCTTATATGTTTCAATCAAGTCACCTCTTACTCTTCTAAATTCCTGCGGATATAAGCCTAGGCTGTTCAATTTTTCCTCATAAGACAGCCCGCCCATCCCAGGTATTAGTTTAGTTAACCTCTACTGCCTCCAATGTATTTACATCCTTCCTTAACTAAGGAGACCAGTACTGTACACAGTACTCCAAATGTGGTCTCACCGATGCCCTGTCTAGCTGAAGCATAACCTCACTACTTTTGTGTTCAATTCCCCTCACGATAAACGATCACATTCCATGAGCTTTCCTAATTAAGTCCTGTACCTGCATACTCACCTTTTGCGATTCATGCACTAGGACACCCAGATCCCTCTGCATCTCAGAGCTCTGCATTCTCTCACCATTTAGATAATATGCTTTTTTGTTCTTCCTGCCAAAGTGGACAATTTCACACTTTCCCACATTATACAGAATCACAGAATAATACAGTGCCGAAGAGACCCTTCGGCCCATCGAGTCTGCACCGATGCATTAAAACACCTGACCTGTCTACCTAATCCAATTTGCCAGCACTTGGCCGATAGCCTTGAATGTTATGATGTGCCAAGTGCTCATCCAGGTACTTTTTAAAGGATGTGTGGCAACCTGCATCTACCACCCTCCCAGGCAGGGAATTCCAGACCGTCACCACTCAGAGTAAAAAAGTTCTTCCTCAAATCCCCCTTAAACCTCCCGCCCGTCACCTTAAACTTGTGTCCCCTCGTAACTGACCCTTCAACTAAGGGGAACAGCTGCTCCCTATCCACCCTGTCCATGCCCCTCAATCTTGTACACCTCTATCAGGTCACCCCTCAGTCTCCTCTGCTCCAGTGAAAACAACCCAAGCCTATCCAACCTCTCTTCACAGCTTAAATGTTCCATCCCAGGCAACATCCTGGTGAATCGCCTCTGCACCCCCTCCAATGCAATCACATCCTTCCTATAATGTGGCGACCAGAATTGCACACAGTACTCCAGCTGTGGCCTTACCAAAGTTCTGTACAACTCCAACATGACCACCCTGCTTTTGTAATCTATGCCTCGATTGATAAAGGCAAGTGTCCCATATGCCTTTTTCACCACCCTATTAACCTGCCCTTCTGCCTTCAGTGATCTATGGACAAACACACCAAGGTCCCTTTGTTCCTCGCAACTTCCCAGTGTCAGGTCATTCATTGAATACTTCCGTGTCACATTACTCCTTCCAAAGTGTATCACCTCACACTTTTCAGTGTTAAATTCCATCTGCCACTTTTCTGCCCATTTGACCATCCCGTCTATATCTTCCTGTCTTTGCCCACTCACTTAACCTATCTATATCCCTTTGTTAGCCCCCTTATGTCCTCTTCACAAATTACTTTCCTACCTATCTTTTTGTCATCAGCAAATTTAGCAACCATACCTTTGATCCCTTCATCTAAGTCATTTATATAAATTGCAGAAAGTTGAGGCCCCAGCACAGATCCCTATGGCACACCACTCATTACACCTTGCCAACCAGAAAATGACCCATTTATGCCTACTGTTTCCTATTAGCTAACCAATCTTCTATCCATGCCAATATGTTACCCACTACACCATGAGCTTTTATTTTCTGCAATAACCTTTGATGTGGCACCTTATCAAATGCCTTTAGGAAATTTAAGTACAATACATCCACCAGTTCCTCTTTATGCATAACACATATAACTCCCTCAAAGAACTCCAATAAATTGGTTAAACATGATTTCCCTTTCACAAAATCAAGTTGACTCTGCCTGATTACCTTGAATTTTTCTAAATGCCCTGCTATAACATCTTTAATAATAGCTTCTAACATTTTCCCTAAGACAGATGTTAAGCTAACTGGCCTGTAGATTTCTGCTTTCTGTCTCCCTCCTTTTTTGAATAAAGGAGTTACATTTGCTATTTTCTAATCTAAGGGAACCTTCCCAGAATCTAGGGAATTTTGGAAAATTAAAACCAATGCATCAACTATCTCATCAGCCACTTCTTTTAACACTCTAGGATGAAATCCTTCAGCACCCAGGGACCTGTCAGCCCACAACTCCAACAATTTGTTCAGTACTACTTCCCTGGTGATTGTAATTTTCTTGAGTTCCTCCCTCCCATACATTTCCTGACTTACAGTTAATACTGGGACGTTACTTGTATCCTCAATACTGATTACTGGGGTTGGATTCTGCTGTTAATCACATCCAGGACTGAACCATGTTCATTCTGACAGTGGTGGTTTATTTCTGATGTCAGTTGCCCCTCTTGGATTGAGCGTGTGCCCCACAGCATCTCTCATTCATGTGTGAATAGACTATCATGTCTGCAAACCTCATTTTCAATTTAAATCCACTAAGTAAATGTACTGAACAAAAGATGAACAATAAACAGATCACAGGCCAATCCTACAGCTCTATATCGACAGGAGAAAGTCTGTTCTTTAGTTCGAGAATGAGGCTGTTTGAGCTCTGAATGTTTGTAAGCACCAACAGACTTGAGCTGTTTGATAGACAGGCTGTTCACAGCTGTTAACATATCAGATATTGAAGGAATTATTCTTAAAGCAAGCTCTCCATTTTATAACCTCAGACTCTGGTCCCTGCTGTACTTAATACTCAGCATCCATTCGTGCTGATTTACAGTCAATGACTGAATAGTCTGTTTAACCTTTACTTGTTTTTGTGAAATACTCTCCCTATTAGTGCTGAACTGCTGGATAACTCTGATTACATTTCTATGTGTTTATACATGTCTATAAAGTGTCTGTGTGCCCAGATTTAACTAAGTTGTGATTTGTAAACAATAAATGATGTTTTGGGCATGACTTATAGTCTGGTATCTTGGTGATTTGTCAAGAAAGATTTAATTCACTCACTCAGCAGCTTGAGAGAAACCAGACTGAGGTTTAATGAACATAAGAAATAGGAGCTGGAGGAGGCCATTTGGCCCTTCGAGCCTGTTCTGCCATTCACCAAGATCATGGCTGATCTTCTACCTCAACTCCACCTTCCCGCACTATCCCCATATCCCTTAATTCCCTCAGTACCCAAAAATCTATCAATCTCTGTCTTAAATATACTCAATGACTGAGCATCCACAGCTCCCTGGGGTGGACAATTCCAAAGACTTACCACCCTTTCAGTGAAGAAATTTCTCCTAATTTCAGTCCTGAGACTGTGACCCAGTGTTCTAGATTCCCCAGCCAGTGGAAATGTTTTCTCAGCATCTACCCTGCCAAGTCCCTTAAGAATTTATTATGTTTCAGTCAGATCACGTCTCATTCTTCTAAACTCCAGGGAATATAAGCTGAGTCTACTCAATCTCTCCTCATCGGAGGAGATGGATCATAGTGGGGGTGCTGTAGCAGAGTGGTTATGTTACTGAACTAATAATCCAGAGGCCTGGACTAATGATGCAGAGACACAAATTCAAATCCCACCACAGCAGTTCAGGGATTTAAACTCAATTAAATAACTCTGGGATTAAAAAGCTAGTCTCAGTAATGGTGACTGTGAAACTACCGGATCATCCTAAAATCCCACCTGGTTCACGAATTTCCTTTTTTGGGAAGGAAATCTGCTGTCCTTACCCGATCTGGCCTATATGTGACTCCAGATCCACAGAGATGTTGTTGACTCTGAACTGCCCTATGAAACAGCTGAGCAAGTTACTCAGTTATAGTCAAGGAGGTAACTCACCACCATCTTCTGAAGGGCAATTATGGATGGGCAATAAATGCTTTCCTTTCCAGCAACAACCACATTCTGTGAATAAATAGAACAGACGCCTCATCCCAGGACACAGACTGGTAAACCTTCATTGAATTCCTTCAATGGAAAATTTGTTTCTCCTGAGGTAAGGAGACCAAAACTGCACACAGTTCTCCAGGTGGGGCCTCACCAACGTCCTGTATAATTCTAGTAAGACTTCATTACTATTATTCCCAATCCCTTTGTAACAAAAGCTAACATACCATTTGCCTTCCTAATTTCTTGCTGTACCTAGATGTTAAGTTTGTGATTCATGTACAAGGACACCAGGTCTCTCTGAATGCAAACATTTCTCAGTCACTCACCATTCATTAAAAAAAGTTTTTTTTTCTATCAAAATGGATGACTTTGCATTTCACCACATTGTATTCCATCTGCCATGTTCTTGCCCACTAACACAGCCTGTCTATATCCCTCTGCAGCTTCTTTGTGTCCTCCTCACTGTTTACTTTCCCACCTAATTTTGTAGCATCAGCAAACCTGGATATGTTACACTAAGTCCCCTCATCTAAGTCATTGATATAGATTGTAAATAGCTGATGCCCGAGTACTGATTCTTGTGGTACCCCACTAGTTACAGCCTGCCAAACCTGAAAATGGCCCATTTATTCCTACTCTCTGTTTTCTGTCCATTAATCAATCCTCAATCCATGCTAATATATTACCTCAATCCCATGAGTCCTAATTTTGTGTAATAACCTCTGATGTGGCACCTTATTGAATGTTTCTTGCTTCTTAAAAATCCAAATACACTACTGGTTCCCTCTTATCCACCTTACTAGTTACATCCTCAAGAAACAATAACAGATTTGTTAAAAATGATTTCTCTTTCACAAGTCCATGTTGACTCTGCTTAATCATATTATGATTTTCTAAGTGCCCTGTTACAATATCCCTAATAATAGTTTCTAGCATTTTGCCTGTTCCTGATGTTAGACTAACTGGTCTATAGTTCCCCGATTTCCCTCTTCCTCCTTTCTTGAACAGTGAGGGTTATGTTTGCTACCTTCCAATCCTTGGGAACTGTTCTAGAATCTATGGAATTTTGGAAGACCAAAACCAATGCATCCACTATTTCTGAAGCTGCCTCTTTTAAAACCCAGCGATGAAGGTCATTGGGTCCAGGGGAATTGTCACCACTTTGTCTCATTAACTTTTCCAGTATTATTTCTTTACTGAAACTGATTTCTTTCAGTTCATGATTCTCACCAGTCTCTTGGTTCCCCATTATCACTGGAATGTTTTTGCGTCTTCTACCATGAAGACAAATACAAA
Source organism: Heterodontus francisci (assembly GCF_036365525.1). NCBI lineage: Eukaryota > Metazoa > Chordata > Chondrichthyes > Heterodontiformes > Heterodontidae > Heterodontus > Heterodontus francisci. The sequence continues at coordinate 23,297,940 of NC_090404.1, forward strand.
GTATTTGTTTAATGTCTCTGCTATTTCCCTATTCATTGCTGTAATTTCACCTGTCTCTGCCTCTACTAGGCCCACCTTTCCTTTCTCTAATCTCTTCCTATTTACATACCTATAGAAACATTTACAATCTGTTTTTATGTCTTCTGTTAATGTGCACTCATATTCTTCATTCTCTTTCCTTATCAATTTCTTGGTCCTCCATTGCTGAATTCTAAAATCCTCCCAATCCTCAGGCTTACCACTCTTTTTGGTAACATTATAAGCCTCTTCCTTCAATCTAATACTATCTTTAACTCCTCTTGTTAGCCACGGTTGGTCCACTTTTTCTGGGGGGTTTTGTGTGTTAGAGTGTATACTTGTTACAAATTATGTATTAATTCTTTAAATGCAAGCCATTGCTTGTCTACCGTCATATCTTTTAATGTAGTTTCCCAATTTACTTTAGCCAACTCGCTCCTCATACCTATGAAGTTTGCTTTGTTTAGATTTAAGACCCTAGTTTTGGACTTAATGAAATCACTCCAAGCTCAATGTAAAATTCTACCAGATAATGGTTACACTTTCCCTTGAGGCCCCTTTATTACAAGATTATTAATGAACTATTTTTCAAAATAAAACTAATTATTTCATGAAAGTGATGCATTTGAGTCTTAATTCAGCCAATGTCATCTCCCAGTGGGTTTGTCCTGTCCTGTCAGTGCTGGGTCAGGCCTTGACCAGCTCCAGCAACCCCCATAACAGGAGATAAAGAGACTGATTTCACTCCTGGGGGTGGTTTGTTTCTTGTGGTTTAGATTATCATTAAAATAGCAACACACACGGTGTCCACCCATCGCTCTCCCAGACACACCATCACCCCACAGTCGGGATAATGTGTCTAAGGAGGGGAGGTTGTTGTCCTGTCTAGACCACCCTGAATACTCTTGCTCCATAACTGTCAGGAATAGAAGATCCCGGGATTGTGAGAGGAGCCTCAGGGAATCAGTCTCAGCGATCCTGTAAAATAGAGGAACACATGAGTGGGAGGAGGCCATTCAGCCCTTCAAGCTTGTTCCGCCATTCAATTAGATCATGACTGATCCATATCACAAATACCCTTGCCTGTTTTGGTTCCATATCCCCGTAACTTTACCAATAAAAATACATCAATCTCAAGTTTTGACATTTTCCATTTAGCTCCATCCTCGGTAGCTTTTCGGGGGAGAGTGTTTCAGATTTCACTACCCTTTGTGTGAATAAGTGCTTCCTGACAGCACCTCTGAACGGTCCAGCTCTAATTTTAATGTTGTGTCACCTTGTTCTGCATTCCACCAACAGAGGAAATCATTTCTCTTTATCGACCCTCTTAAATCCTTTAATATCTTTTAATACCTGAATTACATCACTGCTTAATCTGCATACTCAACGGAATACAAGCCTAGTCTATACAACCTGTCTTCACAATATAACCCTTTTAGCCCTGATATCATTCTGGTGAACGTGCACTGCACCCCCTGCACAGCCAATGCATCCTTCCTCAGATGTGGTGCCCAGAACTGAACACCTCACTTCAGATGATGTGTAACCAGTGTTGCATTTTACTACAGCATTACTTTCACCCTTCAGATAAAGGCTGACATTCCATTAGACATTTTAATTCCTTTTTCTACCAGTCCAGCAGTATTTAGTAATTCCTGTACATGAAAGCCTAAACTCTCTGTCCCTTCATGGATCCTAAATTTTAATCATTTAGAAAATATTCTGATTCACCTTCCTTCGCTCTAATTTACCAGAATGGTAGCAGGGATGGGAGATTTTAGTCACAAAGTTAGGTTGGAATAGCTGAGGTTGTTCTTAGAACAAAGGAGATTGGGGGGAAATTTAATAGAAGAGAACAAGATTATGACAGGCATAGATGAGTTAGACAATGAAAAACTGTTCCCATTAACTAATGGTACAGGGACTAGGGAACACAGATTGAAAGGTTTGGGCAAGAAATGCAGGTGGATTATAAGGAAGCACTTTTTTACGCAGTGGATAATAATGACCTGGAACTCACAGCCTAGGAGGGTGATGAAAGCAGAGACAATCAATGCTTTCAAGAGGAAATTGGATGGCCACTTGAAGGCAATAAACTTGCAGGGCTACAGGGGTCAAGCAGGGGAGTAGGTCTGACTGGATTGCTCCATGGAGAACTGTCACGGACTCGATGGGTTGAATGGCCTCCTGTCCATAAATGACTCTATGATTCTAATGTTAATAACCTCACACTTCCCCACATTGAATTCCTGCCACTGTTTTGTCCGCTCACAAAATCTATCAATGTCCCTTTGCAATTTTTTGCTCCCTTCTAGAATACTCAATGTGTCACCTATCTCAGTATGTGAGTTAAGTAAGGAAAGCCAGCATGGATTAGTTCAGGGAAATTCATGTTCAACTAACTTACTGGACTTTTGTGAAGACATAACAGAAAGGTTTGATGAGGGCAATGCTGTTGATGTGCACGTGGAATACCAAAAGGCATTTGATGCAGTGCCACACAATTTATATGTATTTATACATGAGTGTTTCCAGCACTTTCTGCTTTTATTTCACTTTCCAGAAGATCTGATTTGCAAAAATAAATCCTGGGACGGTGATTTTAAAAGGTCTCCTGAAGGAATCAGCAGCTTTTTCCCACTGTAACATTGAATGTAGAAAACACCAATCCTGGGCTGAGTGGGTACAGGGGCAGTGAACAGGAGAGGGATAGGGAGTTACCAATGTTTGTGATTCCCTTCCCTTCCTTGACTTTTCTGTCTCCATCTCCGGGGATAGGCTGTCTACTAATATCCACTATAAGCCCACCCACTCCCATAGCTATCTTGACTACACTTCCTCACATCCTGCCTCCTGTAAGGACTCCATTCCATTCTCCCAGTTTCTCTATCTCTGACACAACTGCTCTGATGATGCAACCTTCCACAACAGCGCTTCTGATATTTCTTCGTTTTTCTCAACCGAGGATTCCCCCTCCATTGTGGTTGACGGGGCCCTCAACCGTGTCCGGCCCATTTCCCGCACCTCTGCCTTCACCCCTTCCCCTCCCTCCCAGAACCGTGACAGGGTACCCCTTGTCCTCATTTTCCATCCCACTAGCCTCCACATCCAAAGGATCATCCTCTGCCATTTCTGCCATGTCCAGTGGGATGCCATCACCAAATGCATCTTCCCCTCCCCTTCCCTGTCAGCATTCAGTGTTCCTTCTGCCACACCCTGGTCCACTCCTCCATTACACTCAACACCTCATCCCCTTCCCATGGCACCTTCCCATGCAATCGCAGGAAGTGTAATACCTGCCCTTTTACCTTCTCTCTCCTCACTATCCAACGCCCCAAACACTCTTTTGAGGTGAAGCAGCGATTTACTTGTACTTCTTTCAATTTAGTATACTGTATTCGCTGCTCACAATGTGGTCTCCTCTACATTGGGGAGACCAAACGCAGATTGGGTGACCACTTTGCGGAACACCTCCACTCAGTCCGAAAGCTTGACCCCAAGCTTCCTGTCGCTTGCCATTTCAACACACCCCTCTTCTCTCATGCCCACATCTCTGTCCTGGGCTTGCTGCAGTGTTCCAGTGAACATAAACACAAGCTCGAGGAACAGCATCTCATTTACCAATTAGGCATGATCCAGCCTACTGGACTGAACATTGAGTTCAATAATTTCCGAGCATTTTTCAATGCCCTTCTTTTTTATTTTTATATTTCTTTTTTCTTGCAGAAGGTGTAGATAGGACAAGGTCACAGAGAATAACCTACCAGGAGGTCATGGAGCAAAGGCAAACAATATGTTAATGGTGTGTTGAAAGACAAAGCATTAGTACAGATAGGGTGTTAATGGACTGAAAATTGAACAGCCACAAGTACAACATTAAAAAAACAGTGGGTAGGCAAACTGAACAAACTAAGATAAAATAGAATAAACACACACAAAAAAAGAAAAAATAACGAAAAAATAAAAGTAAAATGGGGGGCTCGTCATGCTTTGAAATTATTGAACTCAGTGTTCAGTCCGGCAGGCTGTATCATGACTAATCAGTAAATGAGATGCTGTTTCTCGAGCTTGTATTGATGTTCACTGGAATACTGCAGCAAGCCCAGGACAGAGATGTGGGCATGAGAGAAGAGGAGTGTGTTGAAATGGCAAGCGACAGGAAGCTCGGCGTCATGCTTTCAGACTGAGTGGAGGTGTTCCACAAAGCGGTCACCCAGTCTGCGTTTGGTCTCCCCAATGTCGAGGAGACCACATTGTGAGCAGCAAATACAGTATATTACATTGAAAGAAGTACAAGCAAATCACTGCTTCGCCTGAAAGGAGTGTTTGGGGCCTGGGATAGTGAGGAGAGAGGAGGTAAATGGGCAGGTATTGCACCTCCTCTGATTGCAAGGGAAGGTGCCGTGGGAAGGGGACGAAGTGGTGGGGTTAATGGAGGACTGGATGGGGGTGTCGCGGAGGGAATGATCCCTTTGGAATGCTGACAGGGAAAGGGAGGGGAAGATGCGGGGGATATATTGGCCTTGGAAGTAGTGCAGCACAGATTTACCTAAATTAAGATAGGGCACATTCTATCCCACGGGGAATGCTGGGTAACAGCTCCGCCATTGAAAGGCCATATTGGTGAATGGAAAATAGTTAAGTATTCCAATTGGGATTGGAATCAGAGTGCCAAGATATAATCATAAATTAGTAAAGAAACTCAAGTGGTGGTTTTTGTAAAGTCTTTCTACAGGGCTTACAAGTGGAGGGATGCACTGTCCCATCAAACACGACAAGGGCAGGTGCAGCACGGGTTAGATAAAGAGTAACGCTCCCTCGACACAGTCCCCATCAAATACTCCGAAGGCTGTGTATCATCTATATCAAAACAATCATGTTCCTGCTTTGGGAGTCTCGGATGCTCACGAGAGCCGACACAACTGATAGAATCTCCCATTCCTCCGCACTAACATCCATCACTTGGATGAGCATAGGATTCACCGACAGAAGGCAACACAAATCCTTTAGCATATTCCCCAGACACAGACACTGGGCAACAAGGAGAGTCCGGGACAATGACATCACTCACTCTATAAATAGAAAATGATTTTTCAGCACATCTCATTAATCCTGGCCGCCACACTGCTGCTGCCCTTGTTTCGCTTCCTGCAACAGCACTGAGCTAAACCACCCCATAATGAGCAGGACTCAAGGAGGATGGTTACAAGGTAATGCAGGGATGTCATAAAGCAGCCCCATCCAGACCAGCAGGTCCTCTCCTTGTTCATTTAAAGGTGGAGAGCTGGGACATCCTGTCTCTTAAACATATTCCACCCTGTTCAGACAGAAAATCCCAGGGTGGAGAGCTGGGACATCCTGTCTCAAAACACATCCCACCCTGTTCATACTGAGAATCCCAGGGTGGAGAGCTGGAACATCCTGTCACAAAACACATCCCACCCTATTCATACTGAGAATCCCAGGGTGGAGAGCTGGAACATCCTGTCTCAAAACACATCCCACCCTGTTCATACTGAGAATAACAGGGCAGAGAGCTGGGACATCCTGTCTCAAAACACATCCCACCCTGTTCATACTGAGAATCCCAGGGTGGAGAGCTGGGACATCCTGTCTCCAAACACATTCTACTCTGTTCATACTGAGAATCCCAGGGCGGAGAGCTGGGACATCCTGTCTCAAAACGCATCCCACCCTGTTCATACTGAGAATCCCAGGGCAGAGAGCTGGGACATCCTGTCTCCAAAGACATTCTACTCTGCTCATACTGAGAATCCCAGGGTGGAGAGCTGGGACATCCTGTCTCAAAACACATCCCACCCTGTTCATACTGAGAATCCCAGGGTGGAGAGCTGGAACATCCTGTCACAAAACACATCCCACCCTATTCATACTGAGAATCCCAGGGTGGAGAGCTGGAACATCCTGTCTCAAAACACATCCCACCCTGTTCATACTGAGAATAACAGGGCAGAGAGCTGGGACATCCTGTCTCAAAACACATCCCACCCTGTTCATACTGAGAATCCCAGGGTGGAGAGCTGGGACATCCTGTCTCCAAACACATTCTACTCTGTTCATACTGAGAATCCCAGGGCGGAGAGCTGGGACATCCTGTCTCAAAACGCATCCCACCCTGTTCATACTGAGAATCCCAGGGCAGAGAGCTGGGACATCCTGTCTCCAAAGACATTCTACTCTGCTCATACTGAGAATCCCAGGGTGGAGAGCTGGGACATCCTGTCTCAAAACACATCCCACCCTGTTCATACTGAGAATCCCAGGGTGGAGAGCTGGAACATCCTGTCACAAAACACATCCCACCCTATTCATACTGAGAATCCCAGGGTGGAGAGCTGGAACATCCTGCCACAAAACACATCCCTCCCTGTTCATACTGAGAATCCCAGGGCAGAGAACTGGGACATCCTGTCTCAAAACACATCCCACCCTGTTCATACTGAGAATCCCAGGGTGGAGAGCTGGAAGATCCTGTCACAAAACACATCCCACCATGTTCATACTGAGAATCCCAGGGTGGAGAGCTGGAAGATCCTGTCACAAAACACATCCCACCCTGTTCATACTGAGAATCCCAGGGTGGAGAGATGGAAGATCCTGTCACAAAACACATCCCACCCTGTTCATACTGAGAATCCCAGGGTGGAGAGCTGGAACATCCTGTCTCAAAACACATCCCACCCTGTTCATACTGAGAATCCCAGGGTGGAGAGATGGAAGATCCTGTCACAAAACACATCCCACCCTGTTCATACTGAGAATCCCTGGGTGGAGAGCTGGAACATCCTGTCTCAAAACACATCCCACCCTGTTCATACTGAGAATCCCAGGGTGGAGAACAGGAACATCCTGTCTCAAAACACACCCCACCATGTTCATACTGAGAACCCGAGGGCATAGAGCTGGGTCATCCTGTCTCAAAACACATCCCACCCTGTTCATACTGAGAATCCGAGGGCAGAGAGCTGGAACATCCTGTCTCAAAACACATCCCACCCTGCTCATACTGAGAATCCGAGGGCAGAGAGCTGGGACATCCTGTCTCCAAACAGATTCTACTCTATTCATACTGAGAATCCCAGGGCACAGAGCTGGGACATCCTGTCTCCAAACACATTCTACTCTGTTCATACTGAGAATCCAAGGGCAGAGAGTTGGGACATCCTGTCTCAAAACATATCCCACGCTGTTCATACTGAGAATCCCAGGGTGGAGAGCTGGGACATCCTGTCTCCAAACACATTCTACTCTGTTCATACTGAGAATCCCAGGGCGGAGAGCTGGGACATCCTGTCTCAAAACGCATCCCACCCTGTTCATACTGAGAATCCCAGGGCAGAGAGCTGGGACATCCTGTCTCCAAACATATTCTACTCTGTTGATACTGAGAATAACAGGGCAGAGAGCTGGGACATCCTGTCTCAAAACACATCCCACCCTGTTCATACTGAGAATCCCAGGGTGGAGAGCTGGGACATCCTGTCTCCAAACACATTCTACTCTGTTCATACTGAGAATCCCAGGGCGGAGAGCTGGGACATCCTGTCTCAAAACGCATCCCACCCTGTTCATACTGAGAATCCCAGGGCAGAGAGCTGGGACATCCTGTCTCCAAAGACATTCTACTCTGCTCATACTGAGAATCCCAGGGTGGAAAGCTGGGACATCCTGTCTCAAAACACATCCCACCCTGTTCATACTGAGAATCCCAGGGTGGAGAGCTGGAACATCCTGTCACAAAACACATCCCACCCTATTCATACTGAGAATCCCAGGGTGGAGAGCTGGAACATCCTGTCTCAAAACACATCCCACCCTGTTCATACTGAGAATAACAGGGCAGAGAGCTGGGACATCCTGTCTCAAAACACATCCCACCCTGTTCATACTGAGAATCCCAGGGTGGAGAGCTGGGACATCCTGTCTCCAAACACATTCTACTCTGTTCATACTGAGAATCCCAGGGCGGAGAGCTGGGACATCCTGTCTCAAAACGCATCCCACCCTGTTCATACTGAGAATCCCAGGGCAGAGAGCTGGGACATCCTGTCTCCAAAGACATTCTACTCTGCTCATACTGAGAATCCCAGGGTGGAGAGCTGGGACATCCTGTCTCAAAACACATCCCACCCTGTTCATACTGAGAATCCCAGGGTGGAGAGCTGGAACATCCTGTCACAAAACACATCCCACCCTATTCATACTGAGAATCCCAGGGTGGAGAGCTGGAACATCCTGCCACAAAACACATCCCTCCCTGTTCATACTGAGAATCCCAGGGCAGAGAACTGGGACATCCTGTCTCAAAACACATCCCACCCTGTTCATACTGAGAATCCCAGGGTGGAGAGCTGGAAGATCCTGTCACAAAACACATCCCACCATGTTCATACTGAGAATCCCAGGGTGGAGAGCTGGAAGATCCTGTCACAAAACACATCCCACCCTGTTCATACTGAGAATCCCAGGGTGGAGAGATGGAAGATCCTGTCACAAAACACATCCCACCCTGTTCATACTGAGAATCCCAGGGTGGAGAGCTGGAACATCCTGTCTCAAAACACATCCCACCCTGTTCATACTGAGAATCCCAGGGTGGAGAGATGGAAGATCCTGTCACAAAACACATCCCACCCTGTTCATACTGAGAATCCCTGGGTGGAGAGCTGGAACATCCTGTCTCAAAACACATCCCACCCTGTTCATACTGAGAATCCCAGGGTGGAGAACAGGAACATCCTGTCTCAAAACACATCCCACCATGTTCATACTGAGAACCCGAGGGCATAGAGCTGGGTCATCCTGTCTCAAAACACATCCCACCCTGTTCATACTGAGAATCCGAGGGCAGAGAGCTGGAACATCCTGTCTCAAAACACATCCCACCCTGCTCATACTGAGAATCCGAGGGCAGAGAGCTGGGACATCCTGTCTCCAAACAGATTCTACTCTATTCATACTGAGAATCCCAGGGCACAGAGCTGGGACATCCTGTCTCCAAACACATTCTACTCTGTTCATACTGAGAATCCAAGGGCAGAGAGTTGGGACATCCTGTCTCAAAACATATCCCACGCTGTTCATACTGAGAATCCCAGGGTGGAGAGCTGGGACATCCTGTCTCCAAACACATTCTACTCTGTTCATACTGAGAATCCCAGGGCGGAGAGCTGGGACATCCTGTCTCAAAACGCATCCCACCCTGTTCATACTGAGAATCCCAGGGCAGAGAGCTGGGACATCCTGTCTCCAAACATATTCTACTCTGTTGATACTGAGAATCCGAGGGCAGAGAGCTGGGACATCCTGTCTCAAAACACACCCACCCTGTTCATACTGAGAATCCCAGTGCAGAGAGCTGGGAGATCCTGTTTCAAAACACATCCCACCCTGTTCATACTGAGAATCCCAGGGTGGAGAGCTGGGACATCCTGTCTCAAAACACATCCCACCCTGTTCATACTGAGAATCCCAGGGTGGAGAGCTGGGACATCCTGTCTCAAAACACATCCCACCCTGTTCATACTGAGGATCCGAGGGCAGAGAGCTGGGACATCCTGTCACAAAACACATCCCACCCTGTTCGTACTGAGAATCCCAGGGTGGAGAGCTGGGACATCCTTTCTCAAAACACATCCCACCCTGTTCACACTGAGAATCCCAGGTTGGAGAGCTGGGACATTCTGTCTCGAAACACAATCTACTCTGTTCATACTGAGAATCCGAGGGCAGAGAGCTGGGACATCCTGTCTCCAAACACATTTTACTCTGTTCATACTGAGAATCCCAGGGCAGAGAGATGGGACATCCGGTCTCCAAACACATTTTACTCTGTTCATACTGAGAATCCCAGGGCGGAGAGCTGGGACAGACTGTCTCAAAACACGTCCCACCCTGTTCATACTGAGAATCCCAGGGCAGAGAGCTGGGACATCCTGTCTCAAAACACATTCTACTCTGTTCATACTGAGAATCCCAGGGTGGAGAGCTGGGACAGACTGTCTCAAAACACGTCCCACCCTGTTCATACTGAGAATCCCAGGGCAGAGAGCTGGGACATCCTGTCTCAAAACACACCCACCCTGTTGATACTGAGAATCCCAGGGCAGAGAGCTGGGAGATCCTTTCTCCAAACACATCCCACTCTGTTCATACTGAGAATCCCAGGGTGGAGAGCTGGGACATCCTGTCTCAAAACACATCCCACCCTGTTCATACTGAGGATCCGAGGGCAGAGAGCTGGGACATCCTGTCACAAAACACATCCCACCCTGTTCGTACTGAGAATCCCAGGGTGGAGAGCTGGGACATCCTTTCTCAAAACACATCCCACCCTGTTCATAGTGAGAATCCCAGGGTGCAGAGCTGGGACATCCTGCCTCAAAACACATCCCACCCAGTTCATACTGAGAATCCCAGGGTGGAGAGCTGGGACATCCTCTCTCAAAACACATCCCACCCTGTTCACACTGAGTATCCCAGGTTGGAGAGCTGGGACATTCTGTCTCGAAACACAATCTACTCTGTTCATACTGAGAATCCGAGGGCAGAGAGCTGGGACATCCTGTCTCCAAACACATTTTACTCTGTTCATACTGAGAATCCCAGGGCAGAGAGCTGGGACATCCTGTCTCCAAACACATTTTACTCTGTTCATACTGAGAATCCCAGGGCGGAGAGCTGGGACAGACTGTCTCAAAACACGTCCCACCCTGTTCATACTGAGAATCCCAGGGCAGAGAGCTGGGACATCCTGTCTCAAAACACATTCTACTCTGTTCATACTGAGAATCCCAGGGTGGAGAGCTGGGACAGACTGTCTCAAAACACGTCCCACCCTGTTCATACTGAGAATCCCAGGGCAGAGAGCTGGGACATCCTGTCTCAAAACACACCCACCCTGTTGATACTGAGAATCCCAGGGCAGAGAGCTGGGACATCCTTTCTCCAAACACATCCCACTCTGTTCATACTGAGAATCCCAGGGTGGAGAGCTGGGACATCCTGCCTCAGAACACATTCTACTCTGTTCATACTGAGAATCCCAGGGTGGAGAGCTGGGACATCCTGCCTCAAAACACATTCTACTCTGTTCATACTGAGAATCCCAGAGTGGAGAGCTGGGACATCCTTTCTCAAAACACATCCCACCCTGTTCATTCTGAGAATCCCAGGGTGGAGAGCTGGGACATCCTGTTTCAAAACACATCCCAGCCTGTTCATACTGAGAATCCCAGTGTGGAGAGCTGGGACATCCTGTTTCAAAACACATCCCACCCTGTTCACACTGAGAATCCCAGGGTGGAGAGCTGGGACATCCTGTTTCAAAACACATCCCAGCCTGTTCATACTGAGAATCCCAGGGTGGAGAGCTGGGACATCCTTTTTCAAAACACATCCCACCCTGTTCATACTGAGAGTCCCAGGGCAGAGAGCTGGAACATCCTGTCTGCAAACACATTCTACTCTGTTCATACTGAGAATCCCAGGGCAGAGAGCTGAGACATCCTGCCTCCAAGCACATTCTACTCTGGTCATACTGAGAATCCCAGGGCAGAGAGCTGAGACATCCTGTCTCCAAGCACATTCTACTCTGTTCATACTGAGAATCCCAGGGCAGAGAGCTGGGACATCCTGTCTCGAAACACAATCTACTCTGTTCATACTGAGAATCCAAGGGCAGAGAGCTGGGACAGACTGTCTCAAAACACGTCCCACGCTGTTCATACTGAGAATCCCAGGTTGGAGAGCTGGGACATCCTGTCTCAAAACACATTCTACTCTGTTCATACTGAGAATCCCAAGGTGGAGAGCTGGGACTTCCTGTCTCAAAACACATCCCACCCTGTTCATACTGAGAATCCCAGGGCAGAGAGCTGGGACATCCTGCCTCAAATCTCATTCTACTCTGTTCAAATTGAGAATCCGAGGGCAGAGAGCTGGGACATCCTGTCTCCAAACACATCCCACCCTGTTCATACTGAGAATCCGAGGGCAGAGAGCTGGGATATCCTGTTGCCAAACACATTCGACTCTGTTCAAACTGAGAATCCGAGGGCAGAGAGCTGGAACATCCTGTCTCCAAACACATTCTACTCTGTTCATACTGAGAATCCCAGGGCAGAGAGCTGGGACAATCTGTCTCCAAACACATTCTGCTCTGTTCATACTGAGAATCCCAGGGCAGAGAGCTGGGACATCCTGTCTGAAAATACATCCCGCCCTGTTCATACTGAGAATCCAAGGGCAGAGAGCTGGGACATCCCGTCTCAAAACACACCCACCCTGTTTATACTGAGAATCCGAGGGTGGAGAGCTGGGACATCCTGTCTCCAAACACATTCTACTCTGTTCATACTGAGAATCCCAGGGCAGAGAGCTGGGACATCCTGCCTCGAAACACATTCTACTCTGTTCATACTGAGAATCCCAGGTCAGAGAGCTGGGACATCCAATCTCAAAACACATCCCACCCTGTTCATACTGAGAATCCCAGGGCAGAGAGCTGGGACATCCTGTCTCCAAACACATTCTACTCTGTTCATACTGAGAATCCCAGGGCAGAGAGCTGGGACATCCTGTCTCCAAACACATTCTACTCTGTTCATACTGAGAAACCCAGGGTGGAGAGCTGGGACATCCTGTCTCAAAACACATCCCACTCTGTTCATACTGACAATCCCAGGGTGGAGAGCTGGAAGATCCAATGTCAAAACACACCCACCATGTTCATACTGAGAATCCCAGGGCAGAGAGCTGGGACATCCTGTCTCAAAACACATTCTACTCTGTTCATACTGAGAATAACAGGGTGGAGAGCTGGGACATCCTGTCTCAAAACACATTCCACCCTGTTCATACCGTAAATCCCAGGGTGGAGAGCTGGGACATCCTGTCTCAAAACACATCCCACCCTGTTCATACTGAGAATCCCAGGGCAGAGAGCTGGGACATCCTGTCTCAAAACACATGCCACTCTGTGCAAACTGAGAATCCCTGGGGAAGGGACAGAGATCGGAACAAAGCCAGGATGCGAAAGTGGAGGGGAGAACAGGAGGTAAATCGAGGAGCAGGGCCCGAGGGATACCGGGCGTCACTTTTAGAGCCTGTAGAATTCAGGAGGGGATGACTGAATTCAGTAGTTTTATGATCCAGGGACAGAACAAGGAGCAGATGGGGAGACTGGTGTGGATTCCAGCACAGTGAGGATGTACAGGAAGGGTGATTGTATTGGGCCATGTATTAGGGATATGGGAGGAACAAGAGAGGAAAGGTCAGAGGAGTAATTACTGCAGCAGTGTCCATAGATAGTGTGAATGACTTTTGTAAACTCCTTTTACAGGACTAGAGTCGTGTTGGTGACTGTTTCTAAACACTGTCTCCCTGTTTCTAAACTCTGTCTCCCTAGCCCGGTAATGCAGGTGGATTATAAATTGCTGTGAGTGTTGGGCTATGTTGCCTCAGGGCAATGTGCAGCAGGGCGCATGCGCGGCCATCCTGGGCCAGGAAGCAGGAGGAATGTGATGAATTTCTATCCTGGACTGACAATGATGAATTTTGTAAACTCCTTTTACAGGGGCTTAGAAGGGGCGGATTTGTAGGCGTGAAGCTCGAACTAAGCATCAGAACAAGATCTGACATTGTCTTTCGATTCATCAGGACTTCAATGTCATCACCTTTGAATGTGGAAGGACAAAAGGTTTGTCTGTTTTCTCTGTGGGAAAAGAGTTCAGGTATCAGTGTGATTGGAAAAGCACTGAGATACACAAAGCCCAGGTTCGACCACACCTGGAGTATTGTGTTCAGTTCTGGGCACCACACCTTAGGAAGTATATATTGGCCTTTGAAGCAGTGCATTGCAATATTACTGGATGATACCTGCACTCTGAGGGTTAAATAACAAGGGAACTTACACAAATAAGTCACAGAGACATTGCAGCATATAAAAAGGCCATTCGGCCCATCGAGTGCATGCCAGCTCTCTGTACAGCAATCCAGTTATTTCTCTGCTCTATGCCTGTAGCCCTGCAGGTTTATTTCCCTCAGGTGCCCATCCAATTTCCTTTAAAATCATTGATCATCTCCGCTTCCACCACCCGTGTAGGCTGCGCGTTCCAGGTCATTACCACTCGCTACATTAAAAAACAACTTCCTCATATCCCCCTGTATCGCGAGCACAAAACTAAAGACATTATTTGTCTCAAAATAAATCATATAGTGTGACACCAAGCGACGTTAAATAGGTGACCAGGAGGTATAAAACACTATAACAACTATGTAATTTTGTGTTCCTTTAGAAGGTGGACTCCCAAACATGGTTGCAATAAACTTGTGTTGATTTTTCACCTGACAGTCGAGTAACTCAATTAGCAACAATTGGTGAAGTTGGCAGGATCTCCATAAATGGCGAGTGACTGGAGAAATGCCAATGGGTGAGTATATGTATTTATCACCCATCGATAGGGTCACCAATCCGTGCACTGTGTCACTGGCCCTGGGGATTGAAACAATAGACACTAGTACGGTATGAAAAATCAATGAGGGGCCAGTTAGGTTTACAATGACCAAAGCAATACATTAGGCCTGAGATAAGGTAAAATAGAGAAGGAAGACCTTTGGTAATTGAAACTTGACACAAGTCAGATCTCTAGGGACCCGGGAGGACCATGTACCACTGATAGTAGAGACTTGACACAGGTCAGGGAGGTCCAGGAAGACAGCTGATAGCAGAGACTTGATACAGGTCAGGGAGGTCCAGGAAGACAGTTGATAGTAGAGACTTGACACAGGTCAGGGAGGATCCAGGAAGACAGTTGATAGTAGAGACTTGAAACAGGTCAGGGAGGGTCCAGGAAGATAGTTGATAGTAGAGACTTGACACAGGTCAGGGAGGATCCAGGAAGACAGCAGGTAGTAGAGACTTGACACAGGTCAGGGAGGGTCCAGGAAGACAGTTGATAGCAGAGACTTGACACAGGTCAGGGAGGATCCAGGAAGACAGCTGATAGTAGAGACTTGACACAGGTCAGGGAGTATCCAGGAAGACAGTTGATAGTAGAGACTTGACACAGGTCAGGGAGGATCCAGAAAGACAGCAGATAGTAGAGACGACACAGGTCAGGGAAGGTCCAGGAAGACAGCAGGTCGTAGAGACTTGACACAGGTCAAGGAGGGTAGAGGAAGACAGCTGATAGTAAATCTCAAGTCAGTTTCACAGCTGACAGATCCTGACATTGGGAACAGTAGTTTCTGAACTTCAGACAGATTCGAGGACTTTTTAGGGAAAAAAAGCCAGTCTGCAAGAAGATGACAAAGGGAAATTTCTCATCTCCAGTCACGGAACCCTGATTAGGATGAAGAACAGCCCCGGGTACAGCTTACACCCGAGGGCCGTATGTTAGACAGCCCTGGTTCACAGTGTGACTGGGGCAGTAGACAGTGAAAATGGAGATGAACAATGAATGGAATTCAGCCATACACCGATAAGTGGAAATTCCAGATCACTTCAGTTGCTGCAAAGCACAGGACATATTCAGTTTATACAGTTCATGCTCACTGCAGGATATTCACATGCAGTAACCAGTTTGTGCAGAGTTTTCAGAAATTACTTCAGACACATACTGCTGTGTAAATGGAATCAAGTTTCAAATTCCTATTGACAGACCAATGTTTTTGCTGCAGACCAGCGACTTGCCAGCTACTGATCCTGCACCATTAATTTTAAGCCATGTCAAATGAGCTGTGTCAGTTCTCAGGTGGTCTTTGTTAAGATATCCCATGAAGGCAAAAACAAACGTTGGAGAAAAAAACACCTCCTTTTTGGTCATTTACAGAAGCCTGGCACACTGAAGTTGTGAAGAAATATGCAGTTCTGCGCCCTTGCTTTCCTGGTTGAAGTTCATTTCCACCGAGATGGAAGTTCATAAAAAATAAAGACGACTTAAAAACAGGTAAAAAGACCCCCGGGCAGCTTTGTGGTTGTCCGGCAATTGGAATTTTAAAGCCGGTATTTTGGTTAAGGTCGGAAAGGGAGACGCCAATAGCAGATTTCTGAAACCCCAATGTCAGAAACCCGCTATTTGCTGGAAATTTCTCATCCCTGAGTACTTGTGAACTCGCTGATGTGTCAGCAGATGGGATGTAGTAGTGAATCCCTTCTCATAAACACAGTAAGCGAATGGCCTCTCCCCAATGTGAACTCGCTGGTGTTTCAGCAGGTTGGATGAAGTAGTGAATCCCTTCCCACACTCTGAGCTGGTGAATGGACTGTCCCCAGTGTGAACTCACTGGTGCGCCAGAAGGCTTGATGACTGAATAAATTCCTTTCCACAATCTGAGCAGGTGAATGTTGTCTCTCCAGTGTGAACTCGCTCGTGTTTCAGCAGGGTGGATGGATCAGCAAATCTATTCTCACATACGGAGCAGGCTTCTCTGCACTATGAACTCGCTGGTGTGCCAGCAGGCTGGATGACTGAGAGAATCTCTTCCCACACTCAGAGCAGGTGAACGGCCTCTCCCCAGTGTGAACTCGCTGGTGTGTCAGCAGGTGGGACGGAGTAATGAATCCCTTCCCGCACTCGGAGCAAGTGAACGACCTCTCCTCAGTACGAACTCACTGGTGTACAATGAGGTCCAAAGATTGGTTGAATCCAATCCCACAGTGAGAACAGTTGAATGGTCTCCTGTCAGTGTGAACACGTTGATGGGACATCCGTTCAGCGGAACTTTTAGAGCAATTCCCGCAGTCTTGACATTGAACAGGTCTCTCGTCAGTGTGAGCTCGCTGATGTCTCAACAGGTCGGGTGTTTGAGTGATTCCTTTCTCACACTTGGAGCAGATGAATGGTCTCTCCAGGGTGTGACCGCTTGGATGAGTTTCCAGCGCAACTGGAGAATTTATTCCCTTTCCACAGTCCCCATATTTACATCGTGTCTTCCCAATGTGACTGTGTTTGTGTTTCGACAGGCCAGATGATCGGTTGAAACCAGGTCCACACAGAGAACACGTGTACAGTTTCTCCCCACTGTAATCGGTGCTTTTTCCTTCCATGTTCAAAATCCAATGATAGTCGGGTTCTGATAAACTGGGCGACTCCTTCAGATCCAGATTTTATGCTTGCTTTGCATTACACAGCTGAAAATCCTCCCCTTCGAAAACACTGTGAAATAGATTAAAAACAGAAAAAAAATAGAGGGTGAGAGGACCATCAAAAAACAAAGGCAGGTTGTGAAATGGAGCTGAATGAATCTGGTACTTTATGGGGCCAGCACCAGGAAAAAGTGACCATGAAAGCTGCTGGATTGACTTAGAACCTCAACTGGCTCACTAATGCCCTTCAGGGAAGGGAACCTGCCACCCAGTCTGGACCTACACAAGACTTTGCCCTCTATGAGAGGAGGGGGGCGGTGGGGGGAGGAGGGCGGTTGGGGTGGGGGGGGGGGGGGTGGTGGTGGGTGGTGGGGAGCGGGCGTGGAGAGAGAGAGAGAGGGTGAAGTGGGAGGGGCAGGGAGAGGAGAGGTATTTCATATATCTACGACTCGACCAGAACTTTGACAGAACCTCCCAAACCCTCAGCTTGCATCATCTGGAAGGACCAGGTTAGCAGATGTATGTGAATACCATCACCTCCAAGTTCCCCTCCAAGTCACACACCATTCTGACATGTCTGACATCTGGACTTGGATGAACAGATGGACAGAAGAGCTGAACTCAAGAGGTGAGGTGGGAGTGACTGCCCTTGACATCAAGGCAGCATTTTACTGAGTATGGCATCAAGGAGCCTTAACAAAACTGGAATCAATGAGAATCAGGGGGAAAACACACCACTGGTTGGAGTCATACCAACGCAAAGGAAGATGGTTGTGATTGTTGGAGGTCAATTATCTCTGTCCCAGGACATCACTGCAGGTGCTCCTCAGGGCAGTGTCTGAGGCCTAACCATCTTCAGCTGCTTCATCAATGACCTTCCTTCAATCATAAGGTCAGAAGTGGGGATTTTCGCTGATGATTGCACAATGTTCAGCACCATTCACAACTCCTCAGATACGGAAACAGGCCGTGTAGAAATGCAATAAGACCTGGATAATATCCAGGCTTGGGCTGATAAGTGGCAAGTAACATTTGCATCACACAATTGCCAGGCAATGACCATCTCCAACAAAAGAGAATCTAACCATCTCCCCTTGACATTCAATGGCAAATCGATCGCTGAACCCCCCCCCACTATCAACATCCTGGGGGTTACCATTGGCCATAAACTGAACTGGGGTAGCCATATAAATAGCGTGGCTACAAGAGCGGATCAGAGGCTAGGAATCCTGCAGTGGCTAACTCACCTCCTGACTCCCCAAAGCCTGTCCACCATCTACAAGGCACAAGTCAGGAGTGTGATGGAATACTCTGCACTTGCCTGGATGGGTGCAGCTCCAACAACACTCAAGAAGCTCTACACCATCCAGGACAAAGCACCCCATCCACAACATTCACACCCTCCACCACCGACGCACAGTTGCAGCAGTGTATATCATCTACAAGATGTGCTGCAGCATCGCAACAAGACTCTTTCGACCTCTACGACCTAGAAGGACAAGGGCAGCAGTTGTATGGAAACGCCAGCACCTCTAAGTGCCCCTCCAAGCCACACACCATCCTGACTTGGAACTATATCACTGCTCCTTCACTGTCGCTGGGTCAAAAGCCTGGAACTTCCTTCCTAACAGCACTGTGGGTGCACCTTACCCACATGGACTACAGTGCTTCTAAAAGGTGGCTCACCCTCACCTTCTCAAGGGAAGCTGGGGAAGGGCAATAAGTGTTGTCAGCCAGCGATGCCCACATCCCATGAATGGAGAACCCCCCCTCACGAGAAATTTCCTCCAATTAAATATTGGGAAGTCTGAAACCATTGTCTTCAGTTCCTTTCATAAACTCCACTCCCTTGCCACCAACTCAATCCCTCTTCCTGGCAACTGTATGAGGCTAAATCAGACCGTTCGTAACATTGGTGTCAGATTTGACCTGAGATGAGCTTCCGACTGCATATTCGCGCCATCACTCAGACTGGCTATTTCCACCTCAGTGTTATCGTCAGACTTTGCCACTGTCTCAGCTCATCTGGCCCTGAAATGTACATCCATGCATTCGTTACCTCTCAACTTGACTATTCTAACACACTCCTGGCCGGCCTCCCACAGTCTTCCCTCCGTAAACTAGAGATCATCCAAAACTCTGCTGCCTGTGTCCTTACTCGAATCAAGTCCTGTTCACCCATCACCACTGTGCTCACTGGCCTACGCAGGCTCCTAGTTAAATAGCACCTCAATTTTAAAATCCTCATCATTGCTTTCAAATCCCTCCATTCCCTCACCCCTCACTATCTCTATAATCTCCTCCAGCCCTACAACCCTCCGAGAGATCAGGGCTCATCGAATTCTGGCCTCTTGAGCATCCCCGATTTTCATTGCTCCACCACTGGTGGCCGTGCCTTCAGCTGCCAAGGCCATAACCTTTGGAAATCCCTCCCTAATCCTCTTCACCTCGCTACCTCACCTTCCGTGCTTCAGACACTGATTAAAACCCACCTCTCTGATTAAGCTTTTGGTCATCTGCCTTGATATCTCCTTATGTGGCTTAGTGTCAAATGTTGCTTTATAAACACTCCTGTGAAACACTTTGGAATATTTTATTACATTAAAGGCGCTATATAAATACAAGTTGATGTTAAGTTGGACATATATCACCGTTCCTTCATCATCACTGGGTGAAAATCCTGTAACTCCTTCCCTAACACCATTGTGGGAGCACCTACACCACACGGACAGCAGCGGTTCAAGAAAGTGGCCCACCATCACCTTCCCAATGGGAAATTGGGGATTGACAATATCTGCTGGTCTGGCTAGTGACACCATATCCCAAGATTGAAGTAAAAAAAATCTGTACATTTAAAATGGATTAAAAGCCTCTACAGAAATACTTGTTACCAAAACAATACTCTTTTTTACTGATTAGTAGTGTCTGTTTAGCAACCTCATCTCCCTGGAATTTACCTCCCTTGACAGTCTCACATTGGAAATTATTGGGCCTGACCGGCTCTAAAGTACGCAGGATCAAAGCCAGGTGCTGCTCCTCCATCTCCACTCCAGATCAAACTGATACAACAAAAAAGAGGTCAAGGACTTCCACATCCATCACCTACCCCGATACAGTCCAGCTCTTAATTGGTCTGTCTGTGTTTCTTGACTCAGTTCTGTGAGCAACGCTTGCATGAAAAACCAAAATACTACAGATGCTGTAAATCTGACATAAAAGGAGAAAATTCTGGAACTTCTCAGCAGGTCAGGCAGCATCTGTGGAGAGAGAAACCGAGTAAACGTCGCAGGTGCGTCTGGCCACTGGAGCCTGCAGCCTGGAACTCGGAGTGGGAGAAGGAGGAAGACTGAGGAGAGGCAATATAGACCAACACTCACAGCAACGCACAATCCACCTACATTACCGAGATAGGGAGACAGAGTTTAGAAACACCCAGCAATACGACTCCAGTAAAACATTCTAGGTAGAATAGGGAGAGCAGTGTGTGTTCCAGGAAGCTGAGCGGGACCGAGCGCAGTCTCTGAGGCTGCGGATCAGAGCCGCCGAGTCTGGCGGACGTGTGGCGAGTGCCCCGGTGGTAGGGGGCACCATTATAGCGATGGTGCAGCTCCTCCCCCATCCTAGCCGCTGCTTCCTGGTTTCTTCTCCCGTTTCGACCGAGTCAGGAAGTCTGTGTGTTGATTGGCTGGTAGGTATTGTAGCTTTGTTTCCCTTTCTCCAAAGTTAGGATGTTAGTCCAAGGAGCTGGAAATTAAACATTCCAGTTTTCTTCAGAATAAGGGGGAGCTTCCCGCGATTTAAGTGACAGCTGGAGGTGAGCTGCTGTCAACAATAAGGAAAGCAGAAGAGGATGGAGTCATTCAGCTAGCGCTGCTTCAGCTATTGGCAGGTAAAATTAAGGAAAAATCAAAGATGTTTTATGAGTACATTAAGAGCAAGAGGAAAACTAAGGAAAGTGTAGGGCCTATCAGAGTTGTACAAGGGGAATTAAACGTGGATGCAGATGATGTTGGCAAGGTTCTTAATGAGTTGTTGCTTCTGTCTTCACAAAGGAGAGGGATGTTGCAGACATTGAAGTATAAGAGGAGGAGAGTGAAATATTAGATACAATTAGCATAATGAGAGAAGAAGTACTACAGGGTCTCACATCCTTGAAAGTGGATAAATAAAGATGGATTGCATCCCAGGTTGTTAAAGGAAGCTAGGGAGGAAATAGCAGATGCACTGATGATCATCTTCAAATCCTTACTAGAAGCTCCTTGGAAGCGAAGGTGTTACAATGCAGGATGAGAATGATAAAGTGGGCATATGACGTATTTTAGCATGATAACACAAGAGAAAATCAGGCTGAATATGAAGAATACAGACGAGAGGTGAAAATTAATAATAGGTGCTAAGAGGGACCAAAGTGAAGATGCATTGTAAAGGTGGAAGGCGTGACTGAAGCACGAAATGAGCAATTTTTTTTCGGTGCTTAGTAACAAAGAGGACTTTGCAAATATTATAGCCAAACTAAGAGGTTGCTGGGACACTGGATTAGATAAAATTGATAAATTCGTGTCCTAAAAGTTTTGCTGGTACTTAAAGTGGTTATCTCAGCCGGCTCAGATGGGATGAAACCTATAATGAAAGCAAAATACTGCGGATGCTGGAAATCTGAAATAAAAACAAGAAATGCTGGACCACTCAGCAGGTCTGGCAGCATCTGTGGAAAGAGAAGCAGAGCTAACGTTTCGGGTCATTGACCCTCCTTCGGATGAAACCTATGTTTGCTGAGGGAAATAAGGAGAGAAGTTGTGGAGCTGCTGGCCACAAGCTTCCAATCCCCTTTCGATACCGGGGTTTGCCAAAGAACTGGAAGATTGCAAATGTCACATCCTATGCAGAAAATGGAAGAAGGATAAGAAAGCCTATCACAAGCCAATCAGTGTAACGTTGTTGGTGGGGAAGTATTTAAAAATAATAAACTGAGAGAAAACCAACAGTCACAAGGACAGGCATACACTGAAAAGTAGAGCCAGCAGAGATTGTTGAGGACAAATCATCTTTCACAAACGTGATTGAGTTTTTTTGATGAAGTAACAGAGAGTGCTGGTTAGAGCAGTGCAGTTGATGTGCATACGGACGTTAAAATACTGCTTGAGAAATTACCAAATATTAGGCTTCGGGGCAAAATTGAATCCCATGGAATAAAAGGGGCAGTGTTGAAAGTTCCCATTCAGCATACTCACAGTCTGTGTAGTTACATTCAGTGATGGTAGCTTCATTTCCGCCCAGTTCTACTGAATGTGCACAGGTCCAATTCAGCACGGTTACAGCCAATATGATCTTGCCCAGCTCATCATCTCTATATCGAGTGTGCAGTTGGTCAGTTGAGCATGGTTGCTGCCAGCGTGCTCGGGTCCGGTACTCCACCATTACATTCAGTGTGAAGGGACCCAGTTTATCAGGGTTACATTTATCGTAGAAAGATCCAGTTTGGGGCGACTACATTTGGTGTGGACAAGTCCAGTTCAGCATGCTTACATTTACTGTGCACAGATCTAGTTAAGTGAAGTGAGTTATTCGCCACGGAATTCCCAGCCTCTGATCTGCTGTTGTAGCCATAGTATTTATATGGCTGGTGCTGTTACGTTTTGGCCATTGAATACCAACCTATTATTTCTTGATGTACATCTCTAGCAAGGCAGGCATTAGTTGCACTTCCTAATTGCCTTTGATTAATAACATATCCAACAGTATAACTCTGAGAAGGTGGCTTATAACGTAATGTAAATCTAAGGACTTTAGATTGTAGTGGGTAGTATTTGGAGTAGAACAAGGCCCCTAGCGTAATTAGTAATTTTTAATTAAAAGGGGGTACCTAAAGGAAAATCACGACAGGTACTCACACCCGTGATATGCTCCTGCACTATGTGGGAAATCAGGGACGATTACAGTGATAGCAATAATATCATATTCCCATGTGTTAATCAATGTGTACAGGAAGTGTAAGTCAGATGGTTTCACAGGTCGGCGCAACATCGAGTTCCGAAGAGCCTGTACTGCGCTGTAATGTTCTAATTCTAAATTCTAATCTGCAGCTACTGGCTACCCGCATTACGGAGCCAGAGCTGCGGGTAAATTCACTGTGGAGCATCCATGATGCTAAGATCATCATGGATAGCACGTTTAGCGAGGTGGTCGCACTGCATACAAATGCTGCGAAGGCAGGAAGTGAATGGGTGGCCACCAGGCAGAGTAGAGGAAGGCAGGGAGTGCAGGAGTCCCCTGTGGCAATCCCCCTCTCCAATAGATATACCGCTTTGGATATTGTTGGGGGAGATTTCCCAGGGGAAATTAGCAAGAGCCACGTTCGTGGCACCATGGGCGGCTCAGCTGCGCAGGACAGGAGGAAAAAGAGTGGCAGGGCTATGTTGATATGGGTTTCTATCATAAGGGATACAGATAGGCGTTTCTGTGGCCGCAAATGTGACTCCAGGATGGTATGTTGCCTCCCTGGTGCTAGGGTCAAGGATGTCATGGAGTGGCTGCAGGACATTCTGAAGGGGGAGGGTGAACAATCAGAGGTCATGGTACACATTGGTGCCAACGACCTAGGTAGAAAGAGGGATGAGGTCCTGCAACAAGAATTTAGGGAGCGAGGTAGCAGATTAAAAAGCAGGACCTCAGAGGTTGTAATACCCGGATTACTCCAGGTGCCACGTGCTAGTGAGTCTAAGAATAGGAGGATAGAGCAGATAAATGCATGGCTGAAGCGATGGTGCAGGAGGGAGGGCTTTAGTTTACTGGATCAGTGGATCTATTTCTGGTGAAGGTGGGATCTGTACAAGTTGGACGGGTTGCACCTGAACCGGAATGCAACCCGCATCCTTGCTGGGAGGTTTGCTAGTTCTATTGGGGCGGGGGGGGCGGGGGGCGGAGGTGCGGCTAAACTAATTTGGCAGGGAGATGGGATACAGAGTGGACAAACAGTAAGGGGTGATGCACAGTCAAATATAGAAGAGAAACTGAGTCAGTGAGAAAGGCAGAGCAAATATAGACCTGTTAAGGCAGAAGCAAACAATGCAAGGCTGGATTGAATCGATTTTAACGCAAAGAGTCTTGCTAGTCAGGCAGATGAATTGAGGGCATTGATTAACACATGGGAATATGATATTATTGCTATCACAGAGACATGGTTGAGGGAAGAGCAGGACTGGCAGCTCAATATTCCAGGGTATAGAATCTTCAGGCAAGACAGGGGAGGGTGTAAAAGAGGAGGTGGCATTGCACTGTTGATCAAGGAGTCAATTACTGCAGTAAGGAGGGATCATATCTTAGAAGGTTCCTCAACTGAGGCCATATGGGTAGAACTTAAAAACAAAAATGGGGCAATCACTTGACTGGGAGTGTACTACAGGCCTCCAAACTGTCAGGGAGAGACAGAGGAGCAGAAATGTAGGCAACTCTCAGACAGGTGTAAAAGTAATAGGGTAATATTGGCAGAGGATTTCAACTCCCCCAGTATCAACTGGGATACTCTTAGTGCAAAAGGTTTAAAGGGGGTGGAATTCTTAAAGTTCATGCAGGACAGCATTATGAGCCAGCACATAGAAAGTCCGAAAAGGGAAGGGGCGATATTGGAACTACTCCTAGGGAATGAAGCCGAACAAGTGGTAGAAGTGCCAGTGGGGGAGCATTTCGGGGAGAGTGACGATATCTCATCAAGATTTAAGGTAGTTATGGAAAATGACAAAGATGGACCGGAAATAAAAGTACTGAATTGGGGGAAGGCCGATTTCAATATGATAAAACAGGATCTGGACAAAGTGGACTGGGAGCAGCTACTTGTAGGAAATTCTATATCAGACCAGTGGGAGTCATTCAAAAAGGAAATAGTGAGAGTTCAGGGCTAACATGTTCCTGTAAAGGTGAAGGGTATGATTAACAAGTCCAGGGATCCCTGTCAAGGGATATAGAGGATTGGATCAGGAAAAAAAAAGGAGGCTTAGGGCAGATTCAAAGCGCTGAGAACAGCGGAGGCCCTAGAGGAGTATAGAAAGTGTAGGGGGTTACTTAAAAAAGTAATAAGAGAGCGAAGAGGGGACATACAAAACCATCGGTGGGCAAGATAAAGGAAAATAACAAGGTGTTTTATAAGTATATTAAGGGCAAGAGGATGACCAAGGAAAGAGTAGGGCCCATTAGAGACCAATGTGGCAATCTTTGTGTGGAGCAGGAGGATATAGGTGAGGTTTTAAATGATTAATTTTCATCTGTGTTCACTATTGAGAAGAACGATGTAGGTGTAGAGATCAGGAAGGGGGATTATGATATACTTGAACAAATTATCATTGAAAGGGAGGAAGTGTTAGCTGTTTTAACGGGCTTAAAAGTGGATAAATCCCCAGGCCCAGATGAAATGTAAACCAGGCTGTTATGTAAGGGAGGAGATAGCAGGGGCTCTGACACAAATTTTCAAATCCTCTCTGGCTACAGGCGAGCTACCAGAGGACTGGAGGACAGAGAATGTGGTACCATTATTCAAGAAGGGTAGCAGGGACAAACCAGATAAATACAAGCTATTGAGTCTAACATCAGTGATAGGGAAACTATTGGGAAAAAATTCGGAAGGATAGGATTAATCTTTACTTGGAAAGGCAGGAATTATTCAGGGATAGCCAGCATGGCTTTGTCATGGGGAGATCGGGTCTGGCAAACTTGATTGAATTTTTCGAGGATGTGACTAGATGTATAGATGAGGGTAAGGCATTTGATGTAGTCTACATGGACTTCAGTAAAGTTTTTGATAAGGTCTCGCATGGGCGATTGTTTAAGAATGTAAGAGTCAAGGGGATCCAGGGCAATTTGGCAAATTGGATCCAAAATTGGCTTAGTGGCAGGAGGCAGAGGATGATGGTCGAGGGTTGTTTTTGCGAGTGGAAGCCTGTGACCAGTGGTGTACTGCAGGAATTGGTGCTGGGACCATTGCTGTTTGTAGTGTACATAAATGATTTGGACTTGAATATAGGAGGTATGATCAGTAAGTTCGCAGATGACACGAAAATAGGAGGTGTCGTAAATAGTGAGGAGGAAAACCTTAGATTACAGGACGAAAAAATGGGCTGGTAAGATGGGTGGAGCAGTGGCAAATGGAATTTAATCCTGAGAAGTGTGAGGTGATGCATTTTGGGAGGACTAACAAGGCAAGGGAATATTCAATGGGTGGTGGGACCCGAGGAAGTACAGAGGGTCAGAGGGACCTTGGTGTACTTGTCCATAGATCACTGAAGGCAGCAGCACAGGTAGACAAGGTAGTTAGGAAGGCATATGGGATACTTGCCGTTGTTAGCAGAGACATAGAATATAAGAGCTGGGAGGTTATGACGGAGCTGTATAAAACACTAGTTAGGCCACGGCTGGAGTACTGGTGACAGTTCTGTTCACCACACTATAGGAAGGATGTGATTGCACTGGAGAGGGTGCAGAGGAGATTCAGCAGGATGTTGCCTGGGCTGGTGAATTTCGGCTATGAAGAGAGACTGGATAGGCTGGGGTAGTTTCTCTCAGAGCAGAGAAGGCTGATTGAGGTATGCAAAATTATGAGGGACATTGATAGGATAGATAGGAAGAATCTTGTTCCCTTAGTGGGGGGATAAATAACCAGGGGGCATATATTTAAGGTAGGGGGAAGGAGGTTTAGAGGGAATTTGAGGAAAAAGAAAATCACCCAAAGGGTGGTTGGAATCTGGAACACACTATCTGATAGAGTGGCAGAGGCAGGGACCCTCGCAACATTCAGGAAGTATTTAGATGAGCGCTTGAAAAGCCATAGCATACAATGCTACGGGCCAAGTGCTGGAAAATGGCATTAGAATAGGTCGGTGTTTGATGGCCGACACAGACACGATGGGCCGAAGGGCCTGTTTCTGGTCTGCAAAGCTCTATGACTCTATGAT
This sequence comes from Heterodontus francisci, assembly GCF_036365525.1. Classification (NCBI taxonomy): domain Eukaryota; kingdom Metazoa; phylum Chordata; class Chondrichthyes; order Heterodontiformes; family Heterodontidae; genus Heterodontus; species Heterodontus francisci. Next base: position 23,325,009 of record NC_090404.1, read on the forward strand.
TCTATGACTCTACCCTTAAGGCCCAAATAAACCCCAGCAGGGATACTGATGTCCCTTCATTAAACAGTTAAACTTAATGTCTGATAACAGATCACGGGCCGGATTCTGTGTTTTCCACAAGAATGTAATGATACTTCTGGGACCTTGGGGATGATGCGATTGTCCTGAGGTAGAGTCAGCACGGGGAAGAGAACTGGAAACTAAATGAGAGCACGTTACAACACTGAACTGTGCAGTGATGCAGCATTGCTTATGCATTCTTAAATCCACACAATGGATAAGGGACTCAAAGCGACTGACTATTTTTCTAGGAGGTGAAGCCGTGTGTGACATGCAAAAGAACAGCAATGGATGGAAATAACGTGCAATTCATGTTGGATTGCATTTTTAAATCATTTAAGCAATTTAACAAGTAGACTCAATGGATATTTTACTCCATTCTTTAACTCCTCTCTGAATTTTCTCTGGGTTCCTGCATAAATAAATGGATTGATGCAGGAACTCATAAGCAGAAGCATATATCCGCTTTGTTCCAGAATGACATTTGATTCATTGAAATTGGAACCGGAAAAATAACTAAATTTCGCAATTCGGATCAAAAGGAAACTTATAATAAATACCAAATATAACAGGATGAAACTACCCGAGATGCAGAAGAGCAAAACGATGGACTTTCTCCGCTTCTCCATCTCTGGGTCACTCTGAGTCTCTCCATCGCTGTGGGCCCGGAGTCTCCTGCGAGCTCTACTGGCTGCTAGAATGTGTCTGACGGTCAGAACATTGAACAGCAAAATCAGAACGAATGGGAGACAAGGGGTTAAAAGGGAATAAATCCAATCATATGCGACCCATGCAGGTGACGTATAAAAGACTGATTTTATGATGCAGAACCAGGGTATATTGTCAATTATATACAAAGGTTCAAATATAAAATACCGGAAGGTATTTTTTAAACAGCTCAGTATGCAGACTGTTCCCATCACCCAGGCCGCCGTTTTCTCGGTGCAGTATTTTATTTTCAGCTTCTTGCAACAAATGGCTATGCATCGATCAAAAGTGAAAGCGACCGTTAACCAGACAGAACTGTCTGTGATCGCAAGGTTCAGGGCAACACGGAGACTGCAGATGGGTGTGATGGACAGGAAACTGAATGGGAAATATATTCCAGCAATCCGGTTTAATATCACAACGGCGATAATGACCAGGAGATCCGCCACAGCCATGGACACCAGGTAGTAAGTGATACATCTGGAGAGACCGCATTTTCCTCGGGCCAGGATCACAATCACTGCCAAGTTAGCTGTAATAAAGAGAGAGAGACTGAGAGAAAGAGGGAGAGTGTATGTGTGTGAGAGAGTGAGAACAGGGAAATTACTGGTCTGACTCTCAACAATAGCATCAGTTTTACAGAATTCTGTGTAAAATTCATTACTTTAACACATGATACTGAGTGGAAAATTATCGCTTAATTTTCAGGCACTTGAGTCTGTGTATAGGATAATCATCTAGATGAAAAATCAGACAGGCCAATAACATTGGAATGCAAAATAATACAATCAAACATAATGGAGGCCTCGAAAACCCATTAAACCAAAATGGGAATATCAAACAGAAACGAAAAATAACAGCAGGAACATGTTATGGACGATGTTAAGAGCTAAGAATACAATAACGGACAATAGAAGTGCAAACTAACAGGGAAATAGGAGAAACTTGCATTTAAAACGGATTATATCCTGCTGAGACCTAAAAGACTCTCATCCAACAAATTATTGTAAAATGATTCACTGTTGGAAAATCCGACTGTCTACTTGTATAAAAGGATCCTCAGAGAGAACCGAATGAACAATTCGCGCGCGTTTTCTCACTTTGCAGAGGGGAAGTTTTTGAACACGCAATAATAACTCTGACCACTTGTCCTGTTAATCTGCTGGGCTCCTCGTTGTCCACCTGTACCCGTGGAAGTGGCAGATGATGAGGTCTCATTCGGAGAAAACTCCCTCCTACAGTGTAGCAGTTCATCAGCACTGTGCAGCACTGTCGTCATTGATGATCAGTGTCGTCTTACTGTGGTTATTGAAATAAAAACATTTTGACTCAGATGCGAGAGATACCCCCAGTTATACAAAATGTGGACAAAAGATTGAAGATGGGAACAGTCAAGGCATTGCCAGGGGCTTGGAACAGAACCACCATTCGGACTCAGTAGTGGTCACTGTAGAACAGTCAGCAGCAGTTAATATGGAAGAGGTGAGCTGGGCAGAAGCAGTGCGAGTTAGAAACTGAGAACAGAAACACTGAGCGCTGTAAGTTTACGGTAAGTACAGATTCATTCATAAAACGGCCACTTGTTGCATTGCTTATATTTCTGTTAACAACCTGATGCCCAATAAATCAATGAATTCACTCATTAATTCAGTAAGAATTATTTAATTGTGGAATAATTTCAATCAGCCACTGTCAATATCAATAACACAATCAATCCCTATTTACGCTGTGAAAACAATATGATAATTCACCCAAACATTGTCAATGACACAATTGACTACATTTATTTTGCGACAACAGTGTGATAATTCACCCACAGTAACAGTGTCAAGAACACAATAGAAATACATTTACACTGTGCAATTGTACAAGTTAAGGGGTTAAATTACACAGTTAGAAGCACTAACATAAATACCTATAAGCAGGAGAAAATACACTGGTTAAGGGGAAAAAGATACCGCTGAAGAGGAGAAATTGTGCAGCCGAAGTGGAAAGTGTGCTGGAAAGCGATACTGGAAAGCACGGGAAATTACACTGGCAATGTTAAAAAAAATGACAATAATTGGGTGAAATGACACTTCTAAAAGGGCGATCTTAAATCGTTAATGACAAGAAATTTTATCAGTAAACAGACGAAATTATATCATTAAAATGGAGAAATAATACTGATAAACTGGGAAAAATGACACTGTGTAACAGAAGAAGTTACACCAATTGGAGGAAAGAAATCTTTCCATTAAAGTGGATAAATTATCCCAAGAAAGGGGGGATAGGATATCCATAACTCTAGTGGTAAATACGATCAGTGAACATGCAAATCAATGATCCCCATAACTAATAACCAAGTACAATACTTTACCTGGAATCCCAATTGCTGCAAGGATGGGATAGTAAATGGCAAATACCAGACCTTTTGCTGATCCGTGCATTTCTACCAGAAGCTCTGAACACGCTCTGAAATACTGCTAAAGATTGCTATATTTATATCCGATGTCAGAGCCCAGGGAGATAGTTAGATGGTTTGATATTTTTGCATTAATTACACTAATTGAAACAAACAGATTAGCGCAGCTGCTGTCAGACTCGTGTTTATGTTTTGATAGAATGGAATGTTTTCCAAAGGACCTGGCACTGCTCTAAAGTGAAATACCCAGAAATTACAATTTGATCCAAGCTACAGTTACGAAAGTGAAATGTTTAACAGGCGGTGCAACAGTGAAAGTCAACCTTGTATACAAGGAATCCCCAGGTTTAAACCATTTAATACTGAGTTAAGTGCCCTCAGCACAAGGTAGAACTGACCAGGGATATTCTGATCCTGAAGGAAACTCCAACCAAGTGCTCGATCCTGATCACTATTCAGCTCCAGTCTGTGGGATCCCGGATCACATGCCCCGACTCCAAATTCCTCTGAGACGGTGCATCCACTTCAATGCAGCTGACAATATGCAGTGTGGGCTGATGTAGGTCAGCACAGTACTTTCAGCGTGCATCGGTGCAGTTGTGCACCTTTGTGTTTTGTGTGGTAACGTCTAATTCAGCAGTATTGCGTTCAGTATTGATCTTCAAGTTCGGTACGGTTTAATCAGTGGACACATATCCAATTGAGCACATTTACATTTAGTGTGGACTGGTCGAGGTCAGCGCGGTCATATGCAGCGTGGAGAGGTCAAGTTCAGCACGGCCACAAACTGTGTGCATAGGTTTAGATCAGCGCGGTTACATTTACGGTGCACACGTTTAGTTCAGCAATGTTACTCCCACTGTTAACGGGTTCAGCCGGGTTACATTGCATGTGCACAGATCCAGTTGTGCACACTAATTCTGAATGTCCAATCCAACACGATTGCATTCAGCGTTGACTGATCAAGTTCAGTACAGTTGCGTTCAGTATATATAGGTACAATTAGTACAGTGATATTTATAGTAGACTGGTCCAGGCCTGTATGGTAATATTCAGTGTCGATAGTCCCCGTGCAGCACACTCACACTCAGAATGGGCAGATCAAGTTCTGCATTGTTACTTTCTTTGAGGGCAGCTTCCGTTCTGCCCTGTTCTATTGAGTGCGGACAGACCCAATTAAGCACGGTTACTACCAGTATAATCTTGCCCAGCTCAGCGTGCTTTTATCTGATGTGCAGATGACGAGCTGAGCACGGTTACTGCCAGAGTGCTCAGGTCTAGTACTGTGCAGTACTTTCACTTTGGAGGGGTTAAGTTCATCAGGGTATTGTAGAAACTTCCAATTTCACACGACAACATTCAGTGTGGACAAGTCCAGTTCAGCATGCTTACATTTACTTCAGTGAGGTTGTATTCTGTGTGGACAGAATTTGGGGAGTCAGCAGGTGTTAATCACGGCAGAATTTCCAGCCTCTGACCTGCTTTTGTAGCCACAGTATTTATATGGCTGGCGCAGTTAAGTTTCAGCCGTTGAATGTCAACCTTTGTTACAAGACTATTTTATTTCTCGCTATGTGTCCCTGCAAGGCAAGCATTTGTTGTCCTTTCTAAATGCCTTTGATTAACAACATATACATTAGTATAGCTCCTACTAGTAAGCATATAAACTGTTCTCACATGTCTTTACCTCTCCTTGTTATTTCGATTCCATTTCCTACTCTTTCGAGCCAAGATCCTTCCTTACTACAGTCCTTATGCGATCCTTTATTATCAGGGTTACCCTACCTCATTTTTCATTTGGTCTGTCTTTGTTAATGTCAAGTACCCTAGAATATTTATTTTCCAACCTTGATCACTATGCAACTACGTCTCATTAATGCTATTGAATCAAACCATTTATCATTCTTTGTGTCATTAACTTGTCTATCTTGTTACAAATCCACCGGGCACTCTGATAAAGTCGTTTTAATTTTAGCTTTCTGCCATTTCCCCTGAGTTTAGCTTATTTACTGATACACCATTACCATTAAACTCTCCGTCCCTTCCTGTCAAATTCTGCTTAACATTACCCAAATCGCTACACTGTTCTGTGCCCTTGACTCTTCTTTTCACAATTATAAATTCTGCATCACTTGAAGCCTCCCCAACATTTTATTTTAAAGTCCCAACGACAGCCTCAGTTATTGGATTCGCCTGAACATTAGTCCTAGCCCGTTTTAAGTGGACCTTGTCCCAAAAGAACAGCTGCCTCTTTCCCCAGTATTGGAGTTTGTCATAGAGTCATAGAGTTATACAGCACAGAAACAAGCCTTTCAGCCTATCATGCCCATGTCGGCCAACAAGCACCTATCTATTATAATCCAAGTCCCCAGCACTGGGTAGCACAGTGGCGCAGTGGTTAGCATTGCAACATCACATCTCCAGTGATCCGGGTCAGTTCTAGGTACTGCCTGTGCAGAGTTTGCAAATTTTCCTTGTGATCGCATGGGTTTCTGCTGGGTGCTCTGGTTTCCTCCCACAGCCAAAGACTCGCAGGTTGATAGATAAATTGACCATGGTAAATTGCCCCTAGTATAGGTAGGTGGTAGGAGAATTAAGGGAAGGTGGGATGTGGTTGGGGAAATGGGATTAATATAGGATTAGTATAAATGGGTGGTTGTTGGTCAGCAAAGGCTTGGTGGGCCAAAGAGCCTGTTTCAGTGCTGCATTTTTCTTTGACACTTGGCCCATAGCCTGGTATGCTATGGCATTTCAACTGCTCATCTAAATGCCTCTTAAATGTTGTGAGGGTTCGTGCCTCTACCAGTCCTTGAGGCAGTGTGTTTCAGAGTCCAACCACCCTCAGGGTGAAAAATGTTTTCCTCAAATACCCTCTAAACCTCCTGTCCCTCACCTTAAATCGATATCCCTGGTTATTGACACCTCGCTAAGGGAAAATGTTTCATCCTATCTACCTTATCTATGCCCCTCATAATTTACTATATCTCAATCAGGTACACCCCTCCCCCCCCACAGCCTTCTCTGTTCTAAGGAAAACAACCCTAACTTATCCAGTCTCTCTGCAAAAGCCTGGTGAATCTCCTCTGCACCCTCTCTAGTTCAATCACACCTTTCTTATAGTGTGGCGCCTAGAACTGTACACAGTACTCCAGCTGTGGCCTAACTAGCGTTTTATACAGCTCCATCATATCCCCTCTGCCCTTAAGAAATGCCCAACTCCGACATCACTGTTTGAGCTACGAATTCAAATCATAGCATTGATCTGTTATTCCTTTATCATTCCTAAATTCTGGCCCATTCACCAAACTTCGTGGGACAGGGTAATGCTACATGGATCAGTATTCCTCTAATAGTGGACATACTGTCCAATTCACCAAACTCTGGGGTCCGAGTAAAATAATTTTGGCAGCTATTCTTCTATTAGCTTAGAATTCTGTTCGTTCACCAAATGCCTGGGGCAGGGTGAAGCTACATTGATCAGTCAATCCCCTATTACCTGTACATTTTATCCCATTGACCAAACATCTTGGGTCAGTTAAACATACTTTGATCAGGTAATCCTCTATTATCCGTACAAACTATTACATTGACCATACATTTTCGGAAGAGTAAAGAGAAATTTAACAGCTATTCCTCTATTCCATGAGCACTCCGTTCCCTTCACAAATACCTGGGACAGGGTAACGATACTTTGATCACCTAATCTTCCGTTATCAAAGCACTCACACATGTGTTTGAGTGCATGTGTGTAAAAACTCGAAATATGCTTAATAATATTGGTGAGCTGTAGTCACAGATAGCCACCTGGGAATTTAACGTTCTGGTGATAGATCAAGGACAGAATCTATTTAGTTCGAATTGAGAAAAAAATGAAGGAGCTAATATCCTTGAGGGAAGGAAATCTGCTGTCCTTACCTGGTCTGGCCTACATGTGACTGCAGATCCACAGCAATGTGGTTGACTCTTACATGCCCTTGAAATGGCCCAGCAAGCCACTCAGTTCAAGGGCAATGAGGGATGGGCAATAAATGCTGGCCTGGCCTGCGACGCCCACATCCCATGAATGAATTTTAAAAAAACGCCACTTGGTGCATTTTACGAGCTGCAAAATATTGCGAAGTAGATCGAGGAGCAGAATTGCTATGAAATTAATAAAAGAAACAAGAGCAAAGGAGCAGCGATAAAGGGAGATTTTAATTCCAGTAGCATTTCATAAGGCCGTGATTGTGTTAAGCGCAGAGATGAAGGGAAATTTTGAATCCCGTTCAGATGAACTTTCTTTGAGTAAATTTCCTGAACAATGTTAAAGGAAACTTTGTTGGATCAAGTCCGGGATTGTCAGTGTCGAGAAGCATCTCAGGGATAGTGACCATTGTATTTCAATGTTTAGATTAGCTATACAGAAGAACAAGGTACAATTTAGATTTTAAAAAATGTTGCTCATCCCGGCTTCACTCACTGTGAAGCTGGGGAAGAGTGAATAATTCATTGGTTTGTTTCCGCGTCTGAAATGCGGCTTAGATCTGCTGTTCTGAACAGAGGTAACGCTGCAGTATCCTTTAATGACCTCACACAAATTCAACCCGAAAAAAAACAGCTGGAATGTGGAGCTTTGACAGCAGCTTTCTGCAACATGAGGGCTGGAAACGGAGCCAGTGAAAGACACCTTGTTGAGTTTGAAAGTGTACAGAACTCAACAGAGGGAGCAGAAATGTAACAGGTCTGTGAGATAATGGCCTGGATTTTGCAGTCAGCGGCGAAGTGACGGAGTTCACGGCTGAATGCTGTCAGAAATTTGAACTTGTTGAGTTCGTTGCAGCACGTACAACCGACCAAAGACGCTGAGAGGCTTCGAAGCGAAGCGCATTGCAGTCGAAGCCCCGCCTTCAAATGGCGTCACGAGCCGATGACACGCCTCTTGAGGTCAGTCTTCGTTTCAAAGGCAGGTGAGTGTCTTGTAATGATTTTAAACATTTAAATATTTATAACAGTGCAGTTTAATTCGTTGGAGAATACGCTCTTTGAACCTGCTGCCGAATCTTGCATGGTGATTTTGCAAGGTTTGTTTTAGAAGTTTAAAATGTTGATATATAGATACAAAAAAAAGAATGTCTCAATTGATTATGATATGGCACCAGCTGTTTTGTGAAAGACTAACGATAGCTCCAAAATGCACTTTATTTTAAAAACAGTCACTGCCGCAATTATGGTTGGTGAACTTTAGCATCTCAATGTAAAAGAGGATTTTAAAAAAATTGCTTCATGGGATGTGGGCGTCGCTGGTGCCAGGCCAGCATTTTATTGCCCATCCCTAATTGCCCTTGAGAAGGTGGTGGTGAGCTGCCTTCTTGAACCAATGCAGCCCATGTGGGGTAGGTACACCCAAAGTGCTGTTAGGAAGGGAGTTCCAGGATTTTGACCCAGTGACAATGAAGGAACGGCGGTAGAGTTCCAAGTCAGGATGGTGTGTGACTTGGAGGGGAACTTGCAGGTGGTGGTGTTCCCATGCATTTGCTGCCCTTGTCCTTCTAGTTGGTAGAGGTCGCGGGTTTGGAAGGTGCTGTCTAAGGAGCCTTGGTGCATTGCTGCAGTGCATCTTGTAGATGGTACACACGGCTGCCACTGTGCGTCGGTGGTCAAGGGAGTGAATGCTTGTATATGGGGTGCCAATCAAGCGGGCTGCTTTTTCCTGGATGGTGTCGTGCTTCTTGAGTGTTGTTGGAGCTGCACCCATCCAGGCAAGTTGAGAGTATTCCATCACACTCCTGACTTGTGCCTTGTAGATGGTGGACAGGCTTTGGAGAATCAGGAGGTAAGTTACTCGCCGCAGGTTTCCTAACCTCTGAGCTGCTCTTGTAGCCATGGTATTTATATGGCTACTCCAGTTCAGTTTCTGGTCAATGGTAGCCCCTAGGATGTTGATTGAGGGGGATTCAGCGATGGTAATGCCATTGAATGTCAAGGGGAGATGGTTAGATTCTCTCTTGTTGGAGATGGTCATTGCCTGGCACTTGTGTGGCATGAATGTTACTTGCCACTTCTCAGCCCAAGCCTGGATATTGTCCAAGTCTTGCTGCATTTCTACATGGACTGCTTCAGTATCTGAGGAGTCACGAATGGTGCTGGACATTGTGCAATCATCAGCGAACATCCCCACTTCTGACCTTATGATTGAAGGAAGGTCATTGATGAAGCAGCTGAAGATGGTTGGGCCTAGGATATTACCCTAAGGAACTCCTGAAATGATGTCCTGCAGCTGAGAAGATTGACCTCCAACAACCACAACCATCTTTCTTTGCGCTAGGTGTGACTCCAGCCAGCGGAAGTTTTTTCCCCTGATTCCCATTGACTTTAGTTTTGTTAGGGCTCCTTGATGCCATACTCGATCAAATGCTGCCTTGATATCAAGGGCAGTCACTCTCACCTCACTTCTTGAGTACAGATCTTTTGTCCATGTTTGAACCAAGGCTGTAATGATGTCAGGAGCTGAGTGGCCCTGGCGGAATCGAAACAGAGCGTCACTGAGTAGGTTATTGCTAAGCAAGTGTCGCTTGATGGCACTGTTGATGACATCTTCCATCACTTTACTGATGATTGAGAGTAGGCTGATGGGGCGGTAATTGGCCTGGTTGGACTTGTCCTGCCTTTTGTGTACAGGACATACCTGGGCAATTTTCCACATTGCAAGGTCGATGCCAGTGTTGTAGCTGTACTGGAACAGTTTGCCTAGGGGTACGGCAAGTTCTGGAGGACAGGTCTTCAGTACTATTGCCGGAATATTGCCAGGGCCCATAGCCTTTGCAGTATCCAGTGCCTTCAGTCGTTTCATGATATCATGCAGAGTGAATCGAATTGGCTGAAGTCTGGCATCTGTGATGTGGGGGACTTCAGGAGGAGGCCGAGATGGATGAGATGAGTAGCATCGGATTTGAACACACAATTCATCATCGTCCTTTAGTGCGATGCTGTTAACAAATTACAGAATCAGCCGAGAACAGATTCAATCGAAATAGGGCATCAATAACTTCTTCAAAAAAGGTCAAACAACACTAGAATGTTACCAAGCAACAGGCGAGTTATTGGAAATATCTGATTTACCAGGCTTTGCCTTCCAGTCAGACATTCTTCTAACAGTTTTTCAGAGAGGCATGAAAGTAGATCATCATCAATTACAACGGCTCTGGCTTTTGTTGACACTGATTCATAAATGTTGCATTTCTCCATGGAAATCCAAGGAAATAGGGACTGTTCCAAACAATGGCTTTATCCAAATTTAAAGGCAGTATCTCTCGTTGTTAAAGATTGCTAAAATAATTCCATAATCTCCATATCTCCCACACTTAAACATTACTGAACTTCACTCTGGTTTTATTCACCAGTTTCCCTCTCTCACGCCCCAAATTACTAATTTCAAGGGCTTTGAAGGCTTATTTTCTTTATAAAAAAACAAATCCTGCATCTACATTTTAAACAGTGGCACATAATATAAGAGGAGTTAAAATTCTCTCCCTTGGACACGGGAAACAAGCTAAGACTCCAAGTAAAAGTAAAACAGAAGCGCTGCATTCTGTGAATATGATTTTTTGGTGTTTATGGATGTGGGTGCGCTCCCGAACAGACTCTACCTGCTGATATCAGCTCTCAATAAATCAACGTTAAACTCAGTGCTAATTGTGTGCAATCCGCCTAAATTGACGAAATACATGCCCCTGCCGCTTTACAAAGCACCCAAGGGGACCACCATCACAGTCTCCTACAGAGCCCATTGAGATGCACCACAATTTCTGGTTTACAGCATATATGCAATTGCCTGAATTAATGGTTCTATTCCGACTCTCAATAGTGGGCAACGTCTCAGGGTTCACCATTATTGGCACTGTAAAATCTGGCCAGTGAATGTAGAATGGAACTGAGTAGACAGGAAAAAAAATCTTTGTCAGTTCTGTCATTGGGAACAGATTTCAAACGCCGGTGTGACTGGGAAAGCATCTCCGTGACAGTGTGCCAATGTTCTGACTGGGGAAAGATCTTCAACCAGTTACACAGTCTGAAGAAAAACATCACTCCATTCATATCGGGAAGAAACTGTATGTGTGTGGACGAGGCTTCAACTGTTCATCGAACCTGGCGAGACACAAGGACACCCGCAACATGTGAAAATGTCGATCGTGGAAGAGATTTCATTATAGTTCTCAGTTGGAAACATATCTAGGAAAGGGCGTTCACCTGCTCCACGTGTGGAAAAGGATACAACCAGCCCTCCCTCCCAGCAGCTCACACACCAGTGTCTTCATAAGGGAGCGAAACCATTTAAAGCTCAGTGGGTGGGAAGGGAATCTGTCGAGCATAACAACTGCTGACACATCAGAGAGTTTACGTGAGACTATTGGATTCTGCTATTAAAAATGGTATTAATCATATCCAGGACTGTTTCATATCCTGGATAAAGGTTAAATAATGCAAATGTTCATAGATAAGGTTCAATTTCAACCATGGCAATGAAAGGCCTAACCAGTGATTTATAAATGATTAGCAAAGCTTCCTTGTTCTTGTACACGATGCCACTGTTTCTAATGACCAGGTTCCTGCATGCATTAGCAACCGGATCAACTTGTCCTCCTCCTTCAAAGATTTGCATAAGTACACCCTCAGATCTATCTATTTCTACATCCTCTTTAAAATCGTACCATTTGGGTACTATGCCCATTACACATTTTCCCCCCAATCAAAGTGCAGCACTTGACGCTTCTTTGCATACATTTCACCCACCATGCGTCGGCCCATGTACCAGTTTTCATTGTTCTGAAGTCTGTTCCTATCCTCCTCACTCTGTGCTACATTTCTAACTTCTGTGTAATCTGTAAACATTGAAATCATGCCCTCTGTGCCCGCGTCCAGGTAATTAACATATTTCAAAAAGAGCAATGGTCTTAATACGACCCTTGAGAGACACCACTCTACACTTACTTCGAGTATGAAATATCACCGTACACCATTACTTCCATCCTCACTATTATTTCATCAAAGTACTCGATCAAGCTTGCCTGATACGATCAAGCCTTTTATAAATCTGTGTTAGCTGTCTCATTTATTAACTCATTTTTTTTTCAAATTACAGTTAATATTCTCCCAGATTTTGTTCACTAGAAATGTTCCTGCCATCGATTTTAGGCTGACTGATCGGGTTTATACCTCTCCCCTTTTTAAACAACGGTGTAACAGTTGCAAACCTCCAGTCTTCAGGAACCGATCGTGTATTCAATGAAATAAGAAACAAGAAATGCTGGAAATGCTCAGCAGGTCTGGCAGCATCCGTGGAGTGAGAAGCTGAGTGAACGTTTCAGGTCAGTGATCCTCCTTCAGAACTGGCAAATATTCGAAATGTGAAAGGTTTTAAGCAAGTAAAGTGGGGGTGGGGCAAGAGAGAACAAAGCAGAATGTGTAGACTGGACAAGGTCACAGAGAATAACCGACCAGAAGGTCATGGAGCAAAGGCAAACAATATGTTAATGGTCTGTTGAAAGACAAAGCATTAGTACAGATAGGGTGTTAACGGACTGAAAACTGAACAGCTGCAAGTACAAACATGAAAACAAAAACAGTGGGTAAGCAAACTGAACAAACGAAGATAAAATAAAATAAACACAACATTTTTTTTTAAAAATAACTAAAAATAAAAATAGAATGGGGGGCCCGTCATGCTCTGAAATTATTGAACTCAGTGTTCAGTCCGGTAGAGTGCCCAATCAGTAAATGAGATGCTGTTCCTCGAGTTTGCGTTGATGTTCACTGGAACACTGCAGCAATCTCAGGACAGAGATGTGAGCATGAAAGCAGGGGGGAGTGTTGAAATGGCAAGCAACCGGAAGCTCGTGGTCATGCTTTTGGATTGAGTGGAGGTGTTCGACAAAGAGGTCACCCAATCTGCGTTTGGTCTCCCCAGTGTAGAGGAGACCACATTGTGAGTAGCGAATACAATAGACTACATTGAAAGAAGTACAAGTAAATCTCTGCTTCACCTGAAAGGAATGTTTGGGGCCTGGGAGAGTGAGGAGAGAGGAGGTAAATGGGCAGGTATTACACCTCCTGTGATTGCATGGGAAGGTGCCGTGGGAAGGGGATGAGGTGTTGGGGGTAATGGAGGAGTGGACCAGGGTGTCATGGAGGGAACGATCCCTTCAGAATGCTGACAGGGGAAGGGAAGGGAAGGTGCGTTTGGTAGTGGCATCACGCTGGAGGTGGCGGAAATGGCGGAGGATGATCCTTTGTACATGGAGGCTGATGGGGTGGAAAGTGAGGACAAGGGGAACCCTGTCATGGTTCTGGGAGGGAGGGGAAGGGGTAAGGGTTGAGGTGCGGGAAATGGGCTGGACATGGTTGAGGGCCCTGTCAACCACAGTGGAGGGGAATCCTCGGTTGAGGAAAAAGGAAGACATATCAGAAGCTCTGTCATGGAAGGTAGCATCATCAAAGCAGGTGCGTGGGAGACAGAGAAACTGGGAGAATGGAATGGAGTCCTTACAGGAGGCAGGGTGTGAAGAATTGTAGTCGAGGTAGATGTGGGAGTCAGTGGGCTTATAATGGATATTAGTAGACAACCTACCTCCAGAGATAGAGACAGAGAAGTCGAGGAAGGGAAGGGAAGTGTCGGAGATGGATCAGGTGAAGTGCAAGAAGGGTGGAAATTAGAAGCAAAGTTGATAAAGTTTTCCAGTTCGGGGCGGGAGCAGGAAACAGCCCCGATACAGTCATCAATGTACCGGAAAAAGAGTTGGTGGAGGGGGCCTGAATGGGACTGGAACAAGGAATGTTCAACATATCCCACAAAAAGACAGGCATAACTGGGACCCATGCGGGTACCCATAGCAACCACCTTTTACTTGAAGGAAGTGAGTGGAGCTAAAGGAGAAGTCGTTCGATATGAGAACACGTTCAGCCTGGCAGAGGAGGGTGGTGGTGGTTGGGGCTGGCTGGGCCTCTGTTCAAGGAAGAAGTTGGAGAGCCCTCAAACCGTCCTGGTGGAGAGATTGGACGCCCATAGTGAAGAGGAGGCAGTTGGTGCCAGGATACTGGAAATTATCAAAATGATGTAGGGGGTCAGAAGAGTCACAGATTGTTGCTGGAGCCTTCGCCCTTATTCCCATCAACAATTTAGGTTCCATCCCATCTGGCTCAGTTGACTTCTCTACTTTAAGCAGTCCCAACATATCCCTATTTTTGCCCACTCCAGTTACTCTGCTCTTCCTTCTTTATCGTGACATTGACAGGTTTCTCTTCTGTTGTGAATACTAATTGAAATATATCTCATACTATTTGAATTTAATGTAAGCATCAAATGATTTTACAATATAAGTCAACAGGTGGTTGACAATTTACTGTCAAGTATACAACTATCTGGCGTTATTAATGAACTTATGTTTCCACCAACAAATACCGCCCCTCCCCCCAATCACTGCACCTTGAGGTACAGGCAAGAATTCTGCGTTATCATGACCCTGAAAGCCACGAGTTCACCGAAAGAAATAAAGCATTTACATTCAGGAAGGAAAATGACACAGCATTGAGATGGATTCAATAACATGCCTGGACATGAAGGAAGAGGGAGCCGTGTACTTAAGTTTTCTAATGTCACTGTTAGGGGACACAGTGAGTGTTGCTGGTGGATTCAATATTAAAAGCCATGCCTGGAGTGTAAAACCGGCATAAAGCGAGCAATGAAAAATATCGCGTTGAATATGGCAACAGAATAGAAGGTCATTTTTCTCTCATAATATTAAGAGAATAAAGTAAATCCATGGATGGAGTATGGCCACTGAAAATGTGATCGGCTGAGGGTATGACAACTGGTACTAGACAGACTGCAAAGCGGTAAATAAGATATTTTGTCTCAGCTTCTACCAAAGAGGGAACTGGTAATAAATACATTTGATCTGGAACTGAAAACTAGAGGGTGTTTCAAAGGTAAGGTGTGATATTGTTCGCATTGCCACATGGTTAAAAAACCGCTGTGCAAACTTTCGTTGAATCAATATTGAGCCTGAATAAAATGCATTTGATCATCTTTCTGGCAATAAAGGAGAAAATATCCGGGCCTCGTCATAAATCTATGGGAAATTATTGAATCCTGGGTTGGGGACCAGACAAAAGCAGATTCTGTGCCAAATTTAAAATGGAAGCTGGCAAAAGTAACACTGGAGACTACATAGAGTCATAGAGCATCGAAACTGGCCCTTTCAGTCACTACATTATCAGTGAACTAGACGTCCATTGTGGGGAAAGAACAAAGAACAAAGAATTCGGCCCTCCAAGCCTGCGCCGATCTTGATGCCTGCCGAAACTAACACCTTCTGCACTTCTGGGGCCCATACCCCTCTATTCCCTTCCTATTCATATATTTGTCAAGATGTCTCTTAAACGCCGCTATCGTATCTGCTTCCACCACCTCCCCTGGCAGCAAGTTCCAGGCACTCACCACCCTCTGTGTAAAAAACTTGCCTCGCACATCCCCTCTAAACTTTGCCCCTCGAACCTTAAACCTATATCCCCTAGTAAATGACTCTTCCACTCTGGGGAAAAAACTTCTGACTATCCACTCTGTCCATGCTGCTCATAACTTTGTAAACCTCTATCATGTCGCCCCTCCACCTCCGTCGTTCCAGTGAAAATAATCCGAGTCTTTCCAACCTCTCCTCATAGCTAATGCCCTCCAGACCAGGCAACATCCTGGTAAACCTCCTTTGTACCCTCTCCAAAGCCTCCACATCCTTCTGGTAATGCGGCAACCAGAATTGCATGCAATATTCTAAGTGTGGCCTAACTAAGGTTCTGTACAGCTGCAACATGACTTGCCAATTTTTATACTCTATGCCCCGACCGATGAAGGCAAGCATGCTGTATGCCTTCTTAACTACCTTATCCACCTGCGTTGCCACTTTCAGTGACCGGTGGACCTGTATGCCCTGATCTCTCTGTCTGTCAATACTCCTAAGGGTGCTGCCATTTACTGTATACTTCCCACACTCATTAGTCCTTCCAAAATGCATTACCTCACATTTGTCCGGATTAAGCTCCATCTGCCATTTCTCTGCCCAAGTCTCCAACCGATCTATATCCTGCTGTATCCTCTGACAATCCTCATCATTATCCGTAACTCCACCAACCTTTGTGTCGTCCGCAAACTTACTAATCAGACCAGCTACATTTTCCTCCAAATCATTTATATATACTACAAACAGCAAAGGTCCCAGCACTGATTGCTGCGGAACATCACTAGTCACATCCCTCCATTCAGAAAAACAACCTTCCACTGATACCCTCTGTCTTCTATGACCGAGCCAGTTCTGTATCCATCTTGCCAGCTCATCTCTGATCCCGTGTGACTTTATCTTTTGTACCAGTCTGCCATGCGGGACCTTGTCAAAGGCTTTACTAAAGTCCATATAGATAACATCCACTGCCCTTCCTTCATCAATCATCTTCGTCACTTCCTAAAAAAACTCAATCAAATTAGTAAGACACGACCTTCCCTTCACAAAACCATGCTGTCTTTCGCTAATAATTCGTTTGTTTCCAAATGGGAGTAAATCCTGTCCCGAATAATCCTCTCTAATAGTTTCCCTGCCACGGACGTAAAGCTCACCGGCCTATAATTTCCTGGATTATCCTTGCCACCCTTCTTGAACAATGGAACAACATTGGCTATTCTCCAGTCCTCTGGGACCTCACCTGTAGCCAATGAGGATGCAAAGATTTCTGTCAAGGCCCCAGAAATTTCTTCCCTTGCCTCCCTCAGTATTCTAGAGTAGATCCCATCAGGCCCTGGGGACTTATGTTTTAGTTTAGTTTAGTTTAGAGATACAGCACTGAAACAGGCCCTTCGGCCCACCGAGTCTGTGCCGACCATCAACCACCCATTTATAGTAATCCTACCCCCGTCCCCTTCCCTGCTCCACCCTCTCAGCTCACCCCCTCACAACCCCGTCCCAGCCCGCCCCCCCCTCGCACCATCTTCACCCCGCACCCCCTTCCCCTGCACCCCCCCCCCACCCCCTCCCTCTACCCCTCCCCCTTGCATCCCCTCCTCCCACCGGCACCATCCTACACCTGTGTAGGGGCCCCAACAACCCCACTGCCTTGTGGGCGTCTCGGGAGAGACCAAGGCTAAGGGAGTAAACCCTAACAGAAAATCTGGAGTGGAACCCCGTAGGCGGTCATGTGTCACCTTTGGCATGTTTCCGGCAGTTCCTGCAGCCATACTGGTGCCAAACGTCGTGTCCTGCACTCCTTTGGACCCCACCAGAAAGGCCGAGAGGGGGGTTTTGACGACTGGGCAACTCTCAACCTCCATAAATTTGCCCAGGCATGCGCCATGGAGAGGTCACTCCATAGTTGCCTCACAGCGACTGAAACAACACGGAAGGCAGCAGTTACGGGTTATAAGTCCAGATAAATTGGCGTAGAAACTGGGCGCCACGGGTTGCCTTTGTCGGTGGGAGAGGTCATTGCACCTCACTGGACAGCTACCGCCCGCCTCAAACCGGGCAGCCCCCGGTCAATAAGGTTCTGTCCCGCCACAGTCTGCCTGCTTCAATGGGTGCTTGGAGCTCAGGGTCATTGCCCGAAAGGTGGACTGACACACCGCACCAAACAACATGAAAAAAGGAAAGAAGGTACCAGCCCTTCGCTTTGCAAGCTGGAACGTCAGAACTATGTGTCCTGGCCTGTCGGAAGACCTTACACAAATCAACGATTCTCGGAAGACCGCCATCATTAACAACGAGCTCAGTAGACTCAATGTGGACATTGCAGCACTTCAGGAGACTCGCCTCCCCGCGAGTGGCTCTCTAGCAGAGCAAGACTACACCTTCTTCTGGCAGGGCAGGGATCCTGAAGAACCAAGACAGCATGGAGTGGGCTTCGCCATCAGAAACTCCTTGCTCAGCATGATAGAGCCTCCCTCAAATGGCTCGGAACGCATACTGTCCATCCGACTGCTCACCACCTCTGGTCCAGTACACCTACTCAGCATCTATGCTCCAACACTCTGTTCCGCACCTGAAGCTAAAGACCAGTTCTATGAACAACTCCATAACATCATTAGCAGCATCCCCAACACCGAACACCTATTCCTGCTGGGGGACTTTAATGCCAGGGTTGGGGCCGACCATGACTCATGGCCCTCCTGCCTTGGGCGCTATGGCGTTGGAAGGATGAATGAGAACGGGCAGAGACTGCTTGAGTTGTGTACCTATCATAACCTCTGCATCACCAACTCGTTCTTTCACACTAAACCCTGTCACCAGGTTTCATGGAGGCACCCAAGATCACGTCGTTGGCACCAGCTAGACCTCATTGTCACAAGGCGAGCCGCCTTAAACAGTGTTCAAATCACACGCAGCTTCCACAGTGCGGACTGCGACACCGACCACTCCCTGGTGTGCAGCAAGGTTAGACTCAGACCAAAGAAGTTGCATCATTCCAAGCAGAAGGGCCACCCGCGCATCAACACGAGCAGAATTTCTCACCCACAGCTGTTACAAAAATTTCTAAATTCACTTGTAACAGCCCTTCAAAACACTCCCACAGGGGATGCTGAGACCAAGTGGGCCCACATCAGAGACGCCATCTATGAGTCAGCTTTGACCACCTACGGCAAAAGTGCGAAGAGAAATGCAGACTGGTTTCAATCTCATAATGAAGAGCTGGAACCTGTCATAGCCGCTAAGCGCATTGCACTTTTGAACTACAAGAAAGCCCCCAGCGATTTAACATCCGCAGCACTTAAAGCAGCCAGAAGTACTGCACAAAGAACAGCTAGGCGTTGCGCAAACGACTACTGGCAACACCTATGCAGTCATATTCAGCTGGCCTCAGACACCGGAAACATCAGAGGAATGTATGATGGCATGAAGAGAGCTCTTGGGCCAACCATCAAGAAGATCACCCCCCTCAAATCTAAATCGGGGGACATAATCACTGACCAACGCAAACAGATGGACCGCTGGGTTGAGCACTACCTAGAACTGTACTCCAGGGAGAATGCTGTCACTGAGACTGCCCTCAATGCAGCCCAGCCTCTACCAGTCATGGATGAGCTGGACATACAGCCAACCAAATCGGAACTCAGTGATGCCATTGATTCCCTAGCCAGCGGAAAAGCCCCTGGGAAGGACAGCATTACCCCTGAAATAATCAAGAGTGCCAAGCCTGCTATACTCTCAGCACTACATGAACTGCTATGCCTGTGCTGGGACGAGGGAGCAGTACCCCAGGACATGCGCGATGCCAACATCATCACCCTCTATAAAAACAAAGGTGACCGCGGTGACTGCAACAACTACCGTGGAATCTCCCTGCTCAGCATAGTGGGGAAAGTCTTTGCTCGAGTCGCTCTGAACAGGCTCCAGAAGCTGGCCGAGCGCGTCTACCCTGAGGCACAGTGTGGCTTTCGTGCAGAGAGATCGACTATTGACATGCTGTTCTCCCTTCGTCAGATACAGGAGAAATGCCGTGAACAACAGATGCCCCTCTACATTGCTTTCATTGATCTCACCAAAGCCTTTGACCTCGTCAGCAGACGTGGTCTCTTCAGACTACTAGAAAAGATCGGATGTCCACCAAAGCTACTAAGTATCATCACCTCATTCCATGACAATATGAAAGGCACAATTCAACATGGTGGCTCCTCATCAGAGCCCTTTCCTATCCTGAGTGGTGTGAAACAGGGCTGTGTTCTCGCACCCACACTTTTTGGGATTTTCTTCTCCCTGCTGCTTTCACATGCGTTCAAATCCTCTGAAGAAGGAATTTTCCTCCACACAAGATCAGGGGGCAGGTTGTTCAACCTTGCCCGTCTAAGAGCGAAGTCCAAAGTACGGAAAGTCCTCATCAGAGAACTCCTCTTTGCTGACGATGCTGCTTTAACATCTCACACTGAAGAATGCCTGCAGAGTCTCATCGACAGGTTTGCGTCTGCCTGCAATGAATTTGGCCTAACCATCAGCCTCAAGAAAACGAACATCATGGGGCAGGATGTCAGAAATGCTCCATCCATCAATATTGGCGACCACGCTCTGGAAGTGGTTCAAGAGTTCACCTACCTAGGCTCAACTATCACCAGTAACCTGTCTCTAGATGCAGAAATCAACAAGCGCATGGGTAAGGCTTCCACTGCTATGTTCAGACTGGCCAAGAGAGTGTGGGAAAATGGCGCACTGACACGGAACACAAAAGTCCGAGTGTATCAGGCCTGTGTCCTCAGTACCTTGCTCTACGGCAGCGAGGCCTGGACAACGTATGCCAGCCAAGAGCGACGTCTCAATTCATTCCATCTTCGCTGCCTTCGGAGAATACTTGGCATCAGGTGGCAGGACTATATCTCCAACACAGAAGTCCTTGAAGCGGCCAACATCCCCAGCTTATACACACTACTGAGTCAGCGGCGCTTGAGATGGCTTGGCCATGTGAGCCGCATGGAAGATGGCAGGATCCCCAAAGACACATTGTACAGTGAGCTCGCCACTGGTATCAGACCCACCGGCCGTCCATGTCTCCGTTATAAAGACGTCTGCAAACGCGACATGAAATCGTGTGACATTGATCACAAGTCGTGGGAGTCAGTTGCCAGCATTCGCCAGAGCTGGCGGGCAGCCATAAAGACAGGGCTAAATTGTGGCGAGTCGAAGAGACTTAGTAGTTGGCAGGAAAAAAGACAGAGGCGCAAGGGGAGAGCCAACTGTGCAACAGCCCCAACAAACAAATTTCTCTGCAGCACCTGTGGAAGAGCCTGTCACTCCAGAATTGGCCTTTATAGCCACTCCAGGCACTGCTTCACAAACCACTGACCACCTCCAGGCGCGTATCCATTGTCTCTCGAGATAAGGAGGCCCAAAAGAAAAAGAACACTAATCCCAGATTCCGACTATATCCCCACCTGTCCCTCTATTTCCCTACCACCTACCTATACTAGGGGCAATTTTATAATGGCCAATTAACCTATCAACCTGCAAGTCTTTGGCATGTGGGAGGAAACCGGAGCACCCAGAGGAAACCCACGCAGACACAGGGAGAACTTGCAAACTCCACACAGGCAGTACCCAGAATCGAACCCGGGTCCATGGAGCTGTGAGGCTGCGGTGCTAACCACTGCGCCACTGTGCCTTAATGCTTTGCAAGACACCCAACACCTCCTCCTTTTTGATAATGAGATGACTGAGACTATCTGCACTCCCTTTCCAAGGCTCATCATCCACCAAGTCCTTCTCTTTGGTGAGTACTGATGCAAAGTACTCATTTAGCACCTCACCCATTTCCTCTGGCTCCACACATAGATTCCCATCTGTGTCCTTGAGTGGGCCAACCCTTTCCCGAGTTACCCTCTTGCTCTTTATATATGTATAAAAAGCCTTGCGGTTCTCCTTCATCCTGTTTGCCAATGACTTTTCATGACCCCTTTTAGCCCTCCTGACTCCTTGCTTAAGTTCCCTCCTACTGTCTTTATGTTCCTCAAGTGTTTCATCTGTTCCTCGCCTTCCAGCCCTTACAAATGCTTCCTTTTTCTTTTTGACTAGGCTCACAATATCCCGTGTTATCCAAGCTTCCCGAAACTTACCAAACTTGTCTTTCTTCCTCACAGGAACATGCTGGTCCTGGATTCTAATCAGCTGACGTTTGAAAGACTCCCACATGTCAGATGTTGATTTATCCTCAAACAGCCGACCCCAATCCAAATTCTTCAGTTCCTGCCTAATATTGTTATAATTAGCCTTCCCCCAATTTAGCACCTTCACCCGAGGACCACTCTTATCCTTATCCACAAGCACCTTAAAACTTATGGAATTATGGTCACTGCTCCCAAAATGCTCCCCAACTGAAACTTCGACCACGTGGCCGTGCTAGCTCCCCAATACAGGTCCAGAATGGCCCCATCCCTAGTTGGACTATCTAC
The DNA here is from genome assembly GCF_036365525.1 of Heterodontus francisci. Lineage (NCBI taxonomy): Eukaryota > Metazoa > Chordata > Chondrichthyes > Heterodontiformes > Heterodontidae > Heterodontus > Heterodontus francisci. The sequence continues at coordinate 23,347,127 of NC_090404.1, forward strand.
ATACTGTTTCAAGAAGCCCTCCTGGATGCTCCTCACAAATTTTGCCCCATCCACGCCCCTGGCAGTAAGTGATTCCCAGTCAATATAGGGGAAGTTAACATCACCCACCACCACAACCTTGTTACCTTTACATCTTTCCAAAATCTGTCTACATATCTTCTCCTCTTCCTCTCGGTTGCTGTTGGGAGGCCTGTAGTAAACCCCCAACATCGTGACTGCACCCTTCTTATTCCTGAGCTCCACCCATATTGCCTCACTGCATTACCCCTCTGAGGTGTCCTCCCGCAGTACAGCTGTGATATTCTCCTTAACCAGTAATGCAACTCCATTACCCCTTTTACATCCCCCTCTATCCCACCTGAAGCTTCTAAAGCCTGGAACATTTCGCTGCCAATACTGCCCTCCCCTCAACCAAGTCTCTGTAATAGCAACAACATCATATTTCCAAGTACTAAGCCAAGCTCTAAATTCATCTGCCTTACCTGCTATAATTCTCGCATTGAAAAAAATGCACTTCAGACCACCAGTCCCGCTGTGCTCAGCAACATCTCCCTGCCTGCTCTTCCTCTTAGTCCTGCTGGCCTTGTTTACTATGTCCTCCTCATTAATTTCACTAGCTGTCCTACTGCTCTGGTTCCCACCCCCCTGCCACACTAGTTTAAACCCTTCCGAGTGACGCTAGCAAATCTTGCAGCCACGATATTAGTGCCCCTCCAGTTTAGATGCTTCTTCTTGTCCTTCTTGTACAGGTCCCATCTGTCCCTGAAGAGAGCCCAGTGGTCCAGATATCTGAAACCCTCCCTTCTACACCAGCTGCTCAGCCACGTGTTTAGATGCACTATCTTCCTATTTCTAGCCTCACTGGCATGTGGCACATGTCATTGGTACCGATGTGTCCCACAACCTCTGGCTGTTCACCCTCCCCCTTGCAGAATGCCCCCTGTCCGTTCAGAGACATCCCTATGCTTGCTTATGCTTGGGCCATCGCTCTTGAGAGTTGGAATGTCGCTTTGCTACATCATCTTCGTTTTCCTTGAACCCATCAGTTGTTCTCCACACTGTTCGCCGAAACAGGCTGAGTGCTGGTGTCCAGCTGCTAGCCAATGTAATAAAGTGCAGGCCACACTGAGTTGACACAAACCACTCACTGCAATAGCCACTGAATTGCCTTGTCCTCTTTTTCTGGTATCCTTCAGCACCTGTTCACGTCCAACACTCCCTCAAAGCCAGCACTAAATCGCCCCAGTAAAGGTCCCGCCTCAGCAACAAATCCTCATCACATTAAACACAGAAATCCCTCAATAAACTCGCACCTCAGCACTAAACCCCCACCTTAGCACTGAACCTCCAACTTAGCAAAACTCCCACTTCGTCACTGAACCTCTCAATAAACCCCCCACCTAAGCACTAAATAAAACTCACACTTTTCACTATACCCCTTCAGTAAGGCACGCACCTCAGCAGTAAACTCCCTGAATAAAACCCCACCTCAACTATCAATCCCTCAGTGAACACTCACCTCAGCACCAATCCCCTCAATATACTCCCACCTCTGCACTAATCCTCCTCGATAACTAACCTCCTAAAGATTAGCTCACCTCAGCAATAAAGCCCCTCAATAAAATCCTCCCCTCAATAACTAACCCCCTTCAATAAAAATCCACCTCCATAACAACTTCCCTCGTGATCTGGATTTATCCGAGTCTGTAAGGGAGGCTCCAGATACTTCAGAGAGTATGAGAAATTGTCAGGGTATATCAGAGTGTGTAAGGGTGTTTCGGGATGCTTCAGAGAGTGTGAGAAATTGTCAGGGTGTATCTGAATGTGTAAGGGAGGCTTAGTATGCATCAGAGAGTGTGAGAAATGGTCAGCGTGCATCGTAGTGTGTAAGAGAGGCTCAGGATGCTTCAGAGAGTGAGAAAGTTTCAGGCTTCAGCAAAATTTACCAGAAAACATCCCCCCAACCTCAGATCCTTGGCCCCAGGGCTGGGAAAACAGGGCCCCTCCCAGCGGAGTGGGCCATCCCCAGGCGAGACCCCCGCACCACTTCTGATCTTTGCTATCCCCCTGCTTGCATTCCCCTAATTAATTATGTTTCCCACTCACAGGTTGATCTCCAGTACTGGGCCGCTGTCTTTGGGCACTGCTCAGCTCCCTATCTCCTTCCCACTCTCTGATGATCTACAAAATGCACCAAGTATTGGGATACTTCCTTTATACTTTCTCAACTCCAGCCAAATAGATTCCACCTTTGATAAGCCAAAGACATTCTTTTCTGCACTGTAATACTGTCTTCAATCTAAGCTGCTACCCACCCCCTTTTAAATCATGCATCGGGTGTGTGCATCGCTGACAGTGACAGAATTTATTGTCCATCTGCAATTCCCTTGAGAAGATTGTGGTAAGTAACATTCCTGAATTTCTTCAGTCCTTCTGGTGTATGTACGTTGCTTTGAGGCAGGGAGTTTCAGAATTTGGTCTACAAATGATAAAGGAGTTGTGAGATATTTTCAAGTTGGAATGGTGTGTGACTTGGAGGGTCATTTGCAGGTGGTGTTCCATCTGCTTGTTGCCTTTGTTCTTCTCTGCGTCGCATTCACGGATTTGAAAGGTGCGGTTGTAGAATTCTTGGCGAGTTGCTGCAGTGCATCTCGTAGATAGTACACATGACAGCCACGCTGTTCCAGCTGTGAAGAGAATATATGTTTAACAGGGTGGACGGGATGCTGATCAAGCAGGCTGTTTTTTTTTTCCTGGATGATATTGAAGTTCTTGTGTTTTGTTGAAGTTACAGTCAGGCAGCCAAGTTGAGAGTATTCCATCACACTCCTACCAGACGCATAGCAGATGGAAAGAGAGACAAGAGGTGAATTGCTCGAAGCCGAATACCTGCACTCTGATATGTTATTGCAGCCACAGTATTTATGTGGCTGGTCCAGTTCGGTTTCTGGTCAATGCTGACTCCCAAAATGTTGATCGTGGGGGGCGCAGTGATGGTAATGCTATTACTGTCAAGGGGAAGTGGTTAGAATCTCTGTTTTTGGAAATGGTAATTGTTTGCTCTATCTTTCCTAAATTCATTCTATCTGGGTAAGCATTAAATGGTCCCCTGTTTTGAGCCAGGTCTCTGTTGTCGCCAGAATATCATATTCTCACGTGATCATTTGTGTCTGCTGGTCACCAACTTAAGGAACCACACTTCGTGATTTTGCATGCACACACATGCACTCCAAAATATTTGGTTAATGCTAGGGCAATAAACGATTAGTTGATCAACATTGTCTTTACACGATCTCAGGATTTTGCTGAAAGAGGCAGAATTGAAGGGTAAAAATAGGACTAATTTCATTTGTATAACGCCTTTCTCGAACTCTCGAACTCAGGAAGTCCCAAAGAGGTTTACAGCCAATGACATATTTTGGAAGTGTAGTCACTCATCTTAGGTAGGCAGCCAATTTGCCTGTAAGCATCCACAAATAGCATTGTGATAATAACCAGATAATCTGTGTGATGTTGATCGAGGGGTAAATATTTGCCAAGGGTCTGGGCATAAATATCTTGCTCTTATCTTATACATCCACTCAAGCACTCAGTTTAACACCTCTGACAGTGCAGCACTGCTTCAGTACTGTCGGGTCAACCTTAATTTTCGTGCTCAAGTCGTCGAGTAAAATCTGAACCCACAATCGTCTAGTTCATGGGCGTGAGTGCTAGCAATTGAGCCGCAGCTGATACAACACTAAATATAACCATGCTGATCTGGACCACTCCACACTGAATGCAAACTTGCAAATCTACACATAGACACAATAAATGCGACCCTGCTGAACTTGATCAGAACACACTGAAAGAAAGTTCGTAGAACTAAACCTGTGCACATTAAATGTAACCTAGCTGACCTGGCGATGTGCACACTAAATATAACCGCCATAATCAGAACACGCTCACACTGGCAGTAATCGTCATGAATTGGGCCTGTCCACATTGAATATAACCGGGTTGAACTGGAGCAGTCCACATGGAAAGTAACATTGCACAATTGAACAAATTCACGTTGAAGGTAAGCATCGTAAACTGGACATGTCCACACTAATTATCACCGTGCATACACGGATCAGTCCGCAGTGAATGCTCAACTGGTCCTGTCTCCATTGAATGCCACAGTAATGAGCTTGTGTAGTCAACTTTGAATACAATTATATTGACCCGTCCGAGCTCATAGCAACTGTGCAGAACGGGGCCTGTGTGCACTCAATGTAACAGGACTGAAATAGGCCTGAGCATACTGAGTACACCCGAACATAATTTCACTTGATTGGACTGAATGCTGACTGGACCTGCACACTGAATTTAACTAGGCTTTACCCATCAACAGATAATGTTATGGTGCTGAACTGGAACTTCCTACATGGGAAGTCACCACGCCGTACTGGAGCAGTTCATATGAAATCTTACCATGCTCAGCTGGACCTGTGCCCACTGAATTTAAGTGTACTGAGCTTATCCAGCCAACAGAAAATGCAAATATGCTTAACTGGATCTTTCCACGCAAAACGTGAAAGTGCAAATTTCCAAATGCGCACACTGACTAAAACCAGGCTTGACACATCTACACTGAACGTAACTGAATTGGACGAGTCTACACGAAAAGTAACTGTCCAGAACTGAACCTGTGCACCTTTAATAAAGCAGTACCGGGTTGGACCTTTCCTACTGAATATAACAGAACTGAAAAGAATAAAAACGGTAAATTCTGGAAACACACAGCAGGTCAGACAGCATCTGTGCAGAGAAAAACATAATGTGTAAAAACTTGAAATTGTCCATTTTGGCAGGAAGAATAAAAACGAAGCATATTATCTAAATGGTGAGAGATTGCAGAGCTCTGTGATGCAGAGTGATCTGATTGTCCTAGTTCATGAATCGCAAAATTATAGTATGCAGTTACAGCAAATAATTAGGAAGGCGAAAAGAATGTTATCATTTATTGCAAGGGAAATTGAATACAAAGGTAGGGAGGTTATGCTTTATTTATACAAGGCATTTGTGAGACCAAATCTGGAGTACTGTGTACAGTATTGGTCTCCTTATTTAAGGAAGGATGTAAATGCGTTGGAAGCAGTTCTGAGAAGGATTACTGATCTAACACCTGGAATGGGCGGATTGCCTTATGATGAAAGGTTGGACGGGCTAGGATGCACTGGAATTTATAAGCGTAAGAAGCAACTTGACTGAAACATATAAGATCCTGAGGCGTCTTGACAGGATGGATGTGGAAAAGATATTTCCTTTTGTGGGAGAATCTAGAACTAGGGGTCAGTGTTTAAAAATGAGGTGTCACCCATTTAAGACAGAGATGAGGAGACGTTTTTCTCTCTCAGAGGATCATGAGTCTTTGGAACTCTCTTCCTCAAAAGGATGTGGAAGCAGAGTCTTTGAATAGTTTTTTTTAAGGCAGGGGTAGCTAGATTCGTGATAAACAAGGGGTGAAAGGTTAACAGAGGTAGGCGGGAATATTGAATTAAGTTTACAATCAGTCAACCATGATCTTATTGAATGGTGAAGAAGGTTCGAGGGGCCGAGTAGCCTACTTCTGTTACTACTTTGTTCCTAATTTGTATTCCAGCTGCTTATTTAACATTTAATAATCTTTTGTGATGAAATGTCACTAAGATCATAGTGCAGTCTCTAGATATCTCACTTTAGAGCTGTGTCAGTGCCGTTGAAACAATTCCAATCTATCAAAACAAAAACAAGAGTCTGACTTCAGCTTCATTAAACCATTTGTTTCAATTAGTGTAATTAATGTAAAACATCAAACCATCAAATTATCTCTCTGGAGCCTGGCATTAGGTATAAAGGTGACAATCTTTCAGTGCATTGAAGATCATGCTTCGAGCATGTGATAGAAATGCACGGATCACCAAAAGGGCTGGTGTTCTCAATTTACTATACCATCCTTGCAGCTATCGGGGTTCCAGGTAAAGTATTGCCATTAGTTATTGTTACAGTAATGGTTAATTAGCTGTATCACTGCTTCCATTTTCCAGTACTGCTTCTGTTCCTTACTGATGTCCTTTCTCTTTCAACAGAACACTTTCTCCCTTATAACTGGTACAATTTCTCCCAGTTTGCAGCATAATCTTTCCACTTTATCAGTATCAGTTGTGTATTTTAATAATATAATTTCTTCCCTTTACTGACATAATTTCTCATCATTAATGGTATAATTCCTCTCCTTTAACAGTGTCGTGTCTCCCCTTTACGGCAGAGTTTCTTCACATTACCGATATAATTTCTCCCCTTTAATGGTACACTATATTTCCTTGAGCAGTACCATTTCATCCTCTTAATTATATAATTTTTTCCCATTTACTGCTACCATTTCATCATGCAAATGTAGTTCTATTGTGTTATTGACGCTGTTACTTTCGTGAATTATCACACTGTTATCACAGTTTAAATGCAATTCTTTTATGTTATTTATGCTGTTACAGTGGGTGAATTATCACACTGTTATCACAGTGTAAATGTAGTTCTATTGTGATATTGACTTTCACAGTGACAGAGTAATTCCCACAAATGATTCATTGATTCAAAGTATTGAACCATTGTATAATTCCCGACTGAATTTACTGAATGAACTTATTTAAAGGCCTTTATTACCCATTGGGTTGTTGAGAGAAATATGAGCAACGTAGTAGTAATTGTTGTATTTGTCTCAAAATCCCACAGTGCAGTGTTAGTGCTCTCAGTCTGTAACTCTGACAGGTTTAGCCCGGCTCTCCCTTTCCACATTTGTTGCTGTTCTACTGTTCTACAGTGAAGTCTGGGTGTTCCTTCTACCCCTCGCACCTGGCAATGTCCTGTACTGATCCCATCTTCACTATTTCTCCATATTGAGTGCGGCCACATAAGTCGTGACACCACTAGCATCTTAGCCTCTAAGTTTTAATTTCAATATCCACTGTAAGACTAAGCTGATAATTTATAACGACAGTGGAGCACAGTACTGAGGAAGTGATGCATTATAGGAGACCTCATCACCTGCCAGTTTCGTGGTTCAGAACGATACCGAAGTTCCCAGGCGACTAGCAGGTGAAAAGCTTGCAGTTATGATTGCATCATCACCGATATGCGTTATGTAAAGTCAGAAAAAGTTAATTGTCTGTTTGCTCCTCACTCTTTGAGGATCTTTTTGAGCAAGTTGATTTCTGAATTTTCCAATGGTGAATAGTTTTACAGTAATTAATCAGATGAGGGTAGGTTAGATCCTCAGCAGGATATAGTGTGTCTAAAATGCAAGTTATCCCTACTATCTTGCTAGTTTCTACTTCTTTGTCAGTTGTTTTATTATTTACCTCGTTTTATTTCTATATGTTATTGATGTTATTTTCTGCTCTATTTGATGTTCCCAGGCTGCTTTCAATGGGGTTCCAGTGTCTTTTTGTACTCCATTATATTTCATTGTATTAGTTCGCATCCCGGTGTCATTGGGCCATTTTATTTTTAATCTTGATGATCATTTTAAAGACAGAAAAAGGAGTCCGTAGGGTAGACAATATTTGCAACTCAGGGTCATGTACCAAAGCTGTATATTTCACAAAGAATCCTGTAAAACAGAATTTGCTGGGAACTGAACCAGTAGCCTTCCTTTTCTCGCTCACTTAAACATATACATTTGCCCTCTTTCTTTCATTGGTCTATCTTTATTACAGCTAACCTGGCAGTGATTGTGATCCTGTCCCGAGGGAGATGCGGCCTCTCCAGATGTATCACTTACTACCTGGTGTCCATGGCAGTGACGGATCTTCTGGTCATTTTCACCGTTGTGATATTAAATCGGATTGCTGGTATTTATTTCCCAGTCAGTTTCCTGAACATCACACCCATATGCGGTCTCCGTTCTGTCCTAGAATATGCATTCGTAGGCTGTTCTGCATGGTTAACGGTGGCTTTCACCTTTGATCGATTTGTGGCCATTTGTTGCCAGAAGCTCAAAATAAAATATTGCACTGAGAAGACGGTGGTGCGGGTTATAGGAATTGTGTCTATACTCAACTGTCTAAAAAATACCTTCTGGTATTTTGCACTTGAACCTTTGTACACGATTAACACCGTGCCTTGGTTCTGTGGCTTAAAATTAATATTTTATATGTCACCCGCATGGGCCGCATATGATTGGATTCACCGCATTTTAACACCTTTTCTCCCATGCATTCTGATTTTACTGTTCAATGCTCTGACTGTCAGGCATATTCTAGTGGCCAGTAAAGCACGCAAGAGACTCCGGGCCCACAGCAATGTAGAGAATCAGAGTGACCTAGAAATGGAGAAGCGGAGAATGTCCATCATTTTACTCTTTGCCATCTCGGGCAGTTTCATCCTGTTATATTTGTTATCTATTATAACAATCCTCTACGTTCGAATGGCGAACATTACTTATCTTTCAGGTTCTGATTTCAGTGAATCAACATTTATTCTGGAGGAATATGGATATATGCTTCAGCTTCTGAGTTGCTGCATCAATCCATTTATTTATACAGGGACCCAGAGTAAATTCAGAGAGGAGTTAAAGAATGGGGTGAAACATCCACTGAGTCTAATTGTTAAATTAGTCAAATTATGAAAACAGTAAAACACACCATGAATTATACACCATATTCCACCCTTTCCTCTTCTTGTCCATGTTACACATGGCCTCCCCTCCCATATATATATTCACTCGCCTTACAGTCCTTTCTCTGCGTCTGAATTTAAGACTAAACAAGGAACGCTGCTTCTGTGTACGATTACCTGCTCTCAGTTAGTTTCCAGTTCTTTTGCTGCTGCTGAATAAGGCCTGGTACATTCCCATTAGGCCTGAAGGCCTTGAAATATCTACACATTTGTATGGGTGACAGAGAGTCAGGCCTCTGATCTGTTATTGGATACCAAATTTTAACGATTTAATGAAGGAATCTCAATATCCCTGCAAGGAAATGTTTGGATCTAAAGGGTAGGATACGCTATGAAATGCAAACACACACTGTCCCAATGCATTGTTCTCCGCTAGTAAGCATTATGCCACAGCCACACTCCTGTGTCCATAAACATAGGGACAAGAAATTGCTGAGGGAAAAAGATAAAACACCATCTAGTTCACCTTAAACTCTTTCCATTGGCCAATTAGGACAACATCTGCAGTGCTCTCGAACAAAATAACATTAATCTAACAAAGTGTCCCCTTTTTAAAGGGCACAAAAATAAACACAATTAAAAGGGAAACCTAAAATTAACTATGGATATTTTCTTCACTATCGACCATGCAATCTAGTAAATTTGTCTTCTACCATCCTGGCAGTCCCATGATACTGGAGATGTTGACTAATCACAGAAATCTCTATCAATTAGATACAATAGACCCATAAACGGGTGCAGCAATACGAGAATACCCCACTATGGAGAAATTTAGGATCCATAGGACCAATGTCATTTGTTGCTCCCAAGAAATGCGACACTTGCCTCATGTCATCTCTCAAATTATTAGCATACTGTATCCCAAAATGGTAATCTATGAGGGAAATGTATCTACTTTGCATTGTAGGAATTAATATTAACTTATTTCACCATATAGCTAGGAGCCTGCTCGATAGATCGACCATTCAGTGAAATATGGTTTTAGCAGATTGATTTTGAATTTACCCTCTTCAAGTGCAGCCTGATTCTACTGTTCTGGACAAGCTGAGGTGACACGTCGGACTTGACATTATCTGGACCTTTTACAATCTTCAAAAGAACAGAAAGCATACCACTTCTCCACTTTTCCAATGAGAACACACTCAAGTTATATAATTGTTCCTCACAATCCAAATGAATCCATCCACCCAATCATCTGGTTGCTCTCTTCTGTGTCCATTCAATAGCTACAACATCCTCTATTGTCCAGAATTGTACACAGTAATCTAAGTACGGTTGCACCAATGAATTATAAAGTGCTAGGTTTACCTCAATATCTCGATTAATATTAACCTGTTATACATCCCAATGTCTGTCTGCTTTACTCTTTATTGTGATGCCTTCAATTTATTGTAAATAAGAAACTGCAGATCTTATATTTACCATGCAAATTAATTTATCTTCTTAAGGATAGTGCCTTATTTGATTCCTTGTCTCCCTGTGACATATTTTGTATTTCTCTGCATTGAACTTCATCTGTTACCTGCCTTCCCAATTTCCAAGTGGTTTCATCCACCTTTAGGTTATCCTGTTCAGTCTACCATCTTCATCAGCTTTGTTTCACGTGCAAATGTAGTCGGTGTTCTTGTGATGCCTAGTTGCAGATAATTTATAAAGATATCAACCAAAGATGTCCAAAATAACTCTCCATGGAACCCATTGGCAACATTTTCTAGGGCGATGACAATCCTTGTATCATCAGCCTTTGGGTCCCTTCGATCAAACAGTTATAAATACATTTTAATATATTTCCATTGATTCCCAATATCTATCTTTTCAATCTATTCCTTCCAGAGGAAGTGTGTAAAAGATCTGCAAAAATCCAAGCACCACATCCACCGGCTTGTCCTAATCAAGCTCTTCTGTCAGAAGCGCAAAGAAAGCTAGTGAACTAGGTTGGTAAAGGCTTCCCCTTCATGAACACCAATTGATTATAATTTAGGATTATATTTCTATGCAGATGCTCCATGATGTAACCGTTTATAAATACTTCCAAAACTTTACCCACATCGGATATCTAACTCACTGGTCTGTAGTTTCCTGGGTCACTTTTACAAATTTTAAGTAGATAAATATAAGAGCAGCATCTGCTTTCTCTAATCCCCAGACACCTCCCCAGTATTCAATATATTTTCCAGATTTGTGCCTAACTTCCTTCTATATTTTCCCTTATTTCCTTGAGGATACTCAGCTCCATCACATCCATCCCCTGAGATGGATTCATCCTCAGTTTGCACAGCTTTCGTCAGTCATGCTGGTGGTAATGTGAAAAATATCAAAACTAACTTCTAGAAGACGCTCTTGTTACCATTTCCAGATCCAATCTATCACCTGTTCCCTCCTTGGTAAAAAATGAGGAAAAACAAGTATTTATTTTTGCGACCTGTGTAACTACAGTTGCCACACTCCATTCATCTTTTCATTTTTTCTCTTAATGAAACTAAAAAGGCATTCCATTCTTTTTTCACATTCAAATCCTAATTTTTCATTGCCATCGTTATGCCCTTTTTACATTCGGGATATGCCTTTTGATATTGAATCCAAATATGCTATTTACTGTTCAACTGAATAGTATCATCACCAAACTTGCATATGCGACTCACTATTCACTCATCTCCCAGCATGGCTTTTGGTATTGAATCCATATTGTTTTACTTACTGAACTTATTATTTCGATCATTGTACTTATAGCAGCACAAATTTCAAGGCCACAGCAGCATGCAAGTCTTCCCAGCACACCAAGGCACAGTCATTCTGGAGTGGTGTACCATTTGGTGCAAACACAAATTCATTAATCATACCAGATAATTATATAACTGACAATAAGTTGATGTCAACTGCACGTTGACTTATTATGTAAATTCATTAACTAATTTCATTAAATTCAGATACTGTGTAATTAATTTAAATTTGTCTTCACAAAAGAGGAGAAACCTGCCAATTGCACGCTAAATAAAAGGACGGTCAGAGCATTTGAATAAGACAAAAATGGATAAATATCTTGGCAGTGCTCAGCATAGAAAGGTCACTGGGTCTTGACAGGATGGATCCTTGGCTATTGAGGGGTGGAAGGGCGGAAATAGCGGAGACCATGGTCACAATTTTTCAACTTTCCATATGGATAAAGCAGAGGTGCCAAAAGACTGGAGGGCTGCAGATGTTACTCTGATGTTCAAAAAAGCGGAGAGGGATAAACCCGGTAATATGGCCCTTTAACCCTACTTCGGTGGAAGGAAATGTTCTAGTGCGCAACATCCTGGACAAAGTTAACTCCTGCTTGGAGGATGATGGGTTAATAAATGGCAGCCAACATGGATTTGTAAAAGGCAAATTGTATCAGGGAAATTTGATTGAGTACTGTGATGAAATAATGGGCAGGACTGATGAAGGTTTATATCTGTAAGAACTTTCAAAGGGTATTTGTTAAAGTGTAATATATTTGCTGGCAAAGCTGTAGCTAATGGGAATAGCAAGATGGATATAAAACTGATTATAGAGACCGCAAATAGTAGTAGTGAATGGTTATTTTCAGACTGTGGGAAGTATACACTGCTGTCACCAAGGGTCTGGTGTTAGGATCACTGCCTTTTTTGGTCCATATTTATAGCTTAGGTACTTAGGTGCAGGATGCACAATTTCAAAATTTGAAGGGGCCCAAAACTTTTAAATGTAGTAAACTGAGCAGGATAGTAGCAGACTTCTGGACGACATAGACAGACTAGCGAAAAGAGCAAACACATGCCAGATGGAACCCAATACAGAAAAGCGTGAAGTGAGGAATTTTGATAAAAAGAATGAGCAGAAGCAATATTACTTATATGTTACAATTTTAAAGGGGATGCAGGAACAGAGAAACCTGAGGGTTCGTATACACAAATTTTCGATTGAGGCAGAACAAGTTGATAAAGAAAAATACAGGTTTTATAAATAGAGCCATAAAGTGCGAAAGTAAATAAATTATACTATACTTTCATCTGACACGGGTTCAGCCTTTCAAAGATTGAATCAGACCCATTACTGTTTATTTTATTTGACAATTATCCAGCATATTAAAGATTGAAGGATTTGGTTAACATCGCTAATAATAACACAATCTGGCATCTGCAATCACAGATAAACTCTGAAATGTTTTATCAAGAACTGAATGGTAAGAATGTTTGAACCCTTTCTCATACATTGATCATGGAAATGACCACTCCCCAGTCTGACCTCGTCGATGGGAGTCAGGCTCAGGCGGGTAATCGAATCCCTTCCCACAGTTGCCACATTTCCACGGTTTCTCAGTGGTGCAGGTGGCCTTGTGTCTCTCCTGGTTGGACAATCAACTGAAGCTTCGTCCACACCCAGAACACTTGTATGGTTTCTCCCCGCTGTGAATGGTGGGATATTTTTTCAGGCTGTGCAACTGGTTAAAGCTTTTTCCACACTCAGTGCACTGGAGCACTCTTACTCTGGTGTGTGTGTCTCGGTGCTTTTCTAGTCACTGCTGTTTGAAATCTTTTACCACAGACGAAATTCTAAATAAACCATAATATATTTGACTCTTCGTTAATCTCTTAAATCGCTCAGCATGTCATTCAGTTGTACGATATTGCTAGGAAAAAGCATGCTGAAATTAAACTCGGGTGGTTCACTGAGCGTCAACCTGGGCATCGGAGTCGGATATGAAAAAGTCTATCATGAAAAGCAGAGGGGACAGGGGAGTGGGACTAGCTGCGATCCTCTTGCTTGCAGGGACACGACAGGCCAAATGGTCTCCTCATGTGCTGTAACCATTCTATGATTCTGTTATTCTTCTCTGGCACCTGGAAACTCGTTCCAAAGTTCGATGAGCGATCCCACAGAAAACCTTAGTCAGACAGGACAGACCCACAGAGGTGGCGGCAGAGATGTATAAAGTCGGGAAAAATAGACCCTGGTGGTCCTCAATATTCACTCCCGACGACTGAAATCGGATCAGATCAAACAAGGGAAGAATAGATAAGGGGTACCAATGGATGTATTTGCATTTTTCAGACAGCTTTCGATGAGGTCCCACACAAGAGTTAGTCAATGAAACGAGAACATCTGAGATTGGGGGTAATATACTGGCATGGATGGAGAATTGGTTAACGGACAGAAAGCAGAGAATAGGAATAAGTGGGCTCTTCTCAGGGTGGCAGGCTGTGACTAGTGGGGTACTGCAAGGATCAGAGCTTGGGACACAGCAATTCACAACTATATGGATGTTGGGACCAAACGACACAAAACAAGGTGGCAATGTGAGAAAGATGCAAAGAGGCTTCAGAATAGGCTCCCTATTATTCTTGAATGTTATATATTGAGGACCCAATCCTTGTCATCCTGCAGCCATGTCTCCGTAATGGCTATCAGATCATATTTATTTACTTCAATGTATGCTATCAGTTCGTCTACTTTGTTATGAATGCTACGTGTATTCAGATACACAGCCTTTAGTTTTGTCTTTCTTTTATGCTTATAACATCTCATCTTGACTGTTGGTGTGTTCTTAGTTTTTTCACTCTGCCCCTTCCTCCCATTCTCTGACCTTCATTTCCCATATTACTATTCTGCTCTCCGGCCTTGACTCAAGAACTTGATTCGTTACATCTACCCAAGCTTGATCCCTCACCCCCCCTTGTTTAGCTTCAAATCATTTATATTATACCAGTTATACGGTTTGCTAAAAGACTGGTCCCACCATGGTTCAGGTGCAGACTGTTCCAATGGTACAGCCCCCACATTCCCCAGTGCTTAAGAAATCCATGCTGACTATCCCTGATTCATTCGAGCCTTTCTAAGTGAGAGATTATCCTTTCCCTCAGAATTGATTCCAATAATTTACGCACCACCGAGGTCAGACTTACCGGTCTATCATTAATTGGCCCATCACTCATATCCTTTTTAAACAATGATACAACGTTTGAGGATGTGCTAAATGTGACAGTTGCTTTCAATGTGAAAGAAACTGTGCTATAATAAGTTAAAGTTGTTAAGCAGATGCAGTGTAAGAAGGTGCATACCACCTTGATGCTAAAAGTGGCTCCTCTGACACTGTGAACAGCAATTAAAGGCAGGCACCTATCAAAGTGACATTTCACATCTGATATCAAATCTCGTGATAGAAATGTCAAGAAATGTCTTGCTGACTTTCTTTAACGACATGACATCAAAAGACAAGGACACAAGATAAGAACAGCTACAAGGGGCTGTAAGATGGTGGAATGACAGAAATCACAGCAGCAGTAGGTTTAAAACTGCAGCAGGTGATGAAAGTGGACCCTAAATTGTTGCTGGCAGCTGAATGATGACTCTGCTTTAGCTTTCCGAAATGTAAATAAAGGCTGGTTAGCAAAATTGAGGCTTATGGAAGAGGGTCAGTCTCCAAGTGGATTAATAAAAAACTGACTTAAGGAAAGATAACAGTGAGTCACATTAAATGGTTGTTTTTCAAATCGGAGCATGGTATTCAGTGGTGTTCTCCAAGGGTCAGTGCTGGAACCAATGTTATTTCTTTACTCAATGTAAATGACTTGGAACTTGGAATACAGATTAGAATCTCAAAATTTGCCGAGGGCACCAAACCTGGAGGTGTGGCAAAAGTGAGGATGATATGAACTGCCTGCAACAGGATATAGACAGGCTAGCAGAATGGAAAAAAAGTGGCAGATGGAATATAATGCTGACAAGCGTGAGCTGATGTATTTTGACAGAAGGAATAGGGAGAGGCAATATATACTTAATGACACCGTTCTAAAGAGTGTGCAGGAGCAGAGAGACCTGGGGGTGCATGTACAGCGATCTTTGAAGGTGGCAGGACATAGTGAAAGAGTGGTTAGTAAAGAATATGGGATCGTGGGCTTTATGTATAGAGACAATGAGTACAAAAGCAGGGAAGTTATGCTGAACCTTTATCGAGCTCCATTTGGGCCCCAGCTGGAGTATTGCGGCCAGTTCTGGTCACCACACTATAGGAAGGATGTGAGGGTCCTTGACAGGGTGCAGGAGAGATTTGCCAGACTTGTTCCAAGGATGGAGAATTTTGTTACAAGGTAAGGTTGGAAAAGCTGAGGTTGCTGTTTTTAGAACAAAGGATATTGAGGGGAGATGTAATAATTGTGTGCAGGATTATGACAACTTAGATAAGTTATACATGGAAAATCCGTTCACATTAACTATTGGTACAAGGCCTAGAGACACAGAATGAAGGTTTGGGCAAGGGATGCAGGAGGAATATGGGGAAGAACTTTTGAACACAGCGGGTGATAATGACCTGGAACTCACTGCCCACAAGGGTGGTGGAAGTGGAGACAATCAATGA
Organism: Heterodontus francisci; assembly: GCF_036365525.1. Taxonomy (NCBI): domain Eukaryota; kingdom Metazoa; phylum Chordata; class Chondrichthyes; order Heterodontiformes; family Heterodontidae; genus Heterodontus; species Heterodontus francisci. Next base: position 23,363,166 of record NC_090404.1, read on the forward strand.
CTTCAAAAGGAAAATGGATGACCATTTAAAGAAAATAAACTCGCAGGGCTATGGAAATCGAGCGGCGGAGTGGTTCTGAATGGATAAATCCATGAAAAGCCCACATGGACTCGATGGCTGAAATAACCTCCTTCTGTGCCATAATTGACTCTATGACCCTATGACTCTATTCATTTTTCATAGGTCACTACAATTTATAGAATAGTTGAATCATAGCAAAATCACAGAAGGAGGCCAGTTGTCCCATCGTGTCTTTGCCAACAATGCACTTAATCCTACTCATTTGCTCTTTCCCCACATTCCTGGAGATTTTTCCTCTTCCCTTTGGAAAGCTGCGATTGGATCTGTTTCCTCCCCCTTTCAGGCATTACTTTTCAAATCCTAACCCTTATAAAACAATGTTTCATCTTGTCGCCTCTGGTACTTCTGTCAGTCATCTTACGCCTGTGCCCTCTAGTTATCGACACTTCAGCCATTGTAAATAGTTCATCTTTAATTACTCTATGCACATATCTTTGTCACACCACCTCATATCCTTCTTTGGTTGAAAGACAATAAACAAGTAATCTCTAGTCTATTCACTGAACTGCAAATCCTCAATATTGATTTCAAATGTGTGATTTGTCGCATTTCATGTGATGCTTTGGAATAATTCTCAATAAAATATTTGTGTGGGAATTTATTAGCTAACAGCAGAGTTAGCACATTTTGGGGAATATTTTCTCGCAGTCAAAGTGCGCATCCACAAGTGAAAGAATGGTGAAGAGGTGAAAATGTGGAATACTTTCACACCTGGATGGCATCTAAGCAACAACCTTTCGGTTACAGTTTGCCAACCTGTCAAATGAATATCACACAATCGCTGAATAACTTGGCCATCGCTTCCCAGCAGAATATTTACACCAACTGCATGCAAAACCAATATTCACACTAGTCCCACAGACTCCCACAGCTACATGGAATACATGTCTTCATACCCTATGTCCTGCAAGGACTCAATTCTGTTCTCCCAGTTTCTCCTTCTCCGTCACATCTGTTCATATGTTGCAACCTTCCATGCTAGCGCTTCTGATATGTCCTCCTTTTCCTTCACGAAGAATTCCCGCCCACCCACCGCCCCCCACCCCCACACCCCGCCATCATGGTTGACAGGGCCCTCGACCATGTTCAATCTATTTCATGTGCATCTAATCTCAACCTTTCAGTTCCCTCTCAGAACCATGATAGGGTTCTCCTTGTCCTCATTTCCCACCTCACCAGCCTCTATATTCAATTAATCATCCGCTACCATTTTCGCCACCTCCAGTGTGATGCCACCACCAAACACATCCATCGTTGCCTCAATGATAGTAACCTTGGCCTCATCTGCTGGAACACTCAAACAGCCCAGGATGGGCAATTAGAAAAAGTCCATTTTAGAGCTCAATGGACTTTTCTACAAATTCGAGACAGTGATACAAAGTTCCATTGATGTTAAGCACAGTCTAAAACTTAAATGTAAAAAAGAGAAAAGGAAACAAAAGATAATCACAGAATCATGCAATCACAGAATCGTTACAGCACAGAAGGAAGCCATTCGGCCCATCCTGTCTGCACCGGCTCTCTGAAAAAGCCACTCCCTCAGTTCCATTCCCCTGCCTTCTCCCCATAACCCTGCACATTCTTCCTTTTCATATAACGGTCTAATTCCTTTTTGAATGCTTCAATTGAACCTGCCTCCAGCATATTCTCAGGCAGCGCATTCCAGATCTTAACCACCTGCTGTGTGAAAAAGCTTTTCCTCATGTACGTTTGCTTTTCTTTACCAAATGCTTTAAATCTGTTCCTTCTCGTCTCGATTCTGTCACGAGTTGGAACAGTTTCTCCCTCTCTACTCTGTCCAGACCTCTCATGTTTTTGAATCAAATCACTTCTCAGCCTTCTCTTCTCCAAGGAAAACAGTCCTAACTTCTCCAATCTATCTTCATAACTTAAATTACTCATCCCTGGAACCATCCTCGTGAAACATTTCTGTACTCTCTCCAATGCCTTCACATCTTTCCTCAAGTGTGGTGCCCAGAATTGGACGCAATACTCCAGCTGAGGCAGAACTAGTGTGTCAATCAAGTTCAACAAAACTTCCTTGTTCTTGAACTCTATGCCCCTATTAGCAAAGCTCAGGATATTGTATGCTATATCACCTGCTCTCTCAACCTGCCCTGCCACCTGCACTGACTTATGCACAAATACTCCCAGGTCCCTCTGTTCCTGCACCCCCTTTCGAGTTGTACTCTTTATTCTATATTGTCTCTCCATTTTCTTCCTACCAAAAGGAATCATTTCACATTTCTCTGCACAGAACTTTGACTGCCCATTCCACCAACTTGTCTATGTCCTTTTGAAATTCTACGCTATCCTCCTCACAGATCACAATGCTTCCAAGTTGCATATCATCTGCCAACTTTGAAATTGTGCCCTGTAAACCAAGGTCCAGGTCATTAACATACATCAGGAAAAGCAAGGGTCTCAACACTGATTCCTGGGGAACTCCACTGCAAACCTTCCTCCAGCTTGAATAACATCCATTGACCAATACTCTTTGTTTCCTGCCACTCAACCAATTTCGTATCCATGTTTCTACCATCCTTTTTATTCCATGAGCTGCAAGTTTGCTCACAAGTCTATCGTGTGGCATTGTATCAAGAGCCTTTTGAAAGTCCAGGTACACCACACCAACAGCATTGCTCTCACCAACCCTCTCTGTTACCTCCTCAAAAACTCCAACAGGTTAGTTAAACATAATTTTCCCTTAAGAAATCCATGCTGGCTTTCCTTAATTAACTCACATTTGCACATGTGACCACTGAAATTGTCCTGAATTATTTTCTCTAGAAGTTTTCCCACCATCGAAGTTAAACTGACTGTAGTTGCTGGGTTTACTTTACACCCTTTTTTGAACAAGGGTGTAACGTTTGCAATTCTCCAGTCCTCTGGCACCACCCCCGTGTACAAGGAAGACTGACAAATTATGGCCAGTGCCTCTGCCATTTTCACCCTCACTTCCCTCAGTATCCTTGGATGCATCTCATCCGACCCTGGTCCTTTATCTACTTTAAGTACAGACAGCCTATCTAATATTCTTCTTTATCAATTTCAAGCCCCTCTAGTGTTTGACTTACCTCCTCTTTCAACATTGCCTGAGTTGCATCTCCTTCTTTGATAAAGACTGATGCAAAATATTAATTTAATACCATAACTACGCTCTCTGTCTCCACGTATAAATCCCCTTTCTGGTCCTTAATGGGACCCATTCCTACTTTTACCAGCCTTTTACTATTTATCGGCTGATAGAAAACTTTGGGATTTCCTTCAATGCCAGCTGCCAGTCTCTTTTCATGCTTTCTCTTTGCTTCTTTTATTTGCTTTTTCTCTTCCCTTCTGGACCTTCTATATTCAGCCTGATTCTCAATAATATTTTCGACCTGGCACCATCATAAGCATACATTTTTTTCATTATCTTACTCTGTATCTCTTTTGTCATCCAGGGAGCTCTGGATGTTTTTTTGTCTTACTTTTCCCCTTCGAGGGAACATAGCTTAACTGTGCTGAACTATCTCTTCATTGAAGGTAGCCCATTCTTCATCTGCCAGTTTTCCTGCTAGCTTTTGACTTCAATTTATTCGCCCCAGCTCCATTCTTACCCCATTGATGTTAGCCTTCCCCCGGTTAATTATTCTTATCCTGGATTGCCCTTTGTCCTTTTCTATAGTCAACCTAAACCTTATGATATAATGATCACTATCCCCTAAATGCACTCCTAAAGATACTTGATCCACTTGGCCCAACTCATTCCCAGGAACCAAGTCTAGCAGTGCCTCCTTTCTAGAAACACACTGTTGTAGAAAATTTTCCTGAACACCCTCTAGGAATTATTACTCCTCACTGTCCTTTACACCACCATTATCACAGTCTATATTTGGATAATTAAAGACACCATTATAACTACCCTATAGATTTTGCACCTTTCTGCAATTTTCTTGAAAATTTGTTCCTCCACGTCCCTCCTACTAGCTGGTGGTCTATAGATAACACCGAGAATGTAAGGGCACCTTTTTTGTTTCTTAGCTCTAGCCAAATTGATTCTGTCCTCGACCCCTCTGGGATCTAGATCTCTTACTGCATGAATAGCAAAAGGTTCCTATGCAGGCACAACAAGCAATTGGAAAATTTAATAGAATGCTATGGTTTATCGTGAGGGAAATTGAATACACAAGTAGGGACGTTATGCTTCAGTTATACAGGGAAATGGTGGAAGACATCTGGAATACTGCGTACAGTATTACTGTCCTTATTTAAGGAAGGATGCATATGCCTTGGAAGCAGTTCAGAGAAGGTTTACTAGACTAATACCTGGAATGGGCCGGTTGTCCTATGAGGAAAGGTTAGATAGGCTAGGCGTGTATCTGCTGGAGTTTAGAAGATTAAGAGGTGACTGAATTGAAGCATATAAGATCCTGCGGGTTCTTGGCAGAGTGTAACGGGAAAGGATGTCTCCTCTTGTAGGATAATCTAGAACTAGGGGTCACTATTTAAAAATAAGGGGTTGCCCATTTAAGACATAGATGAGGAGATTTCTTTCTCTCTCAGGGTGGTGAGTCTTTGGAACTATCTTGCTCAAAAGATGGTGGAAGCAGAGCATTTGAATATTTTTAAGGAAGAGCTAGACAAATCCTTGATAAGCAAGGGGGTGAAATCTATTGTGGATTGGCGGTAATGTGGAGGTGAGGTTACAATCATATCAGCCAAGATCTGGTTGAATGGCAGAGAAGGCTCGACGGGGCCACGTGACCTACTCTGTTACTAATTCGTATGTTCGTATGTAACAGTGCAGCACTCTTCTGAAGAATCAGCCTTGATTTTTGTGCACAAGTCCTGGAGGTGAATGTGAACTCCCAATCTTCTAGCTCAGGGGTTTAAGTGCTAACAACTGAGCCGTGGCTGACACAATACTGAATGTAACCATGCCGATCTGGACCACTCCACACTGAATGGATATGTGCGAAACTGGACAGTGCCACAATAAAAGCAACCCTGCTGAAAAAGGTCAATACACTGAAAGAAAACATGCAGGAGTGGACCTCTGCAGACGGAATATAACCGTGCTCAACTAGCCATCTACACAGTAAATATAACTAATAACCTGGACAAGTTTGTACTGGCAGTAACCGTGCTGAATTGGGCCGGCCCACATTGAACGCAACTGGATTGAAATGGAGCAGTTGACACAGAAAGTAACAATGCAGAACTGAACAAGTTCACTCTGAATGTAAGTATCTTAAACTCGACATATTCACACTAATTATTAGCGTGCAAAGTTGAACAAGTTCACACTAAATATAATCATTTGGACATGTTCACACAGAATATTACCAGGCATTACCCATCTACACTGAAAGTCATAGTACAGAATGGGACCTGTGTCCACAGAATGTAACATGACTGAACTGGCCTGTGCATACTCATTGCAATCGCACACGATCTGACCTGGACACACTGAATTCAATTTTGCTGAACTGGGCCTGCTCACTGAATGTAACCACATTTTACCCATCAACAGTGAATGTAAAAGTGATGCCCTGCTCAGTGCTACATGGCATGTAACCACACTGACCTAGAGCAGTCCACAGCTGGAACTGTCACCACTGAAATTAAGTGTAATGAGCTTGACAAGTCAGCACTAAATGCAGCCAGGCTGGATTAGGTCTTTCCACACAAAACGTACGTATGTGCAACCCACGCACTCTCACTGTAGCTGGGTTTGACAAGTCTACACTGAACATAACTGAATTGGGCAAGCCCACACTGAAAGTAAACAGGCAGAACTGGACCTATGCACCATGACTATAACTCTGCTGAGCTGGACCTGTGCACCCTGAATATAATCGTGCTGAGCTGGACCTTTCCACACTGAATGTAACCCGAATGAACGGAATGAAAACACAAAGTGCTCGTAGTACTCAACAGGCCAGGCAGCATCTGTTGTGAGAGAAACTGAGTAAACGCTATCTGTTGCTGACCTTTCACCAGAATTAAAACACGTAAGAGATGCAACAGGTTTTAAACAATATGCACAGGAACGATAGGGAAGGAAAGAACAAAAGAGGAAGTCTGTAAGAAAGGCAATAGAGGTTAAATGACAAATGGAATGGTGCTGCAAGGCAATAGGGGGTGCTAATAGGACAAGTAAAGACACGAAATGTATATCTGAAAGAAGTGTAAATTGAAAAGGTAAACCATCGCCAACTAATACTGCCGAAATGCAAAAGAAGAAACAAAGACAATACAATAAAAGAGAAAAAAAGAAAATGGGAGCAGTGGCTATGAATGACATTGTGGAATTATATGTTGAGTCCAGAGGCTGTAAAATACCTAATTCTCAGGGTGAGTGTTTTTTCTTGAGCTTACATTGAGTTTCATTGCAACAGTGCAGGAGGCCAAGGACAGCGAGGTGAAAGTCTGGATGGAGCGGAGAATGAAAAAGACAAGTGACTGGAAGTTCGGAGTCACATTTGCAGAATAAATGGAGGTGCTGTGCAAAGCAATCATTCAATCTGTGTTTGTTCTTCCTAATGTGGAGGATGCGACATTGTGAGCAGTGAATGCAGTATTCCAAATGGAAAGAATTGCAAGTAAATAATTGTTTCACCTGGCCGGAGGCCACCTGTTTGGGGTTTCAGATAGTGAAGAAGGCTGAGGTAAAAAGGCTGGTGTTGCACTTCCTCCCATTGCTTGGGAAGGTGCCACGGGAAAGGGAGCAGATGGTGGGATGATTGAGAAGTAGAGCAGGGTGGCATGGAGGAAATGGTCCCGTCAGACTGCTGAAAAGAGAGGGGAGGGGAAGCTGTGTTGGTATTGGCATAATGTTGGATGTGGTGGAAAATTCAGGGAATGATCTATTTATTGTGCAGGCTGGAGTGGTGGTTGGTGAGGACATGAGGAGCTCTGTTGTGTTTCTTGGGCTGGGGAAGAGGTGAGAGCAGAAGTGCAGGAAATAGGATTGGCATGGTCTCGGTCCTTGTCAAGCACGATGGGGTGCAAATCGTCGGGTGAGGTGAAAAAAGGAAGACACATTAGATATACTACTATGGAAGGATGCATCGATGCTAGCAAGATGGAGAAACTTGGAGAATGGAATAGAGCCCTTACAGAAAGTAAGATGTGAGGAAGTTTATTCCAGGTAGCTGTGGGGTTACTGGGTTTGTAGTAAATATCAGTCAATAGTCTGTCCTCAGAAATGGATACAGGAAAGTCGAGAGAGGGAAGCGAAAATTCGGAGATGGACCAAGCGAAGGCATGGGAAAGTTGAAATTCGGAAACAAAGTTAATGACATTTTCCAGTTCAGGGTGAGAGCAGGGAACGGCACTGATACAGTTATCAATGTAGCAGAAAAAGGGAGCGGGAGAGCCATGAGTAAATCTGGAACAACAAATGTTCTGCATATCCCCACAAAAAAGCAGGTAGAGCGAGGACCCGGACGAGATTTTATAGCAACAGCTTGCATTTTAAGTATGTGAGTGGAATTAAAGGAGAAATTGTTCAAAGTGAGAATAAGTTCAGTCAGGCAGAGGAAGGTGATAATGCCTGTAGACCTAATTGGGTCTGCGGTCAAGGAACAATCGGATAGCTCTCAGACCATCCTGGTGGGGGATGGAGGTGCAGAGAGATTAGGCGTCCATGCTGAAAAAGAAAGGGTTTGGGCCAGTAAAGTGGAAACATTCAGCATTACGGCGGGCATCAGAAGAGTCAGGGATGTAAAGGGGAAGAGAATGAATGGAACAATTTCACAGTACACATTCGCATGCTGAAGAGGACCACCCCACATAGAACGTAAAAATAGAGAACTGGTCCTGTGCAAGCCGAATATAGCCACATCAATATTACAAGCAGTTCACAATAAATGAAAACTTGTTGAACTTGTTCTGTACACACGATATTTCAAAGCAGAATACAGATGCAGCCAGAGCTGCTGAATATTTCCGCAATTTATGTTTTTGTTTCAGGCTAAATATAACTAGCTGACCTGAACCAGCCTACTTTAGAAGTAACTGTGCTAAGCTGGGCCTGCATACACTGAATGTAACCGTTCTGTTAGGATCTTGTTAACTCAGAATGTAAGCTTGCGGAACTGGACCTGTGCAGACTGAATATTATCGCATTGAACTGAACCTGCTTAAAGTGAATGTAACCACTTTCTGTCAACTTGTCAACATACAATCATGCAAACATACAAATTAGGAGCAGGAGTAGGTCACTCAGCCCCTCGAGCCTGCTCCACCATTCAATAAGATCATGGCTAATCTGATTGCAACCTCAGCATCATATTTCCATCTACCCCCAATAACTTTTCACCCCTTTGCTTATCAAGAATCTATCCAACTCTGCCTTAAAAACATTTAAAGACTCTGTTCCACTGCCTTTTGAGGAAGCGATTTCCAAAGACTCACAGCTCACTAAGAGAGAAAAAGATCTCTTCGACTCTGTCTTAAATTGGCGACCCCTAATGTTTAAAAAGAGACTCCTTGTTCTAGATTCTCATATAAGAGGAATTATCCTCTCCACATCCACCTTGTCAAGGCCCCACAGGATCTTGTAAGCTTCAATCAAGTCACCTCTTACTCTTCTAAACTCCAGCAGATACAAGCCTAGCCAGTCCAATCTTTTCTCATGAGACAATAGGCCCATTGCAGGTATTAGTCTTCTCTGAACTTCCTCCAACGCATTTACATCCTTCCTTAAATAAGAACAATACTGTACACAATACTCCAGAAGTGGTCTCACCAATGCCCTATAAAACTGAAGAATAACGTCCCTACTCTTGTATTCAATTCTGCTCACAATAAATGATAATATTCGATTAGCTTTCCTAATTACTTGCTGAACATTCATACTATTAGTGATTCATGCAGTAAGACACCCAGATCCCTCTGCATCTCAGAGCTCTGCAATTTCTCACCAGTAAGATAATATGTTTATTTTCTATTCTTCCTGCCACAATGGACAATTTCACTTTTTTCCCACATTATACTCCATTTGCCAGATCTTTTCCCACTCACTTAACCTATCTATATCTCTTTGTAGACTCCTATAACCCTCTTCCCAACCTACGTTCCCACTTATCTTTGTGTCATCAGAAAATCTAGCAACCATAACTTCAGTACTTTCCTCCAAACCATTTATATAAATTGTAAACTGAATGCAATCATGATGAACTGCACCCTACCACACTGAATGTTACCGTGCTGAGCTGAACTGGACCTGTTAATAAAGAATGTAATTTTACTGTCCATAGTACGGTCACTGATCTCATCTTCTCTGTAGAACTTCCCTCTACAGCTTCCAACCGCATAGTCCCACAAGCCTGGACAGCCCGCTTCTACTTCTTTCCCAAAACACACAAACAGGACTGTCCTGGCAGACCCATTGTGTCAGCCTGTTCCTGCCCCACAGAGCTTATTTCTTCCTATCTTGACTCTATCTTTTCTCCCCTGGTCCCAGTCTCTTCCCATCTACATCCATGACTCTTCTGACGCCCTGTGTCATTTTGACAATTTCCAGTTTCCTGGCCCCAACCGCCTCCTCTTCATGATGGATATCCAATCACTCTACATCTCCATTCCCCACCAGGATGGTTTGATGGCTCGCTGCTTCTTCCTTGAACAGAGGACCAATCAGTCCCCATCCATCACCACCCTCCTCTGCCTGGCTGAACTTGTTCTCACATTGAACAACTTCTCCTTCAACTCCACTCACTTCCTTCAAGTAATAGGTGTTGCTATGGGTACCCGCATGGGTCCTAGTTATGCCTGTCTTTTTGTGGAATATGTCGAATATTCCTTGTTCCAGTCCAGTGGTTAGCACCGCAACCTCCAGCTCCAGGGACCCGGGTTCAATTCTGGGTACTGCCTGTGCGGAGTTTGCAAGTTCTCCCTGTGACCACATGGGTTTTCGCTGGGTGCTCCGGTTTCCTCCCACCGCCAAAGACTTGCAGGTGATAGGTAAATTGGCCAATGTAAATTGCCCCTAGTGTCGGTAGGTGGTAAGGAATATGGGATTACTGTAGGGTTAGTATAAATGGGGGGGTTCTTGGTCGGCACAGACTCGGTGGGCCGAAGGGCCTTTTTCAGTGCTGTATCTTTAAATAAATGAATAAATACTCAGGCCCCCTCCATCAACACTTTTTCAGGTACATCGATGGCTCTATCAGTGCCGTTTCCTGCTCCTGCACAGAACTAGAAAACTTTATCAACGTTGCTTCTAATTTCCACCCTTTTCTCACCTTCACATGGTCCATCTCCGACACTTCCCTTCCCTTCCTCAACTTCTCTGTCTCCATTTCGGAGAATAGGCTGTCTACTAATATTCATTATAGGCCCACTGACTCCCGCAGCTAGCTCGACTACAATTCTTCATACCCGGCCTCCTGTAGGACTCCTTTCTATTCTCGCAGTTTCTCCACCTCTGACACATCTGCCTTCCTTTTCCTCCACCGAGGATCCCGCCCCCCCCTCCGCTGTGGTTGACAGGGCCCTCAACCGTGCCTGTCTCATTTCCCACACCTCTGCCCTCACCCCTTCCCCTCCCTCCCAGAACCACTACAGGGTTCCCCTTGCCCTCACTTTCCACCCCACCAGCCTCCACATACAAAGGATCATCCTCCACCATTTCCGCCACATCCAGCGTGATGCCACTACCAAGTGCATCTTCCTCTCCCGTCCTCTGTCAGCATTCTGAAGGGATCTTTCCCTCTGCGACACCCTGGTCCACTCCTCCATTGTCCCCACCACCACGTCCCCGTCCCACAGCACCTTCCCCTGCAATCGCATGAGGTGTAATACCTGCCCATTTACATTGGGGAGACCAAACGCAGATTGGGTTACCATTTTGTGGAACACCTCCAATCAGTCAATAAGCATGACCCTAAGCTTCTGGTTGCTGGCCATTTCAACACCCCCGCCCCCCACCCCACGCTCTCATACGCACATCTCCGTCCTGCGCTTGCTGCAGTGATCGAGTGAACATCAGCACAAACTCGAGGAACAGCACCTCATTTACCGATTAGGCACGCTGCAGCCTGCCGGACTGAACACTGAGTTCAATAATTTCAGAGCATGACGGACCCCCCATTTATGTTTAGTTATTTTTAATTTTTTTTATTTTTCCTTTTTTTATTTGGTTATTTTAGTTTAGTTTTTCAAAAAGTTTTTTTTAAGTTTGTTTCTACTGTGTCTACCCCCTGTTTTGGTTTTCTTAATGTTAGTGCTTGGAGTGCTTTGTGCTTTGCAGTCAATTCACACCCTCTCTGTACTAACGCTTTGTATTTCAGCACACCATTAACATACCGTTTGCCTTTGTTCCTAGTCAGTTATTCCCTGTGACCCTGTCCTATCAACACCTTCTCCTTTGTTATCTCTTGCCCTACCCCCGCTTTCCTTGCTTAATACCTTTTATATTTCAAATCATCAGTTCCGATGAAGGATCACTGGCCTGAAACGTTAACTCTGCTTCTCTCTCCATAAATGCTGCCAGACCGGCTGAGCATTTCCAGCATTTCTTGTTTTTATTTCATATTTCCAGGATCTGCAGTATTTTGCTATTATATTATTTAATTTTACTGAACTGGTCCTGTCCACCAAAATTATAAAGGCACTGACCTGAACATGTCCAGACTGACTTTAATTTTTCTGAATCGTATCTGTTCACACTGCAGCTAACAATGTTGAACTAGACCATTCCACACTGAATATAACCACCCTGACCTGGACCTGGATATGTCCCAACTGAGTATAATCGTACTGAATTGGACCCATGCACTCTGAATTTAACCATACTAAAGAGAAACCAGCCCAGGCAATATGTAACCTTACTGGAATGAATCTGTCCACTCTGAATGCAATGACGCTAAACTGGGCATTTTCAGCCCAAATATATGTGTACTGAACTGGAACTGTTCACTCTGAACCGAACCTGGCCACATTGACGATAATGGCAATAACCTGGACAAGTCCGCAATGAAACCAATAGTGAAGAACTATGTGGCCTGGTCCAATCTAGACCTCCTTTGTTATCTCTTGCCCCACCCCCACCTCACTTGCTTATAACCTGTGACTTTTCTAATATTTGTCAGTTCTGATGAAGGGTCACTGACCCGAAACGTTACCCCCGCTTCTCTTTCCACAGATGCTGCCAGACCTGCTGAGTGGTTCCAGCATTTCTTGTTTTTATTTCAGATTTCCAGCATCCGCAGTATTTTGCTTTTATTTTAGTGAAGAACTGGGCCTGTGCACAGCAAATGTAACCACACTAACTGGACCTGTCCGCACTGAATACACTGACAGTTGTGTTAAAGTGAGTGTACAGTCTCAGAGAGATTTGGAACCACGTTGCCTGTGATCCCGTGATCACACGGACTGAACAATGATCAGAGACATTACTTGGTTGCCTTTTCCTTCAGAACCAGAATATCGCAGGTTAGTTGTGCCTTGTGTTTAGTTGCATTGAGGGATTAAACCCTGTAATTCCTCTTGTAAAACGTTCACTTTCACCATTTCAACCGCCTACTTATCTTTTCATTATCTTTTATGAAGAACTGTAACTTTTATAACTAATATCCTTTTGGGAAACAAATCTGCTGTCCCTACCTGGTCTGGCCTACATGTGACTCCAGAGCCAGAGCAATGCGGTTGACACTTAAATTCCCTCCGAAATAGCTTAGCAAGCCACATAGTTTAAGGGCAATTAAGGATGGGTAATAAATGCTCGCCTAGCCAGTGATGCCCACATTCCACAACAAAATACAACTGGGATCATTCTGCACTCTCTGGGTATTTCACTTCAAAGCCGTGTCAGAGCGCTTGGAAAAAAAAACATTCCATTCCATCAAAACATGATCTTGACATCAGCTTCACTAATGTATTTGCTTCAATTAGTGTAATTAATGTAAAAGAACAAACCATCTAATTATCTCCCTGACGCCTGACATCAGGTATAAATGTGACAATCTTCGAGTACAGTGCAGAACGCGCTCAGAGCTTCTGATAGAAATGCACGGAGCACCGCAAGGTCTGGTGTTTGCCATTTACTATCCCATCCTTGCAGCTATCGGGATTCCAGGTAAAGTATTGTATTTAGGTATTAATTAAGGATATTGTTGTTTAGCTGTGTCACTACTCCCATTTGCACGTTGTGCTTCTCAGCATGCCAATATCCTTTCTCTCAACTAACGGCATAATTTCTTCATGTTAACTGGATAATTCCTCCCACTTAATGTGGTAATTAATTCCATTTAACAGAAACATTTCTCCCCTTTAACAGAATAATTTCTTCTCTTTGCTGGGACAATTTTCTCCTTTAACTGATTTAATTTCTCCCCTTTCAGAATATGCTTTTTCCACTTTAAAGGTAATAGTTCACCATTTTAACAACATAGTTCCTTCCCTTTACTGATATAATTTCCCACCATTAATTCTGTAATTTCCCTCCTTTAAGAGTGTCATTTCTCGCCTTTACCGGTATAGTCTCCTCACATTGCAGGTATAATTTCTCCTATGTGATATTATCTTCCACTGAATGATAAAATTTCCTCCCCTTAATGATATAATTTCTCCCATCATCTGACGACTTAAATGAAATTCCATTGTGTAATTGACAAGGTTACTGTGGTTTGAATTATCACACTATAAAAACGGTTTAAATGTGGATCAATTGTGTTATTTACACTGTTACTGTGGGTGAAATGTCACAGCGGTGTCATAGACCTAATTGTAGTTCTATTGTGTTATTGACACTGGGACTGTGGGTGAATTATCACACAGTCATCATCGTGTAGATTTAGTTCAATTGTATTTATTTACACTCGTACTGTGGTTGACTTGTCACACTGTTATCACAGTATAGATGCAGTTCTATTGTGTTATTGACACTATTACTATGGGTAATTATCATAATATTAATATGGCATTTTTGTTCATTCTTGGGACGTTGGCTTCACAGGCTAGGCCAGCATATGTTGCCCATCACTATTTGCCCTTGAGATGATGGCGGTGAGCTGCCTTCTTGAACTGCCACAATCTTTGGATTGTAGGTACATCAGCACTGCTGTTAGAAAGGGAGTTCCAGGATTTTGACCCAGCGACAGTGAAAGAACAGTTATATGTTCCCAGACAGGATGGTGTGTGGCTTGGAGGAGGACTTTCAGGTGGTGGTGTTCCCATGCATCGGTACCCTTCTCATTCTAGGTGGTAGAGTTTGCGTGTTTGGAAGCTGCTGTAGAAGGAGCCTTGGTGAGTTGCTGCAGCACATCTTGTAGCTGGTACTGCTATGACCATGCAGGACCAAGCCCCCAATTAAAATATACGATTTTGTTTGCGGTGAGAGCAATGCACTGTCAATTCAACCCCATAGCTCCACAGCTCGCAGCATATTTCTTTAAGCTTTCCAAAGCAGATCAAAAGCAGCCCAAATTGAACACTCTAGTATCTCCGAATGCAGCAGACGAAACCAGTTATCTTTAGAGAACAAAATATTAACTATTCATTTAAAAACTAAATTCTTAAACACTACTAAGATAAAGCAATGTCTAAAGACCTCGTAAGTTCTTATTTAAAAATCTAACTCACACATTCGCATGCATGTTCTAATATTAGCAGTAAGTCCGTTTTTAGTTAGCTGACCAAAAAAAAAAATAACAGAAAGTCTTTGCAAGTTACGTTCCAGATGAATGGAGTCATCGGATGCAGAAATAGTCGAAGGTCACTTGAAATCCTCACAGTGGTCCGATGGGAAAAAGGGTCCTTCAAGGAAAGGAATTTAGCAGTTCGGCTGTTGTAGCATTAACTGTCCCTTCAGTGATGAACAAAGCAATACTGAAATTTGTAAAGAAAGAAAAGCCTTCTTATTTTCTTAGAGAATTAATTTGGTCTGTTGCTTGGTAGAACCTTGAGAGAGAAATATTCCATCTCCTTCAGTTCAATTCTCAAACGCTCTCTTCTGAAACCAGTACTGTGCCAGCTAGTTTTCAAAAGCGAAATGGCAACATTGAATCACGTGACCTCTCTCTTGCTGTTGTTGCTTGGCTGCCAGAATTCACTCTGGCAGACTGACTCCCGGAACGTTCTGTCTGAAAGGTGCACTGATCTTCCTACAGTCTTAAAGGCACACACACCATTTCCCAGCAGAAAGAAAAACAAGACTGTGACACCTCTGGCCCTGGAAAAATGAAGCGCCATTCACGAAACACATTTCATTACAACGCAAAAAATAGAAATTGGAACAGCACCAACATTTTTTTCCCGCATTTACACACCATTCACTCTACTAATAATTTACAGCATTTTCTTTATACCATCATCATCTACAGAAATTAACCTAGTTAATTCCGTGACAAAGCGTTTGCGATAACATTATTTTTCCCCAAGATATGTACGATCCTTCTATGATAAGGGTGCTAGAACCGACTCTATCTAACGATTCTAGCATTTCGGATTTTAGTCGTTTCCAAAGACGTTAATAGGTTGTGGTCAGTGTATATTAGTATTTCTTTATAGCCCTGGTGGACATATACCTCAAAATGTTTGAGAACCAGTAAAAGTATCAATGTTTCTTTTTCCACAGTGGAACCGTTTTTTTGACAACTTAATTTTCTGGACAAATACCCTACCGGTTTCTCTGTGCCCGATCCATCATCTTGCAATCGTCTGCACCAACCCCCAGGTGATAGCATGGATCGCTATTTTAAAGGGTTTCACGAAATTTGGAGCTGCCAACAATGGTTCATTAATTAGGATATTCTTTAGCTTTTCAAAAGCTGCCTGGCATTCATCTGACCATGCAACTTTGTTTTTTCTTTCTTTTGTAGCAAGTCCGTTAATGGAGCAGCCACAGTACTAAAATTTCGTACAAATTTCCGGTACAAACCGCACATCCCTAAAAACATCATTATTTCCCGTTTACATTTAGGGATATGGAACTCCATTAGGTTTGTACCTTTGCCGTTTTTGGCAGTACCTGTCCTTGCTCCACTATGTGTGGGAGGTAAGTTACTCTTGCTTTTCCGAATTCGATTTGCCCCTCAAATTTATCACTAAGTCCACGGATTGCAACTTTTTAAACAGAATTTTTATCTGGTTTAAGTGCTCTTGCCAAGTGTTACAACATAGTAGTACATCATCGAGATATACTACACAGTTGGGAAGACTGACTACCATCAGATTCATTAATCTTTGAAAGTGGCTGGGGCATTTTTTCTTTTAGCCTAAATGGCATCTTTTTCTTTGGCCTCCTTATCTCGAGAGACAATGGGTAATCGCCTGGAGGTGGTCAGTGGTGTGTGGAGCAGCGCCTGGAGTGGCTATAAAGGCCAATTCTAGAGTGACAGGCTCTTCCACAGGTGCTGCAGAAAAATTTGATTGTCGGGGCTGTTACACAGTTGGCTCTCCCCTTGCGCCTCTTTCTTTTTTCCTGCCAAAAGTCTCTTCGACTTGCCACACTTTAGCCCCGCCTTTATGGCTGTCCGTCAGCTCTGGCGAACGCTGGCAACTGACTCCCACGACTTGTGATCAATGTCACAGGATTTCATGTCGCGTTTGCAGACGTCTTTGAAGCGGAAACATGGATGGCCGGTGGGTCTGATACCAGTGACGAGCTCGCTGTACAATGTGTCCTTGGAGATCCTGCCATCTTCCATGCAGCTCACATGGCCAAGCCATCTCAAGGCCGCTGAATCAGTAGGGTGTCGATGCTGGGGATGTTGGCCACCTCGAGGACTTCTGTGTTGGAAATACATTCCTGCCAGCTGATGCCAAGGATTCTCTGGAGGAAGCGAAGATGGAATGAATTGAGACATCGCTCTTGGCTGACATACGTCGTCCAGGCCTCGCTGCCATAGAGCAAGGTACTGAGGACACAGGCTTGAAACACTCGGACTTTTGGCATCACCCGGCACTAATAAAGACCAAAGGTGCTACAAAAGCATTTCTTTGGCTTGTGGAGTCAAAGGAATGTGTTAGTATCCCTTTAACAAGTCGATCTTGGTAAGAAACTTAACGCTGCACATTCTCTCGACACAGTCTTCTAAACGCTGAAGTGGATAGGAGTCTGCTTTCGTTACTGCATTGACTTTTCTATAGTCTATACAAAATCGGGTTGATCCATCAGGTTTATGTGCTAGAACAACGGGTGAACTCAAGCTAAATGACTAGGATCGATAAAATTGTTTTCCAGCATGTACTGGGTCTCTGCTTTCACTTGGGCCTGTTTGTTTGGACTAAGTGGTAAGGATGTTGTTTTAAAGGAACGGTCGCCCACACCGCCCACCCCCCACCCCCGCCCCCTACCCTATATCCACAACATGTGTGGCTAAGATTGTCCAACCCGGCTTTTCCCTACAAACTCTTTCAAATGGTGTGAAAAGCCTGGTTATGTCTTCACATTTTTCTGCCTCTAAGTGCAAAAGCATGTGGTCTAATTTTCCTAGCCATTCTATATTCGCTAATCTGATAGTTGGAGGTTCAGTCTGAGAATTTCCGAGGCCTGCTTCTGCCTCATCCTCACTATCCCTTTCCTTCTGAACAGTCCTGATTACCCGACATACCTGTCCTGGTGTTTCCTCTGCCCTGCGATAATATTGCTTCAGCATATTGATGTGACACAACCGTTTCTTCTTCCAGCTATCAGGAGTGTAAATCAAGTCATCTACCTTACCCCCTTTTTGATCACTCTATATGGGCCGCTGTGCTTTAACTGGTTCTCCCTGCAACGTAGCAACACTAATACTTCATCCCCTGGTCGAAAATCGCGGGCTTTTACATTCTTGTCTTCCCATTTTCTCATATTGGCTTGGGATGCTTTAAGGTGTTCCTGAGCAACACCACAAGCTTCCGTGAGCCTTTCCCGGAACAGGGACACATAGTCCAGCATCGAAGAGTCATGCCTTTGTTCCAAGAATCTGCCTTTTATAAGTTTTAGAGGACCTCTTACTTCATGTCTGTAAACCAAGTTGAAAGGACTGAAGATGGTAGACTCATGCTGTTAGCCTCTGGTGGCAAGTAAAAGAAAGTCTAGTCCTTTCTCCTACTCAAATGGATATTCGTGACATTATGTTCTAATCATTGCTTTGAGAGTTTGGTGGAGTTTTCAAATATCTAATACCCAAATTGCCCATGACTTCTTCAAATATCTTTGACATGAAATTAGAACCTTGCTCTGATTGAACTTCAAATAGCAACCCATATCTCATAAAGAATTAGGTTAACTTTTCCAGTACTATTCTAGCAGTAATCGTCCTTAAAGGAATAGCCTTCGACAATCGAGTTGCCTTATCAATGATAGTAAGTATGTATTGATGTCCCACTTCTGTTTTTGGCAAGGGTCCTACACAGTCTACTAATACCCTGTTAAATGGTTCCTCAGCCACTGGAATGGCAAGTAGTGGTGTCGGTTTTATTGAATGTGGTGGTTTTCTCACCATTTGACATGCGTGGCAGGTTCTACAAAATTGTCTCACATCCTTTGTAAGACTTGGACAGTAATAATGTTGGCTTGTGCGTGATTTGTCTTCCGAATTCCCCTATGTCCTGCAAAATGAATGTCATATGATAACCATAATAATCCCTGGTGATATTTACCTGGTACCCAAACCTGTTGAACAATTGTCCTGTCATCATCAGCAGGTCGATGAGGCGGTCTCCATTTCCTCCTCAAAACCCCTTTGGCCATAGAATAGCTTCCAGAATTCCTTTTGCCTCAGCTTCTGTCAGAGCCATCTGTGTCATTTGGTATATCGCTGGACCAGCTTGTTGTGATGCAATGATAGAAGATCTGTTGAACATCTCAGTTGATTATCTCAATCCTCAAATAAGGTTTCAGAGACTTGGCTATCTGTTTATGGTGCTCCTTCTAGCTCCAACAATGGATCCTGTTTAGCCATTGCTTGAGTGACGACACACGCAGGAAATATTCCAAGAACGTGTTCCTTTAATTGTTCTGTTTCCTTAATTTCACTTGGTTCCTCTGTAATTATAGGAGAAACTGATACTTTTGATCCTGCCAAATCATTTCCTAGGAGTAGATCTTTGCTCCCAAACTGTGGACAACACCTACAGATACTATCCCAGATATTAGGTCACTCTCTAGGTGTAAGTTTTACAAAGGTACGGGCATATACTCCATGCCAATTCTATTAACTAAAACTTCAGCCTTCAAGTCTCTCTCTGGTGGCAACAGTACATCTTGCCCCAATAAGAGTGTTTGGTTGCTCCTGCATCCCTGAGTATAATGATAGATTTACCTGCCTCAGTTACAGAATATGGAGTTACTCTCCCCTTTGACAAAAATTCATTGTACCACTTGTTTATTTTATTTTTAACCTTTGCACTCATTTACTTTTAGTATCAGGTTTTACAATTGTCGTTAAAGCTGTAGCCTGGTCTGCTATACTGTCAGTCAGAGTCTTTTCCTTTGCATTAGCTTTCTGTACTACAACAGGTCCGATGTGATTACCTCGCAATTTGCAGCATTCTGAACGAAGATGACCTCTTTTGTGGCAAAGACAACAGTTCAGCTTGCGAATCTCATTTCTATCCTCAGCAACTTCCTCTCCAACCTGAGGAGGTGATCTCATTCCTTCCACTCTCCCACTGGCTATCCTTCTATGGTTTAAGGGGGCGACGAACAAAAAGTTTGGCTTATTCACAAGCTCAATGTCATTCATAATTTCTGCTGCTCATCCAGTTTTCAAACTTTCAGGTTATCTACATGAGTTCCCACTAGTGAAGGAATCCAGTTTTTAAACTCTTCTAAGAGAATCAACTCTCGAATGTTCTCATATGTGGTTTCTATCTTTAATGCCTGTATCCAACGTTCGCAATTAATTTGCTTCACCCTTTCAAATTCCACATATGTCTGTCCAGCCAATCTCCATATGTTCCAAAACTTCTGTCGGCAAGCTTCAGGGACTAACTCATACGCAGCGTGAATAGCTTTTTTTCCATCTCATAATCTGCAGAAGCCTCTTCAGGAAGCATGGCATAAACTTGATGAGCTCTGCCTACCAACCTGGTTTGCATAAGCAGTGATCAGCAGTACTTCAGCTATTTCATCTGCTTGGCTATTTTTTCAAAATAAATGAAAAATACCTCTAGTTGCCTTTCTTTAAACTTAGCAAGAGCTTGTTTAAATTTAAATAGGTTTTCGCTGAGTCATGAGCTGAATTCAGTTCTTCCTGACCCAAACATTCCCTGGAGTCAGGACAACCCCGTTGTCTTAGTTCTGTCTCTTTTAACATAAATTCCCTCTCTTGTCTTCCACTTTACTTATTTCTAACCTGAATTCTAGCCAATTCTACTGTATCACTCTCTGACTTACGACCTTCTTGTTTCTCTGCTTCTTCTTCTTCTTCTTCCAATTCCAGATGTTGGACTATTATGTCAATTATCTCTGCATTTTTGGCACCTAATTTCAATTCTATCCCCAATTTTGCTGCCAATTCTTTTCGTTTATTCTTTGTTAAAGTTATCAAGTCACTGAGGGAAACAGTTAGCTCTCCCAAAACTCTGCTGTAACCGCTAATGCCATTACAATGTAATAGATAGTATCATATTATACAAGAATTCTGCTTCCTTTTATTTTTCGTAATTGGCGTTATATTTGGATCCCAACATTCAAAAAAGTTCGAATTTATATGATCCCAGACATGAGAGACCAATTTGTATGTTGCACCAAAGATGAGCAATTAATATGATTCCAAATGCGACCCTTCCAAATTAGTCTGATTCTGATCCCAGACGCAAGCTGCCTAATTAAATATTAGGACAAGCCCCAGGACAAATCCCCCAATTAAAATATATGATTCTGATCACGGTGGGAGCAACACACTGTCAATTCAGTCTCATTGCTCCACAGGTCACGGCATATTTCTTTCAGCTTTCCAAATCGGAAAAAAGCAGCCCAAATTGAACACTCTAGTATTCCCTAAATGAAGCGGATCAAACCAGTTACCTTTAGAGAACAACATATTAACTATTCATTTAAAAACTTAATTCTTAAACACTAGTAAGATAAAACAATATCTAAAGACCTTATAAGTCCCTATTTAAAAATCTAACTCATGCATTCGCATGCATATACTAAAATTAACAGTAAGCCAGTTTTCAATTAGCTGAACGAAAAAATAAAAAGAAAGTCTTTGCAAGTTACGTTCCAGACGAATGGAGTCTTCTGATGCAGAAACAATCGAAGGTTTCTTGCAGTCTTTACAGTGGTCCTATGGGGGAAAAAAGGGCCATTCAGAGATAGGAATTTAGCAGTTCGGCTGTTGTCGGCTTAACTGTCCCTTCAGTGATGAACATGCAATACCAATACTTTGTGAGGAAAGAAAAGGTTTTCTTATTTTCTTAGGGAATTGATTTGGCTTGATGCTTGATAGAATCTTGAGAGAGAAATAACACAGCTCCTTCGGTTCAAATCTCACAACTCTCTCTGCTCAAACCAATCTGTGCAGCTAGTTTTCAAAAGTGAAATTGCAAAATTTAATCACGTGACCTCTCTGTTGCTGCTGTTGCTTTGCAACCAGAATGCACTCTGGCAGACTGTGTCTCTGGAACCTTCTGTCTTAAAGGTAAACTGATCTTTTTACAGTTTTAAAGGCACAAGCAATGCTTCCGAAGAGAAAAAAAAATAAGACCGTGACAGTACACACTGCATCCACAGTGCGTTGGTGGTGGACGGAATGAATTTTGAAGGTGGTGAATAGGGTTCCAGTCAAGCAGGTTGCTTTGTCCTGGGTGGTGTTGAGCAACTTGCGTGCTGTTGGAGCTGCACCCACCCAGAAGAAAATTCCAAAACACTCCTGACTTGTGCCTTGCAGATTTTGCACAGTCTTTTGGGAGACAGTAGGTTAGTTAGCCGCCGAAGAACTCCCAGTTTCTGACGTGCTTTTTTAGCCATTGCATTTATTTGGCTGATCCAACTCAGGTTCTGGTCCATGGTGACCCCCAGGATGTTGGTAGTGCGGGATTCAGCGATCGTAACGCCATTGATCATCAAAAGGAGATCGTTAGATTCTCTCTTGTTTGAGATGGTCATTGCTAGGCACTTTTCTGGCGCGAATGTTGCTTTGCCACTTATCACCCCAAGCCTGGATGGTGCCCAGGTCTTGCTGCATCTGGACATGGGCGGTTTCGGTATCTGAGGAGTCACAAATGGACATTGTGCAATTATCAGTGAACATCATCACTTCTGACCTTATGATGGAAGGAAGGTCATTGATGAAGCAGCTGAAGATTGTTGGGCCTTGGACACTAGGAGTCCCTGCAGTGATGTCCTGGGACTGAGATGATTAACCTCCAACAAGCACAACTATCTTCCTTTGTGCTAGGTATGACTTAAACCAACGGGGATTCTCCCCCACCCCCTGATTTCCATTGACTCCAGTTTTGCTAGGGCTGTTTGATGCCGTACTTGGTCAAATGTTGGCTTGAGTTCAAGGATAGTCACTCGCACCTTACCTCACCTCTGGAGTTCATTTCTTTTATTCCTGCTGGAACTAAGACTGCAATGAGGTCAGGAGCTGAACTGCCCTGGCGGAATCCAAACTGAGTGTCAGTGGGCCGTTTTTTCTCAGCAAGTGCCACTTAATAACATGGTCGACAACACCTTCCATCACGTTGCTGAAGACAAAGAGTAAACTGATAGGGCGGTAATTGGCTGGGTTGAATTTGGCCTGCTTTTTGTGTAGAGGACATACGTGGGCAATTTTCCACATTTCTGAGTAGCTGCTGCACTGGAACAGCTTGGCTAGGTCGCAGCTTGTTCTGGAGCACAGGTCTTCAGCACAATTGCTGGAATGTTGCCATAGCCTTTTCATGATTCAGTGCCTTCAGCCGTTTCTTGATGTCACGTGGAGGGAATTGGATTGGTTGAAGACTCTCCGTTCTGAAGCAAAAACATTTCAATTCAGTATCCACTATAGGTCTAGGCCGATCATTTATTCCGATAGTACAACGCAGTACTAAGGAAGTGATTCATGGTAGAAGATACCTTGCTGCGAATGAGACCTCATTTTGGTTCAGAATGAAACCGATGATCCCAAGTTACTGTCAAAAGAAGAACTTGAGCTTATCACTGCTTCCTTATACTTATTGTTAGTTGTATTGTTCTGTAATTTACCTCTGCAATATTTTCTGTAATTTGTTCTTGTGTATATTTGATGCTCCCCTATTGATTCCAATGTGCTTTCGATGCCTTTTTAATCTCGATTAGGCTTCATTGTATTATTTTACATTCTGATGTAATTGCTCCATTGTATTCTTAACACAAACGTTTCTATTGAACACAATACCAAGTCCCCATAACTTAAGCGTTAGTTCTTAACTCAGGATCATGTGTCAAAGCTGTACATTTCGCAAAGAATCCTGTAAAATGGCTGATTTTGTTGGAACACACATGCACTCTCCCTTTTTAAAAAATCTCAGTCTCTCCCTCTCTCTCTCGTATTTCTTACAGCTAACTTGGTAGTGATTATGATCCTGTCCCGAGGAAGATGTGGTCTCTCCAAATGTATTACTTACTACCTGGTGTCCATGGCGGTAACGGATCTCCTGCTTATTATCATTTCTGTGGTATTAAACCGGATTGCTGGTATTTATTTCCCACTCAGTCTCCTGTCCATCACACCAGTATGCAGCCTCCGTATTGCCCTCATCTATACAGGCATAGACTGTTCTGTCTGGTTAACGGTCGCCTTCACTTTTGATCGATTTGTGGCCATTTGTTGTCAGAAGCTGAAAATTAAATATTGCACCCAGAAAACAGTCGTTCGCGTTATAGGAACCATGTCTGCATTGAGCTGTTCAAAGAATACCTTACTTTATTTTATATTCGAACCTTTGTATGTAATTAAAGATATACCCTGGTTCTGCAACATAAAATTAACATATTATACGTCTCCTGCTTGGACCACATATGACTGGATTCTTATCATTTTAACCCCTTGGCTCCCATTCATTCTGATTTTACTGTTCAATGCGTTGACCGTCAGACACATTCTATCAGCCAGTAGAGCCCGCAGGAGACTTCGTGCCCACAGCAATGCAGAGAATCAGAGTGACCCAGAGATGAAGAAGAGGAGAAAGTCCATTGTTTTACTCTTTGCCATCTCGGGCAGTTTCATCCTGTTGCATTTGTTATATTTTATAACGATCCTGTATGTTCGAATTGTGAACGGTACATATTTTTCAGGTTCTGATTTCAGTGAATCAACGTTTATTCTGGAAGAAAACGGATATATGCTTCAGCTTTTGAGTTCCTGCATCAACCCATTTATTTATGCAGGGATCCAGAGAAAATTCAGAGAAGAATTAAAGAATGGGGTGAAATATCCATTGAATCTAATTGTTAAATTAGTTAAATTATGAAAACAGTAAAATCCACCATGAAGTGTACACTATATCCCATCCTTTACTCTTCTTGTCCATGTCACACACGGCCTCCCCTCCCAGACACATAGTCAGTCGCTTTGGGATCCTTACCCACGATGTGAATTTAAGAATGCATAGGGAATGCTACATCTGCACATAATTCAGTGCTACAGTCTGTTTGCAGTTAGTTTCCTGTTCTTTTCCCCGTGCTAACCAGGCCTTGTACGTTCCTATCAGTCCTGAGGGCTCCAGAGTATGGCTACATTCATGTGGAAGACAGGGACTCTGACCTCTGATCTGTTATTTGGATACCAAGTTTAACTCTTTGATGGAAGCACCTCAATATTCCTACGGGGAATGGTATGGATCTTGAAGATATGATCTCCTCTGAAGTAGGAACACGTAATATCCTCACGCATTGCTGTCGCTCATTAGGAACCATCCCACTGCCACATTCCTCTGTCCATAAATATAGCCAGAGAGGAATTGTTGGAGTAAAAAGAGAAAAGATCATCTGGTTCGCATACACTTTCCATTGCCCAGTTTGGATGATGTCCTCAGCGTTAACAAACATTATAATTGAATCTAACAAAATTAGCTTTATAAAAGGTGCATATAATCAGCAACCAAATAAAAAAAAGAAACTGATCAAATTGAATTGGAATATTATCTTCACTGTGCACTGTGCACTTCAGTTTAACTCGTTTTTTGCCATCCTAATAGCCGCATGATGCAACAATAATGGAGTTGTTGACTGATCATAGCAATCAATCAATGTCAACTTTTATAAAACAGAGCCAGACATGAGATGAGGCAAATTCCAGTCCTGCAGACCTGTAGGAACTAGGGGAAATAATTTAACTGAACTGCTTAACAGACGCCTAGCACGATTTGTTTTGGCACAATGCACCACAGGATGCTTTCTGCGTGGCTAACTTCGTGTCCTATTCATAATGGGCCGCACGGGAGGGGCGGGGGTTCCCTGCTTACACCACAAGGTTGTGAATAGGAAGCTATCCAGGTGCCACATATCCGAACAGCAGATGTGATGCTAGGGTTCCAAATTTGCACTATGCACATCCAAGCAACGTATTGGTGCATCACTCTTCAAACAATAGATAAAGAGATGCAGATTGGGCCCAGCGTTCGCGTTTCATAACAGGATTGACAACCTCACTGCAGATAATATAATTTTTGAAAGCCTTCTGCTGTTGCAAAGTAACTGGAAGCACATCTGGGATATTTTTGGAGTGGTTTCTGTATTTTCACTGGAAGGATCATGGATCTGGTGACCAGTCCACACAAAGGCTGGAAAGGTATGGGGTAGTGATTACAGTCCCTCCAGATCTGCAGAACGACAGGTGAGATGGATCAGAGGGTGCCAGAGTCTGGTTTCAAACAGGAGGTCTCCGATTTCACCATCTGCAGCTTGTAAATCATGTCAGATAGCAGGACGACCGTCAACTGGGATTTGTGAAGGCAGGAAGATACCATCATCCTCATTGTTCCTAGAGATAGCAGATACCACGAGCTCTGTTGCTACTGGTCCCATGATGCTGAGAAGCCTCTCCTCCATAGGACTCAGAAAATGCAATTGACCTTTACCCAACTGGTTCTGCTTTGCTACATTATATTGTGTCCACAAGAGTTGATGATCCATCTCGGCCTCCTCCTGAGGTCCCCAGCATCACAGATGCCAGACTTCAGCCGATTCTCTTCACTCCACGTGAGATCAAGAAATGACTGAAGGCACTGGATACTGCAAAGGCTATGGGCCCTGAAGGTATTCCGGCAATAGTGCTGAATCGCTGTGCTCCAGAACGTGCTGGACACCTAACTAAGCTGCTCCAGTACAGCTACAACACTGGCATATGCCAGGCAATGTTGAAAATTGCCAGGTATGTCCTGTGCACAAAAAGCAGGACACGTCCAACCCGGCCAATTACCGCCCCATCAGTCTACACTTAATAATCAGTAAAGTGATGGAAGGTGTTATCAACAGTGCCATCAAGCAGCACTTGCTTAGCAATAACCTGCTCAGTAATGCTCAGTTTGGGCTCTGCCAGGGCCACTCAGCTCCTGACCTCATTACAGCCTTGGTTCAAACATGCACAAAAGAGCTGAACTCAAGAGGTGACGTAAGAGTGACTGCCCTTGACACCAAGGCTGCATTTGAACGAGTATGGCATCAAGGAACCCCAGCAAAACTGAAGTCAATAGAAATCAGTGGTAAAAGTCTCCGCACAAAGGAATCTGGTTGTGGTTGTTGGAGGTCAATCATCTGAGCTCCAGGACATCACTGCAGAACTTCCTCAGGGTAGTGTCCTAGGCCCAACCATCTTCAGCTGTTTCATCAATGACCTTCCATCAATCATAAAGTCAGAAGTGGGGATGTTCGCTGATGATTGTACCCTATTCATCACCATTCACGACTCCTCAGGTACTGAAGCAGTCTGTGTAGAAATGCAAGAACACTTGGATAATATCCAGGCTTTGGCTGATAAGGGGCAAGTAACATTCACGCAACATAAGTGCCAGGCAATGACCATTTCCAACAAGAGAGAATCTAACCATCTCCCCTTGACATTCAATGGCATTACCATCGCTGAATCGCCCACAATCAACATCCTGGGGGTTACCATTGACCAGAAAGTGAACTGGAGTAGCTATATAAATGCCAGGGGTACAAAAGCAGGTCAGAGGCAAGGAATCCTGAGGCGAGTAACTCACCTCCTGATTCCCCAAATCCTCTCCACCATATATACCTAGCACAATTCAGTAATGTAATGGAATACTCTCCACTTGCCTGGATGGGTGCAGCTCTAACAACACTCAAGAAGCTCGCCACCATCCAGGACAAAGCAGCCCGCTTGATTGGCACCCCATCCACAGACATTCACTCCCTGCATCACCGACGCACAGTGGCAGAAGTGTGAACCATCTGCAAGATACACTGCAGCAACGCACCACGGCTCCTTCGACAGCACCTTCCAAACACCTGACCTCTACCACCTGGAAGGACGAGGCCAGCATGGGGACACCACCATCTGCAAGTTCCCTTCCAAGCCACCACCATCCTGACTTGGAACTATATCGCTGCTCCTTCACTGTCGCTGGGTCAAAATTCTGGAACTCTCTTCCTAACAGCACTATGGGTGTACCTACCCCACATAGACTGCAACGGTTCAAGAAGTCAGGTTACCACCATCTTCTCAAAGGCAATTAGGGATGGGCAAAAAATGCTGGCCTAGCCAGAGACGCCCACATCGCATGAATGAGCCAAAAAGAGAGAGAGAGCAAAATGTCAGTAATTCTGCAGCACTATGTTTGGTGAAGTTCCTGCCACCGCCTAATACACCGGGGGTGGGGGAGGGGAGGCGTTGGAGGCAGAGAGACGTGGGTGCGAATCTGGTAGCATTAGGAGGTCGGTCTGAGACTGTGGCTGAGTATCTGGATGCTAGGTGTGAGTCCTGAGTGCCAGATAATGCTGATGGGAATGAGATGCATTAAGCAATGTGAGAGGTTGGTGGTGTGTAGGTAGGAGCTGAAATGTGAACATGTCTTCATTTTGCTGGTCCACCCACGTGAGATCATTGGACTCCTTATGGGACTGCTGCCATGTCCTTGGGCCCAGACACTGGGCTTTAACCTCCATGGCCGCCTGCTCCCAATCCTTGCTCAGGTTGTTTTGTGAGATCTCCTGTCCCACCGTGGCATCATGGCAACTCATCCTTTGCCCAGCTCCACCACTCATGCCTCCTGCATCGTTTCTGTCACCCTGTAACCCTCTCTTTACCCTGGTATTCTATCTTCTGTCATATCGGCAGCACCCACCACATTCCCTCATCGACATGAATTAATTGCTTCCTGTTATTTCATCAAAACAACATAATTGGATTAATCTGCCTTAATTAATGCAAACTCTTCAAGTGCCTGTTGATTTTTTTTCCTGATTATTTTCTTCTGAAACCATTACCCACCATGTTCCAGAAGGCTGAAGGATTGAAAATGTTGCACTGCTGTTCAACAATAGGGGGGTGGGGGGAGGGGGGGGGGGGGGAGGGTAGTGGTAGAAACACGATAACAGAGGCCAGTCAGCCTAACATCGGTGGTTGGAACATTTCTGTTGAGAAAAATATGTAACACTATTAATTGTAATTTGGAAGAACATGGATTGATAAGTGACAGCCAACAAGGTTTTGTAAAAGGCTAATAGGGTCAGGCAAAGATGATTTAACAAATGGATTAAAAAATGGAGAGGGTGCTGGGGGTGGTTGTAAGGTTTTTCTCATATAGGAAGCACGTGTGCAGTGATGTCCCTCAAAGTCATTGAGGATGCAGCTTCCGACTGCCAACCAAGTAGAGGCCTGGGAATGGAACTGAGGACAGCCAGATGGTGGATTTCGTTTCCTGATATACCAGGATGGTGCTTTACTATAAAACCCCTCTCTCCAGCAGAATGCTCTGTCACTCATAAAGTCATGAGATTCTGACCCTGGATTAAAAGGTAACACTGCACATTTTATCCGAATTCTATAAGAATGCTGCTGTTGTTTTCAGTATAAAATGTAAGTTCTGTTTCCCTCTTCATTACAGTGAACATGATTGTGATCCTGCCTGACGGAAGATGCAGTCTTTCCGAATGTGTCCTCGGCTACCTGGTGTCCATGGCAGTGGCGAATCTATCGCTTCCAGCACCTTCTGTTTTTTATTCACTTGTTTCTACCCTGCCTCAGCTCATCTTCTGTTGAAACCCTCACCAATGCCTCTGTTACCTCTAGACTTGTCTATTCCAATGCACTCCTGTTGATCTCCCATTTCTCCCTCCATAAACTTGAGAACACCCAAATCTCTGCTGCCTGTGTTTTAACTCGCACCAAGTCCCGTTCACCTATCACCCCTCTGTAAAATGTGACCCCGTTATCTGGTATCTATCGCAGTGGCTGATCTATTGGTTGTTGCCACCGATCTGATATTCAGGCAGATTCCTGTTTGTTATCTGGCTCAGTGTTAGTTTATTCGTGATATTATAGTGTGTAGTATCCACGCCATCCGGCTCTATGCAGCCACCCTACTCTTCTCTCTGCTTCACAGTCACTTTCCCCTTTGATAGATTTATGACCATTTGTCGTCTGAAGCTGAAAAAAATGCACCGAAAAAGCGGCAGCTGTTGTGCCAGGACCAGTGAGCGTGCTGTTCTGTTTCAGTAATACTTTTTGATACTTTATGTATGGAGTTTTGTATCAGTTTTCCAAGCATCCCTGGATTTTCTTTTTGAGTTATTGGATTTTGTTGACTCACACATGTAGGCAATAATTGAATCTCCTCAATATATTTTAACTCCACTTGTACTATTTGTTTTGATGTTAAGCTGATCTGCCATTGAACAAAATCATGGCTGATTTTCTAAACTGCATCTTCCCACACAATATCTCCATATCCCATAATTCCCTTAGTACCCGAAATTATATTGACCCTTGTCTTGAATATACTCACCAGCTGAGCATCTGCAACTCTCTGTGGTAAAGAATTCCAACGATTCACTACCCTTTGAGGGAAGAAAATACTCGTCATCTCTATCCTAAATGGCTGACCCCTTATTCCACGGTAATGACCCCGTGTTCTAGATTCCATAGCCAGGGGAAACGGATTCCTAGCATCTGCCCTCTGAATCCCCTTAATAATTTTATGTTTCAATCAGATCATCTCCGTTCTTCTAAACTCCAATGAACATATGTCTTGTCTACTCAATCTCTCATCATAAGGCAATCCACTCATTGCAGGAACCAGTATAGTGAACCTTTGTTGCATTTCATTTCGGGAAAGTATTTCCTTCTTTAGGTAAGGATTCTAAAACTGCATAGTGGTGTGATTTACCGAATTCCCTATGCAATTGTTCTAAGATGCATTTATTTGTATACTCCAATTTCCTTTGCGAAAAGGCTAACATACCATTTCCTTTCCTAATCGCTTGCTGTACCTGCATGTTAACGTTCTATGATGCATGTGCACAGACACACAATTTCCTCTGAATGCACATATTACCCAAATACTCAACATTCATTTATTTTTTCCCATCGAAGTAGATAATGCCATGCTTCGCCGCACTGTATTTCATCTGCCATGTCGTTGCCCACACACTCAACCTGGTTATATCCCTCGGCAGCACCTTTGTGTCTTTCTTATCGCTTACTTGCCCACCTAAATCTCTATCAGTAACAGATTTAGACACATTCCACCATCAGCAGCAACAACAAATTATATTTATATAGTGTTCTTAAAGTAATAAAATGTCTCAAGGCGCTTCACAGGAGCATTATAAAATAAAATATGACACTGAGCCACAAAAGGAGATAACATGTCAGATGACAAAATGTTTGGCCAAAAATGGAGGTTTTAAGGAGTGCCTTAGAGGAGGAAATCGCTGTAGAAAGCTGAAGAGGTGTAGGGAGGGTATTTCCGAGCTTGAGGCCTAGTCAACTGAAGATGCAGCCACCAATGTTGGAGCGACTTACATCAGGGGTGTTCCTGATGTCGAAATTAGAGGATCGTGGTTTTTTCAGAGGCATTGAGCTGGGGTTGGGTGGATCAAAGAGATAGGGAGGGACATGGCCTTGATGGGATTTGAAAATAGGGATGACGAACTTAAAACCAAGATGTTGCTTGACTGGGAGCCAATGTAGGTCAGCGAGCACTGAGGCGAAAGTTGAATGGAACTTGATGCGTATTAAGATACAGGCAGTAGAGTTTTGGATGCCCTCAAGTTTAAAGAGGGTAGAACGTGGGAGACCAGCCAGGATCACTTTGGAATAGTAAAGTCAAGAGGTAACCAAGGCATAAACAAGGGTTTCAGCAACTGCAGGTGATTTGTTACTTAGGTGGAAATAGGCGTGTTTTGAAAAAAAGCTGTTTCTTAAGAATAAATAAATAAGCATGTCTTTGTGGGTTATGTTCCTGATGGGTGAGGCCTTCTAATGTGAAAAATTATCAAATGCCACACGATGTCTCCATGCGGATTTGATGAAACAGTCCTTCAGTTGATAGGCATTCAAAACACTTCGGCTGCAGCAGGCTTCAAACAGTTCTTTCAACGATGAGCACAGTAATAGTACAACTTGAATTTTAAAACCGACTGGCACTTAGTCGAAACTTTACATCAGCAATACAAACTGTCTCTTCAAAGGGTTACTTCCTCCTTAGGCAATTAACTCGGCCTGTAGCTTCCTGTAGAACTTTTGCCAAGAAAAATAGACCTCCCTTCTCTTCAGTCACCTGCTTTGCTGGTGAGTCTCTCAAAACTGTTTCAGACTTGTTTTTACACAGTTAAGTGGATACAATATACCATGTGACCTCTCTCTCTCTCTCTCTCTCTCCTTCTGTGGCCTAGGTAACAAGTGCTGCTGGCACACTGTGCCTCAGAAATCCAAAAGCTTCTCTCTCTGTCTTAAAGGTGCCCTATTTTTAACAAAGTCTTAAAGGTACATTGTTTTAATCTGAGGAGAACATAAATATGGTTCCGTGACACGTTCAGTAGGTCAGCTCCCACAAACAGCTCAGGCCTGGACCAACAGCAGCTGGATTCAGGAGCAGGGATCCTGAGCTGTTGTTGAAGCCCGATCCACAGCAATGTGTTTAGAGATACAGCACTGAAACAGGACCTTCGGCCCACCGAGTCTGTGCCGACCATCAACCACCCATTTATACTAATCCTACACTAATCCCATATTCCTACCACATCTCCACCTGTGGTTAACTCTTAACTACCCTCTGAAATGGCCTATCAAACCTCTCACTTGCCAATAACAATTAGGGATGGAGAGCAAATTTTGGCTTTGTCAGTGATGCTCACATCCATGAAAGAATACAAAAAGCTGGAATCCATTCGGAAACTGCATTGCATGTATTTTCTGGCTCACCTCTGCTCAAATTAGCAAATAACTGATTGCCATCCAGGATCATTTAGGTTCTGAGACTTTCCCTATTGTGTTCGTTCATGGGATGTGAGCTTCTCTGGCCCATCAATAGTTGCTGTTGAGAAGGTGTTGGTGAGCCACCTTCTTGAACCGCTGCAGCCCATGTGGTGTAGGTACACCCACAGTGCTGTTAGGGAGTGAGTTCAGGCTTGTGACCCAGTGACAGTGGAAGAGCAGTTCCAAGTCAGGTTGATGCATTCCGTGGAGGGGAACTTGTAGGTGGTGTCATTCCCATGCGTCTGTTGCCCTTGCCCTTCAAGGTGGTGGAGGCCACGGGTTTGGAAGGCACTGTCGAAGGAGCCTTGGCCTTATGGTTGACAATGAAGGAGAAAGATGAAGACTGCAGGAAGATATCAATGGACAGACGGGCAGAGCAGTTGTAAATGGAATTGAATCCGGAGAGGTTTGAAGTAATGCATTTGGGAAAGAGTGACATGGAAGGAATATACAAAAATTGGCAGCGCAACAGATTCACCCTCGGACTGAGGTATTCTATGAGGGAAGCAGAAACTACCAACAGAGCTCCGAGAGGTGAATCACCATGAGCAGACAATACTGTACTGGGAATTGTGAGTAATTGTACTATGGGGCTACTAGTTTGGTAACAAAGGGATGCACCCAATTGACTTGGATCAGGCCAGTGCAAGTTGATTCGAAGACAGACTTTAACAAGACTTCAAAAGGTCAGTGCAGGTAATTCAAAGGTAGGCTGCCCTGTCAGAGGTCCCGTCCTTCAGATGATACCTTTAACCAAGACCCCATTTATCCTCCCAGATGGATGCAAATGATCCTATAAAGGTATTTTCTGTCAGGAGATGAAGGGGGTGGGGGTGGAGTACGAGGAAGAACTCGTTTTATGCACTGAATGGCAATGATGCTGTACCTGCTTCCTACGAGGGTGGTGGAAGCAGAGACAATCAATAATTTCAAAGGGAATTGGATGGGCACTTGAGGGAAATAAACCTGCAAGGTTATGGGGATAGTGTGGGGAATGGAACTGTCTGAATTGCTCCACTGAGGGCTGGTATTGACACGATTAACCAAATAGCCTACTTCTGTTCTGTAATAATTATTTGACTCTGTGATTCGATGACTATGAGATATAGAGATATGCTTTTTTCTGGTTGTGGAGTACAGGACAAGGGAGCTTAATGTACCATTCAAACTAAGCCATTCGGGAGTGATTTCAGAAAACATTCCTTCACACAAAAGTCAGTGGAATTCTGAAATTGTCTCCCCACATAGCTGTTGGGTCTGAAAATTTTGATCATTGAGATTGATTAACCTTTAGTTATACAAGGGTATGAAGGATTACGAAAGCAAGGTGTGTAAATGGAGTTAATATGCAGATCATCCATAATTTAATTGATTGTAGAACACTCTCGAGGGCCTAAATGGCCTCCTTTCATTCCTGTGCTCCTTCATGATAGTACCTCCAGGGGAAGGTGAGGCAAGGACTTCATGAATGTACTACTGAACTGAACAGAGAGGAAAATGCTTTTCTGTTCTGTCTTTTGCAAAACATTCAAACATCAGTGTGACTGGAAAAACACCAAGACAGACACATACCATGCTGAGAGTGTTCCAGTACACAGACAGTGGAAAGAGATTCAACCTGTTGCACAGGCTGAATAAGCACCACACTATTCATAAAAGCAAAACACTGCAGATGCTGGAAATCTGAAATAAAACCATACTATTCATGATGGCGAGAAACCATACATGTCTTCTGTGTGTGGACGAGGATCCAACTAGCCATCCAACCTGGAAAGACATAAGGACACACACACCACGGAGAAACCATGGAAATGTGGGGAATGTGGGAAGGGATTTAATTACCCACCTGATCTGGACTCTCATCGGCACAGTCACAGTGGAGAGAGGCCATTCACCTCTCCGTGTGTGGGAAAATATTCAAACAGTCCTCCCATCTTCTCACACCCCAGAATATTAACAAGGGAGTGAGGGAATTTAACTGTTCCATGGGTGGGAAGGGATTCAGTCTTTTATACCAATAGCAGGGTTTACCTGTGACTGCATAAGTTGGATTGTGCTATTATTAATGATATCAATCGTATCCAGGACTCTATAATATTCTGGATAATTGTCAAATAAAGTAAATGGCAATGGGTTAGGTTCAACCTTTAAAAGGCTGAACCCATGATAGATGCAAGCTTAGCATAACTTTCTTGCTTTCGTGATTTATGCCTCTATTTTTCAAGCCCAGGTCCTGGTATTTTTTTTTTTTAGCAATCTTATCAACTACCTCCGTCAAAAATTTATGTGCATGCACCCTCAGATCTCTCCTTTCAAAAATCCCCTTTAAAATTGTACCATCTAGATGATCTTGTCTCTGCTAATCCTTCTTACCAAAATTCACACTTCTCTGCGTTACATTCCATCTGCCACGTGTTTTCTCTTTTCGACTGTCTATTTAAATTCTCCTGAAATCTGCTACTGTCCTCTTCACAGTATATTACATTTCCAAGTTTTGTGCATCTGCAAAATTGTACACTCTGCTCCCAAGTAACAAAATTATAAATATACATCAAAAAGGCTAGTGGTCTTAATAAGGGAGTGTAGATGGATTCAATGCCAAAAGGCATAAACATAGAAACATTGAAAGTAGGAGCAGGAGTAGGCCATTCGGCCCTTCGGGCCTGCTCCGCCATTCAAAAATGATCATGGCTGATCATCTAATTCAGT
Organism: Heterodontus francisci; assembly: GCF_036365525.1. NCBI lineage: Eukaryota > Metazoa > Chordata > Chondrichthyes > Heterodontiformes > Heterodontidae > Heterodontus > Heterodontus francisci. The sequence continues at coordinate 23,398,295 of NC_090404.1, forward strand.
ACCTTGTTCCCGCTTTTTCCCCATATCCCTTGGTCCGTTTGGCATTAAGAAATATATCTATCTCCTTCTTGAATATATTTAATGACTTGGCCTCCACTGCCTTCTGCAGTAAAGAATTCCACAGGTTCACCACCCTCTGAGTGAAGAATTTTCTCCTCATCTCGGTTCTAAATGGCATACCCTGTAACCTGAGACTGTGACCCCTGTTTCTAGACTCCCTAGCCATCGGGAAAATCCTCCCTGCATCTAGCCTGTCTAGTCCTGTTCGAATTTTATAGGTTTCTAAGAGATCCCCTCTCATTCTTGTAACCACTGGTGAATATAGGCCTAGTCGACCCTAATCTCTCCCCATACGTCAATCCTGCCATCCCAGGAATCAGCGTAGTAAATCTTCTTTGCACTCACGCCATGGCAAGAACATCCTTCGTCAGATAAGGAGACCAAAACTGCACACAGTATTCCAGATGTCGTCTCACCAAAGCCCTGTATAACTGCAGAAAGACATCCGTGCTCCTGTACTCAAATCCTCTTGCAATGAAGGCCAACATATCATTCACCTTCTTAATTGCTTGCTGCATCTGAATGCTTGCTTTCAGTGACTGGTGTACAAGGACACCCAGGTCTCGTTGCACCTCCCCCTTTCCCAATCTATCACCATTCAGGTAATAATCTGCCTTTATATTTTTACAGCTAAAGTGGATAACCTCACATTTAACCACGTTATAACCATCTGTCATGCATTTGCCCACTCACTCAACTTATCCAAACCACATTGGAGTGTAAAAAGGGCACAAAGATGGTAATGACAAATTTGGATTTGAATACGACAAGAGGATAGAAGGTCAATTTTATTTTTAGTTTTATTAAGAGACATAGTAAAAAGAAGCATGCAGTGCGACAACTGAAGATAAGCAGGCTGCAAAAAAAAAAAGTGTTGTTTTGCCTCAGCTTTTATCAAGGAGGGAAAAGGTATTAGATTTGATCTGGCTTGTGTTTCAGAAGGACGTTGTAACAGTACTCACATCACCACCAGCATGGTTGACAAAGAGCTGTGCAAACTGAAGATGAATCATTCTCAGAGGCCCGATGTAATGTATCTGAGGATCCATAGGGAAATAAGGGGAAAATAGAAGGACATTAGGCATAAATCCAGAAGAAAATATTGAATATTGGAGAGCTGTCTGTGGATTAGAGAAAGGCAGATGCTACACATATATTTTTTTTTAAGTTTGGAAAAGTGACCAAGGAAACTACAGACCAGTGAGTTAGACATCCATTGTGGGATAAGTTGGGGAAAGACTTATTAAAAGGTTACATCATGCACAATCTGGACAGAAATATAATCTTAAAATATAATCAATATATGGTCATGAAGGGGAAGCTTTTGCCAACGTAGTTCACTAGTTTTGTTTGAGCATGAGACAGAGGCGCTTGATAGGGAAAAGTCAGTGGTCATAGAATGCTTGGATGTCTGTAGGCCTTTTACACACTTCCTTTGGAAGTATGGGACTGAAAAGAAATATAACGGGAATCAATGGAAATGTTTTAAAAGGGATTTGTAATTGTTTGATCCATAGAACCCAAAGGGTGGTGATACAGGGATTGTCATCGTCCTAGGAAAATGTTGCCAGTGGCTTCCAGGGAGATGTATTTTGGACTGCTTTTGATTCATATCTTTATAAATGATCTGGAACTATGATTCACAAGAACACTACTACATTGCAGGTTAAACAAAACTGATGCAAGTGGTAGACTGCAAAGCTGAAGACGATAAGCGACAGGAGGATTAACTTACTTGGACATTGGGCAGACAGACGATAGATGTCATTCAATGTCGAGAAATGCAAAGTACGTCACATGGAAATAAAAATTCAATAAGGGACTGTTACTTGAATGTAAATAAATTAATTTGACTGGAAAAATCAAAGAGATCTGTGGTTTCTGAGTTACAATAAATTGATGCAATTGCAAGAAAGTGTACAGCAGATAGGACATTGGGATGTATTAACAGGTCAATATAGATCTAAGATAGTGAGATAGTCCTGCCACTTTATAAATCATTGGTGTATAGGTCTGGCCATTAGAGAAAATTGCAGATATTGAACCAACACAGAAGCGAGTAACCAGAATGATTGATGGGATGATTTGATTGTATTGTGAATGTTCAAACTAGCACCAAGATATAGCTTGGCTAGCAGTGAGATGGGCCGCCCATTACATCCTCCTGCACGCCCGAAGTCTCACCACCTCCAGACCCTGTCCTTGAGGTGACTGTGGTGGGAAAGAGACTGTCGTCCACCTACTTCTGGAATGTGCAAATCAGATCTGGAAAGATATGCAGTGGTCTTTGTCGAGGTTCACCCTGAGCAGCAGCTCTGTAACTCAAGACTCTGTGCTCTTTCTGAAATGTCCAATTTGAATTGTTTCGTAATGTTGTGTCATTTTGTAATTGTTTACACATTTTATAAATAAAATATCTTTTTGGAAAAAAAAGAGTGGAATTTGATTAACGATTATTTAAATTAAGTATGTTCTTATTGGAAAAGTGGAGAAGCGTTATACTTACATTTTTTAAGATTCTAAAGGGACTAGATAGCGTTGAACTCGAAAGGTTACCTCAACTTGTCCAGAACAGTGCAATCAGAGATCATAGGCTGCACTTAAAGGAGGTAAATTTAAAACCAATCTGCTAAAATAATATTTCGCTGAGTGCTGACTCTATGGAGAAGACTCGCTAGCTATATGGTGAAAGCAGTTAATATTGATTCTGACAATGCAAATTAGATGGATTTCATTCACAGATTATCATTTTTGGGAAGCAGTATCTTAGTAATTTGAGACATGACATGTGGGAAGTGTAGCATTGCTTGGGCGGAACAGGTGACATTGGTCCCATGGATCCTAAAGTTATCTACCAGTGGGGTATTCCTCACCTCATGTCTTGGTCTATTGCATCTAATTGATAGAGATCAATTGTTGTGATTAGTCAACAACTTCATTACCATGGGGCTGCCAGGATGGTCGAAGGCAAATTGACTGGAGTGCATAGCCGATAGTAAAAAGAATATCCACTTTTAATTTTATAAGTTTCTTTTTTGTATTTTCTTCATTTTTGTGCCCTTTAAAAAGGGAACGAATTTGTTTGGTTAATTTTCTTTTGTTCGATGGCACTGTAGGTGTTGCCCTATTTGGCCTATGGAAAGAATGTAAGGTGAGCTAGATGGTGTTTTATGTTTTTCCTTCAGCAACTTCTTGTTGCTATGTTTATGGACACAGGAGTGTGGTTATGACGTAATGCTTAACAGTGGAGAACAATGTGTGGGGATAGTATGTGTTTGCATTTCATAGCCAATCCAACCTTAAGATCTAAACCATTCCCAGCAGGGATATTGCGATTCCTTCACTAAACAGTTAAAATTTGGTATCCAATAACAGATCAGAGGTCGTACTCTCTGTCAACATATGAATGTGGAGATACACCAAGGAACTCGGGACTGGTGGGAATGTGCCAGTGTAGTGCGTAATCCATGGTGGATTTTATTGTTTTCATGGCTTGACTAATTTAACAATTAGAGTCAGTGGATATTTCACCCCATTCTTTAACTCTTCTCTGAATTTACTCTGGGTCCCTGCATAAATAAATGGGTTGATGCAGCAGCTCAAAAGCTGAAGCATATATCCACTTTCCTCCAGAATAAATATTGATTCACTGAAATCAGAACCAGTAAAATAAGTGAGATTCGCAATTCGGACATAGAGGATCGTTATAAAATATAACAAATATAACAAGATGAAACTGCCCGAGATGGCAAAGAGTAAAACGATGGATCTTCTCCTCTTCTCCATCTCTGGGTCACTCTGAGTCTCTCCATTGCTGTGGGCTCGGAGTCTCCTGCGGACTCTGTTGGCTGCTATAATGTGTCTGACGGTCAGAGCATTGAGCAGTAAAATTAAAATGCATGGGAGAGAAGGAGTTGAAATGCAATGAATCCAATCAAATGCGGCCCATGCAGGTGATTTATAAAATATTAATTTTAAGCCGCAGAACCAAGGTACATTGTTAATCATGGACAAAGGTTCAAGTGCAAAATACCAGAAGGTATTTTTTACACCGCTGAGTATAGATACTATTCCTACAACCCGCACCACAGTTTTCTCGGTACAATATTTTATTTTCAGCTTCTGGCAACAAATGGCCATAAATCGATCAAAGGTGAAAGCGACCATAAACCAGACAGAACTGTCTAAGGCCGTATAGATTAGGACAATACGGAGGCTGCATATCGGTGTGATGGACAGGCGACTGAATGGAAAATAAATACCAGCAATCCGGTTTAATATCACAGCAGTGATAATCAGCAGGAGATCCGTCACTGCCATGGACATCAGGTAGTAAGTGATACATCTGGAGAGACCGCATCTTCCTCGGGACAGGATCACAATCACTGCCAGGTTAGCTGTAACAGAGAGAGACTGATGAGAGAAATAGGGAGAATGTTTATGTTAAAGTGAGCGAGAAGAGGAAGGTTACAGGTCCAATTCCCAGCAAAATCAATTTTACAGGATTTTTTGTGAAACTTACAGCTTTGACATGCCATCCTGAGTTGGAAATTATCGTTTACCCTACGGTCTCTTGTTTCTGTGTTTAAAATGATTATCTGGATTAGAAATAAAATCGATCGAATGACATCTGGATGTGAAATAATACAATGAAACACAATGAAGAACAGGAAGACTGGAAATCTATTGAAAGCAACGTTGGAATATAATTAGAGAAGAAAATAACATGAGTAACATATAGGAAAGAAAAGGTATTCTGCTGAGGACCCGAGCATCCCTCATCCGATTAATTGCAATAAAACTGTTCACTGTTGGAAAATTAGAAAGTCAATTTACTCAAAAAGATCGTCAAACAGTGAGGAGCGAACAATCAACTTTTTCTGACTTTGCGGAAGGGATGTTGATGAGGATGCAGTCATCACTCCGATTTCTTCACCTGATAGTCACTTGGGATCTTCAGTATCGATCCGAACAACCAGAACTGGCAAATGATGAGGTTCCATTCGGGAAAGGTCCCTCCTGTAATGCAACACTTCCTCAGTACTGTGCTTTGATGCCGAGATAAATTATCACCTTAATCCTACAGTGGATTTTGAAATCAAAACTTAGTGGCTAAGATGTGACTATGTATGTGGCCTCACTCAATGTGGAGAAAACGGTGAAGACAGGAACAGTCTGGAACATTGCCAGGTGGCAGGAGCAGAAGGAAAACCCCGGACTCAGCAGCAGTCATTGAGAACTGTCAGTAGCAGCTAATGTAGAAGAGGAGAGCCAGGCTGAACCAGTGAGATTTAGAGACTGAGAGCAGAAACACTGTACTCTGAGTTTTTGGGGCCAACACTGATCATTGACAAAATGACTGCTGTTCCATTGCTCACATTTCTGTCCTTTCAATAAATTCGTTCATAAAGTCAGTCAGCAATTATTCAATGATTCAATACTCAAAATCAATGAAATATTTGTGGGAATTATTCTGTCACTGTTAAAGTCAATGACACAACAGAACTACATTTACACCAAGGTAACGGCATGATAATTCACCCGCAGTAGCAGTGTCGATAACACAATAGACCTGAATTTGCTCTGTGGTAACAGTATGATAATTCACCCACAGTAACAGCATCAATAATACAATCGACCTACATTTACACATTGATAATAAGGTAATAATGTGATCGTCCCTCTAGCATAAGTTTAGAAGTGGGGATGTTTGCTGATGATTGCACAATGTTCTGCTCCATTCACAACTGCTCAGATACTGGAGCAGTCTGTGTCCAGATACAGCAAAACCTGGACAACATCACGGTTTGGCTGCTAAGTGGAAAGTAACATTAAAGCCATACATGTGCCAGGCAATGACCATCTCAAAAAAGAGATCTCCCCTTGATGTTCAATGGCATTGCCATAGATGAATCCCCCACTATCAACATCTTGGAGTTTACCATTGACAAGAAACTGAACAGGAGTAACCATATAAATACCGTGGCTACAAGAACAGGTCAGAGGCTAGGAATTCTGCAATGATTAACTCACCTCCCAACTCCCCAAAGCCTGTCTACCATTTACAAGACACAAGTCAGGAGTGTAACAGAATACTCTCCACTTGCCTGGCTGAGGTATAGCTCCAACAGCACTCAAGGAGCTCGACACCATCCAGGATAAAGCAGCCCGCTTTATTGGCACCCCATCCACCACCTTCAACATTCACTCCCATCGCACAGTGGCAGCAGTGTGTACCAACTACAAGGTCCACTGCAGCAACTCACCAAGGTTCTTTCGATAGCACCTTCCAAATCTACGACCTCTACCACCTAGAAGGACAAGGGCAGCAGATACATGGGAGCACCACCACCTACAAGTTACCCATCAAGACACACACCATCCTGACTTGAACTTTATCGCCATTCCTTCTTTGTCACTGGGTGAAAATCCTGGAACTCCCTTCCTCATTGCACTGTTGGTGCACCCCACCCCAAGGACTGCAGCGCTTCAAAAAGGCATCTCATCACCACCTTCTCAAGGGTAATTAGGAATAGGCAAAAAATGCTGGCCTAGCCAGTGATGCCCACCTCCCATTCACGAATAAATAAAATCACCCACAGTAACAGTGTCAACAGCATAATGCAACTACATTTACATGGTGAGATGGTAGCAGTAAATGGGAAAAATTATAAAATTAAAGGGATGAAATAGTACTGGTCAAGGAAATGTAGTATACCATTAAAGGAGAGAAATTATACTGGTAATGTGAAGAAACTATTCCGGTAAAGGGGGTACATGACACTGTTAAAGGAGAAAAATTGCGCCATTAATGATAAGAAATTATGTAAATAAAGGGAAGAATTTATGTCATTAAAATTGAGGATTATTACTTATGACATGGAAAAAAATGATTCTGTAAAAAGGAAGAATTTACACCAGTTAAGAAGGAGAAATTGTCCTGTTTAAGGGAGAAAGAACATCAGTAACATAGAGAAGCAATACTGGTCAATGGAAGCAGTAACACAGTAAACAACCATTCCCATAATTAATAACTAACTGCAATACTTTACCTGGAACCCCGACAGCTGCAAGCCCAGGATAGTAAATGGCGAACACCAGACCTTTTGGTGATCCATGCATTTCTATTACAATCTCTGAGCGTGTTCTTCACTACACTGAAAGATTGTCACATTTATACTTGATGTCAGGCTCCAGGGAGATAATTTGATAGTTTTATCTTTTACAGTCATTACACTAAATGAAACAAACACAAGAGTGAAGCTGATGTCAGTCTCTATGTTTTGATGGAATGAATTGTTTATCAAGGGCACTGACATGGCTCTAATGTGAATCCAGCATCCAGTGCACTCCTCTGTGGGATTTCAACTAGGTGAAGTAACCCCCTCACTCTTGGCTTGTCTGTTTGGGAACTTTTTCCCCTGTTTAAATCTTTAAAGAAGGTTTCAGCCAACCATTTCTCTGGTGTTTTTCTTCATACTTTTCTGGTTTTTATCGTAGCTCCTTTATTTTTTCTGGCTCCAGCTTGGCCTCTTTAAAATAATCTGGCTCTATCTTGGCATCTTTAAATTGTACAAACAAAAGAAAACTGTCTGGTGATACTTCTTTCTGTGTGTCTCTCTCACTCTCTCTCGAGGCCTATTTTTTAAAAGGTAAAAGTTTGTTGCATCTCGCCTCTGCTGAGAGGCAGGGATTTCCTTCACTGGGGTGACCCACACTGGCCTAGGATGTGGCTATTTCACACCTTCTTTGTTTTAGAAGAATCCATTCAATTTGGAATGTTTCATGATGAGTCTAGGATGGGTACAATTGACACTTCGTAACTCTGAAAACATTACTTTGTCCCTTCAAACAGTTTGAGTGTACAAAGGCCAGGTCTTTGACCTTTAGCGGCCATTTTGGAGCATATTGTTCACTGTTTAAACGAAAGCTCCATTTTTAGTCCTGTTTCTTATCATCGCAGTTCTCGTAAGCATGACACTGGTCTACTCCTCAATCACATTGTAGAAGGCAGTTAAGAGTCAACCAAAACTTGCTGCGGGTCTGGAGTCATGTGTAGGCCAGACCAGGTAAAGACAGCAGGTTTCGTTCACTAAAGAACAGTAGTGAACCAGATGGGCATTTACAACTATCGATGATAGTTTCATGGCACCATTACTTGCTTTCAATTTCAGATTTTTATGAAGTAACTTTTGTTTTATTCTGTCAGCTACCGTGGTAGGATACTGTTATCATCGACCTGTTACATATATTCCTGCAATACATCTGCTGAAAAACATTAGGCTGTCGTAGCTCTCCTTTGTTCACATTGAAAACCTTTGTTCAAATTGCAAAAAGCTATAGGGCAATAATAATTCGGGATTTCTCCAATATCAACTGGGATACAAACAATGCGAAGGGCACAGAGGGCACAAAATTCTTGAACTGCATTCAAGCAAACCTTTTTTAGCCAGCACGTAACAACCCTAACGCGAGGTCGTGCAATTCTAGATTTATTCTTCGGTAATGAAGCTGAGCAAGTGGATGAAGTAAACATTTTGGAGATAGTGGGCAGGTAGTTTTAGCATAATCATGGAAAAGGACAATGATAAAACAGGAGTAAAAGTTGTAAATTGGTGAAGTCAAATTTTATGAAACTGAGAGGCGACCTGGCAAAAGTGGACTGGATGCAGCTACTTGAAGGAAAATCAGTGGCAAACCAGTGGGAGGCATTCAAAAGCTAGATACTTCAGGCACAATGTAAACATGTCCCCACGAAGATAAACGGTGGTACTGCCAAATCTAGAGACCCTTGGTCATCTAGAAGCTTACAAGGTAAGTTAAAGCAGAAAAAGAAAGCTTATGACGACAACAAAAACCTTAATGCTTTAGAAAGTCCAGAGGAGTATAGACAGTGCAGGGCTGAAGTAAATAAGGAAATTAGAAAAGCCAAGAGGACATGAAAAATTATTGGCAGGTAAAATCAAGGAAAACCCGAAGATGTTTTATCAGTGTATTAAAAGCAAGAGGATAACTAACGAAAGCATAGGGCCTATCAAAGGTGTACAAGGGAACTAATGCATGGATGCAGAAGATGTGGGCAGTGTTATAAAAGTTTTTTTGTCTCTGTCTTCACAAAGGAGAGGGTTGATGCAGACATTTTGGTTGAAGAGAAGGAGTGTCAAATATAAGATGTGGTAAGCATAATGAAAGAGGAAGTACAAGAGCGTCTAACATCCTTGATAGTGGATAAATCTCCTTGACTGGATGGATTGCATCCCAGATGGTTAAAGGAAGCTAGGGAGGAAATAGTGGATGTGCTGAGAATCATCTTCAAATCCTCATTGGACACAGGCAAGGTACCAGACGATTGGAGGTCTGCAAACGTTGTACCATTGTTTAAAAAGGATACGAGGGATGGGCCAATTAATTATAGGCCGGTAAGTCTGACCTCGGTGGTGCGTAAATTATTGGAATCAATTCTGAGGGACAGGATAATCTCTCACTTACAAAGGCACGAATGAATCAGGGATAGTCAGCATGGATTTTTAAGCACTGGGGAAAGTGGGGGCTGTACCTTTGGGACGGTCTGCACCTGAACCATGGTGGGACCAGTCTTTTAGCAAACCGTATAATTGGTATAGTATAGAGAGTTTAAAAATACACAAGGGGGGAGAGGGATCAAGCTTGGGTAGATGTAATGAATCAAGGGGTCGAGTCAAGGCCGGAGAACAGAATAGTAATATGGGAAATAAAAGTCAGAGAATGGCAGGAAGGGACAGACTGAAAAAACTAAGAACACACCAACAGTCAAGACGAGATGTTATAAATGTAAAAGAAAGACAAAACTAAAGGCTGTGTATCTGAATACACGTAGCATTCATAACAAAGTAGACGAACTGATAACATACATTCAATTAAATAAATATGATCTGATAGTCATTACGGAGGCATGGCTGCAGGATTGGGTCCTCAATATATAACATTCAAGAAGAATAGGAAGCCTATTTTGAAGCCTCTTTGCATCTTTCTCATATTCCCATCTTGTATTGTGTCATTTGGTCCCAACATCCAAATCATTGATATAGTTGTGAATTGCTGTGTCCCAAGCACTGATCCTTGCAGTACCCCACTAGTCACAGCCAGTCGCCCTGAGAATAACCTACTTATTCCTATTCTCTGCTTTCTGTCCGTTAATCAATTCTCAATCCATGCCAGTATATTACCCCCAATCTCAGGTGTTCTCATTTCATTGACTAACACTTGTGTGGGACCTCATCGAAAGCTGTCTGAAAAATGCTAATACATCCATTGGTATTCCTTATCTATTCTTCCCTTGTTTTATCTGATGCTATATAATTTCAGGCATCAGAAGTGAATATTGAGGACTACCAGGGTCTATCTTTTAGTTTTGGTGACTGCAGCTTGACTGTAGCGGAGGTGCGAGAGCGAGCTAACAGCTGGGAAGTCAATTTCAGTGGAAGTTTAGAAGTTAATTCCCTTTTGTTTTCGGAGGACCAGGGGACTGCTGGATTTGTTGGGAATTTAGAATAGTGAGAATGGAAGTTAAGGCAGTTGTATGTTCCTCCTGCAGAATGTGGGAGGTAAGGGTCGCCAAGAATGTCCCTGCTGACTGCATCTGCGGGAAGTGCACCCAACTCCAGCTCCTCGAGAACCGCGTTAGGGAACTAGAGCTGGAGCTGGATGAACTTCGGATCATTCGGGAGGCAGAGGGGGTTATTGAGAGGAGTTATGGGGAGGTGGTCACACCTCAGGTAAAAGAAGTAGGTAGATGGGTTACCGTCAGGGGAAGGATAGGGAACCAGCAGGCAGTGCAGGGATCCCCTGTGGCTGTTTCCCTCAACAACAGGTATACTGTTTTGGATACTGTTGCGGGGGATGACTTACCAGGGGTAAGCAATGGGGTACAGGTATCTGGCACAGAGTCTGTCCCTGTTGCTCAGAAGGGAAAGGGGAAGAGGAGCAGAGCATTAGTCATTGGGGACTCCATAGTTAGGGGAACAGATAGGAGGTTCTGTGGGAACGAGAGAGACTCACGGTTGGTATGTTGCCTCCCAGGTGCCAGGGTTCGTGATGTCTCGGATCGTGTTTTTGGGATCCTTAAGGGGGAGGGGGAGCAGCCCCAAGTCGTGGTCCACATAGGCACCAACGACATAGGTAGGAAGAGAGATGGGGATTTAAGACAGAAATTCAGGGAGCTAGGGTGGAAGCTTAGAGCGAGAACAAACAGAGTTGTTATCTCTGGGTTGTTGCCCGTGCCACGTGATAGCGAAACGAGGAATAGGGAGAGAGAGGAGTTGAACACGTGGCTGCAGGGATGGTGCAGGAGGGAGGGTTTTGGTTTCCTGGATAACTGGGGCTCTTTCTGGGGTAGGTGGGACCTCTACAAACAGGATGGTCTTCACCTGAACCAGAGGGGTACCAATATCCTGGGGTGGAGATTTGCTAGTGCTCTTCGGGGGGGTTTAAACTAATTCAGCAGGGGGATGGGAACCTAAATTGTAGTTCCAGTGTACAGGATGTTGAGAGTAGTGAGGTCAGGGATAAGGTTACAAGGACGCAAGAGGGCACTGGCAAGCAAGAACCTGGTTTAAAGTGTGTCTACTTCAACGCCAGGAGCATCCGGAATAAGGTGGGTGAGCTTGCAGCATGGGTTGGTACCTGGGATCTCTATGTAGTGGCCATTTTGGAGACATGGGTAGAGCAGGGGCAGGGATGGATGTTGAAGGTTCCAGGATTTAGATGTTTCAGTAAGAACAGAGTAGATGGTAAAAGAGGTGGGGGGCGGGGGGGGGGAGTGTGGCATTGTTAACCAAGGAGAGTATTACAGCGACAGAAAGGACTTTTGAGGACTCGTCTACTGAGGTAGTATGGGCCGAGGTTAGAAACAGGAGAGGTGCGGTCACCCTGTTGGGAGTCTTTTATAGACCTCCAAATAGTTCCAGAGATGTAGAGAAAAGGATAGCGAAGATGATTCTCGACAGGGGCGAGAGTAACAGGGTAGTTGTTATGGGGGACTTTAACTTTCCAAATATCGACTGGAAATACTATAGTTCGAGTACTTTAGATGGGTCAGTTTTTGTCCAGTGTGTGCAGGAGGGTTTTCTGACACAGTATGTAGACAGGCCAACCAGGGGCGATGCCACATTGGATATGGTACTGGGTAATGAATCCGGCCAGGTGTTAGATTTAGATGTAGGTGAGCACTTTGGTGATAGTGATCACAATTCGGTTAGGTTTACCTTAGCGATGGGCAGGGACAGGTATATACTGCAGGGCAAGAATTATAGCTGGGGGAAAGGAAACTATGATGCGATTAGGCAAGATTTAGGATGCGTAGGATGGGGAATGAAACTGCAGGGGATGGGCACAATCGAAATGTGGAGCTTATTCAAAGAGCAGATACTGCGTGTCCTTGATAAGTATGTACCTGTCAGGCAGGGAGGAAGTTGTCGAGCGAGGGAGCCGTGGTTTACTAAAGAAGTTGAAGCGCTTGTCAAGAGGAAGAAGAAGGCTTATGTTAGGATGAGACGTGAAGGCTCAGTTAGGGCGCTTGAGAGTTACAAACTAGCCAGGAAGGATCTAAAGGGAGAGCTCAGAAGAGCGAGGAGAGGACACGAGAAGTCATTGGCGGATAGGATCAGGGAAAACCCTAAGGCTTTCTATAGGTATATCAGGAATAAAAGAATGACTAGAGTTAGATTAGGGCCAATCAAGGATAGTTGTGGGAAGTTGTGTGTGGAATCAGAGGAGATAGGGGAAGTGTTAAATGAATATTTTGCGTCAGTATTTACAGTAGAGAAAGAAAATGTTGTCGAGGAGAATACTGAGATTCAGGCTACTAGGCTAGATGGGATTGATGTTCACAAGGAGGAGGTGTTATCAATTTTGGAAAGTGTGAAAATAGATAAGTCCCCTGGGCCAGATGGGATTTATCCTAGGATTCTCTGGGAAGCTAGGGAGGAGATTGCAGAGCCTTTGTCCTTGATCTTTATGTCGTCATTGTCGACAGGAAGAGTGCCGGAGGACTGGAGGATAGCAAATGTTGTCCCTTTGTTCAAGAAGGGGAGTAGAGACAGCCCTGGTAATTATAGACCTGTGAGCCTTACTTCGGTTGTGGGTAAAATGTTGGAAAAGGTTATAAGAGACGGGATGTATAATCATCTTGAAAAGAATAAGTTCATTAGCGATAGTCAGCACGGTTTTGTGAAGGGTAGGTCGTGCCTCACAAACCTTATTGAGTTTTTCGAGAAGGTGACCAAACAGGTGGATGAGGGTAAAGCAGTGGATGTGGTGTATATGGATTTCAGTAAGGCGTTTGATAAGGTTCCCCATGGTAGGCTATTGCAGAAAATACGCAAGTATGGGGTTGAAGGTGATTTAGAGCTTTGGATCGGAAATTGGCTAGCTGAAAGAAGACAGAGGGTGGTGGTTGATGGCATATGTTCATCCTGGAGTTTAGTTACTAGTGGTGTACCGCAAGGATCTGTTTTGGGGCCACTGCTGTTTGTCATTTTTATAAATGACCTGGAAGAGGGTGTAGAAGGGTGTGTTAGTAAATTTGCGGATGACACTAAGGTCGGTGGAGTTGTGGATAGTGCCGAAGGATGTTGTAGGGTACAGAGGGACATAGATAGGCTGCAGAGCTGGGCTGAGAGATGGCAAATGGAGTTTAATGCGGAAAAGTTCGAGGTGATTCACTTTGGAAGGAGTAACAGGAATGCAGAGTACTGGGCTAATGGGAAGATTCTTGGTAGTGTAGATGAACAGAGAGATCTTGGTGTCCAGGTGCATAAATCCCTGAAGGTTGCTACCCAGGTTAATAGGGCTGTTAAGAAGGCATATGGTGTGTTAGCTTTTATTAGTAGGGGGATCGAGTTTCGGAGCCACGAGGTCATGCTGCAGCTGTACAAAACTCTGGTGAGACCGCACCTGGAGTATTGCGTGCAGTTCTGGTCACCGCATTATAGGAAGGATGTGGAAGCTATGGAAAGGGTGCAGAGGAGATTTACTAGGATGTTGCCTGGTATGGAGGGAAGGTCTTACGAGGAAAGGCTGAGGGACTTGAGGTTGTTTTCGTTGGAGAGAAGGAGGAGGAGAGGTGACTTAATAGAGACATATAAGATAATCAGAGGGTTAGATAGGGTGGATAGTGAGAGTCTTTTTCCTCGGATGGTGATGGCAAACACGAGGGGACATAGCTTTAAGTTGAGGGGTGATAAATATAGGAAAGATGTCAGAGGTAGTTTCTTTACTCAGAGAGTAGTAGGGGCGTGGAACGCCCTGCCTGCAAAAGTAGTAGACTCGCCAACTTTAAGGGCATTTAAGTGGTCATTGGATAGACATATGGATGAAAATGGAATAGTGTAGGTCAGATGGTTTCACAGGTCGGCGCAACATCGAGGGCCAAAGGGCCTGTACTGCGCTGTAATGTTCTAATTCTAATTCTGTCTTTCCCGACTTTGTACATCTCTGCCGCCACCTCTGTGGGTCTGTCCTGTCTGACTATGATTTTCTGTGCGATCGCTCATCGAACTTTGGAACGAGTTTCCAGGTGCCAGAGAAGAATAACAGAATCATAGAATGGTTGCAGCACATGAGGAGACCATTTGGCCTGTCGTGTCCCTGCAAGCAAGAGGATTGCAGCTAGTCCCACTCCCCTGTCCCCTCTGCTTTTCATGATAGACTTTTTCATATCCGACTCCGATGCCCAGGTTGACGCTCAGTGAACCACCCGAGTTTAATTTCAGCATGCTTTTTCCTAGCAATATCGTACAACTGAATGACATGCTGAGCGATTTAAGAGATTAACGAAGAGTTAAATATATTATGGTGACACAGGAAGTAATCCTGAGATTAGAACCCTACAGGTCCTGCTTTTTAACCTTCTGCCTAACTCCCTATATTCACTGTGCAGGACCTCATCTCTCCTCCTGTCTATGTCGTTAGCTGCTCACCCTCCCCTTTCAGAATATCCTGCAGCTGCTCTGCGACATCCTTGACCCTAGCACCAGGGAGGCAACATACTATCCTGGAGTCTCGTTTGTGGCCACAGGAACGCCTATCTGTACCCCTTACGATAGAATCCCCTATCACGATAGCTCTTCCAACCCTTTTCCTCCCCTGCTGTGCATCAGAGCCCTCCGTGTTGCCACGAACTTGGCTGCTGCTGCTTTCCCCTGAGAGGTCATCCCCCACAACAGTATCCAAAGTGGTATATCTGTTTGAGAGAGGCATGGCCACAGGGGACTTCTGCACTACCTGCCTACGCCTACTACTCCATCTGCGTGGAGCCCGTCTGCGCATGTGCGTAATTTGGCGCAGCCTGATGAAAAGAGGTGGTCACCCATCTCTTTTCTGCCTGTGCAGCCATTACCGGTGGTGTGACCACCTCAGTAAACGTGCTATCCACAACGTCCTCAGCATCGCAGATGCTCCACAGTGAATCCACCCACAACTCCAGCTCCGTAATGCAGGTAGCCAGTAACTGCAGATGGATACACTTCCTGCACACATGGTCGTCAGGGACACTGGAAGCGTCCCTGATTTCGCACATAGCGCAGGAAGAGCATATCACGGGGCTGAGCTCTCCTGCCATGACTTACCCTTAGATTAATTAGTTACTCCCTTAATTAAAAAGTACTAATTACACTAGGGGCCTTGTTCTACCCACTCCAATCTAACGTCCTTAAAAAAAAACACTTTAGTAGTACTCACCTTATCACCAGAGGTTTTATTTTCAACAAAAATAAATCTCCCCCTTTTTAAAGATATTTAAATGCACTAACAGCTGCTACTCACCAACCAATCACCTTGTAGCTCTCCTCTGACGCCACTGTTGTTTTTTTCAAAACTCCAGGCGCACTGGAAGAGGTCTGACTGCTTTCTGTGTCCGGAAGGTAAGGTATTATTCTGGACAATTGTCAAATAAAATAAGGCTGCGTTTGCTGACAACGCTGCCACTAGGTGGCGCTGCAATGGCACATGCGCAAATGCAGCATGTGCCAAGTAAACGTCACAGTCTGCGACTTCAGGCAACCTAACCTAAACACATGGCAGCACACAAAGGCGAGCCGGCCGAGGACGAAGGGTAGGGGAGCGGGCCGGGGAAGGAGCGGAGCGGCCCGGCGACGGTGTGGGGGGGGAGCAGGCCTGGGACGGGGGTGGGGAGCGGAGTGGTCGAAAGAGTGCAGTGGGCCGGGGTCTGGGGGAGGGGGAGCGGGCTGGGGACGGGATCGGGGGGAGCGGAGCGGCGGAAAGAGCGGAGTGGACAGAGAGAGAAGTGGGCGGGGTGTGTTTAAGAGGTGGTGGGGGGGGGGAGCGGAGCGGTCGAGAGAGTGCAGCGTGATGGGGGGGAGCGGAGCAGCCGGAGAAAGCAGCGAAGTGGTGAGGGGAGGGAGAGGAGCGGCCGGAGACGGCAGCGATGGGTGCAGCGGAGCGGCCGAAAGAGCGGAGGGGGTGGAGCGGAGCTTGGCGCATGTATGAATTTCCGTTGGCGTTGCATTTCGACGACGTCATCGGCGCATGCGCTAACCAGTCCTGGCAAGTCAAACGCAGCGCACGCGCAGAGAGTAGGAGCCCGTCTGCGCATGTGCGTAATTCGGCGCAGCCTGATGAGCCAGTGGCCGGCTGCGTTCTCGGGAATCACAATGCATTTGCTGACAACGCTACCAATAGGAGGGCTGCAGTCACATCTGTTTCTGTCTCGAATTCTACACTCCCATCAACCCCCGATAATCTTTGAAATAAAATGAAAGCGTTGTAGAGGGAAAAGATTTAGAAAGTTGTAACTTTGTTTCTGACTCACTCACTCTTGTACTCTGTAAAATGCTGCTCGGTGGTTCAGTGACCGGGATATAATCTGCCCGTGTTTTCCCGAGACTGTTCTCAGTGTATGGGAAGGTTTGGCCCAGGTTGCAGAATCCTGCGTCCCAGGGATGTGCGGTAACCCTCTGATTCATTTGCTGCTATTTGTTGCCAGCGGGTTATTGGAGAGTGTGGGGCCAGAATATTGTTGCTTGTCCCGGTGTCACTCACTGTGGAGCTGGGGAAAAGTGAATGATTGATGGATTTGTTTCCATGTCTGAAATGCGGCTCAGATCTATTGTTTTTAACCAAGGTAGCGTGGAATGATCCTTTAAAAACCTCTCCCAAATTGAACAGAAATCAGCGGTCATGTTCAGCTTTGAGAGTGATGTTCTGCACTGTCACAGCTGGAAACAGAAGCGAGTGAAAGACACTGTAGCGAGCTTGAGTGCACAGAACTGTACAGAGAAAAGGCAAATGTAGTCACGCGGTGAGACATTGTAATTCGTCAACAAACATAGATCATTCAACTTTTCCTATCATTTAATGAAACAAGTTTTATTAATTTCCCCCACATGGTTCTGTACTGGGGACAATTTGCGTCTGCAACAAAGGTTATAACTACTACATGACAGAAATGACACACTGTAATCATCCCGGGGATAATAGCCAGAATGTTGAACTGTGCAGTCATGCTGTGCTTCTGCATTTTTTTATTTTACAGAAATAGAATTCCTGTGCTGTATTTAGGTAGGCTGCAGAAATTGATCTAGTCAGAGAATAATAGAATGACACAACACAGGTGGAAGCCATTTGACCCATGGGACTAAACCCGCTCTTTGAGAAAGCTATTCCATTAGTCCCACTTTCCTGTTCTTTAACCATTGCCCTGTAATTTTTCACTTTCAAATAATTATCCAATTCCCTTTGGAAAACTTTGAGTTGAGAAAAAACAATATTGAAAGAGGTGCAGGAGCATCTGAAATGCCGAGCACAATGTATGCTTAATGAGAAAATGTCCCTGCCCAGAGACTCAGGATTTTTATACAGTTTTGAAAAAAAATAATTATTTATCTAATTGATTTCAAATCGATTTTTAAAAGTTATTCTGATCAAACAAGTCCTTAGTTTGCCGAGTCGGAATATGCAATCTAATTAATCTAGCTGCGCAATCTGTTACATAGGCAGTTATATAAAATGGAGGAAGTTTTGCGACAGTGATACAATGTCCTGGTTAGACCACACCTGGGGTATTGTGTATAGTTCTGGACATGGCACTTTATGAGTGATACACATTGGCCTTGGAAACAGGGCAGTGCACATTCACCAGAGTGTTTCTAGGGGGCTGATGGCTAAATGATGAGACGACATTAAATAAAGTGTGTTAATTCTTGGAATATAGAACGTTAAGTGGTGCTTTGATTGAGCTTGTTTTATAATAAGGAAATGAATTAGTAGAGTAAATAGAGAAAAACGTTTCCTTCACTTGATCATTGTGGACACGACACTTACTTGGAGAAATAGTCGATAAATTTAAACAGTGTGGGATCATTACTGTTTTCCCATTATGCATATTTTCTCATCAATCTACTTATTGAATGGCGTTGAAGGGGTGTGTTAGCACAGGTACTGAAAACAACGATCTTCATTTGTTATGTAAGTGACTCGGTTTTGTTAATAATTTATGAAAAAGGAATTATAGTTAAGCTAAATAAATACTTTATCAGTGTTTTAATCAAGGGGACAGTGAGAACAGTGTTGCTGTTTGGCACATGACTCGGGCTAGTCTGAGAGCAGATGTCATGGCATCAGGGACAGAAAAGTGGCAAGTATTCCTTTGATTGGACAAGCCCAGTTGCAAAAGAGAACATCTGGATGGGCAGAGAATTGCCAAGCTGTCTGCTTGTTATTCAGTGTGTGCATGTGGTACGTTCTGGAAGGAGACAAAGGCATGTGCTGCTAAAGTGTCAAAAAGGACAGAAAAAGGAGAGAATTCCAAGGAAAAATGGAAGACTACAACCCGGCTTGTGTTATCAAATTTCCTAAAAGATTCAGTGAAGTTCAGTGTGTCAATTCGTCTTGTTTCCTGCATTTCGAGAAGGCCTGCTAAATTGTGGTTCAATGCCTCCTGAAGAGAGATACGTCTGGAAGATTCTTTAACAGCTGCTCGGAGGTTGGACAGTGAGTTCCATGACCTCCTAGTCAGTTAATCTCTCCGACCCTCCGCCCTATCAACACCTTTCCTTTTGTTCTCTTTTCCCCAACCCTCGCTTTATTCGTTTAAATCCTATTACATTTCCTGCCTTTGCCAGTCCTGATAAAAGGGCACTGACCTGAAACGTTAAAACTCTGTTTCTCTCTCCACAGATGCTGCCAGACCTGCGGAGTATTTCCAGCACTTTTTGTTTTTATTTCAGATTTCCATCATGCACAGTATTTTGCTTTTATTTAAGTGTTTAATTTGCTGCCACTTCTCTTCCAGGAATTCCTACCCTGAAGATGTTCTGCCCTTCTCTCTCACGGGATCTTCCTTTATCTCTTTTACCTTGTTCATCTTCATTGCTTTCTATTTCCGTCCTCGTGTCTGGTAAAGTGTCTACCAAAACTTTCACAGCTGCATCTCCTTTCTCAGCGACTGTCACCAGCTCAGACTTATTCCACGTGGATTCCAATTGAAGTTTCGTCCTTCATGTTTTGAATCCACCCAGGATTACAGGTATCTCCGGGAAATATAACATTCCTCGGACTGCTGTTCTCGCTGGATCCTGAGATCCCCACTCAGTGCCATGCGTCACCATATGTACACACTCGACCTCTCTCTCCAGAAGCACCATCTCAACTTATCGCAAAGCTGTTCTACTCTGCAGTTTCATTTCATCCTTCATCTTTTCCGAAACATTAGCAAAAAACTTTTATTCTTCCTTTCAGGTGTAAAGGAACGCAAGCTCCAGCAGCTGATGGGGACTACTGACCCTTCAGATCCTACTTCCCCTTCACTTACCCTTGACCCCATTCCTTCTGATCTGACCCCTTGTCGTGTATTTACAGTACCCTCTGACCTGCCCCTCTCTGACGCTGAACGATCTGTATTCAGCAAAAGACTCAGTTTTATCCCCTTACATCCCCTACCTCAATGAATTTTACGCTCGGCATGATGTTGAGCTCTTCTTCTGTTGCCTTTGCCTCCGGGCTCACTTCTTTGACCAGGAATACTCCCCCCAACCAGCAGACACATTCACTCGCCTCCAGCACTCTCTCTTCACTTGAACCCCTCTCTGCGGCCCCTTGCCCACTCATGATATTTTCATTGAGAACTGTCAGTGAGACATCAGCCATCTCAATTTCTCCACTCCACTCACTCACTCTATCCTGTCTCCCTCTGAACGTGCTGCACTCTGTTCTCACAGGTCTAACGTCGACATTGTGATCAAGCCTGCAGACATTGTGATCAAGCCTAAAAACAAGAAATGCTGGAACCACTCAGCAGGTCTGGTAGCATCTGTGGAACGAGAAGCAGAGTTAACGTTTCGGGTCAGTGACCCTTCTTCGGAACTGTCAAATATTAGAAATGTCACAGGTTATAAGCAAGTGAGGCGGGGGTGGGGCGAGAGATAATAAAGGAGAAGGTGTAGATTGGACAAGGCCACATAGCTGACCAAAAGGTCATGGAGCAAAGGCAAACAATATGTTAATGGTGTGTTGAAAGACAAAGCATTAGTACATATAGGGTGTTAATGGACTGAACAGTGAACAGCAGCAAGTACAAACATGAAAAAATAGTGGGTAAGCAAACTGAACAAACTAAGATGAAATGAAATAAACTTTAAAATATATTAAAATGTAAAAAAGAAAAAATAACTAAAAATAAAATTAAAATGGGGGCCAGTCATGGTGCTGTTGTTGTTTAGCATACAGGCCTCTACATTGCAGAGGCTGAGTGTCAACTCTCATACACTTCTTCCTACCTCCCCCGGACCATGACCCCACCGCTGAACATCAAGCAACTGTCTACAGGACTATCACTGACCTTAGCTCCTCCGAGGATCTTCCCTCTACAGCTTCCAACCTCATATTTTCGCAACCATGGACAGCCAGCTTCTACCTCCTTCCTAAAATCCACAAACAGGACTGTCCTGACAGACCCATATTTTCAGTCTATTCCTGACCTTCTGAATTTATTTCTCCCTATCTTGATTCTATCTTTTTCCCCTGGTCCAGTCTCTTCCCACCTACATCATGACTCTTCTGATGCCCAATGCCATTTTGACAATTTCCGGTTTCCTGGCCCTAACCGCCTCCTCTTCACTATGGACGTCCAATCTCGCTACACCCCATTCCCCACCAGAACGGTCTGAGGACTCTGCGTTTCTTCCTTGAATAAAGGCCCATCCACCACCACCCTCCTCTGACTGACTGAACTTGTTCTCACATTAAACAACTTCTCCTTCAACTCCATTCACTTCCTACAAATAAAAGGTGTTGCTATGGGTACCCACATGGGTCCTAGTTATGCCTGTCTTTTTGTGGGATATGTCAAACACTCCTTATTCCATTTCTACTCAGGCCCCCTCCCCCAAATATTTTTCAGGTGCGTTGATGACTGTCTCGGTGCCATTTCCTGCCTCCGCCCCGAACTGGAAAACTATCAAATTTGTTTCCAATCTCCACCTTTCTCTCACCTTTACATGGTCCATCTCCGACACTTCCCTTCCCTTCCTTGAATTCTCTGTCTCAATCTCTGGGGATAGACTGTCTACTATTATTCATTATAAGCCCACCGACTCCCACAGCTACCCTGAATGTACTTATTCACACCCTGCCTCCTGTAAGGACTCCATTCCATTCTCCCGATTTCTCCGTCCTGGATGCATCTACTCTGATGATGCAATCTTCCATGACAGCGCTTCTGATATGTCTTCCTTTTTCCTCAACGAGGACACGCTCCCCCCACTGTGGTTGACAGGGCCCTCAATCGTGTCCGACCTATTTCCCGTACTTCTGCCTTCACCCCTTCCCCTCCCTCCGAGAATTGTGAACAGAGTACCCCTTGTCCTCACTTGCCACGCACCAGCCTTCGGATCCAACGGATCATCCGCCGCCATTTCTGCCACTTCCAGCGTGATGCTACCAGCAAAAGCATTTTCCCCTTCCCCTCCTGTCAGCATTCCGAAGGGACCTTTCCCTCTATGACACTCTGATCCACTCCTCCATTACCCGTGACATTTCGTCCCCTTCCGGCAGCACCTTCCCATGTAATTATAGGAGGTGTAGTACCTGCCCTTTTACCTCCTCCCTTCTCACTATTCAAGGTCCCAAGCACTCATTTCAGGTGAAGCAACGATTTACTTGTACTTCTTTCAATTTCGTATATTGTATTCACTGCTCACAATGTGGTCTCCTCTACATTGGGGAGAGCAAATGCAGATTGGGTGACTACTTTCCAGAACACCTCCGTTCAGTCCAAAAACATAACCCCGAGCTTCTGGTTGTTGGGCATTTCAACACTCCCCCCTGCTCTCATGCTCACATCTCTGTCCTGGGCTTGCTGCACTGTTCCACTGAACAGCAACACAAGTTCGAGGAACAGTATCTTATTTTCCAATTCGGCACACTACAGCCTACTGGACTGAACATTGAGTTCATTAATTTCAGAGCATGACTGGCCCTTTTTATTTTATTCTTTATTTTGATTTTATTTTATTTTGTTTCATCATTTTTTACCATTTGCCTGCCCGCTGTTTTTTTCATATTTGTGCTTTGACTAGGGCTGTTTATTCTTCTATCATTCGCAGTCTCTCTGCATTTATTCTTTGTCATTCACCAACCCATTAGAGAATTCTCTTTTCCTTTGCCTTTACCCCATGACCTTTTGCTAGTTAATCTCTCCAACCCCCTCTGTCCTATCAACAACTTTCCTTTTGTTCTCTTTCCCCCACCCATGCTTTATTTCCTTAAAATCTATTGCATTTCTATCCTTTGCCAGTTCTGATGAACGGTCACTGACCTGAAACATTAACTCTGCTTCTCTCTCCACTGATGCTGCCTGACCTGCCGAGTATTATCAGAACTTTCTGTTTTTATTATGGACAGTGTGCTCGTTTGGTGCAGTATATCTCTTTTTTTTATCATGTGTGGGCAAGTGATCTGCTCGAGTGTGTGTGTTTTTTTTGTTTGTTAACAGAGCTCTGATCTAATTTTTTAAAAACTTTTTTCGGTTAACAGGAACGTGTGTGTGTGCGTGTGTGTGTGTGTGTGTGTTAAGGGGCTAAGGTAAAAGGGACTTTTAAAAATGAATGTTGGATTTTTAACAATTTGATCTATGTAATATTATTTTACAACATTACGAGGTAAGAGTGTTTTTTAATAAACTTAATTTTGTTGTTCAGTAAAGAAACCTGGGTATTGTGTTCTATTGTGGGAAAATAGCGTATCTGATTGGCTGTTGCAACAAGTGGGAAAAGTTTAAAGAATATGTTGTGACTTGTGGAGAAGTGGGACTGAATTAACAGTGCACTCCTCCCGCCTTGGTCGAACTCATTTTCCAAGTTGGTTGCTTTAAATGTGGTGCATTGTATCCTCATCTTGAATTTTGATTCACTTCAATATCCAAAACAAACTGAATTGCAAACCTGACGGACAAATAATGGAAAACAAGTCACAAGTGAATATCATCCCATGATGCCCATTTTCTGATTTATAATAGTCAGTTTGTCGATGAAGTAAAAATAAATTTGATTGATAAGCTTTGAAATAAAATGTTGCCTGTGTTCTATTTATGACACTTTCTGGCGTCTGAATCTCGTTCATATCTCTTCTTCCTCTATTGAATAAGAAAGGAGGGGTTTGACACTGACCGGACTTGCCCTGCGTCTGATATTTCTGAACTCGAGGTTTATATTCAGCGGCTTCTACTCCTTCGATCAGCGTCAGCTTCAACTCAATGGCTACTTATTAACAGCAACTTCATCAGACATTCAAATCTGACTTACTGTTGGCATGGACTGGCGCTTTTATTATCAATTTCAATGCATCCTTTTGCATTGAAACAAATTGTATTCATTATTTTAAATTAGCATGAGGTGATTTTTCGAAGTCAGCTTTAAATCATCTAAAAACGTCTTCAGGTTCATGGCATTCCAGACATTTCAGTAGCCATGCTGATAACATAAATATTTTGGCTTTTGACATCTTCGATCTGCAGGAAAATAGAGTTTAGGAATATGAGATCACAGATCCGTGGTTCGACTGGGGGTTTTCACCTCAGAATAGACAATAGAGGTGTTTAAATGAAGGGTTCAGATTGAGGAATTAACAAGGAACTGTTTCCAATGGCTGAAGGATCAAAACCAGAGAGTGAAGATTGGTAGAAGAAAAGGTGCCATCGAGTTCTTTCATTAATATTGTTTCTCTTCCACAGATTTTGCCGGAGTTGCTGATTATTTGCAGCATTTTCAGTTTTTATTTCAGATTTCCATCATCTGCAGTATTTTGTTTTCGTGCCAAATTTTGCCCCACGTTGGGTGAGTTTATTTTCAACTTTCTGTAGCGTTCGTGCATGAATTCCATCTTCCCAGCATAGCTACTGACAGTGTGCAGTCATGGCCGAGTGGTTACGATAACAAATTTGAATATCAATTCGGCGTTTTGTATGAAGGCGCGAATCCTAATCCTTTCTAACCTCTTTAAAATTTAACCATCTCATTTTTATTCACTTGAAAGCATTCACAAAATTTACGGTGAAAATAGAAGAAAAATGTTCACTAATTGCGGAGAATACTAATATCCACCTGGGCAAGCATACACTGATAGAGTCAGCACGGATTTATTAAGGGAAAATCGTATTTGAATAACTTGATTGACTGTTTTGATGAGGCAACATAGAGGATTGGTCAGGGCAGTACAGTTGATGTTGTGTATATGGATGTTCAAATGATGTTTGAATAAGTACCACATATTGGGCTTATTGTCAAAACTGAAGCCTATGGAATAAAAGAAACAGTGAAAATGAATACAAAATGAGTGATAGAAAACAGAAAGAAAAGCAAAACACTGCAGGTGCTAGAAATTAAAAATTAATAAAAATAATAAGAAAATGTTGAGGATAGGCAGGTCAGAAAGTACCTGTGGAGAGACAAACAGACTTAACATTTCGAGTCGATGACAGAAAAAAGTAAGAGATGTAACAGATTTTGAGCAAGTACAGAGGCAGAGAAAGGGAAGAGGGGAGGAATGAACAAAAGAAAAGATCTGTAATAGGGTGGGAAGCATGATAGATTCAAAGACGAAAGAGGTGATTGTGCAAGGCAAAGAGTTGTGGTGAATGACTGTTTTCTGCACTGGAGGGAGACATACAGTGACGTTCTCAAATGTTCAGGGCTCTGACTACTGCTGTTCTCGATAAATATTAATGGCTTGTATTTGGGGTAAAGGGCACAATTATGAATTTTTCAGATAGCACGAATCCTGAAAAGTAGTAAAGTGATATATTTTGGTAGGAAAACAAGGAGAGATATTAGGTGCTAAATCATACAATTTCAAAGTGAGAGAAGGAGAAGGGAGACCTCGGAGGTGCTTGTGCACAAACCTTGGTAGGTGGCAGGAGAGATTAACGAAGCAGTTAATAAGTCATATAGGATCCTGGGCTTTATAAATAGACACATAGGGCTGAATTTTTCCGGAGGCGAACTTCAAAGATGGCAGGGCGCAGGCGCAGAATTTGCTTAATGGAACTGCCGAGATACGCAGCGCGGCGGCACATTTACATGGCCTGGGCGGACCGCCCCCCCACTCCACCACCTTATGACGTGAGGGGGCTGGAGCTCCGTCCCCGGCAACAGCGTCCGTGCCACTGCACTGGCGCCGGCGCTATTTTTAAAGGGCTTAGAGCCCTTAATGCCAGTTTAATTGTTTAAAGAAACAATGAGTTTTAAAGTATTAAAAAAATTGAAAAATCTTTTCAGCCCCTCTTCCACCACCCGCCCCCCACCCCAATAGCCTTACGTATCATTACTGCCCTCTACTTCAAAAAGATAATTACCTTGAGTACCTGACATTCCCCCTTCCCCCCGACGTTCAAAATCCTTTACCATTACCCCTATATTACCGAGATAGGGAGATAGATTTTGGAAACGGTCACCAACATGACTCCAGTAAACGATCCCTGTAGGAAAAGGGGAAACAGTGTGTGTATCTGCCCCGATATCCCCCTCCCCAGGCCTCCCACTCAAATCCCCCACTGCTCCCAGTCTACAGCTCAAACTTGCAGATTGAAGCTTCCTGCACATTGACCCCGCCTTACCTAGGTGTGGGACGTTCCAAGGTGAGTGCTGATGTAACTATGGAGTGTGAAACTCTTGCAGTGTGCCGTGTCCCAAATACTTCCCCTTCCCAAGGCCTCTTTAAGCACTGAATGCAGACAAAGCTGATGCACCTTGAGGATCCTCACTCACCTGCACAGGTACATTATCCTTGTCACCCCACACCTCCCCCCCACCCCACCCCCACCCCCACACTCACTTGTGAACCAGCTGCTTCTTTCAATGCGGGTTGGCGTATGAGGGAAGGTTGGACTGGCTAGGCTGTTATCTGCTGGAATTTAGAAGAGTAAGAGGCGACTTGATTGAAGCATATTAGAGGGGTCTTGGCAGGGTGCATGTAGAAACGATGATTTCTCTTGTGGGAAAAACTAGAACTAGGGGGCAATATTTCAAAATAAGCAGTCGCTCATTTAAGAGAGAGATGAGGAGAATTATCTCTTCAGTGGATCGTGAGTCTTTAGATCTCGCTTACTCAAAAGGCAGTGAAAGCAGAATCGTTGAATATGTTTCGGGAATAGGTAGATAAATGCTTAATAAGCAAGGAGGTGAAAGGGTTTGGGGTAGGCGGGAATGTGGAGTTGAGATTACAATCAAATCAGCCATGATCTTATTGAGTGGTGGAGCAGGCTCGAAGAGCCGAGTGGTCTATTCCTGCTCCTAATTCGTTTCTTGTAAGCCAGCCATTTACGTAAACAAATCTTGTTTAATTGGTCTTTATCCCATTGCTCTCCTTCAGTGCTTCCCGCATTCTGCTGTTGTCCCTTGCTCCCTGCTTCACAGCGTAATTACTCATCTTTCCCCTCTTCAGCTTTCTGTTTGTCTGGTTTTAGTTCAGATTTCCAGCATCTGCAGGATTTAATTTCAAACTAACCTCAACTGACCACTCTCAAATCTGAAAATGGCTGTCCCTCACACCAGGGCTTCTCATTTTATTTAAAAACATACATTTATATAGAGTTTTTCATGACCACAAGACCTCTCAATGTGTTTTGCAGCCAATGAAGTACTTCTCCCAGTGTACAATAGTCATCACTGTTACTTCAAGATAGGAATTCAGAACAGACAGACAAACATTTTTCTAGGTTTGAGTTTGCTGTGTGTAAATTCTCCCTTTCCATCATCCTGTACAAGAAGCTTACAAATATCAATGTGCAGGATAGAAATTCAGAACAGACAAGTCTCGTTTCAATGGAAAATTGTTTCCTCTCTTGCCCCTCCAAAGCTGTAAATCCCCGTCCCACACACTCTCCCTCCTCCCTGTGCTGAAACCCAAACCCATGGCACCATCTGTACCATTTCTTTCCTCCACTGCCAGTTCTCTCCCTCCCTCTACTCTGGCTGAGTTCAGTTCTCCAGCCCCTGTGTGCAGAGTGAGAATAAAATCAATGAGTCACTGGTCACTGGGACCCTGAACCTCCGTCCACTCTCTGCCATCACCAAGATGGCTACGCATGCGCTCTGCGTCCCGCTGCACCAAGATGGCGGCAGGCTCACCCCTCCCGCCATCCTTTGCAATGAGGTGGACGTTAACCTGGGCCTGGTCCAGGGAAAATGCCCCACTTGCTGCAAACGCGGGACATGGAGCTTCTTATTGGGGGGCTTGCAGCCTACACCAGGTGGTTATTGAAGCCTCGCCGCCCATCCGCCGGCTCCATTCCTCCCCTGCACTGCAAAAGCGTCTCCAGCACTCGCACGGTTCTGATCAGTGATACTGCTCAAGCTCCAGGTGCACGCCAGCACTGCACCTCCACGCTGGACTCCTGTGAAGTGAGTAGAGCACATTCACTGCCCCAGTGAATGCTGGGTTACAGCCTCTCCACTGAAACTGCTACTGGGGGAAGAAAGAATGAGAATAGTTTTCTGTGATGAAATTGAGATGAAATGAAGAAAATTCTTGTATTAAAAACCCAAGTACATAGGCGCTCCACGATAGTTGAATCCTGGGTGTGATTAATAACAGCTTTAGATAAACATACCTGAGGGAGAGTGCAATCAAGGCTCATAAGACTGACTCTATGATTGTCCCATGAGAAGAGATTGAGTGCACCCAGTCTCTCTTCGCTCTATGTTAGGTTACGAAGGTGAGCTCATTGAAACAAATAACATTCTTAAGAGGCTTGACAGGGTAAATGCTGCGAAGATGTTTCCACTAGCTGGGGAGTTCAGAACTAGGAGTCACAGTTTCAGAATAAGATTTCACACATTCAGGACAGAGATGATGAGTTTTTTTTCCACTTAGGATTGAAATTCTCTACCCCAGGGGGCTGCTGATGCTCATTCCATGAGTATATTGGAGACAAAGAATGACAAATTTTTGGATATATGGTGAATCAAGGAATATGGGGAAAGTGCAGGAGAGCGGTTGGGATGTAGAAGATCAGCCATAATCTTATTGAATGAAGGAGCATACGCTCAATCTTTCCCACTGGCTCTCTATTTAAAACCTTTATTACATAAAAACATGTCACATGCAACAAAGAGATGTCATTTTTTTACAATGATAAGACTGAAATATTTCATAGCACATTTCAATTAAGATTAAATTCAGGATAGAGAGAAGGAGACAGAAAAATAAAGAGAGAGAGAGAAGAAGAACAGGACTGCAACCTAGGTGGTAATTTAGGAAAATAGAATTAGGAAGAGACAGAGACAGAGAAAGACAAGAGGCACAGAGGCAAAGAGACAGAGAGAGAGATACAAACATAGGGAAGGAAGAGGTGACTGTCTCAATCTTTTAAGCATCTGGTTTATAAGCGTGATTTGTATTTGGATGTCACTGAGAGACTGTCTGTGTAACTGAGAGAGGGAACCCTGGGCTCTTGCTGTGCTATTTTGTCTAAAAATATTCATTTCTCATCTTTTAATCAATTCCCACCTAAAACAGATTTATCTGGCTATGATCACATTGCTTTTGTGGGATCTTGCTGTACATAAATTTTCTGCAGTATTTCCTGCATTGCAACAGTTACAAGACTTATTTCTGTCTCTCTCCCGCCTACGCTCTTTCTATTTCTCCCCAGCTTTCTCTCCTTGTTTCTGTTTAAAGGTTTAATGAACAATAAAATTGCTACAGCTGGCGATGTTTTTGCTGTTATTATAAGAGGGAGAGAATGGGGAAGAACTGGATACAATTTCTCTGAAGATCAGCACATTGCTGCCTGTGGAATCTTGCTGTGCACAAATTGCCTTCAGCATTTTGGACTTTGCAATAATAACCTCACTTCACAAATTATTTCATTATCTAATTGCACATCATCAGGAGTGCTTTCACATGGTTTGTTATAATTCCTGAATAATGCTTGCGCTTTCGGCAGTGAGATGAATTTTGAGGTTTAAATGCAATGTGCAGCAGCCATTTTAACTCATTTTAGAGTCACTTACGGCATAAAAGGAGGCTATTTGCCAAGGTTCTGATCGTGGTTTACTTTCTGTGTCTCCCTCTCCCTATCTTTCTCTTTGATTGAGAGAAATTGGAGAGAGGGAGCGAGAGAGACAGGAGAGAGTGAGGGAAACAGTGGGTTGGCATCCTTCCATCTACGAAGGATGATGGACATGCACCAAACAATCCATTTAGGTGGGGTGTCTTCTCTTGGTGTACCTTTGCTGATGGCTGTGAAGGCCAACCCTCTACCACAAGTGCTCCACATGAAAATGCCACGTGACGCTGTGAGTTGTTGTTTTTGATGTTGGCATCTGTTGCCAAGCTGCTGTAGCAACTGGTCATCATGGTACTGCACACCAGTCCACAGGATTTGTCGCCATTTCCCGCTTTCACCAGTTAGTGACTCCCAAGTGCAATAGTCGACATTTAGCGGCTTCATGTCACGCTTGCAAACATCCTTGAAGCGGACCTTTGGGCGACCCACTGCTCTTCCGCCCCAACTAACTCACCATACAGAAGGTCCTTGGGTATATGACCATCCTGTGGACGTGTCCAATCCACCGAAAATGCCTCTGTTTGATTAGTGCCAGCAGACTTGGGAGCTGAGCCTTTGAGAGGACTGCCACATTTGTGACCTTTTCCCTTCCAGGATATGTCCATAATGTGCTGCAGACAGTGAAGATGCAAATAATTGAGCGAAATTTCCTAGTAGTTGTAAGTCACCCATATTTCCTAGCCAGACAGCAGGGCGTTGAGCAAACAGGCACTTATAAACTATTAGCTTGGTTCTAGGGGTCAGCTTGGTGTTATTCTATGCACGGTTCACAAGTTAGCCAAAGGTGGTAGCTGCTTTCCCTATGTGTGTATCGAATTCTGTATCACAGGACAGCTTGTCTGTCACCGTGGACCCAAGGTAGTAGAATTTGCTCATCACTTCCAATGGGGTGTTATATAGTGTGATCGGGGGCAGAGATTCGACGCCTTGTCCCATGACCACGCTTTTTTGGTGCTTATAGTCAAGGAGAACAAGTTACGGGCATGGGAGAAACAGTCCATGAGTCTTTGTAGCTGAGTTTTTGTGTGAGCGACTAGCGCAGCATGGTCAGCACAGAGAGGTTCTCAGATCAGGTTAAGATTTATTTTTGTCTTCACTTTCAGCCTTGATAGAGTGTTGATCTTTCCATCTGACCGTGTGTGCAAGTAAACTCCTTCCATACTGGTCAAAGAGGATATCACAGCTGTGCTGAAGGAGGGCACTATGGAGGACCCGAGCAGTGAGGCAATATGGGCAGAACTCAGAAATAGGAAGGGTGCGGTAACAATGTTGGGGCTGTACTACAGGCCTCCCAACAGCGAGCGTGAGATAGAGGTACAAATATGAAAACAGATTATGGAAAGATGTAGGAGCAACAGGGTGGTGGTGATAGGAGATTTTAATTTTCCCAACATTGACTGGGATTCACTTAGTGTTAGTGGTCCAGATGGAGCAGAATTTGTAAGGAGCATCCAGGAGGGTTTTCTAGAGCAGTATGTAAATAGTCCAACTCGGGAAGGGGCCATACTGGACCTGGTGTTGGGGAATGAGCCCGGCCAGGTGGTTGAAGTTTCAGTAGGGGACTACTTTGGGAATAGTGATCACAATTCCGTAAGTTTTAGAATACTAATGGACAAAGACGAGAGTGGTCCCAAAGGAAGAGTGCTAAATTGGGGGAAGGCCAACTATACCAAAATTCGGCAGGAGCTGGGGAATGTAGATTGGGAGCAGCTGTTTGAAGGTAAATCCACATTTGATATGTGGGAGGCTTTTAAAGAGAGGTTGATTAGCGTGCAGGAGAGACATGTTCCTGTGAAAATGAGGGATAGAAATGGCAAGATTAGGGAACCATGGATGACAGGTGAAATTGTGAGACTAGCTAAGAGGAAAAAGGAAGCATACATAAGGTCTAGGAGGCTGAAGAAAGACGAAGCTTTGAAAGAATATCAGGAATGTAGGACCAATCTGAAACGAGGAATTAAGAGGGCTAAAAGGGGTCATGAAATATCTTTAGCAAACAGGGTTAAGGAAAATCCCAAAGCCTTTTATTCATATATAAGGAGCAACAGGGTAACTAGAGAAAGGATTGGCCCACTCAAGGACAAAGGAGGAAAGTTATGCGTGGAGTCAGAGAAAATGGGTGAGATTCTAAACGAGTACTTTGCATCGGTATTCACTGAGGAGAGGGACATGACGGATGTTGAGGTTGGGGACAGATGTTTGATTACTCTCGGTCAAGTCGGCATAAGGAGGGAGGAAATGTTGGGTATTCTAAAAGGCATTAAGGTGGACAAGTCCCCAGGTCTGGATGGGATCTATCCCAGGTTTCTGAGGGAAGCGAGAGAGGAAATAGCTGGGGCCTTAACAGATATCTTTGCAACATCCTTAAACACGGGTGAGGTCCTGGAGGACTGGAGAATTGCTAATGTTGTCCCCTTGTTTAAGAAGGGTAGCAGGGAAAATCCAGGTAATTATCGACCGGGGAGCCTGACGTCAGTGGTAGGGAAGCTGCTGGAGAAGATACTGAGGGATAGGATCTATTCCCATTTGGAAGAAAATGGGCTTATCAGTAATAGGCAACATGGTTTTGTGCAGGGAAGGTCATGTCTTACCAACTTAATAGAATTCTTTGAGGAAGTGACAAAGTTGATTGATGAGGGAAGGGCTGTAGATGTCATATACATGGACTTCAGTAAGGCGTTTGATAAGGTTCCCCATGGTAGGCTGATGGAGAAAGTGAAGTCGCATGGGGTCCAGGGTGTACTAGCTAGATGGATAAAGAACTGGCTGGGCAACAGGAGACAGAGAGTAGCAGTGGAAGGGAGTTTCTCAAAATGGAGACGTATGACCAGTGGTGTTCCACAGGGATCCGTGCTGGGACCACTGTTGTTTGTGATATACATAAATGATTTGGAGGAAAGTATAGGTGGTCTGATTAGCAAGTTTGCAGACGACACTAAGATTGGTGGAGTAGCAGATAGTGAAGGGGACTGTCAGAGAATACAGCAGAATATAAATAGATTGGAGAGTTGGGCATAAAAATGGCAGATGGAGTTCAATCAGGGCAAATGCGAGGTGATGCATTTTGGAAGATCCAATTCAAGAGTGAATTATACAGTAAATGGAAAAGTCCTGGGGAAAATTGATGTACAGAGAGACTTGGGTGTTCAGGTCCATTGTTCCCTGAAGGTGGCAACGCAGGTCAATAGAGTGGTCAAGAAGGCATACGGCATGCTTTCCTTCATCAGACGGGGTATTGAGTACAAGGGTTGGCAGGTCATGTTACAGTTGTATAAGACTTTGGTTCGGCAACATTTGGAATACTGCGTGCAGTTCTGGTCGCCACATTACCAAAAGGATGTAGATGCTTTGGAGAGGGTGCAGAGGAGGTTCACCAGGATGTTGCCTGGTATGGAGGGCACTAGCTATGAAGAGAGGTTGAGCAGATTAGGATTATTTTCATTAGAAAGACGGAGGTTGAGGGGGGACCTGATTGAGGTGTACAAAATCATGAGAGGTATAGACAGGGTGGATAGCAAGAAGCTTATTCCCAGAGTGGGGGATTCAATTACTAGGGGTCACGAGTTCAAAGTGAGAGGGGAAAAGTTTAGGGGGGATATGTGTGGAAAGTTCTTTACGCAGAGGGTGGTGGGTGCCTGGAATGCGTTGCCAGCGGAGGTGGTAGACGCGGGCACGATAGTGTCTTTTAAGATGTATCTGGACAGATACATGAATGGGCAGGAAGCAAAGAGATACAGACCCTAAGAAAATAGGCGACATGTTTAGATAGAGGATCTGGATCGGCGCAGGCTTGGAGGGCCGAAGGGCCTATTCCTGTGCTGTAATTTTCTTTGTTCTTTGTTCTTTATATCTCCAAGGAAGGCGAAGGTCCAGAGCATGGACAAGAAGATGCCAAACAGAGTAGGGGCCAGGACATAACCCTGCTTCACTCCATTCTTCACTCTGAAACTGTTGGAAGTGGAGCCATCAAACTGTATAATGCAGTGCATTTTGTCAGGGAAGGAGCAGATGAGACTGTGGAACTTCGATGGACAGCCAATTTTCCCTAAAATCTTGTAGAGCCCTGCTCTGCTGGTGGTGTCAAATGCCTTAGTGAGATCTACAAGAGTAAGGTAAAAGGCACTCTGTTCCCTACACTTCTCTTGTCGCTGGTGTATGGTGAAGATCATATCCACAGGCAACCTCGGACAGCCCGCTTCTACCTCCTTCCCAAAATCCACAAACAGGACTGTCCCGGCAGACCCATTGTGTCAGCCTGCTCCTGCCCCACTGAACGTATTTCTTCCTGTATTGACTATCTTTTCTCCACTGGTCCAGTCTCTTCCCACCTACATCTGTGACTGTTCTGACGCCCTACTTCATTTTGACAATTTCCAGTTTCCTGGCCCCAACCGCCTCCTCTTCACTCTGGACGTCCAATCCCTCTACACCTCCATCCCCCACCAGGCTGGTTTGAGGGCTCACCGCTTCTTCCTTGAACAGAGACCCAACCAGTCCCCATCCACCACCACCCTCCTCCGCCTGGCTGAATTTGTTCTCACATTGAAAAACTTCTCCTTCAACTCCATTCATGTCCTTCAAGTAAAAGGTCTTGCTATGGGTACCCGCATGGGCCCGAGTTATGCTCCAGTCCTACTCAGGCCCCCTCATCCAACTCTTTCTCCGGTACATTGATGACTGTATCGGTGCCGTTTCCTGCTCCAGCTCCGAACTGGAAAACGTTATCAATTTTGTTTCTAATTTCCACCCTTCTCTCACCTTTACATGGTCCATCTCCGATACTTCCCTTCCCTTCCTCGACCTCTCTATTTCCATCTCTGGTGATAGGCTGTGTACTAATATTTATTATAAGCCCACTGACTCCCACAGCTACCTCGATTACACTTCTTCACACCCTCCCTCCTGTAAGGACTCCATTCTATTCTCCCAGTTTCTCCATCTCCGATGCATCTGCTCTGATGATGCTACCTTCTGTGACAGCGCTTCTGATATGTCTTCCTTTTTCCTCAACCGAGGATTCCCCCCACTGTGGTTGACAGGGCCCTCAACCGTGTCCGGCCCATTTCCCGCACCTTTACTCTCACCCCTTCCCCTCCCTACCAGAACCGTGACAGGGTTCCCCTTGTCCCCAGTTTCCACCCCATCAGCCTCCATATCCAAAGGATCATCCTCCACCATTTCCACCACTCCAGCGTGATGCCACTACCAAATGCATCTTCCCCTCCCTTCCCCTGTCAGCATTCTGAAGGGATGGTTCCTTCAATGACACCCTGGTCCACTCCTCCATTACCCCCACCACCTCGTCTCCTTCCCATGGCACCTTCCCCTGCAATCGCAGGAGGTGTAATACCTGTCCATTTACTTCCTCTCTTCTCACCATCCCAGGCCCCAAACACTCCTTTCAGGTGAAGCAGCGATTTACTTGTACTTCTTTCAATGTAGTGTACTGTATTCGCTGCTCACAATGTGGTCTCCTCTACACTGGGGAGACCAAACGCAGACTGGGTGACCGCTTTGCGGAACACCTCCGCTCAGTCCGCAAGCAGAACCCCGAGCTTCTGTTTGCTTGCCATTTCAACACTCCCCCCTGCTCTCATGCTCACATCTCTGTCCTGGGATTGCTGTAGTGTTCCAATGAACACCAACGCAAACTGGAGGAACAGCATCTCATTTACCAATTAGGCACACTACAGCCTGCCGGACTGAACATTGAGTTCAATAATTTCAGAGCATGATGGGCCTCCCATTTTACTTTTATTTTCAGTTAGTTTTTTCTTTTTCCTTTTTTTATATATATGTTTTGAGTGTTTATTTTATTTTATTTCATCTTAGTTTGTTCAGTTTGCTTACCCACTGTTTTTGTTTTCATGTTTGTACTTGCGGCTGTTCAATTTACCGTCCATCAACACCCTATCTGTACTAATGCTTTGTCTTTCAACACACCGTTAACATATTGTTTGCCTTTGCTCCACGACCTTCTGGTCAGCTATTCTGTGACCTTGTCCTATCTACACCTTCTCCTTTGTTCTCACTTGCCCCACGCCCGCTTTACCTGCTTATAACCTTTTACATTTCTAATATTTGCTGGTTCAGAAGACGGGTCACTGACCTGAAATGTTAACTCTGCTTCTCTCTCCACAGACGCTGCCAGACCTGTTGAGTATTTCCAGCATTTCTTCTTTTTATTTCAGATTTCCAGCATCCACAGTATTTTGCTTTTCTCTTGTGAAACAGTGCCTACTTCCCTGCAGAGAAGGGGAAGGTCATAAAGGTGTGGAAACAGATGGGACTTCCCACGCTTGAACACTTCAGCTGGGAATCCATCTTTGTTGGGTGCGCTTCAGTTCACTAGGTGGTCTATGGCCTTCTGGAACTCCAGTGATAAGGGTTCTTCATCTTACTCATCAATGACAGGAAGTTGCTGGTGATCATCGAGCACCGACTGGGAGATGTACGACTCACAGGAGGACAGCTCTCAGTAGTGTTCATCCCAGCGGGTGATCAATTTACTGCTGTCGGTGAGTACTTCACCCTCTGCCGACTTCAGGGGAGCAACTTCGGTGATGGCGATGACATAGAGGGAAAGGAAACACTGGCGCAGACTTTGATTTTTTGCAATAGTCAAACAGATAGATTCACAGAGTTGTTACAGTGCAGAAGTAGGATATCTGCCCGATTTTGTCCGCACCGGCTCTCGAAAAGAGCAATTCACCTCGTGCCATTCCCTTGCCTTCTCCCCGTAACATTCTTTCTTTTCATATAACAGTCCAATTCCCTTTAGAATGCCTCTATTTAACCTGCCTCCACCACACTTTCAGGCAATGCATTCCAGACCGTAACTACTCGCTGCGTGAATAAGTTTTTTTCTTCATGTCGATTTTGCTTCTCTTGCCCATTACTTTAAATCTGTTCCCTCACATTCTCGATACTTTCACGAGTGGGAACAGTTTCTCCCTGTCTATTCTGTCCAGACCTCTCATGATTTTGAATACCTCTATCAAACCACCTCTCAGCCGGTTAATCTCCAAGGCAAACAGTCCTAAATTCTCCAATATATCTTCATAACTGAAGTTCCTCATCTCTGGAACCATTCTCGTGAATCTTTTCTGTACTCTCTCCAATGCCATCACATCATTCCGGAAGTGTGGCACTCATGAACTGGATGCAATATTTCAACCTAGGCCGAACTAATGTCTCGTACATGTTCAACATAACCTCCTTGTTCTTGTACTCTATGGTCCTATAAAAAAAAGCCCAGGGTACTGTATGCTTTAGTAACCTCCCTCTCAACCTGCCCTGCCACCTTCAACGACCTATGCACAGATACACCCAGGTCTCTCTGCTCCTGAAACCCCTTTAGAATTGTACCCTTTATTTTATACTGTCTCTCTGAGTTCTTCCTACCAACATGAATCACTTCACATTTCGCTGCATTGAACTTCAGCTGCCTTTTTTTCCGCCCATTCCATCAACTTGTCTGTATTTTTGGAGTCATGCTTTATTTTCCTCATGATTCACAATGCTTCCAAGTTTTGTATCATTTGCCAACTTTGAAATTGTTCCCTGTACACCAAGGTCTTTAATATGTATATCAGAAAAGCAAGGTTCCCAACACTGACCAACGGAGAATTCCACTACAAACCTTCCTCCAGAGCGAAAAACATCCATTAAGAACTACTCTTTGTTTCCTGTCACTCAGCCAATTTCATAACCCTGTTGCTACCGTCCCTTTTATTCCATGAGTTATAACTTTTCTCACACTCTGTTGTGTGGCACTGTATGAAACGCCTTTTGAAAGTCCATGTACACCAGATCAACTGCATTGCCCTCATAAACCCTCTCTGTTACCTCCTCAAAAAACTCCAGCAAATTAGTTAACATGATTTTCCCTTAAGAAATCTATGCTGGCTTTCCTTCGTTTACCCGCATTTGTCAATTTGTCGAATTATTCTTTCTGGATGTTTCCCCACTACCGCAGCTAAACTTACTGCCCTGTAGTTGTCAGGCTTATTTTTACAGCCTACTTTGAAAAAGCATGAAGCATTTGCAATTCCCCAGGTCTCTGGTACCATCCCCTAGTCTACAAGCACTGAAAAATTATAGTTAGTGCCTCTGCAATTTCACTTCCGTCAGTATTGTTGGATGCATCTCAACTGGTCCTGGTGCTTTATCCACTGTAAGTGCATACAGCCTATCTATAATGTCCTCCTTATCAATTTTAAACCCTTATAGTGTTTGAATTATCATTGCCCGGGTTGCATATTCTTCCTTGATAAAGACATATTATTCATTTAATACCTCAGCTATGCCCTCTGCCTCCATGCGTAAATCCCCTTTATGGTCCCTAATTGGTCCAACACCTCCTGTCTCACTCTTTTACTATTTATATTTCGATAGAAAACTTTGGGATTCCCTTTTAATGTTAGCTGCCAGTCTCCGTTCATTCTCGCTGCAGCCTGCTGGACTGAACATTGAGTTCAATAATTTCAGAGCATGATGCCCCCCGCAACCCTCTTTTATTTTAAACTATTTTTTCTATGCTCTATTTTTCTTTTTATTTGCTTTTAGTTTGTTTCATCATTCATTTTTCTTACCATGTGCCTGCCCATTGTTTTTTTTTCATGTTTGTGCTTTGAGCCAGGGATATTCATTTTTCTATCCATTAACACCCTCTCTGCACTAACTCTTTGTCTTTCACCACACCATTAACATACCGTTTGTCTTTGCTCCATGGCCTTCTGGTCAGTTATGCTTTGTGACCCTGTCCTATAAACACCTTCACTTTTGTTATCTCTTGCCCCATCCCCGCTTTATTTGCTTAAAACCTATCACATTTCTAACCTTTGCCAGTTCTGATGAAGGGTCACTGACCTGAAACGTTAACTCTGCTTCTCTCTCCACAGATGTTGCCTTACCTGCTGAGTATTTCCGGAATTTCTTGTTTTCCTTTCATTCTTTCTCGCGTTGTTTCTCTCCCTTGCTTTTTCACTTCTGCTCTGGACCTTCCATATTCAAGGTGGTTATGAACCAGCTGCCCGTTTCACATCTCTTCCCTGCTTTTACATCAACACGAGTAAAACTCTGGAGAAATGGAAAGCAGCATCCCGGTTCATTATCACCCATATAACAGCATACACCGAGACCAAATCTCCCGCCGTGAGGCACTGAGACACACACAAAAAAAAGAAACAGAGAATCAGGGAGTAAGACAGAACTGAGAGATTGAAATAAACAGAGAGGGAGCGAAATCACAGAAAGCAGTGATACGAACTGAGAACAGAAGGCAGAGATATTGAGAGATTGACAGAGACATCTCTGGAGAGATGGTTAGAGAAGGGGTGGGGTGGGGGGGGGGGGGTGGGGGGGGGGAGAGAAGAGATTACAAAACGAACTCGTAGAAATATAGAGAGGCATAGATATAAAGGATGTCAAGAGAGAAATGCCAGATGGGGATTTAAAGAAGGATACTGAGATATAAATAAAGACGTGGAGAAGCTGAGAGGCAGGGAGGTGCGGGATAATATTGAAGGAAGAGATAGAGAGGGTGAAATATACTGGTTACGC
Source organism: Heterodontus francisci (assembly GCF_036365525.1). NCBI lineage: Eukaryota > Metazoa > Chordata > Chondrichthyes > Heterodontiformes > Heterodontidae > Heterodontus > Heterodontus francisci. The sequence continues at coordinate 23,437,479 of NC_090404.1, forward strand.
TGGGTGCTCTGGAGCAGCAGTTCTCAAACTTTTGTAGATCTCATAAAGGTTATGCCATGCTTTCTGAGGAGGCTTCTGCAAATTATGATATGACAAAAAAGGTACTCTAGCTGCGTATGTATTAGTCCCTGAAGCTTGCCGACATAACTTTTAGAACGTCCAGAGATTGTCTGGGCAGACTTATATAGAATTTAGAGGTTAAAGCAAATTAACTTTGATAGTTGAATCCGGGCACTAAAGATGGAAGCCACGTATGAGAACCTTAGAGAACTGATTCTCCTGGAAGAATTTAAATATTCACTCTCTCCAGTAGTAAGAACTCATGGAGAGAACCAAAAGGTTTCAAAGGCCGGAAAGGCAGTGAAAATTGCTGATGATGTTGAGATTGTTATGACCCCAAACCCTTTGTCCATCAGCCCACAAACCCGAGAAGCATAGAAGGTGGGAGAGGGAAATGAAGGCAAGTAGCTGGGGACAGGAAAGGACAGCTGTGAACGCCCAGGATGTCCTCCTCAGGTCCGAAAGGAAGGTGCTGAGAGTGGAAGTGAAGTCCACAAGCCTAAATGCTACCATTGTCACAAGGTGGGACATCTTTGAGCACAATGCTGGAAGTTGCAGGGTAGACCCATGGGACATATTGGGGTGCACAACACTAATACAGTGAAATGGGCCCTGACCGAGAGTACATCAGTACAGGCTGTAGCTCTGACCGCAGTTGTAAGGCCAAGTACCAAAACCATTGTGAGTGTTTGAGAGTTATAGAGAACTCTCGTCAAAAGGAAAAGTAATTCCTTATCCCTCAAGTGAGGAAGTTAAACCTATAGTTTTACTTAGGGATACAGGAGCCACCCAAACTCTTTGCTGGGGAAAGACATAGCATTTCCACCAGAGAGCGCACTGAATGCTAAAGTTTTAGTGAATCTTAGTGGTGGGGCGTATATACCCGTACATCTGTATTGGGTGCACCTAGAGTGTGACTTAATGTCTAGAACAGTAACTGTAGAAATTGTCGATTGCTTGCCAGTAGATGGAGTTGATGTACTCCTGGGGAATTATTTGGCCAAAGGAAAAGTAGTAGCTTCACCAGTAGCTGCAGAAACCAAGTGAAGTTAAAGAGACAGAAAAGTTACAGGAAAAGTTTGCAGGATATTTTTCCTTCTTGTGTAGTAGCCCTATCAATGGCTAAACAAGTTCCTTTGTCGGAGGTAAATTGGCACCACGGTCAGATAGCCGAATATCTTATACTTTCCTTTGGGATTTAAATAATCGAAATGAAATCTTTAACAAATCTTCTCTGATAACAGTTCAGCAAGTTGATCCAAAGTTGAAGAAGATGGCACAATTATCTCTAATAGAAGCTGAGGCAAAAGGAGTTCCAGAAGGATATTCTATTGAAAGTGAGGTTCTGATGAGGAAGTGGAGACATCCTCACAGACCTGAGGCTGAAGACTGGATGGTTGTTCGTCAGATAGTGTCACTACAAAAGTATTGCTCGGAACTATTAAGGCCAGCACATGGAATTCCTCTCACAAGACATGAGGGGATCCGTAAAATTAAGGCACTGTTCAGTGGTCCATATAAAATGGTAAAGAGAATTAGTTAAGTCAATTATATGATTGACACCCCAGATCTCTGGAAAAAGAATCCTCTGTGTCATATCAAGATGCTAAAGCAATATAATTGCTGGGCGGGGGATAAGCAGGTACAGGCATGCCAGGTAGTAGAAACAGTCAAGAATGATAGGGATAGTGAGGATGAAGCAGAAGAAGGCCGAGACAATTCTTAAATTGAACTTCCTACTATCCAGTTAGCTAATACTGAATTGCTAGGGAGATTGGACAAAATGCTTTCATATTTCGATACAAACCAACGGGAAGACACAACACGGCTACTCACAGCATTTAAAAGTCTATAGGGATAAGCCAGGATGTACAAACTTACCCATATATGATGTGGATGTAGGGGAGTCTGTTCCTATAAAACAGCATACATACCTCTGAAGTCCAGGCAAACAGGCACGAGTTAAAGTAGAAATCCAATACATGCTGGGAAACAACTTAATTGAACCTAGTAAAAGCAGCTGGGAGCTCACCAATCGTATTGATGCCTAAACCAGATGGGTCAACCAAACTTTACATATACTACAGAAAAGTTAATACAGTTACAAAGGCAGACTCCTACCTAATACCTGGATTGGAAGATTGTATTGATAGAGTGGACAGTGCCATGTTTCTTACAAAAATAGATTTGTTAAAGGGATACTGGCAAGTTCCTTTAACACCCCAAGCTAAGGAAATATCGGCTTTTGTCACACTGGAAGGTCTTTTCCAATGCCGAGTGATGGCATTCGGACTAAAAAATGCCCCAGCAACCTTTCAGACACTGATGAACTAAGTGGTAGCTTGATTTACCTTGATGATGTGCTGGTCTGCAGTGACACTTGGAAGGACCACTTGGAACAATTAAAAACTCTGTTAAAAAGTTTACAACCAGCTAATTTAGTAATAAACCTTGCCAAAAGCAAATTCACAAAAGCGAAAGTGATTGACCTCAGGTATATAGTAGGGCAAGGACAAGTGCTCTCAAGAACCTTAAAAGTACAAGCATTGGTGCAGTTCCCTACCCCTAAGATTAAGTGAGAAATCATGACGTTTTGGGGAATGTATGATTTCTGCTGAAGGTTTGTATCAAATTTCATACCATAGTTGCTCTACTGACAGATGTATTACAGAAAAAGAAAACCAAGATAATATGGTCAGGGGAATGCCAAGCATCCTTTCAAAGGCTAAAACCATTTTGATTAATGAACCAGTGTTTGCTGCTCCAAATTTCACTAAGATCTTTAAGTATATTTATATTTTTAGAGATACAGCACTGAAACAGGCCCTTTGGCCCACCGAGCCCGTGCCGACCATCAACCACCCATTTATACTACTCCTACATTAATCCCATATTTCCTACCACATCCCCACACCACCTACTTATACTAGGGGCAATTTATAATGGCCAATTTACCTATCAACCTGCAAGTCTTTGGCTGTGGGAGGAAACCAGAGTACCCAGCGAAAACCCACGCAGACACAGGGAGAACTTGCAAACTCTGCATAGGCAGAATCGAACCCGGGTTGCTGGAGCTGTGAGGCTGCGGTGCTAACCACTGTGCCACTGTGCCGCCCATTGTAGTAATTGATGATAGTGAGCTGGGGGTCGCTGCAGTCCTGTTGCAATGTGATGAAACAGGCATAGAAAGGCCAGAGGGATACGTTTCCAAAAAGCTAAACCGGCATCAAAGAAGATATTCCACAGTGGGAAAAGAAGCCTTAGGTCTATTATTGACTCTTAAATATTTTGAAGTTTATGCCTGTCGTGATTACATAGAGATACTTCTATATACTGAACATAACACCCAAACTTTCGTTGAACAATTTAAAAATCAGAATGCCAGACTATTCTGATGGAGTTTACTGTTACAACCTTATCATTTAAAGATTATCCACATTGTAGGTGAAAATAATGTTATTGGGGATCCTTTATGGAGAATTTAACTTTGTTTAAATTATTTGAAACTGAGTGAATGAGTATGAATGTGAAAATGTGTTTTCCTTTTTCAACACTTCGTAAAAAAACGTATTTAAAAGTAGCCTTTCATTCCTCCGAGGGTGCAGGTATGATGAAAGTGACTCTGTATTGTGATTTAAAAAAATAACGAGTTTATAGTTAAATTGGATAAATTATTTTTAAACAAGTGGATAGTGAGAACTGGATACACAATAGTGTTACGATTTATCATCTGGTTCGTGCTAGGCTTTGAGCCGAAACCATGGCAACAGGGGCAAAAACTTATAAACTCTCCTTTGATTGGACAAGCCTGGTAGCAAGCACAGAACATCTGGGTGGGAAAGTGTTCGGCTGTTAGTCAGAGTGTGCGTGCGTCAAGCCTGGAGGAGAAGTCAAGAGGGAACAGGAGACCACAGTCCAGCTTCGTTTCCCAATATTTCTGAAAGGCTCTGTGAAGTCCATCGTGAATTCGTCTTGTTTCCTGTATTTCAAGAAGGCCTGATAAATTGATTTTCAATGCTGCCTGAAAACGAACTGTATTAAAAAGTTCTATCTATGTGCACAGAAGATTGGATTGAATACCAGCTCGGAACAACGTCTCATCTGCTGTTTACTTCAAGAAATGAACAAGTGATCTGTTTGTGTTTTTTTTCCGTCACAGAGCTCTAATAAAAAGATCTTTTTTTTCCCCTACTTTTTCCAGTTAACCGATTTTGGGAATGGGAATATGTATGTGTGAGAGTGCGAGTGTGAAGGGACTAAGGTGAAAATTGACTTTTAAAAAATGGTTAAGGTAGAAAAGATGACTTTAAAAAAATTTAATGTTGGATATTTTTAAAAATTGATCTATGTGTTATTGTTTTACTTCATCGCTAGTTAAGACTTGTTTTGTAATAAACTGATATTTTTGCTGTTTCAGTAAAGAAACCTTGTTTAGTGTGTTTTATTCTGGGGGTTTGGGGGCGGGGTCGTGGTGGTGGGGCAGAGAATAGTAGTATCTGATTAACTGCTTCAACAAGTGAAACATTTGAAGAACATGTTGTGACTTGTGGAGAATTGGTACTGAATTAATAGTGCACTCCTCCCGCCTTGGTGTTAACACTGCACTGTGATTATATTGCAAGTGATGTATCTGACACACGGTTATTCAAAACCCACACTGTATGAAAGTATTGTAAGTGGTGTATCTGCCGCATGGTCATTCAGTACCTACACTGTGTGAAAATAATTTAAGTGATTTATCTGACACATGGACATTCAGTAAACACACTGTGTGAGTATAGTTTTAGTCCTATATCTGGCACATTTCCATTAAGCACCCGCACTGTATGACTCTGTTGTAAGTGATTTATGTGTCACATGGTTGTTCAGTTCCTGCACTTTGTGAATATATTGAAACTGAATATCTGAAATATGGTTATTCAGTACCTGTGCTATGTGAATTTACTGTAAGTGATATATCTGGCACATGGCCATTCAGCACCGACAGTGTATGAATATATTCTAAGTTATCTATCTGACATATGGCTATTCAGTTCTTGCACTGTGTGAATATACTGTAAGGTATTTATCTGAAAAAAGGCCATTCAGCACTTTCACTGGCTGAATATATTGTAAGTGATGTATCTGACACATGGTCATTTGGTATCCTCACTCTGTGAATATTTTGTAACTGATTTCTCTGACATCTCGGTATTCAGTCCCTTTACTTTATGAATATACTGTAAGTGATGTATCTGACACATGGCTGTTCAGTACCAACACTATATGAAGATATTATAGATGATATATATATTACACATGGCCATTCAGTATTCACAGTGTGCAAATATATTGTTAGTGATGTATCTGACACATGGTCATTCAGCATCAGCACTCTGTGAATATATTGTAAGTGATATGTCTGACACATGGCCTTTCAGGAAACACACTGTGTGAATATATTTTGAGTGGTGCACTGGCACATTTCCATTCGGTACCCGCACTGTGTGAATATAATGTATATGATATATCTGACATCTCACTATTCAGTATCAAACTGTAAATATATTGTAAGTGATGTATCTGACACATGGCTATTCATTACCCACACTATTTGAATGTATTTTAAGTGATGCATCTGTCACATGGCCATTCAGTACCTGCACTCTATGAATACATTGTAAGTGATATGTCTGAAATATGGCTATTCATTACCTGCACTGTGTGAATATATTGTAAGTGATGCATCTGGCATATGGTCATTCAGTAACCGCAATGTGTGAATATATTGTTAGTGACGGATATGGCACATGACTATTCAGTACTCGCATTGTATGAAAGTATTGTAAGTGTTGTATCTGACACATGGTCATTCAGTACCCGCACTGTGTGAATATATTGTTAGTGATGTATCTGACACATGTCCATACACTTATTCAACTCTCTCTTACTCTCCTGAAGCTCTGCCTTACTCCTGAGCTCTGTTTGTCACACACAAACTACCTTCTAATGCCTCAGATTCGTTTATACTTTGATGAGTCTGAGCAATGCGTATTTACTAAACCAAGCTGGAGTATAAAGTGCACCTGCTAGCCACACACACTACCCAGTGGCAGAAATTACTGGACAAGCGAAGAGATCAAACATTGGCCCGATCTTTCCTTGAGGGTGGCTCAAGCCAGTCAACATGGTGTACTGTGTCTTGCAGACCGAGCGCTGTTCACTCAGCATTAGTTGGTGACTTATTTCTGGTCTCCTCCATGTGTATGGACCCGTTTCACCGACAAGACTTTGAATTTCTGAAGAAATGCTACCAAGCCTATATTCCAGTTTCGAAGAGGTTCTATTTCATTCTCTGTAATATTCATTTATTAAAATCAGTTGTAACACAAGTTGACAGTGACGTCTTGACTTTGTTTGTTCAAATGGCTGGAACTAACATGGACGATGGTGCAATCTAATTGCTCCACTAGAGATTAGCAGAAAATGTAAATAATTGGAATATTCATGTGCCTCCTGCCAGAACTATAGTCTCCAGTTCACTGCTTCTCCAAGATAATGCATACACCGACAAACAATCCAGTCTTTGCCATCCTTTATCCAATTCTTGCAGCTCTTGGCGTTCCAGGTAAGATATTTGCGTTAATTATTCATTGTGCAAATCTTTGTTAAACTGTGTTGGTGCTTACACTAGGTATCCAGTTATTCACCATATTTCTCTCAATGTTTTATCATCTCTCATCTCTCCAGTGTTAGCTGTTTCATTAGTTTAATATCTTTCCCTTCCTCTGAGTTCTCAGTGAGATGGTTTTACTGAAGTTATGGTCGTCCTTCAGTCTCCTACACAAATATAAACATTTTTACAGACTTATTTCCTTAATTAGCTTTGCCTTTCAGCTGTAAATATTTAACGTTTGTTGGATTTAATTTCTTCTATAAATGTATCAAGTCGGAGGTCAAGAAAACTCCAGAATACTTTGAAGTATATATACATATATAACTTCCGATTATGTTATTTGTGCTCAATTGTGAGTGGTATTATCACACTATTAGAACAGTGTATATATGTACATATATATTTCCTGTTATGTTATTGATATTTCACTATGAATGGTATCACACTAAGATAATGGTGTGTATATAATTTCCTGCTTTGTTATTGGTGCTGTACTGTGAGTGACATTATCACATAATTAAAACTATGATCTTATATTTTGTACTGCGCTGTTCAGTATATTATTTTCAAGGATATTATCACATGATATCACATTTATAGAGCTATCTACAGTGCAATTTAATAACTCACCCTGAAGGCATATTCAAATAGTCTGTCTATGTACATTGAAGAGACCGGTGATCTGACACTGATGGGGTCTTGTGTAAGAATCAATTCGAAGGTATATCTGGGCAGCTTACAATATGATATAGAATAGACTATAGTGAACGTGGTCTATTTACTGCTGGGTCGGACAGCAGCAATTCTAATCAATTTTGTTTCGCTTCATTCAGGAATACCAACACTCTCTGAAATTAATAATTATGAAGCTTCTGCCGGAATTAAATAAATAATTCCATCACCCACTCACTGTGTATATGACACGGTTAACACACTGTTTGGATGTTGATAGCTATTCAATAAACTTATTTCAAGAAGCCATGAAAAGCTAAGTTAATTTAATGATTATTTTAAAAATACCAAATTTTAACAAAATAGTTCATTAAAGGAAAGTTATACATCATTGCTGCATTTGTCAATGTTGAAAATAATGAATAAATGATTCACTGGTTCTATTAATCAAGGTACACATACATGTCTGCTCACAATGATCTGATCTTCAATCATTCATCCAATTTGCTAATGGGTTTTAAATTAGATGCTGCTCTTTGCATCTCTCCCAGCTCAGCGCTTAATGAACTGCTTGTTGCTTACAATGATTAATTGAATCATAGAATCTCACAGCACAAGAAGAGACCATTTGGTCCATCGTGGATGATATGCACTTTGAAAGGAAACATTGAAGAACTGTAGGGAAAGAGCAAGAGAGTGGGATTGATTGGAAAGTTCATTCAACAAGTCAGCACGGGCAGGATCGGCCTATCACTTCTGGCATCTATCTTTGGGATCTCTGACTTCCATTTCTGTGTAATTAACACGTTAATCCCAGAGTAAATATATGAGTTTCTGGCATTATTAAATAACAATGCTATAAATTACTTACAAATTCAGTGGAACCGATGTTGTGGCTGTCAGTCTCACTACTGGTTTCCCTTTCTCACTCCTACAGTTAATTTATTGGCGATTGTGATCTTGTCCCGAGGAAGGTGCGGTCTCTCCAGATGTATCACTCGGTACCTGGTGTCCATGGCCGTGACGGATCTCCTGGTGATTGTCACTGGAGTAATATTAAATCGGATTAGTGGCATTTATCTTCGCCGCAGTTTCTTATTCATCACCCCGGTATGTTGCCTCAGTAATGCGCTGGTTTATGCAGCCAGAGACTGTTCTGTCTGGTTAACCGTCGCTTTCACCTTTGATCGATTTGTGGCCATTTGTTGCCAAAATCTGAAAACAAAATACTGCACCAGGAAAACTGCGACTCGAGTTATAGCAATCGTCTGTACTCTGGGCTGTTTTAAAAATATCCCGTGGTACTTTGTATATAAACCTTTGTACATAATTAACACCGTGCCATGGTACTGCAGCATTAAATTAATATTCTACTCGTCACTGGTATGGACAACTTTTCACTGGAGCGACCGTATTTTAACCCCATGTATCCCATTCCTCCTGATACTACTTCTCAATGCTCTGACCGTCAGACATATTCTAGCATCCAGCGGAGACCGCAGGCGACTCCGAGCCCACAGCAATGGAGAGAATCGGAGTGACCCAGAGATAGAGAGCCGAAGAAAGTCCGTTGTTTTACTCTTCTCCATCTCGGGCAATTTCATCCTGTTATGGACAGTTTATGTTGTTGACTTTCTATATGTTAGAATTACAAACGATTATTATTTTGCTGGTTCGAATTTCAATGACCCGAAATTTATTCTGCAGGAAAGTGGAAATGTGCTTCAACTCCTGAGTTGCTGCATTAACACTTTTATTTATACAGTGACTCAGAGTAAATTCCGAGCAGAGTTAAAGAATGGCATTAAATATTCACGCAGGCTACTTGTTAAAATGGATCAATAATTAAAGTAAGAAATTGCAAAAGTACTGCTGAATCATCCATTCTTGACTCTTTCAGTTCCTTTCTCACAGGTGGTCTGTTCTTCCCAGACACAGACGCAGACGTTTACTGCAAGACCTTTTCCCAACGCCCAAATTAAACCTGAGATTACTCTACGAAAATGTTTCCATTTCTGTTCTAGTGGTGCTATCCAACCTGTAGGTCAGGGTCAGCGTCAGGGTCTGGGTCAAAGCAAAGCTCAGCTTCATTCATTCGATGCAAGTAATCACCAAGAAAGGCAATCAGACTTGTGATGTGTCGTTCTTTAAATTCAGGATTATTGAAGGTAATTTAACTTTAACCTACAATTGATTTTTGTGATTAGGACAGTCTCTTACCTAACCCCATCCAATGTCTTCTCATCATTGGCCATCGCTCCACATTACACTTCCAAACACAATTAGGTGTGTCACCGTGAATTATCTTTCTGATTATCATTGGCAGTACAGTTTACCAGCTCCCTTTGCACTGTGGAGTTTGGTATCCATCTTTTACCGTAATCCAACAACCTGGATACAATAGATCCCCGGATCAAACTACAGTAGATCTCCGGATCATCCCAGAATACGTCACTGAATCAAGTGGCATTTGATAACTTGATAAATGTTATGTAGGTCACGGCACCACCCTACAGCTGGTCATAGGATGAATCTGCTATACAACACTAGTTCAATCTGCTATAGCTCAATGTAGAAACCTACAGTAGGTCACTGCATCAACCTTTAATAGATCACTGGATATATCCTCAATGGACACCGATAGAGATACAGATGAAGCACCATTCACGACTCCTCAGATACTAAAGTAGCCCATGTCCACATGCAGCAAGACCTGGACAACATGTAGGCGTGGACTGATAAGTGGCAAGTCACATTCATGCCACACAAGTGACAGGCATAGACCATCTCGAACAGGAAAGAATGCAACCATTTCCCCTTGACATTCAATGGCATGACCATCGATGCATTCTGCCACGATCAACATCCTGGGGGTGAGCAGAAACTGCACTGGAGTAGCCATATAAATGTTATGGTTACAAGAACAGGTCAGAGACTGGGAATTCCTCGGCGAGTAACTTACCGCCTGACTCCCCAAAGCCTGTCCACCATCTACAAGCACTGCTCAAGAGTGTGATGGAATACTCTCCACTTGCCTGGATGGGTGCAGCTCCAACAACACTCAAGAAGTTCGACACCATCCAGACCAAAGCCCACTTGATGGGCAACCCATCGATACTTTCAGCATTCACTGTCTCCATCACTGACGCACAGTGGCAGCAGTGTGTACCATCTACAAGATGCACTGCTGCAACTCACTTAAGGCTTCTTCGACAGAACCTTCCAAACTCCACGACTTCTACCACCTAGAAGAAGAAGGGCAGCAGATGCATGGAAACGCCATCACCTGCAAGTTATCCTCCAAGCCACATACCATCCTGACTTGGAACTATATCGCTGTTCCTTCACTGTCGCTGGGTAAAGATCCTGGAATTATCTTCTTGTTGGTGTGCCTACACCCCAAGGACTGCAATGGTTCAAGAAGACAGCTCACTACCACCTTCAAGGGCAATTAGGGATGGGAATAAATGCTGGCCCAGTCCACATCCCCCAAACGAATAATAAAAAAAAGTTCTTCCAGTTATTCATGAATATGGACGGGTAATCATCCAATGCACGTCACACAACTCTGTATGTTAATCAAAGTTACCTTTAATGATTTAACACTTCCCACCACACTCAGACACAAGCAATATGCATGGACTTTGAAGCCAAGGATCTCACTATCAAGACAGAAGAATGATGAGCTCTCTTGTAGTCTTGAAGTTTCTTCTTTTTGTTCTTGGAAGTCTTTCCCCTTGGTGAAGCTTCTTAGTGCTACTCCGAATTCAATATTTAACCTGCAATATTGTCGCCTTTAAAATTGTTTCTGCCAGTTGAGGCATGAGTAAAAATTTCATTGAAATCTGCCTCTGTGCTCATTGTTTTCGGTGTCAGTTTCTAAAGGCATTGTTTTCTCTATGTATGTACACGTGTTTTATTTCGAAATGCTTTTGAGTCCTGTTTGGTTTTGAACTGATTTAAGCTATGAAAATATTGCTTAGGCGCCAATAATGGAAATAACACATGTAGCTTCCTCTTCCTGAGCCCATTACCCATTATATCAATTCATTCAACATGCACACCCACGTGGAAGAGTTTGGATCCATTTTGTCTGATCACCCAATATTGATATGCATTAATAATGAACAGCTGGCTGTTTGGTATGAGCCATTCAACTTCCTTTGATTTTAAACCAGGTTCAAGCTTTCAATCACAACTTGTCCGTCCAGTAAATGGAAAGTGTAGGCGTCTCGCATTAATTGATATGGGAGAAACCCGCCATGAAACATTGAATAAAACGGTGATCCATCACCAAATAAACTTCCAACAGATCATTGGAAAAGCCTATCATAGTTCAGTAGATAAATCTTCAAATGATCAATAAATACCTCAATACCTCACTGGATCAAGCAGCAACATTTCACTGGTTAAGCCTACGATGGGACATTGGGTAAACCTGCAGCATCACAGTACATAACCTATAATAGTTTACTGGATAAACCTGCAATGGGGCACTGGATAAAGCTACAATGAAGCACTGGAAAACTCTACAATTGTTCACGGGATATACCTTCAATAGTTCACTGCAACTGCAAGCAGTGAGGGAAGAATCCCAGGAGTGGGAGCTCTTTCGATTGGGATTCGTTACTGCGGCTGGAGAACACATTCGACGTGAATGTCGGGCCTTGTGTGAAGAACATGCTCTATATGGGGTGGACCACAGGGAATATTTTGACTGCCATGACCTGCAGGGAGCCAATCTGTCAGAAAGTCATGGATAACCTGAATTTCCGGATCCCAGTAGCGCTGCAGAGTTTTACCTCCACGGTATGTATGTGACGTCATTTATCTCTTGCCTGACCAGAGGCCTCCTGTCAGACAGGGAGCCGGTTTAATGAAGGTCCACAGCTGATAAGTCCATGTCGGATGTAAGGGGTTTGATTGGAGGGCATCGATCAAAGGGGCAGATCTATCGGGGTGGGCTGGTGAAGTGATGTCGATTAGGAAGTTGATCAGGAGGCATCTATCGGGAAACAATTGGTGAGAGGCGTCACTCAACGGGGGACTAATTGGAGGGCTTTCAATTGGGAGTCATCGATTGGGGAGGTGGACTCAATTGGAGGAGGAGAGGTCAATCGGTTGGGTTGAGGGGGTCGATGGGGGAATTGATCATTGGAGTGCAGAGGTGTCGACTGGAGAGAGGCATGGCGTTCTGAGATGGGCTGCTGATCCTGGGGCGAGCCGGGGCCTAAGGTGAGGGAGCACTGAGTCCTCGGTAGGGGGTTATCAGAGGCCTTTGGGTGAATGAAGGCCTGGGGTGATTGGATGCCTGCGTGGTATATTGGAGGCTTCAGTGGGTGTGCGGATGCCTTAGGTGAGGGAATTAGAGGTTGGAGTCCAGGACATTCAATTAGTTACCACAGGAATGGTAGTCATCAAGGATAGTTGTCATGAAATTATATATTAAGATGGAGAGATAGAATCATAGAATGATTAGAGCAGAGAAGGTGGTCATTCACCCCTTTGTGTCCGTGTTGGCTCTTTGCAAGACGATCTCCCTTTGTTCCACTTCTCTACCTATTTGCCGTGCCACTTCTTTTTTTCCTCTTTAAATAATTGTTCAGATCTCTCGTGATGCCTTGATTGAATCTGTCACCATTGCATTCTGAGGGAGTGCATTCCAGATCGGAACCACCCGTTGCATAAAAAGACGTTCTTCCTCATGTTGCTGTTGTGTCTCTTGCCAGCCACCTTAAATTGATGTCGTCTGGTCTCGAAACTTCCAACAACTGGAACAGTTTCGCCCTAACTACAGTATCCAGACTCCACATGATTTTGAGTGACTGGTTAAAGTTGATCAATGTATTTTTATTCTGCCCCAGGCATCTGGTGAATGGGGTAGAGTGTCTGGATAATGGACAAACAGCCGACGAATTTAGCTGTCTGCTGAAAAATGTTTACTCAAACCCTGGTGTTTGGTAAATGAGCTGATCATGCTTCCTCACCCTGTCCCAGATGTTTAGTGAATGGAACAAAATCTTATGGTAATAGACGAATGTTGATCAATGACCATTGTATCCTTTTTCTGTCCCAGATGTTTAGTTAGTGGGGAAAAATTCTAAGGTAATAGAGCAATCGCTTATCAATGTATCCTTACCCTGCCCCAGATGTTTAGTAAGTGGTATGGGATTCTTGTGTAACAGGGAAATAGTTGCTGAAAGCACTTTAACTGGCTTTAGGTATACGGTGAACGGGACAGGATGTCTGTGTAATAGAGGATTAGCTGTTCAATATATATTTACCCTGCTCCAGATATTTTGTGAATGGGTCAAATACTAAGATAATAGAGGAATAGCTAATCAGTGCATCCTTAACTTGTCCCAGGTATTTAGCGATAGGGACAAAAGACTAGGGTATTATTGGAATAACTGCTGAAAGAATTTTTCTTTGCTTCTTTTGCTTTTTTTTCTGAAATAGATTTCTGGTGCAATATTTGCGAAGATTGGCAGAAACTGAATTGACAATCGAATCATAGAATGACACAGCACAGAAGGAATCCATCTGGCCAATCACGCCTATTCCGGCTCTTTGAAAGAGATTTCCAATTCGTCCCAGTTCCCTGATCTTTACTCATATCCAATTCCATTTTGAAAGCTGGGCGTTAAGAAAAATAATATTGAAAGAGCTACAGGAGCTTATACAGTGCCAAAATCACAGTGTGTGATAAATGATGAGGTTTTGCTGCTCCAATGGAATTTAAAGTTGAACTCTGGATTATTAATAACATTTGGAAAATATTTAATGTTATTTATGAATGGAATTCATTTCAAATTATTTTTTGAAAATCATTATGCCCGGCAAAAAAGTCCTTATTTTGCTGTCTCGTAATAGAAAATAGGAGCAGGAGTAGGCCATTCGAGCCTGCTTCCCCATTCATTATGATCATGGCTGATCATCCAACTCAGTAACCTGTTCCCACTTTCGCCCCATACCCTTTGATCCCTTTGGACCCAAGAGCTATATCTAACTCCTTCTTGAAAACATACAATGGTTTGACCTCAACTGCTTTCTGTGGTAGCGAATTCCACAGGCTCACCACTCTCTGGGTGAAGAAATTTCTCCTCATTTCAGTCCTCAAAGGTTTACCCCATATCCTTAGACTATGACCCCTGGTTCTGGACTCCCCCACCACCGGGAACATCCTTGCTGCATCGACCCTGTCAAGTCCTGTTAGAATTTTATAGGTTTCTATGAGATCCCCCCTCACTCTTCTGAGCGCCAGTGAATATAATCCTAACCTAATCCTAACGGGCGGCACAGTGGCGCAGTGGTTAGCACTGCAGCCTCACAGCTCCAGGGACCCGGGTTCGATTCTGGGCACTGCCTGTGTGGAGTTTGCAAGTTCTCCCTGTGTCTGCGTGGGTTTTCTCCGGGTGCTCCGGTTTCCTCCCACAAGCCAAAAGACTTGCAGGTTGGTAGGTAAATTGGCCATTATAAATTGTCACCAGTATAGGTAGGTGGTAGGGAAATATAGGGACAGATGGGGATGTTTGGTAGGAATATGGGATTAGTGTAGGATTAGTATAAATGGGTGGTTGCTGGTCGGCACAGACTCGGTGGGCCGAAGGGCCTGTTTCAGTGCTGTATCTCTAATCTAATCTAATCTAATCTAACCGACTCAATCTCTCCTCACACGTCAGTCCCACCAGCCCAGCAACTAGTCTGGTAAACCTTCACTGCATTCCCTCCAAGGCAAGAACATCCTTCCTCAGATAAGGAGACCAAAACTGCACACAATATTCCAGGTGTGGCCTCACCAAGGCCCTGTATAATTGCAGCAAGACATCCCTGCTCCTGTACTCGAATCCTGTCGCTATGAAGGCCAACATACCATTTGCCTTTTTTACCACCTGTTACACCTGCATGCTTACCTTCAGCGACTGGTGTATGAGAACACGAGGGTCTCGCTGCATATTCCTCTCTCTCAGTTTATAGCCATTTAGATAATAATGTGGCTTCCTGTTTTTGCTACCAAAGTGGATAACCTCACATTTATCCACATTATACTGCATCCGTCATTATACTGCATTAGCCCACTCACTCAAATCACCCTGTGATTTGTCTAAATCACCCTGAAGCTTCTCTGCATCCTCCTCACAACTCACCCTCCCACCCAGTTTTGTGTCATCTGCAAATATGGAGATATTACATTTAGTTCCCACATCTAAATCAGTAATGTATATTGTGAATAACTGGGGTCCTAGCACCTGTGGAACCCCACTAGTCACTGCCTGCCTTTCGGAAATGCAATCTAATTACCTAGATGTACAATCAGAGGCAGTTATATAAAGTGGTTAAAGCTTTGCTCAGCTATACAACGTCTTGGTTAGACCACACCTAGAGCATTGGGTATAGTACTGGGAATGGCATCGTATAAAGTGTATATATTGGTCTTGGAAACAGGGCAGTGCAAATCCACCAGAATGTTTCCATAATGCTAATGCTGAGAGTATGAGGCTAGATTAAATAAATTAGGTTTGTATTCCATGGAATATAGAAAGCTGTAGATATTTCAGGGCATTAGGGAGGGGTAAAGTTGCCTGGGCACTTAATTCCCCTTAAGTTAAGTATAACTTTAGAAATATGAATTACCCAATTTGGTACAAAAAAATGAAAAAACAAGTTTTTGTTTTGAATGGTGAGAGACTGGGAAATGTTTTCATTCAGAGTGACCAGGGTTAACATGAAGGAACAGAAATAAATTCGGATATATGTTAGCATTTGTTACTGTGTGATTGAAGTATGAGCGTAAAGAATTCTTAGGGCATTGGTGAAGCCATAGCTTGAGTGCTGTGTGTAGCTTTTTCTTTGGACCCAAGGAAGGACATACTTGCTCCAGAGGGAGTGCATCGTAGGATCACTAGACTGGTTCCTGGGATGAATGGATTGTCCAATGAGAAGAAACTGAGTAGACTGGGTTTACATTCGAGTTTAAAAGAGTGAGAGGTGATAAAATTGAAATTACAAAATTCTTGAGGACTTGGACATGGTGGATGCTGAGAACGTATTTCTCCTGACTGGGGAACCTAGAATCTCAGAATAAGGAGTCTATCATTTAGGACTAAGATTTCTTCCCTCAAACGGTTGTGAAACTGTGGAATTCTATACACCAGAGAGCTAGGAATGCTCATTCTTTGAGTATATTCACAAGGGAAATCCACAGTTTCTTGGGTACTAAGTGAATTAAAAAAATATGGGGATAGTGTCGAAAGGTTGAGTTGAAGTAAAAATTCAAGCATGATCTTATTGAATGGCGGAGTAGGTGTAAAGGCTAAGTTCCTACTCCAGCTCCTATTTCTTATGTTATTATGCAGTCCCGGGGGTCTGTTGAGCCGGACAGGCTGTCTGGATAGTAGAGAAATAGCTTAGCAATGCAATTTCCCAAACCCAACATGTTTGATCTAAATTGGCTACCCTTCTTGCAATATCTCAGTTTAAAAATTCTCATCATTGTTTTCTAATCTCTCCATGTCCTTATTTCTCTCTATTACTGTAATGCCCTACAGCTCTACAACCTTCCTGGATGTCTGCACTCTTTCAATGATGGACTTCTGTGCATCCTGATTTTAATTGTGCAACCACTGTTGGCCGTGCCTTCAGTTGCCTGGGCCCCAAGCTCTGGAATTTCATCCATGAATTACTGTGATCCTTTCTCCCTCTCTCTCTCTCTCTCTCTTCCTTTAGGACAGTCCTTAATCTCAACTCCTTTAACCATGTTTTCGGTCGCCTGTCCCAATACCACCATGGACTGAATTTTATGCCCCCTCAAAGAGCGGGAAGGTGGGGAGGGGGTGGCGTAAAATGGAACTGGAGTCTCCAGCGGCCCTTCCCATCCTGCTCGCCTCTGTCACCACTTTACACAGGCTGGTCAGGTGGCCGAGGCCCGGAGAAGCCACTTGACAAAAGCTGGCGACTTTTTATGGTCTCATGATCTGTCAACCTGTGCCCGATGGAGGACCACCTCCACTGCTCCAACAGCTCCCAACACACAACACGCCTCCCCATCCCCCCAATTCATAATTCATGCCTCCCTGTGGTCCGAACGATCACTCCCAGCGAGGCAACCGAAACCTACCTTTATTCCGTGTGCTCCAATGTCTTCTTCTTCAAGCTGGACTGTAGTTCCAGCAGTGGCCACCGCTGCCGGGGCACTGCTGGGACTAAGAGCCGTCGGCCTGCTGATTGATGGGCTGCACTATTAGGCGGGACTACCTGCCTCAAGCAGGTGGAAGTCCCGCCTCAGAGCAACTAAAGGGCGGGGACCCGCAAAGTAAGTATCAGATTCCCAGGCCTGATGGAAGCGGGTTCACTACCGACTTTTCAGTCGGTGGCCAGCTCCCGTCCGCCAAGGGTAAAATCCTGGTCCTTATGTGCTTTGGTGTTCGATATAACTCCTATGAAACGTTTCAATAACTGAACGACACCATTTACTTGGAAGTTAATAATGTTGCCATCAAAGAATCATAGCTCAACACAGCACAGAAGGTGCCTCGAGTCCATATCAGATCCTTTGATGAGTAGTCCTGTTAGATCCACTTCCCAGTCTTTTCTCCAGCTCTCTGCAGTTTGTATGTCTACTATTGAATCTCAATCCAACACCCTTTCAGTCAATGCAGTGCAAATCCTAACAACTCATTGTGTAAGAAGCTTTTTTGATCATGTCACTTCTGGTTCTTTTGACAAACACCATAATTCTGTGTTGTAACTTTATCGACCCTGCAGCCACTGGAAACAGTATATGTGTGTATGTATTCTATGCAAGTACGTTCATGAATTTAAACTCCTCTATAAAGTCTTCATTTCAAAGGAGAACAAACCCAGCTTCTCCAGTGTATCCATGGAACTGTAATCCCTCATTCCTGGAGTCATTCCAGTAAACCGTTTCTGTATCCTCTTCAAATCCTTCACGCCCTTCCAAAAGGTTGGTGCCCAGAATTGGATATAATGCTCCAGTTGTGGCCGAAACAACGTTTTACAAAGGTTCATCATAACTTCCTGGTTTTTGTACTCGATGTCTATATTTATAAAGCCCAGGATCGCATGCAGCATTATATTTTCACCTCTTCTCTGCACATTTTTATATTCAGCATGCTTCTCCATTGTATTCTCCCTTTATCTGTTTCATGATGCTTTCTGACATCTTTGTCATCCAGGACCTTGTTTTTTGGGACACACTGCTGCCACTGTGCATTGGTGGTGGAAGGAGTGAATGTTTGTGGATGGGGTGCCAATCAAGTGGGCTGTTTTGTCCTCTGGATGGAGTCGAGGCTCCTGAGTGTTGTTGGAGCTGCACATATCCAGGCAGGTTGAGAGTATTCCATCACACTCCTGACTTGTGCCTTGTGGATGGTGGACAGGCTTTTGGAAGTCAGGAGGTAACTTGCTCAGCACAGGATTCCGAGCCTCTGACCGGCTCTTGTAGCCATAGTATTTATATATACATTTTTTTATCCATTCCTGGGATGTGAGTATCACTGGCCAAGCCAACATTTATTGCCCATCCCTAATTGCCCTTGAGAAAGTGGTGGTGAGCTGCCTTCTTGAACCGCTGCAGTCCATTTGAGGTAGGTACACCCACAGTGCTGTTAGGAAGGGAGATCCAGGATTTTGACCCAGCGACAGTGAAGGAACGGCGATATAGTTCCAAGTCAGGATGGTGTGTGACTTAGAGGGGAACTTGCAGGTGGTAGTGTTCCCATGTATTTGCTGCCCTTGTTCTTCTTGTTGGTAGAGGTCGGGGATATGGAAGGTGCTGTCGAAGGCGCCTTGGTGCGTTGCTGCAGTGCATCTTGTAGATGGTGCACACTGCTTCCACTGTGCGTCGGTTGTGGAGGGAGTGAATGTTTGTAGATGGGGTGCCTATCAAGCGGGCTGCTTTGTCCTGGATGGTGTCGAGATTCTTGAGTGTTGTTGGAGCTGCACCCATCCAGGCAAGTGGAGAGTATTCTATCACACTCCTGGCTTGTGCCTTGCAGATTGTGGACAGGCTTTGGGGAGTCAGGAGGTGAGTTACTCGCCTCAGGATTGCTTGCCTCCAACCTGCTCTTGTAGCCACGGGATTTATATGGCTACTCCAGTTCAGTTTCTGGTCAATGGTAGCCCCTAGGATGTTGATAATGGGGAATTCAGCGATGGTAATGCCGTTGAATGTCAAGGGGAGATGATTAGATTCTCTCTTGTTGGAGAATGTACTTGCGTGGCGGGAATGTTACTTGCCACTTCTCAAATGAAGCCTGGATATTGTCCAGGTCTTGCTGCATTTCTAAGCGGACTGCTTCAGTATCTGAGGAGTCAGGAATGGTGCTGAACATTGTGCAAACATCAGCGAACATCCCAACTTCTGACCTTATGATTGAAGGAAGGTCATTGATGAAGCAGCTGAAGATACCTGGGACACAACCCTGAGGAACGCCTGCAGTGATGTCCTGGAGCTCAGATGATTGACCTCCAATAACCACAACCATCTTCCTTTGCGCTAGGTATGCCTCCAGCCACCGGAGGGTTTTCCCCCGATTCCCATTGACCTCAGTTTTGCTCGGGTTCCTTGATGCCATACATGGTCAAATGCTGCCTTGATGTTAAGGGCGGTCACTCTCACCTCACTTCTTGAGTTCAGATCTTTTGTCCATGTTTGAACCAAGGCTGTAATGATGTCAGGAGCTGAGTGGCCCTGGCGGAACCCAAAGTGAGCGTCACTGAGCAGGTTATTACTCAGCAAGTGTCGCTTGATGGCACTGTTGATGACACCTTCCATCACTTTACTGATGATTGAGAGCAGGCTGATGGGGCGGTAATTGGCCTGGTTGGACTTGTCCTGCTTTTTGTGTACAGGACATACCTGGGCAATGTTCCACATTGCAGGGTAGATGTCACTGTTGTAGCTGTACTGGAAAAGCTTGGCTAGGGGTGCGGCTATTCTGGAGCACAGGTCTTCAGTACTATTGCCGGAATATTGTCAGGGCCCATAGCCTTTGCAGTATCCAGCGCCTTCAGTCGTTTCTTGATATCACGTGGAGTGAATCAAATTGGCTGAAGTCTGGCATCTGTGATGCTGGCGACTTCAGGAGGAGGCCGAGATGGACCATCAACTCGGCACTTCTGGCTGAAGATTGTTGCAAATGCTTCTGCCTTATCTTTCGCACTGAAGTGCTGGGCTCCTCCATCATGGAGGATGGGAATATTTGTGGAGCTACCTCCTCCAGTTAGATTTCATTGTCCACCACCATTCA
This sequence comes from Heterodontus francisci, assembly GCF_036365525.1. NCBI lineage: Eukaryota > Metazoa > Chordata > Chondrichthyes > Heterodontiformes > Heterodontidae > Heterodontus > Heterodontus francisci. Next base: position 23,458,137 of record NC_090404.1, read on the forward strand.
TGGCTGGATGTGGCAGGACTGCAGAGCTTAGATCTGATCCGTTGGTTATGGGATCGCTTAGCTCTGTCTAACGCATGCTCCTTCCGCAGTTTGGCATGCAGATAGTCCTGTGTTGTAGCTTCACCAGGTTGACACCTCATTTTGATGTATGCCTGATGCCACTCCTGGCATGCCCTCCTGCACTCTTCATTGAACCAGGGTTGGTCTCCTGGCTTGATGGTAATGGTAGAGTGGGGGATATGCCAGGCCATGAGGTTACAGATTGTGGTTGAGTACAATTCTGCTGCTGCTGATGTCCCACAGCGTCTCATGGATGCCCAGTTTTGCACAGCTAGATCTGTTCGAAATCTATCCCATTTAGCACGGTGATAGTGCCACACAACATGGTGGACGGTATCCTCAATGTGAAGGCGGGACATCGTCTCCACAAGGACTGTGAGGTGGTCACTCCTACCAATGCAATCATGGACAGAAGCATCTGCGGCAGGCAGATTGGTGAGGACGAGGTCAAGTATGTTTTTCCCTCGTGTTGGTTCCCCCATCACCAGCCGCAGACCCAGTCTAGCAACTATGTCCTTTAGGACTCGGCCAGCAGTGGTGCTACCGAGCCACTCTTGGTGATGGACATTGAAGTCCCCCACCCAGAGTACATTTTGAGCCCTTGCCACTCTCAGTGCTTCCTCCAAGTGGTGTTCAACATGGAAGAGTACTGAGTCATCAGCTGAGGGAGGGCGGTAGGTGGTAATCAGTAGGAGGTTACCTTGCCCATGTTTGACCTGATGCCATGAGATTTCATGGGGTCCAGAGTCGATGTTGAGGACTGGCAGGGCAACTCCCTTCCTACTGTGTCACCACCTCTGGTGGGTCTGTCCTGCTGGTGGGACAAGTCATACCCGGGGATGGTGATGGCAGTATCTGGAACATTGTCTGTAAGGTATGATTCCATGAGTATGACTATGTCAGGCTTGACTAATCTGTGGGACAGCTCTCCCAACTTTGGCACAAGCACCCAGATGTTAGTCAGGAGGGCTTTGCAGGGTCGACAGGGTTGGGTTTGCCGTTGTCGTTTCCGGTGCCAGTGGTCCGTCTGGTTTCATTCCTTTTATTGACTTCCTAGCGGTTAGGTGCAACTGAGTGGCTTGCTGGCCATTTCAGAGGGCATGTAAGAGTTAATCACATTGCTGTGGGTCTGTAGTGACATGTAGGTCAGACCAGGTAAGGACAGCAGATTTCATTCCCTAAAGGACATTAGTGAACCAGATGGGTTTTTACAACAATCGACAATGGTTTCATGGCCATCATTAGACAAGCTTTTAATTCCAGATTTATAAATTAAATTCAAATTCCACCTTCTGCTGTGGTTGGATTTGAACACATGTCCCCAGAAAAACACCCTGGGTCTTTGGGTTATTCGCCCAGTGATAATACCACTACGCCACCACCTACCCTCGAAGGCAGGAAAGCGAATGATGGAGGCAAAGAGGGAATTCCAGCGTTTACAGCCTCGGCAGCTGAAGGCATGGTCACCAATGGTGTTGCCAATGATATTGATGATTGGAAATAGGATGTGAGCAATTCTGAGAAATGTGAAAGGACATGCTTACACTTTCTCTTGTTGGAACTTATTATGGAATGAGCATCATTTATAAATAGCCAAAGATAAGTAGGCCTCAGACACTGCCCTGTGGGACCCGAGCAGCGATGTCCTGGGGCTGAGATGATTGACCTCGAATCTTAATGACTTCACTCAATGGAAAGTTTTTCCCAAGACGACAATTTTACTAGTGTTCCTTGTTGCCACACTCGGTTGAATGCTGCCTTGCTGCCAAGGGCAGTTACCCTCAGCTCATCTATGGAATTCAACTATTTATCCAAGTTTGGACCAAGGTTGCAATGAGGCCTGGAGACGAGTGGTCTTAACAGAAGCCAAACTATGCGTTGGTGAACAGGTAGTAAGTGATGTTTGTTAGCATTGTCGACAAACCCATCCATCACTTTGTTGATGATGAAGCGGTAATGACTGGAATGGATTTGTTCTGCTTCGTGTCAACGGGACATACCGAGAGTCACAGAGTCATAGAATGGTTACAGCACAAAATGAGTCCATTCGGCCTATCGTGTCTGTGTCAGCTCTCTGCAAACGTAGCTCACCTCATCCAACACCCACGCAGTGCTCCAGTTGAGGCCGGAACAGTGTTTTATACAGGTTTAACATAACTTCCTTGCTTTTGTACTAGATGCTCCTATTTATAAAGCCCAGAATTCCATACACTTTATTAACCGCTTTCTCAACCTGCTCTGCTGCCTTGATTGATTTATGTATATATACCTGCAGATCCCTCTGCTCCTGCACCAGCTTAAGAATTGTACCCAGCATTTAATATTGCCTCTCTTCGTTCGTCCTACCAAGACGATTCACTTCACACTTCTCTGTGTCACTAATTTTCACTTGTCATGTGCCCACCCATTCCACCAGGCTCTCTGTGCCCTCTTGACGTTTATCATTGTTGTTCTCGCAGTTCACCGTGCTTCAAAATTTTGTGTCACCTGCAACTTTTGCAATTATGCCCTTTATATCCAAGTCTAGGTGATTATATATAAATATATCAAGGAGTCATAAAACCGACCTCTGGGGAACCCCATGCTTTACCTTCCTTTAGGCTGATAAACAACCGTTCGCCACTACTCTCTGTTTCCTTTTTTTTCCATTCATTCATGGGATGTGGGCGTCGCTGGGCAGGCTGGCATTTGTTGCCCATCCCTAATTGCCCTTGAGAAGGTGGTGGTGAGCTGCCTTCTTGAACCGCTGCAGTCCATGTGGGGTAAGTACACCCACAGTGCTGTTCGGATGGGAGTTCCAGGATTTTGAACCAGCGACAGTGAAGGAACGGTGATATCATTCCAAGTCAGGATGGTGTGTGACTTGGAGGGGAACGTGCAGGTGGTGGTGCTCCCATGCATCTTCTGCCCTTGTCCTTCTAGTTGGTAGAGGTCGTGGGTTTGGAAGGTACTGTCTAAGGAGCCTTGGTCCATTTCTGCAGTGCATCTTGAAGATGGTACACACTGTTGCCACTGTGCCTCGGTGGTGGAGGCAGTGAATGGTTGTAGATGGGGTGCCAATGAAGCGGGCTGCTTTTTCCTGGATGGTGTCGAACTGCTTGAGTGTTGTTGGAGCTGCACCCATCCAGGCAAGTAGATGGTGGACAGGCTTTGGGGAGTCAGGAGGTGAGTTACTTGCCGCAGGATTCCTAGCCTCTGACCTGCTCTTGTAGCCACTGCATTTATATGGCTACTCCAGTTCAGTTTCTGGTCAATGGTCACCTCTAGGATGTTGATAGTGGGGGATTCAGCGATGGTAATGCCATTGAATGTCAAGGGGAGATGGTTAGATTCTCTCTTGTTGGAGATAGTCATTGCCTGGAACTTGTGTGGCTCGAATGGTATTTGTCACTTATCAGTCCAAACCTGGATATCGTCCAGGTCTTGCTACATTTCTACACGGACTGCTTCAGTATCTGGAGCTCAGATGATTGATTTCCAACAACCACAAACATCTTCCTTTGCGCTAGGTATGACTCCAACCAGCGGAGGGTTTTCCCCGATTCCGCTTGACCTCAGTTTTGCTGGGCTCCTTGATTCCATTTTCGGTCAAATGCTGCCTTGATGTCAAGGGCAGTCACTCTCACCTCACTTCTTGCATTCAGCTCTTTTGTCCATGTTTGAACCAAGGCTGTAATGAGGTGAGGAACTGAGTGGCCCTGGCGGAATCCAAACTGAGCATCACTGAGCAGGTTATGGCTAAGCAAGTGCTGCTTGATGGCACTGTTGATGACACCTTCCACCACTTTACTGATGATTGAGAGTAGACTGCTGGGGCAGTAATTGGCCGGGTTGCACTTGTCCTCCTGTTTATGTACAGGTCATAGCTGGGCAATTTTCCACATTTCAGGGTAGATGCCAGTATTGTAGCTGTACTGGAACAGCTTGGCTAGGGGTGTGGCAAGTTTTGGAGTGCATGTCTTCAATACTATTGCCGGAATATTTTAAGGCCCATAGCCTTTGCAGTATCCAGTGCCTTCAGTCGTTTCTTGATATCATGTGGAATGAATCGAATTGGCTGAAGTCTGGGATCTGTGATGCTGGGGACTTCAGGAGGAGGTCGAGATGGATCATCAACTTGGCACTTCTGACAGAAGCTGGTTGGGCGGCACAGTGGCGCAGTGGTTAGCACCGCAGCCTCACAGTTCCCGCGACCTGGGTTCAGTTCTGGGTACTGTCTGTGTGGAGTTTGCAAGTTCTTCCTGTGACCGCGTAGGTTGCCACCAGGTGCTCCGGTTTCTGCCAAAGACTTGCAATTTGATCGGGAAATTGGCCATTGTAAATTGCCCCTAGTGTTGGTAGATGGTGGGGATGTGGTAGGGATATGGGGGATATTGTCGGATTAGTATAAATGGGTGGTTGTTGGTCGGCACAGACTCGGTGGACTGAAGGGCCTGTTTCAGTGCTGTATCTCTAAATAAATAAATTATTGTAAATGCTTCTGCCTTATCTTTCACACTGATGTGATCGGCTCCTCTATGATTGAGAATGGGGATATTTGTGGAGCCACCTCCTCCATGTAGTTGTTTAATTGTCCACCACCATTCATGGCTGGATGTGGCAGGACTGCAGAGCTTAGATCTGATCCGTTGGTTATGGGATCGCTTATCTCTCTCTATCGCATACTGCTTATGCAGTTTGGCATGCAAGTAGTCCTGTGTTGTAGGTTCACCCGGTTGCCACCTCATTTTGAGGTATACCTGGTGCTGCTCCTGGCATGCCCTCCTGCACTCTTCATTGAACCAAGGTTGGTCTCCTGCAGTCAATTTCGTATCCATGCTGCCATTGTCAATTTTGTTCCACTGGCTCTAGCTTTTCTGACAAGCTTGTTATGTGGCACTTTTTCAACTGTCTTCTGGAAGTCCATGTAAACCACATCGACTGCATTACCTTCATCTACCGTCTTAGTTACCTCATCATAAATCTCAAACAAGTTAATTAAACACGATTTAATCATATTTAAAAATCCACACTGGCTTTCCTTAATTAATCCACAATTGTCCAGGTGAGTGTTAATTTTGTCCTGAATTATCCTTCCTAAAAGCTTTCCCACCACAGAGGTTAAGCTGACTGCACTGTAGTTGCTGGGGCTATCCTTATACCCCAGTTTTGAACAAGGGTGCAACATTTGCAGTTCTCCAGTCCTCTGGCAATACCCTGCAGCTAAGGAGGATTGGAAGATTATGGTTAGTGCCACAACAATTTCCACCATTACTTCCCTCATATCCTTGGATGGATCTCATCCTGTCCTTGTGACTTTTCAACTTTGAGTGCAGCCACTGTAGCCATTCGCTCCTCTTTATCAATCTTTCGCCCATCTAGTGTCTCAACTACCCCCTCTTTCACTATGACTTGGGCAGCATCTTCTTCCTTGGAAAAGGCAAATGCAAAGAACCTCAGCCATGCCCCTTGCCTCCGTGTGTGAATCCGCTTTTAAGTTCCCAATCGGCCCCTCTCCTCGTTTTAACACGCTTTTGCAATTTATATGCCAATAGAAGACAAATGCTTTCCCCTTTTATGCTAGCTAGTGGTGTCTTCCCATACTCTCTCTTTGCTTCTCTTATTTTTTACATTTCCCTGTGAACCTTCTATATGGAGCATGTTTCTCATTTGTATTACCATCTGACATCTGTCATATGAATTCTTTTTCAGCTTCATCTTACTCTCTGTCTCATTCTTTATCCAGGCAGCTGTGTATATTTTTTTTCATGGAAAGTTACCTTGACTGTCACCATTTTAAAGGGAGCCCATCGTTTCATTACAGTTTTGCCTGTCAATCTTTGATCCCCAATTACTTGGGCCTGATCCGTTCTTACTCCACTGAACTTGCCCCTCCCCCAATAGATCAATTTCGTTCTACATTGCTCCTTTTCATTTTCCATAGCCAACGTAAACCTTATGATACTATTAACACCATCCCTAAATATTCTCCTACAGCCAATTGAACCACTTGATTCAATCGCATTCCCCAGAAACAATCCAGAAATGCCTCTTCCCTCATTGGACTGGAAACATACTGATGCAGAAAATTCTCCTGAAGACACTCTGGAAAATCTTGTCCCTCGCCGTCATTTTCACGATGACTAGCCTAGTCTATTTAAAGATAAATCCCCCCATCATAACTATTCTTTAATTCTTGCAGATTTCTGTAATTTCCTTGCAAAATGCTCCCCTATATCTTTCCCACTAGTTGGTGGCCTATGGAATGCACCCAGCAATATATTGGTACCTCTATTATTTCTTTGCTCTAACCAAATTGATTCTGCCCTGGACACGTCTGGAACATCCTCTCTTGCCAGCACTATAATGATCTCCTTAATAAATACTACCCCTCCAACTCTCTTTACTAAAGACCTTATACTCAGAAATATTTAGTACCCAGTCCTGCCCTTTTTAGAGCCAGGTGTCCGATATCTCCAAAACAACATACATGCACGTGGCAATCTGCCCCTCCAGCTCACCAACCTTATTTACAAACCTTCTTTCCACACTCTGCGAATTTACATCATGCCCGGTAAACATTATTTAGACCACATTACATTCCCTATTACGCTGATCCCACCCTAATACCTTACTATTTCCTACTCTATCTGTCTCTGCCAATTCTCTGTGAACATTTGTTTTCCTCTCAAATATTACCTCCTGATCGCCACACCCCTGTAAATTTAGTTTAAACCCTCCCCATAAGGACATTTGTTCCAGTTCTGTTCAGTGCAACAAGCCAGTTCTATACAGGTCCCATCTCCCCCGGAGCAAGCCCCAATCTGAATCCCGCCCTCCCGCACCATCCTTCCAGCCACATATTCATCTGCTGTATCCTTCTATTTCTATCCTCACTTGTGTGTGGTACCGTAAGTAATCTGGATGGTATTACTTTTGAGATTGACCTTTCTTCTTTCTTTCCAAGTTCCCTAAACTCTCCCTGCACGACCTCTCTTTTTTTTTCTATATCTGTTGAACAACATTAGTGTTTCGTACCTCTGCTTTCCTCACATTGAAATGCAATGTGAAAATGTGCACAATTTCAAAGCTTAGCAACATGTAGAAGATTGGGAGAAGAGTGTGACTGTGGATAATGGGCAGCGGGAACAGCTCTTGCACATTCATACATTCAGTATCTGGAAGAAGCAGTAAGATGAGATCCTGGTGCCGACTTATCCTGTTATCTGCAAAACCCATCGCTTCTCATTTTTCTGCATCTTTCATTCCCACTCCCTGCTTTCCAGGTAAAGCTGAATTTCATGAAGTCACTGTATTACCACCAGGCAGCTAATTAACCTGGGAACTGGACGGGTGCAGAGAGATGGCAGAGAGGCAGCAACAGGAGCAGAAGGAGATGCCACATGAAAGTGGCAGACTTTGTTGCGTGTCAGTTGTTTCTATTGATGTGCCACAGCTGTACGTTGCCTTGCACGTTTCATAGGAACCGCATTGATTAGGTTGGTGCAATTTGGAAATCGAAATCTGTGCATATGTAGCTTCTGATACTTCTCACCTCACTGTCCATTTCATGTTCTTACCTATTACACCTGGTGTTGTCCTTTCCTGAACAAGTCTGTTGCGTTATAATGAAACATGCCCTTTGGTGCGAGAAACCTGTATGTGGTGACAGTGGCCTGAACGAAATAGGGAAATCAGCGTAGGTTAGCTAACTTGCAATGATGCATAAGTGATTCCCTGGTGGTCTAGTGGTTAGTATTATGCCCTTTCACTCCTATGGTCCTGGTCAGATTCCTATGTCAGGTAATGAAACTTTTCTGCTGCTGTACAAATTGTCACGAGCAAAATTGTTTCCTTCCTGAAGGAAAGCAGAAAATGCTCAGCAGTTCTGGCAGCATCTGGAAGTGAGAAACAGAGTTAACCTTCCGGGTCAATGATCTTTCTTCAGATCTGGAAAAGGCAGAAGTGCAACAAGTCAAAAATAAGTGCACAGGTGGAGGTAGGGGAGTGGAAGATCTGAAGGGAATGGCTCTGACAGGTTGCAAGACATGTTGAATAAACTGACAATAGGGATGATAATACAAAACAAAATGTGGGTGATAATGGGACAGTTTTTTTTGTCTGCTCTTCAACTGGTAAAATTATCGTTCCCGATGAAAAGGTATGACTGCTCTGTCAAAGACGCACGACTGGCCGAATGGCTTCCTCCTGTGCTGCCCCTTTCTGTAATTGTTTGTTTCTCCACATTACCGTTGCTGCCTTGGCAGTTGTTTTTCTATCTTCCAACTTATTATTGCGAAATGCACTTTCCTCCCTTACGCCCTGCACTCATAGTGTCAGCAGTGACTCCGTTGGTAGTACTTCCACCTTTAAGTTATATGATTTGGGTTTTAATCCTGATTCAGTCCATGAGCACAAAAATCAAGGCTTAATTATGACTTCGGTATTGAGGGAGAGCTGTGTGTCTGGAGATGGCATCTTTTGGATGAGACCTTACAATGGAGGCACATCTCCCTTTTCAGGCAGACGTAAGAGAACACATGGAACGATTTTGAAGAAGAGCAGCGGAGTTATGCCCGGTGTCCTGGTCAGTATTGATCCTTCAACCAATATGGTCATGACAATAACAGATGATCTGGTCATTATCACATTGGTGCTTATGGGAGCGTGATGTGTGCAAATTGGCTTCTGCGTTTACTACAAGAGTGACTGTAGTACTTAATTGACTGTAAAGTGCTTTGGGATGTCCTGAGTCATGAAAAGCGCTGTTTAAATGACAGTTTTCCTTTTCCCAGCTCAATAAATCTGTTTTGGATTTGCTGATTGACCAGGATACCGGAGATAACTCTCGTTCTCTTTTCCAATTAGGGCTAGGGAATCTTTGAAGTCCACCTGACAGTTCAGATGAGGCAACAGTTTAATCTCAACTGGAACACACCGCCATGTACAGTGCAGCACTGCCTCAGTACTGAAGTGCGGCGTCAGTATTCATTTGTGTGTTGATATTTCTGGAGTGGAGCTTGACATCACAACATTCTGATTGACGTAAACCAGACCCGCATTGTGCTTGATATATGTGAAGTCATTTCTTCCTTCGATTGGTTTCAGCTTCAGCTCAGTGGTTATTTCATAGCATCAGCATCAACAGGCATGCAAATCTGATGCTCCGGTGGTAGGGACTGGAGTTTACAATCCACCTTTTTTGCACCCAAAACATATCATTAATTTAAATTAGCACCAGGTGCTTTTTAGAAGTCACCTTTAACATATTCAAAAATGGCTTTGAGCTCATGGCACTCCGAACATTTCAGCAGCCCTGTTATAAACAACAGATGTTTTGGCTTTTGGCATCTTCAATGGAATGTTAAAATCAGGAATGAGGAATTCCAGTTCCTTGGATAGACTGGAAAAGCTGGAGTTGTTTTTCTTAGAGTCATTTACAGCACTGGAGGGGGACATTCTGTCTGTCAGGTCTATACCGGCTCTCCGTGGAGCAATCCAATCAGTCCTATTCCACTGCTCTATCCCGTAGCCCTGCAAATTTATTTCCTTATATAAATGCCTCTATAACAGATTTATTAGCGAGGGTAATTAGATTATATATATTGACTCAGCAAAATAAGGACTTGTTTGATTGGAATAAACTTCTCAAAAATTTTGGTTTGAAATCAATTCCACAAATAAATATTTCAAAAACATTTTTTTTCGAACTGTATTAGAATTCTGAGTTCAAATCTCGGTGTCATTGAGTTTTCACACTATATCAACGCTGCAGAAGCTCCTGCACCACATTCAATGCTGTTTCTTCTTAAATTACAGTTCTCAAAACGGAATTGGATAATTGCTTGAAAGGGAAAAGTATTTCAGGGCTATTTGGAGAGCAGGTAGGTGGGACTAATTCAGCAGCTCTTTGAAACAGCAGTATAGGAACGATGGGACGAATAGCTTCCTTGTGTGCTGTGTCATTCTATGATTCTAAAAAGTGACCCCTGACAAGGCAGCGGCCCGCTGATGTCGTCAGAGAGCTCCAATCTGAGCGCATGCACAGCCAACATCTGGCCAGGACTAAGTGGCGCATGCGCAGAATGACGTAATCGTGCAGTGCCAACGTCATCATGTTTCCGTGCCCGGTTCATCTTCGCGCATGCGTGATAAATCATCATCGGGTATCCAACCCCCGACTCAGCTGGAGGGAGCAGCTGAATGGGAGACTTTGGGCTGGAGCTCTCCAACCTTGGCAACTCACTCCAGGCCTCGATGCTTCCTCCCCTCAGCAGCTCGCTCATGACTTCGCTGCACCTCCCCTGTCCCACCACCCCCAACTCTCCTGGCCGATTGTTTCCCGGCCCTCGCTATCCTGCTCTCTGGCCGCTCGCTCCCCACTTCCCTGCCCCCGTCCAGCCGCTGGCTGTAGGCCGCACCACTTCCCTCCTCTCGGCCACTCGCTCCTATGTCCACCCGTTACCCCTTGTGGCCTGCCTTGCTTCTTCGGGCAGCGCGTGGAGAATGATCAAACGTGTGAGCGAGCGGCCCAGAGGACCGAAGTGGCGCAACCAAGAACTAACGGCTGGAGGGGGCAGGCAGAACAATCGGCCAGGAAATGAAGGGGGTGGGGTGAGCAGCGAGGTGGCCAGTGGGGAGGATGGGGAGAAACCGAGTTGCTGAGGCGGTCAGCGACCAGTGGTGCGGGAGCTAGTAGCAGCGTTCGGCTGATATCAGTCCTGGTCAGTCATATAAATCACATAACGAATTGGCAGCACATTTTATGCTCTGTCCGATTTTCTTTTCCATCGATCGGGGTGCCAATTCACTATCTTCCAATGGAAATGCAATCATAAAATTCCTTTTGTATTTAATAGGATTACTGGAATATTAAATGGATCTGAGGATTACAGTTAGTATCCAATCACTACATAACATATTACTGGGCTTCCATCCAACTTAATGTAAGGCTAGTTTGCTACATTGAAGGAGCCATAAGCATTTCCTGTGATAAGCTGAACAGCGCCATCTTTAATTCTGGCAGTTGCCTGAATGTCACAGACACAGGTTCCAGTTGAAGAGCCTGCATTTGCGCATGTGCAAGTACTGCGCAACCCAGTGGTTGGGTTGTCATGAAATGCAGCCTTATTTCAATCTCTGTAATACCCTCCCTTCACTCACTGTTGTTGGGCAGCCTTTCTTTTCTTTAATTCAATCTCTGTATCGCTGTATCTAAACTGTTCGAATTACCTGTGTCCCCTTTCTAATTGACAAGCCTTCTTGAAAATTTTCTGTTCTATGAGGCCTTTGAACAGCCTTCGTATTTGGCCTTCCAAGGTGAGATTTCCAATATTAAACTATTTGGATTTTACAGGGACCTAGTGACGCTCCTGCATAAATGTTCACCTCACTACTTTTGCCATTCTAGGTTACAGTTAAAACTGAGTAGCTCACCAGCCTTCAAAGAGGACTGGGGGTCTGGAGCCACATTTTAGGCCAAACTAGGTAAGTATGTAAGGTTTACTTCCCTAAAGGACATTTATAAACTCGATGATTAAAAAATAAATCAAGATTCTGGTTGTTGTATGGTTATCATTACTGCAAACAGCATTTTATTCTGGATTTACTACGAGAGGGAATTTAAACTCCACTCCGTGCCGTGGTGGGATTTGACCTCTTTGCATTGCACGATTCATCCATGTCTCTGGATTGTTAACCTTCTAAAATTACTTTTAGGCTACCGTCCTCCTAATGCACCTATGTAAAACAACAACTGATGAAAGCCTTCTTTGTCACTGGGAATTTGTGGCAGTGATAGATGGCTGTTCGATTCAGGATGTTTCTCAAATTACAGTCAATTATTTTATAAATCACATTCATTTATTATCTGCGTTTCAATCACTGCATGAGTTTGTAATGGACTCCTCGGCTGGCTGTGTAGATGTTAACCTTAGAAATGAAATCATCAATTCTCTAGCACAGACCTCTTAGCCGACAAGCTAGTGGGTGATTCAATGGTGCTGGGCCGAACATCTATCTGTTAATTGCCAAGAGATTGGCTTTTAGCTCTGGTTCTTTGTGCAGCCAGATTTGGAACATTGCAAGTTATGTTAACTGAATGTATATCAATTACTAAAGAATTTATAATCAGATGTCTGTATTACTGATAATATAGCGATGCGTATCAAGGTCTGTTCTCGCTAATTAGTGATATTATTTTAATATTGCATTGCATGAATAATTCCAATACATATGAATATTGCTCAACAATGCAAATTAAAACCATCGGAGTGAAAAGCAACTAGTGCTCAGCATGTGAATTCTGCTTATATGCTGAAATTCTGGTTTGATTATAAAAGCCTAACATTATTTTTCAATGAAAGTAAATCTGAATTGGTTAACTGGCTTTTATCCATTTGATTTTCACAAGGTCCTGTTTATAGAGAGTGAAATCTCCTAAATTTCTCGGATCTACTTTTTTTTAAAGAGATACAGCACTGAAACAGGCCCTTCGGCCCACCGAGTCTGTGCCGAACATCAACCTCCCATTTTATACTAATCCTACACTAATTCCATATTCCTACCACATCCCCACCTGTCCCTATATTTCCCTACCACCTACCTACACTAGGGACAATTCATAATGGCCAATTTACCTATCAACCTGCAAGTCTTTGGCATGTGGGAGGAAACCGGAGCACCCGGAGGAAACCCACGCAGACGCAGGGAGAACTTGCAAACTCCGCACAGGCAGTACCCAGAATCGAACCCAGGTCACTGGAGCGGTGAGGCTGCGGTGCTAACCGCTGCGCCACTGTGCCACCATCGATTCCATTCAGGGACACGTGTCTCTCCCAAGAGAATTTTATTTGATAACGTTCCTCTGAAGTTCCATGGGACTTTTTACTACGTTGAAGGCGTCATATAAATTCAAATTGTTGTTGTTTATAATTTGCTTCCAACCATTAACTTTCAAAGATTGGAAAGTCATCCGTTTTGTGTCTTCCAACTTACAGCATGTGCTTTCAATAATGTCATGAAAGGATATTAAAATTCCACTGACTGCAGTTAAGCAACAACAAAAAGAAGTTGCTTTGGGTAGAATTTCCCACTTATGAAGGGGATGGTGATTCATTTTTGCAACCTCTTCTCTCCTGCCCTTTTTTCTCCTGTCCTGCTGTCTTTCCCCTCTGTGAAGCTGTGAGAAACAAAGCAAAATCATAGGATGACCTCTGAATGGTAAACTGAAATGTGGGTACCGCACAAGAGCCCATGTATCTTTCCTGACCATTGTAATATCAGTCCTCATATATCCTTACTGACCATTGCATTATCAGTCCCCATGTATCATTACTGACCATTGTATTATCAGTCTCCATGTATCCTTACTGATAAGTCTATCACCGGCAACCATGTAGCATTACTAACCATTGTATTACCAGTCCTCATGTATCTGCACTGGCCATTGTATTATCAGTCTCCATGTATCCTTACTGATAAGTCTATCACCGGCAACCATGTATCATTACTAACCATTTTATTACCAGTCCTCATGTATCTGCACTGGCCATTGTATTATCAGTCCCTCTGTATCTCTACTGACCATTGTATTGCCAGTCCCTATGTAAACCTACTGACCATTGTATTATCAGTCCCCATGTATTATTAATGACCATTGCATTATCAGAACCTGTATCATTACTGACAATTGGATTATCAGTCCCATATGTCATTACTGACCATTGTAATATCAGTTCACTTGTGTCCTTATTGGCGAATGGATTATCAGTCCCCATGTATCCTGAAAGACCATTAGATTTTTAATCTCCAGGTATCTATCCTTAATTACAATTACATTCTAAGCCCTCTAATATCCTTACTAATCATTGCATTATCACTCCCCTTGTATCCTTACTGACCATTAGAATTAGAATTAGAACATTACAGCGCAGTACAGGCCCTTCGGCCCTCGATGTTGCGCCGACCTGTGAAACCATCTGACCTACACTATTCCATTCCATTGTATTATCATTTCCCGTATATCCTTACCGAGCAGTACTTAACCCGTTTCTATCAACCCATTATTGTCCTTTTGTTAAGTTCTTCCCTGACACGTAAATTGAAGTCTGGCATTGCAGGGTAACATTACATCACTGGTGACTCTCTAAAGGAAGCTGTTCATTTCATTTCAGTGCTGTAATGTCTGTAGTATTCAATATTACAAAAGTAACCTTCTTGTTTTGTATGAGTTAATTTGGTATGAATGCCGCGTTGCTTTGAAGAGATTTTGCAAAATAAATTGATAGAATAAAAGGATTAAGTGATCTTGTTTGTTCAATGACTTTGACTAATATTGTCAAGTGTACAGTTTAATTGTTTCACTGGTGAGTTCCCTCGTGTTATAAATAGAGAATGTTTTCAGTATTGACATCAGTGTTTGACTGAGTTTGGTCTCCAGTACAAACAGCGATCATTGGATTTCACAGATACTGAAATCATGTTCTGGCACATTCCAACTGAGCTTCGGATTAGGTGGGCACTTTATGATATACAAATGGTTTATTATCCCTTCCTCGCTGCTGTTGGCGTTCCTGGTGAGTCACTATTTCAGGAATTCATTCTGCAAAGCGTTGACTGATCTTGCCTGTTAGACATGATTATTGATTGTTATCTGTTTAATTCTCTTGTTCTGTACATTTTTTTCAGTTGCTTATTCACTGGTCCCAGATTCCATGAACAGTTTGTGTTTTTCACGACTTGCATCCACTGATAGTCTGTTTTAGAATTTAATTATTATTTGAATATCTGGCACAAAAATGTCTATAATTAATTATCTTTATTGGATAGTTATCAGCAATCTACACTGAACCCTAGTATCGAATTAAAAATATATTTTCAGAGGTAACTGGAGTTTTAAGGTCACTGGATATAATTAATGACACTGATCTGTCTAAACCAGCGCTGACAGATAGATCACAAATATACTCTGAAGTGTGAGACATTATCCAAACCACTCCAAGCAGCTGTCCTACATTCCATTGTCTCCCTGCCTTATGGTCACTGATTCTAGGTGGTCAGGACAGGATTAAAACTGTAATATTCTAGCAAAATGTTTTCAGTTCTATTTGAACTGATTTATTTCCATTATTCAGCCACAGTTCAGGAGATCTTGGTGATCCACATTGACTATTCAACACCTACAATTGTCGGAAATTATTCCAGCTAATTTTGAAACAGAGGACTGTGACGAGTGAAATCTTTAGATATTTCCTATCTCATAATCATTCTATCAATTATTGGTCATTTCATTTCTCACAAAGAGGAAAAAGGCAAAAGGTTAACACTAATACAATGTGTTCAACCAGTTTCTAAAACTCCACCATAACATGTTATATTGTCACTCATATTATCTGTCTGTAGAAATTGATGGTCCATTTTTTCAAATTAAGTTGTAATGTACTCTTAAAGTTCTTCTTTAAACAATGTGTGCATTCAATACATTGATTGTGAAGATTCTGATTTCAACAAATAATTTAATTATTGCCTCTGCACAATCTCCTTACCCTCGTCACAGACTCTATTCCCCACCCTGGTCACAGACTCTATTCTCCTGATCACAGACTCCATTCCCCTCCCTGGTCGCAGACTTCATTCATCTGACCATAGACTCCATTTCCCACCTTGGTCACAGACTCCATTCCCCTCCCTCGTCACAGACATCATTCCACTCACTGGCCACAGACTAAATTCGTCTGACTGTAGACTCCATTTCCCACCTTGGTCACAGACTCCATTCCCCTCCCTCGTCACAGACATCATTCCACTCACTGGCCACAGACTCCATTCGTCTGATCATAGACTCCATTTCCCACCTTGGTCACAGACTCCATTCCCCTCCCTGGTCACAGACTCCATTCCACTCACTGGCCACAGACTCCATTCCCCTAATCACAGACTCCATTCCCCTCCCTGGTCACAGACTCCATTCCCCTCCCTGGCCATAGACACATTTTCCCACCCAGGTCACAGACTCCATTCCACACCTTGGTCACAGTCCCTATTTCCCGTTCTGGCCACGGACTCTCTTTCCCTCCCTGGCCAAACACTTCTTTCCTCTACCTTGGCCACAGACTCTATTCCACTGAAGAAGGGTCAATGACCAGAAACGTTAACTCTGCTTTTCTCTCCACAGATGCTGCCAGACCTGCCGAGTATTTCCAGCTTTTCTTGCTTTTATTAATCTATTCCACTGCCTGTCCACAGACTCTATGCTCCTTTCCATACACGGACTGCATTTCTTCCCTAGTTTTTTCACAACTGCAGTTCATAATTCCACTTGCATTGAATTATTTGTCTAAATTTGTTTCTGGATTGTGGGTGACTCCAGCAAGGTTCCATTTATTGTCCATCCTGATGTGAGCTGAGAATCTGGTGATGGATCTTCTCCCTGAACTGAATTAATCCTTCTGCTGACGGTGCTCTCTCATGGTGTTAGGGAATTCCGGGAC
The DNA here is from genome assembly GCF_036365525.1 of Heterodontus francisci. Classification (NCBI taxonomy): domain Eukaryota; kingdom Metazoa; phylum Chordata; class Chondrichthyes; order Heterodontiformes; family Heterodontidae; genus Heterodontus; species Heterodontus francisci. The sequence goes on from NC_090404.1 coordinate 23,474,666, forward strand.
TCTGATTGAGCATTGATGAAGGGACCGGGATATAGTTCCAAGTCAGGACGGTCTGTTAGAACTGATGGTTCTCACGGCATTCCTGTTCTTCTCCTTTTCGCTATAAAGCTCAAAGGGGAAGGAGGTGATGTTGTAGTAAACTCTATATTTCGCTGCAGTTCATTCTGAAGACATACTTATTGCATCCGCAGTTGTGGAGGGGGTTAATATGGAGTCTAATGACACACAGTTGCCGATGAAATAAGCTGCTGTGTCCTGGATGGTGTTGAGCTTGTTGTGTGCGGTTGTGATGTGCATCCAGGGAAGTGTTGAATATTCCATCACCTGAGATGTCGAGGTGTTTGATTGGCTTTGGGGGAATCAGACAGAGAGCCATTTGTCTCACAATGCCCAGTCTCTGCCATGTTCTTGCAGTCCCAGTGTTGATATGACTAGTCTAGTACAACTTTCAGTCAATAGTATTTAATATTGGGGACTCGGTGAGCTTCAAGGAGAAGTGGGTGGTCTTTTTTCTGATCAATATATCTGGTGCAAATGAAACTAGGAAGTTACTTGTCGGGTATCAGTTCAGGCCTGGGTGTTATGCAGACCTTGCAAAGGGAGGAATTGTAAATGGGGCTGAAAAATGGCAGAATCATGAGAGAACGATCTGATGATGGGGGAAGTTCATTGATGAGACAGTTGAAGATGGTTGCTCTGAGAACACTTCCATCAGGTAATACAACACCCACTTCCCTTATCCCAGTTACATTCTCAGCCATTGGAAAATTTTCACTTTCACTCCAATTAAAACGATGTCTGCATCAAGACTGTCATGAAGCTTGGATCGGGTGTTCTGGAACCCAAGCTGAGTAACAGCTAGCAAGTAGGGTGGCGCAGTGGTTAGCACCGCAGCCTCACAGCTCCAGGGACCCGGGTTCGATTCCGGGTACTGCCTGTGTGGAGTTTGCAAGTTCTCCCTGTGTCGGCGTGGGTTTTCTCCGGGTGCTCCGGTTTCCTCCCACAATGCAAAAGACTTGCAGGTTGATAGGTAAATTGGCCATTATAAATTGTCGCTAGTATAGGTAGGTGGTAGGGAAATATAAGAACAGGTGGGGATGTTTGGTAGGAATATGGGATTAGTGTAGGATTAGTATAAATGGGTGGTTGATGTTCGGCACAGACTCGGTGGGCCGAAGGGCCTGTTTCAGTGCTGTATCCCTAATCTAAAAAAAAAAAGTGACCAAGGTATTGGTGAGAACATGTGAATTTATGGCAGTACTCAAAAACCTCTCCGATGACTTGTTGACTTTTGTCTGTGATAGTATAAACTGAGGCAATCTTTCACCTTGTCTGGTAGATGTCAGTTTGATCATCAGAGCAGCTGGGTGAGTGTGAGCGGCGAGCTCTGTATTTCTGATTCCTAACTGACCAGCCTATATTCGTCCATTAAATACAGTTACCAATCGGCACATTCACCCCCTTATCTCCACCTTTGATGTCCTTTGCCAATAGTCTCTCTAACCCTGGCCATTCAGCCTGGCACGGCCGCCATCGCCACTCGCTATAGTCCAGGTACACAGAGTTAATGTCCAGGGAAAGCGCTTGTTTTGACCAGTCAGCACCAAAACTGGCTGGACCTATCGAGTCCTGCTCTCCTCAGCTAAAACTGCTCATTATTCCAGGATAATTCGGGAATGTAAAGATAAATTACGACTTCTTCTCTCAACTGTTAGTTTCTTGGATCAATGGGCCTGTTTCTGACGAAGGTGGGACCTGTACAAGTTGGACGGGTTGCACCTGAACCGGAATGGGACAAGCATTCTTGCTGGGAGATTTGCTAGTGCTGTTGGTGGCTGGGGGGTTAAACTAATTTGGCAGCGGGATGGGATACAGTGTTGAGGTGCAGTAGGGGGTAATACAGAACAGAAAGTGAGTCTGTCTGGAAGGCAGACCAAATATAGACCTGGTGAGGCACAAGTGAAAAATGCAAGGTTGGATTGCATCTATTTCAATGAAAGGAGTTTTACGAGTAAGGGAGATGAATTGAGGGCGTTGATTAGCAGATGGGATTGTGATATTATTGCTATCACAGAGACATGGTTGAAGGAGGGACAGCACTGGCAGCTCAATATTCCACGGGATAGAATCTTCAGGCGCGACAGGGGAGGGGATAAAAGAGGAGGTGGCATTGCACTGTTGATCAATGATTCAATTACTGCTGTAAGGAGGGATATTATCTTAGAAGGTTCCTCAAATGAGGCCATTTGAGTAGAGCTTAAAAACAAAAAGGGGACAATCACTTGGCTGGGTGTGTACGACAGGCCTCCAAACAGTCAGGAAGAGATAGAGGAGCAGATATGTAGGCAAATCTCAGAGAGGTGTAAAAATAATAGGGTAATTATAGTAAGGGATTTCAACTTCCCCAATATTAAGTGGGATAGTCTTAGCGCAAAAGGCTTACAGGGGGTGGAATTCTTAAAATGCATACAGGAGAGCTTTTTGAGCTAGTATGTAGAAAGTCCTACAAGAGACGGGGCAGTACTGGACCTAATCCTGGAGAATGAAGCCAGTCAGTGGTAGAAGTGTCAGTGGGGGAGCATTTCGGGGATAATGACCACAGCTCTGTAAGATTTAAGGTAGTTATGGAAAAGGACAAAGATGGACCAGAAATAAACTGAATTGGGGGAAGGCCGATTTCAATATGATGAAACAGAATCTGGCCAAAGTGGACTGGGAGGGGATACTTGTGGGAAAGTCTAGATCACATCTGTGGGAGTCATTCAAAGAGGAAATTGTGAGAGTTCAGAGCCAACATGTACCTGTTAAGGTGAAGGGTAGGACTAACAGGCCCAGAGAACCCTGGATTTCAAGGGAAATAGAGGATTGGATCAGCAAAAAAGGGAGGCCTTCGGCAGATCCCAAGCACTGAAAACAGTGGAGGCCCTAGAGGAGTATAGTAAGTCTAGGGTGGCACTTAAAAAGTAATTAGGAGAGCAAAGAGGGGACATGGAAAAACACTGGTGGGCAAGATAAAGGAACATCCTAATGCATTTTCTATGTATATTAAGGGTAAGAGGATAACCAGGGAAAAAGTAGGGCCCAAAAGGGGCCAAAGTGGCCATCTTTGTGTGGAGCTGGAGGACATAGGTGAGGTCTTAATGATTACTTTTCATCGGTATTCACTATGGAGAAGGACGATGTAGGTGTAGAGATCAGGGTGGGGGATTGTGATATACTTGAACATATTAGCATTGACAGGGAGGAAGTATTAGCTGTTTTAGCGGGCTTAAAAGTGGATAAATCCTCAGGCCCAGATGAGATGTATCCCAGGATGTTATGTGAGGCAAGGGAGGAGATAGCAGGGGATTTGACACAAATTTTCAAATCCTCTCTGGCCACAGGAGAGGTACCAGAAGACTGTAGGACAGCGAATGCGGTACCATTATTCAAGAAGGGTAGCACGGATAAACCAGGTAATTACAGGCTGGTGCGTCTAACATCAGTGGTTGGGAAAGTGTTGGAAAAAATTCTGAGGGACAGTATTAATCTCCACTTGGAGAGGCAGGGATTAATCCGGGATAGTCAGCATCGCTTTGTCAGGAGGAGATCATGTCTGACTAACTTGATTGAATTTTTCGAGGAGGTGACTAGATGTGTTGATGAGGGTAAAGCTATAGATTTAGTATACATAGATTTCAGTAAGGCTTTTGATAAGGTCCCGTATGGGAGATTGGTTAAGAAGGTAAGAGCCCATGGGAGCCAGGGCAAATTGTCAAATTGGATCCAAAATTGGCTTCGTGGCAGGAGGCAGAGGATAATGGTCGAGGGTTGATTTTGCGATTAGAAGCCTGTAACCAGTGGTGTATTGCAGGGATCGGTGCTGGGACCCTTGCTATTTGTTGTGTACGTTGATGACTTAAACGTGAATATAGGAGGCATGATCAGTAAGTTCACAGATGACACGTAAATTGGTGGTGTTGTAAATAGTGAGGAGGAAATCCTTATATCACAGGGAAGATATAGATGGACTGGTAAGATGGGAGGAGCAGTGGCAAATGGAATTTAATCCTGAAAGGTGTGAGGTAATGCATTTTGGGAAGAATAACAAGGCAAGGAAATATACAATGGATGGTAGGACTCTAGGAAGTACAGAAGGTCAGACGGACCTTGGTGTACTTGTCCATAGATCACTGAAGGCAGCAGCACAGGTAGACAAGGTGGCTAGGAAGGCATATGGGATACTTGCCTTTATTAGCCGAGGCATAGAATATAAGAGCAGGGAGGTCCTGATGGAGCTGTATAAATCGCTAGTTAGGTCACAGCTGAAGTACTGTGTACACTTCAGATCACCACACTATAGGAAGGATGTGATCGCACTAGAAAGGGTGCAGACGAGATTAACCAGCATGTTGTCTGGGCTGGAGCATTTCAGCGATGAAGAGAGACTGAAACGGCTAGGGTTGTTTTCCTTAGAGTAGAGAAGGCTGAGGGGGGACAGGATTGTTGTGTACAAGATTATGAGGGGCATTGATAGGTTAGATAGGAAGAAACTTTTTCCCTTAGCGGAGGGAATGCGGGGGGGGGGGGGGGTTGGGGGGGGCATAGATTTAAGGTATGAGGCAGGAGGTTTGGTGGAATTTGAGGGAAAAAAATTCAGCCAGAGGGTGGTTGGAATCTGGAACGCACTGCCTGAAGAGATGGTAGAGGCAGGAACCCTCACAACATTTAAGAAGTATTTAGATGAGCACTTGAAACACCATAGCATATAAGGCTATGGGCCATGTGCAGGAATATGGGATTAGAATAGTTGGGTGCTGGATGGCCAGCACAGACAAGATGGGCCGAAGGGCGTCTATGATCCTATGACTCTATGTAAACCATCTTCTTAAGGCCTCCCCACTGTCTCATCCACCCTCTCCTACAAGAACATTTGTCAGGAACTTGTGAGCTACATTGTCACTAGGATTGAGACTGTTCAGCTGCCGCTGCTAATCCTCTCCCTTTCCCGAGTGAATTGGGCCATACTTAAGACCTACCCTGAATTGGCATTGTTCTACCATTTCTCTCCCTCACTTCTCCAGGAGACCCATCTCCTGCTCTGTCAAAGCTACTGCCACCAAAATGCTGAGTCTCTAACATCCCCTTCCTCTCCAAAGTCCTTGAATGTATTGTCGTCTCCCCGATCTATCCCCATCTTTCACCATCGTCATGCTTGAATTCCTCCAAGCATGTGTCCACTCTTGCCACAATATATAATCAGCCCTTATCAAAGACACAAATTTTATCCTATGTGACCATGAAATTGGAGTCCCTTGGTCTGTTTCAATTCTTATCTATTCCAGTCATAGGCAACGGTTTCGCTTCATACTCCTGCATCTACCATTGGAGCCCGCAGGCATCTATTCCTGATTTGTCACACTGATTTTCCGACACTCAGTATACAATGCATGGAAATTTCCTTCAACTAAATATTGGGAAGTGGAAGCCATTTTCTTCAGTCCCAAACTCAAATTCCATTCCTTTGGCACCGTCTCCATCCAGCTCCCGGGAAATCATCTGAACCAGACTGTTCACAAAGTTGTGGTCGTACTTGATCCCGAGATGAGCTTCTGACCACATATTCATGCCATCACCAAGATCATCTATTTCCATCTCCCTAACATTTGTGAGTGATGGTGGATAATTAGCAACCAATCGGAGAATGAGAAGGTTTCACAAACAGCCCCATCCTCAATGATGGGGGAGGTCAGCACGTTAATCCAAGACAAGACTGAAGCATTTGCAACCATCTTCAGCCATAACTGCCGAGTGGATGATCTACCTCGGCCCCCTCCTGAGGTCTCCACCATGACAGATATCAGTCTTTAATCAATTCAATTCACTCAACATTATATCAAGAAACGGCTGAAGGCCATAAATAGCTGCACCTCCAGCCAAGCTGTTCCAGTACAGCCACTACCCTGATCTACCCGATAATGTCGAATATTGCCCAGATATATTCTATCCCAAAAAAGCAGGACAAATCGAATGCAGCCAATTAGTACCCCATCAGTTTTCTCTCAATCATCGGAAAAGAGATGGAAGGTGTCAATGACAATGCTATTAACCAGCACTCACACAGTGACAATCTTCTCATCGTAGCACAGTTTTGGTTCGACCAGGGCCCCTCAGTTCCAGATCTCATTACAGCATTGGTCAAAACATGGACAAAAGAGCTGAATTCAAGAGATGAGGTGAGAGTGACTGACTTTGACATCAAGGCAGTATTTGTACGAGCATGGCATCAATAAGCCCTAGCAGAACTGGAGTCAATGGGAATCAGGAGGAAAACTCAGCATTGGTTGGAGTCATACCCATCTCAAAGGAAGATGGTTTTGGTTGTTGGAGGTCAATCATCTCAGTCCCAGGACATCACTGCAGGAGTTCCTCAGGGTAGTGTCCTTGGCTCAACCATCTTCAGCTGCTTCATCAATGACTTTCCATAAATCATAAGGTCAGAAGTGGGGATGTTCACTGTTGATTGCACAATGTTCAGTACCATTCACAACTCCTCAGATACTGAAGCAGTCGGCGCCCATATGCAACAAGACCTGGACAACATTTGACTTGTGCTGATAAGTGACAAGTTACATTCGTGCCACATAAGTACCAGGCAATGACCATCTCAAACAAAAGATCTCCAACCATGTCCTCTTTAGGTTCAATGCTGTTACCATCGCTGACTCCCCCTCACCCCCACTATCAACGGTCTAGGAGTGATCATTGATCAGAAACTGAACTGGGCCTGCCAAATAAATATTGTCACTACAACAGGAGGTCAGAGGCTGGAAATTCTGTGGCGACTCACTCAACTCCTGAATCCCCGATGCCTGTCCATTATCGACACGGCACAAGTCAGGAGTGTGATGGAATATCCTCCAGTGCCTGAATGAAAGCAGCTGCAACAACACTCAAGACCTTCGACATCATCCAGTACAAAGCAGCCCACTTGATCAGCACCTCATCCACCACCTTAAACGTTCACACCCTCCACCAACGGCACACAGTGGCAGCAGCGTGTACGACGCACAAGATGCAGTGCAGCAACTTGACAAGGCTCCTTTGACAGCTCATTCTAAAGCTGTGACCTCTACCTACAAGAACAAAGGCAGCAGACGCATGGGAACATCATTACCTGCAAGTTCTCGACAAAAGCACTCACCATCCTGACTTGGAACGATATTGCTATTTCTTTACTGTCGCTGGATCAAAATGATGCAACTCCCAGCCTAAAAGCAGTGTGGATGTACCTGCATCACATAGACTGCATTGGTTGGAAAAGGTGCCTCACCAACACGTTCTCAATGGACAATTAGGCACGGGCACCAAATTCTGGTCTTACCAGCGATGCTCACATCCCATGAATGAATAAAAAAGGAACACTGTTTGACTCTTCTTATTTGCTTCTGAAACCCTGATCCATACCTTTGTTCATTCTAGACTTGTCTATTCCAATGCTCTCCTGGCCGCTATCTCATCTTCTACCCTGCATAATTTTAAGCTTATCTAAATATCTGTTTCCAATCGTGCACCGATGCAGTTCACACATTAGCGCTATGTTCACCGCCCGACATTGGCTCCCTGTCCAGCATCAGCTCAATTTTAAAAGTCTCATCCTTGTTTTCAAATCCATCCATTGTCTCACCCTACCCAATCTCTGTAGCTTTTTACACATGTACAAACATTTGCAATCTCTGCACTCCTCCAATTTTGGGGCTTCTGTGTGTCCCTGATTTTACTCACTCCTCCCCTGGTGGCTGTGTCATAAGAATATGAAAACATAAGAAATAGGAGCAAGAGTAAACCATTCGGTCCCTTAAGCCTACCATTCAATAAGATCATGGCTGATCTGCCCTAGACCTCAACTTTTCTTTCGTGCCAGTTCCTCATAGCCCTCAATTCCCTGATATTTCAAAAAACTATCTACCTCCTCTTGAAATGCTTTCAGTGATTTAGCTTCCACAACTCTCTGGGGTAGAGAATTACAGCCATTCACAACCCTCTGAGAGAATAAATTCCTTCGCATCTCAGTTTTAAATGTGTGACCCCTTATTCTGTAGCTAAGTCCCCTAGTTCAAGATTCCCCCACTACTAGAAACATCTTCTCAACATTGACCCTGTCAAGCCCCCTCAGAGTCTTGTACGTTTCATTAAGATCACCCCTCATTCTTCTAAACTCTAATCAATAAATGCCTAACCTTTTTAGCCATCCTTGATAAGTCAACCTCTTCATCCCAGGAATCAGCCGAGTGAATCTTTTTTGAACTGCCTCCAATGCCAATATATCCTTTCTTAAATATGGGGACCAAAACTGTACAGAGTACTCCAGGTGCGGCCTCACCAACACCCTGCACAGTTGTAACAAGACATCCTTATTTTTAAACTCCAACCCCTAGCAATAAAGGCCAAAATTATATTTGCCTTCTTAATTACTTGCTGCACCTGCATGCTAGCTTTTTGTGTTTCCTGCACAAGAACACCCAGATCCCTCTGTGCTGCATTTTTTTGGAGTCTCTCTCCATTTAAATAGTCTGCCTTTTGATTCTTCCTAGCAAAGTGCATGACCTCACACTTCCCTGCATTAAACTCCATCTGTTAAGTTTTTGCCCACTCACTCAACCTATCGATATTCCCTAGGCCCTAAATTATGGAATTCACTCCCTGAACTTCGGCGGTCCCAGATTTGGAGAAAAACTCCAAGTTAACAGAAAAAAACCGTTTTATATTGTGGTTCTCTATAAAGAATAGAGAGATGAAGCGATAAAGAGAGAAATTCTGCAAAAAATTGATAACCACGTGCGGTTCACTGCCTGTCTGATTATCTTCTCATCCGACTACCATACTCTATCTGTCTATCTATCTATCTATCTATCTATCTATCTATCTATCTATCTATCTATCTATCTATCTATCTATCTATCTATCCATCTATCTATCTATCTACTGCCTGTGTGGAATTTGCAAGTTCTCCCTGTGACTGCATGAGTTTCCTCCTTGTGCTCCGGTTTCCTCCCACATGCCAAAGACTTGCTGGTTGATAGGTTGGCCATTTATAAATTGCCCCTAGTATAAGTAGGTGGCAGGGAAATATAGGGACAGGTGGGGTTGTGGTAGGAATATGGAACTGGTGTAGGATTAGTATAAGTGAGTGGTTGATTGTCGGCACAGACTCGGTGGGCTGAAGGGCCTGTTTCAGTGCTGTATCTCTAAACTAAACTCAACTATCTATCTATCTATCTATCTATCTATCTATCTATCTATCTATCCATCCATCTATCTAAATATCTATTTAGCTTGCTACCACTGTATAGGGCTTTGATGAGGCCACACCTAGAGTACTGTGTACAGTTTTGTGCTCCTTATTTAGGGAGGGATATACTTTCATTGGAAGCCGTTCAGAGAAGGTTCTGAACTAGGTTGATTCTTGGGATGAAGGGGCTGCCTGACGAGGAACGTTTGAGCAGGTTGGGCCGATACACCTTGGAGTTTAGAAGAAAGAGAAGTGTTCTTATTGAAACATAAGATTTTGAGGGGACTTAATAGGGTAGATATTGAGAGGATGTTTCCCCTTATGGGCAATCTAGAAATAGGCAGCACAGTTTCAAAATAAGGGGTCTCCCTTTGAAAGATGGATATAAGGAGGAATTTCTTCTCTCAAAGGTTCGGTAATCTTTGGAATTCTCTACCCCAGAAAGCAATGGAGACTGGGTCATTGAATATATTCAAGGTTGAGCTCGACAGATTTTTGATCTACAAGGGAGTCAAGGGTTAGCTTGTGCAGACAGGAAAGTGGAGTTGAGGCCACAATCAGATCAGCCATGAACTTATTGCATGGTGGAGCAGGCTCGAGGGGCTGAAATGCCTACTCCTGCTCCTATTTCCTATGTTCTTAAGTCCAGATGTGTGGAGTTTGCTGCAGGGTCGCAAGATATTGATCAGGAGTAGAAACACTGAATTATTTTCCTTTTTATGCCAAGGTCATTAAGGGCATTGTAGATTCCAACTGCCAAAGAGTAGAGGGCGGGATTTGAAGCGGGAGCCGACTGATAGTTTTGATTTGCTGCTGCAACAGAGCTCTGCTTTATTATAAACTCCCGTCTCCTGCTGAAATATCAGTCACAGGTAAACTAATTAGATACTGTCCCTGGATTCAATTATAACGATGCACGTTTGACCCAGAATTCTATCAGACAGCTGCTGTTGCTCTCAGTCTGAAATATAAGTTCCTTTTTTTCTTCCTTACGGTGAATTTCGTGACAATTGTGATCCTGTCTCGAGGAAGGTGCGGTCTCTCCAAATGTGTCACCCACTACCTGGTGGCCATGGCAGTGGCGGATTTATTGGTAATTATCACTGATCTGATATTCAGACAGATTCCTATTCGTTATCCGGCCCAGTTTCAGTTCAGACATGACATTAAAGTGTGTAATATTCACGCCATTCTGCTTTATGCAGCTACAGACTGCTCTGTCTGGTTCACAGTCACTTTCACCTTTGATCGATTTGTGGCCATTTGTGGTTTGAAGTGGAAAATAAAATACTGCACTGAGAAAATTGTGTCTTTGGTTCTAGGAACAGTGAATGTGCTGTTCTGTGTGAAAAACACTTTTTGGTACTTTATGTATGGAAGTCAGTATAAGTTTTCTAATAATCCTTGGTTTTGTTATGTAACAGATGATGTCACGTATTCACCAGTATGGACAATAATTGAATCTTTTCATTACATTTTGACCCCATTTGTTCCTTTTGTTATAATTTTGCTGCTCAATGCTTTAACCAACCGTCAGACACATTTTAGTGTCGAGCAGATCTCGCAGGAGACTCCGGTCTCACAGCACTGGGGAGAATACCAGTGACCCCGAGATGGAGAAGAGAAGGAAATCCATCATTTTACTGTTGGTAATATCGGGGAATTTTATCCTGTTATGGGCTGTGTTTCTGGTCTATTTTGTGTGTAACCGATTGTATTTGATAGACGTTATTCCTGTATATCTACCTGCATTTGTACAGGAACTGGGATTTATGCTTCAGCTCCTGAGTTGCTGCACCAACACGTGTATTTATGCAGTGACCCAGACTAAATTCAGAGAGGAGTTGAAGTATGTGGTCAAATATCCCTTTACTGTAATGGTTAAATTCATTAAATAATAATTCGACTTTCTATCATCACAACGTGTTGGTTTTCTGTCTTAACCAATCCTCTGATCTCCGTGATACACACACAGTTCGGCTGGTTTTCATCTTTCATCACCCGAAATCAGTCACTAACAGAAACAGTAGATGTGGGAACTCCACAGAAACCAGCCTTGTTGGATTCCTGCTGATCTTCAGTCCCATGAAGCCCTCTGGAGTGGCCCATCCGTTTTCCCAATCTGAAGTCCGCCAGGCTCGAGTTTCATCTGTTTAAACAAAGGGGGCAGGAGGGGAAGGTCGTTCTGCTACTTTACAGTCCATGGGCGGACATACCACTGATTCCCCAGTACAGTAAAGGAAACCTTGCTGATAAGGCAGCAGACCAACATGCTGACTGGGACAGAGGCTTTTAAAGGATCAAAGGTCAGTGGTTTCAGAATTTAAAAGATTCCCATGCATTTAGCTGAGTGGATTTAAAGTGGAGCAGTCTCTGGATACGGGGAGCAGGAAGTGGCTTGTTTTCATTTAAATGTTGTCCATCGACAGGTTATGTTCCAGGAAATTCAACAAATCAAATATCCTTTGAAGCCAGCCAGAGTGAGCATCTTCAGTGGAGGGGGAAGGAACCAGTGAGTGTAGAACTGAACCCAGTGCGACTCAGCACCTTCACCTGAGGCGAGAGAAGAGCACCACTGAGTGGAGAACTGAAACAGCCAGAGTCGGCACCTTTAGGGAAGGAGAGATCGGGAACCTGTGAGTGTCGAACTGAACCCAGCCAGAGTCAGCAAATTCTGGTACGGAGAAACAGGGAACCTATGAGTGTAGTACTGAATCCAATCAGAGTCAGCTGATTCAGAGCAGGAGAGACCAGGAACCTGTGAACGTGGAACTGAACCCAGCCAGCGTCAGCCCTTCGGAGGAAGAGGAGAGAGAGAGTTGGGAAGCAGTGTGTGGAACTGAACCCAGCCAGAGTCAACACCTTCAGGTGAGGAGAGAGATGGGAAACAATGAATGTAGAACTGAACCCAGGCACAATATTTTGGATAGATGTCATTCTGCCAACAGTGACCTTGATCACTCCCTCTCTCCCTCTCAATATGCTGACCATCTCTCTCCCCTCTCTCACCCTCTGTCCCCCTCTCTGTCTGTCCACCTTTCTCACTCTGCCTCTCTCTCTGTCTCTGTCTGTCCCCCTTTCTCTCTCTCTGCCTCTCTCTCTCTCTCTGTCCCCCTTTCTCTCGCTCTGTCTCCCTCTTTCTCTCTCTATCCCCCTTTCTCTCTCCCCCTTCTCTCTCTATATTCCCCTTTCTCTGTCTCTCTATCCCCCTTTCTCTCTCTCTCTCTCTCTCTGAAAGTTACAGAGTGGGAACGCTCATCAGATGGTTGATCAGTTTTTTAAAAAAATCACAAGCCAGTTTCACAGCTGACATGTCCTGACAGTGGGAACATCCGTTTCGCAACTTTGGATAGATTCGGGGTTTTCCAGTGGACTTTTTGTTTTAAAACAAACCCTGTGAAACTGACATGATTTTTTAAAAAGGCACTCTGCAGAAGAAGCCAATGGGAAATTTCTGATCCCAGTCACAGACCCCTGGTGAGAAAATGGAACGGCCAGAATATCGTTTACACTGCGGGCTGGTCGGAAAACTTTGGCTGGCAGATCCTGTCCCGCAGGCTATATGTTGGACAACCTGATCTATCGCTTTCCCAATAGTTGCTGGCCTATAGAATACTTCAAGAAATTAAATGGCATTTCTGTTGTTTCTTAGCTTTAACCAAATAGATTCTGTCCTTCACCCCACTCCTTCACCCCACTCGTACATCCACTCGCTCCAGCACCGTGATAATGATGGCATATTCTTTACGGTCTGAAGTCGTGGTATGACTTGTCTCTGTGGTAGTTGGCATTATTTTTGATGATTGAAGAGGCTAATTCTTTATTTCCAAGTCTTAAACATTTGGGCACAAGAGTCCCTGTTTTGGAGGGGCTCTGGTACAAGCAGATTCCTTATGTTTTCTTTGCCTTTCTTCAGCAACCTTGCGTCTGTTTGTTTCAGACTTGTAGGCCGCTTTCCTTGTTGTGAGCCAGCTGTCTCTGTCGGCAGCCTGTTGTTTCCACACACGCTGGCGAATGTCAGCCAGAACGAGCTTTCTTTTCAGCTGGTCTTTGAAGTATTTGTGAGGTGCACCTCGAGCTCAATTACTGGAGCATAATTCACTGGAAAGCACTGCTTTTGGCATTCTGGAATCCTCCTTACATGTCACATGTTCTGCCCAGTGTAATTGGTGCTGGAAGAGAATGCATTCAGTGCTGGGCAGAATTGCTCTGTTGAGGAATTGTTTGTGATGTAGTCCTGCCATCATGATGGATCGAAGACAGCGTTAATGCAAGTGTTCGAGCAGTTGTATTTGTTTTCTGTACAGAAGCCTTGGTTCCAACCCATACAAGAGGGCATTGATGACAACTTAGATGTTGGTAGAGATGTGTAGTGAATGCTTTCACCGGACAAGCTTCAAGAGGTGGTGAAATGAGCTGTTGGTCTTGGACTGTCGATTGTTTATGTCCTTGTTAACAGTGGCATCATTTGTGACAATGTTACCTGGACAGGTAAAGTTCTACTGCAGTGAAGTCGTTGCTATAAATGCTGATCTGTTGTGTGTTGTAATTTCTTCAGGGCCGTGGTTTCTGCATTTCGGTTTGTTTTTTAGGCTAATATTAAGGCCAAAGACATTTTCTACCTCAGATTTACAATGAGCTGCATTGTCTCCTCCGTGTGTGTCAAAGGGCACAATTAGCAGCAAACATCCACAATAAGCTCTTCTGTGGTTTTGGTATGTGCCTGTAGTCATCACAGGTTGAAAAGACTGCCTTCTGTTTGGAAGTGGATGTATATGCCCGCTGTCAAGCCTGCTTTGCCCCCAGCAGCATCAGACTGAAAAAAAAAATAGAGAAAAGGGTCGCTGTCAGAACACAATCTTTCTTAACACCCTTGGAGATAGGAAGCTCTCTGAGAGGGCTCCATTCTGCTTGACCTGCATTTTCTGACCTTTATGCAGTTGATGGAGACCGATGAGGAATCTTGTTGGGCACCCCAATCTAGACAGCATCTTCCAAAGCTTGTTCCAGCTGACTGTATTAAATGCATTGGTGAGATCTACAAAAGTAGCGTACATGCTCATGTGTTGTTCTCTACCCTTCTCCTGCATCTGTATCAGCAGAGAAGTCATGTCTGCATTTCCCGTATTGGATCTGAATCCGCACTGATTTCAATGAGGTTGTCTTCAACTATTGTCAGAACAAGTCTACTTCGAATCATTCTGGCCAAGATTTTGCCAGCACTGGAACGTGAGGTGATGCCTCTGTAGTTTGACCAGAAATACTTCTTTCTCTTGTTTTTTATATAGAGGGAGACAGACACTGCATCTCAAAGGTCCCCTGGCACTGTCCCTTTCTCCCAACATACTCGCACACAAATCTCTAAGCCTATCAAGGATCACATCTCTTCCCTGCTGATAGACCTCATCTGGAATCACATCTATTCCACGAGCTTTGTGCAATTATGATTGTGCTGTAATGGTCTTGAGATCGTCATGTGTTGGTGGTTCATCCAGGTCAGACTTCATTTCACTATGGGAGATGTCGGCGATGGACATCTCCCATACCATACACTGGTCACTAAATAGGCTCTCATAGTATTCTGAAATCCGAGCATGATTATCTCTTTATCCAAGAGCAGAGTTGTGCCATCGAAAGATTTTAGTGGTGCCCGCAGCTGCTGTGAAGTTCCATATAGTTCAAGGCTGCGCAGAAGGATCTCATACCTCCCATATCTGTGTAATTCTGCATTCTCTCAGCGAGCGCTGCCCACCAGTTGGTTTGGATGACTCGGAGACTAGTTGGCAGAGTGTTGCAGGCTTCCATGATCGTCACAGCATACACATAATCCATTATGCCAGAAGTGTTTCTTTTCAAGGAGCTGTTGGATTTCCATGTCATTGTCATCAAACCAATCTTGGTTGCTTCTGGTTGAAAAGCCAACCACTTCTGTAGTTGTTTCCTGTAGGACGGACATCAACTTCCCACTGTTTAGCTGGGTTAAATCACTGCGCTGAGGTGGGTCACAACAGAGTCTGTCTTCAAGCTTGCTCTGGAAAACCTCTTTTACATCTAATCGATATCGTCTATAGACTTGTATTACCTTTGTTTGTGGGCCTTTTCTTTGGGGTGATGGTTTGATTTTGAAGGCAATGTTAGCTCGAACTAGCCTGTGGTTGGTTTAACAGTCAACACTGGGCATAACTCTGGCCTGTAGTATATCTCATATATCACGTTAGTGCACCAGAATATAATCCAAAAGTTGCCATTTCTTAGACCGTGGATAGCTCTAGGTGGTCTTAAATCTGGCTTTCAGATAGAATATAGAATGAGGGATGTTGAGTCCATGCAGAATCCAGCAGAAGTTGACCATTGTCATTGCAGTTGCCAATGCCATGTCTGCCCAACACATCTTTCTAATTCTTTTGGTTATGCCTTACTCTTGTGTTGAATTCTCCAATATTGTTGAAGTCAACCTGCAATAGAAGGCTGTTCAGGTCATGGTAGAAACTTGCTTTGGTCACTATATCGGCTTGTCGGCTAGGAGGACATTAACTGAAAATGGTGGCAAATTGGTTGTCTTGGATTGGTAGTTCTAGGGATATGCGTTTATCCGAAAAATATAGAGGTTCTGAAGCCTCCTGCCAATGGACTTCTTAATCGTAAATTGAATAGCTGAGTGGCATTGTTCATCTTTCCCTTTGACTGACCAGAAACGTGTCCAACCTGTTCTATGCTCTGTCAATGCTCCCTGCTCTGAAAAACGAAATTCACTGAGTGCTGTGAAGTGAATGTCCATCAAGGCAAGCTGTCCAGCTACCAGTCTCTCATGGTGCCAGTGGTCATCCGACATTGTGCAGACATTCCAGCACAAAGGTTTCAAGATGGTTTGTCTCTTTTTGTTTTTGTTAAGTTTTTCTGTTGCACCATAAGCCAACCAGGTGAGTTGCAATATTTGGGCTCGTCTCCATTCGGAGCAAGCAGTACTATTCCTGGAAAAGGCTGGTTGGTCACTACAGGTGCCGCGGATGGCATTGTTGTCTCAAGTCAACAGTCAAAACATAAATACTACTGAGCCAACTGCATGCAGGATTGAAGTTGTGACCGCCAGTGCCAATTTCACGTGCTGTTTTCTCCTCTCCCCCATCACTGTAAGAATTTTCTTAGTGCCTGTGCAAAGTCTGCTTAAATTGATCAGTTCGCACAGGCTAATCCCACTCTTTGGACTAAATGCTTCTCCAAAGTGGCTCAGAAGGCTGAGATGGCTGCAGCAACTGCAAAGTTGTAGGTATTATATCGGAGTATCCTTCTCCTAGCTTTTGGCCTAAGAGTGTGCTCTCAAGGCAGAGGGGTGATTTGACCACAGCTGGGTTTCCAGCCATTGGTTTCCTTCTACTAGAGCTGACGCCTTTCAGATGCGGAATGTCACTTAACCTTTCAATAACCTTTCATCTTAGCACCAAATCGCCCTCAGCAAAATCCAGCGCCAGCAAACTACACCTGCCCCACCCCCCCAATCCCCTGATCCATGGTCTCAGCGCTGGGAAAACACGGCCCCAGCTTCGGGGTCGGGTCCAACAGGCGATGCCCCGTGTTCCACTTCTGTTCTTTGCTCTTCCCCTACTGTTATTCCTCTGATTAATTACCCATCTCTCACGCATGTTGGCCCCTGATCTTGCCCCGCTGTTCTGGGCCCACTACTCTAGCTACTTCCCACCCTTTGCTGACCTATACTATAGACCAATTTGTGTGATAGCTCATATATTCTTTCTCAGTTCCAGCCAAATAGATTCTATTTTTGATAAGCTCTTGACATTCTCTCCTTCACTGCAATATTGGGCTGGATTTTATGGACCCCCTGAGTTGGGGTCGGAGGTTGGGGTTCATAGAATTCTGAGAGGTGGTTGGGGCTGAGGGCCCACTGCCGCCCGATCGTCGAACCATTGGCATCAATCTTCTGGGATGGGATAGGCTGAAGATGGCTTTCCTGCCCAGAAGCCAACTGAAGCACTTAGTGGCCTACTGATGGCCATAAAAGGGCCTTTTCCACCGCCACTAACCAACAGCAGGGCATGCCTCTGCCATGCAGGGAGGACGGCTTGTAAAATGAGGCATCCACCCCCTGCCCCTGGGCTTCGAGGGTGGATGGCCCTCCTTCCTGGGCAATCTGTTGTCCATGGTGGACCCGCACTGGCACAACATCTGCCTGCATAGACCCCAGTCCCCTGGACATCACAGGCACCCTCTCTTCCCCAGCTCCCTGGGGCCGTCCAGACTTACCACGGCAACCCCACCTCACTTACCTGTAGTCCAGGGTTCGAGCACTGAGCCTAGATCCAAGGCCTCAGCAGTACCAGCAGCGGTGCTGAGCTGCTGGCACTGCAATTTGCCAGCAGCTCACGGAGGTGGAATCCTCATCTTCAAAGAGATGGGGATCTCGGTGCATGATACTTAGGCTGCAAAATAACGAAGATCGCTCTGGGGAATGGGGGGTGGGCGTGAAAAGACTGAGGCAAAGTTTTTCTTTTCGGACTGGCACCGGGAGCGCCATCACCTCCTCAAAATCCAGCCCATTTTCTGCAATCCAAACTACTCCCTACCCCTATTTTATTCTTGCATTCCTAATTGTCATTGACACGATTGTGGTCAGCCACCTTTATGAAACCCTTCATGCTTTGTGGTGTAGTACACCCACATTGCTGTGAGGCAAGGAGTTTCAGAATTTTCCCTTGCGATAATGAAGTAATTGTGAGATATTTCCAAGTTGGAATGGTGTGACTTGAAGGGTGACTTGCAGGCGGTGGTGTTCCATGTGCTTGTTGCCTTTGTTCTACTAGGCAGTCGAGTTATCAGATTTGGAAGGCATTGTTGTGGAATCCTTGGTGAGTTGCTGCAGTGCACCTCATAGATGGTACACAAGGCAGCCATGGTGCTCCAATGCTGGAGAGAGTGTATGTTTAACAGGGTGGATGGGATGCCGATCAAGCAGGCTGCTTTTTCCCGAATGATGTCTAAGTTCTTGAGATTTGTTGGAGCTGCAATCATCCAGTCAAGTGGAGCATATTCCATCACACTCATGGCAGATGCATTGTTGATGGTGGCAAGGATTTGGGTAGCAAGGAGGTGAATTACACGCCACAGAATACCTGGACTCTGACCTGCTATTGCAGCCACAGTATTTATGTGGCTGGTCCAGTTCAGTTTCCGGTCAATGGTAATCCCGCAGAATGTTGAGAATGGGAGCTCAGTGATGGTCATTCAATTACTGTCAAGGATAGGTAGACTGCCTGCTTTTAAAGATGTTAATTACCTACTCTATCTTTCCTGAATATATTGTATCCGAGAGCAGTAAGCATTCAGTGTTTCCCTGTTTTGAGCCATGTTTCTGTTGTCACCAGAATATTACGTTTCCCAGCTGATCATTTCTGTCTGCTTTGCACACATGTACTCCAATCATCTTGATGCATGTTCGGGATATAGAGACTTTGCTGATCATTGTATCTTTACACAGCCTCAGGATTTTGCAGAACGGGACAGAATATAAGGGTAAAAATAGGGCTACCTTCATTTATATAGCGTCTTTCACAACTGCAGGATGTCCCGAAGAGCTTTACAGCCAATAAAGTACTTCATAAGTACTGTCAGTATTGCAAGGTAGGCAGACAATTTACGTATAACATAGAAACATAAAACATAGGAGCAGGAGTAAGCCACTCGGCCCATCGAGCCTGCTCCGCCATTCATTATGATCATGGCTGATCATCCAACTCAGTAACCTGTTCCTGCTTACGCCTCACACCCTTTGATCCCTTTAGACCGAAGAGTAAAACCTAACTCCTTCTTGAAAACTTACAATATTTCGGCCTCAACTGCTTTCTGTGGTAGGGAAATCCACAGGCTCACCACTCTCTGGGTGAAGAAATTTCTCCTCATCCTGAAAGGTTTACCCCGTATCCTTAGACTATGTCCCCTGGTTCTGGACTCCCCCACCATCTGGAACATCCTTCCTGAATCTACCCTGTCAAGTCCTGTTAGAATTTTATAGGTTTCTATGAGATTCCCCCCTCACTCTTCTGAGCTCCAGCGAATATAATCCTAACTGACTCTATCTTTCCTCATACGTCAGTCCCGCCATCCCAGGAATCAGTCTGGTAAACCTTTGCTGAACTCCCGGTATAGCAAGAACATCCTTCCTCAGATAAGGAGACCAAAAACTGCACACAATATTCCAGGTGTGGCCTCAGCAAGGCCCTGCATAATTGCAGCAAGACATCCTTCTCCAGTACTCGAATCCTCTCGCTATGAAGACCAACATAACATTTGCCTTTTTTACTGCCTGTTGCACCTGCATGCTTACCTTCAGCGACTGGCGTACGAGAACACCCAGGTGTCACTGCATATTCCCCTCTCTCAGTTTATAGCCGTTCAGATAAGAATATGTCTTCCTGTTTTTGCTGCTAAAGAGGTAACCTCACATTTATCTAAAATATACTGCATCTGCCATACATTAGCTCACTCACTCAACTTGTCCAAATCACCTTGAAGCCTCTCTCCATCCTCCTCACAACTCACCCTCCCACAGTTTTGTGACATCTGCAAATTTGGAGATATTACATTTATTTCCCTCATCTCAATCATTAATATATATTGTGAATAGCTGGGGTCCTAGCACTGATCCCTGCGGTACCCCACTAGTCACTGCCTGCCAATCGGAAAAAAGAACCATTTATCTCTGCCCTTTGTTTCCTGTCTGCCAACCAATTTTCTATTCATCGCAATACACTACCCCCAATCCCACACGCTTTAATTTTACACGCTAATCTCTTATGTGGGACTTTGTCGAAAACCTTCTGAAAGTCCAAATAAACCACATCCACTGGCTCCCCCTCATCAACTCTACTAGTTACATCCTCGAAAAATTCTAGTAGAGTTGTCAAGCGTAATTTCCCTTTCGTAAATCCATGCCCGATTCTACCACTGTTCTCTAAGTGCTCTGCTGTAAAATCTTTGATAAGCTCCGACAAACAGTAATGTGATAGTGACCAGGTAATCTGTGAGGTTGATTGAGGAATAAATATTGGCCAGGACACCCGGGATAGCTATCCTGCTCTTCTTCGAGAAATAGTCACAGGATTTATTTACATCCACACAGGAGGGCAGACAGGAACTCAGTTTAACACCTCATCTGAAAGACAGCACCTCCGGTAGTGCTGTATTGACTCGATACTGTGCTAAGAGTCAGCCATGATAATTGTGCTCTTGTCCTGAAGTGGAATGTGAACCCACAATCTTCTAGCTCATGGGTGCGATTGCTACCAACTTAACCATAGCTGACACAATGCTGAATGTAACCATGCTGATCTGGATCACTCCACACTGAATGCACATTATTTTTTATTCATTCGTGGGATGTGGGCATCGCTGGCCAGGCCAGCATTTATTGCCCGTCCATAATTGCCCTTGAGAAGGTGATGGTGAGCTGCCTTCTTGAACCGCTGCAGTCCATGTGGGGTAGGTGCATCAACAGTGTTGTTAGGAAGGGAGTTCCAGGATTTTGACCTAGTGACAGTGAAGGAAAGGCGATAAAGTTCCAGGTCGAGATGGTGTGTGACTTGGAGGGGAACTTGCAGGTGGTAGTGTTCCCATGCAATTGCTGCCCTTGTCTTTCTAGTTGGCAGAGGTCGCGGGTTTGGAAGGTGCTGTCTAAGGAGCCTTGGTACGTTGCTGCAGTGCATCTTGTAGATGGTACACACTGCTTCCAATGTGCGTCGGTGGTGGAGGGAGTGAATGTTTGTAGATGGGGTGCCAATCAAGCGGGCTGCTTTTTCCTGGATGGTGTCGAGCTTCTTATGTGTTGTTGGAGCTGCACCCATCCAGGCAAGTGGGGAGTATTCCATCACACTCCTGACTTGTGCCTTATAGATGGTAGACAGGCTTTGGGGAATCAGGAGGTGAGTTACTCGCTGCAGGAGTCCTAGCCTCTGACCTGCTCTTGTAGCCACGGTATTTATATGGCTACTCCAGTTCAGTTTCTGGTCAATGGTAGCCCCTAGGATGCTGATAGTGGGAGATTCAGCGATGGTAATGCCATTGAATGTCAAGGGGAGATGGTTAGATTCTCTTTTGTTGGAGATGGTCATTGCCTGGCACTTGTGTGGCACGCATGTTACTTGCCACTTATCAGCCCAAGCCTGGATATTGTCCAAATCTTGCTGCATTTCTATACGGACTGCTTCAGTATCTGAGGAGTCAGGAATGGTGCTGAACATTGTGCAATCATCAGCGAACATCCCCACTTCTGACCTTATGATTGAAGGAAGGTCATTGATGAAGCAGCTGAAGGTGTTTGGGCCTAGGGCACTATCCTGAGGAACTCTTGCAGTGATGTCCTGGAGCTCAGATGATTGACCTCCAACAACCACAACCATCTTCCTTTGTGCTAGGTATGACTCCAGCCAGCGGAGTGTTTTCCCCCTGATTGCCATTGACTCCAGTTTTGCTCGGGCTCCTTGATGCCATACTCGGTCAAATGCTGCCTTGATGTCAAGGGCGGTCACTCTCACCTCATCTCTTGAGTTCAGCTCTATTGTCCATCTTTGAACCAAGGCTATAATGAGGTCAGGAGCTGAGTGGCCTTGGCAGAACCCAATCTGAGCATCACTGAGCAGATTATTGCTAAGCAAGTGCCGCTTGATGGCACTGTTGATAACAACTTCCATCACTTTACTTATGATTGAGAGTAGGCTGATGGGGCGGTAATTGGCCGGGTTGGACTTGTCCTGCTTTTTGTGTACAGGACATACATGGGCAATTTTCCACATTGCCGGCTGGATGCCAGTGTTGCAGCTGTACTGGAACAGCTTGACCATGGACACGGCAAGTTCTGAAGCACAGGTCTTCAGTACTATTGCTGGAATGTTGTCAGGGCCCATAGCCTTGCATTATCCAATGCCTTCAGTCATTTCTTGATATCATGTGGAATGAATCGAATTGGCTGAAGTCTGGCATCTGTGATGCTGGGGACTTCAGGAGGATGCTGAGATGGATCATCAACTCTGCACTTCTGGCTGAAGAATGTTGCAACTGCTTCAGCCTTATCTTTGGTACGGATGTGCTGGGCTCCCCCATCACTGAGGATGGGGATATTCGTGGAGCCTCCTCCTCCAGTTAGTTGTTTAATTGTCCACCACCATTCACGGCTGATGTGGCATGACTGCAGAGCTTAGATCTGATCTGTTGGTTATGAGATCGCTTAGCTCTGTCTATTACATGCTGCTTACGCAGTTTGGCACGCAGATAGCCCTCTGTTGTAGCTTCACCGGGTTGATACCTCAATTTGAGGTATGCCTGGTGCTGCTCCTGGCATGCTCTCCTGCACTATTCATTGAACCATGGTTGGTCTCCTGGCTTGGTGGTAATGGTAGAGTGGGGGATGTGCCGGGCCATGAGGTTACAGCTCGGGGTTGAGTACAAAAGTGTGCAAAAGTCGATGTTGTGACAATAAAATTAACCCTGCTGAACTAGACAGTTCTACACTGAAAGAAAACATGGAGAACTGAATGAGCACAGACTGAAAGTAACCGTGCCGAACTCGCCTTGGGCACACTCCAGGACAAGTTCCCACTGGCAACGGCCATGCTGAACTGGGCCTGTTCACGTTGAATGTAACCAGGTTGAACTGGAACAGTCGACACGGGAAGTAACAATTCAGAAACGAACAGGTCCAACTGGAATGTAAGCATCCTAAACTTCACATATTCACACTAATTATTGTCGTGCACCAGTCCACAGCAAATATGACGTGGCCAACTGGCCCTGTCTCCATCGAAAGCAGCAGTACTTAATTTGAGCAGTCAACCTTGAATGTAACCATGTTGAACCGGACTTGTCCACAATGAAAGTAAGCTTGCATAATTGGACATATGCAGCTCTGAATATAACCGGGCATCACCTGTCCACGCTGAAATGGCCCACAGAATGGGATCTGTGTACACTGAATGTAACAGGATTGAACTGGGCTTGTGCATACTGATTGCAGTGGTGCATAATTTGACCTGGCAGCACTAAATGCAATTTTGTGCAGCAGAACCTGCACACTGAATATAACTGGGCTTTAACCATCAAATATAAATGTAGCCTGCTGAACTGTTCCTTTCTACATTGCATATAACCACTCTGACCTGGAGCAGTCCACAATAATTGTAACTGTGTCAATTGGAACTGTCTCCACTGAAATTAAGTCTACTGAGCTTAACCAGTCAGCACTGAATGCAACTATGCACTATTGCATCTTTCCTCACAAAACGTAATTGTGCACAGCTGCAAGCCATGCATTTTCACTGTAGCCAGGCATGAGAAGTCCGCATTGAATATAACTGAATTGGAGTAGTCCACACTGAAAGTAACCATGCAGAACTGGACCTGTGCACACTGAATACCACCGTACTGAGCTGGACCTTTCTGAATTGAATGCAACCATATTGAACAGAATACAAGTAGCAGATGAAGGAAATAATCAGCAGGTTAGGCACATCTGTGGAGAGAGAAACAGTATAAATGTCTCAGGTCTGTGGCTTTTAATCAGAGCTGAAAAAGTAAGAGATGTAACAATATGCAGTCTGCAGGAAGTGTCTGCATCTCAAGGAGCTTCAGCTCAAAGTCAGTGAGCTGGAAGCCGCGCTACAGACAGTGTGGTGAATCAGGGAGGGGAAAAGTTACCTGGACATCTTGGTCCAGGAGACTGTCGCACCCCATAGGATAGGGTCTTCTGATCTGGTCAGTGGTCAGTGACATAAGGGTGTGACTGAGGGTGGGTCAGGTAAGGGGATTGAGAAGGCAGAAGTGGAGGAGGCTCAGTCCTTGCAATTGTCCAACAGGTTTGAAGCTGTTTCAGCTTGTATGGGTGAGAGCGGGTGCTGCAGGGTGGATGGGAAAACTGACCATGGCACTGTGGTACAGGAAGCCATTCAAGCTGGAATAGTAAAATAGGAATGTACTGGTCGTAGAAGTTCATACAGACAGGGGGATAGACACCGTTCTCTTTGTCCAAGCCCAGAAGACTTTGTTGCCTGCCCGGTGCCAGGGATCAGGACATGTGCTCAGGACTGGAGAGCAACTTGCAGTGGGAGGGGAAGGGTCCAGTGTCGTAGTCCACGTGGGTACCAATGACATAGATAGGACTCTCTTGCCCCACCCCCGCTTTACTTGCTTAAAACCTTTTACATTTCTAATACCTGCCAGTTCTGATGAAGGATCACTGACCTGAAACATTAACTCTGCTTCTCTCTCCACAGATGCTACCAGGCCGGCTGAGTCTTTCCAGCGTTTCTTGTTTGTGTTTCAGATTTCCAGCATCTGCAGTATTTTGCTTTTTATTCTTGTGTTATTGATATTGACAGTGACAGAACAAATCCCACAAATGATTCATGTATTGAGAGTTTTAAACCATTGAACAATTCCCCACTGAATTTAATGAATGAATTTATTGAAGGACTTTATCTGCCATCGAGTTGTTGACAGAAATATAAGCAATGTAACATTAGCCATTTTATCTATGATCGGCTTTTGTCCTAAACTCACAGCATTGCAGTCTTTCTGCTTTCAGTCTCTAACTAGCAATGATTCACCCCGGTTCTCCTTTTCCACATTAGCTGCTGCTAACTGTGCTACATGACCGCTGCTGTGTTAGGATTTTCCTCCTGCTCCTTGCACCCGGTAATGTCCTGGGCTGTTTCCATCTTCATTCTGTTCTCCACATTGAGTGAGAAAGCATAACCGGTGCCGTCTCTCGCATCTGGGGCACAAAGCTTTATTTTCAATATCCACTATGGGACTAAGCTGATCTTTTATACCAAAAGCACAGCGCAGTACTGTGTTGGTGCTGCATTGAAGGATGAGACCTCATCACCTGTAAGTTCCAGTGGTTCAGATCAATACTGAAGGTCCCAAGTGACTATTAAGCGAAGTGCTGAAGTTAACACTGCATCCTTTCCAAAATAGCCCTGACAAAGTCAGAAAATGCTAATTCTTTGGTTGCTCCTCTCTGTTTGAGGATATTTTTGAGTAATTTGACTGCCAAATGTTCCAACAGTGAATAGTTTTACAGTACTTCTTTGTTTGAGGGCATTTATGATACTCAACGGAATATAGTCTATTTTAATGCAAGTTTTATTTTCCTACCTACTTGTTAGTTTCCACACAATGTATTTTGATGTATTATTCTCCCTTTTAACTATCTTCTGTAGTAAGTTACTGTTATGTACTTTTCTTCTCTATTAGATGCTCCCACGTTGATTTTGATGGGTTTCTGATGTGTCGTTGATGTCCGTTATATTTTTCATCCCGATGATTATTTTAAAAACAGGAACAGAGCAGAAGGGATCGTTTCCAACTCAGGATCATGCATCAAAGCTGGAAATTTCGCAAGGAATCCTGTAAAATGGTTGATTTTCTTGTGAGTGGACCAGTAACTGTCCTGTACTCGCTCTGTCTCTCACATATACGCTCTCCCTCTTTATCTTTTCTCTCACAATCTCTTCAATCTGTCTCTTTTTACAGATAACATGGCAGTGATTGTGATCTTGTCCCAAGGAAGATGCGGTCTTTCCAAATGTTTCACCTACTACCTGGTGTCTATAGCAGTGACGGATCTCCTGGTCACTATCTTTCTTTCTTTTGGGCCTCCTTATCTCGAGAGACAATTGATACGCGCCTGGAGGTGGTCAGTGGTTTGTGAAGCAGCGCCTGGAGTGGCTATAAAGGACAATTCTGGAGTGACAGGCTCTTCCACAGGTGCTGCAGGGAAATTTGTTTGTCGGGGCTGTTGCACAGTTGGCTCTCCCCTTGCGCCTCTGTCTTTTTTCCTGCCAACTACTAAGTCTCTTCGACTCGCCACAATTTAGCCCTGTCTTTATGGCTGCCCGCCAGCTCTGGCGAATGCTGGCAACTGACTCCCACGACTTGTGATCAATGTCACACAATTTCATGTCGCGTTTGCAGACGTCTTTATAGCGGAGACATGGACGGCCGGTGGGTCTGATACCAGTGGCAAGCTCGCTGTACAATGTGTCTTTGGGGATCCTGCCATCTTCCATGTGGCTCACATGGCCAAGCCATCTCAAGCGCCGCTGACTCAGTAGTGTGTATAAGTTGGGGGTGTTGGCCGCTTCAAGGACTTCTGTGTTGGAGATATAGTCCTGCCACCTGATGCCAAGTATTCTCCGAAGGCAGCGAAGATGGAATGAATTGAGACATCGCTCGTGGCTGGCATACGTTGTCCAGGCCTCGCTGCCGTAGAGCACAGTACTGAGGACACAGGCCTGATACACTCGGACTTTTGTGTTCCGTGTCAGTGCGCCATTTTCCCACACTCTCTTGGCCAGTCTGGACATAGCAGTGGAAGCCTTACCCATGCGCTTGTTGATTTCTGCATCTAGAGATAGGTCACTATCACTGCTGTGATATTGAACAGGATTGCTATTTATTATTTCCCATTCAGTTTCCTGAACATCACCCCGGTTTGTGGTCTCCGTGTTGCCCTGAACTTTGCAGCCAGAGATAGTTCTATCTGGTTAACGGTTCTTTTCACATTTAATCGATTTATAGATATTTTTGCAAGAAGCTGAAAATAAAATATTGCTCCAAGAAACCAGCAGCACGGATTATAGGAATGGTCTGTACATTGAGCTGTTTGTATGATACGTTTGTGTATTTTATATGTGAACCTGTGTATATAATTAACAATATACCTTGGCTCTGCTGCATAAAATCAATATTTTTTACATCACCTGCATGGGATGCATATGAATGAATTCACTAGATTTTAACCCCATTGTCCCACATTCATTCTGATTTTACTGCTCAATGCTCTGACCGGTAGATACATTCGAGTGACCAATAGAGCTCGCAGGAGACTCTGGGCCACAGCAATATAGAGACTCAGAGTGATCCAGAGATGGAGAAGCAGAGAAACTCTATCGTTTTACTCTTCCGTGTCTCGGGTACTTTTATCCTGTTATATTTGTTACAACTTGTATCCTTCCTCTATGTTCGAATTGCGAGCATTACTTATTTCTCAAGTTCCAATTTCAATGAGTCAAATTGTATTATGGAGGAAAACGGATATGTGCTTCAGTTTTAGTGTTCTTGCGTTAATCCAATCCATTTATGCAGGGATCCAAAGTGAATTCAGATTCGAGTTAAATAAAGGGTTGAAATATCCAATGAGTAGAATTGTTAAATTATTTAAATGATGAAAATAATAAAATTCAGCTTGAATTGCACATTATATTCCATCCATTGTTCTTCTTATCTATATCACACATGGCCTCTGCTTCCTGGTACACTTATCCACAGTGTGAATTTAAACTTGTATAAGGGTGCATCACTTATCACCACACAATTCAGTGTTGTGACATATGCTCAGTGAGTTTCCAGTTCTCTTCTGCCTGCTGACTCAGGCATGGTGCAGTCCCACTAGCTTCGCGGGCCCGGGAATATCCCAATATTCATGTGGAAGACCAAATTCTGACCCCTGATTGTTTATTGCATGCCAAGTTTAATTGCTTGTTGAAGGAACCACATTATGCCTCCCGAGAATGTTGGGGATCTTGAGGGTAGGATACAGTCTGAAATAAGAATGCTGTCCCCACACATTGTTCACCTCTCACTGGGTACTGACCTCCAGTCCCACTCCTGTTCCCATAAACATTGGAATCGCTGGACGAAAAGAAAAGACAAAACACCAGCTAGTTCACTGTCTATTCTAATTGGCCAATTAGGAAAACCTCCAAAGTGTCATAAAACAAAATAAAATACAGTGAACAAAAGTGCCCAATTTTAAAGGAATAGAAACAATAAACACACAAAAAATTATAAAATTGAATGGGAATATTATCTTCACTATTGACTCTGCACTCCAGTCCAGTTCGCTGTCGACCATCCTTGCAATCACATGATTCAATGAGACTGGAGTTATTGACCAAACATAACAATCAATCTCTATCAATTAGTCTGCAACAGAGGCAAGCGTGAGGCAAGAAAATTCCCTGTGTTGGAGACCTTTAGGGATCAGGAGAACAAAATGAATTGCAGTGGTGATGCAGAGGTGGCATCATGCACCACTTGTGCAGCCTGCCCAGCATTTCATTAATAAAAGGTGGCAGGCAGAGGCGTCCCTTGCATTTATCAGAAGACAGTGAATCAAGGCTATCCTTTCAATCACCCTTCAATTTCCTTTGCTCCAAGGAGAATAAACCCCAGCTTCTCCAAACTAACATTTCAGCTAAATTCCCTCATCACTGGAAGAATTCTGGTAAATCCCCTCTGTACGCTTTCAAGGACCCTCACATTCTTCCTAAAGTGTGATGACCAGAACTATACACAATACTCCAGAGCTTTATAAAGGTCAGGCATAATTTCATTGTTTTACTACTCAATAACTATTTAGGCAGATCAAGGTCCCATATGCTTTGCTAATTTCCCTCTCAATATTTACTTCCACCTTCAAAGATCTATACACATGAACCCCCAGGTCCCCCTGTTCCTGCACTCTCTTTGGAATTATGCCTTCAGTATATATGGCCTTCCCTTGTCCCTTCTTCCAAAATGCATGACCTCAAACTTCTGTGTATTAAATTCCATCTGCCACGTGTCTGGCCATTCTGCTAGGCTATCTATGTCACGTTGCAGTCGATTGACATCATACTCACTGATTGTCAGACTTCTAAGTTTCATACCAATATCCAAGGCATGCCTAAAACTAACTGGCCTGTAGTTACTAGGAATGTCCTTACACCCTTTCTTGAACACGGGTATGACATTTCCCACTCTCCAATCCTCTGTCACATCCCTCAATCTCATGAAGATTGGACAGTTATAGCAAGCTCTTCTGCTATCTCCATCCCCACATTACCTCACAGTTGTCCGGATTAAACTCCATCTGCCATTTCTCCGCCCAAGTCTCCAACCGATCTATATCCTGCTGTATCCTCTGAAAATCCTCATCACTGTCTGCAACTCCACCAACCTTTGTGTTGTCCGCAAACTTACCAATCAGACCAGCTACATTTTCCTCCAAATCATTTATATATATTACAAACAGCAAAGGTCCCAGCACTGATGGCTGTGGAACACCACTAGTCACATCCCTCCATTCAGAAAAGCACCCTTCCACTGCTACCCTCTGTCTTCTATGACTGAGTCAGTTCTGTATCCATCTTGCCAGCTCTCCTCTGATCCCATGTAACTTCACCTTTTGTATCAATCTGCCATGAGGGACCTTTTCAAAGGCTTTACTGAAGTCGATATAGATAACATCCACTACCCTTCCTTCATCAATCATCTTCGTCACTTCCTCAAAAAACTCAATCAAATTAGTGAGACACGACCTCCCCTTCACAAAACCATGCGGCCTCTCGCTAATAAATCCATTTGTTTCCAAATGGAAGTAAATCCTGTCTCGAAGAATCCTCTCTAATAATTTCCCTACCACTGACGTAAGGCTCACTGGCCTATAATTTCCTCGATTATCCTTGCTGCCCTTCTTAAACAAAGGAACAGCATTGACTATTCTCCAGTCCTCTGAGACCTCATCTGTAGCCAATGAGGATACAAAGATTTCTGTCAAGGCCCCAGAAATTTCTTCCATTGTCTCCCTCAGTATTCTGGGGTAGATCCCATCAGGCCCTGGGGACTTATCTACCTTAATGCTTTGCAAGACACCCAACACCTCCTCCTTTTTGATAATGAGATGACTGAGACATTCATTCAGCTCAACTTCACAACAAGCCTTTGTGTTTTTCTAGGTTGTCTCTCACTCCTTTCTTGCTGTTTTAAATTCATTTTACAGGGTAGTCAGCATCGATTTGTTAGGGGAAGGTCATGTCTTTCTAACTTGATTGGGTTCTTTGAGGAAGGAACAAGGAGGATTAATGAAGGTAGTGCAGTGGATGTGGTCTACATGGATTTTCGAAGGCATTTGACAAGGTCCCGCATGGTAGACTGCTCATTGAAATGAAAGCCCATGGGATACAAGGGAATTTGGAAGGTTGGATCCAAAATTGGCTCAGTGACTGAAAACAAAGGATAGTAGTCAACGGATGTTTTGTGAATTGAAAGTTGTTTCCGGTGGCGTTCCACAGGGCTCAGTGTTGGGCCCCTTGCTGCTTGTGGTATGTATTAATGATTTGGACTTAAATGTGGGAGGCATGATTGGAAAATTTGCTGATGACACAGAAATTGGCCGTGTACTCGATATCAATGGTTTCGTTGTGCGGGCGAAAAAGTGGCAAATTGAATTCAATCCAGATAAGTATGAGGTAATGCATTTGGGGAGGACAAACAACGGGAGGGAATACACAATAAATGGGAGGATATGAGTTGGGTAAAAGAAGTGAGAGACCTTGGCGTGCATGTAGACAGGTCTCTGAGGGCGGCAGGACAGGTAAATAAAATGGTAAAGAATGCTTTCCTTTGTGGCAGAGGTATAGAATACAAAAGCAGGGATGTAGTACTGGAACTGTATAAAACTCTGGTTAGGCTGCAGCTGGAGCCTACTGGAGAATACTGGAGCCTACAGAACTGCCGTACAGTTCTGGTCACCACATTGCAGGAAGGACATAATTGCACTGGAGAGAGTACAGAGGAGATTTACAAGAATGTTGCCAGGGCTTGACAGTTGCAGCTATGAGAACAGATTGGACAGGCTAGGGTTGTTTTCTTTTGAACAGAGGAGGCTGTGGGGTGATTGATTGAAGTGTACAAAATTATGAGGCGCCGAGATAAAGTGGACAGGAAGGACCTGTTTCCCCTAGCGAAGAGGTTAATTGCCAGGGTACTCAGATATAAGCTGATTGGTAGAAGGATTAGAGGAGACATGAGGAAAAACTTTATCACCCAGAGGGTGGTGGGTGCCTGGAATTCACTGCCCGGATTGGTGGTGGAGGCAGAAACCCTCAACTCATTTCAAAGGTACCTGGACATGCACCTGAAGTGCTGTAACCTGCGAGGCTATGGATCAGTTGCTGGAAGGTGGGATTAGATTAGGTGTTTTTTTTTAACCTGCAGAGACACGGTGAGCTGAATGGCTTCCTTTTGTGCCATAATTTGTCTGTGGTTCTAAGGTATAAGAAATGGAGGATTTGCAGAAGTGAAGCTCAAACCAAACATCCTGTAAAGATCTGACAGAGTCACTGAATTTATCAGGATCTGTACATCTGTATCAGGATCTGTAAATGGAAGCAACAAACACCGTTCACAGCATGGAGAAAGCGTACTCGTGATCTATGTGTGGACAAGGCTTCAGCTGATCATCTGGCCTGTCGAAACACAAGTGCAGTCACACTGGGGATAAGCCTCAGAAGTGCATGGACTATGAGAATGGAGTCAATTACCCGTCTGAGCTGGAAATTCATCGATACACACTCATACTGGGGAGAGGTCATTCAACTGCTCTGCGTGGTAAGGGATTTACTCAGTCTTTGAACCTGCTTACACACCAGCAAGTTCACACTTGGGAGAAATCTTTCAAATGTCCAGACTGTGGAAATTGCAATAGAAGTTCTGAGGAACTGATATCTCATCAATGTTTTCACACTGACTAGACCGTTCAGGTGCTCTCACAGCGGGACGGCGTTCAGGAAATTACCTGACCTCACTGTAAACCAGCACACTCACACTGGGGAGAGGCCGTTCACCTACTCCCAGTGTATGAAGGGATTCACTCAGTCATCCACCTTGCTGATACACCAGTGACATCACACGGGAGAGAGACTGTTCACCTGCTCCGTGTGTGGGAAGGGATTGACTACTTCATTCGATCCGCTGAGGCACCAACGAGTTCGCAGGTGATTACAGGGGTTGGATTCTGCTGTTTCTGCTTTTAAACATATCCAGGACTGAACCATTTTCGTTCTAACAGTTGGGGTTTATTTCTGATGTCAGTTGCCCCTCCTAGACAGAGCGTCAACCTCGCAGCATCTCTCATTCATATACAAATAAACCATCATGTCTGCAATCCTCGTTTTCAATTTAAATCTACTCAGTAAATGTACTGAACAAAAGATGAACAATAAACAGATCACAGGCCAATCCTGCAGCTCTATATCGACAGGAGAACGTCTGTTCTTTAGCTCGAGAGCGAGGCTGTTTAAGCTCTGAATGTTTGTAAGCGCATGATGTTTAGGGAAAGACTTCTAGTATGGTATCTTGGTGATTTGTTGAGAAAGATTTAATTCACTCACGCAGCAGTTTGAGAGGAACCAGACTGAGGTTTAATGAACATAAGAAATAGGAGCTGGAGGAGGCCATTTCGCCCTTCGAGCCTGCTCTGCCATTCACCAAGATCATGGCTGATCTTCTTCCTCAACTCCACCTTCCCGCACTATCCCCATATCCCTTAATTCCCTCAGTACCCAAAAATCTATCAATCTCTGTCTTAAATATACTCAATGACTGAGCATCCACAGCTCCCTGGGGTAGACAATTCCAAAGATTCACAACCCTTTCGGTGAAGAAATGTCTTCTCATCTCAGCTCTAAATGGCCGACCCCTTATCCTGAGACTGTGACCCAGTGTTCTAGATTCCCCAGACAGGAGAAACATTTTCTCAGCATCTACTCTGCCAAGTCCCTTAAGGATTTATTATGTTTCAGTCAGATCACCTCTCATTCTTCTGAACGCCAGGGAATATAGGCCTAGTCTACTCACTCTATCCTCATAGGAGGTGATGGAGCATAGTGGGGGTGCTGTAGCACAGTGGTCACGTTACTGAACTAGTAATCCAGAGGCCAGGACTAATGATGCAGAGACCTGAATTCAAATTCCACCACATCAGTTCAGGGATTGAAACTCAATTAATTAAATAAATCTGCAATAATAAAAAAAGCTGGCATCAGTAATGGTGACCATGAAACTACCAGATTGTCCTAAAGCACACCTTGTTCACGAATTTCTTTCAGGGAAGGAAATCTACCATCCTTACCCAATCTGGCCTATATGTGACTCCAGACCGACAGGAATGTGGTTGACACTTAACTACATGACGAAATGGCCTACCAAGCCACTCAGTTATATTCAACGAGGTGGCTCATTTGCAACTTCTCAAGGGCAATTAGGAATTGGCAATAAATACCCGCCTTTCCAGAAAGGCCCACATTCTGTGAATAAATCGAACAATCGCCTCATCCCATGACCCAGCCTAGTGAATCTTCGTTGCATTCTCTCAAAGGCAAGTATGTCCGTCCTTAGGTAAGGAGACCAAAACTGCACACAGTACTCCAGGAAGGGCCTCACCAATGTCCTGTATTATTGCAGTAAATCCTCTTTACTCATACACCCTCATCCCTTCATAAGAAATGATAATATACCATTTGCCTTCTTAATTGCTTGCTGTACCTGCATGTTAACTTTCTGCGATTCATGTACGAGGACACCAGGTCCCTC
Organism: Heterodontus francisci; assembly: GCF_036365525.1. Taxonomy (NCBI): domain Eukaryota; kingdom Metazoa; phylum Chordata; class Chondrichthyes; order Heterodontiformes; family Heterodontidae; genus Heterodontus; species Heterodontus francisci. The sequence goes on from NC_090404.1 coordinate 23,508,357, forward strand.
TGAATGCAAATATTTCTCAGTCTCTCATTCAGAAAAAAAAACCAAACAAACTGATATTTATTTATTTTTCTTATCAAAGTGGATGACATCACATTTAGCCACATTGTATTCTGTCTGCCATCGTCTTGCCCACTCCTGTCTCTACCTTTCTGCAGCTTGTTTGTCTCTTCCTGATTGCTTACCTTCCCACCTAAATCTGAATCGTCAGAAAACCTGGATACATTACGCACAGTCCCATCTGACCACAGCTAGTGTTTCAGCCCCTGAGTGTTTTAGGGTCAAGTAACGGACCAATGACAGGTTTGCTCAGAGGCTTAAAGCAAGAAAGATAACTATATTTTTCCAGAATAACTGAATCTTTCAAAATTTTCACCCACTCACACATTCACACACATAAACACGCATAAGGATTATAGATAGAAAGGAAAAGGTAAGATGCACTTAAAGTCCCAAGTGATGTAATAGTTTTGTCATTTGCAAAGACCTGTTGAATCATCGCGGGAGGAAAGTCTTTTCATAGATACTGGCCTGGATGTTTGTATTCTTGAACTTGCTGAAATGTTGCAGACATTGGATTTACTTCTGATGGTGACGAATTCAAAGTCACTTTGCAATCTCTCTCTGTGTCAGTTGTTCAAAGATAGTTTGAAACTGTTTTTGCAGGCAGGGCACCTTTACTTATCAGGTCGGCCTCACAGATTCTCTGGCTGCAAGTATGGCCCTCAGGCTCTCTCTATGTCCATCTCTTTAAGAAAAAAAGTCTCCGCAGCTTGGTTTCAGTCATGTGACTAAGAAATGCTCTCCTCTGCAGGGTTCATATAATGTCTTTGAACGTGCACTATTATTACAAATGGGATTTGAACATGGCTCACGCCTATGATTTTGGATTTTGAATACGCAGGCTCCTTCTCAGCCGACATCTTGAATAACTCAATTGTTGAAGACAGGAAGCGCTTTGCTTTGCATTGCTTCTTTTCCATTTTAATGTCTTCCCGGGGCTAGACCAGATGTGATGATGGGTTCTGGTCTCCAACAGCCCAGGTGTATTTTCTAGTACAGGCCTGGCGTCACCTGACCACTACGGAATCTTGTCTGCAGCAATGTGTCCATGTTTTGGAGTTTAACTCACCAGTTCAATTTTTATAGTTCATAACTGCTCCCGTTCACTTCATATTTCATCTTTTCTCCTTCTGTGAGTGCAACAGCTGACTTTGGCTGGCTTCAGTTCGACACTCATGGGTTCCCCTGTCTCTCCTCTCCTCTGAAGGTGCTGTTTCTGGTGTGTTCAGTTTTACACTCATTTGTTCCCTTCCCTCTCAGCCCCTGAAGTTGCTCATTCTGGCTTGGATCAGTTCTACACTCACTGGTCCCCCTCCGTCTCCTCCTCTTAAGGGAGGTTCTACACTCACAGATTCCATATCTGTCCTCTCATTAAAGTGCTGACTCTGACTGGGTCCAGTTCTACACTCATTGGTTCCCTCCCCCTTCACTGAAGTTGCTTACTCTGGCTGGCTTCAAAGGGCATTTGATTTGTTGAATTTTCTGGAACGTAACCTTTAAACGGAAGCAAGCCAATTCCTGCTCTCTGGATTCAGGGACAGCTCCACTTTAAATCCACTCGGATAAATGCATGGGAAGGTTTTAAAAGCTCAAACCACTGACCTTTGATCCATTTAATGTCTCCTTCCCAGTCTACATGTTTGTTTGATGCCTTTTCCGCGAGGTTTCCTTTGGTGCACTCGCAGCCCGTCCGCCCAGAGCAGAGCGACCTTTCCCTCCTGCTACCTTTGTTTAAACAGATGAAACTCGAGCCTGGCGGACTTGACATTGGGAAAACGGATGGGCCACACCAGACAACTTCATGGGACTGAATATCAGCAGGAATTCAACAAAACTAGTTTTTGTGGACTTCCCACATCTACCGTTTCTGTTAGTGACTGATTTCGGGTGGTGAAAGATGAAAATCAGCCTCACTGTGTGTGTATCACGGAGATAAAAGGATTGGCTAGGACAGAAACCCAACAGTTTGTAATGATAGTAAGTCTAATCATTATTTAACGAATTTAACCATTGCAGTAAAGGGATATTTAACCACATTCTTCAACTCCTCTCTGAATTTAGTCTGGGTCACTGCATAAATACACGTGTTGGTGCAGCAACTCAGGAGCTGAAGCATGAACCCCAGTTCCTGTACAAATTCAGGTAGATACACGGGGACAACGTCTAACACATACAATCGGTTAGACACAAAATAGACCAGAAACACAGCCCATAACAGGATAAAATTCCCCGATATTACCAACAGTAAAATGATGGATTTCCTTCTCTTTTCCATCTCGGGGTCAATGGGATTCTCCCCAGTGCTGCGAGACCGGAGTCTCCTGCGAGATCTGCTCGACACTAAAATGTGTCTGACGGTTAAAGCATTGAGCAACAGAATTACAACAAAAGGAACAAATGGGGTCAAAATGTAATGAACGGATTCGATTATTGTCTATACTGGTGAATAAGTGACATCAAATGTTACATAACAAAACCAAGGATTATTGTCAAACGCATATTGACTTCCATACATAAAGTACCAAAAAGTGTTCTTGACACAGAACAGCACACTCACTGTTGCTAGAACCACAGCCGCTGCTTTCTCAGTGCAGTACTTTATTTTCAGCTTCCAGCCACAAATGACCACAAATCGCTGAGCCAGATAAAGAATAGGAATCTGTCTGAATATCAGATCAGTGATAATGACCAGTAAATCCGCCACTGCCATAGCCACCAGGTAGTGGGTGACACATTTGGAGAGACCGCACCTTCCTCGAGTCAGGATCACAATCGTCACTAAATTCACTGTAAGGAAGGAAAAAAAGGAACTTATATTTCAGCCTGAGAGCAACAGCAGCTGTCTCATAGAATTCTGGGTCAAACGTGCAGCCTTATAATTGAATCCAGGGACAGAATCTAATTAGTTTACCTGTGACTGATCTTTCAGCAGGACAGAGGGTTTATAGTAAAGCACTGCCCTGTTGCAGCAGCAAACCAAACCCACCAGTCGGATCCAGCTCCAGTTCCCGCCCTCTATCTGTTTGGTAGTTGGAATCTACAATGTCCTTAATGCGCTTGGCATAGAAGGGAAATAATTCAGTGTTTCCAGTCCTGATCATTATCCTGTGACCCTGTAGCAAGCTACACACATTTGGACATAAGAACATAGGAAATAGGAACAGGAGTAGGCCGTTCTGCCCCTCGATCCTGCTCCACCATGCAATAAGATCATGGCTTGTCTGATTGTGGACTCAACTCCACTTTCCTGCCTGTACCCGTGAACCCTCCACTCCCTTGTAGATCAAAAATCAGCCTTGAATATATTCAATGAACCAATCTCCATTGTTCTCTGGAGTAGAGAATTCCAAAGAATACCGACACACTGAGAGAAGAAATTCCTCCTTATTTCCATCTTTAAAGGGGAGACCCCTTATTTTGAAACTGTGCTGCCTATTTCTAGATTCCCCATAAGGGGAAACATCCTCTCAGTATCTACCCTGCTATGTCCCCTCAGAATCTTTTATGTTTCAATAAGAACATTTCTCTTTCTTCTAAACTCCAATATGTACAGGCCCAACCTGCTCAAACTTTCCTCGTCAGGCAGCCCCTTCATCCCAGGAATCAACCTAGTTCAGAACCTTCTCTGAACTGCTTACAATGAAAGCATATCCCCCCCTAAATAAGGAGTACAAAACTGTACACAGTACTCTAGGTGTGGTCTCATCAATGCCCTATACAGTGATAGCAAGATAGATAGATAGATAGCAAGATAGATAGATAGATAGATAGATAGATAGATAGATAGATAGATAGATAGATAGATAGATAGATAGATAGATAGAGAGATATAGACAGATATAGAGTATGGTAGTCGAATGAAAAGATACTCAGACAGGGAGTGAACCACACGTAGTTATCAATTTTTTGCACAATTTCTCTCTTTATCATTTCATCTCTCTATTCTTCATCGAGTACCATAATTTGAAACTGATTTTTTTCTGCTAACTTGGAGTTTTTCTGTGGCGTGAACATAACTTGCCACTTATCAGCCGAAGTCAAATGTCCAGGTCTTGTCGCACATGGACACGGACTGCTTCAGTATCTGAGGAGTTGTGAATGGTACTGAACATTGTGCAATCATCAGTGAACATCTCCAGTTCTGATCTGATAATTGAAGGAAGGTCATCGATGCAGCAGCTGAAGATGGTTGGGCCAAGGACACTATCCTGAAGAACTCCTGCAGTGACTGAGATGATTGACCTCCAACAACCAAAGCCATCTTCCCTTGTGCTAGTTATGACTCCATCCAATGCTAAGTTTTCCTCCTGATTTCCATTGACTCCAGTTTTGCTACGGCTTATTGATGTCATGCTCAGTCAAATTCTGCCTTGATGTCAAGCTCTGACCTCATCTCTTGAATTCAGCTCTTTTGTCCATGTGTTGACCAATGCTGGAATGAGATCTGGAGCTGAGAGCGCCTGGCAGAACCAAAACTGTGCTACGATGAGAATGTTATCACTGTGTGAGTGCTGGTTAATAGCACTGTCATTGACACCTTCCATCACATTGCCGATGATTGAGAGCAAACTGATCGGGTGGTAATTGACTGGATTCGATTTGTCCTGCTTTTTCGGGCTAGAATATATCTGGACAATATTCGACATTATCGGGTAGACCAATGTTGTAGCTGTACTGGAAAAGCTTGGCTAGAGGTGCAGCTAGTTATGGCCTTCAGCCGTTTCTTGATGTCACGTTGAGTGAATTGAGATGACTGAAGACAGGTATCTGTGATGGTGGAGACCCCAGGAGGGGGCCGAAATGGATTATCCACTCCGAAGATGGTTGCAAATGCTTCAGCCTTGTCTTTTGGATTGACGTGCTGACCTCCCCCATCATTGAGGATGGGGCTGTTTGTGGAACCTCCTCCTCCTCCGATTGGTTGTTTAGTTGTCCACCATCACTCACAACTGTTAGGGAGATGGAAATAGATGATCTTGGTGATGGCATGAATATGTGGTCAAAAGCTCATCTCGGGATCAAGTACGACCCCGAATTTGTGAACATTCTGGTTCAGATGATTTCCCGGGAGCTGGATGGAGACCGTGGCAAAGGAATGGAATTTGAGTCTGGGACTGAAGAAAATAGCTTCCACTTCCCAATATTTAGATGGAGGAAGTTTCCATGCATTGGATACTGAATGTCAGAAAATCAGCATGACAAATCAGAAATAGATGTTTGCGGGCTCCAGAGGTAGAGATGCAGGAGTGTGAAGTGAAACCATTGCCTATGACTGGATAGATAAGAATTGAACCAGACCGAGGGATTTCCACCCAGCTGTGCAATGGAGGAGATGTGTTCCAGTAGGAATGTGTGATGAATCACGTCAAAGTCTGAAGACGTGACAAGAAGGATAAGGCGAGACAGTTTACCAATTGCATGGTCACATCGGATATAATTTGTCTTTGATAAGGGCTGTTTAAGTATTGCGGCAAGAGTGGAAACATGCTTGGAAGAATACAAGCATGATGTTGGAGAAAGATGGGCACAGATTTGGGAGACGACAGTACATTCAAGGACTTTGGAGAGGAAAGGGATGCTAGAGACTCAGCAGTTTGGTGGGAGTCGGGTTGACAGAGCAGGAGTGGGCCTCCTGGATGAAGTGAGGGCATGAGGGAGAGAAATGGTAGAACGATGCCAGTTCAGGGTTGGACGTAAGCATGGCTCAATTAGCTAGGGAAATGGAAAGGATTAGCAGCGGCAGCTGAACAGTCTCAATTCTCGTGACAATGTCGCTCACGATTTCCTCACACTTGTTCTTGGAGGTGAGGGTGGACGAGACAATGGATAGGGCTTAAGAAGATGGTTTACAGGTGAGAAAAGAAGTCGTAATTTATCTTTACATACCAGAATGATCCTGGAAATGTGAGCAGTCTCAGCTGAGGAGAGCAGGGCTCGATAGTGTTTTACGTGGTCCAGCCAGTTTTGGTGCTGACGGGTAAAAGCAAGCACTTTCCATGGACATTGATTCTGTGCACCTGGAGTATAGAGAGCGGAGATGACGGCCGTGCCAAGCTGAATGGCCAGGGTTAGAGAGAGACTATTGGCAAAGAGCATCAAAGGTGGAGATAAGGGGATGAATGAGTCGATCAGTAGCTGTAGTCAATGGACGACTATGGGCTGGCCAGTGAGGAATTGGAAATACAGAACTAGCCACTCACACCAGCTGCTCTGATGATGAAACTAACATCTACCAGACAAGTTGAAAGATTGCCTCAGTTTATTTTATCACAGACAAAAGTCAACAAGTCATCGGAGAAGTTTTTGAGTTTTGAGTAGTGCCATAAATTCACATCTTCTCACCAATACCTTGGTCACTGTTACTCAGCTTGGGTTCCAGAACACCCGATCCAAGCTTCATGACAGTCTTGATGCAGACATCATTTTAATGGGAGTGAAAGTGAAAATTTTCCAATGGCTGAGGTTGTAACTGGAATATGGGAAGTGGGTGTTGTATTACCTGATGGAAGTGTTCTCATAGCAATCATCTTCAGCAGTCTTATCAATGAACTTCCCCCATCAGATTGTTCTCCCATGATTCTGCCATTTTCCCGCCCCATTTACAACTCCTCCCTTTGCAGGGTCTGCATAACACCCAGGCTTGAACCGATACCCGACAAGTAACTTCCTAGTTTTATATGTACCAGCCACATTGAGCAGAACAAAGACCACCCACCTCTCCTTGAAGCTCACCGAGTCCCCAATATTAAATACTATTGACTGAAAGTCGAACTAGACTAGTCATATCAACACTGTGACTTCAAGATCATGGCAGAGACTGGGCATTGTGAGACAAATGGCTCACTGCCTGATTCCACCAAAGCCTATCAAACACCTAGACATCTCAGGTGATGGAATATTCAACACTCCACTGGATGGGCATTAAAACAACACGCAATATGCTCAACACCATTCAGGGCAGAGGAGTTTGTATCATTGGCAACCAAGTATCATTAGACTCCATATTAACCTCCTCCACAACTGCGGATGCAATAAATATGTTTTCAGAATGAACTGCAGCAAAATATAGAATTTACTTCAACAGCACATCCCTCCCCTTTGAGCTTTATAGCGAGAAGGAAAATAACAGAAATGTCCTGAGAACCATCAGTTCTAACATACCATCCGGAATTGAACATATATCCCAGTCCCTTCATTAGTGCTCAGTCAGAGTCTCAGAATACCCGAACACCATGTGGGAGCACCGTTAGCAGAAGGATTGATTCAGTTCAGGGAGAAGCTCCATCACCAGATTCTCAGCTCACATCAGGATGGACAATAAATGGAATCGTGCTGGAGTCGCGCACAACCCAGAAACAAATTTAGACAAATAATTCAATGAGAGTGGAATTATGAACTGCAATTGGGAAAAAAAACTGAGGAGGTAGCTGGGGAAGGAATGTCGTTCATGTATGGAAAGGAGAATAGAGTCTGTTGTCAGGCAGTGGAATAGAGTCTGTGTCCAAGGTAGAGGAAAGAAATGTTTGGCCAGGGAGGGAAATAGAGTCCGTGTCCAGAACGGGGAATGGAGTCTGTGACCTGGGTAGGGAAATCAGTCAATGATCAGGGTGGGGAATAGAGTCTGCGGCCAAGGAGGAAAATGGAGTCTGTGGCGAGAGTAAGGAGATTGTGCAGAGGGAATAATTAAATTATTTGTTGAAATCAGAATCTTCACAGCCAATGTATTGAATGCACACATTGTTTAAAGGAGAACTTTCTGAGTACATTACAAGTTACCTTGAACAAATGGACCATCAATTTCTACAGACTGATAATATCAGTGACAATATAAGATGTTATGGTGGAGTTTTAGAAACTGGTTGAACACATTGTATTTGTGTTAACATTTTGCCTTTCACCTCCTTGTGAGAACTGAACAGATCACTAATTGATAGAATGATTACGAGAGGAAATATCTACAAATTTCACGAGTCACAGTCCTCTGTTTCCAATCAGCTGGAAAAATTTCCACAAATTGTAGGTGTTGGATCGTAAATGTGGATCACCAAGATCGACTGAACTGTGGCTGAACAATGGAAATAAATCAGTTAAAATAGAACTGATAAACATTTTACTGGAATACGTATTCCAGTTTTAATCCTGTCCTGTCCATCTAGAATCAGTGACAGTAAGGAAAGACAGACAATAGAAAGTCAGACAGTTGCTTGGAGCTGATTGGATATTGTCTCACACTTCAGAGTATATTTGTGATCTAACTGTCAGCGCAGGTTTACACAGATCAGTGTCATTAATTATATCCAGTGACCTTAAAACTCCAGTTACTTCTGAAAACATATCTTTAATTCGATACTAGGGTTCAGTGTAGAGAGCAGATTGCTAATAACTGCCCAATAAAGATAATTAATCATGCATATTTTTGTGTCAGAAATTCAAATAATAATTAAATTCTAAAACAGTGGATGCAAGTCGAGAAAAACACAAACTGTTCATGGAACCTGGGACCAGTGAACAAGCAACTGAAAAAAAATAAAGGACAGGAGCACAGCATATTAGTAGACACAGAACAAGAGAATTAAACAGATAACAATCAATAATCGTGTCTAACAGGCAAAATCAGTCAATGCTTTGCAGAATGAATTCCTGAAATAGTGACTCACCAGGAACGCCAACAGCAGTGAGGATGGGGTAATAAACCATTTGTATATCATAAAGTGCCCACCTAATCCGAAACTCAGTTGGAATAAGCCAGAACACGATTTCAGTATCTCTGAAATCCAATGATTGCTGTTGTACTGGAGACCAAACTCAGTCAAACACTGATGTCAAGTCTGCCAGCATTCCCTATTTTTCACCCGAGGGAACTCACCAGTGAAACAATTAAACGATACACTTGACAGCATTAGTCAAAGTCACTGAACAAAGAAGATGACTTAATCCTTTTACTCTATCAATTTATTTTGCAAAATCTCTTCAAAGCAACGCGGCATTCATATCAAATTAACTCATACAAAACAAGAAGGTTACTTTTGTAATATTGAATACTGCAGACTTACAGCACTGAACTGAAGTAAACAGCTTCATTTACCGAGTCACCAGTGATGTAATGTTACCTTGCAATGCCAGACTTCACGTTACGTGTCAGAAATGAACTTAACAAAAACATTAAAGACAATAATGGATTGATAGAAGTTGTTAAGTACTGCTCGATAAGGATATATGGGAAATGATAATGCAATGGTCAGTAAGGATACATGGGGACTGATACAACAATGATCAGTAAGGTTACATGGGGACTGATAATGCAATGATTAGTAAGGATGTAAAAGGACTTAGAATGTAATTGTCATTAAGGATTGATACATGAGACTAAAAATGTAATGGTCTTTCAGGATACATGGGGACTGATAATCCATTGGCCAGTAAGGACAGAAGTGAACTGATATTACAATGGTCAGTAATGACATATGGGACTGATAAACCAATTGTCAATAATGATACAGGTTCTGATAATGCAACGGTCATTAATGACGCATAGGGACTGATAACACAATGTCAGTAAGGTTACATGGGGACTGGCAATAGAATGGTCAGTACAGATACATGAGGACCGTTAATACAATGGTTAGTAATGCTACATGGGTGCTGATAATAGAATAGTCAGTAAGGATACATGGGGACTGATAATACAATGATTAGTAATATTACATGGAGACTGATAATGTCATGGTCAGTAAGGATATATGGGACTGATAACACAACGGTCAGTAATGATACATGGGGGCTTGTGCGTCCCTACATTTCAGTTTCCAATTCAGAGGCTTTCCTATGATTTTACTTTTTCTCAGAGCTGCACAGAGGGAGAGGACAGGAAGACAGGAAAGAAAAGGACAGGAGAGAAGAGTTGCAGAAATGAATCACCCTCCCCTTCATAAGTGGCAAATTCTACCCAAAGCAACTTATTTTTGCTGTTGCTTAACGCAAGCCCACTAAAACATCCTGGGCGTTGCTATTGACCAAAAACCGATCTGGAGTAGCCATGGAGTACCATGGCTACAAGAGCAGTTCAGAGGCTAGGAATCTTGCGGCAAGTAACTCACCTCCTGACTCGCTAAAGCCTGTTCACCATCTACAAGGCACAAGCCAGGAGTGTGACGGAATATTGTCCACTTGCCTGGATGGGTGCAGCTCCAACAGCAGTCAAGAAGCTCGACACCATCCAGGACAAAGCAACCCGCTTGATTAACACCCCGTCCACAAACATTCACTCCCTCCACCATCAACGCACATGGGCAGCAGTGTGTACCATCTACAAGATGCACAGCAGCAACACACTAAGGCTACTCAGGCAGCACCTTCCAAACTTGCGAACTCTACCACCTAGAAGGAGAAGGACTGCAGATGCGTGGGAACACCACCACCTGCAAGTTCCCCTCCAAGCCACACACCATCCTGACTTGGAACTATATTGCCATTCCTTCACCGTCGCTGGGTCAAAATCCTGGAACTCCCTTCCTAATAGCACTGTCGTTGTACCTGCCCCCCATGGCCTGCAGCGGTTCCAGAGGGCAGCTCACTGCAACCTTTCCATGGGCATTTAGGGATGGGCAATAAATTCTGACCAGCCAGTGATGCCCACATCCCATGAACAAATTAACAACAAAAGCATCTTTAACCGGTCCCGGATGTTTGGATACTGGAATAAAATGTACTGCTAATAGGAGATTGACTGATCAATGTAGCTTTACTCTTTTCCAGGTGCTTGGTCAATGGGATAAGCTGCTGGTTAGAATCCACCCATCTACGAAAGATCTTGGACACACAGCAAACAATCCATTTCAGTGAGGTGTCTTCTCTTGGTGCATCTTTGTTGATGGCTGTGAAGGCAAACATTTGAGAAGTGTGGCGCAGTGGTTAGCACTGCAGCCTCACAGCTCCAGCGACCCGGGTTCAATTCTGGGTACTGCCTGTGTGGTGTTTGCAAGTTCTCCCTGTGTCTGCGTGGGTTTCCTCCGGGTGCTCCGGTTTCCTCCCACATGCCAAAAGACTTGCAGATTGATAGGTAAATTGGCCATTATAAATTGCCCCTAGTATAGGTTGGTGGTAGGCAAATATAGGGACAGGTGGGGATGTGGTAGGAATATGGAATTAGTGTAGGATTAGTGTAAATGGGTGGTTGATGGTCGGCACAGACTCAGTGGGCCAAAGGGCCTGTTTCAGTGCTGTATCTCTAAACTAAAACTAAACAGGTTCTGCCGCAAGTGCTGCACGTGAAGCTGCCAAGTGATGTAGTTTCTAACTACTGTCAAGATAGCGGAGCAACTGGTCATCATGGCAGTGCACGCCAGTTCACAGATAGTGTCGCTATTTCCATCGTTCACCAGCGAGTGACTCCCAGTGTGATAATCGACATTTAGGGCCTCCCTGTCGCGCTTTCAAGCATCCTTAAAGTGGAGCTTTTTTCACCCCACTGGTTGTCTGGCCCCAGCTAACTCAGACATAAGGTGCTTTGGTAGGCGGCTATCTTTCATCCTGCGGATGTGTCCGATCTACCAAAGCTACCTCTGTTTGATTAGTGTCAACGCCCTTCGGAGCTTTGCCTTTGAGATGACTGCCATGTTTGTGATTTGTCCTACCAAGATATACCCATAATGTGACGCCAACAGCAAAGATGGAAATTCTTTTCCTGATCGTCGTCATTGTTTCACAGCCATACAGTGTGCTGTGAACACAGGCTTTACAAACCATCAGCTTGGTACTAAGGGCCAGCTCGTTGTTATCCCATGTGCATTTCACGAGTCAGCAAAAGGCGGTACCTGATTTCCCTATCTGTGTGTCGAGCATCTTGGAACAGATTATCTGTCACTGTGGACCCCCGGTAGTAAGATTTGCTAACCATGTCCAGTGGGGTGTTATTTAGTGTAATCAAGGCGGATATGCAACATATTATCTCATTAACATGATTTTCCTGAGGCTTATAGTCAACAAAAGCAATTTACAGGCGTGGACAAGACAGTCTTTGCAGCTGAATTTCCGTGTGAGTGCCCAACACTGCATCATCAGCCTCTTGGAGTTCCTTGATCAGCACGCTATGTGTTTTTGTCTTTGCTTCCAGCCTTGATAGGTTGTAGAGCTTGCCGTATGCAAGTAGATGCCTTCCATATCTGCAGGGAAGGCGATGGTCAAAATCATGGAGAAGAAGATGCTAAACAGAGTGGGGGCTTGGACAGGTAATAGGGAATTAATTGATCATTGTAGCTTTACACAGTCCCAAGTGTTTGGTCAGCAAACAGAATTCTAAGCTAATCGAAGCTGCTTAAATGATTTAACTCGGACCCCAGTGTTTGGTGAACTGAACAGTATGACCACACTAAATATCACCATACTACTGAACACAATTGCACTGAACTTGAGCAGTCAACACTGAATGCAATCGTGTTGAATGGGACTTTTCAACACAGAGGATTATTGTGCATAACTGGACGTGGAAGTCACTGGGCTGAACTGGTTAACATTGAGAGTAACTGTGCTGAACTAAATCTGTGTACCTTGAATGTAACCATGCTGAACTAAAGTTGTGTACACTGAACGTGACCATGCTGAACTAAACCTCTGCCCAATGATTGCGACCCTGTTGAACTTGACCTCTCCATACCGATTATAACCGCCCCAACCTCGACCAGACCACAATAAATGCAAAATCGCTCTAATGGTCACTTCTCCCCTGAATATAACTACGCAGAACTTGGCCATCAATACTGAAGGCAGCTGTGCTGGTGTAGATGTTTCCACACATGCTGACCCCGAACGGTCCGCACTGCAGGAACTCAGCTGCATTGAAGTGGATGCACCGTCTCAGAGGGATTTGGTGTCAGGTGCATATGACCCGGCATCACACGGACTGGAGCTGAATAGTGATCAGGAAACAGAACATGGTTGGAGCTTATGTCCGGTCAGTTATGCCTTTTTTTGTGGGCATTTGACTCAGCATTAAAGGGTTTAAACCCGGGGATTCACTTTCATCATTGCAAGCACCTATTAAATTTTTCATTATCGTAACTGTAATTAGGATCATATTGTAGTCTCTGGTTATTTCACTTTAAAGCCATGTCAGATCCCTTGAAAACCATTCATTTCATCAAACTAAAAGCACGAGCCCGGCAGCAGCTGCACTAATCTGTTTGTTTCAATTAGCGTAACTAATGCAAAAGATTAAACCATCTAATTACCTCCCTGGAGCCTGACATCAGGTATAGATATGACAATCTTTGAGTGTAGCTCACAGCGTGCTCAGAGTTTCTGATAGAAATGCATGGATCAGCAAAAGGTCTGGTGTTTGCCATTTACTATCCTGTCCTTGCAGCTATTGGGATTCCAGGTACAGCATTGAACTTAGATATTAGTAATGGAAATTAACGATTAGCTTTGTCACTGCTTTTATTTACCACTAGCATTACGGATATCCTTTCTGTCCTTTATTGGGTTAAGTTCCCAAATTTAATATGAAGATTGCTTCTGTCCAATTGTAATTTCTCTTGTTTTACAGTATCATTTCGCACTTTAACAGTATTATTTCTCTATTTTAATATAATATATTGGAAATTTACTGATAGAATTTTTTGTCATCAATGTTAAAATTTCTCCCTTTAGAAGTGTCATTAATGATATGATTTCTTTGCATTACCAGTGTAATTTCACCCACTTTCCAGTATCACTTTCTAATTTGGCAGCACAATTTCTCCCCTTCAGTGGTATTATTTTCCCATGAATCAGTGGCATTTCTCCTTCGTGAAAGTACAATTAAATTCTTCTAACTGTATAAGGTCTCCCTTTTACATGTTCCATTTCACATGGAAAATGTAGTTATATTCTTGACACTGTTACTGTGGGTGACTTATCACACTGCTATCAAGGTGTAAACGTAGTTCTGTTGTGCTATTGTGCCTGTTGCTGTGGGTAAATTATCACAGTGTTATCACAGTGCATACACAGATCTATTATTCTATTGACACCGTGATTGCATTATTACGCTGTAAGCATGGTATAAATGGAGTTCTGTTGTGTTACTGGCACTGTTATTGTGGGAGAATTATCACTGCTACCACAGTGTACATCGAGGTCTTCTGTATTAATAACATTGAGACCAGCTGCCTGATTTGCATTGATGATTCACTGATTGAAATTATTCAACAATTTAGTAATTTCTGTGTGAATTTAATGAATGGACTCATTGAAGCGACATTAATAGGTATCAAGTCATTAACAGAAATATAAGCAATGTAAAATGTAGCTGTTTTATGGATTAATCTGTACTTACCCTAAATTCACAAAATGCAGTGCTTCTATTCTCAGTCTCTAACTCTCACTGTTTCCGCCCGGCTCTCCTCTTCTACATTAGCTGCTGATCATTGCTCTACAATGTGTTCTACTGAGTCTGAATGCTCTAAGCCCCTGGTAATATCTGGGACTGTTCCCATCTTCAATCTTTTCGTCATAATTTCTGAGACTGAAAACTGGTGGCATCTCTCGCATCTGAATATATAAGTTTCAACTTCAATTCCCAATATAGGACAAATCTAATCACCGATGCCATCCATGCAGCATAGCACAGTACTGAAGAAATGCTGCAGTATGGGAGGGAAACTTTCACAGCAACATAGAAATCAGGAGCAGGAGTAGGCCATTCGGCCCTTCGAGCCTGCTCCACCATTCATTATGATCATGGCTGATCATCCAACTGAGTAACCTGTTCCCGCTTTCCCCCCATATCTTTGATCCCGATATCTATATCTAACGCTTTCTTGAAAACATACAATGTTTTGGCTTCAAATGCTTTTTGTGGTAGCGAATTCTACAGGCTCACCGCAGTCTGGGTGAAGTAAATTCCCCTCACCTCTGTCCTGAAAGGTTTACCCCGTGTCCTTAGACTATGAGCCCGGTTCTGGAATCACCCACCATCGGGAACATGCTTCCTGCATCTACCCTGTCAAATAAGACCTCATAATCCACCACCTGATTAACGGGAGAAGTGCTTGGCATTATCACGACATCAACAGTAATCCCCTCCAGAAAGTCAGGAAACACTAATTGGCCATTCGATTCTCTGTGTTGGAAAATCTCTTCAAACATGTTGACAGTCGAATTTTCTAACAATGAATCTTTTGACAGTATTTCATGGATGAGGGTCTTTTAGTTCCTGAGCAGGATATAATCCATTTTAAATGCATGTTTCCTGTAAGTTTCCACTTTTATTGTCGGTTATTATATTATATACCCTCTTAAATATCTTTTGCAATATGTTACTGATGTTATTTTTCTTGTCTGTTTTATGTTATCATTTTGGTTTCAATGGATTTCTGATGCCTTTGTGTTCTCCATTATGTTTGATTGTATTATTTTACATTCCGATGATATTAATCTGTCTTATGTTGCATCCAGATGATTATTTTAAACACAGAAGCAAATGCCAGGAGGTTAAGTGATATTTTTCCATGCGGGATCATGTGTCAAATCTGAATTTCAAGCAAAATTCTGTAAAACAGATCATTTCCTTGGATATCCGGCCAGTAATTTTCCTGATATCTGTTGCTCACACACATACACTCTCCCTTTTTCTATTAGCCTCTCTCTGCCTCTATTACAGCTAACTTGGCAGTAATTGTGATCCTGTTCAGAGGAAGATGCGGTCTCTCCAGATGTATCACTTACTACCTGATGTCCATGGCAGTGACAGATCTCCTGGTCATGATCACTGCTGTGATATTAAACCGGATTGTTGGTATTTATTTTCCGCTCAGTTTCCTGTTCATCACACCCATATGCAGTTTCCGTATTGCACTAAACTTTGCAATAATAGACAGTTCTGTCTGGTTAACAGTCGCTTTCACCTTTGATCGATTTGTGGCCATTTGTTGCCAGAAGCTGAAAATAAAATACTGCACTGAGAAAACGGCAGCTCGGGTTATAGGAACCGTGTCCACACTGAGCTGTTCATTATATACCTTTTTGTATTTTATATATGAACCTTTGTATATAATTAACAATATACCCTGGTTCTGTAGCATAAAATTAAGATTTTATACGTCACCTGCATGGACTGCATATGACTGGATACGCTGCATTTTAACCCCTTGTCTCCCATTCATTTTGATTTTGCTGCTCAATGCTCTGACAGTCAGACACATTCTAGTGGCCAGTAGAGCTCGCAGGAGACTCCGGGCCCACAGCAATGGAGAGACTCAGAGTGACCCAGAGATGGAGAAACGGAGAAAGTCCATTGTTTTACTGTTCGCCATCTCGGGCAGTTTCATCCTGTTGTATTTGTTACTTGTTATAAATTTCCTTTATGTCCGAATTGCGAAACGTAATTATTTCTCTGGTTCCAATTTCAACAAATCAAATTTTATTCTGGACCAATGTGGATATATGCTTCAGCTTTTGAATTCCTGCATTAATCCATTTATTTATGCAGGGACTCAGAGCAAATTCAGAGAGGAGTTAAAGAATGGAGTGAAATATCCACTGAGTCTAATTCTTAAATTGTTTAAACGATGAAAATATTGAAATCCAACATGAAATTCACATTATATTCCATCCAGTGTTCTTCTTGTGCATGTCACACATGGCTTCCCCTCCCAGAAAAATAGTCACTCGGTTTGAGATCATTTCCATTGTGTAAATTTAGGAATGCATGAGCAACACATTCCCATCAGCTCCAATGATCCTGAGGTATCGGTACATTTATGTGGGAGACAGAGATTCCGACCTCTTCTCTGTTATTATCAAGTTTAACTGTTCAATGAAGGGACACCAATATCCCTGCTGGAAATGATCTGTGTCTTAAGGGTAGTGTAAGATTATTAGATTGCGAGAAGTTATTAACCAGAATACTAATGGTTAAAATGTAGCTACTATAAACTAACAACTTACTTTTCGTTATAAACTAAGGTTTAGCTTCATTAGAGCCCTTCTTTGTCGTATGGTAAAGTACGAAAACTAAGGAAATAGGTCAAAGTATAGGCAAGATATAAAGGTAGAGGGATTCCGGGAGATTGACAAGTTCTCAAATGCTTAGTTGCAGCCAACCGTCAGAAATTAGAGCAGACGGTGAAAACAGCTTCTGCAAGAACGGGATGAAGCTTTGTCACGTATTGTGATAAGGTGGATAAGAGTGTAAATGCAATCATCACCACACAGTGGTATTACGTATGTAAATACAAAATGTTAGCAACAGCCAAAAAATGATCTTTCATTGGTTAAATAGGCATCCTTTAAACACAAAGCTAAAGATGATCGGGGAAAGGGAGGGTTAATTGGAAAGCACCCAAGGTAAAAGAAGCCTTGACGTTTGCCTATACCACAGAGAATTTTGAAACAACAACAAGACACAAGAGAGAAAAAGAGACTAAAAAAATTTGTTGACCAGAAGCTGCAAGAGCAAGAGTCGGGCGCTAATATGGGTAGTATAATTAGTGTTCGACTGTTAATTACTGCCTGAGTTTGTGACTATAGTTTACCTGAAAACTTTATAAACTTATCCTCACATTTATGTCAATAAAGTAAATTCACAATAAAGCTTTCTCTGCCAAGTCTGTTCCTGCCTAAAAAGGAAGCATTAACCCCCACTATCATACCTAATCTTTCATCTGTTGACTGTGGCAGGATCTGGTACATTGTGAACACTTTTTGAGACAATGTAAGGATCTTGAGTTCATGAGTGTGGCTGGCACGCGTCTTGGGATGGAAAACCCTTTTGGGGAGTGTGCAGACCTTAAAGGATGCAACACTGATGTAAAGGCTCTTATAAAAGAATATAGAAAGAGAATTGATAAAGTGATATCGTCTAAAGATATTAAAGGGATCTGCGAGCAGAAGTACAAGAAATTTATAGACTTAATTTAAGATAGGATAGGCCAGAAGAAGTTAAAGATAGAGAAGGCAAAAAAAAACCTTCTGTCTTACAGCACTTAGCAGATTCAAGAGGCCATTACTCAGGCACATAAAGAGGTTGAGAGACTGAGATTGAGTGAATGAACTCTATAATGAATGACTGTCGCAGCCGTGATTGACGCTCAGGAAAATAAAAGTAGTTGAAACAACAGATGGAGGACAAAAAGTATTTAATAGAAAATATTTGGAACTGCAGGAAATATGGGGACACAACGGGCAATTGGGTCTGCACTAACCTTTGAAGGTGCTGCCCCAGCCTCCTACGAGGACGATGGTGGAAACGTAGATTAGGGAGAGCAAAGTGGGAAAGTGAGAGATATGGGAGTGAGGAACGAGGGACAAGTTAAACACGATGTTTTTCACGAAAATTAAAGTGAGTAAAAGCAAATTACTATGTATTTTGTTCGAGTCTGTAGGTATGAACGTTGGAAACTTCGACGAATGAATGTCATTATCTGTGCAGCTTGTGTTCTGTCGAGCAACAGTCATCAACCCTTTGTAATCTGCCTTTAGTTTTGAAAGTATGGATTTGTTACTTTCTCTGTTTATACATGTGTATATTTTTGTTGGGACCTTGAGTCATGTTTTTGTTGTGAACCAGTTGAACCTGTGTGTTCCTTGGGCTCTGGACTAGGAATTTAACATAGACTTTTTGTCCTTTAAATTCGTAACCCGTTAGAGGAATCAGTATTTCTAAGTTGTTTGAATTTTTTTTTAAGTGTGAATGTGACTGTTGACTCTGCTCATGTCAATTTAAGATTGTGCACGGAAAATTGGGATAGTAACATTAAATTATAACATTTCAAATAAAGAAACTGGTGCAATGTTTTATTTTATTTAAACTGTTGGTTTTTTAACTGTGTAAAGGCCAGGAACAATTTTGTAAGAGTTAAGCTTCTGCCTTGTAGATGTCTGGCAGAAATCCAATTTGAAGTTTTAAAACATTGCTTTAATTGGACCAAAGTTTAAAAATCTGCCAATTTATTTGCAGTTTAAATTGAAGACATGTCAGACTGACTGTTGTAAAGCAACAAACATCCGGAATTGGAAATTGGTTCAAGGGAGTGAAAAATAAATTAAAGAGATATAGTAAAGGTTCTGTCTGTTTAAAGTTTGATTAAGAGGCTGTTGTTTAAGCGTTCATTTTAAGAATGTTGAATAATCTTTTCTGTAGTCTTCGCTCTTGCCTATAGTTTCACCTGAAGAAAGAACAAGAAAAAAATGACATAATTTATCTTTCCTTTTTCAAAAAAAAGTGTGATATATTCTGTTCCGTGGGTAGTTAATAAACATTGGTGTGAATTAATTTTAAATTATTAACAAACCTTTTAGGAGAACTTAAATGTAATTTGTGGCCATGATGAACTTCCAAGTTATCATGTCAAGTTATAAGGGAGTCTTTAATTCTGGATATAAGGCTCGCTCATATAACATCAGTTGTTTAACATTTTAAATGTATGCTGCGATTTGTAATTTTAAAATCATCCTATTTGTATCCAAAAAAAAATCCTGTGGTTCAAAATGTCTTACGAATTTGTTCATAAGTTTGGAAACAATAGGAGTTTAATCTAAAATGTTGTCTTCCCTGATCGAGATGCTTTCCTTTGAATTTGATAATGTTACTAATGAAGTTTGTTGTTTTCAACCCCTACGGATACCAAAAAGAATTGGAAAAAAACTCTTTCAAATGGAGTTGGTTCTTATTTATGTTATGTAAAGTGATACCTCTGAGAAACCCTCTTGTAAATTAACTGAAAAATTAATCCTTCTGCAGCTGATTCTTTCCCACTTTTAATTCACCACACAATGTTTGTATTGCTCAGTGTAAATGTATGCATTGGATATTATTAAATTTTAAGTTTTGGAATTGGCAGATATTATCCACTTGGGCTTTGGGGTAAAGCTACAATGGACATTTTGCGTTTTTTTTTAATGGATGATGATAATTTCCAGAGTCACACGAGAACCAATAACGGCAAGAGATCGAGCAGCTTTAATAATTTAAGAATGTATCTGCAGATATCAAATGTCAATGCATAATTGGACTAAAGGTTCTCTGCTTTTTCGGAAACTTTTTGCTACTTGTTATTTTTCGAGACAAAGTGCGTAAGAACAGGAATTGTAAACGTTGCCTTTAAACTGCTTGTAAGAATTCGGTCTCTGTTGTGAAAGCATCGTTTTAAACTATCAAGCCTGGGCATAAGACATTGGAGTCGCTTAGCTAAATTAAATTGACATGAGTGGTTCCTTCAAGAACTCAAAGGGAAAATTTACCTGAATTTTAAGCAGATAATAGAATTCTAAACAAATTGATTGACTAACAGTCTCAGTGGTTCCTGATTATCAAGAAATAAGGTTCTTTTGGGAGAAGAAGTGGTAAATTAACCAATCCTGTCACCCCCAGCAACACTGATTTGAATTTGAGATAATTGGTGATGAAAATAATCCAATGTAATTAGCAAATTACTTTCAAGAAACTAATATTTCATCTAAGATTTTTAACAAGTAAACAAAATATGATAATGCCTGGAATAAAATGGGAATGATTAAGTTATGTTTAAAGATATTCTGAGAATAATAGACTATAAAGTTTCTCCAGGCATCAACAAATAAATAGAATTATAATTAACGGCAATTGGAAGTTAGATCTGGCTAATGTTAGAGATAATAAATGAATTTTGGGAACAAATGACTTTGGAATTAGAATTGAAACTGTTACATTAATAAAGTGTAGCATTTTCAAAAAGTCCAGAACTTTGCAATGAAATTCAGGAAAGTGTAGATAAGGCAGATAATTTGATATCTTTCTCCTGGAGATATTTATTCATTTATAGATACAGCACTGAAACAGGCCCTTCGGCCCACCGAGTCTGTGCCAACCAAGAACCAACCATTTATACTAACCCGACAGTAATCCCATATTCCCTACCACCTACCTACACTAGGAGCAATTTACAATGGTCAATTTGCCTATCACCTGCATGTCTTTGGCGGTGGGAGGAAACCGGAGCACCCACCCGGTCACAGGGAGAACCTGCAAACCCCGCACAAGCAGTACCCAGAATCGAACGCGGGTCTCTGGAGCTGTAAGGCTGCGGTGCTAACCACTGCGCCACTGTGCCGCCATTTGTGTCCTTGCCTATGAGATATAGAACATAGAACATAGAAAAATACAGCACAGAACAGGCCCTTCGGCCCACGATGTTGTGCCGATCCTTTGTCCTCTGTCAAGGACAATTTAATCTATACCCCATCATTCTCCTTTATCCATATACCTATCTAAAAGCCGTTTGAAAGTCCCTAAAGTTTCTGACTCAACAACTTCCCCAGGCAAGGCATTCCATGCCCCGACCACTCTCTGGGTAAAGAACCTTCCCCTGACATCCCCCTTATATCTCCCACCCTTCACCTTAAATTTATGACCCCTTGTAACGCTTTGCTCCACCCGGGGAAAAAGTTTCTGACTGTCTACCCTATCTATTCCCCTGATCATCTTATAAACCTCTATCATGTCACCCCTCATCCTTCTCCGTTCTAATGAGAAGAGGCCTAGAATGTTCAGCCTTTCCTCGTAAGACTTATTCTCCATTCCAGGCAACATCCTGGTAAATCTCCTCTGCACCCTCTCCAAGGCTTCCACATCCTTCCTAAAATGAGGCGACCAGAACTGCACACAGTACTCCAAATGAGGCCTTACCAAGGTCCTGTACAGCTGCATCATCACCTCACGGCTCTTAAATTCAATCCCTCTGCTAATGAACGCTAACACCCCATATGCCTTCTTCACAGCCCTATCCACTTGAGTTGCAACTTTCAACGATCTATGCACATAGACCCCAAGGTCTCTCTGCTCCTCCACATGCCCAAGAACCCTACCGTTAACCCAGTATTTTGCATTCGTGTTTGTCCTTCCAAAATGGACGACCTCACACTTTTCAGGGTTAAACTCCATCTGCCACTTTTCAGCCCAGCACTGCAACCTATCCAAGTCCCTTTGCAGACGACAATAGCCCTCCTCGGTATCCACAACTCCACCAACCTTTGTATCATCTGCAAATTTACTGACCCACCCTTCGACTTCCTCATCCAAGTCGTTAATAAAAATCACAAACAGGAGAGGACCCAGAACTGATCCCTGTGGCACGCCACTGGTAACTGGGCTCCAGGCTGAGTATTTACCATCTAAGACCACTCTCTGCCTTCTATCAGTTAGCCAATTCTTAATCCAACTGGCCACATTCCCCACTATCCCATGCCTCCTGACTTTCTCCATAAGTCTACCATGGGGGACCTTATCAAATGCCTTACTAAAATCCATGTACACCACATCCACTGGTTTACCCTCATCCACTTGCTTGGTCACCTGCTCAAAGAATTCAATCAGGCTTGTGAGGCAAGACCTACCCCTCACAAAACCGTGCTGACTGTCCCGAATCAAGCAGTGTCTTTCCAGATGCTCAGAAATCCTATCCCTCAGCACCTTTTCCATCAACTTGCCTACCACCGAAGTAAGACTAACTGGCCTGTAATTCCCAGGGTTGTTCCTATTCCCTTTCTTGAACAGGGGCACAACATTTGCCACCCTCCAATCACCTGGTACCACCCCCGTCAACAGAGAAGATGAAAAGATCATTGCCAGCGGCTCTGCAATTTCATCCCTTGCTTCCCATAACATCCTTGGATATACCCCGTCAGGCCCGGGAGACTTGTCTATCTTCAAGTTATTCAAAAACCCCAACACATCTTCCCTCCTAACGAGCACTTCCTCGAGCTTACCAGTCTGTTTCACACCGTCCTCTTCAGTAATACACCCCTTCTCATTCGTAAATACCGAAGAGAAGTACTCATTCAAAACCTCACTTATCTCTTCCGGCTCAACACACAGTCTCCCGCTATTGTCCTTGACCGGACCTACGGTCCCCCTAGTCATCCTCATATTTCTGACATACGCGTAAAAGGCCTTGGGGTTTTCTTTTATCCTACCCGCCAAGCATTTTTCATGCCCTCTCTTAGCTCTCCTAATCCCTTTCTTCAGATCCTTCCTGGCCATCTTGTATCCCTCCAGAGCTATGCCTGTGCCCTTTTTCCTCAACCTTATATACGCATCCTTCTTCTTCCTAACAAGACTCTCAACCTCTCTTGTCAACCACGGTTCCCTCACATGACCATCCCTTCCCTGTCTGACAGGGACATGCTTATCAATGGCCCCTACTATCTGCTCCTTGAAAAAGTTCCACATTTCGACCGTGCCCTTCCCTGCCAGCATATGCTCCCAACTTATGCTCCTCAGTTCCTGCCTGACAGCATCATATCTACCCTTCCCCCAATTGTAAACCTTGCCCTGTTGCACATACCTATCCCTCTCCATTACCACAGTGAATGCTACAGAATTGTGATCACTATCTCCAAAGTGCTCGCCCACCAACAGCTCTATCACTTGCCCTGGTTCATTACCTAGTACCAAATCCAATATTGCCTCCCCTCTGGTCGGGCAGTCTACATACTGAGTCAGAAAAGCTTCCTGGACATACTGCACAAACACTACCCCATCCAAACTATTCGATCTAAAGAGTTGCCAATCAATATTTGGGAAGTTGAAATCCCCCATAATTACTACCCTGTGACTTCTGCTCCTTTCCAAAATCTGTTTCCCAATCTGCTCTTCCACCTCCCTGCTGCTATTGGGGGGCCGATAGAAAACTCCCATCAAGGTGACTGCTCCTTTCCTGTTCCTGACCTCAACCCACAGTGCCTCAGTCGGCAGATCCTCCTCGAAAATTCTTTCAGCAGTTGTTACACTATTTCTAACTAACAATGCCACCCCCCCCACCTCTTTTACCACCATTCCTAATCTTATGAAAACATCTATAACCAGGTACCTCCAAGAACCATTCCTCCCCCTCACCTATCCACGTTTCAGTGATGGCCACAACATCGTAGTTCCAAGTGCCCATCCACGCCTTCAATTCACTCACCTTATTCCTGATGCTTCTTGCGTTGAAGTATACGCACTTTAACCCTTCTCCGTGCCCATCTGTCCTCTGCGACAGTGCTACCTTCCCCAATACCTCACTACACTCTTTGTCTTTCTGAGTGGACCCACTGGTCCCTGGACTACAAGTCCGGTTCCCATCCCCCTCCCAAACTAGTTTAAACCCTCCCGAACAGTACTAGCAAACCTCCCTCCCAGGATATTGGTGCCCCTCTGGTTCAGATGCAGCCCGTCCTGTTTGAACAGGTCCCATCTTCCCCAGAATGCAGTCCAATTATCCAAGAACTGGAAGCCCTCTCTCCTACACCATTCCTGCAGCCACGTGTTCAGCTGTGCTCTCTCCCTATTCCTAGCCTCACTATCACGTGGCGCCGGCAACAAACCAGAGATAACAACTCTGTCCGTCCGAGCTTTCAGCTTCCAGCCTAACTCCCTAAACTCACTTCTAACATCTGTGCCACCCTTCCTTCCTACGTCGTTGGTGCCAATGTGCACCACGACCTCTGGCTGCTCCCCCTCCCCTTTAAGGATCCTGAAGACGCGATCACAAACATCACGGACCCTGGCACCAGGTAGGCAACAAACCATCCGTGCGTCTCGCTTGCGCCCACAGAACCGCCTGTCGGTACTCCTCACCATCGAGTCCCCGATGACTAGTGCTCTCCCATTCTCCCTCCTTCCCTTCTGAGCCACAGTGCAGGACCCCGTGCCAGAGGCCCGTTCACTGCAGCCTGCCCCCGATAGGCCGTCCCCCCCAACAGTATCTAAAACTGTATACTTGTTGCTGAGGGGAACGACCACAGGAGATCCCTGCACTGACCTCTTCCCACCTCTAACTGTTACCCAGCTGCCTTTGTTTTGTGGAGTAACGACATCCCTGTAGCTTCTATCTATCACCCCCTCAGCTTCCCGAATGATCCTCAGTTCATCCAGCTCCAGCTCCAGTTCCCTAACACGGTCTGATAGGAGCTGGAGACGGATGCACTTCCAGCAGGTGAAGTCGGCAGGGTCACCGGAGGTTCCCCTCACCTCGAACATACTGCAGGAGGAGCACTGCACTCCCCTGGCTGCCATTTCTTTTACTCAATTACCCCTTAATTAAGTACAAATATAGATATTAACAAAAACAGTGAAATAGCTTACCTGTTCAGTCCTTTTTGGCTAGAGGAGGAGGGTAAAAAGGGTCTTATTATTAGGTTATAGGAGGAGGATGGGTGGGAGACACTACATGTGTAGTGTCTCGGGTTAACTCTGCTCCGCACCTTTAAAGTGAACTGCATTTGATACTCTGGCCACGATCCAAGAATTGGGGACCATGCAGGGGAAGATAATCAATGATCTGAGACACCACGCACCACCTTTTCTCTTTGATAAGATCACCTGAGAGTCAAGAATGTGTAGCATGGGTATTGGAATACCGGTGTAATTGTACAAATGTTTCATGTGAAACAACGAACATGCAAAATGCATGGCGAAATGTACTGAAGAACGAGTCTCAGACATGTATTACTACTTGACAACAGTACACCATGAAATGTATAACGTCGCCAGTACACTGAGACAATATTTTAAAATATCAAGACATTGACATTACTGTAACCAGGACAAATTAAACACACTGATAATCATCAGGGGGAATGCAATTAAAGTTCAGGGAGACAGTTGAAGGGCTAGGAAAATTATACTTAACAAGAACTATCCACAAGATGGATACAGATAAATATAGGGCTGAAAATCTTTTAAGTCCATACATGATGGCATGATTATGACCATAAAACTTGGAGGGGATATAGAGAACCTTATTGTAATGAATGTAATATGATGCATTTTGTGAGCAATTTGATTGTGCCATGAACGTTGTCACCACAATTAGGTGAGTTAGAGTCAATGGGAATGGTTGGCCATTGGTACAGCCTGGAAAAGGAAACATCACCACCTCACAGTATAACATAGTAAAAATAATGCAGAAAAATGACTGTAGAATGCAGGAAATACAATGTATGGTTGACCACCAATGGTAGGACACTAAATATAATGTAGGCTCACACCAATGGCTCCGAACTCTGTCCATATTTATGATATTAACCAAGGAAATATTATTAGGAGTAGGATTCTTAATGCTTTTCTATTTGAGTCACCTTATGTGACAAGTGTGTTACAAGATCCTAAGTTTAGACCTTGTGGCTTTCTATAAAAAAGTGAACTAACTAATGGGGTCCACAAGGATATCTTCCATTCAACCGGTGTAATTATAAAATTATTAGGTTACTAAAAAGTCACGAACAGAATACTAATGGTGAACATTTAGCTACTGTAAACTAACACAAGAACACAAGAAATAGGAGCAGAAGTAGACCATATGTCCCATCGAACCTGTTCCACCATTTAATATGATCATGGCTGATCTTGGGTTTTAATTCCACTTTTCTGCCCGTTCTCCATATCCCTTGACTCCCTACGAGACCAAAAATCCATCTATCCCAGCCTTAAATGCATTCAATGATGGAGCATCCACAACCCTCTGGGGTAGATAATTCCAAAGAGTTACAACCCTTTGAGTGAAGCAACTTCTCCTCATCTCAGTCCAGAATGATTGACCCCATATCCTGAGACTGTGTCCCTGTGTTTTAGATTCCCTGACCAGTGGGAGCAACCTCTCAGTTTCTACCCATTCAAGCCTTTTCAGAATCTTGTAAGTTTAATTTAGACCGCCTCTAAATCTTTTAAACTCCAGAGAACGGAGGCCCAATTTACTCAGCCTCTCATTGTGTATACACCCCCCTCCCCCACACCCCTCCCTCCATCCCAGGGACCAATTTAGTAAATCTACGCTGCACTGCCTCTAGTGCAAGTATATCCTATCTTAAATGTGGAGACCACAACTGCACATACTATTCCAACTGCTGTCTCGCCGAAGCTCTGGACATATATAGTAACACTTCTTTATTTTTGTACTCCAATCCCCTTGCAATAAAAGCCAAAATGTCATTCACCTTCCGAACAGCATGCTGCACCTGCACGTTAACTTTGTGCGTTCCTTGTACAAGTACCCCAAGATCTCTCTGAACATCAACCAGTTTCACACAATGGGGAAGGCTGCTTGCATTAAATGTATCCAGAAGCTGGATTTGCTCTTGGTCAAGGATATCAGAGCTTATAAAAAACCAGCATTGACTGGCAACAACAACAGGAGCTTCTGATACTGTTACAAGATTTGGGAAATGCAGTTATAGTCAGAATTTGAGAGTTATTATCATCCACATCAGAATAGGAAGCAATGTCTGGACTGTGTATGTGTGTGCATCTGTAGGTGCATGTGCGTGTGTGATGTCTGTATATGTGGTGTATGTGTGTGTGTGCTGTCTGTGTGTGGGTATGTGCACATTTCTTACACAGGTTCCGCAAATTTAACATCCTTCATATGACCACTGGTGCAAAATAAACCTCTTGGATCTACACAGACTCACATTAGGTAATGACAGTAACTCTGGTTGGTTTCCACTCGATCTTTTTGTATCCTGTTTAACTTGGCCCTTCGAACACTGTAAATGATGGGATTGGAGAGAGAGGCATCTAATGCAGTGACATCCCGAATCAAAATGCAGGTACCGTGGGTCCTGGAGTTAATGCTGGACGAACATACGAACATGCAAATTAAGAGCGGGAGTAGGACATAAGTCACCTCGAACCTGCTCTGCCATTCAATAAGTTCATAGCTGAACTGATTACCCCATACTTCCACCTACCCCCCATAACCTTCCACCCCTTGCTTATCAGGAATTCATCTGCTTTAAAAAGTATTCGAAGACTCTGCTTCCACTGCCTTTTGAGGAAGAGAATTCCAAAGACTCACGGCCCTCTGAGAGAAAAAAAAGATCCTGATCGCTGTCTTAAATGGCGACCCCTTATTTTTAAACAGTGACCCCTAGTTCGAGATTCTCCCACAAGGGGAAACATCCTTTCCACATCCATCCTGTCAAGACCCCTCAGGATCTTATATGTTTCAATCTAGTCACCTTTTACACTTCTAAATTCCAACGGAAACAAGCCTGGCCTGTCCAATTTTTCCTCTTAAGCTAGGCCTCCCGTTCCAGATATTAGTCTAGTAAAACTTCTCTGTACTGCCTCCAACGCATTTACATTCTTCCTTAAATAAGGATACCAGTACACAGTACTCCAGATGTGGTCTCACCAATGCCCTGTATAGCTGAAGCATAACCTCCCTATTTTTGTATTCAATTCCCCTCGCGATAAATGATAAATGCAATAAACCTTATCAAATGCATTCTGTAAATCTAAGTACAATAAAGCCATCTGTTCCCCTTTATCCACAGCACATGTAACTCCCTAAAATAGCACCAATAAGTTGTTTAAATATGATTTCCCTTTCACAAAACCATGTTGAATCTGCCTGGTTATCTTGAATTTTTCAAAATGTCCTGCTATAACATCTTTAATAATAGCTTCCAACATTTTCCCGCAGGCAGATGTAAAGCTAACTGCCCTGTACTTTCCTGCTTTCTGTCTCTTCCCTGTTTGAATAAAGGAGTTACATTCTCTATTTTCCAATCTAAAGGAATCTTCCCCGAATCTAGAGAATGTTGGAAAATTAAAACTAATGCATCAACTATCTCACTAGCAACTTCTTTTTGCACCCTAGGATGAAGTCCATCAGGACCCAAGGACTTGTCAGACTGCAGCTCAACAATTTGTTCAGTACCACTTCCCTGCTGATTGTAATTTTCTTGAGTTCCTCCCTCCCTTCCATTCCCTGACTTACATCGAATACTGGGATGTTACTTGTATCCTCAATGCAAAATATCTGTTCAATTTATCTGCCATCTCCTTATTATCCATTTTTAATTCCCAGTCTCAGTTTTTGTAGTATCAACGCTCACTTTGTTATCTCTCTTCTTTTTTTAAATATCTACAGAAATTCTTACTATCTGTCTTTAAATTTCTAGCTAGCTTTCTCTCGTACTCCAATTTTACCTTCCTTATCAATCTTTTAGTCTGTCTTTGCTTTTTTTTTAATAATATTCTGTCCAATCTTCTGACCTTCCACCCAACTTTGCGCATTATAGACTTTTCTTTAAGTTTGATAGTATCTTTAACCGTTTTAGTTAACCAGGGATGGCGGGTCCCACCATTGGATTTTTTTTCTGTAGTATAAAAATACGAGACAAATGAGCAAAAAATATGTCCAGGAAATACACAGGTAATAGACACAAGTCTGGATCACTTCCCTCTGCGCGGCCTGTGAATTAATCTTTAGAATAGCAACACGATCATACAATAACTGAAGGAAATGAAACAGAGGACAACCGAGTAGACAGTGACCATTGCACATGCCCAATATGTGCTGTTCAGTGAGAGGCCCCCACATGATAACTTGGCTATGGTCATGTGGATGCAGATTATAATCTCAATCACCGTTGACCTGTAAAAGGGCAACCGCAGGGTGAGGCCAATGGATGGTAAATGGAGCTGTTGATGGCACAGAGAATGAAGTGGCTCTTCAGCAGATTTTTTTTTTTGCTGTGATTATGGTTGACTATCGCAGGCAGTTCCAAATAACAACATCTCGATCTTTAGCCATGGTACATAAACTGATAAACTCGCCTTTCAGGAGGTTACTCATGAAAAATGTTTTGAGCCACGCAGCTTCAGTATGTTTTTTTTGTTGCTCACACTATATTCGCTAATATATCGAGTACACTGACTGAGATGCAACAGTATCCACAGCCGCGAGTATACAGATGAACAGGTACATGGGAGTGTGCACTTCACTCCCCCTGCTTAACCAATATAATGGCACCGTTACCGACAATCACAGAGGTAAAAGCAGATAACAGAACAATCTCAGCGGGACGGGAGTCTGTGAGATTGGTGATTGTCGTGGTGTGGGGAGGACACACTCGAGTTCATCTCCGAGAGAAGAGAATCTTGAAAAGAGAAGCAGTACCAGGAATTGTGAAGAGACTCATTCCGCCCTCAGCTCACTCTCTTTCACAACAGTGAATCTGTTTGGGCAGCTGTTGAAGATCATCATATTTGTCAGTTCGGTTAAATGGTAACAGTCTTGCCTTTCAATCGGACAGGCTTAACTTCTAGTCCCAGTACAATGCATCAAATATCGGCTGACAGTTCATTGAGGCGGCGAGGCCTCATTTTGGGGCAGTGAGCAAACAGCCTGTTCAGGCGGGTAAAATGGGCTCTGTAACGCTATTCGAAGCATAATTCTCCAAGTGTCAGGGTCAACATTCCTTCCTCAAAGCAAATCGTTTCTCTCATTGTGGGAGATTGCTGTGGGTACATGGGTTGCAATGATTACCCATAAAGCAACAATGAGTGCACTTCAAAAAGTTATTCTTAAATGGGATGTTCTGACGATGTGTCAGGTGCTATATAAATGCATGTTGTGTTTTTTTCAAACAGAAATTTGGAGGAGGGATCAGCGATTCCATTCTGAATCCCTGTTACAACACTCTCTTCTTGCAGAGAACATCTCAGATTGGATAATAATTCCCAACCACATGCTAAAATTGGTCGTGTCTGGTGATCGAATTAACAATTTTGCAATTGATTGAAATAATCATATTTACAGTGAACTTCCAAGCAACAGGAAACTGAACGCAATTTTCAATGCCAACAATCTCACTGAAGAATATCATAGGGAGAAGCTTAACAAGGGATGGTCCTTCATTTTGGACACTTCTGGGCATAGACCAGCGGGCTATATCCTGTATTGCATTAATATGTATCAACAAATGTAAATTATTGCATATGTCCTAATATTTATTTGAACAAAATTTGAAAATGATTTCACCTGGTTTCAAAGCAGGGCCCTTTCGTGTGTCAGGTGAACGTAATGACCATTATATCATGGAAATGCTATAGCTGGACTAAATTTAGGACCATCCATAAAACATTAACTTTTGCAGACCTGCTGTATTTCAGGAACTTGTTTTATAGAAATAGAATGTTGGTGCTATATTTGGATGTTTGTCAAGATTGGCAGATATGGATTTATGGATAGAATCATAGAATAACAGAGCACAGAAGAAGCTATTCGGCCCATCGTGCCTGTACTGGTCTTTGAAAGAACTGCGGAATTAGTCCCAGTTTCCTGCTCTACCCACATTGCAATGCATTTTTTCCCTTTCAATACATTATCCAATTGCGTTTTGAGAACTTGGATTTAATAAAAACAGCATTGACGCAGGTGCAGTGTCGATGCGGAGTACATGAAAATTGACAAAGCTTCTCTGATACCAAGAGTTGAACTCGAATGTTCATACTGTTTGAAAAAAAATGTTTTTTTTTCATATTTAATTATGGAATTGACTTGAAAGCAACATTTTTGAAAACCTCATTCTAATCAAACTAGTCCTTATTTTAATGAGTCCCTGCATACATTCTATTTAACCTTGCTAGTAAACCTGCTACAGAGTCAGTTGTATAAAGGGGAGAGGTTTTGCTGCATCTATTTATTTTTACTTAGAGATACAGCACTGAAACAAACCGAGTCTGTGCCAACCATCAACTTACACTAATCCTACATTAATCCCATATTCCTACCACATCCCGCAATTCCCCTACCTATACTCGGGGCAATTTGTAATGGCCAATTTACCTATCAAACTGCAAGTCGTTGGCTGTGGGAGGAAATTGGAGCACCCAGCGAAAACCCACACAGTCACAGGGAGAACTATCAAACTCCACACAAACAGTACCCAGAAATAAACGCAGGTGGTTAGAGCTGTGAGGCTGCGGTGTTAACCACTGCACCACCCCTAAATCACTGTGAGCAGGGTTTGAGCCTGCGCGGGGAAACCCCATCGGATTTCAAATCCAATGCCTTAACCACTCGGCCATCACAGCTCTTCAAGGAAAGTCCAGGGTTACCCACTCCAGGAGAACTGTGTATAGATCTGTGCACAGTATTTTATAAAGGATACATACTGGTCTTGGAAACAGGGCAGGGCAGATCACGAGAATGTTTGCAGGATTCTAATGGTTAGATTCTGAGGCGAAATTTAAAAAAAACGTAGGTGTGTACTCCTTGGAATATAGAAAGTTAAATGGTGATTTGATTCAGGGTTTTTTTAGGATTAGAAAAGGAATTACAAGGAAAATCGAGGGGAAACGTTTTCATTTAATCATTTCAGACACGAGGTTAACTTAGAAATATGGCTGATAACTTTAAATGGCATGCGACCATTAACTATTGGAAGAATACTTAGTGGAAGTGAGGGACTTGGAGTGAATGTCCACAGATCCCTTAAGGCAGCAGGACAGGTCTATAAGGTGGTAAGAAGGTGTATGGAATCCATTCCTATATCAGCCGCGGTACACAATATAAGAGCAGGGATGTTATGCTGGAACTGTAAAACTGATTTGTTAGGCCACAACCTGAGTGTTTTCTACATTTCTCGTCACCTCACTGCAGAAATGATGTAATTTCACCAGACAGGGCACAGAGTAGATTCACGAGAATGTTGCCAGGACTGGGAAAATGCCACTATGAGAAAAGATTGAATAGGTTGAAGTTGTTCTCCTTGGAGCAGAGAAGGCTGAGGGCAGATTTGATTGAAATGTACAAAATTGTGAGGGGCCTATTTACCTTAGCAGAGAGGTCAGTGACTGGCGGGCATAGATTGAAATTGATTGGTAGAAAGAATAGAGGGGAATTGAAGAAAAAACTTTTCCACGCTGACAGTGAGTCTGGAGCTCACTGTCTGAAAGAGTAGTGGAGGCAGCAACCCACAACTCATTTAAAATGTGCCTGGATATGCAAGCCAAGAGCCGTAATCTGCAGGGCTATGGAGCAAATGCTGGAAAATGGGATTCGACTGGGTGGCTCGTTTGTCGGCTGGTGCAGACACGAGGCGCCAAGTACCCTCTTTCAGTGATGTAAACTTTTTATGATTCTATTCTATTCTATAACCATTTCTGTTTTCACTTTATGCGCATTCTTTCATTAATCTGCCTGTCGACGGGCACTGAGAGTGTTTGTTAGCAGAAGTGTTGAAACATTAAACTCTATCTGCCATTTTACAAGTTGTATTTTCTAAACATTGTACTTGATGCTCTCATCGTGAAATAAAATTCTCTTCACTATACAACACAAATCGAAATGCTAACCTGATGGACAAACTAGTGACTAGTGAGAACAAATCCCATGGTGCACATTTTCAGATTCAAAACAATTTTTCTGAAGTGTTATAAATGTTCATTGATAAGATTTTTAAAGATTTTACTTGTATTTGTGAATACTTGAAGTCGAAAGGAGAGGAAAGCGACCAACTGGATTGCTCTTTGTAAGATTCAATACAGACTCGATGGGTCAGAAGGTCTGCTTCTTGATTTTATGACTATAAATTTCCAGTCACTTGTGAACAATGGACAAATACATTTCAGAAAGTTTGAGACAATTCACTGTACTGTGTTCAGCCAGCAGCGAAATTTGTGCCCGCTGTCATTACCTGTTAACAGTGGACTGTAAAAAATCAAATTACATGCACCGAGATCCAGAATCATCACTTAGAATCAACACATGAAAGTAGGAAACTGATGTGTGTATACGTGTGTTATTTATGAATGCAGTAGGGTGTCCATCTTTATTGTGTATAAATGTATTTAGATGCGATTGAATAGTAAGAGAGAAATACATTGACAGAAAATACTTGTCAAATGAAAACAGATTCTGCTGGAAAAAATGAAAAAGCAATACAGATACACGTATATACATTTGTTAGCAACAGAATCATGATATGTATTTACAGTGCATCCAACAACAAATATCCTCCAACACAGCAAATCAAAATATAGCTACACATAACACTGATAAGTCTAATTAAATTCACACTGATCACAATGCGTGGCTGTGGCTTTTCTGGGTTGTCTAGTGCCGAGGATCCAATGCTCTCACAACTGCAGAATAGGCTTGATCGCCAGTCCGGGAATCAGCTCTTATAAAACAGTTAATCCATAGAACTATTAATCCGTCATTATTATTAATAATTCCACAACATTCTGTTGTACACTGAAGGAAACATTTGCCAGATAACCAGGTATCCCCTTTTGCATGCGATGTATAGCTGATAACAGTGGCACTGTGTAAACATCTATGTTATGGGCACAGATCAGTGAGAAAGTGTTAAGGAAGAAGGTGAAATGCTGAATACTCTGCACGGACTCACTTCAACAAACATTTCACCGTTCCAAACAACACAAGTCAATGGGCAAAATATATATCACAAAGGTTTAAACCCCAACAGGAGCTTCTGAATGTCCTTCCCTGAATTCTCTGAATGAGATCACTTTCATTATGATCCATTTGGATGGATACGGCCGCCCTGCACATCTGGGAAACGTCATTCTCATTCTGTGACTGTGCCGAGTTTGTTTGGTCGGTAGAATTTGCGTTGTCACAACCACAAATTTTCAAAATCCCCTTTCCTTGAGGGGACAGTCTCGAACAAATTCAACATGGTTCTACCAATCGACGCTGATGAGGGACACCCAGAATTTATCACAGCTGGGCAGGACTATCCATAATCTATCGTAACTGGACAGGGGTACTCAGTGAACAGGACAGCTGGTCAAGAAATGCGGGGGACTAGCACAGCTGGACAAAGACTCTGAGCGACTAGAACAGGGAGTACGATGGACCAGCACAGTTAGACAGAGATTCTCAGCGACTAGCACAGCTAGATAGAGATAACCATGTCCATAAGAACAACATCAACTACAGTTCACTGACCAAACCTTTATGTTGTCGCATCAGAAAACTCAATCACGTTAGTCAACGACGATTTTCACTTCGCCAAACAATGTTGGCTCTATGTATCAATATATGCCTGACAGGGTGGCTGTTAGTTTTCTCCACGATTCCTGATTCCCCACCAACTGATGTTTAACTGACTGCCCTGCAGTTGACAGTCTTATCCTTCTTCCCTTTTCTGCGTAAGGATATGTTATTTGTAATCCTTCATTCCTTTGGCATCACCCTAGTATCTAAGGACGATTGGAAGATTGTAACCAGCAGCTCCACAATTTATCTCCTCATTTCCCTCAGCAGGCCTCTGGACCTGATGAGTTAACCACTTTACGTACTACCAGAATTGTTATTACGTCCTACTTATCTATTTTATCCCATCTTGTGCCATCTTTCGACCATAAATTTTGCCAATTCCTCTTTCTTAGCATGTTCCAATGAAAAAGAGCTCATTTAGTGCATCAGGCATGCCTTTAGCCTTGACCAATACATTTTCACTTTGATCCCTAATCGGCCACACCACTCATCTGACAATTCTCTTTTTTATGCTTCGTACTGTTTCGTTGCATGTATTATTATTTTTTTCTCCTCTCCTCTGCACATTTTTATATTCAGCATGCGTCTCCATTGCATTCTCCCTTTATCTGTTTCATCCTGCTTTCTGACATCTTTGTCATCCAGGGAGCTCTGGCTTTGTTTTTGCTCCCTTCATACATATCGATAGTGCCAGAACCACCTCCTGTTCAATGCTGTCAATTTCTTCAATACATTTCTGGCTGCCAAGTTATTGACTCCAATTTACCCGGGCCAGATTCCACCTCACTTCATTGAAACTCGTCCACTTCTTGTTAAGTATTTTTTCTATTCTGGATTGTTCTTTGTCTATAAATAATCTAACCATTAAAATACTAATCACTATTCCTGAGCTGTTCCTCGACAGTGACAATCCCAGACGAGATCCAGCAATGCCTCCTTCCTCATTGGGTAGGACATACCAACATACAAACATACGAACATATGAATTAAGAGCAGAAGTAGGCCATTTGGCCCCTCCAGCCTTCTCCAACATTCAATAAGATCACGGCTGATCTGTTTGTGTCTCGAATTCCACACTCCCATCTATCCCTATAAACTTTGATTCCCATGCCACACAACAATCTATCTACACCTGCCTTAAAAATATTCAACAACCCCGCCTCCACCATCTTCTGAGGCAAAGAGTTCCAAAGTCGCACAACCCGCTGAGATATATTTTTAAAAAATCTCTTCATCTCTTTCCTAAAACGGCGATCCCTAATTTTAAAACAGTGCCCCGTGGTTCTGGACTCACCCACAAGAGCAAACATACTTTCTACTTCCACCTTGTCAAGACCGTTCAGGATTTTATAAATTTCAACCAAGTCTCCCCTAACTTTCCCAAACTCCAGTGAAAACTAGCCCAGTCTGTCCAACTTGTCCTCATAAAGCAACCTGCTCATTCAAGGTATTAGTTCAGTAAACCTCCTCTGAACTACCTCCAACGCAATTTCATCCTTCCGTAAATCAGGAGATCAAAACTGCACAAAATATTCGAGATGTGGTCTCACCAATGCCCTGTATAACCGAAACAAAACATCCTTACTTTTATTTCCAATTTCTCTCGCACAAAAGGATAGCATTCTATTAGCCTTCTTTAGTACTTGCTATACTTGCATACTAAATTTTTGTTACTCATGCAGAGGAACACCTCAGAATTGTGCAGTCATTCTCCACTTCAGTAATACTCTGCTCTTTTTTATTCTTCCTGCCAAAGTGAACAACTTCACATTTTCCCACATTATACTCCATCTGCCAGACTTTTTCCCACTGACTCAACCTATCTATATCGTTCGGCTACCTTATGTCCTCTTCACAATATAGTTTCCTAACTATTTTTTGTCATCTGCAAATTTAGCTACCATGCTATCGCTCCCCTCATCTAAGTTATTGATATAAATTGTAAAACGTTGAGGCACCATCACAGCCGACTGTGGACAATATCATGTCAATTAGAAAAGGACCCGTTTATCCTTACCCTCTGTCAGCCAATCATTCTTCTATCCATATGCATATCTTACTACTACACCATGAGCTTCTACTTTGTGTAATAACCTTTTATGTGGCAACTTGTCAAATGCCTTCTGGAAATACAAGTACAGTACGTCAATGGGCTCCCCTTTATCCAAAGTGCATGATACTCTTTCATAGGACTCCAATAAATGGTTAAAAAGATTTCCCTTTCAAAAAGCCATGCTTAACATTTCCGATTACCTGGAGTTTTTGACGTGGCCGGCTATATCCTCCTTAATGATCGATTATAATACCTTCCCCACGACAGACATCGAGTGAACTGGCCTGGAGTTACGTGCTTTCTGTCCTCAACCCCGCCTTTCTTGAATAGAGGGGTTATACTTGTACCTTTCCAGTCTGATGGAACTTTTCCAGAATCCAGTGAATTTAGAAAGATTAACACCATTGCATCTACGACCTCATTAGACACGTCTTTTAAGACTCGAAGATGAAGCCCATCAGGACCGGGGGGCTTGTCATCCTGAAGCTCCATCAGTTTGCTCAGTACCACTTCCCTGGTGATTGTCATTTCACCAAGTTCGTCTCTTCCTTCCACCTCCTGATTTACAACTATTACTGGAATTTTTTGTATACTCTATAGTGAAAACAGAAGCAAAACATTCATTAATTTCATCCACCATTTCCTTACTATCTACTATTAACACCCCATTCTCACTCCCTAGTGTTCCGCATTCACTTTACTTACCACTTTCGTTTTTTTTAAAATTTCTTTCTCATGATTAATCTTTTAGTCACTCTCTGCTGTTCTTTTTATTCTGACCGATCATCTGACCTGCCACTCGTCTTTGAGCAATTATATGCGAGATGTGGTCTCACCAATGCCCTGTATAACTGAAACATAACATCCTTACTTTTATTTTCAATTCCTCCAGCACTAAATGATAGCATTCTATTAGCCTTCTTTCGTACTTGCTCGACTTGCATACTAACTTTTTGTGACTCATGCACAAGAACACCTCAGAATTCTGCAGTCATTCTCCACTTAATACTCTGCTCTTTATTATTCCGCCTGCCAAAGTGAACAAATTCACATTTTCCCACATTATACTCCATATGCCAGATTTTTGCCTGAAATGTTCGCTTAAATGCCCAACACAGTTTCTCTATTGGTCTATCGTCTATCCAGTAACTCAGTACACTCCATCTCGCTCAGTTTTCATGCCCACATAGTTGCCTTTCTTTAAGTTTAGAATACCTGTCTGAGAACTACACTTCTCTCTTTAAAACTGGATGTAAAATTCAATCTTATTATCGTTGTTGATTCCTGGAGGTGCCTTTATTCTGAGGTCATTAATTAATACTGTCACATAACAGGCGGCACAGTGGCGCAGTGGTTAGCACTGCAGCCTCACAGCTCCAGGGACCCGGGTTCAATTCTGGGTACTGCCTGTGTGGAGTTTGCAAGTTCTCCCTGTGTCTGCGTGGGTTTCCTCCGGGTGCTCCGGTTTCCTCCCACATGCCAAAGACTTGCAGGTTGATAGGTTAATTGGCCATTATAAAAAATTGCCCCTAGTATAGGTAGGTGGTAGGGAAATATAGGGACAGGTGGGGATGTGGTAGGAATATGGGATTAGTGTAGGATTAGTATAAATGGGTGGTTGATGGTCGGCACAGACTCGGTGGGCCGAAGGGCCTGTTTCAGTGCTGTATCTCTAAACTAAACTAAACTAAACTAAACTAAACACA
This sequence comes from Heterodontus francisci, assembly GCF_036365525.1. Classification (NCBI taxonomy): domain Eukaryota; kingdom Metazoa; phylum Chordata; class Chondrichthyes; order Heterodontiformes; family Heterodontidae; genus Heterodontus; species Heterodontus francisci. The sequence goes on from NC_090404.1 coordinate 23,546,933, forward strand.
ATGCCAGATCTAATAAAACCTGCTCTCTGGATGGGTCCAGGCGTGCTGCTCTAAGAAACCATTCGATGAACTCTTTCAGACTACTGTTGCAAATCTGATATTTCCAGTTTATATGTAAATTAAAATCACCCATGATTATTGCCGTCCCTTTATCATAAGCACCCAATATTTCTTCCTGTATACTTATTCCTATGTTAGGGAGACTGTAGACCCTCCCACTAGAGACTTCTTTCCCCGACTATTCCTCATCTCCTCACAAATCGATTCTACATCCTGATCTCCTGAACCAAGGTCATCTCTAACTATTGCACCAATACCACCCTTGATTAACAGTGCTACCCCTCCATCATTGCCGAGCTTCTTCTTCTTCGTGAATATCATATATTCAGGACCCAATCCTTGTCATCCTGCAGCTATGTTTCGATACGGCAATCAGATCATATTTATTGATTTTAATGCACGCTATCAGTTCATCTACTTATATATGAATGTTACATGCATTCAGATGCAGAGACTTTAGTTTTATCTTTTTTATTGTCTTTACAAAATCTAGTCTTGACTGCTGGCGTGCTCTTAGGTTTATTGTTCTTCTCTCCGTCCCTTCCTGCCATTCTCTGACCTTCATTTCCCATGTTACTATTCTTCTCCTGCCTAGATTCTACCCAATTATTTGTTGCATCTACCCAAACTTGATCCCTCTCCCTCCTTGTTTAGTTTGAAGGAAATGCACTGCAGAAAATTCATCTGAAAACATTTAGGAAATTCCCTTCGTCTCTTCCCTTCGTACAATCACAACCCCATGAAATATTGTAATTAAATTCCCCTATTATCACTACTCCATAACTCTTGGCTGTCCTGTTAATTTTGTTGCAATTTTGCTCTATTTTGCACTATTCTGCGGCACATGAAATGCACCAAGTAGCATAATAGCTCCTTCACTTTTTTTTCCAAATTCCAACTCAGTAGATTCTGTCTTTGATCACTTAAGGACATTTTTTGTAGCGCTGCAAAATTTTCTTAATCCAAACTGCAACCTTACATTTTTCCTTCCCAATCTTTCCAGAATGCCTTGCATCACTGAAAATTTAGTCTGCAATCATCCCCTATTTGAGCCAGCACTCAGACATTGCCAGAACGTCATATTCCCATGTGGCTATTTGTGCCTGCATTTCACCAATCTTCTGAACCACAATCATATATTTTTTTCACACATGCACTCAAACACGCATGTGCATTTTTGGGTAATATAGGAAGAGCAGTTCAATGTATCTTTACACTGTCCCAGGTATTTGGTCAATGGGATAAAACATGTGGGAAATAGTTAATTACCTGATCAGAGGACAAAAGAGCTGAACTCAAGAGTGAGAGCGATTGCCCTTGACATCAAGGCAGCATTTGACTGAGTATGGCATCAAGGAGCCCCAGCAAAACTTGAGTCAATGGGAATCGGGGGAAAACTCCCCGCTGATTGTTGGAGGTCAATCACCAGGGAAGATAAATGTAGGTCCCTGACGGTCAGAAACGGGGGAAATTATAATGGAGAACAAAGAAATAGCAGAACAAGTAAACACGGATTTTGGTTCTGTCTCCACAAAGGAGGACACAAATAACCTCCCAGAAATGTTTGGGAACCAAAGGTCTAATGAGAGGGAGGAACTGAAGGAAATGATTATTATTTTTTTTTTAAGTGCTAGGGAAATTAATGGTGTGAAAGACTGACAAATACCCAAGGCCTGATAACCTGCATCTCAGAGTACTAAAGGAAGTGGCCCTGGAAATACTAGATGCATTGGTGGTCATCTTCCAAACTTCTGTCGACTCTGGAGCAGTTCCTACAGATGGAGGGTGCCACATGTAACCCCACTATTTAAAAAAGGATGGAGAGAAAAAACAGGGAACTACAGACTAATTAGCCTTACATCAGTAGTGGGGGGAATGCTAGAGTCTATTATAATGGATATGATAGCAATACACCTGGAAAGCACAAACGGGATTGGGCAAAGTCAGAATGGGTTTGTGAAAGGGAAGTCATGCTTAACAAATCTACTGGAGATTTGTGAGGATGCAACTAGTCTAAAAGACAAGGGAGAACCAGTGGATGTGGTATATTTTGATTTTCAGAAATCTTTTGATAAGGTGCCACATAAGAGGTCAGTGTGCAAAATTTAAGCAATTGGGATTGGGGGTAATATACTGGCATGGATTGAGGATTGGTTGACAGACAGGAAACAGAGAGTAGGAATAAACGGGTCTTTTTCTGGGTGGCAGGCAGTGACTCGTGGGATACCGCAGGGATCAGTGCTTGGGCCCCAGCTTTTCACAATATATATTAATGATTTGGGTGAGGGAACTAAATGTAATATTTCCAAGTTTGCAGACGACACAAAGCTGGGGGGCAGGGGGGAATTAATCTGTGAGGAGGATCAAAGAGGCTCTAATGTAATTTGGACAAGTTGGGTGAGTGGGCAAATGCATGGCAGATGCGGTATAACATGGATAAATGTGAGGCTATCCACTTTGATTTTAATAATATAAAGGCAGATTATAATGAATGGTGATAGATTGGGAAAGGGGGAGGTGCAACGAGACATTGGAGTCCTCGTACACCAGTCGCTGAAAACAAGCATTCAGGTGCGGCAAGCAATTAGGATGGCGAATGGCATGTTGGCCTTCATTGCAAGAGGATTTGAGTACAGGAGCAAGGATGTCTCACAGAAGTTATACAGGGCCTTGGTGAGACCACATCTGGAGTTTTGGTCTCAGTACCTGAGGAAGTATGTTCTTGCTTTGGAGGCAGTGCAAAGAAGATTTAATAGGCTGATTCCTGGGATGGCAGGATTCACGAATGAGGAGAGTTTGGGTCGACTAGGCCTATATTCAGTACAGTTTAGAAGAATTAGAGGGAATCTCATTGAAACCTATCAAATTCTAACAGGACTAGACAGGCTAGATGCAGGTAGGATGTTCCCGCTGGCTGGGGAGTTCAGAACTAGGGGCCACAGTCTCAGGATACGTGGTATGCCATTTAGAACCGTGATGAGGAGAAATGTCTTCACTCAGAGGATGGTGAACCTATGGAATTCTCTACCGCAGAAGGCAGTGGAGGACAAGTCATTAAATATATTAAAGAAGGAGATACATATGCCAAAGGGATCAAGATATATGGGGAGAAAGCACGAACAGGGTACAGAATTAGAGGATCAGCCATGATCTTTTTGAATGCTCCTATTTTGTATGTTTCCTTGTTTCCATCTCAATTCCAGGACATCACTAAAGGAGTTCCTCAGGGTAGTGTCCTTGATCCAACCATCTTCAGCTACTTCATTAATGACCATCTTTCAATCATAAGGTTAGAAGTAGGGATGTTCGCTGATGTCTGAACAATGTTCAGCACCATTCGTGAATCCTCAGATACTGAAGCATTCCATGTTGAAATGCAGCAAGACCTGGACAATATCCAGACTTGGGCTGATAGGTGGAAAGTAATATTCGCGCCACACAATGACCAACTCCGACAAGACAGAATCCAACCATCTCCCCTCGACATTCAATGGCATTACGATCGCTGAATCCCCTTCTAACAACATCCTGAACATTATCATTCACCAGAAACTTATCTGGAGTAGCCATGGAGTACCGTGGCTACATGAGCAGGTCAGAGGCTAGGAATCCTGCGGAGAATAACTCACCTCCTGACTCCCCAAAGTCTGTCCACCATCTGCAAGGCACACGTCAGGAGTGTGATGGAATACTCTCCACCTACCTGGATGGGTGCAGCTCCAACAACACTCAAGAAGATCGACACAATCCAGGACAAAGCAGCCCGTTTGATTGGCACCCCACCCGCAAACATTCACACCCTCCACCACTGACGCACATGTACCATCTACAAGATGCACAGCAGCAACGCACTAAGGCCACTCTGTCAACACCTTCCAAACCCACAACCTCTACCACCTAGAAGGACACGGGCAGCAGATACGCGGGAACACCACCACCTGCAAGTTAGAGCATGGCTACCCGATGTGAATCCGGCTCGATAGCGGAATAAAATTAAAGAACTTGGTCTGGGGTTGGGCTCAGGTCGGATGTGGTTCTGTTGGTCTCGGGTCGGGTTTCATTTGCAGACCCGAGCAGGCTTTTACTGCAAGTTCCCCTCCAAGCCAGACACCATCCTGACTTGGAACTATATCGCCATTCCTTTACCGTCGCTGGGTCAAAGTCCTGGATCTCCCTTCCTAACAGCACTGTGGGTGTACCAACCCACATTGACCGCAGCAGTTCAAGAAGGCAGCTCACTGCCACCTTTTTGTGAGCATTAAGGGATGTGCAATAAATGCTGGTCTGGCCAGCGACGCCCACATCCCATGAAATTAATTTAAAAAGATTCAAATGTACTAATAATAGGAGATTGACTGATCAATGTTGCTTTCCCCTCTTCCAGGTGTTTGGTCAATGGGGTCAGTTGTTGGTTAGAATCCTTCCATCTACGAAAAATGATGGACATGCAGCAAACAATCCATTTAAGTAGGGTGTCTTCTCTTGGTGCACGTTTGTTGGTGGCTGCAAAGGCAAATCCTTGAGAGACAAGTTCTGCCACAAATGCTGCACCTGAAGCTACCAAGTGATGCTGTGACCTGTTGTTTTTGGACATCGGTATCTATTGTCAAGATTCTGAAACCACTGGTCATCATGGCAGTTCACGCCAGTTTACAGATAGTGTCGCTATTTCCTTCTTTCACCAGCAAGTGACTCCCAGTGCGATAATTGATATTGAAGGCCTTCATGTCACATTTGCAAGCATCCTTGAAGCAGAGCTTTTTGCACCCCACTGGTTGTCTGGCCCCAGCTACCTCATGCATAAGGCTCTTTGGTATGTGGCCATCTTTGAATATGTGGATGTGGCCGATCTGCCAAAGCTGCCTCCGTTTGATTAGTGCCAATGCACTTGGGAGCTCTGCCTTTGAGGTGACTGCCATGTTGTGATACGTTCTGCCAAGATATGCCCATAATGTGCCATACAGCAAGGTGCTGTGAACACAGGCTTTATAAATCATCATCTTGGTACTAAGGGTCAGCTTGGTGTTATCCCATGTGCGTTTCCCGTGTCAGCGAAAGGCTGTACCTGCATTCCCTATCCGTGCTCTGCACCAAAGCACAGATTATTTGTCTCTGTGAACCCACGGCAGCAGAATTTGCTAACCATATCCAATGGGGTGTTATTTAGTGTAATCAAGGTGGATATGCAACATCTTGTCTCATTAACACGGTTTTCCATGCTGAACTAAACCTCTGCACAATGATTGTGACCCTGTTGAACCTGACCTCTCCATACTAATTAGAACTGCCCAACCTCAACCGGTCCACAATAAATGTAAACTTACTCAACTAGATACATCTCCATTGAATATAACCATGCAGAACTTGACCATCAATACTGAAGACAACCGTGCTGAGCTACATGTTTCCACACAAAACATAAATGTGCAAAAGTACCGTGCTGACCCCGAGTGGTCCACACTAAATGCAGTCAGCTGCGTTCAAGTGGATGCACCGTCTCAGGGGGATTTGGAGTCAGATGCATATGATCCAGCATCAAACGGACTGGAGATGAATAGTGATCAGGAACCAGAACGTGGTTGGAGTTTATCTCTCGTCAGTTATGCCTTTTGTTGTGTGCAATTAAACTCAGGATTAAAGGGTTTAAACCCGGGGATTCACTTTCACCATTACAACCACTTATTAAACTTTTCATTATTGTAACTGTAATTAGGATCATATTGTTGTCTCTGGGTATTTCACTTTAAAGCCGTGTCAGATCCCTTGAAAAACATTTCATTCCATCAAACCAAAAACACGAGACTAGCAGCAGCTGCAGTAATCTGTTTGTTTCAATTAATGTAATTAGTGTAAAAGATTACACCATCTGATTACATCCCTGGAGCCTGACATCAGGTATAGATAGGAAAATCTTTGCGTGTAGTTCACAGCGTGCTCAGAGCTTCTGCTAGAAATGCATGGATCAGCAAAAGGTCTGGTGTTTGCCATTTACTATCCTGTCCTTGCAGCTATTGGAGTTCCAGGTATAGCATTGTACTTAGATGTTAGTTATGGAAATTAGTGATTAACTTTGTCCCTGCTTTACTTACTGCTAGCGTTATGGGTATCCTTTCTTTCCTTTATTGGGTCAAGTTCCCAACTTTCATGAGAAGATTTCTTCCATCCAATTGTAATTTCTGTTATTTTACAGTTTCATTTCCCACTTTAACCGAATTATATCTCCATTTTAATATAATTCCTTGGATATAATTTTCTGTCATCAATGTTATAATTTCTGCCTTTAGAAGTGGCATTAATGGTATGATTTCTTTGCATTACCAGTGTATTTTCTCCCACTTTCCAGTATCACTTTCTAATTTGGCGGCACAATTTCTCCCCTTCAGTGGTATCATTTTCCCATGAATCAGTAGCATTTCTCCTACGTGAATGTATAATTAAATTCTTCTCACTGTATAAGATCTCCATTTTACGTGTGCCATTTTACATGGAAAATGTAGTTATTTTCCTGACACTGCTACTGTGGATGAATTATCACATTGTTCTCACGGTATAAATGTTGTTCTATTGTGCTGATGGCACTGTTACTGTGGGTGAATTATCACACTGCTGTCATGGTGTAAACGTAGTTCTGTTGCGCAATTGTTCCTGATGTTGTGGGTAAATTATCACACTGCTATCACAGTGCATACGCAGATCTATTGTGTTATTGACACTGTGGTTGCATTATTACACTGTAAGCACGGTGTAAATGGAGTTTTATTGCACTATTGCCACTGTTACTTTGGGAGAACAGGCAAAATGTTAACACGGTTAGATGGAGTTCTGTTGTGCTCCTGACAGTGTTACTGCGAGTGAATTATCACTGTTACCACAGTGTACGTCGAGGTCTACTGTATCAATAACATTGGCACCAGTTGTATGATTTGCATAAATATTTCACTGATTTAAATTATTCAACAA